>NC_092814.1:174970300-177580300 GCF_023375885.2 Dermacentor andersoni
AAAAAAACACTATGAACTCCCACAACCAAATTTTCTGATCCCCTATTGCGATTTTGTACGTTTCCGTTTTTTGTCGTTTCCCTACTTTTAGTCCACCAATCCTCCTATCGCCTCTTGCTAATGCCTATTGCGGACATGTTTACTTTCCCACTGCTCTCGCTGAACCCAAGGGCTTCAAGGAGGCCAGTGGTGCCTAAATCGCCCGCTGGGTAGACGTCTTCACATTCTAATAAAACATGCTCCGTCGTTTCTCTAGCTTTACCGCAGCAAGCACATGCTTCTTCCTTCGTATATCTCGCTTTATAGGTGCGTGTTCTAAGACATCCCGATCTCGCTTCGAAAAGTAATGAGCTTCCCTGTGAGTTATCATAAATTGTTTCTTTCCTGATTTCGTTTTTTCCCCTTAAGTAGTTACTCATGGCAGGTTTCTTTTCCATTGCCGCCACCCATGAGATTATTTCAGCCTCTCTGACTTTCCGCTTGACGTTCTTTGTTGCTGTGTTGCCCGCACTATAGGCCACATACTTGCTGGTAAGTTCCCTAGTTCTTTTCCTCCACTGTGAATCAATGTTTTTCCTGTACAGATACCTGAACATTCTCCCAGGCTATTTACTTTCTTCTATATTCCTCAGGCGTTCTTCATACTAAATTTTACTGCGAGTTTCCCTCACTTCACAACTGGTCCAGCCCATATCACCCTGCACAGCTTCATTTGTAGTCTTCCCGTGAGCGCCCAATGCGATGCGACCCACTGACGTACCTTTGGTTCCCGTCGAGTCCTGATTGTACCCGTGAGTTAAAGCAAACAACCGCATTTCCAAAAGTAAGTCCTGGAACCATTACACCTTTCCACATAGCCCGGAGCACCTCGTACCTATTGTATCCCCATAGCGCTCTGTGCTTCATTATGGCTGCATTTCTCATCCCCTTCACTGTTATTGTTTTTTTTCCTGTGTTTCCATGTATATATTGTCTTCGTTTATCCATATACCAAGGTATTTATATTCTGTTACACGAGGTATTTCCTGGCCCTGTATCGTCACTGTCTGTTCACTGTTTTTATTGAATACCATAACACCTGATTTTCTAACACTAAATTTCAAACCTAAATTGTTGCCTTCATGTCCACAGATAAGTCCACAGATGTCCAAAGAAAGCCAGACGTTGCAAATCACTTTGCTCGTTATCTAGCAACACAATGTCGTCCGCATAAAATAAACCTGGAAGCTGCTGCTCTACTACTGTACCCGCCTGTTTGTATGAGATATTAAAGCCGATATTACTTCCTTCTAGCGCCCTCTCCATCCTCACCATGTACATCATAAACAGCAGTGGGGATAAAGGGCACCCCTGCCTCAGTCCCTCGTTGATATAAATTTTCTCCTCGCTCCTCATCCCTTCCCATTCTACACAAACGGTATTTTCTAGGTAAATCTCTCTCAAAAGCTGTAGACAATCGTCACCGAAGCCTTTCCCTTCCAGAATATCCCACAAGATGTTGCGATCTACGTTGTCATAGGCTCCTGTAATGTCTAAAAAGGCCACATATAACGGTCTGCTTTCTACTTTTGATATTTCAATACACCGAGTAGGAGCAAATAAGTTACCATTTAAAGGCCTACCTATTCTGAAGCCATTCTGAAGTTCTCCCAAAATGTCATTATTCTCTGCCCATGCTTGCAGCTTTAATTTGATTGCCTGCATTGTTAGCCTGTATATTACCGGTGTAATGGTCAACGGTCTATACGAGTGAATTCTATCTTTCTCCCCCTTACCTTTATAAATTAAATTCATTCTACTTTGTCGCCAACTGTCAGATATTCGTCTATCTTTTAAAGTTTCTTTCCACTGCTTTCACCAGAGCTTCCTCACTTTTGGTCCTAGTTCATTAATCAGCCTAACGGGAACCTCGTCTAGCCCTGTGGCTGTGCGCTTAGGAATTTTCTCTTCGGCTTTCTTCCAGTTGAAATTTGTCAGCACCAGCTCCTTTTCCCCACCTGGGTCTCTTTTATGCTCTTTTTTTTCCTCAAATACAACCTCGTCACTGCCTTGGAAAGATTCAGCTGTTATTTTTCGGATGTAATTTATTGTCGCTTCTCCTTCCAGTTTGTTTTCATCTTCCTTTAGGATATGTTGTATTATTGTTGACTTCCTGCCTAATAATTTTATGCGGTTCCAAAATATTCTAGGTGCGGCCTTCTTTTTCTCACGTATTTCTGACAACCAACGTTCACTTTCACCTTTTAATTTTGCTTGCACCAGTATTTAACCCATACAATTTTTCTCTCGGTATATTTCCCATTTACTGGTTACTTCATCCTGCGGCAACTGCACCTACTTTGCCTGCCTGTGCTCTCGAGATGCTTTCTGTCGTTCGGCGATCGCTTCTCGTATCTCCCTGTTCCACCAGTTTTTCGGTTTCTTTTTTCCTTTCCAACGAACATGTTGTTTCTCTTTCCGTATTTCTGTCGTTATTACACTTAGAAGCTCACTATATTCCCACTCTTAATTTGGCCATTTGCGAAGTTCTTCCTCGACTCTAGTGACTATATTTGTTATTTGTTCAGCGTTCAAGTTTGGACTGGCCATTTTTCACTCCTTGCTCTCTTTCCCAACTACATATCCCATCTTCAAAATGATGCGTTTATGGTCACTCTCAACGCTGCTGTACCCTTCCTCATCAATGACCATTTCTCTCAACGTATCATGAATTCCTTCTGTCATCAGACAGTAATCAATGGTTGATTGCCGGTTTCCCACTTCCCACGACATCTGCCCTTCACACTTAGGCCCTGTATTCACGATAACGAGGTTATGTTGCTTACGAAGGTCTAGCATTGACTTCCCGTTGTTGTCGGCATAGCCATCTAAATCCTGTATGTGGGCGTTCATGTCACCTAATAGGATTTCAGCACGCCGGTCTACTGCAGTGCCACCTGTCGCTGCAGCTTATAGTCATTTCTGGTAAGAGGGAAAATAATGGCGCAACACAGGGCGTCAGGGATTGGCAGTTAGGGTGGTCGCGGAGGTCATGCATGTACGTACGTGGAGCTCGCTGATTGCTTGTTGTGGTTTTTCCTGCCGCGTTGGCACATTCATTATGTGCACGGGAAGCGCTGCATTTTTATATATCTCTGTGTGCGTACATGTGTGTGTGTGTGTGTGTGTGTGTGTGTGTGTGTGTGCGCGCACGTTTGTTTGTTTTCTTCAGTGAAACCTGGCGACCGCCTTTCTGGCCATAGGTCGGCAGTGTGGGAGAATATTCACTTACACTCACTCACTATAATTTTTCCAGGCCCCGCACCCACTCACGTTGACGCTTACCTCCACTCATACTCACAAGCGCCCACTCACGCCTCACACTCACCTCCGCTCACACTCACTCACACTCGCACTCACCTCCACTCACACTCACTCGAACTCGCACTCACCTCCGCTCACACTCATTCGCACTCGCACTCACGCCTTTGAAATGAGTGCGAGTGAGTGTGAGTGAGTGCACTCATGAGTGAGTGCGCCGATGTATGTTTCTGTTTGATACAACATGAGAAGAATCCCATGCAACCCACCAGGCACAGTGGAGGTGCTCCTTCCGGGCTTCTTATCGTCGCGTGTTTCGGAATACTAAAAACCTATGCTTGCTTACCGAACGGAACGATTAGACGAGTGTTTGCCCTCCGCAACCGAAACGCTGAGCAGACGATCACGAACACTTCATGATCTGTGGTTGGAAACGTGCAAGCTTAATTAGACGCCGTTTTGATATATCCTAATAGTTTGTAGAGTTTATTTTTTGTAAATTATGCTAATTTCAATTGTTGTGAGAGCGCTTTAGTTTACCGTACACTATACACCCTTTCTTTCTCTATGATACACCGGTTACTCAGGCGCCACCACCTGCACGACACGCGGCAGCACGGACGCACCGTGCCTGGACGACGCCCACCAGCCCGGCAAGCCACGGACAGCCATCTACGTTCGGTGCAACCTGGCGCACGCTGAGGTTCCAGTGGCCGACGTCGTAGGAGGCCCCCTGGAGTGTTGTGCTGTCACAGTGCGTCTCGGCAGCCAAGACACGACCGTGGCGAGCATATACATACGACCAGGAAAGCCATGGGACTCCTCCATCCTTGTCCAGCTGGCTCTACGCCTCGGGAGGCAGGCAGTCCTGTATGGCGACTTCAACGCCCACCACACAGACTGGGGAAGCCGCCGCTGCTCCAGCCGGGGCCGAAGCCTCCGCGACGCCATCAGCAGAGCCGGACTGGTGATCCTGAACAGCGGAGGACCCACCTATGTCCGCCGAGGGGTGAACTCAGCCATCGATATCTCCCTCACCACAGAACAGTGCTCCTACTCCTGGGACACAACTCCGGACACTTGGGGTTCGGACCACTATGTGTACGGAAGGATCTCTGTGCACGGAAGGAAGCCAAAGACCAGAAATTTCCGCGTCATAGACTGGTCTCTGTTTAGGAAGCACTGTAGTGAGGCGGTCGATCGCTCTGACTTCCTGGACGCCATCGCGGAGTGCGCCCAGGCGGCTACCGTTCAATGCTCGGCCCCACCTGACACCCCTGCCCCGGATCTCTGCCTACTCAGTCTCCGTGCCTCCAGGCGCCGCACGGAGCGCAGCGCAATTCGGACAGGGAAGGCATAGCACTGGACTGAATACAGACGAGTGGACGCCTGCTGTAGAAGACAGGGCCGGCACAGGAGAAACCAAAGCTGGGTGAGCCTGTGCTCCAGCATCAAGGACCGTTCAAGGGGCCCCCTAGCCTGGCGACTACTCAAGTCACTCACCGGCAAGAGGACGAGCCGTCAACTCGTCCTCGCTGTGGCCATCTCGCTAGGAATCAACGAAGAGGCCCTCGTGGAACTCCTGGCAGACCGGTTCGCCCCTCCCGTGCCACAGAGTGCAGCCATCCTGCCGGTCGGACACCCCCCTACCCAGTTGCCCACCTGTCTACACAGCCTCCACCCTGCTTGGACGTCCAGCCAGGTCCCTGCCCTCTGCCAAGAGCCACTTGAACTGCACGAGCTCCCGCGGCTCTGAGGCAAGGGAAACGCCGCAGCGCACCAGGAACAGACGGTGTAACGCCACAGATGCTCCGCAACCTGGCCGCCAGCGAGCAACAGCGCCTGCTCGAGTGCTTCAATGAGATCTGGCAGTCAGGACAGGTGCCGGAGGCCATTGTGGCACCCATTGTGCACAGCCATTGTGGCACCCATCCTCAAGGCCAGAAAACCGGCTGGGGAACTGTCATCCTATCGACCGGTGTCCCTCACCTCCGCTGCCTGCAAGGTGATGGAGGCCATGGCCCTGGCACGACTGGACTGGGTGGCCCACGCTCGCGACTTCCTGGCAGACCAACGGACGGGCTTCCGGCGGTGGCGGTGCACTGCGGACTCCATCGCCGACATGGTGTCCACCCTGGAGGACGCCAAGGCCGGCGGGGACCTCGTGATGCTCTTGCTGATCGACGCACAGGGTGTCTTCGACAGCCTCCCTCACGCAGTCATCTAGCAGGGCCTGGACCTCCTCGGCATCTGTGGCAACCTGCAGGAGTTCCTCTCGTTGTTCCTGCACAATCGCACCCTCAGGGTACGTGTGGGTCGATCGAAGAGCACCCCCGTCCAGTCGCTGCAGGCGTGCCACAGTTGTCAGTGGTGAGCCCCTTCCTTTTCAACCCGGCCTTGGCACGGTTGCCTGCGGCCCTGCCGATCGACCCTCACTTCCCCGTGCAGTCCTCAATCTACGCGGACGATATCGCCCTATGGGTGCGGGGACCGCCGCAACACATCCGCAAGGCACTTGCGGCTCTACAGAGAACCCTGGACACTGCGGCTGCCTACTTGTGCAGCATCGGCCTTACCATCTCGGCCAGGAAGACCGAGGCCTTGCTGCTGCATCCCAGAGCAGCAGCTCACCGCTCAGCTGCCCGGCTGCGCTTGGAGGGCGTCCGGATCCCACGGAGCAAGGCAGTCACCTACCTGGGGCTGCGCATTGACCATCGGCTGACCTGGCTGCCGGCTACCAAGGCCCTGTGCGCCCAGACGCTTCGGGTCCGCAACGTGACCTCACAGCTCCTTTCCCGTGGACAGGGCTGTACCACCAGGTGGGCCCTGCGGCTATTTGAAGCTGCAACCATTTCACGGCTACTGTATGCCCTCCCTCTTGTGGCGCTGCCCCCACCCCGCCTGCGGAAACTGGAACTGCAGCACCGGTCAGCAATACGGCTCTGTGTTGGCGTTCCCCGAACCTCACAAGTGGCCGCCATTCTTGCTGAGGCAGGTGCTTGGCCCCTGTTACTACTCTTCCTGCAACAGGGGCTTCGACACATTGATCGCCTACACCATGCCGCAGATGGTCAAGCACTCCTGACCCGCCTACGCTCCCGGCCAGCATCACACATGGGACGGCTGTGTGGCCTCTATAAGGAAGTCATCGGGGACACGACTGCAAACGCTGTACATCCTCGCCCACCACCGTGACCACCACTCCCTATCTCGACGGAGCTGCCAGGTGTCTCGAAGAAGCGTTCTCCAACATGTGCCCTACAGCAGACGGCAGCCTCTCTCCTCCAAGAGAGACTTGGGGACCACCTTCACATCTTCGTCGATGGATCCGTGATACCGGAGACGGGCTCATCCACAGCAGCCTGCGTTGCACCGGCCCTACAAAAGAGCAAGCTGTGCCGTCTCCCGGGACATGCAAGCTCTACCGCAGCAGAGCTAGCAGGACTCCACCTTGCTGTGAACCTACTGGCAGATGAGCTACCAGCGACCCCGGAAGCCATCTTCAGCGACTCCAAGGCGGCGCTGCTCTGCCTGCACAGCCCTGACAGGGCTAGCCTTGGGGTTGCGCTGCTCTTCTCAAGACTGACGGCCCTCCAGGACGCAGGATGCTCACTATCCCTGCATTGGCTACCGGCACACGTGGGGATCCCAGGCAGTGAACAGGCGGACGCTCTTGCAAAGAGTGCCCACCACTTAAGCGTCCCCCTCAGCCCTGCTGTGACGGCCGCAGACTTCTCGAGACACAGGCTGCGCCGGCACATCATCGCCGGCCACCCGGACAAACAGGTATCCCTGGCCCGACCTCCACGGCCTTTTCCACAGCACGGCCTCACACGAAGGGATGCCTCGTTGCTGCTCCGACTGCGAGTTGGCTGCTACTGGACGGCATGCCCGCCGGCACCGCCTTGGGAAAGCCACCTCGTCAGCCTGTGCCTCCTGCGGTGAACCAGAGACTCTGGAGCACCTGCTGCTGGCCTGCCCTGCTCACCTGCAGCACCGCGGCCGACTTCTGCAGGAGTTTCCCCGCCTGGGGCTCCCATGTTCACGACAGGAAGATATCCACTCCTCCTGTCGTAATCAGCTACCAGCCTTCCTAAGTGTCGTCGAGTACCTCGACTCGTCGAGGCTCTCGGCGATACTATAGGAAATTTCTACAAAGACGGATAGCCTAACGGCCATCCCACCACCTCGGGCTTCCTGATTCGCCACAACTTCGCTTCTGCTGGGCCACCTCCTATACGGTACATCACCAACCTACTCCTCCGGTCGAACCCACTGGGCCCTCCCGGCCGGGCTGCTCTGATGCTCCTAGGACGACCCTCTACCTTTCTCCCTCCTACCCTCTCTCTCCTTTACTCCCATCTCCCCCACCCTGCTGGCGCTGAACCGTGCTCCCGCACGGGTTGCAGAAGATAGTGCTAGCCTTTCCGCCTTTCCCCACAAGAACCACTTCTCCCTGTAGTTTACCACCCTGCCAGCGTGGCGCTGCAAGGCCGAAATGGCTGAAGTCCCTCAATGAAATGGCTCGGTCGAAATGCCGACCGAAATGGCTAGGCTCGGCGGTGCGCAATGCCAATGTTGCGCAGTCGTCTGTTTGCGCACCTGCGCGAGCAGACGACGCTCTCGTTACACGCGCTTTAGCGATGCGGCACGCATGCTGTGCAAGTTAGACAGGATTCAGCTACGAGATTGCGCCGTACACGCGTTCGTGGACAGGATAAACACCTGCACAAAAGAATATAGTGTTTATTTCGTGCGTTTTGTAACGACCAAATAAGCAGTCACAGGCCTGTCCTCGTGCAACATTTAAACGAAGTCTTAGTATTTTGTTGTTTCGCCCCTAGCAGCCAATACTGCGGCCATTCTGCGCGGCAAACTTTCGTAGAGGCTATCGGCCAAGGAAGAACGCGCCAACTTCTGCCATTCTTCTTGAACAGCCGCCCACAGGTTGTCCGAAGAACACATGTAGAGCGGCCGACGAGAAAGGGCCTTCTTTATTTCAGCCCATACATTCTCGATAATACTTGTCCACACCTTGCGGAGGCCAGTTCAACACCATCACAAACACCTGTCTTCCAGCAGGCGAGTCACATATGCTGCGGTGTGAACTGGCTCCGGTCGTACGGCAGGACGGTGTCCAGGAAGTTAAAGTATGCTGCGGAAGTAAAGCGGCCGCCCAGGCGTAGAAGCGGACCCAAGCAGTCTTTGGAAATGGACCCCCACATGCTGACGCTACATCGGCCGCTGCTTGCAACACGATGTAGATTGGGCGCGTCGAACCTGGGCGAAGGAAACAGAAAGAACACAAGACATTATTTTACTTCACCGCGATTTGTCACTGCGATCGATAACCGCGACGATAGCGGGCCCTGCTCTTGAACGTTGGCAGAATGCACTTCCTTTAGTAACCATTTCTACGAGCTGCTTGTGTCCAACGCACCAAACAAGGCGCTGGTGAAACGTTTTTCGGCGTGCGCTCTCTCCTCGCGGTAGCGGAGTCCATAGAATATAAAACGTAGTTTTTGATGAAAACGCATATCTAGCCGCCACGCATCATGCATCTATCCCATCTATCATGCGCTAAGGGAATGTAAAGAAAGCTAAAGGTTGGCCAATTTCTTAGAGAAGCTGTGTTACCCTCGCATAGTGAAGCATGCCACCTACCTCCTGCGTCGTGTCCTCCACGTTCACTGCTGCTGCGGTCCCATTTTGATGTAAATGTGTTCTTGTCCGTAAAAAATGACATTCTGCCACTTTTCCACTGTCCAGGACCGATGCTCCTGTGCAAACAGCAGCCTTTTGATCCTGTTTTCTGAAGAGATGAAAGGCTTAATCGCCGCCACACGGCTACGAAGGGCACCCATGCATGTGAAGGCGCTCGCGTACTATACTTGTGAGCTGGCTGCGAGCCCCAGGTCGTTCCGTATTTCTTTCGCCGTCATGTTCGGGTTTCGTCTCACTGCTTCAACCATTCGCTCGTCGTCAGAGTCGGTCGTCACCTTTGGTCGGTGTCCTCTGGGCAGATTTGTCAAGCGAGCTTCCGTCCTGAAATCCCGCACGATTCCGTTCACCGACGAGCGGGTGCGTCCGGTCATATCGGCGATTTGTTGCTGCGGTAAACTTGCTGCAGACAGAGTCATAATATGCATCCTTTCCGAGATAGGTATTCCTGGCATTGCTGCTCGTGACTGAAACAGAGGCACGTCTTGTGTTCGCCATATATAAACTACCTGTGGCTCAGCTTCTGCTGACGTCAGTAGGACCAACAATGCCGGGAGTTATCGTTTCGAGGCTGAAATATAGAAGGCAGTTTCTCGTCGGCCACTCCACAGGTGTTCGCACGAAATAAGCAATTTTTTGAGCAGATGTTTGTCATGTCTACGAATGCAAGGCGCAATCTCGTAGCTGAATCCCGTGTCTTGCTTGCACAGCATGCGTGCCGCATCGCCAAAGTGCGTGTAGGACGATGTTCGCGTCCCGAGAGCGTCGTCTGCTCGCGGAGGTGCGCATGCACTGCCGAGCCATTTCGGTCGGCATACGAAGGCATGCATAGTGTTCCTGTATATGCTCCCGCAGGGACACTAGGCATGCAAGCCTTGCGACGCCACGCTATTAGGCACTATACTGGCAGTGTGGTGAACTACAGGCCGGCCCGTTGGCGACCAGAATGAGCAATTCTGCTCCGTAGATGTTCTCCCCCTCGCGCTATACCACACTGCAGCACCTTGGTTGCACCACAATGCACCGGTGACCTAAAGCCCCTTGATAATTTGAAAGTACCAACACTCTCCTCCTCGCGGCGCTTTCCTCCTCGATTCTCCTCGCCCGCCGGTTGCGCCCGCGGCACCCTTTTTCTCCTGGGCTTCCGCGGAACGGGCCGCAGCATTCTATGTAGGCGTGTTATTTTGGGCCAGTTGCGCGCACCAGTGCTGTTGAAAATTTTGAGAAATGCTGATAACAGCATCGATAATGCTGAAGGCAACGTTTATGACGAGGTTGGTTTTCCCACGAACGGGGCATACTGATGTAAAATGAGCTTTGATGCGAGTTCTATACTCCAGACAATTTTTCTGCCACATGATGAGATTCTTTACCTTGCGCGTCTGATCTAGTATTGCTTGTGGCACAACCCTTTGTGTGTGGCTTATTAAGCGAAAGCCTTAGATCTCTGTTTCAAGGTCGCGTTGTGAGCTACAGAAAATTTCACGTGACCGAAGGATGGCCGGAAGCGAACCAAAACATGTGCAGCCGTGTATAAGAGACGATTGCTGATTAGCAAAGTTAAGTAATGGTTGATTAGTGATTGGATTAAGGTGAATTAAGGTGTATTAAGGAGAATGAAGGTGGGTTAAACTAAATGAAGGTGGATTAGGGCGAATGAAGGTGAATTAAGCTGCATTAGGGAGGATTATGGTGGATTTAAGTGAATGAAGAAGGATTAGGGTGGATTAAGGCCGATGAAGGTAGATTATGGCGAATTAAGATGGATTATGTACATTAAGGATGATTAAGGCCAATTAAGGTGGATGAGGGATTCTGTGTGGATTAGGGTTTGTTACAGTAGGCTTTACAACCGCAATCCTCCTTCATCTACATTAACCCACTCTATTAATCCGTAATCCTTGTTCATGCACATTAATCCTCTTTAATATGCCTTAATCCACCCTAATCCACCTTAATCCTATTAATACACCTTAATCCTTATTCATGCACCTTAATCCGCCTTATTCCTACTTAATACACGCTAATCCACCTCAATCTCTTAATACACCTTAATCCTTATTCATGCCCCTTAATCCGCCTTATTCCGGCGTAATACACCCTAATTGACCTTAATCTACCCTAATCAACCTTAATCCTAATTCATCCAGCTTAATCATCCCTAATCGTTGTTCATGCACCCTAATCCACCTTAATCCAACCGGATCTGTCTCAATACTCCTTCATCAACTCTAATTTCCCTTAATCCACCCTAATCTTCTTCATACACCATAATCCTATTTAAACACACTAATCCACCGTAATTCCTTTAATACACTCCAATTCACCTTAATTCAATCACTAATGAATCATTATTTGGCTAAACGAGAAGCAAGAGTGGCGGTACTCATTAATTGGCTAATCATTCTCTGATATCTTCATTCTCTGTCACGTGATATCTTCTGTTCACAAGGCGACCTTGAAACAGAGATCTAAAGGCTTTCGCCTTAAAACTTAAAAAAAAAACGCAATGTGGACTGGCTAGCGCTCGTCGCCTGCAATACCACGGGTATACTGGCCACTAATTTTTTCAGGGCTTGCATTCATTGTATCTGACTTATGCACAGATCGACGTAAGCTAGACATAATAGCTCCTAACAATCCTAACAATCGCGAAAAGTGCGATCGAGAGGCCGTATCTTCGCACATAATTGTTCACAGCGGAAAACAGAATCTATAGTGCTGCGTTTCCGACTGAATAACAACAGTTGGCGACGTGCGAGGTGATGGAGCCACCGTAGAATATTAAGCATACTGAGGACAACCGCATTTTTATGCAACGTACAAATTGCCGCAACAAAAGCGCTCGTGAGCAGGCCGGAAGAATGAAAAAAAAAATGCAGCATTATGGGATGCTTTGCTACGAGCAATAAGAAAGACGCCTCACCTCGCAAACAACGCTGTTCTTCGTCGAAACAAAGTTCTTTCGGCCAATGTTGTGCAGCCATTGCTTCCTGCGCAAGCCGTCACGCTTTCCTTGTGGTATCGTAAAAACGGCATAACCATCTTCAGGCTTCTTGCTGCAGTTATATGCGCCACAGCACGGCATAGCGCTAGCACATAGAGCAGGAATCACAGCGTACAACGTTCGCTACGCCGAGCTAAAGCCACAGAACAACTATTGGGGGCGAGCTCCACCACTGGAAAAGCTGGCGCCACCGTCGGTATGACGTGGAATGAGGGATCACGTGGACACAGCGGCTGCTTCGGAAGCGCCGAAGCGAGCTGAAAACGAAAGGCGCTGGGCAGGTCATGTAATGCGCAGACTAGATAACCATTGGACCATTAGGGTAACAGAATGGGTACCAAGAGAAGGGAAGCGCAGTAGAGGACGGCAGAAGACTAGATGGAGTGACGAAATGAGGAAATGTGCGGGTACTATTTGGAATCGCTTGGCGCAGGACAGGGGTAATTGGAGATCGCAGGGAGAGGCCTTCGTCCTGCAGTGGACATGAATATGATGATGATGATGATGATGGTGATGTATCGGCAGTAACGTCTGTCGTGCTTTCAGAACCTATAAATAAGGATATTCTGCACTTATAGAACGAGGTTAAAAACTGTAAAGTTACCTGGTCCGTCTGTTTCGGTATAAAAACAAATGAGAGTTGCGTTTGTGAGTCCGGGTACACCTTCTTTTTATAGTTAGGTTACACGTGTAATAGGGTCGTCTGCGTCCGATGAATGGCACTTGTTGGTGCTCGCAGTACGCAGTGTTAGAGCTCATAGGGCCCGGGATTGGGAACACAGCAAACACCTGCCGCCCGTAGAAATTCTCAAACCCGATGAAACTGAGAAGTGAATAACAATTCCATTCGGACCAAGCTGAATTTCTTCCAACAGGCTTCCAAAATTTAGCGCGTGTTTTCTTTTGGCAAAGGCAGTTGTGTTAGTGTGAACACATGACTTTTTTTTTACAGAGGAGAACTTGTGCCTGTAACCTCGTGCGTCTTGTTGCGACTGGGGGTTCGAAGACGGGGGATCCTCTTTCCTCGTGGATGGGTAAGTGAGCGTGAGGCTGGGCCCGATATTCAGGACGTTTGACAAACACGTTTATATTTACATATGTACAAGAATATAACCAACCCTTATAGATGGCTTTCATTGATTACGAGAAAGCGTTTGATTCAGTCGAAGCCTCAGCAGTCATGAAGGCATTACCTAATCATGGTGTAGACGAGCCGTATGTAAAAATACTGAAAGATATATATAGCGGCTCCACAGCCACCGTAGTCCTCCATAAAGAAAGCAACAAAATCCCAATAAAGAAGGCGTCAGGCAGGTAGATACGATCTCTCCAATGCTATTCACAGCGTGTTTACAGGAGGTATTCAGAGACCTGGATAGGGTGGCTAGCCACCCTAACCTGGATTGGTAAGAATTGGGGATAAGAGTTAATCGAGAATACCTTAGAACCTTGCGATTCGCTGATGGTATTGCTTGCTTAGTAACCCAGGGTACCAATTGCAATGCATGCTCACTGACCTGGAGAGGCAAAGCGGAAGGGTGGGTCTAAAAATTAATCTGCAGAAAACTAAAGCAATGTTTAACAGTCTCGGAAGAGAACAGTAGTTTACGATAGGGAGCGAGGCACTGGAAGTGGTAAGGGAATACATCTGTTTAGGACAGGTAGTGACCGCGGATCCAGATCATGAGACTGAAATAATCAGAAGAATAAGAATGGGCTGGGGTGCCTTTGGCAGACATTCTCAGATCATGAACAGCAGGTTGCCATTATCCCTCAAGAGAAAAATGTGTAGCAGCTGTGTCTTACCAGTACTCACGTACGGGGCAGAAACCTGGTGGCTTACGAAAATGGTTCTAATTAAATTGAGGACCACGCAACGAGCTATGGAAAGAAGAATGATGGGTGTAACGTTAAGGGATAAGAAAAGAGCAGATTGGGTGAGGAAACAAACGCGAGTTAATGACATCTTAGTTGAAATCAAGAAAAAGAAATGGGCATGAGCAGGACATGTAATGAGGAGGGAAGATAACTGATGGTCATTAAGGGTTACGGACTGGATTCTAAGGGAAGGGAAGCGTAGCAGGGGGCGGCAGAAAGTGAGATGGGTGGATGAGATTAAGAAGTTTGCAGGGACAACATGGCCACAATTAGCACACGACCGCGGTAGTTGGAGAAGTATGGGAGAGGCCTTTAGCCTGTAGTAGGCGTAACCAGGCTGATGATGATGATGGTTTACAAGGACATGCAAAGTAATGGGCGTCTTGCGCTGGAGTTTGAGGTATAGTAGCGGCGCCTGGTGGCGGCGCGGAAAACGACATCTGGGTCGTACCAACTTGGGTCGTATTTGTCGTATTGAGCCCTGGCTGTGGCGAAGCACGTTTCTAGGCCGAGTTTTGCGTCGATTCGCACTTTTTTCTGCCCTGTTGCGAGTGCGAAAAGGCTCGTCACTTCTCACAGACCACGCCGACCACGCTGCGAGCTGGTCGCAGCCTATAGTTTAACAAAAACGGACTCTCCGTGAGACGTAATGCTGGAAGCAGAAGGAATCGGCGACTCCGATCCGGAGAGACCTAGCTCAGCCTCGAAAAAGCGTCACCGTCGTTACTTCTGCGTCGTCGGCTGCCATGAACAAGAAGGCCTGAATCCCAACATCAGATTCTACCGTTTTCCTTCAAGGCCTCACGAAGCGGAGCGTCGGGCGCGCTGGTTAGCTGTAGTTCGTCGCGCTGGGTAAGCGAAACTTCGCGTCATGCTGACTGCTTCGCCTGTCTTGAACCTTGCTTATCTGCATTCTAAAATTCGGTCTTTTGCACCTACAGTCCCGACGGCAGACCGACATAGCAGCATGCATGGCTGATGATTCACGATTCGAGACCCGCGGCCACAGCGACAATTAACAATTCGACCCGCGCGAAGTGGTGCGTGCAAATGAGCACAAATGGTCGGGCTGATTCGGTGGCAGTTCACTACCCCACTACGAGCAGCACAGGTTAGAGAGTTAAATGTGCTTATCCTTGACATCAAGCCAGCTCGCTGAGGCAGCGCAGCAAGGTAGTATTGATTGCAGCACATCGATGTTCGAGCGCTGTCATTAAAAGCTACATCAAGCGAGCAGCGCACGAGCTCGCACGTACGTTACTGCGAGCTCATAGCATTGCATCCGTTATTTATCAATTGCTAAAGGGACAGATGGCCGCTACTACAGTGCAGCAGGCATAAGTATTTGTCTAGCGGCATGCAGTCAACAAAAATTGCAGGAGGCCCGCCGTTTCGCGGAATGTCGAAAGACCGCTGCCGTCGCTGCGCGTACGATCGTGCGCTCGAGCAGTTCGTACATCGCGGCATGCTGAAAGACCGCTGCAGTCGCCGCGCGTACGTCGTGCGCTCGAGCAGTTCCGTACACATGATGCCGGCTTATCACCGCTGTGAATTCATTTATAGCGAGCATTTCCTCGCGTTCGTACGCCTGAATCTAGCAGCGTGCAAACTTTACCTTAAGTTCAACTTCGTACGCGACTCGCTTCACTTGCGATTGACACCGCGCTAAAACTTCGCCGCTTATTTCTTGAACCGTGTACACGTATTCGGCGTTGCATAAGTTATTGCCCTTATGCAGCGTGCCACCCCTGAAAAAAATCTTCGGCGCCCGATATTCGCTGCAAGCCGCGGTACAACAAAACCGAAAGTGGCGGGTCCATATTGTAAACGTGCTTTCCGAAGCAGACGACCGAGCTTGGTACTACCCAGTGGAGGACAGAGGGCGCTTTTTAGCACCATTTTTGCAGCGCCCCCTGGGCAATGCAAGAGCCCCATACAGAAAAGTTCATGATGAAGTTGTAGTCGCCGATCACTCCCGCCGTCCGTTGCTCCTTTTATGTCTTGCGTGATCATTGTTCAGTCACTTCCCCCAATCCGGCATCAGGAGACCGATGACATCAGGGGGGGGGGGGGGTATTCTGTAAAAGTTCGCCTAGTGGACTGTCCATTTCGGCTGCTGTTGATTGGCTAGGGCCGCTGGTCGCTTCGCCTCTCGTACAGCTGCATGTAGTCGGCAGCGGCCGAAATGGACAGTCCACTACCCCCAGGTGCCACCGATCCGGAGGTCGGTTGCCCTTTCCCTAAAAAGGGAACTTGGTCAGAAACGCAGGTACATCACTGGGCACAAACAGGGAAAGGAGGGGAACGTACGCTGGCTCCGGTCGTACACTGACAGGTGATGAGCGTATCATCGCACTGACCGCGTCTCCGGCTTGGACATGCCAATTTGTGCGGCTGACAAGTGATGGCAGTGTCTATGCTAATTGCTCAAACGTCTCCTGAACGAGGTACTCCCGCACTGGTCATAAATCGTCCGTTTTGAGAACAATTTTGACGAGGCCGTCGGCCCGTTCCCCATAATCGCGCGAGCCGTGACTATGTGCAAGGCTAGAAAGGCGCTGCTGAGTTTTTTGAAATGCACCAGCCTGTATGAACGTCTGTGACTAACTCAGCGACGAACCCTTGTCCGTTGTGGCAGACGGACCCTTATCCCTTATCCTGGCATCACTCAAGTTCCCCGACCACATCCAATCACCGTCGCATTCCAATTATGGTGCGCAGGGGCGCGTCTACCACGTTGCCGGACCCGTCGGACAGGTTGGGGATCCCCACCTCACGCGCCGCACGTCGAGCTATTGTCCCCCCCCCCCCCCCCGCTTGACTCTTCCCGAAAGTGCAACGGGAGGCTGGCCCGGTTCCAGGTAGTTGATCTTGGTCCCGAGCAAAGCTGTTTTGCTTCTTTGAAAGGTCGTTCGAGAACAACCCGTCTCCTCCAGCTGAGCGCTTGCTGGCAAGGAGGCAACGCCGGTGGCAAGTCACCCATCGGACAGTGGAGCCTTGGAGCGACCCCATGGGCCGAATGTGACGGCACTTGCACGGGCGCCTACCATTGGAGGAAAATGACGACACCTGAGCTGGCTCAAAGATTGGCCGAAAATGACGTGACCCCGAGAGACCGAAGGGGTTACAAGCGAGAGACAGGTAGAAGAGACATTCATTCATTCATTCATTCATTCATTCATTCATTCATTCATTCATTCATTCATTCATTCTTCTTGCCACGGGCCGCAGCGTCCATTTGCTGCCGGCCGTCGATGACTTTATGACTGTTCATTACTTTGTGTTATTACCGTAAATAATGTAAATAGACCTTCAGTTCTCAATATCCTCCTCAACGTCGGCCAACTCCCGCACTTAACGGCAAGATCTAATACCGTGTAACTGCCCAATGTGTGAACTTCTCTCTTCCTGCCGGGCTCAGCCTGGTTAACCTCCCTCCATTTCCCGTATGGTTTTTCTCTCTCTCTCTTGCTGTAAACAGACAAAAAGTCATTAAATCTAGCGACATCGCTAAAATATCAACATTGATTAAATACCGGTAAATTATAGACAGCAAGTGTGATTTTGTGTTTTCATAGATGGTTAGGTTAGGCGGCCCCAACAAACACGGGATGGTGCAAGGGTCGGTAGATTAAACTTGTTTTGGACCGGCCAGCGACAGCTTTCTCAGCAATGCAAGCTTGCAAGGCACGTACCGCAGGCGTTTTTAGTGCGGTTGGCCGAGCGTCATCTGCTACAGCACGTGGCGGCGACGCCCGAACGACAATCCTAGCTGCCGAAGCAGAGGATACGTAATAAAGAAATCGTACCTATGTGGGCGTAATTCTGAGAGAAAACTTGGCGTCAGCGTGTGTGTGTCTAGGTGGAGGGGCGCAATTGGCATACTTTTCCCTTTTCTTCTGACTGTGCGGTAGGGGGAGGGGCACGCCTCGCACCCCCACCGGTATATACGCCTATGACAAGCACGATGTCAGGCACGCTGTAAGGGTTGGGGTTGGGCATGAAATAGATGGTAGCTGGCCCATGCGGTCGTCCAACTCATCCACGCTGAGGACGTTGTTGAAGGGAGAGACTTGTTCTCATCGAGAATGAGGAATATGGGATTTATTTACTGTATCTACATGAAAATGTTGCAGTTCATCAGTCTAGCATGACTGAAAGAGAATGTACACTGAACAGCCGACAACGGCTGCTTAAATACACTCTGTCCTCCCTAAATCCCTAGGTGAGGGAAAACGGCCGTTCAACCTTCGACCAATGTGGAGCGTCCAAAGTCATCGTAGCAGACCCGCCTTTGAGGGGGAGGGTTTACACACTCACTTCCGCACAGGTTTCACTGACCACACCAAAGTGAGAGGGTTTTCGCAGACACGGGTCTTACCCTGAGGCGCCTCTTGGTCCCAGAGTTGACCCCACAGACAGTGGCCGCCGCGTCTGTCCATTGACTGACGACTTCTAAGACCTGTGAGACGGCGCCGCAAAACACCTTCCAGGAGTTCCCCCGCTCCAAACAAACCGTGACGGTGACGGCGAATCCACTAACAACACTTGGTCTGCCGACTGCGTCTAGACATCCCGGCGCCGCTCGCTTGGGGACGCGGCGTATTATCGTACTTACAAAGCGAGTCGCCGCAGCAGGCATGCCAACGCCAACGGGTTGTTGACGGGCGCATTCTTGTTTTAACAAAACGAGTCATCGCAGCGGGCCGGGCAGAGTTCGATGGTCGCTTCCCCGAAGTTCGCCAGCCCCCGCAGGCCGATCGTAACAGCTCCTCCTTGGCCCGGAAAATCTCGACTGGCCAGTGCTGATAACCGCTGGGCAGGAAGAGAATGGCTGGTGGCAAGGGGGAGATGGCTTGCAGCGACCAACTGTGAAATGATGATACCGCTCCAAAACATCCAACAAGGACAGGCAACTGCAAAACGAACCTCACAACACGGCTCTGCGCCGAGATCACGTATCTTGGATCTCACTTTAGACCCGCTAGGCTTAAAGAAAACATAAGTGCAGAAACAACAAATGCTGCATTTCGCGACGCCAATTTTTGAAGGAATTTCGTGCTGACAAATTGAGCAATCATGGAGGGAGTCCTGCTAAATGAGAGGGAACTTCTTGGCTTAACAAAATTAACAATAACAACCGCAAAATTTAGGCGGAATCCCTAAACGCGGAATTCAAATTAGCCTGCTCAAACCATCCGCATTGCTATGCAACTTTCCCTTCCTATATCTAACGGAGAAGTTGTACTCTTGGAGAGTAAGGCTCCATTGGAGCAAGCGGCCATTTTTGTGTGACATTTGATTGAGCCATGTCAGAGGACAATGGTCGCTCTCGAAGATGAACCTCGATCCGTACAAGCAACACGACAACTTCTGGGCTGCCCAAACCAAACAAGCACATTCCTTCTCTGAAGCGCTGTAGGCTTCCTCCCTTACAGTTAGTTTACGGCTGGCATGGAGGATAGGATGTTCCTCATTATCGTCGCCGACCTGACTAAGTACCACGTCCACACCCCTGTCGCTTGCGTCGCACTGAACTGTGAATTCCATTGTGTAGTCTGGCGCGCGAGGCACAGGACGAGAAACCAATAGCGTTTTCAAACCTTGGAAAGCGTTCTCTTTGTCCTTATGCCAGTGCACGTTACTCGGTGGTCCCTTTCGGAGGGCGTCCGTTAAAGGACTTGCTATTAGCGAATAATTCGGAATGTACCGTAGATAGTACCCCACAAGTCCCGAAAATGAACGAATGCCTGTTTTCGTGCGCGGCTGTGAAAAATCTCCAATCGTAGCTGTTTTCAGCTCGGCCGGCGGTCTCGTGCTCTGGCCGACAACATGGCCCAGATAAGTAACCCGCGAGCAGCCAAACCTACACTTTTCCGCCTTCATCCTTAAGCCTGTTTCCCACAACTGCGAGAACACCTGTTTGAGGTGCGATACGTGCCGTTCCCAGCTGTCCGAAAAAATTGCTACATCATCAAGATATGGCAAGGCGAACTCCTGCAAGTCTTTTAGGACAATATCCATTAACTTAGAGAAGCTAAACGGCGCGTTCTTCAGCCCAAAGCTGAGGACGAGAGGGCCAAAAGTGCCTACAGGTGAGATAAATGCGGCATAGCGGCTGGTACTTTCTGAAAGGGGAACTTGCCAGTATCCCCGAACGAGATTTATAGTTGAAATGTATTTAGCAGCGCTAACTCTTTCGATTCGTTCCTCAATGTTGGGGATTGGGTACAGCTGATCCCTAGTGATGGCATTTAACTTCCTGTAATCAACACACGGACGCGGGTCCTTGTTAGGGGTTTCTACAAGTGTTAGCGGTGACGTGTAGTCACTCTCAGCGGGCTCAGTCAATAACTGCCAACTCTAGCATGCGCTCTATATCTGCCTCCATAATTTCTCTCTGTCGTGGAAACACCCTGTAAGGCTTTGATCTTACGGGTTCGGTTGATGTCAGCTCTATTTCATGCGTTATTAGTTCGGTTCTACCTGACCGATCGCTGAATCGGTCGAGATATTCCCCTAACAGCCCTTTTAACTCATCTATCTGCTCGGGTCTAAGAGCGTGCGAACTTACCGAATGTTTTACCACTTCTTCTAGGCTGATTTCAGAGTTGGAGGTCGCCCTATACTCATTAAACTCGGTACTAGTGCCATCCTGCTACTTGATGATACAGTTAACGACTCCGCTCCGCTCTGCGTACGGCTTCATCAAATTGCTGTGGTATATCCTCACCTCGTTCCTGCAACCGGACATTTTGAGACCATAGTTAATATCTGTAAGTTTTTGCAACACTTTAACGGGTCCGTCCCAGTGAACTTCAAGCTTGTTCTTTCTTGAAGGTTTTAGGATCATTACCTGGTCTCCGGCGTTAAACGTTCGAAGCCTCGCATTCTTGTCGTAATAGAATTTGGCGTTCTTTTGAGCTATTCCCATGTTCTTTCCGACTAGTTCTTGGGTTGCGCTTAGCCGTTCCAGCAAATTTAGCACGTATTCAACCACTGTTGGACTCTCCCCTCCCAGGCGGCACGTCAGGTCGGGCCAACGTTGGAAACATATTGGCACTTCCTGGCCCAATGACGGCCCAAGATTAACAGCGTGGTTCCAATATTGGCAGTG
This sequence comes from Dermacentor andersoni, assembly GCF_023375885.2. NCBI lineage: Eukaryota > Metazoa > Arthropoda > Arachnida > Ixodida > Ixodidae > Dermacentor > Dermacentor andersoni. Next base: position 174,991,324 of record NC_092814.1, read on the forward strand.
CCATTCTGAATCCTGGCCCAATGATGGCCTAAGGTTAACAGCGTAGCGCGAATATTGGCTGTGCCATTCTGATAGAGATCCAACGTTGGCCCACAATACACAGTCAGTAAACAATATTGGCTGTGCCATTCTGATAGAGATCCAATGTTGGCCCACATTACACAGTGAGTAAACAATATTGGCACTGCCGTTCAACAAGGCGGGAATTATTGGACCGACTTTCGAACGGATTTGCCAATATGGGTTAATAGTTGGCTTTCATTGGAGGACATTGGCCCGTAATAAGCCAATTTTCCCATTGTCGGTTTTTAGTGCTCTACGACTTGCTGATATTGAATAACGTGTTTTGAAAACTAATGCACTGATCACAGGCACACTGCGCAGGAACCAGAAATATGCTCTCCCGTGTCAACTCCATGCATGGTACACCGCCATTTTTGTACTTCGCGTTCAGCGAAATGCGCCCCCTAAAGAGAAAAGCCAGTGCACCACGTAGCAAGCAGGGGAAGTCGCATAAAATTAGCCGCTGCTTCATTGATCGTGCATGTGAACATGAGCTTTCCATAAGAAGCAATGGTATTGCGAATTTGTCTGCGCATTGTATATTTTGCATGTACGCTCCGCGGCTTTGGATGATCAGGATTCCGAGGGGAATCGATCATTACAGTGCCACAGAGTTGATGGAACCGTTTTATATTGCATCGAGATGGAGCGCATATGTATTAGTGAAACTTTTGCTTGTTTGTTTAGCATGCATGGCGTGTTGAGGTGACATAATCATCATGCTCCTATTCCAATATATTTGTTTTTTTGTGCATGTTTAGTAAGCTCCTTGTATGAATGCCCCTGACAGAAAAAAAAAATTATTGCACGTTTTGGCTTTTCCTCTTGTCTTTGCCTGTAGTTGGCACGGCGCATTCCGGATTTTTTTTTTCCGCCTAACTTTTCGTCCTTAAGCCCCCACTCGCCTCTCCTCCACACACCCACGTGAGCCTGTTCAAAGCTATCAGCCAAGCACTCAGGCAGCTATAAGCTGCTGTGTCGAATTGGCTGCTCTCGGAATACAGGGAAAAGCAGTGGGGTCACTATTGTCCTCCTTGTCTCCCTCCGTCGCTGCCGCCGAAGGAACGCGGTCGGGCTAGGTCCAGTTGGGGAAAGTGGCGTTTACACCGTTTTCTTCATTCACCCTTTCCTTTCACTCTTTCCTTCCATGCATCGCTAGCACGCCGACTGGGTGCAACACCGCCTGAGTGCTTGCCGTGTTGTCCGTGTTTGTCAGCGCACTCCTATCGTGAAAAATGCTCGCTTGCGGTCGTCATTCCTACTGAGAAGCCTGCATCTTGAAATACACAGCAAAGTGGCCACGAATTTTCGTGAGTGTTAGAATTAATATAGGCGAAACAACAACCAGAAAAAAAGTCGGCGCTCGTGGCCACCGTCTTCGATGTGGGATGAACTCGGATACACATCGCATGGAGCATTAATCTTACAATGGTGAGTGCATTTGTTTTGCGCATGTTATAAGTTTTATAAGGAGCAATATCACCCAAGCAATATCACGCGGTATATATATTGCTGAAACAGGCCTGGCTAATGTAGAGTGCCTGTAATTACATAGCTCTTTTTATTTGCAGCCTTTGAATAGTGCCCGGAGTAGAACCACGTGTAAATCTCTGTGAATTTCACCCAAATTCCAGGACTATGATTTTATCAAGCCACCCGCGCGGCCTGATCCTGCTAGTGATACCGAGGAACCACGCTTCTTCTCACTGTTCTAGGTCAAGCATCATTTCCAGCCGACAGTATTTCTTTCTTTTCGTATAATAAATGCCTCTTTTACTAGTGTTTCCTGACGGAACTTCTCGGTTTCCACATTAAAAATTTCGCACGAAGATCGCATTGTGTCTACGCAGTCTGAAACTAAGCTTTTAGTGCTGTAGCAGGTTTTGCTGCAATTTTTCAATTATAAAGTGCTACGCTGACTAGGTGTGGGCTGTAAACAAGGCGGACGGATCCTGTGCATTTTATGTCTGTTCTAAATATTACGTTGCACCTTGTACAAGATATGCCATATATGTCGAAATATTAAGAAGTGTTACCTGACAAATCTCTTGCAAGAAAGTTTCTTGATTCACCCCTTCGAACTCTCTGATCAGACTTATAATATTGTTGCAGTATGGCGATTTTTCAAATGAAAACGCTGCCACATACATTTGTCATACCAACATCTCTGATAATGTTTCTTTTTATTTTACAGTGCAAGCATTTCCTCCAAGTAATGGTGAAGTCGCTATGGGATAGGGTAGCAATATCAACGAAACCACGGCGTTATCGTGGTCCTCGTGGGGCCTGATCAGCCCGCCGAAATCCAAGCACTGACCAACCTGCCTACCGACGTCAGCTCCCTGCCCTGAAACCCCTGGCCAGCCCACCGTCCTCGGCACCTTGCCCAATTCCTATCCTGAGGGCAGTGCCTGTAAATAAACTGTTTGAAGATAACCGAGCGTCACCCATCTAGGTCCACGGAAAATGCCTGTTTGCGAAAATTTATTCGCAAATAAATTGTCATAAACGTCAATTTCAGTATTCTTTTATTATTATTTGCAAGCATATATGACTTCTGCTTCTTGACATCTTTTTGTCGAGCTTTCCTAGCTACTATTGAGGAAGACGGTAAGGGGACAATTGCTACAAAAAATGCCGCTAGCAAAATGTTTGCGGTAAGAATGTGTGCGTGCTCTAAAGCCAGCATATCTAGAATATTCGTCATGCAAAGGGCATTGGCTCAAAGCTGGCATTAATAATGGAACGATATGGCTCAACACTGGTCCTACGCTGGCAGCACGATGGCTGCTGCATTGGCATAACATTGGTCCAATCTTGGCTTTAACGCTGGTCCTACGATGGCTGCTGCATTGGCATAACATTGGTCCAATCTTGGCTTTAACGCTGGTCCTACGCTGGCAGCACAATGGCTGCTGCATTGGCATAACATTGGTCCAATCTTGGCTTTAACGCTGGGCCAACATTGGATTGGGTTGCACTTTGCCAATATGCCAACATTGGTCCAACATTGGTACCAATTTCTGCCAGCATTGGGCCATTGTTGGACCAATGCTGGTGTGCTGCCTGGGCTCTTTCCTCCCACATCTCTCTTAACATTCTCAGTGGAGAACGGAGTGTCCTCCCATACACTAGTTATGCTGGCGAGAACCCTGTAGCCTCATGTGGAACCGTTTGCAAAGCAAACAAAGTTGCCGGCAGACAGTTCTCCCAGTCTTCCTTGTGCTCGTAACAGAGCGCACGCAAAACTCGCTTAAGCACCGAATGCCACCTCTCTACACTGTTTGGCTGAAGGTGATAGACAGAACTGTGTATTAACTTTACCCCGCACTTTTGCAAGAATGTGGAAGTCAGTGCGCTCGTGAATACTGACCCTTGATCTGCCTGAATTTCGGCTGGAAAACCAACTCGTGCAAACACTATCAAAAGCGCGTCTACTACTTCAGTGGAACTGAGCTCTTTCAAATGGATTGCTTCTGGAAACTTGGTAGCCGGACACAGCATGGTAAACAAGTATCTGTAATAACCCGACTTTGTCTTTCGCAGAGGCCCTACCGTGTCTATCACAAGTCGTCTGAAAGGTTCTGTTATTAAGGGCACTACCTTTAGTGGAGCTTTCCATGTTTCTCCTGGTTTACCCGAGCGCTGGCAGACGTCGCATGATCTTACAAAGTTTTCTACGTCTTTGAAGAAGCCGGGCAAGTAGTTGATTGATTGATTGAAAACTTTGTTATTCCACTGAGCTGGGGTGCCCGCTTCTTAACCTACACATAGGTAGGGGGGGGGAGGACGAAGCAGTCCCCGCGCGTTGAGAACGGTGAGTCTTCACGGCCTCAACGGCCAGGCGGATTGCTCGACGCTGGTCGTTTTCAGCCTCGCTCTGGAGCAAGGCCTCCCAGGCTTCTCTACTGTCAATGTTTTCCTTGGCCCCTGGGGAGCCAGCAGACTCCCATATTATATGGTCTAGTGCACCTTTTTGCTTACAAATTTTGCAGAGGGCGTCGTTATAGTCCCTCGTCTGTGTTAAGTAGATCCAATGTGGTGATGTGTAATTGTTTCCCTGGAGGGCCAGGCAAGTAGTATTCCATAATCAATCTTTCCTTTGATTTGTTTATGCCTAGGTGGCCAGACCACCCACTTCCATAACAGAGACTCAAAAGGTCCTCCCTGTACTTATTAGGTACGACTAACTGATCTAAAATCCTACCCTTTTGGTCTCTGTAGTGCCGATACAACAATCCTCCTCTCTCTTGTATCGTCACGTTGCGCCTAACAATGCCTTCTTTAGCTGTGTGATGCAATTTAGCTAAGCTGTCATCATTCATTTGCTCGGCTGCCAGTGACATCTCTGTCCACACGTAAGAGCTGATCAAAGTTCTTTGAGGCCGGTGATAGTAACGACCCTGTGTCGCATGCGAGTGCGTCAGCTGGCTCTTCCTGCATGCGTGAACTTTGACACCCTAGTGATATGCTCTCATTGAGCTGGTCAGCTGGCAGTGTTTCCTCAACCATTTTTTTTTGTCCCTCGAGCCTAGCTCGGATTCGGTTACTGAAGTTACCTCTTTTACTACTTCCGCTGGAGCAGCTTTTGCATTTTCAGCCGAAAGCGACGCGATTTTACGAGCTTGGCCTCGCGTCAACGCCTGTACTACCTCTCCCAGTTTAAGCCCTTTGTCACGCAGTAACTGATCCGACCGATTCGAAAAAAATGTAAGGGTACTGCAGCGACAAAAATTTGGAAACTGCAGCCTCGGTCACGAGCTCCCCGAACGGTCCACTGATTTTCACTTTGGCCATGGGCAGACATACGCTGTGTTCTCCTACCACCTGTTTGATCCATGCTACTTCTCCAGTGAAGCCATCTACCGTCACGTAAGACGGATGGACAATGTCCGTAGTGGCGGCACTGTACCCCAGCACCCGACATGGTTTGCCATTAACTTGCAGGTCGTGAAGATATGGGCTTAAAAGTTCCATATTCTCGTCTTTTTTATCCACGTAGGAGAAAACTACGCTAGGCTTCCCGCAGTTTACTGCGATATGTCCGAGTCTGTGACACTTATAGCAGCGGATCGGTCGAAAAGATTCGAACTTTCTTTTCTGCTCTTTTTGTACGGCTTCCCCGTTTGACTTCTCGCTCTTTTCTGAGGGCTTTTCCTCCACGTCTACAGGCTCAAGTCGTCTAGTTTGCGAACCCTTCTTGAACGGAAATGGTTTCCGCGGTCCATTTCGACCGTCCCTATTTCCGTCCTCGGCGTTCAGCTTTCTACGCGTTGCGTACTCTTCGGCTAATTAAGCCGCCATTTCCACAGTGTTTACATTTCCTCTGTCTTGCACCCACAGCTTCACAGATTGTGGGATGCTTTTGTAAAACTGCTCTAGACACATGCATTCAACAATCATGTCTCTGCTCTCGTACGCTTCCGTGCTTTTCAACCACTCGACTATAGGTTGGCCTTTAAGCTATATTCAAACTCCGGATATCCTTCGCTATCCTTCTTGCCTGTGCTTCTAAACCTTTGCCGAGAAGCTTCGGCTGAAAGGCGGTACTTCTTCAAAAGACTAGCCTTAACCTTTGCATTATCATATGCATCCTGCGCACTGAGTCTGGCGATTACTTCAGCAGCCTCACACGGCAACATAGACAGCAACCGCTGTGGCCATGTACTCGGACCGAAGTTCATCTTCTCGCAAGTCCTTTCAAAATTTCTTAGGAACAAGCCTATGTCGTTCCCGACCTCAAATGACTTTAACAGCCTGTCCATGCGGTATGATTCTCCCTCACTTGATCGTCCCAGAGCCCCTTCACTTCCTTGAGACAACTGCAAACGTTTTCTTTCAAGCTCAAGTTGCATTTTTCTCAACTCGCGTTCCTCTCTGTCCCGTTCTTCTCTTTTCCTAAAAAGTTCTAGCCCAATTTCAATGTCCTCCTCACCGGCCTTTTCGGAAATCAGCTTCAATAATTCCCATTTTAGCATTTCCTTGTGTACCTCTCGGCCCAGTTCCTCACCAACAATCAACAATTCGTCTCTCAGCAGTGTCCTTAGCTCCATGATTGCTGCTTTACTGCCTTGATCCTGCTCGCTAAACCTACCTAGGTAAACACAACCTAGCTAACAATCAAATATGCGGCTTCCCTACTGTTCTAAACAGAACAACCACAAAATGAAGCCTAGAGAGTCAAAGCAAGAACCAAGCACTCACTGCAGGCACAGCACCACGTCGCAAAGTCCGTCTCACCGCTGTCAGCCAGTTGTAATGGTTGGGGTCGGGCATGAAATAGATGGTAGCTGGCCCATGCCGTCGTCCAACTCATCCACGCTGAGGACGTTGTTGAAGGGAGAGACTTGTTCTCATCGAGAATGAGGAATATGGGATTTATTTACTGTATCTACATGAGAACGTCACAGTTCACCAGCCTAGCATGATTGAAAGTGAATGCACACTGAACAGCCGACAACGGCTGCTTAAATACACTCTGTCCTTTCTAGATCCCTAGGTGAGGAAAAACGGCCGTTCAACCTTCGACCAGTGCGGAGCGTCCAAAATCATCGTAGCCGACCCGCCTTTGAGGGGGATGGTTTACACACTCACTTCCGCACAGGTTTCACTGACCACACCAAGGTGAGAGGGTTTTCGCAGACACGGGTCTTGCCCTGAGCAGGCGCCTCTTGGTCCCAGAGTTGATCCCGCAGACAGTGGCCGCCGCGTCTGTCCATTGACTGGCGACTTCTAAGACCCGTGAGACGGCGCCGCAAAACACCTCTTTCCAGAAGTTCTTCCGCTCCAAACAAACCGTGACGGTGACGGCGAATCCACTAACAATACTTGGTCTGCCGACTGCGTCTACTCATCCCGGCGCCGCTCGCTTGGGGACGCGGCGTACTGTCGTCCTTACAAAGCAAGTTGCCGCAGCAGACATGCCGGCGCCAACGGGTTGTTGACGAGGCGCATTCTTGTTTTCACAAAACGAGTCATCCGCACCAATCCCTTTCCCAGACCCACCAACACTTATGGCGCCACCTTCAGGCCCATACCTATCTTACTCCCGCATGTCTTGCCCTCTTCCACCCCGGGACGCACTCGCCGGCTTGCCGCTTATGTGACGGCTCCCGCGCCGATTATGCTCACGTCCTGTTCTCCTGCCCGGCACACTTGCCCCCTGCCTCTTGGCGCCTAAGCAATCCGCAGCAGTGGGAGGCTGCTTTGTCCAGCACCGAGCCGGATATCCAACTCCGGCTGGTGAACTGGGCGGAGGACGTCGCGACTAGGCATGGCCTGGACGCCATAACCGGCAGCCTGAAATCCGCCCACAACGCTGCTTTTTAATTTTTTTAATTTGTTTTTACTTTTGGCCTTCTCATCAATAAGTTTTTCACCACCACCACCATCGCAGCGGGCCGGGCAGAGTTCGACGGTCGCTTTCCCGAAGTTCGCCAGCCCCCGCAGGCCGATCGTAACAACGCGCAGGCAACACATCTCACTCGATGATCACAGCACTCGCTGTCAAAATGCTGGCGTGATGAAGAGCGCTGGAAGCGAGAAGCGAACGCTTCATTTTGCATCTGTTTCACTGCGAAAACATCTTTCACGGCCAAATAAATGAAAGCAGTCTTGAAAGTACTGGTAACCTCAATTGCACTATTGAGGTTCCTAGTGTGTCAGAAAGAGTAGCCCGAATCAATCAATGTAGCTGTTGGAGAAGCCAGACCCCCCATTACCAGGGCTTCAAGTGGCTTTCTGTAGATTTCTTTCAGCGGCTTTCTTTTTTACTTCTTTGAGCCCTCCCTGACCACAACAACAGCTGGGAGAGTGCGGTCTAGATAACACAGCGGAACAAAACACGGAGACTAACGCATTCCTGCACACACGACGCCTTTGCCTCGGTGCGAGACCATGCGAGACCTACGAGGCAGCAAACGCATTAGCACACACCACCATAACTAAACCGCCGTTGTGCCCCGAAAGCATAGCCACTAGAGCGAAAAAAATACCGCGTGACTTCTTCCACACTTTTCTCCTCAGTTTTTTCCTTCCCCCATGCGTTTTCCAGACAGCTCGAGACGCGTTCCATTACTTAACCTCGAAGCTGTCTCGGCTGTCTCCTTGGCTGTCTACGTAGATTGTCTCCGACTCTCAAACTAAAGGTATTGCTCAAGCCACGGCCGGACTCGACTCACTCGTTCCTCCGCGCGCGGAGGAGAGAGTCGAGTCGGGCCGTGCTCAAACCAAGCTCAGCCTAAAGCCCCTCCACAGCCCTCCATCCACGCACCACCGCCGCAGCTCAGCCTGCTGCCATCTGGCACTGGGGCTGAAGTCCCTAGATATTTTTTGAAATCCAGGGACTTAACCAGGGCTAGCTGGGACACTCGGGCCACATTCACTGATAACAGTACGTGGCCGCTTAGATTGAATCGTCAGTAATGTAGGCTGCTAGAAAACCCCTGGGCCTAGGGAATTGACAGCTTGATCACTTACGAACGTTAACGTTCACCCTCTCGTGTCTCGTCACACTGGAATCTGAAGTCAAAGGCCGTTGGTTTAAATTGTAGTCGCGTTCGCGCGCATTTTCCCGTAACGTTTTTTCTCTCTTATCATTTCTTTTAAATCCCGTGTAGAAAAAGTACAGACGCGGACTTGATTATATATTTATTATGCAACATCACAGTTGAATATTAAAACAATATAAAATATATAGAAATGCGAAAATAAAACATTTTTCGCCTATGTTCTACGTTGCGCGAACAGGCGCTATGAAAATCGTAGGTCGGAAACATTGAGAACGCCTCTGGTAGCTTGGGCTTGGCCGTAGAGGTGTTCTGTGGCTTGGCTTGGGAGGCTTGGTATTCGACGTGGAAATTGCCTTTGTGAGTGCCGTAGGTTGAACGGTTTTATTCCTATGTTATCACCAAGCATGATCTCTGTCTACACATCCCGCTGCATAGGCGGATGAGTCGTGCCAGAGTGCGTAGTTTGGCGTGTAGAGATAGTAGCGTCCTCGCGCTGGTCGTCAGCTAGCCGGTGTTGCACCAACAGGCTTCACGTGCACGGTTTGTGCATTACGTGTAATAAGATGTTGCCACCTCCTTGTATTTATTTTTATTGTCTTCTTTTCACGGCAGTCACAGAACGACGTTGCTGTGGTTGACAATAATGCAATACTGTTGGCAATAATGTTCACCGCTTTACGTTAGGCTTCTATTCGCCGCTGGTCTGGCAGGTCGTCCCTGTAGCGTCGATGTGGCGCGATATCTGCGCACGCTGTGATACATCAACACGACAAAAATCACCAGGAGATCAGCCTTTTCTATTTGTTTGCCGAGCAATATGCAGCTGACTTGCGTGCGTTATTTTGCTACTGAAATTCCTCATAAGGTAGCACGAGTTCATGTGCTGTCTTGTTGTGGTCCAACACCGGCTGCGCTTGGATCGATCGGCTGTTGCTGCTGCATCAATGCAGCACAGGGGAGCCTGAGGTTGCTCGCGGTGATAGTTTGTGTTTGTCGTCATTTTCGTGCTTGTGATCTGCTAAAGAAACGTGGTTGCACGGTGTAGTAGTAGGTGCCTGGATTCTGCAGCGCTAGAGAGTTTTGGGTACTGTGATGCGAAGGCAGTCATTCATCAGTGATATGGAGTGCGCGCACTTGGTTGTGTGCCTTTCTTTGTGCAAATTTTCTTAGTATTGGTGACTTCGCAATCGAACTTTTCTCGTTGCTGTCCATGGAAGAAACGATAAAGGGACAGAAAAAAGCCTAGCGACTTGACTTTCTGTGGCTTTGAAATATGCAATGACACCAGCTTTAACTTTAGGTGCCCATATTTTTAATGAAGCTGGCAATACCTTTGTGCGTCTTTGCACATACGCTTCTTATTTATTTTTGCACATATATATTTGGAGAAACTGGCTTTTCATTTTGCCTTCGAAACGCACTAAAGTGCATAAATATACGGTGCATAAATATTGTACAAGCTGCAAATTGTGAGTGTTGTATACAGAACTCCTGTACTATGCTAACTATACACATTTTTTGTTAGTGCATTTGTTGCGCACTCTGCATTGGAGCATTGGCCAAGGCTTTCTGCTGAGTATCTACTGAAGTTCGTGCATGCCATGGTAACTCATTGATGGGTTGAAGTTTTGCTGCATCTTAGAAAGTGCCATCAGGGGCTGCTTGCATGGAGCTTTTCACTTGCGGGTACACTTGCCACCCGGCAAGAACGCTTTGCTGAAGTGACTAAATAGCTGCACAGTAAGTGGCTAGGTCGAAGGAGTGACACTTGTGCGAATTTTCTCTGACCATTGCTCTTGATGCCGCATACTGTCTCTTGTGGCAAGCTTTTTTGTCCAAGTGTAAATTTACCTGAGGATAAAATGCCTCCTGCTAGCAGCCCCTGGTTTATCCTCATTTCCCTAATATGCTCTTTGTTGAGCCCTGGGGGTCTTCGGTATGTTTATTCAGTGATGTGACTACACAGATTCATAACATCATGTAGATTTGAATTATTGCTGTGTGCCTTGAATAGGTTGAATGTGGTTAAGGATATCTTAATATGCAACAAGTTGCATTGGGAAAATGAAGAAAACCACTAGTCCAGACAACATGGTTGATGAATTACTATTTTCTTAATAAAAATTCAGAGATATCTTGAGCATAATGGAACACAAAATGAAAAGCAAAGGCTGTTAATGTAGATCGAGAGTTGTAACAGTTTGGGAATATGATGCCAGTGCATATGCAGCATGGTGGAGTACCATTGCATGCATGTGCTCACAGTCTAGGTATAGACATGGTGGGTTGTTGCTGGATCCAAACCCTGAGTTTAGCCACCAAGCCCCTGCATTTGGAACATGGATTAGTGATCTTGCTGCAGTTCCATAGCAGGTGACAAAATACTTGGTTGGGCATCCATTTTGCATGCACAGCATGCAAAATGGATGCCCAATCAGCGTCTCCACCTCCTATCAGTGTTTCAGGCATTCAACTGAAGTGCTGATTAGTGGTGGAGGTGTGTGGATGTGGGCGCCATCTTTGCTATGTTATGCTTGCCAATGAGGCAGGGCACTCAGAGCTAATGTTGCACCAGTATAGGAATTGTGCACTAAAACTTGGCACCCTCCTGGAGTCCATGTGGCAATGGATCTGGGTCACTTGGTATCTGTTGCACCAAATATTCCTTGGTGGCACATGTATGGGTAGAAACTTTCACATGGGCTCCAAGCAAGGGATCAAAGGATAGTGAGACTGGCACTGTTGTTGCTAAGGCATGTGGTAGCTATAATCTTGCTCGCTGCCTTATGTGCACCTTGATTCATGGGATTTCACAGTCTTCAGGCACCCAGAATATACACATGATGGTGCCAGTGTCCGTTGACAACAGTTGACATTCATGTTTGATTCAGTGGTTCAGATGGCTCTTCAACCTTAGCAGAAAGCAGACCATAGCTCCTGTACCATCAGGAGGCTGTTGGTGAAAGCATGCAGAAGTACAGAACACCTATAATACTTAAGGGAGGGGAAACTATACCTTCCACAGTGCGACAGAAATAAGAGTAGCAGTGGCGTCGTGAACTGCAGTATACGACCGAGAGATGGCACTGTCAAAAATCAAAGCTAATATCATTACCATTATGTAGTGAGCAATATGGCTGCTGCTGTAGTGGCTGGTGGGGCTGGTCGCGCTGCTCACTCGCTGGTTTTGAGTTTTGTTACCGCTGTTGGGGCGGTATTCATATGTACGGTACTCTAACATGATTACAGATATCTTTATTATGTTGCCAGGTAACCGATAGGCCTCAGCTGGCAAAAAACACTTCAAACAAGTAAGCTTACATTGCTTATTGTCAATGGGGAATGAAGCAGTACATGCCAATGATTTTCGTACAGGTCAGGTGGACTTAATGCAGTCAGTTAATGAGTTTGCGATATACAGAAACACAGATAGCCATATGTTTAATCCAATTGAAAGCTGAAATCTAGCGAATTTTTCCCGTTGTGTTAAAGCAGGGAGAACAAAGCTTCGGGCAACAATATTTGTGCTGGGCTACCCTCATACTGTAGTTTTGTACAGTGCTGCTTGATGTGTTTTGCACTATACGTATATTGTCTGCATTCAATGATTTGAGCTAGATTAAAAAAAAGAAATAGTAATCGGCAAAGATGTTGTGTTGGCAAGGTAAGCTCAAGCAACAAAGTCCCATTCTTTTTATAACACATTGGCGAGAGGTACATAGTGTAGGAAAAAAAAAACATTATGCAAGATTTTCCAGCACATATTGTCTGATCTTGATATTTCTGCTGCACATTTAGTGTTCAGGTGCGGCAGTAAAGGCTTTGACACAAGTAGATTATTCATAGGAAAGTAAGGAATGTTATGTAGACAACATTGCTTACAAGGATTTCTGCAAAGATTGTGTGAATAAGCAAGCGCACTAAATAAACATAGAAGCAAGCCCAGTTAGCTCACAAATCCTTGGAAATTGCAATTAACGGTTTCATGTTGAAAAAAAAATTAAATCTCTGTTTATGTGTTCAAACAAGGCAAAGAAGTTGCAAGGAGATGAACATTTCAATTGAGTAATAGAGGTGAGCATGGGAAGCCTCAGCCTGGAGCCAACATTTCAACAAGCAAACGTGTGAGGGCCTTGAAGATAAGTTCCCACGCTGAGACTTCCCTTGCTAGTTCGCCATTGATTGGCTGAATATTAAGCCAAACTTATTATTCTGCAAGTATATTTCAAAACATTTTTGGGAACACACTGTGCTCAGGTTTGTCATCTGCTCTTTGAAGAGAAAGAAAAATTGTGTTTAGTGATTTGTCATGTTTGTGAAATGGGGTGTAGGCCGGTTGTGTGAGCTTGCCTTTTCTAGCATATCGTACTGTGCAGAGCTAGCCTAGTTATTGATTTGATGCTAACTGTTCATGAACTATGTAAGAGTGACTGCCAGAGCTTCAGTTACCATGAATTGTCATATCCTCAAAATGGCACTAAGCACTTGTGGTCGTTCTAAAATTTTTTGCGTTTTCATATAACAAATTATCGTTGTGAAAGAGCACGTGATAGTTGGTGGCATTGGCTGCCAAGCTGATTTGCAAAAAGCAGATGACAGAGTTTGTGCATTAGCAAGTAGGAGCTTGCTACGTTGTTTCTGTTCTGGTCATCGTGGTTGTAATGACTAGAAAAGAAACAAGTCTGGACTCTGCATGTTACTTTTCCATATGTCATAAAACGGTCTTAAAAGCAAGTAAGCTTGTATGTCAAATTTTAGCATTCCCGCTCGGTATGACACAAAACTGTAGACTGCTGCTTTTCTGACAGGGATCACATCTCTCTATCTGGTAAACTTCCAAACATTTCATGGCGAGGCACATAGCTCAAGAGGACCTGTTGTCATTATGATGACCATTGAGCTTCTTATGGCTTGGCATGGGCAGCTTGTAGACCAATAATCTCTCTTTTGTCTGTCTTCTTGAAAAGAGATGATGAAGCCATGACAAATATGCAAGCAAAAAATGGTGAAACAAACGTTCAGTAAATGAACAAATCATGGTTCTAGGCAGTGGCGTCGCCAGAAATTTCGTTCGGGGGTTGCTTATGACAGCTTGGCCTCCTCTTTATAGAATTTGTTGAGGGATCAAATACATGAATAACTGCACTGCCATTACTAAAGATGCTGCGCACTTTCAAGACAAATAAAATTTCTATTTTCTCATATAAGAATATACTCGTATTTCCCCAAAATTGTGCCAGAAATAACTGATATCAAGGGTTCCATGCTTTTTTGTCTGTTTAATATGTAAAGAAAATATCACACGAACTTTACAACCATACCAGTTCGAAATCAGCAAAGCAGTGCGTGCAGCTGATATGAAAAATGTACCCGCCGTGGTTGCTTAGTGGTTATAGTGTTGCGCTGCTAAGCACAAGGTGGCGGGATTGAATCCTGGCTACGGCGGCCGCATTTCGATGGGGGTGAAATACGAACACACCCGTGTACTTAGATTTAGGTGCACATTAAAGAACCCCAGGTTGTTCAAATTTCCGGAGACCCCACCTACAACGGCGGGCCCCATAATCAGAAAGTGGTTTTGGCACGTTCAAGAAAAAAAATGAAAAATGTAAAGGCCATGGAATGAACAAGTTGAGGACGCATACTTTAATGAAACGTTGTCATTCAAGAACCTTGTTTATATTTTTATACATTTACAATGGCCAGGAAAAAATCTCACTGACGCTGTCCTTTGTTCCAGTGTATTGTGCAGAAGCAGCTGTCACCGGTTGTGTATTGTGAGTAATCGCACTAAATTTATAGTCACAATAGAGAGGCCGTATAGAAAGCAGGAGTTCCGCAAAATATACGAGGGCGAGTCAAATGAAAGTAAGCCAATGCAAATATATGACTAATGGCGTGCTTTGTTTAAAAGTAGTTTCCATGAGCATTTAGATATTTGTCCCACTGGCTAACGAGTTGCGCGATTCCAGTCTCATAAAGCTTCTTGTGTTGCTGCTTCAAAGAGTCGGTAACTGACTCTTTCACGTCATCGTCTGACACGAACCTGATTCCCTTGAGCTGGTTATTTAATTGTCCCAAAATGTGGAAGTCACAAGACGACAGGTCTGGGCTGTATGGCGGATGTGGCAGCGTTTCCCACCTGAAGTTTGCTAGTTTTGTGTTAACCACATCAGTGACGGGGGACGGGCATTGTCGTGGAGCAAGATGATCCCATTCGTCTATATTCCACGTCGTTTGTTCTTGATTGCGACACGCAGCCGATCCGGCATTTCACAATGTCGGAAACAATTGATAGTCTCTCCAGGTTTAGCAAAGTCAATCAGTAATGGCCCCTGATCTCAAAAAAAAAAAAAAAAAAAATCGTCAACAACAGCACCTTTCCGGCAGAAATGATGGCCTTTGCTTTCTTTGGGGGTGGTGAATTCAAATGTTTCCACTGTAAGCATTGCCGTCGTGTTTCAGGCTCATAATAGTGGCACCATGATTCATCCCCGGTGACAACTGCTGACGAGAAGTTGTCACCCTCATTGTGATACCGGATCAGATGAGTCAAGGCAGCATCGAATTTCTCTGTCTTCTGGCGGTGATTTCTATAATCTTGGCATCCATTGCGCACACAAGAGCCGATAACCGAGATGTTCATGAATTATTGTGTGAACTGAACGTCACACGCTCTGCCAGTTCATCGATGCTTATCCTCCGTTCTTGTCTAATCAGGTCATCAACCTTTGCAACTGTGTTAGGGGTGATTGCACAGTGACTTTGGCCCAGTTTTGGATCATCTTTGCAACTTTCACGTCCTTCTTTGAACCGTTAGCTCCAATGCTTCACAGTGGCCAATGAAATGCAATGTTCAATGAACACGGCAGCGATACAGCGAATAAGTTCTTTTTGGGAAACACCTTCAGCTGTCAAAAACCTCACGACACCACACTGTTAAATTTTTGGAGTGTCCATTATGTCACGCAACCATGTTCAGCCCAGTGTGTGAGAGCTCTAAAGAACCTTTATCCTCACACCTGCGTGCCACTTTTGTAAATGAGAGATGGCTGCGTGCTACACGCATGCCTTGCACATAATGAACCAAGCCATTATTGCACAAGGTGGGTAGGCTCACTTTCATTTGACTCGCCCTCATACATTAGAAATGCGAAGATACAATGGAATATACAAATGCAAAGATACAGCTTGATGAAGGGCAAAAAAGTGTCACTGGAAACAAAGTTCACTGCACGTATTCACAAAACCTCGCAACAAGATATTTAAATATACATATAAGTCTCTAATAAATCTATGTATCTTAGAAAATGTCACTGTAGATAATGCGTAAAACAAGGCAAATAAACATGTTGCGCAATCAAAGATATACAGATCACAGAATCCTAAGGCCCGCCCCCCCTCCATCCACTCCCCCCGATGTATCGCGCACGACGGAAGGTGTTGCGCTTCCTCCCCACTTTTCTCCCTTGCACACAGACTGAGCCACCATCGTGGCCAGTCTCACCAGCAGCCACCAACTGCCGGTGAGAGAGTCAGGCACAAAGGCACGAGCAAGATAGGCCTAAATCCTGTACTTCAAACGAGCCAAGATGGTGCCAAGGCCACGGCTGATGTCAACAGCCGGAGCAACAACCTCGGCAGTGGCGCCACTGGCAGCGATACACGTCACTCAAGGGCGAAACGTATAAACAAGGGCAAATTGTTGAAGGGCGCGCGCATGCCAGACTTGCCGCGCGGCGACATAAAGATCGTGTTCCGACCGCGAGGCGGGCTCCACGTGAACGACGTGACTCGCGTTGAACTAAGTTGTGCAATTGCGGCGACGGCACAGATCCCCGCCAATGAAGCAAGTGAAGACGCCGTGTGCCCCAACCTACAGCAAAATATCATAGTGGTGAGCACCTCCAAGAGAGAGCACGCCGACCGATACGCTGCAGTAGGAAGGATCGACATACGTGGCACGGCGCACGAAATAAGTACCTACGAAGGGGCCCCCCACGGCACGGTGAAGGGCGTGATAAGGGGCATCCCGCTCGAGGATACTGCCCAGGAAATTCAGGACAATGTTGTGCACAAGCATAACCCAACGGCCCTACAGGCAAACCGAATCGGTAAAACCCGATCAGTCGTCATTGCTTTCGAAGGGCACAAAGTACCCAATTACGTGAGGTACGGTAACCTGCTCACGGAGTGCACGTTGCACAGAAAACAAATTGACGTATGCTATGCGTGCGGAAGAGTGGGCCACAGAATGTACGTGTGCCCGGATCCTTCGAACACGATCTGCCGAGGGTGCCGAATCTCCAACCCCGCCGAAGACCACAGATGTGTCCCGAAGTGTGGCCTGTGCGGAGGCAAACGCCTGACCGCGGATATGGCCTGCAAAGCCCGCTTCAAGACGCCCTACGTCGTCTGCCGGCGACGCTGGGAAAGGCGCCGAGCAGCCAGGCTGCAGCAGACACACGCCAGGCTGCAGCAGCAACAATAATGGTGGCGGAAACGGCTGCTGGAGTCGCTCCCGATGGAAGACACCATTCGGGGGCGGCAGCGGCGGCGGCAACCGCCACTCGCGCTCCCGGACCAGTTCGAGATCCGGTGCCAGTTCAAGGTCCCGGAGCGAGTCAACCGGACGCCGAGGGATCGCCGAGAAAAAGGTGGGCTGGACCAACAGGTCTCCCGTCGCTCGAACCAACAACACCGAATTCCCACCGCTCACCCCCTCCCAACCCCTTTACTCACAAGCGAATCCGCAAAAGGACAGTAGCGAAGTGATAGAACTTAAGAGGATCATAGAGCGCCAAAACGCTCAGATCAAGGAGCAGAACGCCCAAAAACGGGCGCTTATGAATAAGATCGAAACGCTGGCGAATAACGGCAGCTTGGCAAATGCAAGCCCCCAAAACAACAGTACGGCGGCAAACAACGCTGCAGGCTTGCGCATATTGCCGCGGAGGGACCCCCCATCGCCCCGGCTAGGGCGGGCGGCGGGAAAGGCTGCGGTTACGCAACGTGCATCAAATAATCAAGAGGCGATGGACGCCGAAATGTGCCCCGCGAGCGGAGAGGAAGCGGCGACCGCAGAGACCTCGACCACGGCAACGACACAGATCCTGCGAGAAGGAGAGCTGACAGCCATTTTGGCCGCAATTTCCCAAATTAATGAAAGGCTAGGCAAAATGGACGCCCGACTCGAGGCTGTCGAGAGTCAGCCTCACACGCGATCGGTAAAGCACAAGCGCCTAGCGCCAAAAGTAGCCTCAACTTCGCTGAGGAACCGCTTCGCGTCCCTGAAAAAGGAGCGGTCCGAAAAAATCAAAGGTGCGATCGTGAGAAGGCGCAATCGACTCGAGACGCCTGGAAAGGATGATGCAGAAGCCAAGTAAGAAGCACAAGAAGAAAACCGGGGGGGATACCACCGTAATTTACCAATGGAACTGCCGCGGGATTCGCAACAAAGAAGCGGAACTATTATTACACATTGACGGGCAAGAAAACAAGCCCGATGTAATTGCTCTACAAGAAACAAACGGGAAACCAAGACTCCCGGGGTACGTCACTTACACGGACCCACGGAGAATGGGACGGCGGTGCTCGTCCGCAGCAACGTGGCGGCAACTCAACATGTCACGGCGCAGGGCGGGTGCGAGCACACGCTGGTCGAAATTCATGCGAGAGAAATTGGTAGCTCGGGCAATTTATTTGTAATGAGCGCGTACTGCCGGCCGTCACAACGGCAGTACAAATTTGACCGCATCGTGAGCCAGGCGAGAGGGTTGGCGGGGACCAGGCCGCTCCTGATCCTCGGTGACTTTAACGCCCCTCACACGACGTGGGGCTATAAGTTTCAGTCCAAGAGAGGAAAAGCATTGGCCAAAGCAATGGAGGATCACGAGATGGCCCTCCTGAACGAGCCGGACGTAACCACCAGAAGAGGCAACAGTGCCGCGAGGGACACCACGCCAGACCTGTCGTGGTTATCAGGCACGCTAGACGTCTCCTGGAGAAGCGAAGAAGTGGAGCTGGGGTCTGACCACAGCGTGATCGGCATCACGATCCGAGGCTCCCGATATCGGGCTGTGCTGGGGACGGCGCGGATCACGGATTGGGACAAGATGACAAAGTTTACCCAAGAACAAGAAGAGGCATCCGAGGAAGACACGGGACAAGCTGAAACACAAAGGACCTACACCGAATGGGCGAGGGACCAGAAGAAGGCCCTCGATAAATTTACCCAAGAAATTGCAACGACGTCGCAGACACCGTACGTGGACGCCAGACTGACCCACATGTGGGCGGCCCGACACTCGTTGACACGGCGGTGGAAGCGTCAGAGACACAACAGAAAGCTGGCCAAGCGCATAGCAGTCTTGAACAAATAGATCGCCGAGTACGCAGCCAAACTATGTAAGGAAAATTGGCTGAAGACCTGCGACGGCTTACAGGGCAAGCTCTCGACGTGGAAGACGTGGTGTCTCTTGAGGCACCTGATCGACCCGCTGAGTAGCAAAACTGCGACCATTTGCAACCTCACCAAAGTATTGAACACGTACAAGGAAGACGGCCGCAGGCTCCTAGAAGACCTGAAGGCCAAGTACCTAAAGACAGAGAAGGGCCAGTACCCGGTGCCAGAGAGGTACGAAGGACTCGACAACGAAGAACTGGACCGGCCGTTTATCATGACGGAACTGTGGATAGCGATAGATGACAGTAACAAGAGAAGTGCACCCAGCAGGGACGCCATAACTTACAAATTACTCGGTAACATGAGCGGTACAGCGGCCCGCGGCCTCCTAGAGCACATTAACGAAGCCTGGGAGGGCTCTCAGTTGCCGAAGGAATGGAAGGACGCCGAGGTTCGCTTCATTCCAAAGCCCGGCAAGGCCCTCATGATAGACAACATGCGGCCCATCTCCATCACATCCTGCGTGGGGAAGGTGATGGAGCGCATGGTCCTTCGCCGGCTGCAGAAGCACCTCGAAGAAACGGATCAGATGCCAGAGACGATGTACGGCTTCAGGCAACATCTCGGCACCCAAGACGTGATGATCCAACTCCACGAACTGGTCGTCAAGCCGGCAATGAGGCACGCGCCGCGCGGGATACTCGCCCTCGACCTGAAGGGAGCGTTTGACTACGTGTCCCACGCGAGCGTGTTGCAGAATCTAAACAAAACCTGGTGTGGCCGAAAGACATTCGGCTACATAAAAGCTTTTCTGTCAAACCGAATGGCGACCATCAGGATAGGGGAGAAGTCGGACCCTGTCGAGCTCGGAGATAGGGGCACCCCTCAGGGATCGGTCTTGTCGCCCCTGCTCTTCAATCTGGCCCTGCTGCCCCTGCCTGATCTTCTCAAGCAAATCGAAGGCGTGGACCACGCCTTCTACGCCGACGATAATACGGTGTGGACGGCCCGAGCCGGATCCGATGCCTGGATGGAGGAAGTCTTGCAGCGAGCGGCAACGACCGTGCACGAGTACGCAAAGTCGTGCGGACTGAGCTGCGCTCCCCAGAAATCGGAGCTGCTCATGATCCAACCAGGAAAATCCAAGAAGGAGCTGCCGCCAAACGTAATTATCACGATCGCCGGAACGACCATCAAGCCAACACAGCAGATTAGGATTCTCAGCCTACTACTTCAGAGCGACGGAAAGGCACAGGCCGCCATCACAAAGATCAAGACTACAACCGAACAGATACTTGGTATGATTCGGAGGGTATCCAACAGAAACCGAGGCCTTAAAGAGGATGATGCCATGCGCCTGGTACATGCGTTCGTCGTGTCGCGGGTTACCTACTCCGCCCTGTATCTCCAGCTGACGAAGGCGAATAGGGACACCCTAAACACGATGCTGCTCCACGCAAAAACTGCTAGACATGGGCGCCCACAACACAGTGGAGGAGCTCATCGAAACCCACCTCTCTAATCAGAGAATCCGGCTCAGTCACACGGAACACGGACGAGCCGTCCTACGCAAGATAGGATGGCAGATCGAGCCAGTACCCATCAAGATGGCCCTTCTGGAAGACTGGAAAACGATAATTCAGACAAAACCCCTTCCCTGGAACATGACGCCGGGCAAGGACGACGAGAGGCGCACTGCGCAAGCCAGAGCCCTAGCCCGGAAGCTGGAAGAGAACCCCAGGGTCCTCTACACGGACGCCTCGCTCCGAAAACACAGTGACCGTGCAGCAGTGGTGGTTACATCAAAAGACAGGCTGATCGTCAGCGCATCCCTGAAGACAACAGACCCTGCAGTTGCCGAAGAAGCGGCCGTGGCCCTCGCACTCGCACAGCTGAGCGTGGACACCGTAGTCACAGACTCTAAGACAGCCTACAGAAGCTTCCGCAGGGGGGGTAATCTCCTCCGCGACCCGAGCTATTCTAGCCAAGCACAAGCCTCCGGGAAGAGCCATAGAGCTCGTGTGGGTCCCGGCTCACTCGCAGGTAGCAGGCAACACTATCGCCGACTACCATGCCCGAGAAATGTCAATCCGGGCCGAGCACGAGCCAGAAGAGCTACCGCACCCGGTTACCAGCTTTCGGGACCTTACCCGGATGTACCGAGAGGAAAGGTGCAGACTGCCAGAACCGCACCCCAAACTCACCAGGCAACAACAGACTATCCTGCATCGAGCGCAGGCGGGATCGCTTGCGCATCCCGTATTGATGAACCGCATGTACCCTGCGGAATACGATATGCTCTGTCTTTTTTGCAGAAGAGAAAAGGGCACCCTGCCGCACGTCTTGGCAGAGTGCACAGAACTCAAGACCCCCCCTCCTCCCCTTCCCACCAACACCCCCAATCCCCAACCCCTTGAGCGATGGGAGACCTTGTTATCCAGCCCCGCCTTACCGATTCAGCTCGCACTGACGGACAGGGGCCAGGAGCTGCTGGAAACATATAGGTCCCGTAACTAGAGTTACTGTATATGCAACAGTTGCGCGTCTGTTTTATCACGCCGCTAGCGCCTCTATTGGCAGAGCGTCGTCACGTGGTAGTCAAGCAACCGTGCATTGCGGAGAAGCAGATGCTCGGGCCAATTTTTGTATTTCCCGACGCCGCCGCTGCAGCGAACTGGATTGACACAAGTTATCGCCAGTCAAATTCAAAGCGAATCCGGCCGACCTTGGCGTTCGCTGTTCGCGTGCGGGCTAGCTGCGGAGAGCTAGCTATGTCAATGTAGCTATGTCAATCCTGTGAGAAACTTTCACTACATTACCACAGAAGGTTACTTTTGGTATCCCTGCAGTGAAAAGGCACATAATGAAGTGGTACTTGCAGGTGTGGCTGATATCCAGTGTGGCTGATATCCAGTGCCTACTAGTAGGTGGGTGCGCTTCTACAGCAAGTCTAATGGGGTACCAGTGTCGAAATACTAATGGTTGGTCATTGATTCACCAGTAATGTTTCAGACTGCCTACACGTTGAGAGCTTTGGCACATAAGCAGGTATCCCTAATGCAAAACCGAGTACCCATTATCCAGTGTTCAGTGCAGCGCCGGATTATGGGCCCAGTGCCGCGCGCTGGATGCTGGGCAGGCGCGGCGTACTCGGAGGCACTGGGTACTGGTGCGAAAAATAACTATAGCGCGTTAAATACGCGGTGCCTGGACACCGTATATATTTTGTTGGAATACAAAAAGCAACAGAGAGCGATTTAGCGCAATAAAAGAAGAAAAAAAGACATCTCCGACCAGGATTCGATCGTCACACCTACAGATCCCAAGCCCGGTACTTCACCACTGCGCCACGCCAGGAGGAGAACATGAGCGGATAATATGCCATGTCAAGGATCGAGAAGCAGTTTTAGTTTCACAGAGATGTCTCGCTCAGTCATGGTAGATGCGCTATCGCCCTGCATATAAAACTCACGCCTGTACCACAAAGAAAATTTTGCTGTCCGTATTCAGTAGCATGCTCGGAAGTTCCAGAACATCGATTTTCACTTGCGACTGGCATTTTAACTTTGAAAAAAGTCCTAAATGAACCGCCGACCCGGGACGCTGTATGGGCTGTTAGTACTGATTTGGATAGCTGTTTCTTGTTCTTCACGCGAAGAATATGCAACGTTTTCTTAGTTCAGCGATGCCTTTCAGTCGACACGTCTGTCTAGTCATATATCTTCGTCACAGAAGCGCAGGCTAGTGTCTGGAGCCTTCCGCGACAGCACATATATACCTGTGTTTATGACGCGTCACATCGGCGCTCATCGCTACTTGTGCTGGTACTGTAAACATGAAAAAATGGTTTATTTAGGAACACCGATGCGAAATCTGAAATATACAGTGATTTATCCGCGTTAGACTTCTTGATTCCTGAGCCTAGGCGCGCCGAGAGCGTGCAGACGGACTCGGCGGATACGCTAGGCCTAAGCTCCGGTGGGGACCGATCTCGGCGCCTTTTTCTTGACGATCTTATGCAGTCAGCTGTTTCGATTCGCTTTGTTTGCGATTAGGCGGACAAGCAGTCCAAAAGCGATGCAAAACCACCAACTGTCGATCGACGATACGGTAGGCATGCTGCCTGCAAAAACGGAGTGCGGCTTCGCCGCATAGATTTGGTTGCTTCCCAGGCAAGATGGCGGACCTACGCGCAACTCTGCTACCTGTGGTAGCATATACAGTAACTCTACCCGTAACTAGGGAACCACCCCATCTGGTGCCTGCGTGCACCACCGATTTATTTCGGGCCCAGTAGATGTTGCTTCATCATCATCATCAATGTGTCCTTGCTCCTCCAGAAATTCAAGAGCGATGAACAAAGGAGAAGGGCTGAGCAAATGCAAAGAATGGTAAGGCTGGAGGTCTTGCCTCATATGCACCATGTAACCCACAACTTAGAGAAGGGTGCAGACAAACATGGGGTGCCAGTCGTATTCTCTGCGCCACGTAAGCTTGCCCAGCTGTGTCCTTGCATTCTTTCTGATGGGAGCAAGAAACATGGTTGTTGTAAAGTACATGCCAAGCCGTACACAAGATGTGCTACTGGAGTCGTGTATGAGTTTCCGCTGTCCTGCGATATGACATATGTCGGCCAGACTGGGCGATGAGTAAATGAGCATGCGCGGAAACATGAGCTGTCACTGAAAGGTAAAGACGGAGCACATTTTCCTAAGCACTGCAATTCACATCTGTGTGAGCTACGACTGAACAAGATACGGATTCTTGGAAGAAGCACGGACACCACGGGACATGAATTGTTAGAGGCGTTTCATATTAAGGAGCGAGGTTTGTCTTGTATTAGCGACACATCAGTTTTACTTTTGCATGCAGAAAAAAGGTTTTTTAATTGCCGGCTGTGATTAGGGTGTTGTGCGATTGATGCTGTTCTGTATGTTGCCCATTCGCATGCTTGTATATATTGGATGTTATACAATAGAGAATAAACAGTTGAAGGTTGGCGCTCCCCTTGTTCCCTTCCGTCATTCCTTGTTTGTGGCAAGCGATCATATTTATGATCTACTCAGCTGGAAGCAACAGTTGTATGTTAACTTGAAGAAAGCTTTCTTTGCGTAGCTGTGTTTCGTAGACATGACTGTTTTAGGCCAAATCACATTCAAAACAAGCCGAACTTTCTATTTTTAAGCATTTTCATGGAAGTCAGAGTGCGCTTTAAGAAACTCACCTAGACATTGGTGGAAGATTTCCCTTTAGGTAGCATTGCAAGAAAGTCTGGTCAAATGTTTCACCGAACCTGGTGTAAGCTTTCAGAAATACTTG
This sequence comes from Dermacentor andersoni, assembly GCF_023375885.2. NCBI lineage: Eukaryota > Metazoa > Arthropoda > Arachnida > Ixodida > Ixodidae > Dermacentor > Dermacentor andersoni. Next base: position 175,015,621 of record NC_092814.1, read on the forward strand.
TAAATATTTGTAAATAGGGCTGATTGTTTTAAGGCGAGAGCCTTAAGTGGCTCATTGCAATGGCTCATACCCAAAATATGCATCGTCCCTTGCAGAGGTACAAAAACTATCATCATGAGCAATAGCTCATCCCTCTCGTAATACAGAGGCTACAAGCAGTCAGCAAAGTGAAGTGTACAGTGCATACATTCCTGAAAAGGTGCTAATTTTTTTAAATTGTGGAGGCATGGAGAAAATGGTTGGGTGTAATAAGGCAGATGGCACCACCCGAGTATGTTTTTTTAAGTATGAGGGCAAATAAAGTCTTTGCCTCTATTTTTTATTAGCCAAAATCAGGTACATGCAGGTAATTACAGATATACATACTATTTTACGTACCTTACACTATTTTTCCACGCAGTCCCCACACCAGTTCAGACATTTGACCCATCACAGCACTAAATTTGAGATGCCCCTGTGGTAGAACTGCAATGCATGCGGCCTCCTCGAATGCTTATTGTCATGCAAGTCTTCACTACCTTTTGCGAACTCGCAACACCACCACCTCAATCTTGTCAAAACGAGACACCTTTCCCCATATGTGGGCTGGATTTCCCTGTGAATTTCGATGGCTGTTCATCCCTTGCTCTATAAAAAACGAATCGCACTTTGTTGCTTGTGCGCCGTGGATGTGTGAAGCATAACCGCCATCCTCAGCAACTCGCCGGGCCGGTCCAAGAAAGTCCACTGCTGAGAATGGATATGTTGACTTTGCATTTACAGCCTTAATGTGGCTCAAAAAATAGGGGCAAAAGTTTCTGAGTTGCCCTCGTACACCGGGCACTTCACATCCTGGTGTTTTGTACACTCACAAAGCTCTTCGGCCAAGCAGGACCACATGGCAGAGTGCATTTGGTTGCGTTTGTGAATTGCCATCTTTATTTTTAGCTGATGCTGTCACCAAGCTCTGGTTTATCTTCCTAAACATTTCACGATCTGGAAGCAGTTGCACCTGTGTGCATCTGCTCACCATTGAAAAAGTCTGTTGTAAGGCAAAGTTTACTGTATAAGGGCATGAATGACCACATCATGAGGTTTATCTTATGTGTGGCCAACATAGGAGCTATGCTGTAAGTTTAGCTTTGTATGCCAAGTCATGGGAGTGAGCAACTCTCAACTGCGAGTTCTCATTTTTATGATCATGAAACACGACATCCTATACTACTGGCATGCCATTGTGTCATTTTTGAGGTGCAGTGTTACCAAAGACAATAAATGTGAGAAGCTCAAGGCCCTTCTGTCGTCACATTACTTTATGCACAACCTACTTCACAAGTTTAAGAGCAAAGCGAGAACAAGGTGAAAATGAGAGCCAATGTTTCGACAAGTGGACTTGTCTTTTTGAAGATGACAAGTCTACTTGTCGAAACATTGGGTCCTGCTTTTACCTAGCTCTCGTAAAGACAAGTCCACTTGTTGAAACGTTGGCTCCTGCTTTTACCTCGTTCTCGTTCTGCTCATCATCTTGAATTTCCATCTCTCACCTTCCCTGTATTTTCCCTTAACAAGCTGATGTTTCTTTTGACAAATTTGTCTCTTTCAATAATTACGGATCTTCAAATCAAGAGTGCACTTGAGCATGAGGTTCATCTAATGCTAGGAATCGGCTTCTGTGCACTGCACCTGGTGTCACAAGTGTGCTAGATCTCAGTCATAGCTGCTCCAGAACCTTTTCAGATTACGCATTGGCTACCAGATAGCTGAGAGGAACATTTCTGATTAGTTGACGTAACACTAGCGGATCATTCTAGTACAGGGTACAAGTTACGGATCCTAAAGTAAAGCTTGAGCTGTCTCATTCACTTCAGAACTACGAGTTGATTTTTAAGCTGTTGCCAGTTGATAGTGACAATATACGGAAACTCGCTGATGAGTTTGTATTGCTATTAGGACTATGCAGTTGCTGACACTGCTGACCCTTTATCATTCTGTGTACCTTAGGATTTACAGTGGCCAGTTACCTTACACTGCATGCTCAGGCTTCTAGCCATCCAAAATTTGAGCGTTGTCAAGAGAGAATTTTTTATGCTACAAGTTGTCAACCATTAAGAGTGTGCTGCCATCTGTAATGTCAACCTTTTAAACAAATGTTTTTATTGCAAGCTGTAACTATTGTTGTATTAAGTAGAAGACACTTGTCATATATATAAACAAACCTGCTTTTGCTAAAGTTTATGCGTCCTCATATAGTAAATATTTTGTATCAGGAAACTAAAATGGTTTAGTGTTCCTGATATATGACTGTATGGACACAGTTCTGTATTATGTCTTTTGTTCCTTTGCCAGGCTATTGAACATTACTTTATTATTTCTCATGTTAATGCTAAAATGTGTCCTTAGTCTTAGCCTGTCCTCACTCATTAGTTGCAAGTCATCTGTGAAGTTGCTGAATATGCCGATTTATTCCCTATTAATCCTTACCCCTAATCATTCCCAATCTAGCATCATGAATACTTCCTGCACTACTTCTTGGTTTTCATTTGAGATTTTGTATTCGACAATGTTTTATCACTCAATTTGAGCATGGCAGTGGTATTTGTGTACTGCTGTGACACAGTAAGATGGCACAATGGCATCTTCATATATTACCTTACAATAGTGGTGTGCAGCCTGCATATGGTAAAACAGAAGTGAGGGCAGCCATGAAGGATTTTGTGTGTCGCTGACTGGGAACAAGAGAACTGCAAGGTTAGTGGTATTCTGAGTTGCTCGGTGGACACTTCTGCAGTTGGTGCATGCTAACTGCACCAAGCAGGTACAGTTGGCATTGCTTTTCATTTCTGGCCCTTGAGAAGGTATTTATTACAAGGTATTTCTACATTGTAATAAATAAATAAATAAATAAATAAATAGGGATTTTACCTTCTCTCTTTCTGACCCACTGGCATGGATCATTAGCCCGGCACAAGGCTTCGTGATGTGGGGGTGTATGGTAGCCTTGAAATGTGAAGGTTTCCACAAAGTTAAACAGCAAATGGCCTCAGTGAATTGAGAAAAGATAATGTAGAAATGGACATATATCACGAGTGAGGGGCTGTAGTTTTTTTGTTTGTTTTTTTCAGGATTAAACAGTGTCTTAGCATGCTTAAACAATTTTTATACTTATGTACTTTCAGAGATGTCTCAATTTGGAGGTGCTGGCAAAAATCCACCATGGATGAGGGCCACTGGTGAGCTTTGTTAGCCTACATTTGTCCACACTTGTCCTAGATTTTCCTTCTTTCTCTTTTTGTAGAAGGCACCTGTGATGTATATTGAACCTGTTGCGTTAATTCCTTGCAAAATGTGAATCTTGGTGATGCCTCGGATCCTGTGAAAGGGTTAAGGTGTGAAATATCTTAATGAATGAACAAATGGTGCTAATGTAATGCCTGTTGCTTTTTTTCTTGCACATTTTTGTTACCCATGCCAGCTTTAAGGAGTCATGTTGTTTGCAGCTCACTGCATGCATCTATACAGGATTATGTAAAACATTTCCACCAATTGTGCATCAAATAATGCACTTACACCAGTCCCCCTCCCTCCTCCTTTTTTTTTTTTTATTCTGAACTTGTTGAAACCCACTTTTCATGCACAGTTATACCGTTTGCCACTTAAAGATTACTAAACAAACCCTCTAAGGTGAAAGTAGGGTTGATTAGGTACCATAACATCAGTCGGAAATTAACACTTTCTAAACTGGCTTGTTACACTGCTAAGCACGAGGTTGCGGGATCAGATCCCGACGGCGGCGACCGCATTTCGATAGGGGCGAAATGCAACAACGTCCGTGGTACTGTGCATTGGGTGCACGTTAAAGAACACTAGGCGGTCAAAAATAATCTGGCACTCCTCATAGTCAGATTGTAGTTCTGGCATGTAAAGGTCCAGTATTTAATACAATTTTTAAGTTAAACTTGCTGAATTACGTATTCTATCTTTTTAAAGGGATACGTGTATGGCATGTATTTTGACTTTTCATGTTGAGTAACTTTTGCTTACATAGATCCTTTATTGCATATCTTGTATGTTTAAGAGTTGAGACCTTGCAGCCCCTATTTAAGACGGCGTAAGGAGGGCTTCACAATGACTGAACAGTAAAAAAGAAAATTAGATTTGTAATAAATTGTTCAATTTTTGCTCTGAAGTACTTAGAGTTGGGTTTCTTAACATACTTATTAACCTCTTGCAGCACATTGTACATGGTTACATAATATCTTATAATTGCAAGCACTAAAAAAGTGTAGTTTAAATCATGTTATATAAATATCAAGACGCTTCTTTGTATGTCTGTGTTGCAATATCTGTTGATATGTGCGAATCATGTTTGAGACATATGCAGTAGAAAAAATGCACTGAAAGATACCCTCTGGGCGGTTACTGGTGGTGCGAGTATGTGGCCATGTATGGGTTCTCTTTTTTTTTTTTAACAGTAATGATTTATGTGAGGCTAATTTCGGAAATGGCTGGGCATTTTCCATGTACATAGCACATGAAATGGTCGATGTCATTTTGGCATCTGATATATTTTACGGAGTACAATTATGAAATACACATTTGTGGACACTAGAAAACTTGCTGAAAAATTTAAAATTTGAATATGTTCTGGTGCTCCGTGTTGTTCCTGAAGCTTAAGATGCAAGAGATGTATAGTAAAATGAAGTTTTCTGCACACAGAATTGATTTTTCTCTGAAGGTTTTAAGCTTTTAAGTGCCATGGCCAAGTATACTAGTCTGGCTGCGGACACACGCTCCTGGCGGTGCCCTAGGCAGCTCATGAATGTGAAAGATGTGTAGACTGGTTGTACCATCTACTCAGAAGTTGGCTAAACAAAACTATTATAGTAGGTTTTGTTTTTAAATGACAAATTATGTGACAAAGCTTATCAACTGTCGTTGCTCTGGCATAGCGGACCAATGCAAAAAGCCTGCACATTTTTTGTGTGATGTAAACATCGAAGAACTTCTGACGTTTGATTCATGGGACTTCAATATGTTGATTATGAGGTAAGGCTATGTTGCCTGAGGAACAACACTAATTATCCTAATTAAAATCATGAAATAGCCTAAATTCAAAATTTTTGCTTGAATTTTCAGAGTTTAAAATTTGTGAACTATTGAACAACATATTGCCAATAAATAGCATTTGAATGTATAGCTTTGCAAGTAAGTTACATTCAGAGAAATTAAATTTATGGCACTTAATAGTAACACTCAACACCCAAAGGGTTAAAGGGACACTCAAGGCAAATTTTAAGTCATTGCAGACTGTTAAAATACCATTCCAGAAACCTCGTGGTGCTTGTCTTGCGCTAAAAAATGACTTAGTTTAAGAGAAAATCACGTCTGAAGTGTTTGTGTACCTTTAGCCCAATTCAAATTGCCCGTCCTTGAGTTGGGTAGTAGTGACATTGCACATGCTCTCACTGCCATTTACTGTCATCGGTGAATAGAACGGTACCTGATAGATGGCGCTACGGTTTTTCATGCAAAATGCAAATGCACAAACATGGAAATATCAAACCAAGACTGAGCATTGGATTTGCTGCTGCGCCTGCTCTTGGTAAAGTGTTAGAGCATCCCACGACATCACATGGACGTGGCTATCTGTGCTAGTTGCAGTTCGTGTGAGTTTCCTGAACCAGAAAAACCAGCGCAGCACTGTGCGATAACGAAACTACTGAAACACAAAGGCGCAAGCTATACTTGAGTCCAGCGAAAATGTAACCGTTAAACAATGTGCGTCGTCAAGAGTAACGCCAATGAGTTCGTTATTGTAAAGATCGAATAGAACTGGACAAGTAGCGTTTTCTTTCGTCTTATAATGCAATGTGGTGATCTTATTATTACGAGAAATTGAGTACTAGTGACAAAATTATTATGAGGAATGCCACTTTCAAAGACAGGAGGAAAGTTAAGGCAGATGAGAAAACATCAGGAATGAAGTGCCTGCAGACAAACGAATTTTGACAATGGAGGCAGTAGTGGCATTTGATGCTCTTCAGGTGCACCTTGCATCAATCCCAGGTTTCACTGCTGAGCATGCTGTGAACCTTGATGTCATGAAGTAACTGCAGTTGCACATTCTGTCAGATGAATTTTGCAGAAGAGAATCGGCAACTTCTTTAATTAATTATCTCTTGAATGTTAAAAGTTTTCTTTTCTGAGCGTGTTTAGTGAGCTGTATTGCAAGTGGTACAGTGTGTTATCTTTGCTATGAAGTGACCTGCATATCAAAGAATTATAGAAGTCCTAAGTGCTTCGTTATAAAGGCATTTGTATACATTATTTACCTTCACAGCTGCTTAAAATTTTTTTTTATCATCACATGCACTTTTATAAATAATCGTGATGATGTCTGAAGATACCTTACTTCAAGCTAATCTCCAGTGCTTGCATCTTTCTATAAAGGTGTAGCATCTTCTAGGCAACAATAAGCCTTCCTAGTACAAGACAAAACTTCCAAATCCTTTTTCTAAATATATTGTGTGAGGCTACTATGTTACCAATACATTCTAGCGATTTTCTGGAGTTTGCTTTGTGATAATCTGGATTGACAGTTTGTTGTATCTTCTGTTTCTGCAGAACTTCCTTTAACGGGGAGTGCAATGCTGGCTCAAGCTGGTGCAAGCTTGGCGTCGGCGCTCACGCAGCCCCAGACAGCGGTGCAGCAGCAGCAAACACAGCCTTTTGGCACTAACCTGGCCGCGCTTGGCCTTGCACAGGTAAAATAGCCTTTCTTCTACAGATGCTCATAGTCTACATGCATAGATGTTCATTGTTGTGAACAATATCACCTGTTATCGTGCTTTGGTTTATTGATATATATATAATAATAATATTTCTGTTCTGAACCTCAAACTGTGTGATGTCGGCATCAAGGTGCACCTGCTTGTTGTAGCGATGTAACATTTGTACTAGCTTGTTCTTTCTGCTCTTTCCAGAATGCACTGCAGGCCACAACAGTTCTTTCACAGGTCAGTGACAACTTGATGCACAAGCTGCAAGTGATATTCTTGCTGGCCTTTACTACTCTTTGGTTAGAATTAAAACTTGCAGGATGAAAAGGTCTACTTATATGATTGCATTCATTCTTACTAGAATTTTTTTCTAAGTATGCTATGGTGAGTGACCTGAAGAGTTCAAGCAAGTCATGGCATGTTGGTGTCATGTCTTATTCCCTAATTATTTTAGTACTTGCTTTTGGCTAGCACACTTCGGTGTGGTGGAAATGGTGGATTCTTGGCATTATGTATTACTACTGTATCATGTTACATGAAGTACTTAAAAGCGCAAAACAATTGCTGCTTACTACAATAATTGCAATAACAGTAGTATAGTGAGGTCTGTATTCGTAGTGAAGGCAGTCTTATATGCTCTTCATTGTGCTGTGGCACCTATACCTGGAATAGTTCTGAACAATGGAAATGTTTGCAAGAAAGGCACATATTGCAGTTTTGCATTAAGGTGGCGGTCCCATTCCGGCGGCACGAGCCCGCCGTTTTCAGTACTTTTGGAGCAACCGTGGTGGCTCTTCTACTTAGGATATAAAGTTGTCGTACATACCATAAAAAAGTTCAATTCTTGTATATTCCAACTATATATAATATAGATAAATTGATTATCGTGATTTAGAAATAAATGTTCAAGAACAAGCATGAGATACATGGTTTTCGCGAACTGTCTGTTGTGACCATATTTAGAAGAAACTACCGCATTTACTGCATTGCGGCTTGCTCTGTAGCTTTAGGACATATTTATCTCTTTCCTAGACGCAGCAAAATAATGTTGAATTTTTACTTTTTGGATAATTTGCTTTTGAAGATTGCCAAATATAGCGATTTCTGTTGTAAACACCCCGGCAACTACACGCTCAAAGAAGCTAAATTTTGGATAAATTAGAGTTCAAGGAATTTCTATTTAGGACGCAAAATGTCATTTATGTCCCTTTATTAGTTTTCCTAATAATGCGACCGAAATTAAGCAATATTTAGAATTCTGGTTTTACTTTTGCCCATTCTTGCGGGAAGGTACTAAAGGTACGAAGCTGCCGTTTTGGATGAGACAATTAGAAGCCTGAATTCAAAATGTCAACGCATACTTTTCCAATAAAGCAAGAAGAAACGCTGTATGGGACGCGTGAATTTTACTATTTTTTTTCCACTGGTAACATCGATAAAGTCGACGCAATCTTCAAACCGTACCACAATCTAAGGACTTGTATCTCAAACATTAGCAGCTATGGTCATTTTTTATTGTAATATGCTATAATCACAGCGACAAACTGCAAAGAAAGGAAGAAATTTATACTATTTTTGCACTTCCATGCAAAATTTTCACCTAGCGCCATCTACACGACTGTCACAAAAGTGCTGGACCGGGAAGTTCCCCGTTTCTCCGAATGTGGCTGGCCAAAACATTTTACCCCAGGAACGAACGCTTTAGACTTTTCCGCCAAAGGATTCCTGGGGTGGAATCTAATAATGGTTCCGAAAGGGAAACGGTTCCCTTGCCCTCACGTGATTGATCAGAATTATGGTTGCGTCAGCGGCCGTCAGAGACAGCGCTGCGGTACCGCAAATTTTGAACACGTCACGCACCTCACCTGCCAATAATTTTCAAAGCGAACCCGTCGTCGGCCATGAGTGGAACCGGCGAAGAGGCAGTCCGCTTTGGGTTCCGTTGCTGTGGCTTGGCTGTTTGCTTGCGACCATGGCTGCGCTGCCTCCGAGACTCGCGGGTGGTGCGTGCTCGCGCGCGTTGATCACCTATGAGGTTTGACTTCGCACACATGAAAACATGGCGGCGCCCCCTCATTATTTGCCACGGGTTGCTCTCCCGGACCCGTCAACGAGTGGAGGTGCTGGACGCGTTATCAGAGCTGACAGATGAAGAGTTTCGGCATCATTATCGTCTGTGAAAGGGAACCATCCGATGGGTGTGCGACAAACTGGAGGAGACGAGCAGCCATCGCCCTTTGCCGGTGCGAGACGTACGGCCCGAGGAAAATGTCCCTTTGCGACGACATCATAAAATAAAGAACCAACTTTCAAAATTTCCGAACAACTGATGGCGATGGGGCTATTTCCTTTGATTCAAGTGGTAACAATTTTTTCGCGTGGATTACCACCTGGCGACAAACAATTAAACAAATAGTGATATTATATTGCCTAATGTACAATAAAAGAATATGACAACACGCGACGATAATTGAAAACTTTCAGGACAATATTTGAATAGTTCATATTTATTGAGCAAGAAAAAACATTCTGCAATTCTTAACTCGTCATATGATGACGTACACTTCAGAGGTTCTTGTTTATTGGTCGCATCTTCCACCTCCGGCTTAGGAGTGGCCTATTTAGTGACGTAAGTGGTGAAGCGAACCGGGGTGCTATTCTCGACACATATGGTGGCTGCACGGCCGCCATTATCCGCCATGTTGACTCTCTGATTGGCTGTCAAGAGCTCACGTGCCTTGAAATTTGTGCCGGAAAACGAGTTTTGCAAAATGCAATTTTGCGTTTTCATCAAGATGACGAAACGTGACAGGGGGCTGCAAATTTTATCGGCTAATGCATTCTTTCGGTCCTTGGCAGCTATATTTCGACGGTAGCGCTTCAAAAAGAAAGTGAGCGGTAGCGTACAGAAGCCAGTGCAATGCATCTGCAATTTCGCGAATATGTGGTGGGGATCCAAGATATGCGTCATGCCAGCTTGCTGATTGGCTGAAGGAATGTGCTGTGGGGAGCGTCACAGGAAGGGCCATTTTGTAAACTTCAATTTGACGTTGCGTGACGTTGCGCTGGGCCGCCATTGCAGATATTTTCCGTCATAATTTGTGGTGCGACGAGCCGCACAAATTATGGTAATGAGCAGCCATATGCACTGGCGGGAGAGAGGAATGCGTATCACCACATTTTCCCCGTTGTTTGGCACCATGGAAATATTTTGTTTGTGTAGCAAGTAGGTGACGCCCCCTCGGACATAATCTTGGTTCACCCGCCAAGCTCGGCGGCCTGCTATAGCTCGGCAGGCAACAGTGGTCACCCGCACCACAATAAACACCGACGAGCACGGCAGCTCGCCGGTCAGTAATCTTTCAGCACCACCACGCTGAGAAGCCCTCCCTTGTTCACGACACGGGGTGGATCGTGACACTGGCGACAAGGATGGGATCCTCGTGACTCAGGCGAAGAAGCTGGCGACGAGTACCTACGGAGCGTCCTACGCCGCCGCGAGCGGCGAAACACCGCCCCCCGTTGCTGTCGCCATGCCGCTGTATGGAAGGCTCGAGCCGTTCGAGGGAGATGGGTCCGCCTGGCAAATTTACGAGGAGCAAGTCCACGTGTTCTTCCGGGCAAACGACACACCCGAGGCCAAACAGCGGGACATTTTCCTAGCCAGCTGCGGGAACCGCGTCTTCAGCCTCTTGCTCGACCTTCTGAAGCCAGCCACGCCGCACGTTAAGACGCTGGGTGAGCTGCTTGCCATACTGCGCTCGCATTTTAACCCAGCACCGTCCACACTCATGGAGCGTTTCCGCTTCAACAACCGGAGCCGCCGGGAAGGAGAGACCCTCGGGCAATTCGTTGCTGCGCTACGAGGGTTAGCGAGTGCCTGCGCCTTCGGGGACCAACTGGACTCGCTGCTCCGGGACCGTTTCGTCTGCGGAATCAACAACCCCGCCATGCAGACGCGACTCCTGGAGCTTCCCGACCCGTCGCTGGACGACGCCGTGAAGGCAGCGCTGGCAATGGAAGCTGCCGCCAAGGACGCCGGCGAGATTTCCCGTGCGACTGGCTCACCGTCGGTGGAAGCGGCGGTCAACAAGTTCGCGACAAAGGGCAGTACCTGCGGTCGCTGTGGTGGTGCCCACTCCCTTTCACAGTGCCAGTTCTCTCAAGCACAATGCTTTACGTGCGGGAAAACTGGGCACCTGGCACGTGTATGCCGAAGTGGGAGAACGAACAGCAAGCAGCAGCCTGATTCAAGCCCAGGTACAACACAAGCCCGCGGCCAGGGTAGCCGTCGCAAGGGTACGCGGCGGAGGCATGCGGCAGCAAGCTCAAGTTCTTCCTCGGCCAGGCTCCACGTCGTGGCCGAGGACCCGCCGATTTTCGACATGTGGCACACAGGCTTTGTACCGTCGTCTGTGCCGCCATACATGCTGACCGTCGAAATCTGCGGGCACCCCATTTCCATGGAGCTGGACACGGGGGCCAGCGTGTCTGTAATGTCCGGGAAGCTCTTCAAGCGGACTTTCCCCGGCGTGTCCGTCGAGGCTTCGGGCGTGATGCTGCGCAGCTCCTCCGGGCAACTCTCCCAGGTCCAGGGTCAGGCACAGGTCAGCGTTCGTTTTGGCGACAGGGAGGCAACCCTTCCCCTTTACTTAACGAAGGGGTCGTCGCCGACGCTGCTGGGCCGAAACTGGATTCATGTACTGGGCATTCGTCTGCCAGAGTACCCGGAAGCCAGCTTGCATGTGATGCAGAGCTGCCAAATCTGCCAGGAGCATCAGCGAGCCTCGCGTAATGTGGAAAGCACCCCCTGGCCGTTTCCACAGAGGCCCTGGTCCCGCCTACATGTGGATTTTGGGGGCTGTGGCGGTGGTGGCGGAGCAGCCTCCCTGCGCTTGGAGGACCTGCAGAGCCAGCTCGAGGAACAGCGGGAGCTGGCATCGGCACGGCTGCTGGAGCTGGAGCAGCTTCAGCTTGACCACAAGGAGGCCCTGAAGACGGTGGAGAGGCTGCGGATAGAGCTGCGGTCGCTGCCCGAGAGCCTGGTGGTGAGCACGGCAGAGTGCAAGTGCCTGCAGAGCCAGTTCTCCGTGCTGTACAATGAGAGCCGCAACAGGCAGCTCAAGAGCGAGGTCTCCCGCAGTAAGCGCAAGCTGCGCAAGGCTCAATCAGAGAAGCTGAAGCAGAAGCTGGCTGCTGACCAAGGATGGCATCCCGGGCCTTTGCCAGAGTCGGGAGCTCCAGTTTTCGCCAGGAACTTCCGTCCTGGCTCACCCTGGTCTGCCGGACAGGTGGTGTCTCCTGCCAGCGCCTCATCGCTGCTCGTCCGCATGCCAGATGGGGCCATGTGGCATAGACACGCCCACCATGTCAGACCTCGCCTCGGGACCTGGCCAGCACCCTCGACTGCCACTGAGTTCCAGCCCGCAGGAGGACTAGCGGCAGCACCAGTCGCTTCCAGTGGAGTACCACCTACCTCGGAGGCGGCAACCGTAGCCAGTGGTGCGGCACCCGTTGGACCGGTGTCTAGCTCGGCACCACTCGCAAGGCCGACCACTACGGACCCCCCGGATGGAGCAAGGCTGGCTCAGGCAGCACCCGGCGTTGCCACACCCGACCCGTCGACACCGGTGCCCAGGCGGAGTACTCGACGGCGGAGGCCACCAGACCGTTACTCGCCTGGGTAGCAGGCACCGTCGACCCAGCTAGGGTGGAGGCAGAGCCTCATAGTGTGAACTTGGACGTTTGTTTTTTTTTATTTAACAAACAAACTGGGGGTGAGGGGTTGTAGCAAGTAGGTGACGCCCCCTCGGACATAATCTTGGTTCACCCGCCAAGCTCGGCGGCCTGCTATAGCTCGGCAGGCAACAGTGGTCACCCGCACCACAATAAACACCGACGAGCACGGCAGCTCGCCGGTCAGTAATCTTTCAGCACCACCACGCTGAGAAGCCCTCCCTTGTTCACGACACGGGGTGGATTGTGACAGTTTGTAAAACGTGCTCATAGTATTTGCATCGCTCTTGGGTGGTGTTGGCATTTATGTTTTGGGCCATCATTTTTTAAGATAACGCGTTTATACAAAATAATATTGGTTGAACATAGCAGACTTTGCGCAACATTGTCCACTTTCCACTGCTGCGTTTGTATTGTAATCAAGATTGATGCCTTTTTGCACAATCAAAAGTTATCACAACGGCATCTTATCAATTTATAAAAAGGAATGCACGCAAGGCGGCGCCTTGAAGTTTCCTCCCGCGGTGCGAGTGACCAGCGAACTGAACAAGAGATGGCAGCACCGGCGTTTGCGTCGTGCCAGCGGATATCTCTGGCGCGCGCAATGCTATTGGTGATATATGGCCGTTTCTCAGCCAGCCGAGTTGGGCTGAGTCACTTGTGTTTCGCGAGATAGCGATAATGCGGCCTAGAACGTGTGGTCACTACTGGTCGGTCACCACTCACCATCACAACTGGTCGGTCGTGTACATTGCCTTGAGGTAGAAAACAAGCGCGTTAGCACCAACGTACGATGACTCATTCCGTTTACTGGGTACACACATCCTAGATAATGAAGCAGACGACTGCTTGTACACAGCAGACGATGGAAGCGAGAAATGTTTTCGACGGAATGATCGTACACTTTGAGCTAGCTGCTTTATTTTTACTGGGGAGGAAAACTGCTTTGCTTTATCAAGAATGTTAGGTTAGATGCCTTCATTTCAGTTTCCTAGGCAAAACGTCAAGTTTGCGTTGCGTTACGAAAGCAAAATGGGGCTATCAGCACCATTTTGAACGCGTCGTGTCAATGTCATGCCTCGAAGAAAATGACGGAATGTCCAGAATAGCGGCCCCGGTTCGCATTTGGAACCGTTATAAGATTTCGCCCCTGGACTCCCCCACAATGCCTGTCAATCATCCTGAATAGTTAGAGGAACCACTCCCAGAGGCATAGCCAAGGCCGCGAGACACGCTGTTGTTTTCTGCTTTTGTTGGGCTAGTACGTGCGTAGCAGCCACGGCGAAAGCACGTGCCAGCCAAGCATGAGAGCCGCCTGCGTGGCCGAAGAAGGGAGGAGGCCTCGCCCATGGTGCGCTAAAATGACTCTGTGAAACTTCTGTTCAGTCGTCGACCTTGTAGATGGTGCGATTACAGTAGCACAATAGAGGAATCTTCCCCTTCTCTTTTTTCTTTGACTGACACAACGCAGTGGAATGGAGTTGTATTGACACGTGTACTTGTTTATCTTTCACTTGTGACCGCTTTTCACCACGCGCAGGACGCGCCTGCATATATTGGAAGTTTCTTGAACATTATCGATGCTTCTATCCATTGTCTGTTGTCACCGACACTTATGTAATCTGATTGTACGAGTGATGTGAAAAGCACGCATGCTGTAGTACTCAACGCGCAGTAAGATGAGACTGTAGTGAACAAATTGCACCCCATCCACACCACGTGGTGTCACCCATTGGCTGGGCCGGTATTGTGTAGCAATGCCTTTTCGATGATAATGCCTTTTCGTGCTTTTCGCGCTTGGTCAATGGTTAGAGCGACGGTCCGCTCACGTGATCAACGGGATCAGCCGGACGTGAGCGGTGGATAAGACTAGCATAGAATAAAGGTTAACGCATTGTTGTGACCGGCCTTTCGATCCTCCTGGTGAGCCTGGGACTTCGAGCCGGAGCTGCGCCTGCTGAGCGGCCAAGGCTTCTTCAATGGGCACCTATGAGCTGCCCCCTTGTGAGCCAGTGGACGGGCTGTTGTGATCAGCCGTTCACTCCGCGACACCCCTCGGTCACGGCTCGCACAATTATGGTGAAAGGGCCGACAGCCTCGACAAAATGGTTCTCGACACGGATGAATTATGACCAGCGCGGGAATACTTTTCATGAGAGGTTTCAGAAATTAGCAATGATATGGCTGTCACCTGTCAGCAGCACAAACTAGCGTGTCCAAGCCAGAGACACGCTCAGTGCGATGATACTTGAACATGTGTCCAACAGAATTTCTTCACCATATCTTTTGAGAAAAATATCGACTCGTGTGACGCACGTGTCCGCTGCTGAAGTCAAGGTCACTGGTTCGACACCAGGCCGTACCGGCCGCATTTTGATGGCGGCTGCGGTCAAGGGCGCTTGGAGAGCGGCACAATTCGGGGTGAACTGTCTGTAATAGTTCACCATTCCCAAAAAGCACCTAAGGCCCTGAATGTTCGCCGGCGTTGGGTATTCGAGGATAGCTTGCACCTTCTCATTGCACTGCAGAACACGACTCCTGTCGATGGTAAAGCCCAATAGGGAAATTTAAGTCTCAGCTATTTGGGCTTTCTTCGGGTTTAGAGTCAACCCAGCGGCATGCAACCTTTCGAGGACGTCCTCCAGATGGCGGAGGTGCTCCTAGAATGTCCGAGAGAGGAGGCTCTTGCGTCGGGTGGCGTGATTTGCATGTTCGGGCAATATGGCCGCGTTCATGACAGTGGTTGCAGACAATGCCTCGGTCCGACAGAGGGGGCCTGGGCGAGCACTAGGTAGCTTCCGTTCGCTAGCCAAAGGGGAACCAAGATCGGATGTTCCCTCGTGCGCAAGGGAACGAGGTTCGCGTTCTCGTGAGGCAGAACAGCGCGCCCGGGCGTGCGAGTACAGGTCGAGAGCGCGGTCAGAAAGGTCACGCACATCTCGGTGTTCTCTCATGGCCAAGGCCACCTTGTATTTTGGGGAATTACAGGGTGACGTGTCACCACCAGCCCACACACAACGAGGTTTGAGAGAAGCGGACGGCGGCGGTGGCGGCGGGCATTAGGCTCTTGCTGCCAGTATGTCGCCCTGAATCCACTTCGCGTCAGAGGCCAACTCGTTTAGGTCATGATAACGGACGCTCCGAAGGTAAGTGGCGAAGGTTGGATGGGCTTGACGAATGGCCCACTCCAGCTTCTCGGCGTCAGATGCCAAAGGGTCAGCAAGAAGATAGAGGTCCTGCATAGCCCTGACATACTCGAGCAGAGATTTGTCGGGGTGTTGGGTGCGAAGCTCTAGCTAGCGACGCATGCGGCGCTCATAGTCAGGAGGGAGGAATTTGCTGCGGATAGCGTCCTAAAATCCTCAATCGAACGAGCTTGGTGGCCGACAAGCCGATACCACCGTGCTGTGTGGGCCGTTATTGAGACAGGCAATACAGTGCCTAGCGTCACGCTGTTGTCCAGCCGCATTGCCTGTTGATAGCATTGCAGTGCCTCGAGGTACTCCGTAGCACTCATGCGGCCCGAATAACTGCCGTACTCTGGGAGAGGTACCCGTAGGTAGCTTGGCATGCCTGGCTGAGGGGACGGGAGGTCTCCCTTTAGAGCACTAGGCTGCGAGCACGCCGCTTCCATGAGTACTTGGAGGAGCTGTGCAGCTGCAGTGTGCATTTGCTCCGGGCCAGGCGCGGCGGTCTGAGAAGGGCCAACCTGCGCCTGTTCTTCCAAAAACATGCCCGACCCTGAGGGGCCAGCAAACGGCATAGAGGAGAGCTGGGTTGCCGCTCCGACAGGTGCATTAGGCCTCGCATGCCCGGTGAACAGATCAACGACTGAGTGGGGTGGCTCACGCGCGTCGAAAATGTCGCTCAGCTGCGCATGCGCCAAGCGGCAGCCAGAAAGCACAGCGACGTCGGCCGAGCGGGGTGGCTCGCGCTCGACCTTGCCTACCAGCTCCGCTTGGGACAACGAGTGGCCAGTGAGTGGTTTTGCACAAACAGCGAGGCAGGGAGGCTCCCCTGTGGCGCACCGGACGTCGAACTACGCTCGGGACAAAGAGGTGCCAGCGAGCTTGTGCCTACGGCAGAGCGGGGAGTCTGCAGTGAATTCATCTGAGAAAGGCGCTCAGGACAAAGAGAGGCCAGCGAGCGAGTTTGTGCCAACACCTAAGCAGGGTGGCTCCGATACGGCACGTGGGGTACTCAATTGCGCTTGGGACAAAAAGGGGCCAATGGGCGGGAACAGCACGTCGAGTGGCTTGTAGGCACCTGCTCCACGTGTGTCAAACAGTTGAGGAAACCCAAAACTGGCAAGGCTAGGACTAGAGTACACATCCGAGCGGTCGACATCACCAAGGGGCTGTCCAAAGAAGGGATCGTTCCTGGTGGCTGAAAGCCGATGGTCGCCGAGGTGAACGTACCTCATGCTGGCGGTGCTGTCCACGTAGAAGGACATTAAGTCCGTAGCCAAGGGATCAAGCAGGAATGAGGGCCGTGAAGGGGCCTGCTCTGATGCCATGCCAAAACCGAGTTGGGCGCCAATTTATGTGGAGATGGGTTTGGACAAGGCTCACCCTATGAGCGACGGTCACGAAAGGGCACGATGCTCCTCCACTCTTCAACGCACAAAGGCGCAATGGCAGGGTTCATTGACTCTGACACGGTGCAGAGAAGGCTGCAGAGTCAGATCGCCAACAAACGTGGGTTTATTCACCCAAGATACAGCACTGTGCGACAGTCACGGCGCTTATGTGCAAGACCGATCAAGTATGCGTGCCCGCTGTGCAGGGCTAACCGGTAAGCGGTCCACCAAGCGCGAGAACGAGGAGATGGCGGGAGCAAAGGTCCCATGTAGCGAACCCGTTGCGCGCCTGTGAGCATCTGCCGCGGCGATGAAGCGTTCAGCGGAAGAGAGCTTGGGTGGAGAGGGTGCCCGGGGGCCGCCATTCGGGAGGCCAATCAGGGTGCGTCCTGGTGACACTTGCTCGCGCGGTGATTTGAGCCAGGGAGAGAGAAGCACGGTTTGCGCGGGAAATTAGCTCCGGCGCGCTAGCTGTGTCCGCCTTGATCCCCACAGTTGATGCATGATTCCATTTATCTGCATGAAGGCAGCGCCACTTTTCAACACAAGTTAACTGGAATTATGAATGAAATTACTTTATGATGCAAAGAAAAGTTAGCAAAAGTACATAAAATACAATGTAAGCAATGGATCAACGTATCTTGCAATATAACTGACCTTGCACAAGTTTTGGGTCACATGATGGTACACTATTTAGTTCACACTGTTTTGCCATTGAGCGACGCCACATGTCATTTTGTGCCACTTTCAGAACCAAATTGGAAGTATAATTTCTTATTTATGGAATAAAAGCATACTTGTTTCCGTCAGTATGACATCCAGTCTTCTCATCACACCACAATCCTAAGGCTCTCAGTTCCTCAGCGGTAGGCAGTACCTTTAACGAGGTATTGCTTTGTGTTGGCTTAGCTATATTATATATATCATTGGACATATATTGGAGGTGTAGAAGGAGACGCCTGCAAGCGAAGCACTAGGCACGTTGCGCTTTGTCTCAACTCGCCTAGTGTTGTGCACTTGTGCAGCCAGTACTATGAACCAGCTGTGTACGCTTAGAAGTAGCAGGAATTCACAGTTGCTGGTTTGTTCTAGGCAGTCCCCGTGAATGATGTACCCATTTTCATGGGTACAATGTCTGTGCATAATACAAGCAAACAATATTTAGCATGAAAAACTGTGTTGTGCCATGATGAAGAAAGAAGGTGCCACTGATGATGCTGACAAATGATGGGTTTCCCCTATTCTCTTTTCGTGCATCTTCCCACAGTGTTGACTGAGACATGCTATCTCAGTGTCATGGCATGTGGTGCCTGAGATTGGGCTGGGGAAAATAATGTGAAAATAAAAATCTATGAGTAATGACAACTTTCATCTCTTACAGTAAGTTGTAATGAAGTTCTTTCTGGAGTGCTTTTTTTGTTGCGATAGCAATAATATGGGCACTCCAAGTGTATTTATGCTTTTGGCGTCACCATGAGGTTCCGTATAAAGTCCAAGGGCGATAAAATCGTCGCCACGCGCCGTGTGTGCAGGTGAAAGCGATCAATTGTGAGCCTGCAATTGCCGCTCAATTTTGAGCACAAAAGGGAGGAAAGCAGGGAGGAAGCGCGCCATCTTCCGTCACGTGCAAGGCTCTGAGGGGGGGGAAGGGGGGGTACCTATTGTACATAGGCTACTGTAAATACATATTTCTCCTCTCGCCTTCCTTGTTAAATTTTGGTGTAAGTGCGGGGTAACACTATAGCAACACAGAGCTCCACAGTGGACTCTTCGAGCGACCCAAGGCAATGACGATGCAGACTGGACTACTGAATAGTCAACCTGAGTCACTTGCTGTTGCTTCGCCAACTGCAATACCATCAGTCATCTTAGTGCAAGTGCGTGACTCTGGTATATTTACTGGAACTGGCAGTGTCACCGTAGAAGACTGGTTGAACAGGTACGAACGCATCAGTGCCTCCAACTGCTGGGACCCAGCTTTGATGCTGGAAAACCTTGTATTGTAAAACCTTGTAAAACAAGCTGGGACCTCTTTAAGAGGAAGCTTTAGCTCAGGCCCAACTCCGATGTGGCCTATTCAAATACATTTAAAATGCAAAAAACGCTTTTCTGAGATAACCCCTGGACCGATTTTAATGAAATTTGTTGCAGTTGAGAAAGTTAAATTCTATTGACTGTTGGAAGCAGAATTTCGATTTAGCACCTGAATTTTACTGAAGGAATTTTTGAAAATTCAGAAGATTGAATAAAATGGAAGCTCAAAGTTTACAAATTAATAGCTCTCCTTCAAGAACAGATATTGCAGTTCTGTGAATGGCATCTGTTAGGTCATTGAAAGCGGACAAATACAATATGTCAATTTATATATTACGTGAATTTGTTACATTGTGTACAAGGGTTTTGCAAAAGCTGTATTTACACATTAAATTTTTTTAGATTCATGTGTAACGTATCAATTTTCTCCACTTTAGATGTACTATGAGATGTGATTCACAGAATTGTAATATAATTTTTCATTGCCGGGTTACGGAGTTGTAAACTTGATAGTTTCGTTTTCTGAAAATTTGTGATATTTGCCAATCTTTAGTAAAATATTGATGACCTAAATAAAAGACTTAAAACCAACAGTCACTAGATTTTATGTTTTTCTATAAAATGCAACAAACCTCATCAAGTTTGGTGTAGTGGTTGCCGAGAAAAACGAATTCTTCTGTTACATGTATTTAGATAGGAGCACCCGAGCTAAAGCTTCCTCTTAAGCAGAAGTTTTGAGACCTTTTCGGTCAGCCAGATGGTCGTGAGCGTGCCGCGAAACAAAACTCGCCACTTAAGTGCAAACAACCAAATCCTACGTCGACTACATTCAAGACATTTTGGCTTTTTGTCAGAAGGTCGATGGCAAGATGTTGGAATTGGACAAGGTTGGTCACATGTTGAAAGGTATTGCTGACGATGCTTTTAATTTACTCAACTTCAAGAACTGCACCACAGTGCCTGACGTTATTGCAGAGTACCGTCGGTTTGAGCAAGTGAAGAGCCGCTGAATTCAATCGAGGTTTGTCTGATTGCCTAACACCACCACTACTTCATCGTGTGAGGATCTCCCACTGCCTTGCCAAGCTTCTCGAAGTGAAGACTTAGTGCGCATTGTCTGACGTGAGATAGAGGCTGCTTCCCCTACTGCTTTTCATAGCAGTAATCACGAATCTTGACCAAGCATTGTGCTAATTCAAGTGGTTACACACCAGGAGTTGGAGGATGCTGGTGTTAGGTCTGTTTGTGCACCCAGTCGTGCAACTGTGGACCCATCGGCCATTCGACGCCTGCAGCCCACTTACCGCCGATATCACGGCCCGACAGTACACATGATGACAGGCCGATCTACTTCAACTGCTGAGGGATTGGCCACATTGCTTGCCACTGCCGCAATTGGATGTATCTACTGTGTCGGTCCTTCTTCAATGTCAGCTTCCAGGAGTCCAGACACTCAACGTTTGGGGAGGGCTCTCAATTGCATCATAACGATGCAACCTTGCATGCACGGAGTTCCAGCCACGCACTGTCGCCACGTAATCGTTGATCACGCTCCCCACTACTTCGTTGATCACCATCGCCCAATTCTTCTGGACGCTTTTCAGAAAACTAAAGAATGCAGCACCCGGAGGGGCCGCTGCATTGCCTGCCCAACCCGAAAAGCCTCTTTTGATTGTGCCCACAACTGGAAACCTCTTGGACGTTGAAGTAGATGGTGTGCAAGTGTGGCCGCTAATTGATATAGGCACACATATATCGGTAGTGAGTGCACACCTTCATCGTTGTCTCCGCAAGGTGCTCACACCTCTTACTTTGATTGCCGTACGAGTTGCCAATGGCAGTATGCTTCCCTTTGTTGGAATGTGCACCGAACGTGTCAGCATGGCTGGACACAATGCCATAGCTCTGTTTGCCATGCTGGGCCAGTGCCCTCACGAACTAATCCTTGGCAATGATTTCCTGTTGTCTCACTCAGCCCTCGCTCTCCTCTGGACTTCAACGCATTGAGTCGGACTCTCCGAAAAACTTATGTCGTCTTACACAGGCCCTTATCGTGTTTTCCGGGAAGTCACTGACCTTACCTACGTAATTGGAACTTCTCCAACCTCCCTCGTCGACTCGTTGACTTGCCGCCCACAATGTGAAATTGTGCATGTTGTGCAGCTCAAACCGTATGATGTCCGCAAACCTTAACCGTGGTTACCTTGTTTCTTGCCTCTTGTGTCTTTGAACAGCACATAGACGGTGCTTCTGCTGCCAGAGGGTTGTGTCACAGAACAGTTATCCAAGCACGCACATGAGGACACTGTGAAAGGCGGACAGTGAAGGCACACCTCAGCTCGTGTCTGGATTTTGCCACATTGCGCATTGTACAGTCAACCGCAAAAGTTTACGGGACGCAGGATCTGCCAAGAAGCTGAATTCTCGCGAAGCGTGGTCACACAGCCTCGAATTGAATGTTCCAGCATGTAATAGCCTTCACCACCTACACAGTGATTCATTACATATGAAGTGTCATGCCTTAACAGTGCAGGAATTCACATTTGAAGGGGAAACCGCATCTCGTAAACTTTTGCTGTTGACTGTACATAGGCTACTGTATATACATATTTCTCCTCTCGCCTTCCCTGTTACAATATGTATCAAAAGCTCGTGCTGGAAACTTATTTTAGTACATATAAGCACAAGGTGGGGAGTTCGCCTTTTTAACTTCAGAATTTGATGGGCATTGCCATCTACACAGTGTCCCAACAAACATGGAGCAAGTAAAAAAAAAAAAAAAATAGGGAAGCCTTCTGTGCATACAGAACCAACCGTATGTTATTAGCAACCTCCTGAAGGAGCTTTCAGTATTCTTATGTTTTGATTAATTAAACAGTACTGATTAACAACTTTTTAATCAACAAAAATCGAAATAACCAGAATGAATTTAATGAGTCTACTGTAGTATGTTCACAAAGCCATAGCTGGCGCTGACTCACTTTTAAATCTGGAGACGCAGGTGTGCTTATGTTTATAGATGAAGGTTCCATGAAGAGAACAATATCCACCTGGATACAAGTATCACAGACAAGATCTTTGAGGTCTCTGCTATGTCATAACTCCAGTAGAGATGGCTTTTGTATTAGCTTGATGTGCCTAGCCGGCTGCATGCTGTTGCAATGCAAAACACAGCTTCAGCCCCAGCTGTTTTGCACACATGGCGCCATTGCACACACACCTTGATGTGCACAGGCATGGAGCCATTGCACAATCGGAGAAACATAAGCTTATGGTGCTCAAGTAAAAATGCGTTTTATGCTCATGTCTACTTCCACATGCAGAATATTTTCTGCTTTCTTTAGTATCCATATCTGGAAAGTGTGCACTATACGGAAGAGTTTTGTCTGGACATGGTTGTTGCCTTATTACTGCTCAGAACTTTGTTCTGTGGGAAACATTTCGCTTGAACCAGTTTTTTACTGCGTAATAATTTCAGTTTAACTTTTTGTGGTATTCTGATATGCAGGTATGTCCTATTATAATGTGAAGAAGCCTTACATTTTTTTGTTTCATTGTGCAGGCTGGTCTGGGCCTCTCAGCTGCATCATTGGCAGCATCAGGGGGTGCAAGCCTTGGCTATGGCACAACACAAGCAGCAGCTGCTCGGCTGCTTGGTGCAGCTGCTGCAACTACTGGTGTTACCACGCCATCTACAAAGCAACGTGTCTTTACAGGCACCGTGACAAAGCTGCATGATAATTTTGGCTTTGTTGATGAAGACGTGTTCTTTCAGACCTGGTGAGTACTGCCTGGTTTTATGTGATATGTGGCTGGCTATGAATGTTTTTCCCATGCAGAATAGCCAATCAGGCATCCGTCTGATTAACCTCTTTGCTTTTCCTTATTTTCTCTCTTATGTCCAGTACATTGAAACTTGTTAATTTAAAGGGACCCTGAAACGATTTTGACGATTTCGTACAAACATACTGAGTGGTTAGGGTAGATCCTTCTGATCATTAAGTGATGCATTTAAGCGTGCCACATAAAGTGTCCTAATTTATCATAAGGTTTTAAAAATGTGCACTGCTACCAATTACAGTGGTGCTGCTCCCCTTTGTTTTCAGCCACCTCCTATCAAATGACATAGTTATGCTAATTGACGTCAGTTGGGCGAGATATCCGATTGGCAACCCAGGTCATGTCATCAATAATTTTTCCAACTTTATGCTGAACAAATGCTGTTCGTAATACAGTCGAAACCCACAATATCGAAACTGCGCGAAAATGAAATTCTCGTGACAATGAAATATTTTCGTATCCCCATAGAACGCCCATAGGATTCAATGCATTTCGTACCTCTTGTTAACAAAATGTCGCTGTACTACAATCCTGTATCAGCGAAATTTGCCATAATGTAACTCCACATATTACAGTAAAAGCTTGTTAATTTGGACTTCTAGGGACCGTAAATGATGTCCGAATTAACCAAATGTCCGAATTATCGAGCGGACAACAAAAACAATAAATGCACGACTTTCATCAAGATACCTTTACTGCGCAAAGTAATCGAGGATGCTCGTCTGCTTTCGTGCAGAAACCTGTGTGGATACTATTTTTCGAAGTCCTTCCAGGTGCTTAGCAGCTCGCATGCTGTCTGCAGTGTCCCAACAAAATTCTTCCAACACAGCGAGGGCCTCCGCAGCTTCCTTCACAGTGCGAGGGGGCCGAGGCTGCTCCTCTCGCGGCTCCTCTTCCTCCTCAGAATCTTTGCCGTGCAGCATGTCCCTGACAATTTCTTCTTCGGTAAGAGAGCCGGCTGTAACAACGCCGTCATCAATGCCGACGTAATCAGCGAGTGTCACCGCATCTGGCAGAACTCCTCCGAAATCCTCGCAGTCATCTACATTGTCGTCTAGCGACACTTCGGCCACTGCATCATCCCCAGGCTCACGCACAACGAAGCCACTGTGTCTAAAACAGTTGGCGACGACGTGCGTGGGCGTGTTGTGCCAAACATAGGCAAGAATGTTGACCGCGCTCAAAAGATTCACGTCGTACTGCTTGCCGACTTCATGGCACAGGAACATACATTCCAGCACGCACCTGTGGTATTTGGTCTTGACATACTGAATTATGCCTTGGTCCATCGGTTGGAGGGCTGATGTTGTGTTCGGCGGCAAGAAAACAACTTCTATGTTGCCCAGTCCGGTGACACTGTTATGCGCACTACAATTGTCCAGCACCATTAACGCTTTGCGGTTCCTTGCGGAAAACTGTCGGTCTAACTTCTGCCTCCAGCCTCGAAAAATTTCCGACGTCATCCAGGCCTTTCTATTCGCTCAGTATTCCACTGGAAGAGCAGGCATGTTCTTAATGCACCGTGGATTTTGTGCCTTTCCAATGACGACAAGCGGCAAGCGCTCTGTTCCTGTCATGTTGGCAGCTAAAAGAATGGTGACGCATTCCTTGGATCTTTTGCCACCGATGCACGGATCTCCTTTCATGGTCACAGCCTTGTCTGGCAAAGCCTTAAAGAAAAGTGCTGTTTCATCAGCATTAAATATATCATCTGGATTGTAGGCGGCAATGTGTTCGAGCAGCTGAGCGTTCTTCCAGTTGTTGGCAACGTCTTCATTGACAGCACTTCTTTTGCCGCACACAGTCTTAAAAACGAGGCCACGTTGCACTGTTAATCGAAGCGCGCGCACCACCCTTCCAATGCTTTAAATGCATCGATATGCATCAGTGCAAACCTCTCGGCTTGTGCCATGATGAGGGGTCTATTCAATGGCAGGTTTGCATTACGCGAGTCGACCATGCACTGAAGCAAAGCCTCTTCCAACTCTGGATGAGCTGCTGTTCGCAGATGCTTTCGTGACGCTCGGAACATCTCGCTTTCGAACGCCTGAAGAATCTGTTCATTTTTCACATATGTGCTCAGGGTACTTCTTTTCACGTCGTACTTCTTCATGGCTTCTTGTCGAGAGAGCCCGTCCTTCAGGGCCCGAAAAATTTCCACCTTGGTAGCCAAGTTCTTGGCCTCATATTTCGGCCACTTCGCCGGTGTTGCCATCGGCGGAGAATGCAGTGACACGGGCGCACAACAGAAAAGCACCAATAAAGTTCAATAACTGAGCTGCTCTAAATCCAGTGGTCCCCGGCAAAACAGCGTTCAAGGATGTAACGTACCGACAGCAACAAAGTGACAAAATTATCCCCGTCAATAACACCGACACGAGCAAATGCAAAAACAAGGAACAGCGCCCATCCAGCTACAAGTCGAGCCAATTGGATTGGATTGGCCAAATTTATTACTTCATGTCAATGGCAATGCTGAGTTTTGCTATCACTTTTGTGCCGCGTTTACCGTATTTTCGTTTTCGAGCCTCGGTGGCTGCCCGCAATTGCCGAATTATCCGAGGTGGGCAGGAATCCGTCCGAATTAACGAGAGTTTCGTCCCATAGACTCCTATATATAATTGTAGGGACCAGGCGCAAAGGTCGAATTATCCGATTTACCAAATTAACGGAAGTCAAATTAACGCGCTTTCACTGTACCTGCATGCGCAAGGCTAGCAGGCTCCAAAATGTGCACAAAGTGATTGCTTTGCACTAAAATTGCATAAGATACCACCGCATTACACTTGCGTAAGCGCTTCCATTTTTGTTTACAAAAACAGCCAAGTGCCGGAAGCGATTGCATGCGCTGGAAACACGTCATGGCTGCCATCTTGTTTGATAATCACCTGTTTGAAGTGGCATGCATGTGGCTACCAACATGTGACACTGGTTCTTGCACACCTAGTGCAGGGGTTAATGTGCGCCTCGGTGAGCAAAAACAAGGAAATCCACCTCCCACTGACGTGGAATTGTCTATGGCGCTTGAGATGGTGGTCGCGGCATGGAGTGCCACGCTTCGGGCTGTGATTAAGCGATCATCGGGAGATACCTATCCCTTGCTTCAAGAACGCTGGTTTTGGTGCCACCCTACAGGTATTGTGTGTGGATTTGGCACCGGACGTAGATTTGCGTGAAGGGGCCATAATCTCGATCAATTGCCTTTAGGTATACGAGATACGATCACTTTTGCACTTGGCACCAGATGCGTCTACAGGCGACAGCGTGTGCTGGAGAAATGCTGCTGTTTGCGTGAAGTGCTGTTGCTCTGCATCTGCGGCTGAGTTACGCAAAATCTTGCAAAAGTGATTGTATCTCTGAAAGCAATTGACTGTGAATACTGCTCCACAGCAGTGCTGCCACTGCTGATTGATGCATGTGGTGCACTTTGTGCTGTTGGCAATGCAGTTCTATATCCTCGAGCAAAGCTTGCCAAAGCAGGCTAATGGAATTTTGACAGTAATGTTTCATTCTGCGATGCATTACCTATCTGTGCTGTCTCATTTCGCTACAATGAAATTCTTGCGAAAGAGAATTTTGTTGCGTTCCCCACCGATTTCATTATTGCGAGGTTCAGCTGTATTTGGAATGTTGGTTAAATTGTTTTTATAAAAAAAGTAACAGAAACAGTACACAACGACAATTTATCACTACACTCGAGCACTTCTGGCACACAACAAGTGTCGTCTGCTTGTGTTACAGTGTTCTCTGTGTTCACACCAGCTTGCGCGGTCACTGCTGGTCTTGAGCTTTCTTTTCGCGAGCACCATGGATCGCCCTTGTTACGTTGTGGGCTGCAAATCTAACGATCGGCAACATGTCGAGCTGTGACGTCGTGTCCCTCTGCGCTTGCGGTTGTCACTCGTCACATTACGCTGGAAGATTGGTACCACAATAGAAAGTTTTAGCGTGTCTAGCATTCATGTAAACGCAAGTGCAAGCAGACGGCGTGGGCGTTTTACTGGATGAACGTAGGTGCAAATGTGAATGGCCTGCACGGTGCAGCCACCTGGTGGCACCGAGCCCAACCAGACAAACAAAGAGCTAATACAGGGTCCTGAATATCTTGCTGCACGTGTTCAAAAAAAGGTTTTGCGCTAACTGCTGCACTGTTCGTGGTCAAATATTGCAGAACGATCGCATTTTCGTGTCGACTTCATTTAGTATAACACTTGGCACAGTTAATGGCTGGTTTTTAAGAAAAAAGTGCAAATTTGCCTGCGCTTATGAGGATGCAAGCTTCTGCTGCGATAGTACAAGCATAAACTTGTGTCGCTGCCTGCTGTCAGCTGCAGCGTTTCAGGGAGGGCTGCTGCATGTTGCCCACAAAAATCTGGCGTCTCTCCGTGGTGTAATCTTCTTTTGTGTAATTGTTGTATACTTCGCTATCACTGATACTTCTTTGCCTGTTCAGCGAAACTGCAGCCTCTCTCTGTCTTTCTTTTTCTTTTTCTGTGAGTTCGAGTATAAGCGCTCCTGCACATGACTGCTGTTGATTCTGATTTCGAATGAATCCGGGTTGGCCTCATTTCGATTACTGAGTGAATTATACAGGGTGCCCCAACTATCATGCACCAAGATTTAAAAAAAGATCAGTTGCGTTGCTCGAAAAAAACCTAGTGCATATTGTTTCCAGTACAGTGGAGTAGCCGCCAGTAATTATTTCGTTATGGAAATTTATTTCGACAATTGCAATGAATTATCTAATTCGAGAACTCTCCTAATTATCAAAGTGTCAATGAAGCATTTGTAGCCACCCCCAGGCACCCCCCAATGACATCTAACTGCTGTGTTTTCAGCGACGTACTAATTGCCTGCAATTTTTTTCCGACTAGCAAACAAACCTCACAAAATATGAAAAATACCATTCGACTGCACTCCCACCCGCATCATAAAGCAGCGCCTACAAATAAGCTCATTGAAACCAACTGCATTGCCTGTCACAAACCCGAAGAGAAGAGGGCATCGCCTTGCTAATGCTACAGAAGGAGCACCAACAGCAGGTTTCGCGGCTTTGTGGCTATTCCTTCCTCTCTATGTCACAGTTATTATCAGTTTCTCAAGGCAGACTGATCACATTGGTTACAAAAGCCCCTTGATAACACGGCCTAAGTGCCGCTCTGACCACCCACGAAACGCGAAAAGCAATGTAATAGTCATAGCACGTTTCAAAATGCTGGCTTTGCTCGCACCGCATCAAAAGAGTGCGCACGCAGCTATATTTCGTGCCAGAAACTTGCTTCGGACCAAAGCCAAATTAATGACTGTTTTAGTTTTCATAAGAGTGTTTTCATACCTGCTGCGTAAACAGGTTCATGGCATAAAATAAAAGCGAGATAAACAGACCAGGAAGCGACGCACGTGTTTAGAAAGTAAATAATCACTTCTAAATGAGCCGAATTGGCACTCGAGACGCCTGTATAAAAAACAAACAAAAAATACGTAAGAGTTCAGTGTGCCCTTATCTATAAATTCATAAGCACCGTTGAATACCAGCTACTACCTAGAGGATGTGTTCGAATAGCCTATTTGAACACATTAGGGCTCTTTTTGCAGCTACGTACTACTACTGAGTCCACTCTGTCACGTCTTCAGTGGCTTTCTTGATGACTGACGTTCGAATTCTATGGCAGACATCCAGCAAAGGCAAGAGATTGACGTAATAGTTCTGTGGATACCCGCAAAGTGGAGAGAAGCGAGCAACCCATATGGAACCCGTATGGGTTTCCTTTGTAGCATTTGCTATGAATGGGTGAATGTCTCATTTTTCCTTGATTAATTACTTCTCTCCACCTTGAGGGTTTCCGCAGAACTATTATGTCAATCTCTTGCCTTTGCTTCGAGTTGTCGACAAATTTGACTTCGCCCTACCATCTGCTAGTCGCCTGGTTAGCTCAGATCGTAGAGCGGCTGCCCCGGAAAGGCGGTGGTCCCGGGTTCGAGTCCCGGATCCGGACGAATTTTTCTTCAACTGCGAGGCCTTTCTTTCGAGGAACCCGTATGGGTTTCCTTTGTAGCAATTGCTACGAATGGGTGGATGTCTCATTTTCCCTTCATTAATAATATGTGCTTGTGTTGACATTTATGTAGCAGCATCCTTAATGCTGTTTGATCAATAAACCTAGCACTGCCTCTTATTTGTACCATGTTTTATTTCTGCAGTGTAATCAAGGGAACCATGCCAAAGGTTGGGGAGAGAGTTCTGGTTGAAGCTTCTTACAATCCAAACATGCCATTCAAGTGGAATGCCTATCGAATACAACTTTTGGCAAACCAGGTAGATACTTAACGAGCATGCACTTTTTATTATTTGTAGAAGCAGACTGTGCTGGGCTAGTTGGTTCAGCATGACTTTTGACGGTAAAACAGCACAGGAAATGAAAACAGAGGAAAGAACACACCACGAAACCTTGTACAGCACTTCGTGGTTTGTGTTCTTCTCTTTGTCTATCTTCATTTCCTGCACTGTTTTACCATTAAAAAAAAAGTCTCTGTTGTCCATTTCAATAGTATGTTGGTTTGTTTTTGTGTATAGAAATTAAAGCTGCAGTATAGTATAACACTGTATAATGCTGTACAGACTGGAAAGTATTTTTCATGCTGTCATTGCTAGGCAATGATCAGGTTGTATAAACGGGGAGAAAGAAAGCTTTTCATGATGCTGGTTCTGTGCAGAATCATGAAAGAATGCTAGAAATGCTTATTGGTGCACTAGAATATGAGCACTGAAGGCAGAAATAAAAGTTGGAACAGAAGAGTTACTGAAAACAACAGTTCAGAGGTGCATTCTTGCAGTTCTTTTTCTGTCCTGAATCCCTTGTTTTTTAGCTGCTGCACCATTTTCTACCTGGCATATTCGAAGAGCATGCGTCTGCTCCCGGCTGCTTGTTTTTGGGCTAGCCTCTGTAGGTCTATGTAAAGACTCCGCTGTGGCTCTTCAACATGCGGTCCGATCCACTGATAGCGAGAGACGGCACGAAGCGCATTATGCTCATCTCTGTCCTAACACGAGCTGTTCCTGAGCTTTTACTGCCCATTGTTCTGTGCAGCCTGGGGAATCTGCTCAATTGAGGGTGGACACGCTCGGCCCATTTCCTAGCTTGTAACAGTTCGATTCCCTACACTACTGTGCAAGTGTTTATTGTATGAGAATAGTTCTAAATTATTGTGAACGGGTGGACACTCTTTACCTACCGTGGAGAAAATAGGCGTTTTATATAGGTTACACAAGATTTTCTTTTCTGAAGAAACTATCGCACTCAATATTGCACTTTTCACTTTGAATGCACTTTTCACGCATAAGTTTTATTAATGAGATTTATGTCATAAAGATTAAATTGCCAGAATCAAGATTGTGGGATAAAATTTAACAAAGTTTGTAAAGACACGCTTGTATCTACTAAGAAAAATATGTAAAAAAAATTGAGATATACAAAATGTATTGCCCCATCTAATAGGCACTATCTCAGAAAAAAAAAATTTTTTTTTCATTGAACAGGTATCCCACTACAAAAATTTAAGTCGAAGCACTACAATTTGGCGAGCTGGGCTGCGGCCACCGATGTTCCGGACTGGCTTGCATCATCGTTGCTCTCAGAGTCAAAGTCTGACGAAAAGGCAGCATTCTCAGACTCGCTGCTGCTTGGTCAATCGATAAAATCAGCCGCAGACACAGTGGAATCGGGAGATCTACAATCTTTCGAAGCGCGCGCGCCACCCCTGGAGGCAGCAATTTTTTCTTTCTACTTTGACGATTGCGAAATTTCGGAGTGGGTTCAAAAATTAATGCCTGACAGGGAAAAAGCGAACTGCTTAGCAAAAAAAAAAAAAAAAAAAAAATATAGTTCTTCTCCTTCATGTCCTTGAGTGGCACGGAAGCTCTTGAAAGCGGCGTTTCAAGCTATCGCTAACAGGCGGCCGTTTTTTCTTTCTACTTTGACGATCGCAAAAACTTCTGCGCGCTGCCTGCCTGGGTGAAAAAAGCGAACTGCTTGGCAAACAAAAATATAGTTCTCCTCCTTCACATCCGATAGCGCAGTGTGTCTGTGAGCGGCGCAGAAGATCTCGAAAGCGGCATTTCAAACCATCGTTAACAGGCTGACAATGCCCAATGGGCACGATTCGGAAAGAGTTAAGCCCATTCCCAAGCTGATAACTGCTGTTTGCAATAAACATTCTTCAAAGCTTTCTCGCTTTCATTCCTTGCTATGGTTATTGTAGTTATTAGAGGTTTGCGAATTATCAAATACCGTATTTACTCGCATAATGATCGCACTTTCTTGTAAAAAAAAATTGACGCTAATTCAGGGGTGTGCTCATTACGTGGGTTAAATTTCCCTAAAAAAATTTTTTTTTAACTTTGCGTTTGCTGCGGGATGACAACAGGTCAACAAATAGGCGGCTGCCGCTGTATGTAGTGGGAGACACCAAAACAAGAATGGCGGCCGGCGGAGCAAGCCGATTGCGCTGAACACGATTTTTTTTCTTCTCGTGAGTACACTGCGTGCATTGAAAATGTTTCTTCCGTATCAGTAATGAATAATATCGTTAATATCGGCAAGTTTGCGGCAATAATGTAGCCATGTCCACTTTGAGGGGACAGAAACAGGTGGGCCCGCTTAGCTGCCACTGACATAGAAACACAAGGCGGGCATGCTGCGGAAACTGTGGTATTTGTCTTCACTACTATCATAATACGGCACGTTTCCGCTAAGGGTGGGCGAATATCTTAGCTGTGTTACAAGCATCTGCGTATGAATAGGGTACACTTGTAACGTATCAGTGTGAACGTGACTGCTATCGTTGCCGCTCGCGGTTTGTTGCGTGCCCACGAATGCAGACGAGAAGAATCGAAAGGCACCTGGCCTTTTTTGTTGTTGTCGTTGTTGTTGTTGACCATTATAAAGCCTACACATAATAAAGGCAAGTGTGGTTGTAGTTTTTTTTTGTCATGGAAATGCGGAAAGTGATGAAAGGAATGAAATGGGGCATCTGCTTTAGAATGTTTGGTGCGTGCAGACCGCTTGGTTTGTCTTGAAGGGTCGTTCGTGTAGCATTCGACAGATGGTAAGCGCGATCATTATTAGCTAGACTTGGCACACGACATATCGCTGCGGCAAGTTCGGGGTGCGATCATTACACGGGAAATTAAAAAAATCGTATTTTGATGACAAAATTCAGGGGTGCGATCATTACGCGAGTGCGATCATTATGCGAGTAAATACGGTATATCACTAAAGCCTGTTTCACTGGCAAGCTACTGCATGGCACCACGATATGCCGATGGGGTTTTGTTTCAAGTGCAGTCTTCATGCTACGCCCCCTCGCTAGCGATGAGTGTTGCTTACCAAAGTGCCCATTACCAGTGGGTTTCTGCTTTCCTGAGAACTGGTGCTGGAGCTTCACTTAGCCATGGTTCAGCATGTATGAGGTGCAGGTTTTGTTGTCCTCCAAGAGCGACCTTGATTCATTGCTTTT
This sequence comes from Dermacentor andersoni, assembly GCF_023375885.2. NCBI lineage: Eukaryota > Metazoa > Arthropoda > Arachnida > Ixodida > Ixodidae > Dermacentor > Dermacentor andersoni. Next base: position 175,048,084 of record NC_092814.1, read on the forward strand.
TTGTGTAAATATACACAGTAATTATTCATGTTTACTTCAGCTTCAGTTCCTGTTTTAAGGTCTAGGACTGTAACCAGAGAGGGCAGTAATGAAATTTGGCCTGAGGCAGGTCTGTCAGCGGCTCTTGTTCTTGAATGCCACGAGGTATTCTGGATGACGTCGGGGCCACACTGAAGCAAAAGGCCTGGTGACCAGGCTTCGTCGTCTTTCAACCAATCTCTCGTTCCCTTTTCTCCCCAAGGCATTTGAGTAGAAGGGCAGCAGTCTCTTGGTTCTAGTAGATCTGTGCTGTGTTTTAACCGAAGAAGCACACAACCTAACTAGGAGCACACCCACAATGAAAGAGAAGAAAAATAGCAGTGTGTGCCGTGAAAGAAAAACGTGGACTGCCTTTTTATCCTCTGGGTGTTGGTGGTGATATTGTTAAGGTGATTTTAGCCAAGCAGTTGTGGGGTCTAAAGCATGCGCTTGGTATTGTGGGAGATATGGGGTTCTCCTCCGTACTCTTGGGACAAAGGAACGACAATACAGTAGTGCAAACAGTCACACAAGGGCATTTATTGCACCTTTCATAGATCAATGCCTGCTAGCCGAGTTGCTATCCCCAAAACATGCCGATGGGCGCGCGACAAATCTAGAAGTCCGACTTACCGCGACCGCATTGCGAGCGAATATGTTTTCCCCATGCTGGATCCCAACGCCTGGTCGTTCGCGTGTACAGTCACGCGAATGGTGGCACGTTCGAAGGCGGCCACGCGAGACGGTCTCGCAGAAGCATGGTTGGCGCACGCGCGGGCGGCACGTCCGCTCCCGCTCGCTTCCCGAACCCAGAGAGAGCAAGCGCCTTCCCTTTCGGCGCCCAAGTAACCCCCCAGCAGCGCGACAGTCGCGCCATCTCTCGCACCGCGCTTGTACCACTCCGACCGCCAGGCCACGCGAGCCGTGCGGGAAAACAGCATATCAGGGGATGCGCTATGCGGGAAAAACATCAGGGGACGCGCAAGAGCCGCGCATCCCCACAGTATAAAGGAATGAAAACACAGTGGAAGAAACAGGACAAAGGGCATTTATTGCGGCTTTTATGCACCAGTGCGCGGTAACTGTATCACAACTAACGGAACATGCCAATGGGTGCTGACGAATTAAGGAAGTCCGACTCACTGCAACAGGATATCGAACGAATATGTTCACCCCATGCCGGTCACCAATGCTTAATTGCTTGCATTTATACGGTAGAACCTTGTTTATACGTATTGAAAAAAAAAAAAAAAAGCCATACTAACTAGGTAAATGTACGATCCGAAATCACTAAAACTATTGGCAAAGTGAGTTGTAATGTGAAGCGTTGCACGAATCTGTGCAGTACGTGGTTCAGATGGGTGTTGTTTTTATGGCTTTGGCAAGCTTGTATTTGCGTTTCTCGAATTCGGCCATAGTCGGCAGCCTCTTCAGGCGGGGAATGTTGGCAGAAAGTTTCGAAGTGAATACTCCACAAGAATTGTTGTGACAGAAGACGTCGATGCGCACAGAGCTGGTTGGAGCCAAATAGCCCGGGAGACACGTTGTTTTCCGATTGCGTAGTGTTTAAGACGGTGTGTGAAACCGAAACAAAATAGAGCTGGTAGGTGACGCCAGAATACAATGCTGCCAGAGCGAAACGTGACACTCACTTCACGCACCCTGCAGCGGGGAATAGTGGCATGTTTGGGTTATCGCCTTTTATATGCATGCAGTACGATTCCAACGACACTATGCCATGCGATCTGTGAAAATGATGGGTGAAGATTACCTATCACTATAGGGTTGTTGGTGATATGTGCGCATGCGACTTGCAACCACCTGTGAGATTTGCTGGTACCTGTAGGGGAAAGTTAGTGCTTCCCGCCATTTTCACATGACTCAGGCGGGTAAGACTCATTGCATCATGAGATGCCGATGCAAGCCAAATTGGTAAGGCCTGAGTGGTCTGGGATGCTCCGGGTGATTTTCCTATTGTTTTGAGAAAACGACTGGAAACCGAAACGAAATCAAGCCGGTCGGCGATGCCAGAGCAAAACATGACGCTCACTTCTCACCGCCTACTTCAGGGAATGGTGTTGCGTTTGGCGGTGCCTGTTAGAAGTGTGCAATATGCTTTCAACGGCACTATGCCACACGTCCTGTGTAACAGATCGGTGAAGATGATTATTGCAGTAGTGTTGTGGGTGATACCAGTGAATGCGATTTGCAAGATATGCTGGTACCGTGGAAGGGGAAACAGCGTATGCAGGCATATTCAGTATACCTAGGAAATATTCACTTAACATGGGCGGGCAAGTACTGTGGGGAAGCTGCTGTGGCGGGTGCATACTCTTGATCATGCTTGCCTCGTGCCTTTTCTTGTTTACATGGGGTCTAGCAGCCAGAAAATGTGTCATATAATTGCAGTTTGGTAATGTACTGCATGTTGGGGCCAAGAAGTCGTGTTCTGGGAATGTATTAACAGGTAAAAAATAAGGGTAACTGTCAATCGTGAATGTTGGCACTGGGAAATCATAAGAAATAGTATCGTATCAATGATGTTCTACTGTAGTCATGAATATGGTGGCGTGTTTGAATGATCGTGTCTGTCCATCCCGATGCCCCACTCTGAAGCCTTTCGTAGAAGTCTCCAGAAGTCTGCGGACAGGTGTGCGACGTGTCCGCGAACCCCACCGACCCGAAGCCAAAGAGAAGGTAGCTTATTCCCTTTGCCCTTGAGTATCCATGCCATCTGTTACGAGTGTGTAACCGAGCAGTTCTGAGAGGTGGTACGACTCTGCGGTTGCTGTCAACGGTTATGCCTAATGAGCAGAAACCGACAACGTGTACTGCAGCACGACCATACACTCAGGATTGCGCTTGCAACTGATCCCGTGTTGTTTATTTTTTCCGCCTTTACAGGGTGGCACAAGTGGTGCCATGCAACGGACAGCCATCTAAAACGAAACCGTAACAATCCTCCCCCCTTAGATCACTCAAGAAAAACATTATGGAGAGTAGGGCTTTACTGCCTTGCAGCTTTTGTGCTTTTTCACAACTGAGGTGTGCTGCATACTGAGTTGGGACAGTTCACAGTAGTCTCATCTGTGCCACTAGTCACGTTCACGGCTGGCTCTGAGTTACCAGAAACAGCTGGATGAGTACCGCACACAGTTGTTGGACGGTTAGCGATGTCTGGTGTTGTACGAGGTTCAGGTTCCAGTGGTCTCGCAGTTGGTGCAGAGACTTCTTTCCATTGAGCACGTAGGTAGTTGCCCCGCCTATGCCAAACAGGGCCATCACTGAGACAGATGGTAGCTGCTGACTGACCTGTGGTGCTCACGACACACGCATGTACCCATGGTGGGCCTTGACAGAAGTTCTTTGCAAGTATGTTGTCTTTCACATTCGGCAGGGGAGAACAACAGCACCCTCTGTCGGCATGCAGCTTCTGCTTAGGCTGTCTCAGCAGGAATGTAGTGTGTAAACTTAGGCGAAGAACATCCAAAGGTGGCTTGAACATCCTTCCCATGAGCATTTCTTGATCTTGTTCTTGACAGTCTGTACAACACGCTCTGCCGCACCATTTGAAACTAGGTGGTAGGGCGGTACAAGCATGCAACGTATCCCATTCCGTGTCAGGAATTCCAAGTATTGCTCACTTGTAAAGGTGGATCCATTATCGGACGCAATGACATCCGGCAGTCCGTGATGCGCAAATGCTACACAAGGCTGGGATGACAACATCCGCTAATGCTGATGCTACTGGACAGACTTTGACCCATTTTGAACAGGCGTCAACAGTGACGAGAAATGTATGTCCCAAGAACGGGCCCCCAAAGTCAATGTGGCCTTGACCAAGGGCTCTGTGGAAATGGCCTGGGTGTCTGCTGAATGTGTCGAGGTGTACGCTGGTAAGCTTGGCAACCCTTTATGCTCTTAGTGGTTTCACCATCAAATCCCAGCCACCAGACATGGCTTCTGGCAGTCGACTTGCTTTTCTCAATGCCAGGATGCCCAGCATCAAGAAGTCAGGACTTTGCCTTGCAGAAATTTTGGGATGACAACTGCGGAACCTCACGGCAAGCAACCTTCATGGAGGCCGAGTTCACTACTCCTTGCTGTGAATGCATTGCCCTCTGGTCTGAGTGGAAGACCTTCTCCTCACAGGAGAGCAAGAACTACGTGACTCAGGAGTGGATCATTTTTTGTAGCCTGTGCTGCAACAGCTGGTGACAAGTGTCCTGGGAATGCTTGTTCAAGCATGAAGGTTTCAGCAAGTGCAGGCAGATCAACGCTGTTTGTTGGCAGCGGTAACGTACTGAGCAACATGACCCAAGACCAGACCAGGCTTGTACTCAAGCTTGTACTTGTAAGCAGAAAGTTTCAGTGCCCATCTGACTAGTCATGGTGAAGCTTGCACAGGAATGGGCTTATCAGCACTCAACAATTCCAGTAGTGTTTTATGATCTGTGTAAGCGGTGAAAGGAATGCACCACAGGTACTGGTGGAACTTTTCAATGCCGAATATGAAGGCTAGTGCCTATGTGTCGATTTGGCTGTAGTTTCAATCTGCACGAGGCAAACATCTGGATGGAAAGGCTATGAGCAGTTCTCGACCATCAGCTTCTCAGTGTGCCAAAACTGTGCCAATCCCATACGGAGATGCATCAGAACTGAGGCACAATGGTTTCTCTGGATTAAAATGTACTAGGACAGTAGCTGATGCTACCAACTGCTTCACTGTAGTGAATTCATCTTCTTGCTCTTTTTTACACACCCATTTTTTCTCGTTCATGAGAAGCGAATGCGGAGGGCGAAGGCGTCCAGAAATATTTGGAAGGAAACGCCTGTAGGAATTCACAAGCCCCAAAAAGCTTTGGAGTTCCTTGACGTCACAGGGCGCAGGTGCATGAAGGATTGCAGATACCTGGCTCAAGCTGGGAGATACACTTCTTTGCTTATATTGTGCCCTAGGTACTCCACCTGTGGCGCAAAAAAGTGACACTTGTGAAACTATAACTTGAGTCCAACATCACGAAATCGAGAGAGAACAGTACTGAGGTTGCGAAGGTGCTCAGAATCATTCAGGCCAGTAACAAGAATCTCATCAAAATATACTGCAACATGCGGCAGTCCTCCAAGAAGGTTCTCCATATATCTTTGGAACAAGGCTGGTACCAATGAAATGGCAAAAGACGTGTATACCGAAACAGCCCCATATGTGTGGAAATAGTAACATACTTCCTAGAGTCTTCATCAAGAACTATTTGCTGGTAGGCATCCCTCAAATCCAGTTTGGTGAGCATTTCACCCCCTGACAGCATGGCCCAAAGGTCCTTAATTCTCGAAATTTGGTACTTTTCCAACGTGGCCACAGGATTAACAGTAATTTTGAAACCTCCGCAAATTGTGACGCAGCCATCCTTCTTAGCCACTGGAACAATAGGTGCAGCCCAAGCTGAAGAGGCAACTGGCTTGAAAATGCTCTCCCTCTGTAGGTACTGAAGTTCTTGTGGCACCCCATGCATGCTTCAGGGCAAGGGGCAGGGGACATAGCTTGAAGAACTTGGGTACCGCATCTTGTGGAACATGAATTGTGGCTTTTGGGCCCTTGAATGTTCCAAGGCTCTGTTCAAATACCTCAGGAAATGCTTGAATAACGTCCTGGTCATCAGAAGCAGCATGAACATCGGCTTCCCGGACAACAATGTTAATGCCCTGTTCGCGAATCCAATTGCAGCTTAGCAGTGTTGGTGAACCTTCCACAATAAGGAACAAAGGTATGACAGCTTTTCTGTTGCGGAACTGTGCTGCAACATCTACTTTGCCTTCAACTTGTGTGAGCTTGCCCTGTAGGAGAACATCCGATGGCATGACAGTCATCCATGGTAGTAGCTCCTGAAGACGTTTTTCTGTAATGACAGAAACGCTTGCACCGGTGTCCGGCTCCATACGGAGTGGCTTGCTGCAAGCGCTGATGGTCGCGGTGAAGGGTGGTGAAGGCGGGACGGTGTCGACTGGTCACAGACACATCGGCAGGTGCGTTGTTGTCAACAGTGTTGACTTGATGCATTCCGCTTGACGTATTATGAGCTGGAGGTGTGGAACCGTGTAGTTTTGTAGACTTGCCCTTCCGCGATGGAACGTGTTTTCTCTTCGAGTTGCACACTCGAGCAATGTGTACCAGCTTTCGGCAGTAGTTGCACGTAGTGCTGATGTGCTTGCACTCAGTCGTGAGGTGTTCCTCCCTGCAGAGGTAGCATGAGTTACGCCCCTTTGATGCCACATCCTTATGTGTAGGTAGCAAACTTCTGCTGGAACTGGCTGTCTCGCCGGCATCTTTCTTCACAGCTTCCATGGCAAGTGCAGTTTTCATGGTGTCTTCGTACGTAAGGTCTGCTTTCTCGAGCAGCCTCGTCTGCACGGCTGTGTCATTGATGCTGCACACGATAGGGTCCCTCAACATATTGCCAAGCTCAGTTCCAAAGTTGCAATATTCCGAGAGACTTTTGAGTGATGCCATGAAGTTACTGGCGGACTCTCCCTCCGTGCAAATGTGTGTGTTGAACGTAAAATGCTGGACAACAGCAGATAGCTTGGGGCAGTAATGGTCACCGAGAACTGAAATAATTTCTTACAAGGTTTTGTCTTGCAGCTGGGCAGGTTTAACGAGATCTCGCAAGAGAGCATACGTCTTCTGCCCACAGCAACTAAAGAAGACTCACTTTTTTTTCTGTTGCAATGGCATTGGCCATGAAGAAAGCTTCAAGGCATTCAACGTAGCAAGGCCACGCATCTCCGTCTCTTCTGTCGAATGCTTCAAGGTTGCCGAACATTGGCATGATGAATTTCTGTTTTGTCGAATTCACTAAATAAACGATGAACTTACATGCATAGAAGTGGGTTTGGAAGGACGACGCACTTGAAAAAACTTGAATGAGAAACTTGAATGCTTTTTCCTTCGTCGCCACTTGTTACGAGTGTGTAGCCAAGCAGTTCCGAGAGGCGGACCAACTCTGCCGTCGCTGTCAATGATTACGCCCAATGAACAGAAGCTGACAACATGTACTACAGCACGGACTTACACTTGGGATCGCACTTGCAACTGATCCTGTGTTGTTTATTTTCTTTGCCTTTACAGAGTGGCGCGAGCAGTGCCACTCAACGAACAGCCATCTAGAACGAAACTGTAACACCATCAGGTTGTGCTAGCATCGGAATACTTGTGGGGAGCACACGTGCCCATTTTATCAAATATGGGGGTATGCTCTGCATGAGGCTAGGGCTGAAGGCAAGCTTTGGATCTAGCCACACACGGTTGTTTGGCAGTACTCTCCAACCCGTAGCGCATGCAATCGCAGCCACGTTGGATTCGGACGAATAAGGCAACCAGCGGCATCAGCTCTAACAGTGTTTATTGCTGCAAGCAATAAGTAACTGTTACAGAGAGAAAGCCCACTTTATTATACGTCACCCACGGGTTGTGGCAGGTATCCCTTAGGTCGTATGCCCAGTTCAAGGTTGGGGCTCCAGAAAAAGCGTCTCCTTCAGTGATGCGCTTTTATGTTTTTACCTTCACTGGAGGTATGTCCTTCGCTCGTATCAGATACCTCTCTTTCCCACGAGTCAGAGGGGAAGGGTGCGCATGTCACGAGAGTTGAGGGAGAACTGGAAGAGGGCACAGTGCGCCTCTCCTGTGTCTATGCCAGCTCTCGACGTGTACGCAGGAGGAAATGGGCGCTTGTGCTCCCCACACACTAGTGCCATCTCTCGTACCAGTGCACAACTACCAACTACCAGCAGCACACATGCAATGCAGGGAAGCCAAATTTGATTGGACGTGAGAGCCATGCTGGGGAAACTTCGGGGCACGACAGAGTCAAGTGTCCAAACACAGTCGAGGCCGGCAATGGCTCCGCCTAAAGCACTTCTTTCTAGGTATACAGTTTGTCATCACACATCTATAACCGTGCCCATATGGGCGCCACCACCACAAAAAAAAAAAAAAAAAAGTAAGAAGGAAGAAAAGCGCTACCATGTTCAGATAATTTTGTGCCATGTGAATGGGAAGCTTCCATAAGTTTCTGGTGATACATTATCACCAAAACTGCATGCATAGCTCTGCTGAAGGCTTCGCGGCATCATCACTTCATCTGGCAAGGCACACCTCCCATTCCTGCGTACATCACCGGCCTCGGTAACACCAACAGATATAAGCAGGCTCCGTGCCACGAAAAAGCAACTGCTCACCATACAAACTGCTGGACCAGACTTGCTCCGAGCCTTAGCTGCAGCTGGTTTCCCTTTGATGGTGTTATTACATCTTTAGCGCTTGTTATGTAATAACAGAATAAACTAGCATGTAGTACTCTATATGAAGGTTCCACAAGTTCATTCTTAATTACTTGTCATCTGCCAGAAAAGTGTCTTCAGCTCAAGCATGTGAGCTTCTCCGTATGTCCACACCACCCTTGACACCAGTGGCGTAGCCAGAAATTTCGTTCGTGGGGGGCTCACTTTGCAGCTCGGAGTCCTCCTTATAGAATTAGTCGAGGGATCTATATATATATATATATATATATATATTGGAAGCGGCCAGCCTGGCCGCAGATTAGAGATTATCTAAACGGGGAGTGAAGGGCTTCATCCGCGAGACGTGAACAATTTCAGCATTCCGGCGGCGCCGGTCAGTGACGGAGTGTACTGGGCGAACGAGATAGTTCACTGCAGATGTTTGCTGCACAACGGTGTATGGGCCAATGTAGCGTGGAAGGAACTTCTCACAGAGGCCTGGGGTGCGGACTGGAGTCCAAAGCAGGACTTGGTCTCCAGGGTGAAAACGTAGGTCACGGCGTTTGTTGTCGCAGTAACGCTTGCGCTCAGCTTGGGTAGCTTCTGTGCTTTGCCGGGCGATTTGACGGCAATGTGCAACTCGGGCAGCGAAATCTTCCGGAAGCGACGCGTTAGGCGAAGAAGGTGCGAAAAATAGTTCTCGGTCGAATATGGTGGAAGGAGATCGTCCATACACAAGGAAGAAAGGGCTGTAGCCGGTAGTTCGTTGAATAGCAGTGTTATATGCGAATGTCACAAAAGGAAGAATTTTATCCCAGTCAGTGTGGTCAGGACGGATGTACATGGAAATCATGTCAGACAGCGTACGGTGGAAGCGCTCAGTAAGGCCATTGGTTTGCGGATGATAAGTGGACGTAGATTTGTGGACGGTATTAGTGGCTCGAAGAACTTCCTCGAGGACTTGTGAAATGAACGCCTTGCCACGGTCACTGAGAAGAACGCGAGGAGCCCCATGGCGCAAGACGATGGCGCGCAAGAAAAAGTCGGCGACCTCAGAAGCGGTGCCGGATCGCAGAGGGGCAGTCTCGGCATATCTTGTTAAATGGTCGACCGAAGTGACAATCCAACGGTGACCGGAGGGTGTCAACGGCAAGGGACCATATAAATCAATGCCAACAAATTCAAAAGGTGCGTCCGGGCAAGGGAGAGGTTGTAGTAAACCGGCAGGAGGGGATGTCGAGCGTTTGCGGTGCTGACATGACGCACAAGAGGCAATGTATTTGGCCACCGTTGAGGATAGGCCAGGCCAGAAGCAGCGGGTCTTTATGCGGTCGTATGTCTTGTGGAAGCCTAAGTGGCCAGCCGATACATCGTCGTGAAGTGCCTCTAATACCCGCAAACGAAGGCAGCGAGGTAGAACTGGGACCCACCGGTGACCTGTTGGGTGGTAAATGTAGCGGTGTAGCACGCCACCTTGAAGGCGGAATTGTCGAAGTTGGCGTCGCAAGCGGCTGTTGGGCGGTTCGGCGAACCCACTAAGGCGATCCATGAGAGCTCGACAGTAGGAGTCGGCCCGCTGAAGCGAGACGAAATCAGAGCGTGATGAAAGCGTAACTTGGTCCAGGGATGTTATCGAGAGTTGGTGAGAGGCAGGCGTAGCATCGGAACGACGTGGTTGGGAAGACGACGGCGCGTTACCTGGAGAGAGTGAGAGTGGGCAGCGAGACAATGCGTCTGCATCATGATGGTGTTTTCCAGACTTGTACGTTATAGTGAAGTCATATTCCTGCAAGCGGAGTATCCAGCGTCCTAAGCGTCCTGACATGTTTTTCATTGATGACAGCCAACACAGAGCATGATGGTCGGTGACGATGGTGAAGTGGCGGCCGTAAAGGTATGGGCGAAATTTCTGAATCGACCAAACGATAGCCAGGCACTCTTGCTCTGTAATGGTGTAGTTCCGCTCAGCTGGAGAAAGTGTTCGGCTGGCATATGCTATGACTTGCTCTTTAGACGCTGTATTACGTTGCAGAAGTACTGCGCCAATACCTTGTGCGCTTGCGTCAGTATGGAGTATGGTGGGGGCACGATTATCGAAGTGGCGAAGCACTGGTCCGGAAGTAAGATGCCGCTTAAGAGCTTGAAAAGCCGACTCGCAGTCGCTAGTCCACGTGAAAGAGGCACCGGTAACCAGTAGCTTGTGTAGAGGAGCTGCTATTGCTGCGAAGTTGCGTATAAACCTACGAAAATATGACGCCAAGCCGAGGAAACTACGTAGATCTTTCTGTTGCTGGGGGCGAGGAAACTGAAGAACGGCACTAATCTTGTCGGGGTCAGGCTGGATGCCATCTTTTGAGACGACGTGACCCAATACTTTTATTGTTTTGGTTGCAAATTTGCATTTTTTTGTATTGATCTGGAGACCAGCATTCGCAAGGCACTTGAGAACTTCGTCTAATCGTTGAAGATGTTGGCTGAAGTCAGACGAAAAGATGACAATATCGTCCAGATAACAGAGGCATGTCTTCCATTTTAGACCACGAAGTACGTTGTCTATCATGCGCTCAAATGTGGCAGGAGCATTGCAAAGGCCAAAAGGCATCACGTTAAATTCATAAAGGCCATCCGGTGTAGCGAATGCGGTCTTTTCTTTGTCAGTCTCGTTCATCGGAATTTGCCAATATCCTGATCGAAGATCAATGCTGGAGAAATACTCCGCCCCTTGTAGTGTGTCCAAAGCGTCGTCAATTCGAGGTATTGGATATACGTCCTTGCGTGTGATCTTATTGAGCGCTCGATAATCCACGCAAAAGCGAACTGAGCCATCTTTCTTCTTTACCAGGACCACGGGAGACGCCCATGGGCTAGATGAAGGTCGTATTATCTTCCGCGCAAGCATGTCAGCGACCTGTTGTTCAATGACCTTTCGTTCGGACGGCGATACACGATAGGGGCGTCGTCGTATTATAGCGGAACCTTCGGTTTCGATACGGTGTGTAGCCGCAGGAGTTTGGCTCAACACAGAGGAACAGCTATCGAAACAGGCTTTGTGTTTTGCCAAGACCACCATTAAGGCTTCGGACTGCGCGGCTGTTAGGTCAGAACCAAGAACGGCTGGAGGAGGGAAAGAATCATCCAAACCTGAGGTTGGTGCTGGCGATGAAGAAGGGCAAAGCGTGACTAGAGAGATTGGTTGAGTGTCGGCGAGGGTTGCCACAGTCATCCCTTTGGGCAGCATCACAGGATCTGGGGTCGTGTTGCAAGCAGACAGAAGGGCGCGGCCGCGTGAAAACCGGACGAGACAGGTGGCAATGAGAATTCCGCGAGAAGTACAGCGGGAAGAAGGGGCGACTAGGGCGTCTCCGTCGGCGATCTGACTGGACGTTACGGCTACAACGTCTTCGTGACCAGGACGCAGGACGTAGTCTGAAGCGAGGACCAAGTTCACGCATGAAAGTGAAGAGTCCGCAACAGGTTCAAGCTCTGTATCTGTGATGTGGACAACTTCTTCTCTACATGAAATGACGGCTGAAGCAGAATGTAGGAAGTCCCAACCAAGTATAAGTTCATGGATACACGTTGGAAGGATGATAAACTCGATGTGGTGGCGTATGCCGTCGATGAGAACACGAGCAGTACACTGTCCGTCAGGGTGAATGAATGCATTATTAGCGCCACGCAAAATAGGTCCAAGATAAGGCGTTTTTACTTTACGGAGCCGGGAACACAGATCACTCCGAAGAACAGAAACGGCGGCACCGGTATCGATGAGAGCTGATGCGGGAACACCTTCGACAGTCACAGAAAGCATGTTGGCCGGGCGAACAGGAGGAATTTTTGAAGACCGATAAGAAGCAGTTTCCCCTCCAAAAACTGCAACAGTTAGTTTTCCGAGTGCTGGTCGACAAAATGGGAAGTGGGACGAAGTGGTGATGTAGAGCGCCGGTAAGGGGATGGAGAACGACGTCTGGCCGAACGGGAACTATGAGGCAGATTGGGAGCAGCTGGTGGAGACGGAGAACGCTGTTGAGGGAATGAGTGCGGTCCGGGATAGTAGTCGTCTGATCGGCGAGTGCGGTCTCTTTCGTGCTCAGCATAGCCTCGCCTTTCATCCTGCTGGCGCCGGCGGCAGAAGCGAGATATATGGCCGCGTATGCCACAGTAAAAACAAACCGGACGAGGTGGACGCCACTGAGGGTACGATGGCGCAGCAAGTGCTCTGGTTCCCATCGAAGCCAAATGGTCATAGGAAACGCCAGTAGGCACGGAAGTCACGGTAGGGGTGGGTAGCGAAACAACATCCGCGTAGGTAGGGGTGGAGCGCGCTACCGGAGCAAGATGCGTCGTGGGTGTAGTCATCGCTGTCAACTCCTGCTTTACGACCTCGCGCAAGTCGAAGGTGGGGGTTGGTGCGCAGGCAGCAGGGGGACGCTTTAGGTCTTGTAGTTGAAGCTCCTCGCGGATGATGGTGCGGATAAGAGCACGTAGATCTGGAGAATGAGCAACCTGAGGATCGCTGCTGTCATGTGGAAGACGAATAGACTGCAGCTCGTCGAGGCGTTGACACGTTGAAGTGATGTCTTGGACAGAAGCCGGATTTTGCACGATTAAGGCGTTGAACGCGACAGGCCCAATGCCTTTTAAGATGTGGCGAACGCGTTCGGCTTCCGTCATGCTAGGATTTGCACGGCGGCACAGAGCCAAGACATCCTCTATGTAACCACTTTATAATACCGAGACCGATCAAGTTGTCCAGCGCTGTTTATTCCACCAAAGGCAACGCCCCCAGCTCACGCGCGAAGAAGTCGAAGAACAGTGAAGATGATGATGGCTATGTACAAATGAAAACGACGAAGTACGTTAATAGTGCTTACACTATATATATATATTATCTGTCATTCAACAACCTTGTTTACATTTTCGTACAGATGCAACGACCAGGGGAAAATCTCAATGACGCTGTCCTTTGTTAGAATGTATTGCGCAGGAGCAGCTGTCACCGCTCGTGTATTGCGAGCAATTGCTCCGAAATTATAGTCGCAACAGAGAGCACATGTAAAAAAAGCAGGAGTTCTGCAAAATATATGAGGGCGAGACAAATGAAAGTGAGCCAATGCGAATATATGATAAACGGGGTACTTTATTTAAACGTAGTCACCATGAGTATTTAGACACTTGTCCTACTAACGAGTCGCGTAATTCCCGTCTCATAAAGCTCCTTGGGTTGCTGCCTCCAAAATCTGTAAATTACTACACGTCATCTTCCGACACGAATCTGGTTCCCTTGAGCAGTTTTTTCAAATTTTACCAAATGTGGAAGACGCAAGGCAACACGTCTGGGCTGCATGAGGAATGTTGCAACGTTTCCCACTTGAACTTTGCCAGTTTCATATTAACCACATCAGCGACGTAGGAAGGGGCAATGTTGTGAAGCAAGATGTTCCCAATGCTGAATTTTTCACGTCGTTTGTTCTTGATTGCGACACTCAGCCGATCCGACCTTTCATAATATCTGAAGCGATTTAGAGTCTCTCCAGGTTCAGAAAATTTGATCAATAATGGCCCCCTAACGATCTAAAAAGAAGTCAATACTTTTCCGGCAGAAATGACGGCCTTTGTTTTCCTTGGGAGTGGTGAATTCAAATGCTTCCACTGTAAGCTTTGCCGTAGTGTTTCAGGCTAGTAGTAGCGGCACCATGAGTCACCCCGGTCACAATTGCAGACAAAATGTCGTCACCCTCATCTGGGGTTCTTTGACGTGCACTTAAATCTAAGTACACGGGTGTTTTCGCATTTCGCCTCCATCGAAATGCAGCCGCCGTGACCGGGATTCGAGCCCGCGACCTCGAGCTCAGCAGCCCAACACCATAGCCACTGAGCAACCACGGCCTTTTCAATTGTGCTGGGGATGATTGCACGGTGGCTTTGGCCCGGCCATGGATCGTCTTTGTAACTTTCATGTCCTTCTTTGAACAGTTTGCTACAATGCTTCACAGTGGCCAATGAAACGCAATGTTCAACGCATACGGCGACCATATGACGAATAATTTCTTTTTGAGAATCACCTTCATTTGTCAAAAACCTCACGACACCAAGCTGCTCAACTTTTGGAGTGTCCATTAGGTCACGTAACCCTGTTCAACCCAGTGTATGAGAACAATAAAGAACATTTAACCTCCCCTCTGCATGTCACTTGTAAATGAGATGCGTATGTGCTACGCGCATGCCTAGAAAATAATGACCCGAACCATTATTGCGCGGGGCGGGTTGTCTCACTTTCATTTGACTCGCCTTCGTACATTAGAAATGCGAAGATACAATGGAATATACAAATGTGAAGATACAGCGTGATACAGGGCAAAAATTGGCACTGGAAACAAAGTTCACTGCGCATATACAGAAAACCTCGCAACAAGATGTTTAAATATACGTATAAGTCTCCAACAAATCTACGTACCTAAGAAAAAGTCACTAAATATAATGCGTCAAACAAGGCAAATAAACAGGTTGCGCAACCACAGATTCACAGATCACAGCACCCCCCCCCTCCCTCCACTCCCAAAATGTATCGCGTGCGACACAAGGCGGCGCGCTTCCTCCCCGCTTTTCTCCTTTGCGCACACAAGCGAACGCGTTGCAATCCGTCGAGTCCCCGCAGTGCTGGCGGCGAGCGACTATGCATTGTTTCTTTTTCTCGTCTGCTAGCCAGAAAGCGTTCAAAACGCGCGGTTGTCGATGCAGCACGAGAAAAACGCAAGCACTCTGGCTGGATCGGCAACCCGCGGGTTACGAGAACAAAAAAAAAGAAGATGAGAAAGAGGCTTAATGTATCCTTGCGAATAAAAGTCTAGGTAGAAAAATAAATAAGAACTTAGTTACAATGGTGGCTTTAGTGTCTTGACATGGATGCTTTGGCGCAGGTGAAAAAAAAAGTCATATTCTTTTCTGTGACCCGATGGCACAAATGAACCACCACAACGCTTTGTCTCATCGGACCTCGCTGCGTGCTTTGTCAACTTGTCTGATAGTATGTTGATTTGGCTTGTCTCGTTGTATGGCCCGATGTACGAATTTAGAAAGGTCAATGCACCTTTGGCATCAAATGTTTACAACAGCACTAACTCACAAAGTTCCGGAATCGAAAATCTAAAGCACGACTTTGGAAATGTCAATGCACCTTTCGCATCAAAATGTTATGAGAACTTTATACCCACAAAGTTTCAGAATTGAAATCCAAGCACTCCGTAGATTCCGCGGCCTCCACGAGATGCCGATACGAGCCCGCTCGCCATCAAAACGCCCTTGAAATATTGTGCTCGGTGGGGCTCCTTGCGTTACGATATGTGACTCCCGATGCATGGCCGTTTCCGCGAAATCCAGCCCGATTTCGCAATGTTCGCGGTAAAATGTCTTTTCGAGCGTGAATTCAGGACATTCTAGACAAAATCGAGCATGATTTCCGGCGCCGGTAGTTGTTTTGGTCGGCGGCGCATGACAGCACGAAAAAATTTCGGGGGGGGCTGAAGCCCCATAAGCCCCCCCCCCCTGGCTACGCCCCTGCTTGACACGTGCTCCTCGCATCACTGCTCGCGCACACTTCACCATTAGTTAGAACATTCACAGCTAGCGAATTTTTCCACATATTTCTATCTCAATTGCAGTGGAGCAGGCTGCTTGAAAAACAGGTTTTGAGGTTCAAGTGACAGTCACCACTCCGCTTTTGGGCAAAAACTGCTTGCATGTGTAACAGGCAAGCATACAGCAAGCCCATAACTGCTATGAAGAATTTTTGAACCCTTTGAGGGTCAAAGATGTAAGTGTATGGCCCTGCGAGCAAGTCACAAATGGTAGATGCCATATGATCACGATGCTGTCTGTATGTTTGAAAAATGCAAATTTTTGAACTCTTTGTTGCCCAGCAAGTGCTGCCACTCTGTGTGGATACACAGAATATTTTTTTTTTTTTTTTTCGCTCTGTAGTCACTTGGTTTTCATTTCACAGCTTCTTTACGCTCGCATTCCAACGACTGCTCACGCATCCACATGGCAGTTAGTTTGAGTTTCTTCTCGTGAGCTGTTTCAGTTTGTTACGCTCGTAAAAACTGTATCTTGTATCTTGAAAGCGATCTGCGACGTGGACAAAGTACACCCAATGCTGATAGCTTCGCATGCGCTGTGCTTTCGATGTTTAGTTTGCATTTGCGAGAGACAGCACAAAGGTAAATTCGATCGCTGCTGCTGCACGCTTATCTATTGCAATCGCTGCTTCGCCTTTCAAGCAAAACTGCGACCGCTTTTCTTTTTTCTTTACTTTGGACGTTTGACACACTTTTTGCAATAAAGTTGTTAGACATCGTGATGAAAGTTTAGGAATATAGGCGTTTGAGATATTACGGACTTCGGCTAAAACGGACGTTTTTTTGTCGCATTATCAGGGTACATTGTAACGAGAGTTGACTGTATATCTATTTCAGTGTATCTATTTTTAAAATTCTTATTATAAATGTTTATGCAAGCCCATCTGTATTCAAGAATGCAATGCATGTTTACCTGCGGAAAATATTTTTTCGTCACTTTATGGTAAAAAAAAAAAAAAATAGGTACATTTCTTTGAAAGAAGTCAGTCTGAAGATATTAAATCTGCAATAAAGAAATTCGATCCTGGGGGGTTGCAATTTATAAAAAAAATTGACCCTGAGAGGGTTAAAATTTTTGAAAAGTGTTAATTCTATTTTACCTGCATTTACTTTGCCATATATCTCTAAAAAATATGAGACCAGCAATGCCTATTGCCATTTTTACTGCTCTTGTTTAAAAAATAGTAGAAGACATTGCGCATTATTTATGTGTCAAAATGATAAAGTAGTTAACGCGTCACCAGCAGTTAAAGGCTTAAGAATCTAATGGTGAGCGTTCAGATAATAATATTTGTAAAACCGTCATCTCTTACAGTCAATTTCGGATATATTAAACATGGAAAAATCAAATTGTCTGTATAGAACAGTCGTAGCATTCCTTTTAAAATTTTGTGCAAATGTATACTGCTGTACTACACCAGTAATAAACTTCTGTTGTGGGAGATACGGGGTTCTCCTCCGTACTCTTGGGACAAAGGAATGACAACACAGTAGTGCAAACAGTCACAAGGGCATTTATTGCACCTTTCATAGATCAATGCCTGCTAGCCGAGTTGCTATCCCCAAAACATGCCGATGGGCGCGCGACAAATCTGGAAGTCCGACTTACCGCGACCGCATTGCGAGCGAAGACGTTCGCCCCATGCTGGATCCCAACGCCTGGTCGTTCGCGTGTACAGTCACGCGAATGGTGGCACGTTCGAAGGCGGCCACGCGAGACAGTCTCGCAGAAGCATCCGACGACGCCCGCACGGACGTCCGCGCCCGCCGACGACCTCGAACCCAAGAGGACGCGCCTTGTCTCTCGGCGCCCGAGTAACCCCGCCGCGACAGTCGCGCCATCTCTCGCACCGCGCTTGTACCACCCGACCGCCGCGGGCGCCAGGCCACGCGAGTCGTGCGGGAAAACAGCATATCAGGGGATGCGCTATGCGGGAAAAACATCAGGGGACGCGCGAGAGTCGCGCATCCCCACATCCCCCCAACCTTAAATCACTTCTTATTCCGGCGAAACATGTCACACGGTCTAACATTAACCCGTGTTTCGCGAACAAGATAGTACATGCAACAGTGGCCGCGCTGAGGAAATGTCCGCACGCTGTCCATAGCATGCGAGCCGACTGTCCTTGGGTACACCGCTGGCGTCCGCCGGTCACAGCAGCAGCTTTGCAGACTCGACGGCACGCTTCCAGGCCAGGACTCCGGAAACGACGACGCAGTAGTCGGTACGAGCAAGTGTCGCTCGCGCCGACGCGCCCTGCTGGCAAGAGCCGCCGTAGCTGTCGGTGACTGCCGGCTCTTTTGTCCGCCGCCGAGGGTTGTGAGCTGGATACAGGAGGCCGCCGAAGTCGCCGCGCCGAACTGGCCACAGCATCACCATTGCCCGGGGCGGCTCGATCGTAGTCCGGGGCAGCAGCTCAGACGATGTGCAGGTGACAGCAAGCCAGGGGTGAACACACTCGGCAAACACTGAAGTAGTGCAAGGGAGAGGAATTCTGCATGCGCATCGCCCACGTGGTACGATGTTCAACTCGGCTAGCAAAAGATCAGGCGGCTACTCAGTTGCTAAGTTCACGTGAACGAAGCTCGCTTCCTTGAGTCGAACGAGTAATTTCAATTCGTGCGAGGCTAAATAGAATGAGGGAAGCAAATTGCAACGCCTCAACGCCACGGTCCACCAGGTTGTGTCCCTCTATGTGCGACAGGCAGCTTCGTAAAGCCTTAGGCCTAAATCGTCGCTACCCTGACAACAACCGGCATCCAAAAACAACACCCAAAATGGGCGCAAAACAGGCAGCCGCGAGGAGACGTTAGCTCTGTGAGGTGGTCCTACTCCGCTCGGTGCACACAGCATCCGAGTTGACGGCGCCCACCGTCCCAGACGGTGTCGGAGCGCCCGGTGCCAGGCCGCAATACCAGTCAGCCCGTCGTGGCACCCGTGGCCCGCGGCCACCCGGCTCCCAGAGCCGCGACTTCATCCGAGTCAGAGATAGGAGAAGCTATTTACATAAGAAACTCGGACCACCCACGAGGCTTCTGTACTCACTCGCTTCAGGCTTGCCACTGCTCCGCGGGCGCTCAGCCTCGCTCTCCCAGGATGCAGACCACGTGGCTCTCGTACCAACGAATGCCATTAAAGAAAAACACTTGCGAAAAGGCTTAGCATGTTGATATGTTCAAACACACTACAGCCACCGCCGCCTCGCTCAAGAAAGCACGCCGCCGACGCTAGCGATCAAAATCCACGCTAGGCCTACGCTTCGGTTCAAACAAAGGTCTCGAACGAAGCAAAACTGTTAAATCTATCGTCCGATGCCCCAAGAGCCCCACGTTGGGCGCCAGATGTGGGAGATACGGGGTTCTCCTCCGTACTCTTGGGACAAAGGAACGACAACACAGTAGTACAAACAGTCACAAGGGCATTTATTGCACCTTTCATAGATCAATGCCTGCTAGCCGAGTTGCTATCCCCAAAACATGCCGATGGGCGCGCGACAAATCTGGAAGTCCGACTTACCGCGACCGCATTGCGAGCGAATACGTTCGCCCCATGCTGGATCCCAACGCCTGGTCGTTCGCGTGTACAGTCACGCGAATGGTGGCACGTTCGAAGGCGGCCACGCGAGACAGTCTCGCAGAAGCATCCGACGGCGCCCGCACGGACGTCCGCGCCCGCCGACGACCTCGAACCCAACAGGACGCGCCTTGTCTCTCGGCGCCCGAGTAACCCCGCCGCGACAGTCGCGCCATCTCTCGCACCGCGCTTGTACCACCCGACCGCCGCGGGCGCCAGGCCACGCGAGCCATGCGGGAAAACAGCATATCAGGGGATGCGCTATGCGGGAAAAACATCAGGGGACGCGCGAGAGTCGCGCATCCCCACACTGTTCACCTCTGCATTCAATATGTATAAAACACTGCACCGTGCCCCTGCACGTTCACTTCTCATAACGAGGACGCAATCACTTTTTGCACCGGTCGGAAGTATTCATTGCTGTTGAAACAGCACTGTTTTGGGAGGTCCTGTCAAACAGGACATTCCATCTCAAGGGCAGTACATGCCATGGAAGAAAAGTGAGCAAGGAGCATGTCTCAGTTTTGCTCGCTGCAAATATGGATGGCTCGTGCAAACTGCGGCCGTTTGTTATCAGCAAGAGCAGATGGCCATGCTGCTTTAAATTAAGAATGCGAAAGGCCTCCTGGTCTGATATGTGTTCCATCAGAAAGGGGGATGACAGTAATCTTCTCACTTAGTGGCTCCTAGCATGGGATGCCGGAGTAGAGATGTCTGCAACTGCTGGGTTTGTCTTCTCGTAGTTTTCTGTGAACCACATTTTGGGGTTTTGCTCCTTGGCACGGCTTAAAGGCAACACGCATATTAAGTTATGACTGAAAAATTTTTACTTGAAAGTATATTATGGATGGAAAATGTCGTGTTTGTCATTAGAATTGTATGCTAGTACAGTCAGACCTCAATATAATAAATTATTGGATGTACAGTTAAAACTCAATTTAACGGAGTGATCACCACGCTCGAATTATTTTAATAAATTGGTAATATCATAAGAAGCCAACAAACACTGACACCAAGGACAACATAGGGAAAATTACTTGTGCCTAATAAATGAAATAAAGAAACGACAAATTAATGGAAATGAAAGTGGATGAAAAAACAACTTGTAGTAGGTAAGGAATGATCGCACAACCTTCGGGATCGTTCTCCACCTGCGGCAAGTTGTTTTTTCATCCACTTTCATTTCCATTAATTTGTTGTTTCTTTATTTTCTTTCTTTCGCACTTGGCCTGTTGCCACTTCCATTGCTGCTCTGTCCTTTTCGCTTGACGCTTGGCCTCTTGATCGCGAGACGAGCCTGGTACGTCCATAGCGCACACAGAATCCATAGCAACTGCCAGAGAAGGTCAAAGGTCAAACCAGCATTCCTCCGCCTACCCTCCTCCTCCGTGGCGATTTGCCTCCTTTCTCCTTCCCCACTTCGCTCAGTGGCACATATACTTTCCTCTAGGTCGTGGTGCTTTGCTGCACACTCAGCGCGCTCCTTCGTACTTTCCCCGGCGCTGCAATTCTCTTCTCCGCTTCCAGGCACCTTCCTCCTCTGGCACTCGCTTCCGTCGCGGCGACACATATAATCTGTGCGATTTCACTGATGGGGCATGTACACTTGTGCGTAAAATGTCAAATACTCAGCAAGAAAAGCACATTCTCGATGCGCGTGCACATTTTGGTGAACCGCTTGGCTTGGCTAGCCTGAAACTGGCAAGCCAATGCACTATCCCGTGTGATCACAATGACTGCATGGTTGCATATTAACAATATTGCTAAGTGGGTTTGTATGTTGTTCTCAAGGCATGTATGGGCATGGCAAGCCACTTATGGGCCATAAAAATCGACAGGTGACCTTCTACTGGCCTGTCGGAGGTGGCATGCTTGTCTTTCTTTTCCATAGTCACAGTTCTGAATTCCATTTTTTTTTTTTTTTTGCTTGTATTAGCGTGGACGCTTTAACGAATATTGGAGATAACATACACATTTTTGCGTAGGACATTACTTCGTTATAACGAGGTTCAACTGTACTGTCAAACGTTCAGGTGATCAAAAATGCAGTAGACTTCCGTTAATTCGACTCCAGTTAACACTTTCTTTTCCGTGCTTATTCCCATTGATAGCTTGCTATCGATGGTTGCACATTCATATTTTGCCGCTTTCCAGGTGCGCTCAGACAGCTAGCGCCATTTATTGGGATATTACTATTTCGCCAGTTTCAGTTTTCGGTTTTCTTTTTCTGTCACACGCAGATTTTTAAAGCACCTCTGGGGAATGGGCATGGTCGGCGTGATGAGCGCTCTTGATTTCCAAGATTGCGACGGTGTAGTGTGCCACTTATGCACGGAAATGTCACATTTCTACTGATTCTAATGCATCTGCGCGCGAGTTTGGGGACTTTAGAAGCAGCACTGGCACGGAAGACAATTTTGCTCCATCAGATTACAGAACGGAGTTTTGTTTTCTTCACCAAACCGTTTCAAAGCTGCCATGTGCTGGTATAAGGATATCCTGCTTTGTTTTAAAGGTTACAGTTCTTATCTGCAGGATGTTAACATCCTGTGGTCGGGATCATTGGCCGGCAGCCACGCAGGAAGTCGAGTTTTGCATGGAAAGATGGCCAGGAGTCGACCTCGGCATTGCACTAGGGCTAGTCACTAGAGTTAATGTTTTCTTCTATATCTCAAGAAATTTTTAACGTTCATATTTATTGGAACATTGCACGGGGCCTTTGCATTGAAAATGTATATGCTGAAAATTTTTAAGGTCTTTCTGTGCAAAGCAACAATGTTTTTATATAACTCGTTCTTTTTTCAACAATATTCTTGTTTAGATACCTTTTTTTTTTTTTTCAGATTATTTTTAATAAGTGTGTTGTTTAGGACTAGTATCGTCAGAAAGAGAATTTCTTCCTCTTCAATTTGATACTATACACTTCAAGGGTACCTCACCAGGTCTGGCCATATTGAGCTGACAAGCGCAGTGCATACAATGCGGGCTAATGACTGTGTTTGCTAACTATTAAATCCCTACGCACCGTAGAAAGAGCTTGAATTTCAAACCAGACTTGCTCTTCTCTAATGCTCCCAGCAGGACAGTCGATGTACATCGTGCAAGTGCACCTACATACATGGCAGTGCTGTATCGTTGCTCATAGTGACACGTGACTTTGAGAATTATTCAAGACAACAGCGCTTATTTTCTTGATCTGTTGCTTAAACAGACGGAAATAAGAAAACCTACAAACCAAATGTCTACATGTCTTTGTTTTACTTCGCACCATATCAAGAGAGATGTACTTCCATTTTGTCTACTTGTTTCCTTCTCGTGCAGTCATTTGCGCATAGAACAAAATGATGTCATTTTCTACAGTGTTTCAACATGCGATCATGCTCTATGATCTGCCTGTGTAAGCCTCAGTGTTCATATAGCTCCGACTTATACTGCTAGTCAGGTGTTCTCTTGCACAGCGCGCAAAATTAAGCGATGTGTGAAAAGAGACAAACGCAACAGCTCGCGCGCAAGACTGTCAGTGGAAGTGCACCGCACAACAAAAAAGTGAGAAACAACAACAACTACAAAAAAAACACACACACACACACAAGAAGGCGGGGCCCATGATGTACGTGTTGCACAGTCCCAGTATGGGAGAACGCAGGGAAGGAATTCAGCTTGCAGAGGCTCGACGGGGCAAGTGGAGAGAGTGTCTACGTTGGCAGTGGCGCTTGCCTCCTGAAGTCATGGGTTTGCGGCACTGAAATATTTTTATCTCAGCTATTAATGAACCAATTTGAAAACTTATAGAGGTAAAATACTCCCTAGAGGGCACTTGACAATTTCCATCGCATAACCAAAATTTGATATGTGGCCTGGTGAGAGGCCATTCAAGTATCAAGCATGCTCTGTGATAGAAAACAAGTAGGCTACCCAATAGCTGCTGCTGTTCCCGTGGGCAGGAAAGTGATAATTCAATTTTTCGGTTTATTTAATTCCGATCGAAGATCTCGGCTGGCGCCCGGCCATTTTTATGGGGCAAAACTTTTGTTATTTCGATCCTAAAATTGGCGTTTGGCGGATAATTCGAACTTGACCAGTCAGCATTTACGGGCCTGGCCTCAATGGTTACCCCAGTAGTGAACCCTTTAGCATCAGCGTCTGTCTCGGTGGAGCTTAGCGAACAGAGAATGTATTCAACACACGTCACCTGCCGTTGGAAATGGCTATTTTCGACCTTCCCTACGAAAATTTTCAAGCAATAATGGTAGCTCACACTGTCTGATTACAGTATTTAGCCGATTGTAACGGTCGCTTTTTTTTTCTGCAGAAAATTGGGACCAAAATTGCCTGGGCGGTGCAATTGTATACGAGACCAAAGCTGCAATCGAGGCATTTGTATGCATTACCGCATAATGGGGCTCTGCTGCACCAAAGCTGACTTTAAAGGGGTCCTGAACCACCTTCGAGCTTGGTGAAAAAACACAGTCCTCAGATAGCATATGCTGCTGTGAACATCTGAGCCAAATTTTGCAGGCGTGTGTGGCGTGTGGAATTGCAAGCAGAGTGTGAAGTCACCTTTTTCTCGAACCCACTCTTTTCAAATGAAGCCTTCACCTCACTCCTTTTGAAGCAGCCAGCAGCTTGCATATGTCATCATATGCAAGATTCCCATAGAGGGCTACTTTTGGTTGATAGCTGATGTTAGTTGATAAGGGTGCTTGGATCAGTGCACTTCTTCCTACTGTTAATGCATATATTTATTGATGCAGCTTACAGCATACAGAGCCCACTATGACAACATTCACAGACGTCTACATATGATTGACCCAGACGGTAAATTCTGTTTGCCCCCGAAGCTTACACGGAGCAAAACATCATTGCTACACAGGATTCGGCTCGACGCTTGCTCAGACAGCCAATCACAGGCTCTTGTGCCCTTGTCGTGCAAAATGGCGAAAGTGCGAGTTGTCTCGGTGCTTTTCTGGTCCATTGTGTGTGTGCCTTGTGGGCCTTCTCCCGCAGTGTTGCCGTGAT
Organism: Dermacentor andersoni; assembly: GCF_023375885.2. NCBI lineage: Eukaryota > Metazoa > Arthropoda > Arachnida > Ixodida > Ixodidae > Dermacentor > Dermacentor andersoni. The sequence continues at coordinate 175,072,609 of NC_092814.1, forward strand.
GAAGTGGCAGAATAAATCGTAAATCGGGTTGAACGCGGTGAGAAGTCGGATGTGTCCCCGCAGCATGAATGATTCAGAGGAACACTCTCAGGACGATCTTGAAGAATAAGGGGGAAATTAGGGCTAAAGCGGCCTAACTCTCGCCCTGGTGCCCGTGGCGCCCGACGCGTACGCACAGCCGTGTACGAGTGGTTCATCCGAAATTGCTTCAGCTGTGCCAGCTTCCGCATGCTCGGTGATGACTGTAAATTCTGATGAATGCGCCGCAGCCGTTGCCGGTGTTGCCGAAACTTGGAGCGAGCTGTCAGAATTTCCGGAAGTTGTTGATGAATCAACAGTGGACGAGTTTGTGAGTGCAAATGATGGTGTCGCGACCAAGGGAGAGCCCGAAAACGAAGACTACATTGCCAACATCGTACTGAGCACAAGTGAAAGTGGGCACAATGAGGAAAGCAACGACGGTCCTTTGCCTACATCCTCCGAAGTGATTGGTGCGCTCGCACTAGTCCGGTGCTTCTGCGCGAATGCGGAAGGTTGCGGCCTCAGCTGCTCCCGACTCCTTAGACAATGTGGAGAAGTGCGTGCGTTGCAGGCAGCGAAATTGTCCAAGCAGAAAGAAATGCGGGACTATTTCATGCGAAACTAAGCTAGTTTCATAAATAAAGTGATTTTATGAATGGTATGTTTTATGACATCCAATTATTGTGCAGGCTTATATCGAATTATGCTCTATATCGAACTGATAGGCATTTTTTTGCTAGTTCAATATAGCCGGGTTCGACTGTATTTGAGCTCTAGAATACCTTCCAACCGCATGGAAAGAAGCTATTGTGGTCCCTGTTTTGAAACAAGGCAAAGACCCTTCCTCAGTGGCAAGTTACTGCCCAATAGCCCTCGCAAGTTGCCTTTGTAAGGTATTTAAAAAAATGATTAATCGGCGACTCATCCATTTCCTTGAACTGAGCAAAATGCTTGATCCCTATCAGTGTGGCTTCAGAGAAGGACGGTCCACAACCGATCATCTTGTACGTATTGAAGGATATATCTGTGACGCATTTGTACTCAAACAGTTTTTCTTATCCATATTCCTCGACGTACTCGACGTCCTTTTATACAGGAAACTGGTGTACCCCAGGGAGGCATGCTCAGCTACACACTCTTTATTGTTAAGATGACAACACTTTGTGTTTCACTGCCACCAGCCATTTTTTATTCTGTCTATGTAGATGATATACAAATAGGTTTCAAATCCTGCAAGCTCAAAAGTGTGCGAAAGACAGGTACAGCAGGGCTTAAACAAGGTGTCCAGTGGGCAGACCTTACCCGCCGTGGTTGCTCAGTGGCTATGGTGTTGGACTGCTGAGCACGAGGTCGCGGGATCGAATCCCGGCCACGGCGGCCGCATTTCGATGAGGGCGAAATGCTAAAACAACCGTGTACTTAGATTTAGGTGCACGTTAAAGAACCCCAGGTGGTCAAAATTTCCAGAGTCCTCCACTACGACGTGCCTCATAATCAGAAAGTGGTTTTGGCACGTAAAACCCCATAATTTAATTTTTTTTTTTAAGTGGGCAGACCAAAATGGATTTAAAATCAACCCCCACAAAAGTACTTGTGTTCTCTTCACAAGAAAGAGAGGCCTGGTCCCAGATCCTTGTGTAAAACTGGGCAGACAACAAATTCCTGTCAACAAAGAGCACAAATTTCTAGGTGTTATACTTGACTATAGGCTCACTTTCGTTCCACACATTAAATATCTTAAAAAAGTATGCCTAAAAACCATGAACTTACTTCCTATCCCACACTACATGGGGTAGCGACAAGAGGTGCCTGTTGAATCGTTACAGGAGCCTAGTTCGATCACGACTTGACTATGGTGCCGTGGTTTATCACTCTGCCGCCCCGAGTGCGCTAAAGATGTTAGACCCCGTTCACCATCTCGGTATCCGCCTGGCCACTGGCGCATTTAGAACAAGCCCTGCTGAAAGTATACGTCGAGTCAGAGGAGTGGTCACTCCATTTTCAGAGAACGTCCATCAGCTTTGCCTGTTTCCTTAAAGTTTGCTCAAATACGGAACATCCGTGTTTCACAACCGCTACTGACTTGCCGTGTGAAACAATTTTTCGTAATAGACCCTCTATGAGAGTACCTTTGTCACTGCGTGTAAGAGAGCTAAGGGAAGAAATGGATGTCCCGATTCTCGAACATCGCGTAATGCCTCAAGCTAAGCTACTACCACCCCGGGAGTGGCAGGTGATAGACTGTGATGTATCCTTTGTAGAGGTCACAAAGCACGCTCATGACCTCGAAATCGCTATGCATTTCCGTGAACTTCAATCGAAGTACAGCTGCTCCGAATTCCACACAGACGCGTCAAAATCGTGTGCTGGCGTATCTTATGCTGCTGTTGGTCCCCCGTTTTCTAAATCTGACGTATTGAACCTCTTAACAAGTATCTTCACTGCGGAAGCCTATGCTGTATTGTCTGCAGTAAAACATTTAAAGAAATTAAAACTTGAGAAAGCAATAATATTCACAGACTCTTTAAGTCTAGTAAAAGCGCTGATTTCTTTACAAAAGTTTACAAATCCTGTTTTAATTGAACTTTACTCACTCTTATGCGATATTTATCACATAGACATGTTGTAATATGCTGGGTACCTGGCCATAGAGGCATCGATGGTAATGTACTAGCTGACAAAATGGCCACATCACTCACATCACTAGCTATTACTCCTACGGCTACTGTCCCTGTCATAGATCTGAAGCCTTTCTTACATAAGAAACTGCGAAACTACTGGCAACGCATGTGGGACACAGAAACTAATAAACTGTGCTGTATAAAGCCACAGCTAGGTTTTTGGCCCTCCGCAACAAAATCACAGCGAACAGTTGTCCTATTCTGTCATCTCAGAATAGGACACACATTTGGCACCCATAATTTTCTACTTTCTGGAAATGAACCTCCAACCTGTGGTAGATGTGGTGAGAGGCTGACCGTGCTTCATGTCCTCGTGGAGTGTCGGGAGGCCGAAGCTGAGCGAAAGAAATATTTTCCTCTGGCATACCGTTATTACATCCCTCTTCACCCGGCAGTGTTTCTTGGCCAAGAACCGCTTTTTAACACCAAAGCAGTCCTCGGTTTCTTAAGTGATGTTATCTTACATGTTACAAGTCCATTAAATTCGTAGAGCATCCTCGTTCCAGAGGATGCCGCTGTGATAACTGTTTTGCATAGCACATGCCTCCAGGCCCTTGTGTTTCAAGGGCTCTAAGGAGGCAGTTGTGCTCTAGTAAATTTTAGAATCAGATATATTTTATACATCGTATCATTCTTTTCAAATGCACCCTAATGTTCATAGTACACATCACATGTCACGGCCATAACCTTATTTTACAGATTTTACGCAATTTAGAGCGACTGTTTTTAAGGCCCCTTTACAGCCACGTCACACCAACTTCATAGAACTCATAACTACACTGCGAACTCATTACCAGCAGCATGGCGCTCTTTGGCCATGCGCCATGGCCATGCGCCATTAAACACCAAACATTCATTCAGGGGTGTAGCGGTTGGACGTCTTCTGGACGCAGTGCAGAAGAGCTGCTGTCGCCTGAAACAGCAGGTTTCTCTCTCTCAGTCATTAGGGCTGTTGCTGAAGCCAGTTTGCGGAAAGTAAAGAGTCTAGCAGGCCAGAAGTCGCCGAAATCAGAGCAAAGAAAGCAACTAGAAGTAATGCCATATATTCATAAAATCTCCCACAGCATTAAGAAGGTGGTGGGAAGGCAAGGTGTAAGCGTTGTGTTTTCTGCACTTTGCAAATTGGCTTGCTTGTACGGGAGGATTGAAATCGAGGGGACGAAGAGAGGGGCCTGTAAAGTTAAACACGTGACACCCTTCATCAAGTACAACACTGGTGTTGTGTACTGCATTCCATTGGCTTGTGGTAAAATCTATATAGGCCAGACAGGTAGGTGCGTTAATAAACGCTTGCAAGAACATAACCTATCCTTAAAGGGACACTACATGTTACCAGAAAGTCAAGTTAGAGTGATAAAGCAATGCTCTAGAACGTGTAAGGCGTCAATATAATCGCGAACAGAGCTTTAGTAACCGAGAAATTGAGGTAAATGCATGACACGATTTGAGACCCCCCAGCGACATTCTGGTACTAGCCCGATGACGAAAGCACTCCTCATCATAATTTATGTCACTAGTACTCAACTACTCATATTAAAAAGATCATTTCATTAGATTATAAGACGGAAGAAAATGCTACTTGTCTACTTCTATTCGATTCTAAGAAAAAATAACATTTTGACGTTGCCCTTGAGTAGTATGGGTGATCAAAAGGTTTTGTTTTCGCTCGACTCTGCGCGCTCGACTTTGCGCCGCGTGCGCTTTGGAGTTTCAGTTGTTTCTTTATCGCGTCATGCTGCAGATGTCCTGCTGGCTCGCGAAACTTGCATTTGGAACAAGCAGCGAGAATGCTACGTCCATGTGATGTTGTGGGATGCACGAACGGTCCACGGAACTTGGCCAAAGGCAGTTGCAGCGGCGAATCCAATGTTACTTATCACTGTGTGCGAACGAGTGAACCTCTCCGTTCGAAGTGGTTAAGTGCCGTACCTCTGCCACGGCGCACTGGCAAAGAGCTGAAAAATCACGTAGTGTGCTCGCTGCACTTTCGTCCAGAGGATTACAAGTTCAACGCCGACTTACTGAAGTCGCGTGAAGTGCCTTTCAAAGCAGGCCATCGTCGTAGTAGTACGCAATGACGCCGGCAGTGCGAGCCCTCAACAGCAGGTCACGTTCATCAGTGCTTAAATCGCTGAACTCGAGCCCAGCATCGCGAGCTAATGTGTCGTCGTCAGGGTCATCCATTGCAACGAGCGTCTAAGTTGGCGTCGTAAAATAAAGAACCAGCTTATCGTCGTGCGCTTTCCCTTCCGCTAGCCACCATAGTTCCGCTTTCGCGCTGCTGTCGGCCCTGTCTTGGCTCTTTCTGGCCGCGCGTTTGCGTTTTGTGCTGAAAAGCCGTAGCGCCGTCTGCGGGAGCCATTTTACTCACCGACGGCGCAACGTCATTATGAGACCATGACGTCAATACTCCTCGATAGGAGGGCGGGTGATTTGAACTGCGCTAGAGTTATGCGGGCGCTTCAGAACATATTTTTTCTTAAAATAAGTCTCTTCTTCGCACGAAACAAGCGTTTCAAGGTTTCTGGGATGGTATTTGAACAGCCCACGTTGACTTACTATTAACCTTTAGTGTCCCTTTAAGCGGGGACCAGGGAAGCAATTTGGCGGTTCATTACCGCAGCTGCAATAAGGGCAAAATAGGTGCGCCATTGTTTGGTCATGTGACCATTATAGGGAAGGGTAAGACCAGATACGAACGCGAAATCTTGAGGAGATTTTCACATCGGAAATGAGAAAGAAGATTGTGTCAGTGATACGTCTTTGTGTTTAACAAACAAGGAACATGCTTACCTGTCAGGTAGGTAAAAGATGATTAATAAAAAACTGAGATTGATGCACGGGTTTTGGGAGGAGTAGAAGTTTCGCATGCATTGGCCGTTTTCGCACGGTAATGTATTTTTGAGCTGTTATCTATGTATATGTCTTGGGAGGAGTTGAAGATGTGCATGCGTCGGAGGTTATGTGCGGCAGTGTAAACTTCAATAAAGTGCAGTTGAAAGTTCAGCGTCCGTCTGTGTCTGACGCCTTTTCCTTGTGTGTGTGTCCTTTGTGTTTCACTGGTACCCCCTTTTTTCAAGTCATAATAAACAGGCTGACATAAGTGAAAATGTGCGTTTCGAATGCCATGTTGACATTCAGTAGGAGGAGCGTTGTGGGCATGCTGCACTCTGCCATAGCTTTCGCAATTCGAGGCATTGAAGGAGGAGTGAGAGCATGGCAAAGGGGATCAAAGGTGATCTTTGATTGCCAATAACTCCACTTCTGCTTAACACATCGAAGTACTTTTTGCAGCAAAGTAGTTATGAAATAGTCTATTTTAACTTCAATGGCATTTCTTGACTGCAATAAAAAGTGTTTCAGGGCCCCTTTAATATTCGTGTGGTGAAGCTGACTTTAGGAAATTGGCTGCCATTGTGCAACCCATATTAGACCTTTGCCCATTTTTCTTTCTAAGAAATTGGGTGCGCATTAGATTTCTTTTTGTTTAGGAGCTTTAATGTAATTTCTACGTTATTTTTTTACTTTGGACACCTAGAAAGCGGGCACATGTTTGATTCGGGGGCGTGTTAGAATTGGGCAAATACTGTCAAATGAATCAGTGGTGTGTTGTCTTTTTTTTCTGCATTTTGTTTAATTCTACCCGCTGGATAATTAAATCAGTTTTGTCAGTCCCGTCTGGATCAAATTAATAGAACTCAACTGCATAATCCACAGAGCTGAAAGCTAAGCAAGTTAATGTGCAAGCACATTGAAAGGGTGTAGAAAAAAGAAGAAATGACAAAAGTCACCTTGCTGTCCTTTCTCATTACATTTAATTTAAAATGTGTGTCCCCTCAATTTAAGGAGGGGGGGGGACGACGCAACGAGCTATGGAAAGAAGAATGATGGGTGTAACGTTAAGGGATAAGAAAAGAGCAGATTGGGTGAGGGAACAAACGCGAGTTAATGACATCTTAGGTAAAATCAAGAAAAAGAAATGGACATGGGCAGGACATGTAATGAGGAGGGAAGATAACCGATGGTCATTAAGGGTTACGGACTGGATTCCAAGGGAAGGGAAGCGTAGCAGGGGGCGGCAGAAAGTTAGGTGGGCGGATGAGATTAAGAAGTTTGCAGGGACGACATGGCCACAATCAGTACATGACCGGGGTTGTTGGAGAAGTATGGGAGAGGCCTTTGCCCTGCAGTGGGTGTAACCAGGTTGATGATGATGATGGTGTGTCCCCTAGCTTTTCTTTTCCTCTAAGTTATTGGTGGGAACAACTTAGTGGGTGACTCTTGGCAAGCAATGCAAGTGTTATGGAATTGTGTTTTTACTGTATGAGCTGGCGCTCATAGGCAAAAAGCTTGTGAAATATACTGCATCAGAACGGTAAGTTGGGCCAGTTGGTTTCTGTGTCGCGCCGTGTCGTTGTTTTGTACCTTCTGTTGTCCTTGTCTTAGGTTGCGCTGTAACAAACCTTAGCTTGTGAAATATGTTTGATTGGTTACATTGCTGACTGTACTTCTCACTTTTTTTTTTTTTTTTCATTCCAATGTGCTGCAGATGAATGCTTCTGTCGGCGTTCGCTTAAACAGTCAGATAACACCAAGCAGCCAGTCCAACACCAGTGCAGCTATGGCAGCACAGACACAATACATCAACTCCTTGACTTCTGGTAAGCCTAAGATATTGTGGGTTTGTTGTGAGCATTGCAAGTGTGAAGGGAAAGCTACACTTAGGTCCTTTTATTGCACATTATTGTGGAATATACTTATGTGAGCTTTATTAACTATAATTTTAACAAATAATGTGACAGCTAATGTGCTGGAAATATGTGTATAAAAAATACTGAAGAGCCGTGATGCAAATGTTTAAGACTTATTTGGTATAAGCTGAATGAATCTCATCAAAATGCAAGAGGTATGATCTTTTGGTAGAATGTTTAAGTTGAACCCAGCTAGCTTGTTGTATGGGTCATCATCAGTTATGTTTATCTCTTAGAGGGGACATGTGTTCCAAAGAACTATGAAATCAACTTACATGTCACCAGTCATTTTTTTTTTTTAACTTCCCGACTATTTAGACATTTTCGTGGCATTGTTTGTGTTCAGAAATCAATTGGTGACTGTAAATGTGGTCATAGTCAGCCGCCAGTGTTTGGGTTATTTTGCGTAGCAGTCTGAGTGCAGTTATACGCTTCAGAGGACTCAGTGAGTAGCTATAAGCCTGCCTTATGTCAGGCCAGCGCCCAGTAACAAAATTTGGAAAAAAGAAAGTACTGGCCTTACACAAGTAAATATGGTTGATTTCTTATACGTATTATAGGCATTTATTGTGCACTTCATCATCTGTATATTATCATCATGTGTGTGCCCTTCTTCCTGCGGGTAGTCGCATCATCATAGTGGACTGTGCCGAGGGTCCTTCGCTGCATCTCTCAGGCTCAATAAAGGTCAGCCCTTACTCTGACGTCACAATTGGTGGAGGAGCCTATTGGTCCCCTGTCCTCTGCACTCCTATCACACTCCCTGGAGCTTAGTTCAGGTCGCCGCTTATGCCGACTGTCCGCCAGCATGTCGTGGGATGAGCAGCCTGGCGCTTCTACCGTAACCATCTCGACGCCGCAAGCCGCACCTTCTCTGATCATCAGTGGCCAGCAGCGTGATCCCCATCTGTTCGCTGGTCTTCGCAGTGAAAATGTTGAGGACTGGCTGGATAATTACGAGCGCGCAAGCTCTGCTAATCGATGGGATGACCTACTCAAGCTCCGCCATGTCTCGTTCTATCCGACGGGTGTGGTGAAGACCTGGTTTTTCAATCATGAGATTGATTTCTCCGATTGGACCACCTTCAATCGGTAGCTTGACAAGTATTTAGAACGCTGGTGGTTCGCTCCGCCCTTCTGAACAAAACTCTTGATGCTCGCAAACAACACTCCGGTGAGTCCTACACATCGTACATCGAGGATGTGCTTGCACTCTGTCGCTGTGTCAGCAGGATGCTATGGCTGGGTCGTACGTGGTACGTCATGGCTGTGGCCTTCAACGCGCTTGCCGTGAGGAACCCGGCTACCGTTGCTCACATTGCCTTGATGTGCCAGCACCTCGACAAGCTCGAGTTCGTACGCTTGCAGCCAGACAGCGAAAACACCGTTCTGCGGCGGACCCTGACCTGCGTGTAATGATCGGGCGATTATCCGCGAGGAACTTCAATCGCGTGACTTTTCATCTCCGTTGGTCCTTCCTCCTCAGCCTTCTGGTGCAGTGTTGTGTGACGTCATCAAGGTGGAGCTCGCGTCCATGATTTGCTCTGCGCATGTTGACACTCCTGCTCCTCGCCCCCTACCAACATACGCCCAGGTTGCTACTGCGCCTCCAACCGGTGTCCATTCAACGTTGTCTCTAACCACATACGCTCAGGTTGGTGTCGCTCCTCCGGCCAATGTCCCCTCAATACCACTTGAGCCTTCATCACCCCATCTGACCGCACTATCTCCCAGCGTATCGAGCGGCCCCTACTTCCCGCCTTGGCGACCTTCTCATCCTATATGCTATTACTGTGGTTATCGCAGCCACATGTCACGTTTTTGCCCCAAGTGCGAACAAGATGTGCGTTGCGGGTACAACATGAGTCAATGTGATGTGTATACTGCTGGGATACCTTCTCAAAACCGGCGTTACGCGTCCCCTCTGCACTGTTCCACATCTCCGCCCTCAACAACTGAGACACTGAATGGTTACCGCAGCACCAGATGCTGCTCACCTTCGCCCTTCCGCCGCTCCTCGTCACTGCTCCGGCCTGCCAGGTTCATCTCTGACCGTTGCCCGGAAAACTAAGTAATGCAGTTTCTGGAGGAAAAACTGCATTTACCGACAGGACTACAATTCCTCCAGCGCGCCCTTGTAATATGATGTCTGTGTTCGTTGAAGCTTTGGTGGACACTGGTGCCACTTTATCTGTTATGCATGCTGATTTGTGTAAGCGTCTCAGGAAAGTTACAACGCCTTACGATGGACCACTGCTGGTTGCAGCTCAAGGGAACTCTATCCGCCCTTCCACGTTTTGCACTGTGCGTGTAATGATCGACGGCATTATCCACCACATACAGTTTGCTGTGCTGTCGCCATGCTCCCACCAGCTCATTTTAGGATAGGATTTCCTTGCCTCTGCTTCTGCTGCTATATGTTGTGGGCAATGTGTCGTACATATGACCGACACCAATTATTTGCTTGACAATGAAAAGTACAAGCCACTTCGTCTGCTCACTGAAGAAGATACCGTGCTACCTCCAGGCTGTCGGCAAATTCTGACCATCACGCCTTACGTCATCGACCATGGAGATGCGTTAGTATTACCGTCTGCGCGGTCTTTCACAAAGGGCATAGCCATTGTATCAAGCCTAGTTAGATTTGACAATGGGTTTGCGCTTCTCGCCGCAAGGAACACAACATCCGAGAAAATTTTCCTTCCTAAAGGTGCCACTTTGTCTTGCGTTGTTGATTCCGAGCCTCTCTGTGTCGTTCCCCTGGAGGCGGCTCCCCCTGAAATCACTTACTTATGCTGGACATTCTTCCTCTACCTCCGCTCATGCAGCCGTAATCAGCCCCAACTTGACCCCTTTGCAGACGCAACAGTTACTTAGATTGTTGAAGAGGCATGAAACTTCATTCGATGCCTATTCTTCGACATTGGGTCAGACTTCCATCATAATGCATCGAATTCAGACTGACGGCAGATCCATCGTACGTCGCTGGCCGTATCGGGTGTCTCTAGCCGAGCACAAGATTATTGAGGAAAACGTCGCCGACATGCTGCAACGTGAGATAATCCGCCCCTATGCTAGCCCTTGGTATTCATTCTGCTGCTGTCCCTGTCATAGACATGAAGTCTTTCCTAAGAAACAAACTGCGAAGCCACTGCCAACGCTTGTGGGATGCAGAAACGAGTAATAAGCTTCACCAAATTAAGCCAAAGTTAGGTTTCTGGCACCCAACTACGAAAACACGAACATATGTCCTATTCACTAGACTAAAAATAGGACAGAAATTTGGCACTCATAACTTTCTCTGGGCCGGTAACGAGCCTCCAACCTGTGGTAGATGTGGCGACAGGCTTACCGTCCTCCATGTCTTCCTGAAGTGCCGGGAAACCGAAAGAGACAGGAGGAAACATTTCCCTTTTGCCTACCGCCATTGCATTCCCCTGCATCCGGCTATGTTTCTTGGTGAAGAACCGCTTTTTAAGACCGAAGCAGTCCTCGCTTTATTGAAAGATGATGTGCTGCATGTCACAAGCCCAATAATTTCGTAGTGCGTCCTCTTTCCAGAGGATGCTGCGACGATAGTTTTCATTGTATAGCACATGCCTCTAGGCCCTTGGCTTTCAAGGGCTCTGGTGAGGCTGTAGTGCTCTAGACAATTTTAGCATCTCACATATTTTATATATTGCATCATTCTTTCTCTATGCATTTTAATGTTCATAGGACACGCCAATAGTCATTCCCATAATTTTTTTACACATAGATTTTATGGAATTTACATCTCTTTTAGGCCCCTTTACAGCCACGTCACGTTAAGTTCAAGAAACTCATCAGTCCACTGCGGACTCATTAACATAAACATGGTGCTCTTTGGCCGCACCTGGCCCTTGCGCCATTAAACATCAAATATTCATTCATAGCCCTTGGTTGTCTTCCATCGTTTTGGTACGAAAGAAAGATGGCTCCGTGCCATCTTGTGTCGATTACCGAGCGCTCAACAAGATTACACGCAAGGATGTTACCCTATGCCTCGCATTGACGATGCGCTCGATTCTCTGTAAGGTGCCGAGTACTTCTCCAGCCTGGATCTGCGTTCAGGTTACTGGCAAATTCCGATGCACGAAGATGACAAAGAAAAGACAGCGTTTGCAACCCTAGATGGCCTTTACGAGTTCGTCATGCCCTTCGGCCTCTGCAATGCTCCCGCAACTTTTGAGCGCATAATTGACACTGTTCTGCGCGGCCTGAAGTGAAAAACATGCTTGTGCTATCTGGACGCTATCGTTATTTTCTCATCGACATTTGCCCAGCAGCTGCAACGTCTGGACGAGGTTCTCACATGCCTCGCTGATAACGCTGGTCTTCAGCTCAACACCAAAAAGGGCCGTTTGCAAGCAAGACGATCAAGGTGTTAGGTCACATTATGAGCAAGGATGGTATTTGACCTGATCCTGACAATATTTTGGCGGTGCTTTGCTTTCCTCGACCAGAAAAGACAAAAAAACTATGCAGTTTCGTTGGCATCGCTTTCTATTTCCGCCGATTGATACGTGACTTCGCCTCTATACCTGCTCCTTTACACAACCTACTTCGTTCTGGTGCTCCCTTCGTGTGGTCACCGGAATGTGACTCTGCCTTTGACCAGCTGAAAGGTGCCTTCACATCTAAACCTGTCCTTTGTCATTTTGATGAGACTGCCCCCACAATCTTATACACAGACGCTAGCGGCCATGGAAGTGGTGCTGTTCTCCTGCAGCAAGACACCTCTTTGCATGAGAGAGTCATTGCATATGCAAGCCGCGTACTCACACCTGCCAAGAAGAACTATACCATCATCGAGCAGGAATGCCTAGCTGTCGTTTGGTCTGTCCAGAAGTTTCGTCCCTATCTCCACGCCGCCATTTTACCATCGTTACGGGCCGTCATGCCTTATGTTGGCTCTCCACATTCAAGAACTTGTCAGGACGTCTTGGTCGCTGGATTCTTCGTCTGCAAGAATATGACTTTGAGATCATCTACAAGTCTGGTAAAAAACACCAAGACGCAGACGCTCTTTCTCGCTGCCCACTTCCTACAGCCGCACTCATCAATGACTCCGCAATCACCTCCAGGGACACAATCCCTGACGTCTCTTCTACAGCGATTTTGTCCTTCACCACTCTTGACCATCTCACTTCGGACGACCATGAATCATTTTGGTCTCAACAACTTGCCGATTTGTACTGTCAACGTATTATAGACCGCCTTCGTGGAGCTTCGCGCCCGCCTAACACCAGGCTCCGTCGACAGCTGACACAATTCAGGCTACAAAACTCTGTGCTGTACCGCCATATCCATCATCCTGATGGACAACACTGGGTACCCATACTGCCTCGCTGCCTTCGTGTTCCTGTCCTTCAGGCCTCTCATGACAATTTGACTGCTGGCCACTTTGGCATCCAGAAAACTTACGATTGCATAAGAAGTCACTTTTACTGGCCTGGCCTGTCTACCAGTGTGGTGAGATACGTCTCTTCCTGCGCCATTTGTCAGTGTCGAAAGCGGCCAACATCACCTCCTGCCGGGCAGCTACTACCGGTCTCGTGTCCTGCAGAACCGTTCGAGGTTGTTGGCATTGATCTCTATGGGCCACTTCCCATGACTCCAGCCAGTAGTTGATGGATAGTTACAACCGTCGACCACCTCACACGCTATGCCGAAACAGCTTGTGTCAGTTCTGCATCTGCTTCAGAAGTTGCTACCTTCATTCTCCAAGCCATAATCCTGCGTCACGGCGCCCCTTGTGTCTTGCTGAGCGACCGCGGAAAGACATTTCTTTCAGCACTAATAGGCGAAGTGCTCTGAGCCTCTGGCACAACTCACAAGACTACTTCAGGTGACCATCCTCAGACCAACGGCCTGACTGAGCGGTTTCATCATACGCTCTCTGACATGATAGCCGCCTATATTCAGCCAGGTCACAGAAATTGGGATGCAATTTTTCCATTCGTCACCTTCGCGTATAACACCGTAGTTTAACGCACAACCGGTTACTCACCATTCTACCTTGTTTATGGCCGTTCGCCCAGTTCCTTTCTCGAGGTTTCTTTCTTTTCTGCCCCTGTCAGTCCATCTCCTTCTTCCTGCGAAAAATATGTTTCCCGCCTTGACCATTGTCGCCAGCGTGCCCACTTCAACACCGAAGCCGGACAACAGGACCGCAAGGATTATTATGACGCATCCCATTGCGTTGTTTTCTACGAGCGCAGCGATTAAGTGCTGCTATGGACACCAGTTCACACTCGTGGGTTATGTGAGAAGTTTCAGCCCAGCTTTATTGGCCCATACACGGTCCTGGAAATGACTTCTCCCGTTAATTATCGTGTGACCCCTGTTGTTCCCTCAACTGACCGACCACCATTGCCGCTCTACCGAAGTCCACGTTTCTCGTATGAAGCCCTTCACGCGGCATTTGCCGTATCTTTAGCTCCGGCCAGGATGGTCGCTCTCGCGCAGGGAAAATTAATGTGGACATTTATTGTGCACTTCTTCATCATCTTTATATTATCATCACCATCATGTGTGTGCCCTTCTTCTTTGTGCGGGTAGTCGCATCATCATAGTGGACTGTGCCGAGGGTCCTTCACTGCGTCTGTCAGGCTCAATAAAGGTCGGCCCTTACTGTGACGTCACAGTATTTATACTAGTAAGTATAGGAAATAATTAAGAAAGTTAGTGAATCTGTGCTGTTGAATATTATGTGCTCTTCCATTGAGAGATCTGTGTGTATAGAGGTTTCTATGAGTTGACATTATAAAATGTGCAGGTTTTATATGGCTTGTGCAAATAGCATTTTTTTTTGTTCCAAGTGAAGTTGAAGCAGATGGTAATAACGTTGAATAATTTCGAAGCAAATAGTTCAAATTGTTCTGAAATTTTCATAGAATTATCATATAATAGCCAGAAGTTAATAGAAAGAAACAAGGTCCTTGCAAAGAGGCAAAGAACTTAATCTCTGGAATTGGTTTTTCTTTTTCTTTTTCAATTGCTGTGTTCAGCCATTTCAAGTTCAACATTCTTTTACTATGCCCGTGGTATAGAGGATTTATTTAAGGACTTTTGTTCAGTGTTGTGCTTTAGTCTACTTCACACTTTGCAACTGTTGGGGCCCCAGGAATGTTTTGCATTTGCCCATCACATGGCTCGATGTGTGTTGCTTGTTGTCGCAATGCCCTAAGGTGCAAGCTTGATGGTGTCATGCCAGCAGTTCAGGCTGTGTTGTTGTGATGAAAGTGAGAGTATGGGAGTCTACCTGAATGGGTGCTTACTTTATTCACAGCTGCCATTTTTCCACCTTCATACACACAAATCAGGTCAGAATAAACTAGCTAGGCACCATGCATTGTTCAAAACTTCAGTTGCTATTGTTTATTAGTTCAGTAGAGAAGGCTCGAATAATCGAGCAGGTCTGAAAAATCAGTTGGCAACTATAAAAGAATTCTTTGTCTTTGCCTTGCTCACTGAAACTAACTGTTGATTGTACATACATGTATTAAAAGTTATATTTGTTAGCTTTAATATTACACTTCAAAAAGTCCAAATAGTGAATTTCAAATTGCAGTGAATATTGAATAGCGTAATATTTCATCGAATGTTTGAAAATGTCTAATATTCATACAAGCGTAGTTTTGTGTCATGATGTAACGTTTCATTATGAAGAACAGAGGTGCATTCTCAGGCACTCTTTTGTGGGTTGATACAGTCAATGTCCGAATACAATGTCTGCGATTTTTTGGACTCCCAAGGGACCGCGAAAATGTCAGAAAAATGGAACATTAGAAGAAAATGCATCCATGCATTTAATTGCCCTCGGGGGCTCAAATCGTCACATCTATGTTCGAAATAGCTTTAAAAAAGTACTGAAGCAAAAATTTTCCATCTTGTTTTTTCTGCTGCAATAAGTAGGTAATGACCGAGTAATCACCACACGAAACAGCATTGGTTTCAGATCACGACAGGTAATTATTTGGAGTCTTATTTGTAGCGACCAGTCTAAGTTTCGGTTTGAAGAGCAACGAGATGGACCAAAGAAGGAATGTAAACACAGCTAGACACGTGATCGCACAAAACTATGATGTGCGCACACCAGCATGCTCACTGGTGCAAGAGCTTCGTTTTGCTGCTTCGTCTGCTACGCCTGCACATGCTTTGCGATGTCCTTTCCATCGCCGTCGTCCTCGTTTTCGTTGTCCAGTGGCGACTATTTCCTGCTTGCGGTTGTCACCGCCGAATTAGACGTGGCCAACCACATTTGATTGGATTCACTACAAAGCGGTGACTTGGAAAGTGCGGCTAGCGGCAGCTATCAATGTGCGTATGAACCAGTACAAGTAGTACGAGCCATTCGTCAAGGGTGCTTTGGGAATGAAGCATATTCCGGAGCAGGACGCAAGGCGAGGTAAAACTCGACACATCGTCAGGCTTGGGGCTACGTAGTCTTGGTGGAAGATCATCGGACTGCTCTAAGCTCAGCCGGTTTTGTTTATACCAGGCATGTTCGAAATGAAACGAGCAAATCTGGCTGATCTTCAGTGTGGTCCATTCTAAGCGTCCAGTGGCACGCACGAACTCGGACCGCTTCTGCCACTTATCAACGCCGATCAAGCCAAGCGAGCTGGCAATCGCTGGGAAACTGTATATAGGCCTAGCTCGCTAGCCATTGGATCCGATGCAGACGGCCCTTGCGACCCGTCCGCAGCTGGTAATAAAGCATCTATATTCGTCAACACAATAAATGTCTGCACATTTATGTCGCTCGTAAGTGACAATACAATTAGTCTTCCCAACGCCGTTGGTAGCGATGAGAGAACACGTTGGCCAGGTGAGCCACTTCGCAGAGACGATTGCAGCAGCGGCTGCGCTGACCGCTTGCGAGTCAAAATCACGGCAACGGTTTACTATATCGCGCAACGTTTTATAACATGCACACTTTCGAGGTCACTTTGGGAGTTATTTCATGTCAGAAACAAATTTTAGCCGATTTTTGTTTTGCCATCAGTGGTGAAAGAGGTCAGCGTCACGACCAGGGAGGGAAAAAAAAAAAAAAAAAAAAAGACAGGACGATTGGAGCGGTGAGAAACTTGCTCGCAGGGCCCGCCCCGACGGCAGCGCAAACTCTTGACGTAGCGTTTTCTCGGTTTACATTCCTTTCTTGATGTCGATGCCGCGAGGTGCTGCATTTTGCGATTGGCTGGGCGCACATACTTTAAAATTGATTTTAAGTATGTTCCAAGCTGTGTTCGTTGTTGATATTTTGCAGACGATGTGTGTGTGCCCACATAAATCAATCTCACACCTTAACTCGACTTCGAAATTTTGTGTCAGTACTCCTAAAGGCCTGCCAGCACAATTACGCTTCACGGGGCTTGTACTGTGACAAGAGAAGGCGGGTTCGCATGTTTGCAATTAAGGAACACATTGATTTGTGCTCCTACACGCTCTGGGGGATGGCACTTTTTCTTGTTTATATCTTTTTTCGGTCAGTACTATCGTCATAATCACTTAATGTGGGATCCATTTTTATTTATTTATTTATTTTAA
The DNA here is from genome assembly GCF_023375885.2 of Dermacentor andersoni. Lineage (NCBI taxonomy): Eukaryota > Metazoa > Arthropoda > Arachnida > Ixodida > Ixodidae > Dermacentor > Dermacentor andersoni. The sequence goes on from NC_092814.1 coordinate 175,089,635, forward strand.
AGTTTTGGTTGCTATTTGCATGGGGCTTGTCCACACAGCAGGTGTGTCTAAGAGATGACGTCGCATCTTTGCATGTGTTTGTGCGGCTTTGTTTTTGTGTGACCGGCGCTCTCTCATGTGCTTTCGTGAGAGCCAAGTGGTGCGAAGAAACGTGGCTCGTTTCTTCTATCTCCATGGCGATCTCTGACAATGGAGATTGCAGATTGCCAATGCGGTGACGCTCTTGTCAGACTGTATACGGAGACGATGTCACGCTTGCGCAAACCCAAGCAAATCTGATCATCTTCAAGCGTAGTGTGAGGCAGGGTGTTTAATATTAGAGGTTTTTTTAAGCTGCTCTGAGCCTAATAAATTTTATTTTTCTTGGCTGAAGTTTTTCGGACTGTTCAATTCTTCAGACTAGTTTTCGGTCCTCGCGGGGTCCGAAAAATTGGTTGGTGACTTTGTGCGCACAACAGGGCTGGTGTGTGTGCTCGTGCTCGTGTGCTCCAGCCTGGCCATGCTACATGGTGCAGACCAGCTTTGTCCTGCACCAGCTTCACCAACGGATAGTAGCCACATCCAAATAGCGCATTTTGTGCAACAGCTCAATACGAAGCGAAGCCTGCGAAGGCGTCTAGCCAGGAGTGAATGCACGCTGGCAAATGTATGTCTGGTCTGACCTTAAGATTTACGTGGCTGGAGGCTGGTTGAGTGTTCAAATCTATTAAAAATTAGCGAGACCTGCAGGTTACGACACCGATAGGCAGTGTGGCCAAAGTTTCATTCCTTTGCCAGCTGGCACAGCCAAACGTTAGCAAACGATAGTTAGTGATAATAGGATAGTCCTACTTCTAAAAGTATGTCATTCCTATTGAAATTATAAACACAGATTTTCCCTTACTTCAGCCTGTTTATTATTAAACTGCATTAATAAATACACACAGTAACTGTCGAAAGAAGCTGACTGATCCAAGCACGCTTCTTGATTGATGTAAGCTGTTGGCCAATAGCAGCTGCGTATAGGGATCTGCTATTTAACGAAATATGGCAGCCCCAAAAAGGTGAGAAGGCTTCTGTTGAAAAAAGAGTGTTTGAGAAAAAGGTGACTTCGCACTCCTCTTGTGAGCTCCTTGCACCGCATAAACTGCAAAATTTGGCTGAGTTGTTCGCAGTAGCGTATGCTATCCGTGGACTGTGTTTTTTCACCAAGCCTAAGGGGTAGTTTGGACCCCTTTAACAACAGCACACGCAAACACTATGGTTGCCAGCAGATCGGCATATGAGAGCACTGGTTCGGGGCTGTGAGATACTAATTAAAGTGTCGGGAGGGGTGGCTTCAATTAATGCCATTTTGGACCTGCAGTCATAGCAAAAAGTGAGAAAAATTGGACAGCAAAAGGTTTCAGCATCCAAAAAAATTTGAGCCGTCCTTGTACATCAGCTCTATGGAGTATGCTGATGCCACGAAGGTATCCGAGTTAGCAGGCATGTTCAAAAAGTCGGTCGTTGATTGCAGACTCGTTTCATAATTGTAAAGCTAGCTTTCCTGCGAGGCAGTTTGCCAAACTAATGACGGCATAGTTATTTTTGCAAACGGCATGGGCAAGTACAGTTTATTTGTACAGCTCTTTGCGGGGTTTGGCACTCATCCGCCATGCCGGTTCATAACTCCCGCGTCCCTGTGTCAAATACACCGTGGAGCAACATTGGTCTTTCTCATCGCCGTGTGTGGCCACACGCAAGCAGCAACTCACTGCCATCCGTTATGCTCACTGTCATTGCACTTCTCTCTCACTGAAGCGCGCCGTGCATGCTGGTGCAGCTAGGTGAGGCCTTGGCATGGCCTCCGAGATTGCACTGGCACATATTCGGAGGCCATGCCTAGCTGCACTCAATCTGCGCCAGTTTGTGCAATGCACAGCACTAGAGAAATAGGTGTGATAGTGAGTGTTGCTTGCGCATAGCTAACACTATGACGCATGGTGGTGTGAAAGATCAGTGGATCCGCTTTTCTCTCACTGTAGTGTGCCATGAAGGCTAGCACATTTAGGCATGGCCTCGAAGACTGCATTGGCACCAATGCAATCTCGGAGGCCACAAGCCAAACTTATGTGGCAAGGTTCGCTGGCCACGTCGTTTGCACAGCGGGGGCGGCATATCAGGCTGGATCAGCTGCATAGTTGGCGTGCCGTGTTGTGCACCACATGCAGCTTGAACATGACAGACTTCATTTGCATCGCAGCCTGCAAGCTATTCTGTTTGACTACGCCGCTGTTTTGCCAGTTTTACAAAAATATGGACGAGCCAAGTGGAAAGCAGGAGCGAAAGACTATCACATTGGAACAGAATACAGCTATTGTGAAGGCTGTCGTGTCAGGTGCTAAAATGTTGCAGGTTGCGTATGCCCAAGATTCTTTTATGATTTTTAGTAAAATTTTGTCATGTGAAAGCGTTATGGTTCTGCAGGTCGCAATGCCGTCGTTTTCTTCACATGGTTAAAGTTGTGCACCTCATTGGGCATATATTGCATTAAAGGGCAATAATGAATATAATAAAGTTAATGGATTTTAACAAAGTAATTCCAGCTCCCCTTTCGACTTCGTTATAATGGGGTTCGAGCGTATTATGACATGGAAGATGTATGTAGATCTGGCTTTCATGATGAAACCGTGTGCAAGAGCAAAGCCCCAGCATGTACAGCTAGCATGTACAGCTAGAACGAGGCACTTCAAAAACATTTTTATGTTTTAAACAATCTGAATGAAATTTGCACAGTTAAGGTATTTTTACCAGCTGATTTCAAAAATTGAATTTTTTCTTTTATAAATATTTTTATGATATCCAAAACAGGACATTCTTTGTTTAGGGCCTGATTAGCTAGTTAACAACTTGCATGGCTGCATACAGCTCACGGAATTGATTCTGAATGTTCATAGTGTGTTGTAAGCTACAAATCATTGTTTTGGGCCATTTCGAAGAGAAGGTATAGTTGTCAAACTAAATTATAACAAATGCCTAACTTGATATTTTTCTATTATCAAAATGGGCTTTTTTTACGCTTAAGTTTGACTACCTCTTCTGGGTATCAAAAAATATTCATCATAGGAAAAAGCAGTTTATTTCTGTAATCAGCTGGTAAAAATACATAAACTGTGCAAATTTCATTCAAATTGTTTGAGAAAATAAAAAGTAACTTGAAGTGCCTCGCCCTTGCCCCCTTAAATGACCGGTACCGCCAATATTTGGGCAAATGTGCAGTGCAATGAAGTGCACTTGCAAATTAGAAAAAGAGTATTCTGTGCTATATAAGCCATTTTGTTGTATCCTATGAGTCAAAATACCGACTGACAGACTGACCCACTGGTACGAAACCGCGGCTGTGGTTGAATGGGCTGTAGTTATTAGGTAGGAAATAAGCGTAATGTGTCTGTGTGGAGGCTTTTTCAAATATTACAGCAGTTTCTCTCACATATTTAAGGGTGGGTGCATGCTTTCTGGTAGTTTCTCGTTGCTGTTCATAGTAATTGGATACAGGGTATCAAAGCATTCCCTGCGCCCCTTTTCTTTTAACCTCTTAAGTCACATGCCTGAGTTATCTCGTTTATGTGCCTGCGCACACCCCCTTGCCATGCCAGAGTTAAGCCATGCAACAATTTTCACTCTCTCCTTGCCTTTTGTGAGATAATTCGTGATCGTGAAACCCTCATGTACTGGTCAAAACATCTCTGCATAAATTGGTCAAACTGAAATTTCATGGTAGCTTTTATTCGTATATGACAGGCGGCATGACAAAACTTATGAATCATTGTTGCTCGGAAGCATGCGTCTCTCAAATTTCTGCATTGCTGACAGTGCAAGAAGCCCTAAAAAATGTTGAGTGGTTTAAAAATTCAAGAACTTATAACTCTTGATTCGGAGGATTCTGATCTTGAAATAACCCACATTAAATTTTTTTCTTAGTCACATACTAATTGCCCCGATTACAATTGTTAAGTAGTATAATTTAAAAGGGTATGAATGCGAGCTAGTTGGTATGAATACATCTGTGAAAATACAGCACGAAATAAACTTTGACAAGGGCTGCTTCTCTTTTTTTTTTCCAGCTCTTGTCCTGTATACCTCCCTTGTATGTGTTTATTTTGTGCTGTTTTTTCACCGATAGTATAATTAATATTTTTCTTGTTATGCATAAGGAAATTTGTAAGATGTTCAGACTATATTACCAGTAAATACAGCTTGAAATTAAACTTTGCTAATATGTTTCTCTGGCAGAAATTTGATTCGCCTTGGAGAAACGTCGGGCACCCAGTAAGCGAAAAATCAAAATGCTTAGTGCTCAATTTGTTAATAAAGTGAAATGGCATACTATAATGAAGTTTGATTAATATTCAGTTGTGATGTGAAGAAATTTAGCAAGGTAAAGTTGTAAGCCAATTGGTGAGACATTGTGAATAAAACCGCTACAGACACAGGATGGAGGGAGACGACAACATAGGGCAGCCCTGCATTGTCGTCTCCCTCCGTCCTGTGGTTGTGGCGGTTTTATTCACGATGAGAAGGAAATTTTCTGGGAACTGTTGTGAACTAACAACAATTCTGGTATTTTGAACTTTTGTTTTTATCATTCAAGTTATTATAGATGGGGTACGAGTGCATTTTGTTGATGTGTCATTTGGTTTTATTGCAGAGAACAAGAGCAGTCGTTCTGATGTGGAAAAGATTTCTTACAGTCAATTGCTTGAGAGAACGGAGAGCAGGCATAGAGCGGAGTACTGTGAGTATACAGCTGCTTTTGATCTACAATTTTAGCGATAAGGAGTAGTGTATTTACTAAATTCTAATGCACCCTGGATGGTAGTGCACACACGTTTTTTTAGACCAAAAAAAATTTTAACAAATAAACTCCCTCGATTGTAATGCGCACCTCTTTTTCATGAGAAAAAAGAACCAGTCTTTTACAGTACTGCACACCTCAGGCTTTCATACAGAAATACAACATTCTCTCATTTGAAAAAACAACACACATTCATTTATTTGGAAAAAGAAAGATTTGCTGCCCAATGCACTAAAGTAGCGATTAACAAAAAATTCGTAGTTTCGGCGAAAAGGGGGAAGCTTCGATTGTAATACAGTCGAACCCACTTATAACAATACTCAAGTGCCACGAAAATTCCATTGTTATAACTGGGTTGCATGAAAAAATCAAAATAGGGGGATGGCAGAGCTGAGGCGAGAAAGGTGTGCAGGCGGGGAGGCCAGTGCCTCTCCCCACCACCTTCCTCCGCACGGCTGCTGATTGTGTTCACTCAGTTAACTGTTTCCTGGGCCCTCCGATCGCGTGTAAACAACCCGCGGCTGTCGGCGTTAAAGAATGGCACTGCTATAACAACTGCAAAGACGTGTCGCGGGTGGCAAGCAATATGCGAGCACTGCCGAGCCATTGCTTTGGTCGCCCCGAAAGGGGCCTTTTAAAATTGCGAGAAGGATGCTACAGCAGCCTGTGAGCTTGAGAAATCTAGAACAAACACTGAGGAAAGATCGCCACAAGCACCTCGCCACGTACTTCACACTGGCTTGCACGAGAAAAGCCTATGTCCATAATTCATGCATGCTTTACGTGAAGCTTGCCGACATCCTCCTCCAAGGCATCCAAGTGCTCCACGTAATGCAGCAGAAGGTCCCTCGCGAAAACGAAGCCCCGGAGGGACTGAATCGTCTGGCGGGCCTCGTGTGGGAACAATGTTCAGGCAGCCTGCCCTACCTCGTCATCGCTGGCGTCGTCGCCGTCGCTATCTGGTGCAAGCACGTTCGCAACAGTCGTTTCATCGGTTAGAAGCACTTCGTTTCCAAATCTATAGCCGTGCGCTTTCTTTTCACAAGCAATGTCGTGCATTGCCGATAATCAGCAGGTGTATTGGCCATCTTCCTTTTCGGCAGGGAGTAAAGCGAAGCTGAGAAACCGCGTGGTCATGAATGACTTCGACGCAACCAACAAAGACGAACGCGAGTGATTAAGCTGTTCGCAAAACTGCGCTGAATGAGGAGCCAGCAAGCAACGTGTGAGCAATCTGCTTGCGGCGCAGTTGGCAAGGTCCATTCGTGTTTCGGAGGGTGGAGCGGTGTAGAGCTATGGGCGCAGCCTATTCGTGTGGAAGGGCGACGGCAGAGAGCCGCGCGGAGATGGCTGGAAAATGAGCGCCTGGTGGCTGTTGGAGCAGCTACCCATCGTGCAGCATCCTGTTTGCGCCAGTCCCGCACACAAGTTTCGTGAACTCTGAATGCCTGTGCGGCCCGATTTCCGTTGGTCTCCGCAGACGTGATCACTTGCCTTTTAAGTGTGGCATCATGATGAACTTGGCTTGTCTTCGCAGTCGGCACTTCCATGCTGATAGAGTAAACTCAGAAAACGGGAAGACAGATAGTAGACTAAAGCACTAGCACGCACATACTACAGCACATGGAGGAAGGTACGGTAGTGAGGCACGAAGCGTGTGCGAGGCGGCCATATTGAAATTCCGATGGCAATATGGTAACGCTGATGTAGGACTGTACTTTATTCTAATCCGCATACAATTTTTGGACCTCCTTTATTGGGAAGAAAGTGTGCATTAAATTCGAGCAAATACGGTAATTATGGAAAGCCTAGTGGACAAATTTTTCGCTCTGCATTCATAAACATGCCTCTGCTGTGTGAAAACATTGTCTATAAGCGGACGAGCAGTGACTATTGAGTGCGAGAACGAGTGAAGCGGCCACCTGGTGTCCACTGGCTGAACCACGCCTAGCGTGGATAGCTCCTTGCATCATCTGCTAACCACTACTTGTTTACATGTGCACGTACCTTGAGCATATCCTCTATAGAGATTGTTTGTTTTGTGATATGAGGGCAGTTATAAGTGCTGGTATGCAATTTTTTGCTGATGTACAAAAGCTGTTGGCCTTTGGGTGCACTTGCGCTGTGATAAAATCAGTGACTGCATATGTTGAGCCCATGATGTATGATCATGCATCCTCTGTTCGCCGCAATCATGTCAATTGAGTTGCAGCTTTGTGTTTCATGCACATCTCAAAATACATTTAGCTGCATTCCAAATAAATGAAGTGGTTGCATCAAGGCATGACCGCAGCGCTTTAGACTCCTTGCCGTGATGTGTTGATCATATTCCACAATTTTATGTTTCATGCACATCTCAAAATACATTTAGCTGCATTCCAAATAAATGAAGTGGTTGCATCAAGGCATGACCGCAGCGCTTTAGACTCCTTGCCGTGATGTGTTGATCATATTCCACAATTTTATGTGATACCACGAAACATGAACAAGGTGGCATGAGGATCACTCAGCAGTAAAGGGAAAAAAAAGAATCTGAAGCACTCATTGCGGGACAGGATTGTTAGGTGTATAATTGTTTGACTGTTGATTAGTGGTTACGCGACTAGTAGGGGTGTGCAAATAGTGATTTTTGAGACTGAATCAAATACGAATCGAATAGTGCCAAAAACGAATCGAATGAAATATCAAATAGTTTTTGAATAGTTTTTGGATAATGAACAGCTGTTATCACAGTACAGTCGAACCCGGCTATATCGAACTCGCCAAAAAACGCCTATCAGTACGATATAGAGCATAATTCGATATAAGCCTGCTAAATAATTGGATGTCATAAAAGCACATACCATTTATAAAATCACTTAATTGATGAAATTAGCTTAGTTTCGCACGAAATAGTCCTGCATTTTCTTCTGCTTGGGCAATTTCGCTGCGTGCGAGGCACGCACCTTTCCACTTTGTTTAAGGAGTCGGAGCAGGTGAGGCCGCAACATTCCGCATTCGCGCAGAAGCACCGGACTAGTGCGAGCGCACCAATCACTTCGGAGAATGTGGGCCAAAGACGGTCGTTGCTTTCTTTGTTGTGTCCATTTTCACTTGTGCTCGGCACGATGTCGGCAATGTAGTCTTCGTTTCCGGGCTCTCCCGTTGTCGCGACACCATCATTTGCGCTCACAAACTCATCCACCGTTGATTCGTCAACAGCTTCCGGAAATTCTGACAGCTCGCTCCAAACTTCGGCAACAACGGCAACGGCTTCGTCGCATTAATCAGAATTTACAGTCGTCACCAAGCATGCGGAAGTCGGTAAGGCTGAAGCTATTTCGGATGAACCACTCGTACACGGCCGTGCGTACGCGTCGGGCGCCACGGGCGTAACTACGGGCACCGGGTCGCGAGTTAGGCTAGTTTCCCCTTCAAGATCGTGCCGAGAGTGCACCTCGGAATCTTGTACGTTGCGGGGACATCCGACTTGTCACCATGTTCGACCCGATTTATGATTTCGAGCTTCACGACGAAAGGCGAATTCTGCCGCTTCATCACGGCAACACTGCGGGAGAAGGCGCACACAATGAATGAGATAAGCAGCGAGAGAACTCGCACTTTCGCTGCTTTCGCCATCTTGCACGACGAGGGCACGAGAGCCTCTGATTGGCTGTCTGAGCAAGCGCTGCAGGCGGGCGGGCCAGGATCATTTTTTGTAGAGGGGTGTCGGCGGCTCCGAGTTAGCGCGGTCACGTAGGGAGAGCGGTTGGATGGAGCCGCGCCGCTGGGTTTTCCTGACACTGCGAGGGAAAGCCAACTTCCGGGGCACTTTCCGCCGCTTGACGTTCGATATATCGGGAGTCGCTACTAGTTTTGTTCGATGTAAGCGTAATTTTTGCTATATATACTCATTGTAACTATACCGTGTCCAGAAATTGTTCGATATATGGAATAATTCGATGTAAACGGGTTCGATATAGTCGGGTTCGACTGTAATTATTAAACATTGTTTAAATCCTAGTATTCTTATGTTAACAAGTTTCTGTCATTACATAGTACGTTACGAAGTTTTTATCAGAAAATGATACAGAAATTCTGAGAATTGTCTGCAAATGTGAAAGCATTCTTTGACTCGGCTGTTACTTTTTGATGTTGTTTCCCACATTTCAATTAACCCACCGCCAAATATAAGTTGGCCCACCGCCAAATTTCAGGTTTGGCCACCACCCAAAAAAAGTTGGCCCACCCCTGCCATAGGCTTCCCCATGCATTTTCTATCGAGCCCTATGTATCCCTATGGGTGAGGTGTCATGCTTTTCACATTACACATATCATTTTGCTAACAAATTTCTCCTTGATCAGTTTTTTTTTATTGTTCTTTATCGCTTATAAAGCTACCGGTCATCTACATTTACACTAATATAACATTAAATGTCTTCGCAAATTACGCATTTTTGTGCAGCTCCAAGGCATTACACTTTTCACGTGACAGACAGATTTTGATGGAGTACTCTCCAAAGAATGGTTACGCATTAAAACACAAATGGAGAATTGGGAGCAAACAAGTAGTTTCTTCGCATGCACATGACTCTTCAGAAAGTGCAAATTATCACTGTATACAGGGTGTGCACAGGTCCTTGAAAACTGAATACCCTTGAATTAGAAAAGTCTGTTTTCGAGGCCCTTGAAAGTCCTTGATTTTTTACTGGTCCTTGAAAATTTTTTTATTTTTCAGGAACCGTATCGAGAATGCCTATTTCTCCTTATCAAAATGTTTTTTTTTTTTTCATGGGAGTTTATTTGACGTCTGAATTCTGAATTTTGAGCTCAAGTCCCAGTTTGAATAAGTTTAACAGATTTCTATGAGACAGCTGGCTACGTTGGAGTTGTTACTTCAGGCCTGGCCACATGCTGCCCATCCCATTGCCATCGCCAATCATCACTGAGCAATGCGGACATTGTCCGTATACTGTCATTGTCTCGTTTTCTTCGTCAGTGATTTCCGAAACCAGTGCTGCTTTTTCTGTTCGTCTGTGTTAGTGATGTGCCTGGATCGATGAAAAAATGTATGAAAAAAGCAAGTTTTTAGGTACATGGCTCCACCATGAAGACTACAATCAGTGGATTGCACCAGACACGACAAAACCACATCAGGCCAAGTGCAAGCCTTGCTGTAAAACATTCAACGTCGCTGCCATGGGTGAATAAGCATTGAAAAGCCATATCAAACGCGCCAAGCATATTGGTGTCATGAAGATAGCGGCAGGAAGCTCAGTGACAAGCTACCTGGCCCCAATTGCAGTTGATCAAAGCACAACTCCAGCTTCGTTGCAGTTGCTGAGCATAACCTACGCTTGTAAAGCACACGAGCTTGTTGCCGATGCTGAAATTTTGTGGTCCATGAAAGTCCATCACATCTCACTTTTTGTACTTGTCGTCATCGCAGGTAGGTCAGTTATTTCAATGCATGTTCCCACACAGTGAAGTGGCGAAGTCATTTCCTTGTGGGGACAAGAAATGCACCTATGTGACATGTCATGGCCTTATGCCTTTCTTTCTCTCAGCATTGCATAGAGAGATCGAACAGTAGGAGCTCTATGTCGTGCTTTTTGATGAATTGGCGTCTGACTGTCTGCAATGCAAGCAAATGGGTGGGCACATAAACTTCTGGAACTCTGCTCAGAAAGCGGGGACCAGGTATTATACCTCTGTGTTTATGGCGCACTCCACAGCCAAGGACATTCAAGAAAAGCTGCTTAACGCCCTCGAACCTTTGCCTCTTACAAAGATTCTTCAGGTATCTATGGATGGTCGCAATGTTAATATTAAGAGTTTTAAAGGGCTCCAAGAGTATTTGCAGCAAAACCACCAAGTTCAATGCACAGACTTGGGCACATGTGGCCTCCGCACAATTCACAATGCCTACAGGGCAGGCTTCGCAGCAAGTAAGTCGAGTCTTGATTGCCTGTTGTCGAGTCTAAGAGCTCTATTTAAATATGCTCCAGAACGAAGGGAGGACTTTTCCACAGTTACTGGCCAAGAATGTTTTCCTCTCAAGTTTGTCACTCATCGTTGGGTGGAAAACATTCCTGTAATTGAAAGAGCTTTGGTTGTGTGGTATTACATGAAAGAATACATTGAGGCCAAAAAGAAAGAAGTCATCTTGCCAAAATGTGGATCATTTCACAACCTGTGTGAATTTTACAGCGATGCTTTACTGCCAGCAAAGTTGAATTTTGCACTTGGCATAGCAGTGGTACCAAAGCCTTTCCTAACAGAGTACCAGACAGATAAACCAATGGCTTTTTTTCTTGCCAAGGATTTGGAAACTGTTCTCAGGAAGCTGCTGACCAAGTTTTTGAAATTTTCGGTCCTGTCTGCAAAAGGAATCTTGGGCCTGCTGAAAGTTGACATTGAGAATAGAGAGAATCACATACCACTTGAAAAGGTGGATATTGGGCATAAAGCAGAGCAAATAGTAAAACATTCCAGGTTTGCAGCAGCCAAGCATTCTCCCGTGACCTCTCAAATAAATAAGCAGTTCATTTGGTGAAATATTCCTTTCAATGGAAGCTCAATTCTGAATAGGCAACGTCCTGCACAGATCGTGCTCAATATAAGTATTGGCATGGAAACGTGCTGAAATGCTGGAAAATATGAATGCAAATACAATTATTAACCTTGAATTACTATGTGGGGCCCAAAATGCTCATTCCGGCAGCCACTGTCCAGCGTCACACGAAAATTAGTAGTCAACGTGAAATTGATAGCCATTATTAGCAGCCTGCATGCCAAAGCACGCTCATGTGGTCGCATTGTTTATTTTGGTTATCTGGCTCACACAAATAATGTGAATAAGAGAACAGTTATAAAACATCATTGGCTTAGTGAGGCCCCAAAGTGCTCACCAGGGCAGCCATTCTCAAGTTGCAGGCCCTATGGTGAAGTAGGAGCAGCCAAGGCAAAATTGACCGCCAATCTTGGCAGCCTGCGTGTCGACAGGAAAACAATAGCAGTCGTATCGGAGCCATAGTCAAGTTTACATGCCCCTAAAGGCCAATACATTCAGCCAAGCAATAACAAAAACACACCGTCAGCTCGGTTTACTCCATTACACAGTCATTTAATTTCATCAAGCCACTTGAACAAATAAGAGCAATGCTAAGCAAAATGCCCCTGTTATCCGGCCTGCTTCCATGTAGTTGGGCTGCCCCTGCTGTTTTTTCTAGCCTGTTGAGATGAATAATGCAAATGTCAGAAGGCCCAAAATACTCTATTAGGCAGCCACCTACGAGCATGACGTGCCCTGGGATGAAATAACAGTAGTCGGGGCACGCTTGAAAGGCACCTTTAGCAGTCTGCATTTCAAAGTGCAGTCATGCGTAGCCATTGTAGGTGAAATAGAAGCCTTCAATGCAAAATTGACAGCCACTGTTGGCAGCTTACATGCCAAAGCATAATTATGTGGTGGCATTATTTTGGTTATCTGGCTCAGGCAAGTAATGCGAATAAGAGAACAATTATCAAGCATCATTAGCTTAGTGAGGCCCAGAAAACTCATTTGGGCAACCACCGTCGAGCTTGGTGAACCCTTTGGTTAAATAGAAGCAGTTGGGGGCACGCTTGAAAGGCACCTTTAGCATCTGCACTTCAGTAGCCATTGTAGGTGATACAGCAGTAGGGAACGCGAAATTGACCGCCACTTTTAGCACTTTGCATGCAAAAGAACATTTATATGGTCGCATTCCTTATTTTGGTTATATGGCTCAGGCAAGTCATGCAGATAAGAGAACAATTATCAAACATCATTAGCTTAGTGAGGCCCAAAATACTCATTCGGGTAGCTATTCATAGCAGTAGTTGAGGGCACGTTTGAAAAGCACCATTAGCAGTCTGCACGTCAAAGCGCAGTCATGCCGTTGCCACTGTGGGTGAGACGGCAGCAATCAACGCGAATATGACAGCCACTGTTGGCAGCTTGCATGCAAAAGCACATTCATGTGGTGACATTGTTTATCTTGGTTATCTGGCCCAGGCAAGTAATGTGAATAAGAGAACAATTATCAAGCATAATTAGCTTAGTGAGGCCCAAAATACTCATTTGGGTAGCTATTCATAGCAGTAGTTGAGGGCACGCTTGAAAGGCACCGTTTGAAGTCTGCACATCAAATCACAGTCATGCCGCAGCCATTGTTGTATTTGTTTATCTGACTGGGCAAGTAACACGAATGCAAGCACAATTTTTCACCCTGAATAGCTCTGCTAGCATTGTTTGTACTAAAAAATGTTGAGTTGAATTTGTTTTCTTGAGGCATTTATTTAATTCGCCAGCCTTCAGCATAGCGATTGACGGCCAGGTTCAGAGAATGACATTGGTGAAGTAATAAATGGTGAAAGTTGCAAAAGCTCTCGGTGCACTGCTTTGCTGGGCTGCATTCACTGAAAAATGTCTTCATAACGATGAAAGCGTCAGACAGGAAATGACATGCCACTGCACAATGTTATTCATGTTGAAAATTTTTGCCATCATATGTGATGGGCAGCGAAACCGTCTGTTTACTAAGACTGAAAGCATGAAAAATGCACCAAAATAGCAAGGTGTTGTTTCACAATATGCAGCCTTTCATGTGCACTTCTGGCGAGCTGCCACATGCACTGATGCATAAACATGAACGGAGGTAAGAGTCAATGTTACTGTGCAACCCACATGACGCTTTTAAAAAATGTATCTGTCAACCTTTATGTTTTCATAGGCGATCAAAGTTTGTTTTGAGCAAGTTGGTTAATCACATTACGGCAACAACACAAGAAGCGAGGACAGAAAACACAGCAAGTAAGCAGCGAGTAGGAGAGTAGGCACTAACTCCTGTAGACTACGGAGTTAGTGCTTTGAGTGAGATTGGTTAATTAAAATGTGTAAAAACACTTTGCTGAAAGAAAACTAGCAAAAGCAAATGCTAATATAAAATCAAAGGACAGAAATAAGAGTAAGCGCAAACATGCATGAAAGCAGGCACGTATTCACACACAAACGCGAAAGCTAAGAAAATCTCAAATATAAAGAAATGTGGGAAATAAAAAAAATTAGACAAAACGCAAGAAAACATGCACACATTTACAAACATACGTGGGTAGAGGTATTATAGAAGCGGGTTCACAAGCTGCTGTGCCTACCTTCTCGTATGCTTTTTTTTGCCATTCTCTTAACACTGTCTTGCGAATTTTTAATTGCAACATATCACGAGGATCGAAAAGCAACGCGAAGCTGTGCTGTGGGAAACGATATCGAGCGCTGGCAACACAACTTATGCGTGACTGTGCCACAGCGCGCATTCTACAGCTTGCGCGTGCGGTGAGCACTGGTGGAAAGCAACCAATCGACAGTGCTACACAACACTCAAACACCGCCGTTAGACACTCGGCTATCTCACTGCTGACAACGATCGTTCACGCTAAGTTGATGGTGACAAATCTTTGCGTTGGAGGCTTCTTTTACAAATATTTTCTGTTGAGACGCTCGTAGGTTTGTTTCATGCACACACGCTTTTCTCATTTCTCCTGAGAATGGTTTTGCTCCATCACTTCACCCCGTCCGACGAGAAACGCATCGACACAGTACACGAACACACCCGCCGCTGACAGCAGGCACCAGACTTTGGCAAACTTTTCCCGTCGTAACTTAACTCGGGAGCGAAATAAAAAAAACATGCAACAAACACGCAGGATGTGTGTTTGCAGCGGTCGCCGTGGGATCTTGTTTTCAGGCAAAGCGTAGCGCAGCGTGAACGATGCTCGCTGCAATGTTTCTTCGCCGGATCACGGCTTAGAATAAACTGCACGTGGCACAAATGCGGCATTGTAAGCTCGCAGTAATATTTCTGGCATGATAGACAATCACAAACAGTTTGGGAATTCACTGTGACAAGGGGTTGACGCACACAGTTGACGCAACTTGGCCCAGTTCGAAGCCCGGGCAGCCATCTTCTCCGACGGTGGGGTCACTGGCTGTCCGGCTCATGACGTCGGTTCAGAATGCGCACCCATTGGTGGATGCACATGTGCATCTGCCTCGGAGGAGTAAACGCCCCCTTTTTTCTAAACTTGTATCCAACTATAGGTAAACATACTCCTTCACAGACTCTAGAGGCTGACGGCGATCCTGAACGGTTATTCCCTTGCCAAGCTATTGATCGTTATCTTTGTCTTCGGCATATTAATCTTCAACCCCACTCTTACACTCTGTCTGTTAAGGTCCTCAATCGTTTGTTGAAACTTGTCCCCAGTGTTGCTGAACAGGACAATATCGTCTGCAAATCGAGGGTTACTGAGAGATTCGCCGTTGATCCTCACTCCTAAGCTTTCCCAGTTTAATAGCGTGAATGCTTCTTCCAAGCACGCAGTGAGTAGCATTGGAAAGATTGTGTCTCCTTGTCTGACCCCTTTCGTGATAGGTATCTCTCTGCTTATCTTTTGGAGAATTAAGGTAGCTGTGGAATCTCTGTAGATATTTCCTCAGATATTTACGTAGGTCTCCTGTACTCCTTGATTACGTAATGCCTCTATGACTGCTGGTATCTCTACTGAATCAAATGAACCTTTTTGTAATCTACGAAAGCCATATTTCTCAATTATCTGATTGATGACATGGATGTGATCCATTGTAGAGTATCCCTTCCAGTAGCCAGCCTGCTCACTTGATTGACTAGACTAAAGTCCAGTCTTGCCCTTATTCTATTTGAGAATATTTTGGTGAATATTTTATACAGTACTGGGAGTAAGCTAATGGGCCTATAATTTTTCAATTCTTTAACGTCTCCCTTTTTGTAGATTCGTATAATGTTTGCATTCTTCCAGTTTTCTGGGACCCTTGCAGTCGATAGACACTTGGTATGTAGAGCCGCCAGTTTTCCAAGCATTATGTCGCCTCCAACTTTGATTAAATCGACTGTTATTCCATCTTCTACTGCCATTCTTGCTCGTTTCATGTCTTGCAAGGCCCTTCTGACTTCATCGCTAGATATAGGAGGAGTTTCTGTATCCTGTTCATTACTGTTTCTAATAGAGGTATCCGGACTCTTCTGGGTACTGTACAGGTCAGTATAGAATTTTTCCACTGCTTTTACTATACCTTTGAAATTGCTGATGGTATTACCCTGCTTATCTTTCAGGGCATACATCTTGGTTTGTCCTATGCCAAGTTTCCTTCTCAGTGATTTCATGCTGCGTCCATTTTTTACGGCTTCTTTAGTCTTTCTCACAGTATAATTTCGAATGTCCCTTGTTTTCTCCTTGTTGATCAGTTTTGACAGTTACGCGAATTCTATCTTATCACTTGAGTTGGACACTTTCATTTTTTGTCTTTTCTTTATTAGGTCCTTTGTTAGTTGATAGAGCTTGCCTACTGGTTGCCTTGGTGCCTTGCCTCCCACTTCAATTGCCGCCTGTGAAGCCAGCCTCGTTACGGTTTCATTAATTACCTCTATGTCATCATCATCATCTCTCTGTTCTAAGGCTGCATATTTGTTTGCAAGTACCAGCCTAAATTTGTCTGCTTTTACCCTTACTGCCTCTAAGTTGACCTGTTCTTTCTTGACCGATTTTACTCTTTCTCTGTTTAAATTAAGGTGGATCCTGGCCCTGACTAACCTATGATCACTGCACTTTACCCTACCTATCAATTCTACGTCCTGCACTATACTGGCATCAGCCGAAAGTATAAAATCAATTTCATTTCTTGTTTCACCATTAGGGCTATTACGGGTCCACTTTTTGTTCCTACACTTCCTGAAAAAGGTGTTCATTCTTCGCAGCTTATTCCTTTCCACGAATTCCACCAACATCTTTCCTTGAGTGTTCCTAGAATTGACGCCGAAGTTGCTAATTGCTTGTTCACCGACCTGCTTTTTACCCACTTGCAGTCTCCTATTACTACAGTATACCGAGCTTGTACTTTTGTCATCCCTAATTCAACATCTTCATAAAACTGATCTATTTCATCATCATCATGAGTGGAGGTTGGAGCGTAGGCTTGTACTACTTTTAATCTATACCTTAGCATACTTTTTCCTTGCGAGCGAAAAATCTTCAATTTTTTTAGTATTCTTTTGCAGTAAGTGCAACCTGCATTAACTATAATTTTTTTTTTTTTGCGCTTCTGCCCTACTCCAATCTTTGTTTTTGTTTTACTTAAGACTTTGTGATCTGTTGCCCTTCTCCCTATCGCCTTCTTCCTTTCCTTTTGTCTTTATCAATCGTATGGATGTTTTCAAACTGAATAACAATTTTTAAAGAACTTCTATATATAGTATGGGCCCTAGCACTCTAATAGAGGGCCTTGAAAGGTCTCCGTGGGATGCTTGAAATTCCTCGAAATTCCTTGAAAATCCTTGGATTTCCTTCTTTTCAACCTGTACGAACCCTGTGTATAGCCTTTGACCTATGGCAACCTAAGAGACGTAGCCTGCCCCACTACACAAGTTATCATGTTTTCATCTCATTTATTTCCTGCTTCAAAGAGCAGCTGACCTCGGGGAAAAAAAGCTGTAGCTTGACAAGCTCCCAAGGCCCATAATGTTTGTTGACAATGACACCATCAAGCAGGTGGCACAAAGATGGGATGCAGAAACATTAAGCATGATTCACGTTCTAGTAAAAACAGAGCACTTCTGCAGTTTAAGATACAGTCGAACCTGACTATATCAAACCCATTTACATAGAATTATTCTGTATACAGTAACCTCTCAGTTGTACGAGCGTCGGTTTATCGAATATTTCAGAATAACGAACTTTTTAAAAATCCCCGGCAGTTTTCTTATAGATTCTATGCAAAAATGTTTCACTTAAACGAATTTCGGAACAGTCGATATTTCAGTTTAACGAACTCGCTCAGAGGACCAAGGCTTATATTAAACGCAGTTTCACGCCCTGCACTGCAGGCACAACCGATGCCCGCTCTCATGAAACCGCCGCTCCAGCGGCAATGTAACATCGCTGGCGCTACAGCGCCCCTGGGGCAAAGCGGCGGCATGGGAAACGAGCGGCAACGAGGCATGGCCTCCGAGATCGCCGGCACAAGATGAGCAAGCATGTGATCTCGGAGGCCATGAACAAAGTAACATTGCTGGCGCTTACAACGCCGCCAGAGCAAAGCGGCCATCTGTCACACGACAAACCACGTGGTGTGTGTTCTTTATTCTATGGTGGCATCATAGAGAAAAAAATTGGTGGCATGGTCGTCGTCTCTTTCTTTCCAGTCTCGTCGGTTCCGCTTGTGCACACAAAGGCAGCATTATAACACTATGAATGCCATGTTTTTTGCTCCATGAATTGCACTTCAAACTTCTGACTCTGTATGCCATGTCTTATGTTGGTCTAGTGAATATTCAGTTTAGTGAACTTTCAGTTAAGTGAACTATTTCCTTCGTTCCCTTGAAGTTCACTCAAGTGAGAGTTCACTGTATTGAACAATTTCTGAACACTGTGCAGTTACAATGAGTATATATAGCTAAAATTATGCTTAGATCGAACAAAAATAGCAGCGACTCCCGATATATCAAATGACAAGCGGTGCGAAAGTGCCTCCAGAAGTTGGGTTTGCCTCCATCTAACCGCTCATTCTGGCCCGCCCGCAGTGCTTGCTCAGACAGCCAATCAGAGGCTCTTGTGCCCTCGTCGTGCAGGATGGCACAAGTGCGAGTTGTCTTGCTGCTTTTCTGGTTCATTGTGTTTACGCCTTGTGGGCCTTCTCCCGCAGTGTTGCCATGATGAAGCGGCAGAATTTGCTTTTCGCCTTGAAGCTTGAAATTATAAATCAGGTCAAACGCGGTGAAAAGTTGGATAACCCCACAGCGTGCAAGATTCCGAGGAGTACTCTCAGCACGATCTTGAAGAATAAGGGGGAGATTAGGCTTAAAGCGGACAAATTTGCGACCCGGTGCCCGTAACACCCGACGCATACGCACGGCTGTGTACAAGTGGTTCATTCAAAATTGCTTCAGACCTGCCGGCATCCACGTGCCCGGTGATGACTGTAAATTCTGATGAATGCGACGAAGCCGTTGCCGGTGTTGTCGAAGTTTGGAGCGAGCTGTCAGAATTTCCAGAAGCCGTTGATGAGTCAACGGTCTACGAGTTTGCGAGTGCAGATGATGGTGTCGCAACATGGGAGAGCCCGAAAACGAAGACTACATTGCTGATATCGTACCGAGCACAAGTGAAAGTGGGCACAATGAGGAAAGCAACAATGGTCCTTTGCCCACATCCTCCTGCACTCGCACTAATCCGGTGCTTCTGCTCGGATGTGGAAGGTTGCGGCCTCAGCTGCTCCAACTCTTTAGACAATCTGGAGAAGTGCGTGCGTCGCAGGCAGCGAAATTGCCCAAACAGAAGAAACGACAGGACTATTTCATGCGAAACTAAGCTAGTTTCATCAATAAAGTGATTTTATAAATGGTATGTGCTTTTATGACGTGCAATTCTTTAGCAGGCTTATATTGAATTATGCCCTATATCGAACTGATATTCACTTTCTGCAAGTTCATTATAGCCTGGTTTGACTGTACACACAAAACAAGTAAAATACAAAATTTAGGGCTTGAAGAATTCAACTTTAGAAGAATAGATACAGGGATAATGGCACTAATTTGATTGTAGCAAGTACATTGGCTGTAAAGTTAGGTAAGAAAGAAAAAAGCGATGACAAGGTTTTATATCACAAGTGTAAAGAACGGAGACAATATACAAAAGCATAATGAGACGCTCCCAACTCATGCTGTACTTCAATGCGCAATTTGAAGAAGAAAAAAAATGTTAGCACGCATGATCAAGATATGATATTTACCTACTGGCACAGTTTGAAGAAATAAATGTTAGCACACATGATCAAGATATGTTTACCTTCAGGCAGGTTTCACTACATATTTCTGCTAGCTACATATTTCACTTTTAATCGGTGCTTCAGAAAGGATCAGCCAAACCATACACAAATGAAAAAAAACTCTTATCGAAAGAACACTCGGAGGTCAGCATTGCTGCTTCTGTTAAAATCAAGGGATGCATCATAGAGGCGGTTCAATAATGCTGGAAGATAATATTTAAGCATCTGTTGCCCGTAGTTAGTCCGTGATGTGTTAAGAGTGTAGTGCTTTGGCTGGCATTGTGGGTATGCCGGCAATAGCAGTTTTAGATTGGTTAGTTCTGACAGAGTTAAAACGTCCTGAATTTCCTGTTTGTAGCGTAAGCACAGACGTATATCGAAAAGACTGAATATTCGTGGTACATTGCTGTCGTGGAAGAAGTCTGCGGAGGGGCAATCATAAGGTTGGTTGAAGGAAATTCGTAAGGCCTTCTTTTGAAGGAGGTAGATTTTTTTAAGAGTGATGTACGAAGCACTTCCCCATACTAGGTTACAGTAATGCAGTTGGGACATGAAAAGGGTTTGAAACAGAGGCAGTTTAATTTTAGGCAAGGAAAAATGGCGATACTGAGAAAGTATGCCAACCACACAAGCAACCTTGAGGCACGCATGATCTACATGGGTATCCCAGAGCGGTTCTTCCGTAAACCAGATTCCTAAAGATTTAAAAGTGTTAACAATCTCTATTGTACATGAGGCATAGCAAAGTGGGGTCAAAAGAACATTGCTTTCATTTTCGAAGTGTTCATTTGTAATGCATTACACTTTACCCAGTGGGCAAGCACTGAAAGAGTTTCATTTGCAAGGGTAATGAGGTCGTCTGGGCTGTCCCCGTTAAAGAAAATGCTCGTTTCACCCGCATATGTTATAAAGTATGCATTCTTATTAATATTAATGATATCATTAATGTATAAATTAAATAGCAGTGGGCCCAAAATACTTCCTTGCGAGATGCCAGCTTTAATTTGTGTCATGCACGAGTAACTCCCATTGATATCAACGTACTGATATCTGTGTGATAAATAAGAGCGAATTGGCTCCAGAAAATGACCTCTGATACTTTCATCTCATGAATTTTTGTAAGAAGAATGTCATGGCTAATGCTGTCAAAAGCCTTTTTGAAATCTATGAAGACACCAAGTACAATCCTTTTTTGCTTCAAAGTTTTGTAATATAAGTTCTTTCTGGGCTACTAATGCAGTTTCAGTGGAAAATCCGTGTTGAAAGTTGTGTTGAAAATGGGTAATAATATGGTGATCCAAAAATTGCTGCAGGCATTTAGCAATTACTTTCTCAAGTCCTTTGGAAAAAACTGGTAAAAGGGATATTGGTCTATAGTTAGCGATATTATTGCGATCACCTTTTTTAAACGCTGGTATTACTCTAGCTAGTTGCATTTGCATGGGAAAAATACCGCTCATTCACACATTGCAGTACATTTTGGGTTCATCTTTCTCTGGTGGCCTTCCTTTTCACATATCTGGCGTATGTATATATCTCCTTTTTCTGCAGTTAGCGAAGGCTTTGCAGCTAGCCTGTGTTCGCTCCGTATCTCCGTCGTATGCTTAGGTGGCAGCTCAAAACCGATATGTGTTCGACTGCAGGCCGTTGATCTAAGAATGCACTGATTGCACTCGCTACATTAGACACACGTACATTGGCTTGTTGCTCTCATGATCGCGACCAATGTGTGAAACGTTTCGCTGATCACAGGCAGCGTGCGTTTTCATGCGCCAGCCGCGTTCCCAGCTCCTTAGGGTCAAAATGAGAAGAACAATCAGCCACAACAAACTTTCTGAAATCGAAGCCCAAGCAGGTCGGCACGAAATTTTATGCGTATGAGACCTACCCGATAACCTGCTTTTTCATTTCTTGTGCTGACACAACGCCAACTCATCAATGTCGCCGGTGGGCGACGTGATCGCTACGAGCAGGGATCCTCGAGCTATTGCTATCGAGTATACAATCACTTACGCGCGATTTCGCGTCTTGTCATCCGCCGCGTCAGAGGCCATCTGTTGCGCTGCGCAAGATAAGGTTGGGCCAGTGCGCATTCTGCACCGAGTCGTGTGAAAGTGATCGTATCCCTGAATGCAACTGTATATTTTCAAGCTGGCAACGCATAAATGCGCCAACTACGTCGAGCGCGCGCCGGCCTCACCGGGCGCTGTCATGCTGGTAGCATGTTTGCATTTGGCCAGCTGTCCCGGCGTTTGATTTTGCAAACTTCGGGCAGGTTCGGGTTGTCTTGGGATCCCAGCCCACGTGACTTCCTATCGGAACCGGAACTAGCTGGCTGCCATCTAGTTGCCAGCGGTCTGCCAGAACTCCGAAAATCGAAGAGGCCCAGTATGTAGCTGCCCGCCGCAGCAGCTTCACTGCAATCCTCGCCCACCCGTCTTGCGTGAAAACACCGACGAGCACTGTTCCTCATTTCGGTACCAGCAAATCTCCAGGGTCGTCGAACACGGCGTTCACAGCTATTGCCGCCAATCTTATTGTGATAAGAATCTTCGCCTATCTGTTTCACAGCGCTTAATGCCATCAGAAGCGTATCGCACACTTTTAATAGGCGATAACCGAAACGTGCCGCCGTTCCCTGCTGCAAACTGCGATCATATACATTTTCCGTCCATTAGATCCCATGTGAACAAGAGAAGGCGCGAGGTGTGCACGCGATCGAGAACAGTATATAGCCGCCCGTCTTACGTGAAAATGACAGCACGCACAGTTTCTTATTGCAGTACTAACAAATCTCTGCCTGGGTCATTGCACAACGCATTCACAGCTATCGCTGCCATACCTATTGCCATAACCATCTCCACCTATCTGTCTACTGCGCGTGGTGCATAGTGCCATGGTAGCATACTGCACGCTTTCAGTGGGCAATAATTCAAACGCGCCGCCGTTCCCTGCTGCAGGCAGCGCGATTTGGGCATCATGTTTCGCTTCGGCGGCATCCAGTGTCACTCACCAGCTCGATTTCATTTTGGTTTCCTGTCACCCTCTTAAAACACCATGCAAACACCACGCCACACCGCGGAAAACAACACAATGCGTCTCAGGCTGCCGGTGCACCATCAGTTCGACATGTCTTGTGCCGCAACGATCTGTGTGACGCTTCACATTACGTAGATGTTAACGATAGTTGAGTCTGTTCAATTTTTTCAATTACTTCAGATTGTACCTTTACCCGGCTTAGTATGTTTGTTTTTTTTTCCCACAGTTTTTTCCAAAACATGAATGAGGTTTTACTGTATTTCGCGTGACTAGCACTGCCACATCAACAGGTGGCAGCGTTTACGCACTGTGATAAGATGGTTTGCTTGGCACTGTGCCAAGGATTCTGTCGCTTGTTAACGTTCATGAGTCTTGTGCTAGTTGCCCGAAATTGAAGGTATCCCTGAAGGTGACGGCACACCTTTCTTGGCCATACTCAAGGCAGAATGGCGTAAACGAACAAGGATGAGATAGAAAAACATGGATGAGCACAGTCTGTGTTTCTATCTCGTCCCTGTTCATTTGCACCATTCTTCCTTGAGTATGCATTGCCAACATGCCCAACAGTCACTATTTCTTGGCCACTTGGGGAATAAAGTCACTTGTTTTCTGTTGAATCTCGTGTTTCGAAGTCCCAATTATTCGGACATTCGGCAGTCCCCTTCGAGTCAAAATTGTCGGTCTGCAACTGTATCACTAAATGATTGAAAGGGGTCCACCCTCTGCACCAACTTGGATGGTGTAAAGGAGTTATGGTGTCGCAAGGTTCACTTAAATCAGTTCTAAACTCACCACAACACCATCATAATGTTAGCAAGTTTGCTGTAGAATGCGTATAGATACGCTAGGTGTCTCAGCTGTCGCTATGACTTTGCTGCAGGGTAACATAGTGTTGTAGGATTTCATTAATGTACTTTGAGCTCATATTGGTTTCATTCCTCCTTTTTCTTTGAATGTTGCAGCAAGCAGCAATACAAGAACTCCTAACAGACGAAGCTCACCCAGTCGGCGTGACCGTGATATGCGGCATGATGACCGACGAGACCGTTACCGAGACCGCAACAGCAGTCGGGATTTTGACAAAGACCGAAGGCCCTATGATCGTAACCAGGACCGGGCATCTGATCGGAGCTCAGATCGAAACCAAGACAGAATGCAAGAGCGTGATCGAGTGCAAGACAGGGATCGCCTCCAAGATCGTGACCGAGATCGAATAATGGACCGTGATCGTATTCAAGACAGGCTGCCTGATCGGGTGCAAGACAGAAATAGGTAATAAAAAATTAAGGGAAAGGTATGCACTAATGTGCATAAAGTGTACCTTTACTGAGGTATGGCATTTGAATATTGCATTGCAATGGTCAAGTACGTAATACACTCAGCTGCCTTACACAAATTTAGGTAGTCTTTTTATTCCACTTCATTTGAATGCCAAAAAAAGTCTATAATTCGTGGTTGTAAACAATAATTTTGGTCCTATATTTATGTTAAAAAGTAGGCTTGTGTGAATATGATGATGCAAAGATGTATTTATTGAGGGATGGCTCAAAGGCCTATAATGTGGAATAGGAAAGGGAGGTGTAAGGTCGCTCTGATTGTTCGTGTTCTTAAGTGTCACGAATCGGCCACGTGCTTTGTGTATAGAGAGGGGGTTCACTTCCCCCCCCCATGTCAGCGGGGCAACCGTTTCTGTGTTATGCGGGGTCACAGGGACCGCGCGGTGTTGGGTGACTCGTCGTGGCAGGCGCCAGGAGGGCGAGTGCCGATTCCAGGAAGTCGGTATTGTGCGCACGGTGTTGGCAGTCCGCTGACAGTCACACGAGTCCACACAGACCAGCCTTGAAAGGGACCGCTGTACACGGTATTGTGGGTCTGGCTCCCGAGTACATGACTAATTGGAGGCGCCGCCGAGGTTAAGAAGGGATTAGCAACCTTGACCCCGTGCCGCATATACGGCGCAGGTATCTATTCTTCTACGCGTCCAGAACGCAATCGCCAGCCTTGTTGTTGGGTGCGACTGCCTGTGTGGTGAAGGCCAGCTTACAGTGCACGCTGTAGGGATGCGGTGCACACGTGAAGAGTGCATTCGGACGGCGGCGTCTTGTAAACACGCACTTGGAGAACTTTGTCTTGTAGACAATATGTTTGAAGGACAAGGAGGGCCATCAGTCTCCCACACGGACAAACTTTGAGTACAGCTGTACTACGTGGTGTCGATGCCCCTGCTTCCGAGACATTTGCGGCCTAGAGACGCCCTTGGGATTTGAGGCGGCCTAGCGATAACTTGTTCGGGCCTGGCGTGTTTTGCTGAGCCCGTCACTAACTACGGAGAAATGAGAGGGCAACGGTGTTTTAGGGAAGAAGGAAAAGAGCTTTGTTTTCCAATATGTTTATTTTTAAGAGTAAGCCCATCCCTGTGGGTTGTGGCTTAACAAACGGTTCACTCTGATTGGCAACTGAACCTGGAGGACGGGCCAACGGCCCTACCGCCTTTTTTTTCTTTGTATATTTGGGCTATAAAAATCAGGACGACATGCTGTCCCTTAGACTTGGCTGAAATCAGAATTGCTGATAGATCAGTGAGCCTCCGTACTAGGTACGTTAAAACGAGTCTGGGCTCTAACAGTCATTGAGACAGTCGAAGAGTGAGACTTTGTTTCTCAATTGTTCAAGTTTGCAATGTATTTGTTTTACCTGCCATGTATATAGAAAAGTTTAACTATAAATATTTCTTGTACATCTGATCTCCATCGCTTCCTGTCTGCATTTGATCAACAACTGCCGATCATCGTCCGAGAGGCTTCAAGTTCCAACTGAGAAGCGAGGAAAACAGAGAACGAACGAAACTTTATTGGAGGGGAGAGGCGTATTCAGAGCCGTCCTAGGAGCTGCGTGTCCTTGGCGATAGTCAAGAGCGAGTCCAGAATGACACTGTCGGAATCCATCGAGCCAGTTGCTGGTCTAATTTCCTCGTAGAATGACGCTCGTACCACCCTCGGGTGGTGGTCCTGCTGCTGAGCGTGTCGCTGGCACTCCCAAAACAGGTGGGCTACGGATGGGCGCGTGGCCATGCCACAGTCAGGGCTCCTCTGTGGCTGCTGGGGTGCTTCTTGGTCCGCTGAGGCTGTGGAGGGGCCGGGTTCTTGCGACCGAAGGGAGTTAGGAGACGGAGATGGATGAATTCTTTCTCGATGTGGCTGGTACTGCCACCACCGCTACAGCATGTTCAGTGTGAGGACGAAGCATCGGTTGGCTGCTGCTCCTCTCAGAGCTCTGTCTGGGTCATACAGTGCTCCATTTGTAGTGCTGCTTGTGCGGGGGGGTGAGGGTTTCTGAAGGGTCCCGGGAGACGACACGGTTGGAAAGAAGGGTGCGCGCCGCCTCGTATGCTCTTTTGCCTCGACGCCCTGGTGACCAGGGATCCAATGAAGTGTTGCAGTGACCTTGTGGGCCTCTGCACGCCTGAAGGCCTGCTTGACTAGGAATACTTCTGATGAGGCTGTGTGGCGAGACTTGCAGGCATGCAGTGCATATTGAGAGTTTGTGTATATATCAATGTGTTTTGCTTGCATGGTGCTTGAGACTCTATCTAATGCCCAGACTTGCGCGGCGTTCAAGTTCTGTTGGGTCGTCGGCATCAGAAGTTGTATAGGTAGAATGTGTCCCACAAGAACCCACTACGTGGTAGGTGACTGCTCCATCGCTGGTGCGTGGGTCGAAAGTGGCGTCAGTGTACACTTGTTCATGGCTTGGTGGTCTGTCTGCCAATCTCTGCACGGGATGAGCAGCAAATGCTGCCCGGCGGTGTGCATGTTGGGCACTCATGTTTTGGGGCATTGGCGTAATGTCAACAACAGCAATGTTATCACATGGTGGAATTCCCAATGGCAGTTGTGGTAAAGTTTATATATCCTTTTCCATGTAGGCCAGTAGAGTTCTGCCTTGTCTGGTGTTCTTCAGGCGTTCGTCGTGTCCTGCCTTCAATGCTTAAATGGTTGCACGGAGGGTAGGCAACTTTGCATAGTGATGTAGCTCCCGGACACGAGTGTGTTTCGAGAGCCCTGTGATGACGTGGAGAGCTGATCTGTGGAGTACCTCTAGCTGTGTCCAGTGCCGAGCAAGCAGGTCATAACAGCGTGCTCCGTATATCGCTCAGGATGTCAGCAAGGCACTAACAAGTTTTTGGCATACATCGGTACCAGCACCGCCCATGCGGAAACAGATTCGTTTTATGAGATGCAGTGTTGTGCCATATCCGACGAAGGTCTGCGAGCCACGCATCTGCTGTGCCTGTGTAGTCAATAGGTTTCCTGAGACTGCACACCGATTTTTCCGTTCGCTGCAGTGTTTTGCCTCCGAGAGTGAGCGCGAGGGCTGCTTTGTCCTGTGTTGAACCTGGGATCACCACGTATGTTGTCTTCTCTGGAGATGGCTGCATGCCAGTTTGTGGCAGGTAGTGGTCAATAACGTGAAGTGCCGCCTACAGGGCCTCCTGCTGGTCGTCAATTGGTCGTGTTGCAGTCTATAACGTGATGTTTACTGTGAAGCCCAGTTCAGAAATAGCCTCCAGTCGCTCAGAGGAGGGGTAACAGTATGGAGCCTTGTGGGACACCCACCATGTTTGGGTAAACCTTCCCATCGCCTCCGTCTACCCGTATGGAAAAAGTGCAATCCTGAAGGAAGGAACGCACAAAGTTGAGGGGGCGGCCTGTGATTCCGTCCCTCTCTGCTGTCTTGATGATCCCTCATGCATCAGTGTCAAAAGCTTTACAGAGGTCCACCGCCACAAGGATGCTCGAGTGGCGATTTGTGCAACCGACTGTCTTTTGACGCAGTACACCTTCCCTCACAAACAGGAGGCTATCATGAGTGCCAAGGTTTGGTTGAAACTCTGTCTGTGCTGGATGGAAGCGACCCTCGGTTTCTAGAAAGCGAGATATGCATGGTCAGGGCCATTCGCTCCACCAGCTTACACGTAGTCAGAGAGAGAGATACAGGGCGCATGTTCGACAGTACATCTGGCTGTTTGTTTGGTTTCGGTATGGGTGTGACTATCAAATGCTTCCATCCTGCTGGGATTTCATCGTTGGCCCACACTGTGTTAATCTCATCGAGAAGTTGCTTCTTTGCGTATTCTTCAAGATTCCTCAGAGCTGCCGACATCCCGGCGTCATGGCCTGACGCTCTGCGCGCTTTGATGGAAGAAAGTGCCTGTTTGAGCTCGAAAAGTGAGAATGGGGCCTGGAGGCCCTTATCAGTAATAGGTGGCGTTTTCCGGTAAATGTCGGCGTTCGAGGGCATCGACGGTTGGGGAAAAACGTCTTGGCAGCATCATCTTGGAGCTGGCTGACTGACTGGCCAGTTTTGAGCAAGATGTTCGAAATAGCACTGCGTGTTTTACGCTGATCTGTCATAGCCTTGAACGTGTGCCGCACCTTATGGAGGCCAGTTCTTTCGTTGAATGATGAGCAGTGGTGGCTCCAACGTTTCCGATAAAGGCGCTTGGCGTATCTTCTAGCGACGGCAGTGCGACGTCGAAGTCGCACATGGTCGCGATGTCGTCGGCCATTGTCTGCGTACGTCAGCTGTGCTCGCTTGCGCGCATCCCAAAGGTTTAGCATGTGTATGTCCGGCGCCGGAGCATCAGCTCTTACTTCACTTTTGGTAGTGGCTATGCGCGGGGCACGTGATGTCCGCTCTTGCTCTTGCACGAATGCAGTCTTGAGTTGCTCCACAAACGCTCTTCTGTAGGCATCCCATCTTATCGTGTGCACAGTGCACCCGGCTACAAGCTTTCGTCCCACATTCAAAGTAATCCACAGTGGATAGTGGTCGCTGTCCCAGGCGTCTGGATCGCATCGCCAGTCTTTCACGTAGGCTGGTGTGGACAACGTCGGGTCCGGGGTCGTATTACATTGTCCACTATGCAGGGCGGCGCGGGTGGGGTAGTCAATGTCATTCACGAGCATTAAGTCAGCTGATTCCGTGGCGTCTGCAAGTGCCGTTCCATGGGGCGTGTGATAATCATAGCCCCACTGCGGATGCTTGGTGTTGACATCGCCACCTATCAGGAAGTTGTCGTTTGGGTAACGTCTCCGCAGAGCGTGAATTCATGTGAACGAGCCGCGTGTGTGGGTGCTAACTTCCGGGCGCATGTATACCAATACTAGCACTGCATTGCGCTTTGCAATCTTCCAGTGGACAGCCACCACCTCCTGCACAGCAGTCGAGTACTGAGAAGTGTCAATCTGAATTTGCAAAATGTCTGTGCAAAGACAGACGCTTGTCCTTGTATCACAAATTCGTCGGCTGCACTGGTGATACCACTGGGCTGCAGGTTTCGGGGTCGTTTCCTGTTTCGATGCTCTATTGATGGTTGGTAGTAACCATTGAACTGTTGTAGTGTCCCATCTATGCCATTAATCTCTTGAAGTAAAAGTGCCAGGGGGTGTCCAACACAGTCAAACAAACAGGTGCCGAGCCCCCAGCAGTTCCACTGTAGCACGTGTGGAGTGGGACTGTTGAGGGCTGTACATGCAGCCGGGTGGCTATTGACACGAGGCAAAGAGTGTTGTAGCAAGCCATATTACTGGCTAGAAGTGCTTCTCCTGCACTTGTAGGAGAGGATGGAGGATGCAAAAGTTGTACCAGCTGAGGCAAGTCTGTCTGCTGTGTGGTAGTAGCGGCTGTTGCATTTTAATGAGCTCCTGCAGATTGCATGGCTGCTGCTGTTGCTAGGCACGAAGCCATTCGAGCAGTGCTGCTTGCCTTTTTTCATTCTCTTGTGGTTTCTGCCGCAGTTCGGTGTTCTGTCGTGCGAGTTCTGCCCTTCTACACTGTCTTTCAATGTATCGACCAGCTGCAATGGTGAAGGTACCATCAGTGTGGTATAAGGTGAAGAGTTCGCCAGTTTGTCTCCACTTGGTTGAGTTCGCTTGAGCGCTGCTGCGTAGTTGAGGTTGCAGCCGTTTCCTCCCGCTGTTGGTTATGCGCAGTTCTTTGAAACAATCTTGTTCACTGCTTCCTTAATGGTACATGGCTGCGTTGAGATGTTTTCGTGCTCAAGTAGCTGCTGCGTAGATATAACGTTATGAGACTGGACAATTCTACTGCGGCTTCTCGATCGGTGCGCCGTGCCTTCTACGACTGGTTAGCAATTTTTGTGTCGGACTTCAGTTTAGCTGGGCACTTCAGGTCAGTTGCCGTGTGACCTTCTTCTTCACAGTTGGGGCACCTGTGCGTGCATTCATCGCCGGTACTGCTATCTTCGTGTGTCTTGCCGCATGTAGTACGTACCACTTTGTTCGGGCAGACATCCTTTTTATAACCAAAGCGATGACAGCAATTACACATGATGCTTTTAGGTTCGTAAATCGAAACTCTGGTAATGCATCCGTAATACACGACGGTGTTATGGGGATGGCATCCTTCAAAAGTCAGTAGACATGTCCCATGCTTCCCCATTGGGCGGGCGTCAAGGACGCTGCGTAGCCGCTTCCTCGCTTCAGTGTTCGGTTGGCGTCGTCAAAGCTGATTGTCCCTGGTGTTGTTCATGGTGATCAGATATAGGTAGCTTCGATGATCTAGGCTCGGTCATCAATGCAGCTGTGGCCGTGCATTAGGTTTAGCAAGGCTGCCCACTGGTGCATAAAAGTGGCCGTAAAACGACCAACATGCAACGCATCTTTTCGAGGCTTGTCTCGATGCATGGCCGATGCGACACCGATGAAGAGGATGTGCGACAGAAGAAGGTTAAACGCGAACAGCACATGTAACTGTCAAAGAGAGTCGGAGTGCCAGGAATAAACGTGCTCTCGCATCCGAACCGGAAGTTGATTTCCCTATGTGAATATAAATTTTCTGGTTCGAAGCGAAGTCAAAGAAAATAGTAATTAGTGTTAGATAATTTCTGCCCCTGTCACACGGGCACCCGCAAACGCCTTTTAATGAGGGAGATGCACACTCAGTGTCAGACGGTTGCCCTTCCACTAAGGGAATTCAATGGAGCTTTTGGTCAAGGAAAATTAGCGATCCCCCTCAGTGGATGAAGCACGCACTATCGTGCCCATACTGGTTGTTGTAAAACTGTAAATTTAATTATTATTTCCATTAAAATTAATGTTGCCTGTGTTTATAACATTTCTATTGAATTAAAAGTTTGAGCAAAATTCAGCCACAGTTATACTTGCTGCTGCACAATACTCTCGACCTAGGGCGCTTGGTGCCATGTTTTTCTCGTCTTTCAGGGCACTTACATGAAAACAGAATCAGGTCGAGTTGATTTGTCAAGCTGGAATATGCCGGTTGAGTTCGTGTAAACGCTGCCAGTTGAGCTGAACAAGTGTCAAGTCAGGCTCAGTATGCCCGACTGCTTGGGGTAGGTTGACCCAGCCCGACCCATTTGCAGTGTGCATGTAAACGCGGACGGGTCTGGTCTGTCAGCGCCGAGACTTGCGCAAAACCACTGTTATGTCACGATTTAGGTCCCAGTAGCTGGAATAGTATCAGGACAAGGCCAGGACAAGCACTGTGCAGTGCAATGTCTTTGTAGCGATAAGACCCATGTAGACGGCAGCAGAAACTGGAAGCACAGTTGAAACACATTGGATGTCTCGGCTTGACGCTGTGTGCCGTCATTGTCCAACTTCATCTGAAGCAAGTTCATGTAAACTTGGTCACGTTGGGATCAGTCAACCCGATTTTTTACTCGACCCGCTCGTTTCTGGTTCATGTAAACGTAGCCTTTATCATGCCAGCCGTGCAGTGGTCGGTGTGGTCACTCATGACTGACACTGGCACAGTATACACAACAAAAGGAAAGCTCACAAGGTCACCATCCATGAAATGTTGCGATTTGAGTATATAGGTAGCAGCAGTTCGAGTCGCAGAATGCAGAGCCTACTTGCCAGGCAGCAACGAAACACACGGGTAAGTACAGGGTGGCTAGAGTCACTGTCAGCACTACTATGTTTAGTGAGCGCACATTATTTTTAACAAGTTGTATGTTTTTTGCATCAAATATATTGAATAATATATATCTGCACTTCGAAGGTTCAACTCCCTTAGGAAACCTTGCACTCTCTTATACTAAAGGAGTTCGTGCGTCTCTTGGGGCATGGGTATTCAAAGTGAATAGTTCGAATAATTGTGGAATTTGCATAAAACCTTGACACAAGAGCCAGATGTTGATCTAAGAAAAGTTGGTTCTTCAAAAAAATAAAAATAAAGTGGAACAGGTTCATCTCTGGAGTCGGTTTATTTTCGAAGGGCTCTCGATCGGATATTTTTATTCAAAAATTCAAGTTGAACATTTCTTAACACTCTAGCAGCAGAGAAAATTTGCTTACAAGCTCTTTCTCACTGTTGTGCTTCATTCTACACTCTTAGGGAAGTGTACACCCTTTGGGGTGTATATTTGCCACTCAACACTAATCATCTGCCTTGCTTGCGTTTCCTTTCTTGAAAATTCTGCGCCTGCTATTTTCCTGTCGAGAATGCTCTGTCATACTGAAAATGCGCATGCCGTTCATGACTTGGAAGTACCAGGGTCGCAGTGTTAAAGAAAGGAAATGCGGACAAGACAGATGACTATTATTGTTCTGTGGCAATATACAGCCCAAAGGGTGTAATTTCGTTTAAGAGTGTACTTCAAATTTTTTGTTGGGTAAAACCGCGAGACCATTTTGCGTTCACCTGTCGTGCGCCGTCGTGATGCTGTGAAGTGCAACCTTAACTGCACTATGGTTTATGCTGTGGTGCACAAATTCAGCTTGGATGTTTTCCGGCTGCACATTAGCTTAACTTGTTCCATTCTGCAAGCACACAGATGAACGTGGTGGGCACACTTGCTGCTTTTGCAGTCCTCAGTGCTGCTCGTGCGCATAGTCTGTGGACTGATCACCGATGAGCACCAAACTTTCTGCCACAGTTCTGCGTCCATCCCTGCTCCTGCCTTGGCTGTTAGGCCTAACCAGCATCGTTCGCCGGGTGTTGGCCACCAAAATTATAGTCTAATGCTGTGTTGCCGCAAATCTATTCATAGATATGTTTAAATAATATCTGTGAATAATCGGGCATGTGCAGAAACCAGTAGGCGACGCTAAACGAATTTGCCTTGTCTTATGGCCTATGAGCTATTCGATGTCACTTACGGACCAAAACGAAGCTGTCATTTATACTTGAGGTAAAAATCTTAGCAGTAAAAATTTACAACACAGTGCAAATTTCGCATTGAGGTGTGGTTTCACGTCAATGCGGCCTGCGATGCCATGAAACCAGCTTTAGTGCAAAGTTCTCCATCATCAGCATTGCTGAAGAAGGGCAGACCAGAGCTGCCGGCGAAATATGCGATGTGGACAATTTGTGCATCCACGAATGGAGACTGCTTTAGCAAAGATTTTGAAGTTGTATGCAGTTATATCTGCTGGTTATACATGCGGAGTTTATTTCTCTCCGCGGTGTGGTGTTTGGGTTTGCAGCTTATACGTGGAAAAAGATTGTATGTTCATTTGTGTCAATTGAAAACTGTGAATACTGAAATTCAAGACGAAGGGAATATAGAATGCCATATTCGGCATAATATTAGATTGAATATTCAAACATATTGAATATTCACACAAGCTTATCAAGTAGTTGTGCAGTGTTGAGCAAACATCAAGTTCATTTGTTTTCTCTGTGTTGCTGTTTGTGTAATTTTTATGGTCTAGAAAGGAAACCTTGAAACATTCTTAAAAAGTCCATGCGATGGCCAGTTTAAACATTGAGACAGCACTACTGTCAGATATTCTGCAAATGAGTTAACTTTTGCCATGCTTGCCAGTCCCATTAAAGTGACTGTGCCTCTATTAAGCTCTGACCATACACAGCCATCAGGATGTACTAGCACATATTGCATTTCATTGTGTTGCAGCCGTTTGGAGAAAAGATGCCAGAGCGCCATGTTGAAAGATTTTGAGTTGCCATGTAAAGCAGCATCTTCAAAATGACACTCAAGCAAGTTGATTTATAATTTTTTTTTTCCTTTTTAAAGACATTAAGGCACTCCTATTCAACTGCCACTTAATGTGATCGCTGCAACTTTGGTAGAACCTGTAGTGGCTTTGGCTTCAGCGTAGCATCACACATCACTTGGGCTGGGCATCGACGTAGCATCAAACATCAGTGATGGCTGTGCCCCTGTGCTGACTATGCTTAACTCGTTCCAGAAGTGATGTTGGCTTACCGTGCTCATGTGAGGTCGCATCACGTGGGCAGGCCACCTATATCATGCTGGTAAATATTTGCCAGTGGTAGCTCCCAGTGTTGCCACACAACAGGCTCTGCACACCTGATGCCCGAAGCACCCAGACATGATGGGGCATATTTTGACACATTCTGATAGCTGTGTGTGGTTGGGGCTTTATTGTGGTTGCTGCAACATTTGTGTTGGCTGCTACTCTTCTAGCTCTATATTCTACTACTAATATTTTTCTCTTAAGGTGTACGGGGCACCTCTCACTGGCTGCTGGGTGAATGATTGGCTGTGGTACATGACACGGTCCAAGCTCTCGGGCACGCGCTCGGCACGCTCAGCAATCAGAGATAGCCTGGTTTCGTGGGAAAAAGATTAAACCTTGAATGTTGTGGTCTCGGTGTCTTTTTCGAGGGCCACGGCTGAGTTAGAAAACCCATATTCCCAGAGTTGTCATAAACTGTCATTAGCAAGTTCAGTTGACCTCTAACCTTAATGGTATCGACAACTTACCAGAATGTGTCATACGATGTTGGTAAAAATGAAAAGGACATGCTTCATAGTGGCAGAATCACACATGTTTGTGATTTAAATAGTAATTGTCATTTTAAATTGTCACAGTCTCGAATAGCAGCATGTTGCGATGCTCAACTGTAGAATTTTGCACTAGCATTATACTAGCCTCACCATGTGAGAACAGATGGTTGTATGTCTCTTATGTGTTATGAAGTGCAGCATAATTTGTGTTTAGAAATGCATTTGTGTATTTTATAGACATTTGAACTTTTTTTCATGCGTATTACATTGCAAAGAAGGTCAACATTTTCATACGGTGCTGCCACCATGGCGTCCTTCATTGCATGGTGGCGTGTATGAGAAAATTCTTGTAAAAAAACTTTTACGCTTTCTGCGTTACAGCTTCAGGATTGGGCACTCTGGACGGTGAGCTTTCCTTTGTATTAACCCTTTAAGGATAGTAATAAATCCGAAATTTTTTTTAAATATAGTATTTTTTATTTGTGGAAGCTATTTAGATATGTCTAAAAAGCATATCCACACTTGTAATTTGAACAAAAAGAAGGCGTAGTTTATTTGAAAATTAAAATAATAAAAATTATACTGCTGAGACCTCTTATAAGGTAACCACTTACAGTGCATGATCGGATATGATGCGGATTTTTCTGACTCACGTTTATCTTCCCATTGAACTCAATGTGTATGCATACTGCTTATAGTGCAGCTGCGTAAGACAAAGTACTGGTTATAATGCGGTTGCCCGGGAACCCCACAAACAAGCAGGTTAGCGAGCACGCTTCTCAATGAGGTGTGCTGGCCAAGTGGAGAGCTAGGAGGGCTATGCAGAAAAGGAGAAGTGGAACAAACGAATAAACGAGGAATGGAGGTGCGAAAAAAAAAAGATACATAAAACTGTGTCCCGCAAAAAAAGTTTAAACTGTGTCCTCAAAATTTAGCAGTGGGGAACATTGTCCACACGTGAGCTTTCGCCACTCCTACCAGTACGTGCACCTACAAACTTTTACTATACGCTTGTGAGGTAATTGCTGCCTGATCACCCACAAATTCGCTTCATGCGCGCTGCTGTTAGTGCAGCCCGTGTGTGTGATCTCATGCCAGGTCAACGTGTATTCATCTATGGGTATGAACGTATATCAAAGGCAAGCTTCCCGTAATCACATGCTACCCGACACCCCCGCCCGCTAGGCCTAACCAGCACCGTCTCATTGGGAGTCGGCGGCCAAAGGTGCGTTTGGGGCAGAGTCAGTGAAATGCTTCGCAGTAGCTGTATGGCACTAAGAAAATGGAGGAACGACATCGCTAACAAAAGTGAGGGCATGTTCCAGTCGTATGCTTCGATTACCTGACACACGCAGCTGCTTGGTGTACATGTTTTGCACACACATGCCTTCGAAAAATTTTGTTTTGCTTATAGTGTGATGGCACTTATAGGGCGCAAATTCATGACTCTAGGGACTTACATTATAAGCAGTCTAAGCTGTAGTACCATGTAACAGAAGATTGGCTTCACTGTACACAAGCATCTTCTGGGACTCGCGTTCTAGAATAGAAAAAATTTTTTCGCATAATATAGCAAGCGGAATGAAGGCAGCTTCTGAATGAAAGCGAGAAAAAGCTTCTGTCGTCTCAATCCTCAGAGCTCTGTTGTTGTATACAACAGATGGAAACATGGTGTCACTGTCATCAGAGCTGAGATAGAGAGCCTATGACTCACCAGAGTAGGTTGATACCAGTTCTGCATTACTTCCACTTGAGGACGATGAAGTTTCAGAATGCACACATTTTCTTTCTGTATCAACACCACGTGCTGAAAGACTGGTGCTTTCCACGGGGGCTGCTATATTTAAGTTGAGTGTAGCCGGCACAACAACAAGCCTTCACTTAAAGAATTCATCTTTGCTGAACGTTGCGCGCCATGTGGTGTTGTTTTCTACAAATGCATTGAAATGAGTGAGCCAAAGACGTATCTAGGGCTCTGTATTGGGCCAAGCATTTATGGGTCAGCTTGGATCATTTTCTGAATTTTCTGAAAATAAACCCTTGACAAGCTGAGCACGCCTTCCGTACAGAAAGGGTTAAAGGAAATTGTCGCCATGAATATTGGTTGTCAGTCTCTATAAGTGCTGGTAGCATGTTGGCAGTTTTATCGTCATGGAGGAAGATAGACAGGAGTGCCTACTTGTCTATGTTGCAGTGCATTTGGAGCGTCCAGCTGATGTCCCAGCATTGCACTGCGACACACCTAGCTTTGTACAGTGCTCTCTTCTACTACTGGCCTCCTCTCTTCGCCGCATCTTTTTAACAGGCTCTCTCCCCTACCTTAACTTGCTGTGGTGGTGTAGTGGCTATGACGCGCTACTAAGCCCGAGTGCACAGGATTGAATCTCGGCCGCTGTGGCCACATTTCAACCGGGGTGAAATGCAAAAACTCCTGTGTACCGTGCATTGGGTGCACACTTTTTTAAAAACCCCAGGTATTTAGAATTAATCCGGAGTCCCTCACTATGGTGTGCCTCATAATTAAATTGTGGTTTTGGCACTTAAACACCCAGAATTTAATTTCTTCCTCTCTCTTTCTCTGCCAGCTGTTAGCATAAAATGTGCGGGCCACTGTACAGACAGGGCAGCAAGTAAATTTACTTGTGCATGAGAACGTGTACTGCCCTTCGGCCAGTTCAACTGTGTCTACATTGCTAAACCCGGCAGTGATTGCGGAAAACAAGCCATTAAAATTTGCCAGCTCAATGTATGCAGCTGGAAAGAAAACTGGATAGGCCTATTGCTGCAATGAGAGCTCGCACTATCGTCGGCGTTGTGACAGGGCACAGGCTCCAAGCTGGGCGGCTGTTTCTAAGGGCAATAATAAACTTCTAAGCCACCTATGTGTTTCTCCACAAATCTTGAATCCGCAGGACATCAATTGAACTGCTTTTTCAGACGAGTTGGCACACCTGTATATCTTTCAAAGTATTTTTGTATGTGTACCAAAATGATTTTCAGATCTGTTGTTATGGACAGTACATTATTTAAGCTCTTGTTTATATTTATGTACACCTCTTCTTTTGTACAGGGTATCCCAGCTATCATGCACCAAGCTTAAAAAGAAACGAAGTCTTCTTCGTGGATGAAGCCAAGTTTATGTTGCTTGTAGCGAAACGAAAAAGTGCCCAGTACTTGTATTGCTCCAAATTAAGTAGTTTAATTATTTACCTAACCTTTCAATTATTATAGTACTTATGGCAGATATGTCAATACTCTGTTTTAAAACCTTCAGAAACATCAATTTAAATTGTTTTATGATAAGGAGCTAACAAACACTGACACCAAGGACAACATAATAACGAGGGCCTTGAATCCGGCAACATTGGTGCCTTCAGGTAGCATGTGTGGGTTTATTGACCAGTTGCCTTTACCCAAAAAGATCACATTCTCATGACGCCTGCGGCAGAAAGATGTTCCACATCCGCCGCCAAGGTTTGTGAGTGGTGGCGCTGGCTAACATTCCCAGGGTTCTACTAGGAAACATAAATACCCAAGAAAGTGGATGGGGAAACGGCGGCGTGGTAGCTCAATTGGTAGAGCATCACACGTGTAATGCAAAGGTTGTGGGATCGTTCCCCACCTGCGGCAAGTTGTCAAGTGTATTTCCATTAATTTATCGTTTCTTTATTTCATTTATTAAGCACAAGTAATTTCCCTTATCTTGTCCTCGGTGTCAGTGTTTGGTGGCTTCTTATGATACGACTAATAAAAATCAGGGCCCCTCGCTTGCATAACCCCCTTCCTTCTAACTCAGATTGTTTGTGGCATGCTATCTCTTACGTGGCTCTTCTTTTTATGTTCAGAAGAAAGCCAGCAAAATGTTTAATTGTGTGTTTGTATGTATAACTCGCACCAAAAATTTTTTTAATTTAACAGTAATGTCGGAGTGCGGGTTGTATGTGAATTTTGCCTTGAGGTGTGGCTTCTTGGTAGGGCACGCCATGCTGCTGTGAAGCGACATCTCATGGCAAGGTTCACCATTCGAGAGTTTCTTTATCACCTAGGGAATCCCACCCCTGTGTGTTGAAGCTCCTTTCTCCTCCTCTTTACGATTCACCATTTTGTGTTTAATAGTTAGCTAACAGTGCACGCAGTGCCAGCAAACGTGTATGTTACCTGTTCTTTTGACGTTCCCTCAGTCTGTACGAAGTGCTTTACCATAGGATGAAGAGCCGAGTTACTGTAAAGATTTTTGTCTGTCGTGTTTGCTCCATTGTCGATGCTCGTACAAGGGCTTCTCCGTCCGCGCTGTCATTTTAATACTACCTGTGAAGAGATCCAATTCACGTCACATGTCATGTGACTGATTCGTGCGCGATCCTGTGAGTCGTGTGAATCCAGCTTTGCCCACATCACCAAAGAGGCGAGGAACAGAGCTGCTCGCTGAAGATGTGGATGAGTCATGCATTCATGAATGGAGACTGTCTTTGCAAAGAGTTAAGAGTGTTTGTATGCGGTGATTTTCGTGGGTTATATGGGCGGATTTTTTTCGTTTTCTAATTTTATTCCCTTCACTTTTTTTCTACTCGTCGTGATGTTTTAACAGGAGGGGGTGGGAGGGGGGCTGGTTATGCATGGTGGCGGGTTATACGTGCAAAAATATGGTAAAAGTTGACCAGGCTTCCCACTTCTGTGCTGCAGCAGTGCTGCTTTCAAACATGCAGGAAATGACCTAATTTCACACTGTCAGACCATTTTGATCTAAAAAAAAAACATGCCAAAATCCTTTGAGGTGGCTGCGACATTCATGTCCATGTTCGGTTTGGCCTTATGCAGCATATTGATAGCCTGTGCTGTGATTTTTGATAACTTGGTTTTGGCAGTCTGCTTGCTGCTGTCACAAGTGGTTGTTTGCTTTGATGCGATGCTCGAGGCTAGCATAAATTTGACTGTCATATCAAGGTAGATGCCCTGTCAAAGCAGGGCAACCACCAGGCCAGTCGTGGGTCACATATTGTAGTTCCTTTGCATCATCATTCATGTTTGAGACCAGCACTCCTTCGATGTGCAAGCAGGGCATGAACTTTCTTTTAAATGGGAAGGAAGAATAACGCAAGAAATAGCGCGCCACAAGTAATTAAAATTGTTGTTTCAGAATGTGCTCTAAAGCAATGTAAAAGTTAATGAATCATCATAAACTAAATAATTAGGAACAGTACAAAAAATACTGGGTCCATCTTCGGATTGCTGCTAATAACATACAGTTGGTTCTGCAAAGAAGGTTCCACTTTCTTTTCAAGTTTGGTGAATGATAGCTGGGAAACTTTCTACATATTCAGTCATTTAATTCGCAAACAGTGTCTTTATTTTCTGTGTTGTCATTCTTCTGCAAATGATAGGCAAAGAAAACAGTGTGAGTAGCACTAACTGCTTTCTATTTTGCCATATGGACAGTGATTTGATTTGACTGTCTTTCATTAGGTCACCCATTCGAGATCTTAGATCAAGAGATCGGGATCGTGACAGAGAAAGGGATCGAGATCTGCGGGGTCCAGCACAGTCACCTGATCGGGACTATCGAGGGCCAGGCCAAGACCATGATGGCAGCAGCACTTCGTCATTGGCTCGCAAGCATCCCTTGTCACCCCCCCGACGAGGTGGTGGAGGCTCTCCACCACGGCGCAAACCACGAATGATGCCTCGCTATGTGGTGGACATTCCTGCAGTCTGCTTAGAGCAGTTGAGTGTGCTGTATTCTTATTACCTGGTTTTTTTATTATTTTTTTTTCTCTAGCCTTTACTGAAGGGCATTTATTGCATGTTCAAATGATTTTGCAAAGGAGGGGATTTGCAAGTCTTGTTCAGTGTCAGCAGCGGTTTTGAAAGATTTGGTTCATGATATCTGTATCGTACAGCCCACATTTACAGACAGGACAAAGACAGCCTAGTGTTGTTGCCTCTTCTTTGTCCTGTTTGTAAATTTAGGCTCTATGATACAGTAATCACATTGAATGTGACTTGGCCAACTTTTTCTATGTGTTAGTTTCTTTTAGTACATTAGAAAAGCCCTAATGGTGAAACACGAAATGAAATAGATTTCATACTTCCGGCTGATCCCAGCAAAGTGCAGGATGTAGAAGTGATAGGTAGGGTAAAGTACAGGGGTAATATGTTAATGAAATCTACGAATCGCCTCAGTTTGAAGACAGAACGAGTAAAATTTTTCAGGAAGAAACAGGCCAACCTAGATTCGGTAAGGGTAAAAGCATACCAATTCAGGCTGTTACTTGCAAACAGATATGCAGCCTTAGAACATAGAGATGACGATTACATAAAGGTAATGAATGAAACCGTAACTAGGCTGGCTTCAGAGGCAGCAATTGAAGTGGGAGGTAAGGCACCAAGGTAACCAGTAGGCAAGCTCTCCCAAGTAACAAAGGACCTAATAAAGAAACGACAAAGAATGAAAGTGTCCAACTCAAGAGATAGGATAGAATTCGCATAACTGTCAAAACTGATCAACAAGGACAAAACAAGGGACATTCGAAATTATGTAAGAAAGACTAAGGAGGCCGTAAAAAATGGACACAGCATGAAATCACTGAGAAGGAAACTTGGCATAGGAGAAACCAAGATGTATGCACTGAAAGATAAGCAGGGTAATATCATCAGCAATCTCGGAAGGTATAGTAATAGCAAAGGAAGAATTCTATACTGACCTGTACAGTACCCAGAGGAGTCAGGATACCTCCATTAGAAACTGTAATGAACAGGATACAGAAACTCCTCCTATAAATAGCGATGAAGTCAGGAGGCCCTTGCAAGACATGAATTGAGGAAGAGCGGCAGGAGAAGATGGAATAAGAGTCAATTAAATCAAAGATGGAGGAGACATAATGCTTGAAAAACTGCCAGCTCTCTATACGAAGTGTCTATCGACTTCAAGGGTCCTAGAGAACTGGAAGAATGCAAACATTATACTAATCCACAAAAAGGGAGAAGTTAAAGAATTGATAAATTGTAGGCTCATTACCTTACTCCCAGTATTATTTAAGATATTCACCAAGATAATCTCCAATAGAATAAGGACACCACTGGACTTTAGTCAACCAAAGGAACATGCAGGCTGCAGGAAGGGATACTCTACAATGGATCACATCCATGTCGTCAATCAGGTAATTGAGAAATCTGCAGAGTACAATCAGCCTCTCTATATAGCTTTCATAGATTAGGAAAAGGCATTTGATTTAGTCGAGATACCAGCAGTCATAGAGGCATTACGTAATCAAGGAGTACAGGATGCTTACGTAAATATCTTGGCAAATATCTACAGAGATATCACAGCTACTTCAATTCTACACGAGAAAAGTAGGAAGATAGCTATAAAGAAAGGGGTCAGACAAGGAGACACAATCTCTCAAATGCTATTCACTGCATGCTTGGAAGGAGTATTTAAGCTATTAAACTGGGAAGGCTTAGGAGTGAGGATCAACGGCAAGTATCTCGGCAACCTTCGGTTTGCAGATGACATCCTCCTGTTCAACAACACTGAAGACGAGTTACAACAAATGATTGAGGAACTTAAGAGAGAGAGTGTAAGAGTGGAGTTGAAGATTAATGTCACGTAGTAGTGGCGGTGAAAAAATGCAGAAAAACTGGGAATGACGAAACTAGTGTTTTATTGGGCGAACTTGTGCCCTCAAAAACAGGCTACACTTAAACAATGGTGACCATGGCGAACACAGTCGGTGATTGGCGAAAATGTGATCTGCCGGTCAAACACGTCGGCTTTTATACACGAGTCATCAAAGGTTCCAGAGTAATCGGTGCTGCCCACGTGTCTTCACGAAAGTTCTACACAATTCGCGTC
Organism: Dermacentor andersoni; assembly: GCF_023375885.2. Classification (NCBI taxonomy): domain Eukaryota; kingdom Metazoa; phylum Arthropoda; class Arachnida; order Ixodida; family Ixodidae; genus Dermacentor; species Dermacentor andersoni. The sequence continues at coordinate 175,131,966 of NC_092814.1, forward strand.
GCACATGCAATCAGATTACACGAGCCTCGGTGACAACAGAACCGTCGATACCATTTGAGAAACTTCCGATACATGCAGGTCCGTCCCCCGCAGAGCGATAACATTCGTTAGACGGTGAAAAGCGCTCACCCGTAAAAGATAAGTCCACGTGTCAATATTCAGAATACAAAGATAATGATGAATAGCTGGGCAAGGGAACAAGACTTCAGGATTGCCACTTACCTCTAGAGTCTGTAAAGGAGTATGTTTACCTAGGTCAATTACTCACAGGGAACCCTGATCATGAAAATGAAATTCATAAAAGAATAAAAAGGGGTTCGATCGCATACGGCAGACATTGTCAGCTCCTGACTAGAAGCTTACCATTATCATTGAAAAGGAAGGTGTACAATCAGTGCAGTTTATCGGTGCTGAAATATGGGGCAGAAACTTGGAGACTGACAAAGAAGCTTGAAAACAAGCTAAGGACCACGCAAAGAGCAATGGAACAAAGGATGCTAGGCATAACATTAAGAGACAGAAAGAGAGCGGTTTGGATAAGAAAGCAAACGGGTATATCCGATATTCTAATTCACATTGAAAGAAAAAAATGGAGCTGGGCGGGTCATGTAATGCGTAGGTTACATAACCAGTGGGCCATTAGGGTTACAGAAATGGTGCCAAAAGAAGGGAAGCACAGTCGAGGACGGCAGAAGACTAGTTAGGGCGATGAAATTAGGGAATTCGTGGGTGCTAGTTGGAATCGATTGGCACAGGACATGGGTAATTGGAGGTCGCAGGGAGAGGCCTTCGTCCTGCAGTGGACATAAAATAGGCTTATGATGATGATGAGAATTTCGGAAGTAATTACGCTGTTGATATGAATTTTGGGATGATATGAATTTCCAGACTCTGCTTGATGGGACACATTCCATACAATGCATTGTTAGAAGTGGCTTCTGTTTTAAGTGGTCTGTGGTGTACTACTTTTGCAAGTCGTGCCTGTGGCTTCCCAGTAATGCTTAGCTCTCTGTGGGGATCTCTGAAAATCTGAAGGACATGAACCATTTTGCTTGGATTTCAGTCAGATTTTCTACCGAGCTGCTGAATGATTGATTGAGTGATGCATATTGTGTTCAACTAGGAAGCTTAGCTGGTCCGTATGCCAAGTAGTTCTCTCTTGTGGTCTCTTCTCTAGGCGGGAGCTTGGTGTGGTGGACTTGCGCAAGCGCTATCCAAACATGTACATACCATCAGACTTCTTTCATGCGTACATCTGCTGGCAAGAGTGCTTTCCACTACACCGCCCCTTTGGCCTCAACTACCCGTGCTGTTTCCAAGTGCTGCCGAAAGACACCTGCCCTTCTCCACCATCTCTGCTCAGTGCAACCCATTTGGAGTCTCCATTGCCTCCGGCTGTGTTAGACCCATCAGACATAGATTTTTCCTTCAGTGCCAAGGTGAGTGTACTGTAGATTGCTAGACATTATAATAGACAAAGGAGGTCATTTGACCCACTGAATTTTTCCTACCACATACCTGCTAACTCTCCCGATTTGTCTGGGAGTATCCTGAATTTGAATAAATCCTCCCGATTGTATGGATGCCGTCATAAATATCCCAAAAAGACTGACCCAACCCCAATGCAAAAAATGAACACAAAAAAAAAACCCTGCATCATGCAGCACAGCTTTCACTTTTATCGTTATTACGTTGAAGGCCCCATTATGGGGTATTACAATTGCAGTAGAGCCTGCATCCTAATTTTCCTTGCGCACTAGGTAGCCAGCTGTAGTCAAATTTCAATCTAAGTCATTTCTGCACAGGCAGTGTTGGCTTCACTAAGTTCGCTTCAGCTCGAGACATGTGTTGAGAAGGGTGCTTTAGGTGAAGGTCTATCCATTGCCTTCTCTATTTTTTCAGTGCCAGCACAATCGCTTGCTTGCTTCCCAATGGGAGCCATTGGTGCGCCTTAGTTCAGTCAGTTGCTGTGATGCAACGTTACTCAGATGGTATGACTGCTTACGCCATGTGTGCGTCTAAGCGTGCGTCGCTGCCATTTCAGTGGAGAAGCGGTAGATGCTCCGTCCCTGCATCTGTCAGGTTATCATGCGTCTATCAATCTTCCTCTGACTTCCATCGTGAGGCGCCACCCAGATGGTACTCTCCTCCACAACTGGAAAGCAGGCGTGAATGCTAGCCTATGTGACAGAGTGGGAAAGGAAGATAGGAGAGGGGTGGGGGTGAATGGTTGGATCGGCTGTATCTGTCTGGCATTGAAAAATATAGAGAAGGTGATGGTCTATCATGCATTACATAATGGCGAGTTCCCTTAACCCTTTCATTAGAGTGAGAAAATGGTTGTTTTTTATATTTATTTATTTTAATAGTACTGCCAGCCTCTGGTGAGAGACCTTAAGCAGGAAGGGTTATAAAAATGAAAAAAGAAATAACGCTAATACAATACATTGAATACAAGCCACAAAATTTGAGCAGAATGAAATAGCACTGAATTGAAGATGTGAAAAGCATGTCATTCGCGAAAACACAGCATTTAGTGCTAACAATGTGAGAGTATCGCCAAAAAAAAAAAAAAATTAAGCAAGCTGCTCTTCACATTACGTTGGCAAACATTTAGACATAGAAAAGCAGAAAAACACATGTACGACGTGTAGCAAATGCTTCCGCAACATATCCTTTCAGACCAACGTAGCGAAATGGGGTGTGTAAAAATACTTAGCAGTTGCAGAAGTATCATAAAACACGTGCGTGCGATCACTTGGAAGGACAGGTCGAAAAAAAAAAGTGTGTGTGTGTGTGTGTGTGTGGGATAGGGCTGTCAACGTACCTCGCACATTTTATAATTTCTTTAAGCACTTTTAAAAATGAATCTGTGGTGTCACAGGCAACAGCTGCAGCAGGCAGTTTATTCCATCCCATATTACAGTAAACTCTCATTAAGACTAACTCAGTTAAGCCGAATTTTCACATATAACAAACAACATGGGAACGTTTAATTTTCCATGGACTTAATGCAAAAAAATGCGCCTCACACGTACCGTAAAAACCCATGTATAATACGAGGTTTTTTCCTATTATTACTATCCCAAATTTTCGCCTCGTACTATATGCGGATCTGAACAAAAATTTAAGTCAGAAATGTGGGCTAGAAGTTTTGGTTTCATTATTACTGCGTGGCTGTGGCTTGCTTTCGTTATTGCTGCGTGACTACTGCATCGTTTCTTTATTGTTGAATGTGCACCTTGGCAGCACACGTGCAAACCACGCTTCGCAAAGTGCATTTTTTTATTCCGCATTGAAGGACCAAGATGTCCGGATCACGAAAACAGTGCTCAGCTGCTTTCAAGAGAAAGGTTATTTTAGCTGCACATGACATCGGCAACAATGCGAATGAGGGAAGCATTCGCGGGTGGCGTCGACAGAAGGAAGCCCTTTTCGAGTGCAGCGGAACACGCAGAAGCTTTCGCGGCCCGAAGAGTGGGACATTCCTGGAAATCAAACTCGCCCTGACGGAGTTCGTACACCAACAGCGAGCCGCACATCTAGCTGTGAGCGTGGAGCTTATGCAGGCAAAAGCTAAGGAGCTTGCGAGAGAAAAAGGGCGACCGAGCTCTGCCTTCAAAGCGAGCAAGCACTGGATTTATCACTATGTGTGCCATGCTGGATTTTCCTTACGCTGCCAAACTTTGATTTCGCAAAAGCTGCCCGAATCGTTCGAAGAGCTGCTTGTGGCTTTCCAGTGCCACGTTATTGTGCTGCGCAAGTCCAAGACCTTCCAGCTAGAGCAAATTGGCAATGCTGACCAAACGCTGGTTTATCTGGACATGCCATCACCCCTCGCCATGCATGAAAAGGGCTCTAAACAAGTTTGTCTGCTCGTCTGGCACCGAGAAAACGCCACTTACTGTCATGTTGTCGTGCACGGCAGACGAACGCAAGCTCTCGCCCTATGTAGTCTTCAAGCGCAAGACAGTGCCTAAAGGTGAGGAGCTGCCAAAAAATGTGGTCGTGAGATGCCATGAGAAAGGCTGGATGAATGAGAATCTTGTGCTCAACTGGATAAAGTCTGTCTGGTGTAGGCGGCCCGGCGCACTGTTGTCATTCCCATCCATCCTCGTGCTGGACTCATTTCGTTGCCATTTGGCCGACTTAGTGAAGAGGCTGTTGTGCGAATCTGGCACTGAACTCGTCGTTATCCCGGGTAGGATGACGTCTCAGCTGCGGCCTTTAGATGTTTGCGTGAATAAGTCGTTCAAGGACGCGGTCAAGCGGTGTTACGCAGATTGGATGCGCTCAGGTGAGCCTGTAGTGATGCCGACCGAGCGGCTGAAGCGGGCTTCGCCAGCCACGTTATGCAAGTAGATTGTGGGCACTAGGGCCAGCATACCAGAGCACCTTGTGCGTCGCGCATTCAAGAAGTGCGGCATCTCGAACGTGCTCGATGGCACACAGGATGATTACCTCTGGGAAGATACGCCCGACAAAGAACTATCTGAAGAGAGCGCAGCTGAGGAAGACAGCGATTGAAGTGCGGAGTGCAATTTAAATAAATGTTTGCCTCGAGTCTTCCTAACTCGTATTATACGCGGATAAAACTTTTTTTTTTCCTATTCGCGTCCCCAAAATTTCACCTCGTACTATATGCGGGTTCGTATTATGCGTGAGTTTTTACGGTACTCTTCGGTTAAGACTAACATGTCGAGTGACCGCCACCGCTAGCAATCCTGGAGGCTAGGGTGCCTCAATGCGCAGCACCCGAGGGTGCTCATCGAGGCACCCTACTGGAGGCCTGCAGTGCACATTGCCCGTGGGCAAATGTGAAAACAAGAGAAGGAAAAAAAAAGTAAAGAAAAAGAAAGCGGAGAAACTCTCCTGGCCAGTACCGTTTCTCAGCAAGAGCATGTGACCTTGCGTCATCATACGGTTCCTACAGGCTCTCCACCGCAACCGCGCCACTGGTGTTGGCCACCGACACCATCCTTTCTCTCTGCTGCCTCGACAGCTGTCGTTCACGTACCCTTGCCTTCCCTAGGGGAATTGCACATTTTCTTTGCCTCGCTGGCCTCACAGCGAAAGCTAGCATGTCTACTATACTCACAGACAACTTTCTGTGGCTATGAAAGGAAAGCTACGAGCGCATGACTGCGGCACATGTGTTACTGTACCAAGTAGTCCGACAGCGTTTGACAGTGCTTTTAAGTTGCTCGGAGCAGAGGCTGAATCGACGCCGCTTCCTCGTGTGACCATTTCGTGTTTGCCCAGACACGAAAGGGAAAAGCCACAAAATAAGCGAACTTGTACACTCTATGGTGTGTGCTCTCTTATTTCACTGTTGCTAATAAGGTGTTTATGTTTTCGCTTCCCCAGCCTAAACTAACGTGGATTAAAACGCGGGTCAGAGGCGCTCTCACTTGTGCATGCTTTGCCTCCGTAGCTATGGCTTCACAGCCACAGAAAGTTGCCCGCGAGTACAGGCCAAGCGTTCAGCGCAAGTCTGTCACGCTTTCGAAGAAAGCAGTAAGATTGTTGGAAGTGAGAGCCGGCAAGGTATCAAAGACAGAAATAGCACACAAGTACGGAATAGCAAAAAGTATGTTGGCAGGTATCGTAAAGGATGAGGCGCGGGTAACCGCCGCTTTAAATGATGCTGACTTTACGCCGAAACGAAAGAAGACGTGAACGGCTGCGCACAAGGATTTAGAAGATGTTCTTCTCACGTGGATACGACAAGCTCGGAGTGCTAATCTGCCTGTCAACAGCGTTGTTTTGCAGGCAAAGGCAGAATAAGTTGCCCTTCGAATGGACATCCAATTTTCGTGCAGCGATGGATGGCTCGACCATTTCCACAATAGGCATGGGCTGGTTTTTCGGTCTATTGTTGGTGAGGCCGCTGCCATTGACGAAGCAACTTGCAACAATTTGAGGTTAATGAAGCTCAAGAAGCTTTTGCAGGAATACAACCCCAGTGAAATAAGGATGTCGATGGAACCGCCCTTCTTTGTCAGCTGCTTCTTCAAGAAACACTTGTGGTTTCTGGTGTCAACTGCACAGGGGGCAAGCATGGTAAGGTAAGAAAAACTGTCCTCGTTGGTGCGAATATGTATGGAACTGACAAATTGAAGCTTTTAGTTATGCGCAAGTTGAGGTCTCCGCACTGCTTTAAGAATAGTAAAACGCTCCCCGTGACATACATTGCTAACACTAAATCGTGGATGACACAGTCACTTTTTGAGCAGTGGTTGCAGTATATGGATTGCCATTTCCTGAGAAAAAGGAGGCGCGTCTTGTAGACTGTACTGGTCATGGTCACGTCACTGGACTTGAAGCCATCCGCGTGGAGTTCTCGCCCACAAACAGAACGGTGAAGCTCCAGCCAATGGATCAGGGAGTGATAAGCAGCCTGAAGAGGCACTATCGCAGATCACTCCTTCAGAGAATGTTGAATTGCATAGAGAGGAACAAACAATACACAGTCAATCTCTTGGCTGCTCTACACCTGTTGACAAATGCATAGAACCAAGTAACTGAAGCGATGATCATCAATTCGTTCCGTCATGCGGGATTCCTCGTGCCAGACAGCTCGACGCAGGATTATTGCGATGACATCGTGGATGAGGCATGCTTGCTGTCTACGCTGAGCAGTAAAGGTATTCTTGTGGACATGAGCACCTATGTCAGTGTCAATGAAGGTGTGCCAAGTGAAGAGAACACAATAGACACTCTCATTGAAGAGGTCCTTAAGGTGCCTTTAGAGGATAATTTCGATGATGAAGGGGACGCTAGCTAGCTCGGAGCCTGCACTGATGACCTGTGAGGCAGCAGATGCCTGCTTGAACTCCCTAGAGAACTTTTTTTAGCAGCACGAAGGCACCGAAGGATATTTAAGGTCATTAGGTGAGATGACATCATTTGTGGCTGCTCGCCGATTTGCACAGAAGCGACAAATATCCATCGTGGACTGGCTGAAACCAAGCAAGAGTACCACTTGAAGACAGTTTTCTATTAAGTTCACCTACATAAATGCTTTTTATGTCATTTTTCTCCCGTTGGAAGTCTACTTCATTTACCTTTTTGAAGTAAGATATTTGGATGCACCTGGTCATGTTGCCAATTATTCTGAATAGACAAGCTTGTGATAAGACGAACGAATTTTCATGGCCCCCTCGAGTCTACTGTAGTTCGATAAAAATGTGAATTTCTAAATGCTTCAGTTTTGCATGGTAATTTTAAGCTTCTCAGCGTGGCTAAACTGAGTTGATCCACGAGTGGGAGGCTCAGTATACAAGTAGTTACTTATTCCTAGCTTTCCATGATGAAGTAGATACCGTATTTACTCGCATAATGATTGCAATCGCACAATGATCGCACCCCTGAAAAATGCGTTTTTTTTTTTTTAATTTCCTGTGCTATGATCGCACCCTGAACTTGCCGCAGCGATATGTCATGTGCCAAGTCTAGCTAATAATGATTGCGCTTACCATCTGTCGAATGCTACGCAAACGACTCTTCAAGACAAACCAAGCGGTCTGCACGCACCAAACATTCTTAAGTAGATGCCCCATTTCATTACTTTCATCATTTTCCGCACTTCCATGAAAAAAAAGAGGTACAACCAAACTTGCCTTTATTATGTGTAAGCTTTATAATGGTTGTGGTCAACAACAAAAAAGGCGCCTTTCGATTCTTCTTATCTGCACTCGTGGGCACTCAACAAATCGCGAGCAGCAACGACAGTAGCCACGTTTACACTGATACGTTAGAAGTGTACCCTATTCATACACCGATGCTTATAACACACCTAAGATATTCGCCCACCCTTAGCGGAAACGTGCCGTATTAGGATAGTAGTGAAGACAGACGCTGCAGTTTCCGCAGCATGCTGGCCATGTGTTTCTATGTTACTGGCAGCTAAGCGCGCCCATCTGTTTCTGTCCCCTCAAAGTGGACATGGCTACGTTATTGCCGCAAACTTGCCGATGTTAACGATATTATTCATTACAGATATGGAATAATCTGTTTCAATGCACATAATGTACTCACGAGAAGAAAAAAACATCGCGTTCAGCGCGTTCGGCTTGCTCCGCCGGCCGCCATTTTTTAATTTTTTTTTTTTGGGGTGTCCCGCACTACACACAGCGGCAGCCGCCTATTTGTTGACCTATTTTCATCCCGCAGCAAACGCAGGATGAAAAACAAATTTTTTCTTCTCGCGGGAAATTTAACCCGCGTAATGATCGCATCCCTGAATTTGCGTAAATTTTTTTGACCAAGAAGTGCGATCATTATGCAAGTAAATACAGTACATGTATACTTAAATCATTCTTTATATTGTCTTTATTGTATGGTAGCTAGTACAACGAAACCTCGTTAAAGTGTAGTTGGCCGGAGCTCAGAAAAAGTACGTACTAAACGGTAGCACTGGTTAACCGAAATAACATGAGATCGCCCCCTTTCCTGTCAAAAACGGAACTCAGAGAGAGTGCAATGAAAGGGGAAAAAACATGGAGTATTTATTCACTTCGTGCGACAAAAGTGTTATTTTCGTTTGATGCCGCGCCAGCCTAGCAGTGACGACAGCAGCCTCAAACTTACTGAAGCTGCAAGCCAGCTTTTCAGCCAGCGCTCTCTCCTCAGCAAACACTCGCATGGCAGATTCCTCATTGGCGTTGCATATTCTCCATGCACAGGTGCGGTAGTGTTGCAGAAGTCGCGGGGCGCCTTTTTCATTGTAGGGTGCTGTTCTCGTCGCGACGATTGCATTCATGAGGCTGAGGTAACGCACAGCTTCTGCTACTGTTGGGCCTGAATCACCCATGCTGTCGCTTTCCGTGTTGTCCTCATTACTGTTGCTAGGCGACACTTTGGCAAAAATAGAGGCAACGATGGCGAAAAGTCTGACCTCCTAGTCAACATCTCTTCGCGGTTTCAGCAGCACTGCCGAGCAACTTCTTCGCATTCCAAATGCCATACACCGTAGTCAGCAGTAAATCCCTGCCGCTTGCCAGTGCCGACTTCTTCGTTCGATAACATGAACAATGTCTAATTTTTCTTCTATGCTGAGCTCCCGGCATCTTTTTTATCCGAGCTTTGGCATGTCGCGACTCCTTGCTTGCACACGCCACAACGCTGTCTGGCACAGCGCTGAAATGATGTTGATGTTGATGTGGCTTCATGCGCAAATGCACAGGACGCCTGGAGGCCTTTGTTGTGATCTCTAAGGCTTGTTGTTCTGCCGGGCCGTCTGATGGAGACAACGCACCTCCGTGTTTGCACGACGAAAAGTGAAAGCTCTACGTGTTAACCGATATGTACGCAATAAGCTCGTACGATTTATGTGGATACAAAACACATTATGTTCAATGGCCGCTGAGTCGGGGATTTGACTTGACTACTTTTAAAACGAAACTAGTGTTTAAGTGGGTACGGTTTAACGAGGTTTTACTGTACTGCTGTTTTGAGCATCGCGCTCGGTGATGCATACCAGCTAAATATATACATCGTTGAGGTTTCAGATAGGATAGATAGGATAGGATTGAGAAAAATTTTTTGCCACTAAAATTCCAGCACACATTGCAGCATAACAAATTGTACATAATGAAATGCTCTTGCCAAAAACATGTTACAAAGCAAAAATTTTGTTAGGTAACACATAAATGTTCTGTCACGTGCCATTTTTGTGGCCAGTTGATAATAAAAACAATAAAGAAACATGATATCTACAAAATCATAGTATTGTTACGTTGCAGAAGTCGCATATAAAGATGTATTTACGATATTTACATGAGAGATAACGATGCACAAACAAGATAGCCGGCAAGAGCGATTCCACTTCTGCATATCAAAATCGTCTTCTGGCATAACCCCCGCCTGTAAAGGCGCCGTCTCGGTGCTAACTACAAGGGAGGTAAACTCGCCGTAAAGTAAGGTTTCAGCCGGTACGCAAGCACAATGTCCGTGGGGACATACGAGTGCAGCGGAGCGATCTCGTCGTTCACATCGCCAAGCTGACACAATAGCGTGTAGGGCCCTGTGTAGCGCAGCAGCAGCTTTTCAGACAAGCCGATGTGGCGACGTGGCGTCCATAGGAGGACAACGAAGCCAGGAGGAAATCAAATGGCCCGATGTTGGCTGTCGTAACGGATCTTCTGTGCAGCCTAAGATTCAGTGAGCCGGGAGCCGGCAATCTGGCGTGCCGTGTGAGCGTGGGCGAAGACATCTTGAGCATATTCAATGGGAGTGCTCGTCGAGGAAGGATGCAATGTGTCAAAAGGCAAAGAAGGGTGGCGGTCGAACAGAAGGTAAAAGGGTGAAAAGGTAGCATTCTCAGGACGGGACAAATTATAAGCAAAGGTCACGAAGGGTATGTGCCGTCCAAATCACTGTGGTTGCAGAAACGTACATAGACAGCATTTCTGTCGACACGCGATTGAGCCACTCTGTCATTCCGTTTGTCTGCGGGTGTTAGGCGGTGGAAAGCTTGTGCTCGGCAGAACAGGAGCGAAGTAGGTCTTCAACTACTCGGGACAAGAAGGTGATCAACTTGTAAGTAACGTGACCTGCAACATAACCAATTTGTTACGTTGCAGAAGTCACATATAAAGGTGTATTTGCCATATTACACAAGAGACAACAATGCATAAACAAGATGGTCATCGAGAGCGATTCCACCTCTACATGTCAAATCTTCTTCTTCTGACTGGCGCCACTCGTTTGCACTGTAACAATATCAAAGGAAATTCAGAATATACATTTCAAAGGTAAATCACCCAGGAATAGTTTCTGAAAATATAAATTATCAATACACTGCTGTTCTTCGGATACAATAAGGAAACTAAGACCAGTAACTGCTTCGTCACTTCAGCCGTGCAGTGAAGCACTTGCTGGTTTTTGTGAAGCATAGGGGCACTCCATACTTTTTGCACAAAACGTTTGTTTTTGGTTCAACTTTGCGGTCCTCTTGACACATTTTGCAGTTTTACCTTTTCGGCATCTTCCGGATGGTCCTTTTAAGGAAGTTTAACCAGTTCATCTGGAGTCGCCTCTTCCAGGACCCATCTCTCTCAGCATAGCTGGGCAGCTCCAGAATATGCATCAAATCATATTTGTTTGTATTTTTGCAGATAGTCTTTATCATCTCTGCAGTGAAGAAGAGCAGAAAAACATCCCGCGCCATTGTAAACTATCTTGCGCTGCTCCGTAATGCTGTGCCAAGTTGTGCTCCGGGCAACCATCTTGGCATGAACTGAATTTTCTTTACTGTCAGTGGCAGCATATCCTGGCCAATCAAAGCATGCATCCTGCAGAGAATCGGTATAACTCTCAGGTCATGCACTAAGATAGGCAGATTAACACACACGAGGAAGGAGACCGCTCAAGGCTATAAACAAAACTCGCTGGTGAACAGCTATGAATATCCCGGGCTGACTCAAAACATTGTCGCTGTTGGGAGGTCTCAAGCATGCTCTTGGGACAAAGGAACAAGAACACAGTAGTGCAAACAATCAAAAGAGCATTTGTTGCACCTTTCATGCACTAATGCTTGCTAGCCAAATTACTACCCATAGAACATGCCAGTAGGCACGCGACAAATCAAGGATGTCAGGCTCACCACGACTGGATAGCAAGCGAATATGTTTGCCCTCATGCTGGGCACAAATGCCTAATCGTTCGCATGTACGGTCACGTGAACAGTGGTGGGTTCGAACGATCGTGTTTGTTCATTCCACTGTTTGGTTTTGGTCCTAAGCCTTTTGCAGGACAGTCCCTTAAACAGAGGGCGAGCGTGTGAAACGTCCATGCAGCTCGCCGCCCTCAAGCCAAAGAGAAACAGGGTACAGTGAAATCTCTATATAATGAACTTCAGTGGACCGTGGTAAATTGTTTGTTATTCTGGAAGGTCGTTATAGTAAAACCCCCAAAATTAACCAGTCTGGCATCAACCCGCCCTTTCATAAGTTGTCATCATTTGAACAATCCATGAAAACATCACTCTTGGCACTTGGCCCTCGCTGTTGCTATTTTCCATAGACTCCTCTGCCACACATGACCTAAGCACCGTTTAATAAAAGTGACCCATGCAAAACAGACACTGACACTGAGAAAGCTACTGACAAAAAGGAAGCTCCATGACGCCTCCAAAGTGCTATGTTTCTTGTTGTTGGTTTGTTTTTCACATTCCTTGCCACCTACACGGCAACTGTCGAGGTGGACACCTGAACCATTTCAGAGTGCAAGCATGGGTAAACAACACCATCTGGAAAGTGCGAAGTGCGACCGTGTAGCATTACCACGAGTATTGAGGTTGCATTTCTCCTAGTGCCGCAGAAAAAAGCGCGAAAGAAAGAAGGGCGAACGAAGGAAGAGTAGGAAGGAAGGAAGAGCTCACCTCTGTTGCTAGGCAACACTTGTCTGGACAGAGCATGTGTCGTCCCTACGTAATAGATTTTAAAAATTCTCTGCCATGTTCTCTCTCTCTCTCTCTCTTTGGAGGGTTTGGTAACACGATACGGAAAATGAATAATAAAATGAAATTGTTTATTTGCCATCCTGTCCATTTACAGATGGAGGGACTGTAGAAAAAAAGCTATCCTTCAACAGCTTGACGTGTCTACAATCCTTGTTTCTGCAGGGAGGCAGCATAAGATATGCACACATAACATATACATACATATATATAGCTGTATACATGACTTCACTGACATGTTTCTCACTCACACTTTGCTTCATGTCAAGAAATAAATGCAAAAACACAGATACATAACACTACCAAATATTACATCGAAACCGTATACATCAGTTTCAGTTCCTTGGATCATCAGCAGCAGCAGCAGCCTATTTTATGTCCACTGCAGGACGAAGGCCTCTCCCCGCGACCTCCAATTACCCCTGACCTGTGCCAGCCAATTCCAACTAGCACCCGCAAATTTCCTAATTTTGTTGCACTACCTAGTCTTCTGTCGTCCCCTACTGCGCTTCCCGTCTCTTGGTACCCATTCTGTCACCCTAATGGTCCAACGGTTATCTAACCTGCGCATTACATGACCTGCCCAGCACCATTTCTTTCTCTTGATGTCAATTAGAATATCGTCTATATCCGTTTGCTCTCTGATCCAAACCACTCTCTTTCTGTCTGTTAACGTTATGCCTAGCAATCTTCGTTCCATCGCTCTTTGCGCGGTCCTTAACTTGTTCTCAAGCTTCTTTGTCAGTCTCCAAGTCTCTGCCCCATATGTCAGCACTGGTAAAATGCACTGATTGTACACCTTCATTTTCAATGATAATGGTAAGCTTCCAGTCAGGAGGTGACAATGTCAGCCGTATGCGATCCAACCCATTTTTATTCATCTATGAATTTCCTTCTCGGCATCAGGGTTCCCTGTGAGTAATTGACCTAGGTAAACTTACTTCTTCACAGACTCTAGAGGCTGAGGGGCAATCCTGAACTCATGTTCCCTTGCCTACACTGAAACTGTAAGAAGCCAGCAGGAGGTTTCAGAAAAGTTTGTTAATCTGAAAAGTGGGTAATGTAGTGTTCATAGTAACGAGGTCTTGATGTACTCCATTTTACACCCAAGTAACCCTACCATTAGGTGGCGTTAGCAGCGCAACACTCACACCATCTCTTGTACTAATCTGTAACTACACTGACCGCTGCCGGCACCCAGCTACGCGGGCAAGCCGGAGTACAGGAGATGCGAGCACCATGTGGGCAAAGCAACATCAGGGGATGTTTGAAGGTCAAGCGCCCCCCACACTCAGAGCTTGAATGTGGTTTGCTGTCATCTTCTGACTCGTAATTCAAGTCCTGATCACTAAATTCAAGTGTGGGTGTAACATAGTTCTGAGCAGGACGCTTTTCTCGCGGCGCAGGCGCATGGGATGCAGGCGCACGAGATGCAGGCGCCATGGGATGCAGACGCCATGGGAACAACTTTCGATAAATGCATAATAACACTGGCAGCGCCCTTCGCCGAGATTTTACAAGAGAAGCGAAACCTAAACTGTTGGACATGTGGCTGGCCTTCAGAAATGCGCTTTGGCGAACTAAAACTACTTGCACTCCAAACCAAAGCTCACCAGTGAACAGCAGGCATCATTTTCAGGGGTAATTATGACCACTCAACACTGTCATACGGCAAAGCCGACTACATAATTTAATTCTTGACTTTCTGGGAGTCTTTTGATCACAAAAATTTCACCGACGATTACGATACGCTCTAATGCGAAGTTTGAGTGTAGTTCTATACGTGTTTTCATTTTGCGATATATTGGCGGGCGCGGACAATCTGTCTTGTGCAGCACATTGCAAATGGAACGAAGAGTGCCGCGACTACCTCGCTAATTGGGAGGTCGTGAGAGGCAATGCGCGGGCGCAATGCACAGCAGCCGCTGCAGACAGACCTCCAATCATGCAGTGCTTCGTTTCCACACAGACGACGCGCGCTACTCTGGCACCATCTCATAACCGTCGTTGCTGCACAGCCAGTCTTTCGCAGCACTACACTTTTCTTCTCACGCTTTCGCCATACCCTCCTCCTGCACTTTACTCCTCACGTTCTCTTTGCTGTTGCAGTTTTTCATCTCCCACTGCACTCGGCATTCGCTTTTATTCTTCGCTGTGCTCATTCACTCGGTTACGAGGTGCCACACCGACACTTGCCGCACGAATAGGTGCCTAAGAGCTGCGCTCTAAAATTTGATGCGAGCATGGCATAATGACAAGCAGCACGCTTTGTTCTTGAGCACGGCAGTAGGTGACAGTCAAGCCCCTTTTCACTACAGCATACACACATTAGTTTGCAAAAAGGTCCATCAAAAATCGTATCGCTGGAGCTAGAAAATTTAAACTGATTCTAAAAGTGGAGTGCCTAGACTAACAACTGGTTGGCACGAAGGGCATAAGAAATGACTCCAACACATCGAAATCGGCTATTTAAAGCATCGATCGCCGCTGATCGATCTGAATAGACGTAACGAAACAGTCAAGTTCACCGTAATACGGCAGTGTAATGCAGTGAAGAATATGCAAGCAATTTCAACAAAGCTTATTAAAAGTTGAAAGGGTCCAATGTGACGTGACATAGTATGTGTTCCCTAATTATGCAGACATGCACACACCATCTCCAGTCACAGTACGAGTGCCGAGACATCTAAAAATTACAGGGCCCCTTAAGATCTCTCTTAAGAGGTGAACGGCGAAAGCCTACTCTTCCTCCTCTTATCATTCGCCTCTTTCTCTTTGCCTCTTCTTTTTGCCTCTCCTCTTTGTCTTCTTTCCTTTAGTCATTACTGCTCACTACAATGCATTTATAGTAATTTGTAGTCAATTGGGGTCATTACAATCTGTCTTTAGACATGTTAGTCATATCATAGTCATCAGTAGTCATTACAAGTCATTTCAGTCATTATTAGTCATTACTTTTCGTTAGTAAGCATGTTTAGTCATTTCTAACCAAGTGTAGTCGTTACGAGCCGTTGTTAGACAGGTTGGTCATATCATAGTCATCAGTAGTCATCGCAAGGCATTTCAGTCATTATTAGTCATTACTGGTCATTACTAAGCATTTTTAGTCATTTCTCGTCAATTGTAGTCATTACAATTCGTCGTTAGACATATTGGTCATTTCGTAGTCATTACTGCTCACTAGTAAGCATTTTTAGTCATTTGTAATCAATTGCTTTCATTACAAGCCGTCGTTAGACATTGATCATTCTGTAGTCATTAGTAGTCATCATTGGTCATCACTAGTCATTAATAACCTCTACCAATCTCTATTATAACATTATCATTCTCTAACTGTCACTGTCAATCATCTTTCATTCTTTAATCTGTCTTCATATGGCGTGATGATGCTTCGGCGGACACTCCGGCGGTCAAGTCTGTTGACACAAACCATAAGCCTAGAAAGGCTTTCGCCTTAATAGTTCTACTCCCAGCTGTTTCTGATGTTGCTTTGGCCCAGAAAAAGAAAAGGTATCTTTTTTTTATTATTATTATTTCCACCCCCTGCTTTGCAATTCTCCTGAATTCCGAGGTTTCCAGGTCGGCAGTTATGCTGCTGATGATGAAGTCTGCCTCTTAGAGCCACATGCATGAGTTCATCGGCAGGAATGTTCCTGACATGGATATCCATGAATAACTTGTGCAGAGCCTTTTCTATATGAGGGACTTTTGGCACTTGATTAGCACCTGATTGCATTACACTACCTTTGCCTTGATGTCAGCCTTGTTGTGAAGAATTGTACTACTTAAAAGTGCTTCATTAAATTTTAGATTACTGCGGAACTTATGACTTCTCATTTTGTTCCACTCTATGTAGGATAGCCATGTTGTCTGTAGACTGGGTCTTTGTGCATCTAACTTATGGCATTGGCACACATGTGGAGCAGTGCTGGGTGACAAATACAAGACAAGATTTCCAAAGGCTGCTTGCGGGCCAGATGTGCCAATTGTTTGCACATTTTTAATTGTCCCAATGTTTGCTTTGTTACATTAAATATACTATGTACTTGCATGTTGTATCCTTGACCCCTCATACAAGTCAGCTAAATGGATTTCTTCACTGCTTTTATGTGATTGAGCAGGTGAGCGTGAGCAGAGAGCAAAGAATAGTAAACATTCTGCTTAAAATGGGTACTGAAAAACACTGCCCATGGTATTGCATAGAGTGATTCCATTGTTATCATTTGAATACAAGTATATATTAGCATAGTAATGTTTCAGAAAAAGAAAACTGAAGTAGGTGCATTGCTTTTTACAAAATAGGTGATGCTGCTTTCAAGCCCATCTCTGGAAGAGCTGTATCAGCAGACCTGTGCCCTGGCTGAGGATGAATCTCGATTGGGGACTGCGATGCACCCAGCACGTGTGCTCTCCTTTCTGGTGGGCCTCAAAGGCAAGAGTGAGACAGTAGCCATTGGGGGGCCATGGTCACCATCCCTTGATGGACCGAATCCGGACTCCGACCCTCAAACACTGATTCGGACAGCTGTGCGCACCTGCCGTGCCCTGACTGGCATTGACCTCTCGGCCTGCACCCAGTGGTCAGTGCTCATCTCTTGTTCTGTTCTCGCTCTGCCCCTGCTTAATCACTACCCTTCTGCACTGCTTATAACTTCTTGCTATCCTCTCTCTTATACCTGCCGTGGTGGCTTAGTGGCTATGGCATTGCACTGCTAAGCATGAGGTCGCTGGTTCAATACCTGGCCGCCGCAGCTGTATAACGATGGGAGCGTATTGCAAAAACCCTCATGTACTTAGATTTATCTGCACGTTAAAGAACCCCAGGTGGTCAAAAATAATTTGAAGTCCTCTACTACAGCATGCCTAATAATCATATTGTGGTTTAAGTCCCCCACCACAGCATGCCTAATAATCATATTGTGGTTTTGGTATGTAAAATGTCATAAATTAATCTAATTTCTTTTCTTGTTTTTGCCTGTATCCATTGCAAACAGACTCAACTGAATGCTCATTTAAAATTTTGCATGTCCTTAACTATTGGACCGCTTCACGCATTTTGTAAAGTCCATGTATGACAGTGTCTGAAACTTTAGGTGCCATAGTGTATATTTCATTTGGTCTTTTAAACTTTGAATTCTGTAGAGTGCTGCTAAAATTGATTCCATCTTCATTCTTTATTGATTTCCTACAAGGCTTATCAAACGGAATGAGTCAAAGTCCAGCCTTGCTTCTCGAAGGCTTTTGACGTCTTTGAAAACTTGTCTGTCATCCAGTGTGTTAAGCAGTCAAGTATATTGGCCTTCAGTGAAGCCTGTTTGTTTGTTTTTAGCTCCAAGATCCTTAGCTTGTTACTTAGCGGGTACCCAGTGCCACAGCAAATTGCTGCTATGCTATCTACCACTGCAATATTTAATGCAAAGCATTATTTGGCTCTTACCAGACACTTTATGGTAGGTTCCAGTCTTGCCTCGTTTTGGCCCTTTTCAAAAAAAAGAAGAAAGAAAGAAAATCAAGTGTCCAATAGTGAGATCGAACCTTGGTCTCCCAGCACAACATTTGGTGTTTGCCGCATGTTGCTTAGCACAAGCAAAAGCACATGAGCATGCACCAGTTTCCATTCAACCACAGAGTCTTAACGAAATGGGCGATTAATATTAAATCATACCACTGTCTTTCATGTGCGTCACGTCACACAGCAAGTTGCTTATAAAAACAAGAGCATGGCAGTGTCTCATTCTTCCTTTTTGGCAGCTGGTGCTTTGTGAGGCTGTGTTAGACAGCACCCACATTTTGGAACGGCCCATATCCCCCAGTCATTTTCTCATAGCAGCTGGTGCTACGTAGACACTGTATGACATTGTGCCACCTTCAGGATCAGCTTAGACTGTTACAGAACAGGTTGTAACGTTTCTTCGTTGGGGTATAAAAAAACCAGTCATTATGCCATTGCCTTTATATATTGTATTCGTCCTCATCCTACTGCTGTCGCCATACATATGCTCATGTCACACATGATTGCTCACCTTACGCAAACTTATTGGTCCATCTTATTACACTTTGCAGAACCCCAAACAATGCTGGATAGCCAGCTACCTGCAAATGCTTCAATAACATCAATTCCTACAGTGTGTGGGATCTGCATAATTGTTTTATCTTTACTATTTCACATTTTATTACTTTCTTGTTAGTGCTTAAAGTGGAACAATCTGTTGGAAGATTAGAACTCGTTGTCCTTAGGCCTATTCGCAAACAGACCTTGGTAGGTTCACTTTTGTTATTCACCGGGTGGTCACAATCTTGTGAAGTTTACATAATTTATAGATGTTGGTAGTGTTGAAATGCACAGAGGACAGTGTTGTGACCATATAGCTATTAAATCCAACATTATTATGAACCTCTCCACATGGCATATGCCCCCGCCTGTGACCGTCCTTGTTTTTGTCTTCAGTTGGCTGGAGCTGTGTGCCAATCATGCATGACTTTAGGTAGGTATTGTAGGTAGCCATCTAGACCACAAGTGTGAAGTACTATATATGATCTTCATAGGTAGGGGGGAGGGAGGGACGCGAGACATTGTCCTTGTGGTTCTTTCTCTGTTCTGCATTGTGCTGTTAGTTTCCTTTGCATCAAGATGTATTAGCCAGCCCACCTAAGCAGTTTGCTAATGCACTTTGCCAATTTGCTTTGATTTGACAATGATGCATGAAATACAAGTTGACATGATTTGAAATATCAGTTGGGACGCATTGGTTTTCCAGTTCTCTAGCCGAGTTTTCATGTCCTTAAAACCAGAAATAACAGCAAATTTAGTTCATTGATATGGATATATTAGGTAGACATGAAAATGCTGCCTAATTTTTTTCACATAATCGGCATTCCTTTCATGCAACTTCTCACACACATGCAAAGACTTCCATATTTCATTTGGAAAGAAAGAAAAGAGCTTGTTCATTTATTCACACCTGGTTTGTTGTGCTGCTTGCACATGTACACTCCACACTGTTTCTCGGGCTGCAATTTTTTGGTGCATAACACACACCTGCACATGGCCCCTAATTGTGGATATGTGCAAAGCCTTTGCTTTTATATGTATAGAAAGGTAGTCCAGCTGTAGTGTGCATCATTTTCGAAATAATTCTAACCATAGTTTGCTGACATTGTGAGAATACAGGAAAGGTGTGTGAAGAATTAGCAAAATCTGCTACAGTATTCTAACGTACCCAGAATAGCTATAGGCACTTCATGATTTTGTTGAGGTCAGTGCGTGTGAGCCCTGCTGTCACATGGTATACTGATATGTTAATTCTTTTGTTCCCTGATGTCTTGTGCAATCAGGCTGAACTAGTTATTATTTATAACACAATTTCATGGAAATCCTTCTGAAATACAACGAAAGCCTGGACTTCATGGAAGCTTACAGTGCACTAATGAACTACAGTAGACTCTCATTAATTCAAACTCGAAGACACCTTGGCAATTTGTTTGAATTATCAGAAGTTCTCATATATATGATTCTGAGCAAGATGACAGCACACATTATGCTTACACATCCATTTTAGTCACATCTTTAAGAATTTCTATGCTTTAACTACAAAAAGTAGACAGAGAGCAGAAGGGAAAGGTCTACAACTAGTTTATTGGCCATCTACTGATAACCAGACCTTTGAAAAAACAAAGCTGAATCCATATTACGAGTTTGATCATGGTCATCCAATAGGGTCACGCCAAAAATGACTGTATCAAAAATTACCAAACTCTCAATACAGACCTAAAGGTGAAAAGTCCACAACAACTGCCATCTATTGCTGACCAGACCTTTTAAAGAAATCGTGAATGGTCGATTGCTTCCTAGTTACGTGTGCCTTCAACAAAAAGCTCTCTATGGCAGTAAGAGCAGCCAGTTCGTGTTGAGAGTTTTCTGTTGCTTTCAGAAAGTTGCGGACCTGAGCAATGTAGTGGAAGGCCTGTGCAGGTGTCACATTGGGTTGCTCTTCCAGCTCCTCCTTTTCACTTTCGCTTCTGCATTGTGGTGGCAGCAGCTCGGCTACCAAGTCGTCAAGTGTGTCCTCCCTGCATACACACAGGTTGTCATCAGCAGCTGTGTTGTGCGCTTGCAGAGCAGAAGGCACTACGCTTGCAGAGCAGAAGGCACTACGCTTGCGTTGTCAACCTCGCAGCAGTTTTCAGCTTCACTTTGCTGGCATTCCGACAAAGTGCCAATGCTGCAGCCAGGGAGCTGAAGGCATGCTGGAAACAATTCTGTATTGTTGTTGACACTATAGCGTTCCATGCGTCGGCGAGCGTCCCCAACGATGACAGCAGTGTTACATTGTATGGCATGGAATTGTCCATACATAGCAACATTCTCCTGAGCAGCAGCTTCCGGTAATTCATCTTCAGGCATTTTATTACGCTTTGATCCAGGGGCTGGAGGACAGCTGTTCTGTTGGGAGGCAAGAATTCGAGGCGAATTGCTTCCGGCCCCTCCACGTCGCCATGTGCGGGGCAGTTGTCAACATGACCACTATTTTCCTTTTCGGCCTCTTCACCTGCCCATCCGGTTTGCAGAGCCAATCTTCAAATAAGGATTGCATCATCCATGCACACGTTTCCTACGTAAGCAACTGGGAGCTTTTGGACGACATTAAAGCACCTCGGGCGCTTTGCCTTCCCCACAACGAAAAGCTGGCTTGTGGCTTCCATCCATGTTAGGGCAAACAATGATGGTTAGCCTTTCTTTACTTAGCTTTCCACCAGTACATTGCTCCCCCTTACGACATAAGGTTTGATCTGGCAGGCGCTTAAAAAAACAGCCCTATTTCGTCGGCATTATATATGTTGTTCGGGGAGTATTCGTGTAGCTGGCTCTCGAGTTGTGTCTGCTGCCAGTCGGCAGAAACAGCTTTATCGACCGCTGCCGCTTCACCACTTACTGTTTTGAAGGCAAGGCCATGTCATTCTTTGAATCGCAAAATCCAGCCATCACTGCACTTAAAACCTTCAATTCCCAAGCGCACAGACAGTTCTTTGGCTTTGTTCCACAGAATTAGTCCATTTACTGGAAGGCTGGAGCTCCATGCGCACTTAAGCCGAAGGAGAACCAACTTTTCCAGATCGGGGTGTGCTGCTTCTCTAAGCCTTTTTCGATCCGGGGCGAAGCAGCTAGCATTGTTCTGCAGCTTGTCCTTGGCTTTAACAATCATCATCATCATCATCAGCCTGATTACGCCCACTGCAGGGCAAAGGCCTCTCCCATACTTCTCCAACTACCCCGGTCATGTACTAATTGTGGCCATGTTGACCCTCCAAACTTCCTAATCTCATCTGCCCACCTAAGTTTCTGTCGCCCCCTGCTACGCTTCCCTTCCCTCGGAATCCAGTCCGTAACCCTTAATGACCATCGGTTATCTTCCCTCCTCATTACATGTCCTGCCCATGCCCATTTCTTTTTCTTGATTTCAACTAAGATGTCATTAACGCGCGTTTGTTCCCTCACCCAATCTGCTCTTTTCTTATCCCTTAACGTTACACCTATCATTCTTCTTTCCATAGCTCGTTGCGTCGTCCTCAATTTAAGTAGAACCCTTTTCGTAAGCCTCCAGGTTTCTGCCCCGTACGTGAGTACTGGTAAGACACAGCTGTTATACACTTTTCTCTTGAGGGATAATGGCAACCTGCTGTTCATGATCTGCGAATGCCTGCCAAACGCACCCCAGCCCATTCTTATTCTTCTGATTATTTCACTCTCATGATCTGGATCAGCAGTCACTACCTGTCCTAAGTAGATGTATTCTCTTACCACTTCCAGTGCCTCGCTACCTATCGTAAACTGCTGTTCCCTTCCGAGACTGTTAAACATTACTTTAGTTTTCTGCAGATTCATTTTTAGTCCCACCCTTCTGCTCTGCCTCTCCAGATCAGTGAGCATGCATTGCAGTTGGTCCCCTGAGTTACTAAGCAAGGCAATATCATCAGCGAAGCGCAAGTTACTAAGGTATTCTCCATTTACTCTTATCCCCAATTCTTCCCAATCCAGGTCTCTGAATACCTCCTGTAAACACGCTGTGAATAGCATTGGAGAGATCGTATCTCCCTGCCTGACGCCTTTCTTTATTGGGATTTTGTTGCTTTCTTTATGGAGGACTATGGTGGCTGTGGAGTCGCTATAGATATCTTTCAGTATTTTTACATACGGCTCGTCTACACCCTGATTCCGCAATGCCTCCATGACTGCTGAGGTTTCGACTGAATCAAACGCTTTCTCGTAATCAATGAAAGCTATATATATAGTGGTTGGTTATATTCCGCACATTTCTCTATCACCTGATTGATAGTGTGAATATGATCTATTGTTGAGTAGCCTTTACGGAATCCTGCCTGGTCCTTTGGTTGACGGAAGTCTAAGGTGTTCCGGATTCTATTTGCAATTACCTTAGTAAATACTTTGTAGGCAACGGACAGTAAGCTGATCGGTCTATAATTTTTCAAGTCTTTGGCGTCGCCTTTCTTATGGATTAGGATTATGTTAGCGTTCTTCCAAGATTCCAGTACGCTCGAGGTCTTGAGGCATTGTGTATACAGGGTGGCCAGTTTTTCTAGAACAATCTGCCCACCATCCTTCAGCAAATCTGCTGTTACCTGATCCTCCCCAGCTGCCTTCCCCCTTTGTATAGCTTTAACAATGGTTGTCAGCATACTCTTGGTGATTCCCTGTTTCTTAACTCCAGCGTCGACTTCTTCAATAGCAGCCAATTTCTCTTTGAGGAATAGTGTTCGGTACTTCCCTCGCAGCAAAATGGTCGGTCGATCATGGAATGTGCGGCGCACTAGGTGTAGCAGCATGTAGCACATGGGAAGGCAGGTCACATGGTTCGGAGTGGGCAGGCACACCGGGAAGGCAGAGTAAGCCGAATGCCACGTGCGTCACTTTCTTACCTGCCAGGGAGGCACTTTCTACAGCGTCTTCCAAGCGCAACCGCGGAACTCCCTCTGTGGCGTTTCGAAAGCACTTTCATTTCTCAGAGCACTTCTCACAAGCCACACAAGCGTTGTTACATGACGAATGAAGCGATCATTACCTATAACATAGCGCAGATGAGGCTCCGCTTGGAAGACGCTGTGGAAAGCGCCTCCCATCCGCCGGCTCCCCCCCCCCTTTTTTTTCCGCCTCTTCGCGGCATGTTGACACAAGATCGTGCGGTACGGTGTGCACTGTTTTTGTGCCAGTGGCCCGTATGGTTTCGACCGTTTTGTCAAGTGTAGGCAGGCAATCAGCTTTAGACTAATTCTGAAGGCTATTCTGTTCAGATATTTTCCGATATGAGCATGCAAAAAGTATGAATTAACTGAATGACGGAGTTTGAATTAAGCGGCATTTAAATACATTGAAAACATAGCAGGCCAACCAAAAATTTGATTTTTGTTTGAATTAACCGAAAGTATAAATTATCAATGTTTGAATTATCATGAGTCTACTGTAAATGAAATTGTAACTGCCAAGTCAAATGAAAATGGCTAAATAATGGAGGGATATTGAAATTGGCACTTGTTTGTTGATTGCATCTCAAAAAGCGGTATTTAATTAAGGGGCTTGTACATTATATCGAGCAGCATTTCATTTGAACACTTCGAAATAATGGAAACAATTAGTAATTTAGTAAGTCAACACATTCATCACATGTACATTAGCCACCTTGATTGATGCAAGAATGGAAAGTGTTAAACAGGAAGTAGATTGTGTGTGCATGCAGTTGACAGAAGGCCTCATACCTCCAAGCTACACTGTTGTAAGTAGCTGGTTTGGCTTGGAGCAGTGTGGCCAGACCAAGCACTGCTGCAGGCTGTCACAGTATACAGTATGTACAGGGTGGCAGTGCTGTTGTGTACACAAATTTCTATCTTGGTGGTCAATTTGCATATTAAATTAGCGGTGTGTGGTTACATGTGTATAATATCAACTTTGTTAGTGCAGTTTCACCAGATCCTGCAAGGTCATCCCGACCTATCCCCTCCCCCCTTCCATATTACATGGAGCCAATTTTACTTAGTCGGACAGCAGCATCATTCTGCATCGAAGCAGGCCACATGACATAGCTTCGGGATCACAACGCTGCCATATCCACAGTAGGAGTAGTAGAGCTATTTCTTGACACCTTGTGGTAGACCAACCTCCGGACTCACTGCATTTACATGCATTGCACTGGGTGGGCTAAGTGACTCACTGCTACATTGCACTATGTTATCTGGTGGTTGGTAGATGGTGCTTGGTGGCATGCGCTGTAGTCATTATCGACTGAGCAGAATAAATAGCAGGTTGCAGCTCCTGGTTTGGCAGTGTGACCATTTTGTGAAAGGTGTGTGGGAGAATTTTTTAATTCTCTATTGCAAACTGTGGCTGGTGTATTGGTATGCAAGTAATTATGGCAGGCACCTTGTGCTTTTTGTCTCTAATAAGCATAAACTAACCACGTGCAAGTATTGCCACTTGTAAACCTGCTTCATCCTTCATGTAACTGTCATGCTGTCTGCTAATGGCTACTCAATCAGCTGCCCCACTTAAATGGACAATGATGATAATTGACAGGTTTAAAGGAGCAAGATGCCTTCAACAAAAGAGTGTGATTGCTGTGGTTGAGATGTACTCATCCTAAAAAGTATGTTGCTAAAATTTCAATGTCATATGTTATCAAAAAAATGTGCGGTGGGAGGCATTAAAAGAGAACTTTTGGGTACATAGGCCCAGGTAAAACATATACCTGACGGCACTCTGGCACCAGTCGTGTTGCCATCCGAACCTTTAGACCAACTGTCCTTCATATACAGGTATATGAATGCCAATGGGATTGTGATTTTGAAAGCAAGAAGGACTCTTTTTAAGAAGGATCTCGTTTCATAAATTTGCGACAAAAAAGAATTGTGAAGTACTATTGTGATAAACGCTGGTATGGAGTCACGGCCTCTCAACCTTTCAACCTTCGATTCTTGCCAGGAAAACAAGAGTTGAGCATTTTGACAGCAGAAAGATGCTCAGACTTGTACTCACGCTCAACTGTGAGGACAGGTCAGTCATGGCCTCTCAATCTTTCAACCTTCGATTCTTGCCAGGAAAACAAGAGTTGAGCATTTTGACAGCAGTAAGATGCTCAGACTTGTACTCGTGCTCAACTGTGAGGACAAGTCTTAGGTTCCGGATGGTAAAGTACATGTGCTAGGAAACCAGTGTCACAATAAAAACTTAAAACTCACTTAGAAATGAACATAGGATTACTGACTAAGAAGAAACTCTGTGCACACTGTTAATCATGCGTATAAAACCCGGGCGAAATGTTTCTTTCTTTTGAATTCAAAGCTCACGTACTTCCATATTTGTAAAGGTGTTTGTTAGTCACCAGCATTTGGGCCGACCGTCAGTGCAGGGCACAGACTCTCAGCACGAGCGGCGTTCCCCGAGCAAAAGTGCTGGAAAGGATGTCCCACTATAGCATTCCTCTTCTTCGCTACAATTACCCCCAGGAACGAAAAGGAAGCCGACGGGCAACCTAACAGCTCCTCACTATGAGGGAATCTTAGTACTGCTTGAGGCGCTGGTCGTTGACAATGTCTTGTCCACTACAGCGCATGTCCGAAGACATTTCAATGGGTTCAATGACTTAGTTGACGGGGGATTCGCGTTCGGCGATACGGTAGCACCCTTCGTACTTGGGCAGTACTTGGGCAGCTGTACAAGGGCTCCAGGAAGGAGGTCGGGTGCAGAAGTTATGTCACCGCCAGTGCTCTTCTGGTGCGCTTGGTTATTGGAGGTAAAGGCCCATGAGAGATCGCAGCACTCTTCAGCATGTCTTGCCGTGACAAAAATGGGCGCACATTCAGATGTATCCAGCCGGCATGATAGAATTGTGTCGATGGTGTGTGACGTGTGCCAACCGTACAGTAAGAAAAAGGGTGAAAAGTCGGTGGTGCACTGAGTAGTGGTGTTCTATGCGTAAGTTACGAAAGGCAGAATGACGTCAAATTTGTGCGGTCGGAGGTTACATACATGGCAAGCATGTCGCCAAGCTTAGATTTGAAGCGTTCTGTAGGCCATTGGTTTGGCGATGGTAAGCTGTAGTTGTACGATGAACAGTGTGGCACTCTTTAAGAATGGCTTCAACTACTTCAGACGGGAAGACACGTCCGCAATCTCTGAGCAGTTTCTGAGGAGGCCCATGACACAGGATGAATCGACGAAGCAGAAGCAGGCAATATCGCGCGCTGTAGCTGCCAGGAGGGCGGCAGTTTCGGCATATCGCGGGAAGTGGTCGATTGCCACAATGACCCAGCGGTTTCCAGCTAATGTGAGGGGAAAGGGCCCAAACAGGCCCCTTTAAACGGCCGGGTAGGGTAAGGTAAAGGTTGCAAAATGGCTTGTGAGAGACGGGGTGAAGATTCTGGCGCTGACAATTGGGGCAAGAGCGAACGAACTTCTTAACGTAGCTGTACAACCCTTGCCAGTAGCACTGCTGTCGAAGGCGCTGGGACATTTTGAAAACTCCCGAGTGTGCACACTGTGGATCGGCGTGCAAAGCTGCGCATATTTCAGAACGCAGACAGTGAGGTACTATTAAAAACCACTGGCAACCATCAGGATTATAATTGTGCCAGTGGAGAAGGGTTCACAAATGGCGATGTGATGAGCTTGACGACGCAACGTGCGAGTGGTTGGTTGTGCTGATGAACGAGAAAGCAAGTCTATAAAGGATCTAATCCAATGGTCCTTGCACTGCTCAGAAGCGATGATGGTAAGGTCGAGCAAAAGAACTGTAAACTGGGATAGTGAGCAGCAGACATCGTCATTAGTAAAGGGAGAGCGTGAGAAGGCGTCGGCGTCAGAATACTGGCGTCTGCTGCTGTACAGCACGTGGATATTGTAGTCCTGCAGGCGATCTTGTCCATCGGGCAAGATGGCCTGAGGGATCTTTCAAGGAATGCAGCCAACATAGTGCATGGTGGCCCGTGACTACAACAAATGGACGGCCATGCAAATAAGGCCAAAACTTAGTAAGTGCCCAGATGATGGCCAGGCATCCTTTTTCTGTCACAGTGTAACTCGTCTCGGCTTTCGTAAGCGTACGACTTGCGTAAGCCACAACATATTCAGGAAACCCCTGTTTGCGCTGGGCTAGAACAGCGCCAAGGCCAACACCACTGGCATCTGTATGCACCTCGGTAGGGGCTGTCGGGTCGTAATGGCGCAAAATTGGCAGAGACGTTGGCAAACAACGGAACTTTGTGAAGGCCTCGTCGTACAGTCGCCAACCGTTTATTCGGACCTCATGGGTACTGCGGAAATGTTCGAATAAACAGGTGTCTGAAAAAGCAGATTACGAAAAAGAAAAGAAATCCTTTATTTCCACGCACTTATTCGAGCTCGGCAGTAGGCTTGAAAAAATAGTGAATGCGCCGTTGCACACTGTTCCGTTTACGCACAATCAGATAAGCTTGAATCTCGGAGAGGGTCGTACGGTCGCTATAGGCAGCTGAAAGCACAGTCACTTCTTGTACACGCTCTGCATGCGACGGCAGCGTAGCACACGGTGCGTCATCTTCCGACTCGGAGTCATCATCCGGCGGCGCAGCAGAAACCTGACGAATGATCTCACCGTCGTCGAGTTCTGCGCATGTCAGTACAGCAGTATCAGCACCTGTGAAACTGTCAAATCAGACGGTGTCCGGAATCGCAATGCAACCACTGCGCAGGTCTCGACAGAACATTTTCAGCGTCAGTAGGGAGCACATCGGAAGGCGACAAATCCTAGGCCTCCCGGCACCCGCTTGCCGGCATGCCCCAGCACAGTCTGCACGGGCACTGTCAGTGCCATTAGACACTTGACGCGATGTTTCCGTATGCCGTGTTGGATCACCGCAACCTCGACACAGCACACAAAGCAAACACCACCACGCCGTCATGTCGACACAAGTTGCACAAACGAAAAACGTGGCCTACTCGCAGCGTCGTGCACGAACAAACAAATCAGCTGCTGGATTGTCTTGACATGGCTTACTAAACTGAGGCTGGAACTGCTGTAGCTACGAACCAGGCAGAAACGATGATGATGAGCGGGGATTTGCAGTAGCGCCACTTCGTGGGGCAGCAAGGAGGCTCCGTTCAAAACAAAAATGGGATTCAGCAAGTCAAACCATGCACCGGTCAGAGTCGGTGCATGGTGCTTTCGATCGAGTTGGCACAAGGGGTGTCCGAAAAATCGGACGAGAGGTTGCAAGGTGTCTGAACTTTCGGCAGTTGTTATACATTATGGTCTATGGGGAGAATGGTGGTGCTGCGAAGCAGACCGAATACTAATCGAGCATGTCCAAGTTTTTGGAGTCCGAAAAATCAGTCGGCGACTGTACTCTTATGACCACGAAGTGAGGGGCCCATTGCTTCTAAGTAGATTCGTCAGGGGCAATATGATGGCAGCAAAAGTGCGTATGAAGTGTCTGAAGTAAGAACACAGACCTATGAATCTGCTCAAATCTTTGATGGACATTGGCTTAGGGAATTCGGCAACGGCCCGAAGTTTAGCTGGATCAGAGAGAATTCCATCCTTGGATACAATGTAACCTAGAATTGTCAGCTGCTGAGCAGCAAATTGGCACTCCTTGAGGTTTAGTTGTAGCCCGGCGTTTGTTAAACACATAAAAACAGACCGGAGCAATTGAAGGTGCGTGGTGAAGTCAGGAGCAAAAACAACAATGTCATCAAGATAGCACAAGCACGTGTGCCACTTCAAGCCATGCAGAACTGTGTCCATCATGCGCTAAACGTTGTAGGTGCATTACAAAGTCCAAAAGGCATTAAATTAAATTCGTATAAGCTGTCGAGTGTCACAAAAGCTGTCTTCGGCCGATTGGTGTCTGCCATGGGTACTTGCCAATACCCTGAGCGCAAATCTAGAGATGAAAAGAATTCTGCGCCTTGTAGGCTGTCACTTGCATCATCTGTGCTCGGGAGATGGTAGTTGTCCTTGCGAGTGATCATGCTGAGGTGGCAGTAGTCCACACAGAACCGCGCAAGACCATCTTTCTTCGTAACGAGGCTGTCAGGGGATGCCCACAGACTATTGGAAGGTAGTATCACGTTGCGGCAAAGCATGTCGTCAACCTGTTCATTGATTACACGGCGTTCTGCAGGAAATGCACAATATGGACGTTGCTGCAACGGTGGTTGCAAGCCAGTGTCGATGCGATGTGTAACAGTTGATGTCCTGCCCAGTGAAGATTGCCCTACATCGAAAGAAAAACGAAATTCTTCTAAGAGGCACAAAAGCTGAGACCGCTGGACCAGTGTAAGGTCATCAGCAATAGAAGAACTGAACACATCACTGGGCGATAGGTCCCACAGGGTATGGGAACGGGTTGCAAACTAAAATGGTGCTGGAGCCCTGTGTGATGTCCACTGTCACAAAAGGTAGCAGCAGACCTTTCCAAGTGAGAAAGCGGTCAGATGGAGACAATAGTGCAACAGGTTCTGAGATTCCACTGCAGTACATGGGCACAGCCGTTGACATGTTCGGAGGAACGTAGGAGTCGGCTTGGGCAAGTAGTTCCATAAAAGTGAAGAAATGTCAGTGAGCAGCAAATTTAACAGCGCTAAGAGTTCTATTTCAGCCCGTACGCAGTGGATAATGGCATTGTGGCGCGAGCATAACGTCATGAGAGCGTGAGAAAAGGATGAGGAATTCTATGGCTTATAGAACGTTGTCAATGACCACACGAGCAGTGCAAGCTGCTAAGTGGTGAATATGCTGAGCACTAGCTGCATGGAGGGACAGCCCAGGAAGGGGCGTCGTGACTTCCCGAAGTAAGTGGCAAATCTTAGCGTCCATAACCAATACGGCTCCTGTGTCCATCAGTGTAGATGCACGAACACTATCAACAAACTCTTCGATTACATTCTAAGGACTGCATTGAAGACTTTCACATTTTGACGGTGTCGCAGCCCTTGCCTTTTGGACTGCGATGATTAGTTTTCCTTGTCCCGAGTTACGGGCAAGGTCGCATCGGTACCAAGAGAGCGACGGCAAGGAGATGTTGGGACAGCGGGTAGTTGACGTCAAGCACAATGTCGACGACATAGGCTATGGGGGGGTCATAATATGTACAGTTGGGCTGGCTGGTCATGGGTGGGGCAGTGCTAGGTGGCTGCACACAATTACAAAAACTTGTGACGTGACCGGCGTAGCCTGACACAAAACATATGAGCCGGTAGTCGGGAGTATGCCACCGGTTTGCTGGGGCAGATCACATCCATGTCACAGGACGCGTAGTATGGGGCAGCTGCTGATGTGACTGCATGGCGGGCTGCAGTCGGGGCCTAGCCACGACGTCGGAATAATGGAGAGGCATACTTGGAGAGAGTGGTTAGGTCCTCGCGACAACTTCAGTGTAGCCGAGTGGTGCAGCCACCAGGACCTGTTGGGGTGGCGCAACGACTTCAGCGTAGCTTAGTGGAGCAGCCGCAGGAAAATGCTGGTGCTGGTCTGGTAAGACTCGACGATTTCCTGCGCGATTGTGCAATGGAGCGGAGGCATAAAATTCGAGGCAGGCTGTTGCATACGTGCCAGCTGAGTGAAGGTTGTTAAGGAAAGCTGGCATGTAACTTCCTCCCGGAGGAACACTTTCATTTCTGCAAGCAGCACTGACTGGTCAGAGATGGCAGCCAAGCCAGCAATGTGCTCATTACCCGATGAAGGGCGACGTGCCGGCAAGCGCTGCCTACATAGTTTCTTGTAGCTTTGGTATAGAGTGACGATGTCAGTCACGAACTGGTTCTTTAAGTAGCATGTGAAAAGAATCGTCCTCTTTTCATTACATGTCGGATTTTGTCAGACTCCGACATCGTCATGTTGACTCTCTTGCACAAGTCCAGAACATCTTTATTGTAGCTGGTAAATGGTTCACCCGGTTGCTTGTCACATTCTCGCAAATGCGATTCTGCACGCGGCTTGTGCACAGCAGGGCAATCAAGCACAGCCACTAAAGAGGTCTTGAACCAGCACCACGTCAGAAAATCAGACTTGTGGTTGTTGTACCAGAGACTGACCACACCCGTGAGATAAAAGAGCATGTTGCTCTGTTATGTGGGATTGTCCCATTTGTTGTGGTCGTTCACCTTCTCATATGTTGTTAGCCAGTCCTTCACGTCGGTGTCGTCTGCACCACTGAAAATGGCAGGGTCCCTGTGGCGAGGCACACCAGAGCACATGAGCGACTGAGGAGGCGCTTGCTGGAATGGAATAGGAGGTGTTTGCTGGGATGCATCTTCAGGCATGGTTGAGCATAGGGTTCGGGATTAAAGTTCTAGGATTGATGTTGTAGGCTGAAGCACCTTCCACCACTTGTAAAGGTGTTTATTAGTCACCAGTGTTTGGGCCGGCCGTCAGAGCAAGGCACGGGCTCTCAGCAGAAGCGGCGTTCCCTGAGCTAGACCTACTGGAAAGCACTGGAGAGGATGGCCCACTATAGCGTTCCTCTTTTTTTGCTACAGCTTCATTAAAACCATTTCTGGTAACTTTTTTTAGTCAATGTAACCAGGTCATAGCCCAAAGCACTCCACCTTTAACGAAAAGTTGCTAGATGATGATAATAATAAGCACTCATAATTTTGTCTTTTTCATCTTTATTGTCTCTAGAAGTCCTTCTTATTATATTTCACACTGTAGCTTTAAATTACCTCCTGTGGTAGTGAGTCATTGCTTGGAATATGGAAACGGAAAACTGCCATGAATTTGCTCAAACTGTATCAGATCTCATGCTCGGCTTAGAAAAGTAGAAGTACTCACTGTTGGGCGTGTTGGTAATCTATACTCAAGGAAGAAAGGCACAAACGAACAGGGATGAGAAAGACAGACAGATGGGAAACATAGACTGCGCTCGTCTGTTTTTTCCTTCTTGCTCCTGTTCCGTTGTGCCGTTCTCCCTTGAATATAGAAAAGTAGTTTTCATACACCCACTTAGTTCACAGTAAGCTCCTTGGTATGTCTTTAGAGATAGTGACAAAGGGAGGTTCATATAATATTCTTAGGATAAAATGAGGGTGAGTTATTGAACTTAGCTGTAGTTCCATGAGGAATTTTACTAGGGCCATTTAATGACTATTTACGTAGCTAAAAATGTCATCAGAAAAGTCACAGACTCCAAAAAGGCAAAGTTGTAATTAAATTGACTAAAACTCACAAAATTTAGCAACTTTACTTCTAAGTTGGCAAAACTGACTAAAACGTGTATCACTGATAAGTGATCTCCGCATTGTGCACATGTTGATGTCTGTGAATTATTCAAGACATATTTATGGGTGCTATGTGTGTGTGTTGTATTTGCATTGGGTACTCTAATGTGAATTCAGTTTTGGGTGTGCGTTATAGTCCACGTGGCATAGATTTCTTCTGCACATCTGCTAGGTTCTAGTGCTCCAATTTCTCACAAACCTAATCACACCTCTTAGAAGGATGTGGTCCTCCTGTTCTCCTCTGGGAAAAAAAAATAAAATAAAAAGAAATTTTTTAAAAATATTCCTTCGCACACATCACACACATAATAATGCATAGCCCTCAAGGCAGGCAGTAACCGTTCATGGTTCGAGCCATTCAGAAGTATAGTCTGCATACGGACACCAGATGGCAGCCCTTTTAATTCTCTAATAGGATTGTAAAAGTATTTCTGTCCTTGAATTTTTGGTTGAAGGGGAGTCAACTTGCATGTATTTGCAGATAGTACAACCAGATCCTAGACAACTGCACACCATAGACAAAGAATTCAACCTTGTTCCTATTATACTAATGCCTCTTCTGCACAGATTGAAGACCGCACAAATAAAAAACATACTTGACAAAGTTTGGATGAGCTCTTAGAAGCCAACTGGTACAAAATTTTGCATCACATAACAGGGTATGACAGGCGAAAATTGTGCAACAAAGAGACATTTCTTATACAAAGACTGAAAAAAAAAGAAATGGCCATTATCGCTCACCAGAAATGACACTGAACCGAGAATGTTGAGAACCACTGTGGTTCCTCTGCATGACCTCCGAGATTCGGTGGTGTCCATGGTGCATTGAAAATATCTGAGGCCCTGGTCTAGGATTTGCATCGTAGCTGTTAAAGGGAAGCTGAAGAGTCTGTCGAATTCAACAAGACGCTAATATACGAATGCGGGAACCTTATAAACCATGCACGTAAAATTTTGGGCGTGATTTTTCACTTAG
This sequence comes from Dermacentor andersoni, assembly GCF_023375885.2. NCBI lineage: Eukaryota > Metazoa > Arthropoda > Arachnida > Ixodida > Ixodidae > Dermacentor > Dermacentor andersoni. Next base: position 175,165,671 of record NC_092814.1, read on the forward strand.
GAATGACTTAATCGCCGGTTAATATTGCACTGTCGCTCCGCCCCCCGTCGAGCGCAGCGCGCTGCTGCTGATGCTGACGATGCGAGCGGAGACCGGAAACCGCGGCGTAGTGACGTCAGCACTGGTGTTCCGCTCCTTCGCAGTCTCCGCGACCGTGCCTGACCGCGCTTGTTTCTGCGTGCGTGCCGTCATAATTTGCCTTGCTCGAGCCTGCATTCATTTGTTTGTGTGTATGTAGAGTGGTAGTTGACGTGCGCAGCATCAGTTGAAGTGGTGGGCCGATCATGCCGGCGTTCTGTGCAGCCTACAGTTGCACGAACACCAGCGGCCGCGACGATGTTCCATTACTCTTGCACGACAAGAAGCTTGCAGCTAAGTGGGAGGCTGCTGTGAATCGAAAGAATTTCAAGCGCTCAAGCACAACAGCGCTGTGCTCTAACCACTTCCGTGACGACGATTACTACCAGAGTTTATCAATAAGGCGTGAATGAGTGAGAGTACGACTTGCTGCTAGCAGGCTTTCTAAACGCAGCACGAAAAGGTAGGGGCAACGAACGCACAAAGGCAGGGCGGGTGCTTGCAGACGGATGGTAACTGGTCTTGGAAGACCTTATGAATACACGAACTCGTCCAAACCTGGATTTTGATTGATTGCTAGCACCTTCATGTTAGCACGCTGAACAGAAGGTAAATGTTCATCTCCCACCCTTGACGCAGGTTTGGTTGCAAACCGCCGTAATTTTTTTATTCGCACGTGCGTTGTGAAGAGCCAACATGCAGCTACCATAATGCAGTGCAAGTGTAAAGTTTTCATGTGTTTGAAAGCTGGCGCACACCAGGACGCTGCGCTCCCCCTCGCACACAGAGATAAAACGGCTGTCTCACGTAGCCGACGGAATTCGCCGCCTTTACGGCTCTGGTTACGAGTAACTTGCGGATGGCGCGCTGATGAAGGCCACTACACATGCTACAAGAGCCGGAAAACTTTTCCCGCATGTAAACCGTCTGTGTAGATTGCCGACAGCTTTGGGGCAGCGCACAAATGCCGACGATCGCATCACTCCTTACATTCCACGAGGAGGCATGCAGGAACATAACAATACAGTAGTTTACCCGGAAACGAACTCACTGGATCGCTGAATACAGCTTTTCAAAAAACATACTCACCAAAGAACATTTCTAACATGAGAAGATGCTAACACTTCGCTTTCGTTCGCGTCGAAAGTACTGCTTGCTACCAGCATCTTTTGCTTCTTGGAGAGGCCGGCTACGTATACATGTAGGGAGCAACGCCGAACTCCTCAGAGAAACTCAAAGTCTAGAAATTTACCATTACCGTCTCACCAAACCACAGCGCCAAACCACCTTGCACCGTGCTTCATGTGTAGCGGCAGCGGCCGGTCCGGACGAACACCAATGTTGACGTCACGAGGCGCCCAACCAATCACAGGCGGAAACGAGGCACGCTAGCTGCCCAAGTCTGCTGCTGCACTTTTTGTCGAAATAAAATCTGTTTACGCTTTCTTTCGCTCAATTTCAATGCAATATTCGAATTAGGAGGGTTGAAAACCATTACGTACAGCTCTTCAGTCATTTTTTCTGGAAAACTCTTCAGCTTCCCTTTAACTACCAGGTGCATGCATTGTCTATGGTTAGGTGCTGTTTAAGAAGTGTTAAGAAAATTAGGAAATTACCAGCCTGGTTCAACTACCAGCTGGTTCTTGGTTCAACTACGAGCTTTGCCAAAATTGCTTCAATAAACTACTCATTAATAACCAATTTAGCCAAAGTTAAATTTCGTTGCACTTAGCCTTTAACAACTGGCGTAAGAGGCAATGCCCTTGAGAGTCGCAAAGAGGTGAGAAAGGAAAAAAACTGAGGCACAGACGGAGAGACGACAGGGTCAACGCTGAGTGTTGCAGAGACAACTGTTCACTGTAATACTCAGAAATCAATGATGTCAGGCTGATGTCATTGCTGTCCCAGTTTGGGCCTGTAATTCAATAAAGCGTTGTTTACTTAGTAATTGGCATTTCTGAACTTAAGGAATATAACCAGTGAGTTTAAAGGTTTGTCTGCTTGTCTAGAATAATTTGCAGTTTCCTTTTAGTTTCCCTCTAAGAGTGCAGTCGAACTCTTGCTGCAGTATTCTGGAAACAAGGGGAAAAGATATGTATTCATACATATTAAGGGGTGCTGACCAGCTTGTAAAGATGAAAACATTTATCATGTGTGCCAAACTTTATCTTCTTGCATACTAAGCATCAAAACAAACATTGTATTTTGTCATGAGTGCTCAGTTTGCACGTGGCATTGTTGTGAGTTGCATACTCTCTGCGTCAGAGGTTTGTGTAATTTATATGAGCATGAGTTGCTTGCCTGCTCATGGCTGGTTACTTATATCACCTGTAGTGGCCTAAAGACATGTTGCGCAGTTATACATCTGCGGTACTGCCTTAATGGCTAGAGTGTTCTGTCATTGGGCACGGGGTTGCAGGTTTGACAGTATGGCTGCAAGGGCAGTATCAAAATAAATATCAAAATAAATTTTTGGTATCAAAATACATTTTTGTGCCAAAGTGCAGTGTCTCTTATAGCTCAGGTACTGCCCAAGAAAGACCTACCACCTTATAGATATTTCCATCGAAAGGAGCGAGCACCTTCACTCTGGACTGTTGTATGTGACAACAAAACACACATACTGTCACTTCTGCAATGCTTTTTGAGCAGTAGCAATGTATGTTTACAACAGTCTAGGGTGCATTATGGCAACACCCAGGACGCTCTCATTAGAAGGGCGTATACAGTATTGTGAGTGCCTGCTAGGAAAAAAAAAAAGAAAGAAGCACAATTTACCTTTAATAGATCTTTAGAACTTGAGTGCATATGGAAAGCTTTCGTCTCTGCAAACTGCCGTTTGTGCAAGCATGCTTTGATATATTTCAGGAGCTAATCACATTTAGGAAAAGTTGCAGCATGCACCTAGGGATGGGATAATTTCATTCAGGCTTGAACGTCAAGCTGCCTTTTGACGTATTGCTGCATAATGCTTGTTAATAACATGTCTCTGTCAGCAAGGTTGAAAGCACCTTGCTTGCAAGTAAAGTGTATAAAAATCAATTTACAGGAGCACAAGAGCAAGCTTACTTGTGTTGGGAATGCCCACACTTATGTACAGCATGGTTGGTTTCACAAATTTGGCGCACTTCTACAGGTGGGATTATTTGAGAAAATGTCTAGTAAATCTCGTTTTATATCATCTGACTGAAGTTTTATACAAGCACTTTTCCCTAATTCATATTAATTTAAATGTTTTCCCCTTCGTTTCCTCCAGCTCTCCCTCTTTAGGCCTCTGAGCCATCCCCCTCCCCCACCCTTATACATGTTTCCCATTTAGTGATATTTTTTCCAGTTTTTTTTTTCTTTCTTCTTAATTATTTTTTTTTACTTTGTGCAGAAAGATTTTCTCCACTGCAGTGTGATGTTAGCTGAGCATCTAACCAGCACCTAAGGCAGTAGATCTGGGGAAAGGGTTTTTCTTGCATGTTTTATCGAACACACAAGAAAAAGAAGTGATATCTTTGGCCACTGAAGAAACTTTGAGGGTAATTGTGAATTAAAAAAGCAATGCTTTGTTATTGTTGTGAGCTGTGGTATTGTTCTATAATTTACTGTTTGTATAAAAATTCATCAGCTTCTTTTTTTCTTGGGAAATTTATTGGCAGTATGTTTTTATAGCTGGTGAAAGAAGCACCAAAAGTGCTTGCAGTCAAATGGAATAGGTCTGATGGCTTACTTCCAGAGAACTTGACTTGCACTGATAACTTGCGTGCACACCCAAAGTTACATGAAGTACCTTCTGCGATGGTTAAAGAAATATTGCACATTACACTGTATGGTAAAGCTACCTTTCTGTTCCAGTGTATATAATCCTCCAAAACTGGGTGGGTAAAATGTCTTTTTCAGCATTTTCTGAATACCAATAATCCGGGTGTCTAAACATTGGATTTAGACAACCTGTGGGTTCAGATGTGTGCACAAGGGCTGCCAGTTGCATATGATAGGAGCATACAAATAGGGCGCTGAAGAATTCTGTAGGAGGCATGTGTGGATGCAAATGCAAAAACCTAGACGCTGCTTCCAGGGGCTGCTGTGCCACCTCCCTTGTGTGTTTGACACTTAAGCTGTGTTGTAGCATGCCGTCAATATATAGATAATTTTTCGCTGAGCTCAGCTGCTGTGCCAGAAACAGCATTGCTTGTCAACTAAGCCTTCATGCACATGGTGTGCTGTCAAGCTATATAGTCTTGGCATAGTGGCTCAGAGTAGGCATAGAGTAGAGGCAATCACTTCTTTGATAAGCCTGTTGTGTGGCCCTTTTTTTCAGCATATCTGTCACCTAGAAATTGCTTTCAAGCTATCAAGGGGGGGTATAAATTTCTTGTTTTGCCTACTGGACTGGTGTCACTTGTACTGAGAAGCCAGGACAGGTAACCATACTTCTACCCTTCTTGGTGCAACATTTAGGAGGCTACGATGTCGCATTGGTTGTTCATGACTTTTCTCATGAAATGATGACACCAAATGAAGCTAAATAGCTTTTTTTTATTTTTATTTGTAACTTATTTTGGCATCTTTAAGGTGTATTTTATTACATTTGGATTTTATTCAGCCTTCCTGCTGTTTCAACTGTGCCATTTGTTTAGTAGATTGATAATAAATTTTCTAAAATAAAAAAAAGACCATCTTGATGCAGTAATAAAATACTTCTTTTCATTGGTTCTAGACTGCATTGATGTAGGGTTGTGTTGGTCAAAGTATTAAAAAAAAATGATGAGGTAATCTGTGTTGCATGTATTAGGGATCTTAACACTTATTCTTCCAAGGCCCAAGCTTATGGCCCCCGTGCAGGTTAATGTGTTCTTACAAATTAAGTTATACAAGGCCACACACTGGATAAGTTATACAATCGTATCTGACACCAGGCTACCTCATTTGCATATAGGATCTTCAGATCAAGTGATTACATTCAGAAATATGAGAGTCAATAGGAACTGTGGTGCTGCTATCATCAACGGGATGTATGACCAGCAAGCCAATCATATTGGTTGCATACAGAATACTTGCTTTTACCTCCACTCTGTTTCTACGTCGGATCGCCTTGATGACTGATGCTGATTGTTGGATGCTTCCTGTGGCTGATGCTGCAGCTGCAGCAAGAAGAGGCATGGTACGTGCCGGGCCTGAATATGAGAGGCTTGGGCTTTGTTTCGCTTGTCCCACGACTCTGCTGCTGCACGAGTGATCATGAGAGAGCTAGTGAGGCAGTGCGACGACGTCCGGCGGGTGGGGCTCTGTGGGGAGAGGTGCACCCTCGTCTGGCAATGGTTGGGAGGTGGGGGGGGTCGGGGCGGGCAGGGTTGACGGCGGCCCCTGTTTGGCCCGCAGGTATCGCTTCGCCGAGATCTGCTACCGTAGGGAGAACGCCTCCCCCAACGGCGCCAAGGTTCCAACGGCCACCCTGGAAAAAGTGGTGCTGTTCTTCCCCGACGTGTGGCGCTGCATGCCCACCCGACAGGAGTGGGCCGACCTGGAGCTGCGGCTGCGCAACGCTGACACAGCGGCAGACGACTCGGCAACGGCAGGCGACGCAGCGGCTCCTTCCAAGGCACTCGGCCCTCTTCTTTGCTTCTACCACGCCTCTCTTCCCCATTTGCTCACTTTCTTGTTGGCACAGCATAGCCATTGGGGTGCCCTGGGCTTTTTTTTTTCTTTTTTTTCTTCATTTTTTACCACATTGGTCATCCATTGTGCCTCCACTGCTCGAGCCATGAATCACCCAGCAGGACGTGCCACTGCTGCTCCAGCCCCATCGGATGGAACCACCAGCAACGTTTGCTTGGGAAAACTACTTACATTTTATGTTATTTGCTCTCTCTCTCTCTTTCTCTCTCACTGAATTTTAGTACAGGTTGTCACTTTGGACATTACTTTATATTGGCCAAGATTTTTATGCCAATGCTTATGGGGCACTCTTGCCTGCTTTACTTTATTTTTTAATATCAAAGTGGTGGTATTGTAAGCCACACTTTGTTTTCAGATGTCAACAGTCATCGCAAGACCAACGTTGGGAAAGAGCCATCTATGTAAATGGGGAAAATAAGGGATTTGTGATCACAAGAAAAATAAGAAGTATGACGTAATGGGGAAAATACATAGGGAGTGGTAACTCAGGGGATAGAGGATAAAAAAAAACAATGAGTAAAAGGGATAAAGATCTAAGTTATGACAAATAACTCTCCTCGGCGACATTTTTAAGTTGTGAACCTTTTTGTTAAATTTTGGGCGTAAGAAGAAATGGTGAGAACAGATATCCAAAACTAAAGTTTATCAAATGTGGCTTTGTTTAGTCGGAACCTCAAATTTGTTTTATAGCGGTGTGTGAGAAGAATAAGGGGAATCGAGGTGCTCAATTTATAGCAGGAGTTCAAAATGTTTATCTTGCACTATATATACATATATATAAATATATATATATATATATATATATATATATATATATATATATATATATATATATATATATATATATATATATATATATATATATATATATATATATATATATAACTGCACAGTTCACATGTGTAGCCTCTCTGTACTGCACTGAATTTTTGTGACAAGTAAACAGTTTTCAACTTTGGCATTCAGCTTCAAGTGTTCCTTTTAGAGCTTTTAAGTAATTGTGTGGTCTACGTAAGCATACATTATATAGTTTCGCACAAGACACACTTAACATCTGAATTTGTTTTTAATGGCTAAATATGCTATTCTTTAGTGTAATGCAGTGTCTAGCATTAGTGGTAATGCGTTGTGGCTGCCATATCACTTGCATCTATTAAACATCGTCAAACACAGCCAAGCAATATTTAAAGCCTATCTTTTGCATTGTAAGGTGGTTTCAGGATATTGCAGCACTTGCTAAGATTAATATCTTCAGCTTTGAAGCCTGCTGTTCATGTGATTTTGCTAGTTTCACTAAATATACTCGAGAACTCCAGTTCATATGACAAGAGGTGCTTCTTTTCAGTTATTGGAATATGTTTTACTGTTTTAGCCTAAGATTTTGACTTGATTTTTTTTTGTAGAAGCCTTAAATTAAAACTAACTTTCGTTATAATTTTTGTACTGTCACAACTCTTTCCGCATACAGATAAAATACTCTGATTCAGTCAAGTTTTGCTTGCCACAAACTCTCCGCCAGTGTTTGTGAACTGCTAAGCTGTAACCAGTCTTTTTTATTTATTGTAGTTATCTAAACTTCATGTGATTTGTGTGGTGTCAAGTTCGTGATTCAATTAGCTTTCTTAAATTGATGCCTAAATATGAACCATTGCCTGCTTCCTCAGTACCCTTGTTTTGTAGCATTATAATGCATAAAAAGAATCTGGCATGGTAGCTTAGTATTATAGAGGTTGGCAAGCATTAATTGTGTAAGGACTGTGCCTCGCCTATATTACTAGCCAGTTTATCTATTTAACAGAGATAGGCGGGCTAGTTGGTGGTCGATATTGGAATGCATCGTGTAACCGCACAAACAACAAAGGACAAAGAAGGAAACACACAGGACAGGCGCGGAACTTCAACTGAGATTTACTCCGGGAAATGCCACATTTATACATGTATCATAATCACACTTGCTAGTCATCAGACAACCATCACTCGACGTTGGCATGCGGGCGTGAGTGGCATAAATTTGCATGTAAATATTTGAACTCTTTATCACTCAATGACACTGAAGAGTTGCTAGTCATCAGACAACCATCACTCGACGTTGGCATGCGGGCGTGAGTGGCATAAATTTGCATGTAAATATTTGAACTCGCGTAAGCAGCTCTTCAGTGTCATTGAGTGATAAAGAGTTCAAATATTTACATGCAAATTTATGCCACTCACGCCCGCATGCCAACGTAGAGTGATGGTTGTCTGATGATTAGCAAGTGTGATTATGATACATGTATAAATGTGGGATTTCCCGGAGTAAATCTCAGTTGAAGTTTCGTGCCTGTCCGGTGTGTTTCCTTCTTTGACCTTTGTTGTTTGCGCGGTTACACGATGCATTCCAACAGTTTATCTAAACTGCTAAATGTTCAGCTGCATACTCGCATGGGACTGCAAGATGCTTATTTCATACCTAGTGCCTGATGATACATTTATTTTGTTGCATTTTGATTCGTGCTGTCTGAAAAAAAAAAATACAGGAAGAAGAAAATGCTGCAGAGGAGACCAGCGTAAAGGAGCCGACTCATTATGCTGACTTGGACCCTAAAACTATGAAGGTAAGTGTCAGTAACCTGTGATGCTCCATTTTCTGTGTGCAAATGCAATAGCGTTCAAGTAGAGAGGGCTGTTTGTCTTAACTCGTGAGACAGCAGTGGCAGCCTGTTTAAACTGCATTTTCCTTGAGCGCACATGAATAGACCATAGATGTCAGATGACCTGCCTACTTGTATGATATAAGAAAATGCCTGATTTTTAGAGCTTGTTTATAAATTGGTAGAATAATTGTGCGGTTTATCATTTTTGTCTAATTTAACCCTTTGTATCCCAATGGCAACAAATATGGCCATAATAGAAAAGAATGCTGTGAATCTCATGTGTGTTGCTAAACTTTAATACCACTTGCACTTTTCGAGGCACTTCGATGCTTCCAAATATGCCTAGTAGATGCCACTGACTGTCCTGACAGCAGTGCTGCCAGAGAAAGAAAAATGGGATTTTCCTCCAGGTACTCAACTTACTATCTACCTGAGCTTTCTTACAACTCGTAAATAATTATTTTGCATTTATTCCGTTGTGATATTTCTTGTATGAAGGAGCAATACACAAGGACCATTAACTCCTATGTAAAATTTTTAAGGCAGAAGCAACTAGAAGTATTTTTTTGCCCCCACATTGTGTTGCATCCACGTATGTTGCCACCAGGAATGTGGGGTTCCTAACCTTCACATGCAGCATTGTGAGGCTGCCTTTTTGGTTGTACTGTATCACAAAACATGATGAGATGTAATAGTAATTTTGGTTCTTAGTGCACCACATTATCATTTGCCAGTGTAGATTTTGTGTGTGTGTTCACGCATGCACCAGTGGCATAGCCAGAAATTTTGTTCAAGGAAAGGTCCTGTAAGCCTCTCTCCCCCACCTCCTCCCCCTTCTTTCGTTACGCCCCTGATGTAAAAGTGGTTTTCTTTTAAGGGGGTATGGTATGGTAAACCTCCCAAAAAATCAAAGTTGCAATTTTGGCACAGAAAAATTGACTGCACTATGAGGAACAAACCTGCGGAAGCACGACTTCGAGCGTCCGCTCAAAGTGGTTCAAATGTCGTGCCGAAGTGTGCCGTGCGCCCTGGCGTTTAAAAATAGCAGGGAAGGCCGGTTTGTTTATCATTGTCGTTCGCGGTTTTGATCGTTATGGCATGGTCTTTTTTTTTTTTTTTTTCTTGCTTGTGTTTGTGTGTGGTAAGTAAATGATTTGTACTAAAAGATCATATATTAATTAAAGGAAAATGACACATCCACCCAATCGTAGCAATTGCCACAAAGGAATCCCATACGGGTTCCTCAAACGAAAAGCGTCGCAGTTAATGAAAAATTCTTCCTCATCCAGGGCTTGAACCCAGGACCACCGCCTTTCTGGGGCAGCCACTCTACCATCTGAGCTAACCAGGCGGTTAGCAGATGGCAGGGCGAAGTTGAATTTGTTAACAACTCGAAGCAAGAGTTTGACGGAATAGCCCTTTGTAGGAACGAACTATTACATCAAACTCTTGCTTTTGCTTACGTGGTCGTGGTCGCCTCTGTTTCGAGTTTTAAACATTTTACTTGCCCAGAAGATGGCACGATCGTCCCGCAAATGGAGCAGAAAGGACTTTCAAAGGTAATGGGTCCTCTGAGCAAATGTACTATTAATGGACGAATACAGAACACCAATGAGTCGCTCAACCAACTCATCTGGTGCCACTGCCCCAAGAAAACTTTGTCAGTGCTTACACATTGAAGACAGAAACTAAAGATGCTGTAGCCTACTACAATGACGGTAATTCTGCACAAGAAACTGTTCTGGAGTCCCTTGGTCCATTCCAGGTCTCTCTTGTAATATTGTCCTCGACAGGATGGACAAAGGGCGTGTTGACAGGGCAGAATTCTACGACTCTGCCGAGAGCAAGGAAGGACGACAGTTAAAAAGGAACAATAAGAAGGCTTTTGGAGACACCTGCAAGAAAGGCAGCAGTGAAATGTATTCTCCTGGGGCATTCTGAGCATCCACAAGCAGTATTCGAGCATAAAACTTGTATTTTTCTCAAATTGCATTTTAATGAATTTTTCAAATTCAGTGTACCTTTTCTCAGAAAGTATTCATCCCATTCCAGTGAAACTTTGTACACATGTACTACAACCAGTCATAAATATTCTGAACTAAAAGAATCTCTGATGATATGAATGATAACACTGGAAAGATTTACACTGCAAGAAACCCCGCTTGTGGCTTCGTGCAAATGGAGTTCAGATATAATCTATGGGTATTTAGAATAACACTGTGTAATATCACCACATTCCTCTCCTTGGTTGCAGAGAAAAGGTACATAAAAAAACTAAACACACCTGGAATTTTGGGAGTGGGCCACAGGAAAGTCACACCATCTAAACACAAACAAAGTGTCTTGTGTTGTACCCAAGAGCATCTTTTGTACGTGTGTGAAATTTGGTGCAAATATCTGCAGCCATTTCTAAAATATTACGTTAAAACTAACATGTACCATTTACCCTACCATACCTCCTTAATGCAATACGCTATCATTTTGTAAATGTAGTTAATGTAATGAACAAGAAGAAAGGAAACTTCTTATGATTTGACCACGCATGCGTGCACGAAGAAAGGAAACTGAACGGCCCGATTTTTGTTAACATGACCAGGGTTATTAGCTGTGGTCGAAATTGAAGTGTCGAAAATAAATAAAAGGGAAATGAAAGTGGATGAAAAGATAACTTGCCATCAGTGGGAGCTGAACACACAACCTCCGCATTTAGCGTGCGTTGCACTACCAAAATATATGTACGTAGTACATGATGCAGTCGACTCTCGTTACAACAGACCCTGATAACCCGACAAAATATGTCCGTTTTATCCGAAGTCCGTAATATCCGGAACACCTCACTTCTGAAATTTTGGTCACGATGTGTAACAACGTTCATGCAAAAAATCAGTGATAAACGTCCAAAATAAAAAACAAACAAAAAAAAATGTAGTTTTGCCCGAAAGGCAAAGTATCGATTGCGATAGCTAATTAGTAGGCAGCTATGCAAAGTAGAGATAGTAGTTTTGTCAGCCATATAAAGTTCTAAACATTCGCTTACTAACTAAATTAAAAAGCACAGTGTCACGCACACAGGTAAATATGAACACATCTTGCTCGATGACCGCAAAAAGTCGCTGTCAAAACGGTGGAGTGAGGAAGCACGGCAACAGCAGCGAGCGAATTGACCATCATGTTGTCTCTCGCACCAATGCGAACTAAACGTTGAAAGCACAGCACATACGAAGCTACCAGCACTCTGCATACACTTTGGCCGCATCGCAAATCACTTTCAAGATACGGTGGCCGTGCCGTAAGCAGCAGCCGCCGGAGTAGAACCCCCTTTACCCCCCCCCCCCCCTGCCTCGCGTCCAAAAGAAGTCGGTGCACTTGCCCCCCCCCCCCCCCCCCCCCCCCGCCTTGCTCCCTTACGCGTGCTATATTGAGCCGTGATTGTCGGATTACCCTCACAAGTCAGTTGTTAGCCTGTGTCGGCATGGAAAAAGTAAGTTTCATACACCCGATTTTGACTAAAATTGCCGCTATTTTCGTCTGCTGTAGTCGATAGTCCGTTGTAGGGCAGTCTGTTAAAAGCGAACTTCGTGGCATTCATAAAATAGGTAGGTTGAAATATGGTCTGTTATATCCGAAAGTGTGTTCTATGTGGGTCCGTTGTCACGAGTGTAGATTGCATATACATGCACTGGCACACAGAACAAAGCTTCAGTAAAAAAGTGCAAAATGTATCTTTGCTTTGAGGAAGATGGTCCAGCAAACTGTTTCTATAGGTTCCACAAAGAAGAACCCTGTATTCCTAGCTTACATGTTTGGGCATGTTCATTTTCTTAAATGAATGAGGTTAATTAAAAGAGGTTTATTTTTGATACAAAAGCATGAAATGGCGCATTGAGCGAAAGAGATGCTGTCCCACTTCTCTAGCAGCACCTAAAGTCTCTTTGGCTGCGATGCCACGTCACGAGCACACCTAAATGAAGCACAGCGGGTGAAGGCATCGCTGCGACGACAAAACACTCGCTCTTGCTCTCGGAAGCCTGTGTTATCCACGCATTCCTTATGCGCATTAGCTCTCGCCTGCATATAAATTTCACCTCGGTATGGCCAAATCAAAATGCGCCAATGGTCTCAACACGCTCGCTTGCCCACGAGGAATTCATAACTCAAAGGACTGCTCAGCAGCGTTCACTTGGACATTAATGCTTTCGCACTCGCAACTCATAAGAATTGCTTAGGTGTCCTCAAATATTTTTTCTTTGTGCACCTTCTAAAGGAAAGTCAACCATTAAATATCTGCTTCTTCGACTGCGAGCAGCATTGGATACAAAGGGTTAAGGTAGAACTAACCTTCGAAAAATATACAGATACAGTCGTTCACCAATTTTTTAGAGCATTATTTTTTCAGATCTGTCAATTATTATACCTGCCCTCAGCAGCGACACTAACTTATGGAACCAGTGTATAAACGGCAGCCATTATTTCGGCTGCTGTTATGTGAATAATTCATGAATAAACTTGATGAATATTTCTGTTTGTGCTTAAATGTGGCACACTGCAACTAACGAGCAGTGTGCCCCTTCACAGCATCCCTAGAGAACAAAGGCAGTGGATATTTAATGAACAATCAACATTTAGGGTAATCATACAATGTTTAGTATATTTCATCTAATATACTAGTGCTTTTTTGGCTTTGATGGTAGTATTTTTCATATTCCAAGATTGGCAAGTCTAGCTCTAGATGTCAGATGGTCCAAATTTCTGATCCCCGTTCCTCATTCCCCATCTCCTGCACGCAAGTTGTGCATAGGAGCTGGGACTCATGTACCTTTCTTCTACAATCCATCATTCCAACATAAACACAAAGCTGTGGGAAACGGTGAAAATGTAGTGCAGAAAGCGACAGAGCTCATTATGCAGCATTATTGGCTAAGATGGCAGCATCAACAACTTTGTTGTACTAGACTTCGTGCAAAACTTGCCTGCTATGGTCAAGTACATGTCACAAGTCAAGAACGCAGGAGAGGCTCCTCCCCAAAAGCAGTTCCATCTACCCTTTGTTCTCCAGGAGATGCAGGAAGAGAAGGCATCTCAGCTGTTCAGCAACAATGAACATGCTGCATTCATACACCTTATGCTCAAAGAGCCAAAATTCTCAATCGCTGAGAAAGTGGGTTAAAACAAAAATTTATTGTTTGAAAAGCGACTAGAAGAGGTATTTCCCCGTACTCTCCTTGTGCACCACTTTCCTAGAAAATGCATCTTGACAGGCTGAGTGACCTGGTTGACCCCTTCACATGAAGGCATGGGCATCACACTTCATTAACAGGAAGCTTCCACAGCAGAGGAATTTCATGAAAAAGAAACACCTGAGCAAGATAGTGGACATGGGATACCTAGGAGAACGAAGAATAGGGAGAACAGGCATGTGTAAAATGTTCCCTTTGAGGGTTACTTGTTGCTGCATTCTTGAATTATCACCGATTGTAGTGCTTGACACCCGAGTATGACCTGTGCTAGGAGAAACATTGAGTGTTAAACACTGTTTTGATTCTATGTTAGCAGAGAGTTATTTGTATAAAGAAATTATTTTAAAATGGTGCAGAGACGTAGGCAAAATGGCTTGACGTAATACTCTACAGTGGAACACTGCAATAAAAGGTTTAAATAAAAGGCATAATTATGTATGTTCTAGTCACTGCTGAGTATGTTCTGTTTGATGAAAAATTATTTTACCAGTAGTGGGGCTATTGCTTGTGCGTACATATGTAAGTGAGTGAACTACAAAGTTGTTTTTTTTTTCTAAATGGTGCTGCTTTCCTTCCGTTTGTTGTCACATACACACTAGCGGAAAAACATGCGCGATGCAAAAGCTGCCTCGCGGCAGTGTTTTTGTGCTGCAGGAAAGGTCGGTTCTAAACCTTTTTTGCTTTCCGCAGCAGCAAGTGAGTTGCGAATGCCAGAAACCAATGGGAGCGGCCCCTTCAGTTACGTGCGCGGGGGAAACGTGTCATACGGACCCGCCAACCGCTCTATTCGTACTCTTGTCTGGTTCAGCAGGACCGCTTGTTTCGCATTATTTTCTGCTGGCGTCAGCTCTCGCTCACACTTGTTTTGGTTGGCTTGGATGGTCTCGTATATGCAATCCGCCTCTTTCATGGCGAGATGGCGCATGCGCCCTGCCCTAGCGGATTAGTCGTGAAACGTTTTGGAAGGGTCGAGCGCGTGGCCGCGCGCCGCGAAGTCCCCAGAAAAAAAAAAACACGCTCGGGCGCGCGTTGCTGCAAACACTCGTGCCGTGTACTGCGTTGAAACTATCGGTAGCTCGACATCGGTGCGGTGCCGAAAACGTGCGTAGCGTAAGACCGCAACTCCACTTTAATAGAGAAAGTCGTCAGGGCATCGTCAGAGTTGTCTGGACTGCACTGTGAGCCAGGTAGTTGCCGCCTTTCATGAATGGCTCGATAATTTAACGAAAAATCCGTGCGTTACACTTGGGCGACACTTAAGTACATCACGTTGCTGACGAAGTCTTTTTGCAGCATCGGTCCTCACTTGCTGGTGGTGGCAGCGCGTTCCTGACTGCACGTACTTGTAAGGCCAGGGAACACTGGGTCGATACGAGACTGACAAGACGCTCACTCCAATGATTGCCGGACTATTGTGCGTCACTGAAACCTTTTTATTATGCCAGGTCGACAACGACGCAACCGACGAGCGCTATTTGTACTGCGACAGGCTTTCTTGTCGAAGGCACCGGCAAAATCACCGTGCTGAGCATCGTTCGACCGAACCCTGCGCGATCGGCCGTTGGACCGACAACACAATAGCGACAGCGTCTTTGCTTGTATATATAATTAATCATGCTCAAAATTAGTCGAGCACGCCTACCAAGTTGAAATGCACAAGCTTTAACCCTCTCAAGCCGTGCCCACGAAGTTTGAGCCAATGTCGATCCTGTTCAGCGAAGGTTAACCTGGCGCCGTCGAGTTCGTGCACTTGCTACTGGCGGACCTGAACTGAAATGTAAGCAGTTAGGTGGAACGAAACTTCTTCTATAGTTCAATTCTGGCCTTAGTGATTTGAAATCAGCTACACTTCACTTCGCACGGCGCGTACACAATAAGCGGTAAGCGACGACACAGCGCTGTGCCAACACCTGTACGTCACCCTACCTGTAGGCTGTCGGCCGCATTCGCTATGTGTATGGGTGGGCCTGTACGTGTTGCTTTGCCGATACATGTCTCAGTTTCAGAGATGCACTGTTTGCTTCTACGTCAAGCAGCAAACAAGAAACGGTGTATTCGGTACACAGCAGCATGAACAACCGCCTCGCTCAGTTATACTAACGCCGTGTGAGCGATAGCATCCACGCGTTTTCGTGAGAGAACAACATGGCCTACAAATGAGCACTTATGTGAGTATGGCACGTTAAAACTAAG
This sequence comes from Dermacentor andersoni, assembly GCF_023375885.2. Lineage (NCBI taxonomy): Eukaryota > Metazoa > Arthropoda > Arachnida > Ixodida > Ixodidae > Dermacentor > Dermacentor andersoni. Next base: position 175,181,479 of record NC_092814.1, read on the forward strand.
TATGATGGAGTTAAAGAAAAGCGAGAAGGAGTTAACAGCCCGTAATATATGTACCTGGATCACAGTTGCCATTGTTTAAGTGGTTCGGCCACTCATATTTACTCGTCTCGGTGTAACAACATGGCACATGTGCGCAAATATGCATGTTTTGATACATTTTGACACTATTTCATATCGGCGATGGACCTTGTCCACAATATTTGACGATAAGAACTACCTGCGGCTGTAGATGTAAACGTGTGCACTGCTCTAATAAATCCGACGCAGAAGGCTGCGCTAAAATAATTTTTGAATATGCGAAACGTCTAAATAATGTGTAAAAAGAATACAAAAAGTGATGTCCAAGTGCAGAAATCAGTGAGAAATTCCAAGGCAGCCGTGCCGCCAAACGGAATTCAGCGTGCCTTTATCGGCCGCACTGTTTGCAGAACAGCGTACTCAGGCCTGCTCACCCAGTAGTCATTGAGTGCTACATGGCTTCAGGAACGACATGCTGTCCCGAAGAAGCCATTAATAATGATTCGCAATCCACGAAACTCACAACCGACACGCACTCGAAGTAAGCGCAGGTACACAAATCAACCGGCGAAAGCCCAAGGACCCTTCCAAAACGCTTTCAGCGGCGTGCGGCAGAGGGCAGCACAGGAAAATGAAAGAGGTGGATTACAATGACAAGTGGAAAGACTTCTTAAGACGACAGCCTTTCGTCACCTGCCACATGTTTTGATTTAGATTGTGGGGCAGTGCATGCGTTACTGCTAACACAACATTTAACAGCTTGCTTCAGCTATACTCAAGGGGGAATGTCACTATATATTTGCCATCTGTTTCTGTTTACAGCCAGCCGATGCCAGTGATAATGTGGGTGGAGTGCTGCTTGGACCGCTGTTACAGCAAACGCAAGAAAGAATAGCTTTATAATAGGATTGTTACATTATCCCTGCCAAGTTTCCTGAACTGCTCAGGTTATAATTCAACTCAATGATGTTTAGCTCAAAAAAAAAAAAAAAAGGTGTTTACTATACTTTTTCATGATCTCTGTGTCTGCTGTTGCATATGGAGGGGATTACAATTGTGTAACATACAGAGCTCCCGCACAGTCTGTTAAAAGGCTTGAATGTTTTGCAAATTTAAGTGCGGTGTTGTCTCTGCAGGTTGGTGACCTACGTGTGGAGCTGGAGTTGCGTGGCTTGTCCACAAAAGGCTTGAAGTCACAGCTGGTTGCACGGCTTAGCAAGGCTCTCAAGGCAGAGGCGGAAATGGCTGAGGGTAATGAAGAGGAGGAGGAAGAGGAAGAAGCTGAGGAGGAAGTTGAGGAGGAGGAGGTTGAGGGTGAAGACCCAGTGGAAGAGGCTGTGCTGGATGAGGTCAAGGAAGAGGCCGGTGATGAACTCAAGGAAGGGGAAGATACTGACAGGCCTGAAGAAGAGAAGGAGGCTCTTGGTGAGGTATGCATAGGCCCAACTTTTTATTTGCTGTGAAATATTGCTTCATAATTGACTTATATTCTTCTCATTTCACTTTCTTTGGTACGTATTCTCAAGATTGCACCTGAACTTCATTTTACTTGATTTTTCTTTCTTTTTTTTTCCATTTCTGCTTATTCCTTTTCCTGCCTTTTGCTTTATGGCTTTTTTCTTGTGTACCACCGGTCAACATTGATTAGGAGAAAAAAACTGTTTGGCTGCTCAGTATATACAAGCGACACAAGTATCTGCCTCCACCCCCTTTGTTCTAATGAAATGAGTTTGGCACCTCCCTCCTCTTTGTAAACACAGGCAATGTGAAATTCTAGCCTACAAGTACAAGAGCAGAAGAAGAAAAAGCACCTGCCATTCTTTCAGCTGAAGTTACTGTGGTGGGTGGCTGCAATAATCTGTGGCTTAGGCAGATTTTTTAGAGCAGTGAACAACTTTACCCCTTCCATGCCGTGGACAAGCTCGGTTCATCCACGCATTTCTTTCTTTCTTTCTTTCTTTCCTTCTTTCTTTCTTTCTTTCTTTCATCTTCTTCTTTTTCAATGCCATTGACGAGCTGGTTTCGTCTTAGTGGTCTGTCATGCTTCTGGTAGATGGCAACACACAATTTGTGGGGTAGCGCAAACAGGAGCAAGTTTATTCTAATGGAAGAAGTAAAGCATGTTGGCAACTGGGGTCTTTAAGAATAATTTGGCCATTTTTGGTCACATTTCAGTATAATAGTGTGGTACGGAAAGGGTTAAGACAACTAGTAAAATGCTTGCACCTGCCCAGGACCACTTGCCACGAAGTGGTTATGAGAAGGTAGGTGACAAGTGGTTGGCACTGGTAAGCATTTATCTCCATAGTGTTGCAGCATGGAGGAGGCCTATAAGCTCCCTCTGGTACAAGTGTTCAAAAGAAATTTCTTGAAATGAGATGCTTAGAGAAGGGAGTGTATATGAAGGAAAGTGTTGAGCCCCTAGCCAGGCACTTAGCGACTCCGGGGTCACCCATGTAGAGTATACCACTGAATGATCTGTGAGGTTTTGTTTCAAGTCTTGTCGCAGTTTGGTCAAGATTTCAGCCCATTATGCATCCTTTAAGGGGACCATCTACTCTTCGGAACATGCCTTGAAATTCTCTTGCTCTTCATCTCACCATGTTCGTACATCAAATGACCATTCCGTGAAATAGTGAATTTGTCTAAGGGTGTGTGAATATTCGAAAATTTCTAATAACGAATATAATAATGTTCTATTCGATTCAGCCTTCGAGTCGAATAGTCATTACAGTCAAACCTCGATATATCGAACACGGATATATCGAATTATTGCGTATATCGAACAATTTCTATATCACATGGAAAATCGCATGCATTTTTAATTCTTTATTTCGAACGGGGCCGGATGTAAAATGGATATATCGAACTCCGCCGCCCCAGACCAAGTGCGCTCTGTTGACAGGAGGCGAGCTTTCCCGCAACACTCTCGAAGATAGCGGCGGCGCGATCGGCGTTCCAGACTGCTGCGTACGACAGCTGCCCACATCGGTTGCGCCGAGGGCGCCATTTGAACGTAGCGGCGTACACACGCGGCGGCTTGTAACCAGCACGGCCGCCTCGATCACGCGCGCACCTATGCGCGCACGGCGGGGCAAGCCGCCTCGATCACGCGCGCACGGCGAGGCTTGCCCCCGCCGTGCACGCGTGATCGAGGCGGCCGTGGAGCCAGTTGGAGCGCTTTGTCGGTGCTGAGCCACACATCATGTGCATTGCGGACTTCGTTGGCGGTGACGACAGCACCGAAACAGTGGCGGAGTTAACAGACGTGGAGATCGCGGCAGAAGTGACTGCTGAGCGGCCAAACGAAGACGCTGCCGAGGCTGATCCAGCAAGCGCCGATGTTGCCCCGCTCCAGACTGCAACTGAGGCTGTAGCTGCTTTGGCTGTTGTACGCCGCTACTGCGCCGCAATAGAAGGCACTGGACTGTCTCTTGTGGACCGTTTGGACTATGTTGAGGACGCCGTGGTCAAGCACGAGGTTGCTAATATGAAGCAGGCTAGGCTGCTTCAGTACTTTCAGCGAACTAAATAAATACTTTGCTTGAAGCTTCATGTGAGTATCTATTGCGCCACGATTGGTTCATTGATTGATTTGCGCTAGTTTCTGACGCGTTTTCTGCGTGATTTTATATATCGAATTCTGGCTATATCGAACTATTTTGCGATCACCGCGCTGTTCGATATATCGAGGTTCGACTGTATACGTAACTGCGAGTATTTTTCGAATACTTTTCAAATACTTCAAAATAGCAATTGCACCAAATTAACACAATATTGGAACAAAAGTACGGTAAATTTTCACCCCCCGGGCATACTTTAGACATAAAAGATTAGAACTTGCGCAGTGCAGTAGCCTACTTCACTTAGGTAGGTAGCCATACCTTACAGGCTGTACAGCTATCATTCACGCTATCTTAGGAGCCCTGTTCATGCAAAGAAACTACTTGCTTGCTTCTAATGCTAAATTTGTGCTTTTAATAAACAATGCTTGATAATATAATATGGGATGACAGAATTCGCTGACATTAAGAATTCTGGTATGTGAACATCATTTTATATTAACTGTGATAACGGCTGTTCATTATTTGAAAACTATTCGAGAAGCATTCAATGTTCGATTCGATTTCCATCAGGCACTATTCAATTCATATTTGATTTGGTCTCAAAAATGTCTGTTTTTCCGCCATATGTGACCGCCCAGGGTCAATTTTTTTTATTGCAGATTCCAATTCTCCTGAGGGACCTATTTCGAAAAAAATTACCGTAATTTTTCTAGGGTGACCATAAAGTGAGAAAAAAATATTTTGCATTGGTATATATGTACTCTCTATTCATGAATAACTATAAAAAAGGAAATAAACTGATCAGAATTAAAAATTTGATGCATTGTTATAGTTCAAGGTTTAGAATATGCACACACGTGAATATTTCGCAAGTCTCAAATGTTCCTGCTCTTACAGTAATATTTACATCCACAGCATAATCGAACAGCGTAGCTGAGCGCACTCAAGAAAAATGTGTGGTTGTGTGCCCGTCAAAAAAGCAAAACATGTGACAAACTTCCGCTAATCTTCATCTTATCGCCAACCAGAGGCAATTAGATATCGCAAGTCTCCTTCCCCCCCCAAAAAAAGAAAAGGAAATGAAACGCATGCACGGTGGCATCCTTCCTATGTTCACCCCCTGTGAGCACTAAACGAGCAAGAAACAGGCGGCCGCCCTTTGAGCAATTAGTAACAAGATAGTCATCAGTTTTGCGAGCGCAAGAAGCTGAAACCGCCCGCGCGAGCGGTAGTATATAGACGCGCCTGAGCAAACTAGCTCTAAAACAAGCTATGCAACGAAAACCAAAAGAGGGAGATGTGAGAAAAAAATTCCCTGTATTCCCAAATAGTGGCAGCACATGCCACGAGAGTAAAAATTAGGAAATTGGCGTGCTTTTGAAACATACAGATGGCACCGTAAATATGTGGCATCAACCATTTTGGACTTGTTCGTTGCGCCATATATTTACGACGTTGACCCTGAAAGGGTTAAATGCATTTTTTTTTATTTACTAGTGAATGCCTTGGTAGTCTGGCAACTCTTGCACATTCACAGCTGCTAACGAAATAAATTGCAAACAGTGTCTGCTGTAGTACCTGTTGATGTTTACCTGCAGCTGTTCACTTGAAACGTAATGCAAACTACTTTTCCATAAAAAAATAGTTTATTTCAAAGCATCATTACCAATTAATAAAGGGAAAATCGGACATCCACCCGTTCATAGCAATTGCTACAAAGGAACATTGCTACATTAGAGCTTAGTGACCAATTTTACTCAGTGACCAATTCTCCTAGGATGACTATGGCAAATTTCCCTCAATTAAAGTTGGTAGTGATAGCTGCGCTGGCCTCCCCAGCTCAGCACTCATTTTTTACTTGTCTACACGTCTGCCTCAATGGTGGTGCTGCCAACACTGTTGCAACATACCAGACAATTCCATGTACTTTTGCACAAACTGGATAGCAATGAGTTATAGTGCTTGTAGTTTAACACTGTTTTTCTCGTAAAGTGTGTCTGCAAAGTTTATTTCAGCATTCAGAAACAGGAACATTTTTGTTGCCGGGTTACTCAGCAAAGAAATTACAGTAGAACTTTGTACATACGTTTTGAAAGAGAAATATGAGAAAAAAGCATACTAACCGGGAAAACGTACAACCCAAAGTCAATAAAAAGTTTGGTGGAGTCATCTGTAGGTGACATCTACGTAATGTGAATCAGTTGCGCCACGAAATGACCACATGTGCTGAGCTGGACGGGCCCCAGCGGCCTGAAAAGTGCTTTCTTGTTTTTGGGGCTTTGGCAAGCTTGCATTTGCACTCCTCGAATTCGTATGAAACGGAATCGTATCAACGAGGTCCTACTGTACGTGTAATCTGTGCCAATGGAGCCACGACCATGTTAGACACCACGCAAGTTCTTCTCATGGTTTGGTTCTGGTCAAGTGCAGTTTGAAATGTGTGGTACAGGTAGAAAAGCTCTCCACAACGAGGTCCTACTGTACGTGTAATCTGTGCCAATGGAGCCACGACCATGTTAGACACCACGCAAGTTCTTCTCATGGTTTGGTTCTGGTCAAGTGCAGTTTGAAATGTGTGGTACAGGTAGAAAAGCTCTCCACAACCACAGCTGTCACGGACTCATGGTCAGCAGCAGAACCTATGCAGTATTTGGCGCACTATGTCTGTACATGTATTGCGCTTGGTCTGTTTGCACCACAACATTCTGAACACACATCAGACACTGCTCTTTGTATCCAATAAAATCTGCCCAAAAAGCTTCTTGTTTTCCGTTGTTCCAGGTTGGCGTACTTATTTTTGCTTGATTGGACCCCTGTATCCTTGATCAAATTTGCCTTTGCCATAATCACCATGGACGTGTCATGAAATGGTCATAATTTTTTCAAAACAGCATTTCTGGTGGTGTTGCACTTTTGAAGTGATGATATCTCTGGTACTACTTTTCCTATAGCAATACTGTTTTCTCTTTTTATTCTTTAAAATTCTTTCTCTTCTTCTTCCTTCCCTTTTTTTTCTTTTAATCGGAAAGGTAGACAATGAGCGAGGGAAGTAGACCTAAAATATTAGCAAATACAGCTACAGAAATTCTCGAACAGTAATTATTTGTCCTGGTGTTACTATGTGTTCTTAAAAAAGGTTTGGCATGCTATAACTTTGGTCCAGATCAGTCTAGCACATTAATACTTTCAGCACTTCAAACTCTGATCACTAAACATCACTTTTATTTGCTAGTCTCCTTCTTAACAACCATCATTTCATGTAGAGCTCACCTTCAAACTAGCCCAAAGAAAAAAAAAACAAACGTATATTTCATAATATTTTAAAAACTACTTATTGCACAAGAAAATCAATTGCACATTTTGAAAGCGGTGTGCCAATATACCTAAGTGATGCAAGTTTGATCAAAATGTACCCATAAATGTGACTGGACGAGCAGAGTGCTCGAAAGCTTAGCAGCTCGCATGTTGTGCAGTGGCAAACATGATCTGCTGTTGTGCTTGTCAGAACAACACATTGATACATCTAAAGCCTTTTACGCACATGCACGCATACACACACACACAGATAGATATATAGGGGGTTTCTTCAAAGTTCAGCATGCAGGACCCGACGTAACATATGCAGAAAAGAGACGACGAACCTTTTGGAAGCAAGACGTGTTCACTTAACGTTTTCGGCTGGTGGACCAGCCTTCGTCAGAGTACTGTACTCTGACGAAGGCTGGTCCACCGCTCGAAAACGTTTAGTAAACACTGTAGAGCATTATACAGTAGAACCTTGTTCATACGTTTTCGAACAAAAGAATGCGAGAAAAGACATACTAACCAGGAAAACATATGATCTTAAGTAACTAAAAAAATTCGACAGACTCGACTATTGTTGGCATCTACGTAATGTGAAGCGTCACGCAGATTTTTGTGGCACGAGACGCCGATGCGCTTTGAGCTGATGGTGCCCCGGCGGCCCAAGATGCGTTGTGTTACTTTCCTATTTCCTATGGATAACACTCCCAAGTTCTAGTAGTGTCACATAAGTACCCAAGAAAGTGGATGGGGAAACCGTGGCACGGTAGCTTAATTGGTTAGAGCATCGCACACATAATGCGAAGACGTGCGATCGTTCCCCACGTGCAGCAAGTTGTTTTTTCATCCGCTTTCATTGCCACTAATTTTTCATTTTCTTTAATTCAATTAGCAAGTACAAGTAATTTCCCCTATATTTTCCTTGGTGTCTGTTTGTTGGCTTCTCATGATATGATTAATAAAAATCGGACCCCTCGGTTGACCCCCTTCCTTCTCGTTCCTATTACGTGGTGCTTTAAGAGGGTGACGGGAAACCAAAACAAAATCAAGCTGGTGCGCGACGCCGGATGCCGCCGATGCGAAACAGGATGCTCACATCGCACAGCCTGCAGCAGTGTGATGTGAGCACCGCCGCCGTAGCGCCTGCCTACTGAGAGCGTGCAGTATGCTACCAATGGCACTACGCACCACGCGCTGTAGAACAGATGGGTGAAGATGCTTATCGCAATAGGTATGGCAGCGATAGCTGTGAATGCATTGTGCGACGACACAGGCGGAGGTTTGCTGGTACCAGATTAAGAAACTGTGCGTGCTGTCATTTTCACGCGAGACCGGCAGCTATATACTGTTCTCAATCGCGCGCACGCCTTGGGCCTTCTCTTGTTCACATGGGATCTAGTGGCCCAAAAACGTATGCCATCGCAGTCTGCAGCAGGGAATGGGCCGTGTTTCACTGCGCTACGCTTCCAACGGCAACAGATGGGCAAAGATGCTTATCGCAATAGGATTGGCGGTGATAGCTGTGAAGGCCGCGTGTGACGACCCCGGAGATTTGCTGATACCGAAATGAGAAAGTGAGTGCTCGCTGGCATTTCATGTGAGACGGGTGGGCGAGTATTGCGGTGAAGCCGCCACGGCGGGCAGCTATATACTGTTCTCAATCGCGCATTTTCTTGTTTACATGTGATCTAGCTGCTGGAAAATCTATACAATTGCAGTTTGGTGACGCACTGAACGTTGGTGCCGAAAAATCTTGTTTTCCGGGAACGTATGAACCGGAAAAAAAGAGTATATCTATTCATTTTAGATGTTCTCGATTGCGAACATTGGCACCAGGAAAACATACATAACGGGAATGTATCAATGAGGTTCTACTGTAGCTGTTCTCAGCTTCCCTGTGAAGAAAAGTTTGTAAATTTTTAATAAGCAAAATATTAAAGCTTTCGGCATTTTTTGGATTTGACTCTAGTGTTACCAACAAGTTAGGTTTGGCAGGTCAAGGTAGTGCCAGTGGTAGGAAGCTGAAAGGGTAGGCAAAATTGGAGAAAGCATAGAGAATATCATAGTGGAATGTTAGGGGGCAGGGATTGGGAAAGCACATATATTATGTTGTGATAGTACTCAACAATACTTCTGGAAAGGCAAGGGGCATAGTACCACAGGTACTTCACATTGTTAGTGTGAAGGAAACAAGAAAGCACTTTTCGAGGAGGGGAAGAGGCATTCTCTCTGCTGCATTCAGGCTCTCAAAAACAAACTTTTATAAATAAATGGAAGGTTTTCAGTATTCTCTTATGTTGTTCCACCACCAAATATTGCCTTTGCTCTTAAAAAAGGGCCCTGAACCACCATTGTTTGAAACCTCAAACAACTCCTTAGAACGAGTATGGTGCCTCCCAGGAATATATTACAGTCTAACCCGTTTATAACGAACTCGCAAGAAAACTCTTATCAGTTCGATATAGAGCATAATTCGATATAAGCCTGCTAAATAATTGAATGTCATAAAAGCACATACCATGTATAAAATCACTTTATTGATGAAACTAGCTTAGTTTCGCATAAATTAGTCTTGCATTTTCTTCTGCTTGGGCAATTTCGCTGCTTGTGACGCACGCACTTCCCCACATTGTCAAAAGGAGTTGAAGCAGCTGAGGCCACAACCTTTTCGCGCAGAAGCACCGGACTAGTGCGACTGCACCAATCACTTCGGAGGATGTGGGCAAAGGACCATCATTGCTTTCCTCATTGTGCCCACTTTCATTTGTGCTCGGTACGATGTCGGCGGTGTAGTTTTCGTTTTCGGGCTCTCCCGTAGTCGCGACACCATCATCTGCACTCAGAAACTCATCCACCATCAATTCGTCAACAGCTTCCGAAAATTCTGACAGCTCGCTCCAAACTTCAACAACAACGGCAACGGCTTCGTCGCATTCATCAGAATATACAGTCATCGCCGAGCACGCCGAAACCGGCACGTATGAAGAACCACTTGTACACGGCCGTGCGTACGCGTCGGGCACCACGGGCACCGGCTTGCGAGTTTGGCCGCTTTAGCCCTAATCGTGCCGAGAGTGTTCCTCGGAATCTTGCATGCTGCGGGGTCATCCGACTTCTCATCAAGTTCCACCCGATTTATGACTTCGAGCTTCACAATGAAAGGCGAATTCTGCCGCTTCGTCACGGCAACACTGCGGTAGAAGGGGCCCACAAGGTGCAAACACAATAAACCAGAAAAGCAGCGAGACAACTCACACTTTCGCCATCTTGCACGACGAGAGAACGGGAGTCTCTGATTGGCTGTCTGGGCAAGCGCTGCGGGCGGGCCAGGATCATTTTTTTCAGGGGGTATCGACAGCTCGCCCAAGCAGCCTGAAGCAGCGCGGTCACGGTAGGGAGAGTGGTTGGATGGAGCCACGCCGCCTCCGGGTTTCCCGCTACCGCGAGGGAAATCCAACTTCTGGGGGCACTTTCTCGCCGCTTGACGTTCGATATATCGGGAGTCGCTTCAATTTTTGTTTGATGTAAGCGTGATTTTTGCTATATATACTCATTGTAACTATACCGTGACCAGAAATTGTTCGATATATCGATTAATTCGATGTAAACGGGTTTGATAGTCGGGTTCGACTGTACCACAATAATTTTTCAAAAAGACCCAGCTTGATTGTAGATACTGCGAGCACAATATTTATCTTTCCCATTTCCCCTCAATGTCGCCCATTCTGAAGGAACGGGGCAGCCACCTATGGCATTACAGCGAGAAGGCTTGTCGTGTACCGTGCAACAGCCTAGGTATTTACGCTGTGTGCAACTGTAGTGCATGACAGAGCTGGATTGCTCGCTCGCGCTCATGTGCTCCAGTGTAGCTGTGCTACATGATGTGGACTGGCTTTGTCCTCCATGGATGGTAGACATATCCACATTGCACATTTTCAAGTGCTATCAATAGCTCAATACAAAGCATGTCTAGCCAATAGTGGCCAGGAGTGCACATGCTAGCGCACGTGCCCCTTGTGAGGCACTGCAGGCGTAGCATACTTGTGACCTGGGCTTAAGTTTCGCATAGTTTGAGGCTAGTTGAGGGTTCAAAACTAATCGAAATTATTGAGACACCACAGCTACGACACCAATAAGCAGTGTAGCGAAAGTTTCATTCTTACATGGGCACATACAGCAGAGCATAAGCAGATGACAGTCTGCTTTTTCAGGAAGTGCCCAATTCTTATCAAAATTCAAAGCGAAATTTTTTGCTACTTCCTCCTGTTTAGAAAAGGTGTGCAAGTATACACAGAAACAGTAGGAAAAAGCACAGTGATCCGAGCAACTGTCTTGATTAGACAATTTTAGTAGAGTGTGTATGGCTCGCTTCATTCACTCCGGTGTATCCTAATAATTTGCACACAGCCTCTCGGTGGAACACTAGTGGGAACACTAATGCACCTGCACACAACTTGTACCAGCATCAGAATGCAGAACGCCACCCACATTCTGCTACAAAATTAATTGAGCCGAGTGCTAGGGTGCGTCTACTTCGTTTCTTTGTTCGTTTCCAGCCAAGCTGGAGAGTGCGTCTCTGGCATCGTTGGCAGATGCGCTTTTTAAGTTAACTCAATACAGTTCATTGCCAGTGCACGTGAAATGTGAGTGCAGCTTAGTACAAGCAATGCTCTGCTAAAACTGACTGTTGATGTCAGCTATTGGCCAATAGCAGCAGTCTATGAAAATATTTCAATCTGACGACATGCAAGTCGCCAGCAGCTTCTTAATGGACGAGTGGAAAGTCCCTGTTAAAAAAAAAAAAAGTGTTTATGAAAAGGTGACTTCGCACTCTACTTGGGAGCTCCACATGCCACATATAAGTACAAAATTTGCCTGACATGGTCACAGCAGTGTATGCTATCTGCACAATGTGTTTTTTTCACTAAGCCCAAGGAGCAGTTCAGGGCTCCTTTAAAATTGCATATGACCACCTGTAAACTAGGACCCAGAGCTCTGGAAGTACTGTATTAGACAGATACTTGGTTTGACAGGAGGTCCAAAGCAAGAACTGTGTTCGAATGAGCACATGGTACTACTGTGTAGAACACTGTAATCGTAATTTGAAATGCCTAGGCACTGCTTGCCAGCTTGTTGTAAATACTTGGTTAGAGCTGAAATGTTTGAAAAGAAGCTTTCAGGGTCTTGCGGAGCAGGCCAAGCATACTTATTTTGAAAACCTTGGTGTGAAGTTGCTCAATGATTCCAAAGAGTTCTGGAGATTTGTTAGGCATAACGGTAAAGAAAACAATTCTATCCCCCCCCCCTTAAAGAGCTCTGAAACCATAATTGATGCTGATAAAGACAAAGTTAAACTCTTTAGCAATTTTTTCTTGTCGGGGTTTAGACCAAAGCATTCTCGCACTGTTAATGTGATCTTCCAAATGGGCATTAATCAAATGCCTGAGGTTATATTTGGTGTAGAAGGTTTGCGTAAATTACTGCAGGAGATGAAGCCGACGATCGCTTGTGGCCCTATTATATTCCGGCAGTGATTCTAAAAAACTGTTCTGGAATATTGTGTTTTTACTTTTCTCTGTTATTTACAAAGTGTTTATTCGAGTCTTGTTTACCGCGTAATTGGAAGCTGGCACGTGTTGTACCCATTCACAAAGGCAGATCCAGAAGTTCCGTTGAGAACTACAGACTGGTGTCTCTAACAAGTATCACATGCGAGAAAACCATGTGCTCTAGTCAACATGGTTTTTGACAAGGTTTTTGCATGTTCTACACAGTTAGTAGAATTCTTTCATGATCTGGCCTCAGCAATAGACAAAACCAAAATAATAGACTGCATATTTCTAGATTTCAAAAAAGCTTTCGATGTGGTTGCACATGATCTTCTCATCTCAAAACTTAGGGCCTACAAATCGGACAACAGTGTCATAGCTTGGATTGCCAAATATCTTCGTGCAAGACAGCAGTCACTGGTACTCAACAGTTTTTTTTTCTGTATATGTTCCAGTGACCTCACGTGTTCCTCAGGGATCAGTTTTGGGTCCCCTTTTATTTTTCCTCTTCATGAACGATATTGAAAGAGACCTTACATCTTCATTTAAAATATTTGCGGATGACTGTGTCATTTATGAAGTCAGAGATAACACAAGTGACATTTCGTCATTATAGACTGATTTAGACTATAGAAACATGGTGCAATATGTGGGAAATGTTACTAAATGTTCAAAAATGTGTTCACGTCACCTTTTCAAGGAATCGTGCATTTCAGTCATGCACTTATACCTTGAGTAATATGGCATTAAAGAAGCTTGACGAATACAAATATTTAGGAATTTTAATGACGTCTCGCTTAACATGGAACAGGCACATTACGCATATTAAGAATAAGGCAGGTTCATTGGGACTCCTGCACCGTAACTTCAGTCAGTTACCGGATAAACTAAAAGAGCAATTGTATTTCACTTATGTTCGTAGTTTACTTGATTACAGTTGTATCTGTTGGGATCCGTACACGGCTGATCTCACGGAACAGCTTGAAAGAGTGCAGAATAGAGTAGGTAGGCTTGTTCTTAATAATTATAGTAGAAAATTAAGTATGACAGAAAGTAAAATTAAGTAATCGTGGCAAGCATAGACTGGCAAAAAAATCTCTGGTTCAAATTTTTGTCACGCTATTTATTATTCAAAAAGAGGGAGCGAGAGAAAGATATATCAAGTCGCCTAGTTACACATCGTTGAGACGCGATCATGCACTGAAAGTCTGCGAGTTTCTTTTCAGTGATAACGTCTTTAGGTATTCTTTTTTTCTATCTATGAGAGAATGGAATGCTCTTTCGCTTGACGTTAATATTGAAAGCAATGATGAGTTTTATCGCACGTTATGTATGTGATCCCTTGTTTCTTCCTTTAAAATCTAATCCCCGCTGCTGTAATGATGCAGGTATGTAATAAATAAAATATATAAATGAAAGCTATATCTGTGTTGAGGTAAATGAAATAGTCCATGCAGTAAATACTGTCCTGTTTTGCAGGCTGAAGAAAAGCAAGCGGAGTCAGTGGATGTGGCCAAGGAAGAAGCCATGGATGGAGCCAAGGATGAGGCAATGGAGAAAGCAACAAAACCTCCACCAAATATTGGGAAGCCACTGCGACTTGAGGACCTGCCTAGCCAACCAAGCATTCTAGTGTACCCATCACGTACAGCTAAAGGGGGCCGTTTTGACTGTTCAGTCATGTCTTTGTCCCTGCTGCTTGACTATCGCCAAGAGGATAACAAAGAGCACTCCTTTGAGGTTAGTTAGCCATGCTAAGCACTCTTTAATTTATGGCAGATAATGTATCTGTGTATCAGTTGATCCATAATCAATAATTGATTGGTGATTTTGTGTTTGTTCAACTGGTGCACGACTTCCAAAACCCTAAAGACGGCATATTTAAGTGGTCTCAGTTATTGACCTGATGCTTTTTTTTAAATAGAAAGTGTTGCGTCAGCTGCATACAGTCAGTCTCATTTTTCATACACTCTCGGGGCCGCAAGAATGTCCGAAAATTGGGCAGTCTGAAAAAATGAGTGCACGCTTTTTACTGCCCCCAAGGGCTCAAATCGCCACAGACAGGTCCGAAATAGCTCTTAAGGACTGCCAGTACACTTATTAGGCTTATCAATGCTCGTAAACTGCTAGGAGATTGTCCCGTGACAGCGTCCCCTTTAAATCTTGGTATGCTTCACCGCCTAACAGCGTTTTATTGCGGCGAAGCTGACTTTGGAAGCACCAGCACTATTTAACACTTGACAGTTGCCGTGCTTTCTGCACTACAAAGCCATTGAAGAAGATGACAAAGGCAGAGTTGGCTCCATTGCTGACACCGATAAATTCCTTCAATAAAAAAATCCAATTAAACAAGCAGCATTGAACAGCAGCAAGCTTCATAGTGAACATTGAAGCAGCTAGGTGTAGCGTTGCCGTGGTGGTGGCTACAATTGCAAGCGGATCGGCATGTGAGAGCACTGGTTCATGGCTGCAAAATAATAAAAATGGTGGCGATGGTGGCTTCAATTAGTGCCGTTTCGTATTTGCGGTCACTGCAAAAAAGTCAAGAAAAATCTGACAGCAAAGGGTTTCATATTAGTATACCTAGAGGGAAATCTGGCGCTGCGATCGTTCAACCATCATGGGAATGATGGGAAGTACAGACTTCGGATTGGCATTCTGTTGACTGCAAACTAGTCAGCAACTAGACTGGCAAACTAGTCTACAAGTATTTTTTGGCAGTTTTGGTTTCGCTCCAAGCGCAAGTGCTATAACCTGCAGTGGGACAGTGCAACGCAAAGCTCTCTTTCTTTGTTGTGTTGCTCGAAGTGGCGATAGAGCGCTGGGCAAGCGGCTGGGATGTTTGTGTCGCCGCGTGGTGTCGAAGCCCTGACGAGAAAGCGATGGCATCGTAAACGTTGAAAGAACATGTTTTGAGCGTTTCGAGCTTGTTTTGGTAAGTGTGTTAGGTTGACGCTGTGGAGTTATATGCTTTATGAAACTTCAGGATAAGAAAAGAAGGCACTCTTGATAAAAGACAGTTGTACTTCTAAAGGCTTGACAATCAAATTTTATTGAGGGCTTCATTATGCATTGCTCATTTGTGTGCTCATTGAAATGCGTGTTTTAGGTCTTTGAGAACACAAACTTACTTGTGATAGGAAAGGTTGCTGCTTCCTGGCTGTAGTCTAGTGTCGCAAAATGGGTAAGTGCAAAGCTTCGTATGCCTCGTATTGCCATAATGCTTCGGAAGCGCTACGTCAATATAAAATATCATGCATACTCGCAGGAGGCCACAAGCGTCCTAGCTAGCACTGCAGCAGATGTGCTTAAAAGTACTTGACGTTCAGCAATCGTGACAGCCGACGCAGCCTTTTGAAAGAGTGAGAGAGTTCGCAAGTGCCTGTCGTCTGGGAGAAAAGTCTCGCGTTTGTAGCAAGCAGGTGTCGTAGTAGACGACACTTGTAGCATTCCGCTCAAGGGTACAACACGTTCTCACAATACAAGATTTTTATTTCCATAAATACTTGATGAGTATTTTTATATAAGTACATGCACGGTTCTTATTGCTGTTGCAAAAGTAAATAATTATTCTCTGGCGTTAAATCGGGAACAGAATCGCACAAGAATGCATACCGTGGTGTGCCCTGTTGATAAACCATAGTAAACCGTGCTCCCATCTCAGTCATACAAAGTTTGTGTAGTGTGTTGTACATTATATAACATACTGCAGAAATAAAATTAGATTTTACGCGATAATATTTGAGTATAGCTTTGTTTACTGCGCCGCAAGCAAACGCCACTAGTCTAAAGATCGAAGTCAATCCGAAGCCAATACTTCCCATCATTCCCATGTAGGTTGAGGCAACGCTCATGAGAGCCCCCATAGACACTAGCGCCACATTTCCCTCTAGGGTATTTATTTAGAAACTCTATGGTTTCAGCATCTGAAATTTCAGACGTTCTTATACATATGCTCCATGGGGTACTTGTTGGTGCTGCAAAAGTATCCTAATTATTGGGGATGTCTGAAAAATCAATCATTGACTGTAGTAAAATTATAGCATGCATCTTGATTCACTGGCAGCTGTCATTGTTCAGTCGCAGACTGAAAATTTGGAGTTAGTGACTACTGGATCGACTAGGCTTTGCTAATTTCGGGTTCAAGGACATTGGCGATGTAGCAAAACCAAAATATTGCCATTTCTGCTCGACTCTGTGTGGCCAAATTGGCATACGATCATGCAGGCAGAATACGAATTGAATGGTGTACTGTAAGGTGTCCGAAATTTGCACAAATTAAGTGTGGAGCTTTTCGCTTTCCCTGTACCACCAATTAAAGAGACACTGAAGAGAGATTCTAAATCAGTTTATACTTTTAAAGTTTTCTTTCAGATCTCTATTTTCGTTTATTTTGTGGTAAGAGGTTGATTGCTAGAAGATTGAATGAAGGCCAAAGCCTCATTTTATCACATTTTAAGCTAAGACTAAAGCGGCAGGTCAGTGACATCATGGATTTCAAGGTACTTTCTCGTATGACATTGTGGTGCCGTAAAATTTCTTAAAACTTGCTAAGTTCAGTCCTCGTCTCCTTTAAAATGCAGTCTAGTCCATCTTTACTGATGAAGAATTAACTAGACCTGAGGAGATGCCATCAAAATCCGTGACATCACAGCAAGCTAATGTGAGAACTCCAAGTGGGCAGCACCACTTGTCTTTTATTTTTGTCTATTCTGGCTTATCCTCCTGAGACCCGGGATGCATTTGATTTTGGTGCACAGATTTTCCTTAAACTTTCTGAATAAGTCAGTAGGGTTATGAAGGTGAAAAGTGTTAAATATTTTTTCAATAGCCCTGATAGTTTCAGCTCAGCATGATGTCCAATGTATTGGACACTGGGATTCTACCCGGTCATTTTTCACCCAGCATGCATGTAATGACGTACTGCAGATTTGTGCTCAAACTCGTGTGCAAAAATGTTTTAATAATTCAAAAGGTTCCCTTCAGCAATTCTTTGCATGATCATGTCAGCTGTCTCACCAGACACGTGAGGCTCTTCTCGTACACAAATACTCAAAACTATAGACACGGTTTCGTCCACAAGCCGTTAAATACCAACATTACTCATCTGCTGCTCATAACAGGGCCATCGCAAAAGCACAGTCAAAATAACTGGGTTGAGTCCCAGCGTCCAACGTAATGGACACGCAAAATTAAAGGAAGTGTAGATAAAAGTAATTGCATGAAGAGTTAAAGTTACTATTCTGCGCGTTCGCTGTTGTATTAACTTGTACTGTTATATTAACAGTACTTGCTTCTCCGGGAGGTGCTATAAAAGGCCGCGCCGCTGAATGCCGCCATTTTGGAACTATTTTGGCGGAAATTTGAACAATGTATTTTCATAAATGCGGCATAGATGGCGCCAAATGTCCAATACATTGGACAGTGGGGTTTTATGATGATGAATGCCTTGGCACAGGAGTACTGTCTCATTACTTAGTGTCCAACATATTGAACAAATCCCCTTAGCGGAGTCTCAAGAGGTTAATAAGTCTCGTCTCATGGTAACAGGAGCTTTTTGGTATTGTGGCAGTCGAACGTGGCACGAAGAAGTCGGTGGTGGCACGCGAGAGGGATCTACCGTTGACTATGGTGTGTGGCATTTGGAATGCAAAGGAGAAATTGGTCGGCAGTGCTGCTGCGACCGTGAAAATATGTCAGCTACGAGGTTCGACTTTTCGCTATCATGCCCTCTGTTATTGCCATAGTGTCACCTAATGACAGTGATAAGGACGACACGGAAAGCGACAGCACGGGCGATTCAGGCCCAACAGTGGCAGATGGTGCATGTTATGTCAGCCTCGTGCGAGTGTTTGCTGAGAAGAGGGGGCTGGCAGAAAAGCTGTCTCGTAGCTTGAGCGAGTTTGTGGCCGCCGTCGTCGCTGCTAGCCTGCCGCTGCATTAAGTGAAAATAACATGCTTTTGTCGTGCGAAGGGACTAAATACTGCATGTTTTCTGCCCTTTTATTGCACTCTCTCGTAGTTCCATTTTTGACAGGTGAGTGGGCGATCTTATGCTATTTCGGTTAAAGGGACACTAAAGGCAAATACAAAGTGGATGTGGACTGTTTAAGTAGCATTCCAGAAACCTCGCAACACTTGTTTCGTGCCAAAAAAAGACTTAGTTTATGAGAAAACTTCATCTGAAGGGTCCGAATACCTTTTTCGAAATTCAAATCTCCCACCACCCAATTTGGGGAGTGGTGACATTGCATCCGCCATCACCGCCTTTTGCTGTCGTCGGTGAATAAAACGGTGCCCGACAGACGGCGGCACCGAGCCAAGACAGAGCGGTGGATTCGCCACTGCAGCTGCTTTTTGGTCATGTGGCGTAGACCGTTTGGGCATCCCACAACATCACACAGAAGTTGAATAATCTGCCACTTGCAGTTTTTACGAGTTTTGCGAGCCAGCACAACCAGCGCAGCACTACGCGATAACAACACTACTGGAATGCAGAAGCGTGGGCGCAGAGTCGAGCGAAAATGAAACCTTTCGACCACCCGCATTTTCAATTTCAATTTCTTTTTTCTAAAAATGAAATAGAACTGGACAAGTACAATCTTATCTCGTCTAATAATACATGTTTTTTGCAACAAGTGGTTGAGTAATAGTGACAGAATTTAACTGAGGAGTGCTTTCATCATCGGGCAAGTACTTGGATGTCCCAGGGGAGTCTCCAATCACGTCCTGCATTTACCTCAATTTCTCGATTATTATGGCTCTGTTCCCGATAAGTCTTAGAGATTCTTGAGCCCTTGTCTATCACTTTAGCTTGACTTAATATTTGCCTTTAGTGTCCCTTTAAAGAGTACTACCGTATAGTATGTACTTTTTCCGAGCTCCGGCTAACTACGGTTTAACGAGGTTTCACTGTAGTAGTTTTATTGGCCATAGTTAGTTAGGCATAACACTAAGAGACACGAAGAAAGCTGTGTGAATTAGAGAGCAAACTGGCATAGCCGATATTCTAATTGACATTAAGAGAAAAAAATGAAGCTGGGCAGGTCATGTAATGGTTAGATAACCGGTGGACCATTAGGGTTACAGAATGGGTGGCAAGAGAAGCGAAGCGCAGTCAAGGATGGCAGAAGATTAGCTGGGGTGATGAAATTAAGAAACTTGCAGGTGCTAGTTGGAATCTGTTGGCGCAGGAGAGGGATAATTATAGACCGCAGGGATAGACCTTCGTCCTGCAGTGTACATAAAATAGGATGATGATGATGATGATGATGAAACTTGTAAACATAGGCATACTACCGTATTTACTTGAATCTAGGCTAGCCCCGATTCTGAGCCGACCCCCCCCCCAATCTCCGAAGCCAGAAAAAAATTAAAGAATTTACCTCAAATGTAAGCCAAACAAAAAGTGAGGACAGCGTTCACAAAATGAAAGCAGTACCGTAAAAACCGGACTATAGGTCGGACCAGAATATAGGTCGATCCCCCAACTAACGAATTCTAAAAATGAAAAAAATCTTTTTCAACGGCAAATGTACCGAAAGACACCCTTACCTTGAAACAAATTCGAATCATGCACAACAGTGACTGTATTTATTTAAATGCTGCTCACTTGTGCACCCGGCCAATTTTTAACAGTATCGCGCAACCATCGACCCGCGTGCTTGTCAGCATTTTATTAACGGCGCTGAGCGGCAAAACAAACGCGATACGCGCATGTGTACGCGTGCGCTTACTTTCGCTATTTCGCCGCTCTGTGCCATTATGATAAGGTGTTGACAAACACGCGGGTCGATGGTTGTGCGATACTGTTAAAAATTGGCCGGGTGTACAGTACACAGAAAGGCACGAAGTGCGCAAGCGCTGCTTCGAATCAGAGCAACGCCTTTGATCAGAGTCGTCCGAACTAGAGTCAGATGACGAATGTTTCTCACTGCCCAGTCCAGAGGCGCGCGCGATCTCTACCGCTTTCAAACGGATGCATTCGGCAGTCACAGGCAGCGATCTTACACGCAGCTCCCGGATGAACTCCACAACCTTGTCTTCCAGTTCTGCGGTCCGCCCACGAAATGACGTTTTCTGTTGGTTTGCTGTGCTTCTGCCTCCGCCAGTACCGAATGCTCTTTTCGGATACTCCAAATTCGCACTGTGCCGCGAGGTTGCCGTGGGCTTCCACACACTTAATCGCCTTTTTGTTGAAGGCAACAGTGAATTACCGTAGGCTTGCGCTCATTTTGAAACAAAATGTGAAAAAGCAACCTTTAACCAAAATAACTTTGTGACAATGTAAACGCAAATTGGCGATGCCACAATGTCGCCATGCCGTGATGTTGCTGATGGCGATGGTGGCTCTTTACTTCATCCGCCCATTGTTGCAAGACTTCCGTAGTTTTTCCGCCAATGTCCGGTATATAAGACAAGGGTCGACTTTTCGCAATGTTTTTTTAAAAAAAGTTCGACCTATATTCTGGTTTTTACGGTATTTATTTAATATGAACATGCCAAGCTCACTCTACGTCATCATCGCTGTTAGCCTTGTACACTTGCAGAGCTTGCGTCTGTGTGCCTACGCATGCGCAGACAGTGCGGCACAGCTGGTACGCGTCGAAATGCGGCGCGATCTCGGTGAACAGCTCCTCTCTGTTATCGCGCGCTTATCTTTCTTATTGCTATCCTCTCTTCGTTGTGGCACACACAAAAGGCGTGTCCCGTTGCCTCGTCCAACGGTGGATGTTTTTCTCATCGAAGTTGAAGTCCACCTGGCTTGAACGTTTGACGATGCCTCTGCGGCTAGCACAACTTTTCATTTGTGGCATCACCTGTTGGGTGCCATTACGATAATGCCACGCCACATGCCAATACTTAGCCACCATACCGATATGACACAGGCCAAAATGGCAACATTGTTCGTGTACTTTGGTTGGCTACTGGTGCGGCTAGTAGCGGCTGTGATACTGACTTTTCTAGATGGCAGAAGCTATGCACCATATTTATCATTTTCAATTACAAACTGCTGCATTTTTTAAAATTCTCGAATCTAAGTCGACCCTATAGTTCTGTATATTATTCTTTAAAAAAAAAACTATCGGCCTAGATTCTAATAAATACGTTAACTTAATTAACCAGCATGGTGTCACATGTGCACAAGCTAACATGAACACGTCTCTCTCGATGACTGTGGAAACTCACTGTCAAAACACTGGCATTAGGAAATGCGGCAGCAGCATTGAGCGAAGAGACATTCATGCTGTCTATCGCTTTAATGAAAATCGAGCGCTTAGAACACACAGGATGCAGATAGCTGAAGGTTGCTGACGCACCTAGACTCTGCCCCCAACGCAGATCACTGTCAAAATACAGCCGCGTGACTGCATACTACAGCCACATGCACATTTGCAGCCGCAGTAGACCCCCGCCCCCACCCGCCCTCTCGATGCTTCGCAACATTGGGTGTCTCGCACACGGCGTTAAGGCTGTTTCACATGGCGCGATTGGGGCGAAAAAAATCGTTCTGCCGCGCACGTCGCAGAGCGATTTTCGCTCACAGCTTTCACATGCGCTTATGGCAGCGCGATATCCGTCGCAGCGATGCCCAGGGCTGCCTCCTGCTCACAAAGTATCCATACCTACATCGTTAAACAAAAACAACATGGAAACTGGTCAAATGTTCGAATTTTCCTAGTTTTATGCGATAATAGAATAGGTACACCATTTTTAACGTTTAAAGGCGTTGAGACACGACAGCTTGCAGATACGGTGAGTGAGGCGCTGCTCTACACCGCAAGTATGACCGTGCGGCTTGCGCGGCGTCGGTGGGATGGTTCTGTGTGGTACACTCTAGTTTCGTTGTTACTATGGGAGGCGCAACTTTTTTTCCTGGATGAGTATTTGCTTTTGCAGAAGAACAAACTACTGTGGAGTGTGCATGTATATAAGCAGCTGGCGCGGTTTGTAGAGATGAAGCGGTTGACGACGGCGGCAATCAAGTGGGTACGTGCCTTATGTTGAAGCGGCGTCCTCCCGATCTGGATAGTGCAGCTTCTCCTTTCAAACGAATTGTGTAAGCGAAAGAAAAAAAAAATGTATGAAGCTCCTAAGCCGCAAACGCTGGTGGGTACACCATAAACATAGCTAGAACTGACGCGCGACATTGCTCCACAGAGCTACCAACGCGCGGTGAAACACACATTGCCCCTCCCACATCGCGCCGATCGCTGCGACTGAGCGACGGCGCGACCAACTTGTTGGAATCTCATCGCGGAGAGCCCACGACGTCGCGGCGGTCGCTGAGCGACGGAATTCGCTGTGTCGCTGACTGAAAATCGCGCCATGTGAAACAGCCTTTAGACTGTCTCTTTTGTGCGGGCGAGAGTGAGCCGCGATCGTCGGCTCCCCTCACATGCTTTCACTCGCACATACAGCGTAGGACATACGGCGATAGTGTTATCACCCTTGGACTTCAGGGAACCTTGCATGCGGCATTGAGGGGTCTCTCCTAAGCTTTTTCTGTATGGTTGGGACAGAGCAATGCTGGTCGGGACGCCGCCGTGTGATTTGGCGTGCTGCTGAAAGCATTGGCGGAGCGTGGTGTGTTGGAATTAACCATCGTAAATGCTTGTGTGTTTGAATTACTGGGTATTTTTGCTCATTAGAATACACATAAATTTGACGAGATTCGACTGTATTAGAATGCAGGACGGTGAGCAAAACGAGAACAAGGTGAAAGCCAGAGGCAACGTTTCGACAAGTGGACTTGTCGAAACATTGGTTCCAGCTTTCACCTCGTCCTTGTTTTGCTCATCGTCTTGAATTTCCATCTCCCACCTTCTGTGTTTTCCCTTTAATATTGTTACGTAGGAAGACGCAGACGAAAAGCTATGTACAAATATATTTACAAGGAAAATACGCTGCGCTTGGCCAAGAGGCAACAGCACGGGCAAGCTGGCGTGCATGGCGTGCAACAGCACGGGCAAGCTGGCGTGCATGGTCAGCGAGGGCGATGGCGTCGCGCGCATACTCGCTTGTTGAGACCGCAGCAGGAGGAAGTGCCGTGTCTAGGGGCAAGGTAGGTTCGCGACCGTACAGTAGATAAAAGGGAGAAAATCCGGCGGTGTCGTGCCGGGAAGAATTGTACGCAAATGTTACGTAAGGAAGGGCAATGTCCCAGTCGTGGTGGTCCTTGGAAACGTACTTGGCCAGCATATCGGTAAGAGTACGGTTTAACCGCTCTGTCAGGCCATTGGTTTGAGGATGGTATGAAGTAGTCAGTTTGTGTTGAATGGAGCAGGAACGCACAATGTCAGCGATAACTTTCGAGAGGAAGTTTCGACCACGGTCAGTCAGCAGCTGTCGCGGGGCGCCATGAAGCAAGATAATGTCACGCAAGAGAAAGTCCGCGACGTCAGTGGCGCAGCTGGTAGGGAGAGCCCGAGTGATAGCGTATCGGGTGGCGTAATCAGTCGCGACGGCTACCCATTTGTTCCCAGAAGATGACGTGGGAAAGGGACCGAGCAGGTCTAATCCAACACGAAAGAACGGTTCCACAGGGACGGTGATCGGTTGGAGATGACCGGCAGGTAGCACCTGAGGTGTCTTGCGACGCTGGCAGGGATCACAGGCAGCAACATAGCGTCGAACGGAGCGAGCGAGACCAGGCCAATAGAAGCGGCGGCGGACGCGGTCGTACGTGCGGGTTACCCCAAGATGTCCTGAAGTGGGTGCGTCATGCATCTCAAAGAGCACAGTCTGTCGTAGCTGTTTTGGCACGACAAGAAGAAGGTCAGAGCCGTCAGGGAGGAAGTTCCTTCGATACAGAATGCCACCCTGGAGGACATATCGGCGAACGGATGCGTCGGTAGGTGTAGAGCGCAGACGCTCGATAAGTGCTCGCAGCGATAGGTCTCGGTACTGCTCATCGGCGATGTTACCGAAGGCAGAGACAGAGAAAATGCCGTTGGCGCTACTACTGTCGGCGTCGTCAGGCTCGTCGACCGGGTAGCGAGACAGGCAGTCAGCGTCCTTGTGTAGTCGGCCAGATTTATAGGTGACAGTATACGAATATTCTTGGAGGCGTAAGGCCCAGCGACCAAGTCTTCCTGTAGGATCTTTCAGTGAGCATAACCAGCAAAGCGCGTGATGGTCTGTGACAACGGAAAAGGATCGGCCATATAAGTATGGGCGGAATTTCGCAACCGCCCAAACTAGGGCCAGACACTCACGCTCAGTGATGGAATAGTTGCGCTCCGCGGGTGAGAGGAGCCTGCTGGCGTAAGCGATAACACGGTCGTAGCCACGCTGGCGTTGTGCCAGTACTGCTCCAATTCCGTGACCGCTGGCATCAGTACGGACTTCGGTAGGCGCAGAAGGATCGAAATGGGCCAAAACGGGAGGCGTTGTGAGAATGTCGATTAGATGAGAGAATGCAGAGGCCTCGTTATCGCCCCACTGGAAAGGAGCGTCTTTTTTCAAAAGGTCGGTTAGTGGTCGTGCTATGGCGGCGAAATTTCTCACGAAACGGCGGAAGTACGAACAAAGGCCGATGAAGCTGCGCACATCCTTGACACACTTCGGAACAGGGAAGTGCGTAACAGCATGGATCTTGCCTGGGTCCGGTTGCACTCCGTTCGCGTCAACGAGATGTCCAAGGACGGTAATCTGGCGACGGCCGAATTGGCACTTCGATGCGTTGAGTTGCAGACCGGCTCGCCGAAAAACGTCCAGGACTGCTGAGAGGCGCTCGAGGTGCGTAGCGAACGTTGGGGAGAATACGATAACGTCGTCCAAGTAGCACAGGCACGTGGACCATTTGAAACCGTGAAGAAGGGAGTCCATCATGCGTTCAAAAGTGGCAGGGGCGTTACATAGACCGAACGGCATCACTTTGAATTGATAAAGACCGTCGGGTGTGACAAAAGCAGTCTTCTCGCGGTCGAGATCGTCCACGGCAATCTGCCAGTAGCCGGAGCGAAGGTCAATAGAAGAGAAATAGCGAGCACCGTGGAGGCAGTCAAGGGCGTCATCAATCCGAGGTAGGGGATACACGTCCTTTTTGGTAACCCTGTTAAGGTGCCGATAATCCACGCAAAAGCGCCATGATCCATCCTTCTTTTTGACCAGTACTACAGGTGACGCCCATGGACTATATGATGGTTCAATAATGTTCTTGGCAAGCATTTTGCGAACTTCTGCGTGAATAACTTGACGCTCAGCTGGTGACACTCGATACGGGCGGCGATGAATAGGAGGGGCATCGCCGGTATTAATGCGATGTTTGACAGCTGTAGTTTGGGCTAAAGGACGATCGTTAAAGTCAAAAATATCGTGGTAGGAAAACAGAACGCGGTAGAGTTCACGAGCGTGCTCGGAGGGCAAGTCGGGGGCAATCATTTTCCGTAAGTCAGCGATGGTACAATTTGCCGACTGCGATGGTAGAGGAGTATCGGATGAAGTGTCGTCTACTGCAATGGATGCTACTGAGTGATCCTCGAATGAACAAAGCTGGGCCAAAGACATCCCACGTGGCAGCACTTGTGTCGTCAAGCCAAAGTTGACCACTGGCAGGCAGACGCAATTCGCCGTAATAGATAAAACTGTATGGGGTACTGTGATCCCATGTGTAAGGAGGACGTCTTGCATAGGAGCCGCGATGTAGTGACCGTCGGGGACTGGTGGGGATGACACTAGGTCAACGTAGGTCAGTGCCGAAGGTGGCAAGCGAACGAAGTCGGCGGAACTGAGGCGACTGGGGTGTGGTTCAGCAGGATCCAGAACAGGCAGGTCAAGGCGGAGAGTACTGGCGGAACAATCGATGAGAGCAGAATGTGCGGAAAGGAAGTCTAAGCCGAGGATGATGTCGTGGGGACAGTGGGCGATGACTGTGAATAGCACGATTGTTGAGCGATCGGCGAAGGAAACGCGGGCGGTACACATACCAATTACGGGGGCTGTTCCGCCATCGGCGACACGGACAACAGGCGTCGTGGCGGGCGTGATAATTTTCTTGAGCCGGTTACGAAGGTCAGCGCTCATTACGGACAAATGCGCCCCAGTGTCTATGAGAGCAGACACAGAAACACCGTCGACTTGCACGTCAAGAAGGTTCAGATGAGTGGGCAAAGTCAGTAGAGGATTTGGCGGCGTAGGGAGCAATGCAGCGTCACCTCGAGGCGCTGCATCGTCTAGTTTTCCGGCTGGGAGCGGCGTCCGAAGGGAGTCGGCGAATAGGAGCGACGGGGCTGGGGAGAGCGAGATTGTCGTCGTTGGGGCGAAGGCGAACGAGAATAGGGGCGGTTCGTTGCAGGAGAATCATTGGCGGCATTATCGGAGCGTGCGGCATAGGGACGAGAAGGGCCACCTGAGGGGCGAGAGTAGGCAGTATAAGTAGGCCGGCTCGGGGAACTCCAGCGACTACGACAGTGCCGAGAAATGTGCCCGATTCGATGGCAGTGGAAACAAATAGGCTTGTCGTCAGCAGTGCGCCATTCAGATGGGTTGCGGAAACGTGGTGGGTAAGAAGATGCGGGACGGGGCGAAATCGAAGAAGCCGGGCGGGTATTAGGGCGATGGGCCGAGCAGATGGTGTGAAGACCCATGTTTTCAAACTCCTGGCGGACAACTGCCTGGATCAGTGAGACCGTGACTGCAGATGTGTTGGTGGGACTGGAGTCGAAGGCAGCCGGATAGGCAGCCTCGATCTCACGCCGGACGATCCTGGTAACATCGGCAGTGTTGTTGGGACGAGGAGCGTCGGCACAGGAAGATGTCGCTGGGGTGTTGGGCAGACGGGCAAACTGCTGGTCAATACGTCGGCTTTTGGCGAGTTCCAGGCGGCGGCACTCTCTTATAACAGCATCCACCGTCGCTACGTTGTTGCAAACGAGCAAGTTGAAGGCGTCATCGGCAATGCCTTTGAGGATGTGGGAAACCTTGTCTGACTCAGTCATGTGGGTGTCAACTTTGCGGCACAGAGCCAAGACGTCCTGAATGTACGTGACATAGGGCTCTGTTGACGTCTGCACACGGCCGGAAAGCGCCTTCTGCGCGGCAAGTTGTTGACCGTAGGGGTTGCCGAACAAGTCTTGAAGCTGTGTCTTAAGTGAATCCCAACTGGTGAGCTCATCTTCGTGCGTGCGATACCAAACTCTAGGTAAAAGTTGTACCGAGGTAAAAGACTACGTTGGCGAGCATAATAGTAGGGTCCCACCGGTTATTGCGGCTGACGTGTTCATACAGGCTGATCCAGTCATCGACGTCTTCCCCATCTTGGCCCGAGAATACGCCAGGATCACGGGGAGCGGGGAGAGTGATGTAGGTCGTCGAAGTGGCAGCAGGTGTCGGAGCCGGCGGAGTCGGGTTGTCGTCGCCGGGAGCCATGAAGGAAGGCTCGACGTACCGTCCACTGCGAAGCTCCGTGACGAGGTACAGGGAACGTCCACCTCCACCAGATATGTTACGTAGGAAGACGCAGACGAAAAGCTATGTACAAATATATTTACAAGGAAAATACGCTGCGCTTGGCCAAGAGGCAACAGCCCGCGCTAGCTTCTAATCGTCGTCGTCGTCTTCACACTGCTGGCCTTTCGTGATCGCGCATATTGTGCCGTAGCAATATAATTCAGATTATTTTCTATTTATTGGCCTTTTAAGATTTGATAAGCATTTACTTTTTATTTATGATAGGCAACCGTACTTGCATTTGTTGCTGGCAGTAAGTACCACATTTACTCGCATGGTGGATGCACAGTCTTTTTCCAAAAATTTAACACAAACTTGAGATTCCTTTTTGAGCGATCGTATGGCGCTTGAAACATTGAGAAAAATGGCTTCCCAATGAAAGTAAAAGTACAGGTGGCAACCTGAATGGTGCTAACTTTGTTTACAACCGTTCCGTTTGTAATGTCGTGTGCACAAATCGTGTCTGGAAAATACAGTGAGGCGCTTTAGGTCACTGTAATTTTATTCGTGGCTGTACATTGGTTTGATGGAGTAGGTGGATATGGGCAGCAGGTGCTGGGTACATTAGAGAAGGTTAAAAAAAAAATTGTGCATCTGAAAACTTAATTGGCAGGTGTATTACAAATGGCAGGCATAGCTGCTACAAAAATGAGAGTGATTAATAAAGGCAAAATGAGACATCCACCCCATTGTAGCAATTTCTACAAAGGAAACCTATATGGGTTCCTTGAAAGACAAGCCTCGCAGTTGAAGTAAAATTCGTCCTGGTCTGAGATTCTAACCCAGGACCGCCGCCTTTCCGTGGCAGCCGCTGTACAATCTGAACTAGCCAGGTGGCAAGCAGATGGCATGGCGAAGTCGAATTTATCAACAACTCGAAGTGAAGGCAAGAGTTTGACAAAAATCGTTCTGCATAAATCCGCAAGGTGGAGAGAAGTAATTAATAAAGGGAAGATGAGACATCCACCCCATTGTAGCAATTGCTACAAAGGAGACCCATACGGGTTAAAACCTCGCAGTTGAAGAAAAATTTGTCCTGGTCCGGGACTCAAACCCAGGACCACCGCCTTTCTGGGGCAGCTGCTCTGAAGTTGATGGTAAGTTCGACTTCGCCCTGCCATCTGCTAGCCATCTGGGTAGCTCAGATGGTAGAGTGTTAGCGCAGCCATTTTAGTGTAGAGTGATCAGTGATCCGCAGCCACAATATGCGCCCCAGTGGTACTCAGTAATTGTGCAGATTCTTGTGGGCTATGGGCTTTCTATGATGGGTATTGCCACCATGCCTGTACGTCACAGTTCGCTAAAAGGTGCTATTGTGAACAAGTACGGATACATTGCACCTGCTTACTTGGGTTTACAATAAATAAATAAAAAATCTCTCTCTCTCTCTCTCTCTCTCTCTCTCTCTATTTAATGCAATTGAAGGTGCCTTCACTCTTCTCACACCCCACATCATATTTTTGGTTGCATCATACTATTGCAAATTAGAGAATTTTAATATTTGCACACTTACAAAATAACCTTATGTGCTTCCCAGAGCTGACAAGATCATTTTGATGGGTGTAAATTATTGGACGGTGGGAATTACTTGTGATCTGCATAGAAGTTATTCAAATGCCGAAGCAAATTTTTCACTCATATTATATTCAACTGAGAGGCATCACTAGAGTATTTGCATATGCAGTTAAACCTTGATATAACAAGCTTGAATAACTAAATTCTCTATAAAACAAAGTACCTAAGTTTTTACAACGACTTGTTCATAGAGCGGTATGTATGTTGAACCTCGATATAATGAAGTGTGTTTATATATGAATTCAATATAATGAAATTTCCCTAGTGTCACGAAGGAATACCGAGCCAATAAATGGAAGCAGCTGTTTGTAAATGCACCTCTCAAATCACATGCCGCCCGCTACTGAGAGTGACTCCTGAAGCAGAGTAGCATCATGTTCTGTATAAAGTCAAAGTGAAATAAGATACTATCGTGCCTTGTGCAGTGTGTGGTTTAGGTGCGAGTGAAAGCTTGCGAAGGTGAGCCGAGAAGGACGGTAGCTTACGATTGCTGTCTTGCCCCGCAAGCATGGGGAAATGGGCAGGGGGAGGCAGGTTGGTGTGTGTGTTCTTTTATAGCACAGCCGTGGCAGCACATGGCTATCAGCGAGCAGAGTGCATATGCGGCCTGCGCTCTGTTTTAAAGGTAACCTGCCGCCTGTACAGACTGGGCGAGCTGTAATGGCCTGGCATTGTGCACCGTCTTCTCATGTGTTCAATGTGGAAGGTTGCGTAATCACGAGTTTCGGAGATGTGTTGAAGCGAGAGGCAGACGAAGCATTTGCTCCCCGCTTCTGGTACTTTTCATGATAGCGTCTGTATGGGTCATCCCACTGCTGGTGACACTATCAGCCTCAGGGGCGAAGTGGGCGCAAAAGCATAGCTTACTTCGCTTTGTACCAACAATGTGAAGATATCGCCAACACAGCATGAAACCATATCTTTCATCCTTCACTCAGTTTCTTTTTTTATTTATTGTTTTCCGATTCAGATTTGCTTTTTCCGATTGCCTGATAATTTGGAAAATTTTGCGGCCCCTTCCATGTAATAAAAATCCATCAGTTACTGTACTTATGTGCATAAAAGATCCAATTTTTTTATATAACAAAGCAAATTGCCGATTTTACCAACTTCGTTATATATCAATGTTTAACTGTACATCGCTGTGCATGTCCTCCCTGCTCTGTGTGCTTTGTCTTGTCGTGTGGTTTATATTCGTCTTTCACCAATACAACCTCATTTGTTATTTTGTTTTTATTTCTTACTGGCAGGTTTAAATCGTGCTTGACTATATTGCGTTTGTAAGCCTTTAGCAAGGTACAGTGTCAGTAAGTCGCTACTAATGTGTATAATTTTTTTTTCCCTTTAAGGTGTCGCTGTTTGCAGAGCTCTTCAATGAAATGTTGATTCGAGACTTTGGTTTCAACATCTACAGGGCTCTACTAGAAGCTCCTGAGCAAAAAGAGGTACATTACTGAGGATGCAAATCAGTCTATTGTGGCATGTGTACTAACTTCATTGCTGAATGGTTTATTTGCTTGGTGTATCTTGCTTCCACACCATGCTTGCTGTACCTAGGAAAACCTTGCACAGCTACCTAGTATTGTGAGAAGTCCTCAGACAATGGTAATGGGACATTGACCTGAGTAGTGCCATGAATTTCAGCACCCATGGTTATGGTTTGCTCAGATTTTTGTAGTGTGAAATCAAGAGCGAACATGAGGGCCACATAACTTTACCATTGTGCATCGGTAAATTGAGGAGATGGCATGCAGTTTACTTTCAAGTTTATTCCAAGTGTGGCATAGCAATCCTTGTCAAGTTACTTGGACATACTGCATAACAAACATCTTATAAACAGTATGTGCTAACCATTGAGCAAAGTGAAATCTCAACTTGAATGGCAAATGGACCAGGATTTACTTGGAATAAAGCAGAGTTCAATCTAGTGGGAGTGCCTTTGATGCAGTGTTATAGTGTACACTTTGATTTACTGCATGGCAATTGCACTGAATGCACTTGGCTGCATGTTATTAGAGGCCTTGCCAAAAAGTTTGTGGCCATTCAGTGCTGTGCTGTCATTGCGGTGTAGACAGAATTTGTTCCTGATAAAAAAATGAATTAGCAGTCATTTAATTGAAAGCAGGAAGGAGTAAATTATTCTACTGCAGGGGATGCTAGTGATTTCTGAATTTATTGCCTTGAATTTCCTAGCCTAATGCATATTCTTCCCAAAACACTTAATATTTGCTTTTTACAAACAGTGTTTGTCCAAGTTGAACCAGTAGAAATATGTCTTCTGTGTTTGTATTGAGTCTGTTGGTGGCTGTACGGGGCCACACTGGCTGCTGTTAGTAACGTTTGCATCAGTGATGCTGATCCGGTTAAGTGGCTCTCTTGACAATGGCAATCACCCAGACATCCACAATGCGAATGCTGGAGCACACGCGTCAGCAACACAATTAGTGGCAGGACACTTGTGAATGTAACAAATATACATTTGTGCTCAGAAATCCATTGAGAAGAAAATTTTTAAATGAGTCATGATAAAAACATTTCGAACGATGCTGACACATGCAATCTGGTATTAGAGCCATATGCAACCTAAGTAAAACCGCTCATTCACGGCCTTGCCAGGGTACTGTGGTCCTTGGCGATATTTGGTGTGCACGAATCCTGCTTCAGCAGGCCCTTGAGCATTCGTAGTGTGATGAAAACATGCTGCTGCATGTGAAGGAGTGTTCAGCAGCATGATGCTGCATGTTAAGATATGTGTTCTGCCATCAAATTGCCGTAGTTCACAAGCATTTGTATCTGCTGAACAACAGCAGATTTAACGGTAGACTTTTCACTGGAAACACTGCTACATTTGAAGCTTGAACTTGTGGTAAATGCAGATTAGGTCTACACATTTTTCCAGGATTGTTGCCGGTGGTCTGGAGTCAAAATCTGCTTTCTGTATGATGTTTGATCTCACCCACCGTGGTTGCTCAGTGGCTACGGTGTTGGGCTGCTGAGCACGAGGTCGCGGGATCGAATCCCGGCCACGGCGGCCGCATTTCGATGGGGGCGTAATGCGAAGACACCCGTGTGCTTAGATTTAGGTGCACGTTAAAGAACCCCGGGTGGTCAAAATTTCCGGAGTCCTCCACTACGGCGTGCCTCATAATCAGAAAGTGGTTTTGGCACGTAAAACCCCATAATTTTTTTAGTGTGTGATCTTGCACGTGATGAAGTGGCTCAGGTATTCCATGTGCCTCTTCGTCATCTGTCTTATATTTTGTGTACCTTGTATGAGCACGTGCTCCCTGAATGTACTAGGTATGATGCATCTTAGCATTCTTCTTAGGCAGTAAATATGCTCCCAGAAATACAGCATAGACTGTATGTGGCGAGTCGCCAGAGTCACGAATGTCCGCACTATGAGCAAAACATTCCTGAAAGGCTGCATATAGGCAAACCATGTAAATCAAGCACCCGCATGTACCTGAGAATCGGAAGCATGTGACCGAGTTGTTTATATCCCTTTAAATTTATGAACATAGAAAGGTTAATGTCTGAGGAACTGCTCTCTCTTTGCATGAAGCAGACAAACAAACTACACAGTAAAAAACCTGCTCGAATGCTTTAAATTTCCCGCGGCACTGCCACCAACTCCACAGAACGTAGAACAGCGACCGAAATTTCAGACATTGTGCAGTGTCTCGTTCAATTTCTTGGATTGATCGGCACATGCACAGTGTCAAAAACGTAGTGACAATGGACAGAGTTGCCGCCATTCAAGTGTTGCTCGTGCCACCCGTGCCCTCACTTTGGTTATCAAGGTGGTTCTTCCGCTTCCCAAGTGCCGGACATCCACTGCAATGCTTTGACTTGGTACCAAACTGCAGCTTTGGTCGCCAACACTTGATGAGGTGCACTGGTTAGGAAAATTATTCAAATTTCCAAAGTTAACATGAGCCAAATACACAATCTTTTAGTATAGTGGCTTAATAGTTAAATTTTTTTACCTATCACAATTTGATTGCAATGTTTGAACGTGTTAGAATAAACCAGCTTGCTAAAAAATACATGTGCATATCATTATTTGATACTCGATTTGATATTTGATGCTAAGTATTCGTTTTTGAAAATTTTGATATTTGCACACTCCTTGTTACACTATAAGTGGTCTGAGCTGTACTAGGTAGCAACATAGTGCTTTGCCTAGAAAAGAAGCTTTGATACTCCCAGAAGGCTTGCTAATGAGCTCTTTGGTATGTCCCTAAAAGTAACGACAATTGGAGGTGCATAAATCTCCCCTGGGATAAAATGGGGGTGAAACATTTAACTTAGCTAAAGTTCCTGGTGGAATTTTATCAGGGCAATTTGCTAGCTGTTCACATGGCAAAAAAAATTCTGAAATGCAGAATTGGTGCTAATGTGACTAAAAACCTGCTAAACTTGCCAATTTCTCCTCTCAGTTGTTGACACTGCCATCCCGTGCAGTGCATTGATGCGCTAAATGTTTCACAACTTTGATTTGAGCTTTGTAGGTCCAAGTCTGTTACGTAAAAAGCACATAACTTAATATGTCGTTATCAGGGATGTGCGAATAGTGGTTTTTGAGACCGAATCAAATACAAATCGAATAGTGCCAGAAGTGAATTGAATGAAATGTCAAATACTTTTCATATAGTTTTCGAATAATGAACAGCCGTCATCACAATTAATATAAAACGATGTTCAGATCCCAGCATCATTAAAGTTAGGAAGTTTCTGTCATTATGTAGTGTGCTATGAAGCATTGGTAATGAAAAGCACAGATGGAGCATAAGAAGCAATCAAGTACAAGGCTAGCTAAGTGATGTAGCCCATTCTACTACTCAAATTTTCATGTTTTATGTCTATACTATGTCCGCTCAATCAGACATTACCAAAACCTTGCTCCAATTCTGTGTTAACTTGGGCGCAGTGGACGTGTTGAAATAGAAAAATATTTGCATTTATGAATAGTGACTATTTGATTAGAAGACCGAATCGAATAGAGTACTATTCGACTCTTTATTCGAAAGTTTAGAATATTCGCACCCCACTAGTCCTTATGGTTTTCTTATAAAATATAAAGACTCCAAATAAACAGACACACACAAGAGAAGAGAATGGGACAGGGCGCCACTCACAACTGCTTTATTCACAGAACGCAGGCACATCTATACTGTCGGTCAACACATGCCCACAGAGCAAACTTTCATTCACGCATCTAATCAAATATTTATGACGCTCAAGAATGATATAATGATAATGAAGTTTTGCTAAGGCACAAGCTGCCTTTCTTGCCTATATGACAGGCTTCAACCAGTTCCCTTGCTCTAGTATCAGTACTTCGGGCAAGAATCTGCACATCTGAAAAACGTGGTTCACAAGAGCGTGAGGGACAAGTCCCGATGTGCTTAGGCAAATTTGGGTCCTCTTTCATTTGCTCAACATTTCTTTCATGCTCCCTGACACGCTCATTAACACAGCGCCCGGTCTGACCTATATAGGAATGACCGCACAAGAGGGGAATCTCGTAGACAACCCCTTCAGCACACTTCATGAAAGGTCGCCCATGTTTGGTCCCACAGCCTTTTTGAGTTCTTTTTTCTTTATTTTTGCGATTTGAGAGCAAAGGATTCCAAGCTTCCTTGGGGCTGAAAACCCAAGCGGGACACCATGCCTGCTCACTACCTTCTTCAGATTGTGGGCCACCTTGTGCACATATGGCACGGCCACTGGTCCCGGTGGCCGTGAATGAAAGTTAGCTCTGTGCGCATGTGTTGACCGACGGTATATATATGCCTGCGTTCTGTGAATAAAGCAGTTGCGAGTGGTGCCCTGTCCCGTTCTGTTCTCTTGTGTGTGTCCGTTTATTTGGTGTCTTTATATTTTATAATGAACAGCTACCAACTAGCCCAGCAGGAAGTGCTCTTAAGATTTATGGTTTTCAATAAATTTTTGTCCTCTCCTTTATAGGAAAAGAAAAAAGATGGTGTTAAGGTGGAATCGGACAAGAAAAGTGATCGTCGAGATGATCGGAAGTCGGACCGCCGTCGAGACCGCAAGGTATGTGTTAAGATGCATATAAAATTACAGCCACAAAATGTCTAGGCCAAGGGCAAGCTGTAAGAGCGGCAAGATGCATTGACAAAGTTTGCCCATATTCATGAGCTATCACTTCCGAAAGATCTGCCTACCACAACATGCTCAAATGCAGACATCAATGATGTCCTGCTAGGCTGCAGTGTGCCAATTTCTGCTGCCGTTACATTTGAAAAATTTGCAGACTTCGACAGTGCAGTGTTGTGTGCCGAACTGAATGATGACAAAATAATTGCACAAGTTCTCTCACCGTCAAACAGCGACTCTAACGTAGATGATGATGTGCCGTGTGCTCCGGAGCTTTCACATGCGGACTCGAGCCTTTGCAGTCCTTACATCGGCATACAGTGACAACACAAAACTGGCAGAAATACAGGCATACTTGGCTTCACGTAAGCGGAAGTGCGTGCAGCATCAAATTGACCACCTATTTCTTGCACAGAGGCCTTAAAACATAAATAAAATTATCTTTTTGGGATGCATTCGTTTTTCCAAATTCGTTTCAGTCTGAATTATAGGTTGTCGACTGCATTCAGACATTCCGACGATCCCTGTAAAGTCCGAATTATTGGTCAGCGACTGTATCCCTTGTCACATTTGTGCTTCTTCATTTGTCAGGATGACGCTCTGTATGCGTTATCAACGGGATCAGCCTACCATGAACAGTAGATGATAAAAGTAGCATAGAATCGAGCAGAAGGCGTCGCTACTAAATCGCAGTCCGTATCTCGACCATTGGTATATTGTTGCTACAAATAAACGAAAGTACAGTCAATGCATGTACCGAATTCTTATCGGCGACTACAGTGAAACCTCGTTAAACCGTAGTTGGCCGGAGCTGAAAAAAGTACGTACTAAACAATAGTACTGCTTAACCGAAATAGCATGAGATCGCCCCCTTACCTGTCAAAAACGGAACTCGGAGAGAGTGCGATGAAAGGGGGAAAAAACTTACAGTATTTATTTACTTCGCACGACAAACATGTTATTTTCGTTTGATGCCGCGGCAGCCTAGCAGCGATGACAGTGGCCTCAAACTTGCTGAAGCTGTGAGCCCGCTATTCAGCCAGCCGTCTCTTCTCGGCAAACACTCGCATGGCAGATTCCTCGTTGGCGTTGCACATTCTCCGTGCACAGGCGCAGTAGCGCTTAGAAGTCGCGGGGCACCTTTTGATTACGAGTTGCTGTTCTTGTCGCGACGACTGCATTCACGAGGCTGACGTAACGCGCAAATTCTGCCACTGTCGTCGGGCCTGAATCACCCGTCCTGTCGCTTTCCGTGTCATTCTTATCACTGTCGCTAGGCGACACTTCGGCAACAACAGAGGCAACGATGGCGAAAAGTTGAACCTCGTAGCCGACATCTCTTCGCGGTCGCAGCAGTGCTGCTGAGCAACTTCTTCGCATTCCAAATGCCACGCACCGTAGTCAACAGTAGACCCATGTCGCGTGCCAGCGCCGACTTTTCGTGTCACATTCGATAGCACGAACAATGTCTAATTTTTCTTCTATGCTGAGCACCCGGCGTCTTCTTTATCCGAGTTTCGACATGACTCGAGTTCTCGGTTACACGACGCCACAATGCTTCCTGGCACTGCGCCGAAATTATGTTGACGGTGATGAGGCTTCCACGTGCAAAGGCACAGGGCACTTGGAGGACGTTGTGCTGATCTGTGAGGCTTGTTGTTCTGCCCGGCCGCCCAATGGATATGACGCACCGCTGTGTTTGCGCGACGAAAAGTGGAAACACTACGTGTTAACTGATAAGTATGCAATAAGCTGGTATGGTTTATGCAGATACAAAACACGTTATGTTCAATGGCTGCTGAGTCAGGGATTTGACTTTACTACTTTTAAAACGAAACTACTGTTTAAGCGGGTACGGTTTAACGAGGTTTTACTGTACTCGATCGACTAGGCTTCGCTAGTTTCGGTTTTACAGAGCACCAGCGACATAGCTGACGACCATGCCAGTGACGGCTCAAAATGAAAATATTGCTATTTCTGCTTGACTGGGTAACCATATTAGCACAGGATTGTGCCATTGGAGTGCAAATTATCCCACGATGCACCGTAAAGTGTCCGAAATTTTCGTCATCCGTGTACATCAAATCTTGTAAAGCTAGTGGCGGTGCTCTGGGGCTGTCTGAAAAAATATTCAGTGTATCCGAATAATCGGTTGTTGACTGCATTTCAATATGCGAAAATGGCCAGTAAGTGGAACACTTAAGCATTTACGACAGTTAATTTGAACATACCACGCTGCCGACCATGCTCTAGCAGCGTGCCAACTGACGCGACAGCGCACCAGCTATTACTCGTGTCTTTCGCTACAAGTACCCTATTTTCACACGTATAACCCGCATAAAGAAGTCTTAACAAAAATGAATTAATCAAGTCGTGGGTTATATGCATATTTTTCCTAGGGAACCTCGACCTCTCACCACCCCTGTGTGTTCAAGCTCCCTTCTTCGCTCCTTTATGGTTGCCCATTCTCCTCCTCTTTACGAACTGGCCTTTTGTGTTTAATAGTTAGTGAATAGTGCACACAGTGCCGCCAAACTCATGTGTCACACATTCCCTCGTCACTCCCTCGGTCTACGTGAAGTGCTTCACAACACGATCGAGAGCCAAATCACCATTGGGATTTTCGGCTTGGTCGCCTTTGCTCCATTGCCGTTGCTCATGCGAGGGCGGCTCCGTCCACGCTGTCATCCTTTTTCGTGTGAATGCTACCTGCGAACTGATCCGATTCACGGCGCATGTGTTGGCAATCACGTCCTTCGTGTTCAGCTTTACAGTCGAACCCGGTTATATCAAACTCAATATAGACATACCTGCCAGCTCTTCTGAATTTTCCATAAAATCTATGAATTTCTAGCAGTCTTACGATTTTACGAATCTTGCTTGAAATTTTATGGAAAACATTTGCGGAAAAAAAAAAACTTGCAAATGTAAAACTACACCCTTGTACCTTGCGCCACCACAAGAGGGCATTACATATGCATGGTATCATCGTTAGCAGCTGCAATGTTGTAGTGACTTCTTTTGTCTTAGGGGGCTCACCAATCCATATCCAAAGCTCGATAGTGCCGATAGCGCCTCTAGTGTCTCAGCAAATCTGTTGCCATGCTGTTGCCTTTGTTCGTACGGGCGCGCGGGTTTGGACTTCAGTCAGCTTCAGTCACTGCAGTGTTGGCCTCGCCTTTTGTGTGACTAGCTGCCGCGTCGGACGCAGTGCAACTCCAGCCTGTAGCGGCTTCGTAGTGCAATGGCGGGCTCAAAGCCCCGACAGTACTTTCAAGTGTTTTTGAAATCGTACACGGCAGAATTTACGTGCTTCGTGCCGTCCAAGAAAGGGGAGAGGTTAGAATTCTGCACCACGTGTGCCTGATGTGAACATGTCGCATGGCGGCAAGTCTGACATCAAGGTCCGCATCGCTTCGAAAAGGCATCAGGGATACATGTGAGCCGTGGACAGCCAGCCAAGCCTAGCAAGTTTTGTACGCAGCGACAACGACCTCGGTGTGATTCTTGCAGAATACCTCCTCATGCCATTTTTAGTTGAACACAACATCCCGCTGAGTGTCAGCGACCATGCCAGACTGCTTTTCCGGAAGGTGTTCCTGAAGTGGGAAGAAGCAAAACGCTACGCCTGTGGACGAACAAAGACGACCTCAATTGTTCAGTAAATGGGCGCCAACGTGGAGACTCCTTTGTTGGATGCCCTAAAACAGCAAGTTTTTTCGATCGCTGTGGATAGCAGTAACAATAGGGATACGCAGCTTTACCCTATTGTTGCAACATATTTCGTTAAAGAATCAAGTAAAGTCGAAAGATGCCTTCTTTGCCTCGGGACAATGCAAGGGGAAGCGACGGGCCACAAGATTGAAAATCTGGTTCTGGACGAGATGAAGTCTCGGAATTTGCCTGTTGGAAACCTGTTGGCTATGTGTTCGGACAATGCCCATGTCATGATCAGCAAGAAAAACTGTGTTTCTACTGTATTGAGAGAGGCTCAATCAGGTTTAGTAGGGGTTGGTTGCCCGTGCCATCTCTCAACTTGGCCGCCCAAAAAGGAGCTTCATGTCTTCCTGTAAAGGTTGGTTAGGCTTTGGTGGAAATTTTTTTTTTTTCACCTAGAGAAAAGCTCGAAACAGAAAAATCAACTTAAAGTGTTCCAAAAAATGCTTGACGCCGAGGTCAGAAAGAT
Organism: Dermacentor andersoni; assembly: GCF_023375885.2. Classification (NCBI taxonomy): domain Eukaryota; kingdom Metazoa; phylum Arthropoda; class Arachnida; order Ixodida; family Ixodidae; genus Dermacentor; species Dermacentor andersoni. Next base: position 175,221,255 of record NC_092814.1, read on the forward strand.
GTTGAAGCATTCACCGACACATTGGCTGTCATTGGGAAAGTATTTGAAGAGGCTGCTTGACCAGTGGAGACCACTACTCAGCATTTTTTTATCTGAAACAAAGCAGTGCAAGAAGCAGAGCTTGTTTTTGGAGTCATACCAAATTCCAAAGGCTTCCTCCAAACCTCCAAGAACCCTGCACTGACCCCAAAGTCTGCTACACATCATCACAAGACTGCTGCAGGCCTCGGCGAGAAAGCACCGACAGCGATGAACTCTCGCTAAAGAGGAAAGGAGCTCATTCTGGACCTCAAGCAAAAAAAAAAAAAAAAAAGAAAAGAAAACCTTCATACCAAGAATTCTGGGGAAGCCAGCCACGTGACCCACGAGGAGCGCCTGTTTTATTTTTTGTCATCAGAGCTAAACAGGGCATGCTGTCTTTTTCTCCAAAATGTTACATCGCTTTTTGAGAAGGCAAACTGCCTTATTTAGGCACAGGCTCCTCAGATTCATGTACTGAGGGGCCTCTTGAACCGCCTTTTCGAGGATCTCCTGACTGGATTTGTGCGCCCAGGTGTTGTCAAGGCATGTCATTCATTGCTGAAAGTTAACTATGGAGCTGCAGAGAACCAGAAAGGTGATGAAGACATATTCATTGGCAGCACAACCTACTCTGTGGTTGAGACACTGAGCTGCATTTAGAGAGAGCAGTTCTTCTCTGCTGTACGTCTGTACTTGATGGCAGCATGCAATTACATTCGCCGAAAATTCCCGCTAGAAGACGTCAATCTCAAGATGGCTGAAGTTGCTCAAGTACAAGCTCTGGAAAATGCTTTATTCAACAGCGTACGTCATTTTATTATGGCGTTCCCTGCCATCCTACCCCGGCAGGGTGGCGAATCAAAAGAAGAAGCAATCGACGCACTTGAATTCGAGTTTGCCAACTTGCAAGCACATCAGGTTCCAGCCGACATATTGAATGAGCCAAGGTGCAACGTGCAGTGGTTGCAATTAGGAAGCATTCAAAGTGTCGAAGGATCGCTCAGTTTCTACAGAATTTCAATGGTTATGCTGGGTATTCTCTCCATTCTCCACAGCAATGCTGATTGTGAAAGAATATTCAGCACTGTGAACAAAACTTGAACAGAGTTTTGCTCATCTGTGTGTGAGAAAACACTAGAAAGTCTGCTGATGGTCAAGGTGCACAAGAATAGTACTTGCTTTGAGCAAACCTACACGGAGAAGTTTTCCAAAGTAGGCAAAGTCGGTAACAGAAAATTATTCTAAAAATAAATTGTGCCCCAGTGGAGTTTTCGCTCTACTCTCCAAGACACGGATTTGACGTGCGGTTGTGAAAACACGAGTAAGCTTGTTGCGAAAGGTAAATCCCTTTAAAAAAAGAAGTGCTGCCGTGCACCCCCTTTCCCTTTGCCGCGATAGTTTTATGAATTTCCAAATCTTCAGGTTGGCAGGTATGATATAGGGCTTAATGCGATATAGGCCTGCTAAAGAATTGGACCTCATAAAAGCATGTACCATTTATAAAAGCACTTTATTGATGCAATTAGCTTAGTTTCGCATAAAAGAATCTTGTATCTTCTTCTACTTGGGCAACTTTGCTGCCTGTGACAGCACGCACTTCTCCACATTGTCTAAAGAGTCAGAGCAGCTGAGGCTGCAACCTTCCACATTCGCACAGAAGCGCCACTCTAGTGCAAGTGCACCAATCACTTCGGTAGACGTGGACAAAGGATCGTTGTTGCTTTCCTCATTGTGCCTGCTTTCACTTCTGCTCGGTATGATGTCAGCAATGTAGTCTTCCTTTTCGGGTTCTCCCGTTACCACGACACCATCATCTACACTCACAAACTTGTCGACCATTGATCCGTCAATGGCTTCCGGAAATTCTGACAGCTCACTCCAAACTTCAGCAACACCGACTATGGCTTCGTCACGCTCATCAGAATTTTCACAGTCCTCACTGGCCACACGGAAGCCAGCATGTCTGAAGCAGTTTCAGATGAACCACTTGTACACGGCTGCCTCGATGTTGGCCATGTGTACGCATCAGGCGCCATTGGCACGGGGTCAGTTTGACCGCTTTAACCCTAATCTTCCCCTTATTCTTCAAGATCGTGCTGAGAGTGCTCCTCAGAATCTTGTACACTGCTGTTACATCTGCTTTCGACTATATTTATAATATTGAGCTTCGCAGTGAAAGGCAAATTGTGCCGCTTCGCGCTGGCCGTCACGGCAACTCTGCGCGACAAAGGCCACATGGCGTAAACACAACGAATGAAAGAAGCAGTGAGACAACTCATACTTGCATGGCTTGCACGACGAGGGCACAAGAGCCTCTGATTGGCTGTCTCAGCAAGCGCTGCGGCCAGGCCAGGATCATTTTTTGCAGGGGGTTGTCGACGACTCGGTCATGGTAGGAAGAGCAGGTGAATGGAGCTGCGCCGCCGGGCTAGACCACTTTTGGTCTGGGGGCACATTTTCTGGGGGCACTTTTGCACCGCTTGACATTCAATATATCGGGAGTCACTTTTATTTTTGTTCGATGCAAGCATAATTTTTCCTATATATAATCATTGTAACTGTACCGTGTTCAGAAATTGTTCGATATACAGGATAATTCTATGTAAACGGGTTCGATATAGTCAGGTTCGACTACATCATGATTGCTTCTCCTGTACATACAAGTTTGCGTGGCATTAGAGCCAATGCTATTTTCCATAGACAGCACCTGCTGCTGTGTGCTGCCCAGAACAAGCTCACATACAACGGCCCCACTTAAGATGAACTTTCGCTTAAAACGAACGAGAGCCATGCGACCATCAAAATATATATTATTTCAATGGCATAAAATCGCACATACAGTCAAACCCGGCTATATCGAACTCGCAAAAAAACGCCCGTCAGTTCGATATAGAGCATAATTCGATATAAGCCTGCTAAATAATTGGATGTCATAAAAGCACATACCATTTATAAAATCACTTTATTAACGAAACTAGCTTAGTTTTCTAGCATTTTCTTCTGCTTGGGCAATTTCGCTGCCTGCGACGCACGCACTTCCCCATGTTGTCAAAGGAGTCTGAGCAGCTGAGGCCGCAACCTTCCGCATTCGCACAGAAGCGCCGGACTAATGCGAGTGCACCAATCACTTCGGAGGATGTGGGCAAAAGACCGTAGTTGCTTTCCTCAATGTGCCTACTTTCATTTGTGCTCGGTACGATGTCGGCGATGTAGTCTTCGTTTCCGGCCTCTACCGTGGTCGCGACAGCATCATCTGCACTCACCAACTCGTCCACCGTTGATTCGAATGTCCCGGAAATTTTGACAGCTCGCTCCAAACTTCGGCAACACCGGCAACGGCTTCGTCGCAGTGATCAGAATTTACAGTCCTCACCGAGCACGCGGAAACCGGCGCGTATGAAGAACCCCTCGTACACGGCCGTGCGTACGCGTCGGGCGCCATAAACACCGGGTTGCGAGTCTGGCCACTTTAGCCCTAATCGTGCCGAGAGTGCTCCTTGGAATCTTGCACGCTGCGGGGACATCCAACTTCTCATCGCGTTCGACGCGATTTATGATTTTTAGCTTCACGATGAAAGGCGAATTCTGCCGCTTCATCACGGCAACACTGCGGGAGAAGGCCCACAAGGCGCAAACACGATAAACCAGAGAAGCAGCTCGACAACTCGCACTTTCGCCATCTTGCACGAAGAGAGCACAAGAGCCTCTGATTGGCTGTCTGAGCAAGCGCTGTAGGCGGGCCAGGATCATTTTTTGCTGGGGAGTGTCGCTAGATAGTGATCTAAAGAAAGGAAGGACGCTTGATGCTGCAACCCGTGAGGGAGCACGGCGAAGCGTCGTCAGGGGAGAGGGGGTGGCAAGTGAAAGATGATAGAGAAAGAGGGAGGATGTGGCCTAATAGACTCCACTATGCGCGACAGGGGGAGTGTCGACGGCTCGCCCGAACAGCCCGAGGCAGCGCGGTCACGGTAGGGAGAGCGGTTGGATGGAGCCGCGCCGTCGGGTTTCCCCGCTACCGTGAGGGAAAGCCAACTTCTGGGGGCACTTTTCCGCCGCTTGAAGTTCGATATATCGGGAGTCACTGCAATATTTGTTCGATGTAACCGTAATTTTTGCTATATATACTCATTGTAACTATACCGTGACCAGAAATTGTTCGATATATAGAATAATTCGATGTAAACGGGTTCGATATAGTCGGGTTCGACTGTATGACGAACGTCCTTGAGTCCTGCTGATTGGTTACAGCGAACAGACGGCATGAACCCACCACCACGATGCGAAATAATGATGACCTCCGACCCCTTTGCATGTGCGGTCTGTTTTCCCAAGCCTCCTCAGAGGCGAACTATCCATTTCGTGCCCCTCTACCCTCTCCCCACTGTCATGCACTGCCCACAAGTGTTGGTGTGTGACTTCCAAGATCGCCCTCCCGCCCGTCCTCGCAGCTCCTCTCCCCTCTTCTCACTCTATCTTGCAACTCCCTCACTGTCTCGGCGCGTGCGCTACGATGCTTGCTAAAGCTCAGAAGTTTTGTTTTCTGGCTGTTAGCGCGAAGCAGGTCTCTCCACACTAGTCTCCATGCTTCCTTGCTTCCACGCTTCATTCTAGACGGGCCCGAGCTGTAATTCAGCCGGACGGCGGACGGGAATGCTGTGCCTGCAGCGGTCACAAAACGAAAAGCGCTGAGCATGGCAACGAACAGAAGCGTCTCAAGGTGCTAAAAGCTGCGAGTTGGTGAAGTACAATGTGTCGATTACCTCGACAACTATCTCGACGATTCTAAAGAACAAGAAAAAGATTGCCAGCTCTGCCGCCGACTCGATGAACAGAAAGCGCCTGTGGAAGGCCACCTATGCGGACGTAGAGGACGCGCTGCTTAAGTGGTTTGCCGATGCACGGGCTCGTAACATTCTGATAAGTGGACCAATGAAACCTTGCGTTCCTGCTAGATTTTCCCAACTTCTGCCCAGGCAGTGGCTGGCTACATCGATTCAGAGTGCGGCATGGGATTGTTTTTAAATAGATTGTTGACGAGGCGGCTTCGGTAAGTGACCTAGACGTTACCACTCTGCTTGTAAGGAACCAAGCCATTAGTGCAAGCTACACGGAGCAGGACGTGTGTAACACAGACGAACCTGCGTTATTTTATCAGGTGCTGCCGGACAAGACGCACGCCATGAGAGGTGACTCATGTGCTGGCAGTAAGCACAGTAAAGTGCATATTACAGTACTTCAGTGCGACCGGCGCGTGCCCTTTGTAATCAGTAAATCAAAGAAGCCGCGTTGCTTTTGGAGCTGTGTACCTGTGCGCTACAGGCACAGTACTACGGCGTGGATGACGTGCAATTTATTTGCAGAGTGGCTGGGTGAGTTTGACCATGGCATGCAGAGGCAAGGAAGGTGTGTGCTGCTCGTGCTCGACAACTGCTAAGCGCACAACGTGCGAACTTCTCTGACAGCAGTTACTCTACTTTTCCTACTGCCCAATGCCACTCTGAAAGTGCAGTCGCTTGATTTAGGCATAATACGTGCATTTAAGGCATCATATAGGAGCCGCATTGTGGAACACTTGCTCATCGCTATTGACCGCCCGGCCGCCAACTTGCCGCTTCGAGTTTCACTGTATTGAGCCGTTGAGATGTGAAGGCGGCGTGGGTGGAAGTGAAGGCCGCTTGCGCACGGAGCTGTTTCCGTAAGGCCAGCTTCATTGACTCAGTGCCTGATGCTGAGCCTGAGGCTTCCGAAGATGATCGGTCTGGCTGCGATTTGTGGCAGCACGTCGTCGACTCAGACATGGGGGGCTACTGGTTGGGATGACTTTATTTCTGCTGATGAAGATGCTGATAATACGGAACCGTGCATAGATGAGGGCATCGCTTGTGAAGTGCGGGCAGAGATGACGCAGAGGAATCGGATGACGATGGAACTTTGGAACCAGCACCCATAAGTGCGCCTGTAGCAATGGGCTACATAAAGAGCCTCAGGCAACTTGTCTGTGCCAAGGGCCTCGGCAAAGAGCACGCTTCTGCGTTAAATAAACTGGAGACCGCCTTCATTGGATCTGCGCTGCAGAAACAGATGAGCATCACAAACTTCTTTGCAAAGAAATAAATTTTGTGTTTTGATTAGCCACTTTTCTTTTTCAGCTCTCATCCACTTACTACGAACTTTGGGGTATAATGAACAGACACCGCGTAATGCTCAGGTTCGTTATAAGTGGGCTCAACTGTGCTTACATTTGTTCATTAGCTTTCATTACTGCTACGCCACCTGAAGCTTATGCAAGTACATTTGACTGACATTCTGACATTTCACATGCAAATCTCTGTAGTTATTTCATTCCAAAATCTTACACATTGTGAGTCTACCAAGACAGCATACAAGGATGGCCCTGCCTTTCAAGAATCTGCTTTCTGTGAACCTAACCAGCTGCTTCAGGGCCAGTATTCTGAAATGTTCGCCTTCCGTGAAACTATTGCCTTGGACACAACTCCGCCAACGGCACGCCCATATTGGCTGTTTTAGCAAAATGGATGGATGGATGGATGTTATGAGCGTCCCCTTTGGAACGGGGTGGTGGGTTGAGCCACAAAGTTGCCTAATGTCCTACCTAGGTTAAAAAAATAAAAAAATAAAAAAATAAAAAAAACACTATGAACTCCCACAACCAAATTTTCTGATCCCCTATTGCAAACTTTGCTTTTGTACGTCTCCATTTTTTATCGTTTCCCTAATTTTCTTCCACCAATCTTCCACTCGCCTCTTACTAATCTCTATTGCGGACATGTTTACTTTCCCACTGCTCTCGCTGAACCCAAGGGCTTCAGGGAGGCCAGTGGTGCATAAATCGACTGCTGGGCAAATGTCTTCACATTGAAAACCAGAAAATGAACAGCGCAAACTAGTAGTTCCAGCCTATGTCATTTTAACGTCATGGTGTCATTCGGTGCTCTCGACATGTCTTTTGGCATTCGGTTGGTGGTGGAATGTAGTAGATATGAGAGGTAATAGTTTATAGTAGTCTTTTTGGTGGTGCCTTACACACGTCGTTTTGCGGTGATATTTGTTGATTCATTTAAAATGAAACATTTCACACTTCCTTTTAAAGCGAAGTTTTCTTTGCCTCTTCTTTGACTTTCCCACTGCTGCTGCTGCTGCCAGGGCTGTGGGCTGCTGCATCAGGGGTAGGGAGGGGTTCAGAGTGTGTATATACATGACAGGCGCGAGGAAGAGAGGAAGGGCGACAGGAGAAACTCATTTTCACCCCACCACTTCAAATGTGCACAATACCCTCTGGAGCTCCCTGGCCGTCACCACATTAGCCGCTTGACAGCTGTAATTATCCGTGACTCCCCTCAGAAGCATTGCAGAAACTGCAGCACTTCCCTTTCTACTATCGTGTGAGGCTAGAGGGGACGCACATAGAACTCTAGAGAGGAGAAGAAGGAGAGGGAGAAGAGGCAGTTCCCATACAAGAGAGGGGGGCAGGTGACATGAGAAGGCAAGAAAACCCCGCTACTATACGAGCAGTTGCCGGGACACAGAATAAGCTTAAGTTCGAGGTACAGTACAGTACGTTGCTGCTATTTCTGAAAAATAAATGCCATGCATATATGTCAAGCGGGCAACTTATGCAGGGCACACAGAAGCAGAAGCACAATAATTAAAACGCACTGCAGCGTCCAGGAGACATTACGGAAGCAGTCGACCATCAAATCAACACTTCTGTGCCCATCACATAAACTTTGCGGCTATGGCATTGCCAGAGGTCGCGGATTTGATCCCAATCGCGGCAGCCGCATTTCGACTGGGGCAAAATAGAACATGCATATGCACTTAGATTTTGGGACACGTTAAAGGACATCATGGTGTCAAAATTTATCTGGAGTCGCCACTACGGCGTGCCTCATAATCTGAATGTGGTTTTGGCACGTACAGCCCCAAAATGCAATCCAAGTTTAATACTTATGCCACAATGCGATATGCCATGTGAGGCAATGACAACGCTCAACCCTCTCAGGGGTTATAAAATATTATGCACAACAACGGCTCAAGCAAACACCTCTTCCTTTGTGTTCTTTGTACTACGCAGACAAACAGCAGTGGTGCACACAAGGTAACGTTTAACATCAACTCACCACTGTCGTGTTGGCCTAAACATTGAAGAAATTAAGATTTAGCCGTCAACATCACCGCTAATTATCATCAGTTAACGCATCCAGCATGGAAAGCTTCGCTTACATTGATTCCCACAGTGCATGGGATCTGCATATTTTTTCACTTTATTTTACCTAAAGCAGCCGTAGCTAACCGTAGTCAGTGCCCAGAACCCGTACTGCAGCCACTACACTCGAAAACGACACACCTGAGCCACTTAGCACTCGCACGGTGCGCTCTCTCATGCGATGTGAAGCATTCGAGAGCATGTGTTCGTAGTGTACACTGACATCATGGGCAAGCAGCCGCTTGATTTATTGAATGTGACTATCGTGGCAGTGAAACTATCGCGGAAGGGGAACGTTTCAGAATACGGCCCCAGCTCAATGTTTACGTGCCAGCGACATCAAATGATGTTTCAGGTCATTACATACAGCTGCAAGCACGTTTATTCACCAAGGCAGACAGTAGTTTTTTATTCATGTATGAGCCACGCCCCTGAGATTTGAAGCAAATTTTTACAGAAAAGTGCAGCTCTTGCATATGAACATGCAGTATATAAAAAATAACAGGTAACACAAGGTGGCCCCTTGGATTGTTTCGGTGTGGTGGTATGCATACTCACTTGCTTCATTTTGGTTAGATGATTGTAGTGCTTTTGTCTTCCATATTTTCCACCATCTTAGCAGCAATTTCCACACTCTGTTGCTTGTCACATGACAAGTGAAACACATCTGAAAGATAGAGCAGTAAATGAATGCACGCCTTCTACTGCCCACAATTGCCTAAATTGCCACACGCACGTCTGAAATAGCTGTGAAGGCCTGCTAGTACACATATTAGGCATATCGGTGCTCGTGCTATGACAGGAGATAATGGGTGCACACATGTAATTAAGGAATACATACCAAGCCCCATGACAGCAGTCCTTTTGCATTCTCGTTATGCCCCATCGCAATGCATTGCATGTGTTTGACTGCGTAACATGCTGTATTGTGACGAAGCTGACATTTGGGAACAAGCATTATTCAACACTTCATCCTTGCTGTACTTTCTGCACTTCCAAGCCATCGACGAGCAGGACAGAGGCAAAGTCGGCTCTATCGCTGACAGTGGCGAATCCTTTCAATGAAAAATATTGCACCAAACAGCAGGAAGCTTGGTAGCAAACACAAGCAGCTAGGGCTAGTGTTGCGTGGTGACTATAGCTGCCAGCGGATTGGCTGTGAGATAATGAAAGTGGAGGTGCTGGCCGCTTCATTAATGCCTTTTAGGACCTTCAGTCGCAGCGAAAAAAAATTGGTGTTTGGTGCCACGAAGGTGTCCGAATTATCTGGCATGTCCAAAAAATTGGGTATTCAAAATATTCATTGTTGACTGTACTTAAAAATTTTGATATTTGTACACTCCATCTTTCCTGTTAAAACATCATCCTTCTTGTTCTATTTGGTTCAGGATGATGAAAAGAAAACAGATGATCAGGATGAAAGCGATGCTGCTTCAGAGCAGTCTGATGGAGAAGGTGATTCTGAAGAAAACAAAGGTAAGGCATACATGACTCCACTCTTTCAGCTCGAGTAAAGTAAGCACCGATTTGAGAACTATCTTAGGTGCTTTTTAGGATTACTGAACATAATTTTCTATTTATTTTTTGTAGCCATCATTTTTTTTTTTTTTTTTAAGGTGTATTGCTTGACATAGATGGACAGTCAAACTGAGCTAATGGGCTGTTGACTGGAGTGTATGTTTCATTGCAGAGAAGCGAGCACGCAAGGAAAATCGTCCCCAGCAGCAACGTACACTACAGCGTCATCTGCTTCTCTCATTCATATACTTTGACCAAAACCAATGTGGTTACTTGCAGGACAGGGACCTTGAAGACATTTTCTACATTATTGGCCTTGAACTCTCACGTGGCCAGGTAAGGAGGCAGTTGGTTCCACTTTATACACTGGTGCACAAAAGTATGTGGACCAGAGGCTCACTAAAAAAAAAAAAAAAAAAACTTTTTTTTTTCTAATTTACATGCACAAACTGAAATTGATGCGTGCACTGGAAAGTTTGTAATTCAAAACTTGGACTGCACTCCTCAATTTCAAGTTACATTCACAGACAGAGAAGAACATCGGCTTTATCGTGGAATCCCTGGTTCGTAGGGAGTACATGGAATGTGGTTAGAGCAGCGTCACCTAATTTTTAAAGCTTTCCATGTGTACTGTCCTAGGTTTTGCATCCTTTGGTGTGGTGTCTTGCTGACTAAACCCGTGTACAGTAAAACCTTATTAAATTTTTGACCCTCAATTATTTGGAAAATTGGATAAGTCAGACTTGTCCTCTGGTCCCGGCTTATGTATGCATTATTTAATGCAGTTAAGCTCTTGTTAATTTGGACGTATTTAGCCACACATCGGTTCATTCGAACAACCCTCGGACTTTGACGAATGCAGAGTGCCACAAATATGCGATGCAAAGGGGGAAAACATGGCAGTAGCGTCCAACTGAAACAAAGTGACAGAGTGCACATCGCCAGCCATCAGTGGAAATCGTACGTGAATGACAGCAACACAGGAACACTTCTTGGCTGTTGATGCCTTTAAAAACTTTGTTTTTGTGTTTACCACCACGCATAACAACGCGTTAGCCAAGTGCCTTCATAACTTCATAATTGCCATCCACGATCGCATAGTTGATGACTGTGGTTTCGTCCGCAGTTGTTGCAGCAAACGGTAGTTTCGTTTTGACTCGGTGCGTGTGTAGGCCAGGTGCCTTCAGAACTGCAAAGTCGTCGTCCGTGATCACGCCGATAGCGGCCGTGGTTTTGTCCACGGTGCTAGCAGCATACTGTTGTTTCACTTTGACTCGCTGCAAACCTGTTGACGATGAAGAGCACAGGCTGCATAGCAATGGACAGATCTGTTGGCTACCAGCTCACTGGTGACACTATAATCGGAATGTGTGTGCAGTAGTAAAAAGTGTGTCTCAGATGAATGCGTGCGCCACGACTGCATTGCTAAGAAAGTCATGAGGCATTCACCGCTGCGAGAACCAGTCATTAACGAGATGACGAGAATTGCGACTTCTGCACTGCTCTTGTGCAAAATAGAAGCATGATTTGCTTATTCACTCCATAAATAAAAGCATGTAGACATAGTATGCATTTGATTGTTTTCTTGACACCCTTGATAATTCGACATTTGGTTAATTCGCACATTTTTTTGGTCCCGTGAAATCCGAATTCATGAGGTTTTACTGTGTATGTAGCACTGATTGCTGACGGAACAAAAATCACGACATTAATCCTGTACATATAATGTCGGCCCATAGGAATCATCAAAGCACACAGATCTCATAATTTGACAGTGCATGATATTCAACGGCTTCTTAAATTTTCTTACATTTGGACCAACTATTTTTGGCCAATTATATATGTTCCATTGTATATGTATGACTGGATACTTGCCTATTCTTGGTGAATACTCCAGAATGGGTATGTGCCACTGTGACAGCAAAGGTATAGAATAAATGTATTTATATATGTGTCGTAGTTCTCTGTGCATACACCGCTCATCACCATTCTTCCCTCGTCAAACATCATGCATTGCTTTAGTCCTTGTGACATTGTTGCGCTGACGTTGAACATAAATGTTAAAACAAAATGTGTAATTTTGTGGTTTTATGTGCCAGAACCACAATCTGATTATGAGACGCCGTAGTGGGGGACTTCTGATTGAGTTTGAGCATCTGGGGTTCTTTAATGTGCACCCAGATCTAAATGCACGAGTGTTGCTGAATTTTGCCCCCCATCAAAATTTGGCCACCGACACTGGGGTCAAATAAGCGTCCTCTTGTGCAGCACTGCAACACCATAGCCAGTAAGCTACTGCAACTGGTTAAACAGAATTGTATGCGACGTTCTTAGTTGTATAACATTTATTGAATCGCTTTGCCAAAGCTTTACATCACATAGATTCCAATGTGTGTGTGTTAGACCTACATATAGTACAGTTGAATCTCGATAATTCGAACTCGAAGGGGCCTGAAAATTTGTTCTAACTAAAGGAAGTTAATTAAAAGAAGGACTTGTTTTTGAAGTATTCATGCACCACAGCAAGATGCACAAACGATGAAAGTCGTGAAATATTGCGACGTGCTAGCACACAGCTAGCGAGGACCACGAAACTGCCCACGCTGCCTTATGCTCACTTCCCAATAATGTCAGAAAACAAAGCTTCAAGGAGTGGGCTAAGCTGGTGCCGAGGTGGTAGGGCTGGCCACAGGCAATGAGGCTTTGCTCATGTCATCCGCTACTTCTACCTCACTAACTGGAAAATGCTTTGCGTCATTAAGCCTCCAACATTGCATTACATTTACGTGTTTTTCTATTTAATCTCAAATCACTGTCCCCATTACTGGTAACCTAGTTTACTGATGCATATAACTGCACTAAACATATATTTTGTGTATGCTTGTGTATGTACAGGTTCGCCGTCTTCTTCAGAAAGTATCAAAGCGGGAAACAGTACGATACAGAAGCCTAACTGATGCACCAGTTTGTCCTGAGGACATTGTTGAGGAAGCACCTGTGGCTGATCAAGAAATGGTGGATGAGGATGAAGTGCCTGGGGATGAGCAGCCATCAGAACAAGACCTGCAAATCATAGCCATGGGTATACGAGCATTTTATGCTTCAAGAATTATTGTTTGCCCATTCAAAAAAATTGTTACTTTTGGATTCATTGTCTTTATAAGTAGTTGCACGGGTCTCCTTTCTGCAGCGAAGGCATGCAGAAGCAAATGAGATCCTATACTTTGGTTAAATTTGAACTACAGTCAACTGCAGTGTTACAATGGACCCTGATAATCCAATAAAAATTGTCCGGTTTACTTGAAGTCCGTAATATCCGAAATGCCTCACTTCCGAAACTGTGGTCGCAGTGTGTAACAATGTTATTGTAAGGAGTGAGCGACGAACGCCCAAAGTACAAGACAAACAAGCCAAAAAAAAAGAAAAAAGTCGCAGTTTTGCCCGAAAGGTGAAGCATCGATTGCGACAGCAAATTAGTAGACAGCTATGTGAAGTATGGATAGTAGTTTTATCGGCCATATAAAGTTGTAAACGTTCGCTTACTAACTAAATGAACAAGCACTGTGTCACGCGCGCATAGATTAACACGAACACATCTCGCTCAATGATCGCGAAAAGTCACTGTCAAAACATTGGAGTTAGGAAGTACGGCAGCAACAGCGAGTGAATTGACCTCAGTGCTATCGCTCGCTTCAATGCGAACTAAACGTCGAAAGCACAGCCCATGCGAAGCTACCGGCACTGACCGCACTTTGTCCACATCGCAGGTCGCTTTTAGATACAACGCCCACGTGGGCGCACACTTCGTCCACATTGCAAATCGCTTTCAATATACGGCGCCCGCGCGGGCACGCACTTCGTTCACATCGTAGATCGCTTTCAAGATACAACGCCTGCGCCGGCAAGCGCTTTGTTCACATCGCAGATTGCTTTCAAGATACGGCACCCACGTGGCCAACAGCAGCCACCAGAACCCTCTCTCCTTCACCTCCCCCCCCCTCGTGCCTTACGCACAAAAGCAGACGCGTTTCCACCCCGCCTTCCTATCTCGCATGCGCGATATTTAGCCGCAGTTGTCAGCTGACCCTCGCAAGTCAGTTGCCAGCCCGTGTCGACACGGCAAAAGTCTGTTTTATACGGCCGATATTGACAAAAATTGCCGCTAATTTCAACCGCTGTAGCTGATAGTCCGCTGTAGAGTGGTCCGTTAAAAGCGAATTTCGTTGCATTAATAAAATAGGCAGACCAAACTAAAGTTGAAATGTGGTCTGTTATATCCGAAAGTCTGTTGTACGCAGGTCCATTGTAACGGGTGCAGGCTGTATTTCATGTGTGCTCTTCAGAATCATATTTCATATTTTGTTGAGCAACTTATTTCTCACAAAGTCAGGCTGGCTTCTGTAAACTTGCATGTCTAGCATGCATGTCAGTACAGGTGCCAGTTCAGATACCTTCTGCTTGAAAGGGGGTATTTGATATTCAATTCAGTTCAGGAGCGAAGGGAGGTAGTGTCACACAAAAAGCACATAGGCTGAAAAGGTGATAAGCCGAAGTTTGAACATTATGTTGATAACTTCTGTGCAAACCAGTCCTAATTTATAGTTGCTCTATTTCACTCTTGCAATTGAATAGAACTTGTTTTTGGTCTATTTGGTACATGTTTATCTTGGAAGATTCAGCACGCACACACACATACTAAGAAACATGGACACACGAGACAAGACAAACAAAGTAGGTGCTCCTCCATCTCTGACTTTCATTGTCATGGTGTTGATATTGAAAATTATGGTGCAAGCGTCTCTTTGGTAAATCTACTGTGATATTTTGTGTGAGGCCATTTTTTAAGAGCTTCATATGTTACCTGGTTCTGAGTGATGATAGCAGTGGAAAATTTAATTTTTTGTATTAAATTTCTCGCAGGGTACCAATGTGTAGGCAGGCATAATGCTTGCCACAGCTTTCTTCATGTTCCGTAATAGTCTATTGGTTTCTTATTGGCAGGCAACCGTGGTCTCCTGCTGAAGTCTGAGGATGGCTTGCAAGAAAGCAATGCTACTGACCCTTCGACTGCCTTGGAATCTGCTGGTGTGGCTGGGGCTAAATTGGTCTTCCATGATGGAGCCCTGCTGGACGTGGGCAAGTTGCTGCGACAGGTGGAACGCAGTGAGAGAGCCCGTACAAGCTCGGAAACCCGCTTGAAGGAGCTCATTGAAGCCTTGGGTCAGTAGTTGCAAGGGTTATGCAATATGTCTCCAAAAATTATACTGGTTGCTCTAAAAGAGATGTAGAGTTGAAGTTGGCATAGAGTTGTAGTGTTGTAGTGTACATGTAGAGTTGTAATGTTGGGCGTTCTACACATTACATGTGTACAACGCCAAACATTACATGTGTGGGAAGGGCCTTGCAACACTTTTTGGACATGTCAAATATACCTCCTTATTCAGCAGACTACTGTATTTCTCGATGCTAATGTGCCCTCGATTGTAATGCACACCCGTTTGCTGTGACCTAAGAAAAAGTCCTTAACAGTACTGTGCACCTCATTATTTCATTCAGAAATACAACTTTCTCTCATTTGGAAAAAGAACGATTTATTCCCAATACACTAAAGTTGCGATAAACAAAATACGTTGCAGTTTCGTCCGAAAGGTGAAGCATCGATTGCTATAGCAAATTAGTAGACAGCTATACGAAAAGTAAGCATAGCAGTTTTATCGGCCGTGTAAACTTTTAACATTTGCTTACTAAATAAATTAACAAGCATGGTGTCACGTGCACACAAGCACACATGAACACGTCTCACTCAATGACCGCAGAAACTCTTTATTAAAACGCTGGAGGGAGGAAGTGCAGTAGCAGGAACACGCGAATTGACCTTTGTGCAGCCTCTTGCTTCAGCGCAACTAAGCGACGAGAACAC
The DNA here is from genome assembly GCF_023375885.2 of Dermacentor andersoni. Classification (NCBI taxonomy): domain Eukaryota; kingdom Metazoa; phylum Arthropoda; class Arachnida; order Ixodida; family Ixodidae; genus Dermacentor; species Dermacentor andersoni. Next base: position 175,236,941 of record NC_092814.1, read on the forward strand.
AGTGCAGTGCGCCTAGATGCGTAGACTCGGTCTCCATCACAGATCATTTTCAAGATAAGGGCCGTGCCTACGCAGCAGCCATCAGTGTAGAACGCCTCTCCTTTTTCTGCCAGTCCTGCACGGAGGTTTTGGGAACTCCGAACGCCCCTGATGCGGCCCGATTTCCGTCCGTCTCCGCATACATGATCACTTTCCTTTAATTGCGTCATCGTGATTGAACACTTGGCTTGTCTCCGCAGTCGGCACTTCCATGCTAATAGGGCAAACACAGAAAACGGGAAGACGGGTGGACTAACCTGAGCAAATGTACTACAGCATATGAAGGACGCTACAGCACTTAGGCTCGAAGTGTGTATGAAACGGCCATCTTGAAATGCTGATGGCGATACGGTAGCACAGATTTAAGGTCGTACTCGATTCTAACACGCACGCAATTTTTCACCTGTTTTATTGGTAAAAAAGTCCGCGTTAGATTCGAGCAAATTTGGTATGCTGCCATTAGCACTTGAACCAAGTGTTGCTTGTCTGAGCAAAGCAGGAAACATACAGTATCACTCTGAAGATTCTTTTTCTTTCTCGCAGCTTTTTTAATTATAATTCCAGCCATTCCTTACAACTTGCAACATTGTCAGAAATGGTTGCAGGGCCTCTAGCCCCTTTTAGCCTGAAATATAACATTCAAATTTCAGTTAAACATACTTCTATGTGAGGACATTTAAAATTAATTTCACATTACTTTGTGGGCTTATGGGTGCTTATTACTTAACACTAAAACAGGTATCTAGCATAGGAAAATACCTTGATATTTGCATGTTTGTCACCACATTTGAAGGTGGACTTGGAAGATGAACTCATCTCACATCTTATGGTAGCTTGTAAAACAGTCTGTGTTCTCCTGAATGGATGTAACCATGAGATTTCCTTGGAAGTGTTGAGTGTTGTTATAAACTCAGTTCCCAGAGCATTTTATTAATGAGAGGTAGTGACGCATTAGCATGATTTTACTGGACAAGTATGTGTGACACCACAGTACAGCTTTCTCATGCCTAAGTGTTACATTTTATTTTAGAAGCTCGGAGGACATCAACTGGTATGTTACAAAATTGTGACAGCTGGCGAGAAAATGTTTGGCTTGTGCACATGTGTGTAATGCGACTATAGGTGTAGCTACAGTTAGCATGGTAAACATTTTTGTTTTCTTGCAGAATGATAGCACATTTTGATGTTGAACATTACACCTTTCGGACACGTGAAATGTAAAAGACAACCATAGCAAAAGTACAAAGGATACATATTTTTCTGCTTATTTATTTATTAATGCTGACACTTCTATGATGGATTGTAACACGAAGATCAAGTTTAAGAAAACAGAAAGCAAGTACAAATGCACTATAGAACAATAGCCAGGTGGAATTGCAGCTTTTTGAGTTTGCTACTTACATTTGCCCATGCCAGCCACTTGGCCTGTCACACACACACTCTCGCTAATGCTATACAAAATGACAAGGAATGTGTGCCTCTTTCATTGCTTGCCTTAGCTTACTGCATCAAACCAGGCCCACTCTATAGCAATGCTTGAGCACCAGAACATATGCACTCCTGCATTCAAATGTGCTGGTGCCCATGAATAAGGGACTTCCATTATTCCTATGGCAAAACTGGTTCCTTTAGCTGAGTGATAACAGGTAGTGCCATAAAACCGTAGTACAGTAGAACCTCATTGATGCAATCCTGTTTCGTACAATTTCTCGGTGTCAACCTTTGCAATCGAGAATGCAAAAATTACCCACTACAGTGACGTTTCTTTTTTTACCGGTTAATACGTTCCCGGAAACCACAATCTTTCGGGACCAACGTTCAGTACACCACCAAACTGCGATACATTCAAACTGTGTTAATGCATACCCACTTAATGTGTAATTGCGGTTTAAACAAAGTCACGAAGATTCCCCCACCCAGCCCCCATTGAACCCCATGTATTGGCTGACCGCTTAAGCCATAGTCACTCAATGCCCACCAGACGGTTAGTGCATACTACTTTCTTTCTTGTTCGACATGCACAGGCACAAAATAGGCAAAATCCCATCTGTGCAAACATTCGCTTCTTGAGTTGCGACACCCAGACGACAGCTGCCAGCGATAGTGACGTTTAAACATGGCAGCCTTGACGTAGTTCCTGCTCGTACGGCTGTTGGCGATTGCAGCGCACAGAAGCATGGCCTTTGAGATTCGCTTCCGGTAACGCAAAGAAACTGCTGGTAGGGGTGCGAATTCGCTGTCGCCATCGAACCCAATCCAATCCAATCCAAGTAGTAACTGCGCAGAAGCACATTTTTTTTTTTAATGCTTAGGCATTTCTGTGTTTACCCAACTAGGAAAATGTCTCTCCGTCTGTCCGTCCCGTAAGACGACCACTTTCAAGATAAAACCCACAGCAGCGAGCGACTGTACCAGACTGTACCATCACGCTGCCTGTCGCCTCAACGGGAACGAGGCGGCGAGAACGCAGCGCTCACAAAGCTCTCGGCACTAGCCGCACCCTGCCCCTTTCGCAGGTTGCTTTCAAGATGTGGGCCTGCGCGTCTCTCTTCAGCGCTCAGCGGCGGAAACGCAGAGCACGGAGCTATTAGCAGTCAGCACTTTCTGTCCGTATCGCAGATCATTTTCACGATACGGTCTGCGTGGCCGTGCCATGTGCACAGACACCGCCGGTGTACGTTTGATCACGGTTCATAATGGTTCGACGCAGATGGACAAGGTGCTAACAAGCGATAACGGCTTATAATGGTCGGAACGTCATCAGCACACCGGGCGCTGCCACCTGCAATACTTTGCTTGCGTTATCAATGCACCTTGCACCGCCATGCGCATCAGTTCGTGTTGCCGCAACGCTGTCGTTTGTTTGTACTGGCCAGATCAAGTTTCATAACATTAATAATGAGATCGAGCTGCATGGAGATAAGCAAGTGGCACAATGCTTATGCATACTTAGACAACTCCCAGAGAAGTTCCTGCGTGAATTTTTTTTCTTCATTCCCCCAGTGTGTTTGCAGTCATGGTGTTCAACAGTCTTTGCTGTAGCATGTCGTGTTATTGTTATCGAGAAGTCGGCGTTATTACATCTGCGGAATTCTCGGATAGCGACATTGTTGCCGGCGTCGCACCTCGTCCATCTTCAAGCGAAAGTGATAACAACGATGATGTGGAAGTGGACAACGGCCCTTCATTATCTGACACGGCGTGTGCTTTGAGCGTCATGCGACCTGTCACAGAGAAGCGGGGCCTCGTGGACAAACTTGCTCATGGCCTTGCAGAGTTCGAAGATGTCACGGCGAGGCCGCCACGGTGGCAAGTGAAGATCGCCGATTTTTTGCTGCCTAACCACAAATAAAGCCTGTCTGAGTGTGTGTTTGAGAACATCGTAAAGTAGCTCTTTTCCGGCCGGTAGGCAGCTTCTAAACTCACACTGGCAGTTAATTCGTACATAATTTAGTGCGTACCTAAACGTCTTTCTCGGCCGACTACGTATTAACAAAGTTTGACTGTAGTATGATACATTTTCTGGCCGCTGGGTCCCCTGTAAACAAGAAAAGGTGCAAGGTCCACGCTATTGGGGCAGTAGACGCTCACCATAGCAGCTTCCCCACAGTACTTGCCCACCAGTGTCGCATGAAAATACCAGCACGCACTCACTTTCTTGTTCCGGTACCAGAAAATTTCCTCACAGGTCATCGCACGTTGTGTTCACAACTTTCGCCGCCAACCCAATTGTGATAAGCATCTTCATTTATCTTTACAGCTGGTGTGGTGTAGTGCCATTTGAAGCGTATACGGTAGCATGCTTTTAATGGATGATAACCCAAACCCTCTGCCGTTCCCTGCTGAAGGCAGCATGAAGTGAGCATCATGTTTTGCTCTGGTGGCATCATTCTCCCACGTTGCCCACCAGCTCGATTTCGTTACAGTTTCCATTGCAGTCTTAAAACATTACACAATAGGAAAATGACAAAGCACACGTCTCAGGCTGCTGATGCTCCACCAGGTCGAAGCACGCCGGTGTCTCATGCCATAATGACCCTCGTAGAACGGGCACATCAAAACTTCCCGCCAAAATTCCCTGCCTCAGGAAACTGTTGACCCAGGCTCAAATTGAGGAGCGCAAATGGAAGTTTGCCGAAGCCACAAAAACGGCAACACGTCTTGGGCCACTCAGGCCCCATCAATTCAGGCTCCACTAGCTCGGCGCATGGGGTCTCATGCTCCCACACTTTGAATTATGCGACATCAACTGCAGTTGGGTCTGCCAAATTTTTTGGTGACTTCTGATTGTATGTTTTGCCGGTTAATATGTTGTTTCTCATTGCCCCCCCCCCCCTCAAAAATGTATGAATGAGGTTCTACTGTACATTCTAATGAGACTGGTTCCTCTGCTTGTAAGCCTGTGTGTATTCATGTGCTGCTATCAGCATGAGCAGTTACCCTACTGTTTCCCTATAAAAGACTGATCAAAATGAGTACAGTAAAAGCTCTTTAATTTGAAATGCACGTGGATGCTACGAACATTCAAGTTATACAAAATTCGAACTAATGAAAGTCAGAGAAAAAAAATGGCTCGGTTAAGGTGCGTATATAGTCAAACGTAGTGTGAACATGCTTATGCACATGCTACATTACATTGGCGAGAACAACGTATATAGTTCGATGCACTGGCGCAGCCAACAATACCGGACACGGTCAATGCGGTCCGTCAAGATGGCTCTTGCTCCATCTGCACGTTTGTTGCGTCAATCCACAGTGCATGGTACAAAGAAAAAAAGGGCGCCCACTCCGCTTCGCCAGAAGTCACAGACAACTATTCAAAGCGGCATGCAGGTTGGGGATTATTCTGCGAACGCTCTAAAGAGAGCAGCCGACGGCTCGGAATTCGAATTACCTGTGGTGGTGAGGATTTCAGTGTGAATTAGCAGGATGCATTACATATTGCTTTCGATACATAGTTGGATGGACTGCGGCAGCTACTTTGAATTATCCGAAATTTCAAATTAGTGAGTTGTGAATTAACAAGCTTTTGCTGTATCATCATAGCAAAACACCTGGAAATCGAGTTATGCAGCGCACTAAATCTAAATTTTAGTAGTTCTCTTGATCTGCATTTTATATGGAGAAACAAAAGGAAGGGATGACGAAAAAAAACTAAGGTATGAAGTTACATCCCATCCCTTTCCAGCTCAAGCATGCTCAACTGGCAAGATGCTACTCGAAAAAAAAAAAAATTATTTGTACTAGAGATTTGAAAATGTAGTGTTTCTTATGTAGATTTCAAATAGGTGTGTCATTAATTTTTGTGACTGCTACATTTTTTTCATTATGTCCTACACAACTGCAAACTATAATGAACTTTGGAAGCACTTCCTTGTGTATAAAATTTTCACAAAAAGCATCATGCTTTAGCTTATTTAGCTCATTGTAGACTGCAAAGTGGCCATATCTATCCAAAGCAACATGTACAATTACTGGAACTATTCAAAAAAAAAAAAAAATGGGACACCTTAAGTAATTTTTTCCGCAATCCCATGAAATATAACCTTGTACTTTCATAGCTACTGTCAAGAGGTATTGCAATTTCAACTAGATATCAGCATTCTACATATTTTGAAGAGCATGTATGCCAAATTTCTTTAGTATAGGTTGTGGGGGTCTCACCCGTGCTCTTGGGACAAAGGAATGACGACACAGTAGTGCAAACAATCACAAGGGCATTTATCGCACCTTTCATACACTAATGCCTGCAAGCCTAAATACTATACACCAAACATGCCGATGGGCACGCGACATATCGAGGAAGCCCGACTCACTGCGACCGGATAGCGAGCTAATGTGTTCACCCCATGCTGGACACCAATGCCTGGTCATTTGCGCGTACGGTCACACGAATGGTGGCGCATTCAAACAAGGCCTTGCGAGACAGTCTCACAGAAGCATGGATCGGTGCACGCGCGAAATGTCCGCGCAGCTTGCCGACCCCAAACCAAAGAGAACAGCCTTCTCCCTTTTGCACCCAACCAACTCCGCCACTAGGCGGCGTCAGCACTGCAACACTCACACCAAGTCTCGTGATGCGCTGCAACCAGAAAGACCGCTGCTGGCACTAAGCTCTATACATGCGAAGAAAATATATCAGGGGACGCAAGAGAGTCTCGCATCCCCACAAGGTCAGTTATAAGTGTACAGTAAGACCTTGTTAAACCGTACTCGCTTAAACAGTAGTTTCGTTTTAAAGGTAGTAAAGTCAGATCCCCGACTCGACAGCCATTGAACATAATGTGTTTTGTATCCACATAAACCGTACCAACTTATTGCATACGTATCGGTTAACATGTAGTGTTTCCACTTTTCATCGCCAATCGCGGCGGTGCGTCGTCCCCATTGGGCGGCCTGGCAGAACAAGTCTCAGAGATTGGAACGGCCTCCAAGGGCCCTGTTCGTTTCTGCGTGAAGCCACATCAACATCATTTCAGCACCATGCCAAAGAGCGTTGTCACGTCGTGCAGGCTAGGACTCGCGTCATGATCGGATAAAAACACCGGGTGCTCAGCATAGAAAAAAAATTTTAATATCATTCGTGCTATGAAAAATGGCGTGAAGAAGTCAGCGCTGGCATGCAACAGGAATCTACCGTTGACTACGGTGTGCGGCATTTCGAATGCGAAGAAGTTGCTTGGCAGCTCTGCTGCGACTGCGAAGAGATGTCGGCTACGAGGTTCGACTTTTCGCCATTGTTGCCTCTGTTGTTGCCGAAGTGTTGTTGCCTAACGACAGTGATGATGGCGACACAGAAAGTGACAGCACAGGCGATGAAAAGGCCCAACAGTGGCAGAATCTGCGCGCTATGTCAGCCTCATGAATGCAATCGTATTCTCCGTGCCTGTGCACGGAGAATATTCAACGCCAACGAGGAATCTGCCATGCAAGTGCTGAGAAGAGGGGGCTGACTTAAAAGCTGTCTCGCAGTTTCAGTAAATTTCAGGCCGCTGTTGTCGCTGCTAGGCCACCGTGGCATCAAACGAAAATAACAGACTTTTGTCGTGCGAAGTGTATAAATACTGCATGATTTTGCCTTTTCATTAAACTCCCTCTGAGTTCCGTTTTTGATAGGTAAGTGGTCTATCTCATGCTATTTCGCTTATTAAGCAGTACTATCAGCTAGTGCATACTTTTTCCGAGCTCCGGCCAACTACGGTTTAATGCGGTTTCAAAGTACAAGGTTATTCTCATGGGATTGCGAAAAAAATTAGTTTAAGTTTACTAATCTTTTCTTCTGTAGTTCCACTAAATATATATGCAGTTTGGATAGATATCAGCACTTTGCAGTCTACAAAGAGCTAAATAAGCTAGAGCACGAAGCTTTTCAGGAAAATTTAATACACAAGGAAGTGCCTCCAAAGATCGGTATACCCGCCGTGGTTGCTCAGTGGCGATGGTGTCAGGCTGCTGAGCACGAGGTCGCGGGATCGAATACTGGCAACGGCGGCCGCATTTCGATGGGGGCAAAATGCGAAAACACCCATGTACTTAGATTTAGGTGCACATTCAAGAACCGCAGGTGGTCGAAATTTCAGGAGTCTTCCTCTGCGGCGTGCTCCATAATCAGAAAGTGGTTTTGGCACATAAAACCCCATAACGAAATTTTTTTTTTATGATCGGTATATTTGCAGTCGTGTAGGACATAACTAAAAAATATAGCAGCTACACAAAAACTAATTATATATTTTAAATCTAAATAAAAAATACTATATGAATCATATATATATATATATATATATATATATATATATATATATATATATATATATATATACAGTCGAGTCCACTTATAACAATGTTCAAGTGCCATGAAAATTTCATTGTTATAACCGATAATTGTTATAAACGAGTTGCACGAAAAAAAGCATAACAACTGCAAAGAGGGGTTACAGACGGCAAGTGACATGCCAGCTCCGCCGAGGCATCGTTTTGGTGGTCCCAAAAGGGGCTTTGTAAAAAATATGAGAAGGTTGCCGCGGCTGCCTCTCAGCTTGAAAATCCCTTAGCGCCCCCCCCCCCCCCCAAAAAAAAACAAAGAAAACATAAATACCTAAGAGCATTTAATGAGGGCAAAATAGCTTGCACTTCTCACTTCTTTGCTGAAACAAACCCGCAATCGACGAGTTTCGACTGCTTCGCGGCAATCTTGTGAATGTCTTTCTGGAGGGCATCCAAATGTTGAACATGTCCGAGCGAAAGGTTTTTTGCAAAAATGAAGGCCCGCAGGGAATCGATCATTCTTGAGGCCTCCTGTTGAGACACAACTTGTACAGGTTCCGGTTCATCTTCATCGTCACTGCTGTCATCGTTTTCCGCGCCGGTGACTGCTGCAACGATCACCTCGTCAGTCAATTCTTCATTTGTCGCGACTGCATCGTCGGCGTGCAAGAATTCTTGAAGCCCCTCCGCGTCGCCATCATCACCACGCACCGTGGACCAAAGTTCTGTAATGGCTCCATCGGCAGTAGCTTCGCGATACTCCGCGATGGGGCAGCCCACACTCAACTGCCGTGACACGTTTTCAACGAGCGGCACACCCTCAGAATGGACTGCTCCCCGCGCGTCGATACAAAAGCAACAAAAGAAATGCCTTCCTTCCCTCTCCTACTCTGCCCAGAGGAAAGCGTCCGTCTTTTCTCCTGCTTCTCCTGCTCACTCCATTCTCCTCGCATGCGTTGTCACGTGAGCTTTTCGCCGCCCCTGTGCGGGCGGCTCCGCATACACGCGCGCGCTTTTGGCGGAGTAGTTTGGCCGGCGTGGTCGCTGCGTTTGCGCGTTTTTTTCTGTGAGGGTTGGCTCCAAATGACTACATTTAATTGTTATAACCGACAATCTAGTATGATAGCATTGTTATAAGTGGTTTATTTTACCATAGAACACACTGCAAAGGTGACAGTGCCGCGGCTGTCCATTGCTATATCCGATATATTGTTAAAAGCGGTATTGTTATAAGTGGGTTTGACTGTGTGTATATATATATATATATATATATATATATATATATATATATATATATATATATATATATATATATATTTTTTTTTTTTTTTTTTTTTTTTTTTCATGTAACATTTCTCCTTTACTGCCGGGAACTCTGAAAAGTAATTAGGAAGAGGCAGTTGGAGTTGTGCATCCAGAGAATGTCGTCATGCACGTCTGAAATGGTGTACAAGAGTTAATATTCTTACTGACAGACTGAGCATTTGAATCTCATAAACAACACCCACCTGCCAGGGTTCATAACATAGCCGTGCCTGAACAAGGTGAAGGCAGGAGGCGAACCAGACAACTTGATTTGCGTGAGCATGTACAGTAAGAACTGTATAATACATTTTCCACAGTACGACAAGAAAAAAAAGCCATAATACCCAGGAAACGTATTATGTGGACAGGCTGTTAAAATCATGGGAACATGCTGTTCGCTGCTATGCATGGCTCAGCCTCTAAAGGATTTAAAGTCGCTGACAGCTCACTTAGATTCGACAGGAACTGCTAGAAGTCTGAGTAATCACGAGTCCAAAGTATCGGATTCGACAGAAAATGTGGCTATTCCAGAAGTGGCCAAAAAGGATGTGCCATATTCCCATATGGTCACTTTCGGGGATACCTTCATTTTCAGGTGACCTGCACAAGACAGTGCCTACGAGCAATGGTATTCTTGGCACAGTGCCAGGATCACTGTCGCCTTTCAACACAACTGAGGTTACGAAGCTGAAAGTAGTACAGTAGACTCCCTTTAATATGAACTCAAAGGGGCAATGAAAATTTGTTTATTTAGCTGAACCTAATGGAAAACTGTTTTTTGAGTGGTACTTTTGCTTGGTTTCATCCAGTCCCAGATGGATGTTTGGACCAGGCTTTAGCGACGTTATAGCCGAGAAGACGTATGAATGAGGAATGTATCAACAGGGTTATACTGTATTCATGTTTTTGTGAAGCACTTGCTGTTGTATTCTTGACCTGTCACTGACTACAGCTCTTCATGCCTGCCTTTCAGCTGAAGTGCACAAAAAGCCTGAAAAAGAATCGCGTAAAGTAATTGCTAGAAAATTGCGGCAACAGAATGTCTTAACTTAAAAGCAAGCACATGTGCGTAGAGCACTCCATTGGCAAACTTGGGCCGTGTTCTTAGACTCTCACTTTTGAAGATACTTTAATTTTCACAGTATATTTTGCAAACAATATTATTCACGAACGATGAAGTATACACTCAATTCTCGATATAACGAATCATGCAGGACCGCCGAAAATCGTTCCATTATTCTCAAAAGTCGTTATATTGAAAGCCCCAAAATTAACCATTCCACCCACCAACCCATTAATTTATCATTTGTAACCGTTTGAGCTAGCCATGAAAACGTTGCTGTTGGCTCTCGGCACACGCTGTTGCTATTTTCCATAAATTTTGCCACCACACACCATCGAAGCACTGTGGAATAAGAGTGACGTGCACAAAGCAGACGCTGATGCTGAGAAAATTACTGACAAAATAGAAGCTCCATGTCGCCTCCACCCCACGAGTACGGAGGTTACATTTCTCCGCTCATGTAGCTAATATGGCCACAGAAAGAAGCGCGAAAGAAAGAGGGGTCTGCAAAAAGAATAGTGAAAGAAAGAAGAGACGCGCCTTTATTGCTAGGCGACACTTGCCTGGGCAGAGCATGCGCTCACAAAATCCGATGCGTTGTTGCCTCCGCAACAGATTTTTTTTAAATTCTCTTTCGTTTTTTTTATTGAACGCCGCCCAGGTTTTCGGAACCCGTGCACCGCAGCGCCCGCTTTCGAGGCCTTGTCGTCTGCTAGCCTTCTGTTTTGGCTGCCATGAAGGATACACTGAAATCTAAGAATCCCCAGATTTCGAAATATTAGTTCGTAGTACTGAGGCATTGTTAAGGTGACACGAAACTGAATAACGATCTTTATTCTGAAAAATTCACTATTCTAAAGCTCGTAGTAGTGAAATATTTTCGCATTGAAACCATAAGAAGTCAGCAGAGGATTCCTGAAAAGTTCACTAATCTGACAGATTCGTTAAAGGAACACTAAAGGCAAATACAAAGTGGATGTGGACTGTTTAAATACCTTTCCAGAAACCTCACAACGCGTGTTTCGTGCCAAGAAATGACTTAGTTTACGAGAAAATTGTATCTGAAGGGTCCAAATAGCTTTTTCGAAATTCAAATCCCCCGCCACCCAATTTGGGGAGTGGTGACATTGCATTCGCCATCACTGCCCTTTGCTGCCGTCGGTGAATAAAACGGTGCCCGACAGACGGCGGCACCAAGCCAAGACAGAGCGGCAGATCCACCGCTGCAGTTGCTTTTTGGTCAAGTGGCGAAGACCGTTCAGGCATCCCGCGACATCACATGGAAGTTGAATTCTCTGCTACTTGCAGTTTGTGCGAGCTTTGCGAGCCAGCAATACCAGCGCAGCACTATGCAATCAGTAAAGTACTGAAACGTGAAAGCGTGGGCGGCGCAGAGTTGAGTGAAAACGAAACCTTTCGACTGACCACATCATTGTCAGCGGTAATTTCAATGACTTCTTTATTCTAAACATGAAATGAAACTGGACTAGTAGTATTTTATTTCATCTTGTAATACAATACGAGGATGTTTTTTGCAACGAGTAGCTGAGTACTAGTGACAGAATTTAACTGAGGAGTGCTGTTGTCATCGGGCAAGTGCTTGAATGTCCCAGGGGAGTCTCTAACCATGTCCTGCATTTACCTCTATTTCTCGATTATTAAGCCTCTGTTCGCAATAGAACACTGACGCCTTAAGGCTGTTTCACATGGCACGATTTTCAGTCAGCGACACACCGAATTCCATCGCTGAGCGACCGCTGCGATGTCGTGGGCTCTCTGCGACTGGATTCCAACAAGTTGGTCGCGCCGTCTCTCAGTCGCAGCGATCGGCGCGATGTGGGAGGGGCAATGTGTGTTTCACCGCGCATTGGTAGCTCTGTGGAGCAATGTCGCACTTCAGTTCTAGCTATGTTTAGGGCGTACCCACCAGCGTTTGCGGCTTAGGAGCTTCATACATTTTTTTCTTTCGCTTACACAATTCGTTTGAAAGGAGAAGCTGCACGCTATCCATATCGGGAGAAGGACGCCGCTTCAACATGAGGCACGTACCTACTTCATCGCGCCAGCTGCTTATATACATGCACACTCAACAGTAGTGTGTTCTTCTGCAAAAGCAAATACTCATCCAGGAAAAAAGTTGCGGCTTCCATAGTAACGACGAAACTAGAGTGTACTAAATGGAACCACCCCACCGACGCCGCGCAAGCCGCACGCTCATACTTGCGGTGTTGTGCAGCGCCTCACTCACCGTATCTGCAAGCTGTCGTAAAGTCTCAACGCTTTTAAACATTAGAAATGGTGTACCTATTCTATTATCGAATAAGAATAGGAAAATTCGAGCATTTAAATAGTTTCCATGTTGTTTTTATTTAACGATGCAGGCACGGATACTTTGTGAGCAGGAGGCAACCCTGCGCATCGCTGCGCTGCTGCAAACGCATGTGAAAGCTGTGAGCGAAAATCGCTCTGCGACGTGCGCGGCAGAACAATTTTTTTCGCCCCAATCGCACCATGTGAAACAGCCTTTAGAGATTCTCGAGCACTAATCTATCACTTTAGCTTCACTTAGTATTTGCCTTTAGTGTCTCTTTAATGTGGTGTTCGTAGTAACGAGGTTTCACTGTAAAACGGGATTCTAATACATAGGTGTCTATGAGCCCATTGCTAGGACCAGGCTTTAGCGACGTTATAGCCGAGAAGACATATGAATGAGGAATGTATCAACAGGGTTATACTGCATTCATGTTTTCGCGAAGCACTTGCTGTTGTATTCTTGACCTGTCACTGACTACAGCCCCTTCATACCTGCCTTTCAGCTGAAGTGCGTGAATCATGGGAGGCATCCCGACAAGAAGTGTTGAAAACGCAGATTGACTTGGACCAGGCACGCCGCCAGCTAGTTGTCGTTGAAGACGACTTGTGCTCATCACGTAAGGCTGCCCAGGAACTGCGACTGGCCCTTCAGAATTGCAGGCAACACTTACAGGTGAGCTTTTCGTCCTTCTTTCTTTTGAGATGTCTGCCACACTGTTCTCAGTGTTTTACAACAGAAATGAGTGTAGGTGCTTGACTATCCAACATCTGGGTGTGACATCAGTACAAAACAAGTAAAGATTTTAGTTAGTACAATCTTAATAATTCAAACTCGAAGAGGACTGAAAATTTGTTCGAAATAAAGGAAGTTCGAATTAAAGGAAATTAATTGAATGGAGGACTTACCTGCAGTGGCACATGTGCACTGAGCTAACCCATGAGTGGGAATTTCCACAAGATTTATCCACACTTACTTACAAATTACAGTCAGTTAGTAAGTGTATCGGCGCTCGTACTGTGATAGGTGGTGGTGGGTGCGCATGTGTATAATAAAAGGAAACATGTCCCGTAACAATTGTCCCTTCATACTTTTTGCATGCTTCACCGCGTAAGAGTGCTGTTTGGGGCGAAGTTAGCTTTCGGGAACTGGGATTATGCAAAACGCCGTGCTTTCCGCGTTCCAAAGACATTGGCGAGGATTACAAAGGTGCAGTTGGCGCCATTGCTAACAGCAGCAAATTGTTTCAATGAAAAACACGGCACTGAACAGCAAGAAGCTTGGTAGCGAACGTCAAAGTAGCTAGGCCTTGCGTTGCCATGGTGGGGCTACTGCTGCCAGGGGATGTGCGTGCGAGTGCCCCGGCTCAAGGCGGTGCGATAATCAAAATGACTGTGGTGATGGCTTCGATTAATGCTGTTTCGGACCTGCAGTCCTGGCAAAAAGTCGGACGGCGAAGGTTTTTTGCATCTGAAATCTCGCATTCGAAAATTCTACTGTAGCTGTACTTCACGGTGCCATAGATGCTGTACTTGCATTGATTGACAGAAGCTGTGACAAATTTAGATGTGCAATGTTTTCTTCGAATATATTAAGTTCACTGTGGGCGCATCACAACACTAGACATCCCGAATGCAATACCCACTGTTGTGTTTGTTCTGTTAAATTTGTCAGAATAACCCAGTTGCCTGAATACATTATTGGCAAAAGAATTTTATTAGCATGCACACTTGGTATCAAACAGTACATTGACTGTGCATCGGTAAAATTCATGGTGTGCACAGGCCTTTGAAACCCTTAAAATGAAATTGAATGATGGGTTTTCAAGGCGTTGAAAGTCCTTGAAATTTTTCCTTCTTGAAAACCCTTAAATTCTTTGGGCAATACAGAAAAAGCCCGATTATTGGACTTTCTTTTCATCGCGGGTGAGCATGGTCCCAGCAAGTTCCAGACCCAAACAGTGCTTCTAAAATTTAAAGCTGGCATTGAGAGTACACACATTTCGCTTGATATCACTTGCGCGCCGCTGGAAATCCCCGTAGCGGATGAGAGAGAAACAAGCGTTGGTTCCTTTCCCACGTTAGATGCTGCTTTCTTAGCTGCCTCGTCCCATCATATGTCCTACTTTTCTTGGTTCCACTTGTCACTTTGCTTTCAGCCAGTAAGATGCCATGTCCTGGGCACCATTTTTTTTTTTCATGCCTCTTGTCACACAACTAGAGTGCTGTAGCTTATAGTTTTTAGCACAAAGAAACGCACAACACGAGAGAAGGCACATAGGACGCAGCGCTGTGTCCTGTGTGCCTTTTCTCGTGTCGTGCGTTTCTTTCCGCCCCCTCGCACATCAACTCTGTTCAGGTAGAATGTTTTGTAATGCTCCAGCCTAAAAGCGTCTTGGTCATTTGTGCACCTGGTTTCACTCAACATGATTGCCGAAAATAAGAAATTAAATTCAGCAAACATTTCTTCTAAAGGAAACACCTTGTTTCTAACAGACCTGGCATTTAGGTGTATGCATTTTACAGAAGCAGGTAATAACCATGACACGACAGCATTCAGTTCATGTGGCAAATAAAAGTGTGTGCCCATTACAGTCGATGGAAGTCCTCGGGGCTCTTGACATGTATGGCTCTGGCTCCATCAGTTTTTCGCACCAGAATCTTGCCATTTACATGGCAAACTTGGCGATAGCCCTTTTCTTTGGCCGTAACCTTTATCAATCTTAGTTGTTCCTTATCATGTCGAGTCATGTTTTCCTGAATGTACACACGTGGTGCACTCTCTCTAAGTTTGCTTTTATTTGCCAACCATGCGTCTCTTGTCCTTTGCCTTGCAAATCAAGCTATTATGCCTGGAATATTATCTCCTTTAGAGGGTAGCCTGTGAACGGAAACATCACATGGCGTGATTTGTGGAACTTCAAGTTTTTAAGCGACAGTGCTTAATAAAGCAATTAGGTCCTCATTCGGTACCGGTGCAATTCCATGTATTTCCAAGTTTTGACGTCGACTTCAGAATTCGAGTTGATGCACTTCTTGCTTGAGTTGTGCTTGCACGTCTTCATTGGTATCATCTACCTGTTCTAGGTCTGCTACTCCCGCTTTCAGAACTTTTATCTGAGTATCTTGTCGGTCTATTTTCTTTTCAAGTTCATCAAACTTATCCGACATCAAACTGATAGCTTGTTCCATTTTCTCAACTGTTAGTTTCAGGGCAGGTAAGCATTCAAGGCTTTGTTTGATAGACTCAAGAATCAACTTCATATCAGTGTCAGAATTATCATCTTCACTAGAACTGAAATGCTGCTCAACGCGGCATGTCGGACAACGCCAAGCTTTTCTGTCAGCCTCTTTTTTGCCTATGTAGGATTTTTCGGTCAATATGTAGGATCAATATGTAGGAATGTAGGATTTTCGGTCAAATCCTGTGTAGGATTTTTCGGCAGGGGTATTTATGGCCACATTCAGCGCACTTCGCATTCACTCCTTTAGCGGAAATGGTCTTTTCACATGATGCATATCATCCGACATTGCACTAGCAGTAGTGTATAGTATCACACGTCAGGTTCACGGAGCACACATGCAGACAATGACAGTGGCAGCAGCAGCAGAACCCGTGGCAAGAACAAAGTGTAACCAAGGCAAATAAACCAGTGCATTTACCTGCAAATTCACAGAGGTACAGTTACGATGTGTACACGGCGCTGCTGCTGCTGCCATATGGCTTTCCATTCTACAAACCTTACCGTATTTACTCGCGTAATGATCGCACTTTTTTGTCAGAAAAACCGACGCAAATTCAGGGGTGCGATCATTACGCTGGTTAAATTTCCCGCGAGAAAAAAATTTTTTTTTCGTCCCGTGTTTGCTGCGGAATGCGGGTGCGGGACACCAAAACAAAAATGCCGGCCGACGGAGCAAGCCGAACGCGCCGAACGCGATCTTTTTTTTTTCTTCTCGTGAGTACATTACGTGCATTGAAACAGTTTCTTCCGTATCAGTGATGAATAATATCGTTAATATCGGCAAGTTTGCGGCAATAACGTAGCCATGTCCACTTTGAGGGGACAGAAACAGAGATGGGCATGCTTAGCTGCCAGTGACATCGAAACACATGGCCGGCGTGCTGCGGAAACTGCGGCATCTGTCTTCACTACTATCCTAACACGGCACGTTTCCGCTAAGGGTGGGCAAATATCTTAGCTGTGTTACAAGCGTCGGCGTATGAATAGGGTACACTTTTAACGTGTCAGTGAAAACGTGGCTACTATCATTGCCGCGCGCGAGTTGTTGCGTGCCCACAAGTGCAGACGAGAGGAATCGAAAGCTGCCTTTTTTGTTTTTGTTGACCACAACCATTATAAAGCCTACCCATAATAAAGGCAAGTTTGGTTGTACGTCTTTTTGCCATGGAAGTGCGGAAAGTGATGAAAGTAATGAAATGAGGCATCTACTTAAGAATGTTTGGTGCGTGCAGACGAGTCGTTCGCGTAGCATTCGACAGATGGTAAGCGCGATCATTATTAGCTAGACTTGGCACACGACATATCGCTGCGGCAAGTTCAGGGTGCGATCATTACGCGAGTGCGACCATTATGCGAGTAAATACGGTACTTCATGTAGCCTCTTTGCTATCCCCATCAATGTCCACCTTTCTGGCGAAACCTCTCCCTCTCTCTCTCTCCTTTCCCTCTTTCTTTTCCCCTCTCTCAGTACAAATATCCGTATCTTTTTACTTTTGTTTTTAATATGTGGGCGGCAGCTGAGGGCACTAAGGGTATTCAGCTATGGCCTCCAAGATTTACGGTGTCGCCCTGCAACACATGCACTAAACAGATGTCGTGAGCCACATCGATGCATTGCTCTCGATGCTCCCGACCTTCTTGAGATTTGTTTATAAGTGCTTACTAACAAGATAACAGAGTCTGCGTCTGTGTAGCGCTGTTTTCTCTTCAAGTAACAAGATATTATCCACCCGGAATGCTCTGGGAATTTGGGAAGTTGTTTTTAATGCTGAAATTTTAAAACCTCAAATCAACAAAATTGTGATTTATCGAAGTTCTTTGCCTCTAGTACAACTTCGTTATATTGAGATTCGACTGTATAGACATAATATTGGTTGATCAGGTTATATGACGCCCAGATTATATGATGTTCTTGCGTAGCCCTCAGATAGTCATATAATCAGGGTTCCACTGTATTATTAGCAAAAAAGGGAAAGGTAAATAAAAGTATAACATGTGCTACGGTAATTTTGAAAATTTCTTGAAAAGTTCGAATATTTTTCTTGGAAAGCTGTACGAACCCTGATATAATGTACAAGATGTTCTAAAATTAATACAATAAGAAAATTCACTTTATAATACATCATAAAAATCCACACAAATTTAGGGGCAGGTATCATCTGTCCATAAGAGAATCTTGTCAAGTGTGAACCTTACAGGATTCAGCTAGGCCATATGTATCTTATTTCGTTAAATCTGCTTTGGTTAATTCAATATTTCAGTTAATTCAATCGTGACCACTGGTCCCGGCCAGTGTCAAAATGTTTGTTTATTCGATCCTGAAATTGGCCGTCAGTAATAATCTGAAGTTTACTGGTCAGCAATGACCTGACCCAAATTATTACCCCAATGGTGACCCCAGTAAAGACCCCAGTGGCAGCAGCATCTTTCTTAGCAGCCCTAGGGGACAGTAAATGCATCAAACACACTTTATATTCCAGTAAAAACAACTGTTTTTGGCCTGCCCTAGGAAGACTTTCAAGTGAAAACGGTAGCTCACAATGAAATTAATACAGTATTTACCCAATTTTAATGCACAACTTTTTTTTTTTCCAAATAAACTGTTCCAAAAATTTTCTGTGCGGTACAATCGCATATCAAACTAAAACTGCATTCAAAGCATTCACAACAGCCTACCATCAAAGCCAGTCTAGCCAACGTCATCGACATTGCCATCACAAGATGGCAACATAAGTTTTCTTGCATGGCATGGCGACAAACATGAGTTATTTTATATATTAAGCTGGCAGCAGCAAGTCTTGTTTTCGGCATTCAGGGAAAATTACATGCATCGCTGGACGAACTAGGGAATTGGTTAGCTCAGCATGGGCCACCATCCTGTTTGTGATTGTTGCGAGGTTGCTCTATAAATGCAAAATATCAAATGAGCAGAGGGCTGTACAGAGAACATGTTGCAGTCCATAGGCAGTGATAAAGTCCTGTCTGAGAGTTAGGATGATAGACATTAAGTGTAAATAATTTTCTGTTGTGTGAAGGTAAAGTTCTCTGGTTTCAAGTTTTCCATTTTCCAGAACTTGTAGGCATGCTATATTTTTCTTGCTAAAAAATCGGATGCACATTAGATTTTTGCTTTGTTTAGGAGCCCTAATGTCATATTTACATTAGTAACTATCTAGGGTGAACTCATAAAAAGCGAATGTGGGTTTTATTTGGAGACACATTAGAATAACGACAGCATTGAGCTTAGAATCTTAGTCACCCTCTAAGGCCTTTTGGTGAACATCTCTCAAGACAGTAAATAAATTCTGTGACTATATGTAGTATGGGATGTCTGAATGACATGACTAAATGAAATTATTTTGAACATTAGGGAGCACGCCCAAAATAAATTTGCTACTGTTCCAAGAATCATTTGTGTATCTTAATGAATAAATGTTGGTGTTTGCCTTGTATTCTGGGCAGTGGACACTTGCTACAAACTGCAGGCAGGTGGTCCAACTTTTTGCCTGCTATGAAGTGTGCTACCAAACAGTCATAGCTATACAGTGAAATATTATTAGTAAAATATTAGTAGAGATCTTGCGGGAGTGAAAAAAATGTCCAAGATTATTCAAATGTAAAATATTGTTTGGACCAAAATAACAAATAGAAAAATGTTTACTCTGCCCAACACATCTTTTTTTTTAGTGAATTACTTAACCTGATTTCTTCTTTGCTCAAAATCTGCACACAAATTGCAGTTTTTGTTATTTTATTGTTATTTTATGTACATAATAAATATTTGCAACATACAGTGAAACCTCGTTAAACCGTAGTCGGCCGGAGCTCGGAAAAACTACGTACTAAACGGTAGTACTGTTTAACCGAAATAGCATGAGATCGCCCACTTACCTGTCGAAAACGGAACTCAGAGAGAGTGCGATGAAAGGGGAAAAAACATGCAGTATTTATTCACTTCGCGCGACATAAGTGTTATTTTCGTTTGATGCCGCGGCGGCCTAGCACGATGACGGCGGCCTCAAACTTACTGAAGCTGCGTGCCAGCTTCTCAGCCAGCCCCCTCTTCTTGACAAACACTCGCACGGCAGATTCCTCGTTGGCGTTACGTATTCTCCGTGCACGCGCGCAGTAGTGCTGCATAAGTCCCGGAGCGCCTTTTTCATTGCCGGGTGCCGGAGTTCGGAAAACTTTTGGTTTGGAATAGTTACGTTATCGCGCCCCTGTTCTCGTTGCGACGATTGCATTCACGAGGCTGACGTAGCGTGCAGCTTATGCCACTGTCGGGCCTGAATCGCTCGTGCTGTTGCTTTCCGTGTCGTCCTCATCACTGTCGCTAGTCGACACTTTGGCAACAACAGAGGCAACGATGGCGAAAAGCCGAACCTCGTAGCCGACATCTCTTCGCGGTCGCAGCAGCGCTGCCGAGCAACTTCGCATTCCAAATGCCACACACTGTAGTCAGCAGCAGATCCATGTCGCGGGCCAGCGCCGACTTCTTCGGGTCACGTTCGATAGCACAGACGATGTCTAATTTTTCTTCTATGCTGAGCACCCGGCGTCTCCTTTATCCGAGCTTCGGCATGAAGAGAGTCCTCGCTTGCACGACGCCACGACGCTCTCTGGCACGGCGTCGAAATGATGTTGATGTTGATGTGGCTTCACGTGCAAACGCACAGGGCACTTGGAGGCCGTTGTACCGATCTCTGAGGCTCGTTGTTCTGCTGGGTCGCCCGATGGAGACGACGCACCGCCGTGTTTGCGCGATGAAAAGTGGAAACGCTACGTTTTAACCGATGCGTACGCAATAAGCTGGTACGGTTTATGTGGATACAAAATACGTTATGTTCAATGGCCGCTGAGTCGGGGAATTGACTTTACTACTTTTAAACCGAAACTACTGTTTAAGCGGGTACGGTTTAACGAGGTTTTACTGTAGTGGGAAAACTTGCGTGAAACTTCTATGGAACATCGAGGACCTCGTGACTTCATTGTGATGCGGCAGAATCAGTGTGTGACTCACATCTTAATCTACACAGATGGGCTTTTCACTGCTGTGCCCATCTCATGACTGTAATTTTTTCAGTAAGCCAACCAGTAAATAATCATCCATCACGATGCAGTTAGTGAACCAAACTTCAATACATGTGCTGCAGTTAGATCACCTGCCATGCATCCTGTTTTCTAACGGCCTTCTTAATGTGTCTCATATTGTACACCTCGCACTGAATTAAAACAAAACAGTTCTTTCTGCAGCCGTCATTGCGACCATGGTTGTGACGATAGTGACCATGGAGTCGCGCAAGTAGGTGCCAATTGCGACTTGATAATTAAAAACTCAAAGTGTTATATGGTTTCTGTTCCTATGTGTGTGATGATGTGAGGCTGTGTATTGAGCAATTATTTCCGCTATCTCAAAGGCAGCAAGTCTATGGGTGTAATCGATTGATTCACAAGGTTTTATGCCCCAAGGAACTACCGAGGCTGTGAGGAACGCCATAATGGGGGCCTCCAGATTAATATTCAGTGCCTGGGGTTCTTTAACATGCACCTAAATCTAAGGGCACAAGCATTTTTGCATTTCATCCTAGTCAAAATTTTGCCATCATGACCAGAAATTAAAACTCTGGGGGTTTTATATGAGAGGTGGGCAACATTTGTAATATGTTGAATGGCTTCTTTGATGTAGGTGGAGCTTAAGTGGTGCACACTGTCAATAAGGACATAATGAACCAATTGCAAAATTCTGTAAGCCAGCTGCCCTGCGAAGCTATTTTCTAACGAAAAACTCTCATCCAAGGACTACATTTCTCCCTCTAAGTGCAGTCCTTCCAAGGAGGAAATGCGAGCACAAAGGCTCTCCAAAAATTATTTTGAAAATTTCATGTCATAGTTTCACCTCAAATGTTATTCCCAATAACAGAAGTACTGCTACAAGTTAGTAGCTTTTACCGCCAATACCCCCGCAGATTACAAAAGGGTGTGCAGGGGTTTGCTGTTGAATGGGAACAATTATTTATTCTAATACCCAGTGGATGAGAGCTTTTGGCTGGAAAACAGCCTTTCTCATGTATGCACAACAGCTTTTTTTTTTTTTTTGCTTTTTTTTTTTTTGCAGATGGTCCATTTCAGCATTTCAAAGCATGTACGAAAAAATAGACAAGTTAGCTGTAGTGCATGCTTGAGGATGATGTACTGCTGACCGCCATACATACTCCTCAAGCACACACTTGCACTTTTGCACTTTGTGGTGCTCCGGGGCTTTTCTGAATTAACCAGTACATGGCCAGATTCCTCCGAATCAACAAACATGCCATAGAATGATGTGTTTGCTTGCAGGGACCAGGTGGCAAGTCTAAATTATCCCATTATTTGCAGTAACAAGGGTAAAATTAATGAGGTTAAAAGGGTAAAATTAATAATGCACATACCACCATCTAGTATGTGCATCATGACATTCATCATATTGCCTTATACCCCAGGTTCTGGTGTTAATCCTTTTGTTCTCTCCTTCTGTGATGCCCTCATATGAAAGTGACAGTTGACCCATTCGTAATCATTTTATAAGTTTTCACTCTTCTTTTTCCAGGCCACTTTGGGGAGCCTGGAGACTGTGCTGGGCCGTAAGGAACATAGGGGTGACACCAAGAATGATGATTGAGCGCATCAGTAGACATTCACTTCTATGATTCCCTTCTGTAGGGATAACTTTCCTGTGTTTTGAACCTTTGGTGGCAAAACAGTTGTTTCTTCTTTATTGTAGAAGCTACATCCATCATGCAGTGCTTGATGATATAAGCCAACATTTTGTTATACTTCTCTCTGTCTGATATTGTTGTTTGTGGTTGAATGATGAGCAATGCACCAAGCTATGTCCAAAGGCAGCATTGGTACTATATACTAATTAGTTTCCATCTCTAAGCACTTGCATTTATTTCTGAAAATGAAAGATGATGGACCATGGACAATACGAGGTGGCATAAAATGTAGTGTCCTTTATTGTCTTTACATTATGAAATTATATATAGATAAGTTTAATTCTTTCTATTGGACACAAAACTCGATGAAGGATTGTACAACTTCGTTATGCTATTATTTTTTTCCAAACATGTTTACTACTGCAGATTTTGTAATTATGCTTTTGTGCCTTGTTTATTGGTTAAAGGGGTATTGACACAAAAACCTTGTATCCTGCTTTTATTACTTTATTGGATAGCTGTTGACCCCGTAACTACTAGTGTTGTTCTAGGATTTCTTGAACACACAAAAAATACGCCCCCTTTTAATGTGACCATTTCAAAATGCATGCCAAATGGAGCGTGGCTTCTTGGCATAGGGTTTGTTTCCAAGGGAACCTCTACATGCCATGAAAATCATAGGTAGTGGTGACATGGTGTCACAAAGCACTGACTAATGCGCTGTCAGCCTGGTATAGTTGTTGCAAGCCCCACAGTGACCGTGTTGCCGATAGGTGGACACTAGCCACATAAGCCATTGTTTCCTCTTTCACTCTGTGCTTTTCTGCATTCGACACTGGATAACAAGCTTGGTCCCTGCTTGCTGTCACTTCTGTCAGAACACGCAGCGCCCTTTGTCCTTTGCACTTTCTCTCCCATTGTCCATCATCTAAAGCTTTTGGCAAGACAACCACAATGTGGCTTCAACAACTGATGTAACTTCATAGCATGGATACAAAGGACGAGACTGAAGGGAAACAACATATACACAGGTATGTTGTTTCCCTTTCGTCTGGTCCTTTGTTTATGCGCTATGAAGTTACGTCATGGAATACCAACTAGCCCAATCTCTAACACTGTTCAATTATTGCAATGACATGGCATCAGTGATACCACGTGACCCCTCCCCTGTCCTCCTCTATATTCGGGATGTACTCAGGTACACTTGTAAAAAAAAAACTGCACCAATAAATTCGGTCTACTTTTTTAATTTTGCGCATTCAAAAATTTTATAATTCATTGTTTGTTGCACTTTTGAGAAATGAAAGCCTCTTGCTGTTATTAAGATGTCCTTGGCTAATTGAGCCAAAAGAAAGCAATACAAAAGTTTTGTATCGTTGCTCTTTTAAATGAAAATGAGCGCACAAAAGCTTGTAGTACTGTGGTAGGCTTAGGATTGCAAGTCAATATGTTTAATTTCATAAAAAGGCAGATTTGCATAAATACACAAAAGCTTAATTGAAAGGACATAATCCGAAAATGCTTTTGTGACTGCACAATTATATTGGTAGCACTGCTCCTGTTATGTCTTTTGTTTATGTTTACGGTACCACAAGCAGTTGCATCTTTGGAAGACTCGACTTTTGTCTGTGTGCTGCAAGAATTTGCCGTAGTTGAGCCTGATAGCTTTGTTTATGACAGGGCTCTTATTTGTTTCACTTGATCTTCATGCATGTTGCGTACCAGACCGTGACATGTCTAAATTTTTTCACTCCCTGAAAGTGAGTTGAGCAGGCTCTTGGTGTGCTTTTCCTTTTCTTTTTTCTGTGCCCAGCATACTGTTGTACTCTGTGCAAAAATTAAATATTATTTGCACTTTTCATGTTTGTTTGTCATTTCTGAAAGCTGTGTGGGACACTCCAAAGTGACTGCCAGTTCTTGAAGAAGCAAAGTTCTGTTATGGCGGCAATGTATTCAACACGTTAAAGATCCACCACTAGTAAATACTTTCTAATTCCAATTTTTGCTATTTTTGCAATATTGGAATTTTTGCAATTTTATAACGAAATAAATATGTGGTGTAGTTGCATACTTCTATTTTTTTTAATTTGCGAGGAACCTTTGAAGATTTGTCGGAAATATTTTTGAGTGTCATCAACCTTAGCTAAAATGGCCCCCCTCCAAAAAAACTAATTTTGGGTTAAGTCAGAGTCAATTGTTCAAAAACGAAAGTTTGGCAATTTTTCAAAAACATACTCTGCGTGACATAAATCTAACTTCCCGAGGGCCAGATTTACCCCAAAAAAATTTTCGTAGGGTACAATGCGTTAATTTTGCAGCGATAGGCTTTCAAAATTTTTAAATCTGCAAATCATTGAAACATTGTTTTCCACATTTAGAGAATTCTTTTCAAGAACTACCATATAGACTCTTGTAAGGGCCACACTTCTTTCACAATTTTGATGAAGTGCAGCCCTTACATGGAACCGAACCTTTTCGTGACGATGGTGCTGGCACAGCTGATGACTTGTGCGCAGCTCAGATGTACAATTGTATCAGAGGTCAATGTTCAGCGCTCGCCATCTAGTAGCTGCATGCAGAACTACAGAGCGTTGCTCGCCGATGCGCTTGTGGCATCGGGGCACTGAACAGGATTGCTTATCTGTTGGATTTTTTTTTTAATACAAATTTTTGGCTGCGAAGTTGGGGGTGCGGACCTTACATGAGTCTGTACGGTAATTTATTTATTTATTTATTTATACATACTGCAGCCCCATTATGGGGCTATTGCAGGAGTGGGTTAGACAAAAAGAAGTCATACAAAAAACAAGTAAACAATAACATATTAAAAGTTCACAAGAAATAAGGCAGATGACACAAATGAAACTCAAAATAACAGCAACACTGAGAGTCGGTACAAAACGAGAATGAGTCTGTACACTGTAACAAGAAAATACATAAAATCGGGTGTAGTTAATTTTTAACATGAAACCGTTTAGTGGCAGTGACCTAATTGTTCCGGGAATTAAGTTCCAGAATTCAATAGTACGTGGGGAGAAGCTGTATTTAAATTTATTAGTTCGAGCAAAGTAAGGCTTAGTATTAAGGTTGTGGTCACTCCTACTTGACTGAGGAATGTCTGAAGGAATATATATGGGATGCGAGACACGATAAGAAAAATTGACGATGCCATGCAGAAACTTCAGTGACTCAATGTGACGGCGTATGGATAAAGGGGTTAGGTTCAAAGAAGATAAGGCGCGAGAGAGTGAAAAATAGTGATCATAGCAAATCCGTGCTAAGTTTCACAAAGCGAAGGTTGATTTATTTCTACAAAGATTTTCCCACCGCATAAAAATTTAGCTGAAAACTAAAAATCGAACACCCCTTTCTCTGTCCTTATCTGAACACACCCAACTCAATGTTGCATCAAATTACATGACCTGTACCTACCTATATCTTTCCTTCGTGTGCCATCATCATCCTATTTTGTGTCCACTGTAGTATGAAGGCCTCTCCCTGCGATCTCCAATTACCCCTGTCCTTCGCCAACCGATTCCAACTAGTGCCTGCAAATTTCTTAATTTCATTGCCCCTACCTAGTCCTCTGCCGTCCTCGACTGCACTTCCTGTCTCTTCGCACCCATTCTGTAACCTTAATGGTCCACCGATTATCTAACTTGTGCATTACATGACCTGCCCAGCTCCATTTTTTTCTCTTAATGTCAATTAGAATATCGGTGATGCCCATTTGCTCTCTGATCCAAACCACTCTCTTTCAGTCTGTTAATGTTATGCCTAGCATTCTTCATTTCATCACTCTTTGAACGGTCCTTAACTTGTTCTCAAGCTTCTTTGTCAGCCTCTAAGTTTCTGCCCCATATGTCAGCACCAGTAAAATGCACTGATTGTACACCTTTCTTTTCAATGATAATGGTAAGCTTCCAGTCGGGATCTGACAATGTCTGCCGTATGTGCTCCAACCTATTTTATTCTAAGAATTGAATTTCATTCTCGTGATCAAGGTTCCCTGTGATTAGCTGACCTAGGTAAACGTACTCCTTCACAGACTCTAGAGGCTGAGTGGCAATCCTGAACTCGTTCCCTTTCCCAGCTAATGATCATTATCTTTGCCTTCTGCATATTAATTTTCATCCCCACTCTTACACCCTCTCTGTTAAGGTCCTCAATCATTTGTTGTAACTTGTCCCAAGTGTTGCTGAACAGGACAATGTCATCTGCAAACTGAAGGTTGCCAAGATATTCACCGTTGATCCTTACTCCTAAGCCTTCCCAGTTTAATAGCTTGAATACTTCTTCGAAGCATGCAGTGAATAGCATTTGAGAGATTGTGTCTCCTTGTCTGACCCCTTTCTTTATAGGTATCTTCCTACTTGTGGAGAATTAAGGTAGCTGTAGATATTTTCCAAGGTATCTATGTAAGCGGCCTGTACCCCTTGATTACGTAATGCCTCTATGACTGCTGGTATCTCTACTGAATCAAATGCCTTTTCGTAATCTATGAAAGCCATACAGAGAGGCTGATTGTACTCTGCAGATTTCTCGATTACCTGATTAATGACATGGATGTGATCCATTGTACAGTATCCCTTCCTGGAGCCAGCCTATTCCTTTGTTGACTAAAGTCCAGTGGTGTCCTTATTCTATTGGAGATTATCTTAGTGAATATTTTAAATAATACTGGGAGTAAGCTAATGAGCCTATAATTTATCAATTCTCTAACTTCTCCCTCTTTGTGGATTAGTATAATGTTTGCATTCTTCCAGTTCTCTAGGACCCTTGAAGTCAATAGACGCTTCGTATAGAGAGCCGCCAGTTTTCCAAGCATTATGTCTCCTCCATCTTTGAATAAATCGACTGTTATTCCATCTTCTCCTGCCGCTCTTCCTCGTTTCACGTCTTGCAAGGCCCTTCTGACTTCACTGGTTATAGGAGGAGTTTATGTATCCTGTTCATTACGGTTTCTAATGGAGGTATCCTGACTCCTCTGGGTACTGTACAGGTCAGTATAGAATTCTTCCTTTGCTATTACTATACCTTCGAGATTGCTGATGATATTACCCTGCTTATCTCTCAGTGCATACATCTTGGTTTGTCCTATGCCAAGTTTCCTTCTCAGTGATTTCATGCTGTGTCCATTTTTTACGGCCGATGGGGGCGAAATGCGAAAACACCCGTGTACTTAGATTTAGGTGCACGTTAAAGAACCCCAGGTGGTCGAAATTTCCAGAGTCCCCCACTATGGCGTGCCTCATAATCAGAAAGTGGTTTTGGCACATAAAACCCCATAATTTAATTTTTAAAATTTTTTACGGCCTCCTTAGTCTTTCTCACATAATTTCGAATGTCCCTTGTTTTGTCCTTGTTGATCAGTTTTGACAGTTACGTGACTTCTATCCTATCTCTTGAGTTGGACACTTTAATTCTTTGTCGTTTCTTTATTAGGTCCTTTGTTACTTGGGAGAGCTTGCCTACTGGTTGCCTTGGTGCCTTACCTCCCGCTTCAATTGCTGCCTCTGAAGCCAGCCTAGTTACGGTTTCATTGATTACCTCTATGTCATCATCTCTCTGTTCTAAGGCTGCATATTTGTTTACAAGTACCAGCTTGAATTTGTCTGCTTTTACCTTTACTGCCTCTAGGTTGACCTGTTTTTTCTTGGCCAATTTTACTCTTTCTTTCTTCAAATTGAGGTGAATCCTAGCCCTCAGTAACCTATGATCACTGAACTTTCACTTTACCTAACACATCTACATCCTGCACTATGCTGGGATCAGCTGAAAGTATGAAATCAATTTCGTTTCTTGTTTCTCCATTAGGGCTTTTCGAGGTCCACTTTCTGTTGCTACGCTTCCTGAAGAAGGTGTTCATTATTTGCAGCTTATTCCTTTCTTCGAATTCTACCAGCATCTCTCCTCTAGCGTTTCTAGAATCGATGCCATAGTTGCCAATTGCTTGTTCACCAGCCTGCTTTTTCCCCACTTTTGCATTGAAGTCGCCCATTACTACAGTATACTGAATTTGCACTTTTCTCATCGCTAATTCAACATCTTGATAAAACTGATCTACTTGATCATCACCGTTAGTGGATGTTGGAGCGTAGGCTTGTATTACCTTTAATCTATACCTCTTATTAAGTTTGAATACGACTATTGCTACCCTCTCATTAATTATGTACAATTTGTCAATGTTGCCCGATATGTCCTTATGGATTAGGAATCCTACCCCGTCCTGCTTCTTATGTGGAAGCCCTCTATAGCACTGTATAAGCCTCACCAGTAGTTCTAACCTCCCTTAGGCCAATTATATCCGAAACAATGCCCGATAGTTCCTCAAAGAGTCCTGGTAAGCTAGCTTCACTCTAGACAGTTTGTGTGTTAAATGTTGCCAGGGTCAGTTTCCTTCATATGTAACACACTATTTTTTGGTCGTGGAGGCGAACAACGAGAGAAGTCCTTGGCATTCGTATTGTTGACTGCTATGTATGAAAGGGAGTATAGTTAAAAGAGAAAATAACCCCATACTACGTGAATTTTTGTGAAAAAATTATACCTTGGGCTATACCGTGTACCAGGGGCTGTATCATATTATGTAACGGTTCTGTATCACTTTTCATGCATTGTGCCCTTGCCATTAGCCTTCATGAAGCTGTGGCCCTGCTATCGTAGAGATTGGCTACTCGGTGGGAGAGGGAAGAAATGAATCAAATTAAAAGAAAGGAATCCTTACAAAATACTGTCCCAGCTTTCAATTAGGCCAGCAACAACCATACCAACCTCAGTTTTCGAAAAATGGCATTATTGTGATATTATGAGCCGAATGATTTAATATATGTTACAACATGCAGTAGCAGATGTATTTTATGACCGTAAAAAAATTCATAAGCTGCGCAACACTCCTGAAAATATTGAGACACTTGAATAGATAATAACCTTGCTGTAAAATAAATGAATTAATTTGGAAGTTTGGCGCTGTGTCTTCTGCGATTGTCGAGATTTTGTGAGCCAAATTGTTTAATGTGCACTGCAACACATAGTTGATGTATTTTATGAACATATAGAAAATGCATAAGCTGCATTAAACTCCTGAAAAATATTGGGGCATATGAAAAGAGAATAACTTAGCTGTAAAATTAACTAATATTTAGGAAGTTTGGTTCTGTGCCCTCTGTTGAGTTGTGGATAAATGGAAAGTTTCTTTTCCACTGCTTTAGCTGATGCAAAATTATCATACATATCTCTTTTTGCATTCCCAGGTTTTTGGGTTCAGTGTGCGTCTTTTTCAGTGTGTCTTTTTGTGCGACCTTTGTACTCTGTATATAGCCATGTTCCTCTGTGATGTTACACTTGCAACTGCTATCACCAACACTTGGTATATGACAGACTGGAGGTTTCCCCATCACCCCTCCCCCGAAGAAAACAAACCTGGTCGCATAAATGTTTACTGTTGCAACAGCATAGCAATGTCAAAAGGATAGCTGTATTGGATGTAAAATCATTCCACTGGGAACAGTGTTTTTTCGCTCTATGAAGCTGATCAGGAACAGTATAATGTAAGGATTTCTTTTGTTTCTTTCTATTCCTTTGTAATCACCCGCCATTCATGGCCAGCCGAACCCAGTGATTAAATGGGTAGAGTGCCACTTGGATCACTGACATAGTGCGAAAAGGAATAGCATTGGAACAGTAGTGTTACATTAGCCTGGCCCTGCACTCGATCCATACAAAGGACTACTTATGACCGCAATTGTTATTACATATTATACAGTAATTAAATGTCAACCCTCTGCATGCTGTCAACATATGCAACTGTTGTGACTTCAGTCTTTGACCTTGGGACCTCCTACTGTAAAATATTTCTTTGTACTATATCTTGTCTAATAATAGTAAAACCTAATTAAAGCAGCCTGTTAAAGCATTTTCCATGTTGTTTTGAAACTCGTAAAGCTCTTCAGGGAGATATAAGAACACTTCTTATTATGACACTCGGAAGGGCTCCGACTTCTGACGCCCACAAAAGAGTGTTGACTGTCTCACAATTGGCATACAGCTGACCCCAAATGCTTTCAGACCATGCATCAGTTTAAGAACAAGCAAAATCTTGTCACATCTTCGTTAATGAACCTGGGGTGAGATTGCACAAGCATCTCGCTTTCCGAACGTTCGCTTGCCCACTCATGATTCGCTGAGGTGGGAGCATGAATTGAACACTGCCTACTCGGCGATTTAGGAGTCGAAGCGAACATTTGGAAAGTGAAATGCTTGTGCAATCTTGCCCCTGGAATTCAGAGGTTTAGTGGGATGTTCCTACAGGTAAGTATAATGACTAAACTTGCTTTTCTAGAGAATACATTATAGTGGTGGTTTTTATTACATTTTTTAAGCAAATCATTCTTTGTCTACTGCTTGAGCTTTGACGAGGGTTGTTGGTTTCTTGCCTTATAGGTACACTTTTATTTGCGTCTACCATTTGTGTGCGCCGGCGCGCAAATATCTCGGGGGAAGGGGGGGGGGGACAGTGCGGCATGCCCAATTCCTTGCAATAGCTGCAGATGGTACTCGCCTTCGTGCATAGCATTTGCAGCCAGTGTTTTTCAGTAAACATGGTTACATACGCTCCAGTTGCCGGAAAGTGTGTGGAACAGTCTGAGATCTTTGGATGCTATCGCGTCCCACTCTTAAAGGCGAAACTTAAGCATCCTCCAAATTTTTCACATGTGCTAACGGTCTGCAGTTCTCTAACCTTTAATCGCCTTATGCTATATCTGTAAGGAAAATAGACAGCCTCGTTATTGCTATAGTTACTTGACACCTTGTATTGCAGACAGAATAAAGCATAGGAACTTTTGCATTGACTCTGCTCAACACATTACAAGTCTGGAAAGCCACAGTGTAGCATCAACAAACATGGTTAAGTGACTAATAGCATCCAGATTATACATATGCAGGAATGCGAGTCTGACTGGTCTGTTCCAATGATGTCTAAGAAGAGGTCTAGCTGGGGCATCCATAGAATATCTTTCGATGTTTCACTAGGGAAGTTTTCAGAAATATACTGGCACATCTTAGAATGTTCCCAATAGTAAAACAGGGATATCCAATTCAGACATCCATAGAAAGCTGATATATATGTTATCTGGAATGTGGGCTGCAGAAGGGTTAGATGAAATATCCTTGTGACGTCTTTGGTGGGATATTCGTAATTGGACATCTGGTAAATGGATATCCAGATGTTCCATGGACAAAGTATTTTCTTTGGCGGAGGGGGGACTAAAGCTGAGAGGTAGCTAGGATGTGAAAATATCTAGTTAAAGAAATAGCCTTTGGTACAAGTTCTTTTAGAAATTGCAAGCGCACGGCAGCACATTCTATTTTCGCTTCAACCTTCAAACAGGTGCATCACTGACGATTGAGTACATCACACACATGACTGCCAGTTTGGCACATCACGAGCACAGTTCTCTCAGCAAAAATTATGAGATTCACTGCTAGTGTGTCAGTAGACATTGCACTTGATGAGGGAGAAGGCATGGCATGGGCACAGCAGGCATAGTCTTTCTTTTTCTTTTGTTTAAGAGTGAAATTAGCCATATATTCAGGAGGTTTAGGTAGGCAGTGCACGTATGCTTTCTTTACTATTCCCAGACAACACACAGACATCCTAAGGATGTTTGGTGGATGCCCTGTAAGGTTGTTGAGGAGATCCTAAGGATGTTCCTAAAATGCCCTACACTAATCCAGAAAACCTCCCATGTGAAACACCGAAAGATGTCCCAGCCAGTTCTTTTTCAGATGTTATCTGGATGCAGGATGAAGGTTATATCTAGGGCTCCGTGTTTTCAGAGTTTATTTTTTGATGGAAATTCGGCATTTAGGGAGTTCATTTCTCGTAAATCCCAAAATTTTCGAAATTTGGTGTTTAATTTTGCATTATTCTCAATACTCCAATATCTTAGATGAAATCATATCTGAACATGAAAACATCGGAAAACACAAAGCGTATTAATTGTCATGAAGGCTTGAATGCACAAACACAAATACACACAAGCACAAATACTCGAATACAAAATGCCTACGTTTGTGCGTATTACAACCTTAAAGCTTGTTGTAATAGACGCAAGCATACTTTACGAGGTTGCTGTCACTGATGGGAGCGCGCTCTTTTCGCTTGATGAGTCTCAGCTTTGAAAATGCCCTTTCAATGTTTGCGCTAGAAACAGGGAGAGCCAGAAGACTCATCGCACAGCGAGAAAGCACTGGCCACTGGACAGTGTGAAGTCTCCAAAACAACAGGGGTTCAACAGTGTTACTGATTTAATAGCTCTGATAGTTCGCAAAATCACTCATGAGCTGGCTCATGTCATCAGTTTTAAGAAACACTAACTTAAAGTTCGGCGCATAGGTTTCGAACGTGCGGGGTAGCTCATGCTTCACATTTGGATTCACAATTTGAACATTACCAAAATGATTCACTGGTGTACTGGAGTGCATCGCAAAGGTTCCTCTCAGCTGTCTTTCTCCACTTTTCAGTGGCAGCAGCGTAGTATCCACGAAGGTC
Organism: Dermacentor andersoni; assembly: GCF_023375885.2. Lineage (NCBI taxonomy): Eukaryota > Metazoa > Arthropoda > Arachnida > Ixodida > Ixodidae > Dermacentor > Dermacentor andersoni. The sequence continues at coordinate 175,269,917 of NC_092814.1, forward strand.
TGCGACAGTCGTTTAATGGTCATTCTCGTCAAGGAGATCCAACAGACTTGCGACATTTGATGTGAAGACCTCAGGTGGGTCATGCCATTGACTGAGGAGCGCATGCAAACGAACCCCCAGTATGGGGTAAACCTGGTGTACCAGGGTACTCTCTGCCTCAAGTTCGTTAATGATTGAGAGCGCAGCACCCGAATTCGTCTTAAGAATCCTCAGCTTAATCAGCAAGTTGTGTACAACTTCAGGCGATGAAACGAGTTTTGAGCTTCTCGCACTTCTTTCCCTTGGCATCGTCACTTCTCAAGAAAGACAAAATGGCATGCCAATAGTCAAGAACATCTTCTAGGGCTTCATAAATAGAGAACCACCTAGACGGACATGCAGTCTTCAGCGACCTGATGGTCATGCCCATAGCCACGCCCACAAAACTGAACTTACAACGCTGCTCCCGCGACGACTTCAACAGGGCAGGAAAGTGCACAACAAAATTCTGAACTACCTTAAATGAGCTCTTAATTCTTAATTCCATCCTCCAGAGCATTGTTAAGTAGGTGGCACGGATTTTTGAAGTGAAGTGCCTTAAAATCGGGGCTGGAGAGTTGCAAGGTCCTTGTGAAGCTTCTGCGTGTAGGAAGCTGAATCGGAGCACAACACAGCTACGTCTGCTAAGGCCTTTCCAACCTTCTAAAGAGCGCTTTGTATCGGCATACCAATTAATACTAAGTTATACTGCTGAACTACTTGCAAGTCTATCGTGAGGGTCCTACGCCCAATAAGCTCGTCATCATAGGATGTTGCAAGCACCACCACTGCTGGACGTCCGCTGACTTCCAGCGACTTGTCGATGGTGATGGAAATGGGGCAGTCTTTCATCGAAGAGCTTATTGTCACAATGTCTTTCGCACTGACCTCGTGTAGGTATTTCCGATACCTACATGCGTGCTGCCGGACAGTTGCTTCAAAAGAGGCTGCCATGAGGTCCATCAGCCTGGTGCAGAGGTATCCCAGCATGACAGAGTGCACGGTAAAATTGGTGCGGGATGTCATCCACGTCTTGTCTGTTGGATCGGGCCTGTGTGATGCATTCTTCCAGCGAGCTTTGCTGTGACGAGCTGCCTTAGGGATAGGAATAACAAGACAATGTGAACAAATTGGATTGTGACCATGTGAAATCTGTTAAGACACCTGGCATAGAAGGAAGCGTGCACAATAAACTAAGAAACTGTGTCAGGCTGTACGAAGCATGCTACATACACTCTCACATTGCCGTAAATGCAGAACACCAACAGTTAAAAAAGGACTCGCCTGTGTCTAGACGGGGCTTCTTCAGCTGGACATGGCAATGTGATTGTAGATGCTCTGCAATTCTCAAGGCGTCCTTGCCATTGGCAATGCCAACTCTCACACGACAAAACTTGCAAACAATGACTCCTTCAGATGACGTTGACTTTTCAAAATCACTAAACTTCTTTACATAGTCACTGGAAAGCTTTCGTTTCCTTTCCATTTTGCTTGGCCAAAATTTCTGTTCACGCGCCATAAAAATGCGTCATGTGAGCATGTGAGCATGCCATGCTTTCTGCCAGCAGGCTTTCCACGCTCGATTCGGTCCCCTGGTGCTCGAGTGCTGCCAGGAGACCGTATATCAAGATGTCGTCTCATGGTTCCAGGGGCCACAAGCCCTTTCTTAAATGTGCGATGGGTGCGGTATTCGAGATACTGTTGACGTGAGGCAAAATTTATATCGGCCAAACTGGCCAATGTATCATTGACTGCTTAGAACATGCCCTTGATCGAAATGCTTTCGATAAAGAACGGAACAGGGTCATACTGGCCATTAAAATCGGAGTTTATTGGATAAATCTGAATTGTCAAAAATTTTACTGCCGAGTGTTTATCGGATTTTTTCTGATTTATCCGAAAATACGGAGTCCTAGTTATATCCCAGGCTCGGGATGTACAGTAGATGTCACTTGTCATACTTGCAACTAGGCACTTGGTGGCCTTTGCATGCAAATGAGTGCAGCAACCATGTAAAACTTGCATAGCTTTATTGCAACTTGTCATCAGGCTGCCTAAGTGGGTGAATTTTGGGAACAGTCATCAAGCCTCAAGAAAAGATAAACATATTGCACCACGTCGACCACCACCGGAAGTGCCAGTGAGGCAAGAATGGGGAAATAATTTGTACAATACAGCAAAATTTGCGCGTTTGCATTCCTGATGGGAAGGAAATGCGATATTTATAATTTGTACAGGGGTAATTGGCCCTCAAGGTATGCATAAACTTTATACGGTGCCAATATATGGTCCATTAGCATATTTTGTTTATTTGCAAAAATAAAAACAGTGAAATGCACAGCGTATACAGTATTGGGCCATTTTGTGCGTGTTTCAAACATGCTGCCAGTCAACTCTGCCAACACATCCCAATAACGTCCACAATTTTTCATTGTTGGTACTTTATGTCTTTCATAGGACACAAGCTGTCGGGATATTTTTAGGACGTCCACGCAATGTTGTGCATTGTGGGCTATTTGTAAGCTATTGGAGGGGAGCACATTTCACTTGTCTCAAATCTGAGGAAATTACCCTATCAAGGCAATGAAATAATTGTGGCAGAAAGCATCGCAGGATGAGTGTTGACTTTATTGCGATTAGCATTTAACCGCTTATTGTGCATGGGACATAGGTATGTGTCCCCGAATTTGAAACACGTCTTGACAAATATATTTTGCCCCAGAAACCTACTGGCATCAATTTACCGAATTGGTGAGCTTCCATTATCAATATATCTTATTTTCGTTGGCAAGACTATGACAAAATGTTGATGAAGCGCAGGTGTAGTAGTTCCATAAAGGGGCTCTCCACCATCAGCGAATTAAGTGCTTATTTTGCAGATTTTTCTAATCAGTGAGGGAAGGTAATGTGTGAAATATGAAGAGATTTTAACAAGATTCTTGAATTTAAACAAGTATTAGCTACTTTTTTATCGAGAAAGAGGCATTGGAACATATGTGTCCCAGTGTACATAACTGAATGCTGGATTTCATTTGGCAGTGTTCATGTGAGGGTGGCACTTTTATGTTCTAGTGGCCACTTGAATAATTTTGTATATTGTGTACCTTAATGTATGGCCGACTGGTTCCAGTTTTGATGAAAGCTTTTATTTTCCAAAATTATAGCTGAAAAACAACACAAATTTATTGTATCAGAATAGATTATAAAGATTTTATTTAATGATAGCAACAATATATCTGTATTAGAGCTTAACAAACTAGATTTGCAATTTTCAGGACATTGACAACATTGGTGCAGAAATTGACGCAGAACACCCAGGGAACCTAGAACATATTCAAAGCCACTGAAAAAAATGAAGCCTCCCAAAAACTACACGTGCAGTGAAAGGGTCATTTAATGGAAGAAGACGTATGAAACTGAGGGATTCACTAGCTGATTCCTGCATGCAACTTGGGTAGATAAAATGCATGCCCCAGTGCAAACAACTGGAGGACCTTGTAACGCTAGAACAATTTTCTGTTGTTAGGAAATTGAACAGCTTCATAAAAGTGCTTGTAAAAGAAAACAATCGGTATGCTGAGCAAAACAGGAACAATTTCGTAACGTCGGCAGAAGTAATTAACGCCTTTCTAGGTGTCAAACTCGTGATGAGCTATCACATCCTGCCAACTCAAGGGTAGCCTACAAAGTGGATTGAAGGTCAAAAATAAAATACTACCTTCAAGTGTTCTTTGAAGTCATGGGCATTGGGACCAACAATGCCTACATTATGTACGTCAAACTTCAAGCTGCCGAGCCAACTATGCCTACCCTGACGTCGCCTCAGTTCTGCTAAGCAGTCACATGGGTTTTTATTCCAAATTCTTCAAGCCGAGAGCCGAGCACAGGTCTTTGGCAGATCTGCAGAGGTATAAGAACATGTGCAAGGCAAGACGTTCCCACATACCAAATTACAGAAGCTCCTGATCCAAATAGGTGCGTGAATTGTGCCAACTCAAAGCTTGAAAATCGCAGGTTTTTCTGCTGCAACATTTCTAATGTTTAATTGTGTTTCCCTACCACAAGAAATTGTTTCAAGGAATTTCACAGTGGGAGCAGCTAAGAAGTGCACTTAAATGTTTGGGAAGTTACTAAGGACACGTACAATATTTTTTTGGAAAGTGCAAAGGCATGCGCGACAGCGCGTCTGCAGTGCTTTTGCGTAGGGGCTCACGTGCAGTTACCACAGCCCAGGGGTAATTATGGCGACACCCAGGCTATTTTCGTTGAAAAGGTCTGTAATGTGTGCACTGCAGCCGAGCTCCCATTTTGCGCTTCCCTCTTATAACCCCTCAATTTTCCACAAGTAGCACCATTCTTAGATCTTTCCGCCGCGCCATTCTGCCCGGCATTTCCTCCTCCACGCCTCCTGTCACCCAAGCTTCCTCCGCTCCTCCATTGGCCAATCTGTGTCGCATGGAAGCATGTGACATGCTTTTGTATATTTTCAGCGCGCTTCGACTGCCATTGCCGGCCCAGTGCGACAAAGGTATGGGCAGATCGCGGGAGGTCGCGGGAGCAAATCGCTGCCGCGTCGGCCGTTAACGTACCCCAGCTGGTCAAAATTAATCCAGAGTCCCCCATTACGCAGTGCCCTATAATCAGATCGTGGTTTTGGCACGTAAAACCCAGGAATAATTTTTTTCCCTCTGTCTTGCGTGGCTTGAGTGTTCCAGTTAAAGCAACACAGCTTCCCTGCGAACACTTACAACGCAAGAGAATACAGACGAGCATGTAGTATAGAGATATAAGTTTAGCACTTCAACAAAAGTGTTACTGGCGCTATAGTAAGTGGTGGGGATAATTATTTTCGGAACCTCTGTGCTGTTGTCCCATCAAGTTCGTTCTGCATGCTATCAAATTCCAACTACTTGCACTGTAATAAATAAATAATAAAAAAAAACTTTCATGTGCTGGTACTTTGTTCAAATTATCAATACTGTCTACGTGTGAAAACGTTGCTGATGGCTACCACAACCCGTGCAAGAGCTGCACACATCTGTAAAAGGCGCGGAGCAGAATCGACCCTGTTGCTAGGCGTTGCTGGCCCCAGACAGTCTCTCACGCGCCGGCCGAACAAAAGTATCCTGCAGGTACGTAAATGAACCTACGAAACCACGTCCACATACTTTCACGCAGTCAAAACCTGAAACTGGGGTAGTTACGCGCCTGTTTGAGCACACCGTGTGCATGCGCGTCGTGTTTCAGCAACACGAACTTTCAATGTACGGGCGCTTTACGCCTTAAATAATGGTCCTTTTCTCTCTTTTTTTTTTTTGCGCAATTCCAACGCGACATTATTAAGGTCAGTTACCAATTGACGAAGCAGAATCTCGCCTCAAGAACTGCTCCGTAGGGCTCGAACGAACTTTTCCGCGGATTTCCTCCCGTAACTCGTTAGCCGTCGTCTGCTACGGCAGGGCCAGCATCGGCGGCGCCACTGTCGAGGCCGCGAACAGCGGGGGAATGGAGCGGTGGAGGAGGGAAGTGGTTGGCGCTACTTCTGGAGATTGAGGGGTTTTAATTCCCTATGGGCACGATGCGTCATCTAGTGCCGCCGCTGCGAAGTCCGCGCATGGCACGTGTCCCATTTAAGGGTCATTGAAGAGCGGCACATAGCCAGTGACCCAAGTTGGGATTAAAAAGGTTGAATGTAGAGTGACACATGCCCAGTGTCGCAAGCTTCAACGGTTCGTTTCGAACCCGGTTCGCTCGGCCTCAGCACAGCAGCCTGATATCCTCTACAGTGACCCAAATTGCAGTGACAAAGTTTAGATATGGAAAAACAAACTGACAGACGAAGATACCTCAAACTGGGTGAAGTTACCAAGAATGCTAATCGCATTAGAGGAAGAAGAAAATGCGTTGAAAGCATGGTCTCCGAGATCGTCGCGCGCCGCCCTGTAGCACGGGGGACACGAAGGTTTCTCTCGGTATTATGAACTTTGTCAAGGTTAATAGAAGCAGAATCATTGCATGTCACTTTCTGAGCTATTATGCTACTACCAGCAGTACGCGGTGCACCGCGAGATTGTATCTTCAATTATGTTCCCCGCTTTTTGATGTTGCGGGACTCTGTGGGCCATCGGTCTTGGTGCGATGTGGATTTTAAGCGCTGTGCTACAATACAACACCTAAGCGAAGTTATTATTTGCAGTCACAGACAGTTATTACCCTAATTTAAATACGGTATGTCAAAACCGTTTATTTGGCCTGTGTGTAATCTTTGACAGTTTGGTCGTTTACTCTGTATTTAGCTGTGGTCCCAGAAGGCGTGTTTGCACTATGCGCATGTCGGCTGGATCTGCCAACATGGCAGACGATGCTGATCGAAAACATAAAGTTGCAGCCGGTTTAAAAAAGGTGAGATTACTTGTTTGCGTTTGGCAGTATCTATTTAACGCTTTTATAGCACGCGATATCAAATATTTCAAGCTTTTCTGAAATTAACCGCGGTGAACGTGATATGTAACCTTTATAAACTGTTGTCACAGTAGTGCGTTTCCCGACATCTGGTTTGTAAATGATCTTGCTTGCGAGTTAAATTTATTGTAATTTTTATACTTTTATGAATTTCATGCTCTAAGGTGGAATTGTTCGAATATAGTGAAGCTGAGTAAGCTTCGATATCTCCTTGTCGAGATTGTCGAAAACATTGGCTGCCTTATACGTGTCAAGCATTTTACGGCGAATGCACTTTTTTGGTTTATGGCAATTGTTCCGCGTAGAAAATAAAAATTCGGTCCTGACGTCACGTGTACCTTACAGCTGAAGCAGTTTCAGCAGCGTTCTGTGAAAAAAACTACGAAACGGAGATCTTCCGACACGCTGTCGCCTCAGACTGTACAGGTATGTCGAATGCACAAGTTTTTCGGAGATTATCAGTTTTGTTTTACAGGTGTTGTACTGTTTTATGTTTAAGCATCAGTGCACCATTTCTGTTTCAGGACGACCAAGCAAGCGCTCAGCAACTTGATGAGCAAAGGTCAGCGCTCGTTTTCATTTTCTAGCATTATAAGCTGCCGCGTATGTACGCGTTGCATATTTGACTAGTTATGCCTGTTATCAGTCCCTTCAGAGTTGCCCCTCTTTTCTAGTGTTTAGCGCAGAAACTTCGTACAAAACGTACAGTCTGTTTTGTCCAAAGTTTCTGCGCTAAGCACGAGAAAATATGTCGTACAAACAAGGCCGCTACTCAAACCTTGCAAAGTTCTCTCTTTTTTGTACTAGTCAACGATTTCAGTGAGCTCAGCTCATCATAAGAAACTTTAAGGCGTTACTCGCAATTATTTCTCAACTTTCGCTGTGTTCTGTGTGGTGTCTGCTTTGAAGTTGACAAGAGAAAAAAAAAGGTGTCAGACTGATTCAGGAAAGAAAACACAGATGTTTATTGGTGGTATTATAATACATTGAGACACAAACTGTCACCACATTTTATGCTGTCATAGAAACATGAGGTTGCTATACTCAATGTAGTCTTGTTTGTTCTTGCTGCGTTTCTGTGTGTTGCCCATACCAGTATTTATTTTTTGGGCATAAACCACATTAAATAGAAAACCTTTTTGCATTTCTATTATATCATGAAATTTGGTGTCAGTTTGTGTCCCAATGTATCACAATATTACCAATAAGCTCATTTCATGCATTCTTAGTCAATCTGAATAACCAGAGACATCCCCCCCCCCTCCCTAGTTTCAGGACAGACACCATGTACCAAATAACCCAGCAAAAGGTTCTACTATAATTTGTTGTACTTAACAGCTACAGAAGAGACTGAAAATGTTGGAAAAGAAGGCTCTAAAGCTTGGATAAAGTGATATTTTTGTATTATCTGTACAATGTATTACAATGACTGAAATGTTCTAGACTTCTGAATATACTATTGACATCACATTATTGAATCTTACCACCATAGTGCCTAATTGCAGCTGTCTGGCTGTTGTTGCTAAAGATGTCATTGAGTGGTTTGTATATAAGCAACATTATTTGTTTGCACATCATATTGCCAGTGACACTGTAAGTCGTAAATTTCAATAAAATCAGTGTAGAGCCACCCAACATCTCGCAAAAATGATTGTATTTCCGAAAGTGATTGCTCGAGAATAATGCTCCTGTTTTGAGCTCTTTCTTGTTTAATGAAGGTGTGAGACAGAGATGAACACACAGTTTATTAAGAAATACAACTTATGCACACAACTCAGTCACATTAGCACTGCCAACACACCACTGCCAAACTGAATGCACGCACAAGCTACTTCAAAGACAAAATAACTAAAAAAAATGTATTTGCCAGTATCTAGGAATGTTTTTTTTTGTAACTCTTTCAGGGTCGATTTTTTTCGCCATATGCGACCGCATAGGGTTGATTTTTTTTTATTGCAGATTCCAGTTCTTTCTAGGGACCTATTTAGAAAAAAAATTACCGTAATTTTTCTAGGGTGACTGTTAAGTGAGAAAAAAGTATTTTGCATTGGTATATATGTACTCTTCATTCGTGAATAACAACAATAAAAAAAGGAAATAAACTTGTAAGAAATAAAAATTTCATGCGTTGTTATACACACAGTTAAAGGCTGAAAATGCGCACATTAGGATATTTCACAAGTGTCAAATGTTCCTGCTCTTACACTAATATTTACGTCCATAGCGTAATCGAACTGTGTAGTGGTGTGCCCGTCAAAAAATCAAAACGTGTGACAAACTTCCGCTAATCTTCATCTTATCGCCAACCAGAGTCAATTAGTTTTTGCGAGTCTAAAAGAAAAGAAACGGAAACTCATGCATGGCAGCATCCTTCCTATGCGCACCCCTGTGAGCACTAAACGAGCGAGAAACAAACGGTCGCCCTTTGAGCGATTAGTAACGAAATAGCCATCAGTTTTGCAAGCGCAAGAAGCCGAAACCACCCGCGGAACAAAACTCAAACTGCCACCCACCCGCTCGCGCGCACGCGAATGCGCGAGCTGTAGTATATGGACGTCCTAGGGCAAGAGAGGGAGGCACGTGAAAAAAATTCCCTGTATTCCCACATCGTGGCAGCTCATGACAGAAAAAAAGAAGTTAGGAAATTGGCTTGCTTTTGGAACATACAGACGGCACTGTAAATATACGGCATCGACCATTTTGGACTTATTTGCGGCACCGTATGTTTACGTCATTGACCCTGAAAGGGTTAAAATCTGACAATTGCACTGTTGGACTACTGATGCAGAACATTTGTCCTTAAATTTGCTTCATAAACTATGATTGGGATTCGAGTCATAGTGGTCTGATCGTACTGATGTTTATGGCCATATAGTGTGCTCTTTCACGTGACTGTTGCCTCTTCTAGGTCATAGATGCCTCCCTAAGGCACAATTTGAGGAATTGAACAGTCATTTCTAGATGCATAGCAGCACATATGGACTTGTGGGGCCATGTTTGTTCAAATCAGGTGACTGCAGCACCAAGATCACACTGTAACAAACAAGAGTCAGTAAAAAGAAATAAACCATGTCATGGAATTTGAAAGGTGTTTTATGAAAATATTGGTCCAGAGCTGAACAATCTTTTCCTTTGCAGTGTTTTATTACAACCAAGGTGCATCGTGGCCTATTATTGCAGAGCTTTTACCATGTCCCATAGGGTCATTTCCATTGCTTAAGAGCTACTTGTAATTTATCCAATTTAGCAGCCCTTTTTGTTGTTGCAGTTCTGCAATGTCGCAGTCTTCAATGCCCAAGGAAGCTCTGCCAGTGACATCACAGTCTTGTCAAGACCTTTCACAATTGAGGGATGATGTTCACCCAAGCCAGAGGTACCTGCAAACTTTTAAAATCCTATGGAAATCATTTTTACACAATCATGCAGAGTTGATTTTTACAGTAGAGAATTTTGAAGTGACTAGTGTGTTTGTATAATTATGATATGATACATTTTTTTAAACCACCAGCATGGAAATTGCCTTGTGTTATATCTGGAACAATGCAATAAATATAACAAGGTTTTTTGGCACGCTCATCCACTAGATGAGTTGGTGGTTGAGGAAAGCCACTCTCTCGATGCCGTAGAAACCATACGCATGTGTGTGTGTGTGGGAGAGAGCACTTGTCTGCAAGCAAATGAGGGAGGAGCAAAGAGGAGTGGATATGACAGGACCAGACCGCTCCCTTGGTCCTTGTGGTGATGCATGCCAACATGTCGGGGAATTTTGAATGTTGCCTTTTAGGCTGTCAAACTTCACCACAGTGCGCCAGAGTAACTCATCATCATCATCATCATCAGCCTGTTTTATGTCCACTGCAAGATGAAGGCCTCTCCCTGCGATCTCCAATTACCCCTGTCCTGCGCCAGCCGATTCCAACTAGCACCCGCAAATTTCCTAATTTGATCGCTCCACCTAGTCTTCTGTCGTCCTCGATTGCGTTTCCCTTCTCTTGGTACCCATTCTGTAACCCTAATGATCCAACGGTTATCTAACCGGTGCATTACGTGACCTGCCCAGCTCCATTTTTTTCTCTTAATGTCAATTAGAATATCAGCTATCCCTGTTTGCTCTCTGATCTACACCGCTCCCTTTCTGTCTCTTAACGTTGCGCCTAACATTCTTCGCTCCATTGCTCTTTGCGTGGTCCTTAACATGTTTTCGAGCTTCTTTGTCAGTCTCAAAGTCTCTGTCCCATATGTCAGCACTGTTAAAATGCACTGATTGTGCACCTTCCTTTTCAATAATAATAGTAAGCTTCCAGTCAGGAGCTGGTAATGTCTGCCGTAGGCGATCCAACCCTTTTTATTCTTCTGTGAATTTCCTTCTCATGATCAGGGTTCCCTGTGATTAGTTGACCTAGGTAAACATACTCCTTCACAGGCTCTAGAGGCCGACTGGCGATTCTGAACTTTTGTTCCTTTGCCCAGCTATTTATCATTATTTTTCTCTTCTGCATGTTAATCTTCAACCCCACTCTTAACTCAACAGGCAGCAAAAACTGATATTAGAAAGTCACCTGAATTTCATCATCTTTCATTTAGCAACGTCAAGGTACACCATTTCATCAACATGCATATTTATGGCACTTAGTCATAATGTTTTGGCAACATTATAGCACTGTTTTGGCAACATTATAGCACTGTTTTGGTGAGGATTAAGGCACTGCTATAATGCAGCAGGAAAGTTACGAATAAGTGCTGTAAATATGCATGTTATTAGAAAGGTGCACCCTCTCAGTGTTGTTAACTGAGAGTTCCTATTTGGGGGGCCTTTCAATATATAATTTCTAAAAATGCTGCCCATTGGGTTACGCTGGCACATTGTGGTGAAGTTTAACAAATGGCTGCAGGGACAATGTCTAAAGTACCTAGTTTTGTGTGCGCTTCTGCAAATTTAGCTGTCCCAGCTCATAGACATCTAACTGTTTGGGGCAGCATATTGTGGTTAGGTTGAAGTGTTTCAGAATACTGCAATGGTAGGTTCGTTCCTGTGTTAATCCAGAGCACAGGTGCACATTGTGGTAATGGATCGTGCATCACACTTTAATAAAATGTTTTACTTTAAGGCTATGGTAATGGTCTGCATTATAATTGTTTGATGTTCTTGGACACCAAAAGTCCACTCTCTTGTTATATTTCTGATTACATTGTATTCATGAAAATACAGTATTGTAAGAGAGATATTTGAATGAAAAACGGAAGCAAGCAATGTTGATAATATATGTTAAGTAGAAGGGTGTTTCAAAATGTTAAGGTGAACTTGTTGTACTGAGAAATACCCTTTTATCATATAGACTTATAACAATATTTCATATTTGCTTATAATCGAGTTCTTTTCCTCAGACTTCACCCGCCGCGGTTGCTCAGTGGCTATGGTGTTAGGCTGCTGAGCACGAGGTTGCAGGATCGAATCCCGGCCACGGCGGCCGCATTTCGATGGGGGCGAAATGTGAAAACACCCGTGTACTTAGATTTAGGTGCACGTTAAAGAACCCCAGGTGGTCGAAATTTCCGGAGTCCTCCACTACGGCGTGCCTCATAATCAGAAAGTGGTTTTGGCACGTAAAACCCCATAATTTAATTTAATTTTTTTTTTCCTCCGACTTCACTCACTGGTGTGCAGAGTATTTTGTCATGAAATTATTTCTTGTTGGCCTAGTTGATGAAACATTACTATATGGACGACAAGTGGGGATAAGCACATATACAGAAGTAAGGACAGACCAGACATGTGCCAGTGCCGAGTATTTTACTAGGCTCTGAATGTGTCCCATGTACAGTTTATAATACAACAAGACCATGTGCAGAACTCCAATACCTGAAGTGAAAAAGTCGACAAGTAAATGACAAATGTTTTTCGCTTTTAAGTCTCAAGATCCGACAGGGCACTTCCAGAATAAGGAATGTATAACTAAAGCACGTTTCACAGTTCTTTCTAGTTCTTCTTTTATCATTTACTGTCAGTGCACATTTTTGTGCCCCATTGTTCATGCAACAGCCAGTCTATCCTAAGTAGGGCTTCCAACGCTTGTCTGGTAAACAAGATACTGGTATCACATCTTTCATTCATGCAGTAACATCGTAAAAAGGTTTTTTTTTTTGCTGTGCTTTAGAAAGGATTCTTTTTTTTTTTGGTGTCCCCACCACTCGCAGATCTTCGTCCCCTAGATGTTTGGCCATTCGTAAACATTGACGTGCATTTACATGCTTGTCTCAGCAGTGCAGGCTTCTGTGCACTAGTACATGATCGCTCTTTAAATTTCACAACTTTCTACATTGCACAACCACACACCTGACTAAATGTTAGCCTTAAAATTGCCTTATGAGGCCCCATAGAGGATCAGTTCTTAAACTGTGGTTAGTGGCACATGCAGTTTAATATGTTTGTGTGCATTACTTGCCTGCATCATCTAGAATAAATCAGAGGTACGTATGAATGAATGAAAACTTTATTAATGTTATAAGGTATCACTAGGTTAGAAAGCTTTCAGTCCACTGGTGAACTTTTCCCAGTACTTCTGGACATAGTTCACTGGGTAATGTTGGTCACACTGTGTCTTGACAATAATGAGTCATTCCAGTGTAGGGGGAATTGAAGGCTAGAGGCAGGCGGGGGAGGGAAGTGCATGACATGCCCATAGTATGTGGTGTTGGTTTGCATAGCCTTTGCATGAGGGGCACTCAGGGTGAGACACTGATTGTCCTCTAATGCAGTACTGGCAGATGGGACTTGGCAGTGTATTAGCTTGTGCCCTCCGTAAGAGCATGGAGTGTCTCTAATTAAGGTTGGGTGTGGGCATGGGAATTTGGTTTGATCGGAGCGGTATTTGCTCAGGGGTAGGCGCAGTGGGGCTGTCAGAATCATCTGAGGACCAGGGATGCTGGGAGATCAGAGTAAATTTTCTCAAGTCAGCCTTGATTGCCCAGCATTCCTGCATGTCCTGGGATCCATACGATTACAATATTTTCGTAAAATGCCCATTTGTAGGAACTTGTTCATGATTGTTGTATTGACAGGAATAATATATGTATATATTTTTTTCATTAGTGCCTAGTTTAGGGTAAAATGTCATTGAAAAGAATAAAGATACAGTCACTGACTGTGATTTTATATATTCATATACAGGGTGTCCCAGCTAACTTTAGCCAGAGTTTAAAGATATGTAGATGCCACATAGCTGGACAGAACAAAGGTAATGTTGTTTGCCGTCACTTGGAGATACTCAAACTATTTTTTTCATTCTACCTAATGAAATAATTAGTCTTGAGTAATTAATCAACTTCTCAAATATCATAATTAGATAAAAACTGTCAATAAGAGAAAAACTCTCAATACAGCCTTTAGTTGCTCGATACGTGCTACATAGTGTTTTTTCGAGCGTGAAAAAAGCCAGCAAATAAACGCAAAATTGTCGTGCGACTGGCCGCTTGAGGCACTTTGCGTGTATTCGCGGGCTTCTTTCACGCTCGGAAAGCCACTTTTATGTAGCACATACTGGGGAACCGAAAGCTGTATCAAGAATTTTTCATGTCACTCTACAATTTTCTCATTGACACTTTTCATCTAAGCGTAATGTTTGAGAAGTTGGTTCATTAATTAAGACTAATTATCTAATTAGACGGAATTTAAAAACTTGTTTAATTTAAAAACGACGGCAAACAACATTACCTTTGTTCTGTCCAGTTACGTGGCATTTGCATATAGTATTTAAGCTCTGGCTAATGTTAGCTGGGACATCCTGTATACAGCAGCAATACCACCTTATGGAACCAATGCATAATGACAACTGAAATTTCAGCTACTGTGAAGTGAATATTTCATGAATACACTTCATAAACATTTGTGGTGCAGATCATTCTAGCTGTGAATGTTGGAGCATAGTGCCGGTTTACAGTGTGTCTACAGAGCAAGGAAGGGACACTAAATAGAAAAGTAAGTTGAGCTGTATTAATAAATTACCCTTCTACAATGCCACAAAAGCCACTGTTACCTTGAGACGAGACTTCATAAGCTAGAAAAGGCGCAAAAATGAAAGATGGGTGGCACCGCTGTCATGGAAGTTCCTACAGTAGCTCATTATGATGTCATGGATTTTGACGTCATCTGTTTGGATGTAGTTAATTTTTTATATGTAAAGATGGACTACATTGTATTTTAAACTAGCCAGAGATGGAACTTAGCGAGTTTCAAGAACATTTATCATGAACATTTACTGACTACGAAAATGTACTTGAAATTCATGGCGTTGTACTGATGCACCAGCACTGAGGTATTCGCTCAAAATTACGAAACTGGAACTTTGACTTTTATTTCTGTTTGCGTAATCAATCTATTACCGCAAAATAACGAAAATAGAGCTTAAAAAGAATAGTTTATTAGTCTGAACTGATTTAATATTTCTCTTTAGTGTTCCTTTATTATAGTCAATGTCTTGATAATCAAAAATTTTAGTATTTCTTGGTTATGACTAGTATGTTTTAAGTTCTAAAGGTTGGCAGGTCTGAAATGGAGGACAAATACGCAACATGTGCTCCACCTTTGGGGATGCCCGACACTGCATAATTGCAGCAAAATCAACACCTTTTTTTTTTTTTTTTTCATAGTGTTTCCACTGACAGATGTGTACTTCTGGTTTATTCCAAGCAAACCAGGGCGAGTAATGCACCAAAACGTGGTACTAAGCTGCACACACCATGACTCACAGTTTGGGAACTACTGCTTCAAATGTTTGTGGTCCTTATCCACAGGAAAAATAAAGCTAGGGCAATATTGTACGGTTCGCTACTGAGAACAGGGATTAGAAAAAGCAATGAAATAGGCTCTGGGCCAACTTGTTCATGGTCTCTTCACTGCTGTAATCAAGAAGGCCTGTTATTAGCTGATTGTAGGATCATAGCCATGCATGTGTTTAATTCTGCCAGGTCTACTGCACATGCCTCAGTCTTTATGCTAGCAGAGTGCTCTTTTTGTCTAAGCTGTCTTTGCTTTTCATAGGGTGCTGTCGTCTACTGAAAGCCTTCGTCAGATCACTCTGCAGTTGAATGGCCTTATGGCAGATACGAATGCTGCACTGAATGGCGAGATGGCAACACTTGCAGACTCATCTTCATCTGGAGCACTGCGAGGTGCAGATGAACTTCTCCGAAGGAACCAAGAGTTGGCTACAACACTTGAAGCATTGCAGCAGGACAGGGATCAGCTTGAATTTCAGCTGCAGGAGTTAGTGAGTTAAATTTTTTTTTTTCTTAAGCTCACAGGATGTATTACGTTCATGTTAACATGCATAAAATACAATGCATTGGAGGCACAGGTTACAAAAATACACTAAGGCATTAGTAGAGCTCAAGAAAAATAAGATGCAATTTAGTGGTGCTGGCGAGCATAACTTGAAGTGAAATCCCTATTTGCCTATTTGCACTATGTGCCAACAACAAATCTTTGATTGTACTGTGCAACCTTAATATTCTTGTTTTCTTTTAGTTCTCTATTTTTTTAGTGCCAAGTGCAAGTGTTATGTTGCACATGTGTAATGGTACCTAGGCTTTTGACATATGCATACATAAAGATGTTTTCCTGCAATTATGCATTCAAGTCAAGTACATTTACGGGCTTTCAAGTCATGTGATCCAAGGGCTTTGGTTTGAGACTGTGTAGAAATTGAGAGAGTTGCAATCTGCTCGTGCACAACTGTTATACTAGCATGCTCATTCATGAGCACACCATGCCTCCTTTTCTTTGATCTCGTGTTCTTTGATCTCAAAACATTGTCCTGTTCACCTTTGATATGTGTATAGCTCGTAACTTTTTATTGGAAGGGCTGAAGGATACCGATGTGATCCAGTTAATGTACTGCCACAACAAAAGCTCTGACATTACTGGTAGTAGCGTGTATGTGGCTTTTTACAGCATGAAATCAGTGGGAAGGAAACTTGGCATAGGGCAAACCAAAATGTATGCACTGAAAGATAAGCAAGGTAGTATCATCAGCAATCTCAAAGGTACAGTAAAAGCAGCGGAAGAATTCTATGCTGACCTGTACAGTACTTAGAGAAGCCACAATACCTCCATTTGAAGCAGTAATAAACAAGTTGCAGACACTCCTTCTATAACTAGTGATGAGGTTAGAAGGGCCTTGCAAGACATAAAACGTGGAAAAGCGGCAGGAGAAGATGGAATAACAGTAAATTTAATCAAATATGGAGAAGACATAATGCTTGAAAAACTGGCGGTTCTCTATACGAGTTGTCTATCGACTTCAAGGGTCCAAGAGAACTGGAAGAATGTCAACGTTATACTAATCCACAAAAAGGGAGATGTTAAAGAATTGAAAAATTATAGTCCCATTAGCTTTCTTCCAATATTATATAAAATATTCACCAAGGTAATCTCCAATAGAATAAGGGCAACACTGACCTTTAGTCAACCAAGGGAACAGGTAGGCTTCAGGAAGGGATACTCTACAATGGATCACATCCATGTTGTGAATTAGGTAATTGAGAAATCTGCAGAGTACAATCAGCCTCTCTATATAGCTTTCATAGATTATGAAAAGGCATTTGATTTAGTCGAGATACCAGCAGTCATAGAGGCATTACGTAATCAAGGAGTACAGGATGCTTACGTAAATATCTTGGAAAATATCTACAGATTCCACAGCTGCCTTCCCCGCAGGGGCGTCTGCGCAAGCAGGCGTTTGGTGTGTTGCGACACCACGTACCCGAGCACACCAGGGTTGGACCCTCCCGCGTGTAGCCGTGCGCGGCTTAGCCGTGTCTGGGGAAAAGGGGATCCTGGGGGTTGAGCCGATGCTGGGTGTTTGGACCTTTAAGGCCCCCCGGCGGAGGCAACACACCTCTTTGGCCTCTGCTTCACATAGACGGCACCCCCGGACTGACCCACCCGGGGGAAATCGGTAGTCGCCTCTTCCTGTCTCTCTCTCCTCAAACCTTCGTCTTTATTTCTCCCTTTTTGATCTTTTCTGTCTTCTTCTCTCTTCCATTTACTTCCTTTCTCCACGGCGGCAAGGGTTAACCTTGTGTATGTGCCCTCCCCTGGGTATAATATATTAGGTTATAGTGGCAGTGTACGGTTGGCGCCTGCAGCCTTACCCGTTTAAGTCCTCCAGCATCCCCAAGTTGGGCTCCATGGTGGGTGGCCGCCATTGCTGCTGAAAACATACAAAACTACTATGGGAACACCCGCATTTCCCTGCCTACTTGATCGTCACCCTCAGAAGAGGGGACGCACCGAAGACTTAAGCACTTGTTTCAACCGCACGAAAGAGACCTACCCAAAATACCACGTAGTACACAGTGAGAATCCTGAAAAACAAGCTAGATTTATTTCTCCATTCACAGTAGCAAAATCTTTGACCGAAGCCTTAGGGTCAGGTTATAAGGTAACGAAAATGGCTAGCGGAGACCTTCTCCTTGAGATCCCTCAGAAAAATCAGTACGAGAAGCTTGGCAGTCTTGTCACATTTGGTAACATACCAATCTCTATTTCACAACACCGAACAATGAACAGCTCACGGGGAGTCGTGTCAGAGGCAGACCTCCTAGACTTGACAGAAACTGAACTCCTGGAAGGGTGGAAAGAACAAAATGTTACTGACGTAGAACGTATTAAAATTAGATGAGACAACAAGGAAATCCCCACTAAACATCTTATCCTAACATTTTCATCCAGCGTACTGCCAGAAACAATCGAAACAGGATACATCAGGTTAAATGTTCGACCATTTATCCCCAACCCTAGACGGTGTTTCCAATGTCAGAGGTTCGGCCATGGCTCGCAGAGCTGCCGTGGTCAAATAACTTGTGCAAAGTGTGGAGTCCAAGGCCACCCCTCCGACAACTGCAGTGGCGCACCTCACTGTGTGAACTGCAGTGGTGACCATCCAGCCTACTCACGCTCTTGTCCGAACTGGAAGAAAGAATAAGAGATAATCGCACTTAAAGTCAAGGAAAATATTTTGTTTAAGGAAGCCCGTAAACGGTGCTCACCTTTCCACAACACACCTTATGCTGATGCGGCGCGTCGGGGGGCAGCGTCGCAGCGGCCAATGCCAAGTACCCAGCCCGCGTGCAGCGAGCAGGTACCTTTGGCTCCTGCCCCCAGGGTGGAAGTAGGTAAGCCTACTCCATCCAACCAGCAACCAGGCCAGGCTACCCTTGGGTTGCCGGCCCCACAAGAGTTACCTGCGGCAACCTGCGCTACAGGCAGCGATCCCGCAGTACCGATAGCGGCCACGAAGGTAGGCGCAGCCGAGGCTGCCTCGACCTCCCCGGTCCCTCCCAGCGCTGGCAACAGCCGGTGCAGCCAAATTCCACAGGGAGCCCCATCGACCTCCGGGCTCGTGGGCGCAGGGGTCTCGCCTTCCGAGGTGAGACTCTCTCGAAAAACTTCTCGCTCTCAAGAGCGCGTGTCCGGCGCCTCACAAGAGGCAGTGGACACAACACCTATACCCACGGCGCACCAAGCGCCTAAGGAGCGGCGAGGCTCCCTCGAACGCTCCAAAAAAGGCAAAACCCCGATTACAGGGCCTCGCAAGAGTTCTGTAATCTAATTCATTATTTCTGTTTCCGTATACACAGCACCAATTTACATTAAATATGGATACACAAATCATACAATGGAATGTCAGAGGTCTTCTGAGAAACCTTGACGATGTACAAGAACTCATCCACCAACACAATCCAAAAGTGCTGTGTTTACAGGAAACGCACCTAAAATCAAAACACACAAACTTTCTCCGACAGTATATAACCTTTCGTAAAGATCGCGATGGTGGTGTCGCCTCATCGGGCGGTGTTGCCATTGTCATCCATAAAAGCGTTGCGTGTCAACATTTACAGCTACAAACGCCTCTTGAAGCAGTGGCGGTTCGAGCTGTTCTCCTAAACAGACTCATTACCATTTGTTCCCTTTACATACCCCCACAGTACAATTTAAACAAACATGAATTTCAGTCCTTTATAGACGAATTGCCTGAACCTTACGTTGTTCTTGGCGACTTCAATGCGCACAGTTGCCTGTGGGGCGACTCTCGTATAGATGCGCGAGGTCGTCTTGTTGAACAGTTCCTTTTCTCTTCTGGTGCGTGCCTTCTGAATAAGAAGGAAGCCACACATTACTATCTTGCAAACAAAACCTTCTCTTCAATTGATCTCAGCATAGTTTCTCCATCCATACTGCCCCAACTCGAATGGGAAGTTACAAACAATCCTTACGAGAGTGACCACTTCCCCATACTGATAAGAACATGTAAAGAAAACGAATATCCTCCACAAGCTCCTAGGTGGAAGATAGACACAGCCGACTGGGAGAAATTTCGAACTCTCACCAGCATCTCATGGACCGACATTCCTTCTTTAGAAATTGGTGCTGCTGTGGATTATCTTACATCATTCATAATAGATGCCGCAGCAAAATGCATATCCGAAGTAAGTGGTCTGGCATGCAAACGACATGTACCGTGGTGGAACAGCGAATGTAGGATCGCCCGTAAGAATCAGAACAAGGTGTGGGGGTTGCTACGCGCTTCTCCCACAGCAGAGAACCTTATGAACTTTAAAAAAGTAAAGTCCCAAGGCAGGCGAACCCGCCGACAGGCCAAAAGAGAAAGTTGGCACAAGTTTTTATAGAGTATTAACTCGTTCAGAGATGAGGCCAAAGCCTGGAACAGGGTGAATAGGATTAGAGGGCGCCAAACATATTCACTCCCACTGGTAAACACACAGGGCGATACACTGCAAGACCAGGCAGACTCACTTGGGGAGTATTTTGAGAACGTGTCAAATTCAACAAATTATTCACAATCCTTCCTCAAATACAAACAAATAGAAGAACGTAAGCCTTTCAACAGAAAATGTCGTCAAAATCAACCATACAACCATCCTTTTAGTATTGCAGAGTTTAGAGCTGCCCTGAGCGCATGCAAGAGCTCTGCACCGGGATCTGACAGAATCATGTATGAAATGCTGAAACACTTACACAATGACACGCAAGTTACACTACTTACACTTTTCAACACTATCTGGGACGCAGGGTACCTTCCGACTGCATGGAAAGAAGCCATTGTGGTCCCTGTTTTAAAACAAGGCAAAGATCCTTCCTCAGTGGCAAGCTACCGCCCGATAGCCCTCACAAGTTGCATGTGTAAGGTATTTGAAAAAATGATAAATCGGCGCCTCATCCATTTCCTTGAACAGAACAAAATGCTTGATCCCTATCAGTGTGGCTTCAGGGAAGGGCACTCCACAACTGATCACCTTGTACGTATTGAAGCAAACATCCCTGACGCATTTGTACACAGTTTTTCCTATCCATATTCCTCGATATGGAGAAGGCATACGACACAACGTGGCGATACGGGATCTTGAGAGACTTGGCAGAAATGGGCATTCATGGTAATATGCTAAACCTCATAGAAAGCTATTTGTCCAATCGCACATTCCGGGTAAAAGTCGGCAATGTACTGTCACGTCCTTTTACACAAGAAACTGGTGTACCCCAGGGAGGCGTGCTTAGCTGCACGCTCTTTATAGTGAAGATGAACACGCTTCGTGCTTCATTACCTCCAGCCATTTTTTACTCTATCTATGTGGACGACATTCAAATAGCTTTTAAATCCTGTAACCTCGCAGTGTGCGAGAGACAGGTACAGCATGGTTTGAACAAAGTATCAAAATGGGCAGAGAAAAACGGATTTAAAATCAATCCTCACAAAAGTTCTTGTGTTCTTTTTACATGAAAGAGAGGCCTGGTCCCGGATACTTGCTTAGAACTGTGTGGACAACAAATTCCTATCAACAAAGAGCACAAATTCCTAGGTATTATACTTGACGATAGACTCACTTTCATTCCGCACATCAAATATCTGAAAGAAAAATGTCTAAAAACAATGCACTTAATTAAACTTCTATCCAAGACTACGTGGGGTAGTGACAGAAAGTGCCTAATGAATCTGTATAAGAGCCTCATCCGATCACGATTAGATTATGGTGCCGTGGTATATAACTCTGCCGCCCCAAGCGCGCTAAAGATGCTAGACCCGGTTCACCATCTAGGCATCCGTTTAGCCACGGGCGCTTTCAGAACAAGCCTGATTGAAAGCTTATATGCCGAATCGAATGAATGGTCTCTCCACCTACAGAGATCATACAACAGCTTTACATATTTCTTTAAAGTACGCTCTAATCCTGAACATCCATGTTTTGATACCGTTACCGATATGACGTGCGCTACACTTTTCAGCAATCGCCCCTCTATAAGACAGCCTTTCTCGCTGCGTGTGAAAGAGCTTAGCGATGAAATGAATGTCCCACTCCTCGAGCATCGCTTAATCCACCTAACCAAGCTCTTACCTCCTTGGGAGTGGCAGGTAATACAATGTGACATATCCTTTATAAAAGTTACAAAGCACGCTCCTGAGGCAGAAATCCGGATGCATTTCCTAGAACTACAGTACAAGCACTCCTGCGCAGAGTTCTACACACACGCTTCGAAATCAAATGCTGGGGTATCCTATGCAG
The DNA here is from genome assembly GCF_023375885.2 of Dermacentor andersoni. NCBI lineage: Eukaryota > Metazoa > Arthropoda > Arachnida > Ixodida > Ixodidae > Dermacentor > Dermacentor andersoni. The sequence goes on from NC_092814.1 coordinate 175,291,976, forward strand.
CCGTCGGCCCATCGTTTTCGGAATTCCATGTGCTGCATCCGGAAACAAGTATCTTTACGGCCGAGGCCTACGCATTACTCTCTGCTGTGAAGCATATAAGAAAATCAAAACTTCCAAAGCAGCGATCTATACTGACTCTCTAAGCGTCGTGAAAGCCTTAATGTCACTCAGCAAACATAAAAATCCCGTGTTTAATGAACTATTTTCGGTCTTGTGCAAAGCGTACTCATCTAACCAGAATATCATAATATGCTGGGTCCCTGGCCATAGGGGAATCGAAGGTAACGTTCTGGCGGACGAGATGGCCGCGTCAATCACATTGCAAGCTGTTAACCCTACCGCTGCGGTGCCTGTCACAGATCTGAGGCCTTTCTTGCGAAGGAGGTTGCGAGACCACTGGCAACGCATGTGGGACGCGGAAACGGATAATAAGCTCCACCTGATAAAACCACAGTTAGGATTCTGGCCCTCTACTACAAAATCGCGCCGAACAGATGTCCTATTCTGTCGTCTCAGAATAGGACACACGTTTGGCACCCATAATTTTCTACTCACCGGAAGTGAGCCTCCAACCTGTGGTAGATGCGGGGAGAGGCTGACCGTACTCCACGTCCTCCTGGAGTGTCGGGAAGCCGAATCTGAGAGAAAGAGACATTTTCCATTAGCATACCGACAGCACATTCCTCTTCATCCTGCAATGCTTCTTGGTCCAGAACCGCTTTTTAATACAGACACAGTGCTAGGTTTTCTTAGAGATGTGGTTTTACATGTTATTAGTCCCATGAACTCGTAGCGCCTCCTCTCTCGAGAGGATGCCACTGCGATAATTGTTTTGCATAGCACATGCCTCCAGGCCCTTGTGTTTCAAGGGCTCTAAGGAGGCAGTAGTGCTCTGGCATTTCTCATAATCTGATATATTTTACCTATCGTATCATTCTTTTTATATGCATCTAAATGTTCATAGTACAAGTCATACGTCATCGCCATAATTTTATCATACAGATTTTACGCACTTTAGAGCGTATATTTTAAGGCCTCTTCACAGCCACGACACACCAATTTCATAGTAATCATAGTTACACTGCACACCCACTACCACAGACATGGCGCTCTTTGGCCATACCTGGCCCTTGCGCCACAAAACCCCATACATCATCATCCACAGCTGCCTTAATTCTACACAAGAAAAGTAAGAAGATACCTATAAAGAAAGGGGTCAGACAGGGAGACACAATCTTTCTAATGCTATTCACTGCGTGCTTGGAAGAAGTATTCAAGCTATTAAACTGGGAAGGCTTAGGAGTGAGGATCAATGGCGAGTATCTCGGCAACTTTCGGTTTGCAGATGACATTCTCCTCTTCAACAACACTGAAGACGAGTTACAACAAATTATTGAGGAACTTAAGAGAGTGAGTGTAACAGTGGGGTTTAAGGTTAATATGCAGAAGGGGACAAAGATAATCATTAATGGCCTTGCAAGGGAACAAGTTCAGGATCGCCAATCAGCCTCTAGAGTCTGTGAAGGAGTACATTTACCTAGGTCAATTATTCACAGGGAACCCTGATCATGAGAAGGAAATTCACTGAAGCATAAAAATGGGTTGGAGCGCATACAGCAGACATTGTCACCTCCTGACTGGAAGCTTCACATTATCATTGAAAAGAAAGGTGTACAATCAGTGCATTTTACTGGTGCTGACATATGGGGCAGAAACTTCGAGGCTGACAAAGAAGCTTGAGAACAAGTTAAGGACCGCGCAAAGAGTGATGAAACGAAGAATGCTAGGCATAATATTAAGAGACAGAAAGAGAATGGTTTAGATCAGAGAGCAAATGGGCATCGCCAATATTCTAATTGACATTAAGAGAAAAAAATGGAGCTGGGCAGTCTAAAACTGGTACAACGCAACATAGAAAGGAAGAAACAAGCCGAGCCGGCCAGATAAAGGAACAGAGCGCTGTTCAGCGCTCTGTTCCTTTATCTGGTCGGCTCGGTTCAGTGCTCTGTTCCTTTGTCTGGCTGGCTCGGCTTGTTTCTTCCTTTGTATGTTGCACTGTACCAGTTTTAGAATGCAATACCAACTCGCCCAATGCTCAACCCTAGTGAGATGGGCAGGTCATGTAATGTGCAGACTAGATAACCGGTGGACCATTAGGGTTACAGAATGGGCGCCAAGAGAAGGGAAGCGCAGCCGAGGATGGCAGAAGACTAAGTCGGGTGATGAAATTAGGAAATTTACGGGTGCTAGTTGGAACGGTTGGCGAAGGACAGGGGTAATTGGAGATCGCAGGGAGAGGCCTTCGTCCTGCAGTGGACATAAAATAGGATGATGATGATGATGGTGGTGATGATGATGATGATGATGGGTTGCTGCGAAAAGGTCCACTCCATAGCAAGTGCAGCCCATATTTCAGCTGCTAACCTGTGCTCGTAATTAAGGTCTTTTAACAAATACAGTAAAGTCATCTTGTTTTGTGGCCTCATTAATCTTTATATTTTTAAAATTAGCAAAATTTAAGGATATGATTACAGATACTGATGGGTTAGTTGATGAGCCATGATATTGAAGCAGTGCACTTAAATCTGACACATTCACGCACACATGAAAAAGGACATACACATGGACAAGGTGGTGGCGTTGCTTGTTTTAGTGCCTGTGTATGTACTTTTTCATGTGTGCACAAACGTCTTAGCTTTCAGTCCGCTGCTTGAACATGAAGGATATGTTAAACTTTTTTAGCCAAGAATATTACCACCCAGGTAGAGAAAACCACTAAGTTTGCGAATATTAATATACATGGTATTCCTGTGTCACAAATTACTTTATTTCCCTAATTACAACATGCACTATGTTTTTGTGGGTTCAGTGTGAGAAAATATAGTGCACACAAATCTTGTGCACAATTTTTGTAACAAGAGAAAATCACACCTCCAGTTTTTATGATAAATAAAAGTGAATACTAGTGCAAAAGTTACCATCACAATGTATATTTATTCCCAATGTCCTTTGTCATCGATTTCGGACATATTTTTGTTGTTTGATGGACCACATAGCCTTGATGCTATCCACTGCATTTGATATTTCACATTTCTTGAACCTCTACATCCATCATGAATGGGATGGTTGCTTCCTCCTCAGCTAATCGCTTTGCCGTTTCATCCTTCAACGTGTGCACATCTTGTACCTGCCAAAACTCTCCCAAATTTTATATTAAGTTTATGAATTTGAGCTTGTTTTACAATATTATGAATGTTCCATGAAGCTTTATGAAAACAAGTCTGCTTGCAAAAAAGCTTAGCTCATTGATCTCCAACTACACTCTTCGAAGTTTTATTGTGAAAAGACACCAAAGAGGTACCTGTGCAGAGCAAGTTTATTCAGACAAGTTTCTGAAGTGGGTAAAATTGACAACAACAAAGGTGCTGAAAACGTCTTTATGATCAAAAAACAGTCTGTTGCTTGTCAGTTTGTGCTGTTTTAAGTTTTCTGCTGCTTGTGGTTTGTGTCTAAAGGTAAATCGTTAATGATGATCTTTGTTTCCTACAAAATGTGTGCAGTCAGGACACAAATGTAAGACACTTCTATTAAATTCTTAGAAAAAAGAACTCATTGATGTTGCTCTTGACAATCATGCAGTGAGTGGTCAAAAGGTTGTTTCGCTCGACTCCGCACTCTCGTATTTTGATAATAGTTTCTGTATTACATACTACTATGCTTGTCTTCCTGGCTCTCAAAGCTTAAAATAAAGACACAACCACATGCACGCGATGTTCAAGTGGCAAGTGACGCGATAGACTAATCCTTAAGTACTGTTGTGTCTCACTGTGAGACAGCGACAAACTTTCGTTGTTGTCTGAATCAGTACAGTTGTATGCCCATAAAGAAATCAGCCCACGAGGCCAATGTTTTAACCAGAGGGTACTAGATATAGTATGTCCGTAATTTCCAGTAAAAAAGCATGCCCTATTGTCAGTGGTAAATGATGTGGTGCCATCTGACAGCTAGAAATCTAAACACTTTTGTGACTTCATGGCTTCTGAGACTCTGGTGTGCGCAATCTCCGATGCTTGGTACTTAGTGTGAGATGAGACGAAGTGAAGGCTGCTTTAGAGTGCAGCTCTTAGGTGCCCATTCCTGTGGCGAGCATTGGCATCCCTCAGCATCCTTGGCCTAACCTAGTGAACGAGCACAGAGGAGGATCAGAGAGCGAACGCAGAGTGCAGCGGGGAATGAAAGATGGCAAGAGCGGAGGGAGCGTGAGGAGGAAGGCAGAGGAGGAGGGTATGGCAAAAGCGTGATAAGAAAAGCGTAGGGCTGTGCAAGAGGGACTCTGCGGCGATGATGGCTACGAGTTGGCGCCAGAGTAGCACGCGTCATCTCTTCACTGGCGACGCCACCGATGCCATATATGAAAACAAAGTGCTGCATGAGTGGAGGTCTGTATGCGGCAGCTGCTGTGAATAGCGCCTATGCACTGCCTCTCACAATCTCCCTATTAGTGAGGCAGTCGCACCACACTTCGCTCTATATGCAACGTGCCGATCGAGACAGATAGTTTGCGCCAGCGAATATATTGTGAAATGAAAACACGTATAGAGCTGCGCTCAAATTTCGCATTAGGGAGTATCGTAATCGTTGGTGAATTTTTTTACTATTTATTTATTACTGTCGGGAAGAGAGCAAGTAGCAAGAGTGAATTCGGATCGAGGTAGGTGCACTCGTTGCTGTCATGTTATGCAATCACGTAGCAATGGGCGATTCACCGCATGGACTTCAAGGCAACAAGTAAAATTTCTGCAAGCAGCAAAAATTTCATGTCCACGTGATGTCTTGGGATGCTGTTGGCTGTGTCTTCGCTCGGTTTCTGGCTGTGGTTTTGTGTTTCATAAAAAAAGGAACAAAAAAAGACATAGTTGGTTGTTGGGTGTGGTTTTACTCACTGGCTGGTACTAATGGCATATGCAATGTCATAACTCCTTGCTTGTGGGTGGGCTCTTTGAATTGCGCTAGAGGAATGCAGACCCTTCACGTGCAATTTCCTCTTAAACTAAGTGCTTTCTTTGCATGAAACATGCAGTCTGTGGCTTATAAGTCCACGGTGACATATTTGCCATGAGTGTCCCTTTAAGTCTTGTTCCAGCCCTGATGTGGATGGCAAATAAGACAGCTTCGAGGAGACATAATCAATGTCTTTAATAATTACATTGCAGTCTTGGGAACAGATGACACAGTGTACTACAACTGGGTGCTGTGGGATGGAGTGGAGTCAAGCAAGTACTGTTAACCTGACATGATAATGTCGAAGGCCTTTAGACATGGCTGAGGTATTAAATGTTAAGCATCTATGCTGTCTAAGCAAGCTACACCTCCATGGGAAAGCACAGGTTTCGCAAAGTGATGGGCATGAGTTGTCAAACTGCAGAGGTATGTTATTGCTTGTAATAATGCATGTTTAGTAGCACCATAATCTGAAATAATATTCACCTTTGAGTTTACTTTGGTACTGAAAACTGGGCACCGGGAGGCAAATCATGTTGGGTTGTGTTTGTGCTCAATTATGCAGGCTGATGCAGAGATGAAGCTGTTCTTAAACATCAATTTAGGGATCTTTGCATTCGAAAACGAATTGGAACATACTCTGTGACCATATAGTGTACTGTACCTAGACATACATTAACTCCACTAAAATGTTCTCCGTTTCCATCTTGTGATAATAATGCTGGTGATGCTGGATCTGATGGTAGGATGTTGCCAACAATGTGAGCGTGGTTTTGGTTTTCTATCCAATTGAAATGGTATGTCCAGACAGTTTTTCCTGCCCTGACCCATTTTCTTGGTGATTACTTGGCTTGTTTGTATTCAGCTAATGCAGTATTTGGACCATGAAATTTTGTTGTTTTACAGTATTCCAACGAAATAGCCATGGTAATACAGATATAAAAGATAAAACAGCTTAAAGAATTTTTTTTCAATTTGCAGTTTGGCATTCATTTAATGATAATGGTGTATAATAAAGGAGAACAAGAGTAAAAACAGAGTAGCACCTAGAGGTTGCCTATTTCATGTGGTTCACACAGAAAGCAAAACTGGCTCGGCAGCAGCGCGAGTTTGACCGTGAACGGGAGGAAATAGAGGAGCAGAGCCGGCGTGAGCAGGTTGCTCTGAATGATCAGCTTCAGGTCCATATACAGACCATTGGCATTCTAGTGGCTGAGAAGACCGAACTTCAGTCAGCACTTTCTCAGAGCCAACAAACAGCCAAGCAAAAAGCAGGTGAGTGTCTTAACAAAGCTTGCTTTAAGTAGTCCTGTTCAAATCTATACTCATTTGAATGTGACAGCGTGCTCGGTTGAGGTTTTGGAAAAACAAAATCACAGCTAAAATTTGGTCGATATTTTTTGCACATAAAAGTTCATTTCCATGACTGCATTGTAAATATGGTGCACAACTTACTTTAAAGCCCCTCACATTTCCTCGAGAAAAGCATGAACGAAATTGCTCTGAAATTAGCTTACTTCTGTGAGGCTTCCTGTCAGGAAAAAGCAGTGGACACATAATTACATGTGATCAATACTATTCCTAAAGGCACAGTCAAAACAAGATCATAAGCAATAGTCTTAACAGGTGGTTGAACTGAAATTAATGAGCAGTATATGTATAAGCTTACTAATAAGGGATCCTAAGAAAATTTTGATTACTTTGAATGAACAAGAAAATAAGAGGATTGCATAGAGCATGTAGTATTAATCATTTTACAGAATATCACAATGGTGGATGTCGTAGGGAGTCTGAAATTCAAAGTAATGAGTGCATGGTCTCACTGACACTGGCACCAGTTTTCTCTACTACTTGATGTGCTGTAAGCTGCATTTTTACTGTATCACATGTCAATAGTGGTAGTTTGTTCATCATTGCAATGTACAGGGCTGCCCAACATGAAACGAAACGCCAAATTGGCATTGAAGCAATGATTGCTTTGTGTCTGGATTCGAACCTCACTTGCCAATATTTGCTTGGCTTTTGAGGAAGAATGTGGCCCTGTGGTTGTTTTTAGATTTTCTAACAAAATATAGAACTTGGTTGCAAATAATGGTCCTGCTATTAGGGATTGAATTAAGCTCAACCTGATGTATGAATCTGTTAACGGTGTAGTTCTAGCAAGTGAAAATAAATATAGAGGAAATAAAGAAATAGAGTATACCGTATAGACTCGTGATAGGGCCGCACTTTTTTTCCACAATTTTTATGAGGTGCGGACTTTACACAAGACCGAACCGTTAGGTCAAAATGTTGCTGGTGCAGCCAGCGACTTCTGCTCACCCCATATCTTGTGTGCACCTTGGCTCTCGCCATATGGTAGCAGCATGCGGAAGTACGCAGTGCACGAAAATTTTCCTATGCGTGTGCATGGCATTCAGGCACCGAATGCAATTGCTTCTCCGTTAGAAATAATCTCTTCCAAATTTTGGGCTGCCAAGTTGGGTGTGCGGCCCTTACATAAGTCTATATGGTATACAACCTTTCCTGTGCTGATGCAAGTGAAGTTGTATACTAGTGGTATCTGAGCTCATGGCTCATGGCATGACTAGGCTGCTACTCACAATTATTGAACAATCAATTTGGCTAATAGGTGCTAATGACCAATTTGGCTAGCAGGTGTTCACGGCATGTATGCTCCTTTCCCTTGAAACAAATGCAAAATGCAGCATGCATCAGGATGTCTTAGACAAATGGATAAAGCTAGCAAAACACAACCTTTCATAATAATAATGGAAAAGGACGCATACAGTGCTAATAGTGTGTACCAGTAGCGACCGGAAGTTTAGAACTGTAGCGAAGAAGACTGGCGTGTGCTTCAGGCGCATTATCAATGCCTCGTTCGAGAACAGAGCTCGTGCGCTCGGTGCCCGATGCTTGATCAACAGACCTGCCTGTGTATTGTGTAATGTTCTCGCTTGTTAATTAAACTGCCTTACATGTAAGTTACATGTTACATATGTAGGGCAGTTTAATTAACAAGCCAGAATGTTACACGATACATAGGCAGGTCTGCAGATCAAGCATCAAGCACTGAGCATGCCAGCTCTGTTCTCGAGCGAGGTGTTGATGATGTGCCTGAAGCACACGCCTGTCTTCTTCGCTACAGAACAATTATCTGATTGGAAAACTAAACAAATTGAAAATTACGGAAATGAATACAGTGACTCTAGGAATGAAGTGACTGACATCAGCCTGCTGTATTCTCAATGTGACACATCCTCCCCCTGGTCACCCTGGTGACAGTGCCCGTCTGTAGATGACACTACTGTTGAGTTGTTTATACCATTTCAAATATTGTTAGATCATTACCAGACTTCTTTTACTGTTATCATGCTCTTTCACATGGTTCTACAAACTTGCTGTGATCATTAATACAGTTTCACATTGTTTTGCAAGTGCATTCTGATTATTCCTGTGTGGCATGACATTCATTTGTGTGAGACATCCCTCCAAAAAGCTTATTTTATGCATTGCAAAAATTTCTCATGCTCAGTAAATAGATGCAACAGTCTTGATTTGCCAATGACACACACCGCTTTTGTGATCCACGACATATGTGGTGATTTCATGGAGTGCAAAGAAATTATAAATGATGTTTCAGAGCTAGTGTAGTTCCAGAACTCTTGTGGCTTGCATTCTATGTAGAGGCTATGTATACAGTGCCAGTTATTGCTGTCATTGCTTCACAGTGTGGACGCAACTGCAAATTTTTGTGTCTCTGCTTTATCTTCTAGTTTTTAAATATGAAGCGCTCATAAGCTTTGTCGACCTGACATCAGTTAAGCTTTCATATAGTCCTACCAACTCACTGATTGTCATAATAAAGCAAAATGAAATGTACAGTAATGTGTGATCCAGATATTTAGTTGATAACCACTTGATTCTGTGACCAAAATTCTTCTTACTACTCCACAATCTTGTCAGCAGCAGTATACACTTGAAAGTGCTTCTGTCACCTGTAGACCACGCAGTACATGTAAGAGGACAAAAGAGTATGTATTCTGTCAGTGAGAAGGAAATGAGGAGAAATAATTTGCCGCTAAATTCAAAAGTATTGGCAACATTGATGGCCAAAGAATGAGAAAGTGAGCCTGCTATATATAGTGATGGTGGTAGGTGATAATGGTGGTTTGGTGTTCCATCACTGAGAAAACTGATGATTATAGCTATGAGCTTGTGTGGACTTCAAGGACTTGCTGTGGGGGCGTGGTGGCTTTGGTGTCGCACTGCTAAGCCAGAGGGCATGGGATCAAATCCTGGCTGCCGCGACCACACTTCAACTGGGGCGAAATGCAATAATGCCCGTGTACTGTGTACCATGCATCGGGTGCACATTGAAGAATGTCAGGTGGTCAAAATTAATTCGGAGTCCCTTACTATGGTGTGTCTCATAATCGTATCATGGTTCTGGCACCTTAAACCCCAGAATTTAATTTTAATTAAACCTCAAGGGGAAAACAGAGCTCAATATGACTCAAGACACATTGGTGCTAGAATTGAGGCAGCACTGCGTGGATTGTAAAAGAGCCATTTAAACTGCACCTTGTGATGTTTGCCTAAATAGCTGTGCAGGAGGCAGCTTAGTACTGTAGCAGCTCTTGCATGGTTTTTTTTTTTATACAGTTGAATCTTGGTAAGCAAAAATCACTCAACATAGCTTGGCTCTATTTAGAACCAACATTTTCATATCTCTGTGTTGTGGAGGTAGGCTTGCACGAGGCTTACCCCACAAGCGATGGTAAGAAAAGGGCACAGAGGCGCTACGGCAGGGTTCGTTGACTCTCCGACATGGCGCAGAGAAGGCTCCAGAGTCAGATCGTCAATAAACACGGGTTTATTAACTCAAGATACAACACATTGTGACAGTCATGGCACTTATGGGCAAAGGTTCACCGTAAGACTGATCGAGTAGGCATGCCTGCTTCACCGGTTAGTGGTCCAACCAAGCACAAGAACGAGAAGTTGCGGGAGCAAAGGTCCCATTTAACCAACTCATGGGCCTGTGAGTTTCTGTCGTGGCGATGAAGTGCTCAGCAGAAGGGAGCTCGGGTGGAGGGGATGCCCGGGGACCACCACTTGGGCAGCCAATCAGGGTGTGGCCTGGTGATGTGCACTTGTGCAATTACTCAGCACCAGGAGGGAGAAGCACGGTTTGCACGAGAAGTTAGCTCTGATGCACTAGCCGTGTCCACCATGTTGCCACTGGGGTGGCAGTTCCCGTAGATCAAGCTAGGACCATGCGCGAGCTAGGGTATGAGGCATGGGAAGGCACCTTGATCCTCACAGTGTAAACAGAACTGCAAAAGATGTGAAACTTGAAAAAAACAGAATTATTGCTGCCAGCGCCAGAGCATATCATATCGATCGCAAATAAAGACGGGGACAGTGGAAGAGAACACATAAACGACACGGGCGGTAACTTTCAATTGGTTTATTCACGGCAGCCCGTGGGCATATATAGACAAATAGAACATGCGCAGAACGCAGCAAACAAGAACACTCATCAGCCTAGCGGGGCAACCAATTATAAAAAAAAAATATATATTTTCCGATTGAAACAACCTAATGGAAGTGTCACTAACACAGTTTTGACCTTTCTTTTTTATGTGATAAGCCTCCATCAGTTCGCGTGCAGTCTGGTCCTGGCTTCTCCCCAGAATATTTATCTCCTTACAGAGATGTGCACAGTGACAGGCATTGCAGTGTGCAGGCAAGTGTGCCAATTCATCTTTCGTTAACTTTTGTTCGTGTTCCCTGGCTCGATCATTCAGGTACCGTCCATTCTGCCCTATGTAGGACTTGCCACACGCCAGGGGGATTTCGTACACAACTCCTACATTGCATTTTCCATACGGCTTGGTATGGTTCTTGCCACAGCCTTGCCTTCCTTTAGGACACGGAGCAAGAAACATTTAGGAGTGGAAACTCCGCTGTTTGCGGCGACCAGAAAAGGTCACAAGCCCGCGGAGCCACTATCATGCTGGCGGTACCTGGCGGCCGAGAAAGAAATTACCGCTGGTTCGGTTGCCAAGGCAACCGGTCGCGCGTGTTGCTTGCGTTCGGTCCCCGCGTGCCTGGCACAAGTTCCACTGAGGGCAGGGCAGTCACGCTTGCCTCTTTAGCGCTGGCAGCCTGGACAGCGTTCGGTGCTGAGCCTCAACCATTTGAGCACAGTAAAAAATAAAACGCATTCTTTTCGCTGACCGCTATGATTAGGTAACCTGCAGCTCGCGGTTGTACGTGACCCTGTTGTTTCATGCACGCGATGAAGGAAGGCAAACATGCCTTCGATTTCTTTGAGCATACCGCCGTTGATGTTCCTGGCTTGTCGTATACGCTCATTCTTGATCTTTTAATGGTAGCATGACTGATATTTGATGACGCTTCCTGTAAAAGAAGCGTGAGTCCGCTTCTTTTACGGGGATGTCAAAGATGCTGGAGACGGAAGAAAGATGCAGGGAACAGCCTCTGGGTGCAGTCCAGTTTTTTTTTCGGGTGGTCCAGGATTACCTCGCCTCTAAACTCACCCTAACATTTACACCGTCTCATCATATTGCTCGTGAAGTGCTTCTCACAGACGTTATCTCCCCATGTGAGCTGGCGGCCGTCCCCAGGAATCGCCGCAGCCCTTGGTTGCAGACTTTCAAGGTCATTCGGAGCTTTGATTATGCTCACCTTTTCCCTCCAAGAGTTGTACTCGGTTTTGCAGTTTTCAGCGAAACACTTGCGTCCCATCTTACGCTAGCAAATTCCGAAGGGCATTCGCGCGTAGCAGCGCTGTTAGTATTACAGTCCTCTAACAGACACCGACAAGAACTGTTGGTGTTTGACTTGTAAGAGCGCACAAACACAATGTTACAGCGTGCCCGCTGAAGCGAACGTCCGTGTCGTCTGCTTGTCGTCTGGTTTGAGCGGAAGACGCGGGTGCTGCCCAAGAAAGCGCGCCCGAGCTGCCCGCCCGGGCGTCTGCTTTTTTTTTCCCGCTACGGCTTGCATGACACGCCGCAAGGCGCCGCCACTGCATGCACCCCCGTCGGTGTGTGCTATTTTGGTGACGTTATCTGGTCGCCCGCACGCGCCCTCGCTGACGCGAGTTTCAACTCCTACATATTCTTCCTCCGTGCTTTAGGATCAGGGGAGGTGCGGGGGCAGAGCCGCGCCAGCTTAAAAGGGGCTGAAAAGACAAGGGGGACTCCAAACCTGCCTTCCACCTTCCTTAGGTTGTGACTGACCCTGTGCATATGCGGTGCCACTTCAGGTCTTACGGCCATAGTAGTCGTCCTCACCCTTGCTTTGCTCCTAGATCCTTTTACCTTCTGCAGAAGGGTGTCCACCACTGGCGTTACCATCGAGTAAGGGAACCCTGCCGTCTTGACTGGAAATCTGATTGTCAAAGGCAAGCTGCATCTTGTGCACACACGACTTGCGGAGAGCCGATTCTAAGCAGAGCGTCGCTACTCCACTTTTAACAATCTTTGACTGGGAGGAGTCACATAGCAGCAAACCCTTCTGTGCCCGAGGGAAGTACTACCAGCACGCGTGGCCTTTAGCAAAGGAAATGCTTAGTAGCGCTTCGGGCGCTGCGCTAAGTGTTTTCTTTACTGCGAAGACACATAAGCCCGGTATTCCATTCAGGATAATAGTTAGCGAGCGTTGAACGTGGCAGGTTCAAGTTATGCGTTTCATTTTGAAGAGTTTGAAGACTCTTGTTATATCCGACCCCTTTGTTACAAAAAGCTCTGATGAGGTTGTTGATCTTCTAAGGGCTAACCAGGACATAGGTCCGGCTTTTCCGGCTGATGTAGAAGATCTTTTCTACTCCATCATCATCATCATCATCATCATCATCATCAGCCTGGTTACGCCCACTGCAGGGCAAAGGCCTCTCCCATACTTCTCCAACAACCCCGGTCATGTACTAATTGCGGCCATGCCGTGCCTGCAAACTTCTTAATCTCATCCGCCCACCTAACTTTCTGCCGCCCCCTGCTACGCTTCCCTTCCCTTGGGATCCAGTCCGTAACCCTTAATGACCATCGGTTATCTTCCCTCCTCATTACATGTCCTGCCCATGCCCATTTCTTTTTCTTGATTTCAACTAAGATGTCATTAACTCGCGTTTGTTCCCTCACCCAATCTGCTCTTTTCTTATCCCTTAACGTTACACCTATCATTCTTCTTTCCATAGCTCGTTGCGTCGTCCTCAATTTGAGTAGAACCCTTTTCGTAAGCCTCCAGGTTTCTGCCCTGTAGGTGAGTACTGGTAAGACACACCTATTATACACTTTTCTCTTGAGGGATAATGGCAACCTGCTGTTCATGATCTGAGAATGCCTGCCAAACGCACCCCAGCCCATTCTTATTCTTCTGATTATTTCCGTCTCATGATCCGGATCCACCGTCACTACCTGCCCTAAGTAGATGTATTCCCTTACGACTTCCAGTGCCTCGCTGCCTATTGTAAATTGCTGTTCTCTTCCGAGACTGTTAAACATTACTTTAGTTTTCTGCAGATTAATTTTTAGACCCACTCTTCTGCTTTGCCTCTCCAGGTCAGTAAGCATGCATTGCAATTGGTCCCCTGAGTTACTAAGCAAGGCAATATCATCAGCGAATCGCAAGTTACTAAGGTATTCTCCATTAATTTTTATCCCCAATTCTTCCCAATCCAGGTCTCTGAATACCTCCTGTAAACACGCTGTGAATAGCATTGGAGAGATCGTATCTCCCTGCCTGACGCCTTTCTTTATTGGGATTTTGTTGCTTTCTTTATGGAGGACTACGGTGGCTGTGGAGCCGCTATAGATATCTTTCAGTATATTTACATATGGCTCGTCTACACCCTGATTCCGTAATGCCTCCATGACTGCTGAGGTTTCGACAGAATCAAACGCTTTCTCGTAATCAATGAAAGCTATATATAAGGGTTGGTTATATTCCGCACATTTCTCTATCACCTGATTGATAGTGTGAATATGATCTATTGTTGAGTAGCCTTTACGGAATCCTGCCTGGTCCTTTGCTTGACAGAAGTCTAAGGTGTTCCTGATTCTATTTGCGATTACCTTAGTAAATATTTTGTAGGCAACGGACAGTAAGCTGATCGGTCTATAATTTTTCAAGTCTTTGGCGTCCCCTTTCTTATGGATTAGGATTATGTTAGCGTTCTTCCAAGATTCCGGTACGCTTGACGTCATGAGGCATTGCGTATACAGGGTGGCCAGTTTCTCTAGAACAATCTGCCCACCGTCCTTCAACAAATCTGCTGTTACCTGATCCTCCCCAGCTGCCTTCCCCCTTTGCATAGCTCCCAAGGCTTTCCTTACTTCTTCCGGCGTTACTTGTGGGATTTCGAATTCCTCTAGACTATTCTCTCTTCAATTATCGTCGTGGGTTCCACTCGTACTGTATAAATCTCTATAGAACTCCTCAGCCACTTGAACTATCTCATCCATATTAGTAATGATATTGCCGGCTTTGTCTCTTAACGCATACATCTGATTCTTGCCAATTCCTAGTTTCTTCTTCTCTGATTTTAGGCTTCCTCCCTCCCTGAGAGCTTGTTCAATTCTATCCATATTATACTTCCTTATGTCAGCTGTCTTACGCTTGTTGATTAACTTCGAAAGTTCTGCCAGTTCTATTCTAGCTGTAGGGTTAGAGGCTTTCATACATTGGCGTTTCTTGATCAGATCTTTCATCTCCTGCGATAGCTTACTGGTATCCTGTCTAACAGAGTTACCGCTGACTTCTATTGCACACTCCTTAATGATGCCCACAAGATTGTCGTTCATTGCTTCAACACTAAGGTCCTCTTCCTGAGTCAAAGCCGAATACCTGTTCTGTAGCTTGATCTGGAATTCCTCTATTTTCCCTCTTACCGCTAACTCATTGATCGGCTTCTTATGTACCAGTTTCTTCCGTTCCCTCCTCAGGTCTAGGCTAATTCGAGTTCTTACCATCCTGTGGTCACTGCAGCGCACCTTACCGAGCACGTCCACATCTTGTATGATGCCAGGGTTAGCGCAGAGTATGAAGTCTATTTCATTTCTAGTCTCGCCGTTCGGGCTCCTCCACGTCCACTTTCGGCTATCCCGCTTGCGGAAGAAGGTATTCATTATCCGCATATTATTCTGTTCCGCAAACTCTACTAATAACTCTCCCCTGCTATTCCTAGTGCCTATGCCGTATTCCCCCACTGCCTTGTCTCCAGCCTGCTTCTTGCCTACCTTGGCATTGAAATCGCCCATCAGTATAGTGTGTTTTGTTTTCACTCTACCCATCGCCGATTCCACGTCTTCATAGAAGCTTTCGACTTCCTGGTCATCATGACTGGATGTAGGAGCGTAGACCTGTACAACCTTCATTTTGTACTTTTTTTAAGTTTCACAACAAGACATGCCACCCTCTCGTTAATGCTATAGAATTCGTGTATGTTACCAGCTATGTTCTTATTAATCAGGAATCCGACTCCTAGTTCTCGTCTCTCTGCTAAGCCTCGGTAGCACAAGACGTGCCCGCTTTTTAGCACTGTATATGCTTCTTTTGGCCTCCTAACTTCACTGAGCCCTATTATATCCCATTTACTGCCCTCTAAATTCCTCCAATAGCACTGCTAGACTCGCCTCACTAGATAACGTTCTAGCGTTAAACGTTGCCAGGTTCATATTCCAATGGCGGCCTGTCCGGAGCCAGGCATTCTTAGCACCCTCTGCAGCGTCACAGGTCTGACCGCCGCCGTGGTCAGTTGCTTCGCAGCTGCTGGGGACTGAGGGCCGGGGTTTGATTGTTGTGCTCATATAGAAGGTTGTGGCCAAGTACTGCACCAGGGTGGCCAGTCCTGCTCTGGTGAGGGAGTGCGTTACCGGTTCTGGTCACCGGGATCAGGCCACACTCCAGGCCTGTTTATGCAATTTTATCAACATGCGGATTTTTTTTTTTTTTTAATCCGGTGGAAAATTGCGGGGCACCGGGATTCGAACCACGGACCTCTTGCACGCGAGGCGGGTGTTCTACCTCTACGCCACAGCTCATAAACAGGCATTCCTCATAAAGATCTGTTTGTTGCTGTGAGGATGTGTATTGAAGAAAATGGCACTATTCCCTTCCAGAACGCATTTGGTATTTCGGTGGAAGATTTTTTAACGCTTTTAGAAACCTATCTTAATAGCACTTTTATCAGTTTTGACGAACACTTCTTTCTGCAGAAACATGGAATCTGCATCGGCTCGTGCATTGCGCCACTTTTGTGTAAAATTTTTTTAGCTACCCTAGACAAAGCGCTTGATCAGGCGTTTGGGGGGTGTTTTTAAACATTTAAAATTTTTTTAGATATATGGATGATTCTTTAACTGTTTTTAACGGGCAAGGAAGTTTAACTTCTTGTGACAGCATTCTAGCCATTTTTAAACAACTCGGTAAAGGGCTTTCTTTTTTACTCACGAACTTCCACTCGACAATTCCTTGCTTTTTATAGACCTAAACATTTTATTTGCTAAAGGCCACATGATCTGGCAGTACTTCCCTCGGGCACAGAAGGGTTTGGTGCCATATGACTCCTCCCAGTCAAAGATTGTTAAATGAGGAGTAGCGATGCTCTGCTTAGAATCGGCTCTCCGCAAGTTGTGTGTGCACAAGATGCAGCTTGCCTTTGACAATCAGATTTCCAGTCTTAAGACTGCAGGGTTCCCTGACTCGATGGTAACGCCAGTGGTGGAAACCCTCCTGCAGAAGGTAAAAGGATCTAGGAGCAAAGCAAGGGTGAGGACGACTACTATGGCCGTAAGATCTGAAGTAGCACCGTATATGCACAGGATCACTCACAACCTAAGGAAGGTGGCAGGCAGGTTTGGAGTCCCTTTTGTCTTTTCAGCCCCTTTTAAGCTGGCGCGGCTCTGCCCCCGCAGCTCCCGTGATCCTAAAGGTAGGCAAGGCTGTGGCAAGAACCATACCAAGCCATATGGAAAATGCAATGTAGGAGTTGTGTACGAAATCCCCCTGGCATGTGGCAAGTCCAACATAGGGCAGACAGGACGGTGCCTGAATGATCGAGCCAGAGAACACGAACAAAAGTTAACGAAAGATAAATTGGCATACTTGCCTGGCAATGCCTGTCACTGTGCACATCTTTTTTAAGGAGATAAATATTCTCTGGAGAAGCCAGGACCAGACTGCACGCGAATTGATGGAGGCTTATCACATAAAAAAGAAAGGCCAAAACTGTGTTAGTGACACTTCCATTAGGTTGTTTCAATCGAAAAATATATTTTTTTTGATAATTGGTTGCCCCGCTAGGCTGGTGAATGTTCTTGTTTGCTGCGTTCTGCGCATGTTCTATTTGTCTATATATGCCCATGGGCTGCCGTGAATAAACCAGTTGAAAGTTACCGCCCGTGTCGTTTGTGTGTTCTCTTCCACTGTCCCCGTCTTTATTTGCGGTCGATATGATATGCTCTGGTGCTGGCAGCAATAATTCTGTTTTTTTCAAGTTTCACATCTTTCACATAAAAAAAAAAAAAAAACTCCTTCAAGAAAGAACTTTGTGCCAAGCTGTTGCTTTGCTTTGCACTGGTAGGAACCGACCAGAATAATATGGCCAAGAAAGCAGCATATTTGCACAAGTATAGTCAACCTCAAGTATACCATGTGATATTTTTTGTGTGAATATGCTTAAGGTTGCCCTTTGCAGATTTCACAGTTCTGTCGTGTCGGCTAGATTACGGGAGGAGCTACACATGACTTGCATGACTAATTGCTGTGAGATGATAGATAATTAATGAAGCTTCAATAATTTGTAATTATTTTCGGGTGCATGTCCCCATTGCGGAACTTCAGGCAAGCATTAATTGTCTTCTCTATTTTGAATAAATCCTGGTAGAGTCAAGGCATATGACCTCAAATTCCGTTGGGAAATGCTTTGATGTTCAAGTTGAACATTTATCAGCTCTGTAGAATAAAACAGTGCAGATACAGTGATCTGCTAAAAAATATTTTAATGCATTTTTTCTCTAGAGATCACTTACTACAGTGAACATTTGACTATTTAGACTCCCTAGGGACCATGAAAACAACGAAAAGTCGGGCAGGCTGAAAAAAAAATGCATGCCTTAAACTGCCTTCAAGGGCTCAAGTCACCACAGCCACATTCGAAATTGCTTTAAAGGCCTGCCATTACAATCATTACGCATCTTGGTGCCCATAATGTGACAGGAGACGGTGCATCCGCACGTTTATAATTAAGGAACACATTATTTCCCATGACAGTGGCCCCTTTGCGCTCTCGGTATGCTTCACCCCAATAAATTTCGTTTGCTTTACCACGTAAAAACTGCTGTGTTGCAACGAAGCTGACTATCATGAACTGGCATTATTTATTTATTTATTTATTTATTTAAAGATACCTTACAGGCCTTAAAATGTTGCATTGAGTAAGGAGGGCAGTACATAGAAAATAGATATAATATATGACATCTATAAAACCGTAACAGTTTACAAACTACAACCATAAGTGCAACCGAGGTGAAAAAGAATAACTTAGTCCACGATTCACCAGAAAAAAAAAAAGAAAACATAATATAATAACAAGGAATGAATCGCACAGATTGTTTTCAATGTAGTCGTGTAATTAACGAGACCAGAGTGTTAAACAGTATGAAAAATAAAAAAAAAAGATGGAAAAGTTACTAATGCAATATTCCGACGGAAGGGTAAACATAGTGACATAATGGTACTAACGTGACAATAAGGAATAAAACATAGTGCAAGTACAAGAAAGCATTGTGTGACAACCGTAAAACCTCACATTTCTTTAGTCATGTAGTCAGTCAAGGTGTCACGGAATGAATCGTAGTTGGACCGGCATGCAATGCTGTCTGGGAGCAAATTCCATAATCTGATAGCATGAGGAAGAGCAAAGTAATGGAATACATTTGTAGAACCGTAAAGGCGGGCATAGCTGAAATGATTATGAAGCCTATGTGACGGGGAGTAGGGTCGTTTCAAGCATGCAGGTGCTCAAGAGGAGGGAATGAATTTGTGGAACAATGATAAAAGGGCAATGTCTCGGCGAGTGCTCAAGGATTGTAATGAAAGCTTAAGTTCTAGTTGTGTTGCACTGGACTGGTAGCTGTAATGATTTATGATGAAGCGGCTTGCTCTGTTCTGGATCCGTTCTAACATTTCAATGCGGTATTTCTAGTGAGGGGACCAAATGGGAGGTGCATACTCGAGCTTGGGACGAATGAGAGTTAGATAAGCTAGCTTGTGAACATTAGAAGGAACATTTTTTAAGTTGCCAAGTACCTCGACGATTGGGAGGCGTTAGCTGAAATGGACGTGACGTGCTCTGTCGAAGAAAGATTCGATGTGAATAGAACTTCTAGATACTTATATTGTGTAGCCATTGCAACAGTGTAATTATTAATTAATATGGTAAGGATACGGTGAGGTTGTCGACTTCCGGGTAAACGACATCACTTTGCATTTTGAGGTATTTAAAGTAATTGGCCATTTATTGCATCAGCTAATAACTTGTTGAAGGTCTTACTGAAGAACGAGATGATCATCTGGATTTTTAATTGGGCGATGAATTATTCAGTCGTCAGCGAATATTCTTATAGTGAAGGACACATTGTGAGATAGGTCGTTCATAAAGATTAGAAAAACCAAGGGATCGAGGACGCTACCCTGTGGTACACCAGAAGAAACGTCTGTTACGGAGGAAGAGTAGTTATTTGCAATAGTAAACTGCTGATGATTAGACAGAAAGTTACGGAGCCATGACAAGGTAAAACAGTCCAATTTGAGAGCGGAGAGTTTTGATATTAGACGACAATTTGCGACACAGTCGAATGCCTTCGAAAAATCAAGAAACAAGCAATTAATTTGTAAGTTATAATTGTAAGTTAGTGTGTAGATCTGTTGTAAATTCAAATAACTGTGTCTCGCACGAGAGGCCCTTCCTAAAACCATGCTGATTATGAGAAAGGAATTTGTTAGTCTCAAGATGTCTGTAAATTTACAAAGCAATAATACGTTCGAGCAACTTGCAGGAAATGTATGTCAAGGAAATGAGATGATAATTCTCACAAGAGTTTCTGTTGTCATTTTTAACCCTTTCGCTGACGGACCTTTCTGGCCGTGACGCACCCCCAGTGTCGGCTTGGTTTCAGGGAACGAGCATAACAGGGAATGAACATAGCAATTTATTTTTGATTATGATTGGTATACAAATAACATAGTCAATGCAATATGCACATTCAGTGTTGTGCAGCTGTTGTTAGTAAACATCATCATCATCAGCCTGACTAACATACGTTCAACATCCGAATCTGACGATGCGGAACTCATCTCTTCCTCGCATGAGACGCTGTCCGAGTCCAAATCCGAGCTCGGCTCGTATTCTGAATCGGAATTGAGCCACTGCTCCAATGAGCAGACAAAGGTCCCGCGCGCTCAGCCATTCGAAAGTAACCGCGCGCAGGGAGGATGCGCTTTCAGTCGCCCGCACAACGGAGAGAAACGAGACGTTGCATGATCAAGAAGACAGAGGGAGATGGAAAAAGGGTAAACAAAGTTCGAAGGGCTTTACGTTTACTGCTGCAAGTAGGAAGCGAGGGTGCGGCGAGAGAGCGAAAGCAGCAATCGAGTTACTCTTTTCGGAGAGGCAACGGCGCGTGCGCCTGAACTTGACGCGCCGTAGCAAACATACCAACAGAAGAAAAATAAAAACCTTCAAACCAGCGGAGATGGCAGAACAACCCTTGAACCCATAACTATATGCGCGTGACGCATGATCCACCGAACGTGGAGCCACCGCGCCACTCAGCGAAGAGAAAGGGGGGAGTGGCAGTCGCACCGTACTCTTCAATACATGTACTACACAGGTCGGGGCGAATATACAAACTTGTAGAAAGAGTCAACAGATGGCGTGGCCAGTTTAGGAGCGCCAGCTTTGCGCGCAGGCGCGAAATTTTGAACGCACGATAAAGAACGTACCGGTACGTCAGTGACACTGTAGGGGGGAAGCGCGATGACGTACCGGTACGTCCGTGACAGCGAAAGGGTTAAATACAGGTATAACTTTCGCCATCTTCCAATCTGTGGGAAGGTGGCCAGTTGTAAGTGACTGTCTGAATATGTGAAAGAGAACTTTGCTTGATATTTCTACCGTATTCTTTAAAATCTTTGAGTTTATACCATCTACGCCACATGAAGAAGACATCTTCCAAAGAGAGTCCCTCCAAAGTGACTTCAATAGGTTCCATGTATTGGTAGCTTAATTCTGAAACACAAGGTATATTTGAAGTGTTCTCCTGTGTAAATACAGAGCTGAAGAACAAATTAATGACCTCCGAACATTTGCTGTATGGAATAGGAATATTGCTGCTGTTTTGTAATGACAATTGATCGGATTCGTTGTTAGGCTTTATTATGTTCCAAAACTTGGCAGGATTCTTCTTAAGCAGCTCGGGAAGATCATTAGAAAGATATTTATCCTTAGCTTCACCTAAAGCTGAGCAGTACGATTTAATGTAAGTTTTGTAATTCTGCCATGCAGTTGATGTGCGATCTCGCTTAGCAATATTATACAAGCGTCTTTTTCTTATTCCTCATGCGCTGAAGCTTTTTAGTAAACCAAGGGTTTAACTTATCATTCGATATATTGACGAGTGGAATATACTTGTCTGATAATGCGCACAGTGTATCTTTAAACATTGTGGGGATCGAGGTGCCTCTCTGCACCTCGTCCTCCAGCTTGCGTGCTGTGCTAAGCTCGATCTCCGGGAACTGCCGCCGAAACAGCAACATGGCGGACACGGCTAGCACGCCGGAGCTAACTTACCACGCAAACCGTGCTTCCCTCTCCCTGGCTCAAGTCGCCGCACGAGCAAGTGTCCCCAGGACGCACCCTGATTGGCCACCCGAGTGGTGGCCCCCGGGTGGCCTCTCCACCCGAGCTCTCTTCCGCTGAGGGCTTCATCGCCGCAGCAGATGCTCAGAGGCCTGTAACGAGTTCCCTACATAGGAACTTTGCTCCCGCGACTCCTCATTCTCATGCTTGGTGGACCGCTTAACGGTTAGCCCTAGCGCAGTGGGCACGCATACTCGATCGGTCTTGCAGTAAGCCTTTGCCTGTAAGCGCCGTGACTGTCGCACTGTGCTGTATCTTGGGTGAATAAACACGTGTTTGTTGGCAATCTGACTCTGGAGCCTTCTCTGCGCCGTGTCGGAGAGTTGACGAATGGATGGATGCAAACAACTTTATTTTAAATCTGGCAAAGTTTGATGACCCGGGCTCAGGTCTCCCATGAGGGGATTTCGAGGCCTTGTCTCGTTGCCGCCTCTTGGGCCTGCTGGACAGCCCACTCTTGCGTCTTGAGGTTGGAGCTGTGCAGAGCAGCGGCCCACTTCTACGCAAGAGCCTCCGGAGCTACTGCCATTGTAGCTGATATAACACAATGCTCCTCATAACACGATAAACACGATGCTCCTCCACTCCGCAACGCACCTTTGTGCGTTGCGGAGTGGAGGAGCATCGTGCCCGTTTCTGACCATCGCTCGTAGAGGTGAGCCTTGTGCAAACCCATCTCCACAACATTAGCCAGTTTTCTTCAATGTATCTATCGTAAAATAATGGCCACATTGTGTTTACGAAGAACTTTTCGAATTCTGAGAATATTGTTTTATAATCATCCTTATTGTAATCATGAATTTGCTTTCTCATTACACCCGTAACTGGTGACTGTGTTTATTGTTATTTGGAGCAAATGGTGGTTGCTCAAACCATCCAAGTATTCTATGTGACTTATTGTTTCAGGTGCAGTACTAAAAATAAGACAAAGAACATTGGCACCACATGTGGGTTTTGTGACAGCTTGAAAGAGATTGAAATCTAAAGACTAGTTGATGAATTCAGACGATATATGACAGAGATAAATTCATCCAATCAATTAGTGGATAATTGAAATCCCAAGAAGATAAACTAAATCAGCCGGGAACAGTTCCATGGCTTTGTTGATTGTGTCGCGCAGAGCATTGATGAAAGAATTGTTAGAACCTGGTGCATGGTAACAATTACCTGCAACGCTTACACGCAACGCTTTAGACCCTTGCCGTGCTTTTCACACTTCGATGCTATCGACGAGTATGACAAAGGCAAAGTTGGTATCATTGCAGACAGCAGTGAATCCTTTAAATTAAGAACACGCCACTGAACAGCAGGAAGCCTGATAGTGAGTGTCGAAGCAGCTAGACCTAACAAGAACACAAAACAACTTCTGCTGTCAGCGGATCGGCGTGCAAGAGCGCTGGTTTGAGGCTGTGAGATAATCAAAATAGCGGTGGTGGTGGCTTGCAGTCATGGGAAAAAGCCTGAAAAATCTGATCGCAAAGAGTTTCGGCGTCTGAAACGTCGGACGTCTTTATACATTGCTCTACGGGGTACATTGTGGTGCCACGAAGGTAGCAGTAGTGGATGGGCAACTATAACTGTCTAATATTTGGAGCTTGGTGTGAAATATAACACAAGATGCTTTCTTGTGCTGATTATTTCACACCCACAAAAAAAATATTGTGTTCGCACACATGTGTGTTGGTGATATCAGCAGAGGAATTTAATGTTTATGCTGGTTTCCAACTATAGGATAGATGGTCATTTTCTGTTTTTTAATAGCAGTAGTGGTAATCTTCAACTTTTGCTGTCTGCTTCGAGCTACTGTGTGATGTGATGTGTGATCTTCCTGGAAGTACAGTCTGAATTTTACTAGTACATGTGCAGCAGGAATGAGCATGCATACATGATGCCAGGTTTTGTTGGAATGCTGAAAGCTTGTGCTTCCATTCTTGTGGATCGTGCAGTGGAAACAGAAGAGCTACAAGGCAGGCTGAAGGCTCTACGGGAGAGAAACAGTGACCTGGAGCGCAAGCTCAGCACAGTCAGCAGCCAGAGTCAGGTCCAAGAAAAAGTACGCTGCATCTTTTACATTTATAGCTGTCTGCAGTATTTTCAGTGTTCTCAGTGTCATTACGATTGTCTATTGTGGGGCTAAGTCCTGGAGGATGTTATTTGGAACACCCTCACAGTTGGTGCCACCACAGTGTAGCCCTACTTGATGCTATCGCTCATGCATGTTAAACAATGGAGAGCCTGAGATGTGTAGCTTAAATGACTGTGCCATAAAAAGTGAAATTATAAATGTAATGCTAATTACGGCTGTGGAAGTAGTGATCAACAGTAACATGAAAATCACCATAGAGTGGACATAAATGAAATTGCTACTGCATTTAATCACAAGTGTTACACCCAGCTATCACCTTCAGCACATTGTGATTAGCACAGGGTTGGGGGTTTCTTGGTTTTAGAATGTTATAATTGCTGCAACACATTGTCTGATATCTTCTGTGGTTTATGCTGTTCCCTTTTAAGTTTGCCATTTTTCCTGAAGTTCAACACTCGAGGTTTGTGTTAATTGCATTAGCATTGTTTATTTTGACTTCTAATGCATTTTACATTTTCAGAGCACCAAGGAATCTCAGAGAGAAGTGGATCGTCTTAACACGGAAAACTACAGGCTTAGGTGTGTTATAGAATGAACTTAAGAAATTAGCATTTGGTTACTTTAGTGCAGCACCTGACTTTCTTTAATTTTTTTTCCCCCTGTTCCTGCTTATGCTTTTCTAAGTAGCAAGTCCATGGAAGAGCTAAGGCAGGAGCTCGCTGAACTGTCTGAGAAGCTGAGCAGAAAGGTGTGTACTAGTTTCTTACCAGCGTTTGTGATATAGTGTAATATTCATGGGACATAATGCAGTATTAAAAGATTTAGCTTGTAACTACTATTCTTGCTGTCGCATGTGTCTTTTCTTTTATTACTGAGAGATGAGAAAGTATGCATCTAGAAAAATACAACAGATAGCGGAACTACCTCGGAGCTTGCCAATTTCATGTTACTGTGTACATCTGACTGGAGAAAGTGGAGAACGTGTGAACACATCACTGACATGGTGGGAAAAAAAATGCGGAAACATACCGGTACATCCGCGATACTGAAAAGATTAATACATGCATGCTACTGCGATAGCGGTAGATGGGGGATGAAAGGCGGCAATAGCAAAGAGAACACGAGGAGGAAAGCGAAGGAGGACGCTATGACAAAAGTTTGAGAAAAAAATCGTAGTGCTGTGGGAGATGTGTTCTGCGGCGACGGTCGCTAAAAGATGGCACCGAGGTAGCGCACGTTGGTCTGTTCACCGATGATGCCGTCGACAAGGCATGTGGCAAGCACATCTACTGATACCACATATGAAAACAAAGTGCTGCATGAGCGGAGGTCTGTCTGCGGCGGCTTTTGTGAATTGCGCCCATGCGTCACCCATTCACTGCCTCTCGCGATCTCCCGATTAGCAAGGCAGTTGCACCGCACTTTGCTTCGTTTGCAATGTGCCGCATGAGAGATTGTCTGTGCCCAACAATGTATCGCGAAATGAACGCATGTGAAGAGCTGTGCTCAAATTGTGCATTAGGGAGTATTGTAATTGTCAGGGAATTTTTTATGTATGCTTAGATCACTCCCCTCATAAGACAGTGCAGCAACTACTCTCCTCCCACCCTCATAGATCAGGGCAGAAAATTGCTTTCCTTAGCAGCATTTCTGTGTTTGTGTAGCTCACTCCCCCCCACCCTCATACGTTGGGGGTGGCTATAAAGGTGCAGGAAGCTGACCTATGTGTACGTAAAAACATTGCTAAAAAAGCAGTTCCGGCCCTGCCCTATTTCTTTAAAGTGGGGCTCATTTGTCCCACTGGCCTTTGAGAGTATCAATGAAAAATTATCGGTAACCACTTCCCTTGGAAAGCAAACTGAAGCATGATGGTGAAAGCGGCACAGCAGAGGCCATACACAAAGATTTTATGCACACTTTTTGCCAGAGCATCGAACACCAACAAAATCAGGATCTTTTTACATATGCATCCTTTGGCATGTGCATTCACAAGGGCTCATAAGGGTGAGTTTTGCGGACGAGCTATCGCCTCAGGATACAAAAATGGGTCCTTATTGTGAGCTAAAGGTATAAATCTAAATAGGAAAGAGGAATAGCTTATCGGGCATCTTGAGAACTCTTTCTTGTGAGAAAATGTGGGTCAAATCATGCAAGCGTTCCAACAATAAAAACAATTTACTAGCTTTTGCATACTTGTCACCACGTAGCACTCATTTAAAAAAATATTCTCTTATGAAGTATTGAAACCTTTAGATAGAAGGCAGCACCAAACAAACAAGATAAATGCACTCTTTTTTTCTGCTGAGAAGTGTTTTTGTGCACATCACAAAGTGGGCCGCATATGTCTCATTGTCCTACAAAGGGTGAAAGCAACATTCCTTGTTCCACTACTGTGCATCACTTCAAGTCTGCATCTTCGTTTGAACTTCTGTCTTGTTTGGATTACTATGTGTTCAAGGGAGGCAACTTTACTGTCTTTCAGATTCTATCTTGTAGGTTATACACAGCTTTTTCATATTTCTGTTGTGTGAACCTGAGTTCTGATGTAATTATTGATTACATTTTTATTGAAATGACTTGCAAAACGTTTTCTTAAAGGGCTTCCATTGTAATTCACAGTTTCTGTGACCAGGAAGCTATATCATTTCCTGCTTGAAACTTTGGAAAGCAGTTGTAGCCCTGTTGTTTGTGACTGGCTTTACCTTGTGGCTGCAGTCAAAGGAGGCTGAAGAAGGGCAGCAAGAGCTGGCCAGGGTCCGGCAGGATCTGTCAATGGCTCAGCTGTATGCCCAGCAGCTTGGAGGAAGCCAAGCATCTGAGGAGGCATTGACCCGCATGGAGCAGCTGCACCAGGAGAAAGTACATTTTGAGCGCCGTGCTGCTGAGGTGTGTCTAACATACCACATGCTTTGGTTTGCAATGGGGGCATGCATACTACCATTTATTTAATGGTACTCAAGATGTAAGCATTTGGATTGCACCTGATGAAAATTTTTGAAGACTGATCATCAAGTATGTAAGGAAAAACTTGACATAACGGTAGTACATAGCTCCAAAGGAAGCCACAAATATAAAGTACATTTAAGATTTGGCTTAAATGGCATGAATGGTACAGGCAGGTAAAAAATAATTTGGGATCTGGGAGTGGTGTGCCAAACTGCATTCTTGCGCCCTCTTAACAAAGCAAGCGCCTTCTGATGAAACCTGGCCTTGCACATGCGTGTCATTTCATGCACGTGTTTCTGCCCATATGCCCACTTTTTGCCAGCCTGCTGTCAGAATTGTGATGATTGCAAAAGATTATGCTAGGAGAGCAGCGTCTTTTTCAGCCATTGTGATGTGTGACAACGCACTGCACACTTCGCCAGTCAAAAAGGACAGTGCTCTCCTTGTGCAATCTTCTGCAATCATCGTGATTCTGACAGAAGGCTGCCAAACAGTAGTAATATGGGCAGGCACATGAGCATGAAAGCAACACGCATCCACCACGGACAGAAGGCACTTGCTTCGTTAAAGGGTGCGAAAATTCTGTGGCATGTGCTCAGAGATCCTCAATTATTTTGTACCAGCCAGTACACGGTGGTCCTTTATGAAAGGGATCACGCGAGTGCGTGGCCTGTGCTCTGCAGAGGCTGCTTACAGTGCCAGTAAGTGGCATCAAGAGGAAGCACATCCGTGTGTGGCATCATCTATTTGTGGCCAGGATAGCCAGACATGGGTGATAAGCCAGTTTCACATGCAAGCGATTTTGGGCCAGAAACGACGCGGCGCCCGGCGCATGAGCAAGCCTCCTTTCCCAATAGTACCACTTTTCTCGACCTCGCAAGTGACACACACTTCCATAACGTAAAAGTCGGCGTTGGTCGAATCGGCCATGTCCGTTGGTGCCTCAGAAGTGCTGCTTTGTTTCCATGTGTTGTTTTCGAATTCCATTCTTTGGAGTGAAATTGTCCACACGGGCTGTTTTCTTCTTGCCTATTTTTTATCCTGATGGCAACCCCCTATCGGTCCAGACAGATGAGACGAAGCGGCAGTCCATACTTTTCATTCACAGTCCATGTAGGTGTTTTTTTTTCTTCTTTACAACTCCGAGCTAGCATGTTCGTAGTTTTATTTGGTCTTTCTTCAGTTAAAAGGTCACGTACCCCAAACTCTATAAGGGCTGCTGCCTGTCTACTCGAAGGCTTAGAGGCGAAATGGGGCGTGAGCTTCTTTGAAAGCCATGCATAGGCCTCTTGCATCGGGGTGACCAAAATGGCACTCGAACGCCTTGCGACATTTGAAAACAAGAGCCATTGGCAGACGTGCACATTCTTTAAGCCCAAGTTATGGAAATACGAGCCTACCCATTCCTTTGCTTCCATATGACTAATTCTACGTGCATGTACTTAGCAAGGCTTTTAAGCTGTTGCCTATAAAGAGCTCAAAGAGACATAAATGTGAATATAAGAAAGTTGGATTAGCAGTTTGACACACTATTTTTACTTTCTGCAAGGTTTAAAAGTGCAAAAGTGGAGCACCAACTTAATACACCGATGAAACCTGCAGCTCAAGTGCGCCAAAACATGGAAACGTGGAGCGAGGCTCAGCTCTTGGGAAACCGCTGAAACTTGCGGCTCAAAGGCGCTTTCCACAAGCAACACTGTGCATCACATCAGCACGTGTTGCGCCAAAACGGAGCATATGAAATGAAGCTGCGTCTGTGTGCTGCGGTGCCGCTCAGCCGCGCTAACCACTACTGCGCTGTCACTTGCATGTGAAACAGGCTATAGGCAAGCTGCTGCGGGACTCCCTCCCACATCAGACAGAGGAGCAAGGGGCAAGGCCTGCATGCAGTGCAGTGTCTGCTGATAGCAAACCATGCTCGGTACGCTAGAGCACTGGAAATGTGGAAGTGCCAACATATGCCTGCTAATTAACAGGTACTGCCAGCATATTTTTTCCAGCAAGCAGCTCTGGGTCTCCGCTTCCCGGCGTTATGTGAATAAATCTCACCCGATTCGGAGGGGTTTAGGAAAGAGCGATGTACTCGGGTCAAACTTTAGCATCAATAATTAAACATAATTTAACTAAATAATTAGGCTTTGTATAATTTCAGTGTTTCTTAATTACATAATTAGGATGAGTTAAATATATGATGAAGAGGCTTGTATGGGTAATTAATTCACAATTAAGAATAATGAATTAGGTCGGACTAATTTCAGGTGCCTGTAATTATTCTTGATTAGGCTCCATTGATTTAACCTTAGTTACTCTTGATTAGTGTTATAATTTAACATAAATAAATATTAATTCATTTAATTTTTCTTAATTACACACAATTAATCATCGTTATACTTAACAATTTTCATTGTAATTAATCATATTAGCCTTTAATTAACCCTAATTACTCTTATACCTCTTCAGTTCTCGCTACATATAGTAATAATCATATATCTCAGTTGTCATATGTAGTCGTAAGGCATTCTCATATACAGTCTAGGCTCATTACAACGAACCCATGTACCACAGACTTTTGGATATAACGAACCATATTTCAACCTTAGTTTCCGCTACCTATTTTATTAATGCAACGAAGTTTGCTTTTAAAGGACTGCGCTATAGTGGACTATTGGCTACATCGGACAAAATTAGCTTTCATTTTTGTCAAAATCGGGCGTATGAAACAGACTTTTGCCGTGTCTACATGGGCTCACAACTGGCTTGCGAGGGTCAGCTGTCGATCGCGACTCAATATCGTGCGCGTGAGGAAGAAAGGTGGGGCAGCAGTGCGCCGTCTTCTTTCGCGTGTGAGGCACGAGGGGAAGGCGGTTCTATTCTGGCAGCTGCTGCTTATGGCACGGCCGCACGGGCATCATATCTTGAATGCAATCTGCGATGTGGACAAAGTGCATGCCCACGCGGGTGCCGTATCTTGAAAGCGATCTGCGATGCGGACAATGTGTGCCCAGTGCCGGTAGATTCCTATGCACTGTGCTTTCGACGTTTAGTTTGCATTGAAGCGAGAGGTAGCACGAAGGTCACTTTGTTAGCTGCTGTTACCGTGCTTCCTTACTCCGTTTTGACATTAACTTTCCGCGGTCATCGAGTGAGATGTGTTCATGCTTACCTGTGCACGTATGACACCGTGCTTGTTAATTTAGTTAGTAAGCGAATGTTTACAACTTTATACGGCCAATAAACCTTCTATCCTTACTTCGCATAGCTGTCTACTAATTTGCTATCCAATCGATGCTTTTCCTCTCGGGTGAAACTGCGACTTTTTTGTTTGTTTTTTACTTTAGATGTTTGTCACTCGCTCTTTGCAATAACTTTGTTGAACATCGCAACCAACGCTTCAGATGTGATGGACTTCGGATAAAACGGACACTTTTTGTCGAAGTATCAGGGTTCGTTGTAATGAGAGCCGACTATAATGGGTGTTCCAGCTAACTTTATTTAGCCAGAGTTTAAAAATATGCGAGTGCCACGTAGCTGGACAGAACCAAGGTAATGTTTTTTGCCGTCGCGTGGAAATACTCAGATTATAATGTTTTCATTCTGCTTAATTAGATAATTAGTCTTAATTAATTAATGCACTTCTCAAATATTTTTGAGAATACACACGAAGTGCCTCGAGCGGCGAGTCTTGCGGCAATTTTGCGTGCATTTGCGGGCTTTTTTCACGCTCGGAAAAACACTTTTATGTAGCACATATTGAGCAACAGAAAGCTGTATCCAGAGTTTTTCATGTCGCTCTACAATTTTATCATTGACAGGTTTCATCTAATGATAATACTTGGGAAGTTGATTAATAAATATATAAGACTAATTATCTAATTAGGTGGAATGAAAAAATTAATTTGAGTATCTCCAAGTGACTGCAAACAGCATTACTTTGGTTCTGTCCAGCTACGTGGCATTCACATATTTTTAAACTGGCTAAAGTTAGCTGGGACACCCTGCATACCTCCATAGGATCCTTTGTATACCTATGCATAGAGTGTAATGCGTTAGATGGATGTACAGAGTTCCGAGGGAAGTGCTAGAATCCTTACGCATTGATATGCGCTGGGAGTATCTAATAACTACTGGGCGTATGTTGGCACTTCCACATTTCCAGTGCGCTTGTGTATCTAGCGCGGTTTGCTAGCAGCAGACGCTGCACTGCAGGCCCCGCTCCCTTGCAACAGTCATGCAGAGAGGTGTCCAGCTAATTCCAGCAGGCGCTTGCCTATCGGTCATGCCTGGTTATTCTGGCCGCCATAGATGTCAAAAGCGGACATACTTCATCTTGCTGCCAGTTGCTGGCACTCTAAGCAGTTCGCAAAGAGCATAGGCCACGCAATCGCGCGTTCCTTTTCATAAAGGACCACCGTGTATGTTATGAGAATGGCTGTTGTGCTTTCTCTCGAGTCATTGTCTTGCTTCCACCTCCTGTTAAGGGGACGAGGTTTTGTGGCCTTCAGCAGTGTCTGCTTGCAGCTCAAACCAGGTTGACCGTCAGAGAAGGTTCACCAGGGAAGGCGAGGTGGTGTAAAAACAAATAACAGAACTTTAGTACATCATTACAGGTGATCGGTGCGCTCCATGACAAAAAATACAGAAACGTTCAGTGTGCGTGCACCTGTACGTAAGGGCAGAGAAGATACGTCTACATGTGGTGGCTCGCTGGCTTTATTATACCATCCACCATCCGGGCAACCTCATTCTCTGCTGCTCCCTGGTAGAGGGCCTTATCAGGACATGTTGGGTGAAACCACAAAGAGGGTCATGGGAGGGAAACCATTCCTTGGCATAGAGGGGTGGAATGTAGGACAGAGGGAAGTAAGATTTGCACATTCCGCGCATAATCCCATCGCACACACCTGATGGACAAGTCATTTCATGTTTATGAGCGTGATGATGAGGCACGCCGTGTCCCAGTCATTTGGCATCTGTTCCATTCATTGCCGCACCAAGTGAACTGTAACACTCCTCTTACTTTTTCTGTTCTTTCCTTCTTTCTTTTTTTCTTTGCTGTACTCACAGAAACTAGCAATCCCACTGAAATAATGGGCTTATAATGTATGAAAGCATTGCCATTCCTTTAGTCACAGTGTGTGCTCTGTCAAAGCAAAAAAATTGATTACATATTTTGGAAATTAGTTATGAAACATTATTGTAAACCAAGTAGGGCCTTACATAGGTAGCTTCGTGGAGTCAAGCCTGCTTATATCAAACATGGTTGTTTCAAATAAATGCCTGTAGAGATGGGAGGAGATATCCCTCTTCAAATCTCACGTTAAGTGTGGAAGCATTGTATACCTGTATTGTACAACCTTTGTCAGAAAGTTCCAGGACTGACCTTGTAAAGAATAATTTATTCAAATTTCAAGTTAATGACTCTAGGTCCTAATAAAGAAAAAATGAGACATCCACCCAAATGTAGCTAATTAGCTACATTTGGGTGGATTTCTCATTTTCCCTTTATTAATTATGTCTCTCCACCTTGTGGGTTTGTGCAGAAAGATTATGTCAGACTCTAGGTCTTATCAAGGAAGTCCCCTTGACTGTCTACCTACATTTCTTGAGGTCATGGAAGCAAGCAGAGAAAGTTTCATGCTGAATGCTTTTCAGAAAAGCACATTGCTGCCATATCTTCATGACACTTCCATTTCAGTGAAAATTTCACTCCGGGAAAGAAAAAAGTCACATGGTAACAGGTCTGGTGAATATGGGGAGATGGGGTGGAGCAGCAATATGGTGTTTGACCAGATATCCACAGACTGATAAAGCAGAGTCAAACAAGAACCACTGTCCAGATGACGAACATAACTGCGCCACCAAATTGCATGGCACATGCGTTTTAGCACATCAGTGTAGAATTTTTGTTGTATTGCTTGTACTTCAGATAGATATCCATGATATGAGATAGATATCCACACAACTTTTTGATACTGCTTCCTCACCAAGTAAAAAGAAACAACATTATAACAAATTTGCATCCAACATGAAAATTTCTTCCATTATATTGAACGTTTCTTATGAGCATACGTTCGTTACCCACTGACATCGGTGAGAAAAATTTCGGTTTACTTCATTATAGCATCTGATAATTTGTTGTATTTACGTTCATTATGTATTGAGCTTCGACTGTACTATCTGAATCATGTTCCATGTCTCACTGAGAGTTTTCTGTAACTTAATACAAAATTAGGTAAAGCTCTATTTGAAATTTTTGCCTATCATATCACTCATGTGATGTCCGTTTATATGTGCCAACAAGCTGAACAATGGGTTGCTAAGGAGCTCTGCCACCTAGCGAACTTACATGAAAGCCCTTCCAAGGTTATGTCTGCTTTGAGCATTTACAAAGTGACTCAATGACAGCTATATCTTGAGTTTACATGTCACAGAAAAATAAATTTTAAAAAATCAGTACCGGAACTTACTGACAAAGGATACACTTTCATTGGTACAGTGAGTATCTCAGACGATTAGCTTTTTTGGGCAGTCCTACAAGCTGATAGCACTTGAAAAGCTTATTCATTATTAGTCCTTTATGACTTTTTTAGCCTTATGTCTTGTTCTTTTTCAGTATAAAGATGCTATGGAGCAGATTACAGCTGAAAAGCAGCAAATGGCATCACATTACCAGTCCTACGTGGATAATGTTTCACAGCAGCTTGATGCACACAAAACTAAGGTGAGAAGTGAGCTTGCAAGCATGTGCTTTTTAACTGTTTTGGAGATAAACAGAAATGTAAACTGTTTCATCAGATAAAAACTCAGGAGTGGATTAGCTCAAGATTGTGCAGAGTCTCAAGGTTGTGCAGAGCTTAAAGGGCCAGTACAAATTCTGTAAAGTTTATGCAATTTGTGTTAATGGCTTAGTATGTTTTGAAAAAAAAAAAAAAAGGTGTATTGTTATTGTAAGATCTTTTATGATATCGGAGGCTAGAACTACATTCACTCATGTAAAAAGTACATGTTTGTACTTATGCGAACTCATTTAATCCATTATGGAGTGAGGGAATTTTTGGTGTGATGATTAATTTTGTTGTGTGGCAACCAAACTGATTGGATTTCACTAGTCTTTGGTGTCTTTCCTCTGAAGCTGCAGAGTTACTCATTTCATGCAGGTTTCTTCAGAGACCGATTGAGGGACGGATAACTCTAGAAATGACAGAATTATTGTAGCATCATTACTTAAGATTGAGCCATTAAGTGTTCAGTTGAGTAACAGCAAGGCTACATGGGGTTAACTCTGCAGTAGAATGTTCATACAAGCTGCTACTTCATCCAGTTTACAACCCCTCTCTGCAAAAAAAAGGGGGAGAAAAAAAAAAGAAAAAGAAAAGTTGTACTGGTACAACAAAAAAATGAAAGTGATGCTCACTTTGTGTTTACCTGCTACTTGTAATTGGTAAGCTTTTTATGGTCTTTTGGGGATGCCTGACTTGGTCACTCATTGGCAACTTTGGAAGGCCTAAAATCTTGCATTCTTGCATATGTATGCACTGACTGATGAGGCATGGACATAAATAAAATTCAATGTTTGCATGATTTTGAGAAATCATTCTAGTGCCACCTGCACCGGTAGCTAACAAAGGTGTCTTCTAATTTTAATTACCAATGCATGCCATTAGGTCTGAATTGTAAGCAACAAAATGGTTGTATAGACATGTGTGGTGGGAAGGAACTAAGGGCTCAATTTTTTTGTTAGTTAAAGCAATATGAAGCAAATAGACATTCTGGCTTCATCGTCTGTTCAAAATGTGTTTGGTGTCAAAAATGAGAAAATCATAGTTTTGCTGCCATACATGGTGACACCCATTGACCAAAATTAAAGTAGTCTGTACTCAGACCATAGATCTCATTTCCCTTTAATCATCACCAGTGCCTGGCATGCCATTTCGTGCTTTTATGCTTACTCAGGCTCTAACAGAAACTGGTTTACATGTCAACATGTTCAATGTACACTACAAAACCCATTTATCTGACAGTATGTACGCACTGTGCTTTTCTTCTATCATTTGAATTAGCGAGCATAATTTACTCATGAAAAGAAAGATATGCTGGCCTGGCAAAATATGAGAGCGAGTCAGAAAATCTTTGCCCCTACTTTTTTATTAGCCAAAATCAGATACATACAGGTAATTACAAAAGCGTGGCAGTTTGGGCGAGTTGGTATGTCATGACTTTTTAAGGCTTGTAGCGCAGCTCAGAATGAGCAAAAAGGAAGGTGGAAGGGGTAATGAAAAGGAACAGAGAACAAATGGAGCGCTAACTTCCAACTGATGGTTTATTTCGTAACACGGAAGGCTACATATACACTCAGCGAACCATGTGACATGAAGAGACAACATGAAACCAAGCAACAAACCCGAATGTGACCATGTGAAAAAACATAGACAGCCTGTGGCGGCAGTCCGAGATACGCCAATTCCTTGCTAGA
This sequence comes from Dermacentor andersoni, assembly GCF_023375885.2. NCBI lineage: Eukaryota > Metazoa > Arthropoda > Arachnida > Ixodida > Ixodidae > Dermacentor > Dermacentor andersoni. The sequence continues at coordinate 175,327,436 of NC_092814.1, forward strand.
TGACGATAATGAAGGTGAGCTTACACATACATGGCCAAGACCTATGATAGCTTTTGCTTCGATGATTTCTCTTGTAAGCTGATTATGACTCCGACCTAGAATGACACATTCTTCTAAAACAGGTTCGCAACCACACATTTCGCAGTGCTGTGCAAGAAACCCCCCAGCTGTAATACAATTCTTAGCATTGTAACCATGTTCGCGCAGCCTATCGTTCAGACATCAGCCAGTTTGACTGACGTAACGTTTTCCGGGGTAGTTGGAGAAGTATGGGAGAGGCCTTTGCCCTGCAGTGGGCATAACCAGGCTGCTGCTGCTGATGATGATGAACGTTTTCCGCACTTGAGTGGAAAACAATAAACAACACAATGTGTGCAATTAACGAACTTCATTTTATGATTCTTATCACAGCTAGGATTAGCCTCCTTATTCGGATTAATAAGCTTGCAAATCCTCATAAACTTGTTTGAGGCAGAAAAAAAACACACGAATATTCGCTCGCTTAGCGATTTTCTTAAGATTATGTGAGACGGTGTGGATATAAGGAATAATGCTTGTCCTACTCCAAGTAGTTGTAGGATTATCTTCGTGCTGGTTGTCTTTTCTAAACTCTCTTAGAATCCGTTCTGCTACTGACACTTGTAAGGGCACGGGATAACCAGCCTGCGAAAGCTGTTCGCACTGAGAGGCAAAGCTACACGAAATGGTATGGTGGAACTATTTTTTCAAAGCATTATTTAGGCAAAGGTTAGCAATGCCTCTCTTGACCAACTTAGAATGAGCAGAATGAAATGGAAGAAGTGGTTTGTTAGCACGAGGTTCATAGTGAAAATTCCTATAGTAATGACATTACCAATATTCAAAAAAATGAAAAAATGTAAGTACCAACACGTGTGAATATCGGAACAAGCTGAGTGCTGATCCAAAAACCGGATCGTGTGATTATGTGGGAGCTCGTGGGTAACGTCAAGGGGCGCAAGGCATTCTTTGACTTTGGCACCACCATGGCAACCTCAGTCTCAAGGTCAGTCGGAGAACATTGAATACAAAACAAAAAAAATCAAAATATTTTAAAAACGTTAGTCTGATTAAGGTTCACTGACATGGCGACATCTAGGCGAGCTAAATATAAATAGCTGAGGAGCGGGGTAATGCAAGAACTGATGCACGCTCCATTGTTCTGCAAATAGATGGTATCATCCCATGTAATGAATGTTGATGACAAATAAAAGCTCAAAAGTTCTAAAATCTGGTTACTGTACAGCCCAGCATTATTCTGAAAACGGGTGACACCAAATTCATCAATCGTCCGTGAAATAGCTGACAGCACGTCATTGTTAGGAATAGAATAGTATAGGTCCTTCACATCGACGGAGAAGACTTGGAAGCCTCGATCGGAGTTCTCCTTCAAAAAAGTCAATCACTTCATCGGAGTTGCGTATTAAAGAACAGGCTATTCACGGGTAGAACGGCTAGCTTGGCTTGCAGAAACAGCGCGACAGTCTTCTGCCACGTGTACTTTTCTGAAACAATAACCCTCAACAGTACGTCAAGGTTGTACGTTTTCGCACTAAAAACACCTCTAGGTGGTCTCGTTTGGTGCTGGCAATGTTTTTCAACATTCATGTTCATTTCAACCCATGTTCATTACATGGGTTGATACCATCTATTTGCAGAAAAACGGAGCGTGCATCAGTTCTTCCATTGCTCCGCTCCTCAGTGATTTATTTTTAGCTTGCCTAGATGTCGCCATCTCAGTGAACCTTAATCAGACTAACATATTTAAAATATTTTGATTTTTTTGTTTTGTATTCAATGTTCTCCGGCTGACCTTGAGACTGAGTTTGCCATGGTGGTGTCAATAGTCGAAGAATGCCTTGCGCCCCTTGACGTTACCCACGAGCTCCCACAGAGTCGCACGATCCGGTTTTTGGACCTGCGCTTAGCTTGTTCCGATATTCACACTTGTTGGTATTAGGAACCTCGTGCTAACAAACCACTTCTTCCGTTTCATTCTGCTCATTCTAAGGTGGTCAAGAGAGGCATTGCTAACCTTTGCTTAAATAATGCTTTGAAAAAATCGTGCCACCATACCGTTTCGTGTAGCTTTGCCTCTCAGTGCGAACAGTTTTCGCAGGCTGGTTATCCTGTGTCCTTACAAGTGTCAATAGCAGAACGGATTCTAAGAGAGTTTAGAAAAGACAACCAGCACAAAGATAATCCTACAACTACTCGGGGTAAGACAAGCATTATTCCTTATATCCACGCCTTCTCACATTAATCTTAAGATCGCTAAGCGAGCGAATATTCGTGTGGTTTTTTTTCTGCCCTTAACAAGCTTATGATGATTTGCAAGCTTACTAATCCACATAAGGAGGCTCATCCTAGCTGTGATAAGAATCATAAAAAGAAATTTGTTAATTGCGCACATTTTGTTGTTTATTGTTTTCCACTCAAGTGCGGAAAACGTTACGTCGGTCAAACTGGCCGATGTCTGAATGATAGGCTGTGCGAACATGGTTACAATGCTAAGAATTGTATTACAGCTCGGGCATTTCTTGCGCAGCACTGCAAAACGTGTGGTTGCGAACCTGTTTTAGAAGAATGCGTCATTCTAGGTCGTAGTCATAATCAGCTTACAAGAGAAATCATCGAAGCAAAAGCTATCATAAGTCTTGGCCATGCATGTGTAAGCTCGCCTTCACTATCGTCATCTAGCAAGGAATTGGTGTATCTCGGACTGCCGCCACAGGCTGTCTATGTTTTTTCACATGGTTACATTCGGGTTTGTTGCTTGGTATTGTGTTGTCTCTTCATGTCATATGGTTTGCTGAGTGTATAAGTAGCCTTCCGTGCCACGAAATAAACTATCAGTTGAAAGTTAGCGCTACATCTGTTCTCTGTTCTTTTTCATTACCTTTTCACCTTCCTGTTTGCTTGTTCTGAGCTGCGCTACAAGCCTTAAAAAGGTAATTACAAATACACAGACTGTTCTACGTGCCTTACACTGTTTTTCCACATAGTCCCCAAACTGGTTCAGACATTTGTCTGATTGCAGCACTAAACTTGAGACGCACCTGTGGTAGAATTCATCTGGCTAACTGTGGAACTACCGTCAGACTGCTCTCTTGGCTTCATCGTTGCACGTGAATCGCGGTCTTGCCAGGAACTTCTTCAGGGGACCAAAAATGTGGAAATTACTAGGGGCGAGGTCTGGATTGTATGGTGGATTGTCCAGACTCTCCCAGTGAAATGACCGGAGCTTGTCAGCGGTTCTGATTGCCACATGTGGCCTCGCATTGTCATAGAGGATAACTGTGTTGTTCACATCGAGAACCTCTCGATGTTTTCGCCTGATGGCAGCCAGCAGACGTGACAGTGTGGAACGATAAATGTCGGCATTGATGGTTGCACCTTGTGGCATGAAATCCAGCAGGAGTGGTTCTCGGCAATCCCAGAAAACCATTAACATCACTTTATGAAGAGATGGCACTGAATGTAATTTTTTTGTCATAGGCGAATCCGGATGTTTCCACACCATGCTCTGCTGCTTCGATTCTGGCGTGAAATGCAGTATACATGTTTCATCACCACTAACAATGCAGTCCAGCAAACTTTCACTCTTCTCAGCATACTGTTGCAGATGATTCAGGGAAGCAGTCATTTGATTCCCTTTAATCATGCCATCCAACTGCTTAGGCACCCACCGACATGAAACCTTCCGGTACCCTAAGGACCCACAAACGATATTGTAAACACTCCCATACGAAATGCCAAGCTCCTGGGAAATGTCCTTGAGTGGCACACGCCGATCTGCATTCACCATTGCATCCACACGGGAAATGTTGTCGTCAGTCAGCGACGCAAGCGGCTTCCCCGAACGCTCATTGTCATGCAAGCCTTCATGGCCTTTTGCGAACTCGCAACACCACCACCTCGCAATTCTCAGTGAGACACCTTTTTGCATACGTGGGCTGCATCTCCCTGTGGATTTCGATGGGAGTTCATCCCTTGCTCCATAAAAAATGAATCGCACTTCATTGCTTGTATGCCGTGGATGTGTGACGCACAACTGCCATCTTTAACAACTGACAGCAGCGCCGTGCTGCAGAGCTAAGGCTGGTCCAGTCCATGAAAGATAAGATCCGTCGCTGAGAATGGATATGTTGACTTTGCATTTACAGCTGTAAATCGGCTTAAAAACAATAGGGGCAAAGACTTTCCGATTTGCGCTCATACATAGATTTATATAGTAGGATCTCATTCATACATCTTGAAAAAAAAATAAAAAATTCGAGAAAAACACACTAACCGGGAAAGCGTACAATCCAAAGTAGATAAAAAAAAGTTGACAGACTCAACTATTGTCGACATCAACGTAATGCAAAGCGTCATGCGGATCGTTGCGGCCCTAGACAGACGCCAACGTGAATCGAGCCGGTGGTGGTGCTTCGGTGGCCTGAGACGTGTTTTATTGTTTTCCTATTGCATTGTGTTTTAAGAGGATGACAGGAAACCAAAACGAAATTGAGCTGGTGGGCGACGCCAGATGCCCCCGAAGCGAAACTTGATACCCACATTGCATCGCATGCAGCAGGAAACTATGGCATGTTTTGATTATCGCCTACTAAAAGCATGCAGTATGCTACCAACGGCACTACACACCACGCTCTGTAAAACAAATAGATGAAGATGTTTAGCCCAATAGGTTTATCAGTGATACGTAGCTGTGAATGCGGCGTGCTACAACCCCAGGCAAAGATTTGCTGATACCGGAATAAGAAAGTGTGCGCACCATCGTTTTAATGTGAGACTGGCGGCTATATACTGTTCTCGATCATGCACGTCTCGCGCCTTTTCTTGTTCAAATTGGATCTAGCAGCCAGAAAATGTATACGATCGCAGTCTGCAGCATGGAACAGTGGCGAGTTTCGGTTATTGTCTATTAAAAATGTGTGCTACGCTTCCGATGGTATCACGCGCTGTGAAACAGATAGGCGAAGATGCTTATCGCAATAGGATTGGCAGTGATAGCTGTGAATGCCACGTGCGACGACCCCATAGAAGATTTGCTGGTACCGAAACGAGAAACTGAGTGCGAGCCGCAGTGGGTAGCTATATACTGTTCTCGATCGCATGTGCCTAGTGCATTTTCTTGTTTACATGGGATCTAGCAGCCGGAAAATGTATCATACGATAGTAGTTTGGTGACGTACTGAATGTTGGTGCCAAGAAATTGTGTTTTCTGGAAACATATGAACTGGTAAAAAATGAGTGTAACTTTATTGGGTCATTTTTTGTGTTCTCGATTGCGAATGTTGGCGCTGGGAAAACATACCTAATGGGAACGAATCAACGAGGTTCTACTGCATTTGAAGCTTGTTAGCAGAGCATTAAGCTAGACTGATGAAGAGTGAAGTATAAATGTTGAAAGGTTGATACGCAAAGAAACATAACTTGTACCATTTGCTCAAACAGTCATGTACTAATATGTTGTCTTGTGATATGAGAGAAAGCTGCTAACTTGTGTTAACAGTGGTGCTAATGCCAGCAGTGTGCTGGTTGTAGTCAAATATAGAGCTCAAGGCATTTAAAAACTGTGGGAACACATTATGCTGTAAGAGCATTACAAGAGGACATGGTAACTTGCCTTAACATAGTGGCTTGTGTTTGACAGCAGTGTTACACCTCTTGTGCACTAAATTTATGCAGATATTTATTGTTTCATTCTTCAAGCTGGTACAAATGTCAGATGAAAAGGAAAAACTTGAAAAGAAGTTGCAGGAATTGCTAAGTCAACATGCACAGCCCACTTCTCAAGGTAGGATGCACTTTTAGCAAAATCCTTGCAGTATTGTGATCTTCAACCTGCAGGAGATGGTTTGGCCTTTTGTCAAGTTCGAGAATAGCGCTTGTTTAAAGGGGTCTTAGGCCACTCAAAGCACAAAAAGTTTGTTATACTATTGGTTACAGTCACTATTTAGAGGACATTCCTCTGAAAAGATACCAAATTCTCCCTGTATTTGTGCCCTTACTAAATATGGTTGCCTATGAAGGTGGTCGTAAGGATGCCCAACGAATGTGAGCCATGGTGGGTGTTATATTAATTTATTTTCTTCCTTTTGTTATTTGCTAAGCCATCTCCTCTGTTCAGAATAGGTTCTGGCAACCTTGTCTCATTTGAAACATTTCTTACGAGAAATAAACAATGGAATCCTTGTATGAAAGTAATGAAGCTTTTAAGCTGGGCCTGTTGGCTCATCATCAAGCAGAAGCTATGTAGAACAAGGACAGTGGAAGGTACAGACTGTGTGAGCAGTGATCTAGGTAGCTTATAATGAGGGTGTGCAGTTGAATGCATTCTGACTCATGGAAGATGACGAAGTGATCTAATGCATAGATTAAGTTGGGCCATAAAAGCCTTTCTTTTGCAACCTCATCTAGACATTCTGGCATTTTATTCATTCCTTTTTTAGCTTTCTTATGCTACAGGTCTTTGGTTCCTTGCGACAAAATGCTCAGTTATTGTGTTCATGTTGTGTGCATTATTCTGTGTTCTCATTTTTGCCAAGACAATACGGACTAAGCAAGATCAAGGGGCATTTTAACAGCTTCTGCTGTAGTAATTGTTATTTTGATATATCGCATTCTGCTAGCATTTCTTCAAATGCCAAAGTAAAACTCAGTACTGATTGAAATATGCGCTTCATTCTTCATTAAGTAAAGAGTTACCAGAAACTTCTGTGTGATACAGGCTCGTGATTATAAAGAAACATACTATGTCTACCTATTGAGGGGTTTATGGTACAATGTATTGTGTAACATGTTTGACAGTGTGGAATATTGTCAACTATTGGTTGACTTTGAGTGTAAGATATATAATGGCAACCCTAAATTGGACTCCTGAAAACCCCCCCAAAAAATAATAATAATAAATTGAAACCTGAGTTATAAAAAATATATTCACCCTATTGAAGTAGCAGCCCCTCTTGCTATTTGAAATAAATTGCTTGCCCTCGCACACTTTTACTTGCACCCACAGCATACAACGTGCAGCCGATATGTTATTGCACTTGGACTTTATACAGAACATCACAGCAATGGGCAAAATTGGCCTGGAGTGTCCACTAATTGCTATTGCAATAAAATTAATCTGTCATATAGGCAGAAGGCCTGAATATCTAGTACATGAGTAACAGGTATTTGAGGACCATGGCAAACTCTATGGAAAAGCATGTAAAGGAAGCCTTATAGAAATTGTGGACATGTGGTGCTGTAATAACGGTAATCTTGGGGGACATTAGTAATTCCTAGTTAGATAAATGCCATTGGTCAGACAAAAAAAATTTTTGCCGAATGTAGATGTAAAGAATGCAATACCAAACCGCAGAGTAGCATTGATCCAACATGAAAACATAAGAGAAAATAAAAATAAGCTGCTAGAAGAAATTTTATTTATTCGATTACCTCAAAGGCACCTAGTCAAGGGTTATTACATGATGTGTGTACATTGACATCTAATGCATATAATTCATGCCTAATGCATACACACATTCTAAACTAATTCATACATTCACAAATAAATACAATTGATACTATTCTTCAAAGTGGCAGAATGGGAGTGTAGCACAAGGTGGGGAGGCAAGTCGTTCCAGTCCTTTGCTGTCTGTATAAAGAAGGATCGGAGATAGGCAGAAGTATGAGTGCACTCCCCATAAACAGCTTTGGAATGGCTTGTACGACTGGAACTGCGATGAGCTGGTGTGATGACAGAAAGGCCAAGCTTTGAGTAAAAAAAATTTGTGGGATAGGCAAAGCCAACAGGTTTTGCCCCTAGATTCTAAGCTGTCAAGGTTAGCACATGATTTAAGTTGCGTTGCACTATTCTGAAAGAAAAATCGGAGTAAATAAATCTAGCTGCGTGGTTCTGAATAGAGTCAAGAGCTTTAGACAGGTTAGAAAGATATTGCGCAGGCACATTTCAGTTTGGGACGCACCAATGTTAGATAGGCTAGTGTTTTGACAGAGGGTGAGGAAAGACGCATGTTATGACAGAGATGGCGTAGAACGTAATTCGCTTCGTTAGTAATACGAATGTGGGGCGTCCAGCTCAGATTACCTGTTAAAGTTAGGCCAAGGTACTTGCATGAGGATGCGGTAGAGTTTAATGATGTGCCAACAGCATATTGTCACGTCACATAGTTCTGTCTGGGGTGCAGGAAGATTAGTACTGTTTTACTTACCATTAAGAACATCAGCCACTTTCTACGCCATTCCTTGACTTGGTCCAGCCCACAAAGAAGAATATTAGTTTCATTATTGCAAGTAGTAAGGTGATAAATCGCACAGCCGTCAGCAAATAAATGAATTGTAGAGGAAATGTGAGAAGGAAGGTCGTTAGTATAAATAAGAAATAGTAAAGTGCCTAGTATGGTACACTGGATGTGACCGGGGATAGACGAGAAGAGAATGAATTAGCATAAATGAACTGCATGCAATTATTTAGGAAGCTGTGTATCCAGTGGTCAACCTGCTGATCAAGATTTAAACAGGGAAGTTTGAGGAAAAGCCGCTGGTGTGGAACTTTGTCAAATGCTTTTTCAAAATCAAGAAACAATGCGTCCACGGGCAGGTTAACATCCAGACATGAACTGATATTAGTGAAAAGAGAACTGCATTTCACACGATAGTTCTTTTTGAAAGCCATGTTGGTTAGGGTGAAAAATCCTGGCGGATGTTAAAAATTTTACAATGTGGCAATAAATTACATGTTCCATTAGTCCAGAGCAAACGGATGTAAGCGATACTGGATGGTAAGCGTGGCCTGAGGATGGCCAACCCATCTTCGGCACTGGAATTACTTTGCCAACTTTCCAGTTGTGTAGCACTTCCCTGGACAACAATGATTGCTGAAAAATGGGGGTTAAGATGACACTGGTGACACTGTTCGTAATTTTTAAGACTTTTTAATTAATTTGGTCTGTACCTGTGGATGACGTTAGTTTAAGAGAGCCAGTTAACTTGACAATGCTGTTGGATACAAAAGTTCACAGGGGCATGAGTGGATGGTCACAAAATGGAAAGTTAGGGAGTTTGCCGTAGGGTTCCTTGGTAAAGACTGAAGAAAATGTTGCATTCAGAGCTTCTGCAGCATCGCAGTCTGCAATCAGAGTGTTTGAGTCATGTACTAAAGATAAACTTCGATTAGGGTTGGGATTTAGTACTTTTCAAAATTGTTTGGAATTATTTTTGAGCATAGCAGATAATGCAGAAAAAATACTTCTTTATTTTGAAAAGTGACCGGGTCGTTTCAACGGAGTGATTTGTAAGGTTGGAGGTAAAGGCAGTGGAAAAATAAGTTCACAGTTCATGCTTTGGTAATCTGCCTTGTAAAGGGTGATAAGCTTCTTGACTTTTGCCGTGCGAGGAAATGAACATCGGGAAGGCCCATGGTTGACACAGTGATCACTTATGCTGGGCAGGTGGACGAGTGGAGATGCATTGTTGGGACTTTTTACCTAAGTTCACTTTCTCTCGTTGTAGAGAGTACAGGCTGAATCAAGTTAAATGTAAGACAGGTGTTGACAAAATCGTTTTCGATGCTGTCATTTGAAATAATTGATGCTATGTCGTGCCAAGTTATCACGGGAAAATTGAAATCGCCCAGTAAAAGGACAAGAACGTTATGATAGGTTAAAGTAACGAACGACAGGGCAGTATGAAAATCCTGGATGAAGGGCACATCATAATTTGGGAGGCAATAACAGACGTCAATAATTACATGGGGGCAGGAAACCTTTGAATAAATGGGCAGAATTCCTAGAGAAGAGACTATGTTGATATGGCTGCAACAAAGGCTACAGTGAGCCAGTATGAGAACACCACCTCCTTGCCTACCATCGCAATCATTTCAAAATATATTGAAGTTGGTAGAAATGGACTGGATCTTGTTGTCAGATACAGATGGGGCAGCCAACTTTCGGTGAGAATAATAAGATTAGCTTTGGTGGTATGCACGAGAGGCTAGTGCATCACGTTTGGACAGTAAACTTCCGATGTTCGTGTAAAGAAAAACAAGTGAAGTGGCGCAGGGATTAGTGGGAGACCACGATTGCTCGTAAGAACGAGGAACAACTTGGCTTGTGACATGGTTGTAAACGTAAGTGTTGTTTTCTATAAGTAGCCTGTTATGTCGAAGCTTGAACGGGTTGCGTTGAGATTTTGTGTGTTCCACAAGGCGCTTATGTGCAAGTCTAGAAGCGGGTGAAAAATCTTCAGCAACGCTGCACGCTGTGCCTCTTAGTTTGCTAGAGCAGGAAAGAATGTGCTCTTTGTTCTTAAAATGGGCAAATTTAACGAGAACTGGTCTGGTCTTGTATGGCTGAAAGGAGCCAAGATGGTGCACACATTCTATATCCATTGGCTGAATGGGTATATCGAGACTCTCGGCACGAAGATTGATGATTAGTTTCTCTAACTTAGTCCATATTTCCCAATTTCAATCTTTAAGGCCAGAAAAGACAAGGTTAGATCTGCGAGTCCTATCTTCAGAAACATCCATTATAATTTTTAATGCTTTCACCTGCATAGCATTTTGCTCTGTAACATGCTGGATGCTGTTTAGCTGAGTTCTTACTTAAGGGATTGCGGTACACTCTGTTTCTGTTTTAGAAAGCCGATTCTTGATTTCTTCAGTTTTTGTCACTTTGAGATAACTTTGTGCACGTCACTTTTATTTAATTCAGAAGCGACACTTGCCCAGATTGAATTTCCTCCAGCGTAGACACGATCTTCCATGAAACCTGAGTGACAGACGAAGGGGTGTTGGGACCAGGATTTAGTTAAATATTGCCAGAAAGCATCAGCAGATTCAGCAATATGTAAGAACAGTCATAACACATTGCTCGAATGCACAGTGGGCTTGGCAGCACAATCAAAGCAGTGTAATGTGTATGCAGTGGGTGTAATGAATATTGCCAATTTACCTGAATGCCAAAAAGATGACACACGTGAGCAAAAGACATTTCTTTCATGCTGCCAAACCTATTGAGCTGTGCGCGGATGGCACAGAGCTTGTATCGTGCCCTTGTGATGCGTGTGTCGACGTGGTTTCTCGAAGCCAAGAGGCCAGGCAACACTGGCAAGAGCAGGGCCAAGCAGGATTGTGTAGATGCTTTCATGTTCCTTGTCAGTCGGCATAAAAGCTGTTTTGAGTGTTTTTGAGAGCTCACAGGAAATGTCCAAGACGGTGGCTGACCATCTGCTGGGCTCAGGCAGGTTCCTACTGGCAGGAGAGCCTAGTAGGTCGCAGAAATTTAGAGAAATGGGAAGACATTAAAGAGACTGAAGAATAAGGCTCAAGTAATTCTTCAAGAAAATACGAAGTCTGTAAGCAATCAATGGGTGGCATAAATTCAAAGGAATTATGATCAGGCCCCAAGAAAGTTTGGAATAACCTAAAGGCTTTGTATAAGACTTCAGACATAACACATGGTCCTTTAGAGGATGGCCAGAGTAACCTTCTAGAAAATGAAGTAATGACTTTTTTCACTAATGGAGTTTATTTGTGAAAAGTTACAAGAAAGCTTTAGAGATTTCAGAAACCAGGTAACCTGAATTTGAATATTGTCATTTGTTTGGGTACACTGTGCGTGCAGCTAGGGCTGAAGGCGAGCTCCAGATCTAGCCATACACAGTTTTGTGGTACTCCCCAACCTGTAGCGCGTGGAATTGTAGCTGCGTCAGGTTCGAACGAATATGGCAACCAGCGGTGTCAACTCTAACGTTTATTGCTACAAGCAATAAAGGACACTGGCAGAGGGATATCCATTATGTAATGAGTAATAAATAGGCATGCCTCATTGCCTGGGATAGGCAAACGAGGTCACTCACGGGTTGCAGAAGGTATATCAATCTGGCAGGTTAGAGGTCTGGCGCCAGAGAGAGAGGCTCTCCTGTGGTAGCGCGCTTTTATAGCTTTTTACCTTTTGCAAGGGGAATGTCCTCCTCGCCCGTCGGATACCTTTCCCTTTTCCATGAGCTGGGGGGAAGGGTATGCACGTCATGAGAGCAAAGGAGAACGGGAGGGCGCATAGTGCCTTCCTCCTGTGTCTATGCTGGTTCTCGACACTTCCGCAACATGCGAACGGCACGACGTGAGTACGCGGGAGGAAATGAGCACATGTGCTCCCCACACATTTGACAAAGGGATGATTTCGACATTCACATAGAGCAGATAGATTAGAAAAAGGTAGAAAGAAGGTTGCCTAAGTGTACAGGGACATGGTCGGACAGAATACCAATGAGACTCTATTATCCATGGCCAAGGGGCCGGAAAGACACTGTACGCTGCTGTGAACGATACACAAAGAAAATTACAGCAACCTGGAGGGAGAGAAGGACGAGCCTGATCTATAACAGAGAAAGAGAGCACCAAGTTATAGAGGCCTTTCAGGTAGTAGGCCAGAGAAAAAAAAATTTCTTTTGATATTAAGCCAGGATTTAAATAACCTTTCTTTCCTGAATAAGCACGTCTTATTTAACTTCATCAACTATTTAAAGTGCAGAAAATGGTTCATTTTATTTTTTGGCCGGTAATTTTTCTCATAATATGTGGTAAATGTGCTAGTCGCAGCAACAGTGACAAGTAACTAATGAGTTGCTGAATTGAGTAAAGCCTTGGCATTTATAGTAGCTAAGTGTGGGACCTACGCAATGAACTAAGATAAATCTAATGGCATAAATATTAAGGAAGGAATGTTTGAAAAACTAGGCAAAGTGAAAAAAATTGCCAATTTGGAGCAAATTTATTTGCAAAATTTGCAAAGCTGTAAATGCAAAAGTATTGCATCATTTTTTTATTCCAGTTCGTTGCACACATCTCTATGTGAGGAATGAGTTTGAACCCGCCGTGGTTGCTCAGTGGCTATGGTGTTGGGCTGCTGAGCTCGAGGTCGCGGGATCGAATCCCGGCCATGGCGGCCGCATTTCGATGGGGGCGAAATGCGAAAACACCCGTGTACTTAGATTTAGGTGCACGTTAAAGATCCCCAGGTGGGAGAAATTTCCGGAGTCCTCCACTACGGCGTGCCTCATAATCAGAAAGTGGTTTTGGCACGTTAAACCCCATAATTTAGGAATGAGTTTGAAAAATTCATATCAAAATATTGTTTGAAAAGAAGTTATCAAGGTTTGCATAACGTGAGGTGCAGCAAGATCTCATTTTGAGAAAAACGTAACCAAATTTTCACACCATGTGAAAGATGTCAAAAATAACACAAAGGCCTAAAATGCACCAGATTCATAGCTAAAGCCCCCATGAGATGCACTAGTCTCCTTTTGTTCATGTGGTTGCTCAGCGGCAACATAAAATGAAAAAAAAAAAAGAGTATTTTTAATAATATTTATGTTAAAAAAATAGTACTGATTGTCCGTTTTACAATACGAGGGTATGGGCTGAGAAACTCGTTGCAACTCCCAAACTAGTGGCGATAGGAAGACAATTTCTTTTGCAACAGGTTGCTTAATCTTTGGGAATACATAAAATGTAAAAACAAAAAAATTAATATTCTGAAAAAAAAATTTTTGACTTTTGAAGGTGGCCTACTATCTTAATGGTTCATGTTGGTGTAGTGTAGAATAATAATGCAAGTTGTTAAGATCCAGCTTCAAGAGTTGGCAGAGGAGGTAGGGTTGCTGGTAAGTTCAACTCTGCCCTGCAATCTGTTAGCCGCCTGGTTAGCTCGGATGGTACGGTGACTGCGCAGGAAAGGTGGTGGTCCTAGGTTCGAGTCCCGGACCAGGATGAATTTTTCTTCAACTGCGAGCCTTTTCTTTCGAGGAACCCATATGGGTTTCCATTATTGCAATTACTATGATTGGCTGGATGTCTCGTTTTCCCTTTATTAAAAAATATAAGTGTCGATGTACATGTGAAAGAAAAGTGCGAGAACACTAATATGCTCCAGACTTGTAGCATGAATGTCCTTGAGTTTCCTCCTTGTCATGTTTTGCCTGTTGATCAACTCTCCTTTTTTTTTTTTTCTGGCTTGCTTTCCTTCATGAATTGGCTGGCGAGATGCCTATTAGACAAGAGTTCTCCCTCGCATGGCAAGCGCTAGTAGTGAATGGATTTGGTTCTATTCCAATTTGCCGCAAGACATCTGATGTTGCACTGTTTCCGCTGTTACAATGACAGACAACTTTGAAAAGGCCATACTTGAGGATTAGCAGGCTAACACACACATCCCTTGGATATCTTTGCCAAATCAGGCCAATGAAACATTCATTTGCATTTTGTGTCTTCCCATGAAGGCACTTCTTTAGCAGCCCATCTGAGGACAGGTCTCTGTACACAAGTAAGGCACATGCTATACCTTGGGTGGTCATCAGTGGAGCTGCAATGGAACAGGGCTCCTAGAGTATGCTGCTTCATTGCTCTGAGGTCTCCCACATTTTACCTGATAGCAATGATTGCCTGCATCGTACGTACATGACATTCTTACTTACCTAATAGCAATGCCATAGTAGTTTTGTAGGTGATCAATCAAGGTATCAGTAAGCTGCCCTTTGCCTCCTAAGCCACATACTGTCTTATTTAGTTTTCATAACCTGCAGCCAACGTGCTTCTGAATGTGGCCAATGCATTCCGGTTTCCTCACTCTCTTGTGCCTGTACATGTCCTTCATGGTTGCATGGCTCTTGAAGTCCCTATCACCATATAAATCTACATACTTAAACCACGAGCAGCTTCTGACCTGTCAAATATGCGGTAGAGCCCAGCTGGTTCCATACCACCTGCACTAGCTTTGTGGTTTGTGTGACAAATGGTCTGGTCCACTTTCCACTGCAGGAATATAATATTGGAGAGAGTTTGCTGTGAATCTTGCATGCCTTACACATGCTGGACAGTACCTCAACATCAATGACTTTCCTGGTATCAACTGAGGTCAAAGAACACAGCCATTTAATGAAGAGTGTCCCCTTCTTTACCAAGTTCTGTCTTCAGATATGCCACAATTATTGTTCTTGACAAAGCGGCGGACTTCCTCAGCACCATCAACCATTGACTTTGCCACAACTGTTTCTGATGCAGAAGAAACCTTGGACGATATCCTGTCATAAGCAGAATGAGATGAAGGTGGGGGCATGTGCCCGCATACCCTTTGCCCAATTGCTGAATTGTGTACACTAAACACGTTATTTTCCACGGCGTGCCCCAATTTCTTTCATGTTTCAAAGGTGTTGACATAACCACACTCACAAAACACGGCACAGATAGAAGACACACCTTGCAGGGAAAGTTCCTCCAACTTCAGTGAAGTAGTCATTAATTGAGGGCAGGCTAACAATGCAGATACAGCTACAAGAAGATCAAGATTGATAATCCTGTTTCCTTGATGTGAAGCGTTATCCAGCAGTTCTTCATACTTCTCCATCACATTTCCAAGCTATGAAGCACTAGCTATCAATTCTGCATCCACATGGTCGCTGCACCCTTCGTTTGCCGTGTCTGTTGCCTGTAAAATGTCACTTCGGCTGCTTGAACGTCCTAAACTTCGCCATCAGGCTGACAATAACTCAATCTTTATTTCACTTCCCAAGCTGAATACAATACATGGCAGAAAGAAGCAACGCACTTCTTCATGAGTGTTGATGCTGGCTAGGACACAGTGAATATAAACCAACAGGTTGGAGTGTTCTGGCACCCCCTAACGATAGATTGCAAAATAATGTAAAATATAAAGTATTCCACAGCACGGTTTTGATGTAAGCAAAAATTAATACCAAATTGACGTACTGATATTGTAAAACAAAAAACTTTAAAAAAGTGTAAAACTGAAACTTTTCAATGTGGGTTTTACCACGCACTTCAAATTAGCCTGTAACGTTTGAACAAAACAAGGCAGAAGAGTGATTCATTTTGCAATAGGTAGAGGACTGTGTAGGGTTGCATAGAAGTAAAGAATGTCATTTTATCAATGAAAAATTGGTATTTCAATGTGTCCTCATACCTTAAAGCCTAAGTGGAGGTGCTGCATTACCTTTCAGGACCATTTGCTGTGATATCGTTTTTCTAGCAGGCAGTACGCACATTCTTCAAGGGCTGGTGGACATTTGTGTAGAGGAGGTAGATGCATTAAGCTTCCAATTTAGTGTTGAAAATTAAGTAATGTGCAATGTAATGGTGAAAGTAACAATTATGCTATTATGTTTTGAATTCCTGACATTCAAGGTGTACTAACACAGTAGGATGTTATTATAGGGAAGTTCTCAGGACCTAAAGATCATTTGCTATATTAGTCTTTACTATAACCGTAGCTCACTGTTTTGCCTTTCTGTAACTATGATAAAACTTTCCTAAGCATGCTCGGTTGATTTTCATTCTAAACAGTGCTAACTTTCTATTTATTCAAACACAGATTACACATCTTCAGGGAAAATTTAATTCTGGGGCTTTATGTGTCGTAACCACAATCTTATCATAAGGCATGCAGTAGTGGGGGACTCCGAATTAATTTTGACCACCTGGGGCTCTTAACATACACCAAACCCACGGTACATGGACATTTTTGCATTTCACCTCCAGCGAAATGTGGCCATAGCATCTGGGATTTGATCCTGGGACCTCGTGCTTAGCAGCGCAATGCCACCACAGCGAGTATTACACATCTTTGGCTCTGTTCTTGTGTTTCATCGGTTGAGTGTTGATTTTGTAAAGCAGCTTCTGCTTGTCAAAAAGAGACAGAACCTTCCATTTTGATATGATGGAATATTAACTGGCACAATTACGTAAGCACTTTAAATTACGTAAGCAAGCATGTAAGCACTTTTAAGCCTCACAGAAGTGTTTTTATTGCTCAAGGCTGCATGACAGTGTTGTTACTGTGCAAGATGCAGACCAAAGAAAGGGAGGGGCAGCTATCATTACACATGTAGATGTCCTCATTTGACAAGCGTGCCGTGATAGGAAACCGTGGTAACCACCTTGGTAAGGATCAAGGCAGCTTGTGCATGAAGGATTTGTTGTAGTTAATAAAACTGTGTACTGAACCATGGTGAGATGATCATTTTTTGCTTTGTCATGTCTGGAAGTCGTAGGTATTCATGCATTCTTTTTTTTCTTTTTATTATTTTCATTTTCTTTAATGCCGGGACTATTCATGTCATTCCGTAAATGGTAAAGAACTGTATTTTTATGTTTCATATGTCTTTTTGTTTACTATACCCATCTTCCCTACGGTATATTTGTGAAAAAATACATAGATGCATACGGGATCATAATAGAGACTGGCGTTTCTCTTCACTGTAATCGTTAGTTCACTACATGCAGATTCAGTAAAGAAGGTTCTACTGTACCTTTGTTTACGGATAAATTTTAGAAGGACTTGCATGTGAGAGCAGAGTGACAAAGTAAAGAAAAAGAAATGCTGCTGTCATGAGACATAAGGACACTGGTGTTGGTATAACAAAATGGAAGCAATATTCAGGATCAGGAAGAATGGTAGAGGGTGTCATGTTCATATTATGCTTGAGATCAGGTGCTACTACTAAACTTGAAGTCAAACAGGTAGTTATTATAGACAAGCTTTAGGCACACATGGCACCATGACACATGAACCAATCCAAGGTGTGGGGTCCCCAATTCCTGGGACAAAGCGACAACAATGCAGTAGAAACATTCACAAGGGCATTTATTGCACCTTTCATGCGCCACTACCAGCTAGCCAAATTAGTACCAACAGATCATGCCGATCACGGACGAATTGAGGAAGTCCGACTCAACATGACAGGATATTGAACGAATATGTTCACCCCCGTGCTGCACACCAATGCCTAATCGTTTGCATGTAAGGTCACTTGAACACTGACACGTTCGAATGATCGAGTTGGTTCCTCCCGATGCCTCACTCGGAAGCTTCGCGAGACGGTCCCACAGGGCGTGCCAACAGGCGCACGACAAGTCCGCACACTATGCTGACCCCAAGCCAAAGAGGAGAGGCTACTCTCCTTTGAAGCCGAGTAACCCTGCCGTTAGATGCCGTTGGCTGCGCAACACTCGCACCATCTCTAGTACTATATTGCAACTACGCTAACGGGCGGCGGCACTTAGGTAGGCGGAGAAGCCAGATTACAGAAGATGCGAGAGTCATGCAAAGAAAACAACATAAGGGGTGCAAGAGAGTCGAGTGTCCCTACAAAGGAGAGACATCAGGTGGTCAACCTTTGAAATGTGAGAGGTGATAATCAAGCTTCTGTATTGTGGAGTTCTCACATGAGCTCTTGGGACAAAGGAACAACAACAACCCAGTAGTGCAGACAATCACAGTGGCATTTATTGTGCCTTTTATACACCTATCTGTAGCCAGCCGAATTATTACTGATAGCCGATGGGCGCACAACAAATTGAGCAAGTCCAACTCACCGTGACCGGATAGCGAGTGAATATGTTCACCCGCATGCTAGACACCAATGCCTAATCGTTCACATGTATGGCCATGCGAACGGTGGCGCATTCGAATGATCGTGTTCGTCCATTCCGGTGTTATGCTCCGAAGCCTTTCTCGGGACGGTCCCGTGAAGCATGATTTGCATACGCGCTGAAAGTCTGCGCCGCTTGCCGAGCCCAAGCCCAAGAGGAAGAGCCTGCTACCTTTTGCGTCCCTGTAACCCCTCCGTTACGTGGTGTTAGCTATGCGACTCTTGTGCCATCTCTCGTAATATGCTGCAGCCATACCGACAGCCGACGGTGTTTAAGTACACGGTGAAGCCGAATTGCAGGGGACACAAGGTTCATGCAAGGAAAACAACACCAGGGGATGCATGAGAGCCGAGCATCCACTCAGTATGAAGAATGTTTAAAGCAATGAAGGAGAACTGATGAGCAGCAAGAGCTTTCAGGTACCTGTACGCTGCAGTGTGGATAATTGGTGGAGAAAACTGTGGATTTCGAACAAACACTGATGACAGAGTTTAGCATGGAATAACAAAATTACCTTGAAACAGAAAATAAGAGATTGCAAGAGGAATGCATGTCACATAAATTTCTGTTTTCATAAAGTGGCACCTGTTATCACCCTCCTGAAATGGGCAGCCTCTAAATAGTTATCTAGGAAATTGACTTGAAATTGATTCTGGTGCCAAAGTTGAGCTGATGCTGAAGCTTAAATCACAGCTGAATGCAAAGGCAGCTCCACAAGCGTTGCCACCATGCATGTCATGAAAAATAGACCCCACATTTATGTTGACTCAGTGATAGGTTCCCCCTTCCCCCCTTACACTTGGGAAAATTCATGTTTACTAAAAGAATAGAAGGTTGAATTATAATTGTCAATGTATGGTATCTAATTATGCTCAACTCTTTCCTTACTGCACCTGTAGAAGTCTATCAATTTGACAGTTTTTCTGTGCTTTGTTAAACATTTCTCTTTCAATTCTTCTACTAGCAACATTATACACCATCCGAAATGATGACTGAACTTCAACTGTTTGTCATATTTAACTAATTTTATCAGATTGGGGAGTCTGGAAAAATGAAACTCCGACTGGAGGTATCGTCGAAACTAGCCTCCAGTGCTCCTAGCACTTCTTCAATAAAAAGATGCAGAATTTGCGCTTTGGTCGACTTTGCAACATACTTTTTAAGTGACAGCAGCAGTGAATACACAGAAGCTTCTCTCAGGTTTTCAATTTTCCGATCCAATATCTAGGCTGTTTAAACAATGTCTCAAACAATGGTGCTCATGAGTGCTTGTTATTTTGATAATTTTTTCGTCTAATATCAAGTGCAATCTTATTTTCCCCGCTGTGGGTCGCTTTTATCCATCAGTGCTTCGAAATCATATGCACAATTTATTAGGAGCAATCCTTCCTGTCGTGTAGAGTTTTTGCTTGCACAAGAGCATGCAGCCGACTTGAGACCTACCTACCTTCCACCAAACCTTTACTAGCTGTCTGTCTAATCTCTTACATTTTGAACACCGCTTGTGCAAGTGCCCTTAGTCATTACTGTATGATATTGCGCAATGCTCCACATTACTGTACATCACTGTACAGGAGCTGAACAAAGCATGTGGAGGCTCCAGCACTGGTTGAATGCACACTAGACTACCTTGCTTGCATAGAAAAAGCTGATAGAACACAATAATCAAGTATGAGGAGGCTTCTGCATGCTCCCTGGCCTGGCAACCATTGCTTCACTAGCTTAAAGAATGCAGTAAAAGAGAAGGAAGGTGCTTGCTGCAATGAGTAAACACAAATGCTCCCTGTACAATAGCAACTTACCCGTTTTCACAATTGTGAAGCTACTGCTTTTGCACATTGCATGGGTATCATTATGGCTAGTATTGACATAATGATGTAACATTATTTTATTTTAATTTATAAATACCGGGTGGCGAAGAGTTTGGGGTGGAGTATTGATGCCAACAAATCTTCATAATTTTTTAGCATGATCTGACTTCCAAAAGCTGGGAACTAGGAGCCAGATGCATGTTTTTTATATTGTAGATTTTTTTTTACTCTCAGTACTTATAGTAAAAATAGCAAATGATTACTTTCATTCGTGTTCCTTGATGCTTCTTTGAAGCTTCACGTAAACATTCTCAGAAATTGACTGAGGAATTATTACTGCTATACATCCATTCAAAACACCAGTGATTAGGCTATTATATTGTGTATTGCAGTATATGTTGCACCTAATATGTCTACAAATAAAATCTTAGGACATCAAAGCACCAAAAATGAGCCCATTTATTACGATAACGAAAGAGTTAAGCGCCTTTTCCTTACTTGAGTTTTCAAGTTTGCTTCCTTTGCAGTTTCTGAAGATCCTGAAATTAGGCTGAAGCTCCAGCAGTATGAGCAAGAGCTGGAAACTCTTAGAGCAGCATGTGAAACACAGGTAATATTTGCATGCTTTACTTCTAGCGGCATGTAGGGCCTGAAAAAATAGCTTGTTAATCATGTATATTATGTGCTGTGTCTACTTCATTATAACTTGCCACAGGCACCAACTTTTATCGTCTCTACAATGTATTCACAAGAAAGACAATATGTTGTTGTCAAGAGCATGTTTATTGTTTATCATCCTAGGGCAGTTTCTTCTTCAGCGCAATACACCAGCACCAAATTTTGTGCACTATGAATCGCATCCATTCTGCCATCAGGGAAGTTGGAACTTTTTATGCCATTGTGCATCAATTTCTACTCTGCTCGTTGCTGTGGTTGCCACAAAAGGAAGTCATTGCATGGCCACGGCCATTGTGCCTTTATGATCTGCACTTAAATTAGCATCCTTGAATATCTTGCCAATTGCTCATACTGTATAGCTGCTGATAATAGCTGCAGTAGTAGCTCAGATGCATTAAACTAACAGTACCTAGTGGTGCTATTTCGGCGCCATAAGTTCATCAGAATGTAATTTAATTCAAGCCCCATTGTGCAATGTCTACAGAGTTTGAAATTGGCGCAGGGCCAATTTCAGAAGCCATTGGCAGTGTTGCAGGTGTTGGTGCATGAACAGTGCTTACTTGCCCCTGCGTGTGCAGCTCTGCGCAGACAAGTGCACAAGCAGGTGTTGATTTTTTTAACACCATGCAACTCGGTGCATCTGCTCTGATCCTTGCTGCACTGAGTTTCAGGCGTTGGTGGTGGATGCGAAGGTTGAGTTAACTAAATTAAATTTTTCATGTTTGTTCTTTGGGAAACAAACAAAGCACTCATATAGGGGTGGGCAAATAGTGTTGAGGCTGAATGAAATATAAATTGAATAGTGCTGGAAGGGAATCAAATAGTTTTCGAATAAAGAACAGCTTTTTATACCATTAATATAAAGCAATGTTCACATCCTAGTATCACGGTGTTAGCAAGTCATCATACTGCGTATTATCAAGCATGGTTTATTAAAAGCAAATGGAGCATTAGGAACAAAAAACAGTTTGTTTGCATGCTGAGAACTCTTCGGAGCATAAGAAGTCATGCATTAGCAGTTGAAGTTTAGAAAGGCAGCATCCGTTTAAACTATCGAAACTAAATCGGAGATCAGCATCGGCTGTGGCGACGTCAAAGCAATGAAAACAGACTTTTTCTCTACTTGGAATGGTCGTAGAAGATGGTGCCACCGTTAAATTAAAAAAACTTGCAGCGAAGCATGTTTAGATTAAATTTGAAGAGGTGCAGCATTCATAAATAATACCAGAGTCCTTCCATGTTTTTTCTGGTCATGAAACTGCCACCCCAATTTCATATAGAGCCAGTGCCCACCACCAGAAGTGTAACTGTGCATGACAGGGCATGCGAACGCCGCTACCGCTGTGCTTGTGTGTGGGGCAGCCTCGGTATTCTAGCTTTCTAAACTTCTGCAGCTGCTGTTTTACTTTAACGTAACTACTTTTAACATTCCACATGCATCACTAACTGCCTGAGCATGCCTTTGGCCAGGAAATGAGCGCCCACGAAAAAAAAAATAGTCACTCAAAACATGTAGCTTGCCGTGGTCGGTCAGGAAAAAAAAATTCTGGAATTTTACATGCTAAAATCATTTGATTATGAGTGTGGGAATCGAGGTGCATTCCCGCGCCTCGTCCCCCCAGCTTGCACGTTGTGCTTAGCTCGTTCTCTGGGAACCGCCGCCGTATTGGCAACATGGTGGACACAGCTAGCGCGCCAGAGCTAACTTCCTGCGCAAACTGTGCTTCTTTCTCCCCGGCTTGAATCACCGTGCAAGCAAGTGTCTTCGGGACGCACCCATTTTGGCCTCTCTAGTGGTGGCCCCCGAGCGCCCTCTCCACTTGAGCTCTCTTCCACTGAGCACTTTATCGCCGCAGCAGATGCTCACAGGTCCGCAATGAGTTGGTTACATGGGACCCTTGCTCCCGTGACTTCTCGTTCTCGCGCTGGGTGGACCGCTTCCTGGTTAGCCCTAGTGCAGTGGGCACGCATACTTGATTGCTCTTGCAGTGAGCCTTTGCCAAAAGCACTGTTCTGTATCTTGGGTGAATAAACACGTGTTTGTTGGCGATCTGACTCTGGAGCTTCCTCTGCGCTGTGTCGGAGAGTCGACAAACCCTCCCATAGCGCTTGTGTACGTTGCGGAGTGGAGGAGCATCGTGCCCTTTCCTGACCATCGCTTGTAGGGTGGGGAGCCTTGTGCAAACCCATCTCCACATAACTGGCGTCCAACTCGGTTTCGGCATGGCATCAGAGCAGGCCCCTTCACGGCCCTCGTTCCTGCTTGATCCCCTGGCTACAGACTTAATGTCCTTCGATGCAGACGACACCGACAGCATGAGGTACGTTCGCCTTGGCAACCCTCTGCTTTCGGCCGCTCGGAACGGTACTTTCTTTGGACAGCCCTTTGGTGATGTCGACCGCTCGGATGTGCACCCTAGTCCTAGCCATGCCAGTTTTGGGTTTCCTCAACTGTTTGAGACGTGTGCAGAGCAGGTACCTACTAGCCCCTCCGACGAGCTCTTCCTGCTTGCTGGCCCCTTTTTATCCAGAGCGAAGTTAAGTACCCCATGTGCCGTGTCGGAGCCACCCTGCTTAGGTGCTGGCACAAACTCGCTCGCCGGCCTCTCACTATCCCAAGCGCCTTTCTCAGATGAATTTGTTGCGGAGCAGACTCCCCGCCCTGCCATAGGTGCGAGCTTGCTCGCTGGCCCCTCTTTGTCCTGAGCGCAATTCGATGTCCAGTGCGCCACAGCAGAGCCTCCCTGCTTCACTGTTGGTGCAAAACTGCTCTCACAGGCCTCTCCTTGTCCCGACCACAGCTGGTGGGCAAGATCGAGCGCAAGCCACCCCGCTCAGCCGACAACGTTGCTGCACTTTCCGACTACCGCTTGCCTCATGCGCAGCGGAGCGGCATTTTCGACGCGTGTGAACCACCCCGCTCCTTCGTTCATCTGTTCGCAGATCGTGAGAGGCCTCATGCATCTGTCGGAGCGGCAACCCAGCTCTCCTCTATGCCATTTACTAGCCCTCAGGGTAGGGCATGCATTTGGGAGAGCAGGCGCAGGTTGGCTCTTCTCGGACCACCACGCCTGGCCCGGAGCAAATGCCACTGCACACCGCAGCTGCACAGCTTCTCCAAGTCCTAATGGAAGCGGCGCGCTCGCAGCCTAGTGATATAAAGGGAGACCTCTCGTCCGCTCACCCAGGCATGCCAAGCTGCCTACGGGTACCTCTCCCAGAGTATGGCAGTTATTCGGGCCGCATGAGTGCTATGGAGTAACCTCGAGGCACTGCACCGCTATCAACAGGCAATGCGGCTGGATGACAGCATGACGCTAGGCACTGGATTGCCCATCTCACTAACAGCCCACTTGGCATGGTGGTATCGACTTGTCGGCCACCAAGCTCGTTCTATAGAGGATTTTAGGACGCTATCCACAGCGAATTCCTCCCTCCTGACTATGAGTGCCGCGTGCGTCGCGCGCTAGAGCTTCACACCCAACACCCCGACGAATCTCTGCTCGAGTATGTCAGGGCTATGCAGGAGCTCTATCTTCTTGCTGACCCTTTGGCATCTGATGCCGAGAAGGTGGAGCGGGCCATTCGTCAAGCCCATCCAACCTTCGTCGCTTACCTTCAGAGCGCCCGTTATCGTGACCTAAACGAGTTGGCCTCTGATGCAAAGCGGACTCAGGGCGACATACTGGCAGCAAGAGCCTACCGCCCACCGCCACTGCCGCCGTCCACTTCTCTTGAACATCGTTGTGCGTAGGCTGGTGGCGACACATCACCCCGTAATTCCCCGAAATACGAAGCTGCCTCGGCCATGAGAGAACACCTTGATGCACCTGACCTTTTTGACCACGCTCTCGACCTGTACTTGTATGCCTGGGTACGCTGCTCTGCCCTACATGGCCAATGAGAATGCGAACCTTGTGCCCTTGAATGAATTAATGTAACCACGTTTATTCCACATTAGAATGCGCAGAGGGGGCTGCGGTGGAAAGGGAGGGGGTATTATTGCAAAAGGAGAAGTGTGAGGCTGCCTCCGTTTTATTAACGAACGTCCTGGAGGCAGCTAAGTTAGGGCAGCATGACTCTTGTGGCTGTCACGGAGCCGATCGCCGACTGGTGGTGCCACCGGGTCCTGGAGGAACAACAGCAGTACTCGCCAGAGCTTGATGGCATAGTCCGGAGGCGTGGTATCCGGGCAGGCCCAACTACGGAAAGAAGGCCAGGGTCCCGGCTTTATGGTGGCTAGGGCATGAAGCCTAGGTGGCATGTAGAGGGGGCACTCCCAACACAAGTGGTTGAGATCAGCACGACATTTGCACATGGAACAGAACCCACTTACGGGTGGTGGTGTGCCACCCCTGTGGAAACGGTTCAGCAAGTGAGGAGTAAGGAGGATGCCTGCCTGAATTCTATGAAGCAAGACTGACTCTCGGCATGTGAATACCTTCGAGGGAAGCGACGGTATAGAGAGTGGATTGCCCACTGCTGTGTGTCCTTGCGCACGAGGGGAAATCCGATCGTGGTGCCCCTTTGGCTATCAAACGGGAGCTACGTAGTGCTCGAGATGCACCCAGGCACCCTCTGTCGGACCAAGCTGTTGTCTGCTACCATTGTCATGATCGGGGCCATATTGCCTGAACCTACAAAACGCGCAGCCCGACGCAAGAGCCTCCTTGCCTGCCGGTGAGCTCTCCCTCACCTGCGGCGACAGTAGGAGCACATGGCAGTGAAACACAACTTCTGGCTTCAGTGGTGTGTCGCGCTGGAACGGTCTCTTCCCCCACGTCAAAGCCTTTCATCGCCCTTACAATTGCTGGTCAGCAGTTTGTGGTGCTGCTGGATAGCGGGGCTTCGGTCTTACTGTTCGGTGAAGAGGTTATGGCTCATTTGCACCTGCGTTTTGTCCACACTAGGGCCTGCGACACCGCCTACCGCCTCACGAGCAGTACGGCTACCTCGTGCGGCTCGGTGCTGTTGGTTATGCGCTGGGAGAATCGTGTGCTCCGTCAGCGCTTTGTGGATCTCCTGGGTCTTTCCGTGCCCGTGATTCTCGGATGCGACTTCCTTGCACACACGGGTATCGTGATCGATGTCGCAAGCAGAGGCTACAGAGCAGGCCCATCTGACCCCCTGCAACCTTTTGCTACAGTCCCGTTGGCCGAGGCGGCCCCTCAGACACTAGAGCAGGAGGAGAGGAGACCTAGCGCTGCCCCCTTGCCTCGTGTCCCTCACTCCACTGCCAATACTGGCCCCTCTGGCGGCACGGCAGAAAACGGTCGGTGCGAACCACTTTCTCACGAGCATTGCGCTGCAACGGTGGTCAAGGTGCCGGCTATCCTGGCGACCACCCCGTTAAGCAGCAGCTCGGACTGCCCACTGCCACTTTTGTCTGACAGTTTGTCGGTGCACAGGAAGGCTCCCATGTCATTGCTACCGACTCGTTCCAGAGCGATGTTCACTGAACGACCGGGTTGCACCTTTCTTGTGCGACATCGGATCGACACATGATACGCCCTGCCGTGGAAATGAATCCTTGCCCCGTTAGTGTGGCCAAGAGGAAGGCGATCGACCAGGGAGTGGATGAGTTATTGAGACTGGTATTGTCCAGCGCTCAAACAGTCCCTGGGGTTTGCCGGTGGTAATGGTCCCCAAAAGAGACGGCTCTCGTCGACTCTGTGTGGACTACCACCGGCTGAACGAGGTCACGAGGAAGGATGCTTATCCTATACCTAACGTGGACTTTATCACGTCTTATCTAGGCGATGCGTGCTACTTCACCACCCTGGATACTAGCCGCGGCTACTTGCAGGTTCGGATGGAGCCGGCTGATGCGGAGAAAACTGCGTTCACCTCCCACCGAGGCCTTTACCAGTTTACCCGTGCCATTTGGCTGCTCTGGAGCTGCAGCTACATTCCAGAGATTGATTGACCGCGTTCTGGGGGATGCTAAGTGGCGCTTTGCGCTGGCGTACCTTCATGACATTGTCATGTTCTCTCAGATGTTCAAGGAGCACCTCTGCCCCCTGGAGGACGTTCTCGAGAAGTTGCGCGCCACCGGGTTGACTCTAAACCCTAAGAAAGCCCAAATAGCTGTCTCGCATTTCCCTATTGGGCTTCACCATCGACAGGGGTAGTGTTCTGCTATGCAAAGAGAAGATTCAAGCTATCTTTGAATACCCAAGGCCGGTGAACATTCAGGGCCTTAGGTGATTTTTGTGATTGGTGAACTATAGAGACAGTTCATTCCGAATTGTGCCGCTCTCCAAGCACCCTTGATTGCACTGTTGAAAAAGTCGGCATGATAGAGCTAGGGTCCTGAGCAGGAGGGTGCCTTTCATGTACTATTCCGAGCTCTAGTGCCCACAGCCGAACTGAAGCTGCCTGACCTCAACAGGGAGTTCATTGTCCAAGCTGATGCGAGTGACCAGGGCCTTGGGGCTGTACTGCTTCAGGAGCACGACAGCGTTCTCTTTCCAGTCACCTTTGCCAGCCGTTCACTTAAAGCCGCTGCGCGCAACTACAGCGTGACCGAAAGGGAGTGTCTCGCTATAGTTTTTGCTCTCTGGAAGTTTGACTGCTACATCGATGGAGTGCCATTTGTGGGGGAGACGGACCACATGGCACTCACCTGATTTAAGCGCTTGCGCGAGCCCTCAGGCCGTCTCGCGCGCTGGGCGTTGACACTGCAGCGGTACAACTTCGTTGTGCACCTACCCCCAATTCAGTGTCTGACCCTTTGTTTCGTCACTCCCATGAGCATTCGCACCAATTAGAGACTGGAGCCTCAGTCTACCATGACTCAAACGGTGCCAATTCACATTCAGTAGAGACCAGAGCCTGCGTCTTCAATTGCTCGAATGGCGTGATCCTCGATGGTGAAGCGATCCCCAGATTGCCAGCCTTGAGAGAGGACGTTTACCTGGAGGAGCCCGTTACTTTCTCTGGTCTTCAGCAGGCAAGAACTACTAAAGGCACAGCAGAGCGATCCATTTTGTTGACATATCTTTGATGGGCTTACAGAGACTTGGAAGGGTTTGGGTGTGAGCTACTTGATACAGGTCATTCATTTTAAACAGCACCAAGAAACACACGGACAAGGAAGAGCACAGGACCAGCGCTGACTGCTAACATCTTTATTGAAGCCCGCACACACATATACTATTCGCTGCAGGCTGAAAGAGAGAAAGGAAAGGCAAGTCATTGTCAATCAAGTCCTGCTGCACATGCGTAATATGTAAAACTATACAAATGTAAAATACACACTATGTACACAAGCGAAGCTGATTAACTCCTTAGGAACTTAAGTTCCTTATAGCAAAGAGCTATAGAAGGGGCGCTTATGCAAGTGGCTCCTAACTCACAAATTGAAAAGGCCTCAAAGATTTCCCTGGCCCTCTGATCGCTGTATCTTTTCAGCACATGTGTGTTTTTTAGGCAGGGTGAACAGCCACACTTTGCACAATGAACAGCTAGATTACTACCAGTCTTATTCCTGACACAGTATGCATGCTCATGGAAATGTTCATTAAGGCAGCGGCCTGTTTGCCCTATGTAACCACAGGAGGTGGAAATGGCATAAACTACATTCGCATTGCAGTCTACGGGCTTGGCAGTATGTCTCTTGCTACACAGTCCAGGCGTTTGCCGGCTATCGTTGACTTTTTTTGCACAACCTTCCCAACTTGTTAGGAGCGGTAAACACCACCTTAACACCGGCCCGGCCTGCGGATTTCTTGATGCTGTGGGACACACAATGTACATACGGGATTGCAACAGTCTTGGTTATGTCCTTTACTACTTCGCGCGGTTTCATGGGGTAACGACCCTCTTGCAATAAGACTTCCATCAAGGATGGCAGCAGTTGTGCTGGATAGCCACTTGCCTTAAGCCAATAAACTTGGTTGGCAAAGCTGCTGGACATCAAGTGGGGGCAAGAACGAACGACAGCATTTCTGAGAGCCCCCAGGGCTATGGAGTGCTTCACCACTTTTGAATGATTAGAAGTGAGAAGGTGTTTCTTGGAATGTCGGGCATACATCCAACGTGTGTGCTCCTCCTAGCTTCATTTGATTCATTTAGTAATCCTTTCTGCCCACTCAAATGAAGACACTTCTCTGCTTGACCATGTTTTTGAAGAATTCAGGAGCATTTTTCGAGGGTTGACGTTCACAAGGGAATTCCCTAAATAAGGCCAAATCCACTTCCTTGACCTTGCGCTGCACCTAAGGAGAGCCACCTTGAGCTATTTCTATGATTCACGGTTGGCCGGACATGCAAGTGGCTTTAATACTTTCCAAAAGTTGTGCTGCTCTGCTACTTGGCCAGGCATGAAGCGTGATGCTCTTCACTATGCCCGCTCGTGCCACATTTGCCAATGCGTGAATCCTCGTGTAGGCAAACCCCCCAGGCTCATGCAGCCAATCAACATCCAGCTACCCTGGCAAGTCGCGGCCTGCCTGTGACATTATGGGACCCTTTCCCAGAAGCTGGCGAGGCAACATTTTTCTCCTGGCTGTCACAGATCACTTCACGAAATGGGTTGAGAGAGAGAGAGAGAGAGAGAAAAAACTATTTGGTCCATTAAGGGTTTAGCGTTCGGTCTTCGCCTTCATCGCTGCAGACGCTTGACCTTCTTAGCAGGGTTGGGCCCCTAGTCCAGGGCTCCACTGAGCCGCGCTGCTTCGCTTGCGTGCTGCACCATTGCCCTTTGGGTGGCGAGCTCGCAGCTGGTGAGCCGGCTCTCCCACTGCTCCGCACTCGGGGTGTTGTGTTGGTGGAATGTGTAGTTACGTTTACACTTCCAGGTTATATGGTAAAGCGTGGGGGTTGCCCCGCACCATGGGCAAGTGTTCCTAAATTGTGTAGGATACATCTTGCTTAGTATATGTAAGTTAGAGAAGGTTCCCATTTGCAGCCTCCGCCAACTAGCTGCTTCTTGCTGTGTTAAGGCTTTGTGTGGCGGGGAGTATCTAATTCTCTTGCCTCTGTGGTAGTTCAGTAACTCTGAATAGCCGATCTCCATGGTGAAGTGCTGTCCCCGGGCGTGTGGCCGCTCGACTCGGTACGTGATCGCGCGAGCCAAGCTGTCTGCCCTTTCATTTCCTTCTATCCCCGTGTGTGCCGAAATCCAGATTAGTTTGTAGGTTGCGGTGTGTCTGAGGTGTTCTGCCTTGCGGAGGATAGCTAAGGCAGCCCTGCAGATTCTACCCTTTGTGTAGTTCCTGCATGTCTCTTTTGAATCCGTTAAAATGACCATTGCTTTGTCTTTTCGATAGCCCTCAGCCGCTGCCAGCGCAACAGCGACTTCCTCCGCTTCCACTATCCTGGCGCTACGTGTAGTTGCGCAGGTGATTAGCTTGCCTGCGTTGTCAACCACTACCGAAGCTGCCTTAATGTAATTTGTATGTATATTCCATGGATACAGTGTTGCATCCGTGAAACCGTGTTTTCTAGCTTAGCTAAATGCCTTTCCACATAATCTGCCCCCGCCTGCCTTCTGGCCGCGTGCAGATTTGGATCCATGTTTTTCGGAATGGGATTGACCTGCAGGGTCTTACGGATCTCGTCGGGTATATCGGCGGATCGATCGTGATGGCTCCTTGGGTCGCGACCTAACCTTGTCAGGAGCGCTCTTCCCGTAGTTGTGTCTCTGAGTCGGTGAAACTGTGTTCCAAGCTGTGCTTCTGCCAGTTCGGCGAAGGTGTTGCTAATCCCTAGCTGTAGCAGCTTGTCGTTCGGTGTGTTTCATGGTAGGTGAAGTGCCGTCTTGTAGGCCTTCCGCAGGATTGTCTCTGCTTGTTCCGTTTCGCTCTTGATCATGGGGTGGTATGGCAGCGAATGGGTTGAACTTTTTCCCCTTTGGAAGTTAACGGCATGCGCAATCTGGGACAAGTTGACTGAGGTCTTTAACCGCTTCGGCTTTCCGGCGGAGCTGATATCAGACAACGCCTCCTACTTCACGGCCAAGGTATTCGTGGATGCGTGTGCTGCCTTTGGCATTAAGCACTGCAAGACAACCATGTATCACCCACAGGCCAACCCGACTGAGCGGATTAACCGGAACCTCAAGCCCTTGCTTATCGCCTTTGCCCAGCAACACAGGAATCGGGATGTCTGTCGTAATGAGATATGCTTCTCCTTGCAGTCCACGGTGGACCGTTTGACTGGATACACGCCTACTTTCCTCAACTTCGGGAGAGAGCTGCCGAACCCCATGGACAACATCCTGCAGACCGGTAGCAGGGCGTGCGAAAGCCGGCCTTTCCGGCTACGCGGCGGAACTGCGCTTACAGATAGATGCAGTCCTTGACCTGGCTCGTTCTAACCTGGCAAAAGCGCGAGCTGGACAGAAGGCCCAATATGACCGGTCACATAGGAACATGCACTACAGTGTTGGCGATCTCGTACTCGTGTGCAACCCTGTCTTGAATGACGCTGCCAAAGGCACCTCTGCCTCCCTGTCAGCCAAATGGTTGGGCCCATACTAAGTGGAGACCAAAATGTCCCCTCTGGTATACAAGCTGGCTGACTCCCAAGGGAGACCAGTCAGTGGTCCAGTTCACGTCTCGGACCTCAAACCTTTCGTTGCCAGAAGCAGCGACTGGGAAGAGGGGGAGGTGGTCAACAAACCGCAGGCAAACTGTGACACGGCTGGCCCCAAGCCACGCCACCAGTACAACCTGGGAAATGCACCTAGGCAGCTTTTCTCCCACCAGCTGGTAGCCGGACTTCATTCCCTACTGGGCAAGTGAGCGGAGAAATGCAGCTACAGTGATTGGGCACACATTGAAGCGGTGACAGACCCTTGTGACCTAGTATACCCTATTATGTGTTGCCCAAGCCTCAGCCTGGCAAACGGCCCTTCTTGGGCAATCAGCCGGGCGGGCACCTTTTTGGCAAGCTGGCTATGCCAGGGGGCTTTCCTGTCCTTTCTCCAGTGTCGTCCAGTCTTCTTCCTGCACCTGGTCCCACTATACTGCCAGTCTTGCTGACCACGAGGCCAGCTGTCCCTAGTCCTGTCGCCATGACTGACTCTTACCTTGGGAGGCCACGAACTTATCCCAGCCTTGCCTCCTCCTGCTGCATAGGCCGCTGCTCACTCCGGCTGGTTTGCCCAGTCAAGCGCTAGCCCCTGGCCGAGGGTGGTTACTCCGGCCTCCACTGCTAGCCTGGCTGCCAGTCATCCCGGTCTGCCGTTTGTCAGCACGCAATCTGGGGAGCACAGTGACTTTCAGTGACCCTATGCTCCTATACTCTTCCTTGTCATTGACCATTTCTCTCAACTTATCACGAATTCCTTCTGTCATCAGACAGTAATCAATGGTCGATTGCCGGTTTCCCACTTCCCATGTGACCTGCCCTTGACACTTATGCCCTGTACTCACGATAACAATGTTATGTTGCTCACAAAGGTCTAGCATTGACTTCCTGTTGTTGTCGGTATAGCCATCTAAATCCTGTATGTGGCCATTCATTCACCTAATAAGATAATTTCAGCCTCATTCCCGAAACCCTTAATATCAGCACTTATGCATTCCACTAACTCTTTATTCTCTGTGCAATTATTTTTGGTCCACAGATACGTAACGCCCAGCCAAGTTTTTTTCCCATTCATTGTGCCTGATAACCAGAGATGCTCTTGACATTTTGAATTTACTCTTTTCCATTTGGCTCCCTGATGGATGAGCATTTGGACTCCCCCTCCCTTTCTTTCCGACTTAGTTCTGTTGCACCCTTCCCAAGCATAATTCTCAATCACTGGTGGCTCTTCCGACTTTCTAAGACGCATTTCTGTGACCGCATATGCCCCTATTTGTTCTCTATTTAACTGCTCCTCAATCTCTGCCCACTTTTCCTTTCTTCCACCGCCCTGCATGTTTATGTAGCCTACTGCATGGCGAGCTCTCTTTCTTGCTTTCCTCCTTTTTCTGTTATTGATGGCAATGCTATTCTGAGGTTCCCTTAGGGGACCTTCTTCATTACTACCTACTCTTACCTCCTGAGTACCCGTGGGCCCCCTAAAAAAGCAACAGCGCTAGCCGCAAGTCGCCAGCCCACTTCTCGTCCAAGCCTGCAATTGAAGTGGAGCCAGTCTCATTGAAAACCACCACACCTTCTCATTTGCTTGTTTACTTAGACAACCTCGAAACCTTTCTCTCGGCTCATTTTCCATGTCACCTCATTAGCAGCCACTACAGCTCTTTGTATGTGACTGTCAGGTACAGGCACCTCCAGCACCGTGCACACCATGATCTGCATCTGAGGGAATAGCTCGCGCCAGTCGTCTACCCCCTTCACCAAGCCCTGGGCTAGTCCTGTCCCTTTCCTGTTTAGGATGTCATTTAGCCCACCTGCTACTATAACAAGGTTGCGCACGTGGGCATTTTCCGCGAGCTTTGCTTTTGCTCGCTCCGTGACAGAACCCAGTGTCCGCCCTGGAAATGTCCCTGCCGCTACTCTTTTATCGCCTTTCACCCTCTCCACAATTGCTTCTGAGCACTTAGCCAGGTTTGAGTTGCCGGTAATAATCACCATTTTGCTTTCTCCTACCTCTCCTTGCTTCCCTTTGTCCTTTTCCGCATGATTCGGAATCGACAAGGCTTTTTGTGTATGGCGCCCACAAGGTAGGTGCTGCTCTTTCCAGCTGCCTCCTCCTCACGTTGCACGCATTCCGCGTGCTTTGCTGACACTCCCTCTCCTGTCAGGTCGGGTGACTGCATTTCATTGTCATGACCATTCTTGTTCACAATGGCGGCCCTGTTCAGCTTTTCCTCGGCTGCTTGAAGTCTTTCTTACACTACATTTGGTGCATCACGCTCCCTATTTAGCTGACGTTTGAGCTCTTCAACCTGTTTGACAAGCTATTTCTGAAAAGCCTCTATTTTCTTCAGCCTAGCATTGACATCACAGTGTGTGCCGATTGACTCGATTTTCTCTCCATTCTCATCCGTCCCCTTATCTGCTTTGAGGGACCCCCGCACACTGCACACTTTCCCGGCTTTCATGCCATGTATGCAAATGCAAATACTATAATACTATAATACTATAAATATAATGCAAATACTATAATACTATAATAATGCAGAGCATGTGCCTTCTAGCAAAAACCGATACGCACAGGATCTAAATCCTTAAAATGTTGCAAAGTAATTCTCACCAATGTATTAAAAGCAATCAATGCCACATAGACTTAAGGTATGACACATTTTCGCACGTGTCCAACCACGCGGCCACGCTCTCACTTTTCTACCAAAGCAATATTCTCGATATCAAAGCACACACAGTAAAACCACTAATAGCTATTAGTCTTCCAAGCTACTATTTAAAGGCTATAAAGTCTTAACGTCCCACCCGGTTGCACTTGTCAAAGCACATGGCACGAAAGGACGCTTTGACTATCCTGCAAAACCAAATGTACACAAAACACACCCACGCACACGATAAAAAGAACTAGAGAAAAAAGAAAGCTAGCCAATTAATATTTAATGGCTGAAAAAATCAGCAAATCAAAAACAGAAGCAAGCTCAAAGCATGCACAAAAGACATATGATTTCGTCGCCGCCATGGAGCCCTGAAGAGCACGTCCTCTCGGCAAAAAATATCACGCCACACAGCTGGCGCAGTACAAGCGCCGTAGCGTGACTGGCCGCATGCAACACGCGCCGACGCTTGCCACAGGAACAAGAGCTACACTCTAAAATGCACTCTAGAAACGCATCACGTGTTGCAGTGTCAGTTTCCATTGTACTTTCGTAGATGCACCGGCTGCACGCTGCCGAGTTCTGCCATACGCATAGGTGGCATCCAAACACGTATCCCGGCGATTCTTTCCTTTGAGTATTAGCTACAAATCTCTAAGGCTATGCCTTTTGGTACTGCGAGCGCGGCTAAACGTCACAGCCGGCGTGTTATAGACATTAGCGGGAGCCGCTTCTCGGCAAAACACCTCGTAAAGAGCATAGCCTCCAAGATGTAACATGAAAAAAAGAAAGCAAAAAAATAGCAGTTTTGCCCTAGAGACGAAGCATCGATTGTGATAGCAAATTAGTAGACAGCCATAGGAAGTAAGGATAATACTCTTATCGGCCGTATCAACTTGTAAACATTCACTTACTAAGTACTAAGCATGGTGTAAGCCACGACATACAGTAGGTCTTGGTCTAAGCACACACAGCAAACATGAACACATCACACCCAATGACTACGGACACTCGCTGCCGAAATGCCGGTGTGAGGGAACGCGGCAATAGTAGCGAGCAAATTGACACTCGTGCTGTCCATCGCTTCAGTGCAAAGCGAGCGCTAAGAACACACAGCAAGTACAAAGCTACAAGCCACCGACGCAACTAGACACTGCCCCGAACGCAGATTGCTCTCAAGATATGGCCGTGCTACCGCACGCTGACGCCACATGCGTAGTTGCAGCTGGAGAGAACCTCCCACCCCAGCGCCTCGTAACGTTGGGTGCCTCGTGCGCTAGAGAAGACGGTGTGCTTCCTCTTCACATTCATGCCTTTCGTGCGGGCGAGACTGCGCCACGATCGTCGGCTCCCCTCGCACGCTTTCACTTGCATATACATTCAGGGCACGCGGTGACGGTGTTATCGTCCTTGGACTTAATACGGAACCTCATGGTAACGCCAATACCCACACCGACGGCAGAAATGTGCTTGGAGTGTCCATATAATTGCCATCGCAATAAATAAATAAACAAATAAATAAATAAATAAATAAATAAATAAATAACACGCAGCCCCGCATCCACGTTTTTATCTTGGAGCTCTTGAGAGAGGGAGAGAACCGACTTGCTACAGACGGCTGCAGATGGAAAAGCAAAGCTGCCCGGCGACAAGAGTGGTCAACATGCTCCCGTGCACTAGCACTCTCCCCATCCATGATAGTGCAGAGTTCGAATTATCGGTGGGGGTGCGTATGTCGGTGTGAATTAGCGAGATGCGTTACTTATTGCTTTCAATACATTGCTGGACTGACCGAGGCGGCTACTTCAAATTATCTGAAATTTCGAATTAACGAGCTTTTACTGCAATGATTTCATTTTTTTTGTCTGATACTACTCACAGTTAACAGAAAGTGTACAGCCTTGCACGGCGAACAACCTGGCACTATTCGCAACCAAAAGTTTGTGCTTACCATAAAATTTTGCGCAAGCGCCCCCACAATGGTGAAAGATAATCCAAGAAAGTTTGCGGGCAGGGGAGGGGGGGGGGGGTGAGGGGGCCTTTCTCAGCCGTGGAGTGAAATTCAAGGGCTGTCGGCCCCGGATCTGGCGGCCAGTGAACTAGGCCTATACTGTTTCCCAGTGATTGCAGTCTCGCCTGGTTTGCTTGTTCGGTTCCGTCAGCGTCAATAAAACCAAATGTATTGCAATTTTAAGCGCAACATAATTATGTACACATTGTGCTGAACAACATAGGTGCTTTATTATACGAGCTGCACACGGTCGTGTCGCAAGCGCCACCGGCCTCTGATAAGGCGGCCCAGCGAGCTAGGCCTGCCGGCTTCTAGGGATTGGTGGCTGTCAACGGAGCCAACATGCCGACACTGTGGACGTGACCTTGCGAAAACACATCTACGCTGCTCTCATAGTTGTGTTTATATTGGCATCTTTTGTTTAAAACAAGAGAGCTATGCAAACACGTTTGTTTTAACTGTATTTGCGAAGTCATTCCGAGTGTCCATGCAGGGGCGCCGGTTCACCGCTCGCTCCTTCATATCATGTGTTCCATATTGTCACATGCGGCAAGTCGGACTCCGACACGTGACGGATTGCATGCAAAATCGCACCGTTTGCCTCGCGCTATGTGACACGTCGCACATTTGACCAAAACGGTGACTGAGGAAGGCTATGGTCATGCAGATGCCTGGCTATAGTGAACTATCGGGCCTCGGCAGAGGTGCGGCTCAGCAATAAATTTCTTTCTCACTAAATTGCTTCATTTTATGCAATTTAATCTGCAATTTCATAAAAAGATGACAACTGAACCCAGCAGACTGGTGAAAATGCACGAAGCGGTACACCGAGTGAAGGGAGGGGGCGCTTGCTCGATAGTTGCCAATTTCAAACCTTTCCCACCTTTCTTTTGTCTAGTTTTTATTGCGCTTACTTCAAACCACTCAAACGTACGAGGGACATTGCACGGGTGAGGGAGATTGCTCGAAATTTTACGGTACTTGCAGGTGAGTGAGGGTTCAACAGCCCAGATGTTTGCCTCTGTTTACAAGTGGTAGCACTGGCACTTCGTTGTGAATGCGCAGTATTTAATTTCAGAAAACTATTAAAAAGCGGATATTATGAGCCATTTTTCATGGTTGCGCATCTCATATGTGGGTGTATTCTCTTTTAAGTTTGCTATATTTTTCATTAAGTTACTTCTATTTTTTATCTATTTTTTACCTATTTTTTACCGTGGTCTGAGCTGACGGCTTTGATCTTTGATGCACTTAAAGTTACACCGCCCTTCACTGTGATAACATCCGCGCCAGCAACACCGTCTCAACTTCGTCTTATCAGTTTCAGTCTTCATACACCCGATCACTGGGTATCGGAATGAGCCTGAGAGTAGAGGGTGTTTTTCACAGTACACTGTACTAACATGGCTATGCTGAGAGAGGGAAAGAAATAAAATAGGATCGGGCGATCTTAGTGCCGGCATGAAAGAAGGGAAGCGCGGATAGATGACACGCTCCAGTGTGTTCATGGCCATCATTTCTGGATGAAGTTTTACTACAGGTACCGCTTTCGACTTGCTTCACGTTTCTCACGGTAAGCTTTACTGCTATTTTCCTTTACCTGCGAGATGAATTTTCATGCGACAGCGTTAAGGGCCCCGTGTTGCAGAAAATCCGGTGTCGACGCCCAGTGTTGACTTTGCTGTGCATATGAGAAAAATGATTCCGAACAATGCAGTCACCTGGCGCATAGGCGTTACTGAACTAATTGAATTTCTCAAAGCAAGATGCATCATAAAATTCGTAGAGTTCGACTTACCACCTACAGACATGATAGTGTCGGATTGTAGTTTGAATATATGAGAAAGGATAGTGCTGTTGCGCGGAAACTCAAACACAAACCCCTTTTCTAGCTGCCGTTTGAGCTCTGTCTTATGGCTAATTCGGCAAATCGCATCAGTGCGCACCAGGCTGCCCTGGGGCGATGGTGATTGAATGGAACAGTGCATTTGGATGCCCCGGTGTGCAGCAGTGCGATTTGCCAAATTCGACATTAGTGGGAATGGTGCGCTCAATTCTTTGCAGCACTGATCGTCAGAGCATCTATTCTCGGATCCAGCCGGCCTGCGGGAAGACGCATGTGATAAAGTGGCGTGGGTACGCCATGCATTGTGGGTCGCCGCAGTCGGCACTATGAACGCGCGGATGGAGCAAGAGCCGTCTTGACTTCGGACATGTCGGGCCGTGTTGGCCGTGTCTGGTCACGTTGGCTGCACCAGTGCTTCGAAATATAGACGTTGTTTCGCCAATGTGACGTAGTGTGTGCACGCACGCGCTTACGCTATGTCGGACTATATACGCGCCTTAACCAAGCTATTTTTTTCTCCGACTTTCATTAGTTTGAATTTTGTATCATTCATATTTTCATAGCATCCCCGCGGAATTCAAATTAACTAGCCTTTACTGTATTGCAAGGGCTGCTTCCTCAGTAATGACTTTGTTTGGTGACAAAGAATAGGAAACTGAGCTGCTCTGTGCACTTCAGATTTCTCGGCAAAAGTGGTGCCATTTCTGAATGAGATTTAGGTAGGATTAACTGTAAGACAAACCTCACAACTAAATATTCGGTCCTGCTTTTTGTATAGGATAATGGCGAATGAGAAGTGTTAAGACCTTTACAGTTGAAACTGCATTGTATGTAGGCAATTGTCTTACCAAGCAGTCATTTAGAAGTGTCAGTAAGCCCAGCACTTATTCATGCTGCTCGTGGTTTCAACAAACAATGAGGAAACTAGGTATTTTGGTTCACAATGCACAACTATTTGCAAGAGGTTAAAATATTCTAATCACCGGTCTTAATAGTTTTGTCATGGTCGAAAAATACAGTTTTATAGTTGATCAGGAAAAAAATAAAATGTGTTGGTGCAAAAGCTTCATACAAGCACGGTCATTTATTTATTATGTAAAATAAATGACATACAGACAACACAAAGAGCCGTGCTGTCGCAAGTTCTCCACCATTCACAATGCAAGAAGTTCGTTAAAAGCATGGCACTGATATAAGAAGCATACAGAAAGAACATCAAAGCATGGGAGATATACATTGGGGCGAAGGAAACACCAGCAAACGAACCGCAATACAGAATGCTTAATCAATTGTTCCTATACACAAGAAAGCATAAAGCATAAGCATTTCATAAGACATGGCAAATCAACATGTAGTCACAGCATTGATACAGCAGTTTTTTCTTACTCAGACAATTTTTAAAAAATAATTGGCGCTCTTCAATCGTACCCCACGGTTAATGTGGTCATTTGCAAGGGACGTTTGGGTTTCATGAGATATGCTGGGAGGCCTTCAAAAATCCTTGTGACGGTGTTAGGCTTCAGCAAAGGCTTTTCACGCTCCAGGGACACAATATCGCAGTTTATATCAAAATTGTAGGCAGTGATGATGTCCAAGGTGTCGAAGTATACAAACGTGTATATTTGCATTCAAAGTTAAAACCACCACTTTCCTGCCGCGATATGGCCCGCTTTCATTTCTTGCACTGCTCCTTGTCACTCGGTAAACAAAACGACACTTTTCGGTCATTCCCTTGAAACCGGAACGGCACCCCGGCATGCAGCACATAGCACATGTTCAGCATCATGTATGTCTCCTCCTTATTAAAGAAAATAAACTGAAACCCCGCCACTTCGGCTGAATAGTCCAGAACTAAAAAAATAGCGCAGCACATGCACAAAATGCACCATGTCAATAGGCTCGTCTCGCACCAAGAAAACGTTTCGGTACACGAACAATGCCCTCTGAGGCACAGTGGCACTGTGTCGCAACAGCTTTGAGCAGCGTATGAACCTTTCCCATAGTGTGACAGCGGAGTTTCGTGACCAGAAAACATGGAAGAACTCTGATAGTACCAAGCAAGGCCCTCTGCCAGACACCATGTCTGAGCAAATTTGAGTGTGAATGGTGCAACGTAATTGGAAAAATCTGGCTTCATGGGTGATGCTGCATGCTCTGCTATGTACCTTCTTGTGTATATTTATGTCCACTAAGGCAGTGATGAAAATTGTTGCATTTTTGCATCAATTTTATGCTTGATCATGCGCAGTTGATGATGCAAAGTATTAAAATCAATTTATTTTGGCTGTATTGCATAAGAATAGCAAGTACACAATGAATATTATGTCTGGAAAAAAGAAATTGGAATAAATGAAGCTGTTCCATTGATGTTTTGGTGCGGCATGTCCTTGTAGGAGTTTTTCTGAGAAAAGTTCTCAAGGATGTTTAAATTTATGGGTTT
Organism: Dermacentor andersoni; assembly: GCF_023375885.2. Lineage (NCBI taxonomy): Eukaryota > Metazoa > Arthropoda > Arachnida > Ixodida > Ixodidae > Dermacentor > Dermacentor andersoni. Next base: position 175,367,899 of record NC_092814.1, read on the forward strand.
TAAAATTTTTTAGACATAGAGAGCATCATAAACGGCATGTTTCAAGCTCAAATTCATCGCCATAAGTGGTGCTTTCCATGCCACAAATGATAATGCAATAACAAAGCACTCTGATATGGAGTTGCACTGTAGCTATCCGATAACTTCTGCAATCGTAACCAATTAAAGCAGGCCTGTTGGTGCAAGGCATCTGACTCTGGCAACAGCAGCACAAGAAGCCAGTACTGTTCACACTGAGAAGAGATTGTGAGCAGAGGTGACAGAAGCACTGCAAATTGTCAAAAAGTGATGGTGGCAGAGAATCATGCGCTATCTATTGAATCAGTCTTTCAGTCACTGGTTTAGTCGGGAATGCTCGCTGCCGCCAGCCCACATGTCTTGCCAGCAGTATAATGTGACAGTGCAAGTACATCCTGTTCTCAGTATACTGAGAACTACTGAGGTATACTGTGGTCGAGGTCTATACGAAGTGGTTGGGCGAGGCAGTGAATAATGGAATCAGTGTGACTAATTAATTAGCAAGTGGAAAAAAATATGACAGTGCAGCATCAGTCAACATTTATACTTATTTAGTTTTCGAACTCCTCACCTCGCTTATAGGTAGCAGGCAGCCTGCTGCTGTTCTCACCACAACAGCACTGCGGTTATGGTTGTTTGTCATGATGCTCAGCATTTACATGGGGCTCACTGATTAAAGGAGCCGTCTTACTCCACAACATTTTGTTCTTTTGTTTACGAAGGACTAACTAGGAGGATAGATACACGAGCTGTTTCCCGTTGGTCTGAATAAGAGCGGTGTGTCCTGTAAGCATCCTCCTTTAAGTATAATGAAAGCTCGAGAGATCTTTGACTCCACGCATGAACAGTGTGATGCGGATGAACACTTCATCTTGTGAATTAAGGCAGTTGAAATTGGGCCTTTGTAGTTGCATTGTTACATACAACTATCATTAATTGCTGCATAATCGGCTGTGCACCAGAAGCGTTACATCATTGCTAGTGAAAGGCCGAAGGCCTCAATGCAGTTCGAGAGCTCCAAGCTCACATATTTTTCATGTACTTCCATTTACAAATGTCCTCATCGAAGGCAGCATTTTGCCAACTTACATGCATGCTTATAACAAGCTACAGTCAAAACCCGCCATAACAAAATCCCGCAACAACGAAATTCTAACAATACAAAATATTTTCGTATCCCCGGCTTCATTGTTTTTCTTCAGTTCAGATTCAAAATGACAACACACATTTCAGTTCAATTCCAGTTCGGCAAAATGAAGCAGTTCAGTTTCCCATTATGGTTTGACACTTTGCTTACACCAGCTTGTCACAGACTAACATAGATGCCTCAGGTTGAAAGTCTCATTCAGTTACTTTTAGCCAGCGTAAAAAATTGTAACTTTGTAAAATGTTGCGAGTTTGAACTTTGGGACATTTTGGTGCAATGAAAATGGCTCTAAACTCAGACCTGCGCTACATGGAGACGTTGACCAGTGCTCTATGTTTACAGAGCAGTGACAACCAGCAGCTGAGTGGTTTGTTGGCAGAGCGCGAGGCTCAGGCTGAGGAGCTTGCAGCAGCCCTGGAACGGCTACGGGAGGACCATGTAGAAAGCAGCCGGCTCCTGGAGACAATCCAAAGTGAAAAGGTGGCTGCCAGCCGGGCGCTGTCCCAGAACCGAGAGCTGAAGCGCCAGCTGGAGGAGATGCAGGATGTCTTTGTCAAGTTGGTGCGTTCTTTACTGGTGCATAGTTTCCATGTGGAGTGATAGTCAGTGCTTCCACTCCTGTTCCAAATTGCGGCAAACAAGATTTCCTGCGCCATCCTGATAAAAAAAACAACATGATTTTGCGCTGAAGTGCGGCAAAATTAGCGACTGTGCAGTATGTTTGTGGCAGCAGTGTTCTGCAGGCGTGTGTGGCATGCATTACTAAAGCGGCTTAATAAATGGAACTTAATATTGTCTATGCATCGCCAATTAATGATTTGGTGCCACTCCTTATTGTGCTTTGTCAGTGATAAAAGCGGCGCTCCATGTGAAATATCAGTGGTGTCAGTTCGCCGTGAACGATGGATAAAAAGGGCAGCAGATAGAGTCAAACAGAGTGCATCGGTACAAGATCGCGGCCCAGAAGTTGATCGCGCTATCAGAGCTGAATGTTTTCTTTTCTTTTAGAGTGCAGCTCTTAGGTGCCCGTTCCTGCAGTGAGCACCAACGTTCCCGGCGTAACCGAGCGAAGGAGCACGCCGAAAGATGAAAGCGAATGTGGCGCGTAGCGGGCGATTAAAAAAGCATTGAGGAGAGATGAGGCACGAGGAGGAAAGCGGAGGAAAGCGGAGGGGAGAGTGCAATGGAGCCATGAGGCTGAAAGTGGCGAGGGTATGGTAAAAGCGAGAAAAGAAAAGCCTAGTGCGACGACAGTGGCTATGAGATGGTGTCAGAATAGTGCGCGTCATTGGGGAGGTTTGTTGGCGGTGGCTTCGGTAAATCGCACCCACATGCAATCCACGCACAGGCTCTCACAATCTCCACATTAGTGAGGAAATGGCGCCACACTTAACTCCCTTTGCAACTTGCTGCACGACACCAATTGTCCATGCCAGCCAAAATATTGTGAAATGAAAACACTTATAGAGCTGCACTCATATTTCACTTGAGGGAGTATCGTAATCATCAGTGATATTTTTTTCTTCTTACCAGCAGTCATTGTTCTCGTTGGCACAGACATCGAGAATGGTATCGGCACCACTTAAACACTTGCAGTCGCCTGGACTGTGTCGCTATTTAACATGTGAATGAACAAATGTTGGACGTGCAGAACCAACACCGCAGGACTTGTGAATGGCTTGCTGGGGTTCACTTGTCCTACGGTCTGGCCCTGGTCGGTGCTGGATTAACTAGGCTTCGCTAATTTCGGTTTCAAGGAGGTGTCAGCAATATGGCCAATGACCATGCCGCGGGGATGCCAGCAACATATGAAAGCCAAAATATCTCTGTTTCCACCCAACACAGCAGTTCGAATTATTGAATGGTGTGCCTTGAGGTGTCCGAAATTTTGGTCATACTTATACATCAAATTTATGTGCCAGTGATGGTGCCTCGAAATAATTCGAATAATCAAGCTTGTCTGAATTGTTGCTATTCAAATAATTGGTTGGCACCAGTTGTGAATCAGCCAGTTGCTGAGCAGCAACTTCAGCTTTAGGAGGAAAAGCAGACCACTTAAAACTGCCTGGTGTCAAGGCTTGAGCGTTACCAAGGACTCGTCAAGGCTGGCCTAGCTCAGAAAAGCATTGGTGACATTAAGCCTGGCCAGGTGTTTCTGACTGGTGCTAGCTCTATAGTCTTGCTGAAAACATGGCTAAGCTGGCAGCTGTCAATAAAACATTTGTAAGATGCAAAAGTCAACGTTTGAGCAGCTTCACTCAATTGGAAATAAACTAATTACAGCAAGCTGTGTGAACAGGTTTGTTGTCTTCATTTAAATTAAAGAGATACTCAAATTTAGGCTTCCCCCTTGTTTTTTCTATTTAGAGGCAGAGCAGCATTGTTTTACATCAAGCAAATACTTTGTGGAATAATGCTTGTCAATTCTAAGTGTTTGAAATATCCTATTACATGTCCAGCAGTTGTCATTTATTTGCTCAAAAGTGCTCTGAAATCTGTATTTAGGTGCTTCAAACTGCTACAAGGTTAACATTTTCCTGCTCCAAAAATTGCTCCAGATTTCTGTTCGTCAGTGGCACCACTGGATATTGCATGGTGAGCTGCTGATCAATTGTGTTAAGATTTTTCAGAAGCTGCAGTCTTTCATTAGGAACTGGTTTTGTTCCATGCCCTAATGTAAATAAAAGTGTAGGAGATCTGCATGAAGCAATGAGGCATTGGAATGACAGGCACACACCCACAGTGACTCATTGGATATACATTCTGCTGCTGAGAACAAGTTCGCAGGTTTTGATTCCTGACCACAGCTGCCATATTTCGATGGGGGCAAAATGCAAGAACACATGTGGACTTAGATTTGCTGTTGTTTTGGGATGTTAAACCCCTCAAATCACTCGAGGATAGTCACCAATGCTGATAGGTGCAGTAGTTCCAACAAGGTTACGGACTAAGTGGAAGTATATTTAACATTTTTTTAAGGCTGACTTGACAGTTATTGTTTACTACAAATCATGTATCTTTCATTTGCTATGGGGAATGTATATTTTGAACAGCAACTTGATTTTGGATACTTATTTAAGCTCTCACTTGATCAGTGGCTGCCTAACACATAGTGTATAAGGAACACGCAACACCTAGAGTGGGCACGGCGGAGTGCCACGTCAGAACCACCTGCGCTGACGTTATGTTTTGTGCTAGCACATTGTTCATTACCTTTATTAGCTATGCATTTTATTCTTTATAATCTTTGATGCTTGATCCATGCTGTGTCAACATGATATGACTTGTGCTTTGCAATTGTTACGTTCACGATTACTGTGAGTCACACCGTGTTTGTGCAGCACAGATCTTAAGGTCTTCGGATGACTATAAAAAAAGATTGATCTAACTACCATAGAAACCCACATGTATAATAAAAATTTGTTTTTTTCCACATTCTAGCATGTCAAATTTGCTCCTCGTATTATATGTGGAACCAAACAATTTTCAGCCAAAATCTGAAGGTGCAGATTTTTTTATGGCCACTATCATCATTAGGTTGCCTAACGAGAGGAGATGCCATCGCTATCATGTCATTTTGATCACACTGACTTCATGATATTCGCGTCGTCCAAATCAGCATGATCGCACAATGTCAGGACTGTGGAAACATTATTCAGCAGCTCTTAAAAGAAAAGCAATCCTAGTTGCTTAAAGGGCAACTCTGACGATTTTTTGACCATGTCAAGGTAATGGAATATTTAAGTTCCCGAGACCCTCTTTCACGTGTATGATAGTAGAATTGTTTCGCAAATTCAAAAACAATTTTAAATAAGCAGAAAAGCGCAAGAACGAAACCTACACCTGACCAAGCAGCCGAGCGAACCTCTTTGTGTGACGTCACGAGGGGTACACCAGCGGAGAAGGTGTTCAAGGCATGCCGGTCTTGCCCACGGGGTGAAAAAACCTGCGAAGAGCAGACGCTGAGCTGATTCGTGACCGCACCGGACCTTCGGGTAACAATACCGGCTGCATCAGCTCTTCAGGTCTGTCAAACAGGGACAGCTATGATTCTGACATGGCTAATGTTAGCTGAGACACCCTGTACTATACAGTTGACTTTTGCTTAATTATGTAGATTTATTGGAGACTTCTACGTATATTTAAATATATTGTTGTGAAGTTATGTGGATACATGCAGTGAACTTTGTATTCGGTGATACCTTTTTTGCCCTTTATCAAACTTTATCTTTGCATTTGTGTATTCCATTGTATCTTCGCATTTCTTACGTATATTTTGCAGAACTACTGCTTTTTATATTTGATCTCTGTTGCGACTATACTTTCGGTGCAATTACAATCCACGACTGTGACTGCTGCTCCTGTGCAATACATTGAAACGAAGGACAGAATCATTGAGAGTTTTCCCTGGCCGTTGCATATGTCCAAAAATGTAAACGAGGTTCTTGAATGACAAAGCTTCATTAAAATATTTGTCCTCAACTCATTCATTTCGCATTTACATTTACATTTATCATATCAGCGGCATGCACCGCTTTGTTGATTTCGAACTGATATAGTGCTAAAGTTTGTGTGATATCTAAATGTAACATGTAACATTAAATGATGTCAGCATCGTCAAGAAATTTCAGGTTAGAGAGGCAGCTAGTGAGATAACTAGGTATAAGCCTCCAAGAATTTGTACATTTTCACCTGGGGCCTATTTTGTAACAGTTCATTTCATTCTTGTCTTACCATCTGTCATGTGAAGTTGCTAATACTGGCTATATAGCAGCGACGTCTGAGCCAACAATGAAGAATGAAGAGAACGAAAAATGAATTCTTACAAAATACAGCTCTGATCTCGTCTTGTGAAATGTGTCTCGCGTGAACTGTATGTGCGCAGTCGCTGCTTGGATTCTTGCGACCATTGCTCGTCGGTAGGGCTCATTTGGCAGGGTTGTGGGTTCTGCATAACTTCCCAATGTTGGCACTATTCATGTTAAACGCAGCACCAGACAAGGACTTTACATAATTGCCAAGTCCCATTCATTGCAGTGGCGCTAAATGAGTTTTTTGCAGGGTGTGCAGGGTTATGCAGCAGAAACTATACTGGAAAGTGGCACTAGCACCTGCAGAAGAAGTGCATGTGCAGCCACAAACATGGTGGGCTGGTATCATTATGATCGAGGCACCACAGTGCCTCATTGTGGCCAAGATTCACTGGACATGCCAAAAAAATGAAGTGTACACAATAAAATAGATGAGTAATGGTTAGGAAACAATGCTAATATGGGCTTGCATCATCACAGGTACTTACATAAATGCAGCAAAGGAAGATAAGGCATGGATCAAGGAAGGATCAGGCATGCAATTTTTTGTCATCGCAGTGGCTATCATACCTATACATGAAGCATTTGGATGCTACCCAGCTTGATAAGGCTCTATTTGCCACGGAACAAAGCATATATTTTTCAAACTTTCTTCAGCTTGCTTAACGCCAACTACACAACTACATTTAGCTCCTTGAGTGCTAAGATGAGGGTTTTGTTTTTTACATTCACAGTGACTTTCTTGTTGCTGGCCTATAGGTTTGTGCAGACAAGCACAAGACTGAATCATCTTGAAAGGTTTACTTTTTTGATGCTTCACCTTGAGGCATCTTTGAGACATTTTGTTGAGAAGGCAGTCCTAATGTCTTTTGTAAATGTAAATAGACACCATTTTTGCCTGTTTCTATTTCATCCCTGAATCTAACACGCACCTAGTATTGTAGATTAAAGTAAGAAAATAAAAGCGTATCTAAATGTAACACGTTGCCGATTTACGAAAGAAATATATAGCATGCCCCCTACGTTCACGATCAGAAAATGTCGCAGTTTCGCCTGGAACGCAAAGCATCGATTGAGATAGTAAATTAGTAGACAGCTATACGAAGTAAGGACAGTAGATTTATTCGTTGTATAAACTTGTAAACATTCACTTATTAACTAAATTAACAAGTATGCATGCGCACACTAGCAAACATGAACACATCTCACTTAATGACTGTGGAAACTCGCTGTCAGAACACTGGAGTGAGGAAGTACGGCAGCAGCAGTGAGTGAATTGACGTTTGTGCTGCGTCTTGCTTCAACGTGACCTAAGCGGCCAGAACATAGCACCCATAAAACTATGAGCCCGCGGCACACCTAGACTCTATACTCATCACAGATCGCTTTCATCATAGGGCCTGCGTGGCCACGCCATATGCAGCAGCTGCTGGAGTAATTTTCTGATCCATTTTCTCTGGAAAAAAAGGTACACATTAGCTTCAGGTAAATACGGTATGTGGACTGTATTGTAAACTTTGACTGGTCTTCAGTATGATAACTGTGAGACTTGTAAGGACCTCAGTGGACCTCATTTCTCTGAAGTGCACTCAGGTAGTCGTAGCTAGGGTGCCTCGATGTGCTCGCTCACTTCCGCTCTACTCAAGGTGGAGACAACCATGTTGTCTGCTACAGCGGTCACCATTATTGTCCCCACGTGCCAAGGTATGCACTGCCAGCGCACGGATTTGCAGCCATTTCCTTGTAAAGGCGTTTTGTGCTGGGCTAGTCATCGTAAATGCAATATAATCTATGGAACTCGCTGTTTGTAGATTTCCAGGCATGCATTACAACAAGTGATTAGATGTATAGCGTCTAACATTGTCGCATAAGGTAATCGTCCTCAATGCTGGTGAGGCCGCTGCACTGCTAGCTGCCTTAGTGGTGATGTGGTACATAGCTGCATTTGATCACCAGAGGCTGCATGCATCACAGTTTACTTTTAATTTTGTGTGTGTTCATGGCATGTTTTCTTAACTATTGGAAGGCATGACAGGTTAGCTTTCTTCAGGGAACTGAGAGCTGAAAAGTACTGTCTTTTACAAAGCAATAGTGAAAAGGTCTTTTTCATGGGACTGTATAATATGGAAAAGCAACGTAATGATATGCCTACCATTAAAGCCACAGTATATATGTTTTTATGTCTGCAATTATTTCTGCCTAGACTTCTGGAAGTGCACATTGAAGCACACAGTAAAAATTGACCAGTCTTGATTTCATCGAACAACGCAACTGCACAAGCAAACAAATTAGCAGGAATAAAAAGAAGTAAAGCACTGCGCTCACAGATACGACAGTTGTACTGCAGATATGGACAGTAAATGAACTGAAATGCAATACAGAGGGAGCAGAATATTTCTGACCCAGTTCTAATTAGGGGCTTTCTCCGGCAGGTCCTGCTTCTATGCTTGCTTACTGCTCTATCTCCTAATTGATGCACATGTACCAATCAGCTAGGATGTAAATATGCATATGCAATTTCAGTCCTGCACAGTTGTAAATAAGCAATCACCTAGCCTTATTGCCCTAATTGCAGGGAAGCACTCACTGCACCGTAATCCGATTCCCCCCCTTCCAATTAAAACCCATCCGATTGCGTTTAAAAGAACCACCGTTGTGAAAAAATTCTGGTTCTTTTATGACAGAGCACAAAAGGTGATCGTGGTTGCCAATACACGGCTTGTTGATGAGAGCACTGATTCAGCCGAGAGCAGTGAGAGATCGGATTGCCTTGAAATGGGCTATCTGCGATACTAATTTCTTTTACATTGGCCTATGCAATCTCTTGCAAGTTGATGCCAAATGGTGTGTCAGCCCTGCCCTATTGTATTTTCTAAGACACTTGGAAATGAGGTTTGAAGTGGAAAATTTTCTTCATAAGGGTACAAAAATGTCAAAAGCATCTAGAGGCCAGTTCATTGGCGTGAGTGAAACGTGTTTGTCACCCAAACTTAAGATTTTTTTTTTTGAATGCAGAGTCGTGTGATGTGCTTAAAAAGCTAGCTTTCTTAGAGCTTTTCTTTTTAATGAACACGGGAGGGGGGCGGCAAGCACCCAAATTTACATAGAAGCTTTCATGCTGTTCTGCAAGGTTTATTAAAATGTTGCTGAATGTAGTCGCAGCCTGTGACAAGTGGGTGTACTGTGGCCACAAGCTATGTGGGGAACTAATTCTGTTCTCATGACAAGTTGGCTTCAGCAATGTCTTGCTGGAATGGCCATTAGCATGTCTTGCTTCTAGTTGACGGAGGTGTATGCATAGCCTCATTCTGGTGTAGCTTGAAATTAGCAGTTTCTGAACCGCTTCCCTGTGTTTGTAGCAAGTTCCAAAGTTGCACCGCAACATTTTGGTCAAGTATGTAATCACCGCCTGCACAGGCGACTTCTTCCTGACTAAGTTGTCAGTCCAAGCAACAATTCTCTTAAAATATTCCTTGCATGCTTTCAACAAGCTCATCACCTCAGCACTAGGGTAATGCAGGTTTGCACCATCCTGGACATATCCTTTTAGTACTGTAAGATATGCATGCTCACTGTTGCTCAAGCACACCACAGCTACCTTAAATTAATTGCACTTTTCAATTGTTTTCATGATGCCCTTCAAAAGGAATCCGCCAAGGTGGAAGAGCATGCTGCATTCTGCAGACCAGTGATTCAGTGAATAGGATCTCGGCATCATCATTTTCTTGAACCTCGTTTTCTGTGCACTCATGCATGCCTTGCGATAGCAGGTCAACAATGTACTTTGAATTACCAATATTGTAGCTGGTTGTTGCTGGTGTCTGACGAACACACACCAGCTTGAGAGTACATTTCATATCATATGCATCCAGTACCGGCTTCCTCAATCAAATGACTTAAAGGAGGTTTTCAAGGCAGTCCTGCAACATCCTGCTTGTTAGAAGGAACTTATAGCCTTCAGATTCCAACAGAATGACTTGCAGATGAAGCATAACTTGTGGTTATCATATGATAACCACAAGTTGATAACCACAATAGCCTGTAATGTCTTCCATTGCGAAGAGTGTCCCATGTTCATTTCTTGAATTGGTTCAAGGGCCAAACGCAGTGTTCTGACAGCGGCATGGTGCTTCATCACATCTTGAAGACTCAGAGCTATTGATGGATGCCGTCAAGGCATTAGTATATACCAATTTGAAATAAGCTCGAGAAACCATGCTGTGGTTTCAGCTTAAGGCTCCAAAATTCACTCCCTAATCAGGTAGCGAATTGTAGGGGGAGCTTCGTGAAAGAACGGCAATGCGATACCCACCTTCATACTGGTAAAATGCCCCATGCTCACATGTGCTTCAGAAAGCTTGGGTGCAGCTTTCAGCTCTCTGTCCTTGTCATATTGTCGCACAGCATGCACATGCTATGCTTTCACCTCTTTTGAAGGCAAGTGCTATTGACCTGCAGTTGAGTCGCTTAATGCAGAAGCATGCGAGTTCAAGAGCTGACGCTCAAAGTTCTTCTGCACGTGAACTGCATATGCATTGAAGAACAACTCCTTCCCTTCAAGGCAAGGATGGGGAATGGAGCATACTGTGCAGGAATTTCTGTGGCTTAGCTCATGCCGCATTGCTCTATTGCTCTATTTGCAGCCTAGTGTCTTAGAGTTCTGTAGCCAGATGTTCCGCTAGAAAGTTTTATCTGGAGCCCCTGCTCGATACTCTGAGGTGACCAAGTGCTGCCCTGATTGTTTCTCCATGAGAGTGCACGCAGCTGGTCCTCATTTAGAAATGTGTACTCGCTTTTTGAAGTTCCCTATAGTGTTTTCTAGGTTATTAACCTTCTGTTTCAAAGCTTCGATACTACAGTTGGCCTTTTTGTGGACTTCTTGGAGCTGTAAGTAGGTTTTTACATCTGCAAGCTGTTTCTCCAGCTCAGTGCATGAAGTACTAGCCGAATGGAGCTCGCATTCACTACTATTCGACCAAGCAAAGGATGCACCTCGATTATCTCCTGTTACTGGTGCAGTTTCCGCTGAGTCATTTTCAGAGGCTGTTTGATGCCCACAGTTTCGTTCTTGAAGCATGTTATTACTGTTGTCTAATGGCGGGTGCATAGACTGCTCTGCCACAGATGTTAAACCAACAGTTGTGGAAGTGCTAGGCTGCGGCTGCACCATGGTCATCTCTGAATCTGCAGGTGGCACATCAGGTCTGGCTCTTTGTTTTGAAGGTTTTCTCCGGCATGCCAGAGCTGAAAATCAAAGTATAAAGTGCATAAGACCATCATCCTGTTGATAGTTACAGCTGTCTGGAAAGTGTACTTCATCGAAATGAATCAAAGTTCAAGCTGTGTTGGCAGCTGCACATTAGGTGTACCACATCTTTAAATTACCAGTTTCTAATGGTAGTGTTTTGTCTTTTCCATGCTTACCGTGAAGAAAATCCGTTTCGCCCAACTCAACATCCTGTTGAGCATTTTAAAATTAAGCCAGGTATCAGCTGATATTCAGAATCGCTGTAAATGATGTAAGTGAATACATAACACCTTACCTTTAAAAGGAAAGGCACTTGGAGCAGCAGTTTGCTTTAGTTTCTTCCACCCATCGGCATGTTGTGGCTCGAAGCTGCTTTCTTCAAAGTGAGCCTGCATGTTAGTGAAATATTAGGAGTTTAAGGGCTTGATGTGTAGTGCACTAATGAAGTGGTCAAGTAATGTAGCACTGCTATATGCTTTGAATAGAGGAAACATACATTTTCCGAAAGGATTGTGGCTTGATGGGTGTTTACTCATCCCTATGGATGCGGGTACCAACAGTCGGGCCACAGTGTATGTGCGCACTGCTAGTGTCAGCGTTTGCTTCATTAAAGATCAGTTGCAAGTAGCATATACCAAGCATTACTTGCCATCGACCAATACAGCCATCGATCACCAGTCATAAATTTACTGACATGAGGGCCGTAAGGTTTACTAGCCTTTTGCAAAAATCTTGAAGTGATCAAAATCTGCATGCAGGTTCAAAGGCAGTTGTTGTAGGTGGAAAAATTGCTGGACATGTTCGTCGTTGTGCCCCGTTACTAAGTGCCTATTTAAAATATGGCTCTAATTCCCATTTCTAGAAAATACTAGCGAAAATGCGGCAAGCATAAAAATGTCCTTTACCAATCGCAGCAAAAACGACCGTACTTCTGTAATGTTCAAAACATTTCTTTGGCGCCGCAAATTCCACTTTGAAACTGACAGTGTATGAAAATGTAGACACGGAAATGTTTACTCAGGGAAAGTAGGAAATCATTACACTGAATAACACAAAATAGAGTTTTCTAATTTGATTTGGTGCTCAGCAACAAACACTATTGGGAGCAAATGCTCACCGCTTAGTAATAACGCAATAATGTCTATAATCATACCTTGGTGTAGGAAAAAATAAAAGCTTATGCTGGCAAAAAAGAAAGTACGTTTTCCAAGCTGATCCCCAAAACAACGCCAAATTTTTGGAAACTGTTTGAACGCGATGAAACGATTCAGCATTCCGAGTTCGTCACACGTTTCTGTTCAGTTGCGGTAGGTGGACGGTAAGGAGGCATCAAAGTGCAGCTTAAACCGTAAACATAACTTGTGATAATTTAATCCATCCCTACGTTACTTGTAATCTACACGTCGTTTCAAAAATAACCCTAAAATACCAGGCTTAACAAAGAAAAAGCGATAGAAAACAGCAACAATACTTCCAACACTCGTGCTGCATACACGCAATGCATTCATTGGCTGCCACTTGTCACGCTTGATCTTCACCATCTACAGGAGTCTTCTATTATGCTCCTTTTAGAAAGAAAACATCTTTGAGCCATTCCTAGAGTGGTTTGTGCACTGTGGCACACAACATCCAACCATCTTGCAAACCTTGCGACTGATCAGAAGGGCGACAAGGCAGCAGGTGCAGCTTGTGCGTTTAACCAAAGCACGGTGAGGGCGCAAACACCGCAGATGCTCCGACAATGGTGGGGCGGCATTGACCCATTCAAAGAATGGCAGCACTCTGAGCAGGGGCATGGGCATCGAGGCACTCTAGTCTTAGCCGTCCATATATGGGCAGTAAAGACAGGCTCCCAAACATGGTCCTTGGAGGCTATCCAAGTGCATTTTGGCTCTTTCTCTCTTTTCCTTTACGGTTGACCAAGTCAACAGTGAAAAAAAACTTTTGGCAAGTCTGGTATTGAAAGGAACTTGCCTTGCTTTGCAAATCTGGCATTGGTCCAGACCTGAGAAGCAAAGCAAGTTCCTATCAGCCAAGTTCGCCTATACTTGCATGTTGTTTATTAATTTTCCTGGACTCCCACTGACTGCAGAAGCCACATGCTTGTACTTATGTTTTACTGCCCAAAAAAAGATTTGGGCAGTAAATTAATTTTGTTAGCTCCTGCACATGGAGCCGATGTGTGTTATGTCGGTGAGTGTAAGTGAACCAACTGCGATGTCTTTTGTACACCCTTTTTGGAAACACAGTTGTGTCTCATTAGAGTTTACTTGGCTGGCTTATGGTTACATATAGGAAAGGAGCAGAACTTCTTATGTAAGAAAGGAAGGACAAAGGAGTGAGTGAAGTGAAGGGAGCCAAATGCAGTGTAGGCTCAATGATGCGAGTGAGTGGAGCCAACTGATGAAAGCATGCACATTGGAGTGCACATTGAATAGTGACATGTTAGCAAAAAAAAAAAAAAATTAGGGCAGAAACTATCCCTGATGATTATCTATATCTTGCGAAGCATTTGTGAAAGGTATAAATGACGCAAATGTGCGCAAAGGGTGGCGAAAATGTTATGACCACGGTCATGTGACAATGGCAGAGGGACGAACATGGTATGATGATGATTTTGAGACAACTGCATGACAACCATGATATGACAATGGTGGAGTGACGACAGTGGTATGACGATAATGGAGTGACAGTGGTATGATGACGATGGTGTGACGACGTGATGCCAATGGGATGACGATGTTAAGATGATCACTATGGTATAATGATGACCGCATGACGACGGATGTATGGGGACTACGACGTGTCAGCGATGGCACAGTGACCGGGATCATGAAGGTGGAATCCCGACAACGAGGTGAAGACGAAGGTGTACAATAATGGGTTGACCACAGTGCAATTGATACAACGAAATGGCGACACTGGAGCGACCACGACGTCATCACGAAAACTTTGTAACGACAACGTGATAATGGCATAATGACAATGGAGCAACCACAACATCATGACGGCGACTTTGTAGTAATGATGCGATAATGGCATGACAAGGATGGAATGACGACGACAGTATGACGATGGTAACTTGAAGAGGGCGTGATGACGATATGGCAGTTCAGTGACAGTAACAGAGTAAAAACGCCGGAAAGATGACAGTGACATGACAAAGAAAGAACGATCACAATGTCATGAAGGCAATGAAATGATTGACAATAGCATGACAACTGCATATTGATGTTGGACCTCGTGTCTGTGGTGACGTGCATCACCTGCTGCCACGTGCTGCTTTATATCTGGTGTGTGTTTCGACTATTAGCTGCAGCTTTTCGGACTGCACTATCTCTAAGATCAGAACACATTTTTCAGGGAAGTAATTGGTGCATCCTTGCTCATGACCTTGCTCATATCTTGGCTCTGATTAGGCAAAGAAAGCTTTGAATTTAAAATAGTTCCATTGCCTATTACAGGGAGGCTGACATATGCTCGTATCTATAAGAACATGCTCAACCCAGTACATCTTGAACACGGGACCATTAGTCAATCGAGTATGCTTGTTGGCTGAGCATAACATGCCTTTGAACGCCTATCCATTGTATTGAATTTATTGCATTGAATGTTCTTGTGATTCTGATCAAGCTCCATATATAAAGGCTCAACTACTTTATCATTCTTTTTTGGCTCTCTGGATGCAACGCTGATTGAATATGTTCTTTAGCTGTTGTGCCATTTGGGTGTTCATAGGCAACTAAGCATAAATTATTTGGGTATTTTATTAGATATATATGTTTGCTCTGTTCCTGTGTTTCATGAGGATATTTGTTATTGTCAGTGTAATGAACATGTTGCGTTTTTGTTTTTTTACTTCTGCAGAGCAATGATAAGCTTGAGCTAACTGAACAGCTTCAGAAGGAACAGCATGTTACCAAAGAGCTTGGAGAGCGTTTGGGGCAGCAAGAAGAGGAGCTGCGCGAGTTACGGGACCAGGTGAGCAGTGTACTCAAGAGTGATTGTTGTGTCCAGCAAAGTCCACCAGGATGAAATAATTTTTCCCAGAATTGGAAGAAAAGAATCTTGTGACATTGTACATATGTAATCTGAATGTGCTGTCCTTCTAGAATTTTCTCACTCCACTTTAAATGTCATCTTAGCTATTGCTGGGCCATGCAGTTGGGCTCATGTGGTTCTTTTGGCGTTTTAAAGCTCCGTTGGGTGAAGATGAGTACATCTAACCCACCAGAGGGTTGGAGTGCTGGCTAATCAAGAGTCATTGTGCATACCTCAGTCATCATGCATAGCTCAGAGTCAGTCCTGATCATGTATGTGGCGACCCATGAACTTTTCATGGGGACTGTGCAGGTTAACCTGGCAAACTTGCCTCCTGAGCTTTAAAAAAAATGTGCATTTACATTTTTTTAAAAGTCAACTGGCATTACTTGCTTAGTTCTTATGCCATAAGCTCCTCAAGGCATTCCAAATATGGAGATTCCTTTAACCAGAGTCTCTTAAGAGAGAGCACACTTGAGTTTCCATCATGCATTGCCAGCAAACCCTTCCAAGAGTGAAGGTTCAGCATGCATTGCCTGTTTTCTGGTGTTCACATCAGGTAGCATGCCATTTCAGTGAGCCATTTAAACAGAGAGAATGTAAACTATAGCGAGTTTGCAGCACTCCAACTCAGTGATTCTCTTTAGTGCTTGAAAGGTTTGAAAGGTGATGTCACAGTTTTCATGTCTCACTGAGACCTCAATCATGTTTGCACAAAATTTTTGCACTTTGTACTGTGTTATTCATGCAGATCTGCAGTGATCACATTTTGGTACATCGAAATTGCTGGTTCAGTATTAGTGGGGTTATGCCATATGAAGCTACTGTCGCAGACACATCTCATGTCACAAACTCCATGCTGGCAGCGTAGTGAGGCTGTTTATTAAAAGCCTCACTGTCCGTCAAATACACATCGAAACTAGCCTGACGCGTTCTTTATTAATTTAAGTTGATGTATATCACTGTAAAAAGCAGCATAAAATATTTCTTATGGTCTTGCAGAAGGTTCTTATTCTTGCACGTATAAAAATTCAATTGTTTGCTCGTTCCGTGCGACAACCGGTAGTATTTGAGTGATGTTCATCCAGTTCCGGCTTTGCGCTATTGGCTAGTCGCTCATAGCACTTCCGGGTGATGAGCAACGAATTCTAGATTTCCAGAACCAAGCGATCGAGCGGCAAGACTGAGCGATCTGTTAAAGCGACGGCCCGTTTGGTCGCTCGAAGCCATTGCTCGTCGCTGTCATGCACAAAATCACTCTCTTGGGGCTTAGCCTTTATGGTCAGTCGCAGTGTCTGAACAGGTATGATACTAAACTATTCTTTCTCCGTGAAGCTGTATTTAATAATAATAATAATAATAATAATAATAATAATAACAACAGTTCGGGCTGCTCACACGGCCGATGCGATGCTCATAGTGTCGAGTAAAGCCAACGTCCTGGCGGATTTGATGAAGCATAGCTTTGCTTGACTTTAGCTGGGAAGCAGAATGTCTTGTTAAGGTTTGTTTTCCACAGGCGCCTGTATTGATTGTCTGTTTCAGCCCTGTGAGCTACTGTGTAATCACGCGTGAGATTTCAGAAAGCTTGAGCAACCTGCCTGGGTTTCCTTCATATCTTAGTGCTACGGTTGGGTGGATGACACTTTTTCCCTTTCACAAATTGTAGAACTTATTTATTTATTTATTTATTTATTTATTTATTTATTTATTTTTATTCGCAATTACATTTGTGTGTTGGGTAATGCAGCTTGCAGCTTGCGGGCTAAGGCCAGTCTAAGTAAAGTACGCTATACTGCTTACCGTTCCGGGCATATGACCATGTATTTGTTGCCCCACTGACATGACACTGGCTGGCTACAGATTTCTGAATGATTAATAAAAGACAGGTTTGTGTACAATAGTTACTGTTTACACAATCAATTTAACCTTGGAAAAGCTCCTGAACTTACCAGAAGTTTTTACCAATGCTAGCTTATTTATGCCTTTACGTTCTGGAAACAAGAGAAGTGAGTAGAGCCACTCTTTATTTGTGATGCCACCTTAATGGAGTGTCACTGATGGCAAGGGAGCCTAAAGTCTCATCATGGCCCGCTCTTCTTGCACCACTAGCTCATGAGCTCCACTCGGAAAAAAAAACTCACAGTGTGAAGCATTTCGTGCTAAATTTAGGTCAGTCTTCATTGTAAACAAAAGTGCTTGTACAGCTTAAATTTAAAATCCCTTCATTCTGTTCTGACCTGACATATATTGGGCACTGCATGCAGATCGGAGGAACCAGTGGTACTTGTGGTGGGTCGACTTTGTGGAGGCACTGTGTCTGTGTGCATTTTGACTCCAATTGTACTGCATAACCTGAAATATTGTGCTGTGATTTGCCTGCCTCATATCTGAGGTACAGACATGATCAGGTGTGATGATGCTTTTTTGACTCCCCAGCTCGCCACCAAGGAGGGTCAAGTGCAGGGCCTTGAGCAACTGTCAAGTCGGGAGCACTATCAGCAAAGTCAGCTGGCTGATCGTGTGCGCCACTACCAGGCCCAGTGCCAACTCACTGAGATACTGCAGCAAGAGCTTGCCCAGGCACAGGTATGCCCACAAAAAGATTTCTCCCCATTATAGACCGTTTGCCTCCCACGAGTACAGCTCCACAGCTCACATCAGAGATATGTATATGATTTTGTTGTCAACCACTGAAGCAAGGTGCAGTGGCGGTGCACTGTGTGCAAATGCAAGACTGCCAGGTGCACAAAGGTTGCATTGCATGAACCATTTTCAGCACGCAGCATGTGCTACATAAGCCCAACCATGTACTGCTGGCCATGGTGTAATGAAGAATGCATCTTGACAAAAGCGAACCACTGTAGGCAATGCAGTAAGATATTGTCCACAAAGTTATTATGGAATAATATTGTTTCAGCCACAAATGAGAGCAATTGCTGACCACTTGTCACAGCAGTATGTGTCATTTATTCAGGTAGGCTGACCATAGATTACTTGAAATGCTATTATTCATGCTCTTGGAGTGGTCATTGTCGAAGAGTGCTGGGCTAGCAAGGCAAAAGTGCTGTGGAAAGCCACTCAAACAGGGGCATAGTGCTTTCCATTCAGTAGAGCGAATGAGCCAGCAGACACAGCTCAATATAGGTGCTCAAGGGTTACTATATACTTTTACATGGTATTCTTAATGAGATGCGGGAAAGCTCACCGATGATGCGGGAAAGTTGCGGGAAAGCTCACTGCCTGTCAACAGAGCGCACGTGGTCTAGGGTGACGGACGGAGTTTGATATATTCATTTTACGTCCAACCCCTTTAGAAATAAAAATTAAAAATGTATGCGACTTTCCAGGTGATATAGAAAGTGTTCGATATGCACAATAATTCTATATATCTGTGTTCGATATATGGAGGTTTGAATGTAGTCACTTAATAACTGAATTAACAAGCATGGTGTCAGTGTGCACGGGCAAACATGAACACATCACACTCGATCGCGAACACTCACTGTCAGAATGTTGGTGTGAGCAACCGCAGCAGTAGCATTGAGCGAAGTGACGTTTGTGCTGTCTATTGCTTCAATGCAAACCGAACGGTGAGAACACAGCACGCACAAAGGTATGGACCATGAGCTGTCTGTAGGTCGCTTTCAAGATACGGCATGCATGGCCGTGCAAAGTATGCAGTTGCTAGTGGAGTAGAAGCGCTGCCTCCCCACTCTCCTCCCTTTTGCGTGCGAGATCGAGCCGTGATCGTCAGTTCTCCTTGCGCCCAGTCACGAAATACACAGTTGCTGCCAGAGCACAATGCTGCCTCTCCTTTCCCTCCCTCCCTCCCATCCCCCCATGGCCTTTCATGGGATGGAAGACTGCATGTTTGCTCTCCACTTTCCTTCCTTGTGTGCGCCTGATGGAGCCACAATCGTCGACTCCCCTCGCTTGCTTTCACTCGCACATACAGCATACAGTGTGTCGCGACGGTGTTATCAGCCTTGGATTTTATGCAGAACATATTATTGCGATGGCAGCGCTGACAGCAAAAATGCACCTGTAGTGTCCATATAATTGCTATCGCAATAAAATGTGTTATTGAGCTGTGTTTGAAGTATTGCATCTTCTTTTTGACAAAGTATGTGTTCGGGGGTGAAAGATTTCTCAAAGGTTTCCCAAGAATTCTGCACAGTCCTCATGTTAAAAATACCCTGTAGACCTTAATTTTGCAATGTGATTGGAAACATTAATGTGCACTGGAACAGTAATATCTGTTACTGTCACTAGAATTATGGTCCTTGCCACAAACTTCTGTCACACTGTAATATCTTCAGCAGTCTCATGAGAGCAGGTAACAAGGGCATCATATAAAGCACCATATTGCGGTGAGCTTCATCTGTCAGAAACTTTAATAATAGCTTTGAAGTTTTTGTTTTACCTATGAAAATAAGCTTTCCGTGCTACCCTATATCTCCTGCACACTGACCCTAATATGAGCATAATTGTGGTGAGAAAATTATGCCAAGCTTATGTCATGAAAGTGCTTTGTTGTTTTTATATGAATTGGAGCAATCAATGCCTTGTAACATGTGAGCACATGCCAATCCATTAGATGAAGGAAATTGAAGCACCACAGTGGTACTGGCATATAAGGGTGCAACATTGAGCTCGTTGATTCTTCTGGGGAATTGGTGAAACTGCGAAAAAAAAATGTGGGCTGAGATGAGGAACAGCACGACGTTAGCACTAGCTAACAACGGTCTTTGTTTATTGCGTCGCAAAATAATTTCTAAAACCACACTTGACTTCTCACAGCATGTCTGGTGACCTTTAAATGGTGAAAAGAGGATAGTCAAGGAAGGAAAAGAAACATAAAAAAGCAAAGGAGAGAACTGAATAAGGTAAGCATAGAAACATGCACTTGTCAGCATACCACTGGCATAATCTAATTGCGAAGCCATTTTCATGTTCTAAGCCTGTCTCAGATACGCAATTACTTTTTTGGTTAGGCTAATAGGAGGCACACTGATACAACTGCTGCCTTTTATGAAAATTGCATATATACTTCAAACACTAAATGCGCACAAATGTCGGGACATTCCTGGAAGTTCGGTGTGCACCCACAAGTTTTGCATTGGGAAACCATCGTGCTACCACTCTTCATTTGCACGTTGTATGCTTGCTCACTTAGCTCTGTATTCAGATATTTCAAGGTTTGCTGTCAATGATCCTTTTCTGGTTCAAGGATCATAAGGAGTCGCACAGTTCTTCAGTGGCCAAAACAGTGATGATCTCCCAGCATCTTCCATCGATCTGAATGACTTGTATTATTCCTTTCCTTTTTAGCAAATTCTTGAAGCTGTAACAAATGTCATGTACAAAGCAGGAAGAGCAAGTTTTTAAAACACCTTTGGTCGAACCACGGAAGCCTTTCTCAAGCTCCTGTACTTCTATGTACTCTCCATGATAATTAACTCTAGGGGTGAATTGCTAGTCCAGATGACAGGGTATATATAGGCTAATGTATGGCTTCTTGTACATCACCTATGTCAGCTAATGTTACATCAGCAAAACCACTCAATGCTGTGTGGTGTGCTTCAGGGCTCAGTGTTAGGACTATTACTCTTTTCTTTATATATATAAATGATCTTCTCACAGCTCTTTTCTTTTCCGGTCAGAAAATTAAAATGGTCGAAAGTCATGCTAATAGGGATCTTTCTGAGATATACCAATGGTTCTTACAAAATAAATTGACAATATGTCAAAAACTAAGCACACCATTTTCTCTAGTCCTTATAAAATCTCAAACAGTTTTAACTGACCTAAGAATTGGCTCAAACCACTTAGAATGAGCTGATCAACAAGTATATCTTGGTTAAAGAGGAAAAGAACCGTGACTTCAGACATGACGTGACGAAGGAGTGGACAGGACGAGCGGTAACTAGCAACTGAGGTTTATTACCATGAAACACATTGCAGCAGAATGTCGCTTCTGCGCGCAGCGTGCCTTGACATACTGATAAACAAAATGAAACACGTGGCAGAAAGCACCCTAGATGACTGTGGAAAGTGCCAAGGGCCCAAATATTGCAGGCAAAAATTCCACAGCGATCACCATGAGGTTGTCGAGCTTGCCGTGGCCCGGACAATTGTCACTTATAAAAAGCACTTGCCGATTCTTTGGTTTGAACTGTCTATCCAGAAAAGGCGCACATACTCTTAAAAAATAGCAGCAGTCATCCATGCTTGCTTGTTACTTCTGTAGATGCATTCCTTAGGAATAGTTGCATTTTGGAAGCACTGCGACTTCTCTGGCTTCCCCAGTATTAACAATCGAAGCTTGTCCTCGCCTGCTGCATTGGCACCAAACAGCACCGTGACACGCTCCTTGCTCTGTTTTCCTCCGTATGAGGATTCGCCAGTGGTAGTGAATGTGCGATTCAGTAACATCTTGTAGAAAAATGCAGCCTCATGTAGGTTGTAGATGTCTTTGTCTTCATACTTTTCAAGTAGAGCTTAACGCTGATCTTGGTGCCATACGTCTACGGTGTCACAGTTCACGGCTGTGCTTTCGCCAGCCATCGGCTTCGAGGTCACGCAGTGTCGTTTCTTGAACCGCTCAGGCCAGCGATTGCTGTACTTGAAATCTTTATGGCCCATTTGGAGGGCAAGAGCTTGGGCTTTTGCAGTAAGTGCAGGTCCATGTATGGGGAAATTTGCATTCCTGGTGTTCTTCACCCACTGTAGAAGTGCACCTTCCACTTTGGGGTGTTTCGAATCGCGATTCCTCTTTCTCTTCGCTGAGAAGCTCTTTTCGAAGCCATCCAGCACAGCTTCCTTGTTTTTCAATACAGTTGATAAAGTAGACGGCGGTATTTCGAATTCCTTCGCGATGTCAGTTTTCTGCTGGCAGCCTTTTTCCACTTGTTTTATCAGCAGAACTTCCTGCTCCAAAGTTGGACACTTTCGCCCGGAGACTGACAGAGCCATTTATCACTGTACACAACAAAGCACACGTGAGGCACACCTAACGAAGCACTCCGAATAACACACAATCACATGATTTGCAGCATGGATCCAAATGCACGTGCCGTTGGCAATAAAGTGACTGAACGCTGCGGGCGACGCAGAAGGCAGCAGCTTCATAATGTCGTCAGGGCATCTCGCTTTCCTTGTCTGTGCCCGCTGGTGATGGTGATGGTTGCAATGGCGGGCTTGGCTTCGGCTTCACGTGTAGTGGAAGAAAGGCGATTGGAGTTGTGGAGACCGAGAAGTAAGAACCGTGGAAGGGCACTCATTGGTGGAAGATTGTGCTCTGGAGGCCAGGCCAGAAGAGGGCAGCTTTGGTGGAGCAGCGATGTCGAAACTGGCAGCAAGGAGGCAAGGAGTTGCATGAAAACGAGTGAGAGGAGTGACTGGCGTCCAAACAGCTTGCAGACTGGAGAGCAGATGAGGAGGGAATGTCTTTCTCTATGAGGAAGGAAAGGCAGTGGCACTTTTATAGGGGGGATGAGAGACTACGCTTTTATAGGGGAGATTAAGACTACGAGAGCATTGCGCTGCAAAGCGCCGCAAATGCCGTGGCTCGAGTTTGAGGTTGTGTTTGTTGTGCTCAAAAAACGATTCGCCGCTCATTGTGGGTATGCAGAACGATCGTGAAAACTGAATGTTTTTGCAGTAGGGGCTTTGTATGATCACTGGGCAATTTTCTCCCGAGGTTTGCAGCCGTAAAGTTTTTCAGCGCACCATTGTGGACAACACTGTGCTAATTCTACAGTTCGTGAACCGTCACATCCGCGCCATGCTAGGAACAAAATAAATGATCCTACTATGCATTTAGACCGTTTGTCTAAAGTCAGACGGCACGAATCGAGCATGAACGGCTAGAGAAAATTGCAGAGGAAATACCAGCTTGCGTTGACCCCGCCATGTGGACAACCTGACTCGCCTCTGGCAATGCTCGGATTTTTCGTGTTTTCAGCAAGTTATCGGTCTGTTTGCATTGCCAAAGTGCAACGAAGCTAGGGCTGGTGTCTTATTGCAATGCAGGCCGATTATGGCAAGTGGCGAGCAAATTTCTAGACCGGCTTCCCCAAAGTCGTCTTCTCAATTTGTTAACGTAGCTGCTCGCGTCGAATATGGCACTTATTATTGGAGGGACACTTCTTTTGTGCTTTCGGCACGTTTCAGTGCCAGAAGTGCTCTTTACAGCGGTAAAACTTTGCTCATCGAGCGCACCCCATGGAATGCTACGGTGTAAGTCTCCTGCGGTCTTTTGGACACTTTTCGGCATCCAAGAGACCGCGGTTTTCTGGCATCGCAAAGCGTCTGGAAAACTTTATTTTCATGTGGATTCTATCACGGGGGACACCAGCGATGCGATTGCGACCGAGAATAACGGTTCAGGCGCGCTGCACCATGGAATTGGACAGCTTCCATTCACTCCACAGTAAACAGCGGGGAGCACTTGGCACTCGCTTGGTACCCATTACAGGCGGTCATCGGTCGTGGGTTTGGTACATTTGTGGCCTGTTCGGTGCCTGCATGAGTCTAATTCTCTGGCAGTATTAATTTGACACTGCAGGCGCAAAAA
This sequence comes from Dermacentor andersoni, assembly GCF_023375885.2. Taxonomy (NCBI): domain Eukaryota; kingdom Metazoa; phylum Arthropoda; class Arachnida; order Ixodida; family Ixodidae; genus Dermacentor; species Dermacentor andersoni. The sequence goes on from NC_092814.1 coordinate 175,391,745, forward strand.
GGTCACCACCGCCGAGCAGTGGGGATGCCTCCACTCGGCACTTCACTCTAAACAGGTTAAGCTCTTCGTGCACTTTGAGTAACGCAGCTTAAAAATGCATGTGTTTGGGTCGGGACCAGTAGAAATCTTGAATAAGGCAATATTTTGAGTAAAGCAATTTCATTATAACGAGGGATTACTGTATTCATATTGTAAAAAAGAGCCCTTCATATAATTAAACATTGTAAATTGACAGATAGAGCCGCTCCACTCTTTGGTGATCTAAATATTACGCCATTCTTTTGCTATGAGGGATTCTGTTGATTTAACCTTCCAATTGTTAGCAATGCTTATGGTAAAAGAACTATTGTCTATGCTGCTGTCATATTATGGAACAAAGTACCTACAAACTTTAAAGATGGGTCATGTTTCAATTGCTGATATCAAAAAGTTCTTCAGAAGTGATCAGTATGTGAGCCAATTGTAAACTAATGTTTGTTTCTTTCTTTCTTTCTTTCTTTTTTTCTACTTTTTGTGTTACTATTGTATAAGTTCTTGTGCGTCTTAATTTTCATATTTGTATGCAATCATTGTATAACTTTGTTATAGTACACGAAATTGGTGTACAATGCCGAGTTGTCTCACTACCATATCTAGCACTTCGTGCGTGGGCCCATGTCTAGCCAAGGAGGCTAAGGGCCCAGATGATTTACATGTGCCTTTTTTACCAATGGTTTACCATTGGTTTTACCATAAATTGATTTGATTTGATTAGTGTTGACCAGCATAGAAAGGACTTCAGAATATGAGTTATGCTACTGCTTCCAAGTGGTTAAGTTAAGATGTTTTGATACAATGAGCACTTGGTTGTCCTCAAGTGCAACCAGGGTGTGGTACACCACCTCAGATTCTAAGAATTTAAAAAAAATTTTTCGTGCTTCATGTCAGATTTTGTGTGTGAGTTCCTGGGAAAGCAACAGCTGTGCTTTCTCAACCTGAAGCTTGTGTGTCTAGAAAACATTAGGTGGTACTGCTCTACCTCCGCCTATTCCCCTGCTTGGAAAATGGGCTGATGCCATTCACCACTACACATTCAAAAGTCACAATTGCAACAGGCACTTTCAAAAATACACTCTTCAGGTCCTGTGAACACAACTGCGACTTTAGTGTCTCACAGCAAGAAGGGAGGTTGCTCGCCTCTGAGCTTCCCAGAGCGATCCTGAGAAATATTGCCAACAGGCTTTTGTCAGGGCTTTTGGGGGGGAACTAGTGTAGACCACCTATAAGTTATAACGCAAATTGTTAGAATCACGAATATCCACACTGTAATGTAACCATAACGTCCAAGTGCTACAGTCACTGCATGATGCAGAAAAAATAACACGAAGAAAAAAAAAAATAGCTACCGAAGTTTTGGACACTGTACGGACTCTTGTTTGATTTTTCGGACTGATCCTCGCTCACAATGTCAAAAACATGGTGGCCGTGAACAAAACTTTCGCTATTCTGACTGTCACCAGAGCCCAAAGTTTCGTTCTCAAGGTGGTTTCTCTGCTTTTTGAGTTGCATACGGTTGCTGCGAAGAGTCTTGTCAACTCCACACCAAACTGCAACTTTGATTGCCTATTCCGAACTATAACATAACTATAACATCTAGTACCCATGGTCAGCGCATGAAGCCGACAAAAAAAAAAAAGAAGCAATCGAAACTTCGGATGCCGTATGGTGTCTTGCTTGATATCAGAGTGATTTGCCTCCGCGATGTTGAAAACATGGTGGCCGTGAACAAAGCTGTCTCCATTCTGGCTGTCACCAGTGCCCCAACTTTCGTTGTCGAAGTGGTTTCTCCGTTTTTTGAGTGCCATTTTCAAGTGCCAGTTTTGTCAATTCTGCACCAAAGTGCAACTGTGGTCACCAATTTCTGACAGCACTGGTTAGCGTGGGTGGCCTTGCCAGCATGTGTGTCGAGCGGCATGACATGTGTGCATCTGTCTGCAGCGTGCGTGAAAATCGGTACAGATCCATGGGTGATCAGCCGGCAACTGCCATGAAAGCTTACCTAGTTTGTACGTATGCAAACTGGTAGGATTGGCAAAAACTCATGTATGGGCACAAAGACTTAAAGCTCCGAGCTGAATTTGCAGAACACAGTATAAACTCACAACGTCACAGAGTCAAGGTTTGCACACGAGACATCCGATATGCACTTTGCGACGGGTGAACGTGAAACGCATCTACGGCTTTGGCTATCATGAAATTTTCAATGGGTATTATTTCAACTTGGCCGGGAACAATGCCCTTTTCTCAATGTATCGTATAAAATGACCAGCTGAAATCATTGTATTTTCATATCAATGAAAGCAGAGTTGTACACCCACTTATTTCTGTATGTAATCATGACTGGGTGAGGAGGAAGTTCCACGATATCTAAAGGCGCGCGGTCTATCCATGCTTCAGTAAAACAAACATACAGAAAAATTGTTAACAATATTTCCGCAGTGCTCTCTGCCTGATAATTCAGACATTTTGGCGCCCTCCTCCATGTGTGAGAAATCGGTCAATGACTGTATTAACTTTCTGGCACACAAACTGAAGAGCTGAAGAGTGACAATGCGCATGCGTTTGGTGCAGAGCACATGCACTGCTTACAAGTGGCCAGAGCAGAAGAGGCTTCTCCATTGCCTAGAGCCCCCACCCCACCCTCCACGGTGTGCATACCACGTGACATAAAATGTGCTGCCACTGCGAATTTTTTTTATTTACCTGTTTCTCGTTAATTCACTCCGTATCTCCTCCTCCTCCGCATTGCCTAAGCACTGCCCTCATCTGTCTCCTCTCTGCTGTCACATGTTGAGTAGCACATTCACTGCCTTGCGTGTCTCCAGCAGTCATATCATAACCAGTATTTCGCCTCGCATGGCTGGACTAAAGAGGTATGCGTATACATGGAGTTGTATGGGAAGGTAAATGGGAGTCGGAAAAGACCGCTTTATATCTGGTCCTGCACTATAAACGGTTGCATTATAACTGGTCTGAACTGTAGATTGAAAGCTCTGCCAGCAAAAAGCAAGGCAAAAAGCATCTTTCTCCATGTCCACAATACGTTCCACAAGATCAAAAAGGTGGCACAAAAGGCAGACATCAAAGTGTTTTTGTTGGTACCGTATAAGCTTTCAAGCTTGAATGATTGTGCAGGAAAGTGAACCTAGAAGACCTCAGCAGTACGATTTCTGGCGGCAATGCCAGGTTGCTTATCAAGTGCTCAGTAGGGGTGACTTACAGTGTGCTATGTCATATGTTTGCTCTTATGTAAGACAAGCGGGGAGATGCCTCAATAGGCAGATGAGTGAATATGTGACTTGTATGTGTGAACCAAGAGGCGATAGCATGATGGCTGCCCACTGCAAAACCTGTAGATGCAAATTTGACTTTCAGAAGCCTAATGTGCTTGAAGCACTTCAAGGACACTTGTGCACGTTTAGTGTTAGAAACCTATGTAATTATCACGAATGGCAGCAGTTGTGTCTGTATGCCTTCTATCAGCCTAACTGAAAAAACAAACTGTTTATCTCAGCCATGCTTAGAACGTGAAAATGCCCTTGTAGTTAGACTAGGCCAGTGGTATGGCGGGAATATTTTTCTGTGCTTTCTTTATCCAAATCATTCCTTTTCCCTTTCTTTTCTTTTCGTGTCAGTTGTTTACTCTTGCCCCATTCAAAAGTGCTGTTCTTTTGCTGATGTATGTTCCGATCACCCAAATTGGCACACTGCCACTAGACGTTCTGTGGAAAATCACATGTGGTTCCAGAACTTGCTTATTGTGTGATGCAGTAAACAAAGCTGTTAATCAGTGCTCGTTTCATGTCTTTCCATATCTCAGCGGACGTTTCTTGTGCTGTTTCCACACATCCCAAGATGGTGGTGCAAAGTTTTATTCACAGTGTGTGACATGGTGAATATTGATGGCCATTGCAGGTTCACACTGGTTTAAAATTAGAAATATTTGTACATTAGCAACTCATCGTTTTCAAGATGGCTGGGGCCCTTTATGAAAGCTATGATGGTTTACAGTCAGAACCTTATATGAAACATTTGTTAGCTTTGACACCTGTCAGAATTATTGGTATTGAACTCTCGTCTCACTTAATTTTGTCCTATTTTCTTCTGTGGCTATGCTAGTTGGCAGCAGGTAGTTTCTGCTTACTCTACTCAACCCTGTAAGCATACAAAGTGTGTTTAAAAAGCATGAAATTTGTTTTGTTTTTTTCCTGTATCATGTTAGGAATAAAAGGAGTATAGAATTAATCAGCATTGAATTCATGGAAGTCCAGTGTAGTGGCGATTCAGCAGTAGTAGGTAGTAGGCAAATACATCGGCACAAATGGACATAAGTGCAAGTCATGGTTAGCACTGAGTAAAGTGATGTCAAAACATAGTATTCTGATCAGATCTCTATTTGCTATATGCTAGCACCACAAGTGTAGGGACCAAGTCAAACATTGACAATGCATACCAGGTGATCTAATGCTCACACAGTGTATGTGTTACAAGGAAAACAGGACAAGCAGTTACTTTCATGGGTGGGTTTTCTTTGTGCTAGACCACTTTATTATAAAAGCCAGCTAGCCCACCAATAAGTTTTGAGGATTTCCCTTGAAACACTTTTAACATCTCTAAGTCAGAGTCCTTTCTCTTACTCACCATGCTGCTGCTGTCCTCTTTCACACATTTCTCACATTTTTGTGCTAGCTGTTGAATATACATAATTTTGAATACTGTTTGAAAACTACGCTAGGCTTCCCGCAGTTTACAGCTATATGTCCCAGTGTGTGGCATTTATAACAGCGGATCGGCCTAAAAGATTTGAATTTTCTTTTCTGTTCCTTTTGTACGGTTTCCACGTAAAGTTTCTCCTCACTCTTTTCTGCGGGCTTTTCATCCACGTCTACAGGCTCCGATCGTCTAGTCTGCGAACCCCTTTTGAATGGAAATGGTTTCCGGGGTCCATTTCAACCGTCCCAATTTCCATCCTCGGCGTTCAGCTTTCTACGGGTTGCGTACTCTTCGGCTAATTCAGCCGCCCTTTCCACAGTGTTTACATTCCCTCTGTCTTGCACCCACAGTTTCACAGCTTGGGGGATGGTTTTGTAAAACTGCTCTAGGCACATGCATTCAATGATCATGTCTCTGCTGTCGTACGCTTCCGCGCTTTTCAGCCACTCGACTAGGTTGGCCTTTAAGCCGTATGCAAACTCCGGATACCCCTCGCTATCTTTCTTGCCTGCGCTCCTAAACCTTTGCCGAAAAGCTTTGGCTGAAAGGTGGTATTTCTTCAGGAGACTAGCCTTAACTTTTGCATAATCATATGCATCCTGTGCACTCAGTCTGGCAATTACTTCCGCCGCCTCACACGGCAACATAGACAGCAACTGCTGTGGCCATGTACTCGGACCGAAGTTCATCTTTTCGCAAGTCCTTTCAAAATTGCATAGGAACAAGCCTATGTCGATCCCGACCTCAAATGGCTTTAATAGCCTGTCCATGCAGTATAATTCTGCCTCACTTGATCGTCCCGGAGCCCCTTCACTTCCTTGAGACAACTCCAAACGTTTGCTTTCAAGTTCCAGTTGCATTTTTCTTAACTTGCGATCTTTATCGCGTTCCTCCCTTTCTTTTCTCTCTCGTTCTTTCTCTCTTTTTCAGAAGTTCAAACCCAATTTCAATTTCTTCCTCACTGGCCTGTTCGGAAATTAGCTTCAGTAATTCCGATTTTAGCATTTCTTTGCGTACATCTAGGCCCAGTTCCTCGCCAACAATCAACAATTTGTCTCTCAGCAGTGTCCTTAACTCCATGATTGCTGCTTTACTGCCTTGGTCCTGCTCGCTAAATCTAGCTAGGAAAACACAACCTAGCTAACACTCAACAATCTAGCTTCCCTACTGTTCTAAACAGAACAACCACAAAATGAAGCCTAGAGAGTCAAAGCAAGAACCAAGCACTCACCGCAGACACAGCACCACGTCGCAATGTCCATCTCACCGCTGTCAGCCAGTTGTCAGGATTGGGGGCTCAATCCCATCGCTCGTGGTCCGTTGTCAAGATTGGAGTCCGGCATGAATTAGAAGGTAGCTGGCCCATGCTGTCGTCCAACTTATCCACGCTGAGGACGTTGATGAAGGGAAGGACTGCTTCTCATCGAGAACGAGGAATAAGGGTTTATTTACAGTATTTACATGCAGTTCATCAGTCTAGCATGACTGCGAGAGAAAGAAGGTCAGTCTAACATGACTGCTTGAGAGAGTGTCTCAGTCTAACATGACTGCTTAAGAAAGTGTCTCGAGCATCCGCACAACAGCCGTTTATAAACACTTGGTCCTTCCCCGATTCCAAGGTAGTGGAAACGTTTGTACAGTCATCGTAAACACGCCGCCTCTCCACGGGACAGTTTACACACACCCACGCACACACACACACACACACACACAGGTTCTCGGTCCGAAACCGACATCACACGAATTTCGTAGAACTCAGAGCCCCGCGCAGTGCGCCCGGGTAGCCTTTGTCTTGCGTCTTGGTCGGCGTGGGGGAAGGAGTGTCTGACGGCGTTCCCGCAACTACTCCCCCACTCATAGCAGATCAGGTCCGCGTTGGGGAGTTCGGTAACAATAGTTGGCCCGCCGAACTCATTCCGTCACAACGGTGACGAGGCTAGAGCGTAACGGTGGCGCTTTCAGCACAAAGCCTGCTTCGTCAAACGCATCCTAGCTGAAGCGACGGAGAGTGGAGGACGCGCGTATTGTTCCCGACACAGTCGACTTAGTCACGCCGTGGCTAGAGGTTGGCGGCGGCGCTCCAGGAAAAGATGATGCCCGCGGTCGCAACTGGTTGGCAAAACTTGCACTGCAGCTGGCCTTTCTTAACACCCCCCATTCTGCGCAGTTCTGCCAACAGATCGTCGCTCGTGCTCGTCTTTGTTGGTTGCGTAGAAGTCATTCCTGGCCATGTGGTTTCTCTGCCTCGTTCGACTCACCACCGAAACGGAAGATGGCGGATCCGCCAGCTGATCATAGGCAGTGCACAACGTCGCCGGTAATCGTCACGAAAGTGCTTGCTTAAGATAGCAATGGTGACAGTGACGGCAATTGTGGCAGCGATGACGCAGTAGGGCAGGCTGCCTCAATGGTCCTTGCAGGATACCCTGCAGATGATTGAAGTCTCTCTGGGGCTTTGTATTCATGAGGGACCTTCCGCTGCACTACGTGGAGCACCTGGATGCCTTGGAGAAGGATGTCGGCAAGCTTCGCATAAAGCAAGCAAGGCTGGTGGACATGGGGTTTTCTTGTGCCAGCCAGTGAGAAGTATGTGGCAAGATGGTTGTGGCGATCTTGCCCCTGAGCCTCTTCTGGATTTCTCAAGCTGACAGGCTGGTGTGCCAACCTTCTCGCATTCTTTAAAAGGCCCCTTTGGGTCGCCAAAGCGGTGCCTCACCGCAGCTTGCATGTCGCTTACTGCCTGTGACCCCTCTTTGCATTTGTTATAGCAGTGCCATTCTTGAATGCCGACAGTCACGGCGTGTTACACACGATCGGAGCACGCAGGAAGCAGAGTTACACAGTTGAATGAGTGAACACAATCAGCAGCTGGATAAAGGAATGTGGCGGGGAAGGGGACTGGCCTCCCCGCCATTGTAGTTTTCTCGCAACAGCTCTGCCATCCCCTTAATTTGATTTTTTTTCATGCAACCCAGTTATAACAATTATCAGTTATAACAGTGGACTTTTTGTGGCACTTGAATATTGTTATAAGTATGTTCAACTGTATTCATATTCTTAAAAAGATGTTTGATTGTACTCTATCAATAGTTATCTATCAAATCCAAAGAGCTTCTAATGATGTTACCTCGCTATTTTAACCAGGGTGACAATTAGTACATATATTTGCAGTGCTTTTGGGCATATTTTGTTCCAGGCTCGAACAAATGCCTTGGTGACGCAGAACTCAGACCTTCGAAAGGCATTGGCTGAAAGGGCACAACTGGCTGTTGATGTGCAGGAGAAAGATTCTAGCAAAGTCCATGACTTGGTAAGATCTTCCATTTCCCTCTTTCTTACCCATTTGAAATTTAGGATTGAAATAACTCGTTACAAAACCAAGTTAATCTGCAGTCAAGTCCAGTCATTAGCCTCAAACTGTATTGACTGTTTGTCATTAGTGCCCTGGCGTGCTGGTGTATCCTCAGATTCTCATACAGGACTGGTTTACTAGGACTTGTGCCTGTATGCTTCAGTAGAAACAAACTGATGAGGGCCACAATCATAACACTGGATGGGATGAAAGTTGCTTTTTACATGCAGAATGAAAGCAGCAGGATTCCATGAAAGATAGAAATATGGCCAAAATCTCATAAATTAGACTTAATTGATTTTTAGCATGTTATACTCACATCATTCAGTAGCACAAAAGTTAACTTTTTTTTTTTCCGAGAGTGTATATTTTAGAAGAAAAATACAAAATTCCTTTGCAATGCAGGTGCTGTTTCCATGCACCATGTGTTGTTGCAAATTTGCAGTGATTTAAAATACGAAATAACATGACTATAATGAGCCTCTATTTTTTTTTTTTTTTTAAGTAGACATATTGAAGAGTTAGCTAGAAGGGTTTGAGACTTCTGTGGGTGAAAGAAGTACTGTAAACACCACATATAATACTATATGGGAATCCGGAGCAAAACTTGAGTAAAAAATTAGGCTCAAAATTTTGGTTTCATTGTTGCTGCACGGCTACCATCATCCTTATCGTCCTCTAGTGTACAGGAGGAGGTGCCATCTTGAGACGGTGTAGATTTAGCCGCCATAATATGCTGATATAGCAAGCAAGTGCGCACCTCGGCAGCATATGAGCTAACATACTAACCACGTGAAGGCAAACTACATTTTTTCTCTACAGTGTAGCAGCAAAATTTCAGGACCGCAAAAGCATTGCTTGGTTGCCTTCAGGAGGAAGTTTATTTTAGCTGCAGAGAATATTGGCAACTGTGCCACCAGGAGGTAGTTCACCATTTTAATAGAAGTTTCTCACTTGTATTGTACATGAATGCAACTTTCTTTTTTTTTTCACGTTTTCGCTATCCTCAAATCCCGCCTCTTATTTTATGCTGTCCGCATTATGTACAGGTTTTTGTAGTATATAGTAGACTGGATAAATGAAGCTGCTGAAACAAAAATGCTGGATAAACGGGACGAGGGCACAAACTTTGGTTGGCTACCCATTGGAACAACGTTAACAAACTGGAACCGAAATGCACCTACCTCATCAGCCGTTGTACTTCATATGAAACAGGGGTAGGCGGACAAACACGTGAAATGGTGACTCCAAATGGTTAGGCAAATCCAATCGATCAGCCAGTTATGCTGTTGGAGCATTAGCAGCTGCTCTGCGACATCCACGTCACCTATATTTCGCGTTCCTTGGTGGATAGTGAAAGCGACAGTCAGAAAGTGAGTCCGCATGAACAAATGCATTGTGCAAAAGAAGCTATGTTATTTCAACCAAAGTACAATAACCTGTTTTTTTCACAACAGTCAAATAAAACATGTGATGCTTCTAACATGAAAAAATTTTTTTTGATTTTTGGGTCCTTTTCATAAATTCTGATCAATTGAAATATCTTTTCTGTCCCTTCGAGTTCCGTTAAAGCAGAGTCTGCTGTGTTTCTAAAAAACTTAATAGGCAACAATTCCTGTAACATGGGGATTTGCCAGGATGCAGTGATACGCCCAAAATAAAGGGTTAACAGGGCAACGAAGATGCCAGAAAACTTCTCAGATTTGTGGAAATGATCTCTTATTGCAATAAAGAGGTATCTTGTGCTCATAAAATGAATACATATGTATAGAACTCGTTTTTATAATTATATTAAGACTCGGGCTCTTGCATACAAATGAAAATATGTGTCCCTGATAAAACATTCCTGTAGCCTTTTTTTTTTACAGCAACTATACGAGGTTTAGCTTAAATGACATACTCTTTTTTGTTTATATATTTGTTTCTATTTGCTCATTTACAGCAACCTTCGACTGCCCTATATCAAGCAGCATGTTGATATCTACTATTTGAGCGGTTTTTACAGCAGGATTTTAAGATATTCTTAAAAATATTTGCATTGCTTGTCAAAGGACAAGCATTTAGTCAATTCCATCAAAGCTGAATAAACAGAAGTCAAATGTATTTTAGTGAACGGTTTCTATATATAATCATGGTGGCCCAAACATCTCTGGCGCTTTTGGTGCATAGCTGCTATTAGTTCTAAAATACACTATATGAGAAGTTGGCTGATTTTGTGATGAAATTTTTCAAAAAAGTTTTTCCTTTAAGAAAACTGGCAAAGTTTGTCTACTACTTCCGCAATACTTTCTCTTTCTGAAAGTATGTCGCGAATTTCAGCGCTCCAGAAATGGACCGAGACAATTCAAATATGTTAGAGAACATCTATATCGAAGAAAAAAAATAACGAAAGAAAAAAAAACAGCAAACTACCCTGACACACTATAAACACTATCCACACATGAGACACTCCGAAAACTAGCTACACACATAAAAAAACAAACAAGCCCTCAACTACATATTGTTCCTCCACTCTACTAACCAACGCAGCGTCACAAGCAAATGAATGTTCTCACCGTTGCCAGTCGGTGTCGAACTCCTGCCCAGCGTGGCAAAGGACGTTGGCCTGCGTGCTTCTGATGCAGTGTGGGCGTCGACCTCCGTCGAGAGCGATGAGGTTATGATCTTCCGTAGAGACCCACGTGGCACTGGATGTGGTCTGGGTATAGTCGGCTGTTGTGCCGCTAACGTGACCAGGCGATTGCCTTCGTGGCATGGACAGCAGCCGGTTACGGCAGTGTGGGGTTGAACTGGGGCTGCAGAACACAGCCACAGCAACGCAGTCGAGGCTCAGGAGCTGGAGTCGTTGCTGGCCCACTCATGAACGTCCCCTCTCCGGTCCGTGGTCCCCGAAGCTGCTGCCTCCCATCTCCAGAGCACAGCTGGAGATGTCACCGTCTTGCTTTGTGATCACATTAGCAATGCCTGCTCATCTCCGCCTGCATCTGCTTTTTCTTAATTCTTTCTTCGTCTTTCGCGCTTCAGATGCTTCACATTCTTCTCGCCTGCGGGTCCCTTCTCCATTACGTCAACCGGCGTATTCGTCTTTTTCACATGGTTTATGACATAGGCCCTCATTTCAAGAGTTTTTTGCACAAAAAACTGCTCATCGCACGCTTGTCACACCAGGCTCGAAATGAATGATCACAATGCCACTCCATATGTCCACTGTCCATACATCTCCTCGCGGCACCAAATTATTAATCTCTTCACTGCACTTAAGCACAACTCTCTGCACAGCAAAAATACAATTTACACTGATTGTTGTCTTGTGAATTAACATCCAAACCTAAGCAACTCAACTAAAAAAAGTCAGCACCCACGTTTTCTCTCCCTGTAATATATTTGACATGAAAACAGTACTCTTGCAATGCAAGGCTCCACTTCATTACTCTTCCGTTTGTCAACTTAGCCTTACTCAAGAATTCCAACAGCTGGCGGTCCGTTTGTATTCTGAAACACTTGCCAAACAGATAAATATGGAACCTTTTGACAGCCCATACCAATGCCAGGCATTCTTTCTCCACTGTAGAATAATTTCTCTCTGCATCATCGAGCTTCTTCCTGGCATAAAATACTGGATGTAAAACCCCGTCCTTTTCTTGCAAGAGCACCGCTCCCGATGCCTTGTTGGACGCATCAGTCCGCAACATGAACTCATGCTCCATATTTGGGGCTAAGAAGATTGACGGTTCCGCCATTTTTTCATTTAGTGTTTCGAAGGCTTTACTATGTGATGAGCTCCATTTCACCACATTACTAGCACCTTTCTTTGTAAGTTCTACTAATGGCACAGCTATATCGGCATAATGAGGTATAAACTCTCTGTAGAATCCCGTCAGCCCTAAGAATGATTGAACCTTTTCTTGGTTTTTGGTTGCCCCACCACTTTGATTTTTTCTAAAATGCCCTCTTTAGCAGCAATTCTGCCCATGCATAACTTATGTCCTGGGGAAAAAAAACGCTTGGAAGGCAAATTCACATTTCATTGGCTTAACGGTTAACTTTGCACCCTTGATCCTTTGAAACAGCTCTTCTAATGTTTTTAAGTGCTCCTCCCATGTGTCAGTCGCAACCAGGATATCATCAATGTAGTGCTCTACATTTTGCATTCCATGCAAGACTCGTCTCATCAATTTTGTGAATACTGCGTCAACTGTTTTTAACCCAAAAGGCATGTACTTAAAGTGGAAAAGTCTGCTAGAATACGAAAATGCTGTTTTCTCCTTGGATGATGTTTCCATGGGGATCTGCCAGTAGCCTTTCGCCGAGTCCAGCTTTGAATAAAACTTGTTGCCTGTGACTTTCGTGAACACAATGTCAATCCTCGGTATAGGCTTGGCGTCCGCCTTCAGGACGTTGTTCAAACATCTGAAATCCATGCAGACTCTGTTTGAACCATAGGTCTTCTTGATCACGACTAAGGGTGCATTGTATGCCAAGTTAGTCCTTTCTTTTATTCCCTGATGCAGCATTTTGTCCACTTCTTTCCCTATCGATTCTTGCACCGCCAGCGGTAGAAGGTACTGCTTCACATGCACCGGTTCCTCAGTCGTGCATTGCAGTTTGCATTGCACTAATTCGGTACTTCCTTGAAGGTCTGAAAACAAATCGCTGTACTTGTACAGTAGAACCTTCAGTTCCGCATCCTGTTTTCCCGAAAGGGATGGGTTAATTCTCACATTTTCTACACCCATACTCTTTTTGGAGCTGTACGTGGGCATTTCTGCCTCACCAGTTTCGTCGGTTACGACCATGCAGGCTATTGTGGAATCTTTTTTTGTCTCTCTCTCTTCATACTTCTTTAACATGTTTATGTGAAACACCTTCTCATGACTCTGTATGAGGAGTTCATGATCAACATCATTCTTCTTTTGAGTCATAGTAAAAGGCCCCTTTCACTGCATCAGTAGCTTGTTGCTATCGCTGGAAAGGAGGACTAGAGCCTTGTCTCCTGGCGTCAGGCCTCGATTCACTGTCCTCTGGTCGTAGTACTTCTTGTGTCGGTGTTTTGCCTGCTTCAAGTTCTGGTGCACCACTCTGCATGTTTCTTCTAATCTTTCTCTCAACTCCAATACGTATGTATATGTGGTCTTTAGCTCTCTCCCAATTTCTTAATTTGCCCATAAATCTTTGAGAATCTCCAGTGGTCCTCTCACTGTTCTTCCATACAACATTTCAGATGGCGAGAATCCGATGCTTGCTTGTGGTACCTCCTGGTAGGCGAAAATGAGAGCCGGCAGATACCTGTCCCAGTCTTCGGGCCTCTCTTGGCACATTCTCCTGACCATAGTTTTAATCATACCATTGAATCTTTCGACCAACCCATTAGATATTGGGTGATACGACGTCATCAATCTCTGCTCAATGGACATTAACCTGTTGACCTCCTCCATCAATTCTGACATAAAGTTTGATGCTCGGTCACTCAACACTTCCTTTGGGACCCCATACCGCGCAAACATCTCGAGGAGAACTTCTGCCACCTGTATGGTGTCAGTGGTCTTCAATGCAACTGCATCTGGATATCTGGTAGCCACATCCACCAGCGTGAGCACATAACAGTTTCCCTTGCTAGATGCAGGTGTTATGGGGCCTACTATTATGTCTATGGCCACTCTGTGAAACGGCATGTGGACAATGAGCATGTCCCCAAGTGGTGCACGCCCCACTCGCCCTTTTGGTACCGTTCTTTGGCACACATCACAAGACCTCACGTATCTGTTCACGTCACTCTGAATTGCGGGCCAAAAGAACTCTTCTGTAATCCTGGCTAGGGTGTTTTTTATGCTCTGGTGACCAGCCATGACACTATCATGTCCTAATCCCATCACTGTCTCCCAAAGGCCTTAGGCACAATGAGCTGCTGAGCCTCTCTGCCCGAGCTGAATATGCATCTTCTATATAAAAGACCATTGTGCATAACAAACTCAAATGTAATGCGGCTTCTTTTCCTTTTCACTAATTCTCCTATCTCCTTGTGGCACGATCTGACCGACTCGTCCTTGTCTTATTCCTCCCTGAAATGAGCGGGCGTGATTCTTAACCACTGAATTGCAGGTACCTTCAGGGCTGCCATGGGTGCCTTGTTCTGGGTTTGGGCTCTGGTCTGTACAGCCAACGATATACCTGGATGGCATATCCAGGTTGCCACTTCTCATGAATTATTGATGTACAGCTGTTGCTTGCTCACTTCTTGACGGGTTGTTCACCACAGTCATTCATCTGTCTTACTGCGACAGCTGTACTTCTCTTCCAGCTCCAATCTGGATCATCCATTCTCCGTTCTCCAGATACATTTCATAGAATTTGATTGTATAATAGCTCTTCAAGGTATTTTGCCTTAATCCACCCGGTATCATACGGTGTGGAGACTTGGATACAGGCTTCAAGTAGGTACCTCCCTGTGTTGTCAGCCAAGGTAACTTGCGTTAGTGCTCCTCTCAGATCTTCATCACATACCAGGCTCCTCTTTACTAAAACCGCATTTGTGCCGCTATCTATTAGCACTGTTACCTGTTGTCCATGAACCTCTCCTTCTATGACAGGTAGAGCTTGTTCCTTTGGGTCTCCTTCCTTCCGCTTTTCCCTCGGTATCTGTTGGCTCTCTTGAACCTGGTTCACCTCTGCACAGTTCGGTTGCAAGTCTGTTTTTCCGCACTTGCCTATTATGCACAGTTTTTTGTGAAGTGCCAGACCTACACTCATTCGCACAGTGTCCCTTTCTATTGCATAATTGACACACTATATGTTGGAGAAAGCGGTTGTTCCCTACGTGACAGTTAACAGCATGGTGCCCGGTACGATTACAGAGGAAACACCTTAACTGGGGTGGGTGCACGGTTTCCTGAGGCTCATATTTTGCCTCGCCTACTTTCTCTCTGGCTAGGTCCTTTTTCACTCTTCCTAGGTTTCTCAGCCCCTGTGCCTCCAAAAATTGATCAGCGTGTTCAGCTAGATCGTTGAGTGAATCCAACTTTCTCTCTTTTAGGAAGACACCCAGGTTATGGCTACAGCAAGCTAAGAATTGCTCACTGACAATGCAATCACGAACCCCTGTACAAGTCTTTGCGACATCGGCCATTTCCACCCACCGGTTAAAATAATTTGTCAGGCGGCACTCAAATTGCTTTCCCGTTTCTGCGTCTTCCGTTTTGCAGTTTCGGAATCGCTCACAAGAACCTTTCGCTGTAAGTTGGAATCTTTGTAGTAGTGCCTTCTTAACATTGTCATGGTGTAGGCTGTCGGAGGCGGTCATCCTCCCAAAGACATTCAGTGCCTCGCCTACCAGGCAAAGAGTTAGGGCTGTGGCCCATTCGCTCCGGTCCCAGCCTTGTCCGAGGGCTATTCTTTCGAGCCGGTGCAAGTATGCATCCAAGTCGTCACAATTTTCATCGAATGGTGCCATTAGCTTACGTGGACAGATTTTGTTGGCTTTTGGAGACTACGAGCCGGAGGACACTGACGCCAAACTCTCGTCATCACGGTGGCCCTCTGTTACTTGTGCCAATCTCAGTTTGAGTTCTAAAATATCCTTCCTAGCATGCACTTCCCATGCTTCCGCACATGCGACCTCGCATTCTTTTGGAAGATCTCTCTCTGTTTCTTAATAAATTTCATGACTTCTTCCTTCAACAAATCAAATTCTTTCACTAAGGCTCGAGTCTTGTCCCAATCCATTTTCGGATAAAAAAAAATTCACGACGGGGCAGGAAAAATCAATCCTGGCAGGCTTGCCAATTGTCACGAATTTCAGCGCTCCAGAAATGGACAGAGACACAATTCAAATATGTTAGAAAACATTTATCTCGAACAAAAGAAAATAACGAAAGAAAAAAGAAGAACGGCAAACTACCCTGACACACTATAAACACTATCCACACACGAGACACTCCGAAAATTAGCTACACACATAAAAAAACACGCCCTCAAGTACATATTGTTCCTCCGCTCGACTAACCAATGCGATGTCACGAGCAAACAAATGTTCTCACCGTCGCCAGTCGGTGTCGAACTCGTGCCCAACGTGGCAAAGGACGTTGGCTTGCGTGGTTCCAACGCTGCGTGGGTGTCGTCGAAAGCGATGAGGTTGTGGTCTTCTGCAGTGACCCGCATGGCACCGGACGTGGTCTGGGTTAATCGGCTGTTGTGCCGCTGACGTGGCCAGACGATTGCCTTTGTGCCACGGGACAGCAACCGGTTACAGCAGCGTGGGGTTGGACTGGGGCCGCGGAACACTGCCACGGCGACGCAGTCGGGGCTCAGGAGCTGGAGTCGTTGCTGGCCCACTAACGAACGTCCCCTCTCCGGTCTGTGGTCCCCGAAGCTGCTGCCTCCCGTCTCCAGAGCACAGCTGGAGATGTCACTGTCTTGATTCGCAATCACGTCAACAATGCCAGCTCATCTCCGCCTGCGTGTCCTTTTTCTTAATTTTTTCTTATTCTTTTGCGCTTCATGTGCTTCTTGCCTGGGGGTCCCTTCTCCGTTTCGTTGACCAGCGTCTTCGTCTTTTTCACATTGTCATACAGGTCTTGCCGGTGGCTCATGACAAAGTATTTGTAAAGATATTAATAACATTGTTTAGTGGTAGTTTTGGACACACATAAATAAAGGGGGCTTTCAATTCTATGAATTCTGAAATCTTGCATAATCCATGGAATTGAAACGGAGTGATAGGATCAGAGGACCAGCATTTTATTTCTTTAGGACTTCGTTAGTTCACTGCTGCCAAAATGTGTCACATGAAGGATGTGTTTCCCATGCACTACCTCCATGTGCGTGTGTGGCTTAAGGCTTTGTGCTTCAGGCCTCTTGTTTTATTTCTTTATATCAATGATTCTCCACACTTTCTACAGTAAGCTAATACAATTATGTGTGCAGGTTATATAACCTCCATTCCCATATTTGATTCATAAAATGAGGTGGTATACAGGTATCAAAGTGTGGAATGACATTGTTTTAATTGTTTTAGGGGGCTTGAAACAAGACTTTTATATAGCTAAAAATATTTCACGCCATAGGTATTGTATTGTAAACCGAGTAAATATGGCATATTATCATGTGTTCTGTACATTCTACAGCTGATTACATGGTTTTCTCATAATTTCAGTTCATTTGTTAAGAAGTGAAAATTTGTTATTTATTTATTACTTCCATTTGGTTTGTGGTAAAAAATGTTTTATTACAACTTTCATAAGTATAGGTTACTGGTGTGACAGCGTGTGCTGTGAATTGCAGGCTTCACATTCTGGAGTTGTTTTTTCCTTCTTCCACTTTTTTATCCTTGTTTTTAATGACTAGCCCTTGATGAAGAATTCTGATCTGGTATAATGTAGGTGATTAATTCCGCTCGATTCTATGCCACTGTTATCATCCATCATTCATTGCTGGCTAATCCTGTTCATAGTGCAGTCGGAGCACTGCTCTGGCATGGAACCGTTACGTTATTCCAGCCCTGCTTTATTAATATATTGCAAGGATCATGTGTGCAGCAGCAGCAACAATAATGACAGTATAATAAGGGTAGTACAATAATAAATCCTCTGTCTCAGAATGTTAACCTTAAAGTAGAGTTTGCCAGGACTGCTTATTTTAAGAAAGGGTGCTTCTTTCTTGGATCTAGCCTTCAGGTAACATTTAATGCTGCTACCTAAAATTTTGTGCTAATGTGTGTATTGTTCCATTTGTTTTGAATGAGTTACAATGCATACAGCTGTGTATGTGACATAAAAACCATATGATCAGGAAAAAAGAATCTATGGGGCATCTGTTTGCATGCTTCTAATTTCCTGATGTTTGAAAAGTACCGAATGGATTAGTGAACCGAGTACGATATGATCACAAAATGAAGCAGAGATAGATTAAAGGCATGCTGCAATGCAGCGCTGGAGAATGTGTTGTAGAAAAATTTTAGCCATGACGGTTTTGTGTGCTGTTTTGAAAGCTGTGCTGCCTATAAAAATATGAGCACCTTTTTGAGTGCTGGTAAAAAAAGGTGGCAGGTCACCTGCAATCGCAAGCATGCGAGTAAATGCAGTCATTCAGTTGGTGGTGGATAAATGCACAATGCTTTATGTTCAGATTTTTCTCTGTTCATATATTCTCTGGCATTGGAAACTTAAAAAAAGAAAACACTAAGGAATATAGCCTTATGTTTCTTAACTGAGAAATGTTATATTCTGCTCTGGATGTGACAGTTGGCGCAGTAGTTGCCATTGGTTTCATCTACCAAATTTCATCTCTTGATAACTAGTGTAGAAATGTCTATTGATATGTTTTGTGTTCTCATCAATGAGTGTTTTGTTCCCAAGCTCCAAAGGGGTCTGCCTGTTGCTTTGCAGGTAGGATCATTATCAGCTTCTGTGCAACAGCTGGAACTTGAACGAGACCAATTAGTTCACCAGCTGGATGAACAGCGGACGCAGAGAGAGGCACTTCAACATCAGCTGTTGGAGTTCAAAAAGAGTGAAGGTCAGGCAGAAAGTTCTTGGAATTAGAAAAATTGTTGCACAGATATACTGCATTGAATTAAGTCATGTTTCCCATTGTAAAGTAGACTTACATTGTTTTGACCCTGATGGGACCAATGAAATTGATCGAATTATTCGGCAGGTCGAATTAAACTAGGTGCAGAAAAAAAATCCAGAACACGCCACTTATTCACTTGGCAGTATTTGCCTGATTCTAACACGCCCTCAAATCAAATGCACGCCCACTGTCCATAGTAGAAAACTAACATATATATGACATTAAAGCTTTTAAACAAAGTAGTAATCTAATACGCTCCCGATTTTTTTAGCAAGAAAAATGGGCAAGGACGTTATATGCGTTGCACAATGGCAGCCGATTTTGTTAAGACAGCTTCACCACACGATTATTAAAGCCAGCTTCGCCGCAAAGGATTTGTGTTTTGCGGTAAAGCATACAAATGCCCCGAAGACAATTTTGATTTTGTACCCAGTTGCACCATACAGGCAATTTTTGTCCCAGTTTTTGCAAACAAACAAAAGGGGGCACATTAGAATTTGGTAAATACCATAATCAGACAGTATGAGCTACGGTTATTGCTTGAAAATGTTCCTCAGGTAGGCCGAAAATAGGTGTTTTCAGTGAGAGCTGTAGTAGTGTGTCCAACATGTTTGTCCCCTAAGCTCCACTGAGATTGATGCTGCCACTAAAGGGGTCGCTATTGAGGTCAGGCACATGTGTGCTGACAGGTCAAGTTCGAAGTATCTGGTGAAGGCCTGTTTTAGGATCGAAATAAGGAAAATTTGGGCCCTTAGATATGCATGGGCACCAGCTATCTGGGACCTTCGGTTGGGATCAACTTAATCGAAAAATCAAATTAACGAAAGCCTACTGTATTGCACAATTGAATGCTAATTTATACCGAGTGTTCCATAAAGATGGAAACAAACTTAAAAAACATGCCATTTCTTTATCATTGAGGCCAGCTTTATTTCATTTTTCAATCTCTTGAAGGCAATTTGACGAGAGATAAAAACAGGTTCTATATTTCACATTTCTAATTTCCTTTGCAGTTTTATATATCACATATGCATTGTTCAAAAGCACAAAACTAAGTGTGGTTTTTCTTCAAAAGCAACTAGTGTTTCTTATTACACTGTGACATAATGATAACATTGACTTCTAGTTAGTGTCTTTGCAAACATCTTTATGTAAATCATTTTGCAAATTTTATGCTACTCCTTTGTGTTTGAACTACTGAGGGGAGGCTAGACCTTCGTCAGGTGTTGCAAAACACCCTTAAGCCCGACTTTTCTCAATTTGCAGTGTATTTTGTGAACTGAAATAAATTTATTTGCAGGAAGAAAATTACAAAAGGGTGTTGGGTAGGGACATTCTCTTTATGAGTGTATTAGTATTCCCGAACTCAAACTCACTTTACAAGTGGTATGATGAAACTGTGACAGTAAAATTTTTGATGTTGCTAGTTAAAATAATGGAAACAAAAAAATGAGGGTTTTGTGCCCTGAGAAAACTGATTTTTTGAATGAAAAAAATCAAATACCATGCATTTTTACACGAGTCCACTACTTGATGATTCTTCAAGTTTGCCATATATATACCTCTTTCTGTCACAAACGAAGACCCCATTTTTCACTGGCCAAGTAGTAAAAGGAAATTTAAAAAAAATATGAATTCCTGCCAAATAAACAATGCTGCCTTTCTTAAAAAAAAAAAGAAAAACACAGCAATTTTTTTTTTCAATTTGTGCAGAAGGCAATGTGTTAGACAGACAAACAGGAGTAAAAAATATGAGAAAAACATTTATCTTTCTTTTTTTCTGGTGAAGTTATAGTCAAACTTAGTTTTTACTAAGTATTTTCTGGAATATGGAAAAAGGCATTTCCTCATAGCAACATGTCTTCCCCTGGAAAGAATGTGGTGAATGGGAAATTATACTTAAAATATAATTGATTTGAAGTTTAAGTGGAAATTGAAGTAGGGACTTTATATTGTTGTTCATGTGCTATATAGTGTTTGTGTTTGTTTCTAGAAAATATGTGTACAGTGGAACCCTGATTATACGACTTTCTCAGAACCGTGTGAAAACATCGTATAATTAGGCTGTTGTGTAATCCAAACGCCAAACATTATGTCTATAATACATGACTTCACGTGACAGAGTTGAAAGGAGCTTATGTGTACATAAATAATGCGACCATGAATATAACGTGAGGTGGGACATTCAGTCTCTCAGAGGGAGCAAACAGTATACGTTAAACCTTGATAAAACGTAGTCAGTAAAATCGTCAATTTGCTTAGTTATATAAAAATTTCATTGCATAGAAATTTGACCTTTTATTTAAATTAGTACAGTCACTTTTCTTACAAGAAAGGGACCCCAACATTTCTGTATTGGGCAGTCGAAAAACACAAATTTGAATGAGAAAAAATTCATCTTGTTGAATTTGAGAGTCGGCGACTAAAGATACGGTTTCATGCCGTGTCGACAATGTCTTCACATTGGTGGTATGAAGCGAAGCCAGCCACACTTCCACATCCACTCTGCCCCTGCGGCTGATAGTGTCACACGCAATGGTATGACACTATCATGAAAAGTGCCGGCAGTGGTGAGCAAATGCTTCATTGGCCTTTTGCTTGAACATGTCTCATAAGCTAAAAATTGTGCAACATCCAGTTTAAACGCGCAGGAAGACGACACACGTGATGCCATGACATCTCGGCACACCCACATTTTTCGCAGCACGCTCTCTCTTTCGTAGCATGTTGCGCTGAAAAGCTATCAGCTTTTATTCGAAATCACTTGGCAGCTTCTGGGTGATTGAAGTGCGACGTGGGAGGCTGAAGCTGAAGCGCTTCGTGAATTTCTGAAGCCAGCTCCGGCTGGCTTTGAAATCCTTTGGCGTTAGGCCTCGCTCCCTCGAAAGTTCCCTAGCTTTCGCTTGGAGCACTTCTGTTGTCCCTGGAAGGGCAGCTGCTCTCTGTGTCCGAACAAAGTCGGCCAAGACTGTCTCCACTTCTTGTTGACGGCCTTTCTTTGGTCCGCTAAATGTCATCCTCGTTGCGGCGCACGCAAGAAGCTGCTGTCATTGTCCCCTCCAACGACGGACGTTTTTCTTGTCGACGCCGAAGTCCCACCCGGCTTGAAGGTTAGACGATGCCTCTGCGGCTATCATAACTTTTCACTTGAAAGCGGCACTGTAGTGGCATCTCCTGCTTGGTGCCATTGCGATAACACCACGCTGCACACCGATTCGGCCGACACGACACAGGTCAAAATGGTGATCTCGCTTGTGTACGGTTGGCTACTGGCACGGATAGTTGCAGCTGCCATACTGACTTTTCTAGATGGCGCTAGCTATGCACCATATTTAGCAGTTTCAATGAAAAACTGACGCGTTTTTTAAAATCCTCGAATCTAAGCCGACCCTAGAGATTGGAATATGATTATTTGAAAAAAAGACTATCGGCCTAGATTTGAATAAATATGGTATTTACATATGTGATATAGCTGGAAAGTATATCACCTTTTTCAATGTCATGTGTTAGTAGCCTAAACTAAGCAGTTTTATGATAGCAATTGCATGTTAGTGACATCTATTGGGACTGGGCTGTGAATATCATAGCACATACAGCATACAGCTTGCGGCGACGATGCTGTCGCAATAAAAAGTCCAATCCATCTCTTTCATGATTTCACTCATTTGTAGCCTGTGCTGCTTCTGTTGCCTTCGTGCTGATGCTTCCACAAGTGCTCTTTCTGTTGTATTGACAGCATTTTGAACAAAAAGCTGCAGTAAATACACAGAGTTTTTTTGCATGTCCACACTGTAAAAGAAAAGTCAAGATTTAGCCTGTCATTACACAAGGTGTTTGTTTCCAGGTCATGTCTTGTGATTATGGTCATGCTTTACAGAGGAGTTGCTGTCACATGAGCAAGAGGAGGTGACACGCGAAGGCTATGCCAAAATGAAGAGAGGCATGCAGCAACTTGAGGACCGTTTCAAGGCTACTATGGACCAGATAGCTGACCTGTCAGATCAGAAGCAGCAGCTGGAGCACTTGGTCACTCAGCTACAAGGGGAGACAGATACCATAGGTGACTGGGCATTCTTTTCTAGCCTGGGTGCACCATAATGGTATCCGAACCAGCAACAAAGTATGTGTTTGCTTCCATGTGCTTGTGTGTAAGCACCTGTCTTTATCCTGTATAAGGAACATAAAACTCGCAGAAATACACACGGGAACATTTATTTGTGCTGGGTGTTGAATATTTGTGCAGTTTCTGTAAGTTCTTGCAGCTAAGGCCCTAATCGTGAGGTCCACCTTGTGGCTCACAATTCTTATCTCTACATGACCAGTAGCATGCTATTTACTCTAATATCAAGCTTCCAGGCTATTCTCTTGCTGAACCAGAGTGTCTATTAACCGGGGAAAACCGGGAATTCTCAGGGATATTGAGTAGTCTGGAAAAACTCAGGGAAAACTCGGGGAAGTTGTGCCTCTATTGCGGAAAATTAGCTGTAATTTTATTGAAAGGGTCGAAAGTCGCGGTAATGCTGGCTCGAGTAACAGGCAGGAATCGTAATGAATTGTCTTTGATGCCCTGTCGTCAGCTGGTGAAATTGCCAGTGTACAGTGAACGACCGACTTTCCATGTTCCTGATGATTTGGATGGCTTCGCGGCACCACCACATACCCCATAGAGTCAATGTATCAGAACATCTCAAATTTTGGATGCAAGAACTCTTCGCCGTCCGATTTTTCAGACATTTTGCCGTGACCGCAGGTCCGAAACGGCATTAATCAAAGCCACCACCGCGCTATTTTGATTACCTCGCCGCCTTGAACCGGCACCCTCGGACGCAGATCCGCTGGCTGCCGTAGCCACCACTGTGGCAACGCTAGGCCTAGCTGCTTCGACGTTTGCCATGAAGCTTCTTTCCTTTGGGTGCCGTGTTTTTTTATTGAAAGAATTCGCTGCTGTCAGCAGTGGCACGGACTCCACCTTTGTGGTCCTCGCGATTGGCTTAGAAGCTTGGAAAGCACGATGCATTGAATAAGGCCGGTTCCCGAAAGTCAGCTTCGCCTCAGTACAGAAATGTTAATTCGTGAAGAATGCGCAAAAGTATTGCAGTGAAGCATAACAAGCGTGGGAAGGGGCTATTGCCACGGGACACCCGGTATTTCCTGTCACGGAACAAGCACCGATATGCCTAATACGTGTACCGACAGGCCTTCAGAGCATTTTCGAATGAGCCTGTGGCGGTTTGAGCCCCTAAGGGCTGTAAATGACATGCATTTATTTTTTCCAACTGGCCGATTTTTCGGATGTTTTCGTGGCCCCTAGGGAGTTCGAAAAATTGGACGTGGATGGTGGAACTGACTAAGAAGATTCTTCAAATGGTCCGTGGGGCAAACGAGTTGTGGAAGGAGCAGAAAGGACTTACGCATTGAGGAATGAACAGAAAAGGAAGCGTGCTGCCGCCATTTTGAAGGAGCTTGAGCTCAAAAGGCAGTGTTTGCTGATGCCGAGATGCAGGTGTCCCTCATCCAAAGCAAAACAAACTATTCAAAGCAGTGAAACACAACACTGAAGCATCTTGTGCAGGCTGAGAATATGTCAGGACAGTTGAGGTTGACTTATGGGCTGGTGAGAGAGAATCTCATTTGTGACAAATTTCGGGCCTCATACCACTGAGCTTGCTATCAGTAGATAGAAATAGCTCATATTCGAAAATATTTGCTTCTGTATGCATCTCCTTTTTATTCGTATTTGAGAATGTCCGACTCCATTTGCAATCTTTTTCGAAGATATTCTATTTGCTGTGCATTTTAATAACCCCTCCCTTCTATTCTCTTTTTGAATAACATAAACATTACTCCTTAGTATTCAAATTGGGTTAAGTCGTTTTCTTTTTAAAATTTTTTTCATATGCTTACTGGAGAGTGACAGCATTGGGCGATACGGTTTCAGCCCGTCTTGACATAAAGCATAGTTTTGCATCACTCAGGGAATTTCGCAAAGGCACTGAGGGAAAACCTGGAAAACTCGGGGAATTTGGAAATGTCAACTTGGTAGACACCCTGTGAATACACCTTTTGGTGCTGCCCTTGAATGGAGGGCATGATGTGTAGTGCAAGAACACCCCTATAGTGAGTTTTGTGCACCTTAAAGGAACCCAGATCATCAAAATTACTCTAACTGTTCGCTATGGTGTTTTGTAAAAATACTTCTTACATAATGGCATTGGTATTTTTCTTTCGTGGTCAACTTCACTGGAGAGCCAGTTGTTCACTTAATTTTCATTGTCATTTATGAGCAACACTGTCAGCCATTCTTGTGGAACCATATGTTGATGAAAGGTACAGCATTTAGAAAGGCTTTTTAGATCATACTTGCATATAAACAAATATCAATATGATGAAATGATAACAGGCCTCATTTGCATCACGTAGGGGAATGCCAGCAAATGAGAAAGAAAACTGGAGAAAAAAAACAAAACAAAGAAGACGCAGACAAAAGGAACAGGCAGGGTGCTTGTTTTCCCTCCTGTTCCTCTTGTCTGTGTCTTCATAGTTTTTTCGGGTTTTCTTTTCTGTTTGTTGGCATTCCGCAATGTAATACCATGTACCAACTCGCCCAACAAGCCACTCTTTTGAACATTGCATCAAGATGGAAACAGCAAGCCAATGATGTTTTTTTACTTTGTTTATAAGGCAAGGTGCTTTAACCACAGGGGTTATCGTTACTGAAAAGCAGGACTCTGTTTTCACAGTTGAATGAAGTGGATGCATTGCTTATAATGTGCAGAATATTTTGTGTCCTCACATGTTATGGTTTTCTGATCGAATTTCTGATACATAATGTACAGCTACCCCGAAAAATGCTGGTACTATTGTTTGTACACATGAATGTAGTTGAAGTGAGACAATAAATTATCGTAGCAGTTCATAACAGTGATAACAAACATCTTAAAGAGATCGTCTCACTCCACAAAGACATCTGCAATGGCCAAGAGCTGTCTTTTTGGTCACTCTAGCTGAGTGTTTGTGTTTGGAAACAGTGCGACAATCTATATACTCAAAGGTGAACTTTTGGTAAATATCTCTCTCGTTGAGGACAACTGAATTAAAGAGCAAAGAAAATGCATGTAAGCACTGCTACGCCTCGCCATCTCACCCCTCTCGCCCCTGAAGGAGGAGCCGGTGGGGCTCCGAAACATCATGATTTAAAATTAAAATAATGTTTGGTCGCAGTTTTATCTGCTCTTAAGCTATATACTCCACTCTACTAGGTGCCCATTGAACATGCAGCATCTGATGTGGGTGGAAGGCAGAAATGCTTGAGTACTGTGCTTCAGGGGCACATTAAAGAACCTCAGGTGGTCAAAATGTATTACCAGGTGGTCATTCAGGTGTGTAATCACTCAGGTGGTCAAAATGTGTCAAAATTATCCGGAACCCCCACTACCGCATCTCTCATAGCCCTCTGTGCAGCTTTGGCATGCCATGCCCCACAAATTGCTTTGTTTTGCTTTGCTTTGCTCTGCTTGCTTGCTCGCTTGCTTGCTTGCTTGCTTGCTTGCTTGCTTGCTGGTTGGTTGCCTGGCTGGCTGGCTGGCTGGCTGGCTGGCTGGCTTTCACTGTGAAATCTAAGTGGTAGCAGATCACCTTATTCATGCAGATATGGGACAGTATTTTGGCATGAAATATAGAAAATGATTCATGAATATGCATTGTGAGCCATAAAAAAATGGTTATTGCTTGGGCTGGTTACTATTGGCTGGCATATCCGGAGATACAAGGGATACTGGTGGAGGGGGGGTAAATATTTTGATGGCTATGAGTAATGGCTATTATACTTGGTATTTATTATACACTAATGCTAACCCAATTATTTCAGAGTGGTAAATAAAATTTTCAATGACAAAGAACGCAGGAAAAAAGTAACAAGCAAAGTCCCCACTTAACAAGATGCAAGCTTTGTGTGAAAGACATCAGTATGACTAGCATGGGCGAATTGGCCTTGAAAACTCATCTGAAGAGTGAGAAACATGTTCACCTGGTGAAGGCTGCAGTGAGTAGCGCCGTGAAGAACTTTTTGATGGCCATTGCAGCTGACTTGACTGAGCCAAGCACGAAGCCATAAAAATTGTCAGGCATGGATGATGCATGAGAGAGATGAACTGGTTATGGACGATGAGATTTTGTGAACACTCGAAAGGTTTCACTGTATGCAAAACACATTCATGATTTCTTTTCATCATCTGTGACAACTCAGCGGCATATGTCAAACTAGTGTGAACTTTTTTTGGAAGTTGGTGGCAAGAATATAATCAAACCACTTCCATACACTTCTGCAGGCATCTCACTTCATATTCAATATGAATATTTTACGTTATTGTTTTTTAATTAATGTTGATAAGGATTTAAGGCAATGTGCTCAAATAAATAAAGTACTTATGGTTGCAGTGTCATCTACTAGGCTTCATTGCTGTGCTTTTTTAGATTCAAGAAAGAAGTGGCAGCTTGAAGATACGAGACAAATGAAGAGATGCTGCACTGATTATATCAAAAAAAGAAGAAGAAACTGGAAGGAACTGTTGCTGAATTGACACAATTACAAATTAAAAATTAAATCCTGGGTTTTTACATGCCAAAACCACAATTTGGTTATAAGGCATGCCATAGTGGGAGACTCCGGAAAATTAGACCACCTGGGGTGCTTGACAGCGTTGGCAGACGCTTGGCAGAGAAGTCAGAAGCAACCAATTGCATGACATGTATGACAAATCCAACGGCCCCAGGAAGATAGCCAAAAGCAAAGCTAAACAAATTTTGGAAATTGCCACTGAAATACAGGAAAAGCTACATCAGCTCTAAGACTCGATAAGACCTTGCTCTTTGGACATTTTATCTTTGTTTGTTGCATTAACCCTTTCAGGGTCATTTTTTTCGCCATATGCAACTGCCCAGGGCCGATTTTTTTATTGCAGATTTAAATTCTTCAGAGGGACATATTTAAAAAAAGAAATTACCGTAATTTTTCTAGGGTGACCGTAAAGTGAGAAAAAAAATTCTTGCATTGGTATATATGTACTCTTTGTTCATCAATAACAATAGGAAATTCGCAGGCACTAGTTGAAATCGGTTGGTGCCGGACAGGGGTAATTGCAGATTGCAGGGAGATGCCTTCGTCCTGCAGTGGACATAAAACAAGCTTAATGAACTTGTAAAAATTTTAAAATTGATGCGTTGTTTTACACATAGTTCAAAGGCTTAGCAAAAATGCGCACACGAGAATATTTCGCAAGTCTCGAATGCTCTTGCTCTTACACTAATATTTATGTCCATAACGTAGTCGAACTGCGTAGGTGAGCGCACTCAAAACTGTGTGGTTGTGTGCCCGTCATCAGAAATTGTAGTGATTAATTTTCTTATAGTATTTATTCTCTAATATGCCAAGTAATCGTTTCAGTGCTCATAATGCTTTAGACCTGACCACACAATAGATGAATAAATGTCCATTTTGTAACAAATTCTATATTCAAATTTGACCAGTAACGTTTTACGCCACTATTTCACCATGAATTCTGTTGGACCTTATGTTTCACTATTCCCATGCCCCTAATATTAACCCTTCATAACAAATGCTTAGAATTCTGTAGCTGGCATGATCAGTAGCTATTGACAGCTTTATGTTCTCATTAATCTCAAATGTACTCTCTTCCTTGGTTGTTTTGTAGCGGACTACATTGCTTTGTACCAAGTGCAACGAGGTATCATGCGGAAGCGTGCTGCAGAGAAAGATGACTACATCTCGCAGCTCGCTAAGGACAGGGAAGATCTCAAGGTTTGTAACCTTTGTTTTTTGCATATCTTCATGACTGTGGGTACAAGTGATGCAGTGCACTTTGTCTTTTGAGTGCTCCCTTTGTGCTCTTTAGAGTGCCTTCAAAAATTTTCCATTTTTATAATCTAGCCATATTTCAGAGCCATTGGGAGGGTGCTTAGCTTCCAAGACAAAGCATTAGGTAGCTTAAGAAAAAAATACCATTCTCTTTAGAGAAACTTGAAATGACCAGTCCTAATTCACTTTGAATTTAAGA
This sequence comes from Dermacentor andersoni, assembly GCF_023375885.2. Classification (NCBI taxonomy): domain Eukaryota; kingdom Metazoa; phylum Arthropoda; class Arachnida; order Ixodida; family Ixodidae; genus Dermacentor; species Dermacentor andersoni. The sequence goes on from NC_092814.1 coordinate 175,420,488, forward strand.
AGAAAGTATGGTCATCTGGGTAAATTACTGTCAGTCAACATCTCATGTCTTTATTGCCATTCACTCTCACCATATTTATTTATGGTCTTTCACTCACACTGCTGTTTGTCATGGAGTCCAGTAAGATTGCGTGCTGGGTGAATTGGTCTACAGTATCAGAAGAAACCAGTACCATAGGCAGCATATACACATAGAACATACTAGCGGATGGTACAGCCGCTGGACATATAACTGAGGTTTATTTTTTATAAAATACTGTGCACAGGAAAAGTAGTGTGTGCACCAGACTCCAAGCAGCGGCATGGTGTCCTTCATGCTGCAACTCCAGCTACTACTCTGGCTGCCAATAGCCCACACAGTTTCTAGTTTCAGAGAGCCTTTTGACAATGTGGCACTTTTTTAACCACAACACTACCACAACGCTACCAACACTACCACAACACGTTAACCACAACATTACCTGGAATGTTGACAGTGCACAATGAAATGCAAAAGAGGTGCTTACATTTCTGTGCCTCTTTTTCTTTTCCTCTTTGGCATTGAAAAGTTACTGTGGGGGCTGCATTGCCCAGGTTTGCAAAAAATAGAGTATCAGGTGATGCATTATCTTGTGTGATTGTTCTAAGACCTTTAAAGGATGCAGTGTTGGTTAAAGCCATGAATGTGAGAGTAATATCTTCCATCACTCCACACCTTCTCACTGGCTATCTATGATTAATGTGAGGTGGCGGAGAAGCACACAGCACTCACCGATCTTGAAGTGTTGTAGTCCTTGCACACCTATTTAGTCTAGGTGAATTGCAGAAGCTGTACAGATTCTTCACTTTTTTCTGTAGCTAATATGTCTATTTGATGAGAGAGAGAGAGAAAAAAGGGACTTCATGTTTAGGATCAGGTGCAAGCATGAAATGCTGTATGTTGTATTCATCGCCATATTGTCTCATATTGTTTATTACCTTGTACGGCCGATATTATTCATATTTACCATAGCCTGTCACCAGTGTTCAATGGTTGTCAGAGGCGCGGTACCTGGCTTGTACCAGGGAGTATGCGGTAACTTGATCAAGCACAGGCTGAGGGGTGAGGGGGGAGTTAGAAACAGGTGAGTGCGTATCTCCTCTTCTAGCTGGGCTGCATGGATGTCATCGCAACTGAGCGCATACGTTGCCTGCATGCCCTATCTTGGAGGCAATCTGTGGTGGGTGCAAAGCAAGGGCGAGCCAAGATGGCCGTAGCTTCATGTGCACCGTCTTCCCATGCATTTAGTACTTGAGGTTGTGTATTGTTGAGTCTTGAAGACACGTTGAAGCCAGAAGCAAATGAAGTGTTTGCTCCCTTGTGCCTGCACACGTCACGATAGTGTTGTCCCACTGCGGCCAACACTATCAGTTGCGGTGATGAAGTGGATGCAAAAGCTTTGCAGGCTTCACTTGTACTGTCAATGTGAAGATATCGTCAACACAGCATGAAACTGTATCTTTAGTCACTGACTGTCAAATTCAACAAAATGTTTTTTGCACCGAAATTTTTTTTTATGAATGCCTGATAATCAAAAAAACCTTATAGCACCTTCGGTGTGAGCAAAATCTATAAGCAACTTTACTTATTTGCCTATATGTTGCCTAAATTCTACCTGTTTTGGTACCAACCACATAGATATTTGCTATGTTGATACATCTTCTCCTATTTCAATGGTGAAATTTTGCAGAGAGGCTGCTTTGTATATAGACTCGCAGAAATGTGAAATTTTACATGGTCAAAAAATTTAATTGCAGTTGGCCCTTAACAGATAGACAGGGTCTTCCGTTCTGGTGTGTGTCAAGTGAGAAATCTTTTTAAGTCAATAATTGAGGAGAATGGAGCTCAATGTTGTCTCATGTGCAGTGAATATGACTGTTAATTTGTAGTTTCATGTCTGCAGCCACGGTTTGCGAGGTTTTCACTGTGGCTTTCACATTAATCCCAGGCCAAGTTGGCTGAACTACAGTGCCTCATTGTGCGCTTGTTGGAAGATCGCCAACAGCAGTCTGGTCAGTCCGTTCTGCCGCTGCCAGGAAAAGTCCTCACAGTGTCGTCCTTTGCTGGTGAGTGTGCATTTCATAGGTTTGTGCTTTGTCTCTGAGAAAGGCATTGGGAAGCATCAGAGAAATCATTTACTTGCTTAATTCTTTCCCTACCGCGCCTATTGGGCATCGTTAGCCCACTGGCGATGGTTTTAAATGCTGTTTTCAAGACCTCCCGCGCTTCGCATGGATACACTATGCCATCTGATGTATAGTACAACAACTAAACTTTCGTTTCTTATGAAGTTCATTTTTTCCCTGCTTGGCAGCATTTCTTGAATGGGCTTCGAAAATGCGTGCGCAACTCATCGGAGTTGAAAGCAAAAACTGCTGCATCCTGAAGCAGCATACCTGCTTCAAAACATTTCAGATCTTGTGATTTTACTGCGTTTACGGCTGATTTTATCAACGGCTCAAGCAGCCGCTGCCTTTTCATCTGACTTTGATTCTGAGTGCAATGATGACGAAAATCAACCCGGAACTTGAGGGTGCACTGCTAGTTAGTGCTCCTCAACCAACTGAAGCCATTCAGCACTAGCCAGCTTAACATGGAGACAAACTGCAAGAAATGTTATGACAGCAAAATGCAGCAGAAAACAAGAATTTAGTGCAAGACATGTGACATTCCCCTATGTTTCACATCGAGGAACTGCTTTGCTGCATGGCATGCACATTTTTGTAGCACAAGTAGTTTCCAAGGAAAATTTTTTATTTTTTTAATATAGCGGCTATTGGGTAGCAAAACATTTTGTATAATTAAAACATATTTTAGCGTTTTTTCTTTTTGAGTACAGGTGTATCTCTACAAGCTTTCTTCAATTTTATTCTACAATATTATTTTTGGCAATTTGTTTTTTTATGACATACGTCTCGTTCATAAACATTCTATGCCTGAAAAGTAATTAATTCTGCTTTGCTTTCATGTATTGCATAAAATTTATAGTGCATGTAATAGTTTCTTTAGAAAAAAAATTGTAGTGTAACCTGCAAAATATGGCCATTTTCTCCTCAGTAGGGAAAAAGTTAACTCCTATTGTCTGAATTTGTTGCCTGAATCTCTTTTTCCCCAAGGAAAACCATTTGGATTGCAGTTGAAAGGTACTTAGCATCCTAAATTACTTTCACACCATTAGCTTTTCCAGGGCGAAATTTATGTGCTTGTTACAAAAGACTGAAACAAGTACCTAGTGCAAACAGATGGCTTTATGTTTGCATGTTTTCTTGCTTTGCTTCCTTTTAGTTGGAAGTCAAACAGCCTCGCATCTTACAGCAGCCTGTGAAATGGTTGCAGACTACAGAGATTATGACTACAGTTTATGCAACTGGGTGGATGTAGCCGCACGGATCTCTTGATGCATTCAGCTTTGTCGAAAAATTTTGTGTGTAATGGGTTGTTCTTTAATTGAGAGATGTTGACACTGTGGGGAGCGCACTCGCCCATCTTCCGTCGTGTCGTCTCAGAAAAAGACGTAAAAGGTTAAAAGGTATGAAACAGCGCCACGAGGGACACCCTCTCTCTCTGGCACCTGACCTAACCCTCTGGACTGGATTACTTGCTGCAGCCCTTGAGTGACCTTGTTTGCCTGACTATCCCAGGAAACGAGGCAATGTTATTTATTACTTATTGTGAAGGGGACTTCCCTCTGTCAATGTCTATTATTGCTTGTAAGAATACACATTGTTAAAGTTGATGCCGCTGGTTGCCTTATTTGTTCGAACCTGACATAGCTGCGATTACACGCACTACGGGTTGGGGAGTACGACAGAATGACTGTGTGTGGCTAGATTCGGAGCTCGCATGCAGCCCTAGCCGCTCGCAGAGCGTAACCCCACGACACATGGAGGTAATTTTAATGCGAAGCCCCCTGTGTCACAGGAAATTCGGCGTCAGCATCCCGCATCCAGCGTCGACGGTTGTTTTGGCAAAAATCATTCCGAACTATGCATACCGAACCACGCAGGCCCTCCATGTAGTGCAAAGAAGTTACTGAACTAATTGAATTTGTCAAAGTAAAATGCGTCAGAAAAATTATGCAGTACGACTTACACACAGCCTGCAGACACGATAGCATTGTATTGTAATTTGAATATACGAAAGAACATAATTCTGTTATGCGGAAACTCAAACACAAACCCATTTCCAGCATTTCTAAAATTCGTAGAGCAGCCATGGCCTCCAAGTTTTGCATGCACCCGTGCGCACAAATCTCAAAGACCATAAAGAGGTGCACACGGTTCCTTGTAACACCTCCAGATGGCGCTCGCCTCTGCTGCATCGTAAAGCCCCTTAAACTTTGTGAAGTAGTGCCACGCTTTGAAGAATGCCGCCTCCTCCTGTCTTGGCAAATTAAAGCAAATATAAGCTTCCCCAAAGCACCTTGAACCATTGCATCTCAAAGCTTACACATGTGCTTGGTCAGAAACTTCTTTGCTCGACACACGACCGCTGCTCAGTCTTGCGCTTAGTGTTGAGGTGATGGCGGCAGCACTTTGCACCAGTACAGCAAGCCGCGTGCAGTACAGCTTGACGTGCATGTCACACAGTTAAATCCAGCACAGCTCCTAAAGCTGTATATTTTGCTCCTATTGTCCATGAATGTGCATCATTTTTCTACCCTACTGTGTAATTTCGAGAACGATACGCGCTCTTATATTAGGATAAAAAAAAAAAAAAGGCCTAACCATATGTAGGTCTGGTGGTCTGTACAGTGCTCTTGTACTTGTCGTACGGAATGTTAAGAATGGTATGCTGAAACAAGGGCTAAACTTATACCTTATTCTGCCACAAAACTATACGTTACCTGGCACAAACTGTTTACAACATACATCCACAAGAACTATAACAAAAATTTGTATATTCTGTAAACTTGGCAACAAAATTCAGTATGAACACAGTTTTGCTACCTTTTTTTACTCTTTAGCTTGTTTCTTCAAGTTCATGCTTGTATTCTGCATGATATGCTGCACAGATCACTTCATCCAGGAAATTGCTTTGCGCACACGCGCTCAGTAGGCTGTAAAACTCTATCTGCTCTCAGAATAACCCGACCCACTTTTCTAAATGCCAGGATCATGCGGAGCCTTGAAAAGTGACACGCGCTCCGTATAAGCCTGATACCCTGACTTGCAATTTGGGACAAAACACTTCTTGCCCATTTTGAAGCGCAGTTAGACTGAGCGCAGCTAACTGGCACTCACATGCTGCGGCACGGTATGCGTTAAGTTAACCCCAGAATACGAACTCGGCATCACATGCTGTGGTGCAGTATACGTTAAGTGAACCCCAGAATACGAATCAGCCGAACAAATGCACCTACAGAACTCGCAGGCACAACACAACATTTTCCGAAAACACAGACAAGCCTTCAGATACACATGAATTGCAGCAAGTATACTTCAGCACGTATATGATGTGCATTTACCCTGTGTGGTGTGCAAATCTCCGAATGCACGTCATGCGGGCTCCTGAGGCTACCATACTATAGCACCATCTGTATTCTTGCGGCGAAACTGCCACTGAGTCAAGGTCATCTGTGAACACAATTTGTCCGTGCTCTCCCTCTACGAGGAGCGGTGAGTGTGAGCACCCAACTTATTTTTCTTACACCGCGATTGCGGCCCATGCAAGAGGCCGCGTTTCTACCAGAAAGCTTGCCTTCATGCATAGCTTTTGCTGTTACTGTTTCCCAGTAAACATTACGGTTACATAAGCTGCAGTTACCAGGAAGCGTGAGAAGCCGTCTGGGATCTTTGAATGCTATTGCGATCCACTATTAAAGGTGAAGCTTAAGTGTCCTCCAAGTCTTTTTTATACAACTACATTTGAGGTCATAATCTGGCTTTCACTCTCTTAAATTTATATGCCTCATTCTAATTCATGAGTAGTGGATGAACAAGGGCATACTTGGCTTGTGTTCAGTCAATGTTGATCTGTTCAAGTTCCTTTCCCCCCTTCTAGTCTTAATTTAGGAGCTCAGAACCCGTGTGCTATGATATCATGACATCTTGCTAGAAGAGGTTAAAGTTAAAGTTGAACTGGAAAACTGGACTCTGAACCTAAATTGCAGTACTGCTCGTATAATGTTATCAATATTTACTGGACAAAGTTTTTCATAACTTGCACTATAGTGTTGCCATTATTTAAGTCCTGTGTTTTATGCATTGTTCTTGCCAAGTGAAGCCTGAACTGAAAATTGCATCTGAGCCATAATTTCCATCGGAACTGAGCCAATGCCTCAGCCGGTATTCTTGGAATATGCGTGGACCTGACTAAACCTGAACATATTATAGTAGCCTCTTTTTTTCTAAAACACCTGTGGGAAGTGCTCAACCTGAGTGGCCGCAGGATCTCAGGAGCGGCAGATGTTGCAGCCGCTCAGGTCGAGTGCCTAGCATGTTCCTTTCTCGCGCTACCTGCACGCGAGCCGTCTTCTTCTTCACCGACTCTGTAGGCGATAGTCGCAGCGCTACAGGGCCCTCCTCATAGTGCAAAGCACAATTGAAGTAAAGTCCAGTGGTAAAGTCTGGATACAGGAGTCTATGTATAGTGTGCAGATGGTATCGTCGTTCGTAGTGTCAGGTTCATGCAATCCGGGAGAGATGTACCAGGCAGCACCGGCAGTGTAAGTTGTGAGCGTGGCACAGTCACAGCGATGCCGTAGTGTGAAATTACGACCTGCCACAGGTATCTTGCAGATGCCTGGGCCTGGGAGATGGCGGAGCTCCGAAAGAAGACCATCCGGCAGCTCATGACTTGCGTGGAGATAGCACAAGCATTGGTCTCTTACGTTGCTGACTTAGGAGTGATTTGTGAGCTGAAGAAACCAGATGGCTGAGCTGCTTCTGCGAAACTTCGGTTGACCATTCATCCGCGGAAGGTGCGAGCACAGAACACTGGAAGGCTCGCCTGCTGTTGCTTGCTGCGAAATCTCAGCTGCCGATAGCATCAGGGTTGTGGTGTTCGCTGAAGGCATCACGAAAGTTGTGCTTGTGGCGTCACTGTGTCTGCGAGTGTGAAATTTGTGGCTAGTGGAGCCCGGAGGGAGACCCTCTTGATCGGTGATGAGTGAGGTACCCCCAAGGAATATCCAAGGAAGGAGAGCGGCAGGCTGAAGAGTACCTAAAAGCGCTTACGTTTGGCCCAGTGAATTCCTTGGAAAGAACAGTCTCGCAGCTGCCTTTGAGATGGGGAAAACGCTCACGGACCGAGTAGAAGTTTGATGCTAGGGCCGGCGCATGCTGACGATTGGCATGGGTGGATGCAGGATGACGACGCAGGATGACGCGACAGTTCAAATGGCGAAAGCTGTTGTGACTGAGTGCTCAAGGTGGCGTAGTGAGCAAGGACGGCTGCCCGCAAGTTCTTGTAGAAGTCGGGGCCGGGGTGTGGCAGCTGGAGCCTGGAACACAGCCAAAGCCTGGAACCTTGTTTATAGGGAAGTGGCTGTCCAGCTGGATGAACCAGACGTCCGGCATGTCGATGTAGAATTCCCAACACCCTACAAGCACGGGATGTCTGCCTGACCATGTAAAGCCACATCACTCTCACCTTGGTAGAGTTGGTGCATTGACGCTGGCATGGCTGGGCTTGTTTGTCTAGTGTCACAAATTTGCGGTAGGGCACTGCAAAGAGGAAGCCGCTGTGGCCACGATTTATTTAGGCCAGGCAGCCATGGTGCCGCAGGATCTCGGGAGCGGCAGATGCCGCAGCTGCTAAGGTCGAGCGTTTAGAGTGTTCCTTTCTCGTGCTACCTACATGTGAGCCGTCTTCTTCTTTGCCGGCTCTGGAGGCGATAGTCACACCATTACACACTCATTTAAAAGCCTGTTATGACTAGAAAGGTCATTTGAATTGGCTAGTCAAGATATGCACTTATACTCTGAAAAGTAATACATAGATACCTTGGCCAAGAGGCCTGGACTTTTGAAACTAGAGTATGACATCCTGACTAAATCAATAGCTTAAATGTCCGAGGGCCATGGCACTAGCAATTGTGGTTGGTTTTTGTTGAGCTTTGTGTCCCAGCTATTAGGAAAAGTCGAGAAATGTCGAGAAGCATGCATATACACCTCCTTTTAATAGAAGAAAGTTTTATTAGTAGCATGTTTTCTTGAAATCAAGACACTGCTGCCACAGCTGCATGTGCTATCTGAAAGATCTGGAGCCATGCATTGTGCTCAGTGCAGAAGTCTGTGGGCCCAGGAAATGTGCTTACCAGTGCAACGCAAGCAGCTCACCAGAGCTAGTTGCACTTTTGCTGCTGAGCACAACATCGCGGGTTGGATTCCCAGTCATGGTGGCCTTATTCCAATGAGGGCAGAATGCAAGAACGCTTATGCAACCATGCTTATGGTGTGTGTTAAAGAAAACAAAGTGATCAAAATTAATTCAGAGCCTTTTCATTACAGCCTCCCTCATAGCCCACTGTGCACCTTTGGAATGTTAAAGGGACACTAAAGGTTACCAGAAAGTCAAGTTAAAGTGGTAGAGCAATGTTCTAGAACGTCTAAGGCGTCAATATAATCGCGAACAGAGCTTTAGTAACCGAGAAATTTAGGTAAATGCATGACACGATTTGAGACCCCCCAGCGACATTCCGGTACTAGCCCGATGACGAAAGCACTCCTCATAATTTGTGTTACTAATACTCAACTACTCGTATTAAAAATATCATTTCATTCGATTATAAGACGGAATAAAATGCTACTTGTCTACGTCTATTCGATTCTAAGAAAAAATAACATTTTGACGTTACCCTTGAATAGTATGGGTGGTCGAAAGGTTTCGTTTTCGCTCGACTCTGCGCCGCGCACGCTTTGGAGTTTCAGTAGTTTCGTTATCGCGTCGTGCTGAGTGGGTTCTGCTGGCTCGCGAAACTTTCATTTGGAACAAGCACAGAGAATGCCACGTCCATGTGATGTCGTGGGAAGCCCTCGTTGCTTTCCCGCTCCGGAGAGCCGGTGTCGAGGCCGCCGTCGTAGTACGCAACGATATCGGCAGCGCGAGCCCTCAGCAGCAGGTCGCGCTCGTCAGTGCTCAAATCGCTGAAGTTGATCCCAGCATCGCGAGCCAATCTGTCCTTGTCAGGGTCCATTGCGATGAGCGTCGAAGTTTGCGTCATAGAATGAAGTACCAGCTTAAGTTCGCACGTTTCTCCTTCCGCTAGCCACCATACTCCCGCTTTCCCTCTGCTGTCGGCTCTGTCTTGGCTGTTTCTGGCCGCGCGTTCGCGTTTTGCGCAGAAAAGCCGTAGCGCCGTCTGCGGACGCCGTTCTACTCACCAATGGCGCAACGTCACTATGAGACCATGATGTCAGTACTCCTCGATCGGAGGGCGGGCGATTTGAACTGCGCTAGAGGTACGCGGACGCTTCAGAACGCATTTTCTCTTAAAATAAGTCTTTCCTTGGCACGAAACAAGCGTTTCGAGGTTTCTGGGCTGGTATGTTTGAGGCTATAGACCCGTTGTGATCATTTTAGCAGGTGTGACTGTCTACAAGTGGATTGCACTTACAGCTGAATCCTGAGTGATCGAGGTCTGAATATAAAATACGCACTGGTTGTCATACTCTTTGCATCCCATAAATATCCTTACTGTGGGACATTAGAGCCGTGCTCATTCTCAGAATCATGCTTGCGGACATGCACACCGCTAGATTTTTCCAACAAGTATTTCTGGCACAGCACAATGGCAGGTCTGTTTGTTTTCTCTAATTGGTTCCAAGATGGTTGAAACTGATAATGCCACCTCTAGTTGTAGGAGCTGCATGCAACTTGAAATGTAGTCCTAATTTAGCACTGTACAAACTCCGAGCTCCGTCAGTGATGTTGTCGCTTCTCTTCTGCAGATTTTGTGTGAAGGAGTTGAAGGTATATGAGCAGAGCCTAAGCATGCAAAAATAGCAAAGAAGCAGCGAAAGACAAGCAGACTTTTATTCTGTTTGGCTGCCTGGCAAAGTACAAGGCAGCCCTGTTTCCGTGATTGTAGCACACTATTGTTACACCAGCTAAATTGGTAGGCAGTAGTCTTGGAGACGGGAAACAACACATGCATCTTGAAATAGTGTCGATTACATTTGCAAACGTCACGCTTTTCTGAAAATAAAAATTTTTTGTGTAAATGGCTCTGGTGAATTACTCGTTGAACATGTTTGTTTTGTCAGGTAGGTTCCAGATGATGGACAGTGTGTGTAGATTCTTACGTATGATGGAAAATGTCTGAAATGCATTGCAGAATTATATATGTAAAGGTTATTTCTTATTTATATAATGGTTATTTACATGTCTTGTGAACACTGACCAACCTTCACAAATTTTTGTACCTGTGGACATGTTGCAGATTTCTTACGACGTATAATTTATGTGGGGCATGGGTGAAGTAAATGATAGAGCTAATCTGTGCTCTTCTGATATTTGCAGATGCTCTTCAAAATGGCCCAAATGCTGGAGATACTGGGAGCAAACCTTTTAATGGCTCCTCAGATGAGGTGCAGGAAGATGTCACTGCGAAAAAAATTATGCATCTGTTGACTGAGATTGAAAGCTCAAGTGCTGTTGATGGCTCACCTGTTCCGGACACCTTCCATCCATGCCCGGTGTGCTCAGGACGTTTGCTGACTGTCTAGGTGCAAACTGAAGCAGGTTTGTCTTTTGTTAAGTACGGCTGAAAAACATTTTGATTGCTACAACATGGATATAAACCAGGGGTTCTCAAACTAGGTTCTGCGGATCCCAGGGGTTCCACTGTGGGGGATCTCACCCTTTCTCTTGGGACAAAGGAACGACAATGCAGTAGTGCAAACAATCACAAGGGCATTTATTGCACCTTTCATAGATCAATGCCTGCTAGCTGAGTTGCTATCCACAAAACATGCCGATGGGCACGCGACAAATCACAGAAGTCCGACTCACCGCGACTGGATAGCGAGCGAATATGTTCACCCCATGCTGGACACAAATGGCTGGTCGTTTGCGCGTACGCGGTCACGCCAACGGTGGCGCATTTGAACGAGGCCTTGTGAGATGGTCTCGCAGAAGCATGGATCGGCGCACGCGTGGAACGTCCACGCCGCTTGCCAATCCCGAGCCAAAGAGGAAGAGCCTTCTCCTTTTTGCACCCAAGTAACCACACCATTAGGTGGCGTTAGCAGAGCCACACTTGCGCCATCTCTCGCAATGCGCTTCAACCAGACCGACTGCCACTATTACTGAGCCACGTGGCGAAGCCGGATTACAGGAGACGGGAGCTATGCAGGAAAACAACATATCAGGGGACGCTTGAGAGTCGCGCATCCCCACAACCCCCAACCTTAGATCACTACATATTCCGGTGAAACATGTCACACGGTCTAACATCAACGCGTGCAACAAGATAGTATATGCAACAGTGGCCGCGCCAATAAAATGTCCACACGCTGTCCATAACATGCGAGCCGGCATTGTCCTTGGGGTCGTCTTGGAGTCGGCATTGTCTGCTGGTCGCAGCAGCAGCTCTGCAGACTCGACGGCACGATTTCATGCCCGGACTCCGGAAACAGCTACGCAGTAGTCAGTACGAGTAAACATCGCTCGCGCCCTGCTGGCGAGAGCCACAGTAGCTGTTGGTGACCGCTGGCTCTTTTCTCTGCTGCCGAGGGTTGTGAGCTGGATACAGCGGCCGCCGAAGTCGCTGCGCCGAACTGGCCACAGCATCACCATTTCCCGGGGTGGCTCGATCGTAGTCCGGGGCAGCAGCACAGACAATATGTAGGTGACAGCAAACCAGGGGTGACTCCACTCATGCTGCGTACACTCAACACACTCTGCAAACACTAAAGTAGTGCAAGGGAGAGGAATTCTGCATGCGCATCGCCCACGTGGTACGATGTTCAAATCGGCTAGGAAAAGATTGGGCGGCTACTCACATGCTAAGTTCACGTAAATGAAGCTCGCTTTCTTAAGTCGAATGAGTAATTTCAATTCGTGTAAGGTTAACTAGAATGAGGGAAGCAAAGTGCAACACCTCAACGCCATGGTCCACCAGGTTGTGTCCCTCCACGTGTGACAGGCAGCTTCATAAAGCCTTAGGCCTAAAGCGTTGCTACCCTGACAACAACCGGCATCCAAAAAACAACACCCAAAATGGGCGCAAAACAGGCAGCCGCGAGGAAACGTCAGCTCTGTTAGGTGGTCCTACCCCGCTCAGTGGACACAGCATCCGAGTTGACGGCGCCCACCGTCCCAGTCGGTGTCGGAGCGCCCGGTGCCAGGCAGCAATACCAGTCAGCCTGTAGCGGCACCCGGCTCCCAGAGCCGCGACCTCATTAGAGTCAGAGATAGAAGAAGCTATTTACATAAGAAATTTGGACCACCCACGAGGCTTCCATACTCACTCGCTTCAGGCTCGCCAATGCTCTGTGCTCTGCGGGCGCTAAGCCTCGCTCTCCCAGGATGTAGACCACGTGGTTCTCATACCGACGAATGTCATTAAAAAAAAATCATTTGCGAAAAGGCTTAGCATGTTGAAAAGCTCAAACACACTACAGCCACCATCGCCTCACTCAAGAAAGCATGCCACCGATGCTAGTGATCAAAATCTACGCTAGCCCTACGCTTCCGTTCAAACAAAGGTCTTGAACGAAGCAAAACTGTTAAATCTATCGTCCGATGCCCCAAGAGGTCCATGTTGGGCAGTCAGATGTGGGGTTCTCACTCGTGCTCTTGGGACAAAGGAACGATAACACAGTAGTGCAAACAATCACAAGGGCATTTATTGCACCTTTCATAGATCAGTGCTTGCTAGCCAAGTTGCTATCCACAAAACATGCCGATGGGCGCGCGACAAATCGCGGAAGTCCAACTCACTGCGACCGGATAGTGAGTGAATATGTTCGCCCCATGCTGGACACCAACGCCTGGTCGTTCGCGCGTACGCGGTCACGCGAACGGTGGCACGTTCAAACGAGGCCTTGCGAGACAGTCTCGCAGAAGCATAGATCGGCGCACACGTGGAACGTCCGCGCCGCTTGCCGATCCCGAGCCAAAAGGAAGAGCCTTCTCCTTTTTGTGCCCAAGTAACCCCGCCGTTAGGGGGCGTTAGCAGAGCCACACTCGCGCCATCTCTCGCAATGCGCTTCAACCAGACCTACTGCCGCTCTCACCGAGCCACGCGGCGAAGCCGGATTACAGGAGACAGGAGCTATGCGGGAAAACAACATATCAGGGGACGCGTGAGAGTCGCGCATCCCCACACCGCGAACGACATCTTAAAGTTCCACGAGCAGTCAAAACGAATCCGACGACATCCTGTTCTTTCCTCATTGATTTCCACAATTTATCACATCAGAGAAAAAAATGTGCATTGCATTTTGGATTTAATGAAGCCATCGCTCCCCACATCCACACTTGGGTGGTCTGCAACCAGCAAGGGACCCATGCAGCAGCAGTGCTCAAGACTTGTTATTGTGCGACTTGCGAGCCCACAGTAGCTACACTGAGTGCCTTTAATTTGTGTTCAGGAGGGCAGTTTCTAACACATGTGCAGGAATCTAAAGTTCTGCAAGCTGAGAGCCACTTATCTGCCTTGTTGATTCTTGTTGCTGATGCATGACGATATTGACCATGCAAATGGACATGCGGGAAGTGTTTGTGCATTATTTATGGCTCAGATGTGTCAGTGTCGGCATGGCCAGTTTTGATACAGGCTCGTTTGCTACCGCACTATTTCGGTTCCACAATAAAAATGCGCGCCAGGGGCACTGCTGCATGCCGGCCGATGCAATTATTTTGGCTTAGTGTTGCGATCAGTATATCGGACCATTCTGCAGCACGAGTGATATGTAATGATTCTTTACAAAAAGTAAATTAAGCTTTTGTGCGTCCGATACTTGTGGCCATGCAGAACCAAGAGCGTTAGCAGTATGGTCGATGAGGGCTGCATTACGGTGCAGGGAGTGGCACAGAAAAAAAGAGGCCACTTGTCTATGTATCGAGAGTGATGAGGAAACTATGATGAAATTTGTGTGCGATGCTCGTTCACCTCGGTGCTAGTATCTTTGTCGCATTGGACTGGAGCGTGGGGCATGCTGCCATGCGCCCAGTTAAGTCACACTTCTGTGTTTCGGAACTTCGCATGCAGCCTCCTTTTAGGGCAACCGAGTTTGAAGTGTTCATTGTGACAGTACAGCGCTTGTGAAAATGTTCATTATATCTGGACACAGTTTCAATAGGCAAGGTCAGAAAATAGTAAAGGCAGCAAAATGTGGTTATTACAACCGACAATTCATTAGATCTGGGATCGTTAGTGGGTTCAACTGTGTATGAGCCATAGCCTTTCTTTTTATTCAAGCCAAGCTAAGTGATAGGAGATACGAGTAGTGCTATTATTCACCCTTTCAGGGTCAATTTGTTTCTCCATATGCAACTGCCCAAGGACGATTTTTTTTGTACTGCAGATTTAAATCCTTCAGAGGGACCTATTTGAAAAAAAAATTTACTGTAATTTTCCTAGGGTGACCGTAAAGTGAAAAAAAAAAATTTTTTTCGCGTTGGTATATATGTACTGTTTATTGATCAATAACACCAATAAGAAAAGTAAATAAGCTTATAAGAATTAAAAATTTGATGAATAATGCAGCATTCTTATAGACATAGTTCAAGCCTTAGAAAATGAGTACACTAGAATATTTCACAAGTGTCAAATGTTCCTGCTCTTGCACTAATATTTACGTCCATAGCATAATCGAACTGCATGAGTGCACTCAAGAAAAATGTGTGGTTGTGTGCCCGTCAAAAAAACAAAATGTGTGACAAAATTCCGCTAATCTTCATCTTATTGCCTACCAGAGGCAATTAGTTTTTGCGAGTCTCCTAAGAAAAAAAAAAGGAAACACATGTACGGCGGCATCCTTCATATGCGCACCCCTATGAGCAATAAACAAGCAAGTAACAGGCGGTCACCCTATGAGCGATTAGTAACGAGATGGCCATCAGTTTTGCAAACACAAGAAGCCCAAACTGCCTGCGGTACAAAACCCAAACTAACTGCTGCTCACCCAAACTCGCCAATGCGCGAGTGGTAGTACATGTATATAGATGCACCGGAGCAAACCATGCAACGAAAACTGAGAGAGGGAGGTGTAAGATAATAATTCCCTGTATTCCCACATAGTGGCAGCACATGCTAGGAAAGAAAAAGTTGGGAAATTGGCACGCTTTTCAAACGTACAGGCGGCACCATAAATATACGGCATCGACCATTTTGGACTTGTGCGATGCACCATATACTTGCATCATTGACTCTGAAAAGGTTAAGGTCTATTCGATTCAACCAAGCTTCTGTGCAACTTTCGCATGTATTTAAGGCGCACTGCACCTTGTCCCTTGATTGTCCAAGGTATTGCAGTGCAGCACAAACGACACTGCCTGCACCTTTTCGTTTCTGGTGCCGTGCACCTTTTCTGAATCGAACCTATTGTAGCGAATGGCACCCATCTGCGGCACAATTAGCCAATGGCATTTCGTTTCTTACAGGGAGACCACTGAACTCAAGGTAGTCGCTCGCAAACTTGCGCATGTACAAAAGCACTCATGCGCCGCAATGAAATGAGACACGGCACAATTCTGCCACTCTACTCATTGCCACAAAGGCAATGCTGCTTGTTAGCGTGAACGTTTTATATGCATAGAATAAAGCACAAACATATGTGTAACTTAAAGAGTGCGATTTTAAACAATAATTATGCTGCACTTGATGACTGAATGACTTATATACAGTAATCTCTTAGACTACATCTCAAGTACCAAGGTTTCACCGCCAGTTTGTACCACTTGTCATTTTTTTTCGACTTTCTGTGCCAATTTAAAACTGTAATTTCTAGTACTTAAATTGCGAACAGCATGCTCGATTCTATCATATTATGGTCACTTCATTTCTACCAGCATCTCTAGACACATTCTAGGTGGTTGCGAGTCTCGTATGGTATGGTAAATGGTACATGTTAGTTTTAACGCAATATTTTAGAAACAGCTGCAGATATTCGCATCAAATTTCACGCGCTTACAAAAGATGCTCTTGGGTACAACAAGAGACACTTTGTTTGTGTCTAGATGGTTTGCCTTTCCTGTAGCCCACTACCAAAATTTCAGGTGTGTTTAATTATTTGATGTACCTTTTCTCTGCAATCACGCAGAGGAATGTGATGATAGTACACAGTGTTATTCTAAATACCCATAGGGTACATCTGAACTAAAGAGATATGATATCCACCTTGGAGTTCGCACCCAAAACAAATATATCTCCTTGCACAAAGCCACAAGGGGAGTTTTTTGCAGTGTAAATTTTTCCAGTGTTATCATTCACACCATCAGAGATTTTTTTAGTTCAGAATATTTGACTGGTTGTAGTACATGTGTACAAAGTTTCACTGGAATATGATCAATACTTTCTGAGAACAGGTACATTGAATTTGACAAATTCATAAAAGATGCAATTTGAGAAAAGTGGAAGTTTTATGTTCGAATACTGCTTGTGGATGCTAAAAATGCCCCAGGAGAATATATTTCACTGCTGACTTTCTTGCAGGTGTCTCCAAAACCCTTCATTGTGTTCCTTTTATTCGTCGTCCTTCGTTGCTCTCGGCAGAGTCATAGAATTCTGCCCTGTCAACACGCTCTAAGTCCATCCTGTTGAGGGCAATATTACAAAACAGACCTGGAACAATTCCAAGTGCCTCCAGAATAGCTTTTCGTGCAGAATTACCGCCACTGTAGTAGACTACAGCATCTTTAGTTTCTATCTTCAATGTGTAAGCACTGACAAAGTTTTCTTAGGGCAGCGGCACCAGATGAGTTGGTTGAGCGACGCATTGGTGTTCTGTGTTCATCCATGAATACATTTGCTCAGAAAACTGATTACCTTTGAAAGTTCTCTTTCTGTTCCATTTGCTGGACCATCGTGCCATCTTCTGGGCGAGTAATACGTTTGAAACTCGAAACAGAGGTGACCACGTCCACGTAAGCAAAAGCAAGAGTTTGACGCAATATAGCTCTTTTCTACAAAGTACTATTACGTCAAACTCTTGGTTCGAGCTGTTAACAAATTCGACTTCGCTCTGCCATCTGCTAGCCGCTTGGTTAGCTCAGATGGTAGAGCGGCTGCCCCAGAAGGCGGTGGTCCCGGGTTCGAGCCCCGGACTAGAACGAATTTTTCATCAACTGCGATGCTTTCCTTACGAGGAACCCGTATGGGATTCCTTTGTGGCAATTGGTACGATTGGGTGGATGTCTCATTTTCTTTTAATTAACACATGATTTTTAGTACAAATCATTTACTTACCACACACACACACAAGCAAAAAAAAAAGAAAGCACGCCATAAAGGAGAAAACCGTGAACGACAACGATAAACAAACCGGCCTCTGCCCGCCATCTTAAAACGCCAGGGCGCGCGGCACACTTCGGCGCGACATTTGAACAGCTTTGAGCGGGCGCTCGAGGTTGCGCTTCCGCAGGTTTGTTCCTCATAGTGCAGTCATTTTTTCTGTGCCAAAATTGCAAATTCGATATTTGGGGGGTTTACCCTACCATCCCCTTTAATGAATCCTTATAGTGAATTTGTATAAACACATCGGTGGAAAGAGGGAGGGCTTCCACGGCACTCTCAGAAAGCTGGTGGGTTTCCTCAAGGCCACAAAGTTTGAGAACTCCTGAATTATAAACAAAACTTGGTTAAACAAAAATTGTATAAACAGAAGTGTTTTTGCTACTTTGGCAGGTTTCCTTAGCTAGCCATGATTTATTTTACTGATCTGGAATTACTATGGGGATGTCCCCAGCTTTATGAAGAATGTAGTCAAATCACTGAGCCCACCAATCACTTGTGGGTGAAAGCTACAATGATATATGTGTAAGTAATGTCATGGCTACAGCAACAGCAATATCTGTATGAGTTAAAGGTGCACAGGAAGTTTTCCTCCTGCATCCTGGCATATAGCACTGCACTGTTCCAATATGGAATTCAGTTAGGTTAGCTGCAGAGAGGTGAAGCCTTAGCTAATCAATTCCCTTAGCTGCTATTTGGTAGTGCTTGTGAGTCCCAAACCCGCAGGTGCTATTTGTTGGTGCAGGAATGTGAGGTTGGTGCAGGGACTGTCACTTTTGCTGCTCCTTTGTGTGCTGATTCTAGAGTTTGAATTTATGTACAAAATAAATTTTTTAATCTTTTCTATTACTATTTTTCCCTTATGCATATTAACTGTTGTTAAACTTTTTCCTTTCTTTCTTCTTTCTTTTTCCTTTTTCAAGCTGAACTGTTATGTGAATTATGGCAAAGAATGATGTCTGTCACTGCAGGGTTTCCCCTCAACCCACTTTTCTTTTAAAGGCTTCGTTAAAACTTTGTTAAATCAGAATTGTGATAGCTGTGATAAAGAATTAGTGAAGCTCAGACTGAGAAATTATGTATGTATATATATATATATATATATATATATATATATATATATATATATATATATATATATATATATATATATATTACATTGTGAATTTTTGTTTGACCTGAGGCTCATTATATTGGGGTTTGGCTGTATGTCATAGAGTTTATGTTGATCAGAGCTGAGCCAATAGGTTGCGCACTGTGGTTCACATATCTACTCTGACTAACCTTCATGTGTAGTAGCACTCTGTGCAAAATCTCATGTGAATTGCCATAGATGTTGAAGTGTGCAAATAGGTGTACATTTGCTAGCCTATCCAAGTGCCTTTTTGGCTTCTTTACCAAAAATTTCTTTCTTCTGTCATATCTTTGTTGGAGCAGTCCTCTAAATAGTTTAACTTGCTGTGACATTGGCAGCAATGATGATTATGTCGGGAACACATTTTGGGACTAACTACAAGAATGATATAGGCCCAAATTTGACAAATTTCAACAATAGCAGTGTGAGGCTGATGTATTGTAATGTTTCACCCTCCCCTCCTTCTCTTCTCTTTCTTTTTTCCATGTTCAGTTTCATCCTTGCTGGATGTCCTGGAAGACCCAAAGGTTTACCTTAAACACACTAAACGCACAGAAGTGTTCCGGTGCAGCCGTCCCAGTCACAGAGGAACATTCCATCAGTGGCTATTGTTCATAAAGTGTAACACAGGGCTCCAAAGAGCTGGAAGGAGGACAGCCACAGTGCCTTGAATGTTTTAGTATGTTGTTGATAGTGTATGTTTCTTCAAGCCCTTCAAAGTGCTATACATTTGCCTCAGTTGTCTTCATTGCTTAACTGCTTGGATGAGCTATGAGTCACTTTTCTTTGTGCAGATTATTGCATGTGGAGCCAGTTTAGCTAATGCAGACGGAAATTATAGGACTCACAAATCTCTGAAAGTGTGTTTTAGTGGCACCAAGTATTTGATGTGCTTTTGATCATTTTCTTCTCATATCATAAAGCCTTGCGAGATTTTGGACCAGTTCAACAGAAAATAACTTCAAGCTTTAGTGAACACTATACAGAAGCATTGAAGGTTTTTTTTTGTTAATCTCCTGAAGGCAATTTCAACGGAGGTGTTACATGCCTTAATAAGACCCAAGAAAACTAGGGGAGAAATGTTCTGGGTAACTGTAAAAAGTTTGCCAACTCTAGATTGTGTGCATATTTTATGTTATAAACACATTAGTTATATTTATTTACTCAGCCAATGAGGTTAATAGCGGCGAAGCAGTTATATTTTGAAATTGAATGCTGTGGAACTCGTAAAATTTAATAGAAGTTCTTGAAGCCTTCATACCATGTATGCTACATGATACAGTGGGCGCCAACAGCAACCTGTTGGACTTGTTAACCAAGTTTGTTCCAAGAGAAAACATGCAATACATTTGCTTTATTCCGTCAAGTTTTTTTCACACAATTTTTTTATTTCAAAAGTGTGTACAGTAAAGTTTACCACTTACGTTAATTCATCCAGAACATTGAAGGGGAAAGAAAAACGTGTTAAAGAAAGTTTTCTATTAGAACATGTTATAAATATATAATTGTTTAAACAAACAATGATCAAACGAATTACATTACTTTGTAAAATGCATGAGTGACTTGCATCAGTAGGTAATAGAAAGCAAACTAAGAGCTCTGTGACCCAGATGGGTAAGACTCTTTAGCAATATTAATACTGATTCTTCAATTCACATGACACTTGCTGCTTTGCTAGGTAGAGCTCTTTGATATGTGCCACTGCTTTCTGATTTATAACTTGCACCAAGGGCTATATATTGTAATTTTTTTACCTCATTCTTTTCACCCTTCATCATTTGCTTGCATGCTGCTGTTGTGGCCTCTCAGCATCAAATGACAATAAAATAACAGAATTGAAGGAATAGAACTGTTACAAAATACGACCCCAGTTTCTGTTTTCTTAATATCCTTTTCCTTGATTTCTGGTTCCTCAATTTTTACTTTTGAAAGTTGTCACTTGTTTCCAGAAAAATTTAGAACAAGACATGCATCACTTCTGCTCAACAGTGGAAGCTGAGCTTGTGAATAAGGAAAGGACATGGGGGAATGATGATGGCAAGTTGGTAATAGTTTACCTGATCAGCGCAAACTTAATGCAAAATATTAAGGTATGAGTGCAACATTGGTTTGAAAGTTAGTGCTAGTTCAGGATATTTGTATATCTACTGTGAAGATTACAGAAACTATATTTATCCTCTTTGCAGCTTATTGCTTCCACTTCAACTCTATAGGTACGGATTTGGAACTCAAGATAGCTTTTTTGTTGCCAGGTCATTAAATACAGATACTGATACCTGCTATATTAAAGTGTCATAAACGATGCTATTTTTGTACTCTTTCTATACCAACCGGTCCCGTAAAGTTGACTGTACTGACACTGTTTCAGCGTTCTGGAGAGTTGTGCAGCTGATGATTTCTCATGTAGTCTAAGCATAAGTCATAGTCTGACTTGATTGTGTGCATGAAGGTGCAGAGCTGTGATCTTGTGAAGATGCTTTGCAATTTGCGAACAGTAAAATGTGTAAGAAATTTATACTGAATATATTGGCAGCCTTAGTTTGAAGTGTTCATTCATTAGTCCTGTTCATTATTTGCAGTTTTTGCAGTATGAAAGTTCAGGTACATTATTTTTGTTGCAACTTCTATTGTCCATTTCAGCTTCTGTTCATTGCTTTTTGTATATGTGTGAAGGTTTAATAAATTCATAATATGAGAGTTACTACTGCTGCTATTTAAACTCGGCAATGTAGACTTTTATTGTCTCTATTATCACTGTGGTTCTGCATAACCAGCCTGTAAAAATTTGTGGGGCCGCAACATTCCTATGGGCATGGATTACCAACAAAGCTGTTTAGGCTGCATACATAGGCTACATACATTATGAAATCGTACATTTTTTTTATACAGCACCACACTACGCTACACAAGCGCCACCGCAGTCACCACACCACTCATGCACCTGCTGCAACCGCTGCTGCAGCCATGCCGGCACCTCCGACGCGTGTGACATTATAACTACAGAAGCGCAGACTACGTGCACAGGTGCCATCGCCACACTCTTTCCCCCTAATTATTTGTCAAACAGGATACAGATATAAACCATCCAGGGTACCCCCCTGGGAATGGCCCACTATTGCACCATCTCCAGGATCACCCCACGCATTCCTGTCCATGCGCCGTGGTGTAGATATAAGCCGGCCAGGGTACCCCTCCCCCCATCCCCCCTACGAACAACCCAGTATTTCACTATCTCCGGGATTGGCCCATGCATTCCTGTCCACATGCTGTGATACAGACATAAGGAAGCCAGGGTACCTCCCCTGGGAATGCATGCAGGGGATGTGTGCATACGGGTGCTAGAAATGCACAGCTTTGCTGTAAAACTGACATATAGCGAGTTAAGTTGGATGCAGTCACATTGTTGTGCTCATGATGTGCTTGTAGCCAAATCTATGTGGGAGAAACGTATCAAAACTCTTTGGCAGCTCTTCGACAGATCATGGGCCTGACAGTTAAGCTTCCGTAGTGTGAAATAGGAACCACCTTAACGTTGCTTTAGGCCACATGGTTAGAAGGCAACAAGATTGAAACTGTGAACAGCACTATAAAAATTATTTTAAATGCATGCAAGCCAGAAACTAAAACAAGTGCGCCTTTTTCTCGTACTTGTGAGTTATTAACAAGATTTAATTTCTTATTAAACTGAAGAGGTGCTACTTCTTGTTGAATTAAGACATAAAAGGGAAAGCAACCTTGTCACTTGGACTCGGGGAGAGAGAAAATGCATTTCAAGGTCTGAAAACTATAATAAGCTCTAGACTTATTGTGAGAGTGCTTAACGCTCGGAAGGAATTTTTCCTCCTCGCAGATGCCTCTGACAAGGGCATAGGTGTAGTTCTTATGCAAGAACACAGTGTTGTTCTTTATTCTGTTTCATATGCGAGCAGGAAGCTTCTTTCACACGAAACTTTATATTCTGCAATTGAAAGAGAATGCTTAGCACTACCACCTTTTTCTTTAGATAACTACACTGACAATCTAAATAGAATAGCAGCCTCTGTTGTACTTGTCGCAGGCTAAGCAAGTTAAAGGGGCTCTCAAACACTCTTTGAACATAGTAAAAAAATGTTGCCGATCTGTCATAGGGGCTGCTGCGAACATGTGAAACATATATATATCTGCACTGCATGCAGCAGGAAATTTACAATCTCGTGCCAAAAACAACAAAAAATTGCTCTCACTTAAGCAGTGCCATCATGCAGTGTCATCGAAAGCAGCTGAACCAGTAGCATTCTCAGTAATGCATAATTGCTAATGTTGAATTAAATAAATGAAAAAGATGTGTTTGCGATCTGAAAAATACAGAAAAATGATTTCATCTTTGCACTCAGACTTGACATAGCTGCATCAGCTGCGCGTGGCCTCCGAGGTGGTAGCGGCGTGCTGCGTAGCGTAGTTTACTGCGGCTCTCCAAGGGCAGCACGACGAGCCCTTTTGCCACCGTGACACTCAACTGTTGGCTGGGGCTTTGCCCTCTTGACTTCTCTGTGTAGCTCCCATTATGCTCGCGGAGATGAAAAGAGAGAGGAAGCCAGGTATTGGTGTGATAGCTCCACTTAAGAGTTGAAGGATTAGAAAAATTTTTTGTGGCACGAGATTCGTGAGACAACGTCCTTTGATAATGAGGCCATTCTATGATTAATTAGAAAAGTGTTTCAGGGCCCCTTTAAATATAGTTATTTCATTTAGTTTAGTCGTTCAAGAATTTTCTTTCAAAGTCAAGCACACAAGAGGCTCAGAAAATCTTGTTGCTGATTATTTGAGTAGGTCATGATCGTCTAGCGATGGTTCTCTTACTTGGAGGGTTCATAATGTGCATTTTCTCTTGTTTCTTCACTTGGGTAATGTCTGTACGATGCTGAAATTGTGTAGTGTTCCTGTTCTACATGTGCATGTCCATCATCTCTTTTTTTTTGTATTTTTTCTGGAGACAAGAACGTTTTAAAAAGGCGGTCTTCAAAAGAGGTCCCGTCATGGACGCCAATTTTGCGATGCTATTCTCAATGCAGTCGTTGCAGACGAAAGTGACCAGCCATGGTACATGGTTATAATTTCAAGGTTCGAATTTTTCTAGTTGCGACAGAGACAGAGCCTCAGTTGCAAAGAAGACAATGAAGGCAGTTGTGATGCAATACAGGAACATCTAAAAAGATTCAGTGGTGATTTTGCAGTAAATGTGAGAGAAATGCATTAGGCATTACGTTGCACCTCTTTGAAGTCCAAGCAAGATACGCGATTTAAACAGCATTCACCACATTGCAAAGTGTTGTTCAGTAGCTCACTTGACACAAGTCCTGCTTTCTTGAGCAACAAAGTGCAACTGACAATGATTCAAAGAAGACCACCATCAGCTCCACTACTATATACGAGGTGCTGCTCAAAAGTTCCAGGAATTAAGTCGTAAAAAAATTTTGTTCATAATGCCTAATCAGCACTGTCTCCTTCAAAGTAGTCCCCTTGATCATGTATACTCTGATCCCAGCGTTTCTGCCACGATTCCATGTATTTGTGGAACTCTCCAGGTGACGGTGTGTTGAGGACAGCCTGGGATTCTGACTGGATCTCTTCCAACAGTGTGAAACCCACGTCCTTTCAGCCTCAACTAGCTTCAAATTTGCGAACAAGAAAAAGTCGCAAGGGGCGAGGTCAGGTGAATAGGGTGGGTGCAGAAGTACTGTGGTTTATTTGGAAGTCGGGAACTGTCAAACAAGTGACGCGTGAGCGGGCATGTCATCGTGATGAAGAAGCAAATCATAATTTTTCCACTTCTCCGGATGTTTGCGACGAATGCCGTCTCCTAAGTGCCTCAAAACGACACAGTAAAGCTTGCTATTCACGGTTTGTCCAGGAGGTATGAATTCCTTGTGGACAATTCCATGTAGATAAAAAAAGAAAGAAAAGAGAACAATGAGCGTGGACTTCACTGTGCCACGAACTTGACATGCCTTTTTCGGCCGCGGGGAATTTGGTGACTTCCACTGCGACGACTGCTGTTCAGTTTCAGGATCATAGCCATAAACCCATGTCTCAACCCCACTGGAGAGGAATGTGGGATTGTCTCTGACTTGTTGCTTCAGTTCCGTACAGACAGAAACGCGGTGTAGCTTCTGTTCACCACTGAGCAGTCTTGGCACGAATTTTGCAGCAATGTGCCTCATGTTCAAAACATCTGACAAAATTCGCTAAACTGTGCCGTATGATTGTCCTACAATGTTGCAGACATCCTTCATAGTTAGCCTGTGATGTCCAAGGATAGCCTTACG
Organism: Dermacentor andersoni; assembly: GCF_023375885.2. Taxonomy (NCBI): domain Eukaryota; kingdom Metazoa; phylum Arthropoda; class Arachnida; order Ixodida; family Ixodidae; genus Dermacentor; species Dermacentor andersoni. The sequence goes on from NC_092814.1 coordinate 175,445,350, forward strand.
AACTTCCACTATCGTTTGCAGGGTTGTGCTCGTTGATGGGCATCCGGAATGTTCGTCGTCAACACACATTCGACCCTCTTTGAAGTGTTTATACCATAAAAAAGTCCTGCTTTGGCTCATGGTGTCGACTCCAAAAAGTGTTCTCTAGCATGCGATGAGTTTCTGCCACAGTTTCACTAAGTTTAAAACAAAACTTGATGCAAATCCTCTGCTCCTTGAAGTCTGCCATATTGGTTGCTAAGAAATGCGCCAGATCAGTGAAACATTGCGTTGCAAAACAACACTTTGCAAGACATTACTTCTCAAATGCAAGTAGTTCAGTACACTGATCCACAAGGCATACTGCTAGCTACATCTAGCAGGGAAATTGTGTACCACACTCAGTTTGTCCGTGCTTTTCAAATTCCCGGAACCTCTCTCTCTCTCTCTCTCTCTCACACACACACGCACACACACACACACACACACACACACACACACACACACACAAAAAAAAAAACATTTTCTAAGCTCTCCCATCGCCTCTCCACCTGTACCACGTGATTGGCTTCCCACGCCACACAAACACTTTTTTCCACTTTGACAGTCCTAATGCTAATGCATTAAAAAAGGCACAAGCAAGATACCAACACAAGTGGCACCAGTCATGCAGCCCTAAATTTTCCAAGAGAGGTTAAAGAATCGCATCATATAAAGTCTATAATATAAAGTCTGTGACCAGTCATTGATACCTGCGAAGCATCAGTGTATTGAAAGTGTGTCAGTTGTGTGTATGTAAATGGGTTGCTGCTTGGTGCTTGATAGTCCGCACGCAGCTCAGCGAAGCTGTCACAGGACAGGCAAATGAGGAGCTGTTTGCACTGAGCCCCATGTTGACTAGAACACTGAAGATCTCTGGTTGGAAGGTGAAAAGGTCACAGAATGGCCTTGAACAGTCTACTGGACAGTTGGCTTGTCCCAGTAGAAGTCATGGAGCTCAAAGCCCACTGCCTCACTCCTCCACCCCTGTGCACTTCCATCTTCTGCAACAAGGCTCTTCTCTCAGGCTTTCCATGCTTCTCCTGTTCTTCAGTTTTTCTTCTTCAAGGTGCTGTGTGATCTAGTGATTGGCTCTTGGCTGAAGTGATACACTGTGCATGCTTGCACTGAATCACACCGTTCTTCGTATTCCTTTAAAGCCACTGGCTGTCTGAAGCATCATAAACACACACTTTACACATTACAGCCAGTTGTTTGCCAGCAAGCCCAAATGAGCACTTTTCTTGAGTATGGTATTGCAGAATTACGCAAAATTGAAACATGCTCGTTGAGTTTGCCCCTTTTCAGCATGCCATTAATGTGTTGTTGAGCACGTACATTACACTGTGGTCATGTGACAGCATGACACTTATAATACCTTCACATTCCAAGCCTTTAATTTAATTCTGGGATTTTTCTTGCCAATACCACGATCTATGAGGCACATCATAGTGAGAGACTTTGGACTAATTTTGATCACCTGGGGTTCTTTAATGTGCACTCAATGTATGATAGAAGGACATTCCAAGTCTTTGTATGTAGAATGATGTAGGTACTAGTAACGGGATGTGAACATGGCCTAACACATTATGTCAATAAATACATACAAAGTTAACACACGATTCTGTGATGTCTCGAACTATTATAATAGGTGATTCAAGACAAAATTATAATTATTACTACTCAAGCTTCATAGTAGTGGCTGACATAAGAATTTTTGCAATAATCACTAATCTGGTTATTGCTGAAATGTAATTAAAATTTACTTAATGTCTATGGGGGCACATTATTCCAGAAACGAAGTCTGCCATTACTTCCAAGCTAACATTATGTTAGAAGCTCTATGCCTTGCACCAGTTTGAAGAAATAAGTACTGAAAGTCGGCAATGAAATGCATTGCTGTTCAGTTCCCTTACCACATGTGTATCATGATACACACAGAATGAATTTTTTGAAGCTGGCATCTACATGGCCATTATTACTCTGGAAGGAATTTGCATGATTAGTTTCTAATGTGTTTGGCAATAGTTTGTCGTACAATGTGCAAGAAGTTTACAATGTAAAATGTTATAATTCTTGCATCTTAAAGCAGCACTAAAAATATTTAAGTATATTCAAATATTCCTTGTCAGCCTATTGTGATGTTTCGAACAAGAAATGCTTTCAGGCGATTGTGAGGCTGGCTTCCAAAGCCTGCGAATTGCCGGGCATGAGAATGGGTCATATTGCCAAAAGCCAGCGATTCACCTGATGGGCGGTATTGTTGGTTAAAGAAGCTATTCGTAGATGGAGCGAGAACCAATATATGCTGGACAAGTTTAGAATTGTCAGTAGATCACCCTAGGAGTCCGCTTCAGGGTATCTAATAAAAAAAGATTGTAGATTCTTGTTGAAAGTTTACACATGCATAGTGTATGTTCCAACACTTAAGTGCCTCAAAGCAATGCAGTAGGTGCATTTCTCACATCCTACTCCACCGAATCCTGGCAAGCAATGTCGGTGAGCGCAGAGTGCGTGTGTCAAAAGAACAGCGTTGCCCCCTACATGCCTGGCGCTTCAAGCTTTTCTACATAAAAATTAATCATTTAGGTAAATTGGCATTTAGGTTTCTGAACTGAAAAGTGCTGCTTTATATTGTAAATAAAACACATTTCCATTTTCGCAGCGTTAATTAGTGTAGACAGTGGTGGTTCAACTGCGCCATCTGTACCATTTGGACTTGCCTGCTCCTGGCTGTGCCCATGGATGGATGGATGCAAAAATTTAATGAAGGTCCTGAGGTACGCGACTCAGCGCGCTGCGGGCCGCTCCCACGTTGGGACAGTCAGGCCATGCCCGACCGTCGCATCGTGGGCCCTCTGGATAGCCCATAGTTGCGCCCCGGCATCGGGGCTCTTGATAGCGGAGAGCCACTTGTCCTCATTGATTTGTTCTGTGCCTCGTAACGAGGGGCAATATGGTCTAGGCTAGCGATGTCATTGCAGTGCCTGCAAGAACCAGTGGCATAGGTGTCGGGATAAAGCTTGTGGAATAAAGCTGGGCTGGGATACGAGCCTGTTTGCAATAATCTGAGGGTCAATGCCTGCGCTCTATTTAACTTCTTGTGTGGAAGGGGAAAGTCTCTCCTGCCGAGATAAAAGTGCTGCGCAATTTCATTGTATGTGGTCGGTTGATCTCTGTTCTCCACCACTGCGGGCCGGCGTTGGAGTTCTCCATGGTCGCGGAAAGCGAGACCTCGCGCCTTGGAGTGGGCCAGCTCGTTGAGGTTTGTGGGGCCTCCCATGATGGATCCCATGTGAGCGGGGAACCACTTTTGCCGTCGAGGATGCGACAGGCTTCCTTACACACAGCGCCAACGCTGAAGGCGCGGATGGCTGCCCTGGAGTCGCTGAAGATATGGGCATGTTTGTCGTCCAGGAGGGCCAAGGCAATGGCCACTTGCTCGGCCGCACGCGACGACGTGCTTCGTACCGAAGCGGCGTTAACGGTTGAACCCCTGTGGTTGATCGACACTACGGTGAAATTGTTGCTGTTGCCATACTGGGCCGCGACAACGAAGCAGCTGCTGCCAGGGAGTTCTGTCGCGCGGCGTAGGAGCGCCACCGCCCTGGCCTTCCTTCTTTCTACGTTGCGCTGGGGATGCATATTGCGCGGGGCAGGTGATATGATGATGCTATCTTTCTGCTCTTTCGGAAGGCCCTGATAGGCGTCTTCGACAGTGGCTGGGGGAACGCCCATCTCTGTTAGGAGTCGTCTGCCTGCCCTGGTGCCGGAGAGCCTGAGAATCTGTGCCCTTTCTTGTGCTTCTGCAATTTCTTCCAGGGTATTATGAATACCCAACTGCAGGAGTCGGTCGGTGCGTGTGTAGTTTGGTAGTCTGAGCGCGCTCTTGATCCCCCTCCTTATCATGGCATTTAGCTTGTCTCGCTCGGCCCTCTTCCAGACGTGCATGGCCGCTACGTGCATGAAATGGCATAACAAGAAAGCGTGGACTAGCCTTATCAGATTCTCTTCGCTCAGGCCTCTCCTTCTGTTAGCTACCCGCCTGATTAGACCGATGACGCTATCCGTCTTCTTTGCTAGTTTGTGAATGGTGATACTATTCGTGCCCGCCCCTTCGAGTGTCATTCCCAAGATTCGAATGGACGCGACTTTGGGAATGGGATCTCTGCACTTGGTGTAGAGATTAATGTCAATTTCAGCGGGGGGTTTCCAGTTATGTGGCTTGCAGCCCTTTCTAGTTGGGCTGTAGAGAAGGAGCTCCGATTTCTTTGGGGGGCACCGGAGTCCCGTGTCGGTTAGAAAGCGCTCTGTAGTGTCGACAGCTTCCTGGAGAGCGGCTTCGACTTGTCCGTCACTGCCACCCGCGCACCAGACAGTGATGTCGTCTGCATAGATTGTGTGACCAATGCCCTGGACCTTGCCTAAGTACCTTGAGAGGTCGACCATTGCGATGTTAAAGAGGAGCGGTGAGATGACTGACCCCTGAGGGGTGCCTCTTCTGCTCAGCTCCATTTTCTCCGATTCCAAATCTCCAGCCTTGAGGATGGCGCATCGTTTGCTCAAGAAAGATCTGACGAAGGCATGGAAGGACGAGCCTAGGTAGAGTTTGGAGATGGCCTCGAGAACGAACTCGTGACGGATGTTATCAAAGGCCTTCTCCAGGTCCAAACCAAGGATGGCTCTCGTGTCCCGAGTGCAGCGTTCCAGGATTTGTATCTTGATAAGCTTCATGGCGTCCTGGGTGGAGAGGCCTGGCCTGAAGCCTATCATGTTGTGAGGGAAAAGGTCGTTGGTCTCGATATACTCGGCAATTCTGTTATGGATGGCGTGCTCGGCCACCTTCCCTACACATGACGTCAGCAAGATGGGGCGGAGGTTGTCCAAGCTCGGCAGTTTACCGGGCTTTAGGATTAGTATGACCTTCGCCAACTTCCATTCTTCCGGTACAATTCCCTCCTCCCAAATCCGATTTATCTCATCTGTGAGAAACTCGATCGATGCGTCCTCTAGGTTTCTGAGAGCCTTGTTGTTAATGTGATCTGGGCCGGGCGCTGACCTGCCATTGAGGTCGTGTAGGGCACGACGGATTTCACTGGCTTTGAAAGGCTCGTCCAGCATGGAGTTCGGCTTCCCTTTGTATACTGGGTATGCCGCATCATCGGCCACAGTTTTCAGCGGCAGGTACTTCTTAGCTAGCATCTCCAGCATGTCCTTTTCCGAAGACGACTTCTTGGCTTCGTGGAGCGCTTTAGCGAGGACACCTCTCTGGTTTGACTTGTTTGGTTTGGCTGTGCCCAGTCAAGTGCCATTTGCGCCAACTTTTGCGTTTTCACGGCAGTGAAATGTTTTCCGTAGGGTTATGCTACTATAATGAGCGACCGACTTTCCGGACGCCCGATTTCTCAGACATGCCCAATAATTCGGACGGCTTCGCGAGACCACCACGTATAAGGACGCCTGAAAATTTCGGACGCAATAACCCTTTGCCGTACGATTCTCCGCATGTGCGAAATGGCATTGATCGAAGCCACCACCGCCATATTGATTATATCGCCGCCTCGAATCGCGCGCAGATACGCTGGCAGCCGTAGCCATCACAGCGGCAACGCTATGCCTAGCTACTCGAATTCAAGGTTGTGGCTTACGTCCCATGGATATCCGTGGTCGCGTGGGTTCAATATAACAAACTATAAAGTAGATTTTACCGACTTAAGTATATGGTAGCCAAAGGGTTAACTGATGTATCATATATGATAAAGAATGCTGTTGTGGGTTGAAGTTTCCTTGCAAGAGAACAAATTTTGTGGCAAATATAATGCCTTTACAGGCTGGATAGTTTCTCAGCACTAGTATTATCGTGCATATGAAATAAAATGGATGTGCCAGCAATGTTTACAATATACAGAGTGTGCGGCTTGCGATGTTCCTATAGCCAAAGATAACACCATCAACACAGACAACTTGAAGGAGGCTTTTTCTGAGTACCTATCATTTATCAGTAAAGGATGACATCATGACTTTAGCTGAGCAACTCTGAGCTAGGGATAAGGCTATCTCTTAACATCACGCTTGAACACCTTGGCAACGTAAATAAAAGTTCATTTGTCTGGTTCAAACCAAGAACATTATGAGGGCACTCTGTTACTATTCCCCAACTACACTCCTTTGCCTGCAAGAAAAAAAAAAAAAAAAGAAAAGAAAAACAACTTTGCAGATGTATGCCAATCTGAGCAACTGATACCTCAAAGACAGCGAAGCTGTACAAGTAGGTTTTCACACCTTTCATTGAAAGTATTTTCTGGCTGTTTTTAGTGATGATTCATTCCTAACGCCCACCTGCACATTCTCACTGATGCCACATGGCTGCTTCGGGGCTCCCATGAAAACTGTGTTGCTGCACCACGTCAGCTTTCATTTTCAGTTTTCACCACCACAGCCGTATGAATGCCTAGCTAACCTCCAACGTGGAGAAACAAAACAGCATGGATTTTGCTGGTCGAAAAAAAAAAAAAAAAAAAGAACTTGTTAATTCCAGTAAAGTATACACAAGGACACTTTCATTTTGTAATCATTGATAATTGCGTTTCAAAGCAATAATTCAACACTCTGATGCAAGTTCACTGCATCAGAGTGATGCAGTGTGCCCACTGAAATTCCAAGCTAGCACAAAATGTTAGGTGTTAACTTTCAAAAGATATGAATTCGAAATATCGCATTGAGATGGTTGCGAAATCATTGTCATCTGCCACAAGTGCTTTTTCAAGGATAATGTTGCAAATTTGCAGCGACATTTTTTTGTTCAATTTGCATTTGAACTACTGTGTGCTTGTGTGAGCTAAAAGCATTCAAGGCAATGTACATTCACTTCTCCAACTTCAGAAACAAAAGCACTTCTACTAAGCAGTTTTCTGCTAAATAAAGCATAATACAAGTCAACAATCGGTACGAATTGCAGCTACTCTTTCTTTTCTTTTGCTTCAGAAAATTTCAGACTTCCCGAAAATACATAAGGCCTTGAATGCGGAAAAACTGATGTACCCAGCCATGGCCAGGTCATAATTTGTACCATACAAGTGCACAAATTCCCTTATGCAACAGCTAACATACAAATTATCTCCACTTCATTAAAGGGACAGACAACCTCTCAGAACATCAATTGAGATAACCCCGCTGATGGAATGATTCCCTATCATAGTGGCTAAAACGAGCCATGTTTTTCTTGTTAAACATGGATTTATATTTTTAATTCATCGCTAAAAGCAGCAAAAAATGACATTTGGCGCCCCACGCTGCAAAAACCTGAAGCTGTATAAGAGGTCCACGACGTGACCTTCTACTAGTGTACGCGGTTACTGGTCTTTTTATTAGTATTGGAATGCAGTATACTTTTTATTATCAGTTTTTCCTGACTTACAATCTGCAGATAAGCCTTCGTTTGTAGTGAGCAGAAAAGTGGTGCTGCCTTTGCCTTCATTTTTGATGAGTTAGCTTGGTTTGTCTATCAACAGAACAACGACGATGGGGGCCAGCCAGCCATGATGTAGGCGTGTATGTAGGAAAAAACGCGGTACAAATATAATAAATGTCAATACAACAACGCAAACTTATTGGAACAGCTTTTTATTCTCAAAAGTGGTTGAGAAGGTCAAAATGTAGGTGGTTAACCACAGTTCCACTCATTCCTGTGAAAGCAGAACGATGGGTGGCTTTCACCATAGAGTTTCTTACAAAAGTTATTGTAGGAAACTCTATGGCTTTCACAATTTACGAGGCGGGCTGTCGACATCGCTCTCGCTTCTCAGCTTTGTTGGAGGAGGGACTCGTACTTTTTTAGAGGCTGCTCAGATTGAAAAATTCTGCTTACAACATATCCGCTTGCTTTTGGAAGTAACCGCTGCAGGTGTAAACACGACTAAGGGTGAGGTTTACATTGCGCCATAAAAAACTAGGTCCTTACAAATCAGTTGTCAGTCCCTTTAAAATACAGAAATGAAATATTGTTACAGGCACCTTAACATGGAAACAAATTGGTGCATCTTGTAAATAGGAATAAGTAGGTTTTAAATTTCATTCTTTTTCACATTGTTTATGTGTGTCGATTGCATTAGAACTTAGTATTTTCCTAATATTGTAGAACATTGTAATGTGCAATAATTGCATCTTAGGCATGCGCATGGTGTAGTGTATTTTTTTTCTGTACATACATTGAAACTTGATATATGTGTGGATGTGTAAATGTACTGTTGCCATGTTAGGGCCTCCAAGCACATTCAAGCTGTTAGTCACAGCTTCTTGCCTAGAGGACCCCCAACAAATTTCTTAGAAAATGAAGTATCTTGTACAATATACAGCTAGATGTTGTACACCGAGCCATTACACACACACACACACACACACACACACACACACACACACACACACACACACACACACACAAACGCACGCACACACGCACGCACACACACAGTTTGAGCCACATGCCTGTAATATATGAAAAGTTCTTCACCACTGAAAAACATGTGGCTGTGATGATGAGCCCAGAGCAAAAAAAGAAAAAAAAAACACACACAAGAAATTGTGGGGTTTCACGTGCCAAAACCACGATACAATTATGAGGCACACAGTAGGGAAGTACTCTGGATTAATTTTGACTGCCTGGGGTTCTTTGACGTGCAGCCAATGCATGCCACATGGGCGTTTTAGTGTTTTGCCCCCCATTGAAATCTGGCCACCATGGCCGGGATTTCATCGTGCACTCTCGGGCGGAACGGCAAAGCCACTACCCCACCACGGTGGGCGAGCCCAAAGTCAGTTTGAATTATCAAGATTCCACTCCAGCTTCATTATGGTCAAGCAAAAACCACTAAACAAAGGTTACTTAACTGGCACCTGCTCAATACAGATACAAGGGGCCTCTATATATACAAAAATACATACTGTTTTGTTCAAAAGAGAAATGAAGTACCTTTATTCATTGCTGAAATGTACAGTGGTCTAGAAAAATGACGAAAGTTCATAGTTCATAGAACTGGCAACACTTGGCCAGAATGCCACAAGCCTGTTAAGGAAATGAGCTCATACAGCCAAGCATTGTCTTGATGAAGGTGCATGCAAAGTGGAAGAGAAACATCAGTGCAGTTTCCAAATTTTGGAAATCAACAATTACTTTCTTCGTCTTAGTAGCAGCACTGAGACAGTTCTGGAATGAATAACAGAGAACATTCGAAATTGAAAGGTGACTTCAGTAGTGCAGCTGTAGCATCAAAAAGTTGCTTACTTATAGAGACATGTTACCATGCAAGAGCATACTTTTATGTTAAGTGCACTCAGGTATTGCAAAGTATGAAAAGGGCAATGTCTTGCCACAGTCTAGGTATTTGCAATATTCAGTCCACACTTGAGGCAAGGCTGTACACTGCTCAAAAATAAATAATATAGCTTCTGCAGCATCAAAAACTGACCATACTTCACAAATGCCCAAACTAACTTTGATAATCTCTAGAGAAATATAGAACCCTGGGGTATAACTGCCTAGACATGCAACATCTGCTTGCAGTTCTCTCTGACAGTTAATTCAAACAGAGAAAATAAAGATTGTATGTACAGAACTAAACTACATATTTCTCACCTGCAGACATTTGCCCTGCATCGACAGCAGGATGCAAAAGCTCGAAAAAACATGAACAACTGTACTGGTGCAAGCTTGGATGCAGACCCTTACATTATCACAGTGATGTGCATCAAAGCTTAGCCTTGCATGTGACAGAAATGAAATAAAAAAAGGATGGAAGTGGCTAGTCAACAGTTCCTCTCAAGCTGTTACGCACAAGTCTTAGCTTTAAGATTAAATAACAAGCTTGCCAAGACAGGGCACTTCGTTAAAATCAAAATCACCGGTTCAACAAGAGTACATCAATGCACACCTAGTAATAGGTGACATTGGAAATATGTGTATATATGCAAAGGCTGCATGAACCTTCCCTATGCACCCCTTGTGTGGTTCCCTTTACAATATTCCTAAATAATGGGCAAGCCTCACCAAAGCAATATGGGACTCTCTCCCTCTGTTCAGGCAAAAGTTGCATGACTTTGGGTGCAACATTAGCAATGCACTATGATGCTGGAATTTTCCAACTGCCACAAAAGCCACGCTTTGCTCTGGAGAATTAGGTGGTCTAAAGAAACAAGCACACAGCGATTAATAGATAACAAGCCACATTGTACAAATCAAATAAAACTTGCATGATAAGTGCCATACTCTTCTTGCTAGTAAGACAGCTGCACTTTAAGCACAGACAATTCTGCTCCAAGCAGATTGACAGCAAAATTGAAAAGATACCATCTGCTTCAACATATCTCTAAATAAAGACAAGTTCTCATGTCATTGTGACACCCAAGGCTCTACGCGAGTGTTCATAAACAACATAGCTAATGCTGACAGCAGGAGCCACTTTCATGAAGTTTGGAGTGATGCCACGATAAAGGCCACTGAAGCCTTCAGTGCGGACGATGCCTTTGATGAGTCCAATCATGGAGGTCCGCTCGTGTTTTCCATCTGCAGTACATGAGACACACCAACACCTCAATTCGATTACCTCACATGAGAGAACAGAGCATTTTCTGTTGTTGTAACAGTTATTGCGAGACTGAAAGGCGACTGCAGTAAAGCATCTTCTCAAACCTAAGCACCCCTCAGTTTTTCATGCCCAAGAAAACAAAAGTGAAAGATTGGAAGCAAATAAAATATAATTTAAAGTCCAGGTTAGAAAGAATTTTTTTTTATATACAGAAACTCAAAATTAAGCAGTTCAAGCTCTCGTCGAATGTAGGAAATATTATGGTTGATGAGATAAACTACTGCTCGCTGTCAGCACACTACAGTAGCTCACTCAGTTTGTAACAGTTATGAAGTCTTTCATGCTGCCTCTCTGGATGCTACTCTTGTTGCTATTGGTATACTGTAACGAACTGTCCTTCTGTTCTTTTAAGCCTGTTTGCCACAACATTTGCTTGAAGGGCAAGAGTATACATCCAATGACAAAGGCAGTGCTGAAGTTATAAGCATAATTTCACTCAGGTGTTGAAATATATGAAACCAAAATATTCCCAGCTCACGTCTGCCTGCACATGGCATCAACTGCATATAGCTGGTAGGTGAAATGCATGGCAGGAGTAGAATTTCTGCAACTAGAAACTATACAAATGCTGAATTTCTAAAGGTGAAAGTACTGCAACTGTTGACAGTGTTACAGAAACTAGTGGTCATACTCTGCCAAATGTTACCGACTAATGCTTCCCACAGTCTTGTAGTTAAACAAGAACACTTGTTCGTCATGGGCATGACTACTACTGAAGGTCTTCTGTTACTGACTGCTCTAGACTCAGTCACACATTGAGCTTACACAGAAATATGAGAGGCGAGATTATGAAATAAAAGAATAAAGAATAAATTGGCAGAGAACAACTCATTTGAAATTAACCACTTACATACTATCAGGCTATTACATGAATGTGAAAAACAAACTTAGTTGCACTGCAACCGAACAAGTATGAGTATTGCTGGTGACAACCCAAGAATTGAGTGGAAAATACCACCTGTTCAACTTCACAGAATTCATATATGTGCCAGCCAATTATATTCCCCGATTCCCATGTCGTCACAGCAGAGATGAACTTCTTTCAATGTGGACGTGTCTCGAGGGCTATGTTTTGTGGCATGGAGAGCAGGTACAGTGCGGTTGTGTGGGCAAAGCTTGCACTGAATTCTTGGGCTGTCAGCAAGTATAGGAAAGAACAAAGAATGAGCGTGACCCTGCGTTCGTCATCCTTGTCCATTTGTGTATGGCTTCCAATGGATCACTTCCAACTTGCCTACTTTACCAAACTTAGGTCAATGAACTGTACAGCTTATCAACGAGAGGAACTTGGCTAAACAGAGTACCTTAAAGGAAGTCTACTGTAGTTTCCCGATAAGCTATCCGTGGGAAAAAAAAGCAAGATTGATGCATAAGATTTTCAGGCAGTGGTGCAAGACTTGTAAAATAGCGTAAACATGTGGAAGGGTCGTAGTATTTGCTGAACTCTTTGGATCCACATTGTAGGACAGGTTTCCAGCAGGAAACACTGAACTGGACAGCAGGGAACAAGACACATGACACGCCACCTGGGTGGAACCATGTGACGATGGCTCGTTTTACATTCTTGGAATGGTCGGAGTCATATGGCAGAAAACTGTTCCGTGACCAAGACTCGTACTTCCAGTCGTGTGTCTTCTTCCCTTCTGCCCTTGTCAGTGTTTTCTACTGGAAACTGCAAATATGTAGCTTCCCAGGCATATCACCACTTAGGTCTCTTCAGCTGACAACCCTTAATTTGCTAGAAATACATAAAACTCGAGGTTTATGCTAACCACTAATCAATGTCACGGTCAAATTGCACGTTCAACAAATGCACGGTGTCAGATTTTACAGCGAAGCTGTTAAGGGCTATTTTCCCCACTACCGTGTCCGCGTGTATAAAAAAAATCCCGAAGATAGGGCAATACTGAGCCGACCTGCGGCGGAGGTGACGCAGGCGTTAGACACTCCCCATACATGGGCCAATCCCAAAGATAGTGCAATACCGGGCCGACCCGTGGCGGAGGTAAAGCAGGCGCTAAGCACTCCCCATATGTAGGCCGACCTGCGGCGAAGGTGCAGTTCGCTATTAAGGGGCCCACATACATAGCTTCGCTGGTTATCCTTCTTCACAGAATGGAAGGGCACTGAGTTTTTTTGAAATTTTTATCTGTCATGGACCAAAGCAGTAATACCCTTACTTAAATGGGACATTTGACTCTTCTGTTACATTACTAGGAGTACTGAGATGACACTTCCAGCTTTGCATTTTTTTTTATTTTACATGAAGGTCCTAGACCTCAAAAGGCCTTGAAAAAATACTGGCAAGCCTCAGAATGCCCTAAATAATTAACTATAATTTTCTACGAGTCAGTTTGGCTTCGGTGGAGCTTCGAGCATTGCGTGAGTGAAGACTGCTTGTGGGAAAAGTTCCGTGGGTCATGGGAGGACGTCCGAAGGGCGTTGATAGAGACGGCAAGCTGGCTAATTCAGGACTCTAAGCAGGCCATGATAGAGGGCTTTGGTGTTGAAGAGAGAGCGGCGACAGAAAGAGAAGTCGTGTCATGGGCGCGATCAGTGGGCTGAGCGAGGTGGTCGAGGGTCAAATCTCCTGCAGCGGCCAAGACAAGGCGAGTGGACTCTGGCAAGCACTGCAAGAGCTCCTTCAAAAGCGCACTGTTCGCATCAACAACAGCCCAAGAGCCGTCGCATGCTTTTGAGCAGCTGGGAAGGGCAGCGATCTCCAAGCTCCTCAGAGGTGAAGAAGGTGCTGGAGGTGTGCGCTCTCAGATGCTGTGGTGCAGTCCAAAATACTCTGCTCCACTTGCTGGTATGGGGCATCTCAAAGGGGCAGCGATGACGTCCGCCACCTTGTCAGCAACCTCAGGAGACAGGTTTGCAAATAAGTGGCGATACTGAAAAGTCTCCAAAGTGATGTGGTGTAGATCGAAGGAGGCTTCGACCTGGGTGAACCAAACCTGTGGGTCCTTGCACCAGAATGTGGGCAAGTGAAGCTGTAGCGCTGTGATGTCCTGTGGGCGTGAGGTAGTGTCAAGTGGAAGGTTGCCTGACGGCGACAGGTTGTTGGAGTCGGTCATCTCGTAGTCCGGAGTCACCAATGTCGCGAATCGAGTGGTTGCAATGGAGCGCTGGAACCAGACGACGAGCGTAGCAGGCTCTTAGAATGGACTAGCACGTGCCGTGCTTGCGCTGCAAGCATGCGCCACCCAACTTTATTTTCCTTATCTTTTGCGGACTGAGAGTGATGACCTTTAGCGTCCAAGCATAGCGGAGTCGGTGGGCACTACAATGTCATGACATCGAAGGTGGTCATGTGGGAGCAAAACATTGTAATGTTTTGGCACTCACTCTGGCTCGCCCGGTTGTCCGCTATGCTGCTATGGTCGAACCTACTTCTGAAATACCAGCTTTAACAATATATTGAATATAACAATGAGAAGCCCCACTGCTGTGAATTTTTGCATGTGTTTATGGTAAAATAAACTGCTTACTACAATGTTCCCATGTCGAATTACAGGTTATAACAATTAAATCTGGCTACTAGGTGTCTGCGCCAAAATGAAAAAAGCAACTTGCTGCATGCGGCACACCTTTGCCACATCACCAGCCTTGCGCACATCTCCCTTTCACACTTCCGAAACACAAGTCAGAGGGATGGAAGGGAGAGCTGCTTGCAATGCGGCAAAGGCATGTGCAGCAAGCTTGCAGTTTTCTTTCTTTTTCCAGCATTTTGCATTCTTCTTTCCTTTCAATGCAGATACCCTGTAATCAGATTTAAGGAACATTGTAGTAAGTGGCTCATTTTTACCACAGAACACATACAAAAGTTTACTGTGACACCGTGGTTATAAGTGGATTCAACTGTACTTCTTTCTGTCTAGTTAAAATGTTTAATGTTGGTCCCCTCTGTTAATGTTTTTTTTTGTGCGACCTGGGTGTAACAATTATCCGTTATAGCAAACAAATTTTGAAGACACTTGAGTATTACTATAAGTGGGTTCAACTCACTTGCATATAAAATCCAATATGGCAGCACAGCAGGTGTGCTACGAATGAGTGAGCTGGAGTGATAACCTAGTGGTAGCCAGTAGCAGCATAGCAGATCTGCTTTTGGGCTAGAGGTCACGGGTTCGAGATGCAAAAGTGCCCGCGTACTTAGATTTAGGTGCACATTTAAGAAACCCAGAAAGTCAAAATTACTCCGGGGTCCTTATTGCGGAGGAATCCTCATAATCAGAATCACGCCTCGTAATCAGATCATGGTTTTGGCATAAGACGTAAACTCCAGGATTTATTTTATGTGCTAAAACGTCAAGAGGTTCTGCTGCTACGTGCCTACCTTCTGCAGCATGGTACATGCATTGAAAGTGAAACTGATTTGTAGAAAAGCTATTATTTTGGGCATTCTGAGGTGTGCCAGTATTTTTTTTTTTTTAGGGTTTTGATGCCTAAGACCTTTAACAAATTTAACAAAAAAATGAAAAAGTAGAAAATTTCCTGCTAGTACTTCTTAAGCTTTCAGCATAAAGTAATTCAATGCACGACACTTTCTCTTGATTGAGGTCCACAGCCTGGCCACTGATTAAAACATTAACTACAAACAAAACTTGAGCACACTTAAAAAAATAATTTCATAAGAACTATAACAAATAATTGGTCTGTCCACAGTTAATTTTAGACAGTAGTGCAAAATTGCACAGCAATGTTTTGTTATAGACTTGTGGGAAGCAAACGTCCACAGAGACTTCTACCCTTGTTAATATGAGCAGGCAAAAAGAAATTAAGAGCAACAGCTTGTTAAGTTCATGTGAGCGCCATCGCATCGGACTGGGCCAGCCCAACCACACGGGGTAGGTTGACTCAGCCTGACCCAATTGAAGCGCACATGTAAACACAGACGGGTCGGGACGGGACGGGCGATTAACTGGACGCATCTGACTAACATCAGAGCTTTGTCATGATATTGTCACATTTTAGTGACGGTAAGCAATTAAACACTGCCAAAAAAATACAAGTTAATCTGACTTTTGACTGGGTGAACTTGTGTGCACAAAGATGGTCAACACTCGGGCCACAATCATAGTGGCGAGCACACTTGTTGGCTGTCAAAAACAATCTGACGGGCCGAGTTTATCTGTTATTTATACATGTCACCGCGCATTCCACATCAATCACTGACGTGTGGGCAACCTGATCAGACACGGCTGCTTTACTATAGAATAGGTGACAATGCTAAAAAAAAAAATTGAAGGTGCATCTCACACTGAGCGACAACTGGATAATTTTACTGATAATCCGTTAGAAATGAACCCCATGTAAAACGACAACACTGCATGGCAATATATGCACATTGCAATAGAAGTGTGCACAAAGGACACACAATATTGCAGACAAACATCACCACAAAGCTGGCATTGTCTTCAACCTGTGTGCTACTGCACACAATTCCAGTGCACTTCACATTACACAAGTTGGAATGCTGCATTAAAAATTATTTTTTTGCTAGCAAAATTCAGCCAATGGAGAGTTTTAATGTGTGCACAAGCTTCTTACTGTTTACAATTTACCAGGTTACTGGAGCAGTGTATGGCATCGACAACACTGGTAGCAACATCTTGTGATGCAAACTTTAACCAGAAATCACACAAAGGTAATACTGCAGTGACGTACCAATACCATAGTGACATAATTGTTATTGTGCAGTCCTTTTATGATATACCTTTGACAAGAATACTTGCGTGATACAAAAAATTTAGAACTCACTGTAGCTGGACAAAGAATCGCAAGGTATCGCTACTAGCTTTGCTACTGCAGTTTACAGCTCCAGTAAACCGTTGAACTGCAAATGGTAAAAAGTTTACGGACAAACTAAAACTCTATTCTATGGATCTCCTACTCAATAATGGCCCCTTTTACAGTGGCTACATTTACATGAACCTGACAGGAACGGGTCAAGTGAGAAGTCGGGCTCAGACAGCTGACTCAACAGCATTTACATGAACATCGTATCTGACGGGTTGAGATTGCGACAGCCTTCATAGAGGCCAGAGGTTAAGACAATACGTCCAATTAATCGCTGCTGGCTTTGGATCACTGACCCGACCTGTCTGTGTTAACGTGCGCTTCAATTGGGTCAGGCTGAGTCAACCTACCCCGTGTGGTTGGGCTGGCTCAGTTTGATGCGATGGCGCTCACATGAACTTAACAAGCTGCGTCCAGCCCAACAAGCTGACTTGACTCGCTTCTGTTGGGTTCATGTAAGTGCCCTGACTGAAGGTAGCAAGCGGCTAATTCAGGGTGTCCACCAAATTGACATTTCCAAATTCCCCGAGGTTTCCAGGTTTCTCCGAGTGCCTTCGCAAAATTCACTGAGTGACAGAATTTAAAGACAGGTTGACACCATGTCGCCCGATGCTGTCACTTTGTAGTAAGCATGCTAAAAAAAAAAAAAGTGTGAATAGTAAAGAGTAGCGTTCATTCAAAAAAAATTCAGAAGGGAGGGGTTAGTAAAATGCACAGTGAATACGATATCTTTGAAAAATATGGTAAAACTTTTTGCAAATCGAGCTGAACATTCTCAAATACATGTACGAATAAAATGGAGATGCATACAGAAACAGTTATTTTCATATATCCCCTTCAGTCACGAATTATGATCAACTGTGAATACATGTGAAAAACATAGATGGTGCTTGAGACTCCACTGAAAGCAAATCAAGGTGGTAGAATGACTCTTTGAGCATTTTATGAGTCATCATAATTACATAGTAACTAAATATTTGAATATTGTAAAGTCAGTCATGCTATGCTTCTTCATAAAAAAGATTAAACCCCTCGCTCAAATTACATACACAAGTTATTCATTGGTCTCAAGCATTTCAAAAAGAGAGAGAGAACAAAGATTTAATAATGCGAATCAGTGAGAAAGAGTTCTTTCTTCACCCAAGGCAGGTGGCCTCCTCAGTCAAGGTAGCCATTGGCCCTTGCTGTTTCCCTGGCCTGGTTCACCAGCATGGCCTCCCACAATTCTTGGTCTTCTTCTGTGCTTTTGTTGTCGGTTCTTGATTGAGCTTTTTGATTGTTGGGTTCAGCAAGACACCCCATCATCATGTGACAAAGGGTGTCTGGCACCCCACAGGATAGGCAAAGGTATGGGAATTGGGTGGGGTGCATTCTGCGCATTATAATGCAGTACACATAGGAGTTTGTTTGGAGACGCCGCAGAGCAACTGTCTCTTCGCTGGTGAGACTGGGGTGCGGTAAGGGGTATACCCTTATTTCTAATTTGTCATGCTGCAGGATATCCAAATATTTTTTGGGAATATCCTCGGACCTTGTCGTATTTCGTAACCCCTCTGGCAGGAAAGCCCGGCTTGTATGATCTCGGGCTGCGGCGTGTGTCGCTTTGTTTCCTGCCAGTGACTCGTGGCCAGGGGTCCAGATAACGTCAGGATTTTCAGAGCTTGGGTGGATATCATGCCTTTTTGGAAATTACGACATGCGGATGGCGAGTCGCTCAATATTACGGCATTTTCAGTGCATGTGGAGGTGGCCAGTGCTATTGGCACCTCTTCGGCCGTGTCCGAATCTATTGTGATTATCGTTTCAGCGGCCTTTTATTTGCCTTTGGTATTAATTACGGTTACTGCAAAAGCAGGTATCCTTGAATACTTAGCCGCATCTGTGAATCTTGTGTTAAGGTCTGCAGATAATTTCTTGTGCAGTGCTCTTGCTCTTGCCCGCCGTCTTTCCTTATGAAAGTTTCGATGAATATTGCGGGGTACAGGTGCTGCTAAGATTGAGTCTGGTATATGTGTTGGGAGTCTAGATTTTACGTCTGATTTCGCAGTTGCCTCCACATCGTAACCCAGCCGAAGGAGCACACGAGTCAATTTGAGTCTTCAATCTGGCTTGTTTTGTGCGCTTCTGTGAGTTCCTCCCACGTATTGTGCAGGCCGAGTTTGAGTAATCGTGCCGTAGATGCTTTTTCAGGAATTCCCAATGCAGTCTTGGTAGCTTTTCTAATCATGATGTTTAGTTTTTTTCAATTTCTGCATTCTTCAGGGCCAGATAGGGGATGCCATATGCGATCCGGCTCGTGATGGGCGCCTGTATGATATGCAGCATTTCTTGTTCTTTGAGGCCGTGTCTTTGGCTTGCAACTCTCTGAATGAGGTGCGACACTTAGGTGAGCAATGTTAGAAGTTTAGGGAGGGTCACGGCTTTCGACCCGTCTTTATGTATGACAAGGCCAAGTATTCGCAACGACTCCACTCGTGGTATTTAGATTCCGTTAAGTGTTATGCTGGGGTCAGGTTGCTCATAGGCTGGTGGTCTGCCTCGAGTTCTCGCTTTGAGCACCAGCCGTTCTGATTTTTCGGGTGAACATTGTAATTCGCATTGTTTAAGTAAAGTTCGATGCAATTTACTGTCTTGGCCTGTAGATGATGCTTTGGTCCATATTGTTATATCGTCTCCATAAAAGGCATGACTGAGCCCTTCTATTTTGTTTAGTTCTTTAGGCAATTGCATCATTGTGATGTTGAAGAGCAAAGGCAAGATTACCGACCCTTGAGGCGTTCCCTTGTTTGGCATTTAAAAGTTTTCGGTTCTTAGGTTGCCAACCCCAATGGTGCCCGTTCTGTCTGACAAGAAGTATTGTACGTATCGAAACAATCGCTCACCACAGCCGGTCGCCTGGAGGTTGTGGAGTACAGCCTTGTGCGCCACGTTGTCAAAGGCACCCTTGACATCGAGTGCAAGAATGGAGTACTTGTGATGTTTTCCCAGGTAGTCTATTAGGTCTTCTTTGAGTTGTAATAGCATATCTTGCGTGGAAAGATGTTGCCTGAAGCCGAACATTATTTTGGGCATCAGGTCATTGTCTTCGAGGTGATGAGTGAGACGTTCGTGCACCATGTGTTCCATCAGCTTTCCTGCACACAATGCCACGAAAATGGGATGGAGATTCCCTACTTGCAGCGGTTTATTGGGCATTGGGGTCATAGTGATTTCGGCATGCTTCCATGCTGCTGGGATCTCACCCCTCTCTCAGCACTCGTTCATATAGTTTAGTAGATTGTTTACCCATTCCTTTTTGTTTCGGAGGATTTTTTTAGTGACCTTGTCCATTCCCAGTGAGGTGTTTTGAGTTAGCTTTGCCAGTGTTGCCCTAATCTCTGCATGGAAAAAGGGTCCGTCCAATTCTTGACTGGGTGTGCCTTTATATGGCTTTGGATTACTCTTGCTTGGAGCTTTTCCTCCCATGAGCTTATTTTTTATTTCTTCCAGTACTTGCTGCTCTGTATCTTGGTAATAGTGGAGCAACTCTGCAATGTTATGTCTCTGTTGTGTGTTTTGCATTGTTGGTAAAAGCGACTTGAGAATGTGCCATGTCTTTCTCACACTCAGCATGCCTTGAAGTTCGCGAGACTCTCGAGCGAACCGCTTCTCCGCGGTTCCTCTCGTAGCAGGGAACCAGTTCCTTTCCAGATGATTGACAACGTGTGTGACGTCAACAAAATTTGTCGGCCCGCCCACCAGGGATGACGACAACGAAGCGCCGACCAATGGCAACAGCCAGACAAAACTGGTTCCAAAGCGAACCGCTACAGAATACGGCCCCTGGATGTACGAGACATAGGACTCCGTGGGGGATTCGGCGCAGGAGGCCAGTTCCTGCTTTGCGGCAATTTTACGGCCGGCTGGTTTGCCAAAAAACTTCTCAACTGTCAACTTCTCTGTCCCAGCTGGTTAGCTCCTCTTCGTGGTTTTCGTACCACACCTTTGCCGTGCTTCTTAGGTAGAACAACAGGTTAGCTAGCATAAGTGTAGGGTCCCATCTGTTGATTCCACTCACGCATTCGTACATGGCCACCCACTCTTCAACGTCAGCGCCATCGGTCCTGCAGAAAGTTCCAGGATCCTTGGATTGCACAACCACAACCGAAGGGGACAGTGACGTAGCTGGCGACGGTGACCTTGTAGGCGGCAGTGACATTGATCCCGCATGCTCACCGTCATTCATGGTGGGGACGGTGATGTGTCGTCCACTGCGGAGCTCCGTTTCCAGCCGTGGTATCCAGCACCTCCCACCAATATGTTACGGGGATGTTGGGAGTATAGAAAGTATGTATTTAGAATATATATACAAAATGAGTGAGAGTAGTTAACCCTTTGAAGGTTTTTGCCGTACATGTACGGCGGCGGTTTTCTGTCCCGCAAGGTCTTTGCCCTACGGGTACGGTTTCAACCTTCCGTTTGAAATTCCGCGCCATAATGACGATGCGTGCTTACTGGGAGGTGCTGCCACCTCTTAGGACTTACAAGAAGCGTTTGAAATTTGTGCTACCTTCTCGGGGAGATAAACAGAACTGATTTCTAGCTTCAGCGCGTCGCGCAGACTGTGGCAACACCCCTTTTGCGGTTTCGGTTTCCCCGCGTGATCGCAACGGAGGCGCGCGAAACGTCATTTTTCTCTTTGTCGGCACTCTCTTGCAGAGACGGTGGAAGTTGATTTCTATCTTGATTGGCGCTGCTCTTAGCTTGTTTATAACCGCCGCTCGCGAGGTATTCTCACTCTCAGCGGCAACGCGCTTTCGTGGTTTCAGTTCCTCCGCGTGATCGCAACGTAGGCGCGCGAAACATGATTTTTCTCTTTGTCGGCACGCTATCGCAGGGGCGGCGGAAGTTCATTTCTATCATGATTGGTGCTGCTCTTAGCTTGTTTATCACCGCCGCTCACGAGGTATTCTCGCTCTCTGCGGCAACGCGCTTACGCAAGAGGGTGCCTCAGACCTCTGCCCAAGGCAGCTGCACGCAGAGAAGATGTCGTGTGCGCCAACACAACTCGTCGCTCCAAGAGAAGAACATACACGCATTTTAGGTGTTCAGACTGCGATAAGGCGCTGTGCAGAGACCCGTGTTTCAAGGAGTACCACACTCTGAAATACTATTGAACATTTTGCAGTTCTGAGTGATGCCGACAACAAAATACTGTTCCTAATTTTTTTTTACTATTTATTCCCAACTTTATACATCTTGTACATTCAAGATCTGCAATAAAGTAATTTGACCACCTGGGAAAGTTTTTTTCAAAATAATTCGACCCTCAAAGGGTTAAGATGGCTGACCACCAGCAACACGCAGCAGCCAGCGTCCCGCGATCTTCTTCCTCTCTCTTCTTTCATCCTTTCGTAACAATATCTTCACATAAGCGACAGGAAGCGAAGCAAACGAATATTTTGTGACCAGGACTGATGCCGCAGTTGAGTCAATGCTATCAGTGGACTGATCTCCACACAGTTCGTCCACAATGCAGCATCAAAACCCATCAGATGCCGCAAAGAAAGCTTTAAATCGCATGAAATCGAGGTGACGAGTGACAACCTGTTGTAGACTGCGGCCATATTTGTTGTAAACTTGTGACAGCACGCATATGTCATGTCCAAGAAGTCAAGCAAGATCTGGTATGGCGTTCGAAATTTTGGTAGACGTTCTGCAATGTTAGAAGTATTGGTTCTAAATGTAAAGATGTCACAATGTCGCTTGAAAGGGCAAATCATTGGTAACAATAGCAAAGGATTAGACAACTAAAGCAGGTTCATAGTTTCACTGGTCGCATAAATTGTAATAAACATTTGCTTATAATTAAATTACCAAGCATGGTGGCATGCATACAGGCAACAGAACAGATTTCTCGATGACCGCAAACACTTGCTACCAAAACGCTGGAGTGACGAAGAGTGCAGGCAGAGGGAAGCGAATGTTCTGTCTGGTTCTCACTCCAATGCGACTCTGAAAATAGAGATTATGCAATCTCCAGCACTAGACATATGAGAAGACAGCATGTTACCTTCAAGACAGGGTGTGCAGGCCGGGCTAGATGGGAAGAGCTGTGTGCTCATGTGCACTTGAACTTTATACAGAATGTGACGGCAAGAGGGTCTTGCGTTTGGTACTAGTACCGCTACTCATGTTTACCAAAGGCTGTTCCACTTTGGCAGAGGCTCTCTGTAGTGCAGCACATGATTTTAGAGGCGTGTTCGCAAGCAACCCCGTGTAATCCAACCATTTGACCACCTGTGCCCACAGCAGCTTCAATTTATATTGCCTCAGTATTCCTTCGTGGTAGCAGTGAAATTTCGTTACTGCATTTACTCACAAAATGAATGCACTTGTGTAATGAATGCAGCCCCCCCCCCCCCCTTTCCAATCAAGGATGTGTTTTTTCTTGTTCTCGCATAATGATCGCACCCTGAGCTTAAGCTTGCTGCCGTGAAGTAGGAGACACATGGTACGATTCGGCGTCTGATATGGCGTGCGGCGGGTGTGATTGTGTCCGACGTTGTGTCGGATGCCAAATCGTACCGTGTCTCCTACTTTTATTGTGATAAATATTGTTGATCACTTTTTATAGTTCTGCGAATTCTATCTTAGCTCTTGAGTTGGACACTTTCATTATTTGCCGTTTCTTTATTAGGTCCTTTGTTACTTGTGAGAGCTTGCCTACTGGTTGCCTTGGTACCTTACCTCCCACTTCAACTGATGCCTCTGAAGCCATCTTTCAATAGATTAAGCGCCAAAAGTGACGGCACACAAGAAGAAATACAGACAGGACAAGGCGCTTGTCCTGTCTGTATTTATTCTTGTGTGCCGTCACTTTTGGCGCTTAATCTATTGAAAGCTATGCACCAACTAGCCCCACAACGTGTTTTACTCTGAAGCCAGCCTAGTTACGGTTTCATTCATTACCTCTATGTCATCTTCATCTCTCTGTTCTAAGGCTGTATATTTGTTTGCAAGTACGAACCTGAATACGTGGGCTTTGTCGGCACACATATGTGGGCGCTTTGGCGAACCTCAACATGCACACAATATTTTTCATCACTGCTTTTGTTGTATAGGTCCACAAGACGAGAGGAAACACTTTATTACGTAGAACAGTAATCAACATGCACACATCAGACCGAGCTTAGCAGTAGGCTCGACTTCACTCTCCTTAACTTCAAATGTTTCTGGCGCTCCCTTTGAAGAGCCTTGTCCTTGTTCAATATGAAAAAGTGCAGCCTAGTTAACACCACAGATTGGATCATTTTTGTAGTGAGCTCTTTGTCATGGAGCTCATGTCCCACTTGGCGGAGTGTTAAGCTGCTCAAGAACTGCATAAAATCATGCACACTGAACGCATAAAGCTCCTCTGTTGAAAAAAATAATGTAAATGCATGCTCTAGTGCTTTAATCAGCGTGGCTAACTCGTCTCCAGGGTAGAATAAGCCTCCCCTGTCAAATTTTTGCGTGAACATGCTGTCTGCATTGCATCGAGCTGCTTCTCTAGTGACTACTTGCCCGTTTATCACATGCAGAAAGGCCCTTGCTATGTGCTTCGATTTGAAGTGCCGTTCACACTGTTGTCAATTCCTTGTCAGCGCGTTTGATGTTTTGTGAGTCGCAATCACAATTCACGCGGAGCTGCGTCTTTAGGAAATCTGAATAGAGAGGCCCCTGGGCTTTGCACATTCTGTACCCGCTTCTGCACCCGGGTAAAACACGTTCGTGCTTTCGACGCTTTGAGGGCACGCCGCATTATCTAATACATAACACATGAACAGCATAATATCACACTACACACCTCGACATAATTACATTGGCAAATGTGTAACGCTTCCCATTGATCATGACCGATGTCCATACAAGCGTGGTCAACATGTTCCACACGCCTACGCTTGCTCAGCAGACCTCGTTGGCATTATACTGGCAAAGGCCGCGCCACGGCTTGTCCTTGCACACCAGCGTGCTTCAGCGCCCCTAGTCGCATCGGGAAGATATGCTACCCGTTACACTGCCCCCTTCTAGCCACCATATTTGTGCATAGGTAGTGTGGGGCACATTTTTTGACTGGTGTGCTTCGAGTTGTGATTCTGTGCGATGTAGTCGTGAATGTGCACGCGTTTACAGTGAGCTCAACTGCTTCCAGATGAGTGACGAAGCGGATAAAGAAATGAAATGGAGCAACGACATTTTCGCATGCGGTATGGCAAAGCATTGGTGTAGAGGGTACAGTTGCTATGTCCTTAAACACAAATTAAGAACTCCAATTACGTGGTATATAAACCAAGGCAAAACAAAATAATATAGTCGACTCTCGTTACGACGGACTGTGATAATCCAACAAAAAGACTTCCATTTTATCCAAAGTCCGTAATATTCGAAACACCTCACTTCCGAAACTTTGGTCGCCATGTCTACCAACTTTATTGTAAAGAGTCAGTGACAAACGTCTAAAGTAAAAAAAACAAACAAAAAAGTTGCAGTTTTGCCCGAAAGGCGAAGCATCGATTGCGATAGCAAATTAAGAAAGACAAGTGCGGCAGCAGCAGTGAGCAAATTGACCGTTGTGCTGTCTCTAGCTTCAACGTGAACTAAATGTCGAAAGCACAGTGCATACGATGCTAATGGCACTGGGCGCACTTTGTTCACATCGCAGATCACTTTGAAGATGAGGCCCGTGCAGGCGCGCATGCTGTTCACATCATAGATTGCTTTCAACATAATGATGGTGCTTGCACCGTACACAGAAGCCACCGGAGTAGGACCCCCCCCCCCCCCCCGTGCCTCGCGCACGAAAGAAGACGGTGCGTTTCCGCCCCGCCTTCCTTCCTTCCTTCCTCGCGCACGCGATCGTCAGCCGACCCTCGCAACTCAGTCGTTGGCCTATGTCGACATGGCAAAAGTACTACGTTTTATACGCCCGAGTTTGAAAAAAATTGTCGCTAATTTCGTGTGCTGTAGCCGATAGTTCGTTGTAGCATGGTCGATTAAAAGCGAACTTCGTTGCATTATTAAAATAGGTAGAACAAACTAAGGCTGAAATATAGTCTGTTATATCCGAAAGTCCGTTGTACGCGGGTTCATTGTAACGAGTGTAGACGGTAATGCTAAAATTTGTAAGTAAGCCAGTTACGACTTTTATTAGCGTGGTTTTCTTCGCAGCTGTAGCTATTTGGGAGTACAAGAGTACTTCATCCAGCTCTAATGGTCATTGCTGAACTCCCTTCGCCGAAATCTCCATTCAATTCCTTGGCACAAGGGAGACCGTGTGACATGGAGCACAACTCCCTTGATGTAAAGATGAAGGAGTTAAATAGAATTTGTGGGTGCCCATGTGACAGGGGTATAAGAAAGACTGTTCAGCAAAGAAAAAGAGCATTTGTTATCATTGCGGAAAAGGGGATGATCCCGACAGATGCTGGTACCAAAACGCGAAATGTCGAGCATGCGGAAGGACTGGGCATTTGTAAGTGATGCGCCAAGTGAAGGGCTTGGTGAACTGTGCTGAAAGTTCTGACAAAGAGTCTGAGGAATCCCAGATTTACCATGTCATATTAAGCGCATCAGGAGAAAAGCGTGGCTACGAGGCTTCTGTAAACATTGAAGGGACGCCCATCCCAATGCTTGTGGACACTGGCGCAGCAGCTAGTTTCATGCCAGAAAGCGTTTACAAGGAACATTTCATGCAAATCAAATGAAAACCTGCAAGAACTTCACTCAGGACGTAAACAGGAGAACCATTAAAACCGAAAGTCGTCAAGGTACAACATAACAGGTGCAGTGAGATGCTGCTATTATACGTGGTAGAGGACAACAAGAAGGGTCTACCAACGCTTCTAGGTTGCAACTGGATAGAAAAATTGTAGCTTGACTAGAAAATGGTGTACGCAGTTAGAGAAGAGATCAAAGTGAAATTGCTATGAGAGAGGTGTCCAGTGGTATTCCATAGCATGCTGAAAGTAGTGCGAAACTTTGAAGCTATAATTGCCATAAAAGCAAAAAGCATACCAGTATACTGCAAGGCATGACTAATTCCATTCGCAACCGAGGAAGGAACCGCCACAAAATTGCGAAGGTTGGAAGAGAACGGAATCGTAACACAAGTAATGCAGAGCGATTGGGTCACATCTGTTGTTGTAGTTCCTAAGCAGGGAGGCAAATTGAGGCTTTGTGGAGACTATAAGGTGACCATCAACCAAGTACTCAAGACAGATTACTATCCACTCCCTCTTCCAGAAGATTTGTGCTCTATGCTTGCAAGTGGCAAGGTCTTTTGCGTATTAGACGTTTAGACCTATCCTCTGCTAACCAGCAAGTGCCACTTAGTGATGACGCAAAACCACTGCTGACAGTGAATACATACCTAGGATTGTTTAAGTTCCAAAGACTTTCATTTGGAATTGCAAGTGTACCCGCAATATTTCAAGCAATAATATATAAGGTGCTGGAAGGCATCCCTCAGGTTGGATGCTACATAGACGATGTCATTGTCACTGGTAGCAGCACTGAAGATTGCTACAACATTGTGACCAAAGTGCCAGAGTGGCTGGGTAACTACAATCTCATGCTCAAGGAAGCAAAATGCAAATTTTTTCACGAATCGGTTGTCGATTTGGGCCACAAAATTTCTGCTGAGGAGATCTACTCGCCGTTGGCGAAAATCAAAGCAATTCGGCATGCCCCAGAGCCGGCAAACATTACAGAACAGCGGGCACATTTAGTACTTCTGAATTTATATTCAAAGTTCTTTTGAGACTTAGCCACAGTAGCTGAGCCGCTGTACGAACCATTGAAGAAAGAATAGCAGTAGCGTTGGACTAAAGCATGGAAGCAGGCACTTGAAATCACTAAGGATATGACTTTCGAGAATGAAATTCTCATATTTTACGATGTAAAGAAGTCCCTGGGACTCATTTGTGACTCGTCAGCATACGGTCTGAGAGTGGTGAATTTTCACGAAATGTCCGATGGAAGAGAGGTCAATAGCATCTGCCTCTCGGACGCTTACAAGGAGCAAACGCAATTACGCGCAAGGAGAACAACAAAGGAGACAATAACCAGTTTCTGTTAACTCAGGGCAATACCATATTCTTGCGTGCATCGCTCGGTAGCCCTTGTGGCCTGAGCTCGCGTGCAGTGGCGGGCTAGAGGCGACAGCTTGTGGCTCGCTAAGCTTGAACCCATGGTGGTCGGTACTCCTGTGAGACCCAAAGACACCATAACCTAAATCCATATACTTGAGCGTTTTTACGTTCCACCCATGCTGGAGGTTGCCTCCATGGTATGGAATTGAACCCACAACCTCATGCTCAGCAGAATGCCGCAGCCACCATGTCACTGCTGCATATGTTTAAAACAGCAAGCCTGGGTGTGGGATATAAAAATAAGGAAGTTGTTACAACTGTTAAAAGTGACTAACATGATTACAAAGCTGCATTGAAGTCCATGGTAAAACCAGCATTGAGTAATTTACAATGACTAGGTGCTTTTTGGCTTTTATGCATAGCAATGCCTACCTTGTGCTTGCAGCCTGGTCCTTACAAGGGCCAATGGATAGCTGGCAATTTGCCCACAGGAGCTGCTCACAGTGCCACAGCCTAGAAGCACAAGGATGCCAGGATCATCCGTCAGGTCATGCCGGCGTAGGTACAGCTTCTTGAGCGTCTGCGGTAAAATCAAGGAATGTATTTCAAAAATTTCGAAAAATATAAATAAATTAAGGTATTGATAGCTTTAAAAATACGGGTGCTCAAAAAATTTCCTTACATTTAAAACTATCAACATATTCTCAGAGAGTAAAGCAGGGGCTTGCAGAAAACAACAGTATTTATGTACTTTAGAGTGCTCCCATCATCGTAACGATTGTTGAGGAAGACTACTCTCAAATTTTGTTTCTGCAAAAATAGCGAATTAGTCTACTAAACACATAGCACAAAGTCAACGAGGGAGCATCATGCGAGTAGAAAAATAGGCAAATGTTTCATCTGATGGCAGATTTCCTCAAGCTATGCAGTTCAATTACCCTGCTGTGCAAAGTGACAAAGCAAAGCTCTGACTTTCCTTATTTGAAATAAAGCACTTATTAATTAGTATAAGCAGCTGCATTTGTATTCTAAGCATAGGTATGTAAAATAATATTGTGCACAAAATCTCACAAAGTTTCGTGTCTTTTTCTGTTAGAACAGACTCACCATCAAGATTTATGCCAACAACAAAAGGACGTACAAGCTTTGATACTTGCTCGAAATAATGAAACATTCAAATCCAGACATATATCAAATTTCTTGATAACAAGAAAGAAAAATTCCAACAGCTTTGTAACTCTGCAACAGTCGAAATGATGTTCACTCATGTACATGCATTTACAGATTTGGCAAGCCAGTCACTAACGCATGACCCTTTCCAAAACCAAGTGATACTAAATTTACCTAGATAATGCAACAATTATTGTTGCACTGGAATGAGCTAAAATAATGAAAATTAATATCTAGAAGTGCCATGAAATGCACAAGCTTCACACTTCCACACAAACTCAACAATTCATTTTATTTTTCTTTGTACAGTAACCAAGGCATGTTGAATAGGATCAGGCTCTCAAATTTGTTTTACTGGTTGTAATGGGTATTTCACTTAACTAGAACCAAACTTTAAACATAGAGTGGTATATCTTACATGAATAAGACCAACAGCATATTGTTTATAGTCTTGTGTTACTCAAACTATTTTTTGAAGTGCAATTAGCTATTTATTTAACTTTATTTATGCCAAGTTTTAAATATCCATGTTAGGGTATAAGACTTATTTAAAAAGTTGTAGAGCATGCTCATTAACTCTTAACCAAGAAGTTATGTTTTACATAGTTCTTTTTTTTCTGAGCTTTCAAAAAAGCAAGCAAAGGGGGAAGAAGAAGTCGTCAGTGTGTGTTTGCGTGTCTGGATTTCAGCGCTCTTAATCGAGTTTTGAAACAACGAAGGCCACATGCAAATTGCAAAAGAAAAAGTGATCGGCCATGGCGTCCAGTGTCCCTCAGCATTTTCGTTGTGAATATCAAGATCCATCATGTTCATGCAAACACACTGGTTTTTGTTCTTTTGAAACACCATTGAGATCGCTGCAAATCAGAAGCACATTTACACAGTGGCACCATTCTTTTTTCATTTTTTTTTTTTTCAGGCTTCTTTCAAAGCCCTGAAAAAAAAAAAGCAATGTAAAAGGCAACACAGAAACAACTTATCAGGTGTTTCTGAGCATGCTTGTCAACTTTTCAGATACAACTTATGCCCTAAAACGAACACTTAAAATGTAGCATAACTAAACATAACTAATTAGCAATCTAATTGCATTTCAAAAATAGTCTCAGTAACTCAAGATGACTATGAACAGCATGCCGTTGGCCTTATACATCTAATGTGTATCACTCTATTTTAAGTTTGGTTCTAGTTACATGAAACACACAATATTGATAATGCAATGCCTAAACATTATACCACTATAGGACCGAACTGAAACCCGAATGTCTCTCATAATTTTGATAAACTGAAGTTTTAAGACTTTTATGTCCAAGACGCATATGGTGTCAACCAGCACAAGTGACAATGCCCTGTCCTACTGCATGCCAGCAGTCACCATGTTTTGAAATGTGAAGTACCGTGGTGGTGCACAGTGGAAAACAAATGTTACTCTCTAGGCTGGGCCACATGACTACTGTGCCTTTACAGCTACAGTCAGGATTAGGCACCCTTCAACAGCGAAGTAATTTACTGGCTATACCAACAAAATGCCACCAGGAACTAAAATAATTATAAATTTGATTAGCTAACTACTAATTATATTCCCTAATTGATTAGGCATCAATGCAAAAGTTGTGTAGCATGTTGAGAAATGACTGATGGCAGCATTTAAAGCAACTTAGCTCTTGTGTGGCCCATTTTTCCAAAGAAAGAAAAGCGCACCAAATTAAAGAAATACTATGTGAAAACACGTCGATACGACAGCCTCAAGCGGAAACTTTGTAACTTAGTACACTGAGCATCTTAGGCAATTTTAAAGCCAGCTCGTTCGATAAGGACTAAAGATGCATGCCAAAAGGTGCCGATGCACTGTGGAAAGAGCGCGGCCGTATTTGACAAGTTTTAAGCTGGAGAGAGCTATAAACCATGACACGTGGACGAAGTGTTATGTGGTATTTAAATTTTGTGAGCCTTTCTTTTTTGTGGGAAGGGCCACACGAGACATAGGCTACTTTAAGTGCTGTTATCGGTCATTCTTTAAAGGGGCCCTGAACCACTTTTTTATCAGAGTTCAGAAATGCATTTGAAGTTGAAAAAGCATCTTTCAGAAATACTTTGCCGCAAAAAGTGCCTCAGTGTGGTCAGCAGCAGTGGAGTTATTGGCAATCCAACGTGCCCTATGCAGTGCTTCCACTCCTTCAATGACTAGCACTGGGAAGGCTATGGTGGAGCGACGCGAGCTCAGAATGTTCCGCCTACTGAATGTCACCGTCGCATGAGGTTCAAATTTGATTTTGGATGTTCGCGTAGATGTCATTACTTGCGATTTTGACGCCCAGAATGTGCTAAACGTGGTTGTCCTCAGCGAGCAGCAGTGCACTCCGCCAGCGGACTCGTCGCAGCACCCCGTGGTGGCTACGGTATATACGCTACAAATCAGATCACAGCTACATGCAATTGTAGTGTGTACGCACAGCGTTTGCTTTGTGCATGACAGGGCTTGAGTTTGTGCTTGTGCTCACACACTCGTCTGGCTGTGCTAGGTTGAGTGCACTTGCTTTGTCCTGCACCAGCTTGACCTACGGATAGTAGCCACATCCAGCTTACACATTTCGAAGTGCTGTCAACAGCTCAATATGAAATGAAGTCGGTTAAAGCATCTAACCAGGAGCGACAAGGAGTGAGTGCATGCTGGCAAGCGTGTGTGTGGCCTGACTTACGCTTCGTATGGTTTGAGGCTAGTTGAGGTTTCAAAACTAGTCGAAATTAGTGAGACCCGACGGCTACGACACCGATAAGCAGGGCAGCCAAAGTTTAATTCCTACGCGGGTGGCCTCGGCCGAGCGTCAGCAGACAATAGTCGGCTTCTTCCGCAAGCACCTAATTCTTACTGAAATTTGAAAATCAGATTTTCCCTTACTTCAGCCTGTTTATTCTCCAAAATAGAGCATCCAGCAAAAAGTGAGGAGCAGGCTTCCTTTAAAGGGCCCCTCACCAGGTCTGGCCATTTTGAGCCGACAAGCGCAGAGCATACATTGCACAATAACAATCGTGTCTGCAAAGTATTACATCGCTACACGCTGTGGAAAGATCTGAAATTTCAAACCGAACGCCGTTTTTCTTTCACTGCCGCGCTCTAAGCCGGAGGATGACGTACTCGCGTCCCTGTGCCTACGTACTTGAGTCCACAGTGACGTTGCTCGTGGTGACACGTGACTTCGAGAATTATTCAAGGCACCATCTGTTATTTGAGTGATATGTTGCTTGAATTGACGAACTGAAGTTTAGAGAAATGATAAAGCACACAAACGGAATGTCTGCATAGTTTTGCTTTACTTCGTACCGAAGCAAGAGAGATGTACTTCTGCTTCATCTACTTGTTCCCACGGTCGTGCGGTCACATGCGCAGGTAGCGAAACTATGCCATTTTCTACGGTGTTCTAGCGGGTGATCATGCTCTGCGACCCGCTTGTTCTGCCTCAGTATACGTGCAGCACTGAATTATACCGCTAGTCATGTGTCCTTGTGCACAGCGCGCAAAATGTGCGCTGCGCGAAACGATAACAGCTCGCGCGCAACGCCGGCGGCGAAAATGCGCATCGCTGGAAAAAAAAATGTGAGAAGGAAAAAAAGTGAAGGCAGGGTGACACATGTGTCACACGATCCTCGAGGTCTGGCATGGGACAACGCAGGGAACGAATGTCACTTGCGGAAGATAGACGAGGCAAGTGGAGAGAGAGTCTTGCTATGCAGTGGAGCCTGCCTGCTGAAATCATGGGTTCGTGGCACTGAAATATTAATGTCAGCTATTAATGAGCCGACTTGAAAAATTTTTGGGGCAGAACGCTCCCTAGAGGACACGCAACAACTACCAGCATATAACCAAAATTTGCTATGGGGCCTGGTGAGGGGCCCTTCAATAAGAGAGCATTTGAGAAAAAGGTAACATCGCGCTAAGCTTGCTAGCTCCATGCGCCGTGCGCAACTGCAAAATTTGGCTGAGATGTTCACAGCAGCGTATGGCATCTACGGACTGTTTTTTCACCAAGCCTAAAGGATGGTTCAGGAATCCTTTTGCACTGACAACTTGTTGATTACGCACATTAATTAAAAGTTAGCGAATTAAACTTCGTTAATTATTTTTGCTTAATTAAAGAGAAAAAATAAACAATGGCTAGCATAAACAATCCCTATCAAAATCCAGTGGACAGAACAATACTTGTTACTGGGCTAGTTGGTTCATCATGTTCCCCAAAGTTAAAATGCAACCAAGGGCAAAAAAGAAAACAAAAAAACTTTAGGACAGGAAAGAGCGTCACTTGCAATTAGTTTATTGAAAGCACACCGGATCATTCCTGCACGTGTGAGTCAGATCTTTTCCATATCTGCATTCTTGGTAAAAGCAAAGACTCTCTGGCACGGGAATTAATGAAGGCCTATTTCAATGACATAAAACGTGACGTCTGGACTACAGTTTCTGCACCATGTTATTAGATAATGATGCAAACTTGTTTGAGTATTGTGCGCAAACGTATGTGGAAGCCTGGCCACCTTCACCTATAAATATTGTCACGTGGTGGTGACGTTGAAGAACACAGTAGCAATACTGTGAACGACAAAACTAACTTTTATTGGGCGAACCTGTGCCCACAAAACAGGCTACACTTATAGCACAACGATAGCGGGGAACACGGTCGGCGATCGGCGAAAATCTGATCAGCGGGTCAAGCGCGTCGGCTTTTATACAGCAGTCGTCGAATGTTCCAGACTAAACGTTGGGACCCGCATGCCTTCTACAAAGTTCTACACCATTCGCGTCAAGCGAGGAAATCAGATAACCCAAGGTTCGGCGATACCAGACAGAGGATAGAAGCATCGATAACTTTCCAGAAACTTCGGATACATGCAGGAGCGTCCCGCGCTGTGCGATAACATTTGTTAGGCGGTGAAACGTGGTAGCCCGATAAAGATAAGTACAGATGTCAATATGATCCTGCTTACTTGCAATAAACTAGCCGCAAGTGATGCTCTTTTCTGTCCTAGAGTTCTTTTTCTGCCCATCGTTGCGTCTTAACTTCGGGGAACAGTGAACAGAGTTTGCGTAATGCCCTCCATTATTTTTTTAAAATTCTTGGTGACAATTACTTCGGACAGCCAGTATAAGAAAAAAAGAGCACCGAATGTAGAAACATACATCGTTTATAAGCTATGTATGATTTATTCATCACAACAGGCCTACATCGTCCACAACTTAGAGATCTTTTGAAACATACAGGTTTTTATGTATTAAACTGTTCTAATTGGGCACAATAAGCCAATTAATTGCAACTGCTGAAGACTATATTCTGCCACTGGCACTAACCATCTATGACTATGAGTTTGACGTAATAGTTTTGCAGAAACCCGCAAGGTGGAGAGAAGTGATTAATTAAGAGAAGCTGAGACATTCACCCAATTGTAGCAATTGCTACAAAGGAAACCCGTATGGGTTCCTCGAAAGAAAAGCTTTCCAGTTGAAGAAAAATTCGTCCTGGTCCGGGACCTGGACCCGAGACCACCGCCTTTCCAGGGCAGCCACTCTACCATCTGAGCTAACCAGGCGGCTAGCCGATGGCAGAACGAAGTCGAATTTGTCAACAACTCGAAGCAAAGGCAAGAGTTTGACATAATAGTTCTGCAGAAACCCGCAAGGTGGAGAGAAGTAATTAATTAAGGGAAAATGAGACATCCACCCACCCAATCGTAGCAATTGCTATGATTATGTGGATGTCTAATTTTCCTTTAATTGTTCATCTATGACTACACCATTTTCGTTCAAGCAAAAGCTTCATGAAACACCCAGCATAGCAACACTTCAATCATGAACTTATGTCTATAAAAACAGCTATACAAACAACATTTGTCAAAAAAATCTCCAATTATCCTATTTGAAGGACACAACTAGGTACCAGGCATGAAAAGAATAAAAAAATTACCGACGATTACGTTACTTCCTAATGCGAAATTTGAGCGCAGCAAATAAGCTGTTTCACCTTTTCGATAGATTGAGGCAAAGAAATCGAGCAACACATGTATGCGCTATCACAGAATTTTTTTTTTTATTTTTCACACGTATTCCTTTAACAAAGACTCCACTAACAGTTCTTGACAGTCATGAAGGAAGCTTTGTGCTTCTGCTTCAGCCTCGCTTACTGCTGGTTGCTCTCGACGGCGGCGATGAGCCTCCGCTTCGGCGGCGCGAACGGCAGGGTCTTCTCGGCGGCGGCGCTTAGCCTCTGCTTCGGCGACGCGTACTCCTGGATCATCTCGACGGCGGCGACGGTAAGCTTCTGCTTCGGCGGCACGCACCTCTGAATTCTGACGGCGACGGCGCTGGGCCTCTGCTCTGGCAGCTCGTTTAGCAGCAGCAGCAGCAGCAGCAGACGGAGGACTTCCATCGGTCGTCTCGCTCATGGCTCAGAAAGAACTGGCAGATAATTTCGCAGTGGCGAACGGCAGCGGCAATTTCGGCTCGGGCGGTGCACATATACAGATCCGCCGCCACCGATCTGGCTCTCTGATTGCCACCGCACAGGGCGAACGGCAGCGGCAATTTCGGCTCGGGCGGTGCACATATACAGATCCGCCGCCACCGATCTGGCTCTCTGATTGCCACCGCACAGGGGTTGCATTGGAGGAGGAGCGAAGAAAGGAATTAAGTTCGAGCCGGCGCTTTGACAACCGGAGACTCGCAGGAAGAGAGGGGAGGGGGGCGGCGTGTACACCCAGCGGCAAACGATGGGGGCAGAAGCGCGCGCAGCAAGCGGACAACACGATAAAGGGAGGAGGGAAGAGATAGCAGCGACTGACTGATGCCGCTGACGCCGATAGTGAGTCAACCCCAGCTGCAGAGTTGGTTTCAGGGACAACGCCGCCGATGCCGACACAAACAATATGACACCCTCGCTTCCGCAGCGCTAAGAACCAGGTCTAGCCGTGGGAAGGTGGTCACGTATTCGTCGACGTGCCGGGGCCTACGTGAAATAACCGGCGCGTCGGCAACTGAAGAGCACCCTATCCGCCACACAAGAACAGGGGGGGGGGACCCTTTCCTCCTCTTTCTGCATGGCGGCGATGGTGTTCTATGCAGTCACGTTATCTTGACTCTCTAGCGGCGTCAGCGGCATCCAGCGGTATCAGTCGGTCGCTGCTAGCGCTGGGGGGATGAAAGGGGGGCGGAGCTGGTTACGAGGCCGACGACAACGCCGACGACGACGCGAAACCCAGGAACGGACGCCAAAGAGCTGCGCTCTAAAAAGCTGATCACAAAGTGCCCACACGCTACCCATGTGACATACATGGGCAGCACGCACACACAAACTCAGGTCGTAGTGTCCCTAGAGTAAGCATCACCAAGGCTTGCCCTTTAGGTGGCACCCTTCCTGCTACCACATTGTCCTGTCACCATCACAATCAGAACAAGTAGTACAATCAATCAAGCAGACACAAATGAACTTGCTGGCCAGAACCCATGGGGAAAAGTGAACAAATGATAGCCATTGTTTTAACCCAACATTATTTTACTATTTACCACGGCAGTGAATAGTGATGCGATGATACACACTATCAAAAGTAGATACTGCTGTGCCAGGATGAAAGAAAAAAGATTAATGCGCAAAACAAAAAACAGAGTATAAAAAAAATTTAGAAGTAGAATGCTATGGCTGCTGTAACTATAATGCAGTTAAACCTACCTGGAGCTATAAGAGTAGCAGTCACTAATAGTTTTTAATACAAGTACATGATGCATACCCAATGGTATCTCATAAAACAAAGGTATAATGGCTTCAGACTGTATTAATCACAGTAAAAGAGTGCAGTTACATACAACTATAACATCTCTGAGAAAAAGCACAGGCAACAGTACTCGAGGGTTAATAACATGTAAATTTTACAAATACGATGCCAACGGCCTACACAGTCAAACGCCTTTAAAACGAAGTGCTTAGGACCTCCAAAATCCTTCGGTATATAGGTAACTTTGCTGCGAAGATTGTGCATCGTACTGCTTGAAGTACACCAGGCTAAGCAAGTTCAGCAAAAAAAGAAAAGCTTTAATTTACAATGTACTGAAGAGATAGTTCATGAAAGAAGTCGTTGGCACATTTTATCTGATGATGGAGTGTCTTAGTAGCTGGGTGAAACCTGGGAGCGATGAATGTAGAGCAGCATAACATCGAACACCATTGCCCATTTTGTCACAATTTCTGTAGTAATCTAAGCACTGCCACCAAGTGCCAGAAGTGGTAATGCAGGAAGACTGTTGTGCCTAGTTTGCTTTTTCTTTAACACCCCCTCTCTCTCTCTCTCTCTCTCTCTCATTTTTTTGGAATGTCAGAAGTGTGCAGGTAGTCAAAGTGTTTAGCCATTTGCTCGTGGGGCTTTTATTTTTTTGGCGGGGTTGTTGGTTGAGGGGGGCGGGGGGGTAGCTGTGATAACTACAGTGGAGTCTGGACGCTCACGCGCGATGTTTGTTTTGGTGTCGACCAAGCCCTCCTTATGCACACCACAGCAGAAGGCATTGGCAGTGCTTCTATGTGGGCTTGTTGTTAACAACAAACAGCCATCAGTGAGCCAAAACTTTTTTGTTGTACAAGCAAACCCATTGTGGTGGTCTTCACTGCAGAGGCGGCATGCACAATACAAATGAAAGATAAGAGTTTGGCTGGGGCACATGCAATTCTCTGTTCTACAGGTAATTTCGTTGTAGAGGCGTTCGACTGTATTCAGTGAATAAGTTGTTTCTTCGGAGTGCAGACACCAAAGACGCCCAGACTCACGTTGATGTCAACATGCACTGCGATGTGGGAGATGGGGAAGGGGAGCAGCATAGGATCCACATCTTCAATTGTATTTCCAGTGCCTACCGACAAATCAGTGGCACGATAAATGAGCAACATTCTAGTACAAGTAAGTGGCGTTGCATGCTGCCAAAAAATTTAAATTTTGTAACCATAGTTATTGACATAGCTGCTTCAGCATATGATCCTGTCGAATTAGTAGGCAAAACAAACTGCTGCTTTTAACTAGCATTGTCTACCAAAGAACTTAAGTGCCCACGCACAATTATGACAACTTTGTTAAATACCCCTGAGCTACACCTTCACCGTGCACAGTAATCATGAGTAGAAGCTAGCACACTAATAACTGCTTTGTGTGCTATATATTTACGAGTAAAATATTGTTTGCAGAAACATTGATAAGGTTGTCTTTTATGCTTTAAAATGGTCAGAAATATGCGATATATTGTCTGCTAGAGAGAGGCAAATTGGCAAAAGGGTCCCTAAAACTGTATTTTTTTTTTGTGTTTGAAAGAACCCTATAGATGAGTACTTCATCCTGAAAGCTGTCACAAAAAATTTATTATCATACATTATATTAAAGGAGCCACAAATGTCTAAAAACATTCCTCCCCTCAAGCCCACAGTGTTCCCACACAAATCGTATTCAACTGCGTACCAAGCTCGTGTCTTCTATAGCTTGGAGTCATTGGAGCTATTCCTTGCATGCACCTCTAGTGAAGAGAGATGAGCAATGGTTACCCAGCATCCTTGATGCAAGAATATTGAGTACAGTGCTCGCAAGTCACAGCTCAGCAGGTGCATGCCAGTACCAGGTATGTTTCCCATGCCAGAAGGAGACTGCCCTGCATCTGATTATTTTATACACGGCTATTTATAAATTCTGTGCGGTTACAATGTTTACGGATGTGACAGAAACACACATGGTGGTGGCGTTTTTACTCTCATTAATAAACGTCTTCAGAGTAGTGAATTGTCTGCTACTCTAAATTATTCTGAATCTGTCCGGTGCAAGATTAAGCTTAACAATGGAAGCTACTGCACTACTGGATTATTTTACCGACCTCCAAGTTCTAATAATTCAGAATCATTTAACGAATTGTAAAGTTTTGAACTACCATAAATTGTGACTATATTCTTGCTGGAGACTTAAATATACGTGCCGTTCACTGGGAAGAAAGAAAACCTGTGCTGCTAGACTCGATGACCTACCTATCTTTATAGTTTTCCGAGTTTATAACCTTACGACTTATGACTGAACTTATGACTTGACCTAATTCATGCCTGAGAGCTCTAGTATCAGTGATCAGTCCCAGTATTAGTGATCATGATTGCATTGTGGCCACTTGCTCTGACACTTCAGTTAGAACAGCCCACAAACATACTAGGAAGGTGTTTCTTTATGACCGAGGTGATTGAGTCATTATCACATGAGCTTTCTCGTTTCTACGCATATTTTTGTGAAGTCACCCAGTCAAAGAGACATAGATAAAGGTTGGATACTTCGCAGAGTTAAACTATTGGCTTTAACAGAACAACACATCCCTTCAAAACTCCTCAACAAGTAAACACCAGAATGATGATGATGTGTAGTATTTAATGATGCAAGGGCCAGTTATGGCCGAAGAGCGCCACATCATGTGGTAATGAATTGTCTATGTAACATGTATGAAATGTTCAAATGTGCTGCAAATGTAGATGTAATGCGGCTTAAAGAGGTCTAAAAACGGGTCGCTGTAAACTGTGCAGAACATACGCCAGAATGGCTTAACCCTGGGTAAATAAAGAAGTTCGAGCACAAATAAACAAGAAACACCATCTGTATGCTACATATTAAGAAATCACAAGCAGTGTGCTTTCCAAGAAATGCACCGCATAAGCCACAAAATTAGGCAAGAGATCAAGGCAAAGAAACAAATTTACATTTCTTCACTTGACACAAGACTAAAACCTGAAAGAATTTTGGAAATTTGTTAAAAGCAACCGCAAAGAACTTACCACAGTTCCTAATTTATTTGTTGATAAAATGGTGTCTGACAATTATAAGAAAGCTTGCATTTTTAATTCCTACCTTAAATCAGTGTTTTCTTTCTTATATACCAGTACACTTCCTAAAATGCATGAAATAGCCACGAGAATATGCCCATGATTACTGTCAATTATAATGGTGTTCTGAAGCTGCCCCCCCCCCCCCCCCTTTAGTCTAAAAAACAAATCTGCTGCATGTCCTGATGGTATCTCCTCCTAAGTAATCAAAGCTTGCTCTCAAGAAATTGCTTATTTCTTAGTTGTTTTGTTTAATAAGTCATTACAGAACTGTTCAATTCCAGCACAATGGAAAGTAGCTATGTAGTGCCCATTCATAAAAATGGTCTCAAAAATAGAGTACAGAACTACAGGCCCATCTCTCTATCACGTGTGTGCTGCAAAATAATTAACTGTATTATCTACAGTGTTGTGAGGAAACACCTTCAGAGCAATAGTTTCCTTTTAAATGGACTCAGGCTTGGCTTGTGATGCACAAATCAACTGGTAGAATTCTGCCATGATCTCTTTTGCTCTTTCGACTTAGGTTACCAGGCAGACTGTAGTTTTGAGGTTTCAGAAGGCCTTTGATACCGTTCCTCATGCCTTGCTGCTACATACATTATCATGTCTTTGCATTCGTACTGCTATAGTCGACTGGATCAGAAATGATTTTACCGGGCGCAATGTGTCTTAATCAACAGAGCTAAATTAACTGGTGCCACTGTAACTTCTGGCATGCCTCAAGGGTCTGTTTTGAAGCCGTTGCCATTTTCAGTTTATATAAATGATATTGCACAAGGACTTCAGTGCAAAGTCAAATTATATGCAGACAACTGCACCATATATAGAGATATACAAGATGATCATGCTGTTAGCTGCCTACAGAGTGATTTAAGCACAATTCAAGCTTGGTGCTAAAAGTCCGGCATGTCTTTAAACAGTGCAAAATGTCAACAAGTCTTTCACCCATAAACATCTCCTGGTGAGACCCGTTTATAATTTGGATGGACTGCCTTTTGAACGGGTTGAATATTATAAATATCTTGGGGTCTGCTTCTAAAAAAATTTTACCTGGAATAGACATCAAATATCTGACCTTAAGGCCATCAAGAATGCTCAACCTCATTATACATTATTTTCATAAAGCCCCCAAAAGTGTAAAAGAGCAGCTTTACAACACAAACATTCGCACAATACTTGAGTACACTTGCACGGCTTGGGTCCCTCAAATCTCTTACATTATATACAAACTTGAATGCATTCAAAACAGTGCTGCCAGGTTTGTTTCTGGAAATTACAACTTCCACAGCAGAAGAAGGGGAACGAGGGGCTCAATTTTGTTAACCATGACCACATAGAGCCAACAGACAAAGAGTCATTGTCTGTTGGTTTTATGTGGCCGTAACTTCCACAGCAACATTACATTAATTAAAGAAAGCGTTGGCTGGCAAACAGTAGCACAACACTGCTTAGCAAAAAATTATAACTTTTATTTCCAAATTTACATTGGTCTCACAGGAATAAACAAGAACTTGTACATTTTCCCACCCCATTTCATTTCTTTGCAATGTGATCACGAGTTTTAAGTTCTTGAAACACGCCGTCGCATTGATGCTTTCCAAAAATCATTTTTCCTGCTTACTTCAACGCACTAGAATAAGCTTTCTAACAGTACTGTTGAATGTAAAACGTGCTCAAAGTTTCAGTCATCTTTATCGTCTCGCCTGTCATAAACGCATATCCTTATGCTTCGTAGGACAAACCACCCTTTTCTATGATGTGAATGCACCTGTGAGCCTGTTGCTGCGCTTTTTCTTGTATTTTTTTTGTCCCTTGCCCAATGCTTTTCTTTTTAATCAGCTCATTTTCTGAATGTTTCTCTTTTTGCTAGAAATGTCCCCTCCTGCAATAATGCCCTCGCACTGCAGGTACTTGTACAAATAAATACCCTCTTTCCTGCCAGCAGCCATTACCACTGCACTATTTTCAACCTTTCTCGCATTCTTTCACTTCCCTTCCCCCATGTCTTCCAGAGAGCTTAGCTTTTTTTGTTAACCCTTCAATCAAATCTTTTCCTAGCACATGTGCAGGTGCACATACGTATGCACACACGGCAGCTACAGGTGACTGCCCGCAGACTTAACAGGAAGTGTATTACTGCACATTGAAGAATTGTCTATGTTTATTGCCCTTCTGTTATTTATTAGACAAAAATAATTTACAGTAGGCGCATGTTGATATGTTTCCATTTGTTTTGTTTTCTCTGCTCTTATGCTCTGAAGCACCGGTGCTGTTTAGTTCCCATAGGGTCATGTGCATTACCTTCCCGTTTGTTACGTTTTTCACCTGCCGTGGTAGTTCAATGGCTATGGTGTTGCGCTGCTGAGTTCAAGGCTGCATATTCAATCCCAGCTGCAGCGACCACATTCTGATGGGGGCAAAATGCAGAAATGCTTGAGTACTTAGATTTAGGTGCTTATTAACTCCTTCCCTACCATGGGGAGAATAGGCCTTTATTTGTAGGTTATGCCAGATTTTTTTTCTGGAAGAACTACTGTACTCAATATTTTATGTAATACATAAACAAAAAACAGAATGAATGCACTTTTCAGGCATAAATGTTTTATTAACAAGATGTATGTCATAAAAGAATAAACTGTCAGATACAAGATTATGGGATAAAACTGAACAAAGTTTGTAAGGACATGCTTGTATCAACTAGGAAAAAAAACGTAACAAAAATTATGAGATATACAAAGTCTATTGCTGTCTAATAGACACTATCTCTGAAAAAAATTTAAATTTTTCATTGAACAGGTATTCCACTACAAAAATTTAACTACAAGCACTACAGTTGGGCATGCCGCGCTACAGCCACCGATGTTCTTGGCTGGTTTGTGTCGTCGTCGCTCTTGGAGTCAAAGTCCGATGAAAAGGCAGCATTCTCAGACTTGCTGCTGCTGAATCCACTGATATAATCAGCCACAGACTCAGCATAATCGCGAGATCTGCAATCTTTCCAAGCACGCACACTGTTCCCAGAGGCGGCCATTTTTGCTTTCTAATTAGACAATCGCAAAAACTTCATAGCGTGTTCAAAAAGCACCGCCTGGCAGGGAAAAAAGCAAATTCTCCCCCTTCACGTCCGATAGTGCAGTGTGTCAGTGAGCGGCGTGGAAGGTTTTGAAATCAGCATTTCACACCATCGATAGCGGGTAGATAGATATCCAATGGGCACGGTAGGAAAAGAGTTAAAGAACCCATGGTAGTCAAAATTATTCCAGTCATCTACTACGGAGTGCCTCACAATCAGAGTGTGGTTTTGGCACATAAAACCTCAGATATTAATTAAATTAATTCATGTTATGTTTCTCTTTCTCATTGTTACGTTCCAAAAACTGTGATGGTGCCACCAATGCAGCATTGTCCATCAGCAGTACCAATGGTGAATGCCACATGTCACTACTGAAAACAGTCAACTCACAGAACCTGCTGTATGGCACAGAAGAATCACCACTGTGTTCAGACTGTCGCTGCTCACCGGTCTCAACATAGATCACAAAGTCGAAAGCCAAGAAGAGGTGGACAAGGACACAAGGGGTTGCACCACAACCATGTTCGCAGATGCTGTCTTGCGGCCTTCAATACCTGTCCGGTTACCTCCATATATAGTTGACTGAATTTTTGGAAGTGCGATAATTCAGATGCCTTCGCAGCACCACCATGTAGCCCACCCAATAAAGCCAATGTATTAGAATGTTTGAAATTTTGGATGCTGAAACCCTCTGCCATCTGATTTTGCTGGCTTTTTATTGTCACTGAGTTGAAAGGGCGTTAATCGAAGCCACCACCATTGCAATTTTCATTATCTTGCAGCCTCAAACCTAAAAAAAATTGTACACATGTGCACCCCGCCTTCTCCTGTCACAGTACAATACCGATATGTATAGTAAGTGTAGTCAGGCCACCAGAGCTATTTCGGACATGCATGTGGTAATTTGAGCCCTTGAGGGCACAAAAAGGTATGCATTACTTTTTTTGGACCGATTTTTCGGATGCTAGCTG
Organism: Dermacentor andersoni; assembly: GCF_023375885.2. Taxonomy (NCBI): domain Eukaryota; kingdom Metazoa; phylum Arthropoda; class Arachnida; order Ixodida; family Ixodidae; genus Dermacentor; species Dermacentor andersoni. The sequence goes on from NC_092814.1 coordinate 175,489,000, forward strand.
TACAAGGCCACAAGCAAAGTGAAATACAGGTGAGAGTGCAGAAAAATATGCTGTCATTATTAAAGGTTTCGCACTAGTGCCAGATAGAAATAAGCTGCATTTAGTGTGATTCACAGCTACAAATGCTCCAAAAATATTGTCTAATGTTCAATCTAACAGCAAAGCAGCGATAATGAGCTTTTCCAAGTGGCTTTTAGATACAATGTTGGCTTCCTATTCAACTTCAAATAAGGCTCTGTATGAGAGCAGCATTTTGTCTCATCATTAGTGCTTCTGCAAGGTCTCGTTTCAAAAAGTCACGTTTTGATCAACAAGGATGTGAAATTTTTAAATCTATCAATAAATTTTACAGCTTTTAGACAGGGCATTGGACGTTCGTCCCTTTAAAGGTGTACTCGCAAAAAAATTTGCCTAAGTTGTTTTTTTGCTTTATTAGCCGCTGACGTCATGTTGTAGGGCTTCAATTCCTTGAACACATAACTAATCATAAATTATATGATCTCTTAATGCAACCAGTTCAAAAAGTCCATAATAGAGCATACATTTGGATGTCTTAAGCCAGTTTCCTCATTACATCCTGGAATTCGAAGGTGGTGGTCACATACCAGAAACACATATAATACAGTAAAGCATCAGACAGGGTAATAGAAGAAAGGTGAGAGGCACACTCTGCATTCCAAGACAAGCGACAGCAGAGGATGAGGCAAATCGCATCTCCAGTATTGAGTAGCACAAGGTGCAGGAAAGAATGGCTCATATATTCTGCATACTCAATTTTCGGCGACATGGTCATGGTGCGACTTTCGCCACTTTTGCTAATGCATGCGTCAGTGGTTTGCGATATCATGTGACCATCACCTCTAATCCAACCTAATCTCGATATAACAAAGTTGTACTTGCAGGAAAAAACTTAGAACGAAGTTGTACTTGCAGCAAAAAACTTAGTCAAATCACAAATTTTGTTAATTCAATGTTTTAGAGTTTCAGCAGTAAAAACAAATTCTCAGAGCATTCATGGTGGATAGTATCCTTTTAGTAAGCACTTATAAACAAATCGCAAGATGGTCGGGTCATAATAGTGCGGTTATGAGCGCCAGAGCATGCAGTGAAGATCGCGCCAAGAGCAATGCATCAACGTGGCTCACTCCGTCCGAGATTTGCGTGTTGTGTCGCACGGTGCCGTAAATCTTGGATGCCATGGCTGACCACACTTAGTGCTCGCAGCTGGTACCCACAAATTAAAAACAAGTGTATAAAGATATGGATATTTATTCTGCGCAAAAGTGAGTTTCACCAGAAAGGCGGAGCATTGATGGCGATAGCAATAAGACAACTACACCCAGCGACAACTTTCTGTCCCAGCATATCCAAATACGAGGCCGAAACACACATTATTCTGATGCGCATCTGCATGTAGGCTACAAAATGTAAGCAACTGGAAGCTACGTAGCACACACACAAAAAAACTACCAGTTTTCTTTTTTGTTCCAGATTTATTTCATAACAAATTAAGAGCTTGTGTAAGAAAAGAATTTCTACACCTTGCAATTCCTAGTTTTCTAGCTTTGTGGTGTTCATGTCTGGTTTTCTGGTCCTGCAAACTGCCAGCAAAACGCCAGAACTACTTGGCATAGTAACACAAGAGCAGAAGCTCTGCACGTCCAAGTGGGTGCGCGTTGCATTGACCGTGCTGCCACAGAGACTTGTCGTTGGGTATACACGAAGTAAGGTTTGTAGTTTTATCGGTGTCACACATGCTCAGGCAAATATTAACATATCTCAGTCGGTGACCACAAACTCATTGTAAAACGTGAGCGAACGCTTCGCACCATGTCTCAGAAACTTGAGATTTCACGACCTCTAACACTAGATGCACGGGAACATAATACCCATCAAGGCACCAACTGTCTTGGTTCGCACTTTTACACTAGCCACAGACAGATTACCTCCAAGATAGATTGCATGGCCTGCGTATGGACACACACGCTAGGAGGAGTGGGAAGGTAGGTATGCATTCCAGCCCAATTTCCCCATTTATCAGCTCAAAAGATACCACCTTTTCATATTTGATGAAAGGCTTTTACTACGATTTGAAATACGTTATATCGTTAAAACAGAATTTGACCACAGTTGGGACAGTCCCTGTGGAATGACCTAACTTTCAAAGGCTCAAATAAATAATTCGATGTATCTGAGTTTCACTGTAGCATAAAAAGTCTTTTTTTTTAATGAAGCACAACAATATCCAGGTAATGAATAAACTTCTCTTACAATGTGTAAACATTGTGTTAAAAATCATAAAATAAATGTGAGAACAGTGTGTAAAGAAAGAAAAACAGATTCATGTTTTTCTTTCTCGTCCCCGTGTTTTTGCACCATTCTTTGAGTATGGAATACCAACACGCCCAGCATTCAGTATTTGTAAAAATCGGGGTGTCTAACTTTAAGATAGTACCAGCTTGAAGCATGTTTGGGTTCAACGTGCTCAAATTTAATTCCAGTTTATGCTGGCTAGGAGGAACTAAACAAGTACAATGGCTGACAAATTAGTTCACAATGTTAAATTGGTTCATGAACTGGTTCAGTGCGGCACTCTTCCATCTCCCAGGTTGTCAGGTAACACTTCAAACTTTCAGGCTATTTTCTGTATGCTAACGTTTATCATCAGAAAGAACACAAAGTGAAAAGAAAAACTGCATAACAGAGACAGTGGTGAAGTCACTTAGACTGCACATTGATTCTTTTCTAACAGAGTTAACACATATTTAAAAGTGTGCCAAAATTATTTATTTCACACCTAAGGTTTAAACGTTAGGCTTGTATGAATATAGATTTGATGGATCGAAGCAAAGTCAAAGCAAATAGTAATTAGTGTCGAATAATTTTGAAGCAAATAAATCGAATAGCAGTGAGATTTGCATAAAACCTTGACATAAGAACCAGATGTAGGCAAATCTAAAAAAAAAAAAGTTCTTGCCAAAAAGGAAACAGGTTTATCATTGGAATCAGTTTATTTTTGAAGTCCTCTTATTCAGATGTTTTCATGCAAAAATACTAAGTTCAACATTTTTTACAACTTCAGTAGCACAGAAAATTTGTTTCAGGCTCTTGCTCACTGTAAATGAGCCACTGATCGAGGATATGGTGTAGACTATTCATGCACCCACGAATGGAGACTGTTTTTACAAAGGCTTGAGCATTGTATACAGTTATATCCACAGGTTAAATACACATACTTTTTTTTTCTTTCTGGGGTGTTGTAATTGGGGGTGCAGCTTATAAGCAGAAAAACATGTTATTTGTTCATTTCGAGTACCTAGAAAAATTCGAATATTGAAACTCGAGTCAATGCTAAGTTTTGTTGTGAAGGCCGCAATTCGTGTTCGCCTGCTGTGCATCGTTGCGATGCTGTGAAGTGCTACCTTGGCTGCACAAACCTGGGTTTAAGTGATGCTATGCAAATTCAGTTTGATGCTTTCCGTCTACAGGCGAGCTTCACCTGTGCCGTTCTGTAAGCGCACAGATGAATTTGGTAGGCATGCTCGGTGCTTTTGCGGTCCTCAGTCTAGTCCATGCGCATGACCTGTGGCCTGATTTTCGATCAGCAGCAAACTTCCCCTCGACGATTTGCCATCTATCACTGCGCCTGGTATGGCTGTTAGGCCTAACGAGCACTGTTTCGTCGAGTGCTGACCACCAAAGTTACGGTTTAGTGCCACATTGAAGCAAAACTATTTACAGTGGCTGTACGGCTGCTGCGAATAATATATTTTAATAATTGAGTAGGTGCAGAAATCAGTAGGCGACTGTAAACGAATTCGTCTTTGCCTTGTATTTATACGATGCAACTTGCTCACCAAAATTTCCACTGTGGATTATACATGTTTCAAAGTCTACGATATTTTTGCATGCAGAACCAAATACTTTTTTACATTCAACAGTAAAATCGTGATGTGGCTTATATGTGAATTTCGACTTGAGGTGTGGCTTCATGGTAGTGCAAATTTCGCTTCAAGGTATATTTTCACCGAAGCGCGATCTGTACTGCCGTGGAACCATCTTTAAGGCTAAGTTATCAGCGTCACCGAAGAGGTGGGGAATAGAGTCACTGACCGAAGATATGATGTGGACGATTCATGCATCCACAAATGGAGACTGGTTTGAGCATTGTATACAGTTATATCCACAGGTTCAGCTTTCGTCTCTTCCGCATAACGCTCCATCAGAGTTCGCCCATCTGTTCTCAGGACAATTGGGACTTCTAAAGGGCGTCATCCACGACGTTCGTCTCCGAGCTTCAGTGCAACCAGTCTCGTCGAAACTGCATCCTCTACCTCTGGTTCTCCGTGAGCAAGTCTCTGCCGAGCTGCAATGGCTGGAATCAGCTGATATCATCGAACGAGTCACAGCGTCCGAGTGGATCTCTCTGCTCGTCGTGGTTCGGAAGAAAGACAATTCCACTCGACTTTGCGTCAATCTTAGAGAACCCAACAAGGCTATCGTCATAGATGCCTTTCCACTACCGAGGGCTGACGAACTGTTGCATTGACTCACTGGTGCTACTGTGTTCAGTAAGTTGGACTTACAGTTCGCTTATCATCAGGTTCTATTGTCCAAAAGAAGCCGTGAGCTTACTACCTTCATCACTCATGCCGGTCTCTTTCACTTCAAGCGCTTGTCTTTCGGATTGGCATCTTCGCCTTCCGCTGTTCAGCAGACAATGTCATCTGTTTTAAAAGACTGTCCAGGTAGCTAGTGCTGCCTAAGCGATGTTTTGATTTGGGGCGGCACACAAGCTGAGAACGATAAAAATCTGCCAACTGTGCTTTCCAGAATCTCAGCTGCTGGCATGGAGTTAAATACAAAGTGTGTATACAGTGTCCCAGAGCTCACTTTTCTTGGACCTAGGTTCAGTGTAAATGGCATTTTGCCTCTGGAAAACAAAGTGAAGTCAATTGTTGATGCACCACAGCCAACTGACTAGTCTTTGCATTCATTTCTTGGTCTCGCGCGATACTACGCTAAACTGATCCCGCAGTATGCTGAATTGGTAGAACCGCTTAGAAAACTGCTAAAGCAAGGATAACCGTTTGTCTGGGATCAGGATACTGAATACAGCTTCCAGACTATTAAGGAAGTGGTTGCACGCAAATTCGGCTCTTATGCCAAAAATGTTAAGACGTACGTGGACTGTCGTCGTGCAACAAAATGCCCTCAATTTCGTCCAGGAGATCTTGTCCGAGTATGTAGCTCGAGAAAGTCTGGTCCTAAATACTCGGGCCCATTTAAGATTTACCGTAGGGTAGGTCGTAATACTTTCACACTTGAAAATGGCAAACGTTGGAATGCATCCAAACTTGTGAAATGCCCTGCACGATAGGATTTTCCTGAAAAGTTCACTGAAAAGAACCACTCCAGTGAGTACCCATCCCTTTATGATGGTTACCCACCTTTTCTTCCAGTTACTACTGGTATAGGGGATACCTTACGTTTCTTGTAGCATAAACATGCAGTACGCACATCAACACTATGGTACTGACCATCATACGAATTTGTCTTTCATGCCAAAAAGTTTTGAACATTACTTAGGTCTTTAGCATCCTTATGGGGGGACTGTCCCAACTTCTTGGAGTGTAAAGTGCTTTATACGCACAATCTTCAATTCACGACATCCACAGAGCTGTCTCTAGTCAGACTCAGGGCGAATGAGCCAGTAGTAGTAGTGATTTTAAAATGAAAGGAAGAGAAAAGTGCAGTGCCGTAACTGTCTCTCAAGGGAGGGCACCTCAACAGCACTGCACGGGGTAAGGGGAGTGGGGAGAAAAAGATTAGAGAGAGAATGAAAGAGAGCGGAAAAAAAAAAACAAGAAGGTCAAAGAAGAACTAAAGCGGGGCTTACAGCCGCGCTCTCAGCTGAGTCTCATCACAAAAGCCAAGGAGGGCAGCAAGCGCTCTCTTGGCGATGGAGGCGGGGGCTGCAGGAAATAGGAGATCACCCTCCGTGCTGCACGGTAGTCCGACACGGCGATATGAAGCACAGAGCGCGGTGCACTCAACGTCGAAGGATGGGCAACACAGGAGAAGGTGTTCCAGTGTCTCATCCTCGCCGCATTCCGTACACGCGGGGCTGCCTGTTCCGTGCAGTCTGTGCAATCGGGCGGCCGTGCTGTAGCAGCCGACGCGCAGCCGCAGGAGAAAGGAGCGATCCCAGCGGGAGAATGAGCCACCGATCAGTGCTGTCCCAGGGGGCACACAGATGTTCGCACTGTCTACTTTTTGTACTTTGTGAACTGTTTTTCATGCGGGATCTGTGTGTGCAAGTGTGCATCTCATCGTCTTCCCAAGATGGGTACTGAAACTCTCCAGAACTGTAGTGCAATTGTGTTCATTTTCAATCTTCATGTTGTGTGTTTCTCTTAAAATGGGGAAGTCAAAAGTGTTCGCTTAAAAAAAAAAAAAGTCTGATAGGTACATGTACCTGGATTTTCTATTGTATAAAGATGGCATCACCAAACACGCGTGTTACAGTGCTAACATGTGTTCTTCTTAACTCATGACTTGCTTTGTTGCAAGGAGAGCAAGTGGTGCATTTTTCTCTCAAGGGAGAGGTGATGTAATATCCTGTGTCGGCTTCCAGTTTCGGTTTCGAATCGGTTATGTCAGGGCGCCACTCAGAGCCAAACGCTGTAAGTCACCTGCTGTGCTTCCCCTCGCTGGAATAAAGTGATTCTTTGTCTGGTCCCCGACTTGAGCAGCCCAGCTCTTCTTTGCGGCGCTGCGCGCCCCGGCCATTTAGGCCTCATGCTGTAGGTGTTCCGTCCGGCCGCCCTGTTGAAGCTACAACACTGCTGTCAGAAGAAAACAATTTTGCCCCCATGTTCATGTGAGCTTATCCCCTCTGAGAGCTAGTGGTGGCCATTGCCACTGCACTATTGTCAACATTTGTCAAATTCTTTCTCACCCATTCCATTATTCTGTGCAGCCTCACAAGTGTACCACAGAGCCCAGTTTTCAACAAGAAACTAACTATTCCACTTATTGCACTCTCGCACGAATCCACATGTACAGAACCAACTATGGCACTGCAATCCACATTCTCAGGCAGAAGTCACTGTTCTGAACAAGCGCCTATATTTATTGCATTTTGTGCTATTTCTACAGGTACACAAATTACAATTGATATATATATATACTATTAAAAAGAACCTCAGTGGAACCCTTTTTCCTTTCTCTCTCTCTTCTTTTTGCTTTTGCATGCACATGCATACCCACTGTACCTTGCAATGTTTTGACCCCCCATACAGTAATGCCCACTGGGCATAAGTAGCTACGTCAATAAATAAATGTGAGAGGCCAGTGAGACTGCCCAACAGAGTCGCATCACTCACTCATTTCACATGGAATGGAGTGAGGCAGGTGACAATGCAAAGAGCGGCACCACTGCAATCTGTAGCAATGCAGATGTTTAAAACATAATGAATAAATTACATGGCTTACGGAGAGCATTTGCTGTAACTATATTCAATAAATTGAAACAATTAATTAAGCATCAAATAAAAATGCTAATTGTATACTTGAGAAAAGAAAAAAATTCTTTCCCTCTGCTTCTTTGCAGTACAATACCCAGTACATTTAAATGAAACAGACTAAAGCAGCAGGGAAGGTGAAATCCACAACACTGCCCACGTACATCGGCAGAAGACATGTCGCGTGAAAATCATGCTAACTTCTAAATGCTTAATATTATATTGTGCAACCCTGTCCAGACCCTGAATATTGAGACATTGGCATCAGGTGTGCCTATCATGGACCAGTCTCAAGAAATCTCAACAATACAGCATAGATGTTTGTGAACGGCAGGGGTATGGCTATGAGCAGACATGACTAAAGAAGCACAGAGCCTCTGCTTGTTCTACAGTAGGTGCATTTACGAGAGGTGAAGAGAGTGACCACAGTCATGTCCTTTGCAGAGAAGCTTCAGAAAGTACAAGCGAGTTCTAGCTAATTGCAGCTGGACAAAGGGGTCTGCAGCCATGACTGAAAAGCAAGGGCAAGGCCACCATTTGTGGTCTGCTTCTTGCATTAGCGCTGCAAAGGCGTTTTTTTTTTTTTGCCTTAGATAACATGCTTTCTGGACCAGCTGAACTAGGTGAATGGCTGTGTTGTGTGTGTCCTGGCATAACCAGCGTGGCAACATTAAACTGTGGCAGCAGTGTGCCAGTCCTAGGAGGATGCAGCTATGCTCTTCTTGAAGGCTTCCTGCTAGGCTCGTGCAAATATAATTTTTTGGGGTTAGATGCAAAGTCAAAGCAAATAGCAAGGCTGGCAAATAATTTTGAAACGAATAGCTCAAATAGTTGTGGGATATCCATAAAACATTGATGCAATAGCCAGAAGTTGACTAACCTAAAAATAATTGTGGCAGAACCTACCTCATGATGACAGTTGACAGTAATGCATTAGCATTGAATCAATAGTCAAATCTCAATATAACGGATAACACAGTACCACCGGAAATTGTTCGTTATTCTGAAAGGTCGTTATAGTGAAAGCCCCAAAATTAGCCATTCCGCACATTAACCCATCAGTTCGTGAGTTGTTTGAGCTATCCACGAAAATGTCGCTGTTGGCTCTCAGCCCGCGATGTTGCCAGTTTCCATAGATTCCATCACCACGCGCAACGCAGACGCTGATGCACAGAAAATGACTAACAAAAAGGAAGCTTTATGTTGCCTCCAAAGTGCAATGTTACTTACTTGTTGTTCACATTCCTTGCTGGGGACACCGCAACTGTCTTACTTGAGGCGGACACTTGAACTATTCCAAGGTGCAAGCGCGAGCGCATTAACGACACCGTCCGGAAAGTGCAAAGTTCAAAGTCCTGATGCGTCATCCCCTCTGCAATAGATTAAAAAAAATTCTCTTCCGCGTTTTTTACTGCGCGTCCTCTCAGGTTTTCCAAACTCGTGAGCCACAGCGCCTGCTTTCTAAGCCTTGTTGTCTGTTAGCGTTGTTTTGGCTGCCATGAAGGATACCTGGAAACCTAATAATCCCAAGATTTATGAATATTAGTTTGTAGTACTGAGACGTTAACATAACACAGAAACTGAACAACGATTGTTATTATGAAAAGTTCGGTATTCTGAAGTTTGTAGTATTGAAATATTTTTTACACTGAAACCATAAGAAGTCAGCTGGGAATTTCTGAAAAGTTTGCTAATGTGGTGTTTGTAGTAAAGAGGTTTCACTGTATAGCGACACAACATATTGCCGCCATTGAAACAAGTTTTGTATGAGGCCTGTACTGCAGTGGGACTCTTCTTTTGCGCTTCCCTAAGAACATTCGGCATGCCGCCGCCGCCATGCACCATGGGTGCATGGCGCACCCATGCATGTGAACGCTCAGAAATGCATCATTTTCATGCTTCTTTCTGGGCACGCTGCGCCATCAAGTGGCTCTGCCAAGAAGTCCACACGTGGCCTCCGAGATGAAAAGCGTGGCGTGCCTGTGCCTGCAAATGCTGAGCATTGTTCCCTCGCATGCTACACACTCACTGACACATACTGTTACGATTGGCCAGCGGGGGCAGTGACCTTTAAACCTCTTTTCGATTGCATGAGAAGAATTGCTTAAGCTTTGTAAAGTTAACAGTACGTACCATCAGTCAGACCAGTGGCGACAACATGTTGTGACATTTTTGACGGAAGACAATGTGGTTGATGGATGCCACTGGTCTGCCGACCACGACAGTGGGACAAAGAAACTCCTTGGAAAGTGTGTACTGCGTTATTTCGTCACAGCCACTGCTAGCCACCCAAACCAGTGTCCCATAAACCAGCTAATGGCTGGGCCATTCCATGAGCCAAGACACATCAATTGAGACAATTGTGAATCCTCTTATTAACATGTGTCCCCTCCTTTCTCTGAGGCAATGAGCCAGGAGCACCTGAGGGTATTTCTCCGATTGTGTTCAGTGAACAAAGGTGCCAGAGTGATTACGGGCACCTTTGCCCTCAAGGCAGAGCCTTCGGCAACTTTGGATGCTCCGGTCGGAGGAAGGTGTCACCATAGATTTCCCTGACCTAGGGATCAAGGGAGGACAAAAAGGACTTAAGCAGACTTTTGAGGCTCCTCTGGAGTGCTTCAGTCATGCTGGAGTGTGCTGATGTGTCCTGATGTGCTCACCAAAAACATGTCTGCTCTGATGTGTAGCTCATGCTACGAGAACGATGTACGGGGCTCAGTGCTCCAGCCAGTACGAGTACACCTTGTTTTGTAAATAAGTTTGCCTTTCCTATCTAAATAAACCCCCTGCTCCATTCCTTCAACCTCTTGACCTCATACTCTTCACGAAAGAAACAACCCTCGTCAAGAAAGCATGGGTGATGGTGTGGGCCCGCTTAGCCTCCATGTGATGCCCTGGTAGCATAGGTAAGCTACCTGTTACAATATGCACTAGCGGCGTTGCCTAGAGTGACCCTCAGTTGACGCGAGACTCCGAGGCGACGACAACCAGATCCTACAATGCTCAGTGACCCCAGTTGGCAAGAGGTTCATTGAAGAGTGGTACATACCCAATATATTCATGGTGCAGCTCGCTCAAGAGTTGCTGTGAAAGACGTTAATTGAAAAGCAGCACATACTCAGTGCATTAGTGGCGCGGCCTGCTGATGCATCGGGTGGCTGTCCTTGAGGAACCCTTGTGACGTGGGTTCAATTTCGCTCAGCCTTTGAGAAACTTAAGGGATCTTTTTCGTCATTGCAGAGTGGTGCATTCCCAGTGGCACATACCTAGTTGCCCAATTTGACGTCAAAGACATTAAGTGAACGACACACACCTACTGGCACATACCCAGTGACCCAAGTTGGCATCAAAGAGGTTCATTGGAGATGAGCACAGACCGAATGGCACATACCCAGTGGTCCAAAGTGGCATCAAAGAGTTTCTTGGAACAGCAGGGCCTATACCCGTGTCACACGGGCACCCACGAACTCCTTTAGGATAAGGGAGTGCGAGACTTCCTAAGGGAGTCCAACCTCAAGGAAGTTGTGGTCATGTCACACGGCCAATAATGAGTTTTTAAACGTAGCCGCCAGATTCCCATTCAGCGGTGTTCGGTTTTTATACAAGTACAAGAATGTAACTTCTAATTACGCTTGTAGCTATTATAATTAATGCGCCTTCCATAAAAATAGTATTCAATATATTTGATGCAAAAGACATATACATTATTAAAAATCAAAGTGCGGTCGCTAAACATGGCGGTGCTGACAGCGACGGTAGCCACCCTGTACTTATCTGTGTTTTCCTTTGTGGCGTGGATAGCCACCATGCGTGGCAAGTAAGCTCTGCGTTCTGCTACCCAAACTGCAGCAAACTATACTAAAACGCAACATTTTGTGCACGGCAACCTCGTGAGCTTTACTTTTATGTTGTCTACTGTGCCGGTGGCACTCGTCTTGTGGGCTCAAGACGTCGCCCCCACCTGGGAGCCACACGAGGCCTACCTGCCCTAACTTCCTACCCTGCAGTGGCAAATAAAGTTGTTTCTCTCTTTCTCTCTGTCAGTCATGAGTGACCACACCGACCACTGCACGACTGACTAGCATGGCACAGGCTATGTTTACATGAACCCGATGCGAGAGGGTTGAGTCAGGAATTGGGCTGACCAAGCCCGATGCGACCGTGTTTACATGAACTTGCTTCAAACGAGTAAGGACAACGAAGCCCCCGAAGTTGAGCCAAGACATCAACACGTTTGAACTGTGCTTGCAGTTCCTGCTGCCATCTGCATTTCAAGGCTATATTTCAAGGGTTTTATCGCTACAATGAGGTTGCACTACACAGCGCCTTGCCTTGACCTTGTCCTGATACCATACCTACTAGCGATGCATAAATCGCGATGTCTCGGTGTTCCCGCGCAAGTTTCAGCGCTGGCAGGCCACACCCGTCAGCATGTACATGCATGCTGCAAACGGGTCAAGCTGGGTCAACCTACACCATGCAGTCGGGCTGACTCGGCACGACTCGACGCTTGTTCTGTCCAACCGGCTGGCGTTGACATGAACTTGATAGGCATATTCCAGCCCGAGAAGCCAACTTGACCCGATTCTGTCGGGTTCATGCAAACGCCCAGAAAGACTAGAAAAACATGGCGCCACGTGGCCTACATCTAGAGCATTTTGCAGCAGCAAGCATAACTGAATTAGGTTTGAACTTTTGTTTAACCCTTTGAGGGCCAATGACGTAAATATACGGTGCCACGAACAAGTCCCAAAATGGTAGATGCCGTATATTTATGGCACCGTCTGTACGTTTAAAAAGCGCACCAATTCCCTAACTTTTTCTTTTCTGTCATGTGCTGCCACAATGTGGGAATACAGGGAATTTTTTTCGCGCGTCTCCCTCTCTTTGTTTTCGATGCATGATTTGTTTTAGAGCTAGTTTGCTCCCGCGCCTCTATATACTACCGCTGGCGCATTGGTGCGCGCGCGGGCGGGCGGCGGTTCGGGTTTTTTTCCGCGGGTGGTGTCGGTTTCTTGCGCTTGCCAAACTGATGGCTAACTCGTTACTAATTGCTCAAAGGGTGACTGCCTCTTTCTCGCTCGTTTAGTGCTCACAGGGGTGCGCATAGGAAGGATGCTGCCGTGCATGCGTTTCCGTTGCTTTTTTTTGACACTCGCGAAAACTAATTGCCTCTGGTTGGCGATAAGATTAAGATTAGCGGAAGTTTGACACACATGGTTTTTTGACGGGCACAGAACCACACAGATTTCTTGAGTGCGCGCACCTACACAGTTCGATTACGCTGTGGATGTAGATATTAGTGTAAGAGCAGGAACATTTGAGTCTTGCAAAACATTCTCGTGTGTGCATTTTTAAGGCCGTGAACTATGTGTATAAAAATGCATCAAATTTATAATCCTTATAAGTTAATTTCTTTTTTATTGTTATTATTCATGAAGGAAGAGTATATATATACCAACGCAAGATATTTTTTTTCTCACTTTACGGTCACCCTAGAAATATTGCGTTAAATTTTTTTTTAAATAAGTCCCTAAGAAGAATTGGAATCTGCAATAAAAGAAATCGACCCTGGACGGTCACATATGGCGAAAAAAATCGACCATCAAAGGGTTAATTCAATAAAAAGGTTCTAAACACACGCAACAATAATTAAACTATCAGTTTTACAACAAAGTACTCCTTTCAGCTGTCAAGGGAGATCGCGGATCTCCCTTGACCAAAAGCTCCATTAAACTCCCTCAGTGAAAGGGTGACTATGTGACACCAAGGGCACTTCACTTGAGATAAAGACGACGGAGTTAAAAGGAGTTTGGGGGCACCCATGTGACAGGGGCATTACCCAGTCTTGCATCTACAGTGGCTCATGTCAGCATGAAAGACATTCCTTGAAGTGGAACGTATGTACACATTGCCACATAAATCAGTGAGCCAAGTTGATTCGATGGTTGGTTTGGAACCCTGCTATCCCAGCGCAGCAGCCCGATGCACTAATCGTTCGACCATGGACTACCCAGTGACCCAGGTAGGCGGGAAAACGGTTAGATACAAACACAGATGCAAACAGATTGATACTTGATAGATAGCCCCATGAAAGTGTGATGCACCCAAAGAATGCTAATGCATTAAAAAACATGCAGATCTAACACAATGTTGGAAACTAAATGATGTTAAGACTGTTTGAGTTAATGAGACAGAAGTAGTAGTGGATGACCCATGTAGCCTTGTCGCCGGTAGCTGTTAGCTGTCTGTGTCATGAGGACGAAGGCGATGTATGATGATTGTCAAGGGAATGGTAAGGTGTATTGTCAGGATTGGGGGCTCAATCCCATCGCTCGAGATCCGTTGCCAAGATTGGAGTCCGGCATGAATTCGAAGGTAGCTGGCCCATGCCGTCGTCCAACTTAAACACGCTGAGGACGTTGATGAAGGGAAGAACTGCTTCTCATCGAGAACGAGGAAAATGGGTTTATTTACAGTATTTAAATCAGTCTAACATGACTGCTTAAGAAAAAGAGTGTCAGTCCAACATGACTGCTCAAGAGAAAGTGTGTCAGTCCAACCTGACTGCACGAGAGAAGTGTCTCGAGCATTCGCACAACAGCAGTTTTTATACACTCGGTCCGCCGGCGATACAAGGCGGCGCAAACGTTCGTTTACTCATTGTCAACTTGCCGCCGCCCCGCAGAACAGTTTACGTACACATCGGCACACACATTCTGATGCCCGGCGCCGGCGACAGAGGGGCGCCGTTCCGCAGAACAGTTTACGCCCACACACAGGTGCGAAGGTCTGGAGCCGACGTCAGAGGGGCGCCGTACCGGGTACCTCGGAGACATTCTGGGTAGCTCGTTGTCCTGCTCATCTTCGTCGTGTGAGAAGCACGAAAAGAGCTTTCCCGCGGCAGCTCGCTCACGCGTAGCAGATCAGGTTCGTGCTGGAGAGCTCTGGCACAATAGTTCGCGCTCCGAACTTGTTCCGTCACAACGGCGATGGGCCTGGAGGATTTGCGGCAGTGTCAGCACAAAGCCCGCTTCCTCGAACGTATCCTAGCTGAAGCGACGGAGTGGGGGATGCGCGTCTTGTCCCCCAGTCGAAATTGGGTGTCAATTCCTACATTGCAGCTCGCCATTCTTAACAGCGCCTCCATGGCCCGAAAAATCTCGACTGTCTAGCGCTGACAACCGCTAGGCAGGAAAAGAACGGCAGGTGGCCAGGGGGGGATTGATGTCTTGGCTCGCAGCGACCACTTGTGTATTGATGTCACCGCCCCAAAACATCCAACAAGGACAGGCAACTGCAAAATGAACCCCACAACACGGCTCTGCGCCGAGATGACGTGCATTGGCTCTCACTTTAGACCCGCTAGGCTTCAAAAAAACAACATAAGTGCAGAAACAAAAAAAAATGCTGCATTTCGTTATGCCAATTTCTGAAGCAAATTCCTGCAGACAAATTCAGCAATCATGGAGGGAATCCTGCTAAATGAGAGGGGTTCTTCTTCGCTTAAAAAAAAATTAACACTAGTAACCCTAAAATTTAGGCGGGACCCTCAAACGCAGAATTCAAATTAGCCTGCTTAATCCATCCGCATTGCTATGCAACTTTCCCTTCTTATATCTAACGGAGAAGTTGTACTCTTGGAGAGTGAGGCTCCATCGGAGCAAGCGGTCATTTTTGTGTGACATTTGATTGAGCCACGTCAGAGGACAGTGGTCGGTGTCGAAGCTGAACTTCGCTCCGTACAAGTAACACGACAACTTCTGTGCGGCCCAAACCAAACAAGCGCATTCCTTCTCTGAAGCGCTGTAGGCTTCCTCTCTTACATTTAGTTTACGGCTGGCATAGAGGATAGGATGCTCCTCGTTATCGTCGCCGACCTGACTAACTACCATGCCCATACCTCTGTCGCTTGCGTCGCATTGAACTATGAATTCCTTTGTGTAGTCTGGCGCGCGAACCACAGGACGAGAAACCAATAGCGTTTTCAAACTTTGGAAAGCGTTCTCTTTGTCCTTATCCCAGTGTACGTTACTCGGTGCTCCCTTTCGAAGGGCGTCCGTTAATGAACTTGCCATTTGCGAGTAATTCGGAATGTACCGTTGATAGTACCCCACAAGTCCCAAAAATGAACGAAGGTCTGTTTTCGTGCGCGGCTGAGAAAATTCTCCAATCGTAGCTATTTTCAGCTCAGCCGGCCGTCTCATGCCCTGACCGACAACATGGCCCAGATAAGTAACCTGCGAACAACCAAACCTACACTTTTCCGCTTTCATCGTTAAGCCGGCTTGAGAACACCTGTTTGAGGTGCGATACGTGTTGTTCCCAGCTGTCCAAAAAAATTGCTACATCATCAAGATATGGCAAGGCGAACTCCTGCAAGTCTTTTAGGACAATATCCATTAACTTAGAGAAGCTAAACGGCGCGTTCTTCAGCCCGAAGCTGAGTGCGAGAGGGCGAAAAGTGCCTACAGGAGAGATGAATGCGGCATAGCGGCTGGCACTTTCTGAAAGGGGAACTTGCCAGTACCCCCGCACGAGATCTATAGTTGAAATGTATTTAGCAGCGCTAACTCTTTCAATTCGTTCCTCAATGTTGGGTATCGGGTAGAGCTGATCCCTAGTAATGGCATTTAACTTCCTGTAGTCAACACACGGATGAGGGTCCTTGTTAGGGGTTTCTACCAGTATTAGCGGTGACGTGTAGTCACTCTCAGCGGGCTCAATAACTCCCAACTCTAGCATGCGCTGTATCTCTGCCTCCATAATCTCTCTCTGTCTTGGAGACACCCTGTAAGGCTTTTATCTTACTGGTTCGGTTGATGTCAGCTCAATTTCATGCGTTATCAGTTCGGTTCTACCCGGCCGATCGCTGAATCTGTCGAGATATTCCCCTAACACCTCTTTTAGCTCATCTAGCTGCTCGGGTCTTAGAGCGTGCGAGCTTACCGAGTGTTCTACTACTTCTTCTAGGCCGATTTCAGAGTTGGAGGTCGCCCTATACTCCTTAAACTTGGTACTAGTGCCATCCTGCTCTTTGATGGTATAGTTAACGACTCCGCTCCGCTCTACATACGGCTTCATCAAATTACAGTGATATATCTTCACTTCCTTCCTGCGACCGGGCATTTTCAAGGCATAGTTAGTATCTGAAAGCTTGTGCAACACTTTAACGGGCCCGTCCCAGTGAACTTCAAGCTTGTTCTTTCTTGAAGGTTTGAGGATCATTACCTGGTCTCCGGCGTTAAACGTACGAAGCCTCGCATTCTTGTCGTAATAGAATTTGGTGTTCTTTTGAGCTACTCCCATGTTCTTTCCGACTAGTTCTTGGGTTGCGCTTAGCCGTTCCAGTAAATTTAGCACGTATTCAACCACTGTTGGACTCTCCCCTCTTTCCTCACACATCTCTCTTAACATTCTCAGTGGAGAACGGAGTGTCCTCCCATACACTAGTTCTGCTGGTGAGAACCCTGTCGCTTCATGTGGAACCGTTCGCAAAGCAAACAAAGTTGCCGGCAGACAGTTCTCCCAGTCCTCCTTATGCTCGTAACAGAGTGCACGCAAAACTCGCTTAAGCACCGAATGCCACCTCTCTACTCTGTTTGACTGAGGGTGATAGACAGAACTGTGTATTAACTTTACCCCGCACTTTTGCAAGAATGTGGAAGTCAGTGCGCTCGTGAATACTGACCCTTGATCTGCCTGAATTTCGGCTGGAAACCCAACTCGTGCAAACACTGTCAAAAGCGCGTCTACTACTTCGGTGGAACTGAGCTCTTTCAAAGGGATTGCTTCTGGAAACTTGGTAGCCGGACACAGCATGGTAAACAAGTACCTGTAGCCCGATTTTGTTTTTGGAAGAGGCCCTACCGTGTCTATTACAAGTCGTCTGAAAGGCTCTGTTATTAAGGGCACTACCTTCAGTGGAGCTTTCCATGTCTCTCCTGGTTTACCAGAACGCTGGCAGGCGTCGCATGATCTTACAAAGTTTTCTACGTCTTTGAAACAGCCAGGCCAGTAGTATTCCATAAGCAATCTTTCCTTTGATTTGTTTATGCCTAGGTGGCCGGACCACCCATTTCCATGACAGAGACTCAAAAGGTCTTCCCTATACTTAGTAGGTACGACTAACTGATCTAAAATCCTACCCTTTCGATCTCTGTAGTGCCGATACAACAAACCTCCTCTCTCATGTATCGTCACGTTCCGCCTAGCAATGCCTTCTTTAGCTGTGTCATGTAATTTAGCTAAGCTGTCATCATTCTTTTGCTCAGCTGCCAGTGACTCTTTATCCACACGCAAGAGCTGATCAAAGTTCTTTGAGGCCGGTGATAATAACGACCCTGTCTCGCTTGTGAGTGCGTCAGCTTGCTCTTCCTGCAGGCTAGAACTTTGACGCTCTAGTGCTACGCTCTCAGTGAGCTGGTCAGCTGGCAGGCTCTCCTCAACTGTTCTTTTGTCCCTCGGGCCTAGCTCGGATTCGGGTATTGAAGTTATCCGCTTTTCTGCTTCCGCTGGAGGAGCTTGTGCATTTTCAGCCGAAAGCGCCGCGATCTTACGAGCTTGGCCTCAGGTCAACGCTTGTACTATGCCCTCTCCCAGTTTGAGCCCTTTTTCACGCAGTAACTGATTCGAACGATTCGAAAAGATGTAAGGATACTGCAGTGACAAAAATTTGGAAACTGCAGCCTCAGTCTCTAGCTCCCCGAATGGTCCATTGATTTTGACTTTGGCCATGGGCAGACACACGCTGTGTTCTTCTACAACCTGTTTTATCCATGCTACTTCTCCGGTGAAGTCATCTACCGTCACGTAAGACGGATGGACAATGTCCATCGTGGCGGCACTGTCTCTTAGCACTCGGCATGGTTTTCCATTAACTTGCAGGTCGTGGAGATATGGACTTAAAAGTTCCATATTCTCATCTTTTTCCTCCACGTAGGAGAAAACTACGCTAGACTTCTCGCAGTTTACAGCTATGTGTCCCAGTTTGTGGCATTTGTAACAGCGAATTGGTCTAAAAGATTCGAATTTTCTTTTCTGTTCTTTTTGTGCGGTTTCTCCATTAAGTTTCTCCTCGCTCTTTTCTGCGGGCTTTTCCGCCATGTCTACAGGCTCCGATCGTTTAGTTTGCGCACCCCTTTTGAACGGAAATGGCTTCCGCGGTCCATTTCGACCGTCCCAGTTTCCCTCCTCGGCGTTCAACTTTCTACGGGTTGCGTACTCTTCGGCTAATTCAGCCGCCCTTTCCACAGTGTTTACATTCCCTCTGTCTTGCACCCACAGTTTCACAGCTTGGGGGATGGTTTTGTAAAACTGCTCTAGACACATGCATTTAATGATCATGTCTCTGTTGTCGTACGCTTCCGCGCTTTTAAGCCACTCGACTAGGTTGGCCTTTAAGCTATATGCAAACTCCGGATATCCCTCGCTATCTTTCTTGCCCGTGCTCCTAAACCTTTGCCGAAAAGCTTCGGCTGAAAGGCGGTATTTCTTCAGGAGACTCGCCTTAACTTTTGCATAATCATATGCATCCTGTGCACTCAATCTGGCGATTACTTTCGCCGCCTCACACGGCAACATAGACAGCAACCGCTGTGGCCATGTATTCGGGCCGAAGTTCATCTTTTCGCAAGTCCTTTCAAAATTGCTTAGGAACAAGCCTATGTCGGTCCCGACCTCAAATGGCTTTAATAGCCTGTCCATGCGGTACGATTCTGCCTCACTTGATCGTCCCAGAGCGCCTTCACTTCCTTGAGACAACTCCAAACGTTTGCTTTCAAGTTCAAGTTGCATTTTTCTTAACTCGCGATCTTTATCGCGTTCTTCTCTTTCCCGTTCTTCTCTTTCTCTTTCCCGTTTCTCTCTCTTTTTGAGAAGTTCCAATCCCATTTCAATATCTTCCTCACTGGCCTGATTGGAAATTAGCTCCAATAATTCCGATTTTAGCATTTCCTTGCGCACATCTAGGCCAAGTTCCTCACCCACAATCAACAATTCGTCTCTCAGCAATGTCCTTAACTCCATGATTGCTGCTTTACTGCCTTGATTCTGCTCTCTAAATCTAGCTAGGAAAACACAACCTAGCTAACACACAACAATCTAGCTTCCCTACAGTTCTAAACAGAACAACCACAAAATGAAGCCTAGAGAGTCAAAGCAAGAATCAAGCACTCACCGCAGTCACAGCACCACGTTGCAAAGTCCATCCCACCGCTGCCACCAGTTGTCAGGATTGGGGGCTCAATCCCATCGCTCGAGATCCGTTGCCAAGATTGGAGTCCGGCATGAATTCGAAGGTAGCTGGCCCATGCCGTCGTCCAACTTAAACACGCTGAGGACGTTGATGAAGGGAAGAACTGCTTCTCATCGAGAACGAGGAAAATGGGTTTATTTAAAGTATTTAAATCAGTCTAACATGACTGCTTAAGAAAAAGAGTGTCAGTCCAACATGACTGCTCAAGAGAAAGTGTGTCAGTCCAACCTGACTGCACGAGAGAAGTGTCTCGAGCATTCGCACAACAGCAGTTTTTATACACTCGGTCCGCCGGCGATACAAGGCGGCGCGAACGTTCGTTTACTCATTGTCAACTTGCCGCCGCCCCGCAGAACAGTTTACGTACACATCGGCACACACATTCTGATGCCCGGCGCCGGCGACAGAGGGGCGCCGTTCCGCAGAACAGTTTACGCCCACACACACGCAAACACACAGGTGCGAAGGTCTGGAGCCGACGTCAGAGGGGCGCCGTTCCGGGTACCTCGGAGACATTCTGGGTAGCTCGTTGTCCTGCTCATCTTCGTCGTGTGAGAAGCACGAAAAGAGCTTTCCCGCGGCAGCTCGCTCACGCGTAGCAGATCAGGTTCGTGCTGGAGAGCTCTGGCACAATAGTTCGCCCTCCGAACTAGTTCCGTCACAACGGCGATGGGGCTGGAGGATTTGCGGCGGTGTCAGCACAAAGCCCGCTTCCTCGAACGTATCCTAGCTGAAGCGACGGAGAGTGGGGGATGCGCGTCTTGTCCCCCAGTCGAAATTGGGTGTCAATTCCTACATTGCAGCTCGCCATTCTTAACAGTATGCAGAGAGCAGCATGACACACATCTACATACATTTAAGACTTCTATACCCCTTGTGCCACAGTGGCACATACATTCTAAGGGATTGCGCAAGAATGGCCACATACCCAGTTGAATATACATAGTGCCGCAATTGTCTATTTGGACGCATACCCAGTGCCCCAAGTTGCCTACTAGGCCAGACAGCAGCCAGCACATGCCCAGTTGCCCAAGTTGTCAACTCTGCAAGACAGCAACTAGCATATAAGCAGCAGCCCAAGTTGCCTATTTACAATAAACATGCAATTTTTCGGACTCACTAGGGACTAACTAGCCCTGCAAAAACACAAATGCATGCCTTTTACTGCCCTCAAGAGCTCAATTCAGATGGCGCAGCGTTTCAGGGTCCGAAATTTCAGAGACCCTTATACGAGGGTCATTTGATAAGCATGGTACAAATAGAAGTGATGGTGCAATAATTCTGTTTTCTTCTAGGTGGCGCGTGAGAAGCACCCTTCATATGATGGCAGAACTTGCTTACGCTGGTACGAACAGTTAGCAAGCTTCTGACGGCTATTGGCGCTGAGTTGTGTGGTGATTTCTGCCAAAATAGAAAAAGGTGAATTCCAAGCAGTGATCAAACATTTTTATTTAAAACACCGGATGGCTGCCCAAATTAAGGTCGAGTTGAGTGAAGTTCACGGAGACTTCTGCACCATCACTGAAGACCATTTACGAGTGGATAAATGAATTCGAACACGGCCATACTTCGATGCAAGATGAAGCACGTCCTGGGCGTCCTGTGGAGGTCACCATGCCAGGAATGGTATCGGAAATTCATGGAATTGTCATGGAAGACCACCTAGCTGGAATTGTAGGCATCTCGACAGGGAGAGTTCACAAGATTCTTCATAAGAAATTGCAGATGAAGAAGGTCTGCACGTTGGGTGCCACGACTGCCGATGATCAACCAAAAGCCCATGAGGGCAGCCATCTCAAAGCAGTGTTTATCGATGCTTGCTCCCAATCCGCAGGGCTTTTGGCGTCGATTAGTGACGAGCCGTGCATACATTATTACACTCCAGAGTGTAAGCAGCAGTCAAAGCAATGGACTGGGCCTGATGAAGGTGCTCCAAAAAAGGCAAACGCTGTTGTGTCAGCCGGAAAGGTGATGGCGACTGTCTTTTAGGATTCACGAGGAATAATCTTTGTAGACTACTTATAAAACAGCAAAACGATAACAGGAACACATTGTCACGGGGATTCTACACTCCTAGATCAACTTCGCAAAAGTTTTGAGTTCACAAAAGGCCATGAAAACTTGCATGACAATGAGCGTTCGGGGAGGCCGCGGGCATCGCTGTCTGACGACGACATGCCACAGGGAAATCTCAAATTTAGTGCTGCGATGGGACAAATGTCTGAACCGGTGCAGGCATAGAGTTTCATATAATAATTACTAAAGGGAACTCTGGCGCTGCAGTCGTATCGCCAAGGGAATGATGGGAAGCACATGGATTTGTCTGATCTTCGTGCTTGTGGATTCAGACGCTTTGGTGGCTTTGTATATTACGCTATATACATCTTATTGTTGTAAATTTCAGTGCAATCGATACTCTTTGAAGTGCAGAAGACGCCTCGAACACGCACAATTGCTATTAATTGCAACGATTGAGCTTGTCCAGGTGGGCAAATTGAAACGCGGCAAGCATCTTAAGGCACTGGCATGCCCGCGATAAATTCATAAGGGCGTTTCATTCACTTGTCGAGACATGCGTGCATGGCTTAATGTTTTCAATATCAGGCTTCTGTGCTAGAGTTCCCGTGTTCGAATCCTGCCGTCAGACAATTTTAATGATGTTTATATTATTATTTATTACGCAGTAGATTGTTGAAAATGACGAGTTTACAAAGTCACAAAGCTGTTTGAAGCCAAAAAGACGAAGTTTAGGCAAATCTATGTACTTCCCATAATTCCCAGGCTGGTACAACTGTTCTCAGTGCAGCTCCCATAGACACTAGCACCAGAGTTGCCTCCAGTAATTATTGTACGAAACTATGGCTGCAGGGACTATGTGGAAAAACAGTTTAAGGTACACAGAATAGTACATATATTTGTATTTACCAGTATTTACCTTATTTTCGCTAATAAAAAAAGGGGCAAAGACATTCTGATTCACCCTCATAGCTCAGTGCTGTCCGGCTACATGCAAGCATAACCCCATCTGTCCAGTACACCGACAAATGAACATGGTAGGCATGCCTGTCATCATTGTTGGCTTGTTACCCATGGATGTGAATGCTGCTTCTGCAATCCTTAGTCATGCACATGATTGCAGGGCTGATCCCCAAAGACGCTACTTGATGAGTGCCAAATTTTTTACGGCCACCAGTAGCGAATTTCGGTTATGGCCGCGCTGCCTAGGCTATTACACCTAACCAGTGCTGCTTCGTGCGGTGTCGAAAACCAAAATCGCAATGTGGTGCCTAGTTGACACAGATCCATTCACGACTGTACAGCTCTCACAAAGCTGAGAAACTACCTTGCCAATGAAAGCATGAGTACGGGGATCAATCTGCGCGGAGTTTCTTAACAGCCGCCATTTTTTCGACATTGTGAGCGCGAATCACATCTAGAAAATCAAGCAATATGCTGTATGGCGATCGATTGCCGATATACATTAGTTAAACAGAGAATGTTAGTTCAACAAAGAAGGTGGCAGGCGACGGTGCTGCAGAGATGTTCGGATAATTGCGCAGGTCAAAAAAATTGCTCCGCGACAGTGAGTGAATGAAGCCTTCTTTGGCTTGTCTAGGCCATGAGCTATGTTAATGGCAGTGCTACTTGCTAACCAAAACTGAAGAAAATTGATTGTACTCGTCTTAAATTTCATATTCGATCAAAATATACTTGAAAAATTCAGGATATTGAAATTTAAACCAAAGCGAACATAAAACAGCATTATATTTGACCGCATGGCCTCCATCTTGTTTGTTGATCGCCAATTTGAAGCGGCACACGTGTTACTACCAACATGTGACAACAGTTCTTGCACATGTAATGCGTAGTGCAATGCGTAATGTGCACCTTGGCGAGAAAAATGCAGCAAGAACAAGGAAATCGACATCCCACTGACACAGACTTCTTTATGGCCCTTGAGATGGCGGTCGCAGCATGTAGTGCCACACATTGGGCCGTGATTAAGCGATCATCCAGGAATACCCATCTCTTACCTCAAGAACGCTAGTTTTGGTGCCAACCAACAGGCATCCCATGTGGATTTGGCGCCAGATGTAGATTTGCGCGAAGGGGCTGTAATATAGTTCGATTGCCTTTGGGTACACGAAATAAGATAAATTTCGCATTCAGTATCGGATGCGTCGGCAGCTGGTTGACAGCGTGCGCTGTAGAAATGCTGCTGTGTGTGTGGAGTGCTGTTGCTTTGCGTCAAGTGCAGAGCTACACAAAAAAAATCTCACAAGTGATTGTATCTCTGAAAGCAACTGACCCAAGAATACTGCACCATGGAAGTGCTGGCACTGCTGATCGACACATATGGCGCACTTTGTACTGTCAGCAATGCTGTTCTATGTCCTCAAGCAAAGCTTGCCAAAGTAGGTTAACGGAATTTTGACAATACAGTGGATTCTCTTTAAACAAAACCTTAAGGGACCAGGGACATTGGTTCCGTTTATCAGGAGTTCTATTTACTGAGAGGTAAAGCCAAATACGATTGCATGAATACCAAACAGACCAACCAACCATGAGGATGATGTTCTGTTTAAAAGGCAGTTTCGTTTAAGCAATTTCAGTTTATCAAGATTCCAATGTAAAGCATCGTTCTGCGACGCATTACCTATCTGTGCTGTCTCATTTCACACCAACGAAATTGTCGCGAAAGCAAATTTTTTCGCCTTGCCCGCCAATTTCGTTATTGCGAGGTTCAACCGAATTACTTTTACAACACGTTTTCTGGTATGCATACTTCATGGCACACTTGTTTCAGTAGTTAGATGTGCTCAGATAATGGCAACCAGATATGTATCTTGATTATTTCTTGTTTTCAATAAGATTTTTGTTATAAAGTGAGATTGGTCTATACATTGGAAGCGAGCTTACTTTTCCAATGTTGCTTATTGAAAGTACTTAAAATTTTATGTTTCAAGAAAAACAATTTTCTATGCCTTCACACTTTATGCCATACATAGAGAACATTGCAAAACAAAATAAAGTTACTGACAGAGCCACAACACAAACAAAATTGGCTTTTGAATTAAAAGCCCCCAAAATATGCCTTTTCTAACAACTTTTTACCATCCCTTATAGTAACAATGATTTTCATTTCGGATTATTTCTGTACATACTTTACTGCTTTGTGAACATATACTATTCTGCATCTCTTCTGTGCTGCTGCATTAAATCTTGGCAGCAAAATTTGAGAAAATTCAAGATGTAGAGAGACGCAAGACACAGAAATGAAGAGAGCGATCACCTCCAATGTCCCTAAAATTGCCCCAGGTTCATCTCCTGTCACCAGTATTTTTTTTTTCTGTAACATATTACATCATTTTTGTTTTCAATACAAAAGAAAGAAATAAAGATTGAAGCACAATCCCCCCCCCCCCCCGGACCTTTTTATTTTGTAATGGCATGCAAGCATCAGGTTTCATGTTGACTGCTGCTTCCATGAACTAAGAAGCTAACTACAGCACTACAGAAGGAAAACAGGTGCTCTTTTGCAAATTTGCAAACAATTGAAAGTATTTTATTTTATTTTACAATGTTCTTTATGTGTAAGTGTGATGGCGCAGATACCGCTTTTACTCAGATCTAACGAGCACTTTTTTCCCGATAAGGTGGGTCCAAAAATTGCGTGCGTGTTAGAATAGAGTACGAGCCTAAATCTGAGTTACCATATCACCATTGGCATTTCAAGATGGCCACCTCGTACGCGCTTCGAGCCTAGCTGCCATAGCTTCCTCCATGCGCTGTCATACGTGTGCTCGGGCAATGCCTCCTTTCGCTTAGGTTAGTGCACCGTCCGCCTTCCTGGTCTTCCC
Organism: Dermacentor andersoni; assembly: GCF_023375885.2. NCBI lineage: Eukaryota > Metazoa > Arthropoda > Arachnida > Ixodida > Ixodidae > Dermacentor > Dermacentor andersoni. Next base: position 175,514,643 of record NC_092814.1, read on the forward strand.
GTTTTGCTCTATCAGCATGGAAGTGCCAACTGCAAAACATGCCGAGTTCATCACAATGCCAATTTCAAAAGGAAAGCAATCACGTGTGCAGAGACAGCCGGAAATCGGGTCGCATTACGGGCGTTCAGAGTTCCTGAAACTTGCGTGCGGGACTGGTGCAAACAGGAGAGGTGTTCTACACAGGTGGCTGCTACGTGTGGCATGGCCACGTGGCCCGTATCTTGAAAGCAATCTGCGATAGAAACAGAGTCTACGCATCTAGGTGCACTGCGCTGTGTTCTCGTTGCTTCATTCGCATTGAAGCGATTTCCTCACTTCAGCATTTTGATAAAAGAGTTTCAGCGGTCGTAGAGTGAGTCGTGCTCATGTTTGCTTGCATGCATGTAATACTATCCTTGTTAATTTAGTTAGCGAATGTTTAAATGGCCAATAAACCTACTATCCTTAATTTTCGTATAGCTGTCTACTAATTTGCTATCGCAATCGATGCTTCCCCCTTTGGGGCGAAACTGCGACTTTTTTTATTTATCACAACCTTCGCGCACTGGGAGTAAATCTTTTCTTTTCCAAATGAGAGAAAGTTGTATCTCTGTATGAAAGAATGAGGTGCGTGGTAGTGTAAAGGACTTCTTTTTTTAGGTCACGGCAAATGGATGTGCGTTAAAATTGAGGGCGTTTATTTTTTTTTGGTCATGGAAAATGGGTGCACGTTACAATTGAGTGCGCGTTAGAATAAAGTAAATATGTTAATTGTTTTTCTTTTTCTCACACTCTTTCAAAGTTTTAATGTTGTGCAATTGTACAGGTCATGTTTTGGACATTATCGAAAAATTTTTTTTTTCATGCTTAAATAAAGGCGAGCATTCAAAAAGTTAGCTTGATTTTGATGTATCAAGTAACATTGCTATTTTATATACAAAAAATTTGAAAATGTATACTTCTGATGCACCCATTATTGCCCTTATCTGAATTTCAAATGATCCATCACCAACCCTTGATTATTAAAGCTGCAGAGCCCAGCTTTCACAGCCGAGTTTAGAAGGGCAGGTATCCTAGCGAAGGTACCCATACATTTTTCGGCTTACATATGCAGTGTCTGTTTCTATTTGTCTATCTGACGCATCTTGCAATTCAGTAAATGTTGCTAGATGGGCATGTTACTAGAAAGAAGCGGCTGTGGAATGTAATGCAAAAGCCAGCATTTTTATTTTAATGTAATGTATCAGTACTTCTTGATTGTTAGTATCACCCTATATGTTTATAAAGCAGCGACTTTTGTTCTTGTATTTGTTAAGGTTTTGCTAAGCTTCATGTCAAACACACTGGCCAAAATTTTTCCTTCAGTCTGGTTTGGCACCCTGGTTAACATACTTCTTCCCCCCCCCCCCCCCGCTTTTGTTTTAGACAGCTCAGCCTCCATACATGCTACTTCACAATTTAACAAGGGATGGTAGCTCAAAAACAAAAGCACCTCATAGATGGCAAGGTCAATGCCAGCGTAGGGAATGATGCCAAGGAGGTTTGGTAGGTAGCCCTTGTAGAAGCTGCGCAAGCCTTCTTTCTGGTAGATTTGGCAGGCTGCATCTACTATTCCCTTGTACTGGCCAGTCTTGCGTAATGCCAAACGGGTTTTCAGCACCTGCATTGTCATAAAAAAAAAGGTAATGCGACAGGCATGATACAATACTGTGGATAATGTGAAGAAAGTAATGTACAGCTTGAAGAAAAAAAAGTGACAAAATATGAATGCAAAAACCAAAAAAAGCTTAGGTTATACATTAATTTCATTTACTGAGCCTTGAGCATTTGTTTCCACAGGTTTGCAAGGAATTAAGTTCAGCCCCTATACAAATTCAAGCTACGAAAATTAAAAAGTGTACTAAACTGTGAACTAGTAGTTATTACAAGAAAAAGCAGGAATAAAATTACCATGGTTTTTCATTCCAAGCACTATCTATAGCTGGGCTGCATCTAAGATATACTCTTATACTCTACCTAAGACATGAAATAATATGAAGTTAGTGACAAATTTCATTAGTTTCTGTTTAGACTATTTCTTATAAACAAGCTTTAGCAGAACTTAGATTACTATTTTATGCTGATAAAAATAATTACAAAACTGTTGTGAATGACAGTGGAATCATAGTGATCATAGGGACCATTAAACAGCACAACACTGTGTTTCTCACATATACTAGTACATATACTAGAACATTTGAAATCCAGCCTGTATACCCAGGCTGAGGAAATATTCAGCTTGTTACTCAGATACTGCATCCCATAATTTTTTTTTACCCTGCCTGCACATTTTCCAAAAATAGAGAGTTATTTTTACTTATGTATAGATTATACCAGCAAAACTGAGACAAAAATTTAATATTAGGAAGCTTTAATTGCGACACAACTGCAAGGAAGTCAAAATAGAATGTATTCGGTGAAGCAAAACTTTATTCAGGTGAAAAAAAGAGTCAGCTTTGGCTGTTACAAGTTCTTACCAGGCACGAACAACTCCTGCTCTAATTTCACCAAGCATTGCACGAGGCCCTGGTTGCCGCCCCCCGCATTCAACCTTACTTCACAGCAGGTGGAGGTACTCCAGCGTCTGCACCATAGTTGGCATTTCACGTGGCCCTTCGTCCACTGGCAATTCGTCCTCGTCAGGGCCACCAACAGTGTCAATTATCTCCGCATCCATTGCTGGGGCGACCACGAGAGCAGCACCGTCAGCCAACGCGAATGTTTTGAAATCGCCTTCTACCCCTTGGCCAGCAATTTTATGAACAGCCTCGTACAGATCGCTACAAGTCTGGTCATCATCAGGCTGATTATCGTCAGGGTCAGTGACGACGGTGCAGGAAAAGCTGGCGTGCACAAAGCAGTTGGGGACCTTCGAAGGAGCAGCGACGTCGAAACGGGCAGCAAGGAGGCGAGGAGTTGACATGAAGGTGAGTGAGAGGAGTGACTGGCTTCCAAACGGCTTGCAGACTGGAGAGCGAATGAGGAGAGGAAGGCAGTGGCCGCTTTTCTAGGGAGGTGCAGAGGTCACGGAAGCATACGAGAGTATCACACTGGAAAGTGCCGCAAATGGCATGGTTCATGCTGGTGTATATGACAAAAATTCAAAGGTTTTTAAGGACTTTCAAGGTCCTGTGTGTGAATTTTCAAGGACCACATTCCCTGTTAGAAATCCAAATAAGACAGATGTTCAGCGGTAGCCAGAGGCATGAAATGATGAGAATTCACTGAAAAAGGGGATTGTCGCTGGAGCCAACGTTTTAACAAAGAAACTTGTCTTCAGACAAAACGATGGCTCCAGCGATATTTCCTTTTTCGACCACTTCTCATCATTGTTTGTTAGAGTTACAAAGATGACCACTTTCAGTGTGTTAGAAGATGCAAACATTTATTCGCTAAAGAAGATCAACCAAGCAAACACTCACTCATTCCTTAGGTGGCCTCATTTTGCTTCTCCTGAATTTCTATGTCGATGTCCAAGATCTCCTGCTGCTTGCTCTAGACAGTCTTCCTTAGGCTGTTTGAGTTCATGATGCAAGTCAGGTCACTGGTTGCTGCCGCTTTTTCTGCATATGAGCCTGCTGAAGCTGTCAATTCTGCAACAGCGGCTTCTAGTTTCTTTTTCTTCATTCTGAGAGTTTCAATCTCTTCATCAATGCAGCGTTTCTTCCTCTGTTTTGCATTTTCACGCTCCTGCTTTTTCTGTGTTTCCAAAAAGGCACGGTATTGGTTTCTTGCAGAAGCCAAGATGCTCTCAATTACTTTGTGATGGGTACATTGAAAATGCCACCTGCTACATGTACAGCATCACAGATAATGCACTGTGAAATGTGAGCCACTTCTTTCATGTTCTCTACTGAAACCTGGCGATTCACACTGAATCCTCTCTACACTTGCTTGGCCACGATTAAGTGTAAGCAGCAGTTTTACAACCCTCCAAAGCTCAGCATATGCTGAGCCAACCTTTAAAAGTTCCCAAAAAGCATGTCAAGTGTATGCGAGCTCCTTTCAAAACCTGCAACTCATGTTTGCGCTCCTGTAGCAGTTCAATGAACTGTGCAAGCACAGTATCACTTGAATGCTCATAGATTCTCTGTGCTGAAATGAGTGCATCCAGAACTTTCTTTAAGCCTTCCAGACACTCATCCGGCTTCGATGACATCTGCCTGGGGCCTAGTGAAGAGAGGCCTCTCACAATGGTATATCACAGGGGCTCTTCTCCAGGATCCTTTTTGTGACACTTAGAAGAAACTGCTTGCACTGCATGCGAAATGCAAATGTGTGGGATTCTCACCCGTGCTCTTGGGACAAAGGAACGACAACACAGTAGTACAAACAATCACAAGGGCATTTATTGCACCTTTCATAGACTAATGCCTGCTAGCCGAGTTGCTATCCACAAAACATGCCGATGGGCGCGTGACAAATCGCGGAATTCCAACTCGCCGCGATCGGATAATGGGCGAATATGTTCACCCCATGTTGGACGCCAAGGCCTGGTCGTTCACGCGTACGGTCATGCGAACAGCGGTGCGTTCGAACGATCGTGTTTGTCCATTCCGGGGTAGGCCTCACGACACTGTCTCACAGAAGCACGAATCGACACGCGCGCAGAACGTCCACACCGCTTGCCGACCCCGAGCCAAAGAGGAAGAGCCTTCTCCTTTTTGCAGCCAAATAACCCCGCTGTTAGGTGGCGTTTACAGATCAACACTTGCGCCACCTCTCGTACTGCGCATCAAAAAGACCGACTGCCGCTGGCACCAATCCACGCGGCGAAGCCGGATTACAGGAGACGGGAGCTATGTGGGAAAACAACATATCAGAGTCGCGCATCCCCACAAATGCAGCTTTCACACTTACTTTGAGGCTTTTAAGAAGCTGCTCGGCTATGTAACCAACATCTATCTTCTCGAGTGGCACATGGCTGTTTAAATCTTCAAAGTCAATCTTCAGGAGGCCAGTGATTCCCACTGATGAACAGAGAACAGAAGACTTGAGGAACTTCCTTATCAGTTTTCTGACAATATTCTCAAGCCCTTTGCCAAAAAGAACTTAACTGGCTTATCTGTCTGAAAGTGTGTCAAAAATGGTTGGAGGGTCATCACAATAGCAAGTGCAAACTTGAGCTTTTCTACCACTAGTGGGTCACAGCAAAAGTCACAAACATTCTGAAAAGAAGCACACTTGGGAAGGTTCACTTCCTTGCTTCTTGCTACTTCCCATACTCTTTGACGTCAGGCCAGAGAAGCAGAACCCACTCTATCACTCGGACTTTCTCAATCCACCGATGTGCACAGAACTTGAGAGGAAACAGAGTTTGCCCGGTGACAGCTACAAAGTATTCTCTCTGGGCAGGTGCATCAAAAAACAGCCTATTCACACTTGAGAGCAAAATTTCCAAGCTCCATTTGCTTGCTGTAAGACCTGCCTTGTAGGCATTATGCACAGTGTGCAAGCTACAGCTGCCCAAGTCTAAGCACCTCACCCGATAGTTCTTCTGTAGGTGCTCCTGCAGGACTCTGCATGCCTTGAGATTCACATTGGGTCCGTCCATTGACACTTGCACTATTGTATGTAACGGAAGTGGTTCTAAGGCACCAAGCAGTTTTTCTTGCAGGTCTTCAGCCCTGGCATGGCCCATAAACACAGATGTGAAGTAGCCTACGGTGACCAACTGTGATGCATCCCAGTACCTTAGATGAACGTCCATTTGCTTTTGCTGGCAATTCTCATTCAGAGACTTGTCGAACAAGACAACATAGTAGTCACTGTTCTCTATCTCCCACTGCAGAGAGGCAAGAAAGAATGGCCTCAAACCATGGCATGCGACATACGAGCACTTCTACTCTCCGCATGTGAAAGATTGTGCCACCTCACTGTCTGGAAACATCCTCTTAAACAATTAATTTACTTGTGATGACGAATGATATCAATAGTGCGATGTTACAACCTTCAATGTCCACAGAATTTCTGTGTCCATCACAAGTTCATGCTTCTTGCACGCATCCATCAAGTTTGACGACTGCAATGGCGCTGGCTGTGGTTCATTCGCTTGACATTGAGATATAGTCAGGAAGCTCCTTATCATGCAGCTACTCCCGGTGGCTTGCATGTGCTATCTATGCTTTGCACTTTTTAGGTGGCTTTTTAGGGCCGCCTCCCCCATGGCAGTGATGTCGAAACACTTACAGCAAACTTTGCATTTTGCTTTGTAAGGATTTCACAAGTCCGGCGCAAGCCACTCTCGGTAGTTGTCGTTGTTCAGCCACGACCTCTGAAATTTGCATTTTCCGGGCATTGTTGGCACGCACGTTTATTGACACACACTACGCTGCAGATGCACAAAATGTCACGACACCGTCATACATGCACACCCAAGCACACCATGTGCACTAAATCTCGCGATACAACCGCACATACACATATGAGCGCTATGCACGCACAACATGTCATGATGGAACCGCACACGCACGCACAAGCGTTACACGTGCACAAAATTTGTGATACAACCGCACATGCAAGCGCTAAACAGGCAGAAAATGTCACGATTCGACCGCGCAAATGCGCACACAGTGGCGGCCATTTCTCTACTCAACTGGAAAGTAGCACAGGAAATGGGTGAGAGGAAACGGTAGATAAGCCAGCGTCATTATGGCGAGACGTTCACGAGCGTCAGCTAGGGACGTGCTTACTTGACTTTGTACGAAACTTACACCCTATTTTTAACCAAATCGCGGCGGGAATTCAGGTGGGTTGAAATTTTATCAAATACAATCACTGGACGTTTATTAAAAATAAAAATTTAGGAAATTCAAGGATTTTCAAGGATCTGCGAAAATTCCAGGACTTCAAGGCCTTGAATATAATCTTTTCAAATTCAAGGGTTTTCAAGGGTTTCAAGGACCCGCATGAACCCTCATGAATCGAATCTGAGGTTGTGTTTGTTCTGCTCAAAAAACGATTAGCCACTCATTGTGGGTAGGCAGTGCAATCATGAAAACTCAACAGTTTTACAGTAGTGGCTTTGCATGATCACTGGGCAATTTTTCCCCAAAGTGTGCAGCTGTGAAGTTTGCAAAATGAGAGTTTTTCAGCGTACCATTATCATCGACACTGTGCTAATTCTATGGTTTGAGTGTCAGTGTTCACGCACAGTCGCGTCCGCACCATTGATAAATGTCCAGAACAAGATTCAATGACTCTACAATGCATTTTGACTGTGTCTAAAGTCGGATGGTGCGAATTGAGCATGACCAGCTCGAAAAAATCATCAGGGAAACAACAGCTTGCGCTGACCTGCCATGTTGACAGCCTGACTCGCTGCTGGTGATGCTTGAATTTTTCATGTTTTCGGCAAGTTATCCGTCGATTTGCACCATCAAAAATGCAACGAAGCTAGGGGCGGGGTTTCATTGCGATGTAGGTCGATTACGGTGAGCAAATTTCTAGACCGGCTTCCACAAAGTCGTCTTCCCGATTTTTGTTAACGTAGCTACTTGCGTCGAACATGGCACTTACAATCGGAGTGACACTTGTGCTTTTCGACACGTTTCAGCGCCAGAAATTCTCTTTAGAGCGGTAAAAGTTTGCTAATCGAGCGCACCCCATGGAATACTACGGCGCAAGTCTGCCTGCGGTCTTTTGGCCACTTGTCGACATTCAAGAGACCGTGATTTTCTGGCATCGCAAAGCATCAGGAAAACTTTATTTTTGTGTGGATTCTATCCAGGGGGACACCAGCGATGCGATTGCGACCGAGATTAACGGTTCGGGCGCGCTGCACCATGAAATTTGACAGCTTCCGTTTGCTCCGCAGTAAGCAGCTGAGAGCACTCGGCATTTGCTTGGTACTCGTTACTAGGCGGTCATCAGTCGTGGGTTTGGTACTTTTGTGGCCTGTTCTGTGCCTGCATGAGACTAATTCGCCAGCGGTATTAATTTGACACTGCATGCGCAAAAGGGTCGCTGCTACTCGGCGGCGGCAATGCCTCAGCTCGCCACTTCGCTGTAAGTGGATAAAGCTCTTCGTGCACTACTAGTGATGCGGCTTAAAATGCATGCGTTTGGGTCGGGACCAGAAGGAATTTAGAATAAAGCAATACAGTCAAACCTTGATATATCGAACAAGGATATATAAAATTATCAAATCGAATGAGAGTCGCGAATGCTGCCGGTGGCATGTGTGCGACCCATGTTGGCCCCATTGCTGTAAATATAAAACACTTTCTATATCACCTGGAAAATCGCTTGCATTTAAAATTTTTAAATTTCGAACAGGGTCGGTCGTAAAATGGATATATTGAACTCCGCCACCCCAGACTATGTGGGCTCTGTTGACAGGCAGTGAGCTGTCCCGCAACACCCTCAAAGGTAGTAGTGACGCGATAGGCGTTGCAGACTGCTCCACAATATAGCTGCACACATCGATCACGTCGAAGGCGCCATTTGAAAGTAGCAGCGTACGCATGTGGCAGCTTGGCTAGTTCGACAACGTCAACAACGCGTTGTATTTGCCGCACAGACTCCACCTCGGTGCCGCGCTCTGTGCCTGCCGAGCCTCGCGAGTACTGGCGGTTTGCATCCAGAAAGACGCATGACAGCGCGCTCGCTGGGATCACTCATAGACCCCTTGGCAGGTGCCACTTAATACTTCTTTATTGACAGTGTTTCAAAATAGTTCGATTTACGGACTTGGAGATTGCAGCAGAAGTAGCGGCCAAATGAAGAGGCTGCCGAGGTTGATCCAGCAAGCACTGATGTTGCCCCGCTCCCGACTTCAACTGAGGCTGTAGGTGCTTTGGCCCTTCTATGCCGCTAATGCGGCGCAATAGAAGGCACCGGCCTCTCGCTTGTGGATCGTTTAGACAATGCTGAGGACTCCACATTTAAGCACGTGGCTGCCAATAAAAAGCAGGCTACACTGCTGCAGTACTTTCAGCCAAATAAATAAATACTTTGTGTGAAGCTTCAAGTGAGTATTTACTGTGCCACGATTAGGGCGTGCGATCAGGATCGTTGTTCGGAGCACACGTTCGGTTGCGCTGCGTGCGATTGGCGTAGACCACACCGACTTCATGCGGTTGACGAAGTAGGCGCGGTCTAGCGGCACAATCGACTGTGCGCTCACGGCTGACGAAGTTGGTGCGGCCTAGGCCAATTGCGTGCGGCACAACCGAACGCACCCTCCGAACAACGATCCCAATCGTGATTGATTTGCAGAAGTTTCTGATGCAAATTCTGGCTATATCAAACCATTTCTCGATCACTGCGCTGTTCGATATATCGAGGTTCGACTGTATTTTGAGGAAAGCGATTTCGTTATAATGAGGGATTACTGTACCATATTGAATGCTGTTGCATATGTGAATGTAAGCAATACTAATTCTCTAAAATTTGTACGGTTGAACCCAGCATTAGTACCGAGGGATAAATAGGATATTAATGAGAAAAAAGGAGCACTTTTATGAACCATGTGGTTAAGGAACTGAGGCAGTGAACATGCACACACACATGCGCACAAGCACATAGGTATGCAAGCACAACTGACAAAGCCACCAGAAAAATACTTGTAGACAGAGCACTGGATTATGCAGCCTGCTCACCTCCATAGGGTAGATACTTGTTTGGGCGATGCTCCCAGCAAGGGAACCCGCAAAAAAACGTTCAAAGATACCCAGATCACGGTTTGAGTCGCCCTTGATCAGCCGCTTTGCCTGCATACATCACCATCGAAAAAACACTATATATACACCTGAGGCAGTACATGTGCCACCAATACATATCTCACCCCTCAAACTCTGGTACGTATGGGCACAGCACGCCAATGAAACCACAGCATTCAGTCAGTGTGTGTGTGACTGTCCCACATTTCAGCACATGTCTCAGAGCTGTGGTCTCAATGGCTCCCTGTATCTGTATATTCAACAGTTCAAAAGAATATTTACAAGTACAAATGGGACAGGATATACCAGGAACTAAGAGCAAGCAAATGTGCTAACCCGCAAAAAAACGTTCAAAGATACCCAGATCACGGTTTGAGTCGCCCTTTATCAGCCGCTTTGCCTGCATACATCACCATCAAAAAAACACTATATATACACCTGAGGCAGTACATGTGCCACCAATACATATCATCTCACCCCTCAAACTCTGGTACGTATGGGCACAGCACGCCAATGAAACCACAGCATTCAGTCAGTGTGTGTGTGACTGTCCCACATTTCAGCACATGTCTAAGAGCTGTGGTCTCAATGGCTCCCTGTATCTGTAGATTCAACAGTTCAAAAGAATATTTACAAGTACAAATGGGACAGAATGTACCAGGAACTAAGACCAAGCAAATGTGCAAGGGTGTGCCTAAAATCTAGTAATTATATATAAAACTCAATGCAAGTACAGCAAAATTTGATAATTGTCTTGGTATGAAGGTTAATCTTTAAAAGAACAACAATAACTAACAAATGAGGCACATACACTTCAGTTTTCCACTCAGCTACCACACTTCCAGCATCTAGACCAATGGTGAAGCATGGATCCAGTACTAGGAGAGAAGTGATCCGAGAAATTTATATAAGTACATTTGCTAACATTTGCTAACTGTATGAAAGCATGGATGGCTTTCTTCAGGCTCCAGTCACAAAAACATACCTATTTATCAGCTTCAGAAGAGGATGATCTTACGTGCAGTGCTGGTAACTAACAAGGATGTTTGTCCTTTTGCTCATGCAGTTGGAGGTGGTGGTAGTAAATGCAGCAGGTTTGATATGTCCAACATCTTATTTGTTATAACTTCTTTACCTCATTTTAACATTGTTCATTCTGCTGCAGCTGTTCAATAAGCACAAAGTGCAAGTTGTTACCTAATTCCTTGTATGTGGCACTTGCTGTAAAGTCATTAATTACAAAGTATAAGGAGTGCATGCAGAAATAAGTGCAAGCCAACCTTTTCGTAGGCAAGAAACTTGAGTGCGCTTTCCGGAGCTATCTTGATAACATTGATGCCATTGCCACGCCACAGGGACTGTATGCCCCCTTCTTGCAACATGTGCCGTAAGCACTGTTGGATAGACTGGAACTCGGTACCTCGAACCTGTTACCCACAATGGAGATGGAGAAGAATACAGAGCTTAATTAGCTCACAGTTACAGAAAAGCAAACGTAGAACAGTGTAGCTAGCAACACTGCACATTACATGCAGGATAGGTTTGTTGGCCAAATTTCCAGAAAAATTCAATTTCGTAGAGATCTACAGGCTGAAGTCGTCAATTGTACACAAAAACACCTTAGAAGCAGTGGTATGAAAACTTACAGCAAAGACGGCATGTACTTTCGAAGCACTAGCAGGATCAGTACAGATGAAGTTTGCAAGCATGCATACTAAAATGCATTTTCATTATACGTATATGTCCCTGACAACTCTTGCTCTTAAGCAGAATATTCAAAAATTTCTTTTTTTTATGGGGTTTTACATGCCAAAACCACGGTCTGTTTATGAGGCGTGCCATAGTGGGGGACTCCGAAAATTTGGCCACCTTGGGTTCTTTAACGTGTACCTAAATCTGAGTACACGGTTGTTTTCGCAATTCACCCCCATCGAAATGTGGCCGCCGTGGCCGGGATTCAATCCTGTGACTTTGTGCTTAGCAGCCCAACACCACAGAGAATATTCGAAATCCACATGTGCCTATGTTATCAGTGGATACAAATTAAAATAAACTATGGATGCATCATAGCTACCTTTAGGCAAAAAGAACGCAAATAAAGTTTACCGCATTAAGGGGGGATGCTAGTCAAAAATTAAAAAAAAAAATTATTTATACTAGAGGTTGGAAAATTGAGCCAATTAGAGAGTTCTTCAAGCAGATTTTGAATCTGTCATTAGTTTTTGTCTAGCTTCTACATTTCTTGAATTATGTCCTACACAATTGCAAAATATAGTGATCTTTGTGGGCACTTTCTTGTGTATAAAATTTTCACAAAAGATATGATGCTGCTGCTTATGTAGCTCGTTGTAGACCGCAAAGTGCTGACATCTATCCAAACAGCGTGCACAATTACTGGAACTATGCAAACAAGAATTACAACACTTTAACAAATTTTTTCGCAATCTCATGAAATATCACCCGGTACTTTTGCAACCACTGCTGAGAGATATTGAAATTGCAAGTAGGTATCAGCATTTTACATATTTTAAAGAATATGTATGCCAAATTTCGTTAGTATAGGACACTTATAAGTGCACAAGGTTATTCTCATGGGATTGTGAAAAAAGCTAGGTAAAGTGTACTGCTCATTTTTTTTAGTAGTTCCACTCATTGTACATGCTGTTTGGATACACATTGGCACTTTGCAGTCTACAAAGAGCTAAATAAACTATAGCACGATTCTTTCTTGTGAACATTTAATACACAAGAAAGTGCCCACAAAGATCACTATATTTAGCCATTGTGTAGGAAATAACTCAAGAAATTTAGGAGCTAGACAAAAACTAATGAAATATTTCTAATCTACTTGAAGAACTCTCTAACTGGATGAATTTAAAAACCTCTAGCACAAATAATAAAGAATTCTATTTTTCTAGTAGCAGCTCCAATTAAACCAAGGACATATATATTTGTTCGAGGTGCTCATTATATACCTGGAGAAAGACTTTGAGGCGGTCTAGAGGGGCTGTACATGTTCGGGACACTGCACCGGCAACTCCCCCAGCAACCAAATGGCGCCACCACATGCCTGTGTGTATCTCTTCCTCAGTGAAGTCGTCTGGCACCAAGGAGTCTTCCCCAAGATCTACAAACTAGTCAAGAAAACGAGAGGGTGAAACCAGAGGGGCAGCAGTAGACATACTACCATAACAAAAACAGGTACCACAAGGAGCAAGTGTAGCATAGGGCTGGACTTGTTCCAGTTAATAGGAAGATCACTCAAGCCAAAAACACAGAAACCCCCATAGCCTTCTCATCACGAATGTCAACATATCAGTTCCTTGCAGGGTATCCCATGCTTGACATACCCTACACAATGAGCTGATTAGTTAATATATAACTAATCATCTGCATAACTTTTCTGCAGTGGCTTGAATGATCCTAAACTACAGCCCTGCACTATTATTATTATGGCATTAAACAGGCAAAGTAAGTGAAAAAAGAAGTTTCACATTCAAGAACCACTTCACTTATATTTTTGTAGGTAACAAGACTTCTTCAACCACCATACTGTCCACCTTAAAATAAAACAGTTTCCACTTGGCAAATGTGCAAAGAACCACATTAGTGTGGATTTCTCCTCACTATGGCTGCTAATCATTCGTGGGTAGACATGGATGCATGACATACATATCTTGTAAAGACTTTCTTCCATGTTTGCAATGCACTTATAATAGCTTGTATGCCTTGTTTGATGATGCACAGAAGTGCTGTTGCCTTTTCACTGTAATAACATTAATCATCGTCCCTTTCGAGTGCACCCTATGTGACTATAACATCCTTCACTGGCCACATGTCTATTTCAATGCCTCTCATTGTGTTTCATTATGACCCTCATTACTATAGTTGACACAACTTACAAGCCACATTTTCAAAAACCAAACTTTTACACCATGTTAACATAGCAAACATTCCAGACTGAAAATTGGAGGAACAAGTAAAGCCAGATGACGCCTCTGCAATTTCATATTCCTGCTTAGTTGCTGCTTTTTTTTAGAAATTTAGACTCATCAAACAAAGGTGTGCAAGCAGACTCTTTACAGTGAACTACTAAATGACTATTATCTGCTTGTCACATTGTTTTGGTATTGCCTGGAAGTCAGTCAGAAAATGTCCTGTCGGTCCTATGTAAAAGTTACTACAGCTTAGTGGGATTTCATACACTACTTCTGATATGCAGTTAGTGCACTTTCACTGCATGATTGGTGAAGCATGTTCGCTGTCTTTCTTTACGCATAAGATTGCATGCGCTGGCAGAGTATGCACAGAGCAGAAGAAACTACATTTATTTCATGTCTGCTGGATACTTTCTACGATTTATGAGACACCTTGGGGTACATATGTAAATACATGCACTGGTATTTTTTCTCTTTACTTTCCCACCTCTGTTCAATAAGACTAAGTTTCTAAAAGAGGCACAAACTAAGCAGGAATGTGAAATTTCATTTGGAAAGCATATTTAGTGCCAGCAAACAAGGACAGAAAGGAGACGACACCACAATGCGCTAGCTTCAACAGCTTGATTTTCAGGAAAAACACCTATTTACCATGCACAGTGGCACCACTTCATGCAAATCTTAACCATCTAAAAAAGCCGTCTCCTTATCTAACAAGTCGACCGAAAGGGCACTAACACACGTATCACTATTCCGACAGATAGCCTGAGCCTCAATAATCTCTCGCACATCTTCATCTTTGTGCTTCGCAAGAACCCGGCAGGACCCATACACTGGCACACAGCCGCATTCCTGACAGTGAGTTGACGGATGACCGTATTGCTTATTTTTCACGTTTAGGCTATGTTCCCGTAATGGGTATGTTCGTAATGGTTTTTCGTAAGTTCTTTCTTTTCTTGCAAGAAAAGCTCAGAATTCTTAATAATGAAAACCCATTTTTCGTTAGAAGCTCTGCAGAAATCATAGATTTCCCAAAAGAAAATTCTGACAAAAGCTTATGAGCTTGCTCCTTTGACATTAAAGACTTTTACTACTCCTTGCCTCAAAGAAACTAATAACTTGCATAGAAGAGTGCATAGACGAGCATGGCGTGGTTTTATTTCAAAATGCAGCTGGTTTATCCGTTCGGGGCTTTTTAGATATGCTTAGTTGCTACCTTCACTCGACGTATGCAGCATGGATTGACGACATATTCATTCAAAAGCAGGCGGTTTGCATCGGTTCATGTTTGGCGCCTATACTAAGTGACATTTTTCTAGCTCACCATAACAAAAACCTGTCCCGTACCTTGTCGGAGCACAGGGTGGTTAAAGTTGTCAGGTGCGTTGATGACTATCTTGTCCTTTTCGAACCAGACGCATGTTTTACAGTAGGCAAGCTTTACGAAGTTTTTTCTGCAGGCCTTAGCCCACTTACTCTCCCGATTGAAGAGCCCACCGATAACGTGCTCCGTTTCTTAGATATTCAACTCGAGTTCGTGGAACGGCACACGTGTTGGGAGTATAAACCTAGAGCTAATAAGCCCCTGTTGCCGTATCGGTCAGCCCACTCAAAGCTCGTCAAGAGTAGCATTGCCAACTTATGCTTTGGAAATGCATTAAAGAAATCTTGCCACCATAAGATCTATACAAGTCTTATGGATCAGTCGCGAAGGTTATCAGCGGCAGTGTTTCTGAAATGAGTGCAAGTTTTGGTTGTAGAGGGGCTGCGAAAAAGGTGCAGGTCAGATAGCACAATTCGGGACGTGGCAAATCAACGGACGGAACGCAGAGGGAAGGTAGCGGTAGTGCCCTACCTGCATAGAATGGCACATAGTCTTAAGAAAATGGCTAGCTGGGTGGACACAAAAGTGGTGTTTTCAGCACCAGAAAAGCTGACAAAAATATGTCGATTAACGGACCCGTACCGTAAGCCAGCTGTCGGATGCTCTATGAATCATCGTAAAGCACCAGTGGGTTGCATAGAAGCTGTTGTTTATGAGCTCCCGCTGTCCTGTGGGAATAAATACATCAGACAGACAGGAAGGTGTCCTAATGACCGATTACGAGAACATAGCCTAAACGTGAAAAATAAGCAATACGGTCATCTGTCAACTCACTGTCAGGAATGCGGCTGTGTGCAGTGTATGGATCCTGCCGGGTTCTTGCGAAGCACAAAGGTAAAGATGTGCGAGAGATTATTGAGGCTCAGGCTATCTGTCGGAATAGTGATACGTGTGTTAGTGGCCCTTCAGTCGACTTGTTAGATAAGGAGACAGCTTTTTTGGATGGTTAAGATTTGGATGAAGTGGTGCCACTGTGCATGGGTTAAATAGGTGTGTTTCCTGAAAATCAAGTTGCTGAAGTTAGCGCATTGTGGTGTCGTCTCCCTTCTGTCCTTGTTTGCTGGTGCTAAATATGCTTTCCAAGTCAGTTTACCAACACGCCCAACAAATAGCAATGTGAAATTTCACATTCATCAGTAAAGCTGGTGACAAGTATGTTAGTGTGTCATCGCTTGCACTGCTGAAAAAAAAAGAAATATAGTTTCTAGATAATCACAAATGACACTTAGTATTGCACGCATCTCGCTCTGTTTAGATTTTTCGTTCGTGTGAGTTTGTACATGTGTACATGCATGTGTGTGTGTGTGTGTGTGTGTGTGTGTGTGTGTGTGTGTGTGTGTGTGTGTGTGTGTGTGTGTGTGTGTCTCCTTCAGTCACGAATTATGATCAACTGTTGATAAATGTATGAAATTTACATGATTTTATGCCAAGGCGCCGGAGACGTCATTGAAAGCGTCAAAGTGGTAGGATGACTCTGTGCATGTTATGATGAGTCATCGTAATTAGAGTAAATTGTTGTCTAATTATTGTAAGTCAGTTGTGCTATGTTTTGTCATGAAAAGATTTGAATCACCCACCTGAATTACATGCACATGATAATTACAGGCTTCAGGCATTACTAGAAACGCAAAACAATTCTTTTGCAATTGCTACCAAAATGTTTCACGTCAAACCTCACGTCAAACACGGCAGTGTCTTCACCAATCTGGTCGTCTGCGGAAATAGGTTTCATACTGAAGTGAAATGAAGGTACTTTAAGTAAGCAGAATATTCAATTTATCTTAAGCCTAATGTTTGTGGTCTATTCCTTGCAACCACTGCACAGAAATGGCAAAAAAAAAAGTCACATACACAAAAGTGTATGCCATGACTGAAAGGGGTATGTGTGTATGTCAGCACTCTGTTTGCCCTCTCATTCTTTCCACCTACAAGGTAGTTGTGTGTTTAAAGGGACACTAAAGGCAAATATTATGTCAAGCTAAAGTGATGTATTATTGCTCGTGAATCTCTAACGCGTCAATGTTATCGCAAACACGGCCATAATAATTGAGAAATCTAGGTAAGTGCAGGACAAGGCTAGAGACTTCTCAGTTAAGGGGAGAAGCGGGGATCAGATCGCGATTTTCGCGAAAAAAATCGATTTTTGAAAAGTACGCTTTTCAGAATCTACAGCATCATTTCTATCTTGTACTGAAATATTTCACCGAAAAACAAACTCTAAGCACTTAAAATAAATATATTTGTCGGTGCCGGCGTCCACAAATCCGCCCGAAATCGCGAAAAAGCCGCGAAGTTCAACGCGCGACTGCTCGGCTTTCCCGCCACGGAGCGCCGCCATTTTGGTATCGTTGGAAAGCCCGACTCTTTGACTCTTTGTCCCAGCCCTTCCCTTCCTTCCCTGCCAGCCAGCAAGCGCACAAAAAAAGAAAAACAGGAGAGTGGCAGCACGGAGCAGCCAATGGCTGCCGCGCCCCGATTGGCTCTGCGCCGCGGCTCGTTGTAAGGCGCCTCCTCATTGGTCGACGCCGCGCCATAATGGCGGCCGAGGCAAGGAGCGCAAGGAGCGTCTGCTTTTGTCCGCTGCTGGGAAGCCTTTCTGGACTTTCCTTCTCTTGTGTTTCGAGGACGTCGGCCACGTGCAATGGATCCGCGCACGTTCGAAAAGAAGTACCGGACGAAGCATGCCTACGGGAAGCGGAAACGCAAGCCCGTCACAGCAAGGAAGAAGCGGCGATTGTCAGCAGGTGGTTCGGCCGAGCCGAGCGTCCGTTCAGAATCGGCGGAGTACGCGCCCAACGTGCTGTGCGATCTCTCGCCCAACGTGCTGCGGGATCTTGCGCCGAGTCGAGCACCAGCCAGCGATAGTGAGACGAACCATGATCTTTTGCCGTCGAAGCGCGGGCGCAGTGTTACTTCACCGGTGACGATCGACATGCCAGTGAGTCTCGCCGTACGCGAGCGTCCCGTCGCAAGTTCGTCCAGCACAGATTACGGAGTGAGCTTGCAGCGGTCATCGCCGCCCGACTGCAGAGCATCGGAGACGCGCTTCCGCGGTGTGTCGTTCAACGCCGAGATGTCTCCGCAGCCAACAACCGCCAGTGAAGGCAGTCCCATGCCATCGGCGAGTTCCGGCGCTTCGACGGAGCTGCAACGCGGGCGCACGCTCGCTGCCGCGGATGCGCCGGCGGCCGACCTTGCCGCTCATCGCAGTGTTGACTGTTCGCCCAGTGAACGTCGCACTATTCAAGCTCACCTGGAAACACGATTTGTGTCCGCGGAAACTGCAGAACTGCAAGCGTCGAGAGTTCGCGAATCGCTTCGCGCGGTTTCAGCAACGGAGCGCAAGTTCGGGCTGACTGGCTCACAGGAAAATGCCATTCCCGCACCTCCAGAAGAGGAGTTTATGCTTGTTCAAGTTGCTGCTTTGAACTCGCTGATTGGTTCCCCGCTTTGCCCAACTTGTCAGCAGCCCGGCCTAGCAGTGCACCGCGAGACTGAACTGGGACTAGCTGTGAAGATGGTACTTTCATGCATTTCCTGTGGTAGTACCCTACAGTCTGAGTGGTCCTCACAAAGGAAGAGCGGCTCTAGAGCTTTCGAGGTCAACATCAGAGCTATGCAAGCAATAAAGAGCATTGGGAAAGGACCAACTGCTCTTAATGACTTCTGGGCCACCATGAATGTCTCGCATCGTGGGTTACACCACAAAACATATGATGGGCACCTCAAAAAGACTTTCAAGCCTGCCGCAGCGGCAGCTGCACACAACATCTTCACAGATGCTGTAGAGGCAGTGAAAAAGGTGTACACTGAAATGGAGACAACATTTTCAAAGAACATTACAGTAGTGTATGATGGCACATGGTTGACACGCGGCCACAGCTCCCATACCGGCGTAGGCTGTATAATTGATTTCCATACAGGGCTTGTGTTGGACTGCATAGTTCTGTCCAACTTCTGCCTTGGGTGCAGCCGACAGCCAGCAGAAAGTGACCCCAACTATGCTGAATGGAAGCAGCAACACCAGTGCCAGAAAAACACTGATGTGAATTCTGGAAGAATGGAGGTTGAGGCTGCACTACAGCTCTTCAGGCGCTCCTTGAGCAGAAATGATCTACGTTACACAAACATAGTTTGTGACGGGGACAGCCGCATGTTTCGCACTCTATGTGATGAAGAAGTTTATGGTTTTGTGCAGCTATCTAAAGAGGACTGCATAAATCATGTTAAAAAACGAATGGGGGCTGCACTTCGCTCTTTGGTGGCCAAGGCAAAGAAAGGAGAGCCACTAGGTGGAAAGGGGGGCCTGACACAGCAGCTCATCAAAAAACTGACAAACTAATATGGCCTTGCTCTGCGGAACCACTCGGAAGTCGAGGAAATGCAAAGGGCAGTAATGGCAACGTACTACCACATCACATCAACAGATGATGAGCCCCATCATGAGCTGTGTCCCCCTGGCCCCCTTAGCTGGTGCAACCACCGGTCAGCTGAGGCAGAAGGGCAGCCAGCACCAGCTCACAAGTACAAGCTTTCAGCTAAAGTTGCTGAAGCACTCCTGCCTGTGTACCAGCGCCTCTCAGACCCTCAGTTGCTGGCCCGGTGCAGAGGAGGCAAAACTCAAAACGCGGCTGAGAGTCTCCATTCAGTGATATGGTCACTAGTATCAAAAGACCAGCATGCCTCACTGTTTGCTGTGGAAACAGCAGTGCACGAGGCAATTTCAAAGTACAACTCGGGCAGTCTGAAAGCTTATTCAGACCTGTGCACAACATTGGGCCTGCGCCCTGGTGCCCTCTCTCTTCAGCGGGCTGTCGAGAAAGACTCCCAGCGAATGAAGAAGGCACACAAAGTCCATCTCCTGAAAGGACAGAGGGCTAAGAAGTCACCTGCTGCCAAGGACACCAAATTCTACAATGCAGGAGCATTCTAGACAGTGTGTGCCAGTATGGAACTTTGAGGCTTGTTTTCTCAAAAGTTTGTTTTGAGCTTATCACCTCGCTCGTGGAAAGCATAGCACGGCAATGGGAGCACGGATTTTAATCCTGTTTGTTTTGCTGCAATTGGTGAAGTGTGCCTTATGTCAAGACAGTCTCAGATTTACCATTTAGGCTCACCATTTTTTTATTACACAATAATTGGAGCATGATACATTCTAAACATAAAGAGAAGGTGCATACTATATCGTTTAGAAGAAGAGCAGAGAAATTTAAAAAGAAATTAAGAGAATCTTGACTTAGACTATACTTCTTAGTAACTATTAAAAACATTTACAGACCCATAACCCATTTTGCTGTCACGCTAGGCTTTCCACGAGCAAGCAACATGTGAGCAATATATAAATAATGATAAAATAAAAACTACTGAAGATATGATTGTGAAACTTTGCAGCTGTCTGTTTGATGCTATTTCGAACCTGTATGCCAAATTTCATCACTCTAAGATAAAAAATGAAAAAGTTAGTTCCGATCCCCTCATCCCCCCTTAAATTCTGTCACTAGTACTCAACGATTTGTTGCAAAAAACTTCCTTGTATTATATTATAAGACGAAACAAAATGCTACTTATCTGGTTCTATTTCATTTTTAGAAAAAAGAACTAAATGAATTTACCCTTGACAACAACGTGAGTGGTCGAAAGATTTCATTTTCGCTCGACTTCGCGTCGCCCGCGCTTTCACTAGTTTCGTTATTGCGTAGTGCTGCGCTGGTTTTGCTTGCTCGTGAAAATCGCACCAACTGCAAGTTAGCAGAGAATTCAACTTTCATATGATGTCGCGGGATGTCTGAACGGTCTACGCCCCACTTCACCAAAAAGCAGCTGCAGCAGCGAATCCACCGTTCTGTCTTGGCTTGGTACCGCCGTCTGTCGGGCACCGTTTTACTCATCAACGGCAGCAAAGGGTGGTGATGGCGTACGCAACGTCACCATTACCGCGGTTGGCTGGTGGGAGATTTGAATTTTACAAAAGGCATTCGGACCCTTCAGATGCAATTTTCTCATAAACTATGTATTTTCTTGGCGCGAAACAAGCGCAACGAAATTTATCGAATGGTATTTCAATAGTCCACATCGACTGATCATTTGCCTTTAGCGTCCCTTTAAGAGAGAAGCTCATGACTGTCTCATTACTACCCTCAACACATGCTACAAAATGTGCTGGCAAGGAAGGTTCCAGGACGGTTTTTCTTCAAGGACAAGAGAAAGAAAGGAGCCAACATTGCTATATCAACCTCCCTGACCTATACATGCAAGAATAGCACAAAATCCATACCAGTGAAAATGTCACATAATCAAACAGCTGTATTAGGTATGACAAGAACAAGTAGTGTTTGGAGAAACTGCTTGAAATAAACCAACCAAAGAGCTATACAAAAATTCACAACATAGTTCAGGTTTAGGCTCAAGTACAATTTAGCTATGAAAAGCATCAACTCTTTTAGAAGGCCAGATTTTTTTCATTTCGTTAATTTCACAGCAGTATTGTGACAACTTCAAGGAAGTCAATGTCTCAGAAAGTAATTACAATGCCACTTCTGGTGCACAAAAAGTCATTCAGAGTACTATTATACCTTATACGGCCAAGGCTGGAAGTTCATTTAGAAGTAACATGAGAGTTGGCAACATATAAAATATGAAGAGCTTACTGTAGCATGTCTCCAGTGATGAATTATATCATGAATTTCTGAGCTAGGGTGAAAGAGCAGATAGTCACGCCATTCTTCAAAGTTAATGGTCAAAGAGCCATCCTTGTCCATTCTGAAAAAGGGTAGAGACACATTCATTTTTTCAATTGCAACAAACCAAATTTTTACTGGTACTTGTGAAGTTGCTGCCAAGACAGCTGCACAGCACAAAAATCACATCGATGCTAATCATTTTGCTTTTCAGAATTTTCATTATTTCCCCAAAATCTACACAAACTATGCAATGATTTATGCTGATATATTGTACACCACCTCTGGAATTATTAATCACAGGCATAGAAGCACAGCTTTAAAGGGGCTCTAAAATACATTTTCTCTTTTAAACCTCGCCAATACACTGAAATGAATGTGTTGCCTTTCAAGGAATATATTGCCAAATATATTTTTGAGAAGGACCAAACACGGAGAGGCATATAAAGAGTGCAATGTTTACCTTTCCAGTCCCCCTTGTTTAATTGGTTTCTCCAAGCTAAGGCAATGTCCCCCCTATCACTCCTTTTTAAATTGTTCTTATTAAGAAGAAGTGCTTTACTACTGTAAAGTGGAGAAAAGTGCAGTAGAGCTAAAGGCCAAAGGCCTGACAAAGGCCTCAAGTGAGAACATAAATTCAAAACAATAAGTGTCATGTATGGCAACAAGATGCAAAGCAGGACAATGTGAAAAAATCTTATATCTAAATTTGACTGAAGATGTAACAAACATAGTTTTATCTAGCTACTGACTCCTAAAACACACACACACACACACACAAGAAAAAGAAAACAAAAAATGCAAGTACATTGAATTTGGCATGTTCATCCACAACTTCTGAAATGTAACAACCATACTGAATAAAGTACAGATACAGCAAGCAATGAAAAGTGATGTTATGCATATTAAGTACAATCTCTTTCTAGTAAATGTGCTCTGGTGCATGACTTAAATTTGCTAATGGGCAAAAGAAAACTAAAATGCTAAACTAACATAAATTGCAGTGAAGACGACGAACCCGTGCCTAACGCTGGTGATGACTGGCCAGCGTTCGTAGTCTTCACTTCAGTTAATATAATTTGATTTTGTAAACGTAAATTACAAAATTGTATTTGTAAACATGTTAGGCCTGAATAACGTTTTCAATAATAACCTTTCAAAGTATGCATCTGACAAAGGTGCCCAATAGTAACATAGTAGGCATAGTAATAGTAAGCAGCGATAGGATGGGTGAGACACTTTAATGAATACCGATTCTCTGCTTCCTAGCAGATCTGTAAGGGTGTGGAATGCATGTGCGAGCTTGTGCTTGCAAGTAATTCATGGCCAAAAATGTGATGCCAGAGGTTTGAGCCTATGGCCTTATGCTACCTGATGGTAGCCTGCTGTAATGTCATTGCTGACACCACAAAGTGCAGAAAAAAAAAATGGGGGCCTTGAAAGCTCCGAGAGAGAGAGAGAA
Organism: Dermacentor andersoni; assembly: GCF_023375885.2. Lineage (NCBI taxonomy): Eukaryota > Metazoa > Arthropoda > Arachnida > Ixodida > Ixodidae > Dermacentor > Dermacentor andersoni. The sequence continues at coordinate 175,537,784 of NC_092814.1, forward strand.
AGAGAGAGAGCAAGGAATCGTATACGAAATTGGAGGTTGCCTACAGCATGAAATGGAATATTTGGCTTACATGTCGACCACAGCTTTCGTTTCAGTGCCCCTTTAAAACAAAGCAGTAATCACCCATTTTACTTTCTAGAGACACGACATTAAGATTCAGATTAACCTAAAAGCTTCATAGCATGTAATACAACTTTATAGGGCCACATGAGCCTCAATAAAGCATTTTTATTGTTAATAAAGCTAGCAAGCAATGCTGGGGCTTTATTTGCTCTTCTTATATTGCTTGGTTATCCTTATGTAGCCAAAATACATGTTTCATGTAGAGAACATCGTAAAAAAGTCATGCTTTCTCATATGCACATTTAAACAATGAGTTTTATGTAATACATTATTTGTCTCCTTAATTAGATTAACAAGCAATAAGTAAATAAAATTCCAGCAAAGGTTGCAGTTCTTTAAATGAATGAATGAATGTGTGTGGTTTAGTGGCGCAAGGGCCAGATATGGCCAAAGAGCGCCAAGACAGTGTTAGAGATTTCGCGGTGGAATGATGAGTTCTGTGAAGAAGATGTGACTTGGCTGTAAAGTGGCCTAAAAATAGTCGCTGTAAAGTGCGTAAAATCTACGTGCTATAAAATTATGGCGATGACTAATGACGAATACTATGAACATTAAAATCCATCGTAGGAGAATGATGCAAAATAGAAAATATATAAGATGGTAAAAATACTTGGAGCACGGCTGCCTCGCCAGAGCCCTTGAAACACAAGGGCCTAGAGGCATGTGCTATATGAAAGAGCTATCACAGCGGCATCCTCTGAAGAGAGGACCCGCTACGAACATGTGGGGCTAACAACACGCAAGACAACATCCTTCAGAAAACTTAGAACTGCGTTGGTGTCAAATAAAGGTTCTGGGCCGAGTAGCATTACGGGATGTAGGGGGATGTGCTGCCGGTATGCTAGAGAAAAATGTTTCCTTCTCTCAGATTCGGCTGCCCGACACTCCAGGAGGACGTGGAGGACGGTCAGCCTCTCCCCGCGTCTACCGCAGGTTGGAGGATCATTTTCAGTGAGTAAAAAGTTATGCGTGCCAAATGTGTGTCCTATTCTGAGGCGACAGAATAGGACATCTGTTCGCCGTGATCTTGTTACGGAGGGCCATGAACTTAACTGTGGCTTTATCACGTGCAGTTTGTTATTTACTTCTGCGTCCCATATACGTTGCCAGTGGTTTCGCAGTTTCCTTCTTAAGAAAGGATTCAGGTCTGTGACAGGGACCGAAGCAGTCGGATTAACTGCATGTAATGAAATTGATGTGGCCATCTGGTCCACTAGAACGTTACCCTGGATGCCCCTATGGCCAGGCACCCAGCATATAATCACATGCTGGTTAGATACATATGCTTTACATAAGACGGAATAGAGTTCAATTATAACAGGATTTTTGTGCTTACAGAACGATATCAAAGACTTCACAACACTTAGGGAGTCCATATATATAACTGACTTTTTGAGTTTTGATTTCCTTATATGCTTCACGGTCGACAATATTGCGTAGGCCTCAGCCGTAAAGATACTAGTTTCCGGATGCAGTACGTCGGATTCCGAGAAGGATGGACCGACGGCTGCATAGGACACCCCGCCGTGTGACTTCGATGCGTCTGTGTAGAACTCCGTGCAGGAGTGTTTGTGCTGGAGTTCCCGGAAATGCATTTGGATTTCAATCTCTGGAGCGTGTTTTGTAACTTGCATGAAAGATATATCGCATTGTATCAGCTGCCACTCCCAAGGAGGTGGCAGCTTGGCTGGATGCATTAGGCGAAGCTCGAGGAGTGGGACATGCATTTCATGACTAAGCTCCCTCACACGCAGCTAGAAAGGCTGTCTTACGGAGGGACGATTACGAAAGAGTGTAGCATATGTCATATCGTTAACAGTATTAAAACACAGATGTTGAGGATTAGAGTGGACTTTCAGAAAATATGTTTGGCTGATGTATGTTCTCTGCAGATGAAGTGACCACTCATTTGATTCTGCATATAAACTTTGTATGGGACTTGTTCTGAAAGAGCCAGTGGCCAGTCGGATTCCTAGATTGTGGACTGGGTCTAGCATATTTAGCGCACTCGGGGCGGCAGAGTGATAACTTACGGCACCATAGTCTAATCGTGATCGAATGAGGCTTTTATAGAGTTTCATTAAACACTTCCTGTCACTACCCTATGTAGTCTGGGATAGAAGTTTCATTATGGTCATCGTTTTTAGACATTTTTCTTTAAGATGTTTAATGTGGGGGACGAAAGTGAGTCTGTAGTCAAGTATAACACCTAGAAATTTGTGCTCTTTGTTTACAGGTATTTGTTGTCCACCCAGTTCTAAGCAAGGATCTCGGATCAGTCCTCTCTTTCTTGTAAAAAGAACACAAGAGCTTTTGTTAGGATTGATCTTAAATCCATTCTTGTCTGCCCACATAGAGACTTTGTTCAGGCCATGCTGTACCTGTCTCTCGCACACTGCGAGGTTACATGATTTGAAAGCTATTTGTATGTCGTCCACGTAGACAGAATAAAAGATTGCCGGTGGTAATGAAGCGCGAAGCGTGTTCATCTTCACGAAGAGTGTGCAGCTGAGCACGCCTCCTTGGGGTACACCCGTTTCTTGCGTAAAAGGACGCGAAAGTACATTACAGACTTTTACCCGAAGGTACGAAGGTACGAGGTTTAGCATATTACCATGGATGCCCATTTCTGACAAGTCTCTTAAGATTCCGTAACGCCACGTTGTATCATACACCTTCTCCATATTAAAGAATATGGATAAGAAAAACTGTGTGTACAAATGCGTCCCGGATATTTGCTTCTACACGTATAAGATGGTCAGTTGTGGAGCGCCCTTCTCTGAAGCCGCAGATAGGGATCAAGGATTTTGCTCAGTTCAAGGAAATGAATGAGTTGCCGATTAATCATTTTTTCAAATACCTTACAAAGGCAACTTGTCAGGGCTATTGGGCGGTAACTTGCCACTGAGGAAGGATCTTTGCCTTGTTTCAAAACCGGGATCACAATGGCTTCTTTCCATGCAGTCGGAAGGTATCCTGCAGCCCAAATGGTGTTGAAAATTGTGACTAGTGTAACTTGGCTGTCTTTGTGTAAGTTTTTGATCATTTCATACATGATTCTGTCAGATCCCGGTGCAGAGCTCTTGCATGCGCTCAAGGCAGCTCTCAACTCGGCAATACTAAGAGGACAGTTGTATGGTTCATTCTGTCGACATTTTCTTATGAGTGGCTTACATTCTTCTATTTGTTTATATTTCAGAAAGGATTGCGAGTAATGGTTGGCACTTTACACGCTCTCAAAGTGCTCCCCAAGTGAGTCCGCCTGATCTTGTAGGGTATTGCCTTGTGTGTTTACCGAAGGGAGTGAATATGCTTGTCGCCCTCTTATCCTACTAACCCTGTTCCAGGCTTTGGCCTCATCAGTAAACGAGTTGATACGCGATAGAAACTTCTGCCAACTTTCTCGTCTGGCCTGTCGGCGCGTTCGCCTGCCTTGGGATTTACTTTTTTAAAGTTGCTAAGATTCTCCGCAGTGGGAGAAGCGCATAGCAACCCCCACACCCTGTTCTGTTTTTTACGAGCGATCCTACAATTGTCGTTCCACCACGGGACACGGCGTTTGCACGCCAAACCAGTTACTTCTGATATGCATTTAGATGCGACATCTATTATGAAGGCTGTAAAGAACTCCACAGCAGCATCAATTCCTAACAAAGACGTGTCAGCCCATGAGATACTAGTAAGAGATCGAAATTTACCCCAATCAGCTGTCTCAATCTTCCACCTAGGAGCGTGTGGTGGATATTCGTTTTCTTCAGGTAATCTTAGCAGTATAGGGAAGTGGTCGCTGCCGTAAGGGTTGTCGGTAACTTCCCATTCAAGTTCAGGCAGTACAGACGGGGAGACTATGCTAAGATCTATTGAAGAATAGGTTCTGTTTGCAAGAGAGTAATATGTGTGTTCCTTCTTATTCAACAGGCACGCACCAGAAGAAAAAAACTGTTCAACAAGACGTCCTCGCGCATCTATACGAGGGTCGCCCCACAGGTAGTTATGTGCATTGAAATCGCCAAGAATAACATAGGGTTCTGGCAATTCATCTATAAAGGACTGAAATTCATGTTTGCTTAGTTTGTAATGTGGGGGTATATAAAGCGAGCAAATAGTGATAAGTTTGTTTAGCAGAACAACTCGAACCGCCACTGCCTCAAGGGCCGTTCGTAGCTGTAAACGTTGACATGCTATGCTTTTTTGAATTACAATTGCAACACCGCCCGATGATGCGATAGCATCATTGCGATCTTTGCGAAAAGTAACATACTGTCGAAGAAAGTTTGTATTTTGATTTTAAGTGTGTTTCCTGTAAACACAGCACTTTTGGATTGTGTTTATGGATGAGTTCTTGCACATCATCAAGATTCCTAAGAAGACCTCTGACATTCCATTGAATGATTTGTGTATCGATATTTTAAAGTAAATTGGTGCTGTGTTTACGGAAACGGAAGGGATGTCTTAGATTACAGAGCCCTTTCAAGGCCCTGTGATAGGGGTTTTGCCCTTTCTGAAGCGTTCGAGCGAGTCTCGGTGCTCCTTAGGTGTTTGGTGCGCCTTGAGGACAGGTGTAGTGTCCATTGCCTCCTGTGAGACGCTGGACAAGCGCTCTTGCGAGCGAGAGGTTTTCCGAGAGAGTCCTGCCCCGTAAGGCAAGACCCCTGCGCCGGAGGTCGATGGGGCTCCCTGAGGGATTTGGCTGCGCTGGCCGTTGCCAGCGCTGGAAGGGGCCTTGGAGGTTGGGGCAGCCTCGGCTGCGCCCACCTTAGGGGTCGATGGCCCGGTCTGCTGGGTTGGCAGAGCAGCGCTAGCTGCAACCGCCGCGGGGGCAGATGGAGTAGCTGCCGACTCACTGCTTGTGGGTCGGACAGCCGCCGGAGGCCGTTGTGACGCTGCCCCCTGACGCGCCACTTCGGCAAAGCTTTTCTTTGGCAGGTATGCTACCCGCCTGCGTGCCTCCTTGAATGAGATATTTTCTGTTACTTTGATCGTTACGATTTCTTTTTCTTTCTTCCAGGATGGGCACGACCGCGAGTACGCGGCGTGCTCCCCATCACAGTTTACACAGTGGAGAGGGTTCTCGCAAGTTTCAGTGGTGTGTTCATGGGCACTGCATTTCGCACATGTTTGGCGGCCCCGAAAGCTCTGCGAACTGTGGCCGAAACGCTGGCATTTGAAACATCGAAGCGGATTTGGCACGTACGGCCTAACACGGAGCTTGATATACCCAGCCTCGATTGACTCGGGCAGGACACTTGAACCAAAGGTGATTATTAAGTGCTTCGTCTGAATCTCTTTACCATCTCGCCTCATCTTAATTCTTCTGACATTGATTACATTTTGTTCGCTGAAGCCCTCCAGGAGTTCCGCTTCAGTCAGCTCAAGCAAATCATCATCCGACACAACACCGCGGGTGGTGTTCATTGTACGGTGCGGGGTTACTGATATGTGGGTCTCCCCAAATGACACTAGTTTCGGTAGTTTTTCATATTGTTTCAAATCGCGGAGCTCCAAGAGTAGGTCACCGCTTGCCATCCTGGACACTTTGTAACCTGGACCAAAAACATCAGTCAAGGACTTTGACACAAGGAATGGTGAAATATTTTGCACTGCTTTGTTTGGCTTTTCAGAGTGAATAACATGGAACTGGGGAAAATTCTGGATTTGGTGTACGAAAAACTGAAATACATCTCCGGTGCGCCCTCGTTTCTGAGGGCGATCAGGAAGTTTGGGGAAAGAAGTTTCCATGAAGATATATAAAAATTCGGCAACAGCGCCGACCGCCCACCACGGAGCCCAACGAGGGGACGCGGCAGAGCTTGCATGCAAGTCTGCACGACGCCAGTCGTACGCCGCCACTATAACCAAATATGGTGTACCCAAGGTTGGATAGCCACACAGGGTTAACCCTTGCCGCCAAGAAGAAGGAAGTAAATAGAAGAGAGAAGGAGACAGGAAAGGCGGAAAGTAAGGGAAAGACGAAGGTTGTAGGAAGAGAGAGACAGGAAAAGGCGACTGCCGATTTCCTCCAAGTGGGTCAGTCTGGAGGTGCCGTCTATTCTTTAAATGAGGTATACTGAATATTCAGACGATCTTTTTTTTCTTTCCAGCTATTCATCAGGTATACTGCCAACAAATATTGATAATTTCACTCTACAGGAACAAATTCTTATTAGATAAGGCAAGTTTGATGTTCAATAAGAGTGCATAAAATGTGACAAGGACATTGAGACAATCAAACAAAACAGAAAAACGCCACTGTATTAGTGGTGTTTATTCAAATATGAAAATTATGCAAGGTATGTCGAAAAGAAGCTAGTTTCTTAATGTAGAAACTAGCGGCAATGCATCAAATGGTGAACACAGCAGCAAGATTTGTTATTGCTCATGCCACACAACAACTGTAATACCTCCATATTTCACTATGCTAAATATTTTGTAGTGATGTTCCACATATAAAAGCAGAATGTTGAAGCACAATGCTGCAAATGAAAATGTGTGTGAAAAGTGCTTTTAGATAGTTCCCGAGTTGTCTATGTGCTGCAGTGCTCTACTGTCATAACTAATACTTTGGATGATTACTGCAAGTGCCTCGCCAGCTCTGAAGAAGCATGTTTGCAATGGAGAGGAGGCATAGCAAAAGAAAAACAAAGTAGCAAAGTAAGTAGCGATGAAAAGGTTCTTTAAAGGGACTGACAACTGTCAGAATGTGCTGCGAGACATTGATGGAAATGACATTACGATGATTTATAATTATAGAATCAATCACATTGTTCATGATTTAAGTAGGAATTATAATTTTAAATTGGCCAAGACCGTCTCAAAAATTGGTAAGTGGCAAGACCTGGCAATGAAATCTTGGTACATCAGATGTATTCTATGAGATTACCGTACGTAAGTCGACTGCTATTAAGTACAGCATAATTATTGCCCAACATTGCAGTTGGTATATTATTAGACACTCCCGCATTATTCTATGCTTCAGAAACCAAAACGAACTTGTGGCTACGGCAACACGCTGAACTCCGTATAACGTATAAAGGTATCGTTTCGTTTTCAATCTGATTGGTTTGGTTTTCACTGGTTAAATACCGAAGCAGTTAGACACGAAACTACTAAAACACGGAGCTATTATCGCAGAAATAATTTAACAATTCGAAAAACATGAATCGCAGGAACATCGACCTGATAAACAAAATCATACTTTGTTAAAGCTATGGCCACACTTGTCGTCTGCCTCCAACTAATGCTGACGTACAAAGGCTATCATGCTCACCTATCACCGTTTTCAGCACGCTTCCAGTGAACGGCTACATCCTCACTGCAGATAGAAAACTTCTGATAAAAAATGAACCACAGCATTTTCTGCATTAGCACTTCATGATTAGACACTGACTGGTAAGCTTTCCATTGCACTAAAAAAAAAATGGGTACCATGAAAATTGGTTGTCAGTCCCTTTAAGGAAAGAAACAGATTTGCTGGCTCAAGTAACCCCAAATCTGATCCCATATGAATGCGTAAGCTATTTGAAAAGAACGGAATAGCTGCCACTGCAATTAAGAGGTAAATAAACCTGCCTGCTATTAGATGTCAGTGATTTCATGTTTGCCGAAATAATTAAAAAAAGTGCTATTGTCTGTTATCTCAACGTCCCCACATGACATTTCTTTTTGTGCATAGCCTACCTATCAATTAATAAGCCAGTCGTATAGATGTCTTGTAGTAGGCTAAAGCTTTCCATTTCAATGAGTGTCCTGCTATGATTATTCTAGGTTCTGGTGTATATATTCAGCTGTTTAAAAAGCAAGAAAATATGTATCTTGGTTCAAGGAATTCAATGTAGTAGTGTTAGCCTTGTGCAGACTGCCAACTCACCGTTTTAGGAGTCGCATGGCTTCATCATAATCAATTTGAATTCCAAGCTTCTGGAATGATGTCCTGATTTCATTTGCATCAAGTGAGCCTTTAGCAGCAAAAAGAATTAGGAAAGTAACTTCCATGTACCATGAGGACAAAAAATTTTCATTGAGTTGGTGACTTACCATCACTGTTTGCATCAAGGCTTTTAAAAACCACCATCAAATTCTTTTCGTGTTCTATGATGTAGTGCACAAACTCTGCAAAATCCACAGTGCCATCCTTTCCAGTGTCTGATACCGTTATGAACTTCTGTGCCAAAAATGAAAAAAAAAAGAAACAGATAGAGGAAAAAATTGAAAGGTAATTAACAAAGCAGCACATATAATGTGTTTAATTGACACAATACAACCGCAAACTTAAATGTATGTACGTGTAACTAACATCACTGATTTGCTCCGCAAACAAATGAAAAATAGCGAGCTTACTTATCATTTACAGCATAAAACATTCCATGCCTCTAGCTAAATCATTAGTGAAATGCGCTAAGCAGTAAAGCTATGTGCGTAGGAGGAATATATTCGGCCTTGCAAGTACGCGGCACACCGGAACCGATACAGCACTGTACGCTCGAGTAAACTGCAGTCACAAAGTGTAGCTGTTTTTGCACGCTTCCTTGTCGATACCTAAGATCTATCGATCGCAACAACAAAAAAGAGGCACACAACAATACATCAAGTGTGTGACAACGTTACAAAAACGGAACAAATTATCTAGGCAAAAACAATGCAAGCGACACACAAGTTGGCGACTGGGAAGAAAGCGAGGCATTCACATCGGTCTCTTCTGAGTCGCTTAGTCGGCCGTGGCACGTTTTCTGCAGTGCTAGCGCCTTTTTTACGTCACCATAAGTAGCACCGTATATCTCGTAATCATTTCTGTAGAAATTAGGAACCTTGAACACGCAGCGAGCGCACGCATTCTTCGCGGCGCCCTTACCTTGGACAAAATTGCGTGCAGTGGGACATTGGACACTGACCTCTACACTTCCAGGTGAATGCGGTAGTCCCAGTTTGCGCAAGCCAGTGGTAAGATCAGTGATGTCAATTCGACCATCTTCGTTGACGTCTAACTTTCTGAAAAGCTTCTCTAGTCGCTCCTCAACCTCTGTCGGCAGTTCAGGGTAGTAATGCGGTGGATGCTGCTGGGGTTGGCCGTTTTTTGGCGCGCCATTCGCTTGTAGTTTCATGTTTGTCGCTAGCACATGGCGCCTTTATCGAGGTTCCAGCCGGTCAACGAATGAATGAATGGATCCCACCTTGCGAGACGCGGGGACACGGCTGATTAGCTCGACACTGCGGCACACGCACGGCGCTTCAGACGACGGCAGTTTTGCTGTTGGCATTGGACTTCTTGAAACGCTTGGTAGGGCTGCATTAACATTTCCTGAAACTGCACGAGAAATGCATTTCAGAAAGGCTGGCTCACCACATTGCTACCGTCGGAACCCATGAAACGTCACGTTTCGTAGCCGACAAAACGTTAAGGGCCGAATGTCTGCTTGCCACGATTTCTTGCTTTCGCCGCTACGCCGAAGCTGTCGCTTGTGGCGCAGATAATTCCTTTACTATCAATATCATTCCAACGATTCCAACATAATCCACTCGTTTCGATTTTGAAAGTAAATGGCTGGTGTGATTTGTACAATAAAGTATCTTGCACGCTCTTTTGAAAACTAAACAAATTATAAAAAGAACAAAATATATCTATTACGCGCAATGAACGTTTAGAATCGGGACGCAAGTACGGGTTGTTTGCTTTTTGTTGTTAGCGTTTTCTCTTCACGCCATTTTTTTCTCCTGGCCCTGGCCCTATCTGGCGCCCAACGTCTGTCCTGACTGCCGCGCGGTGTTGTTTTGAACGTTTCGCTGTAAGTTTCAAAGTGATCATTTTTTCTTATGACGTCAATAGCTATACCCGTAAGTTGTTGAAATCGGAGGTCTGCGACGATGTCACGTAAAAGTATATATAGCAAGGCAAAGGAACCGGCAGGCATTGCTTGTACAGAACGCGCGTACGAGAGAAATTGTCTGCGGAATCTATTTGATTGCGCATCCATGTATGCATGTTTCCCATTATACAAGGAGTAATGTTCTTTTGCAAATGGGGCATGGTGATGTAGGTGTGGAAGATACTTATTTGTAGGTGGTTCAAAGTTTCGGTTTTATTGCTGGATAGAGGTGCTGCGCCACAGCGTTCAACCGGCAGAATTTTAATTCGGCTTTAGTGGCGTGTTTTTTACTTTCCTTCTTTCCTTTCTTCTGACCTCTCTGTTTCTTATTTAGGCTTTTGTAGCTGAAAGTGTGCTGTTCACTGCAAGCGAAATGTGTGCGCCTCTGCGTGCTCTCATAATGAGTCACACGTGTGCTACGCGCTATTACAGCATATTGCCGAACCGATTCAATTTTGAGGGCGTTCTCTGTCTGTCAGCTCTTATTTAAGGTGCACGAATTATCAAAGAATTTGCAACTTCTATTTGTGTCTCAATGCTTGCAGGAAGCAAACTATTTTATGAGGCGTGGCGAGGTCTGGTTATGTTTGGTGCCGTCTATGATAGGAATTACTGTTCTTGTATTTTAGTAAATCGGTCCTTTTGCGAAATTACGTAACGCATCGGGTTCAAATACCGGAATGACGCGAACAGTAGCACGTATAGCCACCACTAAAAAGTGCTGCGTACTTGTCCTAGAAATACCGAAGTATATATGTAGGAGGCCATGCTTCATAGACGAATACGGTGTGTAATATGGCACAATGTTGTTACACATAAACTCGGCAGCCTACTTTATTTTTTTTAAATATTTATAAAGTTGTATGCAAAGTTAAGGAACAATACATAATACAGACACAAAGTGTACTATGTTGAGTCTTTTGCTTCAGAGTCGAGAATCTCCAGAGCAGCATGACATCGTTCAGCTTTTTCTTTAATGCCATAGCATGTGATCATTTAGACAGACTTATTCTTGTATAATTGTTCTGTCACACAGGCACTTTAGTGCATTCTTGGGTTGATGCAGGCAAAGAGCTTCTGCTTTCTTGGATCCTCTTAGAAAAGTTTCAGTGCACATGGAACTAATTAAGTACTAGAATGTGCCTGTATAACACTGGCATAAAATTGAAACTGAAAACCAAACCCCATTACACTTTAAATTGCCACAGTGCTTGTGGTGAGATAGCTTACTCGCTAAATTAGTTCGCACAGTTCAAAAAATATACATATGGCTCAATGGCATCTAAGTTTTGGTGAGTCAATAATGCTTACAAATGGAAAGGATAAAAAAAAAGGTTACAGAGCTAAGCAGACGAGGACGAAATAAGACACAAACGACATATATGGGTGCCATATAAAGGTAAATGGCATAACGGTGAAGCTGCAGTGGCAGCGTTATCGTTGGCAGCTTTACCATTTGTGTCTCACTTGGTCCTCATCTGTTTAGCGCTGTAACCTTTGTGTTTAAGTCATGAACAGACCAACTCAGCAACAAGTTTTGGAAATAACTAGCTGGAGTGGATACATCGCCACTATAATTATAGTGGCACAGAATGTATCTAAGGCGAATAATGTGGAAGCTCTTGAAGCGATTAGTAAAAATTGTTCCATATGTACATACATTACTGTGATGCCTTCTGCTAGTGCTTCAGTGGCATGTGTGTTTTAATCATACATGAAAAAATTAGACCAAAAAAACCTTGTTTTATTGTATTACTGACATGACTGACATGATTAATGAAAACATAGGGAAAGCAATTCAATTTTAGGGGGTGTGCTTGAGTTTTACAAGGCTACACAGTGATGCGAACAGCTGAAAACACTGGATTTAGTTTTAATGTTGAAAATTTTACCAAGTGAATGATGTCTTTAGAACCAAACATTGAGATTTCTTGCGCCCGGTGTGTCATGGCCAAGTTGGTGGTCCCTTCCTCTTGTGTTAAACAATGGACAGTAAGCAGTGACAGCTTTACCCAGTCTTGATAGTAGAATTAAGTTGTTTCACATAATCTGTTGTACAGTAGACTTCTGTTAGTTCGAATCCGGTTTGTTCGATTTTTCAGTTAATTCGATCCCGACTGAAGGTCCTTGCCAGCACCTATGTATTTGAGTGTGTCTACCAACTGGGAAAGCCAAGAATTCTTGGGGATTTTGAATAGTCTGGAAATACTCGAGGAAAACTCGGGGAATTTATGCTTCCATCAGGGAAAATTAGCTTTCATTTTATTGAAAGGGAACGAAAGTCGTCCTACTGCTGGCTCGAGTAAAAGACAGGAATCATGTCGGGAATTCTCTTTTGACGCTGTGTCGTCAGCTGGAGGAGTTGCCAGTGTACAGTCAACGGCTGAATTTTGGGAAATTCCCGATAATGCGGACAGCTTTGCGGCAGCACCACATGCCCCACAGGCACCCTGCAATGAAGTTTGCCTGTACATCTCACGCCACCTAGCAGTGGCAGTGAGCACCCGTGAGTAGGCCCTCACTGCCATTTCACCATTTCCCGTGGTGTGCTCAGGCCCGCCTGAAAGCCTGCATTTCCAATTTTGCAATGGCTACACTGCAGCCTCTTGGCAACTCCACTTTGAGAAGTGTGAACAAAAAGAACAAGTGCAGATACTGCTACGTTAAAGATTGTCACAACCACAAACGGGATGTCAGAAAACCGGTGGAAGCAACCCAGCAGCTGAAATGGATTGGTGCGGTACATGTAGCTCTTGTGAATTTCTATTAAATTAACTTAAGGCGTAAATGCAAAAGGAAAGAAGAAGAAGAAAAAAAAAACCAGCAGTGGCATCCCTAAAAACAAAGCGACAACTGCAGAAAAATGCGTGAACTGATTCCCGCGATTGTAAATTAGCTTAGATAGTTGTTTAGCTTCTCTCGATCCAAAACGAATGCGCATTGGTTGTTACATGTCAAATCTAGCTTCGTAAGCTTTCCGTGCTGGAGCTTTGTATGCACTGTCCTTTTTGTGCACCGTGCCAACGTGCAGCTTCTTTTTGCGACAAGCTCAAGATGCGACTGTTGGAACCGGGCTCATTCATATTGATGTTTTCTCGCGTTTAGAACAACAGAACTAAGGAAGGAGGGCACCACAGCACACATCAAGTATTCGCAAATTAGCATTTCTCTCGCGCACACTAGTGCACATGTGTTCAGTCTTCACATTCTTTAGTCGCATTGATTGCTCTCTATTATGTTTCAGCAGTGATGACCTCTCACATTCGAGCCCAAACGAGCATGCCAGAATACAGTCGAGGCACTTTGTCAACGGAGAAAAAAGCACTTACCTGCCAATTTGCCAAAACCTATACAATTGTGAGGTGCAAGACATGCTCCAAGTAATGAAGCTACAAATGACAGTTGAAAAACGTCCACGGCCGTATTTGTTCACTTAAGTGGCATAAAATAATGATTTGTCAACTTTGAGTTCGATGTCGTAAGCATGCTTGCTTTGTTGTGACAAACACTTCGCGAACTGTGGTGGTTGCTTAGTGGCTATGGTGTTGGGCTGCGAAGCACGAGGTTGCAGAGTCGAATCCCGGCCACTGCGGCCACATTTCGATGGGGGCAAGATGCGAAAATACCCGTGTACTTAGATTTAGGACCACGTTAAAGGTCCCCAGGTGGTCCAAATTATTCCGGAGTCCCCCACTACAGCGTGCCTCATAATCGGATAGTGGGTCTGGCACCTAAAGGCTCATTCACACCGGCGACTGACAGTGGTCGCATGACCAAGTTGGTCGCAAGGCAACCAGTCGCAAATGGTCCCAAATGGTCACTTTTCTTGAAAAGCGACCATTTTAGGCCAATTGCTCGCTGCTCGATTTTTCAGTCGTGCAACCGTGGTCGCAAACTGATAAACCAATCAGCGGCGCACCGGAAGTGATCTTTCATGTGTCTACATCTGGCCTGCTCCCGCGTCGCGGCGAATTTTGCATAGATTCCGAGAGTTCTCGCTGAGAACGATAATCTCCGGGATTGCGACTTGCGGGTCGCGCTCAGCCGGGCTTGCCGGTGTGAACATCAGTCGCCTTCGGTCGTGAGTCGCGAATGGTCGCACGACCTCCTCAAGTCGCTGGTGTGAATGAGCCATAAAATCCCATAATTTAAGCACTTCACTGCAATGTTCGTGCAGTTTACTTCTTCTTTGACACTACATACATGGTTGTAGTCGTAAATTTAACATCCTTTCTCAAGCGTTGGTGGTCCAAGATGGGCCTCGATCACTTCGCCGCCTGACCATTGGAGGTAGCCCGTAGAGTCAACGTATAAGAACGTCTGGAATTTTGGACGCAAGAACACTTCGCTGTCCGATTTTCCGGAGGTTTTGCTGTGACCGCAGGGCCACGACGGCATTAATCAAAGCCAACACTGCCGTTTTGATTATCTCACCGCCTCGAACCAGCACGCAGAATCGCTGGCAGCCGTAGCCACCACTGCGGCAGCGCAAGGCTTAGCTGCGTCGACGTTCGCTATTAAGGTTCTTGCCATTCGGTGCAGTGTTTTTCATTGAAAGAATTCGCTGCTGTCAGTAATGGCACCGAATCCGCCTCTGTAGACCTCGCGATTGGCTTCGAAGCTTAGAAAGCATGCTGTGTTGTGTAATGCTGGTTTTCGAAAGGCAGCTTCGGCTCGGTGAAGCGTATGTGAAGTATTGCGGTGAAGCTTAACAAGCGTGGGAAGGGGCAATTGTCACGGGACGCAGTACGCATTCCATAATTATACATGCGTGCACCCGCCGTCTTCTGTCGCAGTACGAGCACCAATATGCCTAATAAGTGCACTGGCAGGTCTTAGAGCGTTTTCGGACTTGCCTGTGATGATTTGAGCCCTTAAGGGCAGTAATAGACATGCATTCATTTTTTCGGACATTTTCATCGCCCTAGGGAGTCCGAATAATCGGACGTTGTCTGTACAACTGACCAAGAGGATGCTTCAAATGCTCAGTAAGCCAAATGCGCGGCGGAAAGAGGACAAGAACAGAAATGACCGTTGCATTGAGGAATGATCGGAAAAGGAACTGTGCTGCTTCTTCTTTGAAGGAGCTTGAGCTCAAAAAGCAAAGTGTTGGCTTATGCAAAGATGCAGGTGACCCTCATCCAAACCAAAATAAACTCTTGAAAGCAGTGAAACGCAAAGTGGAGGCATTGTGCACGAGCTGAGAGTATGTGAGGACAGTTGAGGTTGACTTTCCAGCTGCTGAGAAAATCTCACTTGTAACAAAGTTCGGACCTTATACCAATGATCTTACTATCACTTGATAGAAATAGCTCATTTTCGCAAATATTTGCTTCTGTATGCATCTCTTTTCATAATTGAATATGCTTGAAATTTGTGGGCATTTTACTATGCCCTCCTTTCAGTTAAACACTACTCCTTACTATTCAAACTGGATTAAGTTTTTTTTTTATTTTTAAAAATGCCTACTTGAGAGTGACAGCATCGGGTGACGTGATGTCAGCCTGTCTTGACATAAATTAAAGTTGTGTGTCACTCAGGCAAAACCTGTAAAACTCGGGAGAATTTGAAAATGTCCACTTGGTAGACTACCTGGTATTTCTACGATCCCAAACTTTCGTTATTTCGATCCTGAAATTGGCTTCACCGGATTATTCAAACTTGATCAGTCAGCATGCATGTGCCTGCCTGACCACTATGGTGACCCCAATAGCATGCCCTCTAGTGGCAGTGTCTGTCTCATGGAGCTTAGGGGACAGTGAATGCATTGAACATGTCAACTTTTCTGTGGAAAACGTCTATTTTCGGTCTCACTATGAAGATTTCGAAACAGGAACCATAGCTCACAATGTCTGATTTTAGTATTTACCCGATTATAGCACATGCGTTTCTCTCAAGAAAATTGGGCTAAACATTGCCAGCATGGTGCAATTGGATACGAAACTAAAACTGCCTTCGCAGTGTGTTTGCTTTACAGATTAACATGGATATATTGCAGTCTAGCAGACTTCTAATACGGGTGTCACACGCCGCACTTTCGATCGCAATCAAGCCCGATCCGGATCGAATTTCTCGGTCACGATTGGTTTCTTTGCGTAAGCTACAAAGAAAAAAAAAAAGTGGTCGTGTGACACCATTATAAAAGAGTCCGTGCAGTGGTGAAGCTGACTTTAGATAACTGACTGCCATTGTGCAACATGTATTAGATTCTTGTCCATTTTTCTTGCTAAAAATTGGGTGCACATTAGATTTCTACTTTGTTTAGGAACTTTAATGTAATTACTATGGTAGTTTTCTACTTTGGGCTCACAGAAATTGGGTGTGCATTTAATCTGGCAGCCTGTTAGGATCAAGCAAATACTGCCAAATGAATTAGCAGTGTTTGGCAATTCTTCTGCATCTTGTTTACGTTGACCCATTGGATAATTCAATCAATTTTGTCGGTCCAATCAGGTTTGAACAGGGTGTCTACCAATCGGGAAAACCGGGAAAACTGGGAATTCTCAGGGATGTTGAATAGTCTGGAAATACTCAGGGAAAACTTGGGGAATTAGTGCTTCTATCAGGGAAAATGATCCAATTTTATTGAAAGGGAATGAAAGTCGCGGTAATGGTGGCTCGAGTGACAGAGAGGAATTGTAACGAATCGTTTTTGATGCTGTGTCGTCGGCTGGAGTTGCCAGTGTGCAGTCAACGAATTACTTTCTGGACGCCCGATAATTCGGACTACTTCGCGGCACCTCCACGTCGTACCCCATAGAGTCGGTGTTTAAGAACGTCTGAAATTTCGGGCGCAAGAACCCTTCGCAGACCGATTTTCCGGACTTTTTGCCGTGACCGCAGGTCCGAAACAGCAATCGAAGTCACCACCGGCACTGTCGCAGGCAGACCCTCTGGCAGCCGTAGCCAACATGGTGCCAACGCTAGGCCTAGCAATGGCACCGACTCCACCTTTGTGGTCGTCGCGATTGGCTTCGAAGCTCGGAAAGCATGGCGCATTGCATAATGTTGGTTCCCGAAAGTCAGCTTCGCCTCAATGTAGAAATATTGCATGGTGAAGCTTAACAAGCGTGGGAAGGGGCAATTGTCACGGGACACAGTATGTATTCAATGAGAGCAGCATTCCGGGCAAGTTGGTAATCCATTACCCAAGTATTATTGAGCAATAAAAAAGACACGGACGTAAGAGAAGAAGAACACACACCAAGCGCAAGCTTTCAACTGTGGAGTTGAAAGCTTGCGCTTGGTGTGCGTTCTTCTCTTACATCTGCGTCTTTTTTGTTGCGCAATAATACTTGAGTATGTATTCCTTAATTATACGCATGTGCACTCACCATCTCCTGTCACAGTACGAGCACCGATATGCCTAGTAAGTGTACTGGCAGGGCCTCAGAGCTTTTTCACATGTGTCTGTGGCGATTGGAGCCCTTAAGGGCATTAAAAGACATCCATTCATTTTTTTCGAACTGATCGATTTTTTGGACGTTTTCGCGGCCCCTAGGGAGTCTGAAAAATCGGGACGTTGACTGAGGACGCTTCAAATGGTATGGGGGGCGAATGTGTTGCGGAAATATGACGACAACAGAAAGGTCCTACGCATTGAGAAATACAGAAAAAAGGAAGCGTGCCGCTGCTTCTTTGAAGGAGCTTGAGCTCAAGAAACAAAGTGTTGGCTGACGTCAAGATGCAGGTGTCCCCCATATAAACCAACATGAACTCTTCAAAGCAGTGAAACGCAACACTGAGGTGTTGTGAGGGAGCTGAGAGTATATCGGGACAGTTAAGGTTGGCAAATACCAGCTGTTGAGAGAGAATCTCACTTGTGACAAAGTTCGGGCCTCATACCTATGAAATCAGTTGATAAGAAATAGCTCATATTCTAAATGATTTGCTTCTGTAGGCATCTCCTTTTTATTCATATTTGAGACTGTTCAACTCAATTTGCAATGGGTTTTACCATTTTTTTCAAAGATATTTTATTCACTGTGCATTTTACTAACCTCTCGCTTCTTTTTTTATGAATAAAATAAGCACTACTCCTTACTATTCAAACTAGATGAAGTCACTATTCGAACATGACTAACCCTTTGAGGGTCGATTTTTTTCGCCATATGCGACCGCCCAGGGTAGTTTCTTTTTATTGCAGATTTCAATTCTTCTTAGGGACTTATTTCAAAAATATTTACCGCAATTTTTCTAGGGTGACTGTAAAGTGAGAAAAAAATATTTTACATTGGTATATATGTACTCTTCATTCATAACAAAAAAAAAAAAAGGAAATAAACTTTTAAGTATGACAAATTTGATGCATTTTTATAGACATAGTTCAAGGCCTTGAAAATGCGCACGCGAGAATATTTCGCAAGGCTCAAATGTTCCTGCTCTTACACTAATATCTAATATGTACATCCATAGCATAATCGAACTGCCAGGTGCGTGCACTCAGGAAAACTGTGTGGTTCTGTGCCCGTCGAAAAAGCACAACGTGTGACAAACTTCCGCTAATCTTCATCATATCGCCAACCAGGGGCAATTAATTTTCGCAAGTGCCAAAAAAAAAAAAAAAAAAAGCAATGGAAACGCATGCATGCCAGCATCCTTCCTATGCGCACCCCTGTGAGCACTAAACGAGCGACAAATAGGCGGTCGCCCTTTGAGCGATTACTAAGGAGATAGCCATCTGTTTTGCAAGCGCAAGATGCCGAAACTGCCCGCGAAAACAAAACCCGAACCGCCATCTCTCCGCATGCGCGCGAATGTGCGAGCGGTAGTATATAGACGCGCAGGAACGAACTAGCGCTAAAACAAACCATGCAACGAAAACTGAGAGAGGGAGGTGCGCGGAAAAAATTCCCTGTATTCCCACATAGTGGCAGCACATGACAGAAAAGAAAAAGTGAGGAAATTGGCGCGCTTTTTAAACGTACAGACGGCGTCGTAAATATACGGCATCGACCCTCAAAGGGTTAAGTAGTTCTTTTAATTTTTTAAACATGCTTACTAGGGAGTGACAGCATCGGGTGACATGGTTTCAGCCCGTCTTGTCATAATGCAAAGTTCTGTGTCACTCGGGAAATATTGCAAAGGCACTCAGGAAAAACCTGGAAAACTCAGGGAATTTGGGAATGTCAACTTGATAGACATCCTGTTGAATTAATGGAAGTTGACTGTAGTATGGTATTGCTGGATGGTATTGCCTCTGAAGAAGTCCTACTGAGACCAACCTCTGTGAAAAGCTATTACTCGAGCTGTGGCGCATTCAAAGCATGCAGAACAGCAACAGTCATTTCCAGGGTAACCTCTGTGCTATACGTGTTCACTGCTTGCACTTATGACAAAGAGGAGAGAGAGGCAACACAAAAGTTTCCTTTACTGTGGTGCCACTGCTGCCCCCTGATCTAGTCACCCTTTCTCTCAGCCGCCAACCATACCAGAAAAACAGCATACCAGCCTGTGTGAAAACACCTCCCTTTCTTTTGAGGATCATCTATAAAGCTGCACTGCATTCCTTCTGCCATTTAACCCCAGCAAGGAGCCAAGTAGGGCCTAAAACTTTCGTTATAAGGAATCACCATTTTCAGTTGGATGCATTCACTTAATAATTAATTGATCCAGAGAGGTAATATTGTTTTGTGTTTCCAGGTTGGTTTTGCACTGATTGCATAGAAGTGCTTTAAGAAATAGAGAAATTGTTTTATGTGTAAAAACAATTCCCCACTATGAACTTGAACTGAAAGGAGTCAAACCTTTGAACCCTCTAATGTTACCATGGTTGAAATAGGCAAGAATGAACTTGAGGCACACAAAGGCCAAGTGAGCCATTTGTGATCTGCTCTCATCAGCAGGCTCATTAAATGTTGCACACATGCTACGTGGCATTTAATCGAAACTGTTATCTATAGGTGAAACTAGGAGAAACAGGTTCTCTTTGCACTTGCTCATTGGTAAGACAGCCACTGTGCTGAAATTTTTATAAATGGTGACCAATTATTTTGTAAAGGGATAAAAATGAAATAGTAAAGGATGTTTGAGTGCGGCACTTTCACATCCCCTGATGTTTTTCCTGCATGGCTTGTGCCTCCTGGCTTTCAGCTTTCCTGCGTAGCACAAACACGGCAGAGGAAGTTGACGTTGTAATTGCAGAGGAATACAGGAGATTCATTATGACAAGAGATGGTGTGAATGTTTTGATGCTAACACTATTACGACATTCGGGTGCATGGGGAACTGCCTTTCTCCTTTTCGGTTGGAGGACACTTGCGTGCAGGCCGACTGCACGCTTGTTGGTTCGTTCTGCAGGATCAAGCCCTGGAGGGCTTATTGGGCCGCCGTTTCGGAGCGATGCCTTTTCTCAATGCTAATGCTTTTTGGCACTTCTTGCGTTTGTGAGTGGCCAAGCGACATTCGTCTCCGGACAGAGCATCGCTTGACCACTCGTAAACTAAAGCGAGATGCTTGCAGCTTGCACAATAGCACCCCTAATCACTCTAATGCACCATTTGTGAGACCACACCCAGGAATGACTTAAGTGTCGGGCATGGGTAAACATTCATTCGAGATACTTTTGTGGGGATTTGAACCCTCACGATTCCTCATCATGGTTAATTCCTTGTGTATAGTTTGGCTAGCTGACATTCTTGTATGAAGATACAATAAATGCCATTGTATGTTTTCATTGCACTGGGTGTAGTGTCTCCTTTATTTATTGTAACATTCCTTTTTCTTCTCTTTACTCTTAGCCTCCATATTTCTCACAGCCACAGAACAGTTCAAGTGTCCACTGAGAAGTGAGACATTTACAATGTCCATGGTCCTTTTCATACTTCCTTGTGTCCTTATTACAACAACTTACTACTACTACTACTTAGTAGCCTGGCTACTTAGTAGTAGTCTCAGTAGCCAAAATATTGAGTTTGTTGCATCTTGTTATACACAATAAAATTGCAGAATTGAAGCCATTTAATGCTCAAAGCTTGCCCACCTAAGGAGTCCTACAACTAGAACCAATTTAAGTATATTTGTCTCCAGCTGTGAAATGAAATATGCTTTCGCATATTACGAATTACATTTATGGAAAGCCTACATGAAGCGAACAAACCATATTTAGCCAACAAACAATGAAGCAGCAGTAGTTGTGGGTTCGGCTCTCACCAGCAAAAATCTTCTTTCATTTCTCTTTTTCTTATCAGTCATGCATTTCAGTTCAAAAGCACTGGTAATTTCCCACATGCTATATCAGGCTCTATTATTTGTTGCCTTCGTACGTTCGTTATTAACAACAAAAAAAAAAACCTTAGTTACCTTGATTCTTTTTTGAAACTATAGAGGACATCTGTGTATGTTGTATGAAGTGTTTGGAGTCTGATCCCTCGAAGTTAGTGCAAGTTGGGGATTCCTATTGAGTGTACAAACTTTAAGCAGTGATTGGGTTCAGTTATACAATCGCAGCAGGCATCCTAAAGGGACTGTGAAATGATTTTGATAATTTTGTACAAATGCACCAAGTCAGAGCCAAGAGCCAAGTTTCATCATCAAGAGCCAAGTTTAAGTGCTCTGCCTAAACAGTGTAGTTTATTATTGGGTTTTAAACATCTGCATCACTATTGAATGCAGTGGTGCCACCCTTGCGATTTCAGCCGCTTTGTGCTCATTTTACGTAGGATGGCTGAGTGACGTCACTCAGGCAAATGATCCCCTTGTGACATCACTGGGAATACTTAATGCATGCCGCTTCATTTGGCTTATTTTAGTAAAATATGTATACATAGTCATTTTGTGCCCGTAAAAATAAAACTTAAATTCAATAAATGCCGACATTTCTTCAAAGCAGTTGAACAATGCCACCTCAAAATGCAGATTGCCTGCTACAGCTTTGGTCTGTGCACATGAATTTGTGCACACTATTAAGGGGAAAAGTGTAATGAGTTCATGTCGAAAGGCTGGGCTTTGTGGAAACTTTGCGAGGATTCACAGGGGAAGGAAAGGGAAGAGATGGAACGCTACAAAAAATAACAATAGTGCAGTGGCTATGGCAGCTAATCGATCTTGGACAAGTTATCTCGCATGCACATCAATGCAGTGTGGTGTTTTCTGGCCACAGAGAAATTGATGGCACCAGTGTTCTGCGCTGCTCATCCTTTTGCACTGCAGGTGTGTGCAGGGAGTAAACTGCAGTGATATTATGTTGTAGAAAATGCGAACACTGCATGTAAGTTTCATTTTGAGGCCACTATAACAAGAAAAATTGCATCGCCAGGAGATACGAGTAAACTCTGTTCAACTCAACTGAAAGTAGCCGACACTAGCATCACTGTATGACGTGGTGCCCAAGGAGGCAGGAAAAAACTATAGGGGGAATGTTTAAGCACTTTTAACCAATTTAATATAGTGTGCTAGCATAAAATGTTTTTGAGAAAGCATTCGGTGAAATATGCTCTCGATATGCAAAACCATTCAGTATAACATAAGCAATTGTACAAACTGACACCTACCTTTGGGCAGCATGAATTAGCATTTTGTCTCAGATCCCTCATCTTCATTAATAGGGTACAGTCATTACTAAAACACTTGGTGTAGCTAGGGTTGTAGCTTTTGTTGGCGTGATCGTGGGGATTGGCACTTAGTGTGCCATGTGCAAAGGAGAATGGAAAATAAAATGGAATGTTACAAAATCTGACCCAGATTGTTTTTGTTTTTAATTCTATTAGTTGTATTTGTTTGGTTATACAGTGTTTATATACAGGATGTTTCATGTCACTGGAGCCAAACTTTAAAAATATGCAAATGCCACGTAGCTTGTCTGAACCAGGGTAATGTTCGCTGTCGCTTGGAGATACGCTGATACTTTTTCTGCATTCCATCTAATTAGTCTTAATTAATCAATCAATCAATTTCTCAATTATTATGATTGGATGAAAAGTGTAAATAAAAAAATTGTACAGCAACATAAAAAACTACCAATACAGCTTTCTGTTGCTCAATATGTGCTACATAAAAGTTTTTCTCTGAGTGTGAAAGAAGCCCACGAATACATCCAAAGTGCCTTGAGCGGCCAGTCTTGATAAGGTCCACAGAAGATAGGGCTCACAGCAGCTAGGCGAATTGACCTTCGTGCTGCCTCTCGCTTTAACATGAAGACAGTGCACATGAAGCTATCAGTACTTGGTGCACTCTGTCCCCATTGCAGATTGCTTTCAATATAGGGTCCGCGCAGCTACGCCATACGCAGCCACACTGGAGTACGGTTGATAAGGGTTCGGCGTTGATGGATAAGGCACTAAAGAGTGATAACGGCTTATAATGATCGAACTGTTATCAGCGCACCTGGCGCCGCAACCTGCAGTAGTTTGCTTGCATCATCAGTTCACCTTGTGTTGCCATCCGTCGGCAGCAGTTGGTTTCACCGCGCGCCGTTGTTTATACTGGCTGGATCAAGTTTCATAACATTGATAATGACACTGGGCTGTGTGAAGATGAGCAAGTGACACAATGCTTACGCGTGCTTAGACAACTTCCAGAGGAGTTTCTCCGTGAATATTTGAAGTTTGGCCCAATTTGAGTGAAATGTCCTGTATAGAAGGCTTGATGTTTAAAAAAAAATGGCTTTAGTTTCAGGTTGCCTTTACAAGATATAACAGAATATTTTTTTAAGCACTTTCCAAATATACTGAAAATAATCATACCTAATTTCATTCCACATGTGCTGAGAAGCATAGGTGGAATGAAATAGGCATAGGTAGGAGAAGCATTAAGCATGACACTTAATGCAGAAATTGCACAAAAACTTCAAAACCAATAGTGCAAAATAATTGAATTTTTAGTGGATGTGAAAAGACAGTCAGCTTTTCTTTTCCATTTTGCTGGAATGTATAACTCATGGAGGCTACATTGAAAATAGTATGGTCTATAGTGCTCTGGATGAATTGCAGTGGTGAGCAGAGGCACTTCTGTATATTGGCATATATTTTAACATGAATAATATGCAGTATGTTAGAGCATAAGTTAACATGAAAAGTTGGAAAGACAAAATTGGCACAGCTGAACTTTCTTTTGTCAGAGGTTATATTCCTTTGCTTCTTTGTCCTTTGTACTCACCCTAAGTAGTTTTACACGCAATAAGCCATTATAAGTAATGTTACAAAAAAAGCTAAGACAATAACATGCATAATTGACACAGGAGCTGTTTCATGCTGTGTTAATGCTGTATGGTTTTGTAGATTTCTTGATGTTTAAAGGATTTTTCTTTTTGTACTCCTGCTTGCAGGTGCAGTCAAGCACTTTCATCATGATATTTTATTGTGAGTATTTGCATGCCACAAAGCACATCTCTTTCTTTACTAGCATGCTTGTTGCAGAAGAAAAAAAAAGTTACTGAAGTGACTATGTTCTTGCTGTTTCAGAGTTATGTCGTTGAGCAGTTCATGTTACTACACAAAAAATCCCATTATTGTGTTAAGTGGGCTGGAATAATAAACTAATACACACAGGTTTACGGAACACAGCAACAAAGGTCTGAAATTAACCAAATTATCACTTGTGCAAAATATTTTCCTGTGTAATGATCCACTAGGCTGACGATTTAAAACTGCATGTCCTGCCTGTTGTGGTTGGCAGTGGTTGGACTAGGGATCTTTCAGGCTTGAGCCAATGTTCCGACAAAGGAGGATGACTGACAATCTCCTTGTGGAAACCTTGGCACCAGTCTGACACATTTTTTTGTTTAGACCTCTGTTGATCACCTTGTGATCCTGTGAACTTCCATCTTGTTTGGATGAACCTTGCACAAAAAGTACATAGCACAAATGAGGCCGTTCATCCCACTGCCTCTTTCGAAATGGCACAGGCATAGGTTGCTTTGTAAATTTTGCTATTTCAACATAAGGATTTTCTAAGACTGGGACATGTTACTTGCCTTTTAGCAGAGGCTAGAGCTCATAATTATGAGTGGACATTGTATTCTATCTGTCCTTCACAAGAAACTGCTTTCGTTGGGTTTTGACTTCTCCTGTGACCTGTCATATAATAGGGCTGCAATTAGGCAAGGTCATTTTTCATGTGGCTCTTAGCACTTTATTTTTTGCTTCTTTCAAATGCAATATTACATTTGCATAATTCCAAAATGTAGAACACCACTTTGTATTCTAAAGTTGAGTTATTGTGTGTGGGACGGTCAGTAGAGGCAGAATGTTAAAGAAAGGCAAACAATTAACGACCAAGCACTGCTAAAACATACATTTGAGTATAAAGGCATTGCAAAAGGCTAGTTCATCAGGCAATGTTTGTTGTGGAAAAAAAAAAACATCAATTTATGACAAAAGCAATAAAAAGAACGGCAACACAAGACAGAGAAATACACATGACAGGTGCTGAACTAACAATTGACTGGTTTATTGCACACAGCAAAGAATAAAGACAAACATTCCGCCTGCGCGCGCACCCTCACGCTATTGGTATGTGCCACATCTTTCTGGGAGGCCGATTTCACAGTTGTGCAGGTTGATAGATGGGATGTAAATGCAATGTTCATGGTTTTTCTTTATGTGGAGAGCTTCAATGGTTTCACGTGCTTTTTGATCCACATGCCTGAAGGTGATGTGCTTTAAAAAAAAAAAATGTACGACAATGTGCTGACAGATGTGATGAAGGTGTGCCCTTTTCAATTTTTGTTTTGCTGGCTTAACTTTTTGTTAAAGCAGGTGCCAGTTTGTTAAGACAGGTGCCAGTCTTTCCAATGTACATCGTTTCACAAAACAAGGCAAATAAACATGTTGCGCAACCACAGATTAACAAATCACAGCACCCCCTCCCTCCCTGATTAAAAAATTAAATTATGGGGTTTTACGTGCCAAAACCACTTTCTGATTATGAGGCACGCCATAGTGGAGGACTCCGGAAATTTCGACCACCTGGGGTTCTTTAATGTGCACCTAAATCTTAAGTACACAGGTGTTTTTGCATTTCGCCCCCATCGAAATGCGGCCGCCGTGGCCGGGATTCGATCCCGCGACCTCGTGCTCAGCAGCCCAACACCATAGCCATTGAGCAACCACCGCGGGTAACCCTCCCTGATGTATCGTGCTCGACAGGAGACGGTGCGCTTCCTCCCCGCTTTCTCCTTTGCGCACATAAGACTGAGCCACCATCGTCGGCTCACCTGGCTCACCCATGCCCCCCCCCCCCCCCCCCCCCTCCAACCTCCCCCACGCTTTTACTCGGCATGTGGCGTGGTCATGATATTGTCGCCTTTGGACTTTATACTGAACATGAGGGCGACGGCGATGGCAGGAGTGTGCCTGGAGTGTCCATATAATTGCTATTGCAATAGTAATATAGTAAGAGTATCCGGCAACTGAAGCATCCCGTGGCTCATTACTTTCCGCATGAGAAGTAACAAAATCGAACTTTCGCCGTGCGATGATTTGCAGCACCGCAAAAATGTCTTTTTTTTTTTTTTTTTGTGGGCCGGGGGCATGGAAATAAAAACACAAAGGAAAGCATGTTGGCCACAATGGAATGCCTACTTTGGGCACCTAATGTGGCTACCAAAGGAATATAGAAGAAAACTTGAGACGCTTGGTCCACAGAGAAGCGTACGCATACTGCTCGGTATCCTACACCGGCGAGACAAGACTTTCGGAGAAGTTGCACACAAGTGAGCGTGTTGTAATCCGTCGAGTCCCCACAGTGATGGTGGCGAGCGACCATTGTTCCCTTTTCTCGTCTGCTAGTCAGAAAGCGTCCATAGCACTGCCAGGTGAAAATCCACTTGGCCAAAGAAAAACGATCGCGCACCGAAGTGCGCTTGGTGGTCGAGGCAACACGAGAAAACGTATGCGCCCGGCTGGCTCCAGCAGCCCGTGGGTAGCGAGAACAAAAAATTTGAAGACACTCAATTGTGCCCTCGCGAATACAGTAAACTCTCAGTTGTACGAACGTCGGTTTATCGAATATTTCAGAATAACGAACTTTTTAAAAATCCCCGGCAGTTTTCTTGTAGATTCTATGCAAAAATGTTTCACTTCAAACAAATTTCGGAACAGCAGAGTGGTGTCTACCAACCGGGAAAACCGTGAATTCTCAGGGATTTTGAGTAGTCTGGAAGAAGTCAGAGAAAACTCGGGGAATTTGGGCCTCTATCAGGGAAAATTAGCGGCAATTTTATTGAAAGGGTCGAAAGTCACGGTAATGCTGGCTCGAGTAACAGACAGGAATCGTAATGAATCGTCTTTGATGCCCTGTCGTCGGCTGGAGGAGTTGCCATTGTACAGTCAACGACCGACTTTCCAGATTCCCGATAATTTGGACGGCTTCGCGGCACCGCCACGTACCCCATAGAGTCAACGTATCAGAATGTGTGACTTTTCCGACGCAAGAACTCTTCGCCGTCCGATTTTCCGGTCGTTTTGCCGTGACCGCAGGTCTGAAACGGCAATAATCAAAGGCACCACCGCTGCCGTTTTGATTACTTCGCCACCTCAAACCGACACTCTCGCACGCAGATCTGCTGGCAGCCGTTGCCGCCACTGCGGCAACGCTAGGCCTAGCTGCTTCGACGTTCGCTATGAAGCTTCTTGCCGTTGGATGCCGAGTTTTTTATTGAAAGAATTAGCTGCTGTCAGCAATGGCACGGACTCCGCCTTTGTGGTCCTCGCGATTGGCTTAGAAACTTGGAACACACGGTGCGTTGCATAATGCCGGTTCCTGAAAGTCAGCTTTGCCTCTGTACAGAAATGTTACTTGAAGTATACGCAAAAGTATTGCAGTGAAGCATAACAAGCGGGGGGAGGGGGTATTGCCACGGAACACAGTATGTATTCCTTAATTATACACGCGTGCACCCGGTATTTCCTGTCACAGTACTAGCACTGATATGCCTAATACAGTCAACGAACGATTTTTCGGACCCTCTAGGGAACGTAAAAACGTCCGAAAATTCAGGCAGTCCGAAAAAATGAATGCATGCAAAAAAACGCACCCTTTTTATTTTTTCTCAGATCTAGAAGTAAAGGGCGAAGTAACAGGCTTCCGAAACCCTGCCACAGCATCAGTGAACTGGCTATAAAAAGAGGCGTTCAAAAACTCTGTATGCAGCCGACTGCCGGTTTATTATGTACATGTGCATCGTCGGGCAGGCGGTGTTATTGCTGCAGTGGCTTGAAGAACTTGTTCATTGTTGTTTTGACGGCGTTCCGGTTGCATGCGATCATATTCGCCTCGATCTGAGCAAGGGTCATGTCAGCACTGTACACCGATGAAAGAGTCAACAGTGCTCGCGTCAACTCGGCGCCTGTAGGTGGCGCAGGCATTGGCTCCTCATTTTCAACATCGGAGTCTTCTGAATCCCCCACAACCCGACGGACTATTTCCTCGTCAGTCAGTTCTGCGCGGAAGTCGAGCTCGTTGTCAGCGTCAACAAACTGTTCAAAAGTTATTTCCGTGGGTATGGAAACCCCAGCAGAGCGGAGGTCGTTGATCACGTCGTCCGACGGTACTGCTTTCCGCGCTTCGATGCCATCGGCGAGGACGACGAAGACGGAGTGGGCACCATCGAAGGCAAGCGAAATCCTCAAGTTGCGAACAGTGGAGTTCGCTCACGAGCGTCGAAGCACCTAGGCCTAGCGTCGCAGAGCACACTTGACACAACAGACAACCACACACCACGCTAGCCAAAACGTGGCCTGCGCAAACAAACAAACAAAATGGCGCCGCTCCGGAAACTCCGCCGGAGGCGGAAGTGCGGCGATGAACATAGCCAGCGTGGCCAGACCAAATCGGTGTGTGACGACTAGATTCGGCTAGTTGTGCTTCAAAGCGGTGATATGCTTCGGCTTCAAGTGGATTTCCTTCTCAAGGGCGCTGCGCGAGGAGCCAAAAATTCCTTCCGTCCGTCAAAAATTTCGGAAAATTGAACGGCGGGGGGTTCGAGCGTCCGAAACTTCAGATGTCCTTATACATTGATTCTATGGGGCTCGTGGCGGTGCCGCGAAGACGTCCGAAATATCAGGCATGCCCGAAAACTTGGGCGTCCGAAAATTCAGTCGTTGACTGTATGTGTACTGACAGGCCTTCAGAGCATTTTCGAACGTGCCTGTGGCGGTTTGAGCCCTTAAAGGCACTAAATGACATGCATTTATTTTTTTCCAACTGGCCGATTTTTCGGACGTTTTCGTGGTGCCTAGGGAGCTCGAAAAATCGTTCGTAGACTGTGCAACTGAACAAGATGCTTCAGATGTTTGTATGCATTCTTTCCTGTGTGCAATAAACCAGTCAGTTGTTAGTTCAGTGTCTGTCCTGTATACTTCTCTGTCTTCCGTTGCTGCTTTTTTTTCCGCCTGCTGCTTTTAGCATGAAGATCAACCAACTTGCCCAGTTTTGCACTTTATTGCAATTTATGACACTCATTTCCTATGCTATTGCATTCCAATGCAGGTTTGTACAAGGTACTCAGAAAATGTACAGTAAAATCTCATTACAATGAACTTCGCGGGACTGCCGAATTTAATTTCTTAATTTGACTTAATGTAGTACTGAAAAACCAATATTTTCATGTCACTAATGTAACACAACAACGAAAATTACATACCTTTGCAGCAGATGCGCGTGTTCGTACGTAAATAATAAACAAGAATGCTAGGCACAGTTTAACTACAATTTATTGCTTGAAGAAGTCTGTAATCTTCTTCTGGCAAGTAGACAGCAAGCGCTGCAGGATGAACGCCTCCACATGCTCGACCTTCCTCTGAACGTCATCGGGGACATCTTTACAGCACCCGAGGAATGAGCGTGTCTTTTCTAGAAAAACTAAAACATCCGAGCTGGACACAGTCTCTTCCTCTTCCTGTGTTGATCCAGTGTTGGCACCGTCTTTGTCACTACTGCAATCTTCTTGCTCACGCACTTTATTCACAATATTTTCGTTGGTGAGCTCTGCGCATGTTGCCGCCGCGCTGTTGCTGTCAATGTAATCATCGAAGGTCACCGCGGTGTCGACTGGGAGCTTCTCGGTAAGCTCATTCCACAGTTCTCAGTTGAGCTCCTCTGTGTCCTCGCAGTCTTGTGGCGTAGGTGAAGTCTTTAAAAGGCCTGCCTTTCGTTAGCAGTCGCGGATCGGGCTTGCCTGCACGTTCCACCTCGACCCTGTAAGCATTTCTGCAGCTTGACGGATGTTTACCTGTGTGGGCAGCTTCAGTGGAATATTGATCAGGAGGCGCTGCACAATACGCTTCCGAAATTTGGCCTTCACACATCTGATGATACTCTGGTCCAAAGGTTGGAGCAAAGAAGTACAATTCAGGGGCATAAATTCAAGTTGCACATTGATCAATCGCAAGTTCACGATATGCGCCGAGCAATTGTCAACGACGAGGAGAATTTTTCTGGCTTTTTTCAGGATGTCTAACAACCGGGAAAACCGGGAATTATTCGGAATTCTCTATATGTCTGGAAAACTCAGGGAATCGTCAGGGAAATTGCAAAAAACGTGGCCAAATCAGGGAATGTGGCTGGTGAGATTGACAAAGCGATAAATACGATGTATGGCTCAATCTCGGAGGCCGCGTGCAGCAGCACCGTTGCTGCACACAGTGTCCTAAACCGGCACGAATACCGCGAAGATCTCTGAGGCGGTGTGCAACAAGGGCGCTGCTACACACGGCCTCCGAGATTGAGCCGTAGATCTCCGACTCCATCGTAGCTCTCCGCAGTTTAATTGCCATTAAGTGACACCAGTAATTAGCAGCAGCAAGCGGTCTAAAAGGCAACTGTCATCATCATCATCATCGGATGAATATCGTCATATCTCCATTCTGTGGTAATATGCGACGTGCTCGTGAGTGCATTTGTGTATGTTGTGCTTTGTTCGTGGCTGGGGCATTTTGATCGTTTTGTTTTGCGGTGAGGCTGCTTTTGAAGACACTCGAAATCAGCGATGTCAGTCAACGAAGTGCTTGTTCCATGCTGACTGGACCAATGCGAACGTATCTGACTTCGCGAGCTGGATTACGCCTGTGCCCAACAATGTATATAGCGCACAATGAGCAGTGTGTTGCAAGTTATTTCGCTTGAGCAACATGGGAAAAACTGCAGTGTCTAGCCACGCTGCAAGTATAAAGCATACGAACAGCATGAAGGCGCTGGAAAGTGGCTCCCAGACACGTGTATTCTCGTTCTTAAAACAAGCAGTGCAGCCCTGTCAACCGCGATGACCGTTGACGAACGGGCGAAGAGAGCAGACCCCTCATCGATGCCTCCTGCTACATCAACTCCTGCACAGATCACGGTATGTGGTTTTCTATTGAAGAAAGATGTTGCGAAAGCTGAGATCGTATGGTTCATGAATGCTGTAATGACTCGCATCCCTCCGTTCCGTGGCATGATCGGCGGCGCTCTTCCCGTTGATGCTCCAGTCTTGTGAAATTGCCAAGAAAATGCAATTAGGGAAAGACAAAGTCGGATATACTATCTGTCATGACATCACGCCATTCTTCTGAAAAAAGCTGCTATCAGCTCTTGCTGAAGTACCATACTTAGCTGTAGCATTCAATGAATCACTAAACAAAGTAGCGCAGAAAGAACAAATGGATGTGCTGGTCAGGTACTGCGATTTGGCTGACACTGCTGTAAAAAACTCGACACCTGACTTCATGTTTTCTCGGCCACACCTGTTCTGAAGACCTGACACTTGCTTTCAAGAAAGCCATCATCATTATCATCATCAGCCTGGTTAAGTCCACTGCAGGGCAAAGGCCTCTCCCATACTTCTCCAGCTACCCTGGTCAAGTACTAATTGTGGTCATGTTGTCCCTGCAAACTTCTTAATCTCATCCACCCACCTAACTTTCTGCCGCCCCCTGCTACGCTTCCCTTCCCTTGGAATCCAGTCCGTAACCCTTAATGACCATCGGTTATCTTTCCTCCTCATTACATGTCCTGCCCATGCCCATTTCTTTTTCTTGATTTCAACTAAGATGTCATTAACTCGCGTTTGTTCCCTCACCCAATCTGCTCTTTTCTTATCCCTTAACGTTACACCCATCATTCTTCTTTCTATAGCTCGTTGCGTCGTCCTCAATTTGAGTAGAACCCTTTTCGTAAGCCTCGAGGTTTCTGCCCCGTAGGTGAGTCCTGGTAAGACGCAGCTATTATACACTTTTCTCTTGAGGGATAATGGCAACCTGCTGTTCATGATCTGCGAATGCCTGCCAAACGTACCCCAGCCCATTCTTATTCTTCTGATTATTTCCGTCTCATGATCCGGATCTGCCATCACTACCTGCCCTAAGTAGATGTATTCCCTTACCACTTCCACTGCCTCGCTACCTATTGTAAATTGCTGTCCTCTTCCGAGACTGTTGAACATTACTTTAGTTTTCTGCAGATTAATCTTTAGACCCACTCTTCTGCTTTGCCTCTCCAGGTCAGTGAGCATGCATTGCAATTGGTCCCCTGAGTTACTAAGCAAGGCAATATCATCAGCGAATCGCAAGTTACTAAGGTATTCTACATTAACTTTTATCCCCGATTCTTCCCGATCCAGGTCTCTGAATACCTCCTGTAAACACGCTGTGAATAGCATTGGAGAGATCGTATCTCCCTGCCTGACACCTTTCTTTATTGGGATTTTGTTGCTTTCTTTATGGAGGACTACGGTGGCTGTGGAGCCGCTATAGATATCTTTCAGTATGTTTACATACGGCTCGTCTACACCCTGATTCCATAATGCCTCCATGACTGCTGAGGTTTCGACAGAATCAAACGCTTTCTCGTAATCAATGAAAGCTATATATAAGGGTTGGTTATATTCGGCACATTTCTCTATCACCTGATTGATAGTGTGAATATGGTCTATTGTTGAGTACTCTTTACGGAATCCTGCCTGGTCCTTTGCTTGACAGAAGTCTAAGGTGTTCCTGATTCTATTTGCAATTACCTTAGTAAATAGTTTGTAGGCAACTGACAGTAAGCTGATCGGTCTATAATTTTTCAAGTCTTTGGCATCCCCATTTTTATGGATTAGGATTATGTTAGCGTTCTTCCAAGATTCCGGTACGCTCGAGGTCATGAGGCATTGCGTATACAGGGTGGCCAGTTTCTCTAGAACAACCTGCCCACCACCCTTCAACAAATCTGCTGTTACCTGATCCTCCCCAGCTGCCTTCCCCCTTTGCATATCTCCCAAGGCTTTCTTTACTTCTTCCGGCGTTACCTCTGGGATTTCGAATTCCTCTAGACTATTTTCTCTTCCATTATCGCCGTGGCTGCCACTGGTACTGTATAAATCTCTATAGAACTCCTCAGCCACTTGAACTATGTCATCCATATTAGTAATGATATTGCCGGCTTTGTCTCTAAACGCATACATCTCATTCTTGCCAATTCCTAGTTTCTTCTTCACTACTTTTAGGCTTCCTCCGTTCCTGAGAGCATGTTCAATTCTATCCATATTATAGTTCCTTATGTCAGCTGTCTTACGCTTGTTGATTAACTTCGAAAGTTCTGCCAGTTCTGTTCTAGCTGTAGGGTTAGAGGCTTTCATACATTGGCGTTTCTTGATCAGATCTTTCGTCTCCTGCGATAGTTTACTGGTATCCTGCCTAACGGAGTTACCACCGACTTCCATTGCACGCTCCTTAATGATGCCCACAAGATTGTCGTTCATTGCTTCAACACTTAGGTCATCTTCCTGAGTTAAAGCCAAATACCTGTTCTGTAGCTTATCTGGAATTCCTCTATTTTCCCTCTTACCGCTAACTCATTGATCGGCGTCTTATGTACCAGTTTCTTCCGTTCCCTCCTCAGGTCTAGGCTAATTCGAGTTCTTACCATCCTGTGGTCACTGCAGCGCACCTTGCCGAGCACGTCCACATATTGTATGATGCCAGGGTTAGCGCAGAGTATGAAGTCTATTTCATTTCTAGTCTCGCCGTTCGGGCTCCTCCACGTCCACTTTCAGCTATCCCGCTTGCGGAAGAAGGTATTCATTATCCGCATATTATTCTGTTCCGCAAACTCTACTAATAACTCTCCCCTGCTATTCCTAGTGCCTATGCCATAATCCCCCACTGCCTTGTCTCCAGCCTGCTTCTTACCTACCTTGGCATTGAAGTCGCCCGTTAGTATAGTGTATTTTGTTTTCACTCTACCCATCGCCGATTCCACGTCTTCATAGAAGCTTTCGACTTCCTGGTCATCATGACTAGATGTAGGGGCGTAGACCTGTACAACCTTCATTTTGTACCTCTTATTAAGTTTCACAACAAGACCTGCCACCCTCTCGTTAATGCTATAGAGTTCCTGTATGTTACCAGCTATATTCGTATTAATCAGGAATCCGACCCCTAGTTCTCGTCTCTCCGCTAAGCCCCGGTAGCACAGGACGTGCCCACTTTTTAGCACTATATGTGCTTCTTTTGGCCTCCTAACTTCACTGAGCCCTATTATATCCCATTTAGTGCCCTCTAATTCCTCCAATAGCACTGCTAGACTCGCCTCACTAGATAACATTCTAGCGTTAAACGTTGCCAGGTTCATATTCCAATGGCGGCCTCTCCGGAGCCAGGGATTCTTGGCACCCTCTGCTGCGTCGCAGGTCTGACTGTCGCCGTGGTCAGTTGCTTCGCAGCTGCTGGGGACTAAGGGCCGGGGTTTGAGTGTTGTGTTCATATAGGAGGTTGTGGCCAAGTACTACACCAGGGTGGCCAATCCTGCTCTGGTGAGGGAGTGCGTTACCGGTTCTGGTCACCGGGATCAGGCCGCACTCCAGGCCTGTTTATGCAATTTTATCAAGACGTGGTTTTTTTTTTTAATCCGGTGGAAAATTGCCGGCACCGGGATTCGAACCACGGACCTCTTGCACGCGAGGCGGGTGTTCTACCTCTACGCCACCGCTGCACTCAAGAAAGCCACCAAAGACATAAAGCACAAGATATTGCAAATATCAATGGATAGACCAAATGTAAACTTCAAGTTCCTTAGATCCCTTAAGGAAGAACTGAATTGTCATGACAGTCGACAAATCCTGGAAATTGGAAGCTATGGCCTGCGTGTGGTTCATGGTGCCTTCAAAACAGGCCGTGCAGCAACTGGCTGGAATTTGGTAGTATATCTGCAGAGTATTTATAACATTTTCAAGTGTGTTCCAGCGCCCCGTGCTGATTACATTCGTATCACAGCAAGCACATTGTTTTCGCCTAAGATCTGTGCGGTTCGATGGCTTGAAAACAGCATGGTGGTTTCAAGAGCTCTTCAAGTACTGCCACACTTAATAAAATATGGGGAATGTTCAGCTAAAGACAAGAGCAAGCCAAAGTACACCAGCTACACCACAGTTGAGACGCTAGTAGCTGACACAATGCTGCCAGCAAAACTGGCTTTCATGCCATCACTTGCTGGGGAATTGAAGCCATTCCTGACCGAATTTCAAACGGACAAACTAATGGTCCCCTTCCTTGCCGCAGCATTGGAGGCTGTCTTACAATCCCTGTTGGGAAGGATCGTTAAGCAAGAAATTTTGTGCACTGCTGACACACCGTTCAAGTTACTTAAAATAGATTTGCAGAAGCCCGAGAACATCATTTTTGCTAACGCTTTTGATCTTGGTTTTGCTGCCAAGAGCGAACATCAATAAGCTGCAAAACCATCTCAAGTTGCATTGCTTACTTTCAAGAAGGAGTCCATTTCTTTTTTTGAAGGTGTGCTCGCAGATTATTATAGAAAGGTCACACCTCTAAAAATACAGGCTAACAACAGGAGTGAGTTGCTTGGATCCGGTCTGCACCTTGTCAAAGGAGGTTG
Source organism: Dermacentor andersoni (assembly GCF_023375885.2). Lineage (NCBI taxonomy): Eukaryota > Metazoa > Arthropoda > Arachnida > Ixodida > Ixodidae > Dermacentor > Dermacentor andersoni. Next base: position 175,573,558 of record NC_092814.1, read on the forward strand.
GCAAAAAACGACTAGCGATTGAGCTGGAAATACTCACACAGCACCGGTGGCTGTCCGGCTTAGAAGCAGAACGGGCGCACCGATCCTATGTGCAAGTCTGTTCGCTGAGCTCTGCACAGCTACTTCTGAAGAACTTTGATAGGACGGCACAGGGGACTGGTGGACAACTTGTGGTTTGAGCTGTGCTCACGGAACCATAAGGAGTTGCTTATCTTTGTCAAGATCATCCTCACCATGTCCCATGGGAATGCTGCTGTCGAAAGAGGTTTTTCTGTAAATAAAGAACGCCTCATAGAGAACCTGAATGAAGAATCTGATTGTGCAGAGAATAGTGTATGATGGAGTTTCAGCAGCAGGTGATGTAGCCAGTGTTGACATTACAGACAGTATGGTGGAAATGGTGCCTGGCGCAAGTATTCGGTGGAAGGAGGAGCTCAAGAAAAAGAAGCAAGGTGGGCTGGATGCATCTGAGGCTGAACAAAACAGGAAAAGGGTGGCCACCCGCATCAAAGAACTCCAACAAAAGAAGCAAAGGCTCATTACTGAAGCACAGAATGAGGCTTCTCTTCTCCAGCAGGAAATTGACACTTTAAGGTGAATAAATGTGCTCATAATCTCGCTTTGGCGCTGCGATAAACTGTTTTGTGAGTGGAGTCGTCTGTGTGAATTGTGCCTCTGTTCGACTCTCAAACCTTCTTTTGTAAAGTTCAGGGAATTTTTATTGGCATTATCAGGGAAAACCTGGAAAATTCAGGGCATATCTATTAAGTAATTTTGTAGACACCATGTTTCTTCTTCGTTGTGTCATCAGGCTGCAGCAGCCACTGAGTGAACAATTCTTGCGTCATCCACGCTTTTTTGTTGGCTCGGTAGTCGCAAGGCAACGAGACAATGTTTTTTCAGCAGCGTGGCTTAGCAGACTTGCCAACTAGTGGCTTGAGTTTTTCTGTGCCCGTGGAGTTGCATCAGAACAGAACCGATACGTGGAGACGTGATTTTTTTCCGCCCTTGCACCTGTCACCTTTGAAGTTCATTGTTTTATTAGGCGACAACTGATAAAAGAACGCCATTTCGTCGCCTTTGAAAACGTTGTCTGGAGAGAAAGGCTCGATGATCTCTTGAAAGCGCTCGTTCCACCAGGCAACCGCACTATCGGCATCTGCTGCCTTTTCTTCGCCACAAGCAACCTGCCACGCAATGCCATTCCTTTGCCGGAAGCAGTACGGCCATCCGGCACTTGCATCGAAACCGGAGATGTCCAAGGCAGCCGCGAACTGTAGCGCCTTCTCTTCAATAATCGGGCCTGACAAGGGCACATTGTTTTGCCTGGCATCCTTAAACCACGTGAGGACGGCGTTGTCGACGTTCTGATAGTTGCCAAGCCGCATGGATTTTCTTGAAGGAGCCAGCTGTGACTCTCAATGCAATTTCATGATCTTTTCCCGATCCTTGAGCATCGTTGCCATTGTTGATGGGTGAATATCACGCTCCCTGCATAGGTAGACTTGCTTTCTTCCAACATTCAGCTACGTCAAAATGTCCACTTTTTCTTTGAGTGAAAACTGGCATCGCTTCTTTTTAATGTGGGGGCCAGGAGAAAGCACCGATAACTTCGCAGCTCCTGCCGATCACTATCAACGTGTGGACGCCCGGCTTACGACGTAGTAGGAGAGGCCGAACATGACCATACGCGACGCTCACGCTGATGTTGATGCTGCTGGAGCTGTACCCGTTGAAACGGGTTGATGCTAGGTGTAAGCCTCAGGGATTCGGTAGCGAAATTTCTACAGAACTTCGTAATAACGAAGCATCTTGGTGATTACGGCATTAAATTGCGTACGTTATTCTGAAATATTCGGTGATCTGAAATTCGTAGTACATAAAGTTTTTTACATTGAAAATATAGGCATTTTGGCAGGGATTAAAAAAAAATCTTAAATCTGAAAAGCTTGTTAATGTGGTGTTCGTAGTAACGAGAGGTTACTGTAATAAATAGAGTAATAAATTGCAAATTCAGAAATGTATTTGAGATCGAGTACCAAATACTAAAAAAAAGAAAGGTTTTTGTTGCTTCAAAGATACAAGATAACTTGCTACAAGAATACAAGGCCACTGACTTGAAACTTGCATTAGTGTGCTGTCCGTGGACTTATCACAAGATGAGATATATTTTCTAGAGGCAGGGTAAGCCCTACCGGAATGATGTTGCTATTGGTTTTAGAGTGTTGGTGCCTGCACTGTTTTATCCTTTTTTGTTTGCCTTGTGTATTTTTTTGTCTGATTTTGACCCATAAAAAGTGGCGATTGTGCAGTGTTGGCGATTCGATTTGTTGCGGTCGGTTTGTTTACTTTTATCTTTTCAAGCTTGAGACCCACACTTTTTTTTTTCATTTTTATTTGTTTACTTACCAAGCCTACTGCCCTGAACGGTTGTGATGCAGACAAAATGGCCGGGACTGGCCATCTGCACATGGCGCATCCCCCACAATGAGTTCATTGTGTGCTGATACCGTACGTGACAGAAACGAAGGCCGTATTTTAAATATAAGTTCTAGGTAGTCTGAAATATGTTTAACTTAAGCAAAAATACTAAGTTGTCAAATTATTATCAACTCGGTATTAAGTAACCAAGTTACTTTGAGCAGAACTTAGAGGTCCTGAACCAGCTTTTATTAAAGTGGAGAAATCCATTTGAAGTTAAAATATGCTATTTCAGAAATACATTGCCGCAAGAAGTACTTCAGTGCGATCAGCAGAAGCAGAGTGATTGGCAATCAAACACCACATTTGTGGTGCTTCCACTTCTTCTTCAATGCTTTGCACTGTGAAGGCTGCGGTGGAGTGGGGCCAAGCCCAAGGGGTGGTTTAAAACCCCTTTAAGATATAGTATTTTGAGTAGCTTTAAAGTTGTGTACAAACCTGTTCCAGTGTCTGGTGCACACAAGAAGAAAAGGAATTCAGAATGGTTGTTCAAGCTTAAACATAATATTTGGGGTGGGTGAATATTCGAAGTTCCGAATACAAATAGAATACAGTCGAACTCACTTAGAGTGATCCAGATATGATGATCTATCAGTTTTTATGACCACATTTCGGTGCATTTATGCTTTTCCGACGATGCCTATTTAAACTGCTTCCAAATAAAACAGAACGTTTTTGAATTGCTGTTCTATTATACTGACCAGCTTGAACTCGTTCACGGTAAAAAAAGGCCACACATGAAGTAGTGAAGCTTGTAAGCGTGACCAAACTGGGTGCATGGCAGTGTGCGTCTTAGTCCAGTCCAACCATGACGACCATATATCCTTCGAGATAAGAGAGTGACCGCTGCACTCAGATTTCAGAAACCACTAAGAAGGTCACTTGCTTTCAAGGCACATCTCCAGGGAGCAGGCATACAGCATAAATGGTACGGTGCAGGGCGTGCACTACTGCATTTGCCGGTGTGGTACCGGATGCCACAACGATAGCACTCTAGTCTTTGCGCAGCACCATGTGCATCATGACTATTTCAACGAATTGGAACGACTATCTACATCCTTCCACCATGGGATCAACGACCGCTAAACCGTTCATGTTGGCACTGTCCATATTTATGCGGTCCGAGTCCGTGGGAATGTTGCACCATGCACTGCCGCCACGCAATGTTGCAAAGGGTCAACGATTACTTCGCCATTATCAGAAAACCGTGATGCGGCCATGTTCGGCAGTTATTCGTCTACGTGTTGTTGATTGCTGATAACGGTTCGCACTGAGTTCCACCTTTCAAGCGTTGCTTTTTTTTTTTTGCTGGGAGCGACATAGATATATGTAATTTTACAGCTCTTGTGCGACTGATGCCAGTCGTAATGCTCAGACCACAATGTCCGTGACTTTCGCAGAATGGTGGCATATCACAGTAGTTTTTGAAGTTTATGCTTCCGGCCAAGTAGCACACTTTGCTTTTGTGCAGAGTACGGTCATGTCCAGGGATGGAAGGGCTGCACCAATTGTGCTATCTTGCGCCAAACCACCAAGCTGTGCCAACTTATGCCAAAACATTAACTTTTAATCTAGTCGCTAAATTTTGCAGGATGTTCGTGTTCAGTGACAACCACACAGCCATGTTTTGGCTACCATATAGCCCTAGAAGCCAAACTGAGGCAATCTGTTTGAGCGTTGGCGTCTTCAGAGTGTGGGTGTGTTTGGCAGCTCATTGAAACTTGGCCTCAGGAAAAGGAGAATCCTTTGTGCTATAGAATGCATTACGAATGTTTTATATAAGTCTTGCGCATTTGCGTATTATGCGGACCAGATTAAGATGATTTGATGGCTACCATATCGCCCTAGAAGCCTAACTGAAGCAATCCGTTTGAGCGTTCTTGAAGTGTGGGTGTGTTTGCCAGCTCATTGAAATTTCGCCGCAGGAAAAGGAAAATCCTTTGTGCTATAGAATGCATTACGAATGTTTTATGTAACTCTTCCATGTTTACATATTATGCGGATCAGCTAAAGATGATTTGAACTGGCCCTCTCTTTGTGGGCCAGTCGGGAAGGAAAGCCGCACTCTCAGCTGAATCATAATGAATAAGTCGTGTGGTCTGTCGTTATACATTTAAGGCTCGCCTGTACGCATTATTGGTAAATCTTCGTCGATTAATGGCAGAACACCATGCATGTAACATTAAAATATATAGTTATATATAAAAAATATATATAAAAATATATTTCCCATGTGCACATGCTCAGTATCTGGGATGGTAGTGCGGCACACTGACGAACTCTATAGCTGCTTGCTTTTGTAAAACTTCTTGACCAGAAATATCCAATAGCCACATCAATCATCACTCAAGTTTGCACTCCGGGTACTCTATATTCTGCACAACCATACCGTTCAAAATCAGACTTCTATGGCTGCAAAATGTAAACCGACTATTAAGTTTCAGTTTTAGTCTTCAGTAGCAGCCGAGTGGCGGTGTTAAAGGTTCGAAGAATGTGCGAATAACAGAAATTGCGTTCGTAAAAATGGTGTTCTCGACGAGGCTTCTGCAGATCAAGCCCGAAATTATTAAGAAACCATTGTTTGGCATTCAAAATGTTGATCACAGTTTTATATTGACTTAAACGGACAGCCCTAATAATCGAGCTTGTGCTAAAGATTGGTGGCTGATGCTGATAGGAAAGCCACTGCATACTTTTTTCTTGTTTTTTTTAATAAATGTCAGTTTTTTTTTCTTCTCGCCAAGATTTATGGAATACTGGCAAACATGCAATGACCAACAAAGTAACTTCGCATTTATTCCACTATGCCAAGTGAATGTCGCCAGGAATTAAAAAAAATAACTGAGGTCATCATGCGAGCAGTGTTCACTTGTTGACGGGTATTGTTTATGGTTGTCACAGTCACTATTTTTTGTTCATTGTGCTCAAATTTTTCTAATTAGCAAACTTTATAAGCTCACATAATTTCTGATATATCAATGAAAAAGTTGTGGAGAACGTTGAAGCATGAGCGATAACTGGATTTCAAGCAACCTAGGATTTGCATTATCTAATATCCTTATCTACTTAGTGATTTAAATATTGTTAGCTAAGTAAACTTAAATATTAGTTGCTTGTACGCAGTGAAAAAAAACTATTTACTAGCATTACCAAAAACCTGTCAACATACAATGGGTGCCATTCATGTAAATTCCTTAATATTTTTTTTTCTTTGCCGGATTAGTTGGCACATCCGGTATATAACTAAATAGTGGTTTCCAAGGGACACATATGGGTTTCCTTTGTCGGGTGTATAGTATTTCTTTCCTTTAATAAACTTTCCTCTACCTTGTGGGCTTCCGCAGAACTGATTCGCCTTAGCCTAACAGTGTTCTGCAAATTCAAATAGAGAACATCGTTTCTTGATTTGTCTGTATTTCACTCATGCTGAGCTTTACATAGCATGCTCCAAAATGCGTATCTAAACCTACACCAACGTGCCAAATTTGGTGCTCCCAGAGCTGCTCCAAAACTCCCTTGGCTGCTTCCATGCCTGCAGAATATATTGCCGCAACACCATCTGTGCCCAACCACGTTGACGATAAAGACGACGACCTCGTCTGTGCAAGCGAGGCGCTAGAGAAGAAAAAGTCTGGCCTGAGCGCTCGCCCTAACTCTCTCGAATAAATACCGCTCTCCGCTCTTGTCTCCAGTGAGCCGTGACACTGGTGGAGGTGCTGGGTATCGCATCATCACCTAAAGATAGGGGCGACTCCTGCGAGTAGCCCTGCATCCAGCCCTTCAAGACGCGTCGAGACACCTGTGCACCGCGCAAGCCGCCGCCTGCAAGGTCTGTGCCCGGTATTCGACCTCTTCCAAGGAACTTTGTCAGCGACCTCACCGACTCGGGAAATGGCGCTTGCAAGTCCAACACAGGTGACTATTCAAAACAATCTAGTCCCCACTAGCTTCCACGGTGACACATATGAAGACGCCGAAGACTGGCTGGACCAGTATGAACGCGTAGCTAAGGTTAATCAGTGGCGTCCGGACCAGAAGCTTTCCAATGTGTACTTCGCTCTTGAAGGTAGCGCAAGGATGTGGTTCCAAAACCGCGAGGCACATTTGACAACGTGGGACGAATTTTGCCGTTGGCTACTTGACACCTTCGGAAGCACTGATCGCCGAGATAATGCACAACGCCTTCTCGAGTTGCGCATTCAGAAGCCCAACGAAAGTGTTTCGATGTTTGCCGAGGATATGTCTCGTTTGTTTCGCCGCGCGGATACCAACATGCCTGATTCGAAGAAGCTGAGCCATCTCGTGTGCGGCGTCAAAGAACAGCTATTCGCTGGTCTTGTGTGTAACCCGCCTACGACAGTAGAAGAGTTCATTAAGAAAGCCACAGCAATCGAGCGGGTGCTGCAGCAGCGTTGCCGGCATTACGAACGCCTGACTAATGATGCGCCTGCAGGGGCCGCAGTACTGACAGTGACAGACGAGACCTTGCTGCGTGAACTAGTAAGAAACATTGTGCGCGAGGAGATTGCGAAGCACACTGCTGCACCGAAGGAGTTCACTGTTGCTTCGGTTGCTGAAGTTGTCCGCCAAGAAATCTGGCAAGCATTTGCATCACCTGAGCCACTCCCTGAACCGTGTCCCGAGCCACGCTTCGAGCCGTGCGCATACAGCTACACAGACGCTGTTCGTCGCCCGCTTTCTACTGGGCCAGTACAGCAGTACCACCAGCGGCCACCCATTGCTGCCTGGATACAGAGGGAGCATTTCAGGCGACCCCAGCTTCGCAGGACCGACGTATGGCGCACCGCTGATCGCCGACCATTGTGTTTTCAATGTGGCGAACCAGTGCATATTTATTGTTTTTGCCCTCACCGCCAGGGTGGCAACCAAGAAATGTCACCTGCCACTCTGTGACAGTCTCCAGAGAGACATCGACGCTTCGACGACAGTGTCACTCGGGAACAAGGCAGCTCAGCTAATCTCCGGTCGCGCTCGCTGTTTCCGTTGTGTTATTCTTCGCCGAACCGACGTAGTTTCGCCGACGTGGTAAGAGGCCGCTCTCCAAGCCCACGGCGGGGAAACTGAAATCGGCGACCTCCGGGGGGAAGGTTGCAAGTCGGCGAACCGCCGAAAGTCCCCCAACATTACAGAGAAACGAGCAGAGCAACCCGGAAAAACGGAACGCCGACGAATTTGTGAGTGCCGACCTACTCTTAACGATTGATAGGCACGACGTGACAGCTTTAGTTGATACTGGTGCAGACTTTTCAATAATGAGTGAGCAGTTGGCAGACCGGCTTAACAAAGTCAAAATGCAATGGACGGGCCCTTATATTCGAAATGCCGGGGGCCAGGTAATGACACCTATAGGAAAATTTACTGCACAAGTCCAGATAGGAAACACAGCTTTTGTCGCCAGTTTTATTATTTTAAAGGAGTGCTGCAGATCCCTCATCCTTGGAATGGACCTCTTGCAGGAGTATTGAGCCGTGGTTAACATCTGGGACGGCAAGATAACCTTGTCAACTAGTACAGAGACTAGCCACGACGAAGAGCGCCAACGTACATCGTTACGTGTCGCCGACGACGATGTCTGCATACCACCACTATCATGCAGTCTTGTCTTCGTCAGTTGCGGAGAACAGTTTATCAAGGACGGTGTAGCCGAACAACTAACTGCACTTCTGTTCCATCAAGGTGTTGCCATCGCTCGCGGTATCGTCAGCCTAATCGGTGGTCACACAGAGGTACTTCTGACAAATTTTACCAATGAACGCCGGCACATCAGTAAAGGCACCGCTGTGGCGTACTTTGATGAAATTGACCGCGTTCAACACTGCTTTGCTGTAAAAGAGGAATCGACCACCGATATGATGCCACATGCACCCATTGTCGACGTTGACCCAGGTTTAACGCCGCAACAGAAACAAAGTCTCAGGGAACTGCTTGACCATTTTAAGGACTGCTTCTCTAGAATGTCCCGAGTGCGTCAAACACCACTGACGAAACACCGCATCATTACGGAGGAAGCAGCAATACCCATCCGACAGCATCCGTATCGCGTGGCTGAGAAGGAGCGGGAAGCAATACAGCAGCAAGTCAAGAAAATGCTAGAAGATGATGTCATCCAGCCGTCAAAAAGCCCTTGGGCATCGCCCGTGGTACTCGTTAAGAAGAAGGATGGTAGCCTGCGGTTTTGTATCGATTATCGCAAGCTCAATCGGGTTACAAAAAAAGATGTGTATCCCTTACCACGCATCGATGATTCCCTCGACAGGCTACGGCATGCACGGTACTTCTCATCGATGGACTTAAAAAGTTTATACTGGCAAATAGAGGTCAATGAGCGGGATCGCGAAAAGACGGCTTTTGTAACGCCTGATGGGCTCTATGAATTCAAAGTTCTCCCTTTTGGTTTGTGTTCCGCCCCAGCCATGTTCCAAAGACTGATGGATACTGTTCTCTCAGACCTTAAGTGGAAGACCTGCTTAGTCTACCTAGACGATGTCATTGTTTATTCTGCCACATTTGATGAATATCTCAGATGGCTACGGTCGGTTCTTCAAGCGATACAGTCCGCTGGGCTTACCTTAAAACCTGAAAAGTGCCACTTTGGCTATGAAGAACTACAGTTTTTGGGCCACGTAGTAAGTCACACAGGTGTCAGACCTGATCCTGAGAAAATTGCAGCCGTCGCAAAGTTTTCAAGGCCTAGAGACAAAAAGGCAGTCAGACGCTTCCTGGGCCTATGCGCATATTACCGGCGATTTATTGCGGGTTTTGCACGCATCGCCTCACCGCTCACCTCCTTAACCAGAGATGTCACGTTTGTATGGGGCGAGGAGCAGGAGGCGGTATTTAATGAGTTGCAGCACCGCCTACACACTCCGCCTGTTCTTGCCTACTTTGACGTGGATGCGCCGACAATGATCCACACCGATGCCAGCAACGTAGGTCTAGGTGCCGTCCTTGTTCAACGGCAAGACGGTGCTGAGCGAGTCATCGCTTACGCGAGTAGAACATTGTCACGTGCCAAGTCGAACTACTCCACCACAGAGAAGGAATGCTTGGCTGTAGTATGGGCAGTTACCAAGTTCCGCCCATACATATACGGCCGCCCATTTCAAGTTATAAGTGACCACCATTCTCTCTGTTGGTTGACCAACATGAAAGATCCATCTGCACATTTGGCACGCTGGAGCCTACGGATTCAAGAGTACGACATGACAGTGGTCTATAAATCGGGAAGGCAGCACTTAGACGCTGACTGCCTTTCCAGATCGCCGATCGAGTCGTCAGGTGGAGACGATGACGAGGAGGAAATAACTTTATTGTGTCCTGAGGAACCCCTCTCCACCCACTCTTGGTTTAGTGGCCGGCAGGGGTCGAGGGCCGCACCCACGTTGGGACGGGAAGCCCGTGAGCCTCCGCCCTTTCGTGAGCCCTATGGACGGCCCGGAGCTGGGTTTGGTGGTCGTCGTTTTGTAGGGCGTCCACCCAGTCTTCTTCTTTAGTGAACACGGTGCCGCTTAACGCGGAGCATTGCCAGAGCATGTGCGCTAGCGAGCAGTACAATTCACCACAATCCGGACATTGCAGCTCTACTTCTGGTGAATAATGGCTCAGTCTGCCTCTCGAGGGGAACGACCCTGTCTGAAGCATTCTGAATATCGATGATTGTGGTCTAGTGAGTTTAGCGTGGGGGAGTGGGAAGGTCCTCCTCGACAGCTGATAGTGTGTTGTTATTTCGTTGAAGGTGAGCAGCGGGTCTCGGTGCTCCCCTCCCTCCCCGCCACTTCGCTCGCCACGATCGCCGCGGTGCGTGAGTCCTCGCGCGCCTCCGTGCGCCAGCTCATTGGCGTTGGGAAATTCGGGGTGCACGTCGGCCCCCATGTGGGCTGGAAACCATTTGACGATGTGCTGACCCGCGGCTCCCTCGCTGCCGAGGACGGCCGCCGCTTCCCGGGATATTGAGCCCGAGGCGAATGCTCTTGCCGCCGGTCGCGAATCTGTGTAGACGTAAGGACGTTCGGGGTCTCTCATTGGCATGGCTATTGCCACCTGTTCGGCCACTTCGGACATTGCCCCCTTGACCGATGCTGCGTTAATTATTGTGCCATCCCAGCGTATCGAGACGGCCGCGTACCGGTCGCTGCGCCTGTACCGTACTGGGCCGCGCCTACAAATGCCGCCAGTCCCGGGCAGTTGGCGGTCGATTTCAGCAGTGCTCGGGCCCTAGCCTTTCGGCGCCCCTCGTTGAATTGCGGGTGGACGTTTCTCGGAAGCGGTTCTACCTTGAAAGTGCCCCTGACCGCCGCGCTGAGCGCAATCTTGCGTGCGTTGCACTCTGCCTCGGCATTTATCCCTGCTTCTTCTAGGATGCGCCTGCCAGCCCTGGTGGTCGACAGCTGCACGACCTGTGCCTTGGTCTGCGCTTCGGTGATTTCTGATAGTGAATTGTGGACCCCTAACCGATCGAGCCGCTCCGTGCTTGTAGTGATCGGAAGACCTAGCACCCTTTTGATGCTCTTGCGCATCTGTGTGTCTATCTTGGCCGCGTCTCTCTTGGTCCATTTTAGCGCCGAGGCTACGTAATTTACGTGACTCACGAGGAAGGCGTGGTAAACTCTGATGACGAATCCGCAGGAATCCATCTGCACGTTTGGCACGCTGGAGCCTACGGCTTCAAGAGTACGACATGACAGTGGTCTATAAATCGAGAAGGCAGCACTTAGACGCTGACTGCCTTTCTAGATCGCCGATCGAATCGTCAGGCGGAGATGGTGACGAATCCGCAGGCTTTTTAGGAGTTGTTGATGCGGCCACCATCTCTCAACAACAGCAAGAGGACCAGGAGCTCGCGCCACTTATTGATTTCTTAGAAGGCCGCACCACAAACAAGCCCAGATTGTTCTCAAGGCACATGTCATCATTCTTCCTACGCAACAGTGTTCTTTTTAGGAGGAACTTCAACGGGGAAGAGATATCTACTAGTCGTCCCTAAACCTCTCCACAATGAAATTTTGCAGGCCTGTCACGACGAAGCTACCTCAGGTCACTTAGGCTACACAAGAACATTAGCACGGATCAGAGAGAAGTATTACTGGCCACGGCTTGCAGCACAGGTGAAGCACTACGTTCGAACGTGCCTTGACTGTCGGCGACGAAAAGCGCCACCCACGAAACCTGCCGGACTATTACATCCCATTCCAGTGCCGGAAACACCGTTTGCACAAATTGGGATGGACCTTTTGGGCCCATTCCCAATATATGCTGCCGGAAATAAATGGATCATAGTTGTGACAGATTACCTCACGCGATATGCTGAAACCAAGGCACTTCCTAGCAGCACAGCAGCTGAGGCTGCACAGTTCTTCATCTAAAACGTCGTCCTGAGGCACGGTGCTCCAGCGGTCATCGTAACTGACAGGGGAACCGCGTTCACGGCTGAACTTTTCCTAACTGTACTCACCCTCAGTGGCACGGCACACAGAAGGACGACAGCCTATCACGCGCAAAGCAATGGACTTACGGAGCGCCTCAACAAGACTCTCGCAGACATGCTGTGCATGTATGTTGATGTGGAACACAAGAACTGGGACCAAATATTACCCTATGTAACGTTTTCTTATAATACGGCTCTGCAAGAAACAACAAGAATGACGCCATTCAGTCTGCTCCTGGTCGAGAAGTAACTACAATGCTGGATGCTATGCTTCCTCATGATTCCAGCGATTCCGAGACTGACGGCCCAGATTTTACAGAGCGCGCCGAAGAAGCAAGACAGCTCGCGCGCGTTCGCATAGCCAGCCAGCAAGACCGTGACGCCCGACGTTACAATCAACACCATCGATGTGTCGTCTACCAGCCCGGCCAGAGTCTTGGTTTGGGCTCCAGTACGCCGCCGAGGCCTCGCGGAGAAACTTCTGCGCCGATACTTCGGGCCGTACAAGGTTCTACGACGCCTTAGCGACGTCAACTATGAAGTCGTTCCTGACAGCCCATCCTGCTCGAGGCGCCGTCACGACCTGCCTGAGACTGTGCACGTGGTGCGCATGAAACCTTATTTTTCTGAATGACATGGACACTCTCTGGTTTGCTGGACACCGGATGCTACCCGCCGAGCATCGGGACGATGCTCCCTCTGGGGGGGGGGGCAAATGCCGCTACACCATCTGTGCCCAACCACGTTGACGATAAAGACTACGACCTCGTGACCTCGTCTGTGCAAGCGAGGCACTAGAGAAGAAGTCTGGACTGAGCGCTTGCCCTAACTCTCTCGAATAAATACCGCTCTCCACTCTTGTCTCCAGTGAGCCGTGACAATATCAAAAGCTATTGAATAATAACGGGGGCTGTGCTTGTAGTTTGTAAATGACAGGTGATCGGAACCGGGTGTCATTCTGAAAGAGCTTTATGACGCTGCATTTCGTTCTCTGAATGGATGTTCCCAGTAGAAATTTCAGCTAGGTACGGGCACACCGCGAACAAAAATAATGCTGAAAATCAGGTTTTTCGTACTGCCAAATCGTTACTACTGACGCCAGTTTCACTATGATTAATGTTCCACCGTTTTTAGGGCGAGTCCATGTATTACAAACTACTGATGATGACGACCACCTTTTGCAGTTCGTTAATAATGGGTTTGACTGTACTACACACTAACTGTTCATATTCGTATTCGAAGATGAACTAATCGGTATTTTCGAATATCAAAACTAACTGAATAATTCGCAACAGCTCACTGTTAAAGTCATGTTACTGTTCTCGGTCTGGTAAGCAAAGTATCGCAAATTATCAGAAGTGGAGAACGGACAAAATGTTTCAAAGCAATGAATAAATTATCGATAATGTAAGCTTTGTTTTTGGTTTATTGGTTGAAGCCTTCATGAGAGCCTGTGATTTTTGCTTATTGGCTGTAATTTAATTGCGCAGACGGGTTGAGAAAGCCGTGGCCTGGGTTCTTGCAGTGTTAACGTTTTGGCTACAGTTGGGAATGAACTGGTCAATTTCACTAATGGTAACAAGGGGTCATGTCTACGTGGCCATTCTGCCCCGTAATATTCATTGGAGCTTTGTACCCACACAGTGTTGCAAACACAATGTTAGGCGGTGAACCATACGCAAACTATTGCGGGGAACCTTAACAAGTGTGGGAAGGGGCTGTTGTCCCGGGACACAGTATGTATTCCTTAATTACACACGCGTGCCCCCGCTGTTTCCGTTCACAGTATGAGCACCGATATGCAGAATAAGTGTACTGGCAGGCCTTCAGAGCTTTTTGGGACATGCTTGTGGCAATTGGAGCCCTTAAGAACAGTAAAAAACATGCATTTATTTTTTCGGACGTTTTTGCGGCCCCTACTGAGTCTGAAAAATCGGACATTGACTGTACAACTGACCAAGTGGATGCTTCTAATTGTCCATGGAGCGAATGCGTGGTCTAGGGAGGACAAGAACAGAAAGAACCGATGCATTGAGGAATGAACGGGAAAGGAAGTGTGCCGCCACTTCTTTGAAGGAGTTTGAGCTAAAAAATTTATGCAAATCCCATGCTATGTGGGAATTGATGTAAATGAAGCTTTCTGTGCTGGTTGCTTTGATTGACGATAATTAGCGGTGATGTTGATGGCGAAAGCTTAATTTCTTGAACGTTTAGTCTAACACGAGAGTGGTGAGTTGATGTTAAACGTTACATTGCGTGCACCGCTGCTGTTTGTCTCCATAGCACACAGGTGTTATTGTGAGCCATATTTCAATACCTCTGAAAGGGTTGAGCATTGTCATTGCCTCACATGGCACATCGCATTCTGGCAGAAAATTTAACTTGAATGGGATTATAAGGCACACCGTAGTGGCGGAGTCCGGATTAATTTTGACACCGTGATGCTCTTTAACGTTTCCCGGAATCTAAGTGAATGTGCGTTTTCTATTTCGCCCTCGTCGAAATGTGGCTGCCGCAGTCGGGATCAAATCCGTGACTTCAAGCAATGCCATAGCCGCAAAGCTACTGCCGCGGGTACAGAAGTGTTGATTGGACAGTCCACCGCTTCTGTAGTGTCGCCTGGAACCTGCAGTGCGTTTTAAGTAATGCGGCTCTGCTTCTGCAGCCCTGCGTAATTTGTCTGCTTGACATATTTGCATGGTGTTCTTTGTTCAGAAAGAGGAGGAGTGTACTGTTGTGTACTTTGAACTTAAGCTTATCCAGTTTCCCCGTAACCGCTGTCGTATAGTAGTAGGGGTTCGTTGCCTTCTCACGTCACCCGCCCTTCTCTATGGGAACTGCCTCTTCTCTCTCCTCTGCAGTTATATCTATGTCCCCTCTGGATTAGCACGTTAGTAGAAAGGAAAGGGCTTCAGTTTCTGCAATGCTTTTGAGGGGTTTCACGGATAATTACAGCTGTCAATAGGCTAATGTGCTGCCTACGGGGAGAGCCAGAGGGTATTGTGCACATTCGACATGGTTGGGGTCCAAACGAGCTCCTCGCATCGCCTTTCCTCTCTTCCGTACTCCTGTCATGTATTGTTACGATCGGCCTACAGGGGTACTGAACTGCAAACCATTCACAGCCCGCTGCAGTTGTTTCGATCGACATGTGGTGTTAGTGATCTTCGGAGAAGCGACCTTCGAACCCTCCCGGACAGCCAGCGGCGCCAGCGAGTCAAGCCATGTTCGGTGGACCGAGTATTCGTTGATTCGCTGTCGCTTTCACGGTCTACTTGGAGCAAGAGAGCTCCTGGGAAAAAGTGACTTGCGGTGCTTTCTCACTGGCCCCAGAAGTCGTCACAGTCAATTGACAGACGCGGTGGGAAGCTGCGGGGTCAGCTCTGAAATCAAGAGGTGCCTGCTTGGGTCAGGCGTATCAACCCCTGTCTACGACAACCTACTCCCCTCGGTGTGTTCTGTGAAACCAAAATGCAGAAGTGAGTGTGTGAACCCTCCCCCTCAAAGGCGGGTCGACTAGTATGACTTTGGGACGCTCCCATTGGACGAAGGTTGAATGGCAGTTTTCCCTCAGCTAGGGAACTAGGGAGGACAGAGGGTTTTTAAGCAGCCGTTTCCGGCTCTTCGGGGGGCTTTTCTTTTCAGTCATGCTAGACTGATGAAATTTAATGTTCTCCACCCTTCATGTAGATTTTGTAAATAAATTCCATATTCCTCGTTCTCAATGAGAACAAGTTGCTCCCTTCAACAACGTCCTTAGCGTGGATGAGTGTAACGACGGCATGGGCCAGCTACCACTTAATTCACGCCTGACCCCAATCCTTACAGTATGCACAAGCTCTGAACCACCCCCACGCACTGTGCCAGACAGCAGCAGCCACAGCAGCAGCAGTGGGAAAGTTGAAGGAAGAAGCAAATCGCTTTAAAACAAAATGTTGGCTGACGCCGAGATGCAGGTGTTCCTCATCCAAACCAAAATAAACTCTTTAAAGCAGCGAAACACAGCACTGAAGCATTCTGCATGGGCTGAGAGTATGTCAGGACAGTTGAGGTTGACTTTCCAGCTACTGAGAGAGAATCTTACTTGTGACAAAGTTCGGGCCTTATACAAATTAGCTTGCTATCAGTTGATAGAAATGGATCATATTCGAAAATATTTGCTTTGGTATGCGTCTTTTTTTTATTCATATTTGAAGATGTTTGACTCAATGCACTTGCAGACTTGCAGGGGCATTTACTGCATTGCAAAATCTGAGGTTGCACAAATCGGCCAGCCTTCGATTGCACTGATTGGTGTTTGACTACCTTTATACTCGCTGTTTGCTACTTGCCTTTGACTGGCTTTATACTGGCTGTTTGCAATATACTTGCCGTGCATATTCACACGTGTACTTGTTTTATCTTTCACCGGTGATTTTTCACGGGCTGACAAATGTCAAATGTCATCGCTCAGTGTAGGACATGCCTGCATGTACGGAAGTTTTTTTAATGTTATCCATAGTTCTATCCATTGTCTGTTATCACCAAATCTTTTGTAATCTGATTGTACGCGTGACGCAAATTGTGCAGTACTTTCTGGAAGCCCTGTGGGCGCCAGCGATTGTACTGGAACCTTTGACGAATCATGTAAAAACCCAACGCGCTTGACCCGCTGATCATATTTCGCTGAACGCCGATTGTGTTCACCGCTATTGTTGTGCTTCCAGTGTCACTTGCTTTTGTGGGCACAGGTTCAACCAATATAAAGTTTCGTCATTCACAGTTTCGCTACTGGGTTCTTGACTGTTACTACAATGTGACAATATTGCATCCTTTTTTTTTTTCACACCTTATCAGTTTTCTTATTTAATTTTTTTCTTTTTTTTTATTTCAAATTGCATTTTTGGTGAATATAAAAAAAATAAACTGGGCATGGAGCATAAAATTTTGAATTGCGCTACAGTGTGTGAGAATTTAGCAGGCAGGGAAAAAAATGGTTATTAAATTTTAGACCTTTCTCTCGGGGGGGGGGGGAGACAACGTAGGAGTTAAAAAGTTGAGTGATTTGTATAATGTGCATAATATTGAAGGGGCCCGAAATAATTTGTGAACATAGTAAGGAAACTTTGCCGATCTGTTAATGAGGCTTCTGTGTACATGTAAGCCAAGTATTATTGTACTTCATGGAACAGGGTACTCCTGCATCCTGATTAATCTCCCGGGTCCGCCACACCAGTTTGCACTGGTCCTGTGGCTCTGAGCTGGGCAGCATGGCCTCCCACTGTTTGGCTGCGGGGTCGGGGATGGGAAGTCTATTAGTATTTGTGTTAGAGTGAGTTGCATTCTTCACAGTGTGGCCGTTTACAAGAATAAAGAAGGGGGGGGGGGGGGGGGCATAGACTGAAGTGGGTGAATGATTTTGTTTGAAGATAATGCCATGCCATGGCTTTTTTCCATGTGAAAGACTCGTTTAGGGTGGGTAGATTTGTCGCTTGAGCCCATAGTTTTCTAGTATGATGTTATATTGTGGTGGTATGGGTTCCAGCTTGGAGCTAGTGTCCTATCCTCAGGAGTCTTGTGTACAACAGCTGCACTTTGTTTTGGCTCTTTTTGTTTTGGCCACATTTTTTGTCATGAGAAGCTTGTGCTTCAGCATCATGGCGTGCCAATAGCAACAACGCACCTTCAAATGTCACCTGAGGTGCACACGCTGATAATTATTCTCTCACAAATATGGTGCCACAGTGTTTAGATTATATTTACAACATTCAGGGGCGGGACTCCTGAGCCAATTGCGGCATTTTGATACAAGTGCCAATTCTTGCGCCAAAGTGCAGCAAACAGAAAATTGACCGAAATTGCGCCACGCTGTGCCAGAATGGCTTCGGCATGTGTGCTCCGGCAGTGGCCGTGAACAGCAAGTGAATTCATTCTCTGAAAAAGAGTGCAGCCAATGACATTCCGTATACCGTCTGACGGCACCTCCCCCACAGTTTCTCGCAATTTTCGCGCTTGAAACACTGAACTTATGCCGCCTCCGGCAGTTGCTGGCACGTGTGCGGCCACTCCCGGCTGTCATTGCTGCTGCCGGTACGGCCAGGGCGGCTGTATTTAAATTGTACCAGAATATTGTTGAGTGGGGCGAAGCGGTGCGGCGCTGCTTAGCTGATGCGCAAAAACAACTAATAGTAGACAGGGCACTGCGAGTGCACTAGAGCTTTTTCTAACTGTTTTTGCCTCACATCCAGTGCTTATCTTGTTGCCACTGTGGCCTCTGGTTTTGCTCTGGTACTGTTGGCATGAATATAAATGCACTCCTTAACGAACGCCTCTGATGTGTAATTACAGTCAACAACCAATTTTTGGGCCTGCCTGATGATTCAGACGCTTTCGCATAAGTGCCACATACACCATAGAGTAAATGTTCAAGAACATCTGGCATTTCGGATGCCAGATATTATGCCGTCTGATTTTCCAGACTTTTTAGCCATGACTGCAGGTCCCAAACAGCATTAATCGAAGTCGCTGCCATTTTCATTAGATCACTGCCCCGAACCGGCATGCTTGCACCCCTGTGGGAACGCTAGACCTAGCTGCTCCAGACATTCGCTGCCGAGGTTCTCGCTGTGCAATTCCGTTATTTTCATTGAAAGAATTTGCCGCTATCAGCAATGGAGTCGAATCCACCTTTGTAATCCTGGCTGATGGCTTCAAAGTGCAGAAAGCATGCCACATTGCATAATGCTGGTTTTTGAAAGTCAGCGTCGCCGAATAGAAGTGTTACGTGGTCAAGCGTATGCAATGTATAGCCGTACAACTGGGACGAGACATTGTACATGTTCCTTAATGATGCATGCAGGCACCCGCCATCTCCTGTCGAAGCATGAGCTACGATGCGTCTAAGTGTACTGACAGGCCTTAGAGCTATTTCGATCGTGCCTGTGACAACTTGAGCTTTTGGGGCAGTAAAGGGCATGTGTTCATTTTTTTGGATGTTTTGCGGCCACTGCGGAGTCTGAAAGATTGGACGTTGGCTAGTAGCTAGTTTCTAAACAAGTAGTAGTGCCATGTGTATGCTTCAAAGTCTGAATTAAGCCACTGTTACGCGTGTTCTCACTTTCACCTAAACTGGAAATGAAATAATGCATTGTAGTAGTCTCTGAGTGAAACAACCTCATCAACACATAGCTAAAAAGAAGGATAAATTATGTGGCTATATGGTGGTTAAACAAGTTGGGGCTAACTAGAACACATTCTTTCCTATCTGTTTTCACCAATATGTAATGTAGACATAATTTTGCCTTCAAGCTTAGTGTGAGGCCTATGCCACCTTCGTCAAGCGGATAATTAGTGGCGAGAGATCATGCTAATGAGTTATTACTTGAGAAAAGTGTGCTACTTTGTGATTTCTTATTCACATTTCATTTGTTCGTGATGGTACGTCTGCTTACATATAAAGGTGTAGCATTAATTACATTGTGAAAATGAAGTGCTTGCCAAAGCTTTGATTTCATAGAATGCGAAAGAATCCTGCATTATGGAGGTGTGCGGTGCAGCGGGTTCAGCAGGCAGGCGTCTCTGTCCTCATGGCCAGTATAATGTAAAACTTTTCCAATCTGCTTTTGGGCCTGTTTGTTTGTTTGTTTGTTTGTTTGTTTATTTATTTATTTATTTATTTATTTATTTATTTATATAGGTACCTTAAAGGTGGGGTGAAATACAAAATTAGTTTTAAATATAGAAACACCTGAACAAACAAGAAGAAAAGGAAAGATATGAGTTGGTGAAAGTAAAATACAGTGGTATAAAGGAAGTTTAATGACACTTTCAGGATGTTATACATATTTGAATCATCCACAACGAAAGAAATATTACAAAATTTCGGATGTGTATAAATAACAGGAACACAGCATCTCGGAATTGGTAAGCACTGTAGTGTAATATAAAGGTTGAGTGACACATTTAAATGTGAACGAGTAAAAAAAAAAATAACATGCAATTCTAAGAGACACATACACACAAAAATAGCCGTTATTCATGGAGATGCTCCAGAAGTTGCCTTTGAAAACTAGCTGCATCAGTGCAAGCGACCGTGTTTCCTAGTAATGCATTCCATTCATTTATGGATTGCACTAGAGGTGAACATTAGTACTTTAGTGGACGAGCAAATATAGGTTGGTTCATGATCCCACCTGAATGGAATGTGATGTGCCGGTTTAATGCGATTGGTTGCAAATGCTGACTCGCCATAATATAAAGATGAAAGAAGGTTAAACACGAATATTTGCATCGGGTGTTCAGAGCTGAAATGTTGATGCTGCATTTTAAGGATGTTATGCTCATATATGGTGAATATTAGGAAAGTATGAATCTTACCGCCTTATTCTGTACTGACTCGATGCGGTTCTGCAATGTAACAGTACCTGGGTGCCATATTATCTATGTGTATTCTAACAAAGACCAGATGAGAGATGTGTAAGTGTGGAGCTTCGTTTCTGAGTTGGCAGGATACAAACAATGTTTGATTAATCCTAATTAGTGAATGCCTTGGTTATATATCCTATGTGTGTGTGCCAAGTTATATCTGTGGTTAAATAGACACCCAGGTACTTGAAACTTTGCCCTCTCTCTATATCTGTATTGTTTATTGTGTAAACGTTTAGAGGAATATTAGTAAGGGTAGACAATGTAATAAGCTTCGTGTTTTCTATGTTTATCTCCATATGCCAGACCTTACACCGCTGGCTGAGTTGCACTAGGTTCGTTTGTAAGCCGCTGACATCCTCAGAAGTTAATATCTGCCTGTAAATGACGCAGTCGTCAGTAAAAAGTCTAATTTGAGAACCTATGTTATCAGGTAAAACATTAATATTGCTACGGAACAATATGTGCGATCACGAAAAGGCGAGCAGTGTGAAGACGACGACGATGATTAGAAGCTAGCGCGGGCTGTTGCCTCTTGGCAAAGCGCAGCGTATTTTCTTGTAAATATACTTGCACATAGCTTTTCGTCTGCGTCTTCCTACGTAACATATCTGGTGGAGGTGGACGTTCCCTGTACCTCGTCACGGAGCTTCGCAGTGGACGGTACGTCGAGGCTTCCTTCATGGCTCCCGGCGACGACAACCCGACTCCGCCGGCTCCGACACCTGCTGCCACTTCGACGACCTACATCACTCTCCCCGCTCCCCGTGATCCTGGCGCATTCTCGGGCAAAGATGGGGAAGACGTCGATGACTGGATCAGCTTGTATGAACACGTCAACCGCAATAACCGGTGGGACCCTACTATTATGCTCGCCAACGTAGTCTTTTACCTCGGTGGCACACGTCGAGTTTGGTATCGCACGCACGAAGATGAGCTCACCAGTTGGGATTCACTGAAGACACAGCTTCGAGACTTGTTCGGCAACCCCTACGGTCACCAACTTGCCGCGCAGAAGGCGCTTTCCGGCCGGGTGCAGACGTCAACAGAGCCCTATGTCACGTACATTCAGGACGTCTTGGCTCTGTGCCGCAAAGTTGACACCCACATGACTGAGTCAGACAAGGTTGCCCACATCCTCAAAGGCATTGCCAATGACACCTTCAACTTACTCGTTTTCAACAACGTAGCGACGGTGGATGCTGTTATAAAAGAGTGCCGCCGCCTGTAACTCGCTAAAAGCCGACGTATTGAGCAGCAGTTTGCCTGTCTGCCCAACACCTCAGTGACATCTTCCTGTGCCGACACTCCTCGTCCCAACAACACTGCCGATGTTACCAGAATCGTCCGGTGTGAGATCGAGGCCGCCTATCCGGCTGCCTTCGACTCCAGTCCCACCAACACATCTGCAGTCACGGTCTCACTGATCCAGGCAGTTGGTCCGCCAAGAGTTCGAAAACATGGGTCATCACACCATCTGCTCGTCCCATCGTCCTGATACCCGCCCGGCTTCTTCGATTCCGCCCCGTCCCGCATCTTCTTACCCACCACATTTCCGCAACCCATCTGAATGGCGCACTGCTGATGAGAAGCCGATTTGTTGCCACTGCCATCGAATCGGGCACATTTCTCGGCACTTTCGCAGCCGCTGGAGTTCCCCGACCCGGTCTACTTATACCGCCTACTCTCGCCCCCCAGGTGGCCCTTCTCGTCCCTATGCCGCACGCTCCGATAACGCCGCCGCTGATTCTCCTGCACCGAACCGCTGCTATTCTCGTTCGCCTTCGCCCCAACAACGACAATCTCGCTTTCCCCAGCCCCGTCGCTCCTATTCGCCGACTCCCTTCGGACGCCGCTCCCAGCCGGAAAACTAGACGATGCAGCGCCTCGAGGTGATGCTGCATTGCTCCCTACGCCGCCAAATCCTCTACTGACGTTGCCCACTCATCTGAACCTTCTTGACGTGCAAGTCGACGGTGTTTCTGTGTCTGCACTCATAGACACTGGGGCGCATTTGTCCGTAATGAGCGCTGACCTTCGTAACCGGCTCAAGAAAATTATCACACCCGCCACGACGCCTGTTGTCCGTGTCGCCGATGGTGGAACAGCCCCCATAATTGGTATGTGTACCGCCTGCGTCTCCTTCGCCGATCGCTCAACAATCGTGCTATTCACAGTCATCGCCCACTGTCCCCACGACATCATCCTTGGCTTAGAGTTCCTCTCCGCACATTCTGCTCTCATCGATTGTTCCGCCAGTACTTTCCGCCTTGACCTGCCTGTTCTGGATCCTGCTGAACCACACTCCAGTCGCCTCAGTTCCGTCGACTTCGTTCGCTTTCCACTTTTGGCACTGACCTACGTTGACCTAGTGTCATCCCCACCAGTCCCCGATGCTCACTACATCGCGGCTCCTATGCAAGATGTCCTCCTTACACACGGGATCACAGTACCTCATACAGTTTTATCTATTACGGCGAATTGCGTCTGCCTGCCAGTGGTCAACTTTGGCTTGACGACACAAGTGCTGCCACGCGGGATGTCTCTGGCCCAGCTTTGCTCATTAGAAGATCACTCAGTAGCATCCATTGCAGTAGACGACACTTCATCCGATACTCCTCTACCATCGCAGTCGACAAATTGTACCATCGCTGACTTACAAAAAATGATTGCGCCCGACTTGCCATCCGAGCACGCTCGTGAACTCTACCGCGTTCTGTTTTCCTACCATGATATTTTTTACTTTAACGATCGTCCTTTGGCCCAAACTACAGCTGTGAAACATCGCATTAATACCG
This sequence comes from Dermacentor andersoni, assembly GCF_023375885.2. Classification (NCBI taxonomy): domain Eukaryota; kingdom Metazoa; phylum Arthropoda; class Arachnida; order Ixodida; family Ixodidae; genus Dermacentor; species Dermacentor andersoni. The sequence goes on from NC_092814.1 coordinate 175,596,685, forward strand.
GCGATGCCCCTCCTATTCATCGCCGCCCGTATCGAGTGTCACCAGCTGAGCGTCAAGTTATTCACGCAGAAGTTCACAAAATGCTTGCCAAGAACATTATTGAACCATCATGTAGTCCATGGGCGTCACCTGTTGTACTGGTCAAAAAGGATGGCTCATGGCGCTTTTGCGTGGACTGTCGACACCTTAACAGGGTTACCAAAAAGGACGTGTATCCCCTACCTCGGATTGATGATGCCCTTGACTGCCTCCACGGTGCTCGCTATTTCTCCGCTATTGACCTTCGCTCCGGCTACTGGCAGATTGCCGTGGACGATCTCGACCGCGAGAAGACTGCTTTTGTAACACCCGACGGTCTTTATCAATTCAAAGTGATGCCGTTCGGTCTATTTAACGCCCCTGCCACTTTTGAACGCATGATGGACTCCCTTCTTCACGGTTTCAAATGGTCCACGTGCCTGTGCTACTTGGATGACGTTATCGTATTCTCCCCAACGTTCGCTACGCACCTCAAGCGCCTCTCAGCAGTCCTGGACGTTTTTCGTCGAGCGGGTCTGCAACTCAACGCATCGAAGTGTCAATTCGGCCGTCGCCAGATTACGGTCCTTGGACATCTCGTTGACGCGAACGGAGTGAAACTGGACCCAGGCAAGATCCATGCTGTTGCGCACTTCCCTGTTCCGAAGTGTGTCAAGGATGTGCGCAGCTTCATCGGCCTTTGTTCGTACTTCCGCCGTTTCATGAGAAATTTCGCCGCCATAGCACGACCACTAACCGAGCTTTTGAAAAAAGACGCCTCTTTTCCAGTGGGGCGTTAACGAGGCCTCTGCATTCTCACATCTAATCGACATTCTCACAACGCCTCCCGTTCTGGCCCATTTCGATCCTTCTGCGCCTACTGAAGTCCGTACTGATACCAGTGGTCACGGAATTGCCGCAGTGTTGGCAGAACGCCAGCGTGGCCACGACAGTGTTATCGCTTACGCCAGCAGGCTCCTCTCCCCCTCGGAGCACAACTATTCCATCACTGAGCGTGAGTGTGGCCCTAGTTTGGGTGTTTGCGAAATTCCGCCCATACTTATATGGCCGACCCTTTTCCGTTGTCACAGACCATCACGCACTTTGCTGGTTATGCTCACTGAAAGATCCTACAGGAAGACTTGGTCGCTGGGCTTTACGCCTCCAAGAATATTCGTATACTGTCACCTATGAATCTAGCCGACTACACAAGGACGCTGACTGCCTGTCTCAGTACCCGATCGACAAGCCTGACGACGCCGACAGTAGTAGTGCCAACGGGATTTTCTCTGTGTCAGCCTTCACTAACATCGCCGATGAGCAGTAGCGAGACCTATCGCTGCTAGCACTTATCGAGCGTCTGCGCTCTACACCTACCAACGCATCCGTTCGCCGATATGTCCTCCAGGGCGGCATTCTGTATCGAAGGAACTTCCTCCCTGACGGCTCTTATCTTCTTCGTGTCGTGCCAAAACAGCTACGACAGACTTTGCTCTTTGAGATGCATGACGCACCCACTGCAGGACATCTTGGGGTAACCCGCACGTACGACCGCGTCCGCCACCACTTCTATTGGCCTGGTCTCGCTCGCTCCGTTCGACGCTATGTTGCTCCCTGTGATCCCTGCCAGCGTCGGAAAACACCTCAGGTGCTACCTGCCGCTCATCTCCAGCCGATCACCGTCCCTGTGGAACCGTTCTTTCGTGTTGGATTAGACCTGCTCCGTCCCTTTTCCATGTCATCCTCTGGGAACAAACGGGTAGCCGTCGCGACTGATTACGCCACCCGATACGCTATCACTCGGGCTCTCCCTACCAGTTGCGCCACTGACGTCGCGGTCTTTCTCTTGCGTGACATTATCTTACTTCATGGCGCCCCGCGACAGCTGCTTACTGACCGTGGTCGAAACTTCCTCTTGAAAGTTATCGCTGACATTGTGCGTTCCTGCTCCATTCAACACAAACTGACTACCTCATACCATCCTCAAACCAATGGCCTGACAGAGCGGTTAAACCGTACTCTTACCGATATGCTGTCCAAGTATGTTTCCAAAGACCACCACGACTGGGACATTGCCCTTCCTTACGTAACATTTGCGTACAATTCTTCCCGGCACGACATCGCTGGATTTTCTCCATTTTATCTACTGTACGGTCGCTAACCTACCTTGCCCCTAGACACGGCACTTCCTCCTGCTGCGATCTCAACTAGCGAGTATGCGCGCGACACCATCGCCCTCGCTGACCATGCACGCCAGCTTGCCCGTGCTCGACTGACGGCCTCACAAACCACTCAGCAGTGTCAATACAACGCCCGCCATCGTGACGTACAGTTTTCGCCTGGTGCGCTCGTGCTCCTGTGGTCGCCCTCTCGTCACGTCGGACTTTCAGAGAAGCTCCTTTCGCGATACACAAGGCCCTACCGCGTGCTGCGCCAGGTGATGCCTGTGACTTACGAAATTGCTCCTGTGGGTACAACCTTGTCCTCTCCTCTGGCATCTAGTGATGTCATGCATGTCAGTAGGCTCAAGGCCTACTACACTGCTTCCGAGTCCGATCTTTAGTCGCTCCGGGACGGCGCTTTTGCAGCCGGGGGTTGTGCTACGGAACAATATGTGCGATCACGAAAAGGCGAGCAGTGTGAAGACGATAACGACGATTAGAAGCTAGTGCGGGCTGTTGCCTCTTGGCCAAGCGCAGCGTATTTTCTTGTAATTGTACATAGCTTTTCGTCTGCGTCTTCCTACGTAACAATATAAATGAGAAAGAGCAATGTTCTCAGAACTGACCCTTGTAGCACTCCTTAGATGACATGCATGGTTCCAGATGTAGGTTCCTTAAGAACATCTCGTTGATATCGATTAGTTAAGAATTCGACAATACAACAGGTTGTGTTAGAATCTAATCCTAGGTTATCCACCTTCTTGATGAATTGGTTATGTTCAACACGATCAAAAGCTTTTCTAAAATAATATGGGAGAGGCCTGAGCCATTTTGACCTATCACAAAGGGTTAATGATGCATTTGGAATAAAAACAGATTGGAATAGTTTTACGTTATACTGGCCCAGGGTCGATTGCGGCTTTCTTGGACTGCAGTGACATAAGGAGACCCAGAAATGATGTTACCGCGTCGACTAGACTGCATAATTGGAGAACATTTTCTGCTATCATCATGAGCATCGAGCGGCAATTATGTATTCTTCCTGATCTAGTTGATCGTAGTGCCACTAATGTTTTCAGCTTACAGGAAAGCATGCGCCATGCCATGGCTCAGCACACACTTCCATATTCTGGTACACCACAGCGAAGCAGCGTGCTTCCGATGCCCTGCGTTCTTAAGGGCTTTCGGCAAGGCGAAACTATTTCTTATGTAGAAATGGCTTTCAGTAAACCGCAGTAGTATATAACTCTGACTTCTCCATATGGTCTGTTGGTGCAGGCACTTCATCCACACTGTTGAGCTTAAAGAAACGTGTATTTATAAAACATGTCTTGGGTTGCTTGTGGAAATTTTGAACTTGCTATTTCAGAATACTACATGTTTTTTGTGGTTGCTACCACTAATTAAAAATCTACAGGCAATGTTACCAAAATTTGCATGTGCTAGACGGTTTCAGTATCGGGGTAATACCTGCCATGGTTGTTTAGTGGCTATGGTGTTGGGCTGCTGAGCACGAGGTCACGGGATTGAATCCTGGCCACGGCGGTTGCATTTCGATGGGGGCAAAATGCAAAAACACCTGTGTACTTTAATTTAGGTGCGCGTTAAAGAACCCCAGGTAGTCCACTACAACGTGCTTCATAATCAGAAAGTGGTTCTGGCACGTAAAACCCCATAACTTAATTTTTTTAATTAAGTATCAGGGTAATCTGCTTAAAAATTCAGCTTAAGACATTGCTTAAGACAGTTGCAGTACAGCGCTTGTGTTAACTTATGCTTTGTTCCGGCGTGGTTTCGAAGTGTGCTGCCATATTCCAGTATTCCACCAAAATTTAGATTGGCCTGCTCTAAGCGGCCTCAAAATGAAATTTTATCTGCTCTAAATTGGTCCAAAATGAAATTTAGTCGGCTCCCAGCTGCTCCAAAATGCAGCTTTACTTGCTCCAAAAATTGCTCCATAATGTCTCTGGGCAGTCCCACCCCTGAACATTGTATCTGTATAACCCCATTCCATTGATGGTGATGCAAGCTTGGTCATGGTCGAGGTGTTAACATGTACTGCATGGGGTCTGCTAATATGCCTGCCACAGGAGCTCAAATCTTACTACATCCAGTCTTTTACCTTTCCATTTTGTTTATTGTTTAAAAAGATAAAATACCTTTTCAGCACAAATTTGACCCATTTGCAAGGCATTTGATATGTAGTGTTGAATAGAACTAGAAGTGGTATGGCCAGGATTCCTGAGTATGTGAAGTTTGCTTGGGAGCGTGGCACCATTGTGTGTAGCCATTAGCAAAAAAGCGGCTTAGGTGTTAAATACGATCGCTATCAAAACACATTGGAGGTTGCCAAAGAGGTACTTATGTGCCTAAAAAGACATATGGGAGCTTTGACGTAGATGTCACATGGTTTCTCAGCACCCTTGAAGGAGAAGGCAGGGAAAAGATACCTTTTGTGCATGCTGGTTTAGGCAAAGGGGGAGAGCCTCGGCCTCGGGTGTGTAGCTCACCTCCTTACACCATCGTCTTGCAACATTTAAGATAGCTTTTGTGCATGCTGGTTTAGGCAAAGGGGGAGAGCCTCGGCCTCAGGGTGTGTAGCTCACCTCCTTACACCATCGTCTTGCAGCATTTCATTTTTATTACGAAACCATTTTTGAAAATAATTGTGGTATAGCACTCCCTTATTGGCACTTCATGGCATAATGTATAACCAAAATTTCTTGCTAGGAATTGTTGGTTTATTTAAAGAGTTTTTTTGCAGTTTCTTTTTAATTTTTCTGCTATATTTCTAACCTTTTCCACTAGAACAGGTCATGTAATAGATAATATGCAAAAGTCCATAAGCAGGCTTTTCCACAAAGCGAACTTTTCCAAACCAAGTTGGCTGCCTTCCTGCTTAGTAGCGCTGTTAAAGCTGAGACATGTTTTCAAACTCTGAATGGTGTAGGGAATGGACAGTGCCAGGAATGATGTCACTTACTCGCATGTTGATATTTGAATTATGATTCTAGCTCAAGGTTCGCCATCTTGGTTGCATCAAGAAGGTGTGTGAAAAAGTGTACTTGCAGGTTTTGCATATAGTCTATACAGTCAATTGAGTCAAAGGACGTGAGGGGGATAACATTTCTTTTTTCATTGTGCTCATGAGGTCTTCTCAAATATTTTTTCTGGAAACACTGAACGAACAGTGTTTTGCAAGTCAAGAGTGCATATAGTAGGTGCATATAAGGTATGTGTGTCTCATGCTTGGAGACATTGCTGCCCCTGTTCTCTCCCAAGGAAATGAAGTACAACATAATCCCTTATGTTCCTCACAGGGTGTCGCAGCGTCATTTGCATTCTTTCTACCCATCCACATTTCCATGGAGCCCATCAGGCTTTACTCATATTTAAATTTTTATGAATAAATACTTCACAAGGAATGAAAACTGGGCGAGTTGCTTTATGTTATACATGTTACATAACAGCACTCGTCCTGTCTCTTCCTCTTTTTCTCTGCTGTGTTGTTCACACTTTTTTGTACCATGTAAATAATTCACCACTGTCTTGGCTTATGACGTGCATATGCACACATACAGCATCTGCAGCAGACTGTCCATGTTTTCATCAGGAGCTGAATAATTGCCTACATTTAGAGGTGGGTGAATGTAAACTTCTTCGAATACGAATAGCAAGTATCAAATATCAAAGTCAAATGTAGCCGTGTATATTGACAGCAGGAATATTTACTTCAGTATAATTAGATAACACACCTGTATTGACTAGTGTAAAAAGAGCTATCATTGACAAATGATCAGTTGTAAACACAAGTTCACTAATTTTCAATAAAAAGAATGCACGGATAGCCTCTTGACAACTTGATATCCTGTTTGCAAACAAGCTTTCCAAGAAAGAATGGCTACTGTATGACTAACCTACCAAGAAATTCACCAACGGTTACAATACTCCCTAATGTGAAGTTTGAGCACAGCTCTATATGTTTTTTCGTTTAGCAATATATTGGCTGGCATGGAGAATATGTCTCATGCAGCACATTGCAAACGGAGCGAAGTGTGGCTCGGCTGCCTTTCTAATTGGGAGATTGCGAGAGTCATCGTGTGGGGGACGTGTGAGTGCGATTCACAGCTGTTCACCGCAGACAGACCTCCGCTCGTGCAGTGCTGTGTTCCCATATATGGTATCGGGTCCATCATCGGTGCACAGACGACACGCACTACTCTGGCGCCATCTCGTAGTCATTGTCGTTGCAGAGCCTGTCTTGCGTGGTACTACACTTCTTATGCTTTTGCCATACCCTCCTCCTCCGCTTTGCTCCTTGCTTTCTCTTCGCTGTCGCTGTCTTTCATCCCCTGCTGCACTTCACGTTCACTCTTTCATCCTTCGCTATGCTCGTTTGCTGGGTTACGAGGGATGCCGACACCGACGCTCACCACAGGAACAGGTGCCTAAGAGCTGTGCTCTGAAAGGCTCAATAAATGGTTCCCGAAAAGAAGTTCAAAAGTTGTGGAAAAAATAAATAGAAAGCTGCTAAAGGACTTGTACGTGTCGCCATCCTGCTCTTCATATGTTTCTGGGAGAGCGTATAATAGCCATCCTTTGTAAATTTGAGGCATTTTATCCGCTAGTCACGCTCTGAAAATATTTCTTCTTGGCGGTTGGGCACGAAAGACTGGTGCGCTATCTGACATGTTGACTTCATTTGAGTGCATATGTGTAGCAGCTTCAGCAGAGTTAACTAAATGGATGTTAATCATTATTGCTAGTTTGACAAACATAATTTCTGTTCAATATGAAACAACCTTTAATCAATTTTTAATCAATTTTTCCCTAGACAAATGTAAAGATGCCCATTGCAAAAAAAAAAAAAAATTAGCAGTTTGTAGTATGAAAGGAAAAACTGCTACATAACTATACTGTCAAACACTAAATGGCAGACTGCTAGCAAAAATCGCACCTCATATAGTCTTCCTCTGTGAAACCAAGAACAGAGCTTGCATTGCCAATTTCGTTTCTGCTTTGCTTCTAAAACTCTTTTTGTTGTCTCACTTCTGGTAATGTTTGATACATTGTGTAGCAGACAGAGAATAGTAACCAGATTTCAATATTTTGGTTGCAAAATATGTGGTTAATTGTAAATATTCTAAATTACTGAATAGTTCCTTTTCAAATACAAACAGCATGTAGTATGCAATTCATACTCTAAACTTCACACCCACCTCTGCCTACATTTATTGTTTTTTGTTTAGTTATTTTTCTAGACAAATTACTGTGTTTAAAATATACTATTGAAAACATTTGTAAACTGCTGTGATGAAAGTATTGCAGAAGACAGTACATGAGAACATAGAAACAGTGAGGTCATTTGCCTATGTGATAATGCCCGCCAATTCTCTCTAGGATGGCCATGGCTAGGACAGGAAGCACAAAGAGGTTTCACATTCATTGACATAGATGCGCAATTTTTTAATTATGTTTACAGGACTTCTAAATGCAAATAAGTCTAGCTGAAAATGATAGACTAATGCTCAAAAATTTCTATGGCATCAATATGGCCATAGCTCTGTCGCATGGACAGAGCTTTAGTAAGCAAGAAAATAAGGTAAGTCTAGCACACGATTCGCTACTCAATAGGGTTGGCCTCAGCATTGGCCCGATGATATCGCAGTGCCTCGTCATAATTATGTCACTAGTAGTCAGCCACTGATTATCATAAGATGATTACATTACATTTCAACGTGGAAAAAAGTTCAATTTATCCACTTCTATTTGATTCTCAAAGAACTCGTTTACCCTTGGATGATGTGGGTACATTCGCGCAGCCCCATGCTGTCTGTGCTCTCACGTTTTGTTAGCTTTGCGTCATGTAATGCTGTGCTGGTACTGCTGGCTCACAAATATCATGCTGACTGCAAGCAGCGGAAAATGCATCTATGTAATAAGGTGAGCTTAAGTCGCTGAAAAAGGAGTCCAGCATCACGAGCTGAAGTATTGTTATCAAAGGAAACAGACCGTTGTCCATGGCAATGAGTCTTTGAAAATGATCAGCAGGTCATGTTCCCGATAGTCGTTTAGTTTGTTTTGTGTCTTGATAACGTAGATAAGTGCACTGTCTTGGCTCAGTTACTGGCTGCTATGTCATATTTTATGCATAAAACCATAACACCAGCTCTCGTGCGCTGTTCTACTCTGGTACCAGCAAACGGTGGTGAGGACGTTTGCTTCATCATACTGTGTCACACATCCCGGGCGATTTGAATTGCATTGGAGGAATGTGGCATCTTCAATCACAATTTTATCTGCGACTAAGTCGTTTCTTGGCACAAAACAAACGTTACGAGGATTCTGGAAGGGTATAAAACAGTTTACATTGACTTGATAATTCTTTTCAGTGCCCCTTTAAAAGCCAAAACGTTTACACAGAGCATCCTAAATTGGCCCTTAATGAGGGTGTCTGCCGACCGGGAAAACTGGGAATTCTCAGGGACTTTAAATAGTCTGAAAATACTCAGGGAAAACTCAGGAATTTGTGCTTCTATCAGGGAAAATTAGCTGTAATTTTATTAAAAGTGAATGAAAGTCTCGCTAATGTTGGCTCCAGTAACAGAGGAATTGCAACAAATCGTATTCACTGCCGTGTCGCCAGCTCAAGGAGTTTCCAGAGTATAGTCAACGACCGATTTTCCATATGCCTAATTTTTCTGACATGCCCAATAGTTTGCACGGCTTCGTGGCACCACCACGTACTCCATAGAGTCAATATGTAAAAACGTCTGAAGTTTGGGATGCAAGAACACTTCGTTGACTGACATTTCGGACTTTTTGCTGTAACTGCAGGTCTGAAACAGCATTAATCAAAGCCACCACTGCTGCCATTTTTATTATCTCGCCGCCTCGAACCGGCACTCTAGCACGCAGATCTGCTGGCAGCTGTAGCCATCACAGGGCAATGCCAGGCCTAGCTGCTTCTACGTTCGTTATTAAGCTTTTTGCTGTGTGATGCCTTTTTTTTTTTCATTGCAAGAATTCGCCACTGACAGCAAAGGCACCAACTCTGCCGTTGTAATCCTCCAGGTTGGCTTCGAACCTTGGAAAACACAACGCGTTGCATAATGCTGGTTCTCGAAAGTCAGCTTTGCCTCGGTACAGATGTTAGGCAGTGAAGCATACGCAAATAATTGCGGTGAAGCTTAAGAAGCGTGGGAAGGGGCAATTGTCACGGGAAATGGTATGTATTCTTTGACTATACATGCATGCATCCCTGTCTCCTGTCGCACTATGAGCACTGATAGGCCTAATAAGTTTACTGGCAGGCCTCCAGAGCTTTTTCGGATGTGCCTGTAGCGATTTGAGCCCTTAAGGGCAGTTGACATGCATTCATTTGTTCAGACGTTTTCGCGGCCCTTAGGGAGTCCAAAAAATCGGACGTTGACTCTACAACTGGCCGGGAGGATGCTTCAAATGGTTCGTGTGGCGAACGCGTGGTGGAAGGAGGATGAGAACAGAAAGTATCCATGCATTGAGGAATGTACGGGAAAGGAATCGTGCCGCCCCCTCTTTGATGAAGCTTGAACTCAAAAAATAAAGTGTTGGATAACGCCAAGATGCAGGTGTCCCTCATCCTAACTAAAATAAACTTTATAAAGCAGTGCAACCCAACACTGAGGTGTTATTTGCGGGCTGAGAGGATGTCAGGACAGTAAAGGTTGACTTTCCAGCTGTTGAGAGAGAATCTTAGTTGTGACAAAGTTCAAGCCTCATACCCGTGAGCTTGCTGTAAATTGATAGAAATAGCTCATATTCGAAAACATTTGCTTCTGTGTGCATTTCCTTTTCAGTGGTATTTGCAAATGTTAGACTCTATTTGGAATGGGGTTTGGCTTTTTTTTTTTCTTTCGAATATATTTTATTCATTGTGCATTTTACTAACACCTTACTTCTGTTCTCTTTTTGAATAAAATAACCTTTACATTTTAACATGCTTACTCGAGAGTGACAGCATCTGGCAGCATGGTGTCAGCCCGTCTTGACATATAACAAAGTTCTGTCTCATTCAGAAAATTTTGCAAAGGCACTCGGGAAAAACCTGGAAAACTCTGGGAATATGGAAATGTCAACTTGGTAGACACCCTGTTGATGTTCAGAAGAATATTCCTTACAAGATAAAAATGTTCATGCATAACTGCCAGGTAATTTCCTGGTCCCTAAGGTGGTGTGTTTTAATGCTAATTTGCCATAAGGACTCGTTTCATTGCGTTTCATTTCTGGAATGTACCCTTGCAGACTTGGATGTTCTGTTCATGGCAAAGTGCATAACATGGAATATTTTGTTTTGCTTTTCAGTTGTGATATTCTAACATTCACCTTTTGCATTGAACGGGTGGTTTCATTGGTGTCTATACAGCTTCCTTCATACCAGTAGTGATGATAGGAAATGCTTTTGGTCAAGCAGAATAGCCTTTGCCTGTTATCTTTTCTTTTGATTTGAAAAAAAGAATAGCCTAAATTGTGTCTGGGCTATCATCTTGTGACAGAAAGGTACATTGTAGAAATTAGCTTTGTTTTGTGTGGTCCTTTCTCTTGTGCCATTTGATTTTTGTAGACATTGTGCTGGAGTGTAACAAGATTTGGTAACAATTAATTTCGTTTCAGCTTTAATTTAGTGGTTTCTACACTTGAGGGTCATTACATTCACCTGCATTTCCCAAAGTAGTTGCTGTGGTTTCCTGTTTGTCGTTAGTGCAGCTTGGCAGCACTTGTATGTCACAAATTTCTCCGCATGGTGCAAGCTTTATGCAGAATGTGTTCACAGTGGTTTCTGAAGTCGTGGGAGAGATAGCATGATCATGACGCAATAAGCATATAGCTTGTTCTGCACGAGCTGAATGCAGGCGCTAAACTGGTATGAACTTGTTTGCTAAGTGCCAAGTGAATCAAATGTACCTTTATTAACTAGTCTTAAAGAGTATTTTTTTAATATAGCGTGCAACCATTACAAAACTGGTTTATTTTCTTGTTTTGCAGTTGTTGTACTAGTCGCTATTTGTGGAGATGCTTTTGCCAGCCGCCGTAAGTGTCTTTGCCTTTTTTACACTCATTCATTAACATGTGCCTTTGTTCCGCCTTACGATAGGATACAATGACAAACTTCAGAAGACCTTGCAAGTTCTGTTATCAGATCTAACCTGATCTCTCTTTTTCCTTTATTTTTTTCCTTTCAGCAAGCAGACCTGGTAGTGAACTTCTGAAATGTTTGTGTAAAGCATTGCTGTTCATTGAGAAAAATGTTACATTGATAACTTTCTTCAGTCTCTTGACTGTAGTTGTTAAGCATCCCTCAAGGCATTGTAAACAGATGGGTACAGTGTATAAATCACATGGTGACGATTGTGTTTGTAAAGTATTACATCGATCTGTGCGACGAAAATAGTTGAAAATTAGAGCAAAAGCCAGTGCACCCGTCTTTCAGGACCCTCTTCCTCTCGGCAGATACTGATGGCATTCAGGCGCAAATATTTGCAGTAGTGCAAAGAGCTGTGAAACTGCCTCTAGAAATGTGAGAAATGTGTGGTGCAGCAAGGAAGACAAAAAAAAAAAGGACTTGCGGTTGATGTGAATGTTGTGTAGGCCCTTGGCTTTGATATAAAAGAGAGGAATGTCATTTGCCGGCACTGGTTAGCGTAAGGTTGCAATAGCATTGTAACCCGTTTGGGTATTCTGGGCCACCTCAATGAGTGTAAAATTCAATGTGATGTTGTAGGCCCTTGGCTTGTCCTTAGATTCTCCTGCTCAGCAAGAGCACTTGTGGGATCCTCACCTGTGCTCTTGAGACAAAGGAACGACAACACAGTAGGGCAAACAATCACAAGGGTATTTATTGCACCTTTCATAGACTAATGCCTGCTAGCCGAACTGCTATCCACGAACATGCCGATGGGCGCTCGACAAATCGCGGAAGTCCGACTCAACGCGACCGGATAACGAGCGAATATATTTGCCCCATGCTGGACACCAACGCTTGGTCGAACACGCCACCGTACGCGCGATCTTGCGAGGTCTTGCGAAGCATGGATTGGCGCATGCGCGGAACGTCCGCGCCGCTTAACGATCCCGAGCCAAAAAGAAAGAGCCTTCTCCTTTCCGCACCCAAGTAACCCCGCTGTTAGGTGGCGTTAGCAGAGCCACACTCGCGCCATCTCTCGCGATGCGTTTCAACCACACCGACTGCCGCGGGCATCAAGCCACGCGACGAAGCCGGATTACAGGAAACGGGAGCTATGCAGGAAAACAACATATCAGGGGACGCGTGAAAGTCGCGCATCACCACACACTATACCCCCTTGTTTTCGGAGCTTCTGCTTAGAGAAGTGCCCTATGTGATGGTCCTGGGGTGATTCCATCAAACACGCACGTCTGCTTGAACCTTTGTTTTGTATAGTTATTTTATACCATATTAATTCGAATCTAGGCCGATAGTTTTTTTTTTTTTTTTCAAATAATCATATTCCAAACTTTAGGGTCGGCTTAGAGTCGAGGATTTTAAAAAACATGCAAATTTTTCATTGAAACTACTAAATATGGTGCATAGCTAGCGCCATCTAGAAAAGTCAGTATTGCAGCCGCTACTAGCCGTGCCAGTAGCCAACCGTGCCCAAGCGACGTCGCCATTTTGACCTGTGTCGTGTCGGCCGTATTGGTGTGCGGCGTGGTGTTATCGCGATGACGCTAAGCAGGAGATGCCACTATAGTGCCGCTTTCAAGTGAGAAGTTGTGATAGCCGTAGAGGCATTGTCGAACCTTCACGTCGGGCGGGTCTTCGGCATCGACGAAAAAAACGGCCGCGTTGGAGGGGACAACGACAGCAGCTTTTTGCGTGCGCCGCAACGAGGATGACATTTAGTGGACCAAAGAAAGGCTGTGAACACGAAGTGGAGACAGTTTTGGCCGACTTTGTTCGGACGCAGAGAGCAGCTGCCCTTCTAGTGACAACAGAAGTGCTCCAAGCGAAAGCTAGGGAACTTTTGAGGGAGCGAGGCCTAACGCCAAAGAATTTCAAAGCCAGCCGGAGCTGGCTTCAGAAATTTATGAAGCGCTTCAGCGTCAGCCTCCGACGTCGCACTTCAATCACCCAGAAGCTGCCAAGGGATTTCGAAGAAAAGCTGATAGCTTTTCAGCGCTACGTGCTGCGAAAGAGAGAAGCGGCAGGCTACAGCCTTGGGCAGATCGGTAACGCCGACCAGATGGCTGTGTCTTTTGATATGCCAGTGGCGTACATTGTGAATGAGAAGGGTGCCAAGGAGGTGAAGGTGTGCTCTGCGGGCTACAAGAAGCAGCACGCAACTGTGATGCTTTGCTGCACAGCTGATGGACATAAACTCCCTCCTTATATAATAATTAAAAGGAAGACTGCCTGCTCGAGAAACTTTTCCAAGAAATGTCATTGTGCGGGCAAATGAGAACAGGTGGATGACGGGTGCGATGGTGGAAGAGTGGGTTAAGATTGTGTGGCGACGGCGTCCAGGAGCCCTTTTGACAAAGAACTCGCTCCTTGTCGTCAACTCTTACCATGGGCACTTGACCGACAACGTGAAGACTGCACTCGCCCAAGCGAACACTGACCTTGCTGTCATACCGAGCAGCATGACGGGCCAGTTGCAGCCACTTGATGTCTGCATCAACAAACCTTTCAAGGATCGTCTGCGGAAATATTACACGGACCGGTTCTCTGACGAAGACCACATGCTAACGGCAACGGGCCGCATCAAACGTGCATTGCTATCGCAGCTGGCGGGCTGTGTAGCTGCAGCATGGGACGACATCCCAGGTACTTTGATTGTGCGCGCCTTTAAATAGGGCAGCGTATCTAATGCGCTTGATGGTACCGAAGATAGTGCACTGTTTGAAGGTGACAGTGACAAGGAACACAGCAACGAGCCTAGCAGCGACGATGACGTTGAATTAGCTCTGCACGTTCAGATTCAATAAATGCTGTTTGCATTTTGTGAACGCTGTCCTCGCTTTTTTTGTTCGACCTACATTCGAGGTAATATATATATATATATTTGTTGGCTTCGGACTTTAAGGGGTCAGCTTAGAATCGGGGTCGGCCTAGATTCGAGTAAATACGGTATGTCATGTAAGAATATTCAGACTGCATGGAACCGAAAATTTTATTCCAAAAATGTTCCCAGCAAGCAAAAAAAAAAATATTTGAAGGTGGTGGCACAAACGCCCTATTGCTTACTACAATATTTTCAGATTTCACTGCTAAGTTAAATGCAAACTAAAAATGTTGTGTCAAGAACCTTTTCTGGTCATTTTAATAGGCGTCACAGTCAATTGTTTCTGTGCATTTTTTTATGTCGTCCACAAAGTAAAAAAAAAAAATTAAAAAGTCCAAACATGGCCGAAATCAGATAAATTTTGCAACTTTGATGCGTCTTGGCGCGTTTTCTATTTCACAACGAAACTTGAAAAAAGTGTCAGACAGAACGATCTATTTGCAATACTTGTAGAAAATATTGTCTTTCTACAATGAAACACAAGAAAAAAAATAGTTAAAGAAGTTTTTTCAAAATATAATTTTTATAAAATAGAAGAAACTCGGGTTCCAATTTTAGAAAATGTTTTAGATGGAAGTTCACTTATGTCGTCCAAAATGTGGGGGCGATGTTTCCTCGTTTGCTTATTCACAAAATATAACGGGCCGAAGTGGCCCATGTTGAGCATGCTGGCTTCAGTACCTTTGCTGGTTGTTTGTTAGTTTGCATTGTACGCAAATCTAGTTCTGTTTTCTTTGCTGCTTCACAACCTCGCTCTTGCAGCTTGTTTTGAACAAAAATGTATGGTCAGATTTTATTTTTGTCTAGCAGGTGCAGAGTTTGGGGGCTGCCGCCCCCTAAAGTGCTAATGCGTACTGAGTTTGCAGTGTACAGCCTTTGTGGGCATCGCACTTACACCTCCATTATTCACTTGTCAACAGCACGCGAGACACTACGAGTGCACGTTGGGGCTGACTTTGCCAAAACCCGCCTGGTGCACACAGTAAACCACCTGTAAGCTGTGCCAAGGCAGGCTGATCCGTAAGCAACTGAGTGCTTCCATAATCAGCAGGTGTGCCATTATAGAGGTGCTACTTCACCGCCTGCACCTGTCTCCATGTGCAATGGATACTGGAATCTTCGGCACCAACGCGTGCGACTTGCACTGTGCCTTTCCAAAAACTTATCCAGGTCATTTCCTGAGCCGTTTATTTAGTTTCCCATTATCACATGTTTTCCATGTCGCTCACAGTTGATGTCTTCCTGTCTTACCTTGACCTTCACCTCTGCATTTCAGCTGTTCGAAAAAGTGCAGTGCAGCATGACTGACCCAAATGCTGCCAAAGTTGCCTAATTTATGGTGTTTTGTCAGCACCTTGCTGATGCGCTTTCCCACGCTGAGAACAGCAGAGGTCACTGGTGGTGCTAGACGTACATTTTCCTTTGATAATGAGCGTGGCACACACGTTTTCACAGTGAAAAGCTTTAGACGGCCTTGTTCATAGAACAGGAAAGCGTGCAACAGAATGGAGACTCAATCACGACAGCGGCACAAAAAAAGCAACTGGAAGAGTGCAGTGCTGTTCAGTATAAACATATTGACTTGGTCTAGCTGTTCACTACATACGATGCATGCGGCTCATAGCTCACTTCGAGTATTGTGTGCCGATTATTTACACGTTCACAAGAAGATCACCAAGAAAAAAAAAAATTTGTTGTGTAAACGTTTTGAATGTTGCCTCCCTGCGGAAGCAACTCCCAGATGCTCCGACGAGGTCGGCAAGCACTGCTTTATGTGCCTCAAGGAAATCCTGTCTTCATCTAGTGACACCTGCGATGGAGCAGATGAGCCATTTCTTCAGGAATGAGAAGCCATTGACAACTTGGAACAGGTACGTCTAAAGCCCTTCCAGTACACGTGGAAGGAGGGGCTTAATGTTTCACCATTGAAGCCACCATCTTTCATTCACACATGCAGCACAAGATCTTACAGAAAAAGAAAATGGGCCAAGATTGAAAGTGTCAGGGTGATGAAGATACGTTCAACCTTTAGCACTGCATACGAAAGCGTCGGCACACCTGAACCGTCTCTGGAAGAATGTTGTGCATGTGCTGGCTGATTAAATAGCTTGAAGCAACTGTATGGGGCTTCAAAGTCCTATGGAGAGAACCTTCGTCTCTTAACCATCATGCCACCAGAAGTTGAAAACAAATGCATTCAAGAGGCAGTCCCAACTGTGACAACGTACATGCTCAGAAAGGCCCGAAATTGGCGCGAAAAGCATGGAATGTGGTCAGGTTTTGATCTGTACACGAGGTCAAGGTTAAGCCCAGACGTACAAGCTGCGTTTGACTTCTTTACTATGGATGAACTTCGTTGCTCTCAGCAAATCCCCCAAACAAGAAGGACGTTGTGTCACTCATCACAAACGGCTAGAGAGAGTACGTCTTAAAGCACCCGCTGTGGATTCTGTTTCGTTATGTCTCGTATAGAGAACGATAGAACACTGGACTTTTGTTAACGGAGGTTAACTGGGTTTATTAAGCATGGAGTACACAGGAATGGGTGTGGTTACATGGAGGTACAGAGAGTAGAGTGTCTTGAGACGGGGCGGTGGCTGACCAGCAGGAGAGGAGTGGGAGAGCCAGACGCAACTTGATATGTCGTCTGCTTAGAGTTCATAGAGCAGGAGGGCTGCCACGGCGGTGGGAGCGGAGGTTTCAGAAGGGGTGCGCGGCCAGCACGTGTGGGATGGTGGCGCCATCTCTTGAGCCTTCTTGTAACATCCTTCCTGTTTTGGTGATAACCTTTCAACCGAAGACAAAATCTTCGAACCTCTTGGGAAGTCTTTGTGTTTCTTTGAGGTCTGATGGTGGTGCGGTTTGCCTGATTTGTCGCGCTGGTATCCTCTTCTGGTGGCGGTGTAGTGTCGGGCTGTTCTTGTTGGCTTTTGTCGGCAGTCGTGGAAGGTCTTGGTCTGATAAATACTCGGTTCCTTCGCAGCACGCTTTCACCAACTTGAACTTCATACAACCTTTCGTCAATTCTTCTAGTTATTGTCCCTTTGACCCATGTCCTGCCTTTCAGTGGTCGAACTGTGACACTTTGACTTTCGCTTAGGCTCGGCAAATCCTTGGCTTGTCTGTTGTAGTACAGCGTTGCTTTTTGCCTTTTCGCCTTTCTTTTCTCGCTCACGTCGACTGCTTTAGGTTGCAGTAGCTCCGATGGTGTTGGCAAAGTCGTTCTAGTGCGGCGACTCATGAGTAATTGCACTGGACTAGCATTGAGTCCTTGCAGCGGAGTGTTTCTGTAATCAAGAAACGCCATTTGTGGATCTGAGTGGCTGTCTTCTGTTTTCTTGAGCAGCATTTTTGCCGTCTTTACGGCTGATTCAGCCATTCCATTGGAACGCGGGTATCCTGGGCTTGATGTTTTATGTTCGAAGTTCCAGCTTTTCGAAAAGTTGTCGAATTCCTCGCTAGTGAATTGTGGTCCGTTGTCGCTTATCGGGATTCTTGGTATTCCGTGTCTTGCAAAGTGAGACTTCAGTTTGAGTATTACTTGAGTGGAGCTCATTGATTTCAGTTGGTCCACTTCCCAAAAGTTGCTGTAGTAATCCACTGTGATCAAGAAGTTATTTCCGTTCAATTCGAAAATGTCGCATCCAACTCGCTCCCATGGATAGCTTGGTTCTGGGTGAGGAGAGAGTTTCTCGTTGCTGGGAGTGTGCGTGCTTTTGACACACTTCGCACCCTGCGATGAGGTCTTTTAGGTAATTCTGCATTCATTCCTGGCCAAAAGACACATTCACGAGCGCTTCTTAGACAGCTCTCAATCCCAAAATGTGATAAGTGAAGCGTTGCTTTGATCTCACCTCTCAGAGAAACTGGTACGATTAGACGTAATCCCTTGAAAATGAGGTTGTCTTCAACTGTAAGCTCATCTCTGTATGTGAAGTACATGCGCGTGTCTTGGGGTAGTTGACGCTTATCTTGTGGCCAACCTGACAAGATGATTGCTTTCAACCTTTGCAGTGATTCATCTCTCTCAGTCGCAGACCGAATCTTTTCCAGGGTTTCTTTTCTCACAGGAAGGTGGTGCAAGACGTTGATGCTTTCAAGTTCTTGTTCATTGCTTTCGTTGGGAAGGAACGCACGTGACATCGCATCAGCCAAAAGTAATTCTTTGCCTGGTCTGTGCTCAACGACAATGTTGTATCTTTGCATGTGAAGAATCATGCCTTGTAGTCGTCTTGGAACTTGATCCAATCGTTTCTTCAAGATCGCTTGTAGTGGCTTGTGATCGCTGATGATCTTTGTTTCTCTTCCGAATGTGTACTGGTGGAACTTGTTTAGTGCGAAGACGATAGCCAACATTTCCTTTTCAATTTGTGCATAGCGGCTTTCTGTCGGTGTAAGTGCTCTGCTGGCGAACGAGATTGGCTGTCCGTTTTGAAGAAGAGCTGCTCCGAGTCCAAGATCGCTTGCATCACACAGAATTTCTAACTGCTTTTGTGAGTCGAAGTAGGCCAGAATTGGAGCTCTTGTCACAGCGTCTTTTGCCTTTTGAAATGCTTCTTCTTGCGGTTTACCCCAGTGCCATGGTGTATCCTTGACAGTGAGCTTCCTCAATGGCTCTAATACACGCGAGATTTTCGGCAAGAATCTGGAGAGAGAGTTGATCATTCCGCAGAAGCGTTGTATTCCTTGGGCGTCGGCTGGCTTTCGCATTTGGTCAATTGCCTTGACTTTATTTGTATCAACTTTTAGTCCTTTTGTCAGCAGGTGTCCCAGGAAGACAGTTGATGAGGCTCTGAGCTGAGTTTTTTTCTTTGTTGAGACGAATTCCGATTTGTCGGCATCTCTGGAGTAGACTCTCTAATTTCTTGTCATGATCTTTGACAGCATCTTTTTCATTTTCGCCCACTCCATAGACAAGAATGTCGTCTGCAACGCAGAGAACTCCGCTAAGTCCTTCAAATTCCACTTGAAGTCTTTTCTGAAAAAATTTCGCTGCTTACCGCAAGTCCAAACGGCAGGCGGAGCCATCGATAACGACCTTTTGGTGTTTGAAATGTGGTCATAAAGCTTGACTCATTATCGAGAGAACATTGCCAGTAGCCTTCTCGCAAATCTAGTTTTGAGAAGATTTTTGCTTTGGCAAGATCGGGTAGCACATCATCGAGGATGGGCAATGTATTACGTTCTCGTTCGAGAGCCTCGTTCAGTGCTTGTGGGTCAATGCATATTCGCATTTCACCATTTTTCTTGGTTGCGACAACCAATCTGCTCACCCACTGTGTTGGCTCTGCTACACTTTTAATGACACCTCTTTTTTCCAGACTTGCCGATGTTTGTTCTAATTGCGGTTTAATGCTGACAGGCACTCTGCAACTTGTTATCGCTTTCGGAAGCATATCTGGCTTGGTCACCAAGTGTACTTTCCCCGGGAGTGTTCCTAGAGTGTCACCAAAAACATCTGGGTATTTTTCCACTATGTGATGAATGAAATTTTGTTCTGGAATTTCGTCGATTCCAGCCACAAGGTTATAGTCTATGGTTATCAGACCCATTTTCTCAGCTGTCAATCTTCCGATGAGAGGAGTGAAGTCATCTTTAACCACTATGAATTCCACAGAATGTCTCTGTCCGTTTGCGGTTGTAACATCTAGCTGCGCCTTGCCTGAACAGTGAACTTTGCTGCCATTCCACGTTCGCAGTGTTGTTGTGCACGGTTGTATTTGCTGTTGCCTGACGTGTCTAGCCGGGATGACGTCAACAGCTGCACCGCTGTCCACTTGAAACTTTACTTGAGTTCCGTTCACTCTCAGAGACGTGTGAACTGAGCTTAGTTTGTGGCTTTGAACTGCCAGTATGTTTTCATCCTCGCTATCTACTGCCAGGCCAGCAATTACCTTGCTGCTTTTACAAACTGCCGCGAAGTGATTTCCTTTTTTGCACTTGCTGCATGTTTGCTTCCAAGCTGGGCATGTTTCTCTTTTGCGCTCGTGGCTACCACAGCAATACCTGCATTTTGGTACGCTAGCTTTTTGTGGTTTTCCTTTCACGCTTTTCGAGTTGAATTTCTTCACTGCGTGCACTGTCTCGCTGCTTGATGGAGTACCCTCTTTATATGCCTTCATCTGAATTTTCGTGGCTTCGTGTGCTCGACACACCTTTTCAACCTTCTCTAGGGTCGGATTGTCTAACTTGAGAATGTCTGCACGAGCCTTTTCGTCATAGAAACCACAGACGATCTGGTCGCGGATCATTTTTTCTCTTTCGTTTCCGAATCCACAATCGCGCGCCTTGAGCTTCAAGTCTGTTACGAAGCTGTCGAACTGCTCTTCCTCCCGTTGCATGCGAGTTCGGAAGACGTATCGCGAGTACAGCTCGTTGTGCTTCGGTAAGAAATGCGGATCGAATATGCGTAGTGAAATTCTGGGTTTGGTCTTTCCTCAGTCGATCCCCCGAAGTCCAAAGTGTTGTAGATATCAAGCAGTGAAGAACCACCGACGGTCAAAAGAAGTGCTACTTGCTGGTCAGATGGTGCTCTCGCTGTGTTAGTTGCTTTGAGGTACAGCGTGAAGCTCTGCTTGAAGGCTCGCTCGCCATTGTTCCGCAGCGTTTCCTCTGGAGTCGAATTTCGCAGGTGCAGGAATCTTCTCCATTGCTGATAAGCTGACGTTATATCTAGTTCACTTCTGACACCATGTTTCGTTATGTCTCATATAGAGGACGATAGAACACTGGACTTTTGTTAACGAAGGTTAACTGAGTTTATTAAGCATGAAGTACACAGGAATGGGTGTGGTTACATGGAGGTACAGAGAGTAGAGTGTTTTGAGACGGGGCGGCGGCCGACCAGCAGGAGAGGAGCGGAGCGGGAGAGCCAGACGCAACTTGATATGTTGTCTGCTCAGAGTTCATAGAGGAGGAGGGCTGCCGCGACGGTGGGCGGAGGTTTCAGAAGGGGCGCGCGGCCAGCACGTGCGGGATGGTGGCGCCATCTCTTGAGCCTTCTTGTAACAGATTCTCAGTGGCTATGGTGGTGGGCTGCTGAGCACGAGCTCGCGGGATCGAATCCCGGCTACGGCGGCCGCATTTCAATGAGGGCAAAATGCGAAAACACCCGTGTACTTAAATTTAGGTGCACGTTAAAGAACCCCAGGTGGTCGAAATTTCCGGAGTCCCCCACTACAGCGTGCCTCATAATCAGAAAGTGGTTCTGGCCCATAAAACCCGATAATGTATTTATACGTCTTAAAGCTGTTTATCACACATTCTTTCCACAAGACATTCCAGTTGTTAAAGCAGCTAACTGCGAAAGTGCCATTGCCCTGTCAAAGTTTTACAGCCTGCGTCCGAAATGGGTGCTGCTCGCACCACAAGAGGTTTGCATTTGCATTTATTTCGCTAATGCCAACCTTTGTGTCTCCGTGCTTGAGAACACAATTGGCATGGAAATTTCATTGGTAGGCATGAAAGCATTGTGGCTTTGTTGCTTTCAAACCACAGATTGTTTGTTAGGTGAACGCGAGTGCTGTCCATGGAGTGAAAGCCTCACTTTGGCCAGTCTGGGAATGGTCAACAAGGACTAGGTCACATTTGCAGTTTGGGAAAGTAGTGGCTTGATCAAGAAGACGTCGTCTCCAACTCTTTTTCTGAAAGAGCTTGGCAAATGGGTGACCAAATGGATTCCTCACGAACAGGATACGCTCGTTACAGCGGACCCACGTACCAGAGACTTTGTGGTATAATGGACCATTATTCAGCATTATTTACAACGGACTATCGGCTACAGCGGACGAAGTTAGCGTGAAGTTTTTTTTATAATTGGGTATATAAAATGGACTTTGGCCATGTCGACACGTGCTGACAACTGACTTGCGAGGGTCAGCTGTCGATTGGGACTCAATATCGCACACGCGAGGAAGGAAGGCTGGGCGGAAACGCAGTCTTTCGCGTGCAAGGCATGGGGGGGGGCACAACTCATACATATGTGCCGTGCGCATACAAATCTTTGAAAGTGAGACGTTTCAGATATTACGGACTTCAGATAAAACGACCATTTTTTTTCATTTTTTTTTTTCAGATTATCAGAGTGCGTTGTAATGAGAGTCGACTTTACTTATGCCGCCCTCAAGCCGTGGCTATTCATGAGGCAAAGGAGTGCGAGCAGTGCAGAAGCATTTCTGGATTTTGATTTTGCGGAAAACTGGACTGTTGTTCTCTCAAATGAAACACAATTGTACCATTGGCACAAGAAACAAATCTCCATTTTCACCTGTGTCGCCACAACAAGGGCAGCACCACACAGCTTTGCTGTCATAAGCGACGACATGCATTTTGATGCAGCCGCACGCCTGCTATGCCCTAAGTAAAGCGCATGAAGTGTTAGATGAAAAAGCATTGATCTACTGTCACGTAACATACATAAACACTGGTGCAGCAAGCCATCTTAAAGATAGGTACCAATTGTATGAGTTGTGCCACTCCAAGTGTACGTCCGTGAGGTGGATATTTTCCGCTACTGGGCATGGGAACAATGCTTGTGACGGTATGGGTGGAACCCTTAAGCAACAAGCTTCCCTGCACAACCTGAGGTCTGGAAGCGTCGCCTCCATTCATTCGGCACATGAGATTGTCTCCCAACTTAGCAGCAACCTCAAGAATGTGGCTCTTGTTTGTGCGCCTGCTGCAGCCATCGAGGAGCATCATCAGCAGAAGTCAGTGGAGTGGAAGTCTGTGTCGGATGTGCCGGGAATTCAGTCATGTCATGTCATGTGGGGATGTGTGCCTGCGATCAGTCAAGCGGACATGTGCGGTCCGTTGTGAGGACTGCCGCTAGCCAGCTGACCGTGATTAAACCCTTTTAACCCTTTCGCTGTCGGACCTTTCTGGCCGTGACGCACCCCCAGTGTCGGCTTGGTTTCAGGGAAAGAGCATAACAGGGAATGAACATAGCAATTTATTTTTGATTATGATTGGTGTATACAAATAACATAGTCAATGCTATATGCACATTTCAGTGTTCTGCAGCTGCTGTTAGTAAACATCATCATCATCATCATCAGCCTGACTATAAAATCTGTTCAACATCCGAATCTGACGATGCGGAACCCTCTTCCTCGCATGCGACTGTCCGAATCCGAGCTCGGCTCGTATTCTAAATCGGAATTGAGCCATCGCACCAATGAGCAGACGAAGGTCCCGCGCGCTCAGCCATCCGAAAGTAACCGCGCACTGGGAGGCTGCGCTTTCAGTCGCCCGCACAACGGAGAGAAATGGGACGTTGCGTGATCAAGAAGACAGAGGGAGATGGAAAAAGGCTAAACAAAGTTCGAAGGGCTTTACGTTTACTGCTGCAAGTCGGAAGCGAGGGTTCGGCGAGAGAGCGAAAGCAGCAATCGAGTCACCCTTTTCGGAGAGGCAACGGCACGTGCGCCTGAACTTGACGCGGCGTAGCAGACGCACCAACAGAAGAAAAATAAAAACCTTCAAACGAGCGGAGATGGCAGAACAACCCTTGAACCCATAACCACACGCGCGCGACGCATGATCCAGCGAACGCGGAGCTACCGCGCCACTTAGCAAAGAGAAAGTGGCGAGTGGCAGTCGCACCGTACTCTTCAATACATGGGTTAACACAGTTCGGGGAAAATATACGAACTTGTAGAAAGAGTCAACAGATGGCGTGGCCAATTCAGGAGCGCCAGCTTTGCGCACAGGCGCGAAATTTTGAACGCACGATAGAGAATGTACCGGTACGTCAGTGACACCGTGGGGGGGAAGCGCGATGACGTACTGGTACGTCCGTGACAGCAAAAGGGTTAAATACTAACTGCAAAGGACACGCAATAAATTTGTTCAAGCACCACAAGTAGTGTTGAGTTTGTTCTCGATTGTGTCCAAGAAAACAAAACCGAACACATGTTCTCAGTTCTTGCCACAATAAAAAACCCAGGTAAAACCTTTCATTTGTGACAACCATTGCTTTTTCTTTTTTGAAAAGAGAGTAAATGTTACCGAACCGGAACGAGTCGTCACGGCACTGAAGCCAGTGCGCTCAAAATGGGCCACTTTGGCCTGTTACATATTGTGAATAAAGCAAATGAGGGAACATATTATCGCACCTACGTTTTGCCCGACATAAGTGGACTTCCATCCAAATTTTTTTCAAAAATAGGAACCGAGTTTACCATATTTATTGAATCTCACGCACACGTTTTTTCCGATACAGCTTGTACAAAAATTGTGTGCGCGTTAGTATCGAGTACGACCCTAAATCTGTACCATATCACCATCGGCATTTTAAAACTGCCATCTCGTACGTGCTTCGAGCCTTGCTGCCATAGCTTGCTTCATGTGCTGTAGTATGTATGCTTAGGTTAGTCCACGGCCTGCTGGAACTCCAGACCTGCACAAATATCCAGTTTCTATGGGAGCCACTTCCGCTCACTCTCGTTCAACCGTTGGCCATTAGTGTCACTTTTATAACCTGTTCGTCTGCTACTCTACGGTTGACTGGTGCGGCATTGTAATTAGTACGGCGGGTGTTATGTTGTGACGAAGTGCTTGCCTAGCTGATTATTTTTGCGAACACAGTGACAGTGATGTCGCAAGGCTTTGATTGGTCATTTGGCTCCAAAAGTTGAATGCCCGAACCTAAAAAATGTTAGTGCATGTAGTCCGCTGCTCTCTAAAATAGCGTTAAGGAGCCGCTCCTATTGCCCTTTTCAAGCCGTAGCAAACCGCATAGATCTTGTAGATTATTATAAGTCACATTGTTTATAGAGTTCGTAAAGTATGCAACAGTTCCATTGCATACGTTGTAAAGTTCGCTTTGCGCTCTTTAGAAACTGGAAAGTACAGTAATGATCGACGACAGAACAATCGTTTTTTGTCGTCGAACGTTAGATTCATTTTAACTCTTAAAAGTTGTCCGCGAATGTGTCCGGAGTTCAAAAAGAGAATTGCGCACACAGCTTCACTGCGTACATATCTTTCGTACCACTGTTATGCTACCGCCGTACCACGCAGGAAAGCTAGATTTGCAGCTTGAAAAGAGTTTCGTGACACAAGGCCTGCAGTGCAGCACATTTTAAAGCACTGGGATCACTTTTGCAAGCTTTCTCCTGAGCTAGACATCCAACAGCATCAAAAACTAGGTATCCTCATCTTTTCTTCAAATGGACTGGATCAACCCGTTGCACACATCGGGCGCAGGACTTACTTGTGAATACTTTTACCAGATCATCTGCCTTTCACTAGTGCACACAACAGTAAATCCTAATGTCATCTACGACATTAGGCTATCTGTAATCAACTCAAGAAAGCTAGATTATCCTATGAATCTCTTAAAACAATTTTTCCAGTCTCTTACAGAGGCTTGAATGAAAACATCTTCGACGGAAGTCTGTCTGGTTTGGAACAAGAGTTGAAAAAAATTATTAACTCCAACCAATAATTTATTTGAAACCCAACGTTTCGGGACCAGCTCAGTCCCTTCTTCAGGGGTGACTAAAATGTGGGCCAGCAGCAGCATGGCGGCTCGGCACCACTCTTTTACGGACTCCCAAAAATTCATAAACCTGACGTTCCACTACACCCCATTGTCGACTTCACCACCTCGCCGCTTGGTGCCCTCTTGGCCTACCTTCATCGAGTCCTCTCACCCCTGACTGGCAACACGTCAACGCACGTGCGCAACTTCAACCACTTCGTCGAACGTCTTATCCGCGTACGACTGGAAGAAAATGAATGCATGGTTTCGTTCGACGTGATCTCGCTCTTTACCAGCGTTCCTGTGCCCTTTGTCGTCTCCGCAGCGAGACAAGCCCTAGAGGCGGATGCTGACCACAGCACCAGGACAAGCCTGACCCCGAATGAACTCTGCCGGCTCTTGGAGTTTTGCCTGAGCAGCACAGCTTTCTCCCTCAAAGGGGAATTCTATAAACAAACCAGCGACACTGCCATGGGTGCCGCAATCTCGGTGATTTCTGCCAACTTGACGATGGAGGCCATTAAGAGAAAGCACTGCAGTCATATCAAGAAAAAACTTTTTTCGTTTGATACATTGACGATTGCTTCTGCATCCTAAAGACATCAGAGGTGGAAAACTTCTTTGCACATCTGAATTCGGTCAAGCCCTCTATCCAGTTCACGATGGAGCGCGGAAAAAGCAACACATTGCCATTCCTTGACGTCATTATAAGAAGACAAGGGGGCGATCTAAAGTTCGGTGTGTATAGGAAGCCAACCCATACTGGCTGCTACCTCAATTTTAATTATAACCACTTTGTAAACCACAAAGCATCCGTTGTCTCCTCTCTTCTGAGGAGAGCAAAGTCCATCTGTTCCTCCGAAGCGGAGAAAAAAGAAGAAGAAGCCACCGTGTTGGCCGATCTGTAGAAGAATGGCTACACACGGCGCTTTATTCGACGCGTTTCCCGCCGTCAGGATCAGAGGACAGGCAGGCCAGTAACCACAGAAACAACAAAACGTGCTCGTGTTGTGCTTCCATACGTGAGGGCCACCAGCGAAGTACTGGCACACATCTTACGAAAGTATGATATCTGCAAACACGTTTCTACAATCGGCCGCAACATACCATGACCCAAAGACCGCGTCCCCAGAGAAAAACAACCGGGTGTAATCTTAAAAATCCCGTGCTCCATGTGCCCAGCTTCGTACATCGTCGAAACAAAAAAAAAAAAACTACCCCAGCGGATAAGGCAACACAAGAACCACGTCCGATTGTTGAACTCGGAAGGCAACCCCCTCGCCGAGCACTGCGAGTGCGCCGACCACAGAATCGATTTAGAAGTGAGCGTCTTGGCCGTGGAGCATAATCCGTTTAAGAGACGCCACGTCGAGGCTTGGCACATCTGGCTCACAATGGCGACAATGAATAGGACGCCAGGAATGCTCCTTTCCGCGTACGTTAGTGTACTGCACCACGTGCTAACAAAGGGAGACCGTAGGCCACCCCATGCTGCTGCTAGCCCACTTTTTAGTCACTCCTGAAGGGACCGAGGTGGTCCCGAAACATTGGGTTTCAAATAAATGATTGGTTAGAGTTAATAATTTTTTTACTGAGGCTAGGAAAGGAAAATTTATGCCGTTGATCTAGCATTGCAGCTGCTACCTATGCTCAGTGTTTACTTTTCTTGCATCGCTCCTCCTCCTCTAATTTCCCTATACAAACCCAAAGCGTTTGCAAATTTTGTTTTCTTTTTATATTTGTGAATTTATTCATTTACCACATTACAAGCCCTTTGTGCTTGCCGAAATGGCAGCACGAGCACTGAACAGATTGCAGAAGCAGACGATAGCAAACAGGTTATAACTAGTGCCACCCTGCTCGTACGCTCTGTCCCTAGGCAAAAGGGGCGAACTAGACCAGGCGTGCTCGAGCAGGGAGATCTGTGCAGGTCTGGAGTTCAGTAGGTTGTAGGTTAGTCCACCGTCTGTCTTCTCGTTTTCTACGTTTGCTCTATCAGCATGGAAATGCTGACTGTGAAGACATGCCGAGTGTTCGCCACCGCTGCGAAAATTATCATGTGAGCAGAGACTTGCGGAAATCAGGCCACATCACGGGTGTTTGGAGTTCCCGAAACTTGTGTGTGGGACTAGCGCAAACGGGAGAGGCGTTCTTCTCCGGTGGCTGCTGTGTAGGCACGGCCGCATGGCCCCTATCTTGAAAGCAATCTGCGATATGGAGACAGCCTACACATCTAGGCACACCGCGCTGTATTCTCCTCGCTCAGTTCACGTTGAAGCGACAGACCGCACAAAAGTCAATTCGCTCTCTTCTGCTACCGCACCTCCTCACTCCAGCATTCGCATAAAAAGTTTCCGTGGTCATTAGTGAGACGTGTTCATGTTTGCTTGTGTGCGCTTGACACCATGCTTCTTAATTTAGTTAGGAAGCCAATGTTTAAAAGTTTATATACGGCCGATAAAACCACTATCCTTACTTTTCGTATAGCATCCTACTAATTTGCCATCGCAGTCCATGCTTCGCCTTTCACGCGAAACTGCGACTTTCTTTTATTAATCGTAACTTTAGTGCATTGGGAGTAAATCTTTGTTTCTCCAAATGAGAGAAAGTTGTATTTTTGTATGAAATAATGAGGTGCACGGTACTATAAAGGACTTTTTTTTTTTTTTTTTTTGTCACGTAAACAGGTGTGGGTTACAATCGAGGGTGCGTTAGAATAGAGTAAATACCGTAGTTTATTTCTTGAAAATGAGTTTTTGAAAAAACTTGTTTATTTAACTTTTTTTCTTCTCTGGTGTTTTATTAGGAAGATAATATTTTGCATAAATGCTGCAAAGAAAGAATTCTATGCTTGACATTTTTTCATGTTTCAAATAGAAATTGCACCAAGACACATCAAAGTTGCAAAATTTTTCTGATTTGGGCCATGTTTGGAATTTCTTTACATTTTTTTAGTTTGTGGACAGCATTAGAAAACGCATAAAACCAATTTACTGTGAAGCATATTAAAATGAGCTAAAAAGGTTTTCGGCACAATGTGTTTAGCTTCCATTTAATTCTGCCGGGAAATCGGAAAATATTAGGGTAAGTAATAGGAGGACACTTGCGTCGCAATCTTCAAGTATTTTTTTGGCTTGCTGAGAACGCCTTTCGGGAATAAAATTTTTGGCTCCGTGCAGTTTGAATATTCCTACATGGACATATAAAAAAAAAAAACAAGCAAAACAAAGATATCAAGCGGACATGCATGTTAGATCTCTGATGGAATCACCCATTGGATTTCATCTGGTCACACTGGCTCAATTTTTGCCCACTTCCCTGGTACATTTTGTATCAGTGTTGATAAACTGTCTTGCTGATATTATCTTGAACTCTAGCTGATTGATTTAATTGGAAGGCAGGGTGTCATGGCCCTGTCACAGTTTTTGATATTTGACTTACCGTATTTACTCGCATAATGATAGCACTTTTTGTAAAAAAACATCGACGCACATTCAGGGGTGCGATTATTACGCGGATTAAATTTCCTGGGAAAAGAAAATACAAATTTTTTCATCCCGCGTTCGCTGCGGGATCACAACAGGTCAACAAATAGGCAGCTGCTGATGTATGTAGTGCGGGACACCAAAACAAAAATGGCAGCTGGCGGAGCAAGCTGAAAACGCCGAACGCAATTCTTTTATCTTCTCGTGAGTACATTACGTGCATTGAAACAATTTCTTCCGTATTAGTAATGAATAATATCGTTAAAATCGACAAGTTTGCGGCATTAACGTAGCCATGTCCACTTTGAGGGGACAGAAACAGAGATGGGCGTGCTTAGCTGCCAGTGACATAGAAACACATGGCGGGTATGCTGCGGAAACTGCGGCATTTATCTTCACTACTGTCCTAATACGGCACATTTCTGTTAAGGGTGGGCGAATATCTTAGCTGTGTTGCAAGCGCCGCCGTATGAATAGGGTACACTTCTAACGTATCAGTGTCAATGTGGCTACTATCGCTGCCGCTCGCGATTTGTTGCGTGCCCACGAGTGGAGACTAGAAGAATCGAAAGGCTTCTTTTTTGTTGTTTTTCTTGACCGCAACCATTAAAACCCTTCAAATAATAAAGCCAAGGCAAGTTTTGTTGTAGCTTTTTCTTTTTCATGGAAGTGTGGAAAGGGATGAAAAGAATAAAATGGGGCATCTGCTTAAGAATGTTTGGTACATGCAGATCGCTTGGTTTGTCTTGAAGAGTCGTTCGCATAGCATTCGACAGATGGTAAGCGCTATCATCATTAGCTAGACTTGGCACACGACATATCGCTGCGCCAAGTTCGGGGTGCTATCATTACACAAGAAAAAAAAAGAAACTAGAATTTTGACGACACAATTCAGGGGTGCGATCATTATGCAAGTAAATACGGTAGATGTTACTATGTTTCAAATACAGAAAGAAGTGCAGGGACACAAACATGGACACAAACGTGGCCAAATGTTTGTATCTTTGCAACTGAAAAAGTCAGTGTCTCTTTGCAGAAATTGTAGAGACACAATTAAGACCTAGAGTATCTATTTGGGTAATAAAATCTTCACAAGTTATTAACTTGTACACTCGTAAAAGCTTCTGTTCAAAATACATTTCAACATGTGCTTCTTCCAAATTAATACAGAGGTAAGTAATGCAGGCTGATATAATGCAGCAATTCCCTTTGCTTGATTCTATTCATTTATATCATCCGCCACTCATGACTAGCTAGCTAGTTATGACTGATCGTGGTCAAGAAAGAGAAACAGCACTAAGCTTGAAGCTCTGGTTTTCACTGTTGTGATCACTGTATGTGTAAGCTGCCTGAAGGCTTCAGTTTGTAAAAAAAAAAAAAAAAAAATGTTTTCTTTTTCAGATAAATATAACTGTTCGGACCATTCAGCAAATGCAAGTGTTGATAATCAACATTTTACGTGCGTGACAAATGGAACATACAATTTTGTGATTGAGTCCAAAGGCCCAGGGTTGTACCTTAGTATGAAACTGACAATGTTCTCAGGAGATACCTTCTCTTTGAGCAGCAATGGAAGTGGAAATGCTTCTCAAAATATCATAACCCTGAAAGGAGAGCAGCACTCATGTGAGTAACTTTGCAATCTATAAACTTGCTTTGTTCATATGCATTGCTTCTCAGCTTACCTAATGTCACCATACTAAAAAATGTATTCATTGTTAAACCTATGTGCCTTTCCTCGTGTTAAATGGACAATATTTATTTAAAACAAGTTCAAGACAGTGACATTTCTTAAGGTTTTTATTGCAGTTCAATGAAGCACCCACTGCAACTGCTGCTGCATTGCAGATTGTGCTAAGTGTAGCTATATGTACTGAAAATAATCTGTGATTTGAAAGTAGCATGTCAGCTCTAGCAGATTTAAACTTGTTGTTGGGCGAGTTAGTATACATTCATAAAAAAAAGAAAGAAAAAAAGAAACGCGGAACGGCTGGAATAGAAGAAAAACTGGATGAGTGCACTGTCACAGGCCCTCCCACAGATCGGTTGCTTCATACCTTTCAGCGTCATGTTTTTTTGGAGGTGATGCAGCCCCAGTGTCAGGTTTTTTTTTTCTCGTATATAATAAAACGAACCCAGCTGTTTATTTTTGGTTAAGCAAGAGTGAAGAAATGACACTCCTAATGGCAAACGCTCTCTTAGTATAGTCCTCACATTCCTACCTATCAAAAGGAATAATAAGTGCCGCAGATTAAAAAATGCTATCATTCTCAGTAATTTTTCACGGTGTCAAGTTAAGAATCCGACGTAATTGAAGTTCCCTCTTCCTCGGACAACGAGCTGTCTTCTTGTGAGTCAGAACTTGGTTCATATTTGGAATGGAAAAAGTCACTGCTCCAGTCAAAGGTACTGCACGAGCAGCCATCTCAAAGCGATCACGCAGCCATGTTCAAAGAAGGAATGGTTTTGTTTATTTAAACTCGACCAGAGAAATCGTAGAGAGTAACAGATGAAGGAGTGAGTAACAGATGAAACAGATCTGACACAGGGCAGAGCCATCCTAGAGAAAGCATACCTACGAAAGGAGCACTTTTGTAGCTTAAAAGAAAGCACGCCATAGTAAAGATAGTGAGAGACAAAGAAAAAAAAATAGAAGAAACATTTTATCAACATACGACAGATGGCAATAACAAGCAAAAGTTGGTGACTTTGCGCTACGACGTGAATGTTTCGTTTTCGCATGCAAATCTCAGTTGTTAGCACAAGATAGTTTCTGCAAGCGCTTTTTGGTGTGTGCTGTTTTTATCTCGCGAGTGAAAGTATTGCGAGCTTAATGCATCGTCCGAAGGATCCAGGAGCTGTTGCTCACTTCTAGGGGAGGACATCATGCACCATGCCTTCTGCTGGAGCCCTTGCACATCTGTCGGCATGCACCCTCAGGGCATGGTGTGCACATAATTTCGCAATGTTTCAGAAGGAACGACACAATGTATGTCCAACGTTCCTTGATATAGCACAAGCCATGCCAAATAGCTGTCACTGTTAGTAAAAGGTGCTTACAAGCAGTGATTTCAAATTGAAAGCTTCAAAGTGAAAATGCACTGAAAAAAAAAAAAAAGTACACTGAAAGCCCAGGTTCCTGTATGTTTAAAGCCACTCTACTCTCAGATAAACTGACAATAGTTTGACAACCATGACATTGACCCTTTAAACGTGTCCTGAACCACATTTTATTGAAGTTGAGAAATGCATTTGACATTAAAATACACTATTGCAGAAATGATTTGCAGCAAAAAGTACTTCAATGCATTCAGTAGAAGTGGAGTCATTCACAAAGACCCCCCTTTATCCCCTTCACGGTGCTCCCAGTTATTTGATGTCTTGCACTGTGAAGCCTACGGCAGAGTGGGCTGGTGCCTGCAATGCACCACCTATTGAACATCGCTGTGGATTGCAGTTCAAATTTGGTTATGGATGTTCACATAGATGCCACTAGTTCTGATTTCGGTGCCCACAATGGGCAAAACTAAATGGGCTATTTCTCAGCTTACGATTTAGTTTATGGTGCCTCATCTCTTCACTATGCAGCAATGCACTGGATAGCTATATGGGGCTATTCTTGCACCGAGTGACACGAGTAGTAAATTTCCTTTTCCACTTATCTCTACCGCAATCAAACAATTTCTGAGGGTCGGACAACCTTCATGCGAGTAAGTCGGCTGCACACACATCGACTAAGTAATGGGTGCCGCACTGCAAACTCGCAGTGAAAGGATTCTCAATGTAACGAGCTTTGACCATGATGGCTGCAATGGCCATGGTATCTATGCTATGCTGCAGATGCAGCGACAATGCAACTGTAGTGACTAACTATGGGCATGACAGGGCTGGAGTGAGGCTCGTGCTTATGTGGCCGAGTCTGGCTGTGATGTGGAATGGCTTTTACCTGCACGGATATCAGACACATCCACGCACACCTAGCCAGGAGTGGCGTGTAGTGAGTGCACGCATCCCTTGTAGATGCTAACTGCCATTCCTTGCGAGATGGGCAGGCATAGCATACATGTGGTCTGGCCTTAAGTTTCGCATTGTTTAAGGCTAGTGGGCGTTCAGAACTAATTGAAATTAGCGAGACATGACGACTACAACACTGATAACCCATGTGGCCAAAGCTTGATTCCTATAGTGGGCATGTGTGGCCAAACGTTAGAAGATGATAAGCTTGAAAGGCTTCAAACTTCTTACCAAGATAGAAATATTCTGGGAAAGGGAGCTTCATGCGCAACCAATACCATGCACTGACTTGAGTCAAGATTCAAAAAAATTGAAGTGAAAGTGATAGCTAGAGATAGTGACCTACACAGCAACAAGGAAAGGCAAACAAACATCCTAACTAAATTAACTGAGAAGGCAACAACAGCACGAATGCACACATACTACACAGACGCTCGTAATGATTCCAGCAGGGATCATTATTATTATTATTTGTTTTGAACACATATACATATATAGTACACAGTTAACAGGAAAGGGAAAGCGAGGACCAGGCTGACAACTGCCACCGGAAGGGGCACAACGCCTGCCTACTCTTCTGTAGGGAGGTGACAGCAACACAGAAATGGAAGATTCCAGCAGGGAAATGGAACAGCAATAATGCTTCCAAAGGAACTTTAATGCCCTCTCACGAAAAAAGCACCATCTGCAAGTGTTATAGAAATATGTGCAATAGCTCAAGTCAAGAGTATGCAGCAAAGTCTTCAGAATATTAAAACACAAACAGTTGATCAAGCTGCCGTCAGAAACTACACAGTGTGCTGCTAAAGAAATAAGAGAAATCACATAATGCAAAACCCAGACCTAAAGGGACCCTGAAAGAATTTTATAGAAATACGCTGAGGTGGTAAAGTATGTGATTATGATCATTATGTGCAAAATTGAAATTGTCTGCATAAAGTGTGTCATTTATTATTAGGCTTTTGAACATCTGCATTGCTGCAGATCACAGTGGTGCTACTTCCTGCATTTTCAACTGCCTCTGCTCATTTTACGTAGAATGGGTGAGTGGTGTCACTTAAATGAGGGATCGGATTGGCTTTCCACGTGATATCGTTGACACTGATGGAATAGCTGCACCAATTCTGACGAGAGTGCTCCTTTGCACCTTGCTGCTCTAAATCGGAATTTTAGTGGAAAATTCGGCCGAGACTATGCCAAATGAAGTACCAAGAATAAAAGCCTCCTTCCGTTAATGCTGCCTTGCTAGTAAAATTGAAACCAAGACCTAAAAGACGCCGTCATCATCATCCTGGAAGTTAGTGTACTTGCCATAGCCACAAATATAGCTGATGCTGTTGGTGTGTCATCCTTTTGTTGCACTTCTCTGTGGCAGAATTTTCGATGTTTTGCTGCTCTGGCATCTTGTTTTTTGTACCCTGTGCACGCCGCAGTACGGTTCTCCTTGTACCTGCGTGGCACTAAGCTCGCCCAAGTAGGATGATAAATGACCCAAAAAAAGGAAAAGGCCCGATTTCACATTGTTAACCAGGGTTGTCAACAGTGCCACTTTGTCGTCCTGTAATGCATGTACTCAACTGCTCACACTTAATTTTCTTATTTGTCGAGATCTTCTGTGCTGCGCTGTGTGATCAAAAGAACAGCTTCTGTAGTTGAATTTAAACAGCTTTCATATGTTCCATGGCACAGTTATTCAGTAGAGATTTTGCATGGTATAAGAAAAAAACACCTTGGATGTCTTTACTGTAAATGCAGTTTAGTCTCACATGTCCTAGGGCACGGGTTTGTTGATATTCCGTAGTTCCACAGTTTTTTTTTACTTGCTGCCTTGAAGCACGCCAAACGTGCGTTGCCTGTTGCAAGTCGAAATGGTTTAAGCAGCTTTATACTGTGTTGTATGAACAATGAGAACATTCTAATGAACATAAATGGAACTAATTTTGTAAATTTTATCCCAAATGACCGTTATTGATGTGTTTAAAGCTGTCTGTTATATTTATTGACTATATCAGTTTAAGTTGAATCCACTGCTGGTATGTATATATGCATTGAACACTGTCAAGTCTGCTTGTCACTGCATCAAGTCAGCTTTTCACCTGTACAGAGACCTGCACCTAAAGGTCAAATCGCTGTTCCATGACTATGCCAGGTATAGTACTTCAAGCATGCGACTCTGCTAAGCTTCTTTTTAATAGCATATGTATACATAGTGATCTGTGTACCTGTAAAAAATAAAAACAAATGCAAAGAATACAGCCTTCAAATCAAGGGTTCACTTCTGCCTGAAAATCCAGATCGTCTGCTGAAGCTTTTGTCTGTGCACATACATTTGTGCAAGCATGCATGAAAAGTAGTTGAATAAAGAGTTCCCGTAAATCTGGACCCTGTGTTATAATATGGAGGCTGCACAGTGTAATGCAAAGGCGAGAAGTAGTGCAACAAAGGTTAACAACACTGCAGCTGTGTTGACCGACAGGTTGACATGACATTGTCTTCTGGTGACAGAAGCATTTCCTTTCATTACCTGAAAAACCCCCATAGAGGCATTACGTAATGTGTGGGTATACATATATTCCTTATACATCAGTCAAGGATCACGGAGCACAAGTTCTGGCATAAGGCATGAGTGGTATTAGTGCTGTACTCTCTGGTAAACCAGTGCTCACCTTTTTGTGCTGCAGGTTTGTTTAGGGAATAAACAGCAGCAACTGCACATCTAGAAGATGTGAATGCTGCGCATAAAATTCATTTTGAGGCCACTATTGCCACAATAAAGGGGCAATGGCCCCGGAAGAGAGATCTTTGAGTAAATGTTTTCTCTTTCATTAAGCCATGCTGACAGTGGAATCAGTTTTGTATGACGAGCATGATACAACTAACTGTCTAGTGAGAGACACAGAAAGAAAGGAAGGCACAAATATGGTGCAAGACCACAAGGAGAAGATCTCACGAACAAGGAAATGTGTAAATGTGGCAAGGCAGTGTTTAATGTGGCCTTTGGCAAGTGCATACGTTCCTCCAGCTGTGCTTTGGAGACAGCAGCTGGTGGCATAGAAGATTGGACCTGGAGAGAACTCAGCGACAACACTTTGCCTCAGTGTCTTGTGCCATGATGGCCAACTAAGGTTTTGATTCATCACCACTCACCGTGCCCCATCCAGCGCTATGATGCCCACCCATTCATCTTGTTCTGCCTTACACTACCGTAGTCACCTGACAACCAGATTTGTTGTGTGCCATGGTGGTGGTCTTAATACCACGGCTCATCAATGTCAACGTCTAAACCGTCAGGATTTTTCAAGATGAGTAGGACTGTATATATTGTATAGCAGTTTTTGTTCATTGAATGTCGGTAGCACATTTGAGTGTTTGTTCTCTGTGGTTGTTCTGTGTTATTCAGTTTTACTTGTATTATAAATGTATGCTGTACATGCAAGATGCCTCTGTCTGTCTCCTGTATTCTGGAATCTGACATTTGGCAAGCCTGTTAGAATTTGCTTCTGGCCCAGTTGTGGTTTGTAACATGCTGGAGATAGATTAGTGCAGCATACTGTATATACTCGTGTAAGGGCCGCACTTTTTTTTCTAGAATCGTGGCTGGGTGTGGCCCTTATATGAATCAGGCAGATGACAGCCCGCTAAAGGTTTGTACTGCATTCACAACTTTAGCAGAGGGTAAGAGAGACACAAATGGCAACGTTGCAGTAAACGGCCTGAGATGCTAGCCCATCTTCCCTGACCAGCGCTGACCCTAGAGGCGAAATGCCACCAATCTGACTGGAAACGCTGCCAACACAGCTTAGATGACGCGCCACACACAAAAATATATAGCATAGCGCCACCGGCTTCAGCGGTGTAGACTGATAAGCAGCTAGCATCGTCTAGCAGCAACAGAGCTAACTTC
The DNA here is from genome assembly GCF_023375885.2 of Dermacentor andersoni. Taxonomy (NCBI): domain Eukaryota; kingdom Metazoa; phylum Arthropoda; class Arachnida; order Ixodida; family Ixodidae; genus Dermacentor; species Dermacentor andersoni. The sequence continues at coordinate 175,633,815 of NC_092814.1, forward strand.
GCTTTCCAGCGTGATGTTTTGATTTTCCTTTTCCAAATTTTCGCCCTCCAAAGTGGGGGTGCTGCCCTTACACGAGTATATACGGTACATACATGTCGGAGCACTGGGTACTGTCGGAGGAACTGTGGGGTCGCAGCGGAGTGCCAGAACAAGAGGACCAGCAAAGCAGGCTTCTAGAACCGAACTGCTCATGCCGTGCTTGCGCATTGAGCTCGTGCCGCCCATCTTTATTTTCTTCGTCTTTCGCAGCCAGTACCAAGACGCCGGCTGAGAGCGCCGACCTTAGTGTTCTTGCGTTGTGGTGTCGGTGGGTGCTACAGGGCCCCAGCCGGGACAGAACAGTGAAATGTACGCTAGAGATGGGGCTATTGTGGTGATATGCAGATCAGCGCGACCTTTACAATGAAGTGACTTGTATAATGAATTATTTCGGAGGCCCGAAGCACTTCAGTATGAAGGCGTTCAACTGAGGGACCTGCCGTGGTGGGTGCCTGCTGCTTTTGATTGCTCGTGCCTTGTGCCTTTTCTTGTTTACACCTGATCTAGCAACTAGAAAATGTATCATACATTCACAGTTTGGTGATGTACTTAACATTGGTGCCAAAAGTGTGTGCTTTCCAGGAAGGCTTGAACTGGTATGAAAGAAGAGTAACTTCATTGGGTCATCTTTTGTGTTCTTGACTGTGAACGCTGGTGCTGGGAGATTGTATGAAATCGTATCGTATCAATAAGGTGCTGCTATAGTCATGCTGTCAGTTAAGGTTAAGCATAAGAATGACTTGTCGGGAACTCGACCAGTGACTTCGGTACCGTGCCTTAGCTAAAAATTACTTAATTAAGCAGTAGTTTGTGCTCTCTGGTGAGAGTTATTTGAAAACCTGTTCGGTGTATTTTATTACATTAACCGAGTTTTCCGTGGTTGTTTCACAACTATGGAATACCGAATATTGATGAGTGCAACTGTCGCATATCAGTAGAGTGTTTCAGTGTCATGTTTACTTGATAGAGTATTAAAGATTGTTCTTGGGATATGTGTAGTCGCTTGTCTGAGCTTAGTTGTGTGAAGGGTGTTTGTTCATTGTACATTGGATTGGATAAGTGCTAGTACGAAATAGAAAAGCTGTGTGCTGTAAGAGCAGTTTTGTAGGGACATTCTGTAGTGTTAAATTTTAAAAAACTCTTAGAAAAGGGTCTATTGTCACGTGCACATGTGCTGCGGTAGAAGAGTGTGAGGGGCAAAGTGTCCAGTAAGGCACACCGAAAAAGAGGAAGGCAGAGATGTGGTACGCAAGGAGAAGAGATGATTCGAAAGAGAATGTGGTGAAGTGGGAAGGCAGTGGCATGTTGTAGCCTTCACTGAGTGTGATCATGTCCCCAGCTGTGTACTAGAGAGAGCAGTGGGTGGCATACAGGACTTCGCCTGGAGAAAGGACCCACTGGCAACATACTGGTTCGCCATCTTCTTAACATAGCAGTACCCACCCTTGTTCTCGCTGCCAATCCCAACCCTGTCATTTTGCCATGGGAACCAGCCAAGGCTTTGACCTTTCACCACTTGCCTGGTCTTGTCCTGTGCTACAGCAGCCACCCACTCATCTGGCTTCATCCTACACCACAGGAGTCACTTCATGGCCAGATCCATCTCGTACCATAGTGACAGTGTTGATACCACGACATGTCAGCCACAACATCTAAACATTCAGGACTTTTAGGGATGAATAGGATTGTATGTATTATATAGCAGTTTTGTGTTAGCTGATTGTTTGTAGCTCATGTGATTGCTTGTTTTCCGTAATTGTTCTGTATAGATTGAATTTTACTTGTATTATTATAGTACGTGCAGTGTGTCTCAGTCTGTCTCCTGTCTGCCAGAATTCATGAGATGCAGCCACAGTGGTTTATGCTGATCTAGGTTGCTGCGTTATCCTTTTGGCTATGCCTTTAGCTTAACGGTGAGCTATGTGAGCTCTTGATTTTTCAGTTTCATGCTATGGTAACACACCTCCTTCACAACATTGCTTCTTTGCTGTTGCATCTGTTCTGATTACATGCAAAGTAGGCTGCTGGAAGCAGATTAGTCTTGAAATATATTCTTGCTCCTCTTGCCCACCTACAAAATATGTAGGTGGCTGACATGTTACTAAGCTGACATGGATTTAATGGCGTAGTCATGAATTTTGTAGAAATATGGGCGTGTTTTTTTTTTTTTTTTAGATCAGTTTGACATAACATCAGTTTTTCTTCTATGCTTCTTCGATGCACCAGATTTTCAGAAACTTTAGCCTCAATGAATGTAATCCATGTAAAATAAGACATGAATGTAATTCATGTCTTAGTAGACAAAGTAAGGCTTTATGGAATATAGCACTACTATACATTGTATACATTATAAGTTAAGCCATTTTCATTTTCCAGCTCTTTATTGCTGAATCATTTTGTCATGGCAATGGATTAGGTGCACATTGCCGTGCCTATGGTTTGCTTTGTTGTTGTAGCAGTACAGTATCATTTTGATCCATATTTTGAAATGTGAGAAGGTCATTTTATATATTTATCATTCTTGCACTGTGTACGACACACGCTAGTATGTGCCGTATATTCAGCAAGAATAATGAACGTACACAAACTAGCATATTTCATCAATCTGTTAAATATATAATTATATACTTATATATTATATTATATTTCTTTTGTAGATCCTGTTACATACTTCATTCCTGCAAGTATTGTGACAATTTCTACTACTGTGAATGAGAGCAGCAAGGTATCTAGAACATTCACCGGCATGTTCCATGAAGGTAAGAGCTACCATAACAGTAAATTAATAATGGGATTGACCTTTTTTCTGTGTTGCTAGTGCGAAAGAGCAGGCATTGTGTACAGGAACAACTTGAAAACTGTGGTTAGTCTGCTGTATTGTACACATACTAGCAAGGTGAAATGTTGATTGTATCAAAATTTATTCATCACAGCCAGTATAGGTGGAAGTGTCTCTGGAGTGCATGTGCTAGAAAATTGTGCATGGAGACCGAATTTTTCAGTACTGCAAAAATTGGCAGTTTTTTAAATCTTTTGTAAACTTGAGGACAATTTTCTCTGGCTTTGGAAGTGAAGCTATGGAACTGAAACACTTGTGTTCCACTACTGCTAAATCAGGGTGTCTGCCAACCGGGAAAACTGGGAATTCTCAGGGATTTTGAACAGTCTGGAAATACTCAGGGAAAACTCAGGGAATTTGTGCTTCTATCAGGGAAAATTAGCTGTAACTTTATTGAAAGGGAACGAAAGTCGTGGTAATGATGGCTCCAGTAACAGAGGAATCGCAACGAATCGTCATTGACGCCATGTCATCGGCACAATTTATTCCCAGAGCAGTTAACGACCGATTTTCCAGACGCCCGATTTTTCAGACATACCCGATAATTCGCACAGCTTTGCGGCTCCACCACGTACTCTATATAGTCAATGTATATTGCCCTGACTGCAGGTCTGAAATGGCACTAATCAAAGCTACCACCGCCACCATTTTGATTATTTCGCCGCCTCCAAACGGCACTCGCATGCAGATCCGCTGGCAGCCGTAGCTACCACTGCGGCAACGTTAGGCCTAGCTGCTTCCACGTTCGCTATTAAGCTTCTTGCCATCCAGTGCCGTGTTTTTCATTGAAAGAATTCGCCGCTGTCAGCAATGGCATCGACTCCGCCTTTGTAATCCTCGCGGTTGGCTTCGAAGCTCGCAGACCACAGCGCGTTGCGTAATGCCAGTCTCCGAAAGTTAGCTTCGCCTCAGCATAGAACTCTTGTGCGGCGAAGCATAACAAGCGTGGGAAGGGGCAATTGTCACGGGACACGGTATGTATTCCTTAAGTATGCACGCGTGCACCCCGGTCTCCTGTCCCTGTACGAGCACCGATATGCCTAGTACGTGTACTGGCAGGCCCTAAGAGCTTTTTCGGATGTGCCTGTGGCAATATCTTAGCCCTTAAGGGCAGGTAAAGAGATGCATTCATTTTTTTCGGACTGCCCGATTTTCGGATGTTTTTGTGGCCCCTAGGGAGTCCGAAAACTCAGGCGTTGACTGCACAACTGACCAAGAAAATGCTTCAAATGATCCATGGGGTGAAAGTGTGGCAGAAGGAGGATGAGAACAGAAAGGACCGACGCACTGAGGAATTAACGAGAAAGGAAGCGTGCCACCGCCTTTTTGAAGGAGCTTGAGCTCAAAAAGAGTTGGCTGATGTCAAGATGCAGGCATCCCTCATCCAAACCAAAATAAACTCTTTAAAGCAGCGAAACCCAACACTGAGATTTTGTGTACAGGCTGAGAGTATGTCAGGACAATTGGAATTGACTTCCCAGCTGCTGAGAGAGAATCTTAGTTCTAACAAAGTTCAGGCCTCATACTGATGAGTTTGCTATCAGTTGATAGAAATAGCTCCTATTCAAAAATATTTACTTATGTATGTGTCTCCTTTTCATTCGGATTTGAAAATGTTCGACTCAATTTCGAATGGGCATTACCATTTTTTTTTTCGCTATGCATTTTACTAACACCTTCCTTCTGTTTTCTTTTTAAATAAAATAGATATTACTCCTTACTATTCAAACTGGATTAAGACATTTTTTGTTTCAACATGCTTACTGGAGAGTGACAGCATCAAGCAAGATGGTATCAGCCTGTCTTGACATAAAACAAAGTTCTGGCTCATTCAGGGAATTTTGCAAAGGTGCTCAGGGAAAACCTGGAAAACTTGGTACACACCCTGTAAATGTAGTTATGCAATTTTTCTTGTTTTTTTGTGCAAGTACGTAGTAAACATATTGGCTCTGAGTTTTGATGCTATTTGGGATATTAAAGGGAGAATCTTTAATATCCCAAATTCCACAAAAATGTCCGAAAGTATGTGAAGACTCTTCAACCTCTCCGCTTTTCAAAGCAGCGTGCGTTGTGAGTGTTCTGTTGCAGCGCCGAGTGTGTCCGGCATTGTTTATGCGCAGGCGAGCTGGGCGTTCTTGCAGACGGGCAGAGGCGTAAGTGCGAGCGGCCTATAGCCTGTTTCACGTGCAAGCGAAAATGCTCGCGAATCCTGCTGCCGCGCCGCAGAAATCTGTTTCAAGCGGTGGCGGCGGCACTAGCGGCGGGAGCGGCGAGGTTCGGACAAGTTGGAATTTCATCGCAGCGACAGAGCGGCAGCACCGCTTCCGAACGGCCCGCCTAGACACGTGACCAGTGGAGGACTAGTGCGGGAAAGCCTGCGCATAGGACGATGTTTATTTACTTGCTATACGTCGTATGGGCAACATGCCAAGAGAACTTTTCAACAAATTGCTAAGCGCAGGATATGTATTTATACAATAAAGATTTGAGAGGCAGGGACAAAGCAATGCTTTGTTGGTAGTCGCAAACTACCGGAACTGGCTGAAAGTCCCGTGTTTTTTGCCAGCAACATTGATATTCCCAGACGCGGAAAACACGCGGCGGCAATGCATGTGAAACGAAACCTCACGAAAAGCTTCGCAGTGCCGCGTTGCTGTTCGATCCATTTACTCAATCGCTTGCATGTGAAACAGGCTTAAGGAACCACGGAGCGGCCGGCACGGTGCAGCGACCTGGTGGCACAGAGCTCAACCAGGCAAACATAGTGCTAATATTGCTGTGATCAAGTCTAAAACATTTTAAACATTTAAAGAGACAGTGTGTTCCTGATAACGCTGCTGCTGAAAATTTACTCCAACAGCAAAGTTGAATACACTTGACCACTGCTACATTAGCTCTGTGCTTGTCTGGTTGAGCTCTGTGTCTCCAGGTGGCTGCACCCTGCAGGTCGCTCATGTTTGCACCTCTGTCTGTCCAGTAAAATTCCCCGTCTGCCTACAGTTACTGGAATACCAGACACACTAAATCTCTTTTATGGCAGTAATCCTCTGGTGTGAAGTGACGGCCGCAAACGTGTAGGTAGATCCTGCTGCCGATTAGACGCACATAGCCCGAAGCGCTGCAGCCGCTCTGCTTGCCTGCCTTGAAGAGGGACGGACTGTCGCAGCTTGGCATGTCACTGCACACTAGATTTGCAGCTCGCAATGCAAGAAGTGCAATTCATGGACCTCGTGAAACGAAGCCTCAAGGTCGACACTGGCCGCGCAGCTCGTGTCAGCACAAAGCATGTAACACAAGCAAGCAATACTCGCTGTGTGCCAGAAATGCTTGAGCGTAGTGATAAATTGTCATAGTGTATTTTCTCTCTTATTTTTGTTTTGTAGGAACAAATTACTCAACATTTAACTCTTACAAGCATTTGATCTCCATAAAGTTAGAAATATTTTTGTTGGCGAATCGTGAGCAGCCAGTCGGATAGCTTGCCTAGCTGACATCATGTGTGCCTGCTACAGAAATGGTAACGGGGCAGCTGAAAACTCTGGGAAGCCGTGCCACTGCAACCGGTGGCAATGCACATTTTTAAAAATTACAAAAAATTTCACGCTTTACGCAGAGTGCTTAAATTTGTCACTTAATGATCCACAGGAACCAGCTTAACAACTCGGTACATTTCTACAAAATCGTAAAAACAGTTTCAGGGTCCCTTTAAGTGTTCGATGATAAAAGTTGTGCGGGTATGTACTCTGCTAAAGAAAGAAAAAAATGAGGGGGAGGTTGGTCTGAGCAGTCGGGTTCAGTTTTCCATGATTAGTTCAGAGATTGCCTTATTATATGTATCCATTTTGACTCCGTAATGATGTAACATGATAAGGTGGAAAGGCAGTGTCTTGTATGCTTCTGTGTGCACGAGCTCAGCAGAACGTCTGAAAAATATGGATATGCTATGTGTCAGCTATGCATGCAATAATTTTCCAGTTTCTTTTTTTTAACATTGAATGTCTTTTTTTTTTTTTGCTATCCATATTTTTCATCTACCGGAAAGTTCAGCATGTTAAAAAAAAACTGTATTGTTCAAAGAAAAGGTGTGAAAGAAACAAACTAGCCACTTAAGAAATATTACAGTACAGGTGTTGTGATCGGCTATCCTGTGGAACCATTCCCATTTTTGCACAACATATTTCTTTGCAGAAGATTTCTTCAAAATGTTTTGCTAATTTCAAGACTGTTTAATTACACAGTAATAAATCAGTTTTAAGATCATTTCTAACAACCTTAACCTTCATAGTTGAGTTAGTTGCACAAGACTGTCCACTATCCACCCTTCTAAATTGGCGCATTCAGGAACACCACAATATCTTCAGGATGTCTACCAACCAGGAAAACAAGAATTCTCAGGGATGTTGAATAGTCTGGAAACACTCGGGGAAACTCGAAGAATTTGTGCTTCTATCAGGGAAAATTAGGTGTAATTTTTTTGAAAGGGCGCGAAAGTCGCGCTAATGCGGGCTCGAGTAACAAAGAAGAATTGTAACAAATCGTCTTTGACACCACATTGTCGGCTGGAGGAGTTGCCACTGTACAGTCAACGACCGATTTTCCGGACGTCCTATTTTTAGGATATGCCCAATAATTCGGACGGCTTCGCGTCACCACCACGTTCCCATAGAGTCAGTGTATAAAAACCTATAAAATTTCGGATGCAAGAGCCCTTCGCCGTCCATTTTTCCAGACGTTTCCGGGACCGCAGTTCTGAAGCAGCATTAATCAAAGCCACCGCCGCTGCCATTTTGATTATCTCGCCACCTTGAACCGGTGCTCTCGCACGCAGATCCGCTGGCAGCTGTAGCCACCACCGCGGCAACACTAGACCTAGCTACTTTGACGTTTGCTACTGTTAGCAATTCGCCGCTGTTGGCAATGGTGCTGACTCGGCCTTTGTGATCCTCGCCACTTGACTTCAAAGCCCGGAAAGCACAACGCATTGTTCTGCAGGGTTGCCAGATTGGGCTATTAATAGCCAAATTGGGCTACTTTTTGTTCGAGTTGGCGTCAGAATTTTCTTTTTGGCTATATGGCGATTTTCGGGCTGCACCTTTTTCCTGTGTAAAAAAAAAAAGTAAAAATAGTTCAGCACAAAAGAAAAGCACGCTGGAATCAAAATGCAGACAACAGCAGGTTACAGAAATTGAGCACGTCTGCTGTAAGATCAAAATTTGCAAATTTTATGTTACAGAACACATATGCATGTCAAAAGGTCAAGGATCGTGGCCTTTTGATAAACTTAATTAAAAAAGCTGGCCTCAGGAAACACGTCTCCATCCGTGAACTAATGCTACCTCCGCGCGCGCGCCACCAACATAGACTGTTGCTGTCTCCACATGTGAGCTTTGATCAAGCGGGAGCTAAAAGCATGAGATGCATTTAGCTCCCGTTGACGGTGCGCCGCGGGTGACCTCGGCACCAGAACAGAAGGAGAACACCGAGCTGAACCTAAGCGAAATATGCCGAATTTTCTGCCTGCCGAATGGCGCCTACGTGGCAATTCGCTCGGACCCTTCCTGCAGAAATTGCCCCTGCTCCACTGCCAACATAGAACATATCCTCTTCCGTTGCCCCACAGCCACCACAGCCATCCGTTCCCTATACAACTCCAAACCCCCCTCCAGTCTGTGCTATCGCTACCCTTATCAAATGCCGCCGTTGAACGAGTGTTGAGCCAGGTCTCGCTCATTAAAACGGACCTTTGAAATAGCATGCCGAACGAGACATTGGTAGCGCTCCTCTACGTGAAGTTTGGCCTGGCCAAGAATGGAGGCTGCTGCAAGGATTTCAAACTAGGCCAAGAATTTTTGTCCCGTTTCAGCTCTGACATTTTCTACGGACCAAGCAGTTCCACTTCTCAATAAGCTGGTGATGCTTAATCATAGCATACTTTTTATGTCTATATATCGTACTAGATTTTGTACCAACCGCCATCTATTGTGTAACACTTTGTCTTGAAGTTTCTTGTAATTTTCCGTTTAGTGCATTGTGTGGTGTTAATCAAAATTATCGTGAGCTGTAAGTAATAATACCGAACGCCTGAATGCATGCCATAGCTTAGCGTGTTTGTTGCGCGGTGCTATTCTTGTGTTCTTTTCGTGATTTCTTGGTGCTCTGGGAAAAATAAAACAATGCATTTGCAATGAAGACCGCATTCGCCCCATCATGAATTTGCCTGCATGTCTGTGTTTCTGCACTTCTTGCACTTCTGCAGCATCTGTTTTTCATGCCACATGGCATCTGTGACGATGCGCGTGGCAGTCATGCGTGGTCATGCGTGGAAAAACTAATGTGTGGGTATTCTTGCCGAAAATTAATTCAGTATGCTTAAGAAATGACTTCACAAAGAGACAAAGCTTTTTGGCTACGTTTGGGCTACCCAAATGTTTCGCTTTTGGCTACTGCGAAGGCCAATTTGGCTACCTGTGGTTGGAGCGATCTGGCAACCCTGCATTGTAGTATGCCGATTTTAAGAAGTAAGCTTCGTCTCAATACACTAGTGCTACACGGTGAAGCATGCGCGAAGTATTGCGGTGAAGCATAACAATTGTGAGAAGGGACAATTGTCACGGGACCCAGTACGAATTCCTTATACACGCGTGTACCCGCCATCTCCTGTCACAATATGAGCACCGATATGCCGTATAAGTGTACTGGCAGGACTTCAGAGCTCTTTCGGATGTGCCTGCGGCAATTTGAGCCCATAAGGGCAGTAGGGTACTTCATTAAAACTTCTTTCTGGGCGAGTTGGTGCATACTTGACTTGAAACTTGCGCTTGTGTCTCGTCCTTGTTACTTTGTGGATGCATGTGTTAGCACTGTTACAATTTTCAAGGGCAGTAAGAGACATGCATTCAAGTGTGCCGCTGCTTCTTTGAAGGAGCTTGAGCTCAAAAAATTAAGTGTTAGTTGATGCCTATATGCAGTAAAGCAGTGAAATTCAACACTGAGGCATTAGGTGCAGGCTGAGGGCATTTCAGGACAGTTGAGGTTGACTTTCCACCTGCTACGAGAGAATCTCACTTGTGACAAAGTTCGGGCCTCATGCCAATGAGCTTGCTATCAGTTGATAAATGTAGCTCATATTCGAAAATATTTACTTCTGTATGCATCTCTTTTTAGGCGTATTTGAAAATGTTCGACTCGATTTACAATGGGCTTTACCATTTTTTTCGAAAATATTTTATTTGCTGTGCATTTTACTAACTCCTCCTTTCTATATTATTTTTGAAGAAGCACTACGCCTTGCTATTCAAACTAGATTAAGTCATTTTTTAACATGCTTACTTTATAGTGACAGCATCAAGCGACATGGTGTCAGCACGTCTTGGCATAAAACAAAGTTCTCTGTCACTGAGGGAATTTTGCAAAGGCACTCAGGGAAAAACTGGATAACTCAGGGAATTTGGAAATGTCAACTTGGTAGACACTCTGGATAAACACAAAAGGCTGCTGTATTTAATATTGTTTCTGTTAATTTTTAACACTCATTTGTGACACAAAGTTCATTTGTCTCATTTCATATTGTGCACTCATTGTGCAAGAGCAAAATATGCTGAAGTTGTACCCTGTAATTATTTAATTGGAAAGCTCACAGATTCTTTTCTATAACAAGGATTTTTGCACAAATAAACAACACGTGTCGAGGCTCACATTTTTTGCTTTTATAGTAGAGCAGTTTCGATTACGGAAAATGTGATTGAATAATTCATTATATTAGGCTTTGAGGTTTTAACCTCATTTTTTTTTCTTTACCATATCAAATATAAAATATTGACCTCACTGATTTTATTTCTAGGTTGCAATGCCAATATATCATCAAGCACCCCTGTGTACCATTTTCCTCCTTATGTCAATGGCAGTGGGGTTGTGGTATGCCACATCACAATCCATGCTTCAGATTCGAAAGAACATAATGTATATGCATCACTGGACTCTGTCAACCTCAAGGGAAGGAGCACCATCAACATAACTGGGAAACCAGCTATGTTTCCTGCAATTTTGAAAGGTATATCTATAGAAAAACTGCAAGTGCATTGCATGTTAGCACGTACAGTAGATTATTATAATTACGGTTCTCTGTTTTCGGTTAAAGCCACTGGAAAATGCCTAGAAGCAGCAGCTGATGAAATTATTGCGAATATGGATTTATCTGGGAAAATGCTGATTTTGATAAACAGATTGGCAAAGCCATTTTTTCAGTAATTTGGCCTAATTGCATGAACAACTGAGTAAATCTGTGCATGGTTAAAATTTAAAGCTTTGTTTTAGTGACATTACATTGCTGCACAGTAGGTTGTCAAATGATAAAATTAAAAAGTAGTGCAAGTTTCACTCCTTAATTGAATACTGCGAGGCTGTTAATTTCTACTTGCACAAAGTCTTTGATGATGGGTATGTATACCTAAGGGCAAAATATTTCATGCAAATGCTTTTAGGTGGGCACCCATGTTATACATTACCTTTGGCCTACAGAAAGTAAAGGCCAGTCAGGCATTGTCTGTAATGTCTGGCTGGTTTGTACATTTTAGAGCGCAGCTCTTTGGCGTCCGTTCCTGGGTTTCGCGTCGTCGTCGGCGTTGTCGTCGGCCTCGTAACCAGCTCCGCCCCCCTTTCATCCCCCCAGCGCTAGCAGTGACCGACTGATACCGCTGGATGCCGCTGACGCCGCTAGAGAGTCAAGATAACGTGACTGCATAGAACACCGTCGCCGCCATGCAGAAAGAGGAGGAAAGGGTCCCCCCCCCTGTTCTTGTGTGGCGGATAGGGTGCTCTTCAGTTGCCGACGCGCCGGTTATTTCACGTAGGCCCCGGCACGTCGACGAATACGTGACCACCTTCCCACGGCTAGACCTGGTTCTTAGCGCTGCGGAAGCGAGGGTATCATATTGTTTGTGTCGGCATCGGCGGCGTTGTCCCTGAAACCAACTCCGCAGCTGGGGTTGACTCACTATCGGCGTCAGCGGCATCAGTCAGTCGCTGCTATCTCTTCCCTCCTCCCTTTATCGTGTTGTCCGCTTGCTGCGCGCGCTTCTGCCCCCATCGTTTGCCGCTGGGTGTACACGCCGCCCCCCTCCCCCCTCTTCCTGCGAGTCTCCGGTTGTCAAAGCGCCGGCTCGAACTTAATTCCTTTCTTCGCTCCTCCTCCAATGCAACCCCTGTGTGGTGGCAATCAGAGAGCCAGATCGGTGGCGGCGGATCTGTATATGTGCACCGCCCGAGCCGAAATTGCCGCTGCCGTTCGCCCTGTGCGGTGGCAATCAGAGAGCCAGATCGGTGGCGGCGGATCTGTATATGTGCACCGCCCGAGCCGAAATTGCCGCTGCCGTTCGCCACTGCGAAATTATCTGCCAGTTCTTTCTGAGCCATGAGCGAGACGACCGATGGAAGTCCTCCGTCTGCTGCTGCTGCTGCTGCTGCTGCTGCTAAACGAGCTGCCAGAGCAGAGGCCCAGCGCCGTCGCCGTCAGAATCCAGAGGTGCGTGCCGCCGAAGCAGAAGCTTACCGTCGCCGCCGTCGAGATGATCCAGGAGTACGCGTTGCCGAAGCAGAGGCTAAGCACCGCCGCCGAGAAGACCCTGCCGTTCGCGCCGCCGAAGCGGAGGCTCATCGCCGCCGTCGAGAGCAACCAGCAGTAAGCGAGGCTGAAGCAGAAGCTCATCGCCGCCGCCGAGAAGACCCTGCCGTTCGCACCGCCGAAGCGGAGGCTCATCGCCGCCGTCGAGAGCAACCAGCAGTAAGCGAGGCTGAAGCAGAAGCTCATCGCCGTCGCAGAGAAGACTCTACCGTTCGCGCGGCCGAGGCCGAGGCCAAACGCAAACAAAGGGTCGCAAACAGTCAGGGTGCAACAAATGCAACAAAAAAATTCTGTGATAGCGCATACATGTGTTGCTCGATTTCTTTGCCTCAATCTATCGAAAAGGTGAAACAGCTTATTTGCTGCGCTCAAATTTCGCATTAGGAAGTAACGTAATCGTCGGTAATTTTTTTGGAATGTGCATGCGTGTTCCTGTGTGTTGATGATGCCAATAGGAAAATATTGGAAGAATGTATTGAAAGTTGAGGGATATTGTGTTGGTTTTTTTGCTCAGAAGAGCATGAAAAGATTGGATGTTTCAATACTACTGCAGTTCATTTCTTGTTCTGTGGGCTCTTTTCAATATGCTAACTTGAATCTAAGTATAAAATTCACCGACGATTAAGATACTCCCTAATGCAACATTTGAGCGCAGCTAGCTCTATACCTGTTTTCGTTTTGCGATGTATTGAGGCAAAGGAATTGAGAACAATTCGCATTGCACATACGATCAGATTACAAAACAATCGCAAACCATGACAATCGAAACAAGCGCGAATGAGACCAAGCTAATCAAACAAGTGTGAGTGGCAGCTAGTACAAAACGATTGGTCGGGCTGAGACTAGATAAAAGTACGCATTGAGCAATTAGGTAGGTCTGCATGACACCAGTTTCCTGTGCACATCACTGGGCCTCTTCGATTGTCAGAGTTCTGGCAGCCCACTGGCAGCCTGATGGCAGCCAGCTTGTTCCGGTCCTGATAGGAAGTCACATGGGCTTGCATCCCAAGACAACCCAGACCTGCCCAAAGTTTGCAAAATCGAACGCCGGGACAGCTGGCCAAATGTAAACATGCTACCAGCATGGCAGCGCCCAGTGAGGCCGGCGCATGCCCGGCGTAATTGGCCCATTTATGTGTTGCCAGCTTGAAAATATATAGTTGCATTCAGGGATTTGATCACCTTCACGCAATTACGCGTGACTCGGCACAGGACGCGCACTGGGCCATCCTCACCTTGTGCTGCGCAACAGATGGCCTCCGGCGTGTCCGATGACAAGACGCGAAATCGTGCGTAAGTGATTGTATCCTTGAAAGCGATAGCTTGAGGATCCCCGCTCGCAGCGATCACGTCGCCCACCGGCGACATTGATGAGTTGGCGTTGTGTGATCACTTCACAAAACATGAAAAAGCAGGATATTGGGTACGTCTTATATGCACAAAATTTCGTGCCGACCTGCTTGGGATTCGGTTTCAAAGAGTTTGTCGTGGCTGATGGTGTTTTTAATTTTGACCCTAAGGAGCTGGGGACATGCCTGGCGCATGAAAATGCACGCCGCGTGTGACCAGCGAAAAGTTTCACACAAAAAACAACATTGGTCGCGATCACGAGAGCAAGAAGCCAATGTACGTATGTCTAATGTATGTGTGCCTATTACTCAACCAGTGCATTCTCACATCAACAGCCCGCAGTTCGGACGCATATCAGTTTCGAGCTGCCACCCAAGCATACGACGAAGAGACGGAGCGAACACGGGCTAGCTGCAACGCCTTCGACTGCAGAAAAAGGAGATATCTCCACATACATACGCAAGATATGTGAAAAGGAACACCACCAGAGAAAGACAAACCGAAAATGTACCGCAGCATGTGTGAAGGAGTGTCTACAACTTGCGGGGTACACGATGCAGATAACATGCACGCATGAGAGTGCGGCGCGCTCATCACTGCCGCGAAGAACCCTTGGGGACATGCACACATACACACACAAAAGCTTCAAACGGTTCACCACTGCTCTTATGAAACTGCTTCGCAATGCGGAACGGTGCATTAGCACCTAAAAAGATAACGTTAGAAGTAAGGAAATCCGAAAATGACCTAGACAGTTGGCTAAGCGAGGTAAATTTAAGTATTTAAGCGCCTGCGTTGCAATCCGTGGAGCTTTTAGTCGGCTGCTAGCCAGAGAACTTCCAGAGGGCAGCCAGACCAAAATCATCCTGGCAGGTTCTGGCAGCCCACGCGTAGCGAGAACCGTTCAGCCCAAGCAAAATGAATGCCCGGCGGAACTGCATGGCGCGGTTGGCGGAGCAACCCGAGAAAAACTAAGATGCTCTGGCTGGCTTTGGCAGCCCATGGGTAGCCAGGAGTGGAAAATCGAAGAAGCCCACTGAAGGGGCCACTTTCATTGGTCTCCGCCGCTCGCAGCTCGCGTCTTTCATCTTTCGCTTTGCTGATTCGCTTGGTTAAGCATCTGACGCTCGCTGCAGGAACGGGCGTCTGAGAGCTGCGTTCTAAAAGAAAAAGGTACTGCTTTTTTTTTTTATTATTCTTCATGTCCCTTATTTTCGCAGTGTTTCGAGAATCAATGTATGTGTTGGGTCTGTGGAAGATGCAAGTGAACATATTAGATGAAAATTGTATGCAAATTCAGGGAAGAACCTCCTTTGTGCCTGTAGGCCTTCTGCAGTTCACGATGGGGTGTTGCGGCGCTGCTCGCAGCAGCAATGCCCGTCTGGGGTTTCCCCAGACAATACGAATGCATCGGTCCAAGATGGTTCTAATATAATTTTTAATTCCGCAGTGCAGTGTGCACTTTGTGAAATAGTAAATCGTACATTTTAGAAGCGCACACAAAGCAGGGCCAGAGTATTTCAAACCAGGTATATTTTTTAAACACAGGTCTGGTGGCAGGAGCAATAGTAACTTTAATACGCCGAGAACATGCGTAGCATAGACTACAACTCCAATTTCCTGGTCATGGGGAGATAGTGGCCGAATACTGCACCAGGGAGGCCAATTCCTGTTATGGTGAGGGAATCTCTTTATTGAAGCTTAATGACCCATACTAATTTGGTTGCACCTGGACTAGTATAGCCTTCTGCTCCATGCCACTGCTTCAGTCACATAGCTAGAAATGGTACACTTCTAATGGGATATTAAACCACGCTGCTGGCCATAATGATGTTTAAAGCCCATCTACTCGCGCTTCGACAAGCCACATGAATGACACTTAATTCAGGCAAGTGGGTAGTGAGTGACACGTGCATTAGTGGCCATCAAAAGAAGTTATAAGAGGCAACAAGGAAAAGCAAAAGCATCCCCATGCTAGTGAAATGCTAATTTCCAGCAGCGGCTGAAAATATGCCGGAATGGGTCTCCATGCTCACCCAAGGGCCGTGAGCCACGTATGCGTGGGGATGTATCCAGCTGCTTACTGGCGTATCTAGCTGCCACAGCCACCGATGAAGCCTTTTTCAGGTGCAATCGCTAACGAATCAGGAAAGCTATGCCACCTAGTAGCTTCAGCAAACGCGCCTGTCAACTAGAGTTGGTGCGATCAGTTAGAGATTTGGTTTGTACACTTTGCGCAAGGGAACAACCACGTAGAAATGAGTACCAGAACAAATCATGCACCATATCGAGGACAGAACCATCAGGCGTGACACAAAGAGGTTCCATATGAAGTCCAAATGCAATAAGATTGCGCCCTGTGCGCCATGTGCTGTTGGTACGAGGGTGAGCAGGAAAGGAAAGTGGCTTGATGTGCCATGTTCCCAGGCATGCCCGATGTTGGTGGTCGCGTTATAAAAACTACCCTAGCTGTAGGGAGGTGAGCGCATGATAAAGTAATCAAGCGTGCGCTAGGTGGGGAGGGCCAGGTTAGCGCATGTCTCGTCTTCTACCCCGGCTATGACTGCACATGTCTGCTTGTGCAGCTGAATGCGTATACAGGCCATGCGTCATATTTTCAAGGTAACTTGCCATGGATGCTAAGGTTGAGTGAGCCGAGAAGGCTAGTCACTTGACGTGCTCTGTCTTCCTGCATGCCTGGTGTTCGAAGCATTTGCTCCCCATGACCGGCATTCTTCATCATGCAAGCGTTGGGTCAGCAAGTGTTTGTGGTCATTTAGTGAGTTATGTTCATGCTTGCCTGTGCATGCGTGACACCATGCTCATCAATTCAATTAGTAAGTGAATGTTTACTGCAATTTATACGGCCAATAAAACTATGAACCTTACTTGGTGTAGCTGTCTACTGTTGCGAACAGTCTCAGCAGTAGTAGGTGGAAGCGCTCCAACGACCTGGTCGAACATGGTCATCTGCGAACTGAGGTGGTGGTGACGGAACACGGATTCGATGGTAAGAAATGAGAGTTCGAGTCCGTCCGCCACAACACTGGGAGGTTGAGAGCAGAGACCTCAGGATCACGGGGTAGTGGTGTTGACAGCAGTACTTGATCAAGAGAATCCGAAGCCGTGACTGACTGTGCAGTAGGCGGACTGCGAAGACAGCGGGGCTCAAGCTCCTTGTGGAGGTAGGCCCAGCGAAGCGGCTGATGCACCCGGAGCTGAGGGCGATGACACGAAGTTTGGAGTCGCCAATTTAGGGCGGAGGAGGAGCGTCGCACTGGCAATTGCTTTTTTGATGCCTCTAAATGCGCAGTTAGCGGTGTCGTTCCAGGCCATAGGTGTATTAGGTGTCTTGAGGCCTGAGAAAAGGTCGAGGGGAGGCTGCCGTATATTGGCGCAGCGAGGAATGAAGGAAAATTCGAAGCGATGAGTGAAGTCTTCAGTTGGCGGTGAAAACGATCTATGATCCCATTCTATGAGTGGTGATGTACTTGACGCCGAGTAGCCAAGATAGATTGGCGAACGATGTTAAGTCGAATTAGCAACCACGGTCAATCTCAATGGTGGAAGGGACTCTGTAGCGGCTAATCCAGAGCGTGATGAGTGCTCGAGCTATCGACTCTGCCATTATGTCCAGAAGGGGCATCGCTTCAGGCCATCTGGTGAATCTGTCAGTGTAGGTTAACAGGTAGCGATGGTTCCCGCAGGGAGGAAGGGGGCCAACAATATTGACGTGCAGATGGCTGAGGCAGGCGTACGGGGACGGGAATGTGCCAAGAGGAGTTGCAGTGTAGCGATGCACTTCAGACCATTGGCAGTTGAGGCATGCGCGTGACCAGCAACGAACATCTACGTTGATACTGGGCCACACAACGAGAAGTGATGAG
The DNA here is from genome assembly GCF_023375885.2 of Dermacentor andersoni. Taxonomy (NCBI): domain Eukaryota; kingdom Metazoa; phylum Arthropoda; class Arachnida; order Ixodida; family Ixodidae; genus Dermacentor; species Dermacentor andersoni. Next base: position 175,651,549 of record NC_092814.1, read on the forward strand.
TCGCTGTGTTGCGCAAATGCCAGGATGAGTCAAAGAATAGAGGCCCTCAAAGACGGCCCGGCAATATGGGCGAGGCACGTAAAGATGAGTACGTGCGGTTGACGTATCATAAACGAGGGGCACATTGCAGTGAGGAAGCAAGATATCTTAAAACACCAGGCAAGTACAGTCAAACCCACTTATAACAATACCGCTTTTAACAATATATCGGATATAGCAATGGACAACCGCGGCACAGTCACCTTTGCACTGTGTTCTATGGTAAAATAAACCGCTTATAACAATGCTGTCATACTAGATTGTCGGTTATAACAATTAAATGTAGTCATTTGGAGCCAACCCTCACAGAAAAAAGACGCGCAAACGCAGCAACCACGCCGGCCAAACTACTCCGCCAAAAGCGCGCGCGTGTATGCGGAGCCGCCCGCACAGGGGCGGTGAAAAGCTCACGTGACGACGCATGCGAGGAGAATGGGGTGAGCAGGAGAAGCAGGAGAAAAGACGGACGCTTTCCTCTGGGCAGAGTGGGAGAGGGAAGGAAGGCATTTCTTTTGTTGCTTTTGTATCGGCGCGCGGGGAGCAGTCCATTCTGAGGGCGTGCCGCTCGTTGAAAACGCGTCACGGCAGTTGAGTGTGGACTGCCCCATCTTTCCCATTCTCCTTGGTTCCTGCTTCACCAGTTGGACGTGTTCCGAAGGCAGCGTACAGTGTCAAAGCATGTGCGTTGCTAGCGAGGTTTTCGTCATCTGCCATCACCATTCTTGGTCCTACTGGTTCTGCAAGCCCATCGGATCCCCCCCAGAGTTCAACGATGGAGGATTCTTCTTCAGGAAGCGCGGCCAACGTGGCTCAACTGGATCAACTGCCGCAGAAGAGAAAGCGAGCGACAATATCTTTTGAAACGAAGCGAAACATCTTGAGAGAGCATAGAGGTGGTGAAAAAGTGTGCAGCTGGCATGTCACTTGCCGTCTGTGATCCCTCTTTGCAGTTGTTATGCTTTTTTTCGTGCAACCCGTTTATAACAATTATCGGTTATAACAATGAAATTTCCATGGCACTTGAACATTGTTATAAGTGGACTCGACTGTAATACTTGTGCAAAGCAGCTATAGCTGGGCATAGACACTCTGGGTGGCAGCCATTGCCGTGAAGTCAATGACCAGTCAGCCATGGTCTGTTGCATAGATGGCAGCGCGAGAAAGTGCGTCGGTGACGGCATTGGATTTTCCATTGATGTGATGAATGTTGCTAGTGTATAAAAAATTAGGCAAGCTGTCTGATTTCGTAGGGTTTCTAGGAGGTGCTACTGGACGCTAATGCAGAAATCGGTGGTTTATGGTTGTTAAGGACATGGAAGGAGCGTCCCTCAAGAAACTGTTGAAAGTGCTTCACAGCCAAATAGATGGCGAGCAGCTTTTGAGGGAACATGCTGTAGCAGCGCTCAGGGGGCACAAGCTTCTTCAAAAAGAAGGCGATGGGCTGCCAAGCACCATCAACGAAGTGCTGTAAGGCTGCGCCCGACAGCAATGACCAATGCGTCAACCATGACAGATGTACATTGCTATACATTGCTATACCTTACTATTCCTGTCAATGCTTTACCTTTTGGGCGAAACTGCGACTTTTTTTCTTTTGCATCAAATTCAGTGCTCAGTCCAAGAATAGTTTTGAGACTCCGCAACCTGCTGTGGCTTTTTCAATGAAGTAGAAAACGGATGACCATAGTAGTACCATCACTTGCTGCCATTTTGAGCAGGACTCGAGCTTTGTCCTGGCCTCTTGTCCTAACAGCTGTCATACCTATGTTTTATTCATTTCTCTCTACGTTTCGCATGTGTCACTTGCCACATGCTTAATTTCTTATTTGTAAATGATATATGCAAGAAATATATTTGAAACTTAGTTAATCTTTATGGGCGGCATTGTTGATGTGAAACGTTATGGACAACTTTGAAATGGAAAAACAACATACAAGTCTGTAGAAATTGTTTGCTGTTTTACAGTATATAGCAAGCAGACATTTGTGAAGGGAAACCTGATTTCCTTGTGCAGATCTACTTGTGTTGATTGGATTTTAAATCCAGCTGCTGCATGGCTTTAAGGGGCTGGTGCAAAGGGGTGAGCAGATTACAAGAGTGATATATCTCCATTTGATAATCCCATAAAATTCTAGATTCTTAGAGCACGTAGGAACAGTTTGCTTACACAATATATTAATAATGTTTTGGTTTTGTTATCCTTTATTTTCTATGTGAGAATGGCCTAAGAATTATTGGGCTGCACAGCTGTTATTAATTTAGGGTAAAATTGAAAAGTGCAGGCATTGCTCTGCGTAAAGTATACAAATTTTGGAGTAGAAATTTATTTGCTATGGCTGCACCAAATAAATAAAAGTTCTTTTTCTTCTGTTCTTCACTTCAAGTAGTTTAGTGGGAATTGAATAGTAGACATAACTCGCCCAAGAAAGTATACCTGCCAAGGCAATTTTTTTTTTTTTTCGGCTAATACTTCATTGTGCATTAAGTGCTAGGCAGCTTTAACATTTATGTCAGTTTTTTTTTTTTTTTCTTTTTTTATTAATCCAATAAATTTTCATCACCCTCCATTCCACAGCTGGAGAATCGCCTCGGTTCGACTTCATCGCTGAATCTATCCAACTTGATCTCACCCTGGACCTGAGCATTGCGAACCAAAGTGGCACTGTCCTTCTCGACGCTGTTTACAAAAGTAAGCTATCTTTTACAATATTTTTACCACGTAGCTTGTCAATTTTGCAGCTGTGCTTCACAAAAGCAGAAAAGGCACTTTGTGTCTCTGTAGAGTGTTCTGCTACTGAGCATCAGGTCATCAGTTCAATTCATGACTGTTGCAGTTCTATACTTATGGTAATAGAAAGGAACAGCATCTCTTGCATTTATGTTTGCACTGAAACATAGTTGATGTGAATGTTTTTTACCATTTGTTGTGCTGCTTCATAACTGAGTTTCAGGAATGGGAGTGGAAGTAAAAGAAGGAAAAGGCAGTGCTTCCGACTGGAATGTAGGAGATAGCATATGCGAGATTTCATGCTGACAACTCCCAAGCACCACTTCCAGCACAACGATCAGTTGTATTACACTTCAGTATTTAGTGTGTGCCAGTAGTGGTAGTACAGGGACACAAGTATGGTCATCGTCCGGCTTGGAGCGCGGTCGCCGTGAGGGAAAGGGAAAACGGCATTCGGATTGAAATTGCAAACACTATCGTTAGTGCGCATTGTATGCTCTTATCATTGTCAGCTCAAAATGGCCAGACCTGGTAAGAGGGGCCCTTTAAATAAGTTGCTTGAGGCCCTAGCCCATTACTACAAGCGCGCTTATGGGTGCTGGCTCAGAAGTTTCATAGTCGTCCGAGTCCTCCGTATCGATCTCAGCCCACACTTCACAAACGATGCCCTGGTCCATGCACAGTTTCGCAATGTCGGCGTCTTCATCAGCAGAAATCATCCCAGCCCTGGCCCCCCATGTTGGAGTTGACTCGCTGCCATAAATAACCGCTGTCGGTCATCTTTGGAAGCATCATGCTTGGCATCAGCAGGGTGTCTACCAACCGGGAAAACTAGTAATTCTCAGGGATTTTGAGTTGTCTGGAAAAACTCGGGGAAAACTCAGGGAATTTCTGCCTCTATCAGGGAAAATTAGCTGTAATTTTATTGAAAGGGTCGAAAGTCGCGGTAAAGCCGGCTCGAGTACAGTAAAACCTCGTTAAACCGTACCCGCTTAAACAGTAGTTTCGGTTTAAAAGTAGTAAAGTCAATTCCCCGACTCAGCGGCCATTGAACATAATGTATTTAGTATCCGCATAAACCGTACCAGCTTATTGCGTACGCATCGGTTAAAACGTAGCGTTTCCACTTTTCGTCGCGCAAACACGGCGATGCGTCGTCTCCACCGGGCGGTCCGGCAGAACAACAAGCCTCAGAGATCGGTACAACGGCCTCCAAGCGCCCTGTGCGTTTGCACGTGAAGCCGCATCAACATCATTTCGACGCCGTTCCAGAGAGCGAGAGAGCGTCATGGCGTCGCGCAAGCGAGGACTCGCGTCATGCCGAAGCTCGGATAAAAAAGACGCCGGGTGCTCAGCATAGAAGAAAAATTAGACGTCGTCTGTGCTATCGAACGTGACATGAAGAAGTCGGCGCTGGCCCGCGACATGGATCTGCTGTTGACTACAGTGTGTGGCATTTGGAATGCGAAGTTGCTCGGCAGCGCTGCTGCGACCGCAAAGAGATGTCGGCTACGAGGTTCGACTTTTCGCCATCGTTGACTCTGTTGTTGCCGAAGTGTCGACTAGCGACAGTGATGAGGACGACACGGAAAGCGACAGCACGGGCGATTCAGGCCCGACAGTGGCAGAAGCTGCGCGTTACGTCAGCCTCGTGAATGCAATCGTCGCAACGAGAACAGGGGCGCGATAACGTAACTATTCCAAACCAAAAGTTTTCCGAACTCCGGCACCCGACAATGAAAAAGGCGCCCCGGAACTTATGCAGCACTAGTGCGCGCGTACACGGAGAATATGTAACGCCAACGAGGAATCTGCCGTGCGAGTGTTTGCCGAGAGGAGGGGGGCTGGCTGAGAAGCTGGCACGCAGCTTGAGTAAGTTTGAGGCTGCTGTCGTCGTGCTAGGCCGCCGCGGCATCAAACGAAAATAACACTTATGTCGCGCGAAGTGAATAAATACTGCATGTTTTTCCCCTTTCATCGCACTCTCTCTGAGTTCCGTTTTCTACAGGTAAGTGGGCGTGTCACAATCCACCCCGTGTCGTGAACAAGGGAGGGCTTCTCAGCGTGGGTGGTGCTCAAAGATTACTGACCGGCGAGCTGCCGTGCTCGTCGGTGTTTATTGTGGTACGGGTGACCACTGTTGCCTGCCGAGCTATAGCAGGCCGCCGAGCTTGGCGGGTGAACCAAAATTATGTCCGAGGGGGCGTCACCTACTTGCTACAACCCCTCACCCCCAGTTTGTTTGTTAAATAAAAAACAAACGTCCAAGTTCAAACTATGAGGCTCTGCCTCCACCCTAGCTGGGTCGACGGTGCCTGCTACCCAGGCGAGTAACGGTCTGGTGGCCTCCGCCGTCGAGTACTCCGCCTGGGCACCGGTGTTGACGGGTCGGGTGTGGCAACGCCGGGTGCTGCCTGAGCCAGCCTTGCTCCATCCGGGGGGTCCGTAGTGGTCGGCCTTGCGAGTGGTGCCGAGCTAGACACCGGTCCAACGGGTGCCGCACCACTGGCTACGGTTGCCGCCTCCGAGGTAGGTGGTACTCCGCTAGAAGCGACTGGTGCTGCCGCTAGTCCTCCTGCGGGCTGGAACTCAGTGGCAGTCGAGGGTGCTGGCCAGGTCCCGAGGCGAGGTCTGACATGGTCGGCGTGTCTATGCCACATGGCCCCGTCTGGCATGCGGACGAGCAGCGATGAGGCGCTGGCAGGAGACACCACCTGTCCGGCAGACCAGGGTGAGCCAGGACGGAAGTTCCTGGCGAAAACTGGAGCTCCCGACTCTGGCAAAGGCCCGGGACGGCATCCTTGGTCAGCAGCCAGCTTCTGCTTCAGCTGCTTCAAAAGCACTGTGGATCGGAGGTCCGGATGCAAGACGTGCAAGGGTGTCTTGACCATCCGACCCAGCAGGAGCTCACAGGGGGCACGGCCAGTGACATCGTGAGGTGTGGTTCGGTACTGGAATAGTATCCGAGCAACCTGCGTCCGGAAATCCCCAGTCTGGCTCTTCTTGAGCTTGTCTTTGATGGTTTGCACCACCCGCTCGGCTGCACCATTTGAAGCAGGGTGGTACGGTGGAACCATCATCCGGCGGATTCCGTTTTTCGTCAGCCAGGCCAGGTACTCTGCGCTGGCGAAAGCAGGACCATTGTCGGACACGATGACATCTGGCAACCCCTGGGCGGCGAAGACCTGTCGTAGCGCTGCAATGGTCGCGCCTGCTGATGGGGTGGTGACGGGTATAACCTCTACCCACTTTGTAAAGGCGTCCACCACCACCAGGAAGTAATGGCCCTTGAAGGGTCCCCCAAAATCCACATGTAGGCGGGACCAGGGTCTCTGTGGAAACGGCCAGGGGGTGATTTCCACACGACGCGAGGCTCGCTGATTCTCCTGGCAGATTTGGCAGCTCTGCACCAAATGCGCGATGTCTTGGTCCAGGCCAGGCCACCAAACATGGGACCGGGCCACCATCTTAGTCTTCTCTATCCCTGGATGACCCGCGTGCAGCAACTGCAGAACCCTGGACCGGAGACTTTGTGGGATCACCACCCTCGAACCCCACAGTAGGCAGCCCTGCTGCAAGCTCAGCTCAGTGGCCTTGTGGCTATAGGCCTGCTGCACCAATTCCTCTCCACGGGACACCGCCTTGACCACCTGAGACAGGACTGGGTCCCGGCTGGTCGCTTGAGATACTGCAGATCTGGAGAGCACCTCCGGGTACGCGTGTTCCAGCATGAACACTTCAGCAGGTTCCGGAACAGCATCAGGCACCTCTGGCAGGGGCAGGCGGCTCAGGGCATCAGCAGGTCCCAGGTCCTTTCCCGGATGGTAAACCGGCTGGTAGCTGTAAGCTGCCAGCCTCAAGGCCCAGCGTACTACTCGAGGCGATGCCTGCACAGGAACTGCCTTGTCAGGCCCCAGCAGCCCCAACAGCGGCTTGTGGTCTGTGACCGCCTCGAACTTCCGGCCCCAAAGGTACTGGTGGAAGCGTTCGACACCGAACATGAGGGCCAAACCTTCCTTGTCCAGCTGGCTGTAACGTTGTTCTGCAGCATGAAGCCGTCAGCATGAAGCCGTGTGGGAGCCGTCGCCGTACGGCTCCCACACCGTACGGCGACGCATCTACGGTAAGGACTACAGGCTTAGCAGGATCAAAATGCACCAGCACTGGAGCCTTGGTGATTAGCTCCTTGCTGCGCTGGAAAGCCTGGTCCTGCTCCTTCTTCCAGACCCATTGCTGACCATCTCGAAGCAGAAGATGAAGCGGCTGTAGATGCTGCGACAGGTTCGGCAGAAAACTCCTGTAGAAGTTGATGAGGCCCAGGTAGCTCTGAAGCTCCTTCTTGTTCTGGGGCTTAGGTGCCTTGAGCACCGCATCAACTTTGCGGGGAGCCGGGGCTAGGCCTGCCTGGGAAATGATATGTCCCAAGTACTCAACGCTGGGGGCTAGGAAAACACACTTTTCCAGCTTGAGCTTGAGGCCGGCGTCCTGTAGTCGTGCCAAGACGTTGTGCAGGTTCTGCAGGTGGTCCCCGTCGTCGCTGCCAGTAACCAGGATGTCGTCCAAGTACACCGCCACGTGCCTCATGCCCCTGAAGAGGTTGTCCATCTCCCTCTGGAATATGGCTGGGGCTGAGGCCACGCCAAACGGTAAGCGCGTGTACTGAAAGAGTCCCAAAGTTGTCGATATAGTGACATACTTCCGGGAGGCATCCTGGAGCACCAGCTGCTGGTAAGCATCTCTGAGGTCGAGCTTGGTAAACTTCTGTCCACCGGACAATGCTGACCAGAGATCTTCAATCCGGGGCAGCGGGTACTTCTCGACGGTAGCGACGGGGTTGATGGTAACTTTGAAATCCCCGCAGATTCTGACACTGCCATCTCGCTTGAGGACTGGCACGATGGGAGCGGCCCATTCAGATGTCTTTACGGGCACCAGGATGCCCTCTCGCTGCAACCGTTGCAGCTCCTGGGTAACCCCGTCCTTCAGGGCGAACGACAGTGGGCGAGGCTTGAAAAAACGTGGCCGGGCTCCCTCAGGTACATAGATGCCAGCCGTCGTGCCGGCAAATGTGCCCACCCCTGGCTGGAACAGGGACTTGAACTGAATCAGGAGGCTGGGAACGTCTTGCACTACGTGCAGGCTGGCTTTCTGGTACTGTGGCAGACGAACGCCTAATGCACGAATCCAGTTTCGGCCCAGCAGCGTCGGCGACGACCCCTTCGTTAAGTAAAGGGGAAGGGTTGCCTCCCTGTCGCCAAAGCGAACGCTGACCTGTGCGTGACCCTGGACCTGGGAGAGTTGCCCGGAGTAGCTGCGCAGCATCACGCCCGAAGCCTCGACGGACACGCCGGGGAAAGTCCGCTTGAAGAGCTTCCCGGCCATTACAGACACGCTGGCCCCCGTGTCCAGCTCCATGGAAATGGGGTGCCCGCAGATTTCGACGGTCAGCATGTATGGCGGCACAGACGACGGTACAAAGCCTGTGTGCCACATGTCGAAAATCGGCGGGTCCTCGGCCACGACGTGGAGCCTGGCCGCGGAAGAGCTTGAGCTTGCTGCCGCATGCCTCCACCGCGTACCCTTGCGACGGCTACCCTGGCCGCGGGCTTGTGTTGTACCTGGGCTTGAATCCGGCTGCTGCTTGCTGTTCGTCCTCCCACTTCGGCATACACGTGCCAGGTGCCCAGTTTTCCCGCACGTAAAGCATTGTGCTTGAGAGAACTGGCACTGTGAAGGGGAGTGGGCACCACCACAGCGACCGCAGGTACTGCCCTTTGTCGCGAACTTGTTGACCGCCGCTTCCGTTGACGGTGAGCCAGTCGCACGGGAAATCTCGCCGGCGTCCTTGGCGGCAGCTTCCATTGCCAGCGCTGCCTTTACGGCGTCGTCCAGCGACGGGTCGGGAAGCTCCAGGAGTCGCGTCTGCATGGCGGGGTTGTTGATTCCGCAGACGAAACGGTCCCGGAGCAGCGAGTCCAGTTGGTCCCCGAAGGCGCAGGCACTCGCTAACCCTCGTAGCGCAGCAACGAATTGCCCGAGGGTCTCTCCTTCCCGGCGGCTCCGGTTGTTGAAGCGGAAACGCTCCATGAGTGTGGACGGTGCTGGGTTAAAATGCGAGCGCAGTATGGCAAGCAGCTCACCCAGCGTCTTAACGTGCGGCGTGGCTGGCTTCAGAAGGTCGAGCAAGAGGCTGAAGACGCGGGTCCCGCAGCTGGCCAGGAAAATGTCCCGCTGTTTGGCCTCGGTTGTGTCGTTTGCCCGGAAGAACACGTGGACTTGCTCCTCGTAAATTTGCCAGGCGGACCCATCTCCCTCGAACGGCTCGAGCCTTCCGTACAGCGGCATGGCGACAGCAACGGGGGGCGGTGTTTCGCCGCTCGCGCCGGCGTGGGACGCTCCGTAGGTACTTGTCGCCAGCTTCGTCGCCAAAGTCACGAGGATGCCATCTTCGTCGCCAGTGTCACAATCCACCCCGTGTCGTGAACAAGGGAGGGCTTCTCAGCGTGGGTGGTGCTCAAAGATTACTGACCGGCGACCTGCCGTGCTCGTCGGTGTTTATTGTGGTACGGGTGACCACTGTTGCCTGCCGAGCTATAGCAGGCCGCCGAGCTTGGCGGGTGAACCAAAATTATGTCCGAGGGGGCGTCACCTACTTGCTACAGGGCGATCTCATGCTATTTCGGTTAAACAGTACTACCGTTTAGTACGTACTTTTTCCGAGCTCCGGCCAACTACGGTTTAACGAGGTCTCACTGTAACAGACAGGAATCGTAATGAATCGTCTTTGACGCCCTGTCATCGGCTGGAGGAGTTGCCAGTGTACATACAACGAACGACTTTCCGGATTCCCGATAATTAAGACGGCTTCGCGGCACCACCACATACCCCGTACCCACGAAACACGGAAGCAACTATTTGATGTCTAAAAGATGTCTTTAACGACTAATTCAAAAGTCTAGTATCTGTCTTGATCAAGACATTTTGTAGCCATGGACGGCTAGAAGTTCTTCAGTAAGCCCTGCTAACGTTACGCTAAAAGTTGGCTAATGGACAGCTTGACAAGAACAACTGAAGATTTCTATTAGACATTTCATCAAATTTTTGCAGCAGCTGTTACAGTAAAACGTGGTTTGCCCACAGTTACAATTTATTTTAAGCAAAGCACGAACATCAGAAAAAAACTTTATCTTGTCAAACAGAGTGATGCACAGGTAGTTTTTCCAGATGTGAACCATGGGAACAGTGTAGTACAGCCTCATTGATCGGTGTGTGCTTTTTACTTAGACCAATCAATTGAATGCTGCCTGTCAGAATTATTTTACAAATAAAACAAGATCTGTATTATATGCTGATATCATGCCAACGTTCGCCCATTGACCTAAACAAGAACATCTCTGCATGAAACACGTCATTATTGACAAAACTTTGCCGTGCTTGGTCTCTACCGAATTGAAATAGTCTCTAGCAGGGAAACATTTTATCAGTGATGCTGCAGTTCAGGCAAAAATTACATCCTGGTTTCAACTACAGGGGCAGAATAGCCTGACACCAGTAAACGAAACAGAACGCTGTGCTGCACTGAATTGTTAAGAAATGAAGGATAGTTCACATCTGGAAAAACACTCTGCGGGCCACTTTAACTGGCAATATAAATATATCTTTTTCCGATGTCCATGCCTCATTTAAAAGTAAATTGTAACTTACTTTGTGGGTGCCCCTTGTAAGGTTACGCCACATGCTTGCACAGCATCACGCAGAAATAATTTATAGTTCTTCAACATACCACCCATTAGTGAATTCCTTGCACGTTGCATGTTACCGGAACTGAAAGATAAATCATAATATGCTGTTATTTTTAAATATGCTGTATGATTAGCTTTTCATTCATCAAAGATGACTGCAAGCGAAAATGCAGCAGGGCATCTACTTCACACCATGTCACATAGTCATACTTTATTACCTAATAAATTAGAAGAGATGTAGAAAGTCTAATTAACAAGAGTGACATAGCAGCAAAGGTGATCATGCATCAATCTTTAAGATGATTGCCGCCGCTTTGCCACTGCTGCCAGAGCAGGCCAGCCTTCGTAGGAGGGCACTGGCTGCCCATAAAAGCTTGCTGCCACAGGCGACGCGTGAAGGTTCTTGTGTCTTGACACAACAGTTCTTGTATGCACAGGCAATCAATATCTGCACAGAAGAGGAAAAAAAAGGCGAGGGAGGAAATGAGAACGTACAAATTGGAACTTCAGTTACCAATATGTGCTAAGAAGTGTGGCTCACATAAAAAATAAATTTAAACACTCCTTTCTCTTAAATTACGGGTATCTTAAGATATGTATGTGATGATGTTTAAAATTACTAGTGTAGTATTTCCTGGCATATTGTTATTAAGTTGCAGAGCAGAGTCAGAGAAAGATAGCATTCAAATTACCGTATCTACTCGCATAATGATCGCACTCGCGTAATGATCGCACCCCTAAATTTTGTCGTCAAAATTCGATTTTTTTTATTTCCCGCGTAATGATCGCACCCCGAACTTGCCGCAGCGATATGTCGTGTGCTAAGTCTAGCTAATAATGATCGCGTTTACCATCTGTCGAATGCTACGCGAACGACTCTTCAAGACAAGCCAAGCGGCCTGCACGCACCAAACATTAAGTAGATGCCTCATTTCATTACTTTCATCACTTCCATGACAAAATGAGGTACAACCAAAATCGCCTTTATTATGGGTTGGCTTTATAATGGTTGATGTCAACAAAAACAATAAAGGCGCATTTCGATTCTTTTCATCTGCTTTTGCACTCGTGAGCACGCAACAAATCGCGCGCGGCAATGATAGTAGTTACGTTTACTCTGATACGTTAAAAGTGTACCCTATTCATACGCCGACGCTTGTAACACAGCTAAGATATTCGCCCACCGTTAGCGGAAACGTGCCGTATTGGGATAGTAGTGAAGACAGATGCCGCAGTTTCCGCAGCACGTCGGCCATGCATTTCTATGTCACTGGCAGCTAAGCGCGCCCACCTGTTTCTGTCCCCTCCAAGTGGACATGGCTACGTTACTGCCGCAAACTTGCCGATATTAACAATATTATTCATCACTGATACGGAAGAAACTGTTTCAATACACGTAATGTACTCACGAGAAGAAAAAAAAATCGCGTTCGGCGCGTTCGGCTTGCTCCGCCGGCCGCCATTTTTGTTTTGGTGTCCCGCACCCGCAATCTCGCATCCCGCAGCAAACGCGAGGCGAAAAAAATTTTTTTTTTTTTCCGCGGGAAATTTAACCCGCGTAATGATCGCACCCCTGAATTTGCGTCAATTTTTCTAACAAAAAAAGTGCGATCATTATGCGAGTAAATACGGTAATGTATGATGTCTTGTGCCAAAAAATGGCACTTATCAACTTGTCAAACAAGTCTGAGAAGCTTCCTGCAAAATATAATCAGTTTCAAACAGTAATCCACTCTGCAGGTAGATTATGTACTATCCTAATTAACCATTTGAAGGTTTTTGCCGTACATGTACGGCGGCGGTTTTCTGTCCCGCAAGGTCTTTGCCGTACGGGTACGGTTTCGACCCTCCGTTTGAAATTTCGCACCGTAATGACGATGCATGCTCACTGGGAGGTGCTGCCACCTCTTAGGACTTACAAGAAGCGTTTGAAATTTGTTCTACCTTCTTGGGGAGATAAACAGAACTGATTTCTAGCTTCAATGCGTCGCGCAGACTGCGGCAACACCCCCTTTTGCGGTTTCGGTTTCGCCGCGTGATCGCAACGGAGGTGCGCAATGCGTCATTTTTCTTTGTCGGCACTCTCTTGCAGGGGCGGTGGAAGTTGATTTCTATCTTGATTGGCGCTGCTCTTAGCTTGTTTATCACCGCCGCTCGCGAGGTATTCTCGCTCTCAGCGGCAACGTGGTTTCGGTTCCGCCGCGTGATTGCAACGGAGGCGCCCGAAACGTGATTTTTCTCCATGTTTTTCTCTTTGTTAGCAAGCTCTCACAGGGACGGCGGAAGTTGATTTCTATCTTGATTGGCGCTGCTCTTAGCTTGTTTATCACCACTGCTCACGAGGTATTCTTGCTCTCCGCGGCAACGCGCTTACACGAGAGGGTGCCTCAGACCTCTGCCCAAGGCAGCCGCATGCAGAGATGTCGTGTGTGCTAACACAACTCATCGCTCCAATAGGAGAACAGACATGCATTTTAGGTGTGCAGACTGCGATAAGACGCTGTGCGTAGAACCGTGTTTCAAGGAGGACCACACTCTGAAATACTATTGAACATTTTGCAGTTCTGAGTGATGCCGACACCAAAATACTGTTCCTATTTTTTTTTTTTTTTACTTTTTATTCCCGACTTTACACATTTTGTACATTCAAGATCCGCAATAAAGTAATTTGACCACCTGGGAAAGTCTTTTTCAAAATAATTCGACCCTCAAAGGGTTAAAAAGGTAAATAGCGTTTTATATTGTTAAACCAAAAGCAAGGTTGGCATTTTGCACTGTCTAGCTGCTGCCTTTTTTTTTTTTGAAACACAAACATGACAGTACAGGGTAAGTAGGTAGCATGCAAAGGAGGACTGGTGATAAAGTAGTGTCCCAAAGCAACACTTCTAGGCTGGATCAATCACTTTTGTTGATATATTTTCATGTGACCCTAATCGACTTGGGGCAATACCTCACACCCGCGACGCATCACCATGTATGATACATCATAAAAATTGAAAGTATCTCATGATGTAATTAAACGATAACATTGCCCACTGTCTTGGAAGTGTTAACAAGCTTGTCGCCCGAGAAAGTGCAGAGTGATTCGTATAGTAGCAAATTCATCAGTGCATCTATAGTCTCAGGTAATTCTGAGAGTCTACGTTGACTCGCCATTGAGAAACCACTGCACAAAAAAAGATGTTTTCAAGTAATGGTCCATGTTGAATAATTGCCCACCTAGTGAAAAGTCACATGTGGCATGCTAATAAACAAGGGAAATAAATTGCTATATTCTGATAACACCTCCAATGATATTATTGAAATAGGTGACAAAAAACAGCCCAGGTAAAATTATAGTTATGACAAAATTTTGAAAGCACCTCTGCAAACTGCTGGAACCCTCAGCATCATGCCTGTCCTACATCCACATATGTTGCAGCACAATCTCTATCTCAGACATGGGCACCTCCATACATCATTGTGCGACCTCCTCACAATAAGGTTAAAAAAACAGTCTGCACAAGCTGCCTGATGTCATTCATTTGGCAAGCACCAGCCAAATGCTGACGGTGGTAGAGCCAAATTGAAGTCCGTTCTTGTATGGAAGCCTCGGAGCATGTTTTATCAATTGTAGCGGCAAAGCATACCTTTTGCAGCAGATACATAAATCTGAAATTAGACTGCTTGCTGATTCTGTACAGTAAATTTCTGTAAAGAAACTAAATCACACAGGAAACATTAGGAATACAGAACTAATCACATACTGGCTTGAATACATTTGAGCATTAGGGAAGCAACGTGTAATGTACACTGCTGTAACAAATTTTTGCTCAATTACGGAATGCTGGTAAATGATGACACAACAGAGCTAATTTGTGAGTTTTTCCATAGCAGTGACTAGCTACAGTTAAATTGTGTAAGGCTTAGGGAGGCTACCCTGGCGGGGAGGCTACCCTGGAGACCGAACTTTTTCATTTTTTAATATATCCGTGTTAAACTTTCAGGGTACGTTCACACCACCGAATAATGAGGAACTGCATAGTTTCATGAAAATGTGTTAATTAGTTCCCGAGTTATTGAGGTCTAACTAGGTGGTTCATGTATATGCCTGAGGAAGAGCCTGGAGAAATGCCAGGACATTGTAGGAAGCTGAAATTCACTGTGATGATCCCTTGATAGATATCCCAGGTAGCTACAAAACCCTTTTCTTTAATTTATGTGCCAAAAAAATTTTTTGATGTAGCCAGTAATGATGACCACATTCATCAAAAATTAATTGCTTATTATAAATTAACTGCACCAGCTTTCAAAAAAAGAGGCTTGTTACCCCCTGGCAAAGTCATTCAGGAACAGAATTTAAAAAAAAGAAAACGGCACACAAATCTGAAGAGCGGTTCTTGAGATATCGCCTTCCCCAGCACCACTACTAGGGAAAAAATCCATTCCGAGGAAGCAGGCCTTAATGTTGAACCCGTGTTTTTTTATCAGAAAGCTCCTGAGGAGCTTCTAATTAGCGCTTGCGGCTCCAGGCACACTCAATGTGTCAGATTTTCTAATGGTGACAGCCGACAGTACAATTCCGCCGATGAAAGCATCTACGTGGTCAGCAATCTCTCATGACTCTCTGCAGAAGATTGGAAGTTCAGTGCTCGTACAAGTCGCATATCGCGCTTCCGCGCACCGAACATCTGCACTGTCTTGGGCTTCGTTGCCGGCATTGCGTGCAGCAAAGAACTAGCGAAAAAAAAGAAGCTGAGAAAATAATCTAAAAGACGGCGCGAGGCGATGAGCATTTCGCAAGCAGGCGTCTGTTGAGGCCGACAGAGCAAGGGGCAACAACGACGCGGGCGCGGCGGGCGCGGCATCAAAGGGAGCAGCCGCCGCCGCCGCCGCCGCTGCTGCCCACGCAGCAGCCAATGGCAGGCGCGCTTTAGCCCGCGGGATTTGAACGTCCTGCTCCGGCCAATCAGCGCTCCGCATCGCATCGTAAGAAAACGCCAATAGCGCCTCCACCGCGCCGACGATGCCATTTTGCAAGGCGGCAAAACAGAGACAAAGAATTCACGGTCAAAACGAGACCAAGATGGCGCGGGCAGGCCGCATGGGCCGGGAATGGCACGCACGTGAAGTTTGACTTCATTTCAGCATTTGCGCGCGTTTTGTAGGCTGCGGTGGCTTGAAAAGTAGAATCTTCTTGTTTTTTTTTTTTCTTCTTTTCTTTTTTTTTTTTTTTTTAACTTTGCGGTTGAATTAGGTGCTAATAATTACAGAACAGGTAGTTTATAAGACATACAACCTAAAAATATTGTTTTTCAAAAATTTTTACTTTTTCGTGATTATTCGGTTTTCGAGGGCCGCGTTCCCCGTTAAAGGAAAGCTGAAACACTTTTAGAAAAAAGAGTTCCCTGCGGCATTCTACAGTTTTTAGTCCATTGAACACGAATATCTAGTTTAAAAAGGGCGGAAACAAACGCAAGCGGCTGTTTTTTTGGAAGAAAACGCGCACCAGCGCTGCAGGGCATCGCGCGAACGCCGCTGTTGCCCGTGATTGGTCGGGACCACTGTGACGTCATTCACGGGGATCATCGGTCGGCGCCGCCGTTTCAGAGCGTAGTACGCTGTTCTGGTCTGGCTTCACAGATGAGTTGTAAGCATTATGGAACGATCTCGCTGTCTCAAACAGCTTGTATTTTCGCCTTACATGTTCGAACCGACAACCGATACAGAAAACGATGGCGGCAACGACGATGTTGAGTGTGCCATCCGCGAGAACAATGTGTGCACCTTCTCGCGCTTTGGAAATATTAGCTGGTACGTATGTTTTTTCATGTAGCTGCACGTTGCAATGGCAGGAGAAAAAATGCGCTAAAGTGTCACTGGGAACTTGCTGCTAGAAGAATGCCGAAGCACTCACTTCTCATTATATTGTAAACACGGGTGCAATTCCGCAATGTCAAGCACCTTGCCGCTGGTTGTCTAAAGTTCGGTGGTTTTTTGCATGTTGATACACGATCGCGAACATAAGTACCGCGTTTGAAAGCGCGCTCATGTACAGAACTGCGAGGTACAGTCATGGAAGTTGCTTATTATACACACCCAGATCGAGATGGTCAGGGGGATTATATGTGCATTATTCAGACTATGGTTCGACGACTTTGCGATTGTGGCTCGATCAAGAATCGGTATGCGTGCTGCATGCTAGTGTTGAAATACAGATATTGGGCAGTTTTAGCACTGCCGTGTGGTAAACACGGTAACTTTACGATAACTGCAACCGTACGTCAAATTTCGCTAGGCAAGCCTAGCAATGCTAGCAACAACGCGTTTCCTTATTGGTCGTAAGGCTATCCGGTTACGCTAAAACTGTGTTACCAGATGTTCATGGCTGCAAATGTTTGCATTTCTCGAGTGCATCAATGTGGGCACCGAAACACCGGAATTGCAATACCGATTGCCCGCATCGTTGTCAAGCTCCGATGATAATCACTGGCGCGGAAATGGTCCGAGCACACCACAGTTGATTTCGTCAGCACGAAATTCCTTCTCCTCACCGCACGGACCCACTGTGCTGCAAGCTTCTTGTCCTTCAGGAACATCTGAAACACCACATCGTCTCGCCCGCCTCTGTTTGCACAGCTGAATTCTGCACAGAACGAGGGCATGTTGGCCGCCCTTGGCTGTAGGCACTCCCGCAGCACAGAAAGGAAGCACAGTTCATGAAAATCGCAAAGGAAAGCAAACGTCAGCGGCGGCAGATCTTTCGTAGCGTCGTTTAGCAAAGCGCAGGATGGAAAGAAACACGCCAGCACATGCCAGCACGCCGGTGTGCTGGCACGCTCCCTGGGAATGACGTCACTCTCGTCGGTTCTCTCCTCCGGCTGCTTCCTCATCCGGCACTCCGGGAAGTGACAGGGGCGTGTCCGCAGGGGGATGTAGAAAGCAATTTTTGCCCCTTATATTAACAAAACGAAGAAAAAAAAATTTCAGAACCGTAAATAAATAGGTCTGTTCTTCCCAACCCCAGCAATTCATGGAATTTGAAAACCGTTGCAGCTTCCCTTTAATAGTAGAGCTGTGTATGGGCACTGGCACTGAGAAATTGGTTATAATAGTGGCGACTTATAAGGTCCCAGTCCAAAAAAATGCCCCTTTGTGAAACACCAACTAGCTATTTTACCACGAAGCACTCCCTGGCCTTAACCTATATACAAAGCACTGGGAGGACCAGAGAGGGTACAGTACATTGGCTTACACTGATCATGATGAGGTCCCGTCATCCAGCTAGCGCCAAGGGACAAAAAAGGATGCCCAGCCGTCTATAGAGTGAAAAGAACAAAACATGAGTGCATCAACTCAGTTGAAAGACATATTTGCAATTATAAATGAGGTGACCCACAGTCATTCATTAATAAATGCCAAGCAGTCGTGATTGCACTCCGAGATAAAGCAGCTACTAGGCTAAAAGATTTGCTGCTTATTTAGAACAGAGCACCAGTGAAATATTTACATAAGCAGCCAATTGGATTTGGAATTGAATAGACGAAGTAAACATTGTAGTTATATTTTTGTATTGCTCTAAAGTGGGAACGCTAGAAGCTGTATATGTCATAGACACACGACCGGGCGCACACAGCGCTGTAGCCCATGCAAAACAAAAGGACAGAACATAGGGTGAGTTGAGTCTGGTTCAGGATTACAGCCAGCGCGTCCTCTTCGGATACACTCCCTTGGGTTTATTCGTGCTATGTTAACCACAAAGACTAAGAAGCAGAACCCTTTTATAGAAGTAAAGATGACAAAAACCCACAGGGAAGAGCCCATCCATCAGGAATTGTCGCGGGTAACACCTAAAAATATTCCCATTGTTGACGAAAAACGAAGCGCAACGTGTTTCACTTACCTGAAAAGTGTTATCCGAATTTGCGACGTACAAAGACGCACAGAGAACAACGAAGGTGGCAAACGCAGATCCCGCCATTCTGATAGTAAGCCGTCGACGAAAACAAGCAATACAGCCAATGTCACAAAGCACTGATGCAAAACACACGGCAAACAGCATCAGCACATCTAAATGACTGCAGATAATATCCAGTATATATGTACAGGATGGCTTCGAATGACTCACAACTGGCATAACGAACCCAGGACCGAGACATTGTGGGTGGTATTGGCCTTTTTTTCAAACTTCCTGCCTCCCAGTGTTTCCAGCACTGAATGAGATGCCTGACAAATTTGAAGCGTGTCTACTTAACTGCCGCCGAAGTGATCACAGCCCGGTGGCTCTCTGACACCGCTGTGGTCACTGTGACACCGGCGTTTCACTCCTGCTTCTGTCAACGCCTACTGTGCGAGCATAGAAGAATGGCTTCCAGGCGTCATGTGCGCTTCATATGGAAAACAATAACACGCCCTTCATCGTTGAAGTTCTGGTGTGAAATTATTTAACATTAAAACCAACCTATTATGCTGCTTCCAATGATTTCGATTTGTCTGTGGCATCTTTTATTCGTTAATGCCGACGGTAACCTCAGTTTTAACACGCCATTTAGCATTTTATGCCCTTTTAGGCAAAAAGATCTAAAAAGTTATTGAGTTAGATGTTCTGAATGTGTTACCAAAATAGACTATGGTGATACTGGTAGTGGGTTTTACCGCAGATAGAATATATGCTAGTGTATTCTAATTGCTGAGGTTATCTTTAGAAGGAATATTTTCAGTCTTATCGTAGACCAAGACGTCTATAGCCATTTGTAGCCGTTTCAAGAGGTTTTTAAGAGGTTCCATGTTTCGTGGGTAGAGTCAATGTATCAGAACATCTGAACTTTTGGATGCAAGAACTCTTCGCCGTCCGATTTTCCGGACTTTTTGCCCTGACTGCAGGTCCGAAATGGCATTAATCAAAGCCACCACTGCAACATTTTGATTACCTCCCCTCCTCGAACCGACGCTCTCGCATGCAGATCCGCTGGCAGCAGTAGCCACCACTGCGGCAACACTAGGCCTAGCTGCTTCGACGTTCGCTATGAAGCTTCTTGCCGTAGAGTGCCGCGTTTTTTATTGAAAGAATTCGCTGCTGTGAGCAATGGCATGGACTTCGCCTTTGTGGTCCTTGCGATTGGCTTAGAAGCTTGGAAAGCACAGTGCATTGCATAATGCCGGTTCCCGAAAGTCAGCTTCGCCTCTGTACAGAAATGTTACTTGGTGAAGCATACGTAAAAGTATTGCAGTGAAGCATAACAAGCGTGGGAAGGGGCTATTACCACGGGACACAGTATGTATTCCTTAACCCTTTCGCTGTCACGGACGTACCGGTACGTCATCGCGCTTCCCCCCCACGGTGTCACTGACGTACCGGTACGTTCTCTATCGTGCGTTCAAAATTTCGCGCCTGAGCGCAAAGCTGGCGCTCCTTAATTGGCCACGCCATCTGTTGACTCTTTCTACAAGTTCGTATATTCTCCCCGACCTGTGTTAACCCATGTATTGAAGAGTACGGTGCGACTGCCACTCCCCACTTTCTCTTTGCTGAGTGGCGCGGTGGCTCCGCGTTCGCTGGATCATGCGTCGCGCGCGTGTGGTTATGGGTTCAAGGGTTGTTCTGCCATCTCCGCTCGTTTGAAGGTTTTTATTTTTCTTCTGTTGGTGTGTCTGCTACACCGCGTCAAGTTCAGGCGCACGTGCCGTTGCCTCTCCGAAAAGGGTGACTCGATTGCTGCTTTCGCTCTCTCGCCGAACCCTCGCTTCCGACTTGCAGCAGTAAACGTAAAGCCCTTCGAACTTTGTTTAGCCTTTTTCCATCTCCCTCTGTCTTCTTGATCACGCAACGTCCCATTTCTCTCCGTTGTGCGGGCGACTGAAAGCGCAGCCTCCCAGCGCGCGGTTACTTTCGGATGGCTGAGCGCGCGGGACCTTCGTCTGCTCATTGGTGCGGTGGCTCAATTCCGATTTAGAATACGAGCCGAGCTCGGATTCGGACTCGGACAGAGTCGCATGCGAGGAAGAGGGTTCCGCATCGTCAGATTCGGATGTTGAACGGATTTTATAGTCAGGCTGATGATGATGATGATGTTTACTAACTGCAGAACACTGAAATGTGCATATAACATTGACTACGTTATTTGTATACCAATCATAATCAAAAATAATTGCTATGTTCATTCCCTGTTATGCTCGTTCCCTGAAACCAAGCCAACACTGGGGGTGCGTCACGGCCAGAAAGGCCCGACATCTAAAGGGTTAATTATACATGCGTGCACCCGGTATTTCCTGTCACAGTACGAGCACCAATATGTTTAATACGTGTACCGACAGGCCTGCAGAGCGTTTTCTAATCTACCTGTGGCGGATTGAGCCCTTAAGGGCTGTAAATGACATGCATTTATTTTTTCCAACTGGCCGATTTTTCGGACATTTTCGCGGCCCCTAGGGAGTTCGAAAAAGCGGATGTGGACTGTGCAACTGACCAAGAAGATGCTTCAAACGGTCTGTGGGGCGAAGCAGTGGCGGAAGGAGAACAACAGAAAGGACCTACGCATCGGGGAATGAACCTACGCATGGGGGAAGGAAGCGTGCTGCTGTTTTGAGCCAAAAACAAAAAAAAAAACAAAGTGTTGTCTGATGCTGAGATGCAGGTGTCCCTCATCCAAACCAAAATAAATTCTTTAAAGCAGTGAAACGCAACACTGAGCGTGTGCGGGCTGAGAGTACGTCAGGACAGTTGAGGTTAACTTACGAGCTGTTGAGAGAGAATCTCAATTGTGACAAAGTTCGGGCCTGATATCACTGAGCTTGCTATCAATTGATAGAAATAGCTCATGTTCGAAAATATTTGCTTCTGTATGCATCTCCTTTTTCTTTGTATTTGGGAATGTCCGACTTGATTTGCAATTTTTTTCGAAGACATTTTATTTGCTGTGCATTTTACTAACCCCTCCCTTCTATTCTTTTTTTTGAATAACATAAACACTACTCCTTAGTGTTCAAATTGGATTAAGTTTTTTTTTTTTTTTTTTTTTTTTTTTTTCATATGCTTACTAGAGAGTGACAGCATCGGGCGATATGGTTTGAGCCCGTCTTGACATAAAACATAGTTCTGCATCACTCAAGGAATTTTGCAAAGGCACTCAGGGAAAACCTGGAAAACTCGGAATTTGGAAATGTAAACTTGGTAGACACCTTGCATCAGGTACTATGTTGATGAAGCCATCTATGAGGAAACTGTTTCTAGGCACGTGGCTGTCAGCTTTGCCTAGGGCCCGTATTGTGTGATGTTTCGGTGTTCGAAGAATTCAGTTTTGTGGTGGTGTCACGTTTGGGCGGTCCGCTGACGTAATGAAAACCAGTCGGCACGCAGTTCTTTTTTTTTTTTTTGAGTACGTTGCGAAGCAAGGGAAAATAGTGAATTTTGAACGTTTATTGGGGGGGATAAATCAATTTCTTCATGTTATTGGTGAGGTTTATGGTTTTCATTATGAAACGTGTGTGTGACATACATAGCACAAACGAGAAGAAAGGGGGTTAACCGAGGGGTCCGATTTTTATTAGTCATATCATAAGAAGCCAACAAATACTGACACCTAAACTTTAATTTCCATTAATTTATCGTTTTTTTGTTTCATTTATTAAGCACAAGTAATTTCCCCTATGTTGTCCTTGGTGTCGGTGTTTGTTGGCTTCTTATGATATGACTAATAAAAATCGGGCCCCTCGGTTAACCCCGTTTCTTCCCGTTTATTACATAACGAGGGTCTCGTACCCGGCAACATTGATGCCTTCAGGTAGCATATGTGGGTATATTGACCGGTTGCCTTCATCCAAAAAAAGATCACATTCTTGTGACGCCTGCGGCAAAAAGGACGTTCAACATCCGCCGCTAAGGTCTGTGAGTGGTGGCGCTGGCTAACACTCCCAGTGTTCTACTAGGACACATAAATAACCAAGAAAGTGGATGGGAAAACAGCGCCGCGGTAGCTCAATTGGTAGAGCATCGCACGCGAAATGCGAAGGTTGTGGGTTTGGTTCCCACCTGCGGCAAGTTGTTTTTTCATCCACTTTAATTTCCATTAATTTATTGTTTCTTTGTTTCATTTATTAAGCACAAGTAATTTCCCCTATGCTGTCCTTGGTGTCAGTGTTTGTTGGCTTCTTATGATATATATAGCACAAGTAATTTCCACTATGTTGTCCTCAGTGTCAGCATTTGTTGGCTTCTTATAATATGACTAATAAAAATCGGGCCCCTCGGTTAACCCACTTTCTTCTCGTTTATACTGACGGTGAGATAGTTAGCGTATCTTGTTTACTGCAGTTGACCTACTTATGCCGCTAGGTGGGACGTTGTACACTGGCTTGCCGCTTTCAAGGAACCGTTGCTTGACCACCGCCTTTTCATATGTCTTCTTCAGAAATTTCACCCTCCCATTTTCTTTGCTAAGGGTGTTATGGCTTCAGCAAAATAAAGCAAAAAAATGTGTCTGACTGACACCTTGCACAGGGCAAAGATTTGCTTGTTGGCCACGCACTGTTGGAAACTTCCACTTGCAAAAAATTGCAATGTACACAGCACTTTGGCCATAGTATTAAGGCCGCTAGTGCGTTGCGGCGCCCATACAGCCTCAAGCTCCTCTCACAAGTGGCGCACTGTCCCTTTGGAGAGCCTCAATTCCCTCCTGAATTTTTCGTCTCCCATCTCGAACATGCCTTGTTGATGTTGAGGTCATCATTGTCTCTGACGGACGTTCACTAAAAGCGCTAACAAACGTGCCATATGGATCACCATCTACGCCACCTTGCTAGGAACGCCGATCTCACCTGTGCACATGGCACGCACAGGCTCTGCACACAGCACGGGGTGCTTCAGATCACACCAAAGCACCTCGCGCCACTTCGCTTCGTAGCAGACGACAAATTCAGTTTCCACATGATTGACATGTGCGTGACGTCACCATAATATGCGTGCACTCCCCGAGGTGGCGGCGTTGCCCAGGCAGCGAACAATCGCTGCTTGCAAAGTGAATTCTTCGGAAACCAAAGCATAACAGAATACGGGCCCAGGCCACATTCACCATCTCAACGGCTGAATACAGTGTAACTCAAGGCAGTATGTTGGCGGCCGGGCGGTCATCAGCGATAAGCAAGCGCTCCAGAAGCGGCGCCTATAAGGTGCCTCAAAGGCACGTATTATACCTACCTAAATCAAGTGGCTGCACTTGCGAGGTGGTATTGCGCGGCAGGAAAAGTACTGGTTGCGGTCCGAGATGTTATCACATGGTGCGCTGAGCAGTTGTCAACTGCGAGCAGCATGAGCCTGCCTTGCCTCTGCATGTCACGGTCAAACTCGTCCATCCACTATGCGAATAAATTGTGCATTGTCCATGCCTTAGCGTTGTGCCTGCAGCACATGGGCACATATCCCTGAAAACAACACGGATTTTTTTTATGTTCTGATTACAAAGGGAATGCGCCGGTCGCTGCCATCATTTAGTGCATAGAAGTACTGTAACGCACACTTTCTTGTTTTTGCCGCCAGTGTATGAGTAGCCTTTCATGGCATACGTTTTGTCCGGCAGCATCCTATAACACAGTTTCATCTGTATTATATATGTCCTGTTACAGTGACTAGAATAGGGGAAGTGTGATTAGCGTGCCTGCTCCATTGTGGCACTTTGGGAGGAACAGGACAAATGGCGCTGTAACCCGTTTACATATTATGCGCTTGGAGCAGAAGTGTTACCTAGGCCGTGCCTAGTCGTTTTTTTTTTTTTAGCATTTGTTTAGCTATACATCCTAAAATACAGTCAAAACCCGCGATAAGAAAACCCTGCAACAAAATATTTTCATAATCCTAGCTAACGCCCATAGTTATTCAATGCATTTCATACCTTGACAACAATATGTCACTGTACTGCAATCCCACATCAACGAAATTTGCATAATGTAACCCCGCATATTACCTACTCCTACAAGGCTAGCAGGCTCCAAAATCTGCTCAAGTGCGATTCGTTTGCACTAAACTTGCATAAAATACCACCACATTACACTTGCAATATTAAAACAAGCTAATGTAATGGGTAATGCTGAAAACATCTAAGGCGTCAATATTATTGAGAACAGAACTTGAGAAATTGTCGTTAATACAGCACACAATTTTAGACTCCACCAAGACATTCAAGTACTAGCCTGATGATGTAACATCTCCTCAATATAATTCTTTTGCTAGTACTTAACTACCTCTAATAAAAGATCATTGTTTTATAAGATGGAAGAAAATGTTACTTTTTTACTTCTATTGTATTCTTAGAAAAAATAACTGTTTGGCGTTACTCTTGACAATGACATGGGCGCTAGAAAGGGTTCGTCCTTACTTGACTCTGCGTTGGTTTTGCTATCTCATGAAACTGGCACAAATGCCAAGCATAACAGAGAACAAAGCCCATCGCAGTGAGTGTCGAAGATTGTGTTTACGATTCGGCGCACTTTCCCATCCTCTTTCACACTGTCCGCTCTATCGTGGCCTGGTTTCTTGCCGTCGTTTTGCGTTTTCTGCAAGAAACCATAGTGCTGGCTGTTGTTGTGCTGTTTTTCTCGCCAAGGGTAGTAAAGGGCGGTGATATTGTATGCAACATCGCAAGTTCCTGCTCAGGGGCACGTGATTTGAACTGCACTAGAGGTACACATGCCCTTTAGCCACAATTTTCTCAAGTATTTTCTTGCCCCCCCCAAATGATATTGCATATATATATATATACAAAGCACTGTGAGGTTTCTGCAACTATATTTAACCAGTCCACATTGACTGAATATTTGCCTTTAGTGTCCCTTTAAAAACGGTTCCTGGAAAAGTTTCCTGGCACTGTTTCTTAATTAAGAAATATGTACCAACTAGCCCAACGGCAATCTCTCCTATTCTTTTGTCTTGCATCAGTGGAAGAAGGGCACAATGCATGAGTTGCAAGCTTGCGCCATTTTCTGCTGCGTTGAGAAGAAAAACAGATACAGGCCCAAGCTACCACTTGTATATTCATGGTGGATTTCGAACACTTTGCCCAGTTTGCAATTAAGAGCCCATTGCTCATAAAATTTGATAGTTATATTAGAAAATGTATGCATTTGGGTTGTGACCATGTGAAACTAAAAAAAAAAGCAACTAAATTTTATTGTAGCGACAGTGCCTTCAGACAGTCTCAGTTGCTCTGACAGTCCAGGAAGTTGTCCACAAAGCTAACGACATGTCTTTGACATGGCTTTTAGTTTAGTTTTTGTAGAAGAACAGGTTTACAAAATTGTAGACGACATGCTTACATACTCTATTTGTCTTAATGTGAGAGTTAACAAATTGCTATGGGAGTGCAAGTTAGTGAAATAATTTATTTCAGTATATGTTTAATTCACTTGATCAAACTTGTGAGAACATGCTTTGAGCACTGACCAAATTCAATTACACATTGCAACATGTGCTCTAAAGTGACTATTTAATGGTTAATAATTTAAGCTACATAATTAGTACACAGGTGCCTGTCACACATAGTTTGATATCTGCTACTATAAGTATATTTGGGCCTTGTTATTATGACCCTCATTAATATGGATGATTGGAAATAATAAATTTTTTGCAGCAACCAAACTTTTCCAATTCATTGGCACCTCATTAGTATGGAAAACTCGCTGGCTGTACAATGGAGTGTGGAAAAGCACAAAGACTGTATAGGACCATGTGTTTTAATTTGTTAGTGCAGACATGGTTGGTACAGTCGAACCTTACTATATCGAACCCATTTAGATAGAATTATTCTATATATTGAACAATTTCTGAACACCGTATTGTTATGAGTATGTATAGCAAAAATTGCGCTTACATCGAACAAAAATAGCAGTGGCTCCCGATATATCGAACTTCAAGCAGCAGAAAAGTGCCCCAGAAGTTGGCTTTCCCTTGAGGTGGCAGGGAAAACCGGCAGTGCGGTTCCATCCAACCGCTCTCCCTACCGTGACCGCGCTGCCTCGGGCGAGCCGTCGACACCCCCTCTGGAAAAAATGGTCCTGGCCCGCCCACAGCACTTGCTCAGACAGCCAATCAGAGGTTCTTGTGCCCTTGCCGTGCAAGATGGCACAAGTGCAGGTTGTTTCGCTGCTTTTCTGGTTCATTGTGTTTGCGCCTTGTGGGCCTTCTCCCGCAGTGTTGCTGTGATGAAGCGGCAGAATTTGCCTTTCGTCATGAAGCTCGAAATGATATATCGGGTCGAACACGGTGAGAAGTCGTATGTCCCCACAGTGTGCTAGATTCCAAGGAGCACTCTGAGCACAATCTTGAGGAATAAAGGGGAGATTAGAGCTAAAATGGCCAAACTCGCGACCCAGTGCTCGTGGCGCCCGACGCGTACGCATAGCTGTGTACAAGTGGTTCATCCGAAATTGCTTCAGACGTACCGGCTTCCGTGTGCTCGGTCATGACTGTAAATTCTGATGAATGCGACGAAGCCATTGCTGGTTTTGCTGAAGTTTGGAGCGAGCTGTCAGAATTTCAGGAAGCTGTTGATGAATCAATGATTGACGAGTTTGTGAGTGCCGGTGATGGTGTCGCGACCATGGAAGGGCCCGAAAACAAAGACTACATTGCCGACATCGTACCGAGCACAAGTGAAAGTGGGCACAATGAGGAAAGCGGGTACAACGAGGAAAGCAACGACGGTCCTTTGCCCACATCCTCCGAGGTGATTGGTGCATTCGCACTAGTCCGGCGCTTCTGCGCGAATGCGGATGGTTGCAGCCTCAGCTGCTCCGACTCCTTAGACAATGTGGAGAAGTGCATGCGTTGCAGGCAGCAAAATTGCCCATGTAGAAGAAAATACAAGACTATTTCATGGGAAACTAAGCTAGTTTCATCAATAAAGTGATTTTATAAATAGTATGTGCATTTATGACATACAATTCTTTAGCAGGCTTATATCGAATTATGCCCTATATCCAACTGATAGGCGTTTTTTTGCCAGTTCTATATAGCTAGGTTTGACTGTATGGGCAGTTTCCGGAAGTCCCATGCGCACTGGCAGTAAAACGCATGCAGTGTGCCGTTGGCAACAGCTTGCATTGCTGACGGCATGATGTCTCACACAGGTGGCTCTGCCACCATGACAGCCATGTGAGAGCTCTGATACATTCATGCTCTCTGAAATGTGCATGCTTTCTGGGATTAAAACTGTGCATTCCATGTATATCAGCTGTTATACTGACATCTAGTGTGCAAAAGTAAGTGAGAAAAGTTTTTTCTCCTACATTCTAACTTTGTCAGCAAGCTGTCCCTACTGCACTCCTCTGCTGTTGTATTGACTTTCTCAGTCATAGGCTTGTCAAGAATTCTTTTGACATAAAGGTTGCTGTCACAGACCTCATGACCCGCAAGGCATTTCAAACTGTACTGGGATTTTTTTTTTTTAAATAGTGGCAGCCAGAATCATGTACTCTAGATTCTTAGATTTTGTGAGATTTTTATTCTGGTGAGTAGTGCAATGTGAAAAAACTAACTTTGATTGCAGCAAAAACAAGTTTTAGTTACAGCCTTCTTTAAATCAATAAATGTTCATTATTTTCCATCAGAATTAGTTATTATGGATGACCCAATTTATGGACAATATTGCTTGAGAACCAAAGGTTCCATATTAACAAGGCACTGTTGTAATGCATTGCTGAAAGAAAGCGTTATCTCCTCTCTACTTTCTTCAATAAAATGGGGCTCTTACTCCTGAAATAATATGGTATGATAGGGCTTTGCAGCTTACGCCATGTATCAGATGTACAAGATTAACTAAAGCAAGTGTTCGGATGCCATCGCAATAGCTTAGTGGCTGCTGCATTCAGCTGCTGTGCACAAGGTTGCACGTTCTCAGCTGCAGCAGCCACATTCTAATAGGGGTGAAATGGAAGAATGTGTGTGTGCACTGTGCCTTGGGTTCATGGTAAATAACCTAAGGTAATTGAAATTAACCCAAAGCCCGCCACCACAATGTCTCACTTAGCCTAGGTGTTGTTTTGGAGCGGTATACCCCAAAATTTCATGTTTAGCTATTCATACAATTGTAGTTGCATAACACCTAAGTGGAAACACTATTATTTTGAACTATGAGGTATCTTTACCTGTTGGTTTTCGAGTGTTATTGTGAAGAGGCATTATATAATGGAAAGCTTTGTTTCAAAGTGAAGCATCTGTTGTTAGTTTTTACTCATTCATTGCCTGTATACACATATTTGCAGATTGCAGTGGCATGATCGAGATGTTATCGGATTCTGCAGACGTGCTTTATCTGCCATCGAACTTGAATGACTACCTTCTGCAACGTCTCAACTGTCGCTGGGTGATCCGTGGCCCAGATAACAACTTTCTTGGCTTAGATGTGCTTGGTTTTTCACTCGCTGGTGCCCAGGACCTCTTAGTTGTCACAGATGGTGGCAGGAGGGACTCACCTGTTGTCCTGCAAGCCTCGCAGGGTGATGCACAGCATGTTACTGGTAAGTGCTTTGCAAAGTAGAGCAGTGTTGTGCTCCCGCCCGTTTTCTTATTTTTTGCTTCTTTTCTCCCTCTACTGTTGTAAATATGGCCTTGCAGACAATGTGAGATTTTCAATTCTGAAACTAAGTACACATTCAGCAAACTTGATAACACGTGTGGAGGTGGTAGCTGGATTTTGAATAAGTCGTAAACTTTAATTTTCCATATGCTGTAAAGGCAGCCCTACCGATACGTATATTGGGGAACTTATGACTTGGGGGTTGAATGCGCTGAGGCAATTGCGCCATCCTCTGCTAACTCCCTGGGCTCCACCACCCTGCTCAAAAGCAGAAATTTTGAGGACCGTCGCTGAATTTAGTGAGATGTACACTTTCAGTGGCAACCACGTAGCCATAGCTACTGTGTGGTGGCTAGCATTTATTGCGCAAAATTTTGTCCATCTCAGCTGTCAAATCTTAATTCCATGAAGAAATCCCTTACCCTCAATTGCATATTCCACAGAATCTGTTTGCAAACTACAATTTTTATATATAATAAGGGCTCGCAGCAACAATGTGCTTGTGACACGTTTGCAGTGCAACAGCAGTTCAACCTTCTTGTGCACTGACATAATCTTTACTGCAGTGTGCATCCCTCGATTATATTTCGGCACCAGGGTGCAGACGAGCCACTAATTGTCCATCATGACTTGTAGTATGGAAGTTTGAAGCACACGGACCTTAGTAAAAGTGCATTACTTCCTCGACAAATCTGTGGTTTGTGACAGAAGTTGTGACATAGTTTGTAGGGATTCAGGTGCGCCCTAGTGACTTTGCGCAGGCATTTCTCGTTTTCTGCCATCCCTACAAGTCTCCCTCTCGAACCGTGATGGCTGCCAGGAGTGGCTTTTTCTATAAACTGGTTTGTGGCCGTAGCGCTTGTCACTGCCGGCTGGAGCGCTAGTGGCTGTGCGACCAGTGCGATCCAGAAAGCGAGCGTGAGGGAGACTTTTCTGGATCATCACTGGGTACATACACATTTTTCCTTCGTCCACTCGGCCATTTATTTGGCCATTATTTGGACTTGAACTCATCTGCGGTACCTTGGGCCTCTGACAATGTTGGCCCAGCGTGGTATGACGACGTGCCAGCACTAGGCACCACTCTTCTGTTTTTCGTTTGGAAACTGAGCAACATAAGGTGCACACTCACTGTAGGTCCAAGGCACCGCAGACGAGCCCAAGTTCGAACAGTGCCCAAACGAAGGAGCCGGCTGACTAGTGGAAAAACGTATATGTACTCGGCATTGTCCTAGAGAGTTCTCCCTCGCACTTGCTCTGCCAGTCATGCTGCCGCTAGCACGGTGGCCGGCAGTGCTAAGTGCCACTGCCGCTAACAAGTTCATAGAAAAAGGCACCCCGTACAGCCATCACAGATAGAAAGGAAGACGTGTAGGGACGACAGAATACGCAAAATCCCCACGCAAAACTTCGGGGCGTACCTGAATCCCCACACGTTTTACAGGCACCCAGCCAATGTGTCACCATGCGCTGCTCAAGATGTGGGGGTGGGTGGGACGAAGTACTTCAGCTTCCACCAAAGTGATTCTCACTCAGGGATAGAAGTGCTGCGACAATTGCTACTTCTTGTGCCAACCTGCGTCAAAGCTCTAATTTTGAATGAAGTTACCAAATTTAGCAACGTGTGACTTCAGTGGCAACCACATAGCTATAGACAACCATTGGCTAGCGCGTAGCCCTGCAATGCAAGCCTAAGCAATCCATTTCAATGTCGGTGTCTTTGGAGTGTGGGTGTGTTTGGTGGCATAATTCTAACTAG
Source organism: Dermacentor andersoni (assembly GCF_023375885.2). Classification (NCBI taxonomy): domain Eukaryota; kingdom Metazoa; phylum Arthropoda; class Arachnida; order Ixodida; family Ixodidae; genus Dermacentor; species Dermacentor andersoni. Next base: position 175,682,359 of record NC_092814.1, read on the forward strand.
GCCACAAGAAAATGAGAACCGTTTTTTTCTATGCAATTCATTACGAATGTTTTATAAAAGTGTTACGCATTTGCATATACGCAGACCAGCTAGAGATGGTTTGAGCTGGCACTCGTTTCATGGGGTAATCGGGAAGGGAAGCCGTGCTGAATGAATAAGCCGTACAGTCTGCTCACCATATAGCTCATCAGTTTCATAATTCATTTTACCACTTAGTTTTGCACGCTATTGGTACATCTGCGTTCAGTAATGGGTGAATGCCGTGCATGTGACGTTCCAAGTCTATTTCGCATGTGCACCATGTCCAGTTACTGGGATAATAGTGTACCCTGCCGACAAACGACCTGCTTGCTTTCATGAACTTTCTAGGTCACAAATATCCTATGGCATCCGTAATCATCACTAAGATTTGCACTCAGGCTAAACTATTTTCTGCCCAGCCACATCACACAAAATTAGGCTCTTGCCGCCGTGGGAACGCAAGCCAAGGATGTAAAGTTTCATATCTAGTTAAGGGGGGACCCTGCGCCTAAAAAAAAAATTTTTTTATTCTCAATCGATTTTGATGAAACTTGGTGAGTTTATGTATTTAAATGTGCTAGTTTTAAATATACATCCAGTTTTCTTGCAGAATAATTAACTTGCCAGAAATTGAAGAAATTCAGCTTTATTGCATAATTTGCTTGGAGGTGAGCTATCTACCGAACTATACACGGCATAATAAATATCGAGATCCAATAATTATGTGGAACTAACGAAGAGTGCAAATAAGCAAGTATGGTGTTCCAACCCAATTTTATATCAAATGAGAACATTGCAAACTTCAGTGAGAGAAATCCATCTGCTAAGAGAAGAAACATCGGTAGGCACTAGGGATAATTCATGGCCGTTTGGCCGTTGCCGGTCGACAACATAGCATGCACTGCGAGTACATTCACTTCAAGAGGGTTACACGTTTTCGGACCCTGAATTCCTCACGAGCTCCTTCCTGACGCAACTTCGCCGCAGATCTCGCAAACCACAGTCAGTTTAGTAGCCAGACCGTAATCCTGATAGCTCCGCACCAGCTACGCAGAACCACAGCAACTAGTGCACGAGAAAACGCTGAGATTGTTCACTGCTGCAAGTCCAACAACGTGCAGAGTAGCGGGCTTTGCGACCGAGGCTGTTTCACTATCGGCGATCGGATCTTCAACAAAGAATCTTGAGCTTCGTGGCCATCGTGGATGCAATCTTGTCCACCATAGCTTGCTCATGTGCTCTTATCTTATCCACTACCTCTTCAGTTACGACAGCCGTGTTCTTACGCGAGTTGAGGCATCGACATTCGGCGGAGGTACAACTTCAGCGGTGAGCTTCCAGGTATCCTGTGCTGACTGCGACGACGGAATTGTTTTTGGAAGTTTATTGCATCTTGCAAGTTTCCGCCCCTAACAATTCGCAGAAAGAAACTTTGTCGGAGCTCCAGCATATCTAGCGTCGCAGTCGCGAGACTTAGACAAAATGGTGGCTGTGTTCGTCATTTGAGCGCTCCTGGCCCTTGGAGCCAATCATCACTGACCATCTTGGTCACATGATCAGAGTGGCCAATAGTAGCCTGTGCGGCGAACTTCCTTGCTTCTCTCCTTTCTTTTTTTTTTTTTTTTCTTTTTTTTTTCTTTTTTTTTTTTTTTAATGACTGCAGCACGGGCAATGTTGTGAACCGACGAATACAGCAAGCCAGAAACGTGAGCATTCGAATTATACCAAAATGGTGCTGGCAGAGCGCATAGTTTTCGAGTTATACACGACGGAAATCGAGTGCGATTTGTCCCCAATTTAAAGGGCCAGGCTTGCAGATTTGCACCTTTAGGTTACGATAACAGAAGAACAACACGGTATATTGTAACGAAATTTTGGAGATAGGTGCGGAAACGCGTCAGGAATGCAGAAATTAAAGATTGATAATTCGAATTTTGGGCTGATTTTTGTTCCCAAAGACCCAGGTCCCCCGTGAACATTAGCGGCCAAATCGCGGTCATAATTAAACGGTCGGCAAAGCCACGAACGTCGGAAACTGCGTTTGTGGCAATGGTGTTCACAACATGATTTGTGCAGATTGAGTCCAAAAATTGTAATAAACCATTCTTCGTAGTACGAAATATCTATTGCTGTTTTACATTCTCTTTCTTCAGCCCATGGCAAAATTGCAAATAAGCCAGAATAATTGAGCTTATTCAAAATATTGGTTGACAATGCGGACTGGAAAGCCAGTGAAAATTTTTGTCCATTTATTGTTTTAAAAAATATCTTAGAGCTTTTTCTCGGCGAGTGATGGGAAATACTGGCAAACATTAAATAAGTACAGTAGAAGCCCGCTGTTACGTTCCTCACTGCTGCGTTTTCCCGGCTGCTACGTCGATTTTATCCGGTCGGCATAGTTTCCATAGGATCCAATGTATAAGGAACCCCGCTTTTACATAGTAGCTGTGAAAACATTCCCGCATGATGCGTCGCAACCCGAACCCGCCTGGGCTAAAGTAGGCAACGCGCTCCAACCGCCATTTTGGCTTTTGACTAGTTTTGACCGGGCTTGGCCAGGCTTGGCTATGGAACTGGCTGCAAAAAGCCGCACGCCAGTTCGAGAGGCCGCCACTAGGTGGCCATTCGTGAAAAATGATCTCACTATCATCACTGTGATTACGGTCACCGCATGGTTTGTTGGACGGGTCGACTCACGGAGGAAGGAAACTCGGGAGAGGCCCTGACGTCACTCTTTGTGAAGCTATAGCTAAAGGGAAGCCGGAAGTTGGCGTTGCTCATGGCGTTGCTCCGCCTATCGGGCCAGCTCTCCTCTCTTGTTTACATTTCTCGCGAAACCACGCCGCGCTGCGCGCAACCGGGCTGCTCGGACGCGCGCGCTCCGCAGCAATACTAAACAATCGTTAGCACGTTAGCATGATTACGCCAAAGAGGGCAACATTTCCCGCGGATATTCCTTCGTCCGTTGCCATTGCCGTGGCGCGGTGACGACGAGGAGCACGAGCCGCATGATGCCGGGGAGTTGCCAAATCCTAGCTTTGGAGAAGCCGTCGCGGCTCTGGACCTCCTCCGCAGGTACGTCGCACCTCACAGGCACGCTGACAGCAATGCGGCCTTCCAGGCTATTGAGAAACGTGTGGTGATTTCTAGTGAGCGAAAGAAACGGCAAGCCACCATTCTAGACTTTTTTGTGGAAATAAATAGTCTATAGTGTAAGCTGCACTTTTTTCATTCATTTTCGCAGCTTTCCTCACTGTTGCGTTTTCCCGGCTGTTTACGTTTTTTTTCCTCGGTTCGGTGAAAAACTTATGAACGGGGTTCCACTGTATCTCACTTCACATTTATTCTGTGGTATTCTGCTATCTTAACTGACGGTCGCCATGAATTCGAAATTACCAGAGGCCACTACGCGAACGGCGTTCGGTGTATGTTTAATGATGTTGTTCACGGTGGCTACTGTGAATATTTCTCATTCATTGAGCACGAATACGTTTAATTAGGTAAAGTTTAAATTTACCTTATTGATCAAATGTCAAATCAAAAAGTTGCGGATGACGTTGACACATGATCGATAATAGCATTTGAAACAACCTAGGATTTGTGAATACTTTTTTTTTTTAATGAGAAAGAAAGCCTGTGAAGAAAAATTGTCCGTGACAACACTTCTGCGCACCAAAGATTGCATCAATCTTTACGCAAATATCGTCAAATAGGGGCACTGGGAATGAGTGGCCTTGCTTTTTTTCTCTCCGCGTCAGCAGTTTTTGGCGTATATCTTCAGTCCCTATCAAATGCGAAGCAGTGTAGTTTTGTAATGGTTCACTCTCCGAACTGTTAGAGTTTTTCTTTTTTTGTTGGAAAGAAGGGACCACACAAGACTTAGGTTGCGATATACGCTGTTAGCTGTCATTTCTCAATGTATTCCACATCCTTTGTGTGGGCACCTTATTGAATAAGTAAGGTAATAAACATTTCTTTAAATTAAAATGAAATATTAATGTCTTGTTCACAAAAAAAAATCGACTTGCATTAATACAAGCTTGTCGACATAGAGTGGGTGCTGTTTACAGACAGTAATGAATTTTGCCATGATTTGCTGTAAGGTAATAGTGTTCTGCAAAGCCAAATAAGCAATGCCTTTTTTCATTTGCCTGTATTTCACTCCTATTGACCTTTAAACCAAGCTGCTTCTAAACGTATATTTATTTAATGCTCCAAAACAGACAAGACATACTCCAAACTTGCTCGTAAGTGCCAAATTTCCTGTTTCCAGAGCTGCTCCAAAACTTCCTTTGCTGCGGCTGCTTCCATCGCTACTTCTGTAACTTTGATAATTGATGAAGTTGATAATGTTGCAATGTGTACTCAACTGCTTTGTATTGGTTGCACATCACTTTTGCAGCGCACATCAGGGACATTAACGTAAAGCTATTCCAATCTGTTTCTATTTCATTTCTGCCACTAGCCTTTTACAATTGGTCAAACATTTTTCGGGCAACCCCACAATTCGTCTGTCTATCGCGCAGCGACACGAAAACTGCAAAAAATTCCCACCTTATATGACATGTACATACTGATAATGCAGGAATAGGCAGAACAAAAGAAACTAAATATTTTTACATTGCAAAAGTCACATGTAAAGATGCACAGTTAAACCTCGATATAACGAACTTAAGTATAACAAAATTCTCGATATAAGAAAGTACTTAACTTTCCATGACCTCTTGTCTACAAACCACCATGTATTTAGAACCTCAGTATAACTAAGGGTACTTGTACGCGATTTCAATATAACGAAATTTCACTTCTGCTGCAAAGGAATATCGAGACAATAAATGAAACTTCCATGGACGCAGATGGTCAAATGATTGAATTACAAGCAGCTGCTTGCAAACATGCCTCTCAAATTGCATGTGGTTGAAGTGAAGCCGCATCATGTTCCATATAAAGTCCAAGTGTGATAAGATCATATCGCGCCTCATGCGCTTTGTGCTTTAGGTGCGAGTGAAAGTGTGCGAAGGGGAGAAAGAAAGATGGTGGCTTTACATATGAGTGCTGCCCCCCCCCCCCCCCCCCGTGTGGGGAAAGAGGGGGAGGGGAACAAGCTCACAGTAACACAATCACGTGCACGCTAGGAGTGCACGCTAGGAGCGGGGCGGAGGGGGCGAAGGTGATAAGCTGGCGTGCGTTGTGATTTCTGTGGTGCATCTCGGTTGTGGCTCCGCATGGCTGTAAGCGCAGCTGAATGCATACGCAACCGCGCATGCTGCTTATAAGTAATCTGCTGCGTGTGCAAAGAGTGGGCATGCCCAGATGGCGTTGCATCATGTAATCTGTCTTCCTGTATGTTTAGTATTGAAGGTTGCATAATCTAGACATTCGGTGACCTGTTAGAGGGAGAGGCAGACAAAGCATTCACTCCCCGCTGCCGGTCCTTTTCTTGAAATTATGGGGTTTTACGTGCCAAAACCACTTTCTGATTATGAGGCACGCCGTAGTGGAGGACTCCGGAAATTTCGACCACCTGGGGTTCTTTAACGTGCACCTAAATCTAAGTACACGGGTGTTTTCGCATTTCGCCCCCATCGAAATGCGGCCGCCGTGGCCGGGATTCGATCCCGCGACCTCGTGCTCAGCAGCCCAACACCATAGCCACTGAGCAACCACGGCGGGTGGTCCTTTTCTTGATAGCGTCATCCCAGTGTGGGCGACGCTGTCAGCTGCGGGGTTGGAGCGCATGCGAAAGTGTGGCTGGCCTCGTGTAATTCCTACCGCCTATGTGAAGATATCGTTGATGTACGTGGCATGAAACCACATCATTTGTCACCGACACCCAAATTCATCAAAATTGTTTTCTCATTCAAATTTCTTGTTTCAATTGCCCGATAATTCGAAAAATTCTGTGGGCCCTTTTCGTGGAAGAAAAATCGATCAGCGGCTGTTCTTGTTTGCATAAAAGTCCAAATTTCAATACAACGAAATCGCAATGTAACTAAGCAAATTGCCGATGTTACCTACCGTATTTATCTTATCTAACGCGCGCTTTGTTTCTGATAAAACGGGTCCAAAAATTGCGTGCACGTTAGAATCGAGTTCGACCCTAAGTCAGCGTTACCATGTCGCCATCGGCATTTCAACATGGCCAGGTCGTACGCGCTTCGAGCCTAGCTGCCGCAGCTTTCTCCATGTGCTGTAGTACGTGTGCTTAGACAATGCTTCCTTTGGCTTAGGTTAGTCCACCGTCTGTCTTCCCGTCTTCTGCGTTTCCTCTATCAGCATGGAAGTGCCAACTGCAAAGACATGCTGAGTTCATCACGTTGCCACAATTAAAAGGAAAGCGATCACGTGTGCAGAGACTGATAGAAATTGGGCTGCATCATGGCGGCTGCTACATACAGTGCGGCTGCGCGGCCCCTGTCTTGAAGGCGATCTGCGACGGAGACAAGAGTCTACATATCTAGGCGTACCGTGCTGTGTTCTCGTTGCTTAGTTCGCATCAAAGCGAGGGGCCTCACAAATGTCAATTCCCTCGCTCCTGCTACTGTACTTCGTTACTCCAGCATTTAGTTTCCGTGGTCATTAAGTGAGACATGTTCATCATGTTCAAAGCCCGTGACATTATGCTTTTTAATTTAGTTAGTGAGTGAATCTTTAGAAGTGTATGCGGCCGATAAAACTACTATCCTTACTTTTCGTATAGCCGTTACTGATTTGCTATTGTAATCGATGCTTCGCCTTTCGGGTGAAGCTGAAACTTTCTTTATTTATTGCAACTTTAGTGCATTGGGAGGAAATGGTTTGTTTCTTCCAGATGAGAGAAAGTTGTATTTCTGTATGGAAAAATGAGGTGTGCAGTACTGTAAAGGACTTCTCTTTTTTGGGTCACGGCAAACGGGTGCACGTTAGAATCGAGTAAATACGGTACTTCGTTATATGGAGGTTTGACTGTATTTACAATATTTACAAGAGCGACAACGATGCATAAACAAGATGGCTGTCGAGACCGCTTCCACCTCTACATGTCAAGTCGTTGTCTTCTCACTGGTGCCACTCTTGGTTGTGCCATAACATAAATAACCCCTGCCTGTAAAGTTGCCGTATCAGCGCCAACTATAAGGGAGGTGAACTCGCGGCAAAGTAAGGCTTCAGCAGGGACACATGCACATGCGCGGGACACGCGACTCCCGCGGAGCGATTTCGTAGTTGCCATTGCGATGCTAACGCAATATCCTGTAGGGGCCTGTGTAGCGCTGCAGCAGCTTTTCAGACGCCGACGTGTCCATAGGAGGACAATGGATCCCAGAGGAAATCGAACGTCCCGATGTCGGCTGTCGTGCCGAATCTCCTGCGCGGCCTGAGACTGAGTGAGCTGGAAGCCGGCAATCTGGTGTGCCGTGCAAGCTCGTGCGAAGACGTCTTGAGCGTATTCAGTGGGAGTGTTCTTCAAGGAAGGGAGCAGTGCGTCAAAGGACAAAGGGTGGCGGCCGAACAGAAGGTAAAAGGGCGAAAAGCGAGCGATCTCGTGACGGGACGAATTATAGGTGAAGGTCATGAAGGGTAATGTGCTGGCCCAATCACTGTGGTCACCAGAAATATACATAGACAGCATTTCTGTCAACGTGCGATTGAGCTTCGCTGTCAGTTGATCTGTCTGCAGGTGATAGGTGGTGGGAAGCTTGTGCTCAGCAGAACAGAAGCGAAGCAGGTCTTCAACTTCTTGGGACAAGGTGCGGCCGCGATCAGTGAAGAGCTGCCAGGGTGCGCTGCGATCGAGGATGACGTCATGCAAAAGAAAATCTGCCATCTCAGTTGCACAGCTTGTGTGCAAAACTCGCATTATCGCATACCAAGTCACGTAATCAGTTGCAACAATCCACTTATAGCTAGATCTCAATGTCTGAAAAGGGCTGAGAAGATCAAGTCCGATGTGAAAGAATGATTATGAGCGCACATCGATGGGGTGAAGACGTCCAGCGGGCAGCACAGCAGCTTTTTTGCAGCGCTGACAGAACAGTAGAGGCCTGGCCAATAGAAGTGACGCCGTATGCGGTCGGAAGTATGAAAAATGCCTAGGTGGCCGGCAGTAGGGGCATCACGTAACTGCTCAAGAACTGATGTCTGGAGATGGTGTGGTGCGGTGAGTAAAAATTCTGGTCCTTCTGGGCGAAAGCTGCGACGGTAGAGAATGTCATCGCGGAGCACGAACATGCGCAGCGTGGGCTCCAAATGTACAGAATTGAGACGATCAATGAGAACGTGTGAGCAGTCACCACACCGTTCAGTGTGGGTGTCGTGCAGATCAGAAATGGCCAGGATCTCAAAAGTCGGTGTCATGCGCATCATATTCAGGGCAGTTGACAGGATGATGGGAGAGGCAGTCAGCATTCTTGTGCAAACGGCTAGACTACCCAATCGACCAGTGGAGTCTTCAAGTGAGGAGAGGCAGCACAAGGCGTGGTGATCAGTAACCACGGAAAATGTGCGGCAAAACATAGGGTCAGCGCAGAAGACAAGCAAGGGACAAGCTCAGGGCGCTATGCCACAAAGTCAACAAGGAAGGCCCCAAAAAGTAATCTGTGAGAAAAAACACAGAACACCTTTCATTGACTGTGCACACACAGTTGTTTATAAGATTCCGCTCAAGTGCAAACGCTGCTACATTGGCCAAACAGGTCGATGTTTGAATTGAACGGCTGAGAAAGCATGTGTACTCACTGAAACTATCTGTACCTAGTCATTTAGCCTAGCACTGCAAGAATGCAGCTGCAAACCTTTCTTTGAAAAATGCACAATATTGGGTAGATATACAGCAAGGAGCATGCAACATTTGTGAAGCGTTTTGTATCCAATAGCAAGGAAAATCCTGCATGAGCGTACCGTCTTTTTCTCTGCATAGTTGTGAGATTAACTGTTTGCTAAAAACAAGACAACTTGCTATGAAAATGTACATGATGTGATTATTTCACTCCTATCCCATCACACATACCATGTTTTTGTCGGTCTTCTGTGCTGAGCCTGTATTTTCTGCATACAGTGTAGGAGTCGAGGGGGACGTCGGGATGAAAAAACTTGGGAGCTTTATTTTACATTATTTACAGTGAGGTGAGAGTCAAGTAACAGTCGTACAGTCATTACGGGCCGGCAGCAACTCGGACGCTGCGGCCCGTCGCAAGAAGTTCGAGAGAGGTGAATCCGGGAATGCTCTGGAATCTCTGGACTCTGGGTCTGCGTCTTTTTAAGCCCTTCGATCTCTGGAAGGCGCGTCATGTTCGGCCAGTGGGAGAGCCCGCTCAGATGACGCCACCTTCGGCCAATGGTAGGCACCCGTGCGGTGGTGTCACACCCGGCGGCTCCCCGCGGTCTTGCCTTGCTGTGGTGCAATGCTCTCTTCAAAGGCGGCCGGTGAGACGCTGCCAGGCCTTCCCGGTACATCACAGCCGTCTTGCTTCGGGACCCAATTTACTTGCAACAATGTCGGGCTATCCCTTCGCTTTTTAGCAGAGTCAAGCATTGAATAGCCCAACCGGCGGCGTACGAAGCGGGGGCCCTCAACTTGTTTGCCCGTGCGCGCCTCTGCGCTTCTCAATTAGCTGTGGTGCGATTCGATGTGGTCTGGGGAACTCGAAGGGGGCTCAGGAAACAGCCCCATATCTAACAACAGTCTACGCTCGTTACAACAGACCAGCGAACAACATTATTTCGGATATAATGGACTATATTTCAGCCTTAGTTCGTTCTACTTATTTTGTTAATGCAACCAAGTTCACTTTCAACGGACCATGCTACAAGGGACTATCGGCTACAGTGGATGAAATTAGCGGCAATTTTTTTTTCATAATTGGGCGTATAAAACGGACTTTCGCTGTGTCGACACGGCCTGACAACTGACTTGCGAGGGTCAGCCGACGATTGGGACTCAATATGGCACGCACGAGGGAGGAAGGAAGGCGGGGCAGAAACACGCCGTCTTCTTTAGCACGTGAGGCACGAAGGGGAGGGGGGCTAAGTGAGAGAGATCGGGTTATACTCCAACGGCTGCTGCTTACGGTGCAGCTATCGTATCTCGAAAGTGATCTGCGATGTGGACAAAGTGCGCACAGTGCCGGTGGCTTCATATGCACTGTGCTTTCGACGTTTAGTTTCCGTTGAAGGGAGAGATGCACGAAGGTCAATTTGCTCACTGCTGCTGATACGCTTATTTTGTTTAATTTCCTATTGCAATCGATTATTCGCCTTTCGGATGAAACTGGGACTTTTTTGTTTGAGTTTTACTTGGGACGTTTGTCACTTACTCTTTGCAATAAAGTTGTTAGACATGTAACGAAAGCTTCGGAAGTGAGGAGTTTCGGATATTACGGACTTCGGATAAAACTGACATTTTTTGTCCGTTTATCAGGGTCTGTTGTAACGAGAGTCAACTGTATTGCATTCCCCGCAATAAACCATTGGTTAGTTCAGCGCCTTGTCTTTCGTCCTCACTTCAACCCTTCCAAGCGATGTTTGTTCCCTCCCCAATGACGTACCAACCTGCCCAGACTGGCACAGTGCTTCAGTTCATTTCTAGTTCATTGGGTTCTTCCCTGCTGTTCCCCTACCTTCTGAAGTCATCAGTCACTTGTGTTAGCTTGCTTACCACGACGACATGTAAGGCAAGGCTGTACAGTTAAACCTCGATATAGCAAACTTCGTAAAACTGGCAATTTGCTTTGTTATATCGAAATTTTGTTCCATTGAAATTCGACCTTTTATGCTAAAATAAGCACAGTTGCCAATCTATTTTTCTTACACGTATAGGGACCTCAGAATTATCTGGCAATTGAATGAGAAAACCATTCATTTTGGTAAGTTTGGGAGTCGAAGACGAATGATAGGGTTTTATGTCTCGTACGTCGACGATATCTTCTCGGCGGTACAAATTAAGCGAAGCCGGCCACGCTTTTTTGTGCACTCTGCCCCCGTGGCTGATTGCGCCGTCTGCACTGGGACAACGCTATCAGAAAAAGCACCAGCAGCAGGGAGCGAATGCTTCGTCTGCCTCTCAGCCTCTCACTCCAACAAGTCGCCGAAACTCGACATTACGCAACCTCCAGTACTAAATGCACAGTAAGACAGGTTACATGGTGCCACGTCGTCCGAGTACGCCCACTCCTTGCATATGCGGCAGATTACCTCTAAAGCAGGGTGCACAGCTGCATACGCGCTCAGCCGCGCTTACAGCCGTGCACAGCCACAGCCGAGACGCATGCCAACTTACCTCTCACTCCGACCTCCCTCACGCGCTTGATCGCGTTACCCTGAGCTCTCTCCCCTCCCCCTCTTTCTCTTTGCTCCCACAGGAAGACAGCACTCGTGAAACCACCATCTTTTTTCTCTCACCCTCGCACACTTTCACTCGCATCTAAAGCACACAGTGAGCGGGGCGCGATAAGAGCTTATCGCACTTGGAATTTATATGGAACATGATGCAGCTCCACTTCAGCGGTCATCCTTGTCACGTGGTGCACGATTTGACAGGTGCGTTTGCAAACAGCCGCTTGTAATTCAGTCATTTGACTATCTGCGTCTGCGGAAGTTTTCATTTATTGTCTTGGCATTCCTTTGCGGCAACAGTGAAATTTCGTTATGCGTATTGAAATGGCATATAAACACACTTCATTATATTGAGGTTTTAAATACATGGTGTTCTGTGGACAAGAGGTTATGATAAGGTAAATACTTCATTATATCAAGAATTTCGTTATATTGAAGTTCGTTATATCGAGGTTTAACTGTATACTTTTTCACTGAAGAATTCCAATTTGCCCCAGAAGTCCTCTGCCTGCTTGGAGGGCTCGTACCTTCAGAGGGGCACAGGAATAGAGTATGCTGCATCCTGCGCTCTGAAGCTTGCCTTCAAATTCATCTTCTTCACCGAATTCCTGTGCTGCACCCGTATGGAACAGGCACCCAAGGGGTCTGGTGGGTAGCTCTTCCATTGGGATGTTAAGTAGCACAGCAAACAACGGAGTCGCTTGGGCTCCAGCTCTTGCCTTGGTTGCCAAAGAAGAGCCACCAAGACAAGGAACCAGGTCAGAAGGTGGTCATCATTGGAGACATGCAGGTACCGAAAGACGTAAAACAAGTGCTACAGAAGGGGTCAAAATTTTGTGAGCACCCGAAGCTGGACGGGGGTACCTGCTCACTCTGGCGAGAAATGCCATGGGATGGGCAAAAGAGGATGAAGTTGGCTGGCTAGTACATGAAGGCACCAAGTGCCTTCCACAAGAGGTCATGAAAACTGGGCAATGCTCACACTTCTTGTGGCCTCGCTATGAAGAGCTGAAGCCAAGCTCCTTCAGGCCGACAAAGAGGTGGGCTTCGTGCTTTCGCCAAGGCAAGAATGCGGCAGCAAAGCTGAAGAGGCCATCTCAAGAAACTTCAAAGGGCTGTTCGGCGTCAACTACGCAATAGTTGAAACCCAAGTGGCCGAGATTTGTGAAGAGGTAGGTCTCTCTGTCCTGCTCAAGTCTGTCGAAGTAGCCCGAAATTCTTGCCTTTCTGTGTTCTTTTCCATGAAAACCGACAAAGAAGGCACTCCTTTCTGAGCCATAGTCTCAGAGTGTGGTATTTGGCAACGGTGCGTGGCTTCTCACCTGCAGTCGGCCCTTGATGTCCTCCCGATCGCTGATCTGTGCCTCATTATGAGCCAGAACAGTGTTTTTTAATACCTTCAGACTGAGTGCCCGGAGCAAGTAGGCGCCTTGTCCATTGGCGTGAAAGAGTTATTTTTTGCCCCACAACCTTGTCTGTGGTGAAGTTAGCCATTGCACTGATAGGTATGGGACCACTAAGTTACAGAATGCATGGGGAATACAGTCGACGACCGATAATTCGGACTCCACGTGGAACGTAATTAAGTCGGAACTATCGAATGTCCAAAAAAATTAATGTATAAAAAAAAAGAATTTGATTTACGTTTTAAGACCCCTTTGCAAGGAATAATTGGTTGATTCATCGCTGCACACGCTTCCGCTTATATGCAACCAAGTACACCTCTATTTCTGCCAGTTTTGTGCTGTTGCTATATGCCCATGCCAGGACTGCAAAGACTGTTAAGAATGGCCATACGGGGTGGCAACGTGCCAGCCCACCAGTCGGGGCGCCCTTCCGAGAGCTGCGGTCGGCAGGCAGCCACGTGGCGCGCGATCAACTCCGGAAATTGGTACTTGGCCGAGCCACCCGGGACAAAGCAGTTCTACGAAGCCGTCTGACGTCGGCACTGAAAGCTGGGCGGTACCGAGAACTGCGGATGACCGGCAGCCACGTGGCGCGCGATCAACTCAGGAAATTGGTACTTGGCCGCACCACCCGAGACGGAGCACAGTTCTACGAAGCCCTCGGTCGTCGACTCCGGAGCCTTTGTGTGTATGGGTTCGCACCTGTGTGTTTGCGTGTGTGTGGGCGTAAACGATAGTGCGGGGCGGCGGCAAGTTTACAATGCTTGGACAAACCTTCCCGACCATTCGTGCTCCGTCCACGACCGAACGATGACGTCGAACTATGACGTCAAGCGGAGAGCTTATAAGCAGCGTTTGGCGGCTGCTAGAGTGTGCTCGTGTCGTGCTCGTTGTCGGGAGCTAAGTGCTCTGTCATACTAGAAATGTACTAGGGAGCTGTGTGCTCGTAAACTGTTTGCTGTATGTTAGTTTTGCGGGCTCCATATGGGAGTCGCGCTAGTCAGCCAATGTATCCTGTTTTAAAATGTAAATCCTGCAATTAAAGCCTGCTCGCCTAGTCCTGTCGTCCCAAGTTCATTTCTACAGCTACGTCTGACAAATCTAATAAGACTCAAGTCAGATCTGCATGTGCAGGCTCTGGAGCACACGGCACATCATCATCATCAGAGTTAGAGTTGCCGTTTGAAGGTGGGGAAACTTGCTCAATTATTTCGTCATTGTTCAGTTCGGCACACGACAACACCACGCTGTCGACGGTTACAAAGTCTTTTAATGTAACGGCAGCAAAAAGCGTGACACCGCAGCTTAGCAGTTCATCAATGATGTCTGCACTTGAGCTCGTTATGGTAGGTGGCAGTTGAGGCTCTTCAGTGGCAGAGTCTGGCTCATTCGGACAGCGAGGGCACCTGCATTGGTGCCATTTGTTGTGGCCTGTCTATAAGTTCACGAGAAAGACTTTTTGGAGCCAGCAGAGCGCTGTCTGGAGCGCAAACTAAACGAACAAGCACAGAATGGCGGTACACTGTCCAAAGGGCAAACTCGTCAAACACTATGGCGAGAGCAGGCCATGCGTGGGGTTGCCGGAACAGCCAAAAGAAGGATGTGATGATCACGATGTTGTTGCGGCCTATAATTCACGAAAAGCCTCCAAGATTGGCATTTGCAGTTAAACCTCTGAGGCGTAGAGCTCTGACCAAGGCAAGGCCATACTTGGATGTCTCGTCGAGGTTGCCAGAGGAGGTAATGGTGGCAGAGTCGGCGTGCGCTACAGCCACGGATGGAGTCCGGATAATCGAATGTAGAGCTGGCGGCTGTCTTAAATATCGGCCGTTGTTACACATTAAGTCTATGTGGCCGTTGGCAGTGCTGCAAAGCTGTCTGAACTACCGAGCATGTCCAGATTATCAGTGTCTGATTTATTAGTCGGCGACTTACATGGTTGACATTTTAGAGCTCCTTTGTTTTTACCTCGAATCAACTTTCATAAGCTACAATGGTGTCATTTTCATCCAGCGGGATGGTGTGTGTCTTGGTTCCAGTATCGCTTCTGTTCTTAGCAACCATATACTAGCACGTTTTGATAGAAGCGTCATGTGTAGCCTCTTTCTGACCAGCGTTACTAAAGTTTTCTGCTTTATAGATGATTTCCTTGTGCTTCGCTGAACTGACAGAACAGGCCATCTTTTGCGTGCAAAAGAAATTTTTGACATCTTTCAATCGGTAATCAAACCTTTGGTACTAACGATTGAGCATCTCCCCGACAATACCATAACGTTTTTAGACCTTGAGATATTGTTTGAAATTGATCATGTATGTTGGGTATACAATCCCTGAATGAAGAAAAGTATTCTCCCCTTCACTTTTGCGCACTCAAAAATAGTTCAAAGAAGTATTGCTGTTTTCTGCCTCAGAGCACCTCCGGCGCATTCTTGCGACCATCGAGCACCTAGTAGCTTCAAACACCAAGAGCACCGGCTCACTCAGGCTGGGTATCCTATGGCCCTACTGACAGCTGTTTCAGAAAGGGTTTTTGTGATCCCGACCCTGGGAAGGGCAGGACGCGACGCACTGGACAAAGGACCTCATGCGACCGAAGCTGTGATGCCACATGTCCATGAGGTCTTGCACAGATTAAAAAAGGTTGCAGGTAAAATAGGCATACACATTTACACACATAGGGATACAGCTCATAGTGCTATGCCGCAAAGTCACCAAGGAAGGCTGCAGCAAAGTAATCTGTGAGAAGAAGCACGTAACACCTTTTATCGACTGCACACACGCAGTTTATAAAATTCCGCTCCATTGTAAACACTGCTACATTGGCCAAACAGGCGAATGTTTGAATGACTGGCTGAGAGAGCATGCATACTCACTGAAAGGGCCTGTGCCTAGTCATTTAGCCCAGCACTGCAAAGAATGTGGCTGCAAACCTATCTTTGAAAAATGCACTATATTAGGTGCAAAGAGCACGCGAAATTTGCAAAATGTTTTGGATCCAGTCACATGGAAACTCCTGCCTCAGTGTACCCTCTGGTTCCCTGCATAGCTGTGAGATTAACTATTTGTTAAAAACATGACAGCTTGCTATGTCGATGCACAGGATGTGATGATTTCATTCCCATCCCAGTGCCGATACCATGTTTTTGTTGGTCTTCTGCGCTGAGCCTATGTTTTGTATATATTGCATTCCCCACAATAAACCAGTGGTTGTTAGTTCAGTTACTTTTCTTTCGTCCTCACTTTGTCCCGTCTAAGCGCTGTTTGTTCCTGTCCCAATGATGTATCGAGCACAGACAAGCACACTCCTTCAGTCCATCTGGTTATCTGTTTTCACTGCGCTAGCTTGGCCTTACTGAAACCCTCTCCACTTGTGCCCACTTCTTGCCTCTTGTCTGCCAATTAGATAAGAAAAACCTGTCAAAGTAGGCAATGCTATTCAATTCTGGAGTTAACAAAAGTGGCCTCCTATAAATGGGGAAAGTGTTTGATTGGGCTAATCAAACATTGCTATGGGCCAGGAGATTTGACGTCAGGAGATTGGAATAACGTCAGAATGGAATAGTTTTATGTTATACAGTGCAGTTGACTTATAACAATATCAAGAAAAATGAAAAATCCAATTGTTATAACTGATCATCACTATATCTGGACTGGCGTAAAAAAAAAGCTACTGAAGATACCTTTGTAGCTCCGAAACCAAATTTGCCACTTGTGATAAAAAATTGACATATTAGAATGTAGGCTGCGAATAATGAAATGTTTATTTATACCTCTTAACATTGTGTCAAGTGTTAGGCACACTGAAATGGTCAAAAATCTGCACTTGCTTTCGCGGAAGTTTCAGGTTCACAATCACAGTGTGTATCACGTCCAGCTTCTGCGCGAGCACTGGTGGCTATAATTTAGCCTGCATGAAATCAATGAGTGACTCGATCGACAACAGTGCACTTTGTGTTACCATTGGGGTTGGTGTCAAAGACTAGCAATTGTCAATCTTGTAGTAACTGCTGCTGCTGTCGTCACTTTCATTGCACGAAGCTACTGTCTGTCGCGACATATCGCCGTGTCGGAGATCTCTTCACAGAACGAGGCAGAACTATCTGCACTCAGAAAGTCCTCCATCGAAGCACCACCTATTTCATCATTAATAGCAACTTGCTCCCAGAGTTCGGTTGTGTCAGCAACTTTCGCTGTGCTGGATTCACCCGTGAAGAATTTCGCCCTGATGCACAAAGCCTTCTTTTTTCGTTGATCGGTATGGCCACTAGTTCTAGCCTTCATGATTGTGGTGCTCCCAGTTTTCAGAATTTTCGATATCATTGACTGAATGAGCATTTACTTTGGGTCTTACAAAATTTACGGCTTCGTCTCAAGCAACAGCTTTACGCTTTGATAGAACACCTACCGTTGCTTCTGCGGCGCATTTCCATGCTCCCTGAAAATATGAGGAAGATTGTAAAAAGGGAGCACAGGTGCCGTTCGCTTCTCGCATTTCTTTTTTCTTTTTTTTTTCTGGACGATTGCCGGTAACACAGATGTGGAGCAGCTGGCGTCATCTGTTGGCATGCTGCACCAACTTGCGATGCTCTCCTTGGCTTTCGCAATGGCCACCCGGGTGAAATGCACTTTGTGATAATGGCTCACGTAGATACAAACTCGTGTAAACAAACTTTGCGCCCCATCTCGGTTAAGGGGAACTTAGCAACGCAAATTTCACGATTATTCTACATAAAAAGTGCCACAGAAAAGGATAAATTTCGATTGTTATATCCAATATATGTATTTTTTTTTTTCTCATAGCCCTAACGCATAAGTTGATACTTATGTTCACTGATACTTAGTCCACTCATCGGTACAACCGATATATCATTACATGCGGTATCATTATAAGTGGACTGTTCTGTACGGCCCCTGCAGCACTCGCTGCATTTTGAGGCTACTCCGAATTAACCAGTGCATGGCTAAACACTTTGGATTAACAAGCATGTGATGTCCAAGTTTGCCAAAGCTATAAGGGAGTTCCAAATGAATTTTCTAAATTAATGAGACACTGAATATTGTAGAATCTCGGTGATATGATGACGCCTGATACAAATTTCAGGGTGATACAAATTTTTCGCACATCCTGGCCCAAGTGCATGTGCTTTCAACAGGCTAAATTTCTAATGTTGTGAACCGCCTTTTGGGCCGTGGCCGATGATATGAACAATTGAGCTGTTGCGTGATCCCTGGCGAGAAGGTCCTGGTCAAATTCCTGTTGCCAGGATGACCTACATCACTGCAGCTTAACTCCCCCCTTGAAAAAAAGAAGAAAAAAGCTTTTGCTTTTGTGCAATACAATGGAACTTGTCGGCCATTTTAAACACCTTGCAGCTTTATAAGGAGCAGGCAATCACCCACAAGCCACGTCGGCAAAATTGGCAGCATTCACTTTCATGGGTCTCTCTATCACTGTATTTCATGCCTTCCGCTGTCTTTGGCCCCCTTTGACAATAGGAAATTTCTACCTTTGCACCCATCATATTGCAAAATACGAAGTAACCTTGCCACCGCAAAAAAGAAAAAAAGCGAACAAATTCGCTTATCTTGTGCTAATCATGTGTTTATCACATGAGGCAGCAGCTAGGATGCCGCAACGAAAGGAACTCAAGATAACCAGACTGATTATGAATAATCGGCCTTGGAACACTCAAAGTGAGCAGCTCGCTTCTGCAAAAATGTGCACAAAGCGTGCTCCAGCAATTCGAGTTTGCATCAGCCAGTAGTAGTGCTCCCTGCAAGGCGCATGACTGCAGTGAATCAAGACACTAGTTTTGCCTTTTCATGCTAGCTTTTGTTGCTTTTATTTCTGCATGGAGAAACACAGTGCTGTGGCTGTTTGAATCTTCAATCTATCGTCTTTACAGTGATACCAAGATGGTGGCGCTGCATCACCGGAGAGCCGCGTGAACAGCGGTACAATAACACTTTCCAAATCCCAATTTCTGATTTCGAAGAACACATTCTAAAGAAGTGCACTTTTCTAAAATTATCCTGTATATTGTTTCTAAATACTTTGCCATGAGATAAAGGAAGTTCATAGGATTTCAGAAATTGCAAATTTTGAGCAAGTTGACTATTTCATTGCCATGTTCGCTCTTAATTTTTAGATATTTTAAGATGTTCTTGGGTGGTTCAAGTTTCGGGTGATACAAATTTCTGCACCGTTTTGAGAGATTAGCATAATCTATATTCTGCTGTATTGAGCTTTTGTTTTATAACATGTATCTCACTGATATACAAGACAGACCAGTGAACGATGCCATGACCATCTCCAGCTGATTCTCTCTGTGGGGTGATCCGGTCAACGCTTTCTTTAAAGAGCGGCTGCCAGAAATATGCATAATGGCCGGCTATGAACTGGTTACGGTAAAGCAATTTCCTTCAGAGATAATTGTAGCTGGCTAGCACGTTCCGCCTCAGGTCTACCTCAGGCTTTCCGTTATAGTCAATGACCAGTTATTGTGACACCAGTGATTTGGACATGCTTGGACAGCCCCACAGCAGTGCCACTAGCCAACAGACTTGCGGGGATAGAGGTATGCCTCGGCGTCTTTGCGCAGGCATTGACCTGTTCTGTCGTCTCTGCACCTCTCCCTTTTTCACTCGGGACGATTGTCGGTGGTGGTGCTCCACTCTCGTCGTTAACAGCGGCTGGCTGCTCTCTGCATCTTGAGTGGAGGTGAGATTCTCTCTCAGACAGCACTGGGTATGTGCATGCTTTCCACTCATCTGCCGGCACCTTTGTGTATCGGACTTGAGCTCATATATGGTGTCTTGGCACGTACAGTAACACATGAGCAAGCAGCATAGCCGCCAAGACTTTCCTAGCGGCATGTCGTGGAAAGCCTTTGCTCTCGCAGCAGCTTGCCAGCGGCACCCCACTCTGTATTTTCGCCCTTGGCACGGAAGCTCTGTGATTCATGCACTCGCCCGCGACCAGGTATTTGTGCAGTGTTGGGTGCCACTGGAGACAATAGACAGTTTCCGCTAACTCAGGGCAATACTGTGTTCTCTTGTGTGCGCAACATTCGGTGCCTCCTTTAGCAGCTTAAGCGCATCTGCAGTCGTGGCTAAAGTACAAAAGGCAACGTCGGACATGGCCCTGTAGCTCGCCAAGCTTGAACCTGCAGTGGTCGGTGCTCCTGCGAGACACAAGATCCCCATACCGGCACCCAGCATGTGACTGCAGATGCGGCACTGTGGATTGCTAAGCTCGTACCCGCGGTGGTTGCCACTCCTGTGGGACCGAAGGTCCTCACAGACTTAATATATAAGGGCGACCTAAATTTCGGACACCTTACTGCACATTGTGCGATAATTTGTACTCGGACTGTACGATCGTGCGCTTATTTGGCCACCAAGTCAAGCAGAAACAGCAATATCTTTGTCCTGAGATATCGCCAGCATAATCTTTGGTTTTGCCACCAGCACTCCAGAAAACCAAAACGAACGAAGCCTAGCCGGTCTAGTAGTGTGGTATCCACTCTCAACAAGATGCAGTGACAGATAGGGGCTGTATTCCTGGATGATCACGTTTGAAAAATACTTTCATTTTGGCAATATTTCGTGTGACTGGCACCAAACAAATTGATGGGCTGGAGTGTTTCTACACTGCCATAAGAAAGCTGCCAAGAATGACGTCACTCGTAGACACCGATGCATCTTGCACTATTTGCATAAAAGATAGCGTGCTTGGAACTATGCCGAGAATGATGTCACTCCTAGAAATGGTGCATCTTGCTCTATTCAAGTGAAATTGAAGGTATATCTGAAAGTGACAAACCCACTATACAACACACCCTTTTTGTCCGATTGGGGTATAAAGTCACTTATTTTCTGGCAAATCCAGTATTTCGGTATCCCAAATATTCAGACGATTTGGCAGTCCTCATCGAGTCAAAATTGTTAGCCGGCGACTGTAAATAAAATCTACCTCTTTTACTTTTTTTTTTTTTTTTTTTGTATACCTCTGCTGCAAATCGCTCAGCTTCTCATGTATGTTCATTCCCAGTAGATAGAGGGTACACACAGGTTCGATACACGAATGCAGTAATATAGCTCTTTGGTTATTGACTGTAGGAATCACTTTCTTGTCAAATACAGTGAAATCTCGATATAAGGGGCTGAAGGGGACCACGGCCTATTGTTCGTTATTCTGAAAGGTCGTTATAGTGAAAGCCTCAAAATTAACTAATCCATTCATCAACACATCAGTGCATCAATTGCCACCATATGAACTATTCATGAAAAAGTGGTGCTTGGCTCTCGGCCCGCTGCTGTTTTCCATATATTCCACCGCCACGTACCACCGAAGCACTGTATAGTCAGAATGGTGCTTGCAAGAGAGACGCTGATGCCGAGAAAACCACCGACAAAGAGGAAGCTCTATGTCACCTCGAACGTCCGATGTTTCTTCTTGTTTGCTTGTTTTTCACATTCCTTGTTGTGGACACTCCAGCTGTCTTGCTCGAGGTGGACACCTGAACTATTCCAAAGCAAAAGCATGTGTAAACGAGACCATTGGGAAAGTGCGACAATGTGAGATTCCTGCCAGCGTAAAGGTTACATTTCTCAGAGCGCATAGCTAGTATGGCTGCAGAAAGAAGCGCAAAAGGACGAACAGGCATGTGCAGAAAGAAGGCCAAAAGAAGGAATAGATGCACCACTGTTAGGCGACACTTTCTGGGCAGAGCATGCCCTTGCAAAACCTTTTGCATAGCCCCGCAATAGGGGGTGGGGGAAAGTCCCCTCACATTTTTCACCTCCTGCGCCATCTCGGGTTTTCCTAACCCATGCGCTGCAGCTTTCGCTTTCTGAGCCTTGTCTGCTAGCCTACTGTTCCAGCTGCTGTGAAGGATATGTGAAGATCTAAGAGTACCCAGATTTCAGAATAATAATTTATAGCACTGAGGCATTCTTAACATGACATGGAAACTGAATGACGATCCTTATTATGAAAAGTTTGGTATTCTGAAATTCTTAGTACTGAAATATTTTTTTACATTGAAACAATAAGGAGTCACCAGGGGATTTCTTAAAAGTTTCTTAATGCGGTGTTCGTAATAACTATGTTTCACTGTATTATATATATGTTGAACAACACATGCTGCATGTGTTGCCAATATTGATGCTTTGGATTCCTCTAAAAACTATTTTATACTCTGTTTTTACTAGGTGTGTGTGAATGACGAATAGTAGATTTCGAATCAAATATCTGATTGAATTAAGGAAAGAATGCCAAATAATGAATCAAATATTGGAAAATTTTTTTAAAAATTTAATGCTTACAAGTTTTTGGCAAGAAAACATGGTGCTGCACATGCCGTATTTACTCGGTTCTAACGCAGTCTCGAATGTAACACGCACCCGTTTTCCGTGACCAAAAAAAAAATTTTTAAACCTCGATTGTAATGCACGCCTGTTTTCCATGACCAAAAAAAAAAATTACAATACCGCGCACCTCGTGCTTTCATATAGAAATGCTATTTTCTCTCATTTGGAAAAAACATTTATTCCTAATACACTAAAGTCGCGATGAATAAAAACCCAAATGAAAGCGCCGTACCTTGCCGCCAAGATTTTCACTGCGCCGGTACGAGTCGCGTGGGGCAATAGATATCACTTGTCGTCGCTATCAGACAACTCCTTATTGCTACAATAGACCAAAGCATTTCATCCTCGGTGCCGTCCATGGCATTTGAAATCCCGCACTTTTTAAAGGCCTTGTTGACCATGGCAGACGGGATTGGCACCATGCATCTTTCACCCATCCAGCAATGTCCTGCAGCGAGACACGCTTCATTTTATTGGCGGGTGTGAATTCGTGGCATCCACTAACAAGCCATTTGGTGTAGAGCGCCCGAATTGTATCTTTCGCTGGCTTGTTCAAACAGACATCGAGCGGCTGGAGCTGCGATGTCATGCCGCCGGGTATCATGGCAAGGTCGGTGTTACATGCAGCCAGCTTGTCCTTGATGCGCTGGTCAAGGTGGCACCTGAATGCGTCAAACACAAGCATCCCACGCAGACCCAAACTGCCGCCGGGTCTCTTCCGCCAAATGTTATCAATCCAGTCAGCGACCAAGTCAGTGGTCATCCAACCTTTTTCGTTTGTGCGCACAATCACGCCACTCGGAGACACGATTCCTTTCGGCGTGTCTTCCGTCTGAAGATAAGATAGAGGGGCAGCTTGTGCCCATCCGCAGTGCAACAAAGCATTGCGGTGACTCTGCTTTTTTCATGGCTTCAGGTCAAAGTAGAGCGGTGTCTGATCAGCATTTCCAATCTGTCTGAAGTGGTAGCTGTTTCTATGGTGCAACTTTCAGTGGTACATATTACCGCTGAAAACTGTGCAATTTCTCTTCATATTCTTTGGGCAATTTTTGGCATATCCCTGACCGCCTTCAAAAATAAAAGCCTTTTCTTTTCATAAAATTTGATAGCCAGCACCTGCTCACTTTGAAGTCACTCCGCATTAGCCCTTTCTGTAGGGCTAACTGCATCACCCGTACTTTGAGCAGATCGGTCGTCACAGGCTGCTGTGCCGCTCGCTGCTCTTACATGTATTCCGCGAGCAACTCTTCTATTTCGGCGAAGCGGCTAAGCTTCGGTCCACTGAAACCCTTCCTTGTTGCTTTGCTGGCGAAAGTATTCTCCTTCTCTTTACACCAATCCCACACGCAAGTTTCGGGAACTCCAAACACCCGCGATGTGGCCCGATTTCCGTCTGTCTCCATGCACATGATAACTTTCCTTTTACATGCGGCATCATGGCGTACTCGGCATGTCTTCGCAGTCGGCGCTTCCATGCTGATTGAATGAACCGCAGAAAACGGGAAGACAGGCGGTAGACTAGGTTACAACAGTGCCTGGTTACACGTACAAAGTGGAGGTATGCACATGGAGGAAGCTACAGCAGCTAGGCTAGAAGCCCATACGAGGCGGCCATTTTTCAAATGCCGGTGGCGATATGGTAACGCGGATTTAGGGTTGTACTCGATTCTAACGCGCATGCAATTTTCGGACCCGTTTTATCAGAAAAAAGGTGCGCGTTAGATTCGAGTAAAAATGGTAGTTGGGAATCTCCTAGACTTGCATAGTAAGAATGTAACAAGGTATCAGTAACTTCGGTACATAGAAATCCAGACATATAATACAGTCTACTTTTATAAAGGGTGCTCCAAATTATTATGCCAGCGCTGATGACAGCTCAATTCTAGTATATGAAGGTGTGGAAAATAATTTTTTATCAATAGAATATCTGTTAAATAGAATCAAGTTCTTTTTTCCCTCCGAAAGCAAAGAATTAGTGACTATATGTTGTACTAAATAAGAATGAGGCTCTCAGTTTAATAGGGGGCCTGTGTTTTGTGGCAATCTTTTATTGCATATTAAGAGTTGCGTTCCAGTTTTCTTCTAAAATATAGAAGGGCTTTCCCATCTTTAAGGCAGGTGGGTAGCCAATCTCAGCGAGAGACAAAAGCGTGGACCGTACATCATTTGACTCAACCACCGCTGGCAGGTCGACGGCACTAATAAAGAGCCTGGGCCATTTGATTGTCAGGTTGATCAAATTCACTTTGGTTTTCCAATTGTCAAATATTCTTAAATCAGGAAAAAACTGTGTAGCAGTGCAGCTGTGATGAAAATTTGCTGCAGGTTGATCTGGCAATGGGCCACAAGCCGTTGCAGATAGCGTGCTGGAAATAAGTGAGATCATGTGTACGGGTTAGATTGACACCTGTTGAAATGGCTAAAGTTTGTTTCCACGTATCCAACACAATCTGCGTGCCTTTTGGTGAGTAATCGGTCCAACCTTCGCATGTGCTTTTGAACTGCCCGAAATGAGCGCTGCTTTTGTTGGTGTTCCCTGTGTCTGGCATTGCATTATCATTTCGATCGGTCCTGTCGACCTGGACGAACCTTGTATCGACAATGGCTGCCCGGCCTATGTGGCATTGTTCCACAAATTGCGGCGTTCCGAGGACTGTGTGTGCGATCCCCGCATCAGGCCGACGTTGGGAAGCACATGCAACCTGGTTATAAAAATTTAACAATTAACATTATTTGTATCTTGGCACTTGAATATTGTTACAATGGGTTTGACTTTATTGGCTATGCTTAGCCACAGTACTACAGTGCCAAAGCGTCAGGTTCAGATGATTAATGCATTACCATTAGGAGTTTCTAAATGGAAAAAAGTGCACGTGGGGGAAGCCGGTCATGTGGTAGAGAGGAGATCGGATAGCTTAGAAGTGTTTAGATGTGTGCGTGTGTGCGTGTGCATAATCATAACCATATTGTCACGTGGTCGTGACGTCAAAGAACACAGTAGCAATACTGTGAAAGGCAAAAACTAGCTTTTATTGGGCGAACCTGTGCCCAAAAAACAGGCTACACTTAAAGCACAACGAGAATGGCGAACACAGTCGGCGATCGTCGTAAAATCTGATCAGCGGGTCAAGCACGTCGGCTTTTATAGAGCAGTCGTCGAATGTTCCAGACTAATCGTTCGGACCCGCGTGCCTTCGACAACGTTCTACACCATTCGCGTCAGGTGATGAAATCAGATAACATAAGGTTCGGCGACAGCAGACAGCGGACAGAAGCATCGATAACTTTCCGGAAACTTCGGGTACATGCAGGCGCGTCCAACGCTGTGCGATTACATTTGTTAGGCGGCGAAACGTGGTTGCCCGATAAAGATAAGTACACGTGTCAATACCCCCCTCTTAAAAAGCATCGTCCCGATGCTACAAATATAAGAGAGCGAAACACAAAAGGACACTTATTAAACATGAGTAACAAAACAACGAAAAGAAACAAAGTCCAAAGGTCAGTTAGGCGAAGCCCCAAAGTTCATTAACGCTGGTAGTACGGCTTGAGTCGCACAACGGGGACTATTTCAGGTCGTGAGCGGCACCGCTGTGATAGCGGAATGCCGTCTGGCACGACCTCATAGTCCAGTGCGGCAATACGTCGGATGATCTTGTACGGTCCGAAATAGCGATGCAAAAGCTTCTCGCTCAGTCCTCGTCGGCGTATAGGGGTCCAAACCCAAACACGGTCACCGGGCTGGTACTCGACGAAGCGTCGTCGGAGGTTGTAGTGTCGGCTGTCGGTCCTCTGCTGGCTCTTGATTCGCAGGCGGGCGAGCTGTCGGGCTTCTTCGGCGCGCTGGAGATAGCTAGCGACGTCAACATTCTCTTCGTCAGTTACGTGCGGCAGCAAGGCGTCAAGCCTCGTCGTCGGGTTCC
The DNA here is from genome assembly GCF_023375885.2 of Dermacentor andersoni. Taxonomy (NCBI): domain Eukaryota; kingdom Metazoa; phylum Arthropoda; class Arachnida; order Ixodida; family Ixodidae; genus Dermacentor; species Dermacentor andersoni. The sequence goes on from NC_092814.1 coordinate 175,708,394, forward strand.
TGCCGTAAACCAGCTTAAACGGCGTGATCTGTGTTGTTTCTTGCACCGCCGTGTTGTACGCAGAGGTTACGTACGGCAGGACCGCGTCCCACGTCTTGTGTTTGACGTCGACGTACATCGCTAGCATGTCGGCGAGGGTCTTGTTCAGGCGCTCCGTGAGACCATTCGTCTGCGGATGGTAGGCAGTTGTCCTCCTGTGACTTGTCTGGCTGTACTGCAGGATGGGTTGGGTGAGCTCTGCTGTAAAAGCCGTTCCTCTGTCGGTGATGAGGACTTCTGGGGCACCATGTCGCAGCAGGATGTTCTCGACGAAAAATTTCGCCACTTCAGCTGCGCTGCCTTTTGGTAGAGCTTTAGTTTCAGCAAAGCGGGTGAGATAGTCCGTTGCCACGACGATCCACTTATTCCCGGATGTTGATATCGGAAACGGCCCCAACAAATCCATTCCAACCTGCTGGAATGGTCGGCGAGGAGGTTCGATCGGCTGTAGTAATCCTGCTGGCCTTGTCGGTGGTGTCTTGCGTCGTTGACAGTCTCGTCATGTCTTGACGTAACGGGCGACGTCGGCGGTCAGACGCGGCCAGTAATACCTTTCCTGTATTCTCGACAGCGTCCGGGAGAATCCGAGGTGCCCAGCGGTTGGATCGTCGTGTAGGGCGTGCAGTATTTCTGGACGCAGCGCTGACGGTACAACAAGAAGGTAGCTGGCGTGGACTGGAGAGAAGTTCTTCTTCACGAGCAGGTTGTTTTGTAGCGTGAACGAAGACAACCCGCGCTTAAATGCCCTAGGGACAACGTCGGTGTTCCTTTCCAAATACTCGACGAGGCCTTTATGCGCCGGGTCTGCTCGTTGCTGTTTAGTGAAGTCTTCCGTGCTTATTATCCCAAGGAAGGCGTCGTCGTCCTCGTCGTCTTTCGGCGGGGGATCGATGGGGGCGCGCGATAAGCAGTCGGCGTCGGAGTGTTTTCTTCCGGTCTTGTATATTACCGTGACGTCATATTCTTGTAGTCTGAGGCTCCACCGCGCCAGCCGTCCTGAAGGGTCCTTTAAGTTAGCTAGCCAACACAATGCGTGATGGTCACTGACGACTTTGAATGGCCTGCCATAGAGGTAAGGGCGGAATTTAGCTATAGCCCAAATGATGGCGAGGCATTCCTTTTCAGTCGTAGAATAGTTGCTTTCCGCTTTTGGCAGCGACCGGCTAGCATACGATATCACCCTTTCAAGTCCTTCTTTCCTCTGGACTAAGACGGCACCGAGGCCTAGGCTACTGGCGTCAGTGTGGATTTCGGTATCGGCGTCCTCGTCGAAGTGTGCAAGTACCGGCGGCGACTGCATGCGTCGTTTGAGTTCTTGAAATGCCTTGGCCTGTGGCATTTCCCACTTGAACGCGACATCACATTTGGTTAGATGTGTTAGCGGCTCCGCGATGCGTGAGAAGTCCTTGACAAAGCGCCTATAGTAGGCACACATGCCAAGGAATCTGCGCACTGCCTTCTTGTCGGTTGGCTGCGGGAACTTTGCGATGGCAGCTGTCTTCTGTGGGTCGGGGCGTACTCCTGATTTGCTGATCACGTGGCCTAGGAACAAAAGCTCATCGTAAGCGAAGCGGCACTTTTCCGGCTTCAGAGTGAGCCCTGATGACTTGATGGCCTCTAGTACTGTTGCAAGCCGCCTAAGGTGATCGTCTAAAGTTCCGGCGAAGACAACGACGTCATTCAACTAAACGAGACAGGTCTGCCACTACAATCCTGCTAACACCGTGTCCATGACGCGCTGAAACGTTGCAGGCGCCGAGCACAGTCCGAATGGCATGACCTTGAACTCGTTGAGGCCGTCTGGCATGATGAAGGCGGTCTTTTCGCGATCTCTCTTGTCGACTTCTATTTGCCAGTAGCCAGACTTGAGGTCCATCGAAGAGGAGTATTTAGCGTTGCAGAGCCGATCCAATGCGTCGTCTATCCGTGGAAGGGGGTACACATCCTTCTTCGTGATCTTGTTCAGTCGACGATAATCGACGCAGAAGCGTAGGGTTCCGTCCTTTTTCTTTACCAGGACTACAGGAGAGGCCCACTGGCTTTTCGACGGCTGGATGATGTCGTCGCGCAGCATTTCGTCGACTTGTTGCCTAATAGCTTCACGTTCTCGCGTCGAAACTCGGTAAGGGCTCTGGCGGAGTGGTCGAGCGCTCTCTTCGGTTATTATGCGATGCTTTGCAACTGGTGTTTGTCGAATCCTCGATGACGTCGAAAAGCAGTCTTTGTATCGTCGGAGAAGACTTCTGATCTGTTACTGCTTACTCATAGGAAGACTTAGATTCACATCGAAGTCTCGTTCGGGGACAATGCTAATCGTGGTAGATGCGGCTGAATCCGAGAGGACAAAGGCATTGCTGGTTTCCACAATTTCCTCGATGTATGCGATTGTCGTGCCCTTGTTGATGTGCTTGAACTCTTGGCTGAAGTTGGTTAGCATAACTTCCACTTGCCCTCCGTGGAGTCGAGCGATCCCTCTTGCGACGCAAATTTCACGGTCGAGCAGTAGATGTTGGTCGCCCTCAGTGACGCCTTCTACGTCAGTAGGTGTGTCAGTGCCGACGGAAATAATAATGCTGGCGCGCGGCGGGATGCTCACTTGATCTTCGAGCACACTCAGGGCGTGGTGACTACGACAGCTCTCCGGCGGTATCGCTTGATCTTGTGACAGCGTTATCGATTTCGACTTCAGGTCGATGACAGCGCCATGTTGATTCAGGAAGTCCATGCTGAGAATGACGTCTCGTGAACACTGTTGGAGGACAACGAAGGTGGCAGGGTAAGTCCGGTCATGAACGGTAATTCTTGCCGTGCAGATCCCAGTCGGCGTAATCAGGTGTGCTCCAGCGGTACGAATTTGAGGGCCTTCCCATGCAGTCTTAACTTTCCTCAACTGGGCGGCGATGGGTCCACTCATGACGGAGTAATCGGCTCCTGTGTCTACTAAGGCGGTGACTGCGTGGCCGTCGAGAAGCACGTCGAGGTCGGTGGTTCTTTGTCTTGCGTTACAGTTAGGTCTTGGCGTCGGATCACGGCTGCGTCGTGTTGAACTGAAGTTGGAACGTCGCGTCGTCTTTCATCGGTGTAGTCTTGGCTTCCTGATTTCGTCGGGACAGCGGCGTGTCGTTATGTCGTCGAGGTAGTTTCTTCGGTGTCTTCGTCGGCGGCGGAGGATCTTCATCAGTTCGACGAACAGCAACCGCACCTCCATCGGTTGCTGCTTTTAGTTTTCCGGATATGGGCTCGCTGACCGGCCCCGGGCTGGGCCAGTGTATGGTTGGCGCTGCGGCGACAGGTAGCGGCCTGGTGATGGCGAACGCGACGGTCGTCGAGAGCTCCACTGAGTAGCGGCGAGGTAGTCGGCGATATCGCGGGGGCGTTCACCTTGCTGCGGGCGCGGAGCGTTAACGGCGAAACCTCGCAGTGCCATCTCCCGGTATGGACATCGTCAGTAGACGTGACCCTCTTCTCCGCAGTGGTAGCAGAGTGGGCGGTGGTCAGGAGCGCGCCAAATGTCCGTCTTTCTCGCGTAGGTGCGCTGGGCGACGGGTGGTCGTGCTGGCGGTGGCGGCGGCGGACGACGGAACTGCGACGTGACAGGGCCCTGGCGCGGTCGCGGAGGGGGACCTTGACAGCATGCGACGGCGGCGTAGGTCATCGCTTGCGGCTCAGGCTGGAGCGATTCAGGGGCTACTCCAAGTTGTTGTTGGAGCTCACGCACGGCGTCGGCAATCGAAGCCACTTGAGGCTGTGATGATGGGAACAGCTTTTGTAGCTCCTCCCGCACTACCGTTCGGATAGTCTCGCGCAGGTCGTCAGTGGCCAGTGATTGAACTCCGGCGTAGTTTGTCGAGTTCGTGCGGCGGTCGAATTGCCGGTTTCGCATCTCGAGTGTCTTCTCGATGCTGGTGGCCTCGCAAAGAAACTCGTCGACGGTCTTTGGTGGGCTTCGTACCATTCCGGCAAAAAGTTTCTCCTTCACACCACGCATCAGCAGGCGGACTTTCTTCTCCTCAGGCATTTCTGGGTCGGCGTGGCGGAAGAGACTGCTCATTTCTTCCGTGTAGATCGCGGTCGTCTCATTAGGTAGCTGCACCCGGGTTTCTAATAGCGCTTGGGCTCGTTCTCGGCGTACGACGCTTGCGAATGTCTGCAGGAAGCCGCTTCGGAAAAGTTCCCAGGTCGTTAAGGTGGCTTGTCGGTTCTCGAACCACGTCCTGGCCGCGTCTTCCAATGCGAAGAAGACATATCGCAGTTTGTCGTCGCTGTTCCAGTTGTTAAACGTAGTGACTCTCTCGTACGTCTTAAGCCAGCTTTCTGGGTCCTCGAAAGTTGAACCGCGGAACGTCGGAGGCTCCCTGGGCTGCTGCAGCACGACGGGTGACGCTGGGGCTGCCATTGGGGTGGACTTGGTGGCCATCTTCCTAGTCGTCTCAGGCAAAAGTCCGTGCTCTGGGGGCAGTCCTTGCAGCCTGCGGCTACCTCGCTGGTTCTTGGCGACGTTGGTGTCTTCCGAGTGAGGGCTTGGGTCACGGCTTTGTGGGGGCGTCCGGTACATGAACGCAAAGCACCTCCACCAGATGTCACGTGGTCGTGACGTCAAAGAACACAGTAGCAATACTGTGAAAGCCAAAAACTAGCTTTTATTGGGCGAACCTGTGCCCAAAAAACAGGCTACACTTAAAGCACAACGAGAGCGGCGAACACAGTCGGTGATCGTCGTAAAATCTGATTAGCGGGTCAAGCGCGTCGGCTTTTATAGAGCAGTCGTCGAATGTTCCAGACTAATCGTTCGGACCCGCGTGCCTTTGACAAAGTTCTACACCATTCGCTTCAGGTGATGAAATCAGATAACATAAGGTTCGGCGACAACAGACAGCGGACAGAAGCATCGATAACTTTCCGGAAACTTCGGATACATGCAGGCGCGTCCAACGCTGTGCGATTACATTTGTTAGGCGGCGAAACGTGGTTGCCCGGTAAAGATAAGTACACGTGTCAATACAAAGCCTGCAGCCAATGAAGTCAAGGAATGCACAGGGGTAATTATCTGTGGTCAAAATTGAGACGTAGAAAAATACACGGGAAATTAAAGTGGACAAAAAGATAACTTGCTGCTGGTGTGACCTGAACTCACAACCTTCGCGTTACACAAAGATTGTGGGTTCTGTGTGCGTGTGTGAGTGTGTGCGTGTGTGCATGCGTGTGTGTGTGCGTGCGTGCGTGTGTGTGTGTGTGTGTGTGTGTGCGTGCGTGTGTGCGCGCGCACGCAGTGCATCTGCACTGTCAGTTGAACTTTGCTCCTCGAAGAGGCAAGGTGTGTCGAATGAGCTCCTGAACAACAATTAAATGTGGTGAATGTCGTTTAACCCTTTGAGTGTAAATTTTTTTCCGCCAAATGCAACCCCCTAGGATCAAATGTTTTTATTGGAGATTTAAAATCTTCAGACTGGCCTATGTGGAAAAATATTTACCGCAATTTGACCATGAAGTGGCAAAAATCGTTTTCATAGATGTCCGCACGCCAAGTTTCATCCTTGACGCCAGTGCTCGTTTCTCTTCTGGTGGAACGATTTCACCTCCGACGGGTGTACGTTTCTACCGCTTCCCTTCAAGGTCGCGCTGCGTGCGAAACGTCTCTTGTTTGTGACGGCGCCTCTTCGGATGAGGGGAAATTATTATTGTGTTGTTAACTGTCGTGACAGCAATGTAAACACGAAGGAGTTGATGGCCACAGTGAAATTCTGCCGATCCACAAGAAAATGGTACGAAAAAAGCAGATGACAGGCATGGATTACTGAGGTGTGCCGAACAAAGTAAACAACTGGAAAACGAAGCAACCTCGTTCATTGATCACTCATGAGTGTATGACGGTTTTTATATGTAACCCACATGAATTTCATGATTACTCGGTATATAATTATTTTATTCATGTAAAAACTTTCAGTTGTTTGTCCAGCTCCTGTCCTGTCTTCTTTCTCGTGTTTCGTTTGTGTGTGCACTGCCCAAGAATGGAAACCACTTCAATTGCATGCGCTAGCAGTGGCCGAAGTGCATGCGTGCCAATAAATTGAATATGTGCACAATGCATTGAACATGACCGGAGTTCATTCCTGCATCACCACTGCATCGATCGATCGAGTTACTGGACGATACACGCCCGCGTCCTGGTCGCGCTGGCATTGCTGAAGCAGGAATTATTACTAATACTTTCAACTTCCGTCTCTTGAGCACTTAAAAAATTGCCAAGCTATTTACATTGCTGCCTCTATTCTATATTGTATAGGGGACATACTAGTTAAATTTGTGTGCGCATGTCGTACTTGTGCTATGCAGCGATATGTTTTGTTTATTTCCGCACAGTGTCAACGGAAGTCCGTTGTTACCATCAGAGACAACACGGATTTGTAGCAAACATTTTGTGGGAAACTGCAAAAATGACTTTAGCTAACATGCATAGTACTGCATAGTATGCACCGACGATTTTTCCGGCGCGATGCTCTTTTTTGCTCGGTGTCCCTTACATGGCTAAGCAGACGCTGCCCTTTCACAGCATTGCAGCCATGAAAATAATCATCAAGGGTACCAATCTTCTTAAAGGCAAATAGAAGCACGTACATCATCCTTTGAATGAAACGTCCACGCGCACACACGTAGGCACACACCACGTGGAGTACGAAACGTGCCCAAACATGCGCAGTGCAAGAGGCAATCAAGGCGGTGTGAATGAGAGATGGGAGATGTGTAGTCCTGCTAATTGAATTTTGCGCTACATTCGGTGCTCTCACGCCAGCGCGGCAGCGCCACTCGGTGGTGCCGTTCTTATCCATAGGTAAGCATGCACAGTTTATCCATGAATACAGATAGGCTTCCATAAATACCTATAATAAAAATAAAAAGTAGATACACTGAAATAGATATATTAAGATTTGGCACTTGTGCATAGTCTAGATCACAGAAATTGCTGCGCAACTCACTAGCAGCAGAGAAACCGGTGCGTAAGCCCATAGCATAATCGAACTGTGTATGTTAGCACACACAAGAAAACTCGATGGTTGCGTGCCTGTTAGAAAAATCAAAACGAGTCGGAAACTTGCAGTAATGCTTTGTCCCATCGCCAACGAAAGGCAATCGCTTTTCACGAGTCTCAAGAAAAGAAACGCCCGCATGGTAGCAGGTTCGTATATGGTGGCATTGTTGTGTACACAAGCGCCCGACTGAACAGATGTAATTGCACACCTATGAGCAATAAACAAGCAGGCATCTAGCGGTGACCCTTTGAGAATGACCCTCTACCGCAGCGATGTTCTAGCAGTTGAGCACTCGCTTTGTAAGCGGGAGGTACCGAGTCCAAATCTCGATGCCGCTGGAAACCCGCCGCTCTTCCCCCCCCCCCTCAATGGGTAGCGATGTTCCTTGGCCTGGTGCTCGGCTGCTTGTAGGGTTTCACATCTTGAAAGAAGGCCCAATACAGATTTTTAAAAGAGTATTGCTTGATGCCATTCCAAAACAGTGTGCTATAGATGGTTTTTCGTGCTTTTCTCATTTTTGCGCATACAGGTAAACCTCGACATAACAAACTTCAAATAACAAAATTCTTGATATATCGAAGTATTTAATAAACTTTTTGTAACCTCTTGTTCCTAGAGCACCATTTATTTAGAACCTTAATATAACAAACTATGGCTATGTCCTATTTCAATATAACAAAATTTTACCTCAGCTGCGAAGGGATACCCAGACAATAAATTATAACTTCTGCGGACACAGATGGTCAAGTGGTTGGATTATAAGCAGCTACTTGCGAACGCACCTCTCAAGCGGCCCAAGAGCAACTGTCGAAGTAGAGCACCGTCATGTTTCTTATGAATTCCAAGTGTGATAAGATCTCATCATGCACCTTGTGCTGTATGCTTTGTGTGCGAGTTAAAGCATACTAGGGTGTGATGAGAAGATGGGGGAACAAGCTCTCAGCAATTCAATCATGCATTTGCTGGGGAGGGGGCAGCTAGCTTGTCACGCATTTCCTTTCTTAGTGTTGCCATTGCTTTGCATGGCTGTCAGTGCGGCTAAGTGCATACACTGCCCAGGTACCCTGTTTTAGAGGTAATCTTTTGCATCTGCATAAAGTGGGTGTGTCGAGATGGCGTAGCATGTCTGGCTTCGCTTCATACTGCTGATGTGAAGATGTCATAGTCATGGCAGGAAACCCTATCTTTCGTTGCCAGCTCTCAAATTTAACAAAACCTTTTTTTTTTCATTAAAATTTGCTTTTTCCAATTGCCTGATAAATTGGAAAATCTTGCAGGCCCCTTACGTGTAAGAAAAATTCATTGGCAACTATTCTTATTTTCATAAAAGGGCAAATTTTAATATAGCAAAATTTAGTTATAACCATGCAAATTGGCAATTATATCAACCACGTTATATTGAGGTTAAACTCTATTTTACCCTAATTGAGCTTTACCAAGCTACTCGAAAACCCAGTTTCTCTTCTCCAAATGGGAAATTAGTTTTCCAAAGTAAGGATATTGCTTCTTCCAAAGCTGCCCCAAATCTGCAGGCTACTTCCATTCCTGATAACTAATGTTGGTGCTTTCCTGTGGGTGAACAGAAGTAGTTCGAACTGGTCTGGAATTACTCGAGTGTTCACATTGATCATGATACAGAACGAAGCTCGCATAAACATTTGAAAAATACGTTCAGAGCAGTTAGATAGATCCCATTTTCCAGTTTAATGCTGGGACAAATATGTTGCTGGAATTTTTTTTTTTTTTATGAATAATTAGACAACGCGTTCAGTCCGGAAGTCTGACCGCCGCTGTACTGCATGCTATACGGGTCGACTGCACCACGTGCTTTCATATGCCACGAATAGCAGCCTATCTTCCTTTTTTGTGCGAATAATGCGATTAGTAATAAAACGTTATCAGAACAGTGAATTTTGCAATTGTTCGTGGTTCTTTTTGAAGTGCCGGGTGCTCGGTTTTGCAGCTAAGCTGGTTAGGCCTAGCAGCACCCCCAGCACTTATTTGGCACCTAGCTAACAGCAGTGGGCAGTAATGAGCCTCGTGCATTGTTGATCCGAAAACTTATCATTGGGCATTGCGTGGCATGCCGGTCTAAAATCTTGCCGCTAGTGTATTCATTCCTTAAGAAACTGAATTTTTGCACATTACGAGAGAAGCCAGAGATAGTTGCGTGTAGTGCACTGTCACATGCACGCATCACTGCAGCAAAGTACAATGTGTTTACACCATCTAGACAAAATTTGCCCCAAAGTTTGTTGATTGTACCAGATAGTGCGTTATAGCTGGGTTCGTTAAAAGTGGGATTTATTGCAAGTATGATATAGGCAGACCAAACTAAGAAGAATAGGCGGTAATATCTGAAAGTACTGTATATACTTGTGTAAGGGCTGCACCCCCACTTTGGAGGGCAAAATTTTGGCAAAATAAATGAAAAACATCCCACCAGAAAGCAAAGTTAGTTGCGTTGCTGCTAGATGACACTAGCTGCTTTTTCGTTGACGCCACTCAGGCCGGCGTAACAGCACCAATATTTATTTGTTTGGCGCATCGTCTCGGCTGTGTTTCCAGTCAGATCAGTGTCATTTCACCTGGGAGCCCTGTTTAGGTCAGTGCTGGTCAAGGACCGTAGGCTGGCACCTGCATTCATTTACTGCAGCATTATGTCATTTGCATCTCTGTTACCCTCTGCTTCAGTTTCGGAAACCGTACGAACCTTTAGCGAGCCTTCGTGGGCCTGATTTGTGTATGGGTCGCACCCTGGCAAGATTCTAGAAAAAGATGTGTGGCCCGTGCACGGGTAAATACCGTATGCTCCATGCGGATCTGCTGTTATGGCCATTGACTGTAATACATATGTTTGAATAATTGAGCAGGCGCAGAAATCAGTTGGTGACTGCAAACGAATTCGTTTTTGCCATGTCTTCATGCAATGCTACTTGCTCACCAAAACCGAAACTGCCGATTATGCATAATTTAAAGTTTACCGTATTTTTTTTTTCGCATAACACGGACCAAAATTTATTAAAATTTAGCTGTATAACTGGGGTGCTGTTGTATTCAAATTTCGACTTGCGGCGCGGCTTCGCATCAGCGTGAATTTTGCCTCAAGGGATGGTTTTATAGCAGTATGGCCTGCGCTGTCATAAGCTACCTGTAAGGCAAAATTCTCCGCTATCAATATCGCAGAAAATGAAGAACAGAGCCGCTGGCTGAATATACAATGTTGATGGTTCATACATCCACCCAGGGAGACTGTCCTAAAAAAAAATTTTGCATTGCATGCACTTATTTACATGAGCTGTTCACACAGTTCTTGCTTTTTTTATTCTAATTAAGGGGTAAGGAGGGTTGAGGTGTCGCTTATAAGAATATCTTTCGTTGCAAATACTTTCAAATGTTCGAATATTGAAGTTTAAGCTGAAGCGAATATCGAATAGCATAAAATTTGATTGAATATTAAAAAATATTGAATAATTGTACAAGTCTACTCTATATTAATTGTGAGGGTTACTCGAAAGGGCCATACAATATTATTTTAGCCACCAAGTGTTACACCACATCATGTTCTTTGTATAATCCTGGAGTGAATGCAATGAGGATTACGAAAATTTATGTGGGCAAACGAAGGTTATTCAACTTACAAATGAAAACTAAAGGCAGACAAGAAAAAAAAGAGCCATACCCTTTTTCATTTCACTCGCCTAGCAAGGACTTATGCTGCTAGCAATCAAAATGTGGCTTAGAGTCAGCAGTAGTGGAAGCTATTTTCCCATTGTGGCCTTCCCACGACAACCCACAGCCATACTTCTTGATGGACGTAATTACTAAGTTTACAATCGCCAATTTGCTGCATAATAGAGGAGTGCTGGTAATGACATCTTGCGATGCTTTTTTCAACCACAAACCCTTGAAAACATGTAATTGTTCTTACTGATGGGGAAAAATTCTTTTTTTAATCTTCTAAAGTCGAACCTCAATATAATAATGACAGAATTATAAAATTTAGTTGGTCATGTCTTTAGTTCAATGGAGTATTGCCCTGTATAATGAAAAAAAAAAAAAAGGAAATGCATTATCCAACACAGTATTGGTTATAGTAAGCAAATTTTTGTTTCCACATGCTTTAAAATATATATTCTAGTAGCAAAATTGTATATACTGTCTCCAACGAATTTTTCAAATAACAGATTTTTTGTACCTGCACAATTCCTGCAGCACCTAACCCTAGCACCAATGTATAACAGCAATAACCGAAATTTCAGACATCATGGATGCAATGCCGTAAACAGGGTGCCCATGAGTAGGGTTGCCATCATTTCAACTGGTGTGAAACTGCAGTATTGGTTGCTGACTCCCAACGAAGCAGCGCTGGTGGCCTAAATAGTATGGCCAACGAAGTGGGTGGTGACAAGCCGTCGTAGAAAGCTTGCCACCTAGTATACAATCAAATCTCGATATAACGAATCACGCGGGACTGCCGAAACTCGTTCGTTATTCTGAAAGGTCATTATGGTGAAAGCCCCAAAATTAACCACTTCGCCCATCAACTCATCAGTTCATGTTGTCACCATTTGAACTATCCACGAAAATGTCGCAGTTGGCTCTTGGCCTGTGCTGTTGCTCTTTTCCGTAGATTCCACTGCCACCATAATAAGAGTGACTCATGCAAAGCAGACACTGACGCTGAAAAAACTGCTGACAAAGAGGAAGCTCCATGTCCCCTCCAATGTACAATGTTTCCTGTTGGTTGTTTGTTTTTCATATTCCTTGCCATCGACTCCGCAACTGTCTCACTCTAGACATACACCTGAACTATTTCTGAAGCACAAGTGCACGTAAACGACACCGTCCGGAAAGTGCAAAGTGTGACCGTTTATCATCCCCGTCACTATGGAGGTGACATTTCTTCATGTGTGTAGCTAGTACGGCTGCAGAAAGAAGAAAGGGACACGCCTTCGTTGCTAGGCGACACTTGCCTGGGCAGAGCATGCGTGTGTAAACCCCAGTGTAGTTGCCTCTGCAATAGGTTAAAAAAAAAAAAATTCCCATATTTTTTATTGGTCGCCATCTCAGGTTTTCGGAACCCGCATGCCATCGCGTCCGCTTTCTGTGCCTTGTCATCTGCTAGCCTACTGTTTCGGCTGCCGTGAAGGATACACGGAAATCTAAGAAGCCCCAGATTTCAGAATGTTAGTTCAGAATACTGAGGTGTTGACATGACACGGAAACTGAACAATGATTGTTATTATGAAAATTTGGTGTTCGTAGCGTAGCGGCAACAGCATCGGCGTCGCATGAGAGTTACGTAGACGCTCGCGTTCACACGAGGCATGAGTGGCTGGCACGCTCCGGCATGGGCTAGCGATCCAAAAGGCATTAAAAAGAACGCTACGCTAAGAGACCGAGTGACTGTTTTTCCTCTCCCGCGAGAGCCCGAGACTTTAGCGGCCTACATGGTCGCTCGATGCTACAGGCTACAGCACGGGGTGTATTGTGCCTGCGCGTTGCACAATGGTGGAGCAGAAGTTACCTTTGCCTAGTTTGTAGCTGTTCCTGAGTGGGGTAGGCCAGCACGTTGGCCGTATCCGTATCAGGTGCACAGGCTAGACAACCTTTGTATTGGAATATGGATCCACCTGCAGTCTCCTCTGTGTCTTTCAGCAGAGTGCGCATTTTTATGTTCGCACTTGTAGACCTTATTGGCGATCAAGCGTAAGATGAAACGTACAGGCTAGACTGAATACCATAGTAGTGGAGTACGGATCCGTTTGTGGTCCCCTCCGTGTCCGGCAGGTCTGGCAGTGGTGGGCTCGTTTTTATGTTCGCACTCGTAGACCTTATCGGTGATTGCATGAGAGATGAGATGCATGGTCTCGACTGATGACCGGAGTGGGGAGTACAGGATACACATGCAGCATCCTCCATGTCCAAAGAGTCTGTTGGTGGTGTGCACCTCTTGAACAGCGGCTTGGGTAGGTTGGACCACAGTCAATAAGACAATGTGCAGATTGTCATGTGATAATACTAATCTCATGGTTGCATATTTGTGGCGGTGCATACTGTGTCTATGTAATTTATTGTTGTTCCTGTGCCTTGTATCGACACGGCAAAATGTCAACGGGTCATCAGAATCCACGAGATGACGCCACGAGGCCTGCTGCATAATTTATATTACAGACAGTTAACATCTCTTTTTAGGACTAAAAAGTGTAATGTATATGCTGTTCTTTTTAAAGTAGTATCTACATGTACAGTATGATTCTCATTGCCAACCAAATGGAATGAACAGCATGAGAGGTGAATGGGTCACGTGCCTTCTTTGTCACATCCTCTGCCAAAAATTGTTCGTGCGCAACGCTATGCATGGGAACTGGTTTCTGTAGCAAATAACATATTAAAAATTTCAGTGCTTTCACTGATGCTGATTCATCATTGCGTCTTATAGTAAGCTAATTGGGAATAAAAACAACTAGCATAATTTATGTCGCGGGGTTTATTTAAGTCCGGACCCATAGAGTTTGCTCACCAGTAAGAAGTTTTGTTTGGATATAATGTTATACAATTACTGTTGTCCCTCTGCCATGCCTAACGATGAAAATCTGAAACTAATGTATTTTATTATCATTATTTACAGGCCTTGTCTCTCGTACCTCTAGCAAGTACATGTGGATTTCATTGACGGTTTCCGAGTACAACACCAGTGACACTTTCGCTGCTCGAGCCAGTGTATCAGGTAAGATATAGTGGCTTCTTTATTATTATCTTTTTTTCCACAACAGTTTCTCAGGCACATTGACATTTGATAAGAAACAATAATGAAACATGTACAGTCGAACCTGGATATATCGAACCCTCAGATAACGAATTACTGTGTAGAACAAACAGCTGTAAAATCACCTCGAAAGTTTTTTTATAATCATTTTATATATCGAATTACCTATATATAAAACCTTTTTTGTGATCCCCTTCAAATTCAATATATCCTAGTTTGACTGTATTTAGAAATGTTGCTTGTTACATATGCAGTTGCAGCTTTGATATTGAGTGAAAGAATTTGGGTGCAAGAAAGTGACATGGAATTTTTTTTTTATTTATATACTACAATACTGTTGCTCATTCGTGAGCATGGCAGTTGGCCAATGCAATATATCTCCATGTATATTAGCAGAAAGCAATTAAGCCTAAAACATGATTGCAGAAAATCTAGGCAAAACAGTTAACAGGGAAAAGGGCAAGAAAAAAGGAACTGCGATTATTGAAAAGTGTGAATGTAAAAAATAAACACTTAGTTTAGGAATATAAATTGGGGTATGTTTCCATAGTACAACCACCACCAACATTTTACTTTAAAAGGAAAAATTTAAACTTGTGTACCTAATCCATTAAACAATAGTAATAAGAGGCGGAATGATAACACCATTGACATTTAAAGAGCTGTGCATTTCATTATGCGATAGTATGAATAAGCATATTCATAATGCATAACATGCAAAAATATAGTGGCAGAAACTAGATTTGCAAAAGAAAATCTAGACAAGCAATTTCAGTTGCCGACCAAAAATTCAGACTCAACAGGGACTGCCAAAAAGTCCAAATAATCTGGAGTCCAAAATACCAGATTCGCCAGAATATAAGCAAGTTTATTCCACAAGTGACAAAAAAAACAAAGAGGTGTGCCGAAATGTGGGACCGTCACTTTCAGGGATGACTTCAGTTTTTTGCATCATTAGCGTAGTAGCAGCAGCCAACAGCTATGGTGTCACCATGTCACTTTTTCATGGTCACCTAGTCGGCCATTGAGTTCTGTTGATTCTTTGAAAGCCCTTTTGAGAGCACTGCCGTAGCACATGCAAAACATGCTGGCCTGCCGTTACCTCTTATTCTTCACGTTTTGCAGCACAACTTTGAGACATGGACAATGTAATAACTTGGAAACTGTTGACTATGATGTTTTCAATGTGATGCGCAACTTGCCATTTGAGTTTATACAATTATGCAAGTAATTATAAATTTAGGCAGTTAATTTTACTTATTAGCAAATAATGATGACAAGAAGGATTTACTATGTGTAAGGTGACTGCTAACAAAACACCCTTGGTCCCATTATCACATCGTGTAGTCTTTTAAATAGCTTCGCCCACATTAACTGGGACACACGGTGTGCTCTACAAGGTGTTTAAAGGGCCCCTGAAACGGTTCGGATAAACTTTGTAGACATCTAGGGTACAGCTAAAGTTATTCATTCACACCACAATTTGTGTGAAGCGTCTCGTATTAAGAGAGCTACGGATGATTACAGGTTACCCTCCTCCGTAGCTACGCATTTTCTCTTCAACTCTTTTGCCGAGTGATCGGGGCAAAGCTCGGCCTTCACTGGCTCTGCGTCATGATGGCACGTCATGTCATCTACTTCTGGTTCTCTAGGACCGAGCGCGTGAAGCCTCCTGTGAAGGCACCTCTTGGTACAGAGCTTAATCAGCCAAACAAAGAGCTAATATTGCTGTAGCCAAGTGGAAAACATATTAAACATTTACAAAAACAGCATGTTAACGATGGTGCTCCTGCGAAAAATTTACACCAGCAGCAAAGAAGAATACATTTCGTTACTGCTACTGTGTTTGGTTAAACTCTATGCCACCAAGTGGCTGCACCGTGCAGATCATTCACGTTTGCGCTTCTGCTTATCCCGTGAAACGGCAAGCTCAAGTGGCCAGGTACTGTCCCCTCGCTTGCATTTACCCGAATACCAGACTTGAGAAATGCTATTGCGGTAGTAATCCTCCGGTGTAAAGTGGTGACCACAAACGCGCAAATCCTGGCGCCGATCGGATACCGATAGTTCAATGCACTGCAGCAACCCTGCTCGTCTGCTGCCTTGCAGAGGGACATGATGTCGCAGCTTGACATATTGCCAGTTGCTACATTTGCAGCCCACAACGCAACAAAGCCGATTAGTGGTGCTCACAAAAAGCCAGACCGACCATGGCCGTGGAGCTCTCGTCAAGATGGAGCATGTTGTAACACAAGCAGGCGACACTTGCTGTGTGCTGGAAGTGCTTAAGAGTACTGAGAAATTGTTCTTCTGCATTCTCTTTCTGCTACTTTCTTTCTATAGAAACAATATAACTAACATTCCAACTATTACGAACAATTGTTCACCATTAAGTTGCGAAGATTATTGATGACGCGCCCTGGGCAGCCAATTGGATAGCTCGCCCTACTGACGTCATTAGTGCAATTTACATCAAATGGGTAGGGGCTGCTGAAAATTCAGCCGAGCAGAGTGCTGTGATCGGCAGTGATGTACATTTCAAAAACCGTATAATAAATTACACGCTTTACGCAGAGCACTTAAATGTGTCAATTAATGATCAGAAGGACCTACTCTAACGACTCAGTATGTTTGTACAAAATCGTCAAAATCGTTTCAGGGTCCCTTTAAGAAATGTAGTATTTCAAATGTCATAGACAGCATATATATGAGATGCCGTGAGCTGTTGATGGTAATAAGAAGGCCTCCGACACAGGCAGTGAGTGATGCCTCATCTGCTCTAGCTCGCAGAATAAATTTTGTTTTTCCAAGTGAGAATTATTCTTTATTATACGCCACTCAGTATTACCATGAAAAACGGGTTAGTGAACAATCAAAAGCACATCATTTTGAATTCCTTGAAGTACGAAAATCAGAGTATGTGTTGCAGCCAAGGTCACCGTGGTCAACGGATTGACCATCTGGACCAACGGCCAAAAGTTGGTGGCTCTTGACATCGGCCTCAGACGTACACCCAGGAACAAAAGTATATGCATTACAGGATCACCGAAAAAACAGAATTCCTTCGTAATTACCTTACATAAATGCAAACTGACAAGTACAGTAGAAAATTCGTGTGCCGAGTTTGGAATGCTGTCTTTAATTTTAAGTAGCGCTCACAGACAGAGGAGAAAATTAGCTTTATCGCACAATCCCTGGTCCATATACTCTTGCTCGTGGGTGTACCTTTCGCTGGATATTTGTCTTTGCGACTTTGCGGCAGCCCATCATTGGAGCCGACTTTCTTTGGCACTACAAGCTCGTTGTAAACATGCGGCACGACCTTATCTTGGACTCCTGAGACGAGCTTAACCGTCCAAGGTGTTTCCTGTTGCGCTCCACTACTCCGGCTTCTCCCGGCGCTCATAGCAGTTCCTGACCCTTGGTGAGCCGTCCTTGCTTAGTTTCCGGACGTCTTACGACCCCTCTCCTCTCAGTCCTCGGTTGCTCACAGCGTGACACATCGTATTGTCACAACTGACCCTCCCGTATTTGCTCGAGCTCGTCGCCTCGCACCAGGTTGTCTGCTTGACCTTGGCTTCATTCGTCCCTCCTCCAGTCCTTGGGCCTTGCCACTCCATATGGGGCCCAAAAAGACCGGTGACTGATGCCCCTGCCAGTCACCGGGACAGTGGCCTTGTTCCACTGTCTTCACAGTGGAATGCCTCACATTCAGGATTTTACATCAGCACTGCACAGCTGTACCGCTTTTAGCAAGGTCGACCTGGTGAAAGCCTACCACCAGATTCCTGTGGAACCCTCAGATATTCCGAAGACCGCCATTGTAACACCGTTCGGCCTGTTCAAATATCTGCCCATGCCTTTCGGTCTTCATAATGCAGCCCAGACCTTTCAGCGTTTCGTTGACCAGGTTATTATGTGGCTTGATGTGCTACTTTACCTAACTGGACGACATCCATGTCTACAGCACCACCGCTGAACCTTGTAAGCTCCACTAACATCAAGTGCTCGCAAGACTCGCCAAGTGTGGTCTTGTATTAATGGTCTGAAGAGCGGAAAGACTATGGAAAGAAGAATGGAAAGAAGAAGATTATGGAAAGAAGAATGATAGGTGTAACATTAAGGGATAAGAAAAGAGCAGATTGGGTGAGGGAACAAACGCGCGTTAATGACATTTTAGTTGAAATCAAGAAAAAGAAATGGGCATGGGCAGGACATGTAATGAGGAGGGAAGATAAACGATGGTCATTAAGGGTTACGGACTGGATTCCGAGGGAAGGGAAGCGTAGCAGGGGGCGACAGAAAGTTAGGTGGGCAGATGAGATTAGGAAGTTTGGCCACAATTAATACATGACCGGGGCAGTTGGAGAAGTATGGGAGAGGCCTTTGCCCTGCATTGGGCGTAACCAGGCTGATGATGAAGAGCGTGTTCAGCATTATGGAGTTGGATTTCCTCTCGGCCATCGCGTCAATGCATATAGGATTCGTCTACTGCGACTCGCGTCACAGCCATCCATGAGTTTCCTCAGCCATTCACCACCAGGCAACTGCGTGAATTTCTTTGCCTCACCAACTATTACCACCGCGTCATTCCTTGCTGCACCAATATACTGCAGCCTGTCCACAAGCTTCTCTCGGGCCTCAAGACACCCAATATTCCCATGGCCTGGAACACCGCTGATCATACGTTTAGAGGCATCACAGAAGCCATTGCCAGCGCGACGCTACTCGTTCACCAGAATTGCGATGCCCCAACATCTGTCATGGTTGACTCATTGGGCACCGCTGTCGGCGCAGTCTTGCAGCAGCTTGTTGCTGGTGCTTGGCAGCCCATCACTTTCTTTTCCAAGAAGCTTGTGACCCCTGAGCGCCGCTACAGCACGTTCGGCCGCCTACATTTCTGAATACACCAGCGACATTCGTCATGCCAGTGGAAAATCCGACGCTGTTGCCGACGCACTTTCTCGTGCCGCTATCCATGCAACAGACCACGGCTGACTGGTCATCAAATTCATGGTCATGGCTGCCACCCAGAGTGTCGACGCCAAGCTCCACCTGCTTCACACGAGTGTTACCTCTCCGGTGTTTGAAGATATCTTGCTTCCTCACTGCGAAGTACCCCTCGTTTGTGATACGTCAACTGGACGTATTCATCCTTACGTGCCTCGCCCGTACCGCCGAACCGTCTTTGATGCGCTCCATTCTTTGACTCATCCTGGCATTTGCGCACACAGCGACTTGTCACTTCTCGTTATATGCAGCCCAGTATCAACGTAGTCGTTCGTCGCTGGTCATGCACGCGCCTCAACTGCTAATGGTCTAAAGTGCACTGCCACACTGTGACTCATCATGGCACATTCCCATCCCCAGACACCCACTTCAGCCATCTGCACGTCGATATCGTTGGCCCCCTTCCTCCATGTGGGAACCATCGCTACCTATTAACCTGCATTGACAGGTTTACTAGATGGCCTGAAGCGATGCTTGTCCAGGACATAACGGCGGAGTCGATAGCTTGTGTACTCATCACACTCTGGATTAGCCGCTACAGCGTCCCTTCCACCATTATGTCTCACCGTGGTCACCAATTCGACTCAACATTGTTCACCAATCTGTCTCGGCTACTTGGCATCAATCACATCAAGACTACCTCTTACCACCCAATATCCAATGGGATCATAGAACGTTTTCACCGCCAACTGAAGGCTTCACTCATGGCTTTGAATGTTCCTTTATTATGTATCTTTGTTATGTTTGGCATCCGCACTGCTCTTCGCAGTGACTCTTCCACCAGCACCTCCGAGCTTATGTGTGGCATTACTCTACGAGCCCCTGGCGACTCGTAGAGGGGTACAGGTGCGGTACGGTGGTCAGCAGGTGTTGTGTCCCCATCATAGCTGCTGATGTTTCCGACTACGCCTACTGTTTACACAGCGCTCTGCATGTTGTCGTTCTCCCCAACGACGTTCTTCCCGGTGTGTATATGTCAACCCTGGCCTTGAAAACTCCACACACGTCTTTGTGTGCCACAACGTGGCGCGTCCTCCCTTACGCAGCAGGACATGACAGTATCCTGCATAAGAGATCACGGCATTTTAGTTGGCCGAAACATAAACTTTGGTGGAAACTACTGCAGCATGCCACCATTCTGCGAAGGTCTTGGAACATCGTGGTCTCGGCATTACGAGTGCACGTCAGCCCACAATAGCTGCTGAAATGTTATCCGTGTCACTTCAGACGAAAAAGAGATGACTCTTCTAAATGTAAAACGTCACCATGAACCGATATCAGCAAGCAGCAATGCGTTATCGAAGCATTGCCGAACTGTGATCTCCTGATAATGGCGTAATAACTGCCGATCCTCTTGCAACATTGCGTGGCGGCAGCGTGTAGACTCTGCCGGCGGGATGATCGACAGCAATGACAGGAACGCTTTAGCGACCATTGTTTAGGCTGTACAGGCTGTACACCTCCTCCTACTCCTTGGAGGTTTGCCTAAAAGCAAGGAACCTTCTACATGGCTTCCGAAATCTGTGCACAGCAGTCACTCGCTCATTTTGAAAGCTCTGTCATCGTCATGGTTTGACTAGAGTCTGGCACATTCTGTTGTGCACCCAGTTCTGTCGCACTGCCATGCTTTCGTACTTTGCATACACCCTTTTTTACCATGACCGGATTCGAAACATTTATTGAAACAGTACGTCAATTTAAATAATGTTCATTATATCTGGAAGCAGTTTCAATAGGCAGGGTCAGAAAATCATAAATGCACTGAAGTGTGGTCGTTATAACCCATAGATAACTATATTTGGGATCATTATTAGTAGGTTCGACTGTGGTAGCTTTCAAATCTGATATAAAATTCAGTTAAGGAAGAAAGAGTGGAATACCTAATAGAATATTGAAAAATTTAAGTAACTTAATACTCACAAATTTTGTACTATTAACTAGCTGCGGCACATGTTTGGGAATCTACTCTCATTGTAGTGTGAGAATTTATCAGCTGTCAATAAATTAGCACCTAAGATTCAGCATCTATGGTATGGTCTGTTCTCATTAAAGGGAACATGAAATTAATGTGCCAACTTTGATTACAGCTCAGTCCTTATACGAAAGCCAGGATGGTTTTTTTATCGATAATGTCTACCTATTGTTTTATTTACAGAAATCTTCTTTCTCTCAGAAGTTGATCAAATGGTAAAGTTATGCTGTCTTGAAGGCTGTTCAGATGTCCAAAAAAGTTCTCTGTGCTGCACTTTATTGCAGTCTTCCATTTCTTGGAAAGTTTTGCTTTTTCCTCTAAAACACCAGATGGCTTCTGTTTGTTATTGTGGGGTCACAAACATGCTCTTGGAACAAAGGAATGAAAACACAGTGCAAACAAACAAAAGTGAATTTATTGCACCTTTCACACACCAATGCCCACCAGCTGAATTTCTACTAATAGAACATGCTGATGGGCACTGATGAATCGAGAAAGTCCTACTCATTGCGACAGGATATTGAGTGAATATGTTTGACCCTATGCAAGACACCAATGCCTAATTGTTTGCATGTACAGTCACGCGAATGCTGGGGTGTTTAAACAATTGTATTCGTCCATCCCGCTGCCCCATTCCAAGCCCTTTCACAGGACGGTCCCTCAAAGCATGTTGGCATGCATGCGAAACATCCACACACACAGCCAACCCCAAGCCAAAGAGGAAGAGACTAATACTTCCTTTTGCTCCTGAATAACCCTACCGCTAGGCGGCATTAGCAGTGCAGCTCTTGCACCATCTCTCGTTCTATCGTGCTACTACACTGACTGTGGCAATGCTTAGCTATGTGGATAAGGCGAAATACAGGAGATGCCAAAGCCATTCGGGGAAAACAGTATAAGGTAGTGCAAGAGAGTCGTCCTCACATGATCTGTTTGCTCATTGAGGCCAGTTGATACAACTAGTGGACAGTGCATCTGGTGATATAGTGTCACCGCACCTTGGGGCTCGACTGTGGGTTGCACTGACTGCAAAAACCTGTTTCCCTTTCAATCTCAGTTTCTGTGTGAAAAATCTGAAGGGTGTTGGACTCGGTATTTCTTGTGGACAATATGTGCTTCACCAGCAAGCATGCAGCTATGGAATGCCATCCTCGCTTCATTGTCTTTTTGATACTGAAGAGCTTGTGACAAAACAAGTGTATCCTCAAGATAATTTGCAGCGCATATGTGATGCTTCCTCGTCTGTTTGATGATGCAGAGCTGACAAGCAAAACAGGTTCTGGGACCCCAAACTGCAGTGGGTCATTGGCTATGTTTCATCTCGAAACAGCAAAGCCATTCTTTGTGTGCTTTCCACAAAGCAATTTCTTCACCAGCGCCCACCTGGACAATGACAGGGCCTGGTGTCGGCCATTGACGGGCAGACGAAGAACTTTCGAAGCATTCTCTGGAAGCGGTAGCGACTGTCGCGGACAGAAAATCGCTACAAGCTGACCATTATGGAGAGCCCACTAATTTCTGCAAAGAGACAATACGAACGACTTCCATGGAAACAGCGTCAACCCCGATTTCACATGCAATTGCCTCTTCATTGCATCAAGGGCAGTTCAGAGGATGGACATCAGAGGTGGAGTCTGGCAGGCTGGTGCAACACCAGGGGTGGGATTTTGCTGACAGTGTGACAATTCCAATTCACCAGAAGGACATTGAATTCTCTTATCGAGCAAAAGAGGGAAACTGACTGCTTAAAAACACAGCTTCAGTGTTGTGGAGGGTGTTTTGAGAGTCATGGAGCCCTTCTTGTGAACCTCAAAATGTATATTTGTACATAAACCTTTATTTTATCATCGCTCTGACGTTGTTCTGGACTTCCCTTTTGCTGAACACCTGGCATGGCACCAGTCATAGAACCTTCATGGCCGCTCGGGTCCTTCACAACAAGGGCTACTGCAAGTTCGTGTGACATACCCCACTCTCTCTGCGACCACTCTGCCACCACTCTGCCACCACTCTGCCACCTGTGGGAATGTGTTCAGCCAATAGTCCACGTACTAACCACATGACATTTCTGCTCCTGTTGTACACATCCAAAGTTAGTCTTTTTGCTTGAAACTATTTTAAAAGATTGGTCCTTGTCCACATACGGCCTCCGGAATGGGAAGTCTTGATAACTACAGGAAGCAGGAGATGTGCTCATAGTTGAATAGCAACTGTAGTTGCATAAGAAACGACCCATTTGGACATACATAGTGTTAGGCTGCTGAGCACGGGATCGAATCCCGGCCACGGCGGCCGCATTTCGATGGGGGCGAAATGCGAAAATACCCGTGTACTTAGATTTAGGTGCACGTTAAAGAACCCCAGGTGGTCGAAATTTCCGGAGTCCTCCACTACGGCGTGCCTCATAATCAGAAAGTGGTTTTGGCACGTAAAACCCCATAATTTAATTTTTTTAATTTGGACATACAAGTGGACTCAGAAAACACATCCTGTGGGTTGCTTTTGTTAGTTGTGTATTTTTGGAACCGCCAACCTACAGGAGCTTTATTTCACAACAGGCTTGACTGGCTCTTTGTGACCAGAGGTATTGTGTAGGTTGCCGATCAATTATTAGGACTTTCCTACAGCACTGCAACTCGATTACACTGCGCTAGCATCAAAATTTTGGAATCAAATGACTCCCAGCAAGTCAAGAATTAGATTATATCGCCGGGTTTGCCGTTTGACAGTGCTGAGCGGGGATAATTAACTGAAGATGATGCCAGCTGTTCACTAGTGAGCTTTGGTTTGGAGTCCAAGTCGTTTTATTCCTCCAAAGTGTATTTCCAAAAGTCCGCCGCATGTCCAACATGTGGACCTGGCATTTTCAACTAGTTTCTAAGAGTTGAGGTTTCGCTTCTCTTGTAAAATCCCGGCAAGGGGCGCTGCCGGTGTCACTTCGCAGTTATCGAAAGTCGCTGCCATGGCGTCATCACGCGTGGCTGCGCCGTGAGAAAAGAGTCATGCTCGAAACTATGCTGCATGCTCACTTCAATTTAGCGATGAGGACTAGAGTTATGATTCCGAAGATGACGGGAAAGCTGATTCAAACTCTGACGGCGACGATGTTTTGAGTCAGCATGTGGACATCCACAGCTGTTCACCAGCGAGTTTCCTTCACATCCTTGAGTGGTCTCCTTCCTTGTGTGCGCTTATCTGCCGATCTTGTTACCCGACCTGAGAGCCCTACTGATTATCTTCAGGGTGCATACTTCACTTGGCTATGACGTGCTACTATCTGCAGCCAAGAAACTTCAGTTCACGTCAAGAAGGCCACCCGTAGCACATCTCGGCCCAGCACTACGGATCAGCGCAGGACAGTTTACAACGGCGTGCGATTTCTTTCTACTGTTCTTCTCTCGAGAGGTGATAAAGACAATCTGCAAAAATGCAAACAGGTATGCTTGGATGCATAATCTTGTAGTTGCCCAGCTATACTGAGAGCGATTGTTTGTGGAAGAGGTGCATGACTCTAGACGAACTGGTGACGTACGTTCCTTGGACTTCTCATCGGACCATCCTCACAAGGTGCCGAAAAGGCGGAACTGCAAAATGTGCTATGAGGACGGCAAAGTTTTGAACAAAAACAAGATGTTTTGTGGGAAAAGTGTAGAATGCTTCACAAAATCGAGGAACTGCTTCATTGCATGGCATGAGCGATGAACTGGTCTTGGTTTCTTTTTTGTATCCAAATAATGGCAGTGTACTGAGCATTTATTTTTTCAGACACTATTCCTGAGTTATTTAGCTTTGAAATGTATATTCTGCATTTCCTTTGATATTAATTTTCTTGTAGATTTCATGTTTTTTATTGTTATTTTTATCAACTGGCAGCAACAATGGCACTTCCTAGAATTTTCATATTCTACCTAATAAATTTTTTTGTTTTGCAGCGTATGTTTTTGGAAAGAGCATTTCATTATGCACAATATGCTATGCTGCAATGTGTGCTGGAATATTATTTATGGTAAATAATTTTTTTCCGAGACCTATAAGAAACTACCATTTTCTCGAGGTAACGAAAGCGTTAAACCACACTATAATGAATGTCGCTTCAACTGAACTCCCGCTTTAATAAAGTATTTTTTATTCCTCTTGAGAGGTACAAGAGTTGATGCATAAAAGTTGTCGCCACAACGAACACTTTTTTCTGTGGTGTTCCGCTTCAGTTAAATTTTTCACTCTTTCCCTCAGTTTTGCTACAGAGGTATTTGACTATTGTTTCCAAAGGAAATATGAAATGAAAGATGAAAAGACAAATTTGCTGCCACTGGGAGCAGAACCCCGAACATGTTTGTAGGTCCAGTACTTACTCTCAAATGACATTTGGAGAAGCTAGCCGTTGATTTTTCATGAAGTTTAGATCTTTTGTTGTGTTGTTTACAAGGGATGTTTATTAGCATGTATTTTTACAGTGTTAACAGTGAGATTAGATAAATTTGTTATCATTGTTTCTCATTTGAACTAGGTAGTTTTACAACTCTTTCTGCACACATTCATTTTTTTCAGTTTTAAGTGGTGCTTTTAGAAAAAAATATCTTGCTTTCTTTATCTTACTTCCATTTTATTGTTTCGGGAAATAGCTGAAGGAGGCCACTATCGTGATGAGGCACTTAATGTGCACATTACTGAAGCAAGCAAGGACTCTGTCTATCTCCTCGAAGTGAAACCAGAGAAGCAGATCCTCCTGTCTGTAAAGGCATCACTCCAGAGCAGTGCTTCAGTTGAGGTGAGCTTTGTCAGCAAATTTTTCGAAGCATTGCAATATGAGATGACGCCTGTTTCATTATGTGCGTGCTTGCTTTGCTGTGAATACCCAATTGTGCGATAAGTTTGATCATGCGGCATCGGCACATTGGCTTGCCTACTGCGGTGCAACCAGCCAAGCCACTGAATAAAAAATGCATGCATGTCCAGTATGTGTCATTTAAAGTTGCTGCTGCTGTGTTTTGCCGCCGGTAGATTCTTTGGACATGAAGGGGGCCACATGTGGACCTCTACTACTGTACTGTGGCCTTCAGTTTAGCCTGTTCCTCTCATCTCGCGCTCTATTGTTGATAAGGTCTACAAGTGCAAACATTTTTAGAGCGAGCTTCTCATGACAGCTTGTCACCAGCTGCTCTGCCAGTCATACTGCTTAAACTTCTAGGCCTAACACCGTTTCATCAAGAGTCAGCAACGAACGTTATGGTTTCATGTCGGTCAACGTGATAGCTACTTTGTTAATGGCCATTGTGTTTGCGGCATGCTGCACGTGGTTCATGCCTGGAATGTTGTGTGGTGTCCAAAATTTCAGTTATTACCGTATTTACTTGCATAATGATTGCATTCGCATAATGATCGCACCCCTGAATTTTGTCGTCAAAATTCAATTTTTTTCCTTTCCCGTGTAATGATCGTACCCCGAACTTGCCACAGTGATATGTCGTGTGCCAAGTCTAGCTAATGATGATCGCGCTTACCATCTGTCGAATGCTATCAAACGACTCTTAAGACATACCAAGCGGTCTGCACGCACCGAACATTCTTAAGCAGATGCCCCATTTCATTCCTTTCATCACTTTCTGCGCTTCCATGAAAAAGAAGCTACAACCAAACTTGCCTTGGCTTTATTATTTGTAGGCTTTATAATGGTTGTGGTCTACAAAAACAACAAAAAAGGTGCCTTTCGATTCTTCTCGTTTGCACTCATGGGCACGCACCAAATCGCGAGCGGCAACGATAGTAGCCACGTTTACACTGATACATTAGAAGTGTGCCATATTCATATGCCGATGCTTGTAACACAGCTAAGGTATTCGCCCACCCATAGGGTAAGCGTGCCGTATTAAGATAGTAGTGAAGACAAATGGCCGCAGTTTCCGCAGCATGCCCGCCGTGGTTTTCCGTCACTGGCAGCTAAGCGCGCCCATCTCTGTTCTGTCCTCTCAAAATGGTCATGGCTACGTCATTGCCGCAAACTTGCTGATAGTAACAATATTATTCATTACTGATACGCAAGAAACTGTTTCAATGTGCGTAATGTACTCGCGAGAAGTGAAAAAAATTGCATTCGGCTTGCTTTGCCAGCTACCATTTTTGTTTTGGTGTCCCACACTGTTACAGCGGCAGCTGCCTATTTGTTGACACTTTGTCATCCCACAGCAAACGTGGGATAAAAAAAATTGTTTTCTTTTCGCTGGAAATTTAACCCTCATAATGATCACACCCCTGAATTTGTGTCAATTTTTTTTTTACAAAAAAGTGCGATCATTATGTGAGTAAATACGGTATTATTCTTGTGATAGGGGTAAGTGGCTGTGCCTCAGGCAAGTCTGATTAATCTTGCGAGTTCGAAAAATCAGGCCTCCAAAATTTTTGTTGTGGCTTCAGATTGTATGTTTTCCCAATTAGTGCATTTTCCGTTGCTGTTCTTTCCATAAAGTGTCAACGAGCTTCTACTCAGTACGGAATGTTCAAAAAATAAAATAGTTCATATTCAATTTGCAAATAAAATCTTTTCAAATGTTCACAATTCAATTTGATTTAGGGATATTTGAATATTCATACACCTCTACAAAAAGGAGCACAGCCTGTCTCAAGCTTCTATTTATCTGTTACATGTTAATAGCTTCCCTGTAAATATGTTACGTCCTTAAAACACTGTATTCACAAAAGTCGAAATACCTTGTTCTGTAGGGGACAAAAGTTGATAAATTACTGCGTTCACAAAAAGCTATCTAATTAGTGTCTTTGTGAAAAGTCACAAAATTAAAATACAATATACATACCCCACAATGGGCACATGTGCAAAGGCTGTGCCTTTCTGTGCCGTATGCGTCTCCTATATGAGCAACACTGCACCTCTCTGGTTAGATTTGCTTGTCATGTCTAATTTAATGATGCCTTTGAAATCTTGTGCAGCTTAACCCTTTCAGTGTCACGGATGTACCGGTACATTTCTGTCATTTTGGTCCCGCCATGTCACTGATGTACCCGTATGTTCTTCAGTAGTGAGGACTATAATAAGAATGCAGTTGCTATGACCCATGTCATTTTTTCCCTTCTGAATAACCAAAAATAAACTGTTGTGCTCAATTTATAATATCTGAGAAAAAAAAAGAAAAAACCAACACTGGCGATTTGTCCCCTCTGAAAAAAACCAAACACAGTTTAATGAGGCCTTCCAAGGCAAATTATGCATGCTGTTTTTGTTCATTGTTTGCTTTCTATAGGACTTGATGATGCGTCAGTAGCAGGGAAAGCGCCAGGATCATAGCATTTCATATTTTAAGTAGCTCTAAAAATCAATTCTTGTGCTGACCACAGTGTCCCATACCGATGATTTTCAGCAGCGAATATGAGGCAGAATATGATGATGGTTGCAGTGTGGGTTTGTTGGTTAATTCTATAGAATTGTGATGAAATGTACAACAGGGGGATGGGCGCAGGAAGTAACAACAGACCCACAGTGCTTAACTTTCAGCAACAAAAATTTATTTCTGGACCAGCTGTACTTACCCTTACATTAATCATGTGCTTCACAAAACCACTTGGCACTTTTCCACTATGTTGTGGCAAAAGTTTCATCAGGAAAACAGGTAGGTGCTTAAACGAGTGACTGAGAGAACATAGCAACAAGTTTAAATGGACACTATTTTTATCTTATCTTTATTTACAAAATTTTCAAACCACTTATGGGTGGCCCAAGCAGGAGTAGGTACAATTAAAAGAAATGTTTAACACGTGAAATTATGTGCAGGAAATGTTGAATACATAACGCCAAGATCATACTACAAAAGGACACTTGAGGAATGCTTTAAACGAACAGTGCATCTCAGAGAAAAAGAAAGTTTTTCCACAAAGAAAAAAATGCTAGCAAAGACAAGCAATGACCACATTAGCACCCAATGTGCAAAAATAAGTTTTTCGATAGATGCGAGTACATTTCTGTTAAGAATAAATATGTCAGGAGTTAAATTATTATAAATAGTATATGCTAAATAGAAACAATAAGTTATTTGGACTGATAGTATTCCTTAAAATTTCTGTCTTCATTAATTTCATGGTTATAGATGAATTGTTAAAGCATGTGAAAATCAGTTCCATTTTTTTCTTTTAAATTTTGCATCAAACCCCAGCGCTGTTACCTCAGTGTGATGTCCTAGATTTCAAAGTATTTTTTCGTAATTTGGCAGCTGTGGCTCAGTAAAAGTTTTCAAAACTTGCCAAGTTCAGACTTTGACATTTCTTTAAATGTAGTCCATCTTTACCAATCAATAATTCAGGAGGCCCGAGCTGATGAAGGAACTTCATGGCAATGTCGCCAGCATTCTTTCGTTTCTTTGTCTATTTTGGCTTACTGAGCCGCGTCTCGGCGTAAGAGTGGCTCATTGGTATTGTAGAAAGGTAATTTGCTAACACAGTTCAACTTATTTTTTTCTCTTCAGTGTCCCTTTAACAAGGTTCCACCGGATGGCTTTCTTGCATTACACTGCCAAATATGGGGCTGCTCCCTCTGGTTCGAAGATGCACTGATTTTGGGTAGAAGCAATTATGAGATCATAAGGTTAATTATAGAAGCACAACATATCTGCTCTTATAGCTGACCAGGGTATCAGCAAATCATCCATGTCAGTGTTTTTTAACCCCTTGATCTGAAATTTTTTTTTCCGGCTGCTTAATACCCCACCAGTTCTTCTTTTTTTTTCCCCGAGTTGGTAAAGTCAACATTTCATGCTTCATAGCAGCGAATTTTACGACGTTCCTCTTTCCATCGTATGCTTTCTTCACAGTGTGATAATGCACTGGTCCACCGAGCTACTATCACTCCATAACGAAAAAAAAGAGGGAAAAGATATGGTTATTAAGCTAAGGGAACAGTGTACCATCATGAGTCGCACTGCGCTAAGGGCTAAGCGTCTTCATGCTGCTCGGTGGGTTAGCATATTTTAACACCCTGAAGAAAGCATACAGGAGAAAGCACGAGAAAATGCACGTTGCTGGAATGGTGGAACGCTCTCCACTTTTTTCTTGAGAGCATCACTGCAGCCACGGCTCGCACATTGCAACTCCTATTGAGCACAATGGTACATTAAAATTTGTGTTTGGTTGTGCTTGCAGGTGGTGTCGGACTTTTACAAAAATGGTCCAGTGCTTCAGAAGTTTTCTGCGGGAACTGAAGGCTACCCTGTAGCATCCCTCAATAACCGGCTGATGCTCAGAGCCCAAGGCTTTATGAAGGGGGATACCTTCATGTTCAATTTTACTGGTGTTGAGCCAGGTATGCCAGTGCTGTTAAGTTTGATTTTCTGCTGAGTATGTGGTATCTGCTGAACTGTGTGCTTTGAATTTGCACATCACTGTGCTATGAGCTATTTGGTATCTGAAAGTGTGGCAACTTGGCAGACGTACCTTACTGCATATTTAATTTTATTAATGCAATTAGCATTCCTTGCCTATTTAATCATTTTGAGTATCTTATGCAGACCCAATTGCCTCGAGTTGTTTACCAGCTTGGGCCACTAAGTAGTATGTGTCCATAAAAATTATGCTGTTGTGGTCATTGCAGCATCATCCCTCCAACTTCATTTCCGACGCTTACCATCTCATTGTCACCACGACTTTCATGCCGACCCAGTGAACCAAGTTGTCTAATTTCTTGGTCCACTAGGTATGTGCTCGTGTTTGTGATGCTGTCATAGTAGTTGCATTGCCGTCATTCCAGTTTCGTCATCTGACTCTCTTCATGACGTCATTGTCATCGTACAACTGTTGTACACTCGTCTTGCCATCATCGTGAGGCCATTGTGGTCATTCTGTGGTCGTCACTCCAGCTTCTTCATCTGACTGTTATCATGCCGTTGTCATTACACCTTTTATACTTGCCAAGTGAACTGACTTGCCTAATAGCTTGGGCCACTAGGTATATGCACGGGGTTGTGATGCTGGCCTGGTTGCTGAATTATTGTCATTCCAGCTTCGTCTTCTCACTCTTGTCATTCTCTTGTTGCAACGCCATCATTGTCACCGAGTTATCATGCATTCGTTGTCATACCATCGTTGTGATGTCATCGTGGTCATTCTGTGGTTGCCATTCCAGCTTCATCATATGACTGTCATCATGCCATATTCGTTGCGCCTTTTACATTGACCCAGTGAACCAACTTGCCTAATAGCTAAGGCCACTACGTACGTGCACGTGGTTGTGATGCTGTTATGACCGCTGCATCATTGTCATTCCAGCTTCGTCATCTGACTCGTCATGCTGTCATCGTCACGCCTTTCATGCCGATCTAGTTAACGAAGTTGTCTTATAGTTTGGGCCATTAAGTGTTTGCTCGTGGTTCTGGGGCCATCATGGTCGTTCCATCGCTGTCGTTCCAACTTTGTCATCCGACTCGTCATACCGTCGTCGTCACACGATCATTGCCCTACAGTCGGCGTCATACAGCCATCATCACGGGTTCATCGCGATCTTGTTGCCCTCATACCACTGTCATGCCGTCGTCTTGATGAAGTCAGGGTCATTCCATCATCGTCATTCTAACTTGGTCATCTGTCTCTTCTTATGCCTGTGCTCTCAACCCATCGTCTTCACACAAGTCGTTGTCAAATCATTGTTATAATGCCATTGTCATCACACTATCTTTGTCATACAGTCATCATTATAGAGCTAAACTTCAATATAACAAACATCAGTATAACGAAATTCTCCATATAAGGAAGTATTTCACTTTCTATAACTTCTTATCATAGAACAGCATCCATTTAGAACCTCAATGTAACGAAATTTCACTGCCACCACGAAGGAACACCGAGTCAATAAATGGAACTTGCGCAGGTTCATGTGCTCAAATCGTGCACCTCGCGACCAAGAGTGACCACCGAAGTGGTGTAGCATCCTGCTCAGTATAAAGTCCAAGTGGGATAAGATGTATCCTATTGCACGGCCCGCACACTGTATATTTCGGGGCTCGAATGAAAGCTTGCGAGGGTGAGCCAAGAATGGTAGCTTGATGAGTGCCGTCTTCCTGCGTGAGCAAAGGGAAAAGGGGGAAGGCGAGCGAACTTGCAGCAACGCATTAAAGTGTGCGCGAGGGGAAGAGCGACAAGGAGTGGTGGGCAGGTTGGCAGGCCTCTCCTTTCTTAGAGCAGCCGTGCATGGTGGAGTTTATACACAGCCTGCACGCCCTGTTTTAGAGGTAATCTGCCACGCATGCTATGAGTCCTCGCACCAAAGATGGCGTGGCATCATGTGCGCTGTCTTCCCGCATGTTTAGTTCTAGAGGTTGCATAATCTCAAGTTAATGGAAACTCGTTGAAGCGAGAGACAAATGAAGCGTTTGCTCCCCACTGCTTGCCTTTTTCATAATAGCATCGTCCCACTGTGGGCAATACTGTCAGCTGCAGGGATGAAGTGGATGCACACTTGTAAGTCAGCTTCTTTAAATTTGAAAATCTGAAGTGGAGGGTCGACTTACAATCGAAACCAAAACATGGCGCCACCAACAAAGCGAGACCAACGGGAGCTACAATGTAGTTACAATTTTATGTTTGCTCTATGGCCTTACTCGTATCTTTTCGCTATCCCGCGCGTTTGTTTGCTTTTCAGAAGGGTTTTTTAACATTGCATACAACACTCATGGGGGGGTGTTGATAGTTGATGTAAGCGCCGCTGTTACATTGGTGGCAGTACTCTCAGAACGGTGGCGCTATCTGGGAGTATCGGTAGTTCATGGAAAAGCAGACACCGCTCACGTGTTCCTCTTTCCCTGTAGCTCTTAGTTTGACCAAAGGCATTGGTTTGACGTGTTCGACTTGACTGCCGGCTACATGCTACTTCCATGCTTCCTCAGTTGCCGTGAGTGCTCCAGGCCCACTAAAAATTCGGCACTCGTTTACAGCAGCGTTCAAGAGGGCTGCCATCCTTTACGCCAAAGAAACAAATCACTGTTCAACGGGCCGCAAGTTCAATGTTTTTGAACGGGTGGTGCGAGAGTGGTGTCTGCAGCGAAGCAAAATTTTCACCTGTGACGCCAAGTGAAGAATTTCTCACGGGCCAAAGTCTGGACGCTTTCCGGAGCTGTAGGCCAAGCTTGCAGCGTACGTCGCTGAAATGTGTGATCGGTCCCTGCCTGCGAAGTGCGGGATGGTCATGAAACAAGCCCGCATCTTCACCTTTTAAGGACTTGCTCTGCCGTGAGTACAACGAGTAGCTGTTGGCAGAAGACCGCGAACTTACGCCAACCGGACCTGTCAAAAGAGTCTCCCTGATGGCTGCGTGTAGTTCAGTGCATTCGGCGTGGGCTGCTGTTCCACAAGATGTCGTGGTGCAGTCGTTTGCCAAATGTGGGATTTCGCTTTACGACGACACGCTGTGGGACCGTAGCAGCGATGAAGACGATAGCACTAGTGAGAATGGCACAAGTGAAGACGAGTAGTCTTATGACCATGCCAGCTAATAATAAATTCTCCTTATCGAATGCGCCCTCCAGTATGCTCTTCTTTTTTTTTTTCCCCTGTCACACGCAATATGGGGGATTCGACTTACATTCAAGTCTACTTAAAATCGTGTAAATACGGTAGCTTCCCTTCGCACCACTGTTGTAAAGATATTCTTGACACTGCAAGAAGCTGAATCTTTCATCGAAAACTCTCAAGTTCAAGAAAATGAATTCTTATCTCATTCAAATTTGCTTTTTCTGATTGCTCAATAATTTGGAAAATTTTGCGGCCCATTCCTTGCAAGAAAAGCTCATTGGTGAGTGGACTTATTTGCATAAAAGGTTGAATTTCGGTGCAGTGAAATTCGATACAGCAAAGCAAATTGACGGTTTTACCCACTTCATACTGTAACAGGAGTTCAGCACCTTGAACGGGTTCCAAGTGGTACATGACACACCCAAATCTCAGCCGTTACAAAACCAGCTATTCCCCTGACCCACTGCTACTGTATCCTTCTGTTTGCCTGCCTTTCCTCTTCTTTCACTTGCGGCTTTCTTCGTTACCATTACACTCTCCGCCCCCTCTCCCCTCAAATTCACACAGGAGTAAGACAGAAGTCATCTAAATTTAGCAGTACACAGTCAAATTCGCTCTCGCACGTTGCTACGAAGATGGTAAATGTCAACTTGTGGTTAAGCCTGTCATTTCCCAATTATAGCCCTGCGCCAAAACGTCCAAAGTACAAGATTGTAAGTCTCCATAAGCGAGGCCCGGCACGATTGTTGGTTTTTCTGCTTCCATAAAATCAGCTTTGAGACCTTACAGGCTTGTTATGCAGTGAAGCATAATTATAGTCTATTAGTGGAACGGGGCCATTTTCACAGAACCTAGTATGTGTCCGTTAATTATGCACGCTGTGGGGATTCAGGTGTGCCCTGATACGTTTGTGTGGGCATTCGCCTGTTCTGTCATCCCTATGCCTCTCCTTTCCACTCGGGACAGTTGTCAGTGGTGGCCTTTGCCACGAACTGGTTTGTGGCGGTGGCGCTTCACACAGCCAACTGCGGCGTTCGCGGTGCTACAGCGGCGCAGCCGGCCCATTGGGCAGAGCAAGTATGAGGGAAATCTGTTCTGGACATCACTGGGTACATAAACATTTTCTTCTTGTCTGCCGGCCCCCTTGTTAGGGTCTTCAACTTGACCTCGTCTACAGTGCCTTTGCACCTACAGTGAGCACGTACCTTGTGTTGATCCCTTCCCGAATGCTAAGCCGAAGAGCGGTACCTAGTGCTTGTATTTGGTCCTACTAAGCCTAACTATAGCGAGATTGTCTGAGCTATCGCGAGAGCAAGCAGCATAGCTGTGGGGACTTTTACAAGCAGTGTGTCACGGGGAGCCATCCTTCTGCAGCGACGTGCTAGCGGCACTCCTGCCTGTATTTTTCGCCCTTAATGTGGGAGCCATTTGCTTCCCACACCATCCCTGGACTGGGCGTTTTTACAGTGTTGGGTGTTGCCGGAGACAAATAAATGATTTCGGCGAATTTAGCCCAATACTGTGTTCTCACGCGTGTGCAGCATTCGGTGCCCCCCTTTTGCGGCTTGAGTGCATGCACAGCAGCAGGCTAAATTACGTGAGGCGACAGCTGACGCAGCCCTATGGCTTGCTAAGCTCAAACCTGTGGTGGTTGGCACTCCTGTAATATACGAGACCCCCACAACACACGCATGCGCCGTCTGAGTGCAATCACTGTTGCTGTCTTGCCAGCTGTTTCTTTTTGAGCTAACTGTTATCTACTTATTTATTAGTTATACTTACAGGCTGCGGCGAACTTGGGGCTATGCAGCAGTGAGGATAACATCACATATCAATTACAGGCAAAAATACCAGTTAATGGCAATGCATTTCAGTGTTCAGTTGTTAAGGGGAAAGAAAGTATTTGTATATGGCGCTTCTAGGTTGAAATGTTGAAAGGTTTAGGCTGCGAGAGCTAGGACTGCGGGAATGTTCAGAAAACCTAATTTACTTGTTTAAGCAGCCACAACGTAACGGGTTAATTATGGTGCGCAGATACTTTAGGCTTTCAGTGTGATATGTGTTGACACATATGT
This sequence comes from Dermacentor andersoni, assembly GCF_023375885.2. Lineage (NCBI taxonomy): Eukaryota > Metazoa > Arthropoda > Arachnida > Ixodida > Ixodidae > Dermacentor > Dermacentor andersoni. The sequence continues at coordinate 175,743,791 of NC_092814.1, forward strand.
GACACATACGTGATATGTGTTGACAGAGGGGTCAGGTTCAGATTAAAAAGGTTAGAAGAAGGTGAAGAGTTCTTGTGACAGATAAAACGCTCAGCCCTCTTCTTTTCTGAGCAGGATCATTTTTATGAGAAGGCCTCCTGACTATGAATGCATATTCAAGGATTGGGCAGATTAGTGTATCGTATTTCAATAAAGTTCCTTAAAGAGCCGAGCAAAGAGTGCATCAGAAATAGCCAAGTTTTTGGAAAAAGCGAAGCCATGGCCTCATGGTTGTTTCCGCCTCAGCTGTGGGAGGTTGTGGGTTCAAAACCACGTTGCCACCAATTGCCTAATGGGTATCAAAATGGGTGGAGTTGTCCCTCGGCCCAACACTCAGCTTTATTTAGGGCTGAAGTGTGCTGTGGAAAGAGCCTGCATCATGCAATTGTTGTGGTACCCTGTGGGCACAACAAAACCCTGAATGGAGAGGTCTAGGCCATTTTCATTGTAGCGATGTCTCATGTGGCATTTAAATGCACCTACAGTCGAACCCATTTATTATGAACTCAGTAGTTAGAACTCAGGAATGCTCTCGGGTTACACAGAAACACCCCTTTTCAAGCGTTAAAGTCTCATAATGGTCGAGCACTTGGCCGGGAGTGTTCTTGTACCTGTTTAGCAGTAGGTACCTGGTGGCAGCTCTATTTGGCCTCCCGCAGCCACGCCACAGCCACGGCATACACTCTAATGCAAGGCCGTCTGTTCAATGCCATGCCAGTCATTTTCCATCCAGTGTGTGTTCTTCCCAAAAGTTGGTTTGCGTTCCTTTGTACTGGCCGAGCATGGGGCCGGGAGTGCGCTTTCGCTTATTTTATCGGCAGATACCTGGTGGCAGCACTAGTCTGCCTCCCACAGCAGTGACAGATGCTCGTCTTTTTCACCTTCTCTGTGGTGGGACAAGGGGCACCCAGAAACCCTCTCATATCTCTACAGGGCCCCCTTTCAAGATGAGAACCCCTTATGAATATGCCAAGCGCCAGGCCGGGGGACATGTAAGCAGTGTGTTCCCGGTGCTGCTCAAGTACCTCCCGCATACAAGGCAGACACTCAACTATTTTCTAACGTTGTGGTTCTGTTTCCTTCCTTCGTATTCATGTTTTTATCTTTTTTCTGCTGATCCTTTCATATTGCAAGCATGCGTAAAATGAGTTTATGCTTGCATACAAACGTTACACTTGCTTTCTGAGTGGCTTTTTGGCTAATACTATTGCTATTATGCAGGCTTACATTAATTTGTCTTCAGTTAATTTGAGGTTTCGATTACTTCGATTAAAATTGTCTGGATGTTACACGGATACATTTTTGAACATTTTGCCCCATTAACAATAGCGTACTGTCAAAGCTAGGGGACGTAGTGCTGCCATCATCGCAAGATGGTTGCAGAACAAGTTTACGAAGCGTGACAATGTGCCACTTTCAGGCTTTAATTACAAAAACTCATTCAAAAGATTTCGTTTTACATGCTAAGCTAGCAGCCACGAAGTAGTGTGATGCAATGTCACTCTCGCTGCCTGCTGCAGCCTTCTGTGAACCCACTGTCCCATTTCTAATGCACTATACTTGTCTCCCATTACACCAGCGATTTTGTTAGACTGTGGTAACTGTACAACATATTAAAGGAATGCTAATGGCAAATTGCTTAGAGGCAGATGTTCTTGCAAAATAAGTTGCAATATGCAATAATGTAGTGACAGAATTCTGATAATTTTAATTGTTTAGATTAGGGCACATATTAGAACATTGGATTGAAGCAAGTCAGTGCTCATGGTGATGCACCAGATGTTTTTTGCAAATTGTGTACAGTGAAACCTCGTTAAATCGTAGTTGGCCGGAGCTCGGAAAAAGTACGTACTAAACGGTAGTACTGTTTAACCGAAATAGCATGAGCTCGCCCACTTACCTGTCAAAAACGGAACTCAGAGAGAGTGTGATGAAAGGTGAAAAAAACATGCAGTATTTATTCACTTCGCGCGACAAAAGTGTTATTTTCGTTTGATGCCGCGGCGGCCTAGCATGACGACAGCGGCCTCAAACTTACTGAAGCTGCGTGCCAGCTTTTCAGTCAGCCCCCTCCTCTCAGCAAACACTCGCACGGCTGATCCCTCATTGGCGTTACGTATTCTCCGTGCACGCGCGCAGTAGTGCTGCAGAAGTCCCGGGGCGCCTTTTTCATTGCCGGGTGCCGGAGTTCGGAATACTTTTCATTTGGAATAGTTACGTTATCGCGCCCCTGTTCTCGTCGCAACGATTGCATTCATGAGGCTGACGTAACGCGCAGCTTCTGCCACTGTCGAGCCTGAATCGCTCGTGCTGTCGCTTTCCGTGTCGTCCTCATCACTGTTGCTAGTTGACACTTCGGCAAAACAGAGGCAACGATGGCGAAAAGTCGAACCTCGTAGCCGACATCTCTTCGCGTTCGCAGCAGCGCTGCCGAGCAACTTCTTCGCATTCCATATGCCACACACTGTAGTGGACAGCAGATCCCTGTCGCGTGCCAGTGCTGACTTCTTCGTGTCACGTTCGATAGCATGGACGATGTCTAACTTTTCTTTTATGCTGAGCACCCGGCATCTTTTTTTATGGTCGCTTGCACAACGCTCTCTGGCACGCCGTCAAAATGATGTTGATGTTGATGTGGTTTCACGCGCAAACGCACAGGGCGCTTGGAGGCCGTTATTCCGATCTCTGAGGCTTGTTGTTCTGCAGGGCCACCGTGTTTGTATGACGAAAAGTGGAAACGCTATGTTTAAACCGATGCGTACGCAATCAGCTGGTACAGTTTATGTGGATACAAAACACATTATGTTCAATGGCCGCTGAGTCGGGGATTTGACTTGACTACTTTTAAAAGGAAACTATTGTTTAAGCAGGTACGATTTAACGAGGTTTTACTGTATTGTAAAAAAATGCATTGCATACTATAGAGTGCCCAGTGTTGCTTATAAATTCAGTAACATATTTTATGCAGGTTGTCATTCAACAACTCTTGGTACAAGAGGATTTTACAGCTTGTCCGACACATGCAGTGCTTTTTGCTCATGGGCCATTAATCCTTCCAACAGTTCAGGTAAGCATATATTTCCCTCTTACTGTATGGTCTAGAGTGCAGCTCTTAGGCTACGTTCACACTTCGGAAGCGGGCAGAGAGGACAAAGCGGGCAGAAAGTCTTTTCCGTGCATGCCCAATATGTTCACATTTCTTTAGCCACTGCAGCGGAAACGACTGCCATGCCTACTCAGCTGGTGCACAGAGTGCTGGAGGTCACACAATCTGTTGCAAGCATGTGAACTTTATTGTGAGTGTAAACAACAAAGGTAAAAGTGCTGGTGCCTTAATTACTTCAGTTTTCCTTCATGCCCAGTGTTGGAGGTCACATGATCTACCTAGGTTCAGAGGTGCGGCACAGTGAATTCGTAAACTGAGTGGTTGCATGGAACGTTCACTTTGGGACAAGCAGACATACTTCATGCTGCCAGTGCTTATAATGTCAGCGTTGTGACAGGAAGTACTCGTGGTCATTGCGAGAACTCTTTTCATGTATCTTTTGGTTGCGTGACACCACCAGGGTGTTTACCAATCGGGAAAACCGGGAATTCCCATGGATTTTGAATCATCTGGAGATACTCAAGGAAAACTCAGGGAATTTGTTCTTCTATCAGGGAAAACTAGCTGTAATTTTATTGAAAGATAACGAAGGTTGCGCCAATGGTTACTCGAGTAACAGAGAGGAATCGTAACAAATCGTCTTTGACGCCGTGTTGTCGGCTGGAGGAGTTGTCAGTGTACGGTCAATGACTGATTTTCCGGACGCCTGAATTTTTGGTGGAAGGTCCAAGGTGGAAGGACATAGACGGTCATTCCAAATCACTGAAGCAGGTGTAATGCATGTACCGTTGCACAGTCGATTACGCAAAAACGAAACTGATGCTGTCTCGTCATCCAATATGCCTCGTCATATCGGATGCCTCACGCCAAGCTGTTTATACTGTTCATCTCCTCCCTGAATATGGTCCCGAGGTGTGCCTTGAAAGCAAGTGACCTCCTTCGCACCTTCAGAAATCCTTACTCTGTGGTCGCTTGCTCGCTCATCTTGAAGGCCGTATCATTGTTGCAGTTAGACAGGAGCGGGGCACATGCTGTCGTGAGCCTAGTTTGGTCGTGCTACCGTGGTTTGGTACATCACGTGTGCCCTCTTTTTACCTTGACCAGGTTCGAAGCATTCATTGTAACAGTACGGCGATCTAAAGAATGTTTGTTGCGTCTGGAAGCAGTTTCAATAGGCCGGGTCTGAAAATCGTAAATGCTCTGAAATGTGGTCGTTATAACTGATAGATAATTATATCTGGGATCGTTATAAGTGGGTACAACAGTACAGAAAAGGGATGAGACATTCTGAACTCTATCATAGGCTCTGATTTTGTAAACGTAATCAAAAGCCTCTGAAAATTGGAATTAGTGGCATCTATGTGAATATCCAAAATCAAATTTGAACTGCCTGCCACGGTGACTGTTGTGGAAACCCCCGCACTTCGCCATAGCCTTTGCAGTGGAAGGCATTGAAGAACGATTGGGAGCACTGCGAAGGGAACCGCAGGCGATATTTGATTGCCGGTAACTTTGGTTCTGCTGAGCACATTAAAGTACTTTTTGTGGTAAAGTATTTCCTAAATAGTGTGTTTTAATGTCAAATGTCTATCTCGACTTAGATAAAAAGTGGTTGAGGACCCCTTTAAAACACTTGGATGACAGTGCATGACACTGAGCTCTGCAGTTTAACCATTATGTGAGGTAGAAAAATTAATCAAGATTCTGAAATTTGAGTGGTGCATCTGTACTGGTTGCGTGTTCGTTTGAGATTAAATATGTTACATGCAGTAAGTTTGCTTTGACAACTAGAAACCATCCTACACGAAACTGGAACTTTCTTTTTCACCCATGAATTTTGGCCACACTCTTATACAAGCACCAACCTGAGACCTTCAGTATAGGGAACTGCTCTGAATGCTAAAGAATTGCATTGGGGATTTCTGTGCTGCAGGACTGCTCTAGAGCTGTTTTCTCCTGCTTTAAAAGTGGCTTCAAAGCTGTTGCAATAATGCAACCATTGCAAAATTCAAATTTACATCTCAAGGCTGCCTGGGGGACTACAAGCAATGCTGTAATAAGGGGCTCCAGATTAATTGTGACAATCTGTGGTTAACTATAATGGAAAAAAATCGAAGTACACTTTTCCCCCATTAGAATGCAGCCACCATAACAGCGAATTGGGTTTACGGCACCTGCCTCTTTCATAGTATTTTCATAGAAGAGAAATATTGATGATTTCAGTGTCAGATATTTGAAGTTGAATCCGGTTGTATGACCAGATATTCATTTCGAACTTCAACCTGACCAGTTGAAGTTCTAAATGAATATTTGCAAGATCCTAGTGCTTGTTAGCCTTTATTCTTTTTCTGATTTACAAAATCTTGTACTTTTTACAGAGAAAACGGAGAAGTTCACTCTGACACTTAATCATCTGGATCTTGACAAGAATGACACTGTTTCCATAAGTTCATTATCGCAGCCACACAAGCCTGTGCTGCAACTAAATACATCATTTTCTTCGTTGGCACCTGTGGAAATGAGCTCTGTTAATGGTGCCTATGTAATAATCAAACGCAACAAATGTGCTCAGGCAAACAGGACAGTTGCTGCTGGTTCTCTGTCTGGTGTCTTAGGTGAGTGCTTTGGATTTGGGTTTTCCTCTTCTCTGCAATAATGCATGCTAATGGCTAGCTGGTACTGTTAACTATATGTTAGGTTTACTTTACCAAAACTGTTCTTCTGCATGCAGTAAATACTGTAGACTCTTGCTGATGCACTTATTATTTTCTTTTTTTGAAATGGGAGCATTTAGAAAGGAAAGCACCCTGCTGTGAAAATCTTTGATCAAAGTTGTAGGATTCAATGAGCTTGCAGTGTTTACTGTGAGCATACCAAAAATATGTATGAACCCAGCAACCTGTCAATGTCTAATCTTGAATCAACAGTGTCTACTGAGTTTTGTGAGCTTAAAGGCACCTGACCAAAAAACTTAAAACAAGCAAAAAGAAAAAGTCATACGTGTTGTGTTTTGAACAGAAGCATGACTGATATAGCACAACTTTTATTTAATGCACACTTTATAGTTACATTATGCAGTGGTTACATGATGAAGGCGCAAGCTGGCGGCAAGGGCTGGTGCTGCTGTCTGGCTCCAGTGGTGTCCAGAGGGGGAGAATGAGTGTCTGTGACGTGCCCTCTGGCAGGCATCGTTGCCACCACTGTCCATGCAGTCCATGTTGTCACGTAGACATGGCGACACTGTATCGTGCACTACACGACAATAAGAGTGGTTTATTTTTGGGAAAGAAAGCTTAAGTGTGAAACAATGCTTTGTGGTTATTGAGGTGCCCTTTTATGTGCCTTGTCTCCATCTCGCACGTGATAATGGCCCTCACATGCATGATCGAGATGCTAGACATTGCTAGTGTGCTGGAGCTACTTTCCCGTGCAAACTCTGCTTCTGCCTCCCAGAATCAAGTAACTTGCACAAGCACACATCACCCATATGGACATTGACTGGCCTTCCCATGATCACCCTCGGGCACCCTCTCCTCCAAGCTCTGTATTGCCGAGCACTTGCTCACAACAGCAGAGGCTCTACAGGCCCATGACCAGTTGGACGAGAGCCCTTTGTTCTCACAAGTTCTCAAGCTTGTTGAACCACTATCCCCCACAGTGGCTGTGCATATTCAGATCAGTCTTGTGAGAGCCTTTGCCCACAAGCCTTGACTCTCGTGCTGTCTTTGGTTAATAAGCTCGTGTTTGTTGGTCTGACTCTGGAGCCTTCTCTTTGCTGACTCAGAAAACCTAGCTGTATTGTCCTTTGTGTGCTACAGAGTAGAGGAGTGTTCTGTCTGCCCTTTTCTAACGACTGCTCTCTGGGTGAACCACGGGCAAATCCATCTCCACAACCCACAGAATAAACAGAAATGTAACGTGACAATCACTAGAGCTGTCTGGATGGCCCTCATTATGCCAAAGAATATTTGAGATGTCTACCTTGAGTGAGAGTTTCAATGTTTACTCAAGTGCAGGACAGTAATTTTTTTTTTAGAACAATGTGCATAGGTCAGATGTCTGTCTTCTCTAATTCTAGGATGCAGTTTGACCACAAGCTCAGCGTGGCGCTCATAAATTTCGTTAAACATTTTAGGACAACCTTTCGTGCTCTATTGGTAAATCTGTGTCAATTGATGGGCAAACGTCATGTGTGTGACATTCTAATTTCACACTTGCACCACATCCGGTTGCCGTGATGACAGTGTGGCATGCCGACAAACGACCTGTTTCCTTTTTTTATACTCTGTGGTCACAAATATCGAATGGCAACCGCAATTGTCGCTCAAATTTGCACTCTCGCTACACTACTTTCTGCATGGCCATACCACACAAGGTCAGGCTTTTGCCGCCACAGAAGGCAAGCCAAGGATGTAAAGTTTTGTATTTAGTCAACCTTAGTGGCCAAACAGGGGTCGTAATTACCATATTTACTCGATTATAACACCCCCTCAATTGTAACGCTCACCCGTTTTCCATGAGCAAAAAGAAAGAAAAAAAAGAACTGCCTCGATTGCAACACGCACCCGTTTGCCGTCACCTAAAAAAAAAAAGTCCTTTACAATACCGTGCACCTCATCCATTACAGAAGTACAACTTTCTCTCATTTGGAAAAAAAAAAAAAAATTTAATCCCAATGCACTAATGTTGCAATAAATAAAAAACGTAGCAGTTTTGTCCGAAAGGCGAAGCATCGATTGCCATCGCAAATTAGTAGACAGCTATACAAAAAGTAAGGATAGTAGGTATATTGGCTGTATAAGCTTTCAAACATTCGCTTACTAACCAAATTAACAAGCATGGTGTCACACGCACACAAGCAAACATGAACACATCTCATTCATGGACTTCGGAAGCTCTTCATCAAAATGCTGTAATAAGGAAGTACAGTAGCAGGGGCAAGCGAATTTACCTTTGTGCGGCCTCTCGCTTCAATGTCAACTAAGCGACGAGAACACAGCGCAGTGTGCCTAGATGCATAGACTCTCCATCACAGATCGCTTTCAAGATGCTGCGTAGGCAGCCGTGCCTACGCAGCAGCTGCTGAAGTAGAATGCCTCTCCTGCTTGCGCCAGTCCCACACACAAGTTTCAGGAACTCCGAACGCCCGTGATGTGGCCCGATTTCCACCCATCTCTGCACACGTGATCACTTTCCTGTAAATTGTGGCATCGTGGTGAACTCGGCGTGTCTTCGCAGTCGGCACTTCCATGCTGATAGAGCAAACGCAGAAATCGGGAAGACGGACAGTGGAGTAACCTAAGCACACGTACAGTAAAACCTTGTTAAACCGTACCCACTTAAACAGTAGTTTCATCCATATGTCGTAAAGTCAAATCCCTTTCATCGCTCCTTGGTTGCCGATGCAAGAGGAGGCTTCGAGGCGCACACCCGTTATGCAGCTACAGGATTAGCATCCGGGATTCTTCTTTCGTGGCCGCTTTCATTGTTCTTCCTGTGTGCTGTAAAGATTTGATTATTGGAATGGATTTCCTGAAAGAATACGGCACCGTAATTAACATCCCAGACCGCATGGTGACGTTTTATAAGAGCCCTGGTTTAGTCCATTGCTTATCGCCGCAACGCAACTCCTTTCGTCTAGCAGAAGACGACGTCGTCATCCCACCTCGATCATGTATTCTTGTTTCGGTAGCATGTGACGCACCATTTCATTGCGAGGGAGTTGCCGAACAAATAACTGCGTTGTTGCTTACTCACGGTATCTCGGTTGCACGAGGAATCGTAAATGTCACCGACGGGTGCACGAACCTGTTAGTGACCAATTTTAGCACAGAGCAACGGTACCTTCCAAAGGGCACGGCTGTGGCTTATTTTGATGGTGTTGCGAATGTTCGCAGCTGCTGTTCACTACTCGAAGAAGCGTCTACGCGAGACCCAGCTTCTGCACTTGACGTCAGCACTGCTTTGTTGCAGCATGAACAAGAGCAGCTTTTCACGCTATTTCCCAAGTTCAATGACTGCTTTGCATCGACATCCAGCGTCGGACGGACGCCTCTAACGAAGCATCGGATAATTACAGAGGATACGGCAAGTCCAATTCACCAAAGTCCTTATCATGTGGCTCCCAGAGAATGTGAAGCCATACAACAACAAGTGACAAAAATGCTGGAAGACAACGTGATCCAACCATCGAGTCCCTGGGCATCTCCTGTAGTTCTAGTCAAGAAAAAGGACGGCAGTGTGCATTTCTGCGTGGACTACCGAAAACTAAATCAGGTGACAAAGAAAGACGTGTACCCGGTTCCCCATATAGATGATTCACTCGACAGGCTTCGTCATGGGCATTACTTCTCTTCAATTGACTTAAAAAGCGGATATTGGCAAATCGAGGTAGATCCGAGAGACCGTGAAAAAACTGCTTTTGTGACGCCAGACGGCCTATACGAATTTAAAGTCTTGCCTTTCGGCTTGTGTTCTGCGCCTGCTACGTTCCAACGCCTCATGGATACTGTGCTTTTGGGTCTGAAGTGGAAAACCTGCTTAGTGTACCTGGATGACGTCATCGTGTTCTCCGCAATGTTCGAAGAACACCTCGAACGGCTTGAAGCGGTTCTGCAGTGCATACGGTCCGCCGGCTTCACCCTGAAACCGGAGAAGTGCCACTTCGCCTTTGCAAAACTACAGTTTCTCGGTCACGTCGTCAGCCACGCAGGTGTTCGCCCAGATCCTGAGAAAATTGCCGCCGTAGCACAGTTTCCCGTGCCATCCGATAAAAAGGCTGTCAGGCACTTCCTGGGCCTCTGTGCCTATTACTGGCGGTTTATTGCGGACTTCGCTCACATTGTGTCGCCGTTAACTCGCCTGACGAGAGACGACGTTACTTTTGTATGGGGCGACGAAGAGCAAGGTGCATTCAACGACTTGAGGGAACGTCTCCAGACACCTCCAGCGCTTGCTCACTTTGATGAGACCGCTCCTACATTGCTCCACACTGATGCCAGCAATGTTGGCTTGGGAGCTGTTCTTGTGCCGCTGCACAAGAACAGCTCCCAAGCCAACATTACTGGCATCAGTGTCGTAGTGGCACCAGGAGGGCACAGAAAGAGTACTTGCCTATGCAAGTAGAACACTCACGCACAGAGGCTAATTACTCCACAGCTGATAAAGAATGCCTCACTGTAGTATGGGCGGTTATGAAATTTCACCCATATTTGTATGGCCGCCACTTCACAGTTATCAACGACCACCATTCACTGTGTTGGTTGACAAACATTAAAGATCCTTCGGGACGATTGGCGCGTTGGAGCCTACAGCTGCAAGAATTTGACATGACTGTCAAGTACAAGTCGGGGAAACGAAATACGGATGCTGACTGCCTGTCTCGATCGCCGATAGAGTCGTCTGCTCCACCTGAAGAAGACTCGGCATTTCTTTGTGTTCTGGACACATCCCCCATCTCGCAACAACAACGGGACGACCCTGAGTTGCTTGAACTCATCAATTACTTAGAGGGCAGGTCTGCGAAACCACCTAGAGTTTTTACAAGAGGGCTGTTGTCATTTTGTTTGCGGGCCAAAGTCCTCTACAAAAGAAACTTTTCTTCGACTGGATCACCCTATCTGCTCATCATTCCTGCAGCTCTTCATACGGAAGTACTTCAAGCCTGTCACAACGAGGTGACTTCTGGTGACTTAGGCTACACGAGAACGTTGGCCAAAGTGCAGCAGAGGTACTACTGGCCGAGACTTACCACCACCGTGAAACATCACATTCGCACTTGCCTCGACTGCCAGAGGCGGAAGTCGCCTCCGTCGAAACCAGCCGGCCCCCTCTAACCCGTCCAGGTTCCTCGAAGACCAGTTGATCAAATTGGAATGGATATATTGGGCCGGCTTCCTACTTCTACTGCAGGGAATCACTTTGTTATCATCGCAACCGACTATCTCACACGTTCTGCTGAAACAAAGGCAATCCAGAGAAGCACAGCAGCCGAGGTGGTGCCCTTTTTCATTGAGCATGTTGTGTTGCGACACAGTGCACCAACCGTCGTGATAACAGACAGAGGAACCATATTCACGGCTATGCTTTTAGATCACAACTTGCTGCTAAGTGGAATGGCTCATCGGAAGTCAACCGCCTACCATCCACAAACCAACAGATTAACACAACTCCTAAACAAAACAATTGAAGACATGCTCTCCATGTACGTGGATGTTGAACATAAAAATTGAGACAACATCCTACCTTATATCACCTTTGCATATAACACGGCGAAACAAGAGACGACGCGCATGACTCCGTTCACCCCTGTTCATGGGCGGGATGTACGAACGGTGTGTGATGCGATGCTTCCACATGACTTTGACACCACTGATATGAATGCCGATGTGTTTACGCAACGCGCAGGAGAGGCTCGGCAGCTTGCCTGCCTGCGGATCTGCCAGCAGCAAGACTACGACGCAGGGCGCTGTGATCTTCACCGTCGAATAGTAATCTATGACGTCGGCGACACAGTGTGGGTTTGGACACCCATGCGGAAGCAAGGCCTCTCCGAGAAGCTGTTAAGGCGATACTTCGGACCATATAGAGTATTGCGCCGACTCAGTGGTGTCATGTACGAGGTCGTTCCCAATAGTCTCAATTGTACGCGGCGCCGCACGCACCGTCCTGAACTTGTGTATGTTGTCCGCATGAAGCCGTGTGTGAGCGAATAACTATGTTAGAGACCCTTACTTCCGCAAGTGACACTTCTGGTCTAGCATCGGGACGATGCTCTCTTAGGGAGGGACAAATGATGCGTGTATTCTATGCAGACAACGAAGATAGGGACATTAATGGACTTCATCTGTCGGTCAGTGAGATTTAGCGAGGACAAAGAAGACGTGTCTTTGGCTTGTTTGTTTTTGAACCAGTTGTCCTGCAGTTCTTGAAGAACGTCTCGCTGTCTACTGTCCGCATTGTACTGTGACAGTATAGACGCGCCGGAGTAAACAAGCCATGCAGTGGAAACCGAGAGAGGGAGGCACAACAAAAAATTCTCTATTCCCGTATAGTGGCAGCACATGCCAGGAACAAAAACATTAGGAAATATGCGCGCTTTTTGAATATACAGACGGCGCCTTAAATATATGGCAGCGACCATTTTGCACTTGTTTGCGACGCCATATATTTACGTCATTGACCCCGAAAGGGTTAAAAGGAAACTGAATTTTTTGCACTTCGGAAAAGCGCCCAGCATCCAATGGCTTAAGTCTCCTCATGGCCACAATATTCTAGGCGTTATGTCGTAGCCTAGTCCCCTATATCGGGCGGCCCAATCTTGGAGGACCTGCCTTAATTTTTTCTTCTGCTCGCTTTTTTTGCGGCATGGCGCACTTCCGCTGCTGGCGTCGCACGCATGCTGTTGTGATTGTCTTGTTTCGTGCAGCACACAATTTTGCATGCTGTGCACAAGGACACCTGACTAGTGGTATAAGTTAGTGCTACACGAATACTGAGGCAGACACAAGTGGATAACAGAGCATGATCCCGTGCTGGAACATGGTAGAAAATGACATAGTTTCGGTGATTGCGTGCGCGACTGCACAACATGTGAACAAGCAGACGAAACGGGAGTCGATCTGTCTTGCTGCGGTGAGAAGTAAAAGAAAAAAATGCAGACATTCGGTTTGTGTTTTATTATTTCTCTAAGCTTTAATTCATCTATTCAAGCAATGTATTGCGCAAATAACAGATGATGTTTTTAATAATTCTCGAAGTCGTGTGTCACCACGAGCGACGTCACACTGCGGACTCGAGTATGTAGGCGCAGGGACGCGAGTATGTCATCCTCTGTCCGGTATAGAGTGTGGCGGCCGCGAGGACAAAAGAAAACGGCGTTTGGTTGGAAATTTCAGATCTTTCCGCGGCGCGTAGTTCTGTAATACTTTGTATATGCGATCGCTATCACGTATTGTATGCTCTGCGCTTGTCAGTTCAATATAGCCAGACCTGGTGAGGGGCCCTTTAAGTGAAAGATCATTGTATACAAAAAAAAAGAAAAAAGAGTCATACTTTGAGCCCAGCACAGGTACCATTTCAGTGACAAGAGCGTGTGCTGTTGACGAAAACTATGGAAAAAAATGGCCAATGATGGCAATGAAGACAAGTGAATGTTGCCTGTGCTTTGTGGAGATGGGTTGCGCGAGACACTACAAGCTACGATCAGGAATGGGCACGATGCTCCTCCACTACACAATGCACAGAGGTGCTACTGTACGGTTCGTCTCTCCGACCCAGCGCAGAGAAGGCTTCGGGATGAGATTGCCAACAAACACAAGTTTAATAACCCAAGGTACAGCACACTGCGGCAGTCGCGACACTTACGAGCAAAGGCTCACCCCAAGACAGATAAGAGTATGCGCGGTCATTGCACTAGGGCTAACCGGCTAGTGGTCCACCAAGCAGGAAAACAAAATGTTACGAGAGCAAAGGTCTCATATAACTGACTTGTTGCAGGCCTGTGAGCATCTCCCACGGCAATGCAGTGCTAAAGAGAGTGCTCGGGGGGGACACCTGGGAGCCGCGACTCGAGGGGCCAATTGGGGCATGCCCCTGGGACGTATTTAATGCGGTGACTCGATACCGGGAGGGATAAGCACGGTTTACGCTAGAAATTAGCTGCAGCATGCTAGCCGTGTCTGCGATGTTGCCACTGGAGCAACGGTTCCCAGAGATTGAACTAAGCACAACACACAAAGTGGGGGACGGAGCACGGGAAGGCACCTTAATGCCCACAGCATGCAAAAACATCAAAAAGCATAATAAAATGCACGTTCCTTTTGCAGTTAAATGCCTTTTTTGTTTGGCTTACAACGAAGGAAAGTCTTCCCCCTCCCTTTTTGTAGCTTCCCAATTTTGCCGGTCTACATAGGGTAATTGCTGGCCTAGATACGAGTAAATACGATAGTGTTCACTACAGCTGTTTTTGTTCCTGACCCTTTGTGGCACACTCAAAAGCATTTGCCAGTTATGCAGTGTTTGGCATATGTTATTGCAGTCTGCGTATAATAGAACAAATAAGATGAAAAATGGTGCTTTTGCCACTTCCTTTTCTTTCCATCCTTCCTTCCTCTCTATTTTTATCCCCTCACTACCTTCCTCCCCTCTTGAAAAAACTTATTCAGGCAGTTTGCTTGGAAATCTGTTCAGTCTAATTTGTTAAAACTGTGCATCTCTAGTTTCTCATTTCTTAACCTGCAGGTTCAAGCTTTGCTCCAAAGTTGGTTCCAGGAGTTAGCTACTCCTTCAAGTCTCCAATGTTCCCTAACCAATATCCCCTGAATAGCACCCGCTCGTGGACTTTTAATGGAACAGGCATTGGTGGATTTCACTTGACCTTCTCATCTATGGACATTGCTCAGGTATGTTATGCTTAAATGCTTTCTTTTTTGTTTTCCTTTTACTCTCTAACTTACGTATAGCTTTCCGAGAGTCTGCTATATATTGTTTAAACAAATGCTTTTGAATAAGGCTGTTTTGGGACAGTCGTGCAAAGCATTGTGCAAACTTTGGGGTTATCTGGAACTCCTCAGGTAATATATAAGCATTCACAAAACTACTAAAATTTATATGAGTGTCAAAGTCAATTTTATGCAACTGGAAGGTCACATGATTATAAAACTTCATTGTGCAAGTTTCATGTTGATAAGAGCATTGCTGTAACAGGTTAAGACATTCTTAAGTTAAATGTAAGAAGCATTATGTCATTTATCTTGCAGCTACCACTGTTTTCATAACGCTGATAAAAATTACTTCCCGGCTAGAAGCGCTTCTTCATATCGGCAGTTATATAGGTCTCCCATTAGTAGACGTTATTTGAAACCACAATAGCTACACTGCCACTTATAAAATGACAGCAAGCCAGTATTAATTTGGTAAAGAGGTAGCACGGTTGAGCTGCAAGTGCAAGGAACGCATTGATGAAAACCTCCAGAGAAGGTGGCTATCCTGAACCAAATATTGTTAAACTGTATCAACATGATCACTGTAGGTACCACATTAATTATTAAGTGCTTGGCCTCGTCCTGTTTGTGCCCCTCGATCTGCTTTGCACTACACCACTTGACATTATGGAAAACCAACTAGCCAAGCCACTGCCCTTCTAAGCACCATATTAAAGTACATAGAAAGGATGTAGATTGAGCAGAGACGGTTGCTAGACAGTTTAGCAAATAATTTTTTTTATTGCAGATCAGTTTAGTAATTCATGCTTTTGTGGTCCATTCGTAACAGCTTGCTAGAAAGTGCAATTTTTGAAGCAAATAATCACTTATTGGGTCTTGTGCCAGCAAACCACAAGCTCCAGTAAGTGATTATTAGTTGTACGCTCCATATGTAGGAAGCAATAAAATGCACTTTTCGTTGGAGAGTTTTAGGTTAGGGGACGCAAGCGGCTTGCGCAGACCCTGACGTAGCGGTCTGTACATGCGCAGTACCATGCGCAGTACCATGCGCAGTACCATGGCCCCTAGTTTTATCGTATGCAAGTCGTTTGCGTCCCCTAATCTTTAACTCTCTACTAAGTATGTGGACAAGAAATTTGTGCATGGGTGTGCATTGTACGTTGTGATCATGGCTATCACCGCTAATCCTATTGTGATAAGCATCTTCGCCTATCTGTTTCACAGCACGTGGTGCCGTCACAAGCGTAGCGCACGCTTCAATAGGCAATAACTGAAACGTGCAGTCGTTCCCTGGTGCAGACTGTGATCATACACATTTTCCGGCTGTTAGATCCCACATGAACAAGAAAAGGCACAAGGTGTGCGCGATCTAGAACAGGGGGCCGCTTCGATTTTCCACTTCTGCCTACCCATGGGCTGCCAGAGCCAGACCTAGTGCCTTCATTCTTCTCAGGTTGCTCCACCCACCGTGCCACACTCTTTCGCCGGGCGTTCATTTTACTCTGGTGGTTCTGGCTACCCGTGGGCTACCAGAACCAGCCAGGAAGATTTTGGTCTGGCTGCTCTATGGAAGTTCTCTGACTAGCAGACCACTAAAAGAGGCAATGGGCACTCACCGCCATCTTTGCGAGGACTTGATGGATTGCAACGGGGCGCTCGAGGACTTTACCTCGCTCAGCCAACTAACTACTGTCATCTTCAAATTTCTTTACTTCTATATTATCTTCTTAGGTTCTAAGGCACCGTTCCGCATTGCAAGACGGTGTGATGCAAGCGGCCGTGAGGCATTTGAAGCGTGCGCGCGCGCGCGTGTGTGTGTGCGTGTGTGTTTGTGTTTGTGTCGGTGTGTGCATGTGTCAGTGTGTTGTGAAGGCTTCCCGGCAGTGAACAGCGCACCGTGCTCTCGTGCGTGCATGTTATTTGCGTCGTGTTCCACACAACTTGTAGACTCTCATTCACACACATTGCGGTGCATTTTTGGTTCATCTTTCCCTGGTGGTGTTCACACATCTCGCATATATATGCGGCGATATCTCCTTTTTCTGCAGTTAGTGAAGACGCCACAGCTAGTCCGTGTTCGCTCTGTCTCTCCATCGTATGCTTGGGTCGCAGCTCAAAACCGGTACTTGTTCCAACTGCAGGCCTTTGATATTAAGAATGCACTGGTTGAGTAATAGACACGTACATTAGCTTATTGGTCTCATGATCGCGACCAACATTGTTTTTCGTGTGAAACTTTTTGCTAGTCACAGGTGGCAAACATTTTCATGCGCCAGCTGCATCCCCAGCTTCTTAGGGTCAGAAGAGAAGCACCACCAGCTGAAACAAACTCTGAAATCAGGCCTTTTTCACATCTTGTCAAGTGATGACACAGCGCCAACTCATCAATCTCGCCTGTGGGCAAAGTGATTGCTGTGAGCAGGCATCTTCGAGTGATCATTTTCCGGAATACAATCACTATGCGTGATTTCGCATCTTGGCATCGGACGCATCGGAGGCCGTTGTTGCGGTGTGCAAAGTGAAGTTTGGACAGCATGCGTTCTGTGCCAAGTCGCGCGAAATCTAGCAAAAGTGATTGTATCCCTGAATGCAACTATATATCGTCAAGCTGACATTGCATAAATGGGCCGACTATGCCGAGTGCACGCCAGCCTCGCCAGGCGCTGTCAAGCTGATAGCATGTTTACATTTATCCTGTGGGCAGCTGCCCCGGCATTCGATTTTGCAAACCTCGGGCAGCTTTGGGTTGTCTTGGTATCCCAGCTTACGTGACTTCCTCTCAGGACCGGAACTAGCTGGCTGCCTTTTGGCTACCAGCGGGCTGGCAGTACTCCAGAAATCGAAGAGGCCAAGTATACACACGCCCGTCTCACAACAAAATTACGGCGCGCACAGTTGCTTATTCCGGTACCAGCAAATCTCCGCCCGGGTCATTGCACGCCGCATTCATAGCTATCGCCACCAAACCTATTGCGATAAATATCTTCACCTATCTGTTTTACAGTGCATGGTGTGTAGTGCCATTGGTAGCATACTGCAGGCTTCTAGTAGACGATAATCCAAACATGCCGACGTTCCCTGCTGCAGGTGGCACGAAGTGGGCATCATGTTTCGCTTCGGCGACATCTGGCGCACCGAACAGTTCAATTTTGTTTCGGTTTCCTGTCGCTCTCTTAAAACGTCAAGCAATAGGAAAACAACAAAACATATCTCGGGCCGGTGGAGCACCACCAGCTTGACGTGCATCGGTGTTTCGTGCCACAATGATCCATGCAACGCTTCGCATTACGTAGATGTCAACAATAGTTGAGTCTGTCCAATTTTTTGGTTGCTTCGAATGGTACGTTTTCCCAGTTAGTACATTTTTCTCGAGTTTTTCTTTTTTTTTTTTTATGTATGGACGAGATTCTACTGTAGTTATTTTGAATACCCATAGTTATTCTGTAATATTCAATTCATATTAGAAACTTCAAATATTCACCCATTCCTTTTTCTTTTTTTCAAGTATGACTTTTGCCCTAAAACCGATATTTGAAGTTTTGCATAAATAAACTTGGCTATTAGTGAAGTAATTCCACTTCAAGAAATTGTCTGGGTAACTCAAGATGACTGCAAACAATGTGCCATTGGTCTCGTGTTCTCAGGCGTACCACTCTAGTTACGTGAAACACAGGAGAAAGAGCCTACTACTTTTTAAATTGGCAATGCCACTTACTAGTAACCGAGCACCGCGAAGTGATGTGCTGTCCCTCTTAAGTTGTCACCAGCTGAGCTTTGCCATGGGAAATTTCCACAAAACCCCAATCATGCTGCAGAAGCAATAGCAGTCACAGAAAGTACAGTACAAACTGCAACACGTTTCATTTCATTCCATTTCATTGCTAGCTGAACATGCACAGATTATTGGAATATTTGGTTTGTAAACACACACACACACACACACACAATGGACAGTTAAAAGCCACCACAAGTGGTACAACACCTGCTTACATATAGGGAGGAAGATATAGAAAAGTACATCCGTTTATCGCCATGCTCGTGCTTTTAAGTGTGATATCAACGGCCGTGCTACAGTTGTGCAGCAATAAATATACTATAGCGAAGGCATAGGTGAATACTTACACCACCAGCCATTTTATCTCACTTTTGAATCTCATATAATCATTGTGATGTCCAGTGATGGAACTCAAGCCTATAAATTTGGTGCAAATGTAAATTTAAGTGCGCTGGTGTATTGGCTTTCAGGAATGTATATCATAATACAAAGCCACTAGAAACTTTTTTTCATTAAACAGAAAGTGCTGATACACAAGTCTAACATTCATGTGCACTGATATTTTCACATGGATCATGCCATTTTTGTTGCTTTATTTAGCTTGATTGTAATGCAGTAAAACGAGTTCTTGGGCGAGTTGGTTACTTATTGCAGGCATAACAACAGCGTCAGGAAACACCCACAAAAGAAAGGAACACTGATAGACGATTGTCCGTGTCTGTCAGTGTTCCTTTCTTTTGTGGGTGTTTTTTGATGCTGCTTTTGCCTGCAATAATTGATTGTAATAGTGTTGATTTTTCAGTCAGCAAGTTAAGCTTCCTACAGTACAGTGCATGTGGAACGTAGGCAACACACCTTCTTTTTTTTTTTTCTCTTCAGATTGGATTATGATCTGCTTGTTTATTCAGGTACATTCGCAGAGAACCCACCTAGTGCTAGAAAAACGTATACGAGGCTATGAGCACATGGGTGGAGCCACTTGTGAAAATAGCTTGCGAGGATTGCTGTTCCTCCTTTGTGTCCCATCTTGAAGTGCTGTTCTTTCTGTGACTGTGAAAATAGCACTAGAACAATAACATTTTCTGCATTCCGTTTCCTTTTTCACATCCCTCTCACCAATGTTGAGAAATTTTGCAGCATCCACATAGGCTTAAAGTATTTAAGAACCATGGACACTTGAAGGTCTAAATTTAATTAATTGGACTAATTGTGTGATAAACTACGGTAGAATATTCAACTTGCTTGAACAAATTATGAAGAAAAATAATGGAAACCAGTAGCGAGTTGCACTGTGCCTTAACACACAAAAAAGTAAATGAACTTTACAGAATTTATTTGCTACCACTTTATTTAGGTGCTTAAGAATTTGTTGAAAGTTTAAATTAAATTCTGTTTTTGTTTTTTTCCAATAAAGGGACACTAGAGGCAAATATTAAGTCAAGCTAAAGTGATAGATGTGTGCTTGAGAACATCTATGGCGTCAATATTGTTACGCGTGCAAAGGATTAAGACTGGAGACTATTTACAAAGTATATTTACAAGGCGTAGCTGCAGCGCTGGCCAGTTCAGCTGACAGCTCGAGAGCCAAAGATCGTTCGTCGTCTTCATCGGGGTGCCCGCGTGCATTGGCCACAAGAAACACGCGGTATGCATGTATCATTATCCCTGGTGGCGGAGGCACCGTCCCGGTGCGTCTAAATATAGGTGATAACAGGAGAGTAATATAATATGGTTTGAGGCGTGCGACATGCACAACATCAGTAGAATTCGGGGCAGATGCGGCACTGATACTGACAGGGGCGATGGTGTACGTAACTGGAGTCAGTCATTGCACACAGCACTCGATATGGGCCATTGTCTCGAGACAATATTATCGCGAACACAGCTTTAGTATTCAAGAAATTAAGCTTAATGCAGGACATGATTAGACTCCTCCAGGTCATTCAAATACTACCTCGATGACGAAGGCACTCCTCATTATAATTCTGTCACTAGTACTCAACCACTCGTAATAGCATCATAAGACAAAATGAAGTGCTGCTTCTCCATTTCTTCTTGATTTTTAGAAAAAGAACTCATTGACATTACCCTTGGCAACAACATGGCCTGTTGAAAGGTGTTGTTTTCTCCACTCTGGAGCTGCCTGCGCTTTAGCGTTTCAGAAGTTTCGTTATTGCATAGTACTGTATTGGTTTTTCTGGCTGGCAAAACTTGCACTAACTGCAAGTTGCATCCAATGCATCCAACTTGCACTAACTGCAAGTTGCGTCCATGTGATGTTGCGGGATTCCCGAACGGTCCATGCCACTTGACCAAAAACAGCTGCAGAGGTGAACGCAACGCTCTGTCTTGGCTCAGCTTCTCCATGGCTGCGCATTAGAGTTTTGCGTAGAAAACCATAGCGCCGTGTGTCCGGCACTCTTTTATTCCCGACAGCAGTAAAGGATGGTGATAGCGTATGTGTCACCACTCCCTTGCTAAGGGGCGTACGATTTTAATTGCACTAAAGGTATGTGGACCCTCCAGACGCAATTTTCTCGTAAACGAAGTCTTTTCCTGGCACAAGCGCTGTGAGGTTTCTGGAATGGTATTTTAACAGCCCACCACGTTGACTTAGTATTTGCCTTTAGTGTGCCTAATGTTCACGCACAGGCAGTGAGAAGGGGTACATCAGTGACCTCTGTTGAAAACCTACATAATTTTTTCGAGCAACAAACTATTGCAGATGACTCTGCCTCTAGGCACGTCTTCTGCCCTTGAAGAATGTAACCAGCTTTACCGAAACTCCTCTCATTGATTCCTCTTGTGGTTGCTATATGAACCTTTGATACCTGAAGACAGTTTAGTGAATTTTTTTGCAGGGAGTCACACACCAATCAAATAGTTTCCAACCTCTTGAGCACGATTACAATGCAAGTATCTTCCTAACTCTTCATCTTACGAAGCTGTAGTTGCAGTATGAATTAAGAGGGAATGTGACTTTGAAAATGAACTTCCTTATTTCTTCATGAATTTTGATGAAAATTTGCACAAATGTTTAGAATGTCTCCTTGATGCTTTCATGAAAGTTTCAGAGTGATGCCTTGAGAACATATTATTGAGCAGAAGTTTTCTCCCTTGAATCTTCTGGAGGGCCTGGGGAGCTTAAAAAAACACTATGGAAGGCTCGTTGATGGCGTAGCTAAATGCATGCTGAAGGTCATGACAGCCTTGCTTTTTTTTTTCTTTCTTTCTTTTCACAACAAATTTTTTGGAGTGTCATTTTTTATGTTACCTTTGCAAAAAGCACACTTTGGGGTGAAGGAATAGCCACATTATAAATTTATAAAAAGTGAAGATAAATAAGCAAGACTGTCATGACCTGCACTGTAGCCCAAGCAACATGACAAAAAAACAGTGTCAAAATAAGCTAAATGGTAACAAAGAAATTGGCTCCAGAAACTGAGCAGAAAGGCAAAGAAATAGTTTTGAGAAAATGGCTCAAAGTTTCACCTTCTCTTCAGTTCTCTAATACCCCTGTCACACGGGCAACCGTAAACTCCTTTTAACTCCGTCGTCTTTATCTCGAGGGAGATGCACTCGGTGTCACATGGGTCGCCCTTCCACTAAGGAAGTTGAATGGAGCTTTTGGTCAAAAGAGATGGGCAGTCTCCCTTGGCAGCTGGAGAAGGTACTCTCTTGCCCATACTTGTTGTGAAGCTGATAATTTAATTATAGTTTACATTAAAATTAATGTTGCATGTGTTAAGAATGTTTATCATGAATTGAATAAAAGTTCAAGCACAATTCAGCAACAGTTACGTTTGCTGCTGCACAATACTCTCTCGACCTAGGCCGTTTGGTGCCATGTTTTTCTAGTCTTTCACAGCGTTTACACGAACCCTACAGAATCGGGTTGAGTCGGCTTGTCGGGCTGGAATGTGCCTGTCGAGATCATGTAAACGCTAGCTGGTCAGACTGTACAAGCGTCAAGTCTGGCTGAGTCAGCCCGACTGCATGGGGTAGGTTGAACCAGCCCGACCCGTTTGCAGCATGCATGTGAACGTGCACGGGTCCAGCTCACCATGCCGAGACATGCATGAGAACGCTGGGACGTCGCTATTTATGCGTCAGCAGCAGCAATAATATCATGTTAAAGGCCAAGACAAGGCGCTGTGCAATGCAACCTCATCGTAGGGATAAGACCCACGAAATAGAGCTGCTGCAGGCGGCAGCGGGGAACTGCAACCCCAGTTCGGATGCGTTGATGTCTCGGATCGACGCTGTGTGCTGTCGTTGTCCAGACTCGGTCAGCTCGATTACTGGCTCGACTCGCTCGCGTCGGGTTCGTGTAAATGTGGCTTTTGTCGGGCAGTGTTCGGTGTGGCCACTCATGAATGACACCGCAGCACAGTAGACAAAATAAAAGGAAAGCCCACGAGGTCACTGTGCACAAAATGTTATGTTTTGAGTATAGTTTGCAGCAGTTCAGGTAGCAGAACGCAGAGCCTACTCACCACGCTATGGTGGCTAGCCGTGCCGCAAAGGAAACCACACATAAGCGCAGGGTGGCTAATGTTGCTGTCAGCAATGCTATGTTTAGCAAGCGCACTTTGATTCTTAATGAGGTGTATGTCTTTCGCATCAAATGCATTGAATAATATTCTTATGGAAGTAGCATTCATTATAATAGCTACGAGCACAATTAGAAGGTACATTCTTGTATTTGTACAAAAAACAAACACCTCTGAATGCGCCTCTGGCGGCTATTTTTATAACCTCGTTATTGGCACACGACCACAACTTCCTTGAGGTTGAACTCCCTTAGGAAGTCTGGAGCTCCCTTATCCTAAAGGAGTTTGTCAGTAACCGTGTTACACGGGTATAAAGGGCACCAGATTTGTAATCTTTGGTGTGTGTTGTGATGTGGGGTTTCTTGGACATGTGGCCTCTGGTCTAAAATGAGTTTGCCCCCCCCCCCCCCCCCCCTTTTGCATTCATTCTTTGCCACTGCTACACAAAAAGCATGGTGCCTGTGTTTAAAACCAAGTGAGATGCAGAACAGAACTCTGTGTGGGCATGAATATAGTTTCAATGTTGTGTCTACAGAATTTGGTAGAATCGACTTTGTTACTGAATAAAGGCTGTCAGCAAGCTTCCCAGTCATGTTCCCTTGACAATGGCTGTGTAACTTAGCATCAGAAAGCCACTGAGATATGGAGCTGCTAGGTGCTTTTCAGCTTGTACTTTTGTATGGTGCCTCACTTCTGCAGTAAGATGTCTGTGCTAGCTCAAGGGGCCTAGTGAATACCCAGATAGCCAGATACATACACTAGATGTAGATAATATGCTATACCTTGGACATTCAATATGTCCATTAGATATTCAGATTTATCCAAAAAATGTTGTATGGCTGTACTATGGATCATCGCAAATTCATTCAGAACATGTAAGTGGCACGTTGTGGGGATGTCAGGGCTAGATATATGTAACACCTAATAGACGTCCACAGCATTCCTGTAGATATATTTATTACGTAGAATAGATATCCACAAATTCAAATAGTTAGTTATTTATTACATCTAATAGATATCCACGTTGACATCCACTGGATGTGCTTTGTACTATTTTTGGCTCTTCCTTATATTCGTCATGCATGCATGCACTTGTTGTCCCAGACTGCCCCGAACTGCTTGAGATGCTGCTATTACAGCCAGTGAATGTTGGTGTACACAGCTTCTCGGACAGCCCTGGTCTTTTTGAGACAACAAACCACAGAAGTGCCACTGTTACTAAGCCAAGAAAAACTCAAGTTGTCATCACAAGAATCTTTATTAAGAAACCTCTTATTGGCATCAACCTTTTGCCAAGTATGTAATGATGTACACAATAGATGCAGTGAAAAACAATGGCAGACTGCAGACATATTACAGGCAAACTAAATGGGTGCACATAATAAATGACTTCTGTCTCGTGAAAATAAAATGAACACTAAAAATACAACCTAATGCCATCTCTTGGTTTCTGAAAGGCAGAATGAGCACTTAAAGCAAGAACCATTACAAGAACATTGCATATGCATAACAGCTAGGCAAAAACATACTGAAGGATAAATAGAATGAGACAGTAAAAGCAAAACTGGAAAATGAACAGTTCTCTCATAAGAACCTCTCCCATAAGGTGAGTAGCGGTGCTGTTTTAGCTGCACTCTCTCCAGTAAAATAAAACACAAAAGGCCACGTCATGAGACTTCTCATGAACAAATACAAAAGCAGAATTGACATATGAAAACATCAAAGCACTATATGACTAGCCTTGTATTCACCAAAGAAAAGAAAAAGAACAGAAATAATGTAGTGAAACATAAAGGGGAGCAACAGCTGAAAGCCCATAACAACAATATCCTATAAGAAAAACAATCTGAAAACCACCAATACGTTGGTAAAATGATAAATTGTGTAAGAGAAGCAGGTAACTTCCTGCAGAAGGGTGCCAAATTAGCTTCTCCATGAAGGAGAAAAATTCGGAACACAGCGGCTGCATAAAAAAAAACATTTTTACATATTGCTCTCACTCTTAGAAATGAAGACTTGCAAATGGAACGAGGCTGTTATCACTAGCAAGTAAATGTTTGCCTCATTTTTCTTGAATGAGGATGCACTCCAAGTCATGGATCACTCTGAAGACAGCTGAGCTACTTTTAGCAGTATCAAATCAGCTTTTTCCTTTTAAACCTACTCAGTGCTTTCCATACACTCAGCCCGACACCAGGTAACAGGATTCTACACTTGTCACATTATTGAAAATGTACAGCACTCCTTATAATGCAATCAGGCGCCACGAAAGGCCAAAGCGTTGATTCAGGTGATGCTGGAGACAAGTTGCTACATTTATATCTCTGTAGTGTTATCTGGTCGGTCTTCAAACATTGGACTCAACATAGCAGCAGTGGTTAATTGCATTGGCCCCCGCAGCAGTACTATAGTGTATGCTCGTTACAACGGACCCGCGTACAACAGACTTTCGGATATACCGGATCATATTTCAACCTTAGTTTGCTCTATGTGTATTATTAATGCAGCGAAGTTCGCTTTTAGTGGACCGTGCTACAACGGACTATTCGCTGCAGCAGACGAAATTAGCTGGAATTTTTTTAAAAATCGGGTGTATAAAACTGACTTTTGCCATGTCAACACGGGCTGGCAACTGACTTGTGAGGGTCAGCCTACAATATCGCGAGTGAGGGAGGGAGTTTACTCCGGTGGCTGCTGGATACAGCGCGGCAATGTGGAGAAAGTGCGCGCCTGCGCAGGTCTCGTCTTGGGGTCTCGTCTTGGAAGCGATCTGCGATTACAGAGTGCACCTAGTGCCGTTAGCTTCGTGTGCACTTTGCTTTCAACGTTTCGTTAGCGTTGAAGAGAGATGCACGAAGGTCAATTCGATCACTGCTGCTGCCGCGATTCCTCACTCCGACGTTTTGACAGCGACTTTCCGCTTTCATCAACCGAGATGTGTTCATGTTTACCTGCATGTGCGTGACACCGTGCTTGTTAATTTAGTTAGTAAGTGAATGTTTACAACTTTATACCACCAATAAAACTACTATCCTTACTTCGCAACGCTGTCTACTAATTTGCTATCGCAATCGATGCTTCGCCTCTCAGGTGAAACTGCGACTTTTTGTTTGTTTTTTACTTTGGACGTTCATCACTCACTCTTTGCAATAACACTGTTACACATTGCAACCTAAGTTTTGGAAGTGAGGCGTTTCGGATATTATGGACTTCGGATAAAATGGACATCTTTTATTGGATTATCAGGGTCCGTTGTAATGAGAGTTCACTGTACCAAGAAAACATGTTGTAGCGAGTGCTTATCTTAAAGTGGCCACTTCAAAAGAAAAAAATTTTTTGCGCGCTAAAGACAGGTTTAGCCTAGTAGTGATTACAAGTTATACCGCCACCTGTTTCCGAAGAAGAACAAAATGT
Organism: Dermacentor andersoni; assembly: GCF_023375885.2. Classification (NCBI taxonomy): domain Eukaryota; kingdom Metazoa; phylum Arthropoda; class Arachnida; order Ixodida; family Ixodidae; genus Dermacentor; species Dermacentor andersoni. Next base: position 175,770,122 of record NC_092814.1, read on the forward strand.
GTCGGCACTCCTAAAGGCACGAGTCATACTTGGAAGGTCGCTCTCTGGCTGGTTGGCTTGAGCATCCTAATCATGAAAAAGAGGACAAATACAACTATGCAAACACATCGCTTATCAATTACTTACCCCGCATTCAGAAATGTGCACTTACTTGAAGGCCATGCTTGACTTTGTCACTATAATGACAGGCGTGAACTTGCCCAAGACACTGATTGCCTTTCCTTGGGTGCATTTGTGTCGGACTTTATCCTGACCAAATCAAGCATGGGCTTCAAGTTAAGGCAAATTTCTGAATGGGGAGTAAGACATACAAAGACATACAATTTGCCATACAAAGTAACTTAAGGCCAGCTGCAACAAAATTTTAGACATGCTGTAGCTTCTGTGCAAAATCTTATGCTTGAAATGCAGGCCAATCCGTCACAAAGAGCTCGCAAAAATCTTAGTTTTTTATACCAAAACTGAAGAAGACATTGCCATTATTGCCCGGCGGAAATGACGTACAGTGAAGAATGTGAAGAACCAGCACCCGTGCTGTCTGCTTTTCTTGCTTGTATTCCCTTCCGGTGTATCAGAGAACCGGTCCCGCACGTCTACTAGCCGCAGAGTTAGTATACTTTGTTAGCTGCATGCTCTGACAACGATGTTGTGTGCTCGCGATGTTCTTTTAATGCTGATGGTCTCGATGTGTTCTGCCTCCACTCGAAGAAGAGTGCATTGGGATGGCCAAGCTAAAGGTCCAGTATAGTCCGGCTTAACGCGGATGCAATCCACGTGTTGCGCAGTTAGCTACATCGGCGAAAATTGGATGCTCTACAGTCTTGTGTGGCTGGCGTGGAAATAGAACACGTCCTATTGCACGCCGGAGCAGCTGAAACTGGATGCATCGCGTACTAGCTTGGCTGATCAGCAGCATGCTGTTCGCGTTCACGGTAGCAAGCGTGTGGCGTTTGCGCCTTTCACAAACAAAGAAGCATTCGCTTGCTACGTACTTGTCCGCCAGCACTGTGGCAACAACTGATTGCCACGCTGCTGCGGGTCACGTTTAAAGAGCATGGTAAAATTTTATAAATCTTAGTCTCCGGCATAACGTATCCGACTTCACTGGCTGCTGCCTGGCACGCTGGAAGCACCGGACTAATAGACCGATCAGACAACTGTTGTGATCTGTACTAAAGGATGATAAGTAGCTGAGGCTTGGCAAGGCCAGGCTAGAGGGGCTCGGTGCTAAGTGGGCGTAAACTCATGGCCAGACCGCGGCTGTGATAAAGTTTTGCCCATTTCACTCTGGCAGCATTGCATCCCTGCATGGTGGGCGGCCAAGCCTATACCCTGGTCTTCGCGTCGCATTCTTCTTCGTGATAAATCAAGTATGGGGTTCCTGCTCGTTTCTGGCCTCTGTGTCAGAAAGGATTTCGTTTGTCTACTTAGACGTGTCCAATGTGGAGGCGCACAAAATATTTTGAAGATGATGCACTACCTGAAATCATCACTCGAGACTATCACCCTTGAATACAATTTACCTTTGAACGTTACCTTTGGTTTTCGTGCGCCATCGCGGCTTACAGTACTTATAGTCAAACACCAAGAAAGCGTTTGCCAAGCAAATCTTGATGGCTTAGTAACTGTGCTGTTGAAATGTAGCTTGTGCAGCTTCAACTGCAGTTTACATGCTCTGTGTGCATTGGCTGCTTCGCATTGCACTTGCCTGCTGTGCCGCGGTCCACACTTCCGCTCTGAAACCTGGAACAGGAAAGATGTGTTTGGCCTTCCTCTACTCAGCGTTGTACGAGGTGTGACACAAAAGAAACGAGACTGGTCCTATTGTACTTACTGAATCAGTTATCTGTGACATTATCACCTTCAAAGTCTTCCCCTTCAGCATTCACACACTTCTGCATTCAGTGCTGCCATTGCTGGTAACAGTTCTGGAACGAGGTTCTTGGAAGGCCCTTCAGGAGATTCTCCGTTTTTGCGTGAACCTCTTCAACCGAGATAAAATCGGTTACCTTTAAGCAAGATTTAACTTTAGGAAGTAAAACAAAGTCGCATGGAGCCAAATCAGGTAAATAAGGAGGAGGCCCCGTCACAGTAATATTTTTGCTGGTCAGAAACTGCTTGACAGATAGGGCCGTGTGAGCAGGTGCATTGTCCTGGTGCAACAGCCATCCATCACTCCACAACTGTGACCTTCTTTTTCCTAATTTTTTCGCGAAGTCTCTTTAACACTTCAATGTAGTAGTGTTGATTAACAGTCTGACCACTGGGAACCCACACAATCATTACAATTCCATTAATGTCGAAGAAGACGATTAACATTGCCTTGAATTTTGATTTTGACATGCGTGCTTTTTTGGGTCTTGGGGATCCTGGAGACTTCCACTGCATTGACTGGCGCTTACTTTCTGGGTCATAGGTAAAAATACATGTCTCATCACATGTTACAACAGATTCCAACAAATTTGGCTCGTTTGCAATGCGTTCTAACATGTCCGCACACACGTCGTTACGGCACTGTTTTTGGTCAATGGACAGAACTTTTGGAACAACCTTCGCAAAAATCTTTGTCATGTGTAATTCGTCCATTAAAATGCGTCGAACAGCTACCCTGTCCAAGTGAACCAACCCTGCCACTGCACGAACACTTAATCTTCGGTTACCAGTGATCACATCAGGAACTTTGGCAATGTTTTGATCTGTAATCGCCGACCTTGGGCGCCCAGCACGTTCATCATCTTCCACACTGTCCCTTCCCCCTGAAAACCGCTTATGCCATTCAAACACACGTGCACGAGACGAGGTTACATCTTCATAAGCCTCGGTTATAATTTGAAATATTTCCGTGGCTGATTTCTTAAGTTTCACAAGAAACTTGATGTTGATTCGCTGTTCGGTTTCTAGATCAGACATTTTTCCGGCAGAATGCAGTTGCACGTGTTCACTCAATGACGCAGCACTCCCAACTGGCGTGATCGGTTCCGTCGAAACTGGAGGCATGAATAGAGGAGGTGTGTGGGATTACGTCAGCAAAACAGTTGTTGCCAACTCCACTCTTTTTTTACGCTACACACTTAGTCTCGTTTCTTTTGTGTCACACCTCGTATAGTGCACAACCATTGCTCCTGCTCGAGTACATATTCGAGCACACGACAGCCACGCAACACGTCAGCATTCTTGCAACAACTCAAATCACAAGCGCCGCAATGAGAACGCACGTAATAAATGATGCAAGCATGTAATACTGCACGCTATACACAGGAGCTATGTAAACGTACAGAAACAAAGGGGCAAAGAAAATCACTTAGCTCTACAGACAGCCCTTATTGCACAAGACCTTCACCGGCAGACAGAACAAAAACAATGCATGAATGGGAACTACCTCACAATATCGAGCACCGCTATAAAAATGTGTGCCAGAACTACTGAAACCATTGTGCTGTGCCTTTGTGCACAAAACCTGCGCGCTTGTCTATCGCCATTTATTTCGGGTTGCAGTTTAGCTGTTCCAAGCTTGTCTTAGCCATACACCAATTTGCCTCAGTTTAATACTATTCCGACATGCCTTGAATGGTATTGAGGAAACCATTGGTGCCTATAAGTTCTGCATCAGCTTTTCCAGCCCATGCAAAGCACTCATTACCGGCATACAAGAGAAAGTGCAAAAACAGACCGACAATTTACTTTGAAAAGCATGTGTCTGCTGATGACTAGACACCACTGCAGCCATGGTGAGAATAACAGATGAAGTGTGACCGGTGTCACAGCATAGCACCGCAACACCATAGCGTAAAGAACCAACTTCCAACACAGGCCCACACATGTCCACATTGGCATTACCTAGCATTACTTGCATACGCTTGCTTGCATGGTTGCTTGCAATTGCCACGCTTATGGTGATGTTATAACAGGCACGTAACTGTAATGAGTCTAATTGATAATTGTACAATAATGTTACGTTAAATGTTTAAACCGTTTTACTTTGAAAACGTCCTTAAACTTAATTTTTCATTTAGTGCAACATTTATGGTGTGCTTCCGGCTCCTTGCTTTCGACACACACGGCCTCCAAGATTTAGTGTCAAGTATCTGAGGCCACACAACTTTCACACATAAGGTTTGTCATCTTTTTAAAAAGTTTGGTGGTGCTTAACAAAAGTAGAGTGCCTTTCTATAATATACATGCGCTTTTTTTCTGCTATACATCAGTTCATTCCTGAACATACTGTACCTTGTTTTTTGTTTACTTTTCTAAAGTCGGAAACAAGGAAGTTATTAATTACTACAAAACTTGGAATCTACAACATGAAAGTTTTGGCCGCACATACTGTCTTCTTTCGCTTCGTCCACTGCTCTTGAATTTTGTTGTCCTGAAAAAAATGTACATTTCATGTGCAAACATACATTTTATGAAATACCAACTCTATCGAAGTCCAGTAAAAAATGGGACGTCCTATGGACATCCATTACATGTTCACTGATGATACAGCACAGTATTTTTGCACCAACTGTGCAGCATCGTGCACATCAAAATCAAAAGTTTTGGGGGGCCTACAATGCCCGTCTAAAGTACAAACTTTATGGCCCTTCCGTGGACATCTTAAACTTTGTACACCGTATGTCCCAAATACTGTTTTAAAGGCATTCCATGGACATCCAAAATTTCATCTGCTGTACATTTGATGAATAAACTAAATGGATGTTCATTGGACATCCAAAACTTTGATGCCATTGCGTCTCTTAGATGTATGTGCATGTAACGGATGTCCATATGGCATCCCATTTTTTCCTGGATGTTTGGATCAATTCAATACATCTATTGGATGTTTGTGGCTATCTGGATAGCGCTCATCATGAGGGCCTCTTTATAAAGGGGTTGTATGATAGATATCGTTACAAGATATTGTGACAATATGATAATAGAGTCGGCGCGCGATGTGCTTGGCTGTGGATCTGAGGTGCCTATGTGCGAAATGCCTAGCCACGGGTACGAGGAGCAGACGCTCGATGTGCTTAGTCACGCAGTTCAAGGTGCCTACATGCAAAATGCCTAGCTGCAGGCTAGAGGAGGCGACTCTCCATGTGGTTAGTCGCGTAGTGGAAGGCGCCGAGGCACTAAATGCTTAGGCGAGGGTCTGAGAAGTCCGTGCGCAATGTGCTTGATCGCCGAGTCGGGGACACCTGTGCTCGAAATGCTTAGCCGTGTGTCCGAGGATTGTGTGAGCAATGTGCTTGGTCAGGAATTCTAAAACACCGAGTGTAGTGAAAGGCTTAGCCATGGGTCTGGGACGTCCACAAATTGAGAGAACAGCCACGCTACTGCGATGCATGCGTAGTGCCCATTTGGCATTCGTCGAGATTACGGAGAGTGGAGACTGTCCAGAGCGAGCGCCGGACCAATGGCGAACCGCGCTGGAGTAGCCTGGCAAGCTCAGCGAATCGCGGGCTCCTGCACAACCTTCAATCATTTGCTTTTTGTGTGCTTGTTTGTCTATGGAGCAGATAGCTGAAGCGGCATATTTGAAGACAGAGAAACTTGCTTTCTGACGAGACCAAGATGGCGGCGCTCGGTTGTGACATTCCAGAGATATTAGGTCCGTTCGATTTGCTGCACCACTGCGAACCAGTTCACGGTGGTTCATGAGAAGTTAAAAAACTGCAGCTCGATTTCTGCGGTGCAGGCCTTATGTTTTGTCCGACTAATGTGCACGGAGTGCGTAAGTTTGAGAGGTCCTGAACTGCTGGTTTGATCAGCTTATGAGGTGTATAAGTACACCTGCACCTGTGTAGACATGGCAGACGCACAAAAGTGGGGTTTCAACAGCGCTTGTGGCCGCATGCTACATCATCTGCTGCTATGCTGCACCTGTACGCCTACACGAAGGCGGCACCAACAGTATAGAGAGTGCAGCAAAATCCTGAACCAGCCCTGCACCTCTCCTGCACCTTTTCAAATGAACGCCGTGGTTCAGAGGGCGCCATTCCTGTACCGCTGAAATGAATGGCAGGGTGCAACACCTCATGAACTGGTTCAAATGGTGCAGGTAAATCAAACGTACCTATTGTGGCTTAAAAAATGCAGTTCTTTCGCGATTTCCGCGAAATTTTTCACCACCTTGGCTGATACAAAACAATTCTTTTAGAACTTATACGTGGTTTTCAATGATGATATTTTGGAATCCTATAGAAAAAGAGCGATAGAAACTGACAATGTGATTTTCCAAAAACTGACTTTTTGGCCATTTTTCGCAATGTGAAAGTCGCATCGCCTTTTAAGTAAATGTAAACTGACTACGTAAAAAAAAAAGCTCTTGTGCTAGGCGTTCTCCATTTGAATCCCGCGATCTGGGAATTTCGTTTGTTTATTAAAGGGACCCTGAAACAAGTTTGGCGGTTTTGTACAAACATTGAGTTGTTAGGTAAGGTCCTTCTGATCATTAATTGATGCATTTAAGTACTCCCCATAAAGCGTGTAATTTATTGTAAGGTTTTAGAAATCCACATTGCTACCGATCGCTGGATGCCACTCGACTGTTTTGAGCCGCCCCTGACCAGGTGACGCGAGTTGACCATATGACGCCAGTAGGGCGAGCTATACGATTGGCGGCCCAGGGCATGTCATTGATAATTTTTCCAACTTTATGGTGAACAAATGTTGTTCATAATAGTTAAAATGTTTGCTCATTTGTTTCTATAAAAAAGAAAGTAGCGGAAAGAGAATACACAAGGACAATTTATCACTACACTCAAGATTTCCGGCACACAGCAAGTGTTGTCTGCTTGTGTTATGTGTTACAATTACAACAAGCTCCGCTATCTTTCTTTTTCATGAGCACCATGGTTCACCCTTGTTACATTGTGGGCTGCTATTCTCAAAATTCTGAGCAATAATTTTGTCAAGACTGTAAGACCTGGTATGAGCAACTTTAATGATAGGATGGTGTCACAATACAACCCGCATATACCGTATGCTGAATAGTATGGCGTGTCATACATACGTATACCTAAATATGCAGAACGTCGCGGCAGTGCTGATGATGCCTGCAAAAATTAGCTTGGAGTGTCCATATAATTGCTATTGTAATAAAAGCGGGGCGTACAGTGGGCATGGTTGATCACTGGTACCGTTTTGTCTGTGCCCGAAGAGCACCACTAATGTACATTAACCTTTGCCACGTACAGCCTCTGTGTCGTGGCCTGCCTGCCTCGACTTTCATTTAAACCGATAGACACCACTGACCTAAAGTTTGCATAGGGCTCCAGTTTTTATAGTCTTCAGTGTTGTGGAGTTGCAAATAGTATGTCAAGGCCTAATCCTGGCCCAACTGAGGCCCGAGCCCTACCCGATCCCGAAGCTTCTAGGCCCGCTTCGGGCTCAAGTGAACAATTGCTTATCCCACCCAAGCCTGGCCTAGTGCCGGGTCCAGGCTTTCGGGCCGGAGCATTCTGGCCAGCCCAGGCCCATTCAGTGCTCTTATGCAGACTTTATGCAAGGAAGTACCAGGCTTTTTTTTTTTGTACAGAACTGGCACTTAAGTTCAGAAAGTGCAGGGTGAATCTGGTGGACCTGATGTCAGGCAAGTTGATTGTGCATGTGGCTTGTGATCCTATGCCACATCTCAACAGAACCTCTTGAGAACTATTTGGAGGCGGCTGTTATTAAGATTATTATATGTAGGATCACAAGCAGAATTGTGCCATATGTTGCCTGTCATTTTGTCCCTGATGAAAACTTTTTCTGAACAAGAGTGATGCTTTCAGAGACCTAATTTGTCACTTTAGCTTGACCTAATGCCTGCCTTTAGCATCCATATAAGGCTTCAAACATCAAGGCTTAACTTCTGCATATGCATGTTCGTTGCTGTGATGCTGTATTTGCACAAATCTCGAAACTGGTGTCATTCGTTCTTAGTGGATTTGCCTTGCAAACACACCAGCTACAGTTGCATAAATTGCAATGTGTGTAGTAAGGTAATTGTTTAATTATGGTAATGGATAATGTGTAGTAAGGTAATTGTTTAATTATGGTAATGGATAATGTGTAGTAAGGTAATTGGCTTTTTCACTTATGAGTTTGTTGTAGTGAAAAGGGAACGTCTTGAACAACAAACAACACTGGTTATGTATGGATTAGTATTGGAAAAGGAGAGAGTTGTACAGAAATGATGCACTTCTTTATGCTTCAGGGCCATACCTTAAACCTTGCAAGTGGAAACCAGTCTGTACCATTGGCAGGGTCTACCCTTCCTGCTGATATCGTCCTCGAAAAGTCAAAATTGTATGCAGAGTTTTCAGCTCCTGTTCATCAAGGATATACAACTGGTTATGGATTTGATGCACTTTTAACACCACTTGGTGAGTGTCATGCCATGTTCTTATTTTATTGTTTGGTTGGCTGATTGTTATACAGCAGGGTTTTGTGAATAATTCTGGTCTCTGCAAACTGTACTATATTTCACTGAATGCCACCCCTCCTATTATGATGTGCTTATCCAGAGCCCCTCACTGAGTCATTTGAATGATTACATGCAGTGTACAGTAAAACCTCATTAACCTGTACCTGCTTAACAAGTAATTCCAGCTTAAATGTGGTCGCCATGAAATCCTTACCTTGCCAACATTGAACTTAATGTATTGGCTGACCGTCTAACTCATTCATTACCACGCCTATTCAAATCGATCACCGGTGATCGATACTTTAGATAGCCTATTTCGACATGTTGGAGCCATTTCTTATGCACCTAAGGCCATCCAGTTGTTAGTACAGGCACTGAACTTTCAGAATCAATTGAAATTTTTGCACTCGGGCTATTTTGTGATTTTTGACGGACCTTTTTACGAACTAATGTGCGTATGTTGTAGCGAAAAGAGGCGTGGCTGTCACTTTCTGGCACGCTCGAGAAAAAAGCATGCCACTCACGATTACACTACACTATCATCAAAATTTTGTAATCAAATGACTCCCAGCAATTCAAGAATTAAATTATATCGCCGGGTTTGCCGTCCGACAGTGCTGAGCGGTAATAATTACTCAAAACTGACTCCAGTTGTTCACTAGTAAGCTTTGGTTTGCAGTCCGAGTCGTTTTATTCCACCAAAATGTATTTCTGAAGGTCCACCACATGTCCAACATGTGGACCTGGCTTTTGCAACCAGTTTCCAAGAGTTTCAGTATTGCCTCTCTTGTAAAATCCCGGCAAGGGGTGCTTCTTGTGTCACTGCACAGTTATCAAAATTTGCTCCCATGGTGGCGTCCCGCATGGCTCCGTCGTGTGAAAAGCTTCCTGCTTGAAACTATGCTGCACCCGCACTTCAATTTAGCGATGAGGACTCGAGTTATGATTCCGAAGATGACAGCAAAGCTGATTCAAGCTCTGGAGGCGACAATGTTTTGAGTCAGCATGGGACATCTGCAGCTGTTCACCAGCGAGTTTCCTTCTCAAGGAAGGAGTTTCCTCTCCTTCCTTGTGTCCTCTTATCTGCTGATCTTCTTGCACGTCCTGAGAGTTCTACTGATTATCTTCAAGTTGCATACTTCATTTGGTTATGATGTGCTACTATCGGCAGCAAAGAAACTTCCGTTCACGTCAAGAAGGCCACCCGTAGTACATCTCAGCCCAGCACTACGGATCAGGGCAAGACAGTTTACAACGGCGTGGGATTTCTTTCTACTGTTCTTCTCTGAAGAGGTAATAAAGACAATCTGCAAAAATGCAAACAGATATGCTTGGATGCATAAACTTGTAGTTGCCCAGCTATACTGAGAGCGATTGGTCCTGGAAGAGGTGCATGACTCTAGACGAACTGGTGACGTACGTTCCTTGGACTTCTCATCGGACCATCCTCACAAGGTGCAGAAAAGGTGGAACTGCAAAATGTGCTATGAGGATGGCAAAGTTTTGAACAAAAACTAGATGTTTTGTGGGAAAAGCGTAGAATGCTTCACAAAATCAAGGAACTGCTTCATTGCATGGCATGAGCGATGAACTGGTCTTGGTTTCTTTTTTGTATCGAAATAATAGTAGTGTACTGAGCATTTATTTTTTCAGACACTATTTCTGAGTTATTTAGCTTTGAAATGTATATTCAGAATTTTTTTATATTAATTTTCTTATATTAATTTTATGTTTTTTATTGTTATTTTTATCAACTGGCAGCAACAATGGCACTTCCTAGAATTTTCATGTTCTACCTAATAATTTTTTTTTGTTTTGCAGCGTATGTTTTTGGAAAGAGCATTTCATTATGCACAATATTGTTGCGTGTGGAAAGACACAGACAGACGACGCTATTTACAGGCTATTTACACTGGAGCCAGGCAGCCAGGCCGACACTCGCTCGTGCCAAGCGCACCAACCAACTTCGTCGTCGTTCTCGCGGCGGCTCGTTTCTTGAGCATCGCTTGATCATATCGTAATACTACCCCCCCGGCGGCAAAAGCACCGTCACGGTGCTGTTAAATATCCAAGGCGCGTGGAGAGTTGTAGGGCTTGAGTCGGGCGACGTGGACAATGTCACTGGTTGTCACAGCGGAGGACGTAGTGGGCGTGGCTAGAACGATTCACTTTGCGGAGCACGCGATATGGGCCTGTGTAACAAGAAAGGAGTTTTTCACATAGGCCAACTTTACGCGAAGGTGACCAAAGCAACACGAGGCTGCCGGGCACAAAATGGACATCACGGTGACGGAGGTCATAGCGTTGCTTCTGCTTGTCTTGAGATACTTGTATACGGGCGCGTGCAAGTTGGCGAGCGTGGTCAGCATGGGCGATTGCATCACGGGCATAAGCGCTAGTTGAAGCTGTGGCGGACGGAAGCACAGTGTCCAGTGGTAGCGTTGGTTCGCGGCCATACAAGAGGTAAAACGGGGAAAAGCCAGCAGTTTCGAGACGGGAAGAGTTGTATGCAAAGGTAATGTAAGGTAGAGCCAGGTGCCAGTCACGGTGGTCGTCGGAAACGTATTTGGATAGCATGTCTGTAAGGGTGCGGTTCAAGTGCTCAGTGAGGCCGTTCGTTTGGGGATGGTAGGAGGTGGCAAATTTATGCTGTATTGAGCAGGCACGCATGATGTCGCCGATGACTTTGGCCAAAAACTTGCGGCCATGGTCTGTTAGTTATTGACGCGGAGCACCATGCATCAAAATAATATCATGTAGGAGGAAGTCCACAACATCAGTTGCGCAACTGGTCGAAAGAGCACGGGTTACGGCGTAGCGGGTCGCGTAGTCCACCGCGACTGCAACCCACTTGTTCCCTGGTGTAGATTCCGGAAATAGGCCGAGAAGGTCTAAGCCGACACGATGAAAGGGCTCGGCAGGGATGTCGAGCGGCTGCAGGTAACCAGCGGGGAGCTGGGAATGCTTCTTGCGTCGTTGGCAAACTTCACAAGCGGCGACGTAACGTCGTGCGGAACGGGCAAGGCCCGGCCAGAAAAAACGGCGACGTACACAGTCATAGGTTCGAGATACGCCGAGATGTCCGGCCGTCGGTGCGTCGTGGAGCTCTTCTATAACGGTGGAGCGGAGGTGTTTAGGTACTACAAGCAGGAACTCAGAGCCGTCTGGATGAAGGTTACGACGGTACAGAGTACCGTCGCGGAGGACGAAGAGGCGTAGAGTAGCATCGGCCGGAGAATGCTCAAAACAGTCTATGAGTGCTCTGATGTAGGCGTCACGGCGTTGCTTGTCGGCGAAATGAAGCAGCTGTGACACAGAGAATACGCAAGAAGCACTGGCAATATTAGAGGAGTCAGAGTCGTCAACAGGGTAACGCGACAAGCTGTCAGCGTCTTGGTGCAGGCGGCCAGACTTGTACACCACGGATTATGAAAATTCTTGTAGCCCCAAAGCCCATCGACCAAGCGCCCTGTACACGAGACGCCAGAGCCTTTCTCGCGGCAGCCTTGCGCCCAATGGGGTTGCCGAACAGTTCCCGTAGCTTCTCTTTGAAATTGTCCCAACTGGTTATCTCGTCGTGATGCGTTTGGTGCCACACGCGTCGGGTGCCGCCGAGATAAAAGATGACATTGGCGAGCATAATCGTTGGGTCCCACCTGTTATTAGCACTGGCGTGTTCATAGAGTTCGATCCAGTAGTTAACATCCTGTCCCTCCAGGCCAGAGAACACACCTGGGTCGCGATGTGGGGCGACCGTGACGATTGGAGCAGTGGGACAAGCCAAAGCCGTTGCAGAGGTGGGCGTGTCACCGGGAGGCATGGTGACAAGCTCGGTGTGCTGACCACTTCTGAGTTCCGTGGTGAGGACGGGGATCGCTGACCTCCACCAGAATGTTGCGTGTGGAAAGACACAGACAGACGATGCTATTTACAGGCTAGTTACACTGGAGCCAGGCAGCCACGCCGACACTCGCTTGCGCCAAGCGCACCGTCCAACTTCGTCGTCGTTCTCGCGGCGGCTCGTTTCCTGAGCATCACTTGATCATATCGTAATAATATGCTATGCTGCAATGTGTGCTGAAATGACTGTTTTTCTCGCGGTAACAAAAGCGTTAAGCCACAGTTGCTTACCGCATGTCAAATGGCTTGTGCATAGTTTTTACTTCATTCTTTAGTATTTACAAGCACGAAATCAGGCTACAGATGCTTTGTTCCACTCGCCTCTCCCATCTGGTGTTGTGACCCCATCCGTGTCCACCTGCAACATGACCTCCTTAGCTGTCGCTGACATGCTTCTGTAGCAAAGGAAGGACTCCTGAGTTGCTTCTCTTATTGACTTGTTGCTTCAACCTACGTCGTGTGCCATCTCTCGAGGAATGCACTGTAAAGCGCCTAACATAATTTTTTTTTTTTTTTTCAACTGTTTGCTGTACCACCCCAACTATCTCTCTGAATGATGCTAGTGGCTTTTGGTTTTTCTCCGCCATTTATGCTCAGGCATATGCACTGCCTTTCACGCTTCCCCGCAGTGTGTACATGCCAGAGTATTGAAGATTTACACTAACCTTCACCTGCACTACTGTGGGTACAGAATGTACTGCTTCGATCGCCGCTACATTCGGTCTTGTCTCGCTTGCCAGTGTCTTAAGCCTCCCTGCCGTTACACTGCTCCATAACAGCCATTGCCATGTCTGCGCGCCACTTTGACCACGTCGGCATGCACTTGTACAGACCTCTTCTCATCACTTCTGCTGGCAACCACCAAATAATTGTTGCCATCAACACCTCACACGCTTCGCAGAGGCTTCACCACGGCCATCTGCATGAGCAAGTGACGTTGCGTCTTTCATGTTATGATACATGATTCTACAGCATGGCACACCACGTGAGCTGCTTAATGATTATGGACGTGTCTTTATGTCGAACATTGTCAAAATGATTCTAAAGGAATGCCACGGTGTTCATCGAACAACCACAGTCTACCAGCTTTAAACGGATGGTTTGACAGAACGATTCAACCGAACATTGGGCGATATGCTGGCAATGTACGTCGCTACCAACCGCTCAAACTGGTACCATGTTCTTCCCTTTGAGACATACGCCCACAATACCCTTACGCAGACCACCACTGGATTCTCTGTACTTGCTACTTACTTACACAAGCCGTCCTGCGCACGCTAGACACCATCCTGCCGTACCACCCGGATATTTCTCAAGCTGCTAAATACGCTGAAGAGTTTTCCTAGATTGCCCGCTCCCTCACCATGGATAATCAACAGTGCCAGAAAGACCATCGCAATGTCTCAAGGCCTCCAGCGTCTTATACCCTCAACTCAACTGTATGGCTCCGGATCCCTTCAGCCAGCCCCGGTCAGTCAACGAAACTTATTTCGAAGTACCATGGCCTTTAATGTTTTGTCAAGAAAACTTTCACCACTGAACTAGTCATTGAGCCAGCTGAGCCATCTTCTGATCAATGCTGAAGGCTTCAGATGGTGTATATAGACCGGCTAAAGCCTTACTAGGATCCTGCTGTTGCACTGTGCCCTTAACTTGCCAGGGAGGCTCTTTTCCGGAGGGGAAGCAAATGTAATGAAAAATACTAGCACCATTTGAAGGAGTGTGTGCTACACACGCAGGAAAAAAATAATTCAGCAGCTTGAGGCTTGTGCTGTTTTCTGCCTTTGTCAGTTTACTTGCTGTGGCTGTCTGTTTATAAAGAAAAATGTTGATCCCAAACACCCCATTATAATTAAACGTTTGAGGTTTGCTTCCACTTTTCGTCACGCAATCACGGCAGTGCGCCGTCCCCATCAGGCGGCCTGGCAAAACAAGCCTCAGAGGCCAGAACAGCCTCCAAGCCCCCTGTGTGTTTGCGCATGAAGCCACATCAACATCATCATTTCAGCGCCATGCCAGAGAGCATTGTGGCGTCGTGCAAGCTAGGACTCTGTCACGCTGAAGCTCGGATAAAAAGCGCCGGGTGCTCAGCATAGAATAAAAATAGGACATTGTTCACGCTATGAAACATGACATGAAGAAGTCAGCACTGCCACGCGACAGGGATCTACCGTTGACTACGGTGCGTGGCATTTGGAATGCGAAGAAGCTGCTCGGCAGCACTGCTGCGACTGCGAAGAGATGTTGGCTACGAGGTTCAAGTTTTCGCCATCGTTGCCTCTGTTGTTGCCGTAATGTCGCCTAGTGACAGTGATGAGGACAACACGGAAAGCTATAGCACGGGCAATTCAGGCCCGACAGTGGCAGAAGCTGCCCGTTACATCAGCCTCATGAATGCAATCGTCGCGACAAGAACAGTGCCTCGTATTGAAAAAAGCAGTTGTGATTTCTGCAGCACTACAGCGCCCGTTCACGGAAAATATGCAATGTCAGCGAGGAATCTACCATGCGAGTGTTTGCCGAGAAGAGGAGGCTGGCTGAAAAGGTGGCTCACAGCTACAGCAAGTTTGAAGCCATTGTTGTCACTGCTAGGCTGCCGCGGCATCAAACAAAACTAGCACTTTTGTCGCGCAAATTTAATAAATACTGCATGTTTTTTCCCCTTTCATCGCACTCTCTTCGAGTTCCGTTTTTGGAAGGTAAGTGGGCGATCATGCTATTTCGTTAAGCAGTACTGCCGTTTAGTACACTTTTTCTGAGCTCCGGCCAACTGCGGCTTAACGAGGTTTCACTGTACAAAAATTTAGTACTATAAAAACTGAAAACAATTTTTGCATGAATTGTAGAGAATGAAAATTTGAAAGAAGATTTATGCAAATAAACTATCGACAGCAAAAAAAGCAAGTTAAGAAGGAATTGACTTTATACAGTACTCAGTGTAGGTCAATTACGAGTCTACAATTAGCACGTTTCTGAAAACTGTTGGGTCACATATATATTAACAATGCTATCTAGGAGCCCAACTGGAGTTCAGGCACTTAGCAAAGCATTAGAAAACGTATATTCTTATATTGAGTATGGGGGAGATTATGTAAAAGAATGCTGAAGCGTTCCTCATTCACTGAATATATATTATTCTCTTTTAAAAATTATGGATTTCATTTTATTGACTGTCATAGAAGTACCCACCTGCTATCACGTCACATGTGCCTCAAATGAAAACATGAGGAGTCATGAATTTTATATCCACATGTGTCAGTGCTTTTTTTTATATTGTGTTTTTTTTTTTTTTTTTTTCCTTTTGCAGTTCAGGAGCGATCAATTTACCTGCTTGATATGCTTGTTTTGCTTGTGTTGACAGATATTGTCCAGGTTGTTGGTAAAGAAAGCGGCCAAGTGGCAACACCATCATTCCCTGCTCTCATCAATGACAGTAAAACTATATTGTGGTCTGTCTATGTTCCCAACTTTGAACCCAAGAAGATCTCAGTAGCCATACTGTTCAACGTATCCCATCTGCACAAATCTGCAAAAGCTCCAGGGTAAGAGGCTCTCACTTAGACTGGCAGTAATGCAAAACTTCCGTTACAGTAGACTTCCGTTATTTCAACTCCAGTTATCGATCTGGACTGAAGGTCTAGGCCAGCACCCATTTATTCCTTTGGGGCCAAACCTTTGTTATTTTTATCATGAAATTAGTCTGCCAGATAATTCGAACTTGACTGGTCATCACACATGCGTTAACCCCCAATGTCGATGAACACAGTGGAGACTCCAATGGCGGCAGTGTCCATGTTGGCAGCGCTAATCGTACAGTGAATATGCTGAGCATACATCATTTCCCATCGAAAACGTCCACTTTTTGCCTATCATTAGAAGATTTTAAAGGAAGTGTAGTAGCTTACAATGAATTATTACACTATGTAATCGATTATAACACGTTTTCTTTTCCAAAAAATTTGTCCAAAAATTGCTTGCATCTTGCTATCCAATACGACACAAAAGCCACAACCACGTTTGCAACAGCCTACCATCAGACCCCATCTAGCCAGCATCATCACATTGCCATCACAAGAAGGCGACCACAGATGGCGAGAGAAAATCTTTTCACATAGCATGACAATGGCGACATGCTGCTTTCAGTCTCAGTTATGTAAGTGCATTCAAGCGATAAACAGTTAGCTAGCAGCAACAAGTTGCGTCATGGGTTTTCGGCGTTGCGAATGATAGCATTTGTTGCAGGACAAACTAGCAAAGTAGTAAATCTACGTCTGGGCCACCATCCTGTTTGTGATAGTTGCGGAGTCGTTTGATTGCAGAATTTCAACCGCCCTATTGATCATATGGAGGACGACATGTAGCAGTTCTTCATAGACAACGACAAATTTCTTCCTTAAGGGTGCTGATGGTGGACATTAAGTAAATAAATTTCTATTCTGTAAAGGGAAAGTTTGCTGGTTTCATTTTTTTTGTTTGTTTGTTTCCACAATCGGAGGAACATTATGTTTATCTTGCTAAAAAAAAAGTTGGGTGGAGGTTTGATTTTTTTGTTCAGGAGCTCTAATGTCTTTCGAAGTTAGTTTTATACTTTGAACCCTTAAAAAGTGGGTCTGCATTCAATTCAGGGACGTTTTAGAATAAAGGCAAATACTGACAAATGAATCAGCGGTATTTTTTCTCCCCTCTTTAATTCGATCTGCTGGGTAATTAGACTAATTTTGTCAGTTCCATCAGGGTCAAAATAACGGAAGTTGACTGTAATTGTATTATAAAGTCTTATTACCACTTTAAATGTTCTGTGTCAGTTGATTAATAGTTGATCTTTATGTAATATGGGCCTAATGGAGAAAGGCACCACGACCATCCAATATGGTTCTTGAGATTATATTGAAAATGAAAATCGTGTTTTTTATATTGATAGAAATGAGCCGGATGTGAGCAGTTTAAAAAAAAATTGTGCAGAAACCATTGACGATGATTGTCAATCTAAGCAAATAGCTCGAATGAACGTTTTCTTTGCCGAGTCCGATCACTGACCAGCTACAAAAATGACCGTAAGAGCCAAAGAAAGCTATTCACTTTAAAACTATACTATTACTTCAGCACAGACAGCCAGGCACGATCACATGCTACAGCACTCTACATCCCCTTTCAATTATACCCTATTGGTATGCTTAAATTGACTCTTGTTAAGTACACCATATTCGTTACAGTTAAACCGTGGTATAATGAACATCTCTATGCAGTTCAATGTCTATATAATGAAATCAGATAAACTTTGATACATTAAAGTTGTTGAAATTGGCAATGTGATTCGTAATATTGAAATTACGTTGTATTGAAATCTGACCTTTTATGCAAGCAAGTACAGTCACCGATGAAATTCTCTTGCAGGGAAGCGGTTGCTAAATTTTTCAAATTATTGGCCAGATGTGTATTTTCTACCATGCTACCTGTATTGTTTTTGTACTTGTACCTGTATGTTGTTTTCTGTCAAACTAGTCGTATCCTAATATTGTGTCCTCACCCTGCAGAAATCCCATTTCCGGATTGCATATTTGTAAATAAAATAAATAAGTAAATGAAAAAGGCAAATTTAAATTTAAAAAAAAATTCATTTTGTTGTATTTGATAGTCCGTGACAAAAGATGCGGCTTGATGCCATCACGACAATATTTTCACACTGGCGGTACGAAGTAAAGCCAGCTACACTTTCGCATCCACTCCATCCCCGCTGCTAATAATGTTGCCTGCAGTGGGCTGACACTATCAGGAAAAGTACGAGAAGTGGGGAGTGAATGCTTCGTCTGCCTCTCCGTTCTGTGCATCTTCGAAACCTTTGATTATGCAACCACAAGTACTAAACGCACCGGAGAACAGTGCACATCGTGCCAGCCATACCTTCTCGGGACACCCAATCTTCCCTAACAAAAATGCCAATAGAAATTTCTATTGGCCCAATAGAGCAGTTGTTTGGGTTCTATGGGTAGCTTATTGGAATTCTGTGGGTTTTGTTTTGGATTCTATCAATGCCAATAGGGTCCCATAGATGACATCTATTTGTCCCTTATAAGACCAATAAAGCTTTCATTGCCACCAATAGGAGACAGCTAATTGTTGCGTATAGGACCAATAGATTTGTATACGCACCAATAGGGTCCAATAATTGACAGCTATCGGTTACTTATAGGACCAATATGTCTGTATTGCCACTGATATCGTCCAATAAGTGACAGGTATAGGTTATAGTATTGGCCCCAGTAGGCCGTAATATAGTTGTCGCTTTTAGGATCAATAGGCTCGTATCGGTACCAACAGTACCACGAGCAGCAGTAATTATTTACTCATTTGTTTCGTGTTGGAAAAAGCATACAATAGAGTGGTGGTGGTTACAGAACTCGCGCACTTAGAATGCAGCAGTTTTACGTACAATTGACTTGATTCAATGGTAGGCATCCCACTGCCATGCCAGCAGAACTCGTGTATGTGCATCTGCGTAGCTGGCGTTCCAATAGCATGGTTCCTCTATGCCAAATAACCCTAACTGGTGCGCGAGTGCGACAGGTTGGATGAGGCCACACCTACGAAACAGTGTGCTCTTCAGCGCTCTATGGCTTTGTCGCCGTAACAGGTAAAGTGCGATCAGCAAGCACTGGCAGTGGTGACATCGGCTGCTCAGTCTTTCGAAGCTTTGTCCCCCTGTGTTTTCATTGTAATGTTTGCTGAGGTTTGTGCAGTAAATTTGTAATTGTTGTCTGCAGTCCATAATCATACCAGAGCACCTTCTGGCACCGGTATGACGAATACAATGTGAAGTGTCAGTCTCGCCGAACTCGAACTAGAGCTGGCATGGCCTATGACTAACAACTGCAACTACTTTCCCCGTGAACCCTGTGAAAGCACAAAATGCATGTCAACTGGCATTGGGTGTCACCTCAGATTTGCTCACTGCCTCATCTGCCGTATTTACTCAAGTCTAGCGCACACTTTTTTGTTTTCCGTTAAAACGGCTTCAAAAATTGTGCGCGCGTTAGAATCGAGTACGACCATAAATCTGTGTTACCATATCACCATCAGCATTTCAAAATGGCCACCTCGTACGTGCTTCGAGCCTAGCTGCCGTAGCTCCCTCCATGTGCTGTAGTAGGTGTTGTTAGGCAGTGCTTCCTTTGGCTTAGGTTAGTGTGCGGTCCTTCTTCCCGGTCTTCCCGTTTACCGGCGGCTGCCAAGTACAGCGCGGCCGTGCAGCCTCTGTCTTGAAATCGATCTGCGATGGAGACGAGTCTGCGCACCTAGGCGCACCGCGCTGTATTCTCATCACATAGTTTGTGTTTAAGCGAGAGGCCGCACAAAGGTCAATTCCCTCGCTCCTGCTACCACACTTCCTCACTCCAGAGTTTTGATAGAGTTTCTGTGGTCATAAAGTGACATGTGTTCATATTTGCTTGTGTGTGCGTGACACCATCCTTGTTAATTTAGTTAGTAAGTGAATGTTTAAAAGTTTATACGGCCAATAAAGCTACTATCCTTACTTTTCGTATAGCTGTCTACTAATTTGCTACCCTAATCGATGCTTTGCCTTTCGGGCAAAACTGCGACTTTTTTTTATTTTTGGCAACTTAGTGCATTGGGAGTAAATCTGTTTTTTTTTTTTTTTTTTTCTTTTTCCAAATGAGAGAAGGTTTTATTTCTGTATGAAAAAATTAGGTGTGCGGTGCTGTGAAGGACTTTTTTTTATTTAGGTCACAGCAGATGGGTACGCATTACAATCGAGGGCGTTTTTTTTTTTTTTTTTTTTTTCGTTTTTTTTTTTTTTTTTTTTTCCTTTTGGGGGGGGGGGGGGGTCACAGAAAATGGGTGCATGTTACAATCGAGTAAATACGGTATTACTACAGAAGTTTGCCTGGAGTATCAATAGAGTACATAATGTGATAGACGATATGTTGACGTGACTTCACGTGACTTACGAAAATAGATGGGGTGCTCGGACAGTGACACTTCCAAGTATTCTACAGATAGTTTCTGCATTTCAAAGCAGCTCTGTGCTTTTTAGCCACAGAAGAAGTATCCCTGCCTCATGTGGCAATAGGCCGACAGGGATAACCATGAGTATCTGTAAGGTACTAAACACAAGACCTTCTTGCCGTCATGTACTGTATAAAGTCCAGGTACAGCAAGATCCTAACATGCCCCGCACACCATATGCTGTTGATGCATATCTTGTTGATGCAGGGGAACGCATACAAGGGGGAGCCTTGAAGGATAATTGCTTGATGCATGCAGTCTTCCTGCATGCATGTTGAGCGTGCAGTAACGTGATCAAGTGCACGCTACAGCGGGGGCACACAGGCTACAAGCCAAGCTGGCAGTTGGTTTAATGTATGCCGTCTGCCTACGTGTTTAGAGCTGGAAGTAGTGTACTCTCAAGTTTCAGAGACACATTGAATCGAGAAGCAAACGGAAGCATTTGCTCCCCTCTACCTGCACTCTTCATCATGCTAGCATTGTGCCATTAAGTGTTCGCGGTCACTAAGGGACATTTGTTCACATTTGCCTGTGCTACCATGGTTGGTAATTTATTTAGTAGGCAAATGTTTACTGCAATTGATACATCTGATAAAACTGTGAACCTTCGTGTAGTTGTCTAATACTATGCTATCGCTACCACTACTTTCCCTTTCAGGCAAAACCGTGACTTTTTTTTTACTTAGACAGTTAAACCTAGATATAACAAGCTTCAATATAACGAAATTCTCGATATAACGATCTAACTTTTAATAACCTCTTATCCATAGAACACCATATAATTAGAACCTCAATATAATGTAGTGTGTTTGTATGTGATTTCAATATAATTAAATTTTACTTCTGCAGCAAAGGAATGCCGAGGCAATAAATGAAAAGTTTCGCGGACACAGATGGTCAAATGAATGAATTACAAGCGGTTGCTTGCAAATGCACCTCTCAAATCGGGCACAGTGCAACAAGAGCAACTGCTGAAGTGGAGCCGCATCATATTCCGTATAAAGTCCTAGTGCGATAAGGTCCTATCACACCCCGTGCACTCTGTGCTTTAAATACGTGTGGAAGTGTGTGAGGATGGGAAAGAAACATGGTGGCTTCATGAGTACCGCCCAAGGAGGTTAAAAATAAACTGCTGGAGCAAAAGCCACCACCGGCCATCTTGCGGGGGAGGCAGAAAGCAGCATGTCAAGAGCTTTGCAGCTGCTGTTCACCGACTTTTCCAGGGGTCTTTAATTGCTTAACGGATTTTCAAGTTCTAATGCAATACTGTGGGCTATAAGGCGAGCCATATTGGAGGTCTCCGGATCACAGATATCTGAACACTTAGATATCTTTTAGTAGAAAAAAATTGCCGCGATAATTTTTGTTTATTCAGCTTTTTTAATGCAGTGTAGAAATTGATCAATTGTGAAAGCTGTCAGAACAAAAAGCAATTAAAAACTGAAGATAAAGCATGAGAAATAGCAGTACATGCAACAAACATAAGTATTAATTATTATCTTCATTATCGTCATGGGTTTCTGCTGCTTTAGCATCCCTATTGCCTGGATGGTCTTGGAACTTTGGTGGCAGCTGTATCCTTTTAGCCTGAAATAATATTTTCCTTTATTCTAGAGCAAGGTAATCTGCAACCTTATTTAAACACGAAGGATAATGCTAACATGTGAACTGCTTATACCTCAACTTTCCTAAAAGCACCCGAGCGCGCTAGCACATTTTGGGATTGGCACAGCACCGTGCACGGCAAGACACAATAGCGCGAAACACATAAACTGCGGTGTCTGGCATGCTTTTGCCCCCTGCAAGATGGCGAGGCAGTGGCTTCACTTGGCGGGCGCTCCCTCCGCTCCAGCTGTTTTTCTTAAACCTCATTGGTGCTACCACCCGCCGTGGTTGCTCAGTGGCTATGGTGTTGGGCTGCTGAGCACGAGGTCGCGGGATCGAATCCCGGCCACGGCGGCCGCATTTCGATGGGGGCGAAATGCGAAAGCACCCGTGTACTTAGATTTAGGTGCACGTTAAAGAACCCCAGGTGGTCGAAATTTCCGGAGTCCTCCACTACGGCGTGCCTCATAATCAGAAAGTGGTTTTGGCACGTAAAACCCCATAATTTTTCATTGGTGCTACCTCCCCACACGAGCAAACGAAAAGAGGGGGAGGGTGGCAAGCTCGCGATAATGCGATCAAGCGCGCGCGAGGGACGGGGCAGGGCAAGTTGGCACGCGTCTCGACCGTGGCTTCGCATGGCTGTAATTGCAGCTGAGTGCATACACATCCGCGCACCCTGCTTTAGAGGTAATCTGTCAAGTGTGCAAAGAGTGGGCGTGCCAAGACGGCGTGGTATTATGTAAGCTGTCTTCCTAGGCATTTACTATTTAATGTTGCGTAATCTCGTGTTTCGGTGACCCATTAGAGCGAGAGGAAGACGAAGCATTCGCTCCCCACTGCTGGCGCTTTTCATGATAGTGTCGACCTAGTGCGGGCGACGCTATCAGCCATGGTGGCAGAGTACATGTGAAAGCGTGGCTGGCTTCGCTTAATTCGTACTGCCTATGTGAAGATATCGTTGACGTGGAATGAAACTGTATGATTTGTTGCTGACTCCCAGATTCATTAGAATGAATTTTCTCATTCAAAATTGCTTTTTTTCAATTGCTGGATAATTAAGAAAATTCTATGGCACCTTTCCGTGTAAGAAAAACAGATTGGCCACTGTACTTATTTGCATAAAAGGTAGAATTTCAATGCAACAAAACTTCGATATAACGAAGCAAACTGCCAATTTTAGCTAGTTCGTTATACTGAGGTTTAACTGTATAACCAATACTAGAAAAAGAAATGTACAATGGCTACCAAATTTTGAACACAGTACTGGATTTTGCTCGATTTTTCGCATATGATGTGCTATTTCGCACATCAATGTACACAAACATGGTGGCCATCAACAGGTTTCCGGCCGTCACTTTGCTTTCATGAGATTTAAAGTGGAGCTTTCTTTGAAATGTCAGACATATTTTGATACTGCATTGGTTGAAAGGCATGAAGATCAATTCGCGGGTAGTGTCGTCCCACTGCAAGAGACATTGTCAGCTCTGGTGGTGAAGTAGAGGTGAAAGCTTCGCTTCTTACCGCTGATGTGAAGACATTGTCATCACGGCATAATACCGTATCTTTGATCGCCAACTCTCAAATTCAACAAAATGACATTTTTTTTCCTCATTGAAAGTTGTCCCCCCCCCCCCCCCCCCTGTTTCACCCCAATTGCCCTATGATTTGGAAAACTTTACGGCCCCTCCTTTCTAAGAAAAATATGTTAGCGACTGTACTTATTTGCATAAAAATGCAAATTTCAACGTAGCAATATTCTGATATAACAAAACGGTAAAATTTCAATTTTACCGACATTGTTATATTGAGGTTTAACTGTATAATTTATGTGTTTTTGTGTTATCTGTCAATTGTACATGCTTTCAAAATTGTGTTCGTTCACCCTTAATACTTGAAAAAGTATTATGCAAAAATTTGAGCCGAAGTGAGTATCGAATAGTATAATATTAAACATAATATTAGAAAATATTGAACATTTGCACCAACTTAATAATTAGGCAACTAATCATCTAAAATATGCAATTAAAACTTTTAACTGGGCAACATATGTTCTGCATCTTATTTGTAATGCATTTTTGTTAATGAATTTTGAGGCTTTTTAATGTCCGAGAATGTGGCTGATATCTCAAAGACATCCCTCAAATATTTCACTTGCCCTGTTTTTTGGGGGCACTTTCGAACACCTCGATAATACACATTGTATATTCTTCTTCAAAATATTATCCGGACATATGAGCCAATCTTATCTAAAGGCTATTTGTGCGGCCCTGGAGAATTCAACAGTGGAACATTGTTAAATTTTGACTGATCATGTTCGATTTTGTTAGGTTACCTTTGTCACTCTGGCATTAATTTTTTTTCTCAAACTTTTATGTTTTCTGTAAAGGTGGTTTCATATTATTGTGCCTTAAATTTTGTTTTAGCAAGAGCCGTCTTCTGTATTCAAAGCCATTGCAACCTTGCTTTAGTGCAGCACCACTGTATGCAAAAATTTATGCAACTCCCTGGTTTGTGTTAGACCTAAAATAATTGAGTTGTAAGGTAGAAATTTGTAACTATTTGCAGATGTGTTCTTCTGAAAAGCACTGTATGATAAGTGTTGTTCCTCCCTCCCACCTTCTCTCTATCACTAATGAAGGACTCTGACTGTGTATGATGGGAGCAGTGTTAGGAGCCCTGTTCTGGGGAATGTGACAGGAGAAAACCTGCTGAGCCGTACTGATACAATCTTGGTGAAGTTTGTCACTGTGGCTGGAAATGAATCTGGTGCTGCTTTGCAGCTTAATTTCACCACTTACAGTAAGTTATGTGTTCTTCTCATTTTCTTTTTTTTTTTTTTTCTGTGTTCGGTCACTAAAATTTTTATTTGAATCTATACAAATAGCTGAATCTCGTTATAACAAAGTTGCATCAGCCACAAAAATAACTTCATTATATCTAATATTCGTTTAAGCATACATGTAGGTATCCAGGGGAAAGATTTGATCAGGTCTATGCAAAAGATACGCAAACAGGGTGCCTCTGATGGACCAGCAAAAGGTCTCCTGCGGATATTGATGATCAGTCAACATCTGGCCATGCCAATACTAGGCACAAGAACAACAATAAATTACATACATGTGCGCTCCACCACCATAAATATGCTACCATGAAATTAGTGTTATAGCACTGGATTGGCATATTGATTTGCCAAGTGCAGTTCAACCAAGCCAAGCTGCTGGCCAAAACATGCACGTTGTTGGCAGATTTTTCGTTTGAGGAGGGTACTGCATACTAGTGGTGGGAATGCCGCGTCAATCTGCCGCCGACTGGAATTTGTTGCTCTGTACTGCTCCAAAACTGTCTTTCACCTAAATTGTGCCACTACTGTGCCACAAGTAGTTTCAGCGTTGTGATCATTGGGAAGCTTCCACGCAATACAAAAACTGGGGCACCATTACATTCATTAGCTGCATTCGTTCAGGGTGCTACAGCCAGCGAGACTGGCTCTCTGACAGGTGACAGAATCAAATTGATTCCTATTTTTATGTGCCAACCATGAGGTGTGTATGAGGCCACAAATGGTCTTTGCAATGGCATGATCAACGCAGTAGTTTTGCACATCGAGGGCTGATGCGCGATGGTGCTTTATAGCAAAAGGTGGTCATTGTCCACCATACTTATTCATGTTGCTTGCTTGCAACCGTATTAGTTGCACTGTATTACTTCCTTTCTTCAAGGGAACCCACCGTGGTTGCTCAGTGGCTATGGTATTAGGCTGCTGAGATTGAGGTCGCGGGATCGAATCCCGGCCACGCCGGCCGCATTTCGATGGGGCGAAATGCGAAAACACCCGTGTACTTAGATTTAGATGCACATTAAAGAACCTCAGGTAGTCGAAATATCCGGAGTCCTCCACTACGGCGTGCCTCATAATCAGAAAGTGGTTTTGGCACGTAAAACCCCATAATTTAATTTTTTTTTTCTTCAAGAGAATTTGAGGTCGTTGAATTTGGCATTCGGCATTATAACCACGTGCATGGTAATCGGGTACTAGACTGCAGTTCATGCTCTTTGTCAACTATGTCTTTGGTAATATATGTGCCTATGGTAATAAAGCTTGTGGTAAAAAAAATGTCCGACGATTACGATACTCACTAATGTGAAATTTGAGCGCAGCTTTATACGTGTTTTCATTTTGCGATTCATTGAGGCAAGGAATTCCAGACCGAAATGACCGCACCTACTGGCAGTGGGTCAGTGCCGTCGGCACCTTTACAGAGGGAGGGGCAGTATGGCAACGCTAGCATTATGGGCGGCATCGGAGCCGGCTGGGGAAGAAGACGATGACAAAGGCACAAGCAGTGGCATGAGTGCGAGGGGCAGTATTGGAGCGCTGGCATCATGAGCGGCATCGGAGCCAGCTGTAGAAAAAGACGTTGACGAACGCATGAGCAGTGGCATAAGCGCACTTGCGCGGTTACACCGATGTTCAGCCCAGGAATTGGTGATTAAAAGCTGTTCTCTAAAAGCTAAGTGCGAACTAGCAAGTAGTCTAACCCTTTACGCCTTTCCTGCGAGTGCATATCAGTCGCAGAATAAAGAACATTACGTGCTCACACCGCCCTGATAGGGTTCATAAAACTGAATCAAAATATGTGGAATATCAAACCTATGAAG
This sequence comes from Dermacentor andersoni, assembly GCF_023375885.2. Classification (NCBI taxonomy): domain Eukaryota; kingdom Metazoa; phylum Arthropoda; class Arachnida; order Ixodida; family Ixodidae; genus Dermacentor; species Dermacentor andersoni. The sequence goes on from NC_092814.1 coordinate 175,796,706, forward strand.
TGGTCCTTCCTTAAAAGGATAATAAAAAAAAAAACTGATTTCAACTGCACTAGTAAATTACTTATATAAATAACAAAAGAGCCCCTCTTACCTTAAAAACAGGCTTTGTAAGCCAGAAGATATGCAAAAACAAAAGACAACTGGCGACCACATCTTGGATATTCCACCCCAGCTTGCTGTGACGTCATAGATTGTGATGGCGGCTGCTTGGGCCTCAATAACTGTTCTTCAGTGGAGTTGTGCTGCATGCCATCCTATAGAAGAGCAGAAGACTACTTAGCAAATTTTGTCCACAACGGCCCAAGTACGAAAAAGTACTTTGAAATCGGTGGCGTCAAGCTATCGCAAGTATTGCAACGCAGAGTTTTTCGAAGACTATAACCGTCATAGCTTGCTGCGGTGAATCGCTTATTTCGAGCCTAGTTTTATTGCGATAGCAATTATATGGACACTCCAGGCACATTTTCACCGCCGCCATCGGCATGATGTTCCGTATAAAGTCCAAGGTCGATCACACTGTTGCCACGCACCGTATGCTGTATGCGCGATTGAAAGCCTGTGAGGATGAGTCGACATTCGGGGCACAATTTCCCGTGCTCAAAGGAGGAAAGTGGGGAGGAAGTGCGCCATCTTCCGTCGCACGCATGGTACCAGAGGGAGGGGAGGCACGGGGCACTTTGTACTTCAGCAGCAACGCGTAGTCGTGCGGGCTTTATCTTGAAAGCAACCTACTTTGGGAGCTGCGTCTTGGTGGGCTGATGGCTCATACCTTTGCGTGTGCTCTGTTCTCGCCACTCAGTTTGTATTGAAGCAATAGACAACACAAAGTTCATTTCACTCGCTGCTGCTGCCGCACTTCTTCACACCATCATTTTGACAGCAGGTGTCTGCAGTCGTCGAGTGTGATTTGTGCATGTTTGCCTGTGTGCACTGTTACCATGCTTATTAATTTGGTTAGTAAGCGAGTGTTTACAAGTTTACACAGCTAATAAAACTAGAAGGAATACCAGATCTAGGACCAGGATGGCAAGAAGAAATTATTCAAAGATAGACTAGATACCATACATGTATATGCCAAAACAATAAGGTTAGAATGTTTCGTACAGAAATCAGAATATATTGTCATTAGTGAAGGCATTAGCAAGCGAGCCGAAGAATATAAAGACTAATAAAATTTCAAATGAGAGACGCAGCTTTACTCCGCAAGGATACCATAAGAATCCTCAGTTTCTTTCTGCAGGACAATGGTAAAGCGACGACATGGGTGCAGAAGTTGACCGTGCAACTTGAACAGATCCTTGCAATGATGTGTAGAATAACTGGACAAAAGAGAGAAATGAAAGAACCTGAGGTACCTAAGGTTACAGAAGCACTGATCTTTTCCAGGATAATGTACTATCTACTATACATTGAGATAACCAACGCGCAATGCAAAAAGAAATAGACATCATACTTAGAAAGTGTGCTAGACTTCAGAATTTCTAAATTTGCACACGACCTCATAATTGAAGCAACTGGGCTCTTTAACTCACTAGAAGACAGAGAATAAGCATCCACAATCAGGCGCAAATACAAAGACAGTCATCTCATCAGGTTCGACGAATACTGAACAGACTGGGATATGAAACCGCTAACTTACCCCCCACCCCTCCCCAATTATGCTGAAATTACCACCATGGGAGGATTTGCCAAGGATAAAAGTAGATGCCATTCCAAAAAATATGCTCCCACAAAAATATGGAAAATGGCAGTCAAAAAGAACAAGTATAATGCAACAGACACATGATAAAAACATCTAGCCAGTCATAAAGCTGAAAGCAGTAAAGCAGCAGTCATGGGCCGTGACTCGACGCTTGTGAAATGTTGCTTGAGAGAGTCCCAACGCCACAAGATGCAGTATTGCTAGTGATTATGCTTGGCATAACGGAAATTATACATACATTTTACATTATTACAAAACAGACTATCAAGGCACTTGCAGAGACATGCAAAATGGTGACCTGCCTTTACACATATGCACAAAGCTCCACATGTACGTGCGTGCTCATCCCTCTCTACACATATGTATACAGTGGGTTCCAGGCTGTCAAGGATTGTGAGGAAATTAAAGAGCACATCAGGTCTCCCATACAGAAAATCCGGGACTGCCTATCCTGTGGCCTGTTGAAGACACAACCGCAGAAAAGAGCGGAAGAGCAGCACAACAAAAGGCTGCATATTTTGAGGTCTCACAGGGAAGCATCAATCTCAACACACCATCCTACGTGCATTCGAGAGAGGACACCTCAGTCATACGAAAAGCACAAACACACACATTACTCACACCACACTATACGCATTATATTAACAGGGACCCAGGCTACCCCACTTGCAAACATTGCGGGGCCTACCATCAAATAAGCAAACCTTGTGGGAGTGCCCTGCCAACTCCATCTTCAGAAAGGCAACACTTTCTAAACTACCACACAACCAGTGTCTTGTTGGGGTCTCGGTGCTGGCGCCCGTTATTGCGAATGGGTCGCAAGCCCCAAGGGTAGCGTTGGCCTGGCGGCCTGGGGCACTGGAAGCATCCGAAGGTCCCGGCAAAGCATGAGAAGACTGGTAACAGAACAACTTGTTTATTCTAACATAGCAAAAGAGCGGCCGGTCAGGTCGACCGAAGTGGAGAGACGGGAGAGCACGTAACTCAACAGAAGAAATCGGAGCCTCTCTCCTGGCGTCCGGGGGCAGCTGCTCTTATACTCTCGGCGTCGCGGGCCAGAAGGAAGGTCACGGGATGAGCCCACGCGACGGCGGAGCATGAGCCCACGCGACGGCGCGCACGGTCGAGCCGAGAGACATGTTGAGCCGAGTGTAGTGACGCATCGCCAACCCGCCGACGGACAGACCTCCTGGCACCTCACTTGGGGAGCTCCGCTCCCCGGCTGCCGCGCTTTGACAAGCGTGGGCACACACAAACACACGCACGCACGAAGACACGTGGCACTGAAACACGCCTGGACACGCTTGGCAGGGAGGCGTTGCGGCGGCGTCGAACGGGCCAAAATGTCCGCCGCTTTGAACGAAGCCCCGGCGTCCGTTGCATCCGCGCCGGCATTACCGCGCGTTGTAGGCGAAACGTAACAGACCGCCCCGCCGGGGGAAGGAGATCCCGATGGTCAGGGGACTGCATCCGCTGTCCGGAGGGATGTCGCTCGATGATGCTCATAACCGAAGTCGGGCGTCCTTTGGCGTTTCTTGAGCGCAGCGCACAGAGAAGGCCTCGTTCTCACGTTCAGGTGCACACAGGACACTGCAAAGTGACTTCGGGAGAGTTGACATTTTTGTTCTCGTTTCCGGCAAGCGTTAGAACTACGCCGAAAGTCAACCGCTCAGTCAGCAAGCACGGCACAACCCTCACTAAGCCCTACCAGGCTCTTTCCCCTTTTATACTGCTGCCTAGTTCCCTACAGTAGTTTAGCAGCACTCAGAACGCGTCCACAAATCGGAAAATTGCACTAGAAAGCACATCATCACTTTGAAACACTACACGAAAGCAATAGGTTAAAAATCCTGCCTCAGGAAGAAAAACATCAGTAACAAGCAATTTTGAGGCTGATTCCCACGTTAGGGGCTTCGACTTCAGCCATCGGCGTTACCGTTGAGACTCCCCTTTTTGTAACGCACCTCAAAGGAATATTGTTGCAAAGCGAGGCTCCAGCGCAGGAGGCGGCCATTTTTGGGAGAGATGGTCTGCAGCCATGGGGCTCTTGCATTGCCCAGGGGGCGCTGCGAAAAAGGTGCTAAAAAGCGCCCTCCGTCCAAAAATGGGTCGTACCAAGCTCTGTCGTCTGCTTCGGAAAGCACGTTTACAATACGGACCCGCCACTTTCGGTTGTGTTTTATCACGGCCTGCAGCGAATATCGGGCGCCGAAGATTTTTTTCAGGAGTGGCACGCTGCGTAAAGGCAAGAAATTATGCAGTGCCGAATACGTGTACGCCGTTTAAGAATTAAGCGGCGAAGTTTTAGCGCGGTGTCAATCGCAAGTGAAGCGAGTCGCGTACGAAGTGGAACTTCACGTAAGGTTTGCACGCTGCACGATTCAGGCGCACAAACGCGAGGAAATGCTTGCTATAAATGAATCCACAGCAGCGATAAGCAGACATCATGTGTACGGAACTGCTAGAGCACACGACGGTACGCGCCGCGATGTACGAACTGCTCGAGCGCACGATCGTACGCGCCGCGACGGCAGCGGTCTTTCCACATGCCGCGAAACGGCAGGCCTTCCGCAATCTTTGTTGACTGCATGCCGACAGACAAGTAGTTATACCTGCACTGTAGTAGCGGCCATCTGTCCCTTTAGCAATTGATAAATAACTGATGCAATGCATATGAGCTCGCACGTATACGTGCGAATCGCGCTGCAGCGCGAGCTCGTGCGCTGCTCGCTTGATGTAGCTTTTAATGACAGCGCTCGAACATCGATCTGCTGTAATCAATACTACATTGCTGCGCTGCCTCAACATGCTGGCTTGAGGTCGTAGTGGGGTAGTGAATTGTCACCGAATCAGCCCGGCCATTTGTGGTCATTTGCACACACCTGGTCACTTCACCACTTCGCATCGGTCGAATTGTTAATTGTCGCTGTGGCCGGGTCTAGAATCGTGAATTACCAGCCATGCCTGCTGCTATGTCGGTCTGCTGTCGGGACTGTAGGTGCAAAAGACCGAAATTTAGAACGCAGGTATCAAGCAAGCTTCAAGACAGGCGAAACAATCAGCATGGCGCGAAGTTTCGCTTACTCAGCGCGACGAACTGCAGCTATGCAGCGCGCCCGTAAACTCCACTTCGCGAGGCCTTGAAGGAAAACGGTAGAATCTGATGTTGGGATTCAGGCCTTCTTGTTTATGGCAGCCCACAACGCAGAAGTAATGACGGTGACGCCTTTTCGTGGCTGGGCTAGGTCTCTCCGGACCGATTCCTTCTGCTCCCAGCATTACGCGCAACGGCACACGGAGAGTCCGTTTTCGTTAAACTATAGGCTGCGGCGAGCTCGCAGCGTGGTCGGCATGGTCTGTGAGAAGTGACGAGCCTTTTCGCACTCGCAACAGGGCAGAAAAAAGTGCGAATCGACGCAAAACTGGGCCTAGAAACGTGCTTCGCCACAGCCAGGGCTCAATACGACCCAAGCTGGTACGACCCAGTTGTCGTTTTCCGCGCCACCACCAGGCGCCGCTACTATACCTCAAACTCCAGCGCAAGGCTCCCATTGGAGAGGGCAGTGATCCGTCTCAATGATAAACCTCGAGCCAGCTAGGTAACATGACAATTTCTGAACGGCCCACACGATACACGCACACTCTTTCTCGGTGGCGCTATACGCCTGCTCACGACTCGTCAGCTTACGACTAGCATACAGGACGGGGTGTTCTACTTCTCCATTTTCCCGTTGGCACAGTACAACGCCCATGCCTCGCTCACTAGCATCACACTGAACAACGAACCCTTTTGAGTAGTCGGGCGATCGTAGCACAGGCTGGCTTGTTAGGGCGCTCTTTAGGGCGCTAAAAGCTCTTTCCTTTGTCTCATCCCAGACGACTGTTTGCGGCTCTGTCTTTCTTAGAGCATCCGTTAGGGGAGACGCGATATCAGAGTACCTGGGGATGTACCTCTGATAGTAGCCGGCGACACCTAAGAACGACCGAATATCGGTCTTCGTGCGCGGTTGCGGGAAGTCTCGCACAGCGGCCACCTTTATTTCAGAGGGGCGGCGACGACCCCGACCAATCACGTGTCCGAGGTAGACAACCTCGGCCTGTGCTAACTGGCACTTGGGAGCCTTGACTGTCAAGCCCGCATCGCGCAGGCGGGTTAGCACTGCCCGCAAGTGCGCCATATGCTCAGGCCAGGATGCGGAGAATATCGCTACGTCGTCTAGATACGGTAAAGTGAATTCTTGCTGTCCCCGCAACACTTTATCCATGAGGCTTGAAAAGCAGTATGGCGCGTTCTCCAAACCAAAACTCAAAACTTTAGGACGGAATGTCCCCATTGGTGAAATGAACGCCGCATACCTACTAGCCTCTTCTGTAAGTGGAACCTGCCAATAACCCCTGACAAGATCTAGGGTGGAAATAAACTGAGCGCTACTCACTCTCTCAAGGCGCTCCTCGATGTTAGGGATCGGATAAATTTGATCCTTAGTGATGGAATTAAGCCTGCGGTAGTCGACGCAAGGACGAGGTTCCTTGCCCGGTACCTCAACTAAAATCAAAGGGGAGGTATAATCACTCTCACCCGCTTCAATAACACCGAGCTGTAGCATTTTCTTTACCTCAGCCTCCATAATATCGCTCTGGCGGGGTGACACCCGGTACGCCTTGGATCGTACTGGCTCTGGGGAGGTAAGTTCTATGTCATGAGTAAGGACAGAAGTCCTACCAGGCCTCTCAGAGAACAGACCTTGAAACTCTTGTAAGAGCTGGTGTAGTTCGGTTTTCTGCTCAGGCGACAGCGATGCTTTACTTATTAAGTCACTAATGACTTGATCGGTGTCTTTCCTGTTCGTCACTGAGCCTAGTCCCGGAAGCTCGACCGGAAGCTCTTCTAACTTTCCCGCATCGGGAATTTCCTCTCCAGTATCTGGTGCCTTTAACGCTACAGGCTCAATTTTATCCCGTTCGGGCGTGCTCTGAATACCAGCTTGCTGCGCCTCTGACCCTTTCTCAGCGTTCAACAACGTCGGCCCCGCAACTACCGCCTTTGCAGCGAGCTCCCGAACCTTCGATCTGGTTAAGGCCTGAACGCTAGCCTCACCAAACAAAAGCCCCTTCTCGCGCAGGAGGTGGTCGGACCTGTTCGAAAATAAGTACGGGTACTGGGGGGGCAGCATAGATGACACTGCGGCCTCCGTCTCAAGTGCTCCGAAAGGTCCTTCAATAAGCACTTTTGCTACTGGCAGACACACGCTATGAGCTTCCACTGCTTGCTTGATCCATGCGCACTCGCCCGTGAACATATCGGGTTCTACGTAAGAGGGGTGAACTACATCCATTGTAGCTGCGGAATCGCGAAGCACTCGGCACTCTTTCCCGTTCACGAGGAGGTCTCGCATGTAAGGCTCGAGAAGCTTCATGTTCTCGTCAGTGCTGCATAAAGACAAAAACACGACTTTTGTTTTTGTTTCTGGACACTGCGCCGAAAAGTGACCCGGCTTCTGGCACGTATAACAAACACGCGCTTGCCTCGTCTCGAACCGCTTTCTGCGTTCGGCTTCGGTTGCCGCCGTCTCCGTACGTTCGGTCGGACTGCTTTCACTTGCATCCGAACTACGTGTGTCCCCCTTTGCTCTCATGGGTGTGAACTTCGGCCTCTCAAACTTGGAGCCAAATTCACCCTTTTGACCGTCCTTAGCTCCGCGAGCCCGACGCGTCACAAACTCCTCGGCTAACTCAGCGGCTCTAGCCACCGTACTAACGTCTGGCCTATCCAAGACCCAGTACCGCACGTTCTCAGGTAACCGACTATAAAACTGTTCTAGCCCGAAACACTGCAGAACTTTCTCGTGGTCACCAAACGCTTTCTCTTCTTTGAGCCACTCCTGCATGTTTGACATAAGCCTGTACGCAAACTCTGTATATGACTCACTTTTGCCTTTCTCATTTTCCCGAAACTTCCGACGGAACGCCTCCGCTGACAGCCGGTACTTTTTTAGCAGACTCGATTTCACTTTGTCGAAATCCTCTGCCTCCTCTCTCTCCAAGCGAGCGACTACGTCGGCCGCCTCGCCGGGTAGCAAAGTGAGCAAGCGCTGTGGCCACGTTTCCCGAGAGAACCCCTGCTTCTCGCACGTTCGCTCAAAGTTAACCAGGAACAAACCAATGTCCTCTCCAAGCTTGAACGGCCGCATCAGGTCAGTCATTTTGAACAATACTCGTTCTCCTGCACCGTGTGCCTGACTTCCATTACGAGCGCGTTCCATCTCTAACTCGAGACGCTTCATTTCCAAAGCGTGTTGACGGTCGCGCTCTCTTTCTTTCTCTTGTTGCTCTCGTTCTATCTGTTCTTTACGTTCGCGCTCCTGTCTTTTTGCCGTCTCCCTCTCCTCAATGGTCTCAAGGCATTCCGACAGCTCGTCATCCTCAGCTTCTAACTCAAGAATAGCCCTTAGCAGTTCTGGTTTTCTGAGTTTGTCTGAGACATCCAGACCCAACTCTCTTGCAAGCTCCAGCAATTTCGGTTTGCGCAACGACTTCAAATCCATGGCTGCTCTGAATGCTGCTTTCTCTACTGCCTACTATTGTCTTGCCGCAAACTAACCCGGCAGCAACGACAACCACAATTACCAGCTCTGTTTCTGACACTAACAAAAGCCTGGCAAAACTCAGAAAAAGAAAGTCCCACACTCGCCAAACCTCACAGCCAAGAATTCCGCGCAGTCGTTCCGCTGCAGGCAACCAGTCATCACACAGGGCTCGTTGCACTGCTCCCGGATGGTCGTTGTGCTGCTCAGCATACATTCAACCGCATCTCTTCGCTGCTGGCCTCCGTTGTCGCGATCCCACCGCTGCCACCAGTTGTTGGGGTCTCGGTGCTGGCGCCCGTTATTGCGAATGGGTCGCAAGCCCCAAGGGTAGCGTTGGCCTGGCGGCCTGGGGCACATGAAGCATCCGAAGGTCCCGGCAAAGCATGAGAAGACTGGTAACAGAACAACTTGTTTATTCTAACATAGCAAAAGAGCGGCCGGTCAGGTCGACCGAAGTGGAGAGACGGGAGAGCACGTAACTCAACAGAAGAAATCGGAGCCTCTCTCCTGGCGTCCGGGGGCAGCTGCTCTTATACTCCCGGCGTCGCGGGCCAGAAGGAAGGTCACGGGATGAGCCCACGCGACGGCGGAGCATGAGCCCACGCGACGGCGCGCACGGTCGAGCCGAGAGACATGTTGAGCCGAGTGTAGTGACGCATCGCCAACCCGCCGACGGACAGACCTCCTGGCACCTCACTTGGGGAGCTCCGCTCCCCGGCTGCCGCGCTTTGACAAGCGTGGGCACACACACACACACACGCACGCACGAAGACACGTGGCACTGAAACACGCCTGGACACGCTTGGCGGGGAGGCGTTGCGGCGGCGTCGAACGGGCCAAAATGTCCGCCGCTTTGAACGAAGCCCCGGCGTCCGTTGCATCCGCGCCGGCATTACCGCGCGTTGTAGGCGAAACGTAACAGTCTCAACAGTTGGAAGGAGTCGACCGCTCCCCCGCGAAAGTTTAAAAAGCTATGATGGCCGCTTCTGGTGCATCACATCATGAACTTGCTGGGTCAGGAGGTATGAGCCTACTAGGAGGCCTGGACTTAGGCTTTAGTTCCTTTGGTACTAGTAAATGTTATTTCTCTCTTTCTCTTGCAAAAAGTGTTCTTTGTAATTTCTTGTTCGCATTTCATTTGTCTGTGTACAAATTCCTGCACAGATGCATTGTAGAGAGTCTGTTGATTCACACCTAGCAAAAAAAAAGTTTCCACACTTCAATTTGTATATTTGCATGCTTGTTGCTGTCACATGTAATAATTGGTAGTTAAAATTACCACAAATTATTAGAACTGTACTTCTAGTAAATGCACATTTGTTCTTAGGGTGTAATGTGTCAGACACATGCAACAACAGCAAGATCTGTATCCATGAAGATTGGCGTTGCAACGGCATTAATGACTGCGGTGATAACACTGATGAGGTGGGCTGTGGTTATCATCCAACGCCTGCACCATCACCCACCACTCCAAGCCCACCCGGACCAACCCCATCCAAAGGTGGAGGTATGCATAGCGTCTTTTTTCTTTTTCTACTGTTTTTAAGGTAATCATCATTGTGGTAGCAACAATGGCTGCAATCATACAAATGGCTTCTGAGACATAGTTTTGTCAGCCAACTGCAGCAGGGTACTGCTTTGGCAACCATGTGAGCAATTTGGGCCTTTGTTTTTGCCAGCACAAATATTTCTAATATAATTGAACATAACTAGATTTAAAATTAATCATGAAAATAAGTTTGAAGCAGTGCTTACATCTCTATGTACAATCGAATGAGGAGCTGCTTGAGCCACATGTAGAGCAGGGTGCACATCTTTGACAAACGCTTTACTAAAATCCTTTTTAGCAAATTGACTAGTTCTGTCCAGCTCTCGTGCAAACTGCACAATAGGAAACCATGGCTGCGATGGCACAAACAGCTTGCTTTCTAAGCGTATTGTTTGGCTACTAAGTAGGCCATCCACAAAATTTGTCGGGATGGGAGGCACAGCATTGCCAATGGACCAGTGAGCGCAACCCCAGAAGTTTGCATCGACCAATTCAGGCTTCGATTGGGGACGATACATGAACAGCAGAATGTTTCTGAAGCTTTAAAAAAAAAAAATTTTATACTAAAACTTTCTTTTGCTCTTGCAGCATACTATAATCTGCACAGCAAAAGTTATACATGCAAGTTAAAATTTAATAGCTTCATTCTTTTTCTTTGACCGCTAGATGGTATCACATGCTGACAGCATTGTTTGTCATCTGCTACTACACGTTCACATCTCTTGGCATGGGAGAATTGATGCTTTAAGTTTGAGTCAAGCATGATAAAAAATATGCACTGCAGTGCCCCCGAAGATTCCTTAACTCTTTCGTTACCATTAAAAATGTGCTCACTTTCAGTGCATTTATGTTTTAACATTTTATTTCAAGTTGTAGTCTCAACATATACCGTAATAAGTAAACTGATAGCCTGATCACTGTCTTCTGAATGTATGTAAAGCAGTAATAATTGCTCAAGCAGTTTTTAAGGACTCTTACGTAAAACTTCAAAGAAACATCTCAAGGGACACGAATGAAAGTAATTAGTTGCTATTTTTTAGTATAAGTACTGAAAGTAAAAAGAAATCTGAAATATGCACCTGGCTTCTAGTTCCCAGCTTTTGCAAGTCAAATCACACAAAAAGAAATACGAATATTTGTTCACCTCAATACTAGCGATGTGATATGCTGGGCAGGAAAGCAGTAGCTTTGCAAATCTGAAAACGGATAAGTTCCTATTGTACAGACTGCATTTGTTTTTCACTCATTGCAGCAGGCACCTGGTTCATTTTTTTCTCCGTTCTTTAGGCTCGCAAAGCAATGGTTGTCAGATCAGGGAGCATGCAAAAGCCTCCTCATACTTGATTATTGCATTTGATCAGATTTTCTGTGCAAGCAAGGTGGTCTAGTGTGTGTCCTCAACTGGTGCTGGAGCCTCCATGTGCTCTGCTCAGTTCCTGTACAGTGCTGTACAGTAATGTGGAGTGTTTCAATATTTTTACACTAATGAATAAGGGCACTTGCACAGGCGGTGTTCAAAGTGTAAGTGATTAGACTGGTAACTGAGCTTCGGTCGAAGGTCAGTCTGAATCGATTGCTTGCTCTTATGCGAGCTAAAACGCCACATCACGGAAAGGATTGCTCATATTAATTTGTACATTTGCTGTCTAAACACTGATGGGTAAAAGCAACCCATGGTGTGAAAAATAGTCTCTTGATATGAGTTGAACACTATTATCAAAATAATGTGCAGTCATGAGCATCAACTGTTGTTTCAGACTTCGTTAAAACACTGCTGCTGTCATTTAAAACTGACATTGCTGGGTCAACCAAAGCGCAAATATTGCATCGTTTTATTGAGGAAGTGCTTGAACAACAAAGGCTAGCTTCAATGATACCTCCAGTTGAAGTTTTATTTTTTCATACTCCCCAACCTACTAAATATGGTCAAATCTGACAAATAGTTAAAAACTTCAAACATCATTTCAGACAATGCATCACGTTGCTAGCAGCATTGCAACAAAAGGTGTTTAACAGTATGTAGAACAACTTTCAATCAACTTGATTGATTTCTATTGGCACAGTAACGAAACGGTTAACAGTATCTGCTGTATTTCTAGTCATTTGCATGAGCTTCTTAGTGCTAAATGTCTCAAGTTTGCTGGCGCAGCACAGGTACTCACGCATCTCTCTTTCCAGTTTCAGTGGCTGCTTTTGTCATCACAGTTCTGCTGGCACTGGTGATAGGAGCCGCTGGAGCCCTCTTTGTGCCAGTATTGGTGCGGCGGTACCGAGCATATCGGTACTCTCGTTTTTCAAATGTTGCAGTCTCCGAATAATTTAACTTGTCTTCTGGGTTTCCTGTAGGGCTGCAAGTTTTCTTTGATTAAATAGTGGCAAATCTTTAGTAAGTTGCCACTCATCCTTATTGCCAGCATCATGTGTGTAATGTGATATCCTTTTCTTGACGTTGGTGGAAATGGAGACAAACTGGAGCTCTGATTTTTCACCCATTGTATTGCATGATATGCATTTATTTTTTGTGCTATTCTTGGTTCAGTTTGTCTAGAGTAATCTCTCATGCATTTTCTTGATCTAAAGTAATGTTTTCTTTCTCTAGTTTTGTGGTTGTTGGTAGTTGAACATTTAAGCCATTTTTGTGGTTGTTGGTAGTTGAACATTTTAGCCATTTTTGCACTGTCTGCAGGAGGTAATGATGTTGGTTTGCTGGCATAACAGGCATTGTGATAACTGTTGCTTTCCTATTGATGCCAGTTTTTTTTTTTAAGATTAGACATTGTCTGCACGATTGTAATACATATGCAGTGTGAATTTGTTATATGTGAATAAAGGTGTATTCAAGATTCTATCATTGTGTGAACATGTTTGCACTTAGTGTAGGATGAAAAAAGAGGCAGCAAATGGAATCGAATCTTCATTCAGCGCCCTGAGTACATTGCTCCCACTCTGCATTTTCTTTGCTATCACTGCTGCAACAGCCTGTGTCCCAGGCAAAAAAAAAAAATGCTACAGAAGTCAGTGGACGTTGCACATATCTAAAACAAGAGCCACTGATGCTTTGGACCAGGGAAGGAAACTTGCTAATTCCTCAGTAGCCCTTATCTGAACATACCCAGAAGGGTGTGTTCAGATAAGGACAGTCACAGGTGGATCCTGCCTATTTTCTTTTTTCACCGAAATTCATCGTAACTGAGATAATTTTTTCAGCGCATTTGTTTAGTTTAGCATAAAATTATTTTTTTACTTAGGTCCGAATAGTGCTTACAGGATTGCAGGCTGATTGGAGTCTAAAGCAATTATAAATTTCTATGCCTTCATACTTTCGGGGGTGGTACAGCTGCCCCAAAGTGGTACATTTGCTGGTTGCTGGACTAAGCTGTGTAAAAATTAAAAATGCCTCATTTTGCACCCGAGCTACTCCAGAACATTGAGCATGACCACCAAGGGTCAGGCTCAGGCAAGTTTTAAAATGAAGGGGCAGTGACAGTCGAACGCCTTTATAATGAAGAGCTTGGCAACTTGAAAATCCTTCATTATAGAGGTCACTTCATTGTAAAGATCTCAACGTGCCCCTCGCAATAGAGCAAACTAAGCCTACTCGGGAAAAGAAAAGCATTAACACGAATTCAAGAGATGGTGAATTACGTCGATTTTCTTCTGCGCACTTTATTCAGCAAAATATTTGTTGTAGTGTTTTTTGCTGTAAAGGCATTCACAACACAGCTAGGGCAGATAGGAATTCGGTCAGGGCTGACGAGATCATTTATATAGGTCATCATCTAGAGGTGGTCATTGTAGATAATAGCCAGGGTTTTGTTAACTTCATCCTCGGGATAGAGAGAGTCTCCACAGTCGTCTAGTATTGCAATTCCAGGCTGCGTTCCGCTGCATTCACGGGTGATAATGCATGAGCATTATCACTTCTGCGGACTCGGTGTACTTGTTTTGTGGGGGACTTGCAAGTTGCACCCTTGTTTTACGATCATACCTGCCAGTGGAGTCAGTGAGCAAATTCGCTTAGCTGGCACGGTCAATAAAACTTGGTGCTGGGCTAGTTGGTGATGCATTCTTTAAAACTGATGGTAGCGCTAAAAAGGACGAACACACGGTGAAAAGACGACACGACGACGAGGAAACGCTACTGACAACTGATTTATTTTTTGAAAAGGGTTCAATATTTAAGAGAATCACAACACATGCGCACAACCGAACTGCGCCAGCCTTCTTTATCGCAGACAGTCACGGGAAGTGATGAATGATAAAACACCCAAGCAGCAAGAAGTTAACACATGACCAATTGATGAGAAGCCATATGTTACGATTTTTCAAATCTCCAGAAGTGTGCGGCCCAGCAGAGTACAAATTTATTGAAACATCGCTGATGCACAGACCCGCCTTTTTTTGTATGTGGAAAGCTTCCAGCAAAACTCAAGCTTCAGCACTTGCACTTCTGCCCAGAACCTTTGCTTCTTTGAATCGCGGCACGCACTCGCAAACCATCACATGCGAAACTAAATTTGCAAGTTCGTCTTGTTTTGTTAAGTTTTGAGAGTGTTCCCTAGCTTGAGCGGTCACTGAGGCAATGCCCCGTCTGCCCGATATAGCACTTTCCGCAGGACGGGGGAATAAAGTAAACCACTCCTAGGGCACACCTGACGAATACATCTTCATGCTGCTTTTTGCAACTGCGCTGACCTTCACCACAGATACGGGGGCACAGCTTCGCCAACTTGTTTGGCACAGAAAAAACAAGCGGCACATTGTGCCTGTTGGCCACTTTTTTGAGGTTGTGTGAAACCTTGTGAATGTAAGGCATCACCTCATGCAGGTTTGGTCTTCACGCGTTAAGGTGCAGCCTTCATTTGTCGGGGACCAAATTTCTTGAGGGTTTCAGCAACTGCTACAAGGACCCTGCAAGGGAAGCCTGCGGCCAAAAGCCTGCGAACCTGATTGTCAAAGCTAAAAAGCATTTCGTGCGGGCACGACTTTTGAAGCGCCGAGTCCATGCAGAGCGATGCAATTGCTCTTTTCACATTTTTTTAATGAGATGATTCATAGGGCAAAAGCTCTTTTCACGTGGGAAATGCGCCCAACAGGTGTGTCCCTTAGAATTATCCTCAGCCTGAGGTCTAAAAAGACGTATCTCGCCATTTTGCGGAAGTTCATGGGTAAAAGCCAGGCCTTTACCATGGTCGTTAAGAGTATTTAAGACCTGTCGTACACAATCTTCAAAAGAGATGTCATTACGAGCTTTTAAAAAAGGTTGTGTTCGTCCTTTTTAGCGTTACCATCAGTTTTAAAGGATGGCACGGTCACCCGCCATTGGGATACAACTGTTATTATTTATTGAACGTGTTTATTTTATTTACGTGCAATACTTTTGCATACTGTAGTGCGAGTACACGTAAAATGTCAGTGCGGAAGGTGTTCTGCTTCGGTGGTGGCAGCTGCGTATGGCGCGGCAGCACGGGCCCTGCCTTGAAAGCTATCTGCGGTCGGTACAGAGGCTAGGTGCGTTGACGGCTGATGGCTTTGTATGCACTCTGTTCTTGCCGCTTACTTCATGCAGAACGCACTGCGACTGATGAGCACGAGGTCGCGGGATCGAATCCCGGCCACGGCGGCCGCATTTCGATGGGGGCGAAATGCGAAAACACCCGTGTACTTAGATTTAGGTGCACGTTAAAGAACCTCAGGTGGTCAAAATTTCCGGAGTCCCCCACTACGGCGTGCCTCATCAAAGTGGTTTTGGCACGTAAAACCCCATAATTTAACGCACTGCGAAGGTCATTCGCTTGCTGCTGCTGCCGTTCTTCACGCCAGCATTTTGACAGCGAGTGTCCGCAGTCATCGAAAGAGGTGTTCCATGTTCGCCCGTGCGTGCATGACACCATGTTTGTTAATTAGTAAGCGAATGTTTCCAATTGCAAGTTTATACGTCCGATAAAACTATACCCTTCGTATGCCAGTCGAGTAATTTTCTATGGCAATCGATGCTTCGCCTTTCGGGTGAAACCGACTTTTCACAAGAAATACAAAGGCTTGACTAGCCCTGGAAAACGGGAAGTTCAGGAAATTCTGAGCACCTTGTAAGATACGCCCAGCAATGCATTTGCTGCTGCTCATGCATAGGCAAAAAGTTAATTTTTCTGGGGGGTGGGGGGCGATTATATATATATATATCAGTTGCACTTGTGGAACCTCAAAGAATTGTTCACTGAAGTGACGGCCTTTAAGTATGCAAGGTGCCCCACATAACGAGCCAAACATTAAAAATATGGAAATGTCACATAGCTTGACAGAACCAAGGTAGTGTTGTTTGCCGTCGCCTGGAGATACTCGGATTATTTTTTTTTATTCTGGCTAAATATATAATTAGTCTTAAGTAATTGATCAACCTAAATATCAGGTGAAAACTCAATGAGAAAATTGTTGAGCGACATGAAAAAACCGATACAGCTTTCTGTGGCTCAATACGTGCTACATAAAAGTGTTTCCGAGCGTGAAAGAGCCCACAAATACACGCAAATTGCCTCGAGCGGCCAGTCGCCTGGCGATTTTGCGTATATTTGCGGCCTTCTTTCACGCTCGGAAAAACATTTCTATGTAGGACGTATCGAGCAAAAGAAAGCTGTATCGGGAGTTTTTCATGTTCTACAATTTTCTCATTGACACTTTTTATTTAATTAGGCAGAATGAAAAAAAATTATAAGCGACGGTAAACATTACCATGGTTCTGTCCAGTTATGTGGGACATCCTGTATACAAGACCTCTTAGTAGGTGTTGCGTACTCCAGGGTAGCGTATCGTACTGCTGCCGAGTTGTAGCGACGCCTGCCTATCGAAGCTCGACCGACGTTACCATTGGGTAGCGTGGCGTTGTCGGCGGGCTGCAGGCATACCGTAGACCATGGCGACCAAGCAAAGACGAGACGATTTGTAGTGCGAAACTTGCACGGTTTATTAAAGGGTTGGTGAAACACGAAGAGAATGAAGTGGCAGAAGGTACATTTCGGAGCCCCTTAAATAGGCTCTCAACAATCGTGGGAGGGATCTTGCTTCCGTCGACGTCACGTGAGGCACGGAGTCTGATTCGCGGGAAGGGGGCCCCGCCACCAGTTTTACCAAGCATCTGGTTATACCAAGCCTCCGCGAATTGTAGACGCTTGTCCTCTTTTGCGCGTTGCTGGTTCGTGGAAGTTCTGTAGAGTTTGACAGTTCGAGGAAAAGGTCCCTCTAAAGTCGCATACACACAAAAGAGGCCTGTAAACACTGTGGGGCTTCCGGCAGACACTCGAGATGATTATGGCGAATTAGGAAGTCGCACTTCGTTTCGACGAGGCATTGTGGGCGAAAATCCTTTTTGCACGGCGTGCTAGATGCCAACCGTAACAGCATCTCCGGCGGGGAAGGAAGATCCCGATGCGTAGGGGCCAGCAGCCACTGGACGAGGGATCGGCGTTTCAATAGCAGAATTCCCCTCAGAGGTGACGAACCCTTGGTTCGCAGCTGGTAGATTCCTGGGAGTCGTTCCTCAATTCTCGTGGCGCTCTTGTGGCTTTTTTCCTGGTCCGGTCCGGTGAAACTGGACTTGCAAACAGGTCTCGCAACTTTTCGTCTCCTGCGTGGGCACGCAATCACCCCAGAACAGTGCCGGACCCACAACCACAAAGCAGCGAGCACAAGGCCACCCTCCTCCAAGATACTCCAGGATTTAAAAAAAAAGAAACCCGCTAGACCTTTCCCATTCCTTGCGCGCGTCCTCCCCCCTGAACACTAAAAACAGCCATTTCTTGAAAGCGTTAAGACATGGTTATTAAAATCAGCTAACAATCGACTACACTTCGGAATAAAGAACGTATGAACGTACGTAAAAATGCCACGGAAACCCGGGTGAGCATGAGGCTTTCGTTACTCTAGGGGCAACGACTCAAACCGTCGGCATTGCCATCAAGCTTACCCTTCTTGTAGCGAATATCGAAGGTGTACTGTTGAAGAGCCAAGCTCCAGTGCAAAAGACGGCCGTTTTTCGTAGACATGGACTGCAGCCAGGTGAGGGGACAGTGGTCAGTCTATGGTGAACCTTGAACCAGCGATATAGCAAGCTAGCATCTGCACCGCCCATACTACACAGGCGCATTCCTTTTCTGATGCACTGTATGCTTCCTCACGAACTGAAAGCTTTCTACTGGCGTACAGTACAGGGTGTTCGTTCTCGTCATCTCTTTTGACAGAGCACCACCCCCATACCCCTGTCGCTGGCATCACACTGAAGAATGAATGGCTTAAGAGTAGTCGGGCGCGTTCAACACTGGCTGACTCGTTAGTGCTTTCTTCAGCATACTAAAAGCCTTTTCTTTTGCGTCATCCCACTTTACCGTTTGCGATTGTTTTTCTGATAGCATCTGTTATAGATCTTGCAATCTCGGAATAACGCGGCATATATCTTTGGTAATAACCTGCCAAACCAAGGAATGACCTGATGTCCCGCTTGGTGCGTGGTTGCGGGAAGTTGTCTGTTGCGGCCAGTTTAACCTCTGAAGGCCGACGATGGCCTTGCCCTATTATATCACCTAGATAAGCTACCTCCGCGCGCCCTAATTGGCATTTAGGAGCCTTGACAGTCAAGTTGGCCTCTCGTAGACGACACAACACAGTTCGCAAGTGTTGCATATGGTCCGCCCATGATGAAGAAAAGATTGCTGTCATCGACATACGGAAGTGCAAAATCCTCCATTCCTCGCAGCACCTGGTACATGAGACTAGAGAAGCAATATGGCGCATTTTTCAATCCAAGGCTCAGGACTTTCGGCCAAAAGGTTCCCATCGGGGAAATAAACGCCGCAAGCCTGCTTGCCCTCTCGGTCAACGGTACCTGCCAGTACTCTCTGACTAAATCGAGCGTAGAGATGAAATTAGCACTGCTCACTTTCTCAAGCCTTTCCTTGATATGTTGTGGTATTGGATAAGTCTGGTCCTTCGTGATTAAATTGAGCATGCGGTAGTCGATACATGGTCGCGGCTCCTTTCCTGGGACCTCAACCAAGATAAGAGGCGAGGTATAATCACTCTCTCCTGGCTCGATTACACCTAGCTCTAACATCTTGTTTATTTCAGCGCGGCCATGACTTCACGTTGACGAGGTGAAACGCGGTAAGCTTTCGAACGAACTGGGTCCGACGAGGTTAACTCGATATCGTGAACGATCGCAGTGGTCCTGCCCGGTGTGTCTGAAAATACGTCTTTAAATTCAAGCACAAGTTCCCTCAGTTCGGCCCTTTGCGTGGGGTTCAACTCCGCCTGTTCTACTAGCTTGTCAATGGTCTCGTGAAGGTCTTTTGCCTCCGTCACTGCTGTTAACTCCGGGAAGTCGACAGGCAGGTTGGTTAATTGTATACCTCAGGTTGGTTAAGGAACATGTTCACAATGGCTTCCCTCTGCCGGTAGGGTTTAAGTAGATTGCTATGGTACACTGGTGGTGTCCTTCGTTTTCCCGGTACCGTGATTACGTAGTTTGTTTCAGATAATTTCTGAATTATGTCAACCGGTCCTTCCCATTGAACCTCTGGTTTGTTTTTCAACGAGGGTTTCAAGATCATTACCTTTTCCCCAACTTCAAAGCGTCGCGTGCGAGCCTTCCTGTCATAGTAATGCTTAGCATTGCTTTGTGCCTTACGCATTTCTTGCTCAGCAATTATTGTGGCAGGGCTTACGTTCAATAACTTTCTCCTGCATTCTGCCTCTCGAGACATTTCAGGCTCCGGCGCTTGCCTGACCTCTTCATTAGATGTACTTTCCGCATTATCCCCTATAGGGCTGTCCTGTTTGGTGCTGCGTTGACGAATCCTCCGTCAAACCTGTTTCCTCCGGCTCCGGCGCTTGCCTGACCTCTTCATTAGATGTTGTACTTTCCGCATTATCCCCTATAGGGCTGTCCTGTTTGGTGCTGCGTTGACGAATCCTCCGTCAAACCTGTTTCCTCCACCACTGGACATTCGTACACTGCCTTGGCCGCGAGCTCCCTTGCCTTGGAACGAGTTAGGGCTTGCACTGTTCCCTCACTAAACCCGATTCCCTTGCGTCGTAGCAGATCCTCTGATTTGTTAGAAAACAAATACGAATACTGCTGTAGGAGATGTGCCGAGACGGCGGCTTCAGTGTCCAGTACTCCAAAAGGGCATTCGATACGAATCTTGGCCACAGGGAGACAAACACTGGAGGCCTCTACGGCTTGCCTTGTCGAAGCACATTCTCCGGTGAATTGGCCTTCCTCTACGTACGATGAATGCACCACGTCCATTGTGGCTGCCGAGTCGCGAAGCACTCTACACGGTTTGCCGTTTACCACGAGGTCTCGAATGTATGGTTCTAGCAAGTTCAGATTTTCTACGTTACTACTTAGTGACATCAATAATAGTTTGGGATTTCTGCACCCCATGGAGATATGCCCCGTTTGCTGGCACTTGTACTACTGGTTTCTTTGCCTCGAAAGTTTTTTCCTTCTGCCTTTCTGCACTCTGTTCGGGTGGTTCCTTCTCTCCTTCGCTGTCCTCGTCACTATTTTTCACCGAATCTGACCTTTCCATTGCTTTATACCGACTCGACTTTGACCATCGCTTTGGCTTGTTGGGTTTGTATTTATTGATCCCCTTCTTAGGAGCTTGGTTGCCTTCGTCCGCACGGCGAGTTACATACTCCTCAGCGAGATCTGCCGCTCTCGTGACAGTGCCTACGCCTAGTCTATCCTGAACTCAATACTTGATGTTTACTGGCAGCCGGCGGTAGACCTGTTCTAAAGCAACGCACTGTATTGTCTTTTCGACGTCGCCGAGTGCACCCTCATCTCTGAGCCATTCCTTTAGGTTTGCCTTCAAGGTGTATGCAAAATCTGAGTATGACTCACTTTTAGTCTTCTCGACTTCCCTGAATTTTCACTTGAATGCTTCTGCTGATAATCTATACTTTTTAAGAAGATTTGTTTTGACTTCATCGAAGTCCACTGCTTCTTTCTCCATGCGGGCGATATGATATCAGCTACCTCACGTGGCAGTAACGTAAGCAAGCGTTGCGGCCACGTGTTTCTCGCGAATTTTGCCTTCTCACACGTGCGCTCAAACTGCACCAGAAAAAGACCTATGTCCCCTCCTACTGCGTAGGGTGCCATCAAGTCTGTCATTCTACGCTCGCTATCACGTGCCTCTGTGCTAGGTCTTTCAGTATTTTGGGCTTTCAGAAGCTCAATCTCTAGGCGCTTCATTTCGTGTCGCGCTCGTTGGCGTCACGTGCTGCGCGCTCGCGCTCTTCAATCTATAGGTGCTTCATTTCGAGTGCATCGCGTGCAACACGGTCGTGCTCTTCTTTGGCCTCACGTGCTGCCCGCTCGCGCTCTGCTTTTTCCTCTAGGCGCTTACGCTCTTTTTCCTCTAGGCGCTTACGCTCTTCCTCTTTCTCTGCAATGCTCTCTAGGCATTCCTTCAGTTCTTCGTCTGCCCCGATCGCTTCGATCGCCTCTATGATCTCCGGTTTTCTCATTGATTCGGCAATTTGGAGGCTCAACTGTCTGGCCAAGCTCAACAATTCCGGCTTCTTTAGTGCCTTCAAGTTCATGGCTGCCCTTAGTGCTGCTAACTCTTCACTCTATAACAACCTTGACGTACTCAAACTTCCGTCAACGGTTAAAGAAAAATCACTGCACTGTACTCTCCCAAACATGCGAAAAGCCAAGTGATATCTTAGTGAAGAAAAGCCGTGCACTCACATATGGGAATATGAACCTGGCAACGTTTAACGCTTGAGCGTTATCTAGTGAGGCGAGTCTAGCAGTGCTATTGGAGGAATTAGATGGCAGTAAATGGGATATAATAGGGCTCAGTGAAGTTAGAAGGCCAAAAGAAGCATATACAGTGCTAAAAAGCGGGCACGTCCTGTACTACCGGGGCTTAGCGGAGAGACGAGAACTATGAGTCGGATTCCTGATTAATAAGAACATAGCTGGTAACATACAGGAATTCTATAGCATTAACGAGAGGGTGGCAGGTCTTGTTGTGAAACTTAATAAGAGGTACAAAATGAAGGTTATACAGGTCTACGCCCCTACATCCAGTCATGATGACAAGGAAGTCGAAAGCTTCTATGAAGACGTGGAATCGGCGATGGGTAAAGTCAAAAGAAAATACACTATACTGATGGGCGACTTCAATGTCAAGGTAGGCAAGAAGCAGGCTGGAGACAAGGCAGTGGGGGAATATGTCATAGGCACTAGGAATAGCAGGGGAGAGTTATTAGTAGAGTTTGCGGAACAGAATAATATGCGGATAATGAATACCTTCTTCCGCAAGCGAGATAGCCGAAAGTGGACTTGGAGGAGCCCGAACGGCGAGACTAGAAATGAGATAGACCTCATACTCTGCGCTAACCCTGGCATCATACAAGATGTGGACGTGCTCAGCAAGGTGCGCTGCAGTGACCATAGGATGGTAAGAACTCGAATTAGCCTAGACCTGAGGAGGGAACAGAAGCAGCTGGTACATAAGAAGTCGATCAATGAGTTAGCGGTAAGAGGGAAAATAGAGGAATTCCAGATCAAGCTACAGAACAGGTATTCGGCTTTAACTCAGGAAGAGGACCTTAGTGTTGAAGCAATGAACGACAATCTTGTGGGCATCATTAAGGAGTGTGCAATAGAAGTAGGTGGTAACTCCGTTAGACAGGATACCAGTAAGCTATCGCAGGAGACGAAAGATCTGATCAAGAAACGCCAATGTATGAAAGCCTCTAACCCTACAGCTAGAAGAGAACTGGCAGAACTTTCGAAGTTAATCAACAAGCGTAAGACAGCTGACATAAGGAAGTATAATATGGATAGAATTGAACATGCTCTCAGGAACGGAGGAAGCCTAAAAGCAGTGAAGAAGAAACTAGGAATTGGCAAGAATCAGATGTATGCGTTAAGAGACAAAGCCGGCAATATCATTACTAATATGGATGAGATAGTTCAAGTGGCTGAGGAGTTCTATAGAGATTTATACAGTACCAGTGGCACCCACGACGATAATGGAAGAGAGAATAGTCTAGAGGAATTCGAAATCCCACGGGTAACACCGGAAGAAGTAAAGAAAGCCTTGGGAGCTATGCAAAGGGGGAAGGCAGCTGGGGAGGATCAGGTAACAGCAGATTTGTTGAAGGATGGTGGGCAGATTGTTCTAGAAAACCTGGCCACCCTGTATACGCAATGCCTCATGACTTCGAGCGTACCCGAATCTTGGAAAAACGCTAACATACTCCTAATCCATAAGAAAGGGGACGCCAAAGACTTGAAAAATTATAGACCGATCAGTTTACTGTCCGTTGCCTACAAAGTATTTACTAAGGTAATTGCAAATAGAATCAGGAACACCTTAGACTTCCGTCAACCAAAGGACCGGGCAGGATTCCGTAAAGGCTACTCAACAATAGACCATATTCACACTATCAATCAGGTGATAGAAAAATGTGCGGTATATAACCTACCTTTATATATAGCTTTCATTGATGACGAGAAAGCGTTTGATTCATTCGAAACCTCAGCAGTCGTGGAGGCATTGCGGAATCAGGGTGTAGACGAGGCGTATGTAAAAATACTGAAAGATATCTATAGCGGCTTCACAGCCACCGTAGTCCTCCATAAAGAAAGCAACAAAATCCCAATAAAGAAAGGCGTCAGGCAGGGAGATACGATCTCTCCAATGCTATTCACAGCGTGTTTACAGGAGGTATTCAGAGACCTGGATTGGGAAGAATTGGGGATAAGAGTTAATGGAGAATACCTTAGTAACTTGCGATTCGCTGATGATATTGCCTTGCTTAGTAACTCAGGGGACCAACTGCAATGCATGCTCACTGACCTGGAGAGGCAAAGCCGAAGGGTGGGTCTAAAAATTAATCTGCAGAAAACTAAAGTTATGTTTAACAGTCTCGGAAGAGAACAGCAGTTTACAATAGGTAGTGAGGCACTGGAAGTGGTAAGGGAATACATCTACTTAGGACAGGTAGTGACGGCGGATCCGGATCATGAGACTGAAATAATCAGAAGAATAAGAATGGGCTGGGGTGCGTTTGGCAGGCATTCTCAGATCATGAACAGCAGGTTGCCATTATCCCTCAAGAGAAAAGTTTATAACAGCTGTACGGGGCAGAAACCTGGAGGCTTACGAAAAGGGTTCTACTTAAATTGAGGACGACGCAACGAGCTATCGAAGAAGAATGATAGGTGTAACGTTAAGGGATAAGAGCAGATTGGGTGAGGGAACAAACGCGAGTTAATGATATCTTAGTTGAAATCAAGAAAAAGAAATGGGCATGGGCAGGACACGTAATGAGGAGGGAAGATAACCGATGGTCATTAAGAGTTACGGAATGGATTCCAATGGAAGGGAAGCGTAGCAGAGGGCGGCAAAAAGTTAGGTGGGCGGACGAGATTAAGAAGTTTGCCGGGACAACATGGCCACAATTAGTACATGACCGGGGTAGTTGGAGAAGTATGGGAGAGGCCTTTGCCCTGCAGTGGGCATAACCAGGCTGATGATGATGATGATGAATCCTGACACCTTCCTTCCGAACGTTGTCGCCAGGACGAAGATGCCACGATCTCGTAGTTGTCCAAGTTGGGGTCTCCAGAGTTGCGTATCCCAATCGCTGCCAGCCAGTTTGTTGCGTACTCCAGGGTAGCGTATCGTACTGCTGCCGAGTTGAGCGACGCCTGCCTGTCGACGCTCGACCGACGTTACTCTTGGGTAGCGTGGCGTTGTCGGCGGGCTGCAGGCATCCGGTAGACCATGGCGACCAAGCAAGGACGAGACGATTTCTAGTGCGAAACTTGCACGATTTATTCAAAGGTTGGTGAAGGATGGAGAGAAGAGAATGAAATGTTAAATAAGGTACATTTCGGAGCCCCTTAAATAGGCTCTCTACAATCGTGGGAGGGACCTTGCTTCCGTCGAAGTCACGTGACCAGCACAGTCTGATTCGCGGAAAGAGGGCCCCGCCTCCGGTTATACCAAGCATCTGGTTATACCAAGCCTCCGGGAATTGTAGACGCTTGTCCTCTTTTGCGCGCTGCTGGTTCGTGAAAGTTCTCCTGTAGTGTTTGACAGTTCGAGGAAAGGGTCCCTCTAAAGTCGCACACACACACAAAAGAGGCCTGTAAACACTGCGGGGCTTCCGCCAGACCGGCAGACACTCGAGATGACCATGGCGAATTAGGAAGTCACCCTTCCTTCGTTTCGATGAGGCATGGTGGGCGAAAATCCTTTTTGCACGGCGTGCTAGATGCCAACCGTAACGTAGGAGACAGTTCAATTTCACAGCCCGAGTCGTCTCGCACCACCAAGAATCTGGCGTCTCTCGGTGGTGTAATTTTGCTTCGGGAAATTCTTTTATACTTCCATATCACTAATACTGCTTCGCCTTTCCGGAGAAACTAGCTACCCGCCGTGGTTGCTCAGTGGCTATGGTGTTGGGCTGCTGACCGCGAGGTCGCGGGTTCGAATCGCGGCCACAGCGGCCGCATTTCGATGGCGAAATGCGAACACACCCGTGTGCTTAGATTTAGGGGCACGTTAAAGAACCCCAAGTGGTCGAAATTTCCCGAGTCCTCCACTGCGGCGTGCCTCATAATCAGAAAGTGGTTTTGTCACGTTAAACCCCATAATTTATTTCCCGGAACAACTGCCCCAACTGGAAAACTCCGGACGGGGCTCGGGCCCCAGAGCCTCCCCGTAGTCGGCGCCTATGCATGTGTGCGTAAAAAGCAGGCGTGCTCATGGCTTATTATTGGGTTTGCGTGCCCCTAAGTGCGCGTGCTGTTTTACAAGTGGACTGAATGTTGACCCCGCGTTCATTGTCCGAGAGCCGCAAACTGGTTGCCACCATGACAGCAGAGCTGACGTCGCGTACGGGGAAAGAACCAGATGACTTGGAGAGCAGCGTTCGCTTTGCTGCCGTAGCTGCCTAACGCATTGTTTCTTTTCACATTTTTTCTCTTATTGGCCTAATGCCTACAAAAATGTAAAATAAACTGAAGTTAATGTTCCCTCCTCGAGCTTCTGCATCCCTTCGGCACGCCGGATCTCTGCATGTCTGGTGTAGGAGTTGGAGGTAATCCCACCACTGCCACCAATTGTAGGAGTTGAAGACGGACGTCGGGATGAAACACTTGGGAGGGTTTAATTACATTATTTACAGTGAGAGTCAATGAACAGCCTTAAAAGTCATTACGGGCCGGCAGCAACTCGGACGCTGCGGCCCGTCGCAAGAAGTTCGAAAGAGATTAATCAGGTAATGCTCTAGGAATGCTCTAGGAATGCTCTCCTGCTGCTCCCGGTCTGCGTCTTTTAAGCCCTTCGGTGTCTTGGCTTAAAACGACGTTCGGCCAATGGCCGAGCCCGCTCAGATGACGCCATTTTCGGCCAATGGTAGGCGCCCGTGCGATGGTGTCATACCCGGCGAAGAGAGTCGCCGCTTGGTTCCCCTGCGGTCTTGCCTTGCTGACTTACAACTCGCCGTCACAATAGCCAGGTGGGGGCGACGGCGGACCAAGGCGAGCGGAATTTCACGGTGTCTTACTTCTCCCTGCGGTCTTGCCTCGCTGGCTTGCAACGCGTCGGCACAATGGGCGTATGGGGGCTACGCTGCCAGGCCTTCCCGGTACATCACAGCCGTCTTGCTTCGGGACCCACTTTACTTGCAACAGTGCCGGGCTATCCCCTCGCTTTCTGGAAGAGTCAAGCATTGAATAGCTCCACCGGCGGCGTACGAAGTGAGGGCCTTCAACTGGTTTGCACGTGCGCGCCTCTGGAATGTGGCATCCGTGTTTCTGCGCTCCTCAATTTGCTGTGGTGCGATTTGATGTGGTCTGTGGAACTCGAAGTAGGCTCAGGAAACGGCCCCGTATCTAACACTGGCCAGAGAGCGTTGGAGGTTTCCGGACACCAACCTGGTAGAGAGCATTACCGGACGTACAGGAGGAAACTCCCCGACCTCTCCGGAAATTCAATAGCCTGCATATAAGTCAGAATTGTCGATACATTTTTGGAGCAATGTTGGGGAAGGTGACCTACAGATCGTATATAAAAGCTGTCAAGTTCCGAATTTATGTACGTCAGTGACCCTTATGAAACATTTAGGCTCATTCCTTAGTTGTAGCTCCCCAAGTCAACTTTCCTGCATGATAATTCCGTCCATATCAAAGGAAGAGCGTCTTGTATATTGCGGTGATAATATTGGTAGCTGCAGGAACGAAGCTAGCTGGCGTATGCAGGGTGCGCATCGTCAACGACGGGGTGTGTTCATTAGGGGGGGTGTCAACTATTTTTAGTTTTCAGCGAAATTTTTTATATGAGGTTGGAAAATGTCTTTGTATCAACCTTCGTTTTGTGGAACTTAGCACAGATATTACACAAAAACTCTTCACGGAGTTTTCTAAGCATGCTGTTATGAACGGCTTGCATGGGTACCGACCTACAAAATTTTCCAAGCCAGCCGCAGCTGCGGGGGTGGCGAGCTTCCCAGAAGCGACCATAGAAGCCTTCCCCACCTGCCGCGGCGACTCGTTTTGTAGGCACGACGGTGTGCCGCATTAACACCCCCTCGGCGCCGCTATGACTAAACGCCGTCGGCGTACCATGTACTGTTCGTGGATTCGCAGTGGCCGCCACGGCTTGTTAGAAGCGGTGGAACTCCTGGGAGAAGATGTCTGGCGGTCGTCTCACGGGGCTTAGAAGTCATAGACAGACGCGGCGGCCATTGTCTGCGGAGTCAACACTGGGATGAAGAGGCGCCTGCTCGGTGCAAAACCCGTGTCTGCGAGAACCCACTCACCTCGGCGTGGTCAGTGAAACCTGTGCGGAAGTGTGTGTAAACCTTCCCCCTCAACGGCGGAACGGCTACAATGACTTTGGACGCTCCGAATTGGTTGGGTGTGAGCTGCCGTTTTCTCTCACCTAGGGATGTAGGGAGGACATAGTGTATTTAAGGAGCCGTCGGCGGCTCCTCAGGGTGCTTTCCTCTTTCAGTCATGTTAGACTGATGAACTGTAACGTTCTGATGTAGATACTGTAAATAAATCCCATATTCCTCGTTCTCGATGAGAAGCAGTCCTTCCCTTCAACAACGTCCTCAGCGTGGATGAGTTGGACGACGGCACGGGCCAGCTACCATCTATTTCACGCCCGACCCCAACCATCACAATGAGTACTTCCCATTGGCTCATCTCCATGCAGCCCGGTGTCATCAATGTTACGAAACTTTATCCGACCAGTACAAACAACAGCGTTGCGGCGACACAAACTGCTGCCGATGGCGGCAGTTTGTGTCGAAGCTACTGCAGGTAGCCAGGTGCATTGATGACGTTCCCATCATTATAAACCGTAGCGGCTTATCTGTAGCGTTTTATCTTTAGCGTCTTATCCATCCGCGTCGAACCATTATAGGAACAGTAGTCAACTGCATTCCGCCGGCGTCTAGCGCGGCCGCGAGCGTTGAAGTGAGATGCCAGTCGAGCAATTTGCTGCGGCAATCGATGCTTCGCCTTTCGGGTGAAACTACGACTTTTCACAAGAAATGCAAAGGCAATTGGCTAGCAATTCTGACCACCATTTGCTGCTGCTCATGTGCACGTGTTCATAGGCAGAAATTCTAAATTTTTCCGGTGGTGGAGGGACCAGCTTAATATAACGTTCCCCGTGTACATGAACGGTACACCAGCCCAGTGGGAAAGCGCGATGATGTCACTGCAGTGGATGAGCCAGCTGGTTATGTTCAGATGAGAAGAGTCGCAAAACAGGTCCCGAACATAGTTCATTTTCACCTAAATGTTTATATTAGGCATAAAAATTGTTCCACTCCGTGGAACTGCGACTTTTCTTTTGACAAAAAAAATCTTACAAGATGCTAAAGTCTCGTTATCGCATACCACTATAACCTCCTTGCTCAAAACATTGCGAACTTTAAAAGTACGTACAGTGTGCTACACGTCAACGCTTTTACTCCACGTGTATACCACTTCTTACACGCAGTTAAGACAGTTTGGAAAAACACAGCGAATGTTACTTTTTGTAAGACAAGGCGGAAATTGGGGGTTTTGTAACCAATTTTGATGGTAGTTTAAGAAAAAAGATGCAACTCTAAGTATTTTGCGTGCTTGTATGGAACGTGTGTCTCACAATACGGCTTCTTTGGACAGGACTGCATTATTCAGGAGCGTAGCCTTTGGTGATCCCAGCAGCATAAATAAAAAACTACGCCGTTTTAAGAGGAAGGTTTAGGTCGGGAGCTCATATATCTACATACATGGGATAGGAGAAATCGAATTTTTTTTAATTTCTAAGCACATACTTACAGGCCCCAAGGGGAGCATTGAGTAAGGGGGGCGTCGTTGAACAAATGACAACAGAAAACCGATACATGAGAGCTAAGAATGTGAGAGGTAAAAATGTTTAAAATGATAACGTGCTTGCAAAACAGTGTTACAAATAAAAACACTAGCGCAATACAAAGAGTTGTCAGGAAAGGAATGAAAAGTACAGATCACGGTAACATAAAAAGCGGCGCTGAATTCACTCGCGCCAGAATAAGAATGGGTTTGACGCAGTGGTAACCACTGCGCCAAGTTAGGTTTGTCGCATTTAAAGAGAATGTTACAATCTAGTGACATGTTGGTAGAGAATTTTCGATTTTTGCCGGCGATTAAAGAAAGTGTTCAGAATTGCGAATTTTAAAGCTATCAAGTTTACAACTCTAACTCGGCAATGAAAAACGAAATCACAATTATGTAAATTGCATCTAATAGTACATCTAAAGCGGTCAAAATAAATGTTTATACATGGCTCTCAAATGTACCACTAATATGTGACTTGGAATTTCGCAAACTATTGTAAATAATGTCACAAATCCATGCAAGATATAAATTGATAGACCAAATTTGTCCTCTTTGGATGCTCGAACGCATGCGCAGTTTAAGGAACTGCGATATCTGTTCTTGGTGCATAGCTACGAATTTGTAAACTTATTGTTTCTATTTTATAACGATAGCAAATATATAGACATTCCAGGCGCATTTCTGCGATGGGCGACGTAGCGAGGTTCCGTAGAAAGTCCAAAGGCGATAAAATCTTCGCCGCGCGCCGTATGCTGTATGTGCGAGTGAAAGCGTGCGAGGGTGAGTACGCGATCACTGCTCAATCTCGCGCACGCAACGGCGGAAAGCGAGGAGGAAGCGCGCCGCCTTTCGTCGCCTGCAAGGCTTCGGGAGTAGGGAGGGGGGGGGGGGGGGGGGCTGGGAGCGTTCTACTCTGGTGCGACGGGTACAGAGTCCGGGCTGTGTTTTCGAGGCGTAGTTCGCGTTGATGCGAGTGGCAGCGCGAAGATCAATTCGCTCGCTGCTGCTGCCTTGTTTCCTCGCTGCACTTACCAATTTTTGAAAGTTCTCTTTAAGAAGTCGGGCCTTAAAATTCCATTTCTGACAGTCACTAGAATTTCGAGACTACACTGGACGTCTGTCTCCACGCGTTATATAAAGCACCCAACGGCGTAGCAACGGCGCCGCCGCAATTCCTGCACTTGCGCGATAAAAAGCAGTAGGAAACCAGAGATGCGCCGAGACGCACATTCAAAAACGAAACGACGCATGATGTTCTTGACGTATTTTCAGTTCCAGCAATCACTTCCAGTGTCTGCAGCACGCAAAAAGCATGACCTTCGAAACCGGAATGGTATCTTTCATGCCCTTCTTTTTTCTAATTTACCATCCACTTTCAAGCAAGAAATTGGTGAACACACCATTCTGTAAATTGCATTGCGCTTAACGAACGGAGCAAGGAAAAAAAAAATCGACCACGCTAGACAAGGAGACACGCCCCCCACCAACCTGCGCGCATCGCTATCATTGCAGAATCCACTCGTGTTCCGCTGCTAGTAATGTATGTCACAAGCTCTCAACGAAAAAAAAAAACGGTAAATGCCAGGTGATCCGAACAGGCAATTGCGCCGTTTTGAAAGAGCTACGACACTGAATCTCGTTCCCTACTTCTTTATTCACCGAGTGACCCGCTTTGCCAAAAAGGCGTTACAGCAGGGGGGTTACAGACTTGAATAAAACAAATATATGCAGCACACTTGCGTCTCTTGCAGCCGGTTCTAATCTCTAATAGTCATCACAAAGAAAGGAATTGTAAAACATACTTGTCCTTGCACGGTACTCTATCACTTTGTATCGGTGGTCATTTCGACTGGATATGTAATTGGTTTCATCAAAATAGTTGTTACGAGCAATTCCAGCGTTACCATGAAAAACACAAAAGAAAAGCTTCAAACGCAGTTTTTTTTTTTTTTTTCTGCGCAAAGAAAGCGATACCCAACCCAATTCCGTTTTCATAGCGGTACAGCTGTCTGTTCGCTTGTACCGCCCTAAAACAACTCGCGCAGCTCTTTTCTGAATTTTTTCGAGCTTATCTATAGACCCAGCTGGCCTGCATCGGGTCCCATACACGCGTACTCCAATATCGGCCTAATACATGTGAGGTAGGCTGTGTTCTTTAAATTCTGGGGTGCCAATCTTAGGTTCCGCTGAATAAAGTTAAGAGCCCTTGCTGCTTTACCAACAACATAATCAATATTGGCATTCCATTAACAACCATGCGATAAAAAAACGCCAAGATATTTGCATGTTGGTTCGGTAGTTATCACGTACATATTTATGGTGTAAGCTGTTTCTATTTGTTTATTTCTCTTTTTTTTTTTTGAAACGCGCATGTGCACACTTGGATTCAACGTCATTTGCCACTTCTGGCACCACCTTGTAATACGAGCCAAATCGTCCTGCAAGGAAACGCCGTCACTTGCGTTCCTAACCTGGCGAGGACATCACAAAGCCACCACCACCTAGACTAATTTAGGTGGGGTTGGCAAAGCACGTGCAGGCGTAGCAGACGAACTAGCAACACGAAGCTCGCGCGCCAGCGAGTGCGCTGGCGTGCGCACGTCACAGTTTTGTGCGATCACGGGCCCAGCTGTGTTTACATTTCTTCTTTGCCCCCCCCACCTCGTTTCTCTCTGAAAATGGAACTTGGACTGGTCGCTACAAACAAGACTCCAAATAATTACCTGTCGTGCTCTGAGGCAAATGATGTTTCGTGCCGTGATTACTGGGTCATTAGCTACTTATTGCAGCGGAAAAAACAAGATCGAAAATTTTTGTGTCAGTACTTTAAAACGCCTTGTAGCCGTCGTGAAGACCGTCTAATGCACCGCCAAATAAGCGATGTAAGACGTTTTCCAAGACACCTTGTAGCCGTTTTAAAAACGGTTGCGAGGTGTTTTTTTGGGGGTGGTTTTACGTGCCAAAACCACTTCCTGATTATGAGGCACGCCGTAGTGGAGGACTCCGGAAATTTCGACCACCTGGGGTTCTTTAACGTGCACCTAAATCTAAGTACACGGGTGTTTTCGCATTTCGCCCCCATCGAAATGCGGCCGCCGTGGCCGTGATTCGATCCCGCGACCTCGTGCTCAGCAGCCCAACACCATAGCCACTGAGCAACCACGGCGGGTACGAGGTGTTTTGTAGCAGTGTTAAAAATGTTTTCCCAACAGACAAAAGAGACTTTTGAAGAGCAAGGTACTATACCTTCTAGTCAATATTTGTGTAACATAGCCCTATAATTTAGTAAAGCAATTTGTTGAGCAGCATTTGTAAATTTGTTGAGTGACAGGTTATTTGAGGCCCCAAGGTAACGCACGTACAAACCATTCAAAGCTCTTTAATAAGTGGCGGCACTTCTAGTCAGGAATCCTTAACATTCATTGCAAGCATTAGCATAACTGTATCGAAAAGCACCTCTTGTTATTGGGTTAGGGAGTAGTTGCAAAAATGACAGCAAGACCTACTAGACATGTCGATTACTATTGTCAGGGGAAGCACTAGCACAAAGATGACATTTTAAGTAGTCTCTAGACGCTAAAATTCAGTAATAAAATTGCAATCCAGAGTGCCTCCTTCCAGATCAAGTGTCCAACGAAATGTTGCTGAGCTTCAGTGATTTGGCTAGAAACGGCATACACTGAACATATGCGACGGTCTGGAAAGACCCACACTCATTTTCCTTACCTTCTCAAGTTTGTTTGAGAAACCTTGTTAGATATTTGCGGATGGACTATCAAGGACTCCAGCAACACTATCACGGAAGTTTTTATTACATGGATGTTTGGCACTCGCATGAATTTAGGAACACAATACACCCGCCTTCCTCTATAGCATTAATTATAAAGGAATTTAATGTCTCCCGATACTTGCTAAATGGATAAACGAATGGGAATGTTCCTAATCCTGGCAATATTGAAAAAAGTTTGGCTGTACTGACAGCACCAATGCCTATGGCCCATTCCTTACAACCCACCATAGCACCACTGAAATATTGGCAAGGCCACAGAAGTGATAACACATTTAAAGCCACGTTTAACATAAAGAATGATTAATCACAGAAATGAAGCGCTAAAGTGGCCAAAGGTTTCAAACAATTTTTAATAAATCAAATCAATAACACCACTACATAAGCAAAATGTTTCTAATGCACCTTCTAGAAATTTGCTTTGTGCCTGTCTGTTATCACACATTGGTCACTTCATGATTCAGGGAGCTGCCTTAGAAAGTTCCACAGGCTGATGCAACCGCAGACAATCAAGCTTGTTCCTAATGTTGCTTGAGCTCAGATTTGGCACCTGTAATTGGAAGGTAAGACAAGATATTAACAAATACATGTTACAGTGAAACTTTATTATAACGAAACGGGACATAACGATTACTGGATGTAAAAATCGCCCTTGAAATTTCCACGATATCCCCGTTTTAAAACCTTGTTTCAACGAAGTAAAATTATCCTGGCAATAGATTTGCCAAACTTGATTTGTCTCCGAAACAAGAAATGCCCCACCTTTGCAGGCTCGATCGCATTCCACGGGGTTCGGCACACACTCACCGCCAAAACTTTCGGGTATTTGCGTTGAACGCGCCGTCAAATACTGCTCCTTCTCACCACTGCGCGTAGCTGCGCATAAGCGGAGGCTCATTACCGCCATCGCAATTTCTCTCCCTGAGGAACCGCGCAGGCTAGTGCAGCTAGGTATGGCCTCGGGGATTGTACCGCTGCAATCTCGAAGACTACGCCTCCTTGTGTGGCACGTGCTGCTCGAACGCGACAAACGTTGTTGGCGTCGCAGCGTGCAACCTATTCAATCGCGTCGCCATTTCGCGATACTAGAGACAAGCCAACTGAAAGCGGAAACGAAACATCACATTGAAACAGAAGGCAGCTATCGTAAACGCAGTCGTGTCAGATGCTAGGAAGTAGGAATTCATGCCGAAATTTTAGCTGTTTTCATTTCAGCGCATGTGGCCATGCAGCGGTTCTACCGGCCGCAATGCCGTCTTCTGTGCGAGCTCAAATTTGTGAACTTCATTACGCGTGCATTGCAGTGAAGGGCAGTTATGAATATAATGAAGTAATTTCGGCTCTCCATTCAACGTCGTTATAAAGAGATTTGATAGCATATGACTGATAAGAGCTCCCACTCATTTGTACGGAAGGGTTGTTTGCAAACAGTAAGTCATAGAAATTCGACCTAGACATGTTGCTATGCAGACGGAATAATGCCAATAATAATAATGCAGACGAATTTAGCCTTTTGTGTAGTCTGATAAGAAGCACCCGGGATACTGACGTGAAATTCAGACTCTTGGCGATAACGAAAGCCTTATCCAAGAAGGCCAGTGTCATGGTCAGAGGCTGGCACGTCCTCCGCAAGTAGGTTTGCAAGCGACATTTTTAGTTTTTACATCATACACATGCTGCCTTAAGCACTTTTCGAAAATGCATCTTTTGTTCAGGTAAACGTTCGCGCACGGCATACCTATACCACGTCGAAAAAACATTTTACAGCATGTCCTTAACATGCACCAGTTCATGCTGCAACGTGCAGGCAGCTACATATATGCGTCGCATTGACTTCATAGGCTTTCAGAAACCTCCATATCGCGCACATGAGCGCTCCGCCATTAAGCTCTGTGCCCCAAATTAACGGGTTGTGTTTGGCATGTTCGCTCGGTCCTAGTAGCGCGTGCTTGGTCCATTACGCGTTGGTGGTGCGTCACGCATTTATACTTCGTACTGACGACGTGGCCTTGGTGGGAGAGGTGTTCGTTAATTACCCGCCGATGCGCACTTCGCGCGTTCGGCACGACAGCTGTGTCATGGTGCACTCAGCAAATTGAAACTTCCTGGCTTGTTATCTGCTGCTTTGCTGGGTTGCATTCATCCGCGTGTGCTCATAACGCAGCGGACTTGTAGCTCGGCCATTTTACTAGCTGCACGACTATAGTGCGAAAGTGAAATTGCTGTATTGGCTGTTAGCATTCCACGCGACTGTATTGCCATGAGGGTTTTTTTTTTTTTTGCCTTTATGTGGCTCGCTTTACCGCTCCGGACGCGTAGTATTTTATTTTTTCGAGTGCGCTGGTTGACTTAGAGCGCCCCGGATGGTGGTAATTTGTTCTTGAGTGCTCGCGCACATTGATTATCGTCCTCGAGAATAATAGCAATGGTTCGCACCGGTACTCTGGAACCATTTTTGATGCGCACGAATAGTGTCCGGCCGATAACCATTCAAAATTATTGTTAACTGCTACAAAATCAGTACAAAGGTATTGGTCATTCTCACCAGTGCACATAGAAAGCAGCTTAATGACGTAACAGTTTGAAGCAGCGATATGACTGGCCCATTGGGCATGTCCGCGTTTAGTCTCAATTTAATTGAGTGCGCTGTTACCGGAAAGCTAATTCTACCACTACGTAGGTTGAGCTTAGCATTGAGGCGAGTATGCCGGGAGAAGGTGAATACGTCATTGCGGCCTTGATAATGAAGTTAACTTTAGAAAACACACGGATGTAATACCCTATTGTGTGTACCTATGTTGTTTGCACATATAAATAAGTAAATTGATAAGTGTGTGCTGTATGTGCGGCATATGTATTTTTGTGTCTTCATTAACTGCAAGTTTTGGACCGAATGAGTATTGCAACTCCGGAACCGTTTGTTGAATATAGCAGTATATATATATATATATTTCGATGCTGCACTTGGTTTCTGACAAATTTACTTGTCCTGCTAATTTAAACCACAAGAATGTATAGTAAGTAGATTTTTGCCGTCTTCAACTTTTTACTCGCATGAAACTTGCATACTTTACAGCATGGTAATAAAATTCAAATTCAATGCTTCATCTGGCTTATATGTTCTCTTAATTCTGGAGTTCATGTTAGAAGAAAAAAGAAAGGACTCCGATCAAAAGGTGTTAATGAGAATTAGACGTTTAGGCTTCTATACGGAAGCCTTGTTCACAGAACAGCTAGCTCGAAACGACGGCGTTCTGAGTATGCAGGCGGAAGAATGCTATCGTTATGATTCAGC
The DNA here is from genome assembly GCF_023375885.2 of Dermacentor andersoni. Lineage (NCBI taxonomy): Eukaryota > Metazoa > Arthropoda > Arachnida > Ixodida > Ixodidae > Dermacentor > Dermacentor andersoni. The sequence goes on from NC_092814.1 coordinate 175,833,040, forward strand.
GTTTTTCTCTGTAGTCTGGATAGCACTAGAGTCAGATAGTGCTTTCAAATCCAGTTTCCTTGGCAATTATGGAACCCTTAATTGTCTCGGTCAATGACATATTCAAACTGGCACGTGCTTCACAAGTACATTGGAAACGGCATTCTTTTGCACTTATGATTCATTTCGAATTCTCTCTGACATCACACATTTCTTGCTTCAACGCTTTCAGAATTACTGCTTTCGCCGTTGTAAAGTTTGTCACGATTCGCGCAGGGTATTCCGTATACAACACTAGGAAACATCTTCTGCATCTCCACATATACCAGTTCATGCTGGAACTAGTGGGCAGAAACGTGGGCTACATCGACTTCATAGGGTTTCATAACATGTGCATAACAGTTAACGCTGCCAAGGCCTTATTTTCGGGACATATATACCGAAAATAAGGCCTTGGCAGCGTTAACACAAGGTCGAGCGGCCAAGCGAGGTCACTGGCCTGCCCTGACGATGTCTTACGCAACGAATGAAACGTTTGGGGTAACCGCACGTGCACTGAGCGTCCCGATTAAATTTTCCGGGCTCGCTGTAAGATTTTTGCTTAAATCCTGACCACCAGATCTCTGACCGTGACGTGAAAAGATTACGTCCGAGTGAACATAGGCCAAAATTTCAATTCGTTCCAATGCACACTCATTTGAAAGTAAACATGGACACGGGCAATGGGCCAGTCATATCACTGCTTCAGATCATTACGTTATTAAGCTGCTTTCTATGTGCACTGGTGGTAATGTCCAAGAGCTTTGTAGCTGATGTTGTATTGGCACGCGCGAGGAAAGCAGAGACGAGGCGTGGGGCTTGGAGTCTCGGTGCCAACTGATCTTTATTCTTTGTGCGCCGGCCCTCTCTCGGCGGCCGGCTGGCTACGGTCGACTGCGGTCGGCTCTGTTCCGCGCTGGCAGCACCGCGGCTTATCCGCGGCATTTTTGTGTTCACTACAGTTGTACCAGTCAGCAATAATTTTGAGTGGTTATCGGCCGGGCAGTATTCCTGCCCATCAAAAATGGTTCCAGGGTACCGACACGCACCATTGCTATTGTTCTCGATGAAGATAATCGACGTACGCGACCACTTAAAATACAACCATCCGCGGCCATACTGAGTCAACTATAGCGCACTCAAGAAAAGAAAATACCGCGCGTCCGGAGCAGTAGAGTGAGTCACGCAAAAGCACAAAGAATATCACGGTAATACAGTCGCGTAGAATGCTAACAGCCAAGAGAGCAATTCTACTTTCGTACTAAAGACGTGTAGCTAGTAAAATGGCCGAGCTACAAGTGCACTGCGTTATGGGCACCACACGGATAAATTTAATACAGCAAAGCAGCTGATAACAAGCCAGGGAGTAAGCTTCACTTTGCCGAGTGCACCATAACACAGCTGCAGTGCCGAGTGCACGAAGTGCGGGTCGTCGGTTGAGGAACACCTCTCACACCATGGCCACATCACCAGCACGAAGTATGAATGCGTGGCGCACCACCAACGCATAATGGACCGAGCACGCACTACAACGCCCGACAGAATTTCATCTTAAACTACGCACAACCCTGTATTATGGCACACAGAGCCTGACTGCGGAGCGGTCATATGCGCGACATGCAGGTTCCTTCCTCCATGATGCGCGAGCACGTACTGGCGGTACTGGCACGCACGTGGTACTGAATTAGATTAGCTCAGCCACTCTTCAGCTCATTTAGGCTTATGAATTGCAGATATCACGCCACTCTTCGCATGGATGGATGGAAAGATTGATGGATGTTATGAGCGTCCCCTTTGGAACGGGGCGGTGCGTTGCACCACCAAGCTCTTGCTATTATACTGCCTAATGTCCTACCTAGGTTAAACAATAATAAAAAATAATAAAAAACACTATGAACTACCACACCCAAATTTTCTGATCCCCTATTGCGAACTGTGCTTTTGTACGTCTCCGTCTTCTGTCGCGTTTCCCTACTTTTCTTCCAACAATCCTCCAATCGGCTCTTACTAATGCCTATTGCGCACATGTTTACTTTACCACTGCTTCCGCTGAACCCAAGGGCTTCAAGAAGGCCAGTGGTGCCTAAATCGACCGCTGGGTAGACGTCTTCACATTCTAATAAAACATGCTGCATAGTTTCCCTAGCTTTACCGCAGCAAGCACATGCTTCTTCTTCCTTCTTATATCTCGCTTTATAGGTGCGTGTTCTAAGGCATTCCGATCTCGCTTCGAAAAGCAATGAGCTTCCCTTTGAGCAATCAAAAATGGTTCCTTTCCTGATTTCGTTTTTTCCTCTTAAGTAGTTACTCATGGCAGGTTTCTTTTCAATTGCCACCACCCATGAGATTATTTCAGCCTCTCTGACTTCCCGCTTGACTTTCTTTGTTGCTGTGTTGCTCACCCTACAGGCCGCATACTTGCTGGTAAGCTCCCTAGTTCTTTTCCTCCACTGTGAATCAATGTTTTTTCTGTACAGATACCTCAACACTCTCCCAGCCCATTTACTTTCTTCCATATTCCTCAGTCGTTCTTCATAATCAATTTTACTGGGAGCTTCCCTTACTTCAAAACTATTCCAGCCCATATCACCCTGTACAGCTTCATTTCTAGTCTTCCTGTGAGCGCCCAATGCGAGGCGCTCACAGGAAGACTAACACACAGGAAACCCTCTCTCTCCCTCAAAGGCGGATCGGCTACGATGTCCTTGAACGCTCCCAATTGGCCTCGTGTGAACTTCCGTTTTCCCTCCCCTAGGGATCTAGAGAGGACAGAGTGTATTAAAGGAGCCGTTGGCGGCTCCTCAGTGTGCATTCCTCTTTCAGTCATGTTAGACTGATGAACTGTAACGTTTTCACGTAAATGCTGTAAATAAACCCATATTCCTCGTTCTCGATGAGAACAAGTCCCTCCTTTCAACAACGTCCTCAGCGTGGATGGTATGGGCCAGCTACCATCTATCTTATGCCCGACCCCAACCATAACAGCGCCCAATGCGAGCCGTCCCACTGACCTTTGGTTCCCATCGAGTCCCGATTGTACCCCTGATTTAAAGCAAACAACCGCATTTCCAAAAGTAAGTCCTGGAACCATTACGCCTTTCCACATACTCCGGAGCCCCTCGTACCTATTTTATCCCCATAGCGCTCTGTGCTTCATTGTGGCTGCATTTCTCTTCCCCTTTACTGTTATTGCTTTTTTCCCTGTGTTTCCATATATCTATTGCCTTGGTTTATCCATATACCAAGGTATTTATATTCTGTTACCCGAGGTATTTCCTGGCCCTGTATTGCCACTGTCTGTTCACTGTTTTCATTGAATACCATAACACCTGATTTTCTAACACTAAATTTCAAACCTAAATTCTCGCCTTCCTGTCCACAGATATTAGCCATACATTGCAAATCACTTTGCTTGTTAGCGAGCAACACAATGTCGACCGCATAAAATAAACCTGGGAACTGCTGCTCTGCTACTGTACCCCCGCCTGTTTGTATGGGAGATTAAATCCGATATTACTTCCTTCTAGCGCCCTCTCCATCCTCACCATGTACATCATAAACAGCAGCGGGGATAAAGGGCACCCCTGTCTCAGTCCCTTGTTGATATGAACTTTCTCTTCGCTCCTCATTCCTTCCCATTCAACGCAAACGGTATTTTCTAGGTAAATCTCTCTCAAAAGCTGTAGACAATCGTCACCTAAGCCTTCCCCTTCCAGAATATCCCACAAAATGTTGCGGTCTACGTCGTCATAGGCTCATGTAATGTCTAAAAAGGCCACATAAAATGGTCTGCTTCCTGCTTTTGATATTTCAATACACTGAGTAAGAACAAACAAGTTATCATCCAAACGCCTACCTATTCTGAAGCCATTCTGAAGCTCTCCCAAAATGCCATTATTCTCTGCCCATGCTTGCAGCTTTAATTTGACTGCCTACATTGCTAGCATGTATATTACCGATGTAATGGTCAACGGTCTATACGAGTAAATTCTGTCTTTCTCCCCCTTACCTTTATAAATTAAATTCATTCTACTTTGTCGCCAACTGTCTGGTATTCGTCTATCTTTTAACGTTTTTTCCACTGCTTTCACCAGAGCTTCCTTACTTTTTGGTCCCAGTTCATTTATCAGCCTAACGGGAACCTCGTCTAGCTCTGTGGCTGTGCGCTTAGGAATTTTCTCTTCCGCTTTCTTCCAGTTTAAATTTGTAAGCACCAGCTCCTTTTCCACTTGGGTCTCTTTCATGCTCTTTTTTTCATCAAGTACAACCTCGTCATTGCTTTGGAAAGATTCGGCTGTTGCTTTTCGGATGTAAATTATTGCCGCTTCTCCTTCCAGTCTGTTTTCATCTTCGTCTAGGATATGTTGTATTGTTGTTGACTTCCTGCCTAATGACTTCCTGCCTAATAATTTTATGTGGTTCCAAAATATTCTATGTGCGGCCTTCTTTTTCTCACGTATTTCTGACAACCAACGTTCACTTTCACCTTTTAATTTTGCTTGCACCAGTATTTGAACCATAAACTTTTTCTCCCGGTATATTTCCCATTTACTGGTTACATCATCCTGCGGCAACTGCGCCTTCTTTGCCTGCCTGTGCTCTCGAGATGCTTTCTGTCATTCGGCGATCGCTTCTCGTATCTCCCTGTTCCACCAGCTTTTCGGTTTCTTTTTTCCTTTCCAACGAACATGTTGTTTCTCTTTCCGCATTTGTGTCGTTATTACACTTAGAAGCTCACTATATTCCCACTCTTTACTTGGCCGTTTGCCAAGTTCTTCCTCGACTCTAGTGACTATATTTGCTATTTGTTCAGCGTTCAAATTTGGACTGGCCATTTTTCTCTCCTTGCTCTCTTTCCCAACTACATATCCCATTTTCAAAATGATGCGTTTATGGCCACTCCCTATGCTGCTATGCCCTTCCTCACCAATGACCACTTCTCTCAACTTATCGTGAATTCCTTCTGTCATCAGACAGTAATCAATGGTCGATTGCCGGTTTCCCACTTCCCACGTGATCTGCCCTTCACACTTAGGCCTTGTATTCACGATAACGATGTTATGTTGCTCACAAAGGTCTAGCATTGACTTCCCGTTGTTGTCGGTATAGCCATCTAAATCCTGTATGTGGGCATTCATGTCACCTAGTAGGACAATTTCAGCACCATAACCGAAACCCTTAATTCGTCGCATTAGGTGGTAACGACCGCCACCTGGCGCCGACTACAACTTATCTTCGCCGTGGCCTCAGATTGCGCGGCGCGGCTCATCCTGGAGACGCTTTAACGGAATGTAGCAGATCTGAGCAATCCCACTACTGCGTGTGTTCTCATTCTACAGGGAATTTTTTTACTGAATCAAATTTTTAAATATTGTATGTGGCAGCTAGGTAGAACCCTTGTTCTAAATATACTCGACGAGGCGGCCCATTATTCTCACGAAAAATCAAAATACTTAATTAGATCATTAACATAATTACGCTAATTAACTTATTTATTGATTACTTTACTACACATATTTCAATCTACGAATTGTAGATAGTGAGTATGCAAGGCGTATCGACTTGCAGCGAATTCTGGAGATGGCACTAGTTTTAAGCATGCGCTGTAAAACTGGTAAAACTTGCGGTAACACTGCACTGTTGTTTAACTTAATATTTAAGGAAATGCTGTTTCATGCGCTGAAGCACAAGCTACTTGGAACGCCAATGCATTTCATTGGACACTTTAAAAATTATCTCTAGTTATCTCGAAAGATTTAGAATTGTGCTATTTGCCAAAGGGCAATTATTATAAATTTGGTGCAGCGAAAAATAAAACATGTATACTGGAACACATAATCCGCTTTGAAACAAAGATGTAACATCGGGTCAACATAGATATATTGCCTGATGAAATGCAGACATTTGTAAATTACCTTTCTGCATGTATATGGCCCAAGAGTTAAGAAATTAACTTTTCTGCTTCGCAAATAATTAGTTTTCCGATAACAATGGCCTAACGTTATGGGAACATCACAGGGAACAGATGGCTCACGCATCGTTCTGTTTACCAGTGCTTGACGTTGCTGATGCAACGCTACAAGCCTCTCGACTTTGCTCGACGCTTGACGCTACGTGCGAGTAGGCACAAATACCTCAATTTATTCAATTATTCAGATATCTCACAGGTACCTACCGGAACATTGGTTGAATAAGCATATGCCGCTCGAGCATTGAGCTACCGTCTCCGCCAGATACCAGCTGGTTTACGTGCATTACCTAAACCACGCCACGCGTGCAACTGGCGCAGCTTAGCGAGCACGCGCCAGGACTTCTGCCGGAGACCGTACATTTGTAACAGCCTTAAAATTGCAATTTCTGTTCACATCCCGTTAAGAGCTTTGGAGGAAATCACTATAGGAGAGTAACATTTCACCGGCCATCCCATGAAGCGCTGATAAAATAAAAGGTAAACAAGAAATGAAGCGGCAATTAACAACAGCGTGGGAACGCTTAGCTGGCCTGGCGGGATTTCTTTAACCGGCGAAACCAACACGGACACAAGGAAGGGCCGTACAAAGGGGGCGAGCTGTACGTGCGTGTGTGCACCTCTGCAAAATTCACAGATCAAAGAAATGCCCGTCCGTAAGATGATCGGGCATGTATCGATTTTCTATCTGGCGACGGCTAAACCGTACAGGGTCTGTTTCATTCTGGCGTCATAGTACTTTTTTTTTAATGTTACAAGATATGACCATAACAAAATCCGTTGGTTTATGGTTCCCTTTAAGCACAACACGATTCCGTATCATGATTTATGTGAATCAGTGACTCTGATAATGATGGAATTAAATACGCAATGATTCTGGCATTATTCATCACAATCGCAATGATTAGATTACACTGGCATATGTGGATTCTGAAAACCTGTCTTACACGGGTGCTCGGCACAATATATCAAAGTCGCTAATTGCCAAAGTCAGTCACTCATGCGTACTAATTGAGCGTATTGAAAACTGCTTGCATGATGGATATTTTTGTCAACAGAGCTTAGATGGCTCAAAAACTGCAAGCAGAGCACCCCACCCCCCTCGAAAAAAAAAAAGTAACGCAAAAATGCCTAGGTATGCGTAAGCATTGTGCCACTTATCTCCGCGCAGCCCGGTGTCATTATTAATGTTATGAATCCTGATCCTACCAGTATAAACGGCAGCGCAGCGGCTACACGAACTGCTGCACATGGCGGCGCAAGGTGAATCATGACGCCAGAAAACTACTGCAGATGGCGGCGGCAGCGGCTGCGTAACGCAGCCGCTGCCGAATTGCAAAAAATGTGGCTTGAGATTTTGTGGCTAATGGACGTGCTCTTTAGGGCTCTGTGGCGGCGACGAATTCATAAGTTTTTGTGCATGCTTCGAGCTTGCTTATGTTTTTGATTTGCTGATTTATTTTTGCTTTTAAATAATAATTGACTGGTTCTCTTTTTTTTGCCTCTCTCTTTTTTCGTGTGCGCGGGTGTGTTTCGTTTACATTTGGTTTTGTAGGATAGTCAGAGCGTCCTTTCGCGCCACGTGCTTCAACACGTACAACCGGGGGGGGGGGGACGTTGTCTTTATAGCCTTTAAATAGTAGCTTGGAAGAGGCGAGACTAATAGCTATTTGTGCTTTTACTGTGTGTGTTTTCGTAGGAAAGTGAGAGCATGTCCGCGTCGTTGAACACGTGCGAAAACGTGTCATACCTTAAGTCCCTGGGGCATTGATTGCTTTTAAAACATTGGTGAGAATTACTTTGCGACATTTTAAGGATTTAGATTCTGTGCGTATCGGTTTTTGCCAGAAGGCATTTGCTCTGCATTATTATAGTATTACAAGCCGCGTTTACATGAATGCGGCAGTGTCGCATCTCATCGCATTTCTAGCGCATCGTATTCATGTAAACAGCGGTAATGCGCTATATAGGAAGGCGCATCGCATTAATGCGCCAGGCGAGGGTAGATTTACGGGCGCGAGTCGACTCTCGCGGAGCATGTAAACGCAGGATCGTCGCATCAGGAATTATGGGAAGGAATTAGCTGCGGGACTGCCGCGCTGTTGAAGCTGCGAGACAGCAACGCCCGAAGCAGAAGCAAAATTGCGTCCCCTACGGCAACTTCGCTCGCCGCAGCGTGCTCTACGCGAAACTATTTCTCGGCACTCAGCCACCAACGTGCACTCGGCCCACTACCGGAAACCAGTTACAACTTACACCGGAAGTCGACTGCACTTCCCTTGTACGACACCATGTGGGGCTACGTTCTCGCGAGAGTTAATGCGCTACATGTAAACGGCGTCGCATCGCCTTTCCCAAATGCGCTTTGAAATGCGATGCGCCACTTTCGCATTCATGTAAACGGGGCTATAGTATTTGCATTAGAAAAAGCCGTGCAATACATGGCAAGAAAGCCGGGAAAGCGGGCAGTGTGCAGGGGGTCCCTCAAGGCAGATGAGGGGACGGATGAGAATATAGAGGGAATCGAGTCAATCGGCACACACTGCGATGTCGATGCGAGGCTGAAGAAAATGGAGGCTTTCCAGGAAGAGCTTGTCAAACAGGTTGAAGAGCTCAAAATGAGCTAAATAGCCAGCGGGATGCACGGAAGGTAGCGGAAAAAAAAAGACTTGAAGCAGCCGAGGAAAAGCTGAACAGGGCCGCCATTGTGAACGAGAATGGTCGTGACAATGGAATGCAGTCCCCCGACGTGACAGTAGAGGGAGTGCCAGCCAAGTACGTGGAATCATGCATGATATGACCAAACTATCATGACCAAACTATCATGCATGATAGTTTGGTCGTGGTTGGTCGTGGCTCGCGGACGCTCCTGTGGACGAGGCTTCAGCGACTTCGTTCGTAGCTAAGTACTCTTTTATCGTTATTAGCTAGTGTTTTGAAGTGTTCTTTTTTGCATGGAGTAGGGGCGCAAATTTTGAATTCTTGGTAGGAGTAGTAAACGTACCGGCTTTGGCTAGGTCTGGCGGCTCCCCCGTTGGGCCTAAGGGGTAGGAGGGACCTATTTGATAGGCTTATTTAATTCTTTCAGCTAGCTCTTCGGATTCTTACATGGAGTAGGGAGTGATAATTCTTTATTTTTGTTTGGGATAGCGGTCGAGGTCGGGTTTGCGTGAGTGATTTGGTGAACTTGCTCGTTTGGCCTAGGGACGTAGGCCTAGCGATGAAATCGAAGAACGTGAAGGCCGCGGGGGACGGGGAGCAAGTGCAGTGCGACGAGTGCCTGCGCTGGTGCTTCCTCGACGAGACTAAATTCCAGAATTTAGCAGACGCGGTGGGGTCTAGCTTCACGTGCAGGTCGTGCGAGGGCGTCAGGGAAGCCGTCCAAAAACTGGAAGGGAATTGGGCGGCTAAGTTTGAAGAGCTTAAGGCAAACCTGAGGGAGGAGCAGGAGAAGCGGGTAGCACTGCAGGCGAAAGTTGAAAATTTCGTCAAGGTGGAGGCGGCCCAGGCCGCACAGTTAGTAAAGACTGTGGCCGAGCTTGAGGAAGCGAAAGAAAGGAGCGCCGAACTGAAAAAGCGGCTCGACGCTCTTGAGACTCGGGCAGCGGATAATGTCGGGTCAGGACGCCAAAGCGGTGGCGAAGTGGGAGGCAGGGAGCCAAAGCAAGCGGTCGCTAGCTCGCCACCGGTGAATCGGCGTAGCTATAGTGAAGCAGCGCAACACGCCCCGAGTGAGGCGACGCTGCAGCCAGAGGAAGTAGAGTTACTGTATATGCTACCACAGGTAGCAGAGTTGCGCGTAGGTCCGCCATCTTGCCTGGGAAGCAACCAAATCTATGCGGCGAAGCCGCACTCCGTTTTTGCAGGCGGCATGCCTACCGTATCGTCGATCGACAGTTGGTGGTTTTGCATCGCTTTTGGACTGCTTGTCCGCCTAATCGCAAACAAAGCGCATCGAAACAGCTGACTGCATAAGATCGTCAAGAAAAAGGCGCCGAGATCGGTCCCCACCGAAGCTTAGGCCTAGCGTATCCGCCGAGTCCGTCTGCACGCTCTCGGCGCGCCTAGGCTCAGGGATCAAGAAGTCTAACACGGATAAATCACTCTATATTTCAGCTTTCGCATCGGTGTTCTAAAATAAACCATTTTTTCATGTTTACAGTGCCAGCACAAGTAGCGATGGGCGCCGATGTGACGCGTCATAAACACAGGTATATATGTGCTGTCGCGGAAGACTCCCGGCACTAGCCTGCGCTTCTCTGACGAAGATATATGACTAGACAGACTGGAAGGCATCACTGAACTAAGAAAACGTTGCATATTCTTCGCGTGAAGAACAAGAAACGGCTATCCAAATCAGTAGTAACAGCCCATACAGCGTCCCGGGTCGGCGGTTCATTTAGGACTTTTTTCAAAGTTAAAATGCCAGTCGCAAATGAAAATCGATGTTGTGGCACTTCCGAGCATGCTACTGAATACGGACAACAAAATTTTCTTTGTGGTACAGGCGTGAGTTTTATATGCAGGGCGATAGCGCATCTACCATGACTGAGCGAGACATCTCTGTGAAATTAAAACTGCTTCTCGATCCTTGACATGGCATATTATCCAGTGATGCTCTCCTCATGGCATGGCGCAGTGGTAAAGTACCCGGCTTGGGATCTGTAGGTCCGACGATCGAATCCTGTTTTTTTTTTCTTTTTTTATTGCACCAAATCGCTCTCTGCTGCTTTTTGTATTCCAACAAAATATATACGGTGTCCAGGCACCGCGTATTTAACGCGCTATATTTATTTTTCGCACCAGTACCCAGTGCCTCCGAGTACGCCGCGCCTGCCCAGCATCCAGCGCGCGGCACTGGGCCCATAATCCGGCGCTGCACTGAACACTGGATAATGGGTACTCGGTTTTGCATTAGGGATACCTGCTTATGTGCCAAAGCTCTCAACGTGTAGGCACTCTAAAACATTACTGGTGAATCAATGACCAACCATTAGTATTTCGACATTGGTACCCCATTAGACTTGCTGTAGAAGCGTACCCACCTACTAGCAGGCACTGGATATCAGCCACACCTGCAAGTACCACTTCATTATGTGCCTTTTCACAGCAGGGATACCAAAAGTAACCTTCTGTGGGAGTGTAGTGAAAGTTTTTCTCTCACAGGATTGACATAGCTACATTGACATAGCTATATAGCTAGCTCTCCGCAGCTAGCCCGCACGCGAACAGCGAACGCCAAGGTCGGCCGGATTCGCTTTGAATTTGACTGGCGATAACTTGTGTCAATCCAGTTCGCTGCAGCGGCGGCGTCGGGAAATACAAAAATTGGCCCGAGCATCTGCTTCTCCGCAATGCACGGTTGCTTGACTACCACGTGATGACGCTCTGCCAATAGAGGCGCTAGCGGCGTGATAAAACAGACGCGCAACTCTGCTACCTGTGGTAGCATATACAGTAACTCTAAGAGGAAGCTGGAAAGAGCGGCACCTACCTTGAGGCCACCATGCGGAAAAAGCAGGAGCCCAGGGGACAATGCCCTTTGTCGAGTCCGAATCAGGCGGAAAAGGACACCGGGAAGCAGGGAGAGGCAGGGAGAGGTAGGAGAGAGTGAAAGGGTGATTATCGCTGGCGACTCAAACATGGCTGGGTGCTCAAAAGCAATTGTGGAGAGGGTGAAAGGCGACAAAAGAGTGGCGGTAGGAACATTTCCAGGGCGGACACTGAGTTCTGTCATGGAGCGAGCAAAAGAAAAGCTCACGGAAAATGCCCACGTGCGCAACCTTGTCGTAGTAGCAGGTGGGCTAAATGACGTCCTGAACAGGAAAGGGCCAGGACTAGCCCAGCGCTTGGCGAAGGGGGTGGACGACTTGCGCGAGCTATCCCCTCAGGTGCAGATCGTGGTGTGCATGGTGCCGGAGGTGCCTGTGCGTGACAGTCACGTACAAAGAGCCGTAATGGCTGCCAATGAGGCAATATGGAAAATGAGCCGAGAGAAAGGCTTCGAGGTTGTCGAAGTAAACAGGGAAGTGAGAAGTTGTGGTGCTTTTAAACGAGATGGGATCCACTTCAATTACAGGCTAGCACGAGAAGTGGGCTGGCGACTTGGGGGTCGCGCTGTTGCTTTTTTAGGGGGCCCGCGGGCGCTCAGGAGGTCAGAGTAGGTAGTAATAAAGAAGGTCCTCTAGGGGAACATCAGAAGAGCATCGCCGTCGATAACAGAAAAAGGAGGAAAGCAAGAACAAGAGCTCGCCATGCAAGAGGCTACATAAACATGCAGGGCGGCAGAAGAAAGGAAAAGTGGGCAGAGATTGAGGAGCAGTTACATAGAGAACAAATAGGGGTGTATGCGGTTACAGAAACGCACCTTAGAGACTCAGAAGAGCCGCCAGTTATTGAGAATTATGTATGGGAAGGGTGCAACAGAACTAAGTCGGAAAAAAAGGGAGGGGGAGTCGGAATGCTCATCCATCAGGGAGCCAAATGGAAAAGAGTAAATTCACAATGTCAAGAGCATCTTTGGTTATCAGGTACAATGAGTGGGAAAGAAACTTGGCTGGGAGTTACGTATTTGTGGACCGGAAAAAATTGCACAGAGAAGAATAAAGAGTTAGTGGAATGCATAAGCGCTGATATTAAGGGTTTCGGGAATGGTGCTGAGATTGTCCTATTAGGTGACATGAATGCCCACATACAGGATTTAGATGGCCATACCGACAATAACGGGAAGTCAATGCTAGACCTTTGCGAGCAACATACCCTCGTGATCGTGAATACAGGGCCTAAGTGTGAAGGACAGATCACGTGGGAAGTGGGAAACCGGCAATCGACCATTGATTACTGTCTGATGACAGAAGGAATTCATGATAAGTTGAGAGAAATAGTCATCGATGAGGAAGGGTTTAGCACCATAGGGAGTGACCATAAACGCATCATTTTAAAAATGGGATATGTAGTTGGGAAAGAGAGCAAGGAAAGCAGAATGGCCAGTCCAAATTTGAACGCTGAACAAATAGCAAATATAGTCACTAGAGTGGAGGAAGAACTTGGCAAGTGGCCAAGTAAGGGGTGGGAATATGGTGAGCTTCTAAGTGTAGTAACGACAGAAATACGGAAAGAGAAACAACATGTTCGTTGGAAAGGAAAAAAGAAACCGAAAAGCTGGTGGAACAAGGAGATATGAGAAGCGATCGCCGAACGACAGAAAGCGTCTCGAGAGCACAGGCAGGCAAAGAAGGCGCAGTTGCCACAGAATGAAGTAATCAGTAAATGGGAAATATACCGGGCGAAAAAGTCTATTGTTCAAATACTGGTGCAAGCAAAATTAGAAGGTGAAAGTGAACGTTGGTTGTCAGAAATACGTGAGAAAAAGAAGGCCGCGCCTAGAATATTTTGGAATCACATAAAATTATTAGGCAGGAAGTCAACAACAATACAACAACATATCCTAGACGAAGATGAAAACAGACTGGAAGGAGAGGCAGCAATAAATTACATCCAAAATGTAACAGCCGAATCTTTCCAAGGCAAGGACGAGGTGTATTTGAAGAAAAAAAGAGCATGAAAGAGACCCAAGTGGAAAAGGAACTGGTGCTTACAAATTTAAACTGGAAGAAAGCGGAAGAGAAAATTCCTAAGCGCACAGCCACAGGGCTAGACGAGGTTCCCGTTAGGCTGATAAATGAACTGGGACCAAAAAGTAAAGAAGCTCTGGTGAAAGCAGTGGAAAAAACTTTAAAAGATAGACGAATACCAGACAGTTGGCGACAAAGTAGAATGAATTTAATTTATAAAGGTAAGGGGGAGAAAGACAGAATTCACTCGTATAGACCGTTGACCATTACATCGGTAATATACAGGCTAGCAATGCAGGCAATCAAATTAAAGCTTCAAGCATGGGCGGAAAATAATGGCATTTTGGGAGAGCTTCAGAATGGCTTTAGAATAGGTAGGCGTTTGGATGATAACTTGTTTGTTCTTACTCAGTGTATTGAAATATCAAAAGCAGAAAGCAGACTGTTGTATGTGGCCTTTTTGGACATTACAGGAGCCTACGACAACGTAGACCGCAACATTTTGTGGGATATTCTGGAAGGGGAAGGCTTAGGTAACGATTGTCTACAGCTTTTGAGAGAGATTTACCTAGAAAATACTGTTTGCGTTGAATGGGAAGGGATGAGGAGCGCGGAGAAAGTTCATATCAACAAGGGACTGAGGCAGGGGTGCCCTTTATCCCCGCTGCTGTTTATGATGTACATGGTGAGGATGGAGAGGGCGCTAGAAGGAAGTAATATCGGGTTTAATCTCTCATACAAACAGGCAGGTACAGTAATAGAGCAGCAACTCCCAGGTTTATTTTATGCGGACGACATTGTGTTGCTCACAAACAAGCAAAGTGATTTGCAACGTCTGGCTAATATCTGTGGACAGGAAGGCAACAATTTAGGTTTGAAATTTAGTGTTAGAAAATCAGGTGTTATTGTATTCAATGAAAACAGTGAACAGACAGTGGAGATACAGGGCCAAGAAATACCTCGGGTAACAGAATATAAATACTTTGGTATATGGATAAACGAAGGCAACGGATATATGGAAACACAGGAAAAAACCATAACAGTCAAGGGGAAGAGAAATGCAGCCATAATGAAGCACAGAGCGCTATGGGGATACAATAGCTACGAGGTCCTCCGAGGTATGTGGAAAGGGGTAATGGTTCCAGGACTTACTTTTGGAAATGCGGTTGTTTGCTTTAAATCAGAGGTACAATCAGGACTCGACGGGAACCAAACGTCAGTGGGTCGCCTCGCATTGGGCGCTCACGGGAAGACTACAAATGAAGCTGTGCAAGGGGATATGGGCTGGACTAGTTTTGAAGTGAGGGAAGCTCGCAGTAAAATTGAGTATGAAGAACGGCTGAGGAATATGGAGGAAATGTAAATGGGCTGGGAGAGTGTTCAGGTATCTGTACAGGCAAAACATTGATTCACAGTGGAGGAAAAGAACTAGGAAGCTTACCAGCAAGTATGCGGCCTGTGGAGTGGGCAACACAGCAACAAAGAAGGTCAAGCGGAAAGTCAGAGAGGCTGAAATAATCTCATGGGTGGCGGCAATGGAAAAGAAACCTGCCATGAGTAACTACATACTTAAGAGGAAAAAACGAAATTAGGAAGGAAACCATTTATGATAACTCAAAGGGAAGCTCATTACTTTTCGAAGCGAGATCGGGATGCCTTAGAACACGCACCTATAAAGCGAGATATAAGAAGGAAGAAGAAGCATGTGCTTGCTGCGGTAAAGCTAGGGAAACGACGGAGCATATTTTATTAGAATGTGAAGACGTGTACCCAACGGTCGATTTAGGCACCACTGGCCTCCTTGAAGCCCTTGGGTTCAGCGGGAGCAGTGGTAAAGCAAACAGGTCCGCAATAGACATCAGTAAGAGGCGATTGGAGGATTGGGGGAAGAAAAGTAGGGAAACGACAAAAGACGGAGACGTACAAAATCACAGTTCGCAATAGGGGATCAGAAAATTTGGACGTGGTAGTTCATAGTGTTTTTTTTCTTCATTGGTTAACCTAGGTAGGATATTAGGCAGCATAGTAGCAAGAGCTTGGTGGCGCCAGCCACCGCCCCGTTCCAAAGGGGACGCTCATAACATCCATCCATCCATCCATCCATGGAATTGCGTGCAACGTGGTGAGGGCTTAGCTGGAAAAAGTGCGTGCGTCCATTTGTCGTACAAAAATCTCCCACGTGACCTGATCCTAGGTGCCTAGGGACAGCATTATTTAGGGATTTTTGAGAAGGCGCGATGCTGGCGCCGAGCGACGCCGTGGCGTGTTCGTCCTCGGCGTGATCGTTCTCTGGACCGCGCGTTGTTCAACATTGCTCATGTAATCGTGCGTGCGTTGCTTGTGTGTTGGTTGTAGGTTCTGTGTTACTTGGCGGAAAGCCGTGAGTAGTGGCGGTGCGGCAATGCGGCTTTGGCCTAGATGAGCTCTGGCACTACAGAATCTGCGTTGTGTGACCCGTGCTTTCTTGAGGACCCGGCGGTGGTGACAATTGAAATATCGAAGTGGCCTAGCGCCTCGGCAGCGAAGTTCTGCGAACCGCGATGTGGCGTCGCCGTGTCCGGCTTTGCTTAACGGACATCGAGGGATGTGCTGCTCGCTGCAAGTCATGTAAATGCAACTGCGTCGACCGCCCACTGTTCAGCGCTGAATGTGTGTTTGGTGTGCTGTGCTTGAAACGAGTGGTGCAGCCGTGCAGCGGGGGTGGCGGAGGAGCAGAGTGGCTTAGGGTTTGGGCGTTCACAGACATGGGCTCCCGTCTTCGTCTCATTAGCGGCTGTCGCGGGATTGTGGTGTGCTAGCTCCTTGCCTAGTATGAAGTTTACGACGCTAACACACAGCATGTTCACGTTTTTCGGCGCTATATGTCATTTGCATGACGGCCGAGCTGAAAACTAGACCTATAGTGTTCTTTGCGTTTGTGTGTTGTAATTTACTTTCTATTGTGGAAGTTCTGGGAGTCTTATTACGCAAGGAGTGCGAACGTAACCAAACACATATGTGTGTCTGAAATTTTGATTTACCCATAATACCCTTTACGACTGATAAGTGGGCTACACGGCCTGTGTGAATCGGCTACCGTATGTTGCGACGCTCTTTCGTGTGGTAGAATGATGCATGGTGCGCGTTTATTTCTGTACTGTTGTAAAAACCATTTCTTTATTCACTCAATACAAATGTACGGCTTCTTCGCCGCAGTACAGCTTAGTTACGCGGTGAAGCATACTATAAGTGGGAGGGGGCCACTATCAGCCAGCATAGTATGTCCACTTAGGTGACCTGAGAGGCGGCGGGTGCGCGAGTGTATAATTTCAGAACTCTTATTATGTCCAGTGACAGTGGCCCCTTTTCACTTTTAGTATGCTTCACCGCAGTACATTGCTTAGGCTTCACCGCGAAATAATAGTGTATTGCGAGAAAGATAATCGTAAAAAGCCTAATTATGCAACGTTTCTTTTGTAGCTTGCTACACCGCAATACAGGGGTGTAAATAAGCATCGTGCAGTAAAGCATACTAAGAGTGGAAAGGGCACATAGGTTTACACTGTGCTCATTACTTTCAATTGTGACATAATTTGCAAGTGCATCTGTGCTCGTGGTAAGCTTCATTGACAATTCTTTGTACATTACAAATTAATATTGCAATGAAGCTTTCTAAAGCACATTCGCCATTATGGTACGTGTTATTCACCTTCAATGCAGGAGCACAATGCAGATTCTTGCCCCTGATTTTGGCTGGACTGCACATGCTCTTTGAGAATTGATTCATTGTTCATAAGTGCACTGGTACTTTACTCTAAACTGGAGGGCTCAAGTTGATATGAAAGCACAATTTTTATTAAGGGGACAAGATGTTGCCAAGATGGTTGCAGCACAGCTTTCTTTTTTTTCTTCCAGGCACCTTTTCTACTTGAAGCTTCCATTGCAGTGTTTCGAACATCATTGAACCAGCACATAGTGTATATAAATATTGGACACTGATTGGGAACATCACCTAAGTTCATGCATATATATAGTAAAAAGATGTAGCACGACCAGACAAAATAAAAGAAGGGGGTGGGCTGTAGCAATACTAAGTGTTAAATGGTGCTTTATCCTTTCCCTTGAGTTTTCTGTTTTTGTGCTTTTTATGAATCCTCCGCAGTAACCATGCGAGTGCTGAGCTTGAGCTTGCTGGTTTCAAGTCTCATGGTGGTTACTAACAGAACAGTGTGATAAACGAACAAGGGCTTGGAGGCATCCATTCACCTTGCTTGCCTCATGGTGCTGCTTCATAAGCACCGTGAGCATCCAGGCCAACTAGGAAGGGAGGTTTGTTGCAATTGCTTCTGAACTTTATTGCCACCAAACCAACAGTGCTCTCAATGACAGCTTTTGGACAGTAGAATGCTTGCACCCAGCAAAGTCTTAAGAAGGAAGCATTCAGGATGTGCAAAATAGGCTTTTGAAGCTGGCAGCATTTCTGAAGGGGCTTTTCCCATCTGCCCTCTTTATGGATACACAAAGATAATTTCCTCTTTAAGAGGGATTGTTTCAGAGGTCGTTATGTGGCAACAGTGTCTGGTGTTTAGTAGCTTGTCTTTGCCCACTGTTAATAACCTGTTCCTTCTCCAGTGCCCCTGTGAAGTGCCTACTTTTTGGACACAATGTGCTCTCCATGCAGTCATGCATTTTTAGCTTGTAAAGACTTCTATTACCCCTTGCCTCAAGCTGGTCTTTGCTGATGTCATCCAAGAAGGCATTGGGGAGTATTGCAATGTACGCTTACAAAACACTGTCGATACCAGTGAAACTAAATTAATGGAGCTGCTGTTCTTTTTTTGTCCACTCCATCCTTGTTAGTTACAATGAGCAATGTCCGAACAGAAGGCATATGTAGTTGGTCGTGCATAACCTGCGCACTAAGACTTGTTGGCATGTTATGACCTTAGCACAGTGTTTATATGTAAAAACGTTCTGATGTGTTGATGACTTCCTTCTCTTTATCATACTTTGCCTGGTGGAGCCAGCAAGTGGGTCAACCAGATATTCAACAGGCTTCCCACTAGTTTTCCCAGTCTCCTTACCAGGGTGCTGCTCATAGATCTCTGTTTTCTTGACCTTGCACTGCACTTCAACCATGGCCACATCTGCTAAACCTATAGCATGCGATCAAAAAAGTGCTATACATCATGTTGCTCCAAACTCGTAACATGTGCTACAAGGCCTTGAGGAACACCCTCATTTATTTACGCCCTCATCATACTGTATGAAGCTTCGCATGATAAGTGCGACAATTAACATCTGCTGGTTTTGCAGTGTTATTCCTGTCCAGCTCGCTGAAAGCTATCCTGAGTGTTTCAAAAGCAAACGACCGCTGCTGGACAAGAAGAGCTTAAAACAAGGGTCGCTATAACCACATATGTAACACGAAATGAAGGCCACTGAGTATACAGGCGGTTTACTTCATATCCGACAAGCTTGGTTCTCCCTTTGCTAGTGAGTGAACTCAACTTGCCCCGAATACATGGCCTGTGACAAACTATGTGCCAGATGCTGTGTCCCCTGCAAAGCTGAAGATGTGTATGAGATCCTGACACCGTCCAGCGGCTTCTACACTGGGCAAACAGGCTACTATAAAAACGACTGCCTTTACTAATATGCTAATAACATGAAAACGGGCAGAAATTTGGCTATTCATTGGACCCAACTGCAGGTGCAAGCCACCCTACCACCAGATGTGTGTTGTTCACAGAAACTTGAGCTATATAAATGCAGATAAAAACAATGATGTTTGAAAGTAGTAGAGCTGTGCTATATTCTGCACAAGCAGTGCTATCTGCAGCGCTGGTAACTTATAGCCACAATTCATGGCTGCACCACCATGCAAAGGCACTATTCTTGAATTATTAACTGCTATTATATTTATGGTGGCCATATATTGCAATTACATATCATCCACATTGTGTGCAATATGCTTAAATGTCAATTATGATAGCCATTCCTAATCTGAAATGCAACAAAAGAGCAAATATAGGCAACAAATTGCAATTCAAAGAGACAAAAGGCAACCAGTGCACAGGATAAGTGACAGACTTCCTTTTATTGAAAAAGAAACGTGACGTGTCATGCCACCACCAGTGGGTAGCAATCTTTCAAGCTTGGGTGACAGAGGCAAAACTTAGCAAAATGCTACAATCACGCTGTAAAACGTCCTCGGACACAAAATACCGACATTATATTGTACAGAATGAAAGGGCAAGACTTCATCTAAGAACAGTCTAGGCACCACATACTTGAAATGGTGTAAAAAATGTTGACATGCCCTACCCATAAAGAAAAAGCAACAAACACAGAAAACGCGCCTTAAAATGCAATGTGCAGAGTCTGAAACCAAGAAAAAACAACCTGAAAAAGATTTCACTAAGTCTTTCAATGATTAAAATTGTCAAACTGTATCATCGCTTCTTAATGAACCTGCACAGCTGAAAAGGAAGGAAGGAAAGCTCAATAGCAGGACTGCAGAAAATGTCACCGAATAAATATACTTTGCTTACCAACGATACATGTGGTTTAGTTGTGGTCTGTGTATAAACTAATTGTGTATAAACTTTTCTTGTTTAGAATGGCTGAGGGGATAGGGAAAAAATGACCATGAGAGCACTAGGTGTATGCATAGTCTACGCACAAAAAGCCACTGCTTTTTTTCCTCTGTATTACTATTCATGAGTATCTAGGTGCCTTATTAGCACTGCTAACATCCCACTGCAAAACACAAAATTGGGCAAGTTGTGGCATAAAGAAAATTGCAGTTTCATTCATAATGTGAAACAATGATGCAGTAGTTGGTGAAATATGCACAGGAAACTTACTTCATGCAGTGTTTGAAGTAAACACTTGCCAATGCAAGTCGGTAATCTCCTTAAAAAAGTAAAATAAGTAAGAGTCCTATTTATTTGTGGGAGTTGTGCCTTGGTGTTGAAGTGGAAAGACTCGGCTTTTGTTCCTCTTCTTTCATATCCGGACTTAGCCACTGATCTACACCAAAACAACCCTTTAGCTTCTTACTGCTGAATTCGTTTTGGTTTTCTCAAATCTATATTTGGGCTACGCATTGCTATGTATCGTGCTTTGCTTGAGGAAAACAAGACACCAACAGCTCCATCCAGTAAATCTGAGAAGCCAAGCACTAGAAGAAGATTACTGAAGCAGATGCACCCAATCATTGTCATCACATGCAAAAAGAAAACTTAACATAGGACTGCCTTCACAAGTGGGAAGGTGATGTGTAAGAACTTGAAGGTGTGGATGCCACTCTATATACAGTATGCAGACATTGAGCAGGTGTTAGCCAATCTAGGCACCTGTTGGCTAGATCACGCTCTCCGGGATCAGTATTCACCACGACTGTACCTTCAGCAGAGTGGCTGAAATGTAGAATTGTGGACTGCCACTCTTTTGATCGTATGTTTGAATCCTCACAGCACAATGAGAACTTTATTTGCAACATTCTAGCAAGAAATTCGGGAATTGCAGTGACAACACCAGTAGACATCAGAACAACCAGGGGAGTTAGCCCGTAGCAGCTATTGCTGTAAAAAATAAGACTGGCATAAGCACAAGAATAGAGATGGGCATACTACATGCCTTTGTTCTGGTAGTGGTCCACTACTTTGGTGCTGCAGTTCATGATCTCCACTGTCACTGGACATAATAAGAGTTCTTAAATTATACACTCGCGCACCCGCCGCCTCTCAGGTCACCTAAGTGGACATAATATGCTGGCTGATAGTGGCCCCCTCCCACTTCTAGTATGCTTCACCGCGTAACTAAGCTGTACTGCGGCGAAGAAGCCGTACATTTGTATTGAGTGAATAAAGAAATGGTTTTTACAACAGTACAGAAATAAACGCGCACTATGCATCATTCTACCACACGAAAGAGCGTCGCAACATACAGTAGCCGATTCACACAGGCCGTGTAGCCCACTTATCAGTCGTAAAGGGTATTATGGGTAAATGAAAATTTCAGACACACATATGTGTTTGTTTACATTCGCACTCCTTGCATGATAAGACTCCCAGAACTTCCACAATAGAAAGTAAATTACAACACACAAACGCAAAGAACACTATAGGTCTAGTTTTCAGCTCGGCCGTCATGCAAACGACATATAGCGCCGAAAAACGTGAACATGCTGTGTGTTAGCGTCGTAAACTTCATACTAGGCAAGGAGCTAGCACACCACAATCCCGCGACAGCCGCTAATGAGACCAAGACGGGAGCCCATGTCTGTGAACGCGCAAACCCTAAGCCACTCTGCTCCTCCGCCACCCCCGCTGCACGGCTGCACCACTCGTTTCAAGCACAGCTCACCAAACACACATTCAGCGCTGAACAGTGGGCGGTCGACGCAGTTGCATTTACATGACTTGCAGCGAGCAGCACATCCCTCGATGTCCGTTAAGCAAAGCCGGACACGGCGACGCCACATCGCGGTTCGCAGAACTTCGCTGCCGAGTCGCTAGGCCACTTCGATATTTCAATTGTCACCACCGCCGGGTCCTCAAGAAAGCACGGGTCACACAACGCAGATTCTGTAGTGCCAGAGCTCACCGAGGCCAAAGCCGCATTGCCGCACCGCCACTACTCACGGCTTTCCGCCAAGTAACACAGAACCTACAACCAACACACAAGCAACGCACGCACGATTACATGAGTAATGTTGAACATCGCGCGGTCCAGAGAACGATCACGCCGAGGACGAACACGCCACGGCGTCGCTCGGCGCCAGCATCGCGCCTTCTCAAAAATCTCTAAACGATGCTGTCCCTAGGCACCTAGGATCAGGTCACGTGAGGGATTTTTGTACGACAAATAGACGCACGCGGAAAAAGCGGACCTACCTTGAGGCCGCCACGCGGAAAAAGCAGGAGCCCAGGGGTCAATGCCCCTTGTCGAGTCCGAATCACGCGGAAAAGGACAAACGGAAGCAGGGAGAGGTAGGAGAGAGTGAAATGGTGATTATCGCCGGCGTTTCAAACCCGCGTGGAGAGGGTAAAAAGCGATAAAAGAGTGGCGGTAGGGACATTTCAGGGCGGACGCTGGGTTCTGTCATGGAGCGAGCAAAAGCAAAGCTCGCGGAAAATGCCCACGTGCGCAGCCTTGTCATAGTAGCAGTTGGGCTAAATGACGTCCTAAACAGGAAAGGGACAGGACTGGCCCAGCGCCTGGCGAAGGGGGTGGACGACTTGCGCGAGCGATCCCCTCAGGTGCAGATCGTGGTGTGCACGGTGCCGGAGGTGCCTGTACGCGACAGTCACGTACAAAGAGCCGTAGTGGCTGCTAATGAGGCGATATGGAAAATGAGCCGAGAGAAAGGCTTCGAGGTTGTTGAAGTAAACAGGGAAGTGAGAAGGTGTGGTACGTGGTTTTCAACGAGACGGATCCACTTCAATTACAGGCTTGCACGAGAAGTGGGCTGGCGACTTGCTAGTCGCGCTGTTGCTTTTTTAGGGGTATAGCATCGCCGTCAATAACAGAAAAAGGAGGAAAAGAAGAAAGAGAGCTCGCCATGCAATAGGCTACATAAACATTCAGGGCGGCAGAAGAAATGAAAAGTGGGCAGAGATTGAGGAACAGTTAAATAGAGAACAAATAGGGGTGCATGCGGTTACAGAAACGCACCTTAGAGACTCGGAAGAGCCGCCAGTGATTGGGAATTATGTTTGGGAAGGGTTCAACAGAACTAAGTCGGAAAGATAGGGAGGGGTAGTCGGAATTATAGCTCATCCATCAGGGAGCTAAATGGAAAAGAGTAAATTGAAAATGTCAAGCGCATCTTTGGTTATCAGGTACAATGAGTGGGAAAAAACTTGGCTCGGCGTTACGCATTTGTGGACCGGAAATAACTGCACAGAGAAGAATAAAGAGTTAGTGGAATGCATAAGTGCTGATATTAAGGGTTTCGGGAATGAGGCTGAAATTATCCTATTAGGTGACATCAATGCCCACTTACAGGGTTTAGATGGCTATACCGACAACGGGAAGTCAATGCTAGACCTTTGTGAGCAACATAACCTCGTTATAGGGAATACAGGGACTAAGTGTGAAGGGCAGATCACGTGAGAAGTGGGAAACCGCGGCAATCAACTATTGATTACTGTCTGATGACAGAAGGAATTCATGATAAGTTGAGAGAAATGGTCATTAATGAGGAAGGGTATAGCAGCATAGGGAGCGACCATAAACGCATCATTTTGAAAATGGGATATGTAGTTGGGAAAGAGAGAAAGGAGTACAAAATGGCCAGTCCAAGATTGAACGCTGAACAAATAGCAAATATAGTCACTAGAGTCAAGGAAGAACTTGGCAATCGGCAAAGTAAGGAGTGGGAATATAGTGAGCTTCTAAGTGTAATAACGACAGAAATGCGGAAAGAGAAACATGTTCGTTGGAAAGGAAGAAAGAAACCGGAAAGCTGGTGGAACAGGGAGATACGAGAAGCGATCTCAGAACGACAGAAAGCGTCACGAGAGCACAGGCAGGCAAAGAAGGCGCAGTTGCCGCAGGATGAAGTAGCTAGTAAATGGGAAGTATATATACCGGGAGAAAAAGTCTATGGTTTAAATACTGGTGCAAGCAGAGATAAAAGGTGAAAGTGAACGTTGGTTGTCAGAAATACGTGAGAAAAATAAGGACTGACCTAGAATATTTTCGAAACACATAAAATTATTAGGCAGGAAGTCAACCACAATACAACAACATATCCTAGACGAAGATGGAAACAAACTGGAAGGGGAAACGGCAATAAATTGCATCAGAAAAATAACAGCCGAATCTTTCCAAGGCAATGACCAGGTTGTATTTGAAGAAAAAAAAAGAGCATGAAAGAGAACCAGGTGGAAAAAGAGCTGGTGCTGACAAATTTCAACTGGAAAAAAGCCGAAGAGAAAATTCCTAAGGGCACAACCACAGGGCTAGACGAGGTTCCCACTAGGCTGATTAATGAACTAGGACCAAAAAGTAAGGAAGCTCTGGTGAAAACAGTGGCAAAAAAACTTTAAAAGATAGACGAATACCCGACAGTTGGCGACAAAGTAGAATTAATTTAATTTATAAAAGTAAAGGGGAGAAACATAGAATTCACTCGTATAGATCGTTGACCACTACATTGGTAATATAGAGACTAGCAAGCAGGCAATCAAATTAAAAACTGCAAGAATGGGCAGAGAATAATGGCATTTTGGGAGAACTTCAGAACAGCTTCAGAATAGGTAGGCGTTTGGATAACTTATTTGTTCTTACTCAGTGTATTTAAATATCAAGAGTAGAAAGCAAACCGTTATATGTGTCCTTTTTAGACATTACAGGAGCCTATGACAACGTAGACTGCAACATTTTGTGGGATATTCTGGGAGGGGAAGGCTTAGGTTGCATCATACCTTGCTGGTGAAGAAGCGCACTGACACGGACACAGTGAAGACACACAAGAAAAGACGACACTCGCTGCACTCGCAACTATTTTATTTCAGAACACATACTTCATATTTATATACCTGCGCACCCTCAGGCGTCAAAGAAAATCAAGGCAAGATTAAAGGCATTTTTTAAATATCATTTGCCCGCGCATACTCGGGCGTCAAAGATATGGCACTTGTCTATCATGGTGTGCAAACCTATCGTAATTTGTTGCAACCCTGACAACCATTCTTGTTACACAATTTTTTTTCTTCCTACATTTAGTGCACTTCCAAAAAGGCAACCTCACCATGGCTTAGAAGTACATACAGATGGCTGACTGATACACCCTCTCCCCTCTTGTGAATATGAAAGGCTTCGATTATATCCCTACTTAGCTGATCCTTATGGTGCGATAAAACTGTGGTATCATTGTAAAAGGGCCAGCACCCATCTTGTGAGCAGTGCCCCTCAATGTGGGAATGAATGTTTCCCCCCAGTGACCTTTTGTGCTCCAAAAGTCTTGTGTTTACACACCGACCCGTTTGGGCGATGTATACTTTTACACACGATATGGGCAAACAGTAGACTACGGATGACCTGCACTCGACAAGTTTTTGTTTATGCTTGACCGTGCACTTACGACCATTTACTTTTACTTTTGTTGAAACTCTACGATCCAGTCCGGCACACATTTTCCCGAGTTTGTTCGGTGCTGAAAAAACTACTCGTAGACCATATCTGCCACTTACGTTTATTATGTTATGCGCAATTTTGTGTGCATATGGTAGTGACAATTTTTTTGCTGTCAATCTCTTTTCTGTTGCGCTCTTTCTGATAGCCATTGCGCACATAACGAATCAACTTATAGGCGGATGTACACAGAACATGTTTTTCATATCCTGTATTTTTTAGCCTGATAACTTGTTGGCTGAAAGTCTCTTTTATTTTTTCCGGGCAAGACTTAGTTAAGGCCGCCCTCATGCACGAGAAAGCTATGCCACTTTTTACAACTTTTGAGTGTCCCGAATTATAGCTAAGCAAGGGTTTTCTGATCGTGGATTGTATGACCAGCAAACGTGGTCCGGTGTGGTAGTTGACGCCAAATCGAAAAACTGTAGCTTGCTATTCTTCGGCAACTCAACAGTGAAAGCCAGTCCTTGGCTGTTGTCCTTGAACACTTTTAAGACTGCATTCACTTTTACGTCCAAAACACAATGTTCGACTATAACCAAAAAAATCGTCCACAAAGCGGAACACTTTTACCGCTAGGCCTTTAAGGTTTGCATTTATCGCTTTGTCTATGCTACTTAAAAAAATTGTGCTAAGTACCGGAGCTACTTTTGAACCTATTCATATACCGGACTTTTGCCTGTACATAACATTATTCCACAGTACAAATGTGGACTCAAGGTAAAAGGTTAATAGTTCAAGAAATGTATTAACTGATACGCCACATTTGCTAACAAATTCCATCTCGTCGTTGTCTTCCGTTATACAATGCCTAACACTCGATAATAAGGGACGATGCCGAATATTGTAATACAGATCCTGTACATCCATGCTGAAGAATTCACATCTTCCAGGGTTAGACGTGCTTAAGTACGTTACTAACGTTTCAGAGTTTCGTAAAACGAACGGATCGGTAACTATCAAGCCATTAAGGTGGTTTTGAAGAAAAGAAGAGACAACCAACTGCCACGAGTCCCTTTCTGATACTATGGCTCAGAACGGAATGCCAACCTTATGTGTTTTTGCCACGAAAAACAGTTCGAGATGTAGGTTGCACGAGCGCTTAACTGCTGAAGCAAGTCGCTCAAAATTGTTGCTTGTCAGTAATGTGACTGCTTTATCCCTCACCTTTTTAGCTTTTACGTCGACACGTACGAAATTCTTTCTAACCGCTGTCATCGCCTTCTCTTGGAAGATACATTCAGGCACGACTACAAAACAACCTTCCTTATCAAAAGTCAGAAACCGTAAATCGTTCTTCACGCCAAAGTTCACTAGATTCCTTACGTGTTGCTCTTTTCTGTCGGCGGTCATTGTCCTGGAAAGCACATCCATACACTCTGTGATGAAACGTGGACGCTCTTCATCGGCCACACGACGCGCCATGGACTTGGTCAGTGCTACTTTTTCTGGTGGAGTGAAGGCCGGCTCGAAGCAGAACTTCGGACCGAGTCCAAGAATCCTTTTGTAGTTCTCGGGAACGGTGGTGTCTCCTAAGGTTACCACCCTGCCTTCCGGTGGTCTGTGCTTCTTTGGTCTAGGTAGGTGTGGTCTCGTGGTCTCCCACAACCATTCCGCCAAACTGTCGGACGTCCTACACCATTCCCTGAAGCGTCTGTTGTGCTCTCGATCGTGAAGCAAGGCGCACGTTACTCTCAGGGAATCCTTGAAATGTCTTGCTTGTCTCCATAATTCGGCTTTCACAATCCTACAAATTCGTTTTGAGTGTGTTGAAGATGGCTGAAGGAAACCGCACATGGTTTCGAGTTCCTGGGGGCACACGCTGTACCTTACATGCCAAGATGCCACTCTTGCCTTGCAGACGCATATCGCCATAACTGTAGCCAGGGTGCTAGGGTCATATTGCTTGAAGTTGTTCGAACATATAAAAGGGCCCGTTGTAATGGAAATGAAGTTCAGTAAAGTGGAAAGTTGGGCTAGTTTGTGAGTAATCATCATACCTTGCTGGTCATACAATCCACGATAAAAAAAAACCTTGCTTAGCTGTAATTCGGGACACTCAAAACTTGTAAAAAGTGGCATAGCTTTCTCATGCCTGAGGGCGGCCTTAACTAAGTCTTGCCCGGAAAAAATAAGAGACTTTCAGCCAACAAGTTATCAGACTAAAGAATGCAGGATATGAAAAACATGTACTGTGTACATCCGCCGATAAGTTGATTCGTTATGTGCGCAATGGCTATCAGAAAGAGCGCAACAGAAAAGAGATTGACAGCAAAAAAATTTTGTCACTACCATATGCACACAAAATTGCGCATAACATAAAAAACGTAGGTGGCAGATATGGTCTACGAGTAGTTTTTTCAGCACCGAACAAACTCGGGAAAATGTGTGCCAGACTGAATCGTAGAGTTTAAACAAAAGTAAACGTAAATGGTCGTAAGTGCACGGTCAAGCATAAACAAAAACTTGTCGAGTGCAGGTCATCCGTAGTCTACTGTTTGCCCATATCGTGTGTAAAAGTATACATCGCCCAAACGGGTCGGTGTGTAAACACAAGACTTTTGGAGCACAAAAGGTCACTGGGGGGAAACATTCATTCCCACATTAACGGGCACTGCTCACAAGATGGGTGCTGGCCGCTTTACAATGATACCACAGTTTTCTCGCACCATAAGGATCAGCTAACCAGGGAAATAATCGAAGCCTTTCATATTCACAAGAGGGGAGAGGGTGTATCAGTCAGCCATCTATACATCTAAGCCATGGTGAGGTTGCCTTTTTGGAAGTGCACTAAATGTAGGAAGAAAAAAAATTGTGTAACAAGAATGGTTGTCAGGGTTGCAACAAATTACGATAGGTTTGCACACCATGATAGATAGGTGCCATATCTTTGACGCCCGAGTATGCGCGGGAAAATGATTTTAAAAAATGCCTTTCATCTTGCCTTGATTTTCTTTGACGCCTGAGGGTGCGCAGGTATATAAATATGAAGTATGTGTTCTGAAATAAAATAGTTGCGAGTGCAGCGAGTGTCGTCTTTTCTTGTGTGTCTTCAGTGTGTCCGTGTCAGTGCGCTGCTTCACCAGCAAGGTATGATGATTACTCACCAACTAGCCCAACTTTCCACTTTACTGAGCTTAGGTTGCGATTGTCTACAGCTTTTAAGAGAGATTTACATAGAAAATACCGTTTGCGTTGAATAGGAAAGAATGAGGAGCGAGGAGAAAGTTGATATCAACAAGAAACTGAGGCAGGGGTGCCCTTTATATCCACTGCTGTTTATGATGTACATGGTGACGATGGAGAGGGCGCTAGAAGGAATTATATCGGGTTTAATCTCTCATACAAACAGGCGAGTACAATAGTCGAGCAGCAGCTTCCTGGTTTATTTTATGCGGACGACATTGTGTTGCTAGCTAACAAGCGAAGTGATTTGCAACGTCTGGCTAATATTGGTGGTGTTACGTTTCGCCTACAACGCGCGGTAATGCCGGCGCGGATGCAACGGACGCCGGGGCTTCGTTCAAAGCGGCGGACATTTTGGGCCGTTCGACGCCGCCGCAACGCCTCCCCGCCAAGCGTGTCCAGGCGTGTTTCAGTGCCACGTGTCTTCGTGTGTGCGTGTGTGTGTGTGTGCCCACGCTTGTCAAAGCGCGGCAGCCGGGGAGCGGAGCTCCCCAAGTGAGGAGCCAGCAGGTCTGTCCGTCGGCGGGTTGGCGATGCGTCACTACACTCGGCTCAACATGTCTCTCGGCTCGACCGTGCGCGCCGTCGTGGGCTCATGCTCCGCCGTGTCGTGGGCTCATCCCGTGACCTTCCTTCTGGCCCGCGACGCCGAGAGTATAAGAGCAGCTGCCCCCGGACGCCAGAGGAGAGGCTCCGATTTCTTCTGTTGAGTTACGTGCTCTCCCGTCTCTCCACTCCGGTCGACCTGACCGGCCGCTCTTTTGCTATGTTAGAATAAACAAGTTGTTCTGTTACCAGTCTACTCTTGCTTTGCCGGGACCTTCGGATGCTTCCAGTGCCCCAGGCCGCCAGGCCAACGCTACCCTTGGGGCTTGCGACCCATTGGCAATAACGGGCGTCAGCACCGAGTCCCCAACAACTGGTTGCCAGCGGTGAGATCGCGACAATGGAGGCCAGCAGCGAAGAGATGCGGTTGAATGTATGCTGAGCAGCACAACGACCATCCGGGAGCAGTGCAACGAGCCCTGTGTGATGACTGGTTGCCGGCAGCGGAACGACTGCGCGGAATTCTTGGCTGCGAGGTTTGGTGAGTGCGGGACTTTCTTCTTCTGAGTTTTGCCAGGCTTTTGTTAGTGTTAGAAACAGAGCTGGTAATTGTGGTTGTCGTTGCTGCCGGGTTAGTTTGCGGCAAGACAATAGTAGGCAGTAGAGAAAGCAGCATTCAGAGCAGCCATGGATTTGAAGTCGTTGCGCAAACCGAAATTGCTGGAGCTTGCAAGAGAGTTGGGTCTGGATGTCTCAGACAAACTCAGAAAACCAGAACTGCTAAGGGCTATTCTTGAGTTAGAAGCTGAGGATGACGAGCTGTCGGAATGCCTTGAGACCATTGAGGAGAGGGAGCGTGAACTTAAAGAACAGAAAGAGAAAGATGAGCATGAACTTAAAGAACAGAAAGAGAAAGATGAGCGTGAACTTAAAGAACAGAAAGAGAAAGATGAGCGTGAACGAAAAGAACAGAAAGAAAAAGAAGAGCGCGAACACGCTTTGGAAATGAAGCGTCTCGAGGTAGAGATGGAACGCGCTCGTAATGGAAGTCAGGCACACGGTGCAGGAGAACGAGTATTGTTCAAAATGACTGACCTGATGCGGCCGTTTAAGCTTGGAGAGGACATTGGTTTGTTCCTGGTTAACTTTGAGCGAACGTGCGAGAAGCAGGGGTTCTCTCGGGAAACGTGGCCACAGCGCTTGCTCACTTTGCTACCCGGCGAGGCGGCCGACGTAGTCGCTCGCTTGAATAGAGAGGAGGCAGAGGATTTCGACAAAGTGAAATCGAGTCTGCTAAAAAAGTACCGGCTGTCAGCGGAGGCGTTCCGTCGGAAGTTTCGGGAAAATGAGAAAGGCAAAAGTGAGTCATATACAGAGTTTGCGTACAGGCTTATGTCAAACATGCAGGAGTGGCTCAAAGAAGAGAAAGCGTTTGGTGACCACGAGAAAGTTCTGCAGTGTTTCGGGCTAGAACAGTTTTATAGTCTGTTACCTGAGAACGTGCGGTACTGGGTCTTGGATAGGCCAGACGTTAGTACGGTGGCTCGAGCCGCTGAGCTAGCCGAGGAGTTTGTGACGCGTCGGGCTCGCGGAGCTAAGGACGGTCAAAAGGGTGAATTTGGCTCCAAGTTTGAGAGGCCGAAGTTCACACCCATGAGAGCAAAGGGGGATACACGTAGTGCGGATGCGAGTGAAAGCAGTCCGACCGAACGTGAGGAGACGGCGGCAACCGAAGCCGAACGCAGAAAGCGGTTCGAGATGAGGCAAGCGCGCGTTTGTTATACGTGCCAGAAGCCGGGTCACTTTTCGGCGCAGTGTCCAGAAACAAAACCAAAAGTCGTGTTTTTGTCTTTATGCAGCACTGACGAGAACATGAAGCTTCTCGAGCCTTACATGCGAGACCTCCTCGTGAACGGGAAAGAGTGCCGAGTGCTTCGAGATACCGCAGCTACGATGGATGTCGTTCACCCCTCTTACGTAGAACCCGATATGTTCACGGGCGAGTGCGCATGGATCAAGCAAGCAGTGGAAGCTCATAGCGTGTGTCTGCCGGTAGCAAAAGTGCTTATTGAAGGGCCTTTCGGAGTACTTGAGACGGAGGCCGCAGTGTCATCTATGCTGCCCCCCCAGTACCCGTACCTATTTTCGAACAGGTCCGATCACCTCCTGCGCGAGAAGGGGCTTTTGTTTGGTGAGGCTAGCGTTCAGGCCTTAACCAGATCGAAGGTTCGGGAGCTCGCTGCAAAGGCGGTAGTTGCGGGGCCGACGTTGTTGAACGATGAAAAAGGGTCAGAGGCGCAGCAAGCTGGTATTCAGAGCACGCCCGAACGGGATAAACTTGAGCCTGTAGCGTTAAAGGCACCAGATACTGGAGAGGAAATTCCCGATGCGGGAAAGTTAGAAGAGCTTCCGGTCGAGCTTCCGGGACTAGGCTCAGTGACGAACAGGAAAGACACCGATCAAGTCATTAGTGACTTAATAAGTAAAGCATCGCTGTCGCCTGAGCAGAAAACCGAACTACACCAGCTCTTACAAGAGTTTCAAGGTCTGTTCTCTGAGAGGCCTGGTAGGACTTCTGTCCTTACTCATGACATAGAACTTACCTCCCCAGAGCCAGTACGATCCAAGGCGTACCGGGTGTCACCCCGCCAGAGCGATATTATGGAGGTTGAGGTAAAGAAAATGCTACAGCTCGGTGTTATTGAAGCAGGTGAGAGTGATTATACCTCCCCTTTGATTTTAGTTGAGGTACCGGGCAAGGAACCTCGTCCTTGCGTCGACTACCGCAGGCTTAATTCCATCACTAAGGATCAAATTTATCCGATCCCTAACATCGAGGAGCGCCTTGAGAGAGTGAGTAGCGCTCAGTTTATTTCCACCCTAGATCTTGTCAGGGGTTATTGGCAGGTTCCACTTACAGAAGAGGCTAGTAGGTATGCGGCGTTCATTTCACCAATGGGGACATTCCGTCCTAAAGTTTTGAGTTTTGGTTTGAAGAACGCGCCATACTGCTTTTCAAGCCTCATGGATAAAGTGTTGCGGGGACAGCAAGAATTCGCTTTACCGTATCTAGACGACGTAGCGATATTCTCCGCATCCTGGCCTGAGCATATGGCGCACTTGCGGGCAGTGCTAACCCGCCTGCGCGATGCGGGCTTGACAGTCAAGGCTCCCAAGTGCCAGTTAGCACAGGCCGAGGTTGTCTACCTCGGACACGTGATTGGTCGGGGTCGTCGCCGCCCCTCTGAAATAAAGGTGGCCGCTGTGCGAGACTTCCCGCAACCGCGCACGAAGACCGATATTCGGTCGTTCTTAGGTGTCGCCGGCTACTATCAGAGGTACATCCCCAGGTACTCTGATATCGCGGCTCCCCTAACGGATGCTCTAAGAAAGACAGAGCCGCAAACAGTCGTCTGGGATGAGGCAAAGGAAAGAGCGTTTAGCGCCCTAAAGAGCGCCCTAACAAGCCAGCCTGTGCTACGATCGCCCGACTACACAAAAGGGTTCGTTGTTCAGTGTGATGCTAGTGAGCGAGGCATGGGCGTTGTACTGTGCCAACGGGAAAATGGAGAAGTAGAACACCCCGTCCTGTATGCTAGTCGTAAGCTGACGAGTCGTGAGCAGGCGTATAGCGCCACCGAGAAAGAGTGTGCGTGTATCGTGTGGGCCGTTCAGAAATTGTCATGTTACCTAGCCGGCTCGAGGTTTATCATTGAAACGGATCACTGCCCTCTCCAATGGCTGCAGACCATCTCTCCCAAAAATGGCCGCCTCCTGCGCTGGAGCCTCGCTTTGCAACGATATTCCTTTGAGGTGCGTTACAAAAAGGGGAGTCTCAACGGTAACGCCGATGGCTTAAGTCGAAGCCCCTAACGTGGGAATCAGCCTCAAAATTGCTTGTTACTGATGTTTTTCTTCCTGAGGCAGGATTTTTAACCTATTGCTTTTGTGTAGTGTTTCAAAGTGATTATGTGCTTTCTAGTGCAATTTTCCGATTTGTGGACGCGTTCTGAGTGCTGCTAAACTACTGTAAGGAACTAGGCAGCAGTATAAAAGGGGAAAGAGCCTGGCAGGGCTTAGTGAGGGTTGTGCCGTGCTTGCTGACTGAGCGGTTGACTTTCGGCGTAGTTCTAACGCTTGCCGGAAACGAGAACAAAAATGTCAACTCTCCCGAAGTCACTTTGCAGTGTCCTGTGTGAACGTGAACGTGAGAACGAGGCCTTCTCTGTGCGCTGCGCTCAAGAAACGCCAAAGGACGCCCGACTTCGGTTATGAGCATCATCGAGCGACATCCCTCCGGACAGCGGATGCAGTCCCCTGACCATCGGGATCTCCTTCCCCCGGCGGGGCGGTCTGTTACGTTTCGCCTACAACGCGCGGTAATGCCGGCGCGGATGCAACGGACGCCGGGGCTTCGTTCAAAGCGGCGGACATTTTGGGCCGTTCGACGCCGCCGCAACGCCTCCCCGCCAAGCGTGTCCAGGCGTGTTTCAGTGCCACGTGTCTTCGTGTGTGCGTGTGTGTGTGTGTGCCCACGCTTGTCAAAGCGCGGCAGCCGGGGAGCGGAGCTCCCCAAGTGAGGAGCCAGCAGGTCTGTCCGTCGGCGGGTTGGCGATGCGTCACTACACTCGGCTGAACATGTCTCTCGGCTCGACCGTGCGCGCCGTCGTGGGCTCATGCTCCGCCGTGTCGTGGGCTCATCCCGTGACCTTCCTTCTGGCCCGCGACGCCGAGAGTATAAGAGCAGCTGCCCCCGGACGCCAGAGGAGAGGCTCCGATTTCTTCTGTTGAGTTACGTGCTCTCCCGTCTCTCCACTCCGGTCGACCTGACCGGCCGCTCTTTTGCTATGTTAGAATAAACAAGTTGTTCTGTTACCAGTCTACTCTTGCTTTGCCGGGACCTTCGGATGCTTCCAGTGCCCCAGGCCGCCAGGCCAACGCTACCCTTGGGGCTTGCGACCCATTGGCAATAACGGGCGTCAGCACCGAGTCCCCAACAGTGGATAGGAAGGCAACAATTTAGGTCTGGAATTTAGTGTTAAAAAATCAGGTGTTATGGTATTCAATGAAAACAGTGAACAGACACTGGAAATACAGGGCCAGGAAACACCCCGGGTAGAGTACATAAATACCTTGGTATGTGGATAAACCAAGGCAATAGATATATGGAAACAGAGGAAAAAAAGCAATAACAGTAAAGGGGAAGAGAAATGCAGCCACAATGAAGCACAGAGCGCTATGGCGATAAAATAGGTACGAGGGGCTCCGGAGTATGTGGAAAGGCGTAATGGTTCCAGGACTTACTTTTGGAAATGCGGTTGTTTGCTTTAAATCAGGGGTACAATCGGGACTCGATGGGAGCCAAAGGTCAGTGGGACGGCTCGCATTGGGCGCTGTTATGGTTGGGGTCGGGCATAAAATAGATGGTAGCTGGCCCATACCATTCACGCTGAGGACGTTGTTGAAAGGAGGGACTTGTTCTCATCGAGAACGAGGAATATGGGTTTATTTACAGCATTTACGTGAAAACGTTACAGTTCATCAGTCTAACATGACTGAAAGAGGAATGCACAATGAGGAGCCGCCAACGGCTGCTTTAATACACTCTGTCCTCTCTAGATCCCTAGGGGAGGGAAAACGGAAGTTCACATGAGACCAATTCGGAGCGTTCAAGGACATCGTAGCCGATCCGCCTTTGAGGGAGAGAGAGGGTTTACGCACTCACTTCTGCACAAATTGCACTGACCACACCAAGGTGAGAGGGTTCCCGCAGACACGGTGCTTGACCCGAGCAGGCGCCTCTTCATGCCAGTGTTGACTCCGCAGACAATGGCCGCCGCGTCTGTCCATGACTTCTAAGCCCCGTGAGACGGCCGCAAGACATCTTCTCCCAGGATTTCCACCGCTTCAAACAAGCCGTGACGGCGACGGCGAATCCACTAACAATACTTGGTCCGCCGACCGCGTTTAGTCATAGCGGCACCGTGGGGGTGTTGATGCGGCATATCGTCGCCCCTACAAAACCAGTCGCTGCAGCAGGTGGGGAAGGGTTCCACGGTCGCTTCTGGGAAGCTCGCTATCCCCGCAGCAGCAGCTGGCTGGGAATATTTTGTAGGTCGGTACCCTTGCGGGGCGTTCGTAACAGCTCCTCCATGGCCCGGAAAATCTCCACTGGCCAGTGCTGATAACCACTGGGCAGGAACAGGATGGCTTGTGGCAAGGGGGGATGCCTGGCTTGCAGCGACCAGCTGTGAAATCATGACACCGCCCCAAAACATCCAACAAGGACAGGCAACTGCAAAGCGAACCTCACAACACGGCTCTGCGCCGAGATCACGTATCTTGGATCTCACTTTAGACGCGCTAGGCTTCAAAGAAAACATAAGTGCAGAAACAAAAAATGCTGCATTTCGCTACGCCAATTTTTGAAGCAATTTCCTGCTGACAAATCGAGCAATCATGGATGGAGTCCTGCTAAAGGAGAGGGGATCTTCTTGGCTTAACAAAATTAACAATAACAACCCCAAAATTTAGGCGGGATCCTTAAACGCAGAATTCAAATTAGCCTGTTCAAACCATCCGCATTGCTATGCAACTTTCCCTTCCTATATCTAACGGAGAAGTTGTACTCTTGGAGAGTAAGGCTCCATCGGAGCAAGCGGCCATTTTTGTGTGACATCTAATTGAGCCACGTCAGAGGACAATGGTCGGTCTCGAAGATGAACCTCGATCCGTACAAGTAACACAACAACTTCTCGGCTGCCCAAACCAAACAAGCACATTCCTTCTCTGACGCGCTGTAGGCTTCCTCTCTTACAGTTTACAGTTTACGGCTGGCATAGAGGATAGGATGTTCCTCATTATCGTCGCCGACCTGACTAAGTACCACGCCCATATCCCTGCCGCTTGCGTCGCACTGAACTATGAATTCCTTTGTGTAGTCTGGCGCGCGAAGCACAGGACGAAAAACCAAAAGCGTTTTCAAACCTTGGAAAGCGTTCTCTTTGTCCTTATCCCAGTGCACGCGTACGTTACTCGGTGCTCCCTTTCGGAGGGCGTCGGTTAAAGGACTTGCCATTTGGAAGTAATTCGGAATGCACCGTTGATAGTACCCTACAAGTCCCAAATATGAACGAATGCCTGTTTTCGTGCACGGCTGTGAAACACCTCCAATCGTAGCTGCTTTCAGCTCGGCCGGCCGTCTCGTGCTCTGGCCGACAACGTGGCCCAGATAAGTAACCTGCGAGCAGCCAAACCTACACTTTTTCGCTTTCATCGTTAAGCCTGCTTCCCTCAACCGTGAGAGCACCTGTTTGAGGTGCGATACGTGCTGTTCCCAGCTGTCCGAAAAAATTGCTACATCATCAAGATATGGCAAGGCGAACTCCTGCAAGTCTTTTAGGACAATATCCATTAACTTAGAGAAGCTAAATGGCGCGTTCTTCAGCCCGAAGCTGAGTGCGAGAGGGCGAAAAGTGCCTACAGGTGAGATGAATGCGGCGTAGCGGCTGGCACTTTCTGAAAGGGGAACTTGCCAGTACCCCCGCACGAGATCTATAGTTGAAATGTATTTAGCAGCGCTAGCTTTTTCAATTCGTTCTTCAATGTTGGGTATCGTGTACAGCTGATCCCTAGTGATGGCATTTAACTTCCTGTAGTCAACATACGGACGAGGGTCTTTGTTGGGGGTTTCTACCAGTATTAGCGGTGACGTATAGTCACCCTCAGCGGGCTCAATAACTCCCAACTCTAGCATGCGCTGTATCTCTGCTTCCATAATTTCTCTCTGTCGTGGAGACACCCTGTAAGGCTATGATCTTGCGGGTTCGGTTGATGTCAGCTCTATTTCATGCGTTATTAGTTCGGTTCTACCTGGCCGATCGATGAATCTGTCGAGATATTCCCCTATCTATATTTAGCTCATCTAGCTGCTCGGGTCTAAGAGCGTGCGAGCTTATCGAATGTTTTACTACTACTTCCAGGCTGATTTGAGAGTTGGAGGTCGCCTTATACTCATTGATGATGATATGTGTTATTTAATGGCGCAAGGGCCAGTTATGGCCAAAGAGCGCCATGACAAATGGTAATTTAAAGGATTTATTCTGAATGGCGTGGACAGTGAATTTATTATGGTAGGTGTGACATGGCTGTATAAGGGCCTAAAAACTTTCGCTGTAAATGACGTAAATATATAGCTAGTAAAATAATGACACTGATTAGTTATGGACGTGGACGATGGCAGTTGTGTTTTGATAAAAAACATAAGAAAACCAGACAACAGTTACACTAAATCATCAAGACGGCCCTCGAATGCA
Organism: Dermacentor andersoni; assembly: GCF_023375885.2. Classification (NCBI taxonomy): domain Eukaryota; kingdom Metazoa; phylum Arthropoda; class Arachnida; order Ixodida; family Ixodidae; genus Dermacentor; species Dermacentor andersoni. The sequence continues at coordinate 175,870,776 of NC_092814.1, forward strand.
AGGGCTGGTAATCACGTGTTAAAATTTCCTGGCCAAATTATTTTCAGGGTGTTGGTTTCGGCTAAAAAATCTAAGACTATTTGCAGTTTAAAAAACGGTTCGTCACTAAGAAAAAATGCAGGATGGAGAGGTATATTTTCCCGATACGCAGAAGGGAAATACTTTTTCCTCTCTGTTTCTATTGCAGGGCACTGGATAAGAACATGGAGGACAGTCAGGCTATCGCCGCACCTACTACAAGTAGGAGGATCCCCGCCAGTCAAGAGGTAGGAGTGAGTACTGTAAGTGTGTCTTATTCTTAATCGGCAAAGAAGTACTTCCTTGTACCGTGCTGTTTTGTCACTTATCCAATTCCGCAAGTTTGGTTTTATAATGTGTAACTTATTCAATGTTTGTGTATCCCACTCTTCTTGCCAATGATTCCTCAATTTACGGCGCAGAAAGGGCTTTAGGTCGGTGGCAGGAATGGGGATATTTCCATCTGTGTTGCTAAAACTCACTGACGTAGCGTTTTCGTCAGCAGCTACGTTGCCTTTTATGCCTTTATGGCCAGGTACCCAGCATAGTATAATCACTTGGTTGCACATATATGCGGAGCATAACAAGCTATACAGCTCATTAAAAACCGAGTTCTTATGCTTTCGTAAGCTAATTAGGGCTCTCACTACACTTAATGAGTCTGTGAAGACAATAGCCTTAGCGATATTTGTGAGCCGTATGTGTTGAATAGCCTTAAGAATGGCGTATGCTTCCGCTGTAAAGATACTGGTGTATGGGTTTAGTGGTCCAGATGTTGAAAGTGAGGGTCCCAGAGCTGCGTAAGCAACACCAGCTGGAGACTTCGAAGCATCTGTGTAAAATTCATCACATGAGTACTTCTCCTTGAGTTCCAGAAAATGCGAATATATGTGTGCCTCCGGGGCTCGTTTCGATATTTCTATGAAAGAGATGTCGCATTGGATAGTCTGCCACTCCCAAGGCGGTGGAAGCCGTGTAGGAGCCATTAGGACATTGTGTAAAAGAGGGACCCCTGCTTTTTCTGTGAATGCTTCCAGCCGGAGGGACAGAGGAGGCCTAGTGGCTGGGCGGTTACGAAACAGCCTAGCAGTGGACAAGTCGCATATAGTAGAATGACAAGGATGTTTAACATCTGAGTTAACTTTCAGGGCGTAGGATAAAGTTAAATATGTCCTTTGGTAGTGCAATGACCATTCGTTTGATTCGGCGTAGAGGCTTTGCACAGGGCTAGTCCTAAAGGCGCCTGTAGCAAGGCGGATACCTAAGTGGCGAATAGCATCAAGCATTTTCAGAGCACTAGGTCCGGCAGAATTATAGACTATTGCTCCGTAGTCAAGGCGTGTTAATATTAGACTTTTGTAGAGCTTTAAAAGGCACCGCCTGTCGCTTCCCCAAGATGTACGTGACAAGAGCTTCAGCAGGTTCATAGACTTGAGGCACTTTGATTTCAGATACTTCAAGTGTGGTACAAAAGTCAGCTTACTGTCTAAAAGGATTCCTAGAAATTTGTGTTCATGGCTCACAGATAGCCGTTCTCCATTTAGATCTATTGCGGGGTCCGCCATTATGCCTCTCTTGTTAGAAAATAGGACACATGTACTTTTTTGTGGGTTTAGTTTGAAACCATTTTGGTCTCCGCCCACTTAGATAATTTATTTATACAAAGCTGTACTTGTCGCTCGCAGATACTTAGATTACATGATTTGAAACCTATCTGGATGTCATCCACATATACGGAATAAAACATAGTATGTGGTATGGCAGTCTGGATAGAGTTCATTTTGACAATAAAAAGAGTGCAGCTCAGCACACCACCTTGTGGAACACCAGCCTCTTGCGTAAATGGACGAGACAGAGCGTTACCAACTCTAACACGGAACGTGCGATTGGAGAGGTAACTCTGAATCACGTTCAGCAAGTTGCCTCGAACTCCCATTTCAGACAGGTCACGGAGGATTCCAAAGCGCCAGGTTGTATCGTATGCCTTTTCCATATCTAAAAATACTGACAGGAAGAACTGTTTGCGGACAAAGGCATCACGGATATTTTTCTCGATGCGGACAAGGTGATCTGTTGTGGATCTACGCTCCCTAAACCCGCACTGAAAGGGATCAAGTATTTTGTTGCTTTCAAGAAAATGGATGAGGCGACGGTTAATCATCTTCTCAAATAATTTGCATAGACAACTAGTGAGAGCTATAGGTCTATAACTGTTGGGTGAGGATGGGTCCTTGCCCTCTTTGAGAATAGGGATTACGATTGCTTCTTTCCAGACAGAAGGAATGTATCCGGCAGAGAACATGGAATTGAATAGTGACAGTAGTGTTTTTTGGGTTTCAGGGTGTAAGTGTCTGATCATCTCATACATTATTCTGTCACTTCCTGGAGCGGACTTGTTGCAGCAGTTCAGTGAGGCTTGGAACTCAGCCATTCCAAATGGACGATTGTATGCTTCATTGGATGTGCCTTTCCCACCCAGAGTCATCTGTTCTGCTTGTCGCCGGAATTTTAGGAACGTATCTGTGTAATGAGATGTACTGGAAATGTGCTCGAAATGTGCTCCTAGACAGTCAGCCTGGTCCTCAAGAGTATCTGTTTGCGTGTTTACTAATGGTAGAGGATGAGTTTCGCGGCCTTTTATTTTCTTTACTCTGTTCCAGGCTTTTCTTTCGTCTGTATATGAATTAATACTAGAGATGTATTTCTGCCAGCTTTCCCTCTTGGCAAGGCGGCGCGTTCTTCTACCTTCTGATTTTGTTTTCTTGAAGCTGATCAAGTTCTCGTTAGTTGGGCAGTTGCGAAGGCGACTCCAAGCCTTATTTTGATTTTTGCGGGCTTCCTTACACTGCTCATTCCACCAAGGAATACGTCGTTTAGAGGGTGATCCATTCGTTTGAGGGATGCATATTGATGCAGCATCTGTTATAAACGCCGTCAAATATGACACTCTATCATCGATTGAGAGAGTACAGATGTCATCCCAGGTCAAATGTGTCAGCTCTCTGTATCGTTTCCAGTCAGCACAGTCGACCTTCCAACGGGGCAGATGTGGAGAAAACTTATCGCTTTTTGTTAATTTTAAGACAATTGGGAAATGGTCACTCCCATATGGATTTTTGATCACGTTCCACTCCAGGTATGGCACTAGTGTACTTGATGTTATGCTTAAGTCAATGGATGAGAACGTTTTGTTTGCCACGCTGTAGAATGTGGGTTCTTTCTTGTTTAGTATGCATGCATTGGAGGGTAAAAGGAAGTTTTCTAATAAGCGCCCTCTCGTATCACAACGAGAACCTCCCCAGAGGGTGTTGTGTGCATTTAAATCGCCTACTACAATGTAAGGTTCGGGGAGTTCTGCGATAAAGCTCTCGAATTCTGTTCTGGAAAGTTGATGGCTCGGAGGAATGTAGAGAGAGCAAACAGTAACTAGCTTATCAAATAGCACGGCTCTGATTGCCACTGCCTCAAGGGGCGTTTGCAGATGTAAATGCTTACAGGCGATACCCTTATCTACTATGATAGCAACACCGCCTGACGAGGCGTAGGCGTCACTGCGATCTTTGCGGTAAATGGCATACTGTTTGAGAAAGTTAGTATGTGAAAGATTGAGGTGTGTCTCTTGCACACACAGCACCCTTGGACTAAACTTGCGAAGGAGTTCCTTAATGTCATCAAGATTGTGATTAGACCTCTCACATTCCAATGCATTACCTGTGTGGCCATATTGAAAGTGTTCTATGGTGTGTGTCAAGAGATATGAATTAGGTTGGCTCAAGGGACCTTTCCAGGCCCCTTGATGCGGGGTATTTCTTTTTTCTTGGCGCGCTCCAGGGAGCCACGCCGTTCCTTCGGCGTCTGAGACGCCGGAGAAGTTTTTGTTACATCCATCGCCTCGTCAGAGGTGCTGACTGACGCCCGCTCAGCGGGCACGCGCGGGGGTTTTTCGGGCCTGTCTGCACGAGCAGTGGCCCTGGGACCGGCAGGCTCGGACGTCTGCTGGCCCTTCGTGGTAGGGGGCGGAAGAGCAGTGACTGCTCCCGCCAGGGGGGCTGATGGCGTAACCGCCGTCACACTCCGTGTGACTTGCGCGGCCGCCAGAAGATGTGGCGCTGCCTCCCGGCGCGTCACATCACTGTGGGACGGATTCGATTGGTTGTGGACACTAAAACGCTTGCGCGCTTCTGGAAAAGAGATGTTTAGTTTTACCTTCAGTTCGATTATTTGTTTTTCTTTCTTCCATGACGGGTACGATCGCGAATAGGCGGGATGGTCTCCGTCACAGCGCAGTGGGTTGTGGAAGAACAGTTGTCTGAAGCGTGGTCTTTAGATGCACATCTGCACTAGTGGCACGCCCTTGGCAGCTCTGAGACCCATGCCCAAAACGCTGACACTTGAAGCATCGGCGCGGATTGGGAATGTACGGTTGTACGCGTAGTTTACAATATCCCGTCTCTAATGAATCAGGTAGTTCACTTGTTCCAAATGTTATTATTAGATGCTTTGTTGGAATTTCCTTGTCGTCACGCCTTAACTTAATTCGTTGCACCTTTACCACGTTTTGGTCTTGCCATCCTTCCAACAGCTCGCTCTCACTAAGATCAAGGAGGTCGGCATCAGAAATGACACCACGCACAGTGTTCATAGACCGGTGGGGGCCCACAGATACAGGAATGTCACCAAACGCAACAGGTTTCGTCAGTTTGCTGTATTGGAGCTTGTCACGCACTTCCAGAAGAAGGTCGCCGCTTCCCATCTTAGTTACTTTGTAACCAGAACCGATTGCTTCTGTCAGGCATTTTGCGACCACAAACGGGGATATTGTACGGACTGTCTTGGTTTCGTGTTGACTATGTATTACGTGGTACTTGGGAAATATTTCTTTTGGTTTGAAGAGAAAGTTGAAGGTTTCATCGGTGCGCCCCCTCCTCAGGGAGCGATCAGGGAGTGTGGGGAAATTTGAAGCCATATATAGGATTACTGTATTCGGAAGGAATGCCCGCCGCCCACCTCGGAGCCCAACCTGGGGACGTCACAGGATTAGAAAAATTCTATTCTGCGTACGCCAGCGGTACGTTCCCACTATAACCTAATATATATATATACCCAAGACTGGATATATTACACAAGGTTAACCCTTGCCGCCCGGAAATAGGAAGTTAAAAGAAATGAAAAGAAGACAGGAAAGATGCAAAAGTGGGAGAGAAAGACGAAGAATGGAGAGGAGGACAGGAAAAGGCGACTGCCGATTTCCTCCAGGTGGGTCAGCCTGGAGGTGCCGTCTATGTGAAGCCGAGGCCGAAGAGGTGTGTTGCCTCCGCTGGGGGGCCTTAAAGGTCCAAACACCCAGCATCGGCTCAACCTCCAGGATCCCCCTTTCCCCAGACAAGGCTAAGCCGCGCACGGCTACACGCGGGAGGGTCCAACCCTCGTGTGCTCGGGTACGTGGTGTCGCAACACACCAAACGCCTGCTGACGCAGACGCCCCTGCGGGGGCCTTATACTCATTAAACTTGGTACTAGTGTCATCCGGCTCTTTGATGGTACAGTTAACCACTCCACTCCCATCTACTTACGGCTTCATCAAATTGCAGTGGTATATCCTCACCTCCTTCGTACGACCGGGCATTTTCAGAACATAGTATCTGAAAGTTTGTGCAACACTTTAACGGGCCCGTTCCAGTGAACTTCAAGCTTGTTCTTTCTTGAAGGTTTGAGGATCATTACCGGGTCTCTGGCGTTAAACGCACGAAGCCTCGCATTCTTGTCGTAATAGAACTTGGCGTTCTTTTGAGCTACTCCCGTGTTCTTTTCGACTAGTTCTTGGGTTGCACTTAGCCGTTCCAGCAGATTTAGCACGTATTCTACCACTGTTGGACTCTCTCTTCTTTCCTCCCACATCTCTCTTAACATTCTTAGTGGAGAACGGAGTGTCCTCCCATACACTAGTTCTGCTGGCGCCTCATGTAGCCTCATGAGGAACCGTTCGCAAAGCAAACAAAGTGGCCGGAAGACAATTCGCCCAGTCCTCCTTGTGCTCGTAACAGAGCGCCCGCAAAACTCGCTTAAGCACTGAATGCCACCTCTCTACACTGTTTCACTGAGGGTGATAGAAGGAGCTGCGTATCAACTTTACCCCACACTTTTGTAAGAATGTGGAAGTCAGTGCACTGGTGAATACTGACCCCTGATCCGCCTGAATTTCGGCTGGAAACCCAACCCGTGCGAATAACGTCAAAAGCGCGTCTACTACTTCGGTGGAGCTGAGTTCTTTCAGAGGGATTGCTTCTGGAAACTTTGTAGCCGGACACAGCATGGTAAACAAGTACCTGTAACCCGACTTTGTCTTTGGTAGAGGCCCTACTGTGTCTATCGCAAGTCGTCTGAAAGGTTCTGTTATTATAAGGGCACTAGCTTTAGTGGAGCTTTCCATGTTCCCCCTGGTTTACCCGAGCGCTGGCAGGCGTGGCATGATCTTACAAAGTTTTCTACGTCTTTGAAACAGCCAGGCCAGTAGTGTTCCATAAGCAATCTTTCCTTCGATTTGTTTATGCCTAGGTGGCCAGACCACCCCTTTCCATGACAGACACTCAAAAGGTCCTCCCTGTGCTTAGTAGGTACCACTAACTGATATAGAATCCTACCCTTTCGGTCTCTGTAGTGCCGATACAACAATCCTCCTCTCTTGTATCGTCACCTTGCGCCTAGCAATGCCTTCTTTAGCTGTGTGATGTAGTTTAGCTAAGCTGTCATCCTTCTTTTGCTCAGCTGCCAGTGACTCTCTGTCCACACGTAAGAGCTGATCAAAGTTCTTTGAGGCCGGTGATAGTAACGACCCTGTCTCGCTTGCGTGTGCGTCAGTTGGCTCTTCCTGCAGGCGTGAACTTTGGCACCCTAGTGATACGCTCTCATTGAGCTGGTCAGCTGGCAGGCTTTCCCCAACCATTTTTTTTGTCCCTCGAGCCTAGCTCGGATTCGGTTACTGAAGTTACCTCTTTTACTACTTCCGCTGGAGCAGCTTTTGCATTTTCAGCCGAAAGCGACACGATTTTACGAGCTTGGCCTCGCGTCAACGCCTGTACTACGCCCTCTCCCAGTTTAAGCCCTTTGTCTCGCAGTAACTGATCCGACCGATTCGAAAAAAAAATGTAAGGGTACTGCAGCAACAAAAATTTGGAAACTGCAGCCTCGGTCACGAGCTCCCCGAACGGTCGACTAATTTTGATTTGGCCATGGGCAGACACACGCTGTGTTCTACAACCTGTTTGAGCCATGCTACTTCTCCAGTGAAGTCATCTACCGTCACCTAAGACGGATGGACAATGTCCATAGTGGCGGCACTGTCTCGCAGCATCCTGCATCGTTTGCCATTAATTTGCAGGTCGTGAAGATATGGGCTTAAAAGTTCCATATTCTCGTCTTTTTCCTCCACGTGGGAGACCACTACGCTAGGCTTCCCGCAGTTTAGAGCGATATGTCCGAGTTTGGGGCACTTATAGCAGCGGATATTGGTCTAAAAGATTCGAATTTATTTGTCCTCGCTTCTTTCTGAGGGCCTTTCCTCCACGTCCACAGGCTCCGGTCGTCTAGTCTGCAACCCTTTTTGAACGGAAATGGTTTCCGCGGTCCATTTCGACCGTCCCAATTTCCCTCCTCGGCGTTCAGCTTTCTACGCGTTGCGTACTCTTCGGCTAATTCAGCCGCCCTTTCCACAGTGTTTACATTTCCTCTGTCTTGCACCCACTAATTTACAGATTGTGGGATGCTTCTGTAAAACTGCTCTAGACACATGTAATCAATAATCATGTCTCTGCTCTCGTACGCTTCCGCGCTTTTCAGCCACTCGACTAGGTTGGCCTTTAAGCCGTATGCAAACTCCGATACCCCTCGCTATCCTTCTTGCCTGTGCTTCTAAACTTTTGCCGAAAAGCTTCTGCTGAAAGGCGGCACTTTTTCAAAAGACTAGCCTTAACCTTTGCATAATATCATATGCATCCTGCGCAGAGTCTGGCGATTACTTCCTCAGCGTCACACGGCAACATAGACAACAACCGCTGTGGCCATGTACTCGGACCGAAGTTCATCTTCTCGCAAGTCCTTTCAAAAGTTTTTAGGAACAAGCCTATGTCGTTCCCGAGCTCAAATCACTTTAACAGCTTGTCCATGCGGTATGATTCTGCCTGACTTGATGGTCCCAGAGCCCCTTCACTTCCTTGAGACAGCTCCAAACGTTTGCTTTCAAGTTCAAGTTGCATTTTTCTTAACTCGCGATCTTTCTCGCGTTCCTCTCTCTCTGTCCCGTTTCTCTCTCTTCTTAAGAAGTTCCAACCCCATTTCAATGTCTTCATCACTGGCCTGTTCGGAAATTAGCTGTAATTCAGATTTTGGCATTTTCTTGCGTACCTCTAGGCCCAGTTCCTCACCAACAATCAACAATTCTTCTCTCAGCAGTGTCCTTAACTTCATGATTGCTGCTTTACTGTCTTGGTCCTGCTCGCTAAACGTACCTAGGAAAACACAACCTAGCTAACAATCAACAATCCAGCTTCCCTACTGTTCTAAACAGAACAACGACGAAATGAAGCCTAGAGTCAAAGCAAGAACCAAGCACTCACCGCAGGCACAGCACCACGTCGCAAAGTCCGTCTCACCGCTGTCAGCCAGTTGTAAGGATTGGGAGGTTGATCCCACCGTTCTTAACCAGTTGTCAAGATTGGAGTCGGGCATGAAATAGATGGTAGCTGGCCCATGCCGTCGTCCAACTTATCCACGCTGAGGACGTTGTTGAAAGGAGGGACTTGTTCTCATCAAGAACGAGAAATATGGGTTATTTACAGTATTTACATGAAAACGTTACAGTTCATCAGTCTAACATAACTGAAAGAGGAATGCACACTGAGGAGCCGCCAACGGCTCCTTAAATACACTCCGTCCTCCCTAGATCTCTAGCTGAGGGAAAACGGCAGTTCACGACCAACCAATTCGGAGTGTCCAAAGTCATTGTAGCCGATCCGCCGTTGAGGGGAAACACATACCTCGATCACCTCAGCCAACTTCAACGCCTGCAGAATCAGGCGATTCGCCTCATGATTTTCAGCCATTTCCTATCGAATGCAACGCCACTTTATTGCAGTTTAAACATTCATCCTCTTCATCAGCTCTTTCAGTTAAAGTTAACAATGGTGATCTATAAGTTATTTCGTAATATTGCACACATAGATGGCTTTGTTATTGAAACTTTTGTAAATACTAACACTACTAGGTTCTCTGAATTCGATAATCGTCTTTTGCCTAAAGTGCGTACAAACTATGGTAAGTTCACTACCACATTTGCGGGAATAAAACTATGTAATTCTATTCCACATACGATTAAATCATCCCCCACAGAGCATATATTCAAGAATCAAGTTAAGAAATACTTTATGCAGCAACTCTCTTCACTGCCTTTTGTGATTGTAATCATAATTGACTTAGCTATTATACTACATGTTATATTGCTCCTATTTTTATTGTATTATACATTTGCATTGCTTGTTCACTACAGAAGTCTTCATCGCAATTTTTTGTCTTACTAAACAGTTTTATATTCTTGTTTTTTTCGCGCTGTTTCTTAATTTATCAAATTGTCTGTAAAGCCACCGTAACCAATGCTTGATCTGTATCGTTTTGTTTCTCATTTTGTTCATGTATGGGAGTCCCCCTGACAGTTTCTAACTTTGGGACTCCCTGTGTAGTGCTAATTTTGCATACAATTCTTTGTAAAACTGACATCGTTGATGAATAAACTTGAACTTCTTTAACTTGAACTTATGCACAAGTTGCACTGACCACAACAAGGTGAGAGGGTTCTCGCAGACACGGTGCTTGACCCGAGCAGGCGCCTCTTCATGCGAGTGTTGACTCCGCAGACAATGGTCGCCGCTCTGTCCATGACTTCTAAGCCCCGCGAGACGGCCGCAAGACATCTTATCCCAGGATTTCCACCGCTTCGAACACGCCGTGGCAGCGACGGTGAATCCACTAACAATACTTGGTCCGCCGACCGCGTTTAGTCATAGCGGCGCCGAGGGGGTGTTGATGCGGCACATCGTCGCCCCTACAAAACGATATGGTGGCTAGCCACCATAAAAACGAGTCGAAGCAGCAGGTGGGGAAGGATTCCACGGTCGCTTCTGGGAAGCTCGCCACCGCCGCAGCAGCAGCTGTCTGGGAAAATGTTGTAGGTCGGTATCCTTGCAGGCCGTTCGTAACAGCGCTCACGGGAAAACTACAAATGAAGCTGTGGAGGGTGTTATGGGCTGGACTAGTTTTGAAGGGAGGGAAGGTCACAGTAAAATTGATTATGAAGAACGACAGAGGAATATAGAAGAAAGTAAATGGGATGGGAGAGTGTTGAGGTATTTGTACAGGAAAAACATTGATCCACAGTGGAGGAGAACTAGGAAGCTTACCAGCAAGTATGCGGCCTGTAGGGTGGGCAACACAGCAACAAAGAACGTTAAGTGGAAAGTCAGAGAGGCTGAAATAATCCCATGGGTGGCGGCAATGGAAAAGAAACCTGCCATGAGTAACTACTTAAAAGGGAAAAAACGAAATCAGAAAGAAACAATTTATGATAACTGAGAGAGAAGCTCATTGCTTTTCGAAGCGAGATCGGGATGCTTTAGAACACGCACCTATAAAGCGAGATATACGAAGGAAGAAGAAGCGTGTGCTTGCTGCGGTAAAGCTAGGGAAAAGATGGAGCATGTTTTATTAGAATGTGAAGACGTCCGCCCAGCGGTCGATTAAGGCACCACTGGCCTCCTTGAAGCCCTTGGGTTCAGCGAGAGCAGTGCAAAAGTAAACATGTCCGCAATAGAGATTGGTAAGAGCCGATTGGAAGATTGGTGGAAGAAAAGTAGGGAAACGACAAATAACGGAGACGTACGAAAGCACAGTTCGCAATAGGGGGTCAGAAAATTTGGTTGTGGAAGTTCATAGTGTTTTTTTTCTTTTTTAACCTAGGTAGGACATTAGGCAGTATAATAACAAGGGCTTGGTGGCGCAACCCACCGCCCCGTTCCAGAGGGTACGCTCATAACATCCATGCATTACGCGCGGGCCATGGCGCGGGCCTTTCCTCGAAAGCGGCCTGCGATGAAGACAGTCTCGTGTTGAAGCGAGACGCGCGGTCCCCAATCTTGAAAGCGATCTGCGATGGCGGCAAAGCAGGCACATACAAGTACGGCATGTTGTACTGTTTGGCGTTGTACGTCGGTAGGCAGGTTGGTCAGTGCTTGGACGACGGCGGTCTGGTCAGGCCCCCGAGGACCACGATAACGCGGTGGTTTCGTTGAATTTGCTACCACTTCCCATAGCGACTTCTCCATTACTTGGAGGAGATGCTTGCACTGTAAAATAAAAATAAATATTGTCAGAGATGTTGGTATGACAAATGTATGTAAAATCGCCATACCGCAAGAATATATGTTTGAGCAGAGAGTTCGAAGGGTTGAATCAAGAAATTTTCTTGCAAGAGATTTGTCAGGTAACACTCTTTAATATTTCAACATATATGTCATATTTCGTAGGAGGGGTAACAGAGAATATTCAGAACACAAACATAAAATGCGCAGGATCCGTCCGCCTTGTTTACACCCCCCACCTAGTCAGCGTAGCACTTTATATTGAAAAAATTGCAGCAAATTTCTGCTACAGCACAATAAGCCTAGTTTCATATAGATTAGACACAATGCGGCCTTCGTGCGAAATATTTTATGTGAAATCCGAGAAGTTCCGTCAGGAAACACTAGCAAAATAGGCATTTATTACACGAAAAGCAAGAAATACTTCCGGCTGGAAATGATGCTTGACTTAGAACAGTGAGAAGAAGCGCGGTTCCTCGGTATGACTAGCATGCGCATGATCAGGCAGCGCGCATGGCTTGATAAAATCAAAGTCGTAGAATTAGGGTGAAATTCACAAACAGAGATTTACAGGTGTTCTGCTCCGGGCACTATCCGAAGGCTGCGAATAAAATGAGCTATGTAATTACAGGCACCCTACATTAGCAAGGGCTGTTTCAGTAACATATATACCGCGTGATATTTCTTGGGTTGGCAGCAGTTTATAACATTCATCCTAAAACATCGCAAAAGAATTGTAAATTCGGCTCACAGCGTTTCTGCTCAGTAAAAGTTGATGGGCCTACACGAGCAATTTATCAGCACCTAAATTTCCGCAGGCAAGAAATGAATAAAATAAGAAAGCATATTTCAATTATTCTTTCGGCTGTGTGCTAACACTGCGATAGCAGCATTTTCCAGCTGTGAAGACCACCATTTCATTTCAGATTGCCTGCTTATTCTTGAAATAATTGCGTTCCTCCACTACAGGAACTCGACAACGATCTAGCGGTTATATGAAAATGTATTCATTTAAATAAAGTGCACTGAAAAATATGTATTATCACATTTGAAATGTAACCACTACACATAAAAACTGTTTTAAATATCCAGTCAACCTAAATTTTTAATCCGCACATCATGCCCCAAGCTCATAGCAGGCAAACGCAATATAACGTTGCAATCGCCACCGCACATTCTTCTTTAGGCCGTCCAAAATCGATGCAGTGCTGAGCATGAATGGAAAAAGAAATTCAACGTTAAGGACGCAGCGAAACCATGAGAAATATTAGAACTTCAACAGTAATATACAGACAAATCGCGGAATTAAAAAGCGAAAAGAAAAAGCGTTGAGCAGCAGGACATAATTTTAAGGGCAACAGTATCCTGAAATTTGGCCCTTTGAAACAACGTCGCTTGTAAAACACACAACTTAATGCGTCGTTTCCTAATTCACTCCGTCTGGCTCTTTATAAAACTTATAACATGCGCAAAACAAGTGCACTCACCATTGTAAGATCCATGCTTCTGTATATAGTTCAGTCCACATCGAAGACGGTGGCCACCGGCGCCGACTTTTTCCTACTTGTTGTTTCCCCTATATTAATTCTAACACTCACAAAAATGTGTGCCACTTTTCTGCGTATTTCAAGACGTAGGCTCAGTAGAAACGACGACCGCAAGCGAGCATTTTTCACGATAGGAGTGCGCTGACAAGAACTGACAATACTGCAGAGACGCAACCCACGCCCGGCGTTCTTCGGACGTGCCTCGCATGGGCTCTGCCATTTCTTCTCCTGGCTTTGGCATCTCGCCCGGGATATCCTCCAGTTTCTGCTACCGAGCACGCGAAGGTATAAGGACCTTCCTAACACCTCATTTGCGTGGACCCGCCGACTACCGCTTCACCAGGGCCTCATCTTTGACCAGCCACGGGGCCGCCGAGCTAAGCCCAACGCTCAGCGCAACGCCACCTCGCCCGCAGCGCACAGCTGCACTACCGTAGCTGCACCTAGCGTCGCACCGGCGTCCGCTGCGCCGGCACTTGCTCCCGTTGCCTCGAAGCCGTCGATATGAAATGTATAGTCGACGGCACACTCACCTCCCAACAAGAATTTGATGACGACCCCCGCTGGTCCTGAATGCTCCAAGCCCACCGTGCGGCCTATCCAAAGGAAGCCGTTTCAGCCACGAGCGCCCACCTCAAGCCCGCCATGGCACCCCCGCCATTGCTGAAAACTCACCGCCTACGCCGCCGCGTCCCGCTGCCTCGACTCCCAGCGGAAGGCTACAAGATCGTCTTCCCCCCAGGAGGTGGCCTCGACCTCCGCACAGCCACCAATGGGGCCCTCCTTGCCTCACTCTGTTCCAGCGCGAGCGTTGAGTACGCCGCCGCCCGTGCCGAGGACCGCGTACGCATAAACCCATACAACTCTTTCACCGTCAGCACGCCCTCGGAGTAACGCACCCGATAGTATGTGCATACCTCTGAGTTGCATCTCGCCACCCAGCTCTACCCACTGCGCGCTTATGTGTCCGCACCCGACAACGCTCTCCGTGGCATAATCTACAACGCCGTGGACAATCAAAACCAAGAGGAGATAATCGAGGACCTGCAGGCTATGAATCCCAGCAGCACTTACGCCATCGCCGACGCAAGGCAGATGGGTCACACCCGGTCCATACTGATCACCTTCGTCGGCACGAAAGAACTCCCTCGCACTGTGGTGTTCAACTGCGGCCTGTTCATCTGCCACCCCTTCCACGCCAAGGCTGAAGTTTGTGTTAATTATTGGAGCCATGGTCACCGCTCCGACGTATGTACCAAGCCCAGGTCCGGACGCTGCCCACGCTGCGGAGCTGTGCACGCGGCTCGAGACCCCCTGACTGCACTCCTAAATGCATCTTGTGCAGCGGCACACATATCACGGGGTCCCGCCCGTGTAAGCCCCGCTTCGAGCGGGGAGGTCCCTCCCCACTCACATCCAGTCCCAAGTCAACGCCATCCGCCAAGGACTCCCGCTCATTCCACTCCCGTCAACGATCCAGCTCCCGATCAAGCCCGGACCGCAAGCCCCCGCCGCCGCTCCGTCTCATTTCCACCGCTACCGGGGCAAGACACCCCATCGACTGCTTCCCAGGTGAGCTGGCGATCGCAGCCTCTCACACCTGATCCCGAAAAAGAAAAGCTCAACTCACAACCCAGAGCAACGAGATTGCCCTACTAGCAGAACAGCTGCAGGAGCTGCTCGCCTGCCCCCACCTCCCCACCTCTTCCCCTCACCAAACCCCTCAACCCATCGCTCTCTCGCCCCCACCACCACCACCTCCCGCCCCTATGTCCTCCTCCTCTTCGGGTCGGCCGCGTCTTCTCGTGCCGCCTCCCCCTCCCGCAGCCCTCCACATAAGAGGCGCTCCTCTACCGAGCCTGCCCCCACCTAGGAGATGGAGGCTGTCATCCGCCACACGGCCTCGTTCCTCGATGCACATGAACGACGCCTCATGGCCGCCATAACAGCTCTGCGTACGGACAGGTAGAGCTGGATAGCTCAAATTAACAACCGCGTGGCCAAAATTGAGGCCCGCCAGAGTTCCCTCGATGCCGATCTTGCCCAGATGACCATTAATGTCTCATCCCTCCTTCCCTCATCCTCATCTCTTAAGCACCCTGCACCAGCAGGGTCACCCCGGCCTCAAGATGGCCAGACACCCCCCGCGCCTTAATTTCTGGCGGTGGAACTGCCACGGCTTCCGCGCAAAGCGGAACACGCTGCAGCTCCACCTCCAGAACATCCCGCCCTCCGACCTCCCCGCTATCATCGTCCTTCAAGAAACCTTCTTCCCAGTAAAACTACGTCACTACACAGCTTTTCATCCCGCTTTCCCTTCACGTCCGAACGTTGCCACGCTAGTTCATCGCGCGTACATGGTAATCGAGCATCCGCTCGACGTTCGGGAGTGCACTCACCTCTTCTTGGAACTCTTTCCCCGGCGGCGGCAGGATGCCAGCCTTTTTGTCCTTAATGTATACAGCCCTCCCCGCACACCTGCAGCTCCCCTCCTCCTCCTCCTCCGCAACGCCATCTCATGCGCGAGCCGGAATGCGCTCCTAATTCTTGGGGATTTGGCCACTCATCACGTAAATTGGGGCTACCCCAAGAACCTCAGGAAGGGCCTGGCGCTATGGACCTTCGTCCGTCCTTAACGATTTCTCGGACCCCACCCGCATTGGCTCCAGCGCACAACGGAACACTAATCCCCGGACCTTTCCATCTGCAAAAATATCTCGGACGCGGTGTGTACGAACACTTGGGTCTCTCTCGGTAGCGACGACTATATCCTGTCCGTCTCTTTCTCCTTTCCCACACAATCTTCCTCCCGCAAGCGCCTGGTGCAGGTGGTGGACTGGGATCGCTTCCGCCAGTAGCGGCAGCAAGCCTCCACCTCCATCTCAGACCTTCCTCAATGGACCACCAACTTGATTCAGGATGTTTCCTCTGCCACCCCCACCCCTCCTCACTCCTACACGGCTCATAGTGTCCTCCTGCACCTCTGGGACGCGTATCACTCTCTGCACCGCTGCTGGCTTTCCCAGAAACACAACCGCTCGCTGCGTCTCCACCTTGCTCGCCTGGCAATGGACATGGAGGAGCAGTGCTTCTCTCTCACCAGACAGCAGTGGGGCCAGACCTGCGAGCGCGTGGCTGGTAACCTCGGGCTGAGGGATACGTGGGCTCTCCTACGTGTCCTCCTTGACGCGTCGCATTCCAAGGCAACGCACCGCAGGGACGTGACGTGCCTCCTTCACTCATCTCCACTCTCCGATTCCGACCTCTCCCCCCTTCTCTTCAACATCACTCTTTTCCATATGGCACGCGCTCTCGCTACCATTCCTAACCTGCCCCATGCTTTCTACGCCGATGATATCACCCTCTGGGTGACCACCGGAAGTATTGGAGAGATGGAGGCCGTCTGGGACTGTAAAAAAAAAAACCCGCACGGCGCTAACTCCGGAACTCTTCCGCCATGGTGGGCCTGTGCCTTGTGCAGACCCAACCTCGGCGGCCAACTGTGGGCCGTCCAGCAGGCCCGCGAGGCGGCGGCGAAGCAACACCTCGACGTCCCCACGTGGGAGACCTACGGCCCCGTCGGCGAAAGCTCTGCAGGACTCTAAATAAAGTTGTTACCAACCAAATGGAGGCCGTCCTCCAGGCGGGCGCGGACGTGGTTGTCGGTCATGCTGGCGCAGTCGGGCTGGCCTGCTCCCCGTCAAAGTCGGAGCTTCTGGTCCTCCCAGCTCAAGGCACGGCCCCTACCTCGTCCCCCACCTTCAGCGCCATTATTGACGCGCACTCCGTCCCTTCTGTCTCCTGCCTCCGCATTCTGAGTCTCCTTCTCCATTCCAATGTCAAACACACTGCCGTCCTTTCCCACCTAACTAACACCATCCGCCAGACCGTCCGACTTATTCGGCGTGTCGCTAACCGGCATCACGGCATGCGCGAGCACGGCCTCCGTCGTCTTGTCCAGGACTTTGTTCTCAGCCGCTTTGTCTACATCCCCCCCTATCTCTTTCTCTCTCGCCCCGAGGAAGACAAGGTAAACTGTCTCATCCGCCAAGCCTACAAGTCGGCCCTTGCGCTCCCCACCTACACCCCCACTAATCGTCTGCTGGCGATGGGCGTCCACAATACTCTTTCAGAGTTTGTGGAGGCCCATCGCACGGCACAACTAGACCGCCTTTCTCGCACCTCTTCTGGTAGAGCCCTTCTCTCTCCCCTCCGCTTGTCCCCTGTGTCTCCTGCCTGTGTAACCCACCCCATACACTCCTGTGTATCTTCCATGCTCACTGTCAACCCTCTTCCCAAGAACATGCACCCTGAGCATCACGCCGCCCGCGCCTCCACCCTCTGGCGCCAGCACGGCACAATGCGGAGCCATACAATTACCACCCCGCCTACGCCCTTGCCACCACTTCCCATACACTTTCTCCTCTGACCGTTGCCACTATACTTGCCTCCACCTCCACTGCCGCAGAGGAAGCAGCTATTGCGCTCGCCATTGTCACCACCCCGGCCGGTTTCATATTCAGCGACTCCAAAGCTGCAGTCCACAACTTTGCGAAGGGTCGCATCTCTTCCTCTGCGCTCAGCATCCTTGAGCACTTCCCTCCCCCTTCTCGTCGTATCCAACTCCTCTGGGTTCCGGCTCACGCGGGGCACCCTGGCAACGAGGGGGCAAATTCCATCGCTCGCGAGATGACAGACCGAGCTGGCCCCCTCCACTCCGGAATGGACACGCGTGACTCCCTCCTCATCTTCCATGACATCACCCTCCATTACCGCAATTCTCGTCTATCCCTCCCTCCCCCTCATAAATCGCTGTCTAAGCTCCAACAGAGCACGTGGCGCCATTTACAGGCCCACACTTTCCTCTAGCTCTCCTGCCCGAGTTGCCCTTATTCACCCCGGTGCCTTCTCACCCGAATACACGCTCGCAGACACCCACGAGCAGACTATGCTCATATTCTCTATTCACACTCTCTCCCTGCCTCTTAGCATGTATCTAGTCCGCAGCTGTGGGAGGCTGCTTTGGCCAGCTCGGAGCCGGATGTCCAGCTACGGTTAACCATCTGGTTAACCGTAGCTAGAAATTTTCTTTTCATTTTTTGGCCTTCACTAAATAAAGTTTGTACCACCACCACAATGCTGCAAGCACGCAGGTGGTGTTGCGCCTAGTCGGTGTGCTAGCTATGCGTAGAAGGAAAGGGTAAAAGGAAAGGATGAATGAAGAAAACGGCGTAAACGCCTCACTTTCTCCCGCTGGACCTAGCCCGACCGCGTTCTTTGGGCGGCAGTGACAGGGGAGAAAAGGAGGACAGTAGCGGCGTCGCCGCGTTACCCCGTGCCTGCGAGAACAGCCAATTCGTCACAGCAGCTTGTAGCTGTCTGAGCGCTTGATTGATAGCATTGACCAGGCTCACGTGGGTGCGTGGGGGAGAGGCGGGTGGGTTCGGAAGGACGGAAAGTTCGGCCGACAAAAAAAATCGGGAATGCGCCGTGCCAAAGACAGGCAAAGACGAGAGGGTGTTGACACGGACAAGCACAAACTTTCAACTAATTTTTATTTCTGTCAAGGGCATCCATACAAGGAGCTTACTACACATGCACGAACAAACAAATCTATTGGAATAGGAGCATGATGATTATGTCACCGCAACATGCCATGCATGCTAAACAAAGTTTCACTTATACATATGCGCTCCATCTCAATGCAATACAAAACGGTTCCATCAGCTCTGTGGCACTGTAATTCTCGATTCTCCTCAGACTCCTGATCCTCCAAAGCCGCGGAGCGTACATGCAAAATATACAATGCGCAGGCAAATGCGCAATACCGTTGTTTCTTATGGAAAGCTCATGCTCCCATGCACGATCAATAAAACAGCGGCTAGTTTGCCCGTCATGAGACTTCCCCTGCTTGCTACGTTGTGCATTGGCTTTTCTCTTTAGGGGGCGCATTTCGGTGAATGCGAAGTGCAAAAACGGCCATGTACCGTGCATGGAGTTGACATGAAAGAACTACAGGTGCTTAGTACAAATCCTACGTCCCCCTCACTACCCCCCCCCCCCCCTACGACGCGCCTCATAACACATCGTGGTTTAGGTACGTAAAACTCCATATTTCAAGTTTGTATTGATATTTTTAAACGTCACGTAAGCTTAACATATTTGCTTACTTCAAGCCCTGTGTTGTTCCAAGAAAGCTAGCTTAGTAATCCATGTTGGCAAATCCGCACGAATGTCGGTCCAATATTTCCCGCCTTTTTGAATGGCAGTGCTAATATTGTTTGTTGCATGTCCAAACAGGACCAGCCTTGGATCTCTATCACAGTGGTACAGCCAATATTGGAACTACGCTGTTAACCTTAGGCCATCATTGGGCAAACAATCAGAATGGAACAGACAATTTTGGAAACGCTGTTAACCTTAGGCCATAATTTGGCAAGTACTCAGAATGGCACAGTCAATATTAGAACCACGTTGTTAACCTTAGGCCATCACTGGGTCAGGAACTGCCAATACGTATCCAATGTTGGCCCAAGCTGACCTGCCGCCTAGGGTGCTATCGCCAGCGTGAACAGCTCACAGATCGCCGTTCAGCAATCAGGAGGGTTCAACCTAGGCTGGTCTAGCGCTTCCTTCGTTCGGCTGATGAAACTATACAGTCAAGACGGGAAGATATTATGAAGGTCTCTTATTATATGCTGTCCTTTTTTCTCTAGTTAGGGAGTGCCGCACTTTGTTCCTGAATTTCACGGCACAGCGCGCACCGTCAGCACCGCGCTCATCGATTTTACTTTGCGCAGGCAATGCAGGGCCCGTATATCGTAATGTTCGATTTCAAGTTCCATTACTTCTATCAATCGACGCGCCGTGGGGCAGATCGCAGGGATTGCGGCAGCGCGGCGGCGAGCGAGTCATGTCCGAGCCAATGACGAAGGGCGAAAAAAGAAGGAAAATTTATATAGTCGGCTAGTAAAGGTGTCCCTAAGAACCAGTTCATGGTTTTGTGGCGCTCGCTACTGTTAGGGTTGGCGTCTGGCACCACGTGCAGAAAGGAATTTCAACCGACCATCTCTCACCTTGCCTCGTCCAAATGAGGCGTGACTTCGCCTGCTATGGTTGGCGTCCCGCACCTCGTGAAGAAAGAACTTTCTCTCACCCGACCTTCTTCCACCAGGCCTCGTCGAAATGAAGCGTGACTTCCTAATTCGCCATGACCATTTAGAGTGTCTGCCGGAAGCTCCGCAGTGTACAGGCCTCTTTTGTGTGTGTGCGCGACTTTAGAGGTACCCGTTCCTCGAACGGCCAAAAGGAGAACTTCCACAAACCAGCAACGCGCAAGGGAGACGGACAAGCGTCTACAATTCCAAGAGGCGGGACGGCCTCCTCCTTGCAGCTGGCTTTCGGTGCCGGTCACGTGACATCGACTGAAGCAAGATCCCTCCCACGATTGTAGAGAGCCTATTTAAGGGGCTCCGAAATGTACTTTTGATCACTTCATGCTCTTCTCATTTTCTTTCACCAACTTTTGAATAAACCGTGCAAGTTTCGCACTAGAAATCGTCTCGCCCTTGCTTGGTCGCCATGGTCTACCGGATGCCTGCAGCCCGCCGACAACGCCACACTACCCAATAAGTAACGTCGGTCGAGCTTCGATAGGCAGGCGCCGCTACAACTCGGCAGCAGTACGATACGCTACCCTGGAGTACGCAACACTACGTAAGAAGTGCTGGCAGTGCGATTCTGTTGCGTGCATCATGCGAGCTCCTGGTAGCAGACGACATAGCGCTGCGCTCTGCCAACTCATTTACGCTTGCGATACCGCCTGTCGGCTGAGAATGCAAAAGAATGACATTAATAAATTAATTCTGCATTGCATAAACACCCGGCCCCACACGTTTATACTTCAGAACTTGGCGCATATTTAATTTATATTTTACATTTATTTGGCAAGCAAAAACATTCTGCAATTCCTCAATTAGCTAGTCATATAATGACGTACACTTCAGAGCTGGCACCCTCTCATTTATTAGCCGCGTCCTCCCCTTCTTCCACAACCGGCTTGGGAGTGGCACATTTAGTGACCTAAGCAATGTTCAGTGTCTGTTATCTTGTTTGATCTTATTTCATACTTGTTTTTTGTTCCAAATGCCTACTCCTGCTTAAGGCCTGGTAACAATTAAGGCTGGTAGTACTTGTAAAATAAATAAATAAATACACTGAATTTGAAAAGGTCAGGCCAGGAACATGTACAGATTTCCACGTCTCAGACAATCGGGAAGCGGTTACACTCCCACAGGATTTTCCAACGTAGAACCTTTGCTGCTCTTTGTGATGTTTTGCGTAGGTTCTCCTCGCAAGTCGCCAGCAGTTCACTTATCATGTTGAACACTGCCGAGATACCGGTATTCCATGGCCCACTGTGTTGGTTCACCTCCAGGCAGGTGTGTGTTGGCATTAGGCTGTGGGCCCGAGAGCACCAACACGGCAGGTTCTCTAGCATTAAAGCTAAGGTCGAGGTAGTGTAGGCAGGTTGCAGACAGTGTGACCAGCTGTTGAAGTTAATTTGGGCTCTCTGCTAGGGAGGACTATGTCGTCAGCATAAACTAAACCAGGCAGCTTCAAAGTAACGGGGGTTCCGTCGTACATGTGGCTGAAGGGAAAGCCGCCTCCAGCTGCTAAAAGTGCTCGCTCCAGTCCAGAAACGTACAACATATATAGCCGCGGTGACACTGGGCAGCCATGCTTGAGTCCCCACATCATGACTACTGGTTGGGACTGGACTCCACCAAAGCGTGCAATGACCATGTTGTTTTTGTACAGCTGGCATGACAGACCCATCCATACTTTATGCATGCAGATGTCTGCCATCCGGTGGATCATAGGGGACACTGTCGTACGCCTTTGATACGTCCAGAAAGCACCCATAGAGGCTTCACGACTCCTTGCAGGCTACTTCTACAGTTTCATTCAGCGAAAAACGATTGACCTCTTAGGCATCTGCCAGCTCAAAACCCATTTTGTAGTTTTGTGAGCCCATTGTTGTTCTCTGCCCATGCACTCATCCATGTCTTGAGGATTTGTGCAAGGATATGGTACAGCATGCTTGTCAATGTCAACGGTCTGTAATCACATATAAGAGCAGCATCTCCACCTTTGTTTGTTATGAGGCACACTCTTCCAGTCAGCCAGTCTGTAGGAATTGGGTCGCCCGCCACGATGCCAGAAAAAAAATATTAGCAAGGTGATCCCTTGCTGCCTCTCCCAGTCGCTTAACAAAACCAGCAGGTATGTCATCCAGTCATATCTGCTGTCTGCACTGCAATGTGTGCGAATGCACTGTCTAGCCCGGCCATACCCGTGACACCCCCCATTTCACAAGCTCATTACTGAAGTAATAATCTCCCAACTCGTCAGTCCTCTTGGGGAAGTGCACAGGCTGTTCAGTTCAAGGTGATATAGTCTATGCATACGCTCCATGAGGCACTTCTCAAGATCTGTGAAGGGCAAATGAGTTTCCTCATGCCAGATCTGCGGAGCGACAGCCTTCCTGTCCAGGGAGGATACGTTTGCCCAAAACCGCTTGGAGCTGTTTTGCCTGGCAACATTCAGCAATTGGAGCTGTCTAGTGTCACGTTCAGCTATCTTTCACTGCCTCATTGCTTGCATGGCTCTTTTTGCAATTCAAGTACTCCTGCCATCTCTCTTCAGAGTCATCTGGAGGGAGTGTGTTTACAGCATTTCTATGTATTTGATTCGTCTCCGTACACCGCTGTGAGAGCTGATGCGAACCTCGTGCGCTCACATTATACACTGCAGTTCGTTTACATATTCGACGTAGGTAGGCGACTCCAGAATCAGGAGACTGCATTCTAACTCTTCAGCTATGCTTTCATAGGCTGTTTCAGGCAAGTGATGGAAAGCAGGCTCACAATGTTCTTTGCCTACAAGTCGCCATGCAGATTTTGAGATGGTCAGCTTGATTCGGTTGTGGTCACTGCCAACAGTGAACTTCCCCTCCTCATCAATTGTGATGCACTGGACATGGCGTGCTATTCAGGGCGATACAAGCACAGTCTATGCACGAATAATTCCTAGCACACTATGTGTACTCCCCTTCATAGTCAGCGCAGAGGTTAGCTATTTCGAGGTTGAGTTCCCATGCCGTCTGAATCACCAGTTCTCCATTGAAATTCTGGAATCCACCCAGTGCCTGCAAATGGCCATTAAAGTTACCCACAACGTCTTCCCTGTCTGTGGCCCACGCGGTGTACATTGCCCAGCACACACTGCATTATTTTGGAATTCCCTTCATGTTGGCCACTGGTCACTGCGAGGTACACTACCCCTAATATCCCAGGAATCCCTAGGATACTGCCACTTATCCACATGTGCTCTTTGCATGGGCGCTTAAGTCTCTCCCATGGTGTTCCAGCATGCCACATGATGCCTATGCCCCAACCTTTGCCACACCTTCTTCACAGTTGGAACCTGACCAGGTCCATTTTGGATGGACAGGGAGTTCCTCCAGACCACGAAGAGGAATCTCTGCTAGCACATAGAGCTCCATGCTCGCAGCGTGTAGCATCTCGTACAGTTCCTCCTACTTGCCAGCTTTTCTTGCACCATGCACGTTGAGGAAGCGTGCATTGAGTTTTGTTACCTTCTCGCCTCAACGGCGTCGGCCGTTGTGTCGCGTCCCCCTTTTCCTACTGTCTGGCGCATTGGGAAGCCTTGTTGTCCCACGGCCGCTCGATCCAAAAGCACAAGGTGCGGCCCGCTGCGTCGCGCCTGAACGGCGTCTCGGGCCTAGTTCTCCGTGCGCCCGCTGCGGCGCCACTGCTCGGGGATGGCGTTGGGTGGATGCCGCGGACGCTCCTGTGTCGAGGCTTCAGCGACTTCGTTCGTAGCTAAGTACTCTTTTTTCTTTTTATTAGCTGATGTTTTTGAAGTGTTTTTCTTTTGCATGGAGCAGGAGCGCAAATTTTAAATTCCTGGTAAGTGTGGTAAACGTACCGGCTTTGTCTAGGTCTGGCGGTTTCCCTCGTTAGGCCTAGGTGCTAGGCGGGACCTATTTGATAGGCTTATTTAACTGTCTCAGCTAGCCCTTCGAAGTGATTTGGCGGACTTGCTCGTTGAGCCTAAGGACGTAGGCCTAACGATGAAACCAAAGAAAGGGAAGGCCGCGGGGGACGCGGAGCAAGTGCAGTGCGACGAGTGCCTGCGCTCGTGCTCCCTCGACGAGACCAGTTTCCAGAGCTTAGCAGACGCGGAGGGGTCTAGCTTTACGTCAAGGCTGTGCGAAGGGGTCAGGGACGCAGTCCACAAACTGGAAGGAAATTGGACAGCCAAGTTCGAGGAGCTGAAAGCAGACCTGAGGGAGGAGCGGGAGAAGCGGGTAGCTTTGCAGGCGAAAGTCGCCGAGTTGGTCAAGGTGGAAGCGGTCCAGGCCGCGCAATTAGTAAGAACCGTGGCCGAGCTTGGAGAAGAGAGGGAAAGGAGAGCAGAACTGCATAGGCGGCTCGATGCGCTTGAGACGCGGGCAGCAGAGAATGATGGGTCGGGACACCAAGCCGGTGGCAAAAGCACAGAAAGTAGGGTAGACCCTACAGGCGAAGTGGGAGGCAGGGAGCCAGAGCAAGCGGGAGTCGGCTCGCCGCCGGTGAATCGGCATAGTTATAGTGAAGCAGCGCAACACGCCCCGAGTGAGGCAACGCTGCAGCCACGGGGGCGCCAGCGAGCGCGAGGAGAGGAGGGGAACAAGCTAACCCCAAGGAATGAGCCCATAGCCAATGATAAGCATAACCTGGAAGTTAGGAGGGAGGGAAAGAATGCCCTAGTACTTATCGGTGGTGATTCAAATATGAGGAGGTGCAAAAGAGCTATAATGGAGCGTGCAAAGGGTGATAAGCATGTAGCAGTCGAGACGTTCCCAGGCAGGACAATGGACGCAGTACTGAAACAAAGAGCGAGTTTTCTGAGAATGTTGCAGTGCGCAATTTGGTAGTGGTAGCGGCGGGGCTAAATGATGTCTTGAATGGTCAAGCTGCAAAAGTAGTGGAAAGATTAGCGGAGGGAGTTGACGATTTAAGGGCGATAGCACAGCAAGTCCAGATCGTGGTATGCACAGTGCCGGAGGTGCAAGGAAGGAACGGAGCAATTGCCTAGGACCTTGTGGCTGTTAATCGTGAGATAAGAAAGCTAAGCCAGGAGAAAGGATCTGAAGTGGCAGACATATACAGAGAAGTGCATAGAGCAGGCTTTGGCGGAGGCTTTACACGAGATGACATCCACTTTAATGGAAGGCTAGGAGCCGAGATCGGCTGGCGCCTGGCAGGTCGGGCAGTAGCTTTTTTTAGGGGGTCCACTGCACCTCAGGGCGTAGGGGTAGGTAGAAACAGTGTAGAAAGTGCAACGATAGAGGCTGACGCCAATAAAATGGCCACTAGGAGGTCCAGGAAGAAAACTACAAAGAAAGTTAACACCAGGATCAGGTACATAAACATGCAAGGCGGTAGAAGGAGAGCGAGGTGGTTAGAAATAGAACAGCAGTTAAAGGACGAAGAACTAGGTGTATACGCGCTATGCGAAACACATCTCGGGGATCTAGAAGACCCACCGTTTATTGAAGGCTACGTCTGGGAAGGGAGCAATAGAAAAACAACGGAGAGGAAGGGTGGAGGAGTAGGTATGCTCATACACCAAGGAACAAATTGGCAAAGAATAAAGTTAACTTGCAAAGAACATGTCTGGGTATCAGGTACAATTGCCGGTAAAAAGGCATGGCTAGGAGTAGGTTATTTAGGGACAGGGGACAAATGCAGGCAAGAGAACAAAGATCTAGTGAAGTGTCTCGATGACGATATAAAGCAGTTTGGAGAAGGTGCCGATATTTGTCTGCTGGGTGACATGAATGGCCACATTGAGGATCTGGATGGATACACAGATTGTAATGGGAAGTTGATGCTAGACTTCTGTGAGCGACACAACCTAGGTATAGTAAATAGAGAAACTAAGTGTGAGGGACAAATCACGTGGGAGTCCCGTAACAGACAAACGACCATTGACTACTGCTTAATGTCGCAGGGGTTGTATAGCAAGCTCGCAATAATGGAAATAGACGAAGAGGGGAAGTACAGCCTCGGAAGTGATCATAAGCGTATTAGTCTACAGTTGGGAGCCCTACTCAAAAGAGAAATGCAGGGAAGTCAAAAAGAGTACGCAAAATTAAATGACGCGGAAATTAATAGAGGAAGCAATAGAGAAACATCCCATGGAAAGGTGGGATTATAATCAGTTAGAACTACTCATTAGTACAAAAATAAAAGAAGTAAAAGGAGTAAACCACTGGAGAGGAAAGAGGAAGCCACGAAGTAAGTTGGTGGAATAAGGAAATTAGAGAGGCCATCGAACAACGACGGTGGGCATCTCGGGAACACAGAGAAGCAAAGAGGGCGCAGTTATCTGAAGAGTAAATAGGCCAAAAATTGGAATAGTATCGACAAAAGAAACAACAAGTGCAGGTCCTCGTCCAGGCTAAAATAAAGCAGTCCTCTGATCGCTGGCTGGCTGAAGTTCGCGATGCAACTAAAGGGGGGTCAAGAAAATTCTGGAACCATATAAGCTGGCTGGGTAAAGCTAACCACAGAAAATAGGAACAGATTCACGATTCCGAAGGAAATTGTTTAGAGGGAGATGACGCTCTGAACTACATTGGTTCAGTTATAGCAGTCATTTAGGAAAGGCGATAGGGTAATCGCTCCAAGTGAGGGAGCAACACAGAATAGCATAATAGAAAACAGCTTAGAACTGACCAATCTTAACTGGAAAAAGGCGGAAGCAAATGTTCCAAAATGCACGTCCGCGGGGATAGACGAAATTCCAATCAAGTTAATTAATGAACTTGGCCCAAGAAGCAAGGAAACGCTGATAAAGGCATTGGAGGCAGTCATAACAAATAAGCAAATTCCGCACAGCTGGAAACAGAGTAAAATGAATTTGATTTATAAAGGGAAAGGTGATAAGAAGAACATAAAATCCTTCTGACCAATTACGATAACATCAGTTATATATAGGCTGGCAATGCAGGCGGTGAAATTAAAAATGCAGTCATGGGTAGAAAGTAATAGAATACTCGGAGAACTTCAGAACGGGTTCAGAAGTGGTAGGCGCTTAGATGATAGCCTGTTCGTGCTTACCCAGTGCATAGAAACAGCTAAGGCAGAAAATAGACCTCTGTATTTAGCCTTCCTGGACATAAGTGGTGCATACGACAACGTGAACAGGGAACTCCTGTGGAACACATTAAAAGCTGAAGGTATCGGTCATGAGGTAATTGATTTTCTACAGGAACTATATCGAGAAAATAATGTTGAAATAACATGGGAAGGAATTAAGAGTACGACAACTGTAAGGTTGTCCTCTAACACCGCTGCTGTTCATGCTTTATATGATAAGCATGGAAAGAAGGTTACAACGAAGCAATCTAGGGTATAGGCAGGTTGCGCACGTAGTTCCCGCGCCTACTAGGGCGCCCCTCGCGGCGGCGAGCGCGGAACCGGCAGGATACGACCGGCTCGCTTGCGTTCGGAAAGCCTCTATGTGCAATGTTTCTCGCGTAGCTGTTGCCTTTTCTGAGCAATGCCGAAGTGCAATCCGAGCTGTTGAGTAGTCGGCTGCAACAGCACGTACACCAACTCACGAGGAACAGTTTTACAGATTTCCAAGCCGACCATATGAACCAGAACGGCGTCAACACTGGATAGCGCTCGTCCGACGGCATAAGCTGTTTTATGTTCAGGCGTTATGCGAAGTGCGCTATAACGCTGAATTCTTTGCTTTTACAGCAATGATGGCAGCAACGGGACACCTGCAGTCAGTGGCGTAGCCAGGTCGTCTGGCACCCGGGGCCCATAAGTCTTCTGTCCCCCCCCCTCCCCCGGGTTTATTCGAGGAAGGCGAGGATAATTTCCGCGTGTCTCCAGACGTATATGACACCCCCCCCCCCCCCGCTGGCCCCTTGCACCCGGAACCCACGCCCCCTCCCCCCCCCCCCCTCCTTTGCTACGTCACTGCCTGCAGTGCGTACCAGGATATGCAGCAAACAAAGTAGTTTGTTCCCACACTATACCGCAGTAAAGCTGTGGAACTCTTTCCCAATCCTCGCCCATTCAAACAGCGCTAGGGCTTGCTGAGAGACTTAAGGAGGGGTTGCAGCCGGCTGAGCTGGCATACACCCTTCTGCGCCCAGCATATCAACGAAGGGGCAGATGAGATCACCAAAATTTTTGACAACGTGGTTTATTGGAACTTCCTTTGTACGGACTGAAAAATCGCAACATAAAAGTATCGCACTTCCAGTAACTTGGGCGAAAATATTTTCCCAGCATAGTCTAACAACTGGTAAGTTCATCCCCTTTTTTTGTGTTTGGGGAGAGCAACGTTAGAATACCTCTGGTAGGTCTTACGAGTCGTTCGTACGCCCCACGTTCTTGGATGAGATGTTTTGGATTCGTATTTGCCGTCCTGTATGTACAGGGAAACTACCGCGGCATCCTTGCACTTCCCTGCGATGCCAGCACGGCAATCGCAGCTCCCCGCTAGGATTTGTCTGCTGTCGCCGATCTTCAAGAATCAATGTCGCCTATAATTTCATGCGTCCACACCATAGATAACGAAGTAACTTAAGCTGAGCTTCACGCATCTCGCTGGTGCATTATTTTTCGTTTGCGGAATAAACCTAGCAGTCACTTCCGATCAGTGCGAGTTCAGAACTTCGCTCACGCCGTAGACGTGCCGCACTTCAAATAGACGACTTCCTTTCTCTAAATTCTTTTCCCTAAAAAAGCTATGAGGATCTTGTAATTCCCGAAACTCGGTTAAAATTATTATCGGCACGCTGTTTCGCGCCATCGCTACCGTTTGACAGGACGCCAAACACGCAGCGCGGGCTGCTGACGCCGTGAGTAATCCTACCACATTCGCGCAACTATTCGTCAGATGGCGCTAGGGGTCGGAAAGACAGGGCGCCGCCTAGCACTTGCAACGTGCCCTATCTGTCGTACAGATTAGGCGAAAAGGTTGTTGAGCAACGACTACTGGGTTTAATGTATGTGGACGATATTGTACTGTTAGCAGATAGCCAGGAAGATTTGCAAACTCTGGTTAATTACTGTGGGGACGAAGGAGACATTTTAGGTTTCAGTTTTAGTGGAGCTAAGTCCGGTGGGATGTTTTTCAACGATACAACTGATCAGGAGCTTACAATACAAGGCCATGAAATACCCCGAGTGGCCGAATACAAATATCTCGCGGTATGAATAAACAAAGGGCAGATGTACACGGAAAAGCACGAACAGTCTCTCATAGCAAAAGGGCGAAGAGATGCCGGGATAATGAAACATAAGGCATTGTGGGGGTACAACAGGTATGAGGTACTGAGAGGTATTTGGAAGGGAGTAATGGTGCTGGGGCTTACTTTCGGGAATGCGGTCCTGTGTTTAAGGGCAGAGGTTCAGTCGAGACTAGTAGTAAATCAGAGAGCTGTGGGAAGGTTAGCACTAGGTGCCCACGGGAAAACCAAAAACGAAGCAGTACAGGGAGATATGGGCTGGGCATCGTTCGAAGCACGGGACGCTCAGAGTAAAATCCTATACGAAAAACGTCTGAGGAAATTCGACGATAACAGGTGGGCAGCTAAGGTGTTTAAATACCTATACAGAAAGAGCGTTGACTTACAATGGTGGAAAAGAACTAGGAAGCTAACCAGTAAGTATGCCAGACACGAGGACGAAGAAAGACAGAGCATTAAACGACAGGTTAAAAACGCGGAAGGTAAAAATTGGATAAATTCAATGCAAAAGAAGCATAGTGTGGAACTATATCGATACTGGAAACAGCAGATCAGGAAAGAAGCGTTTTATGATAACTCAAGAGGCAGTGCCCTACTCTTTGAAGCTGGATCAGGATGTCTTAGAACGCAGAGCTATAAAAAGAAATTTAACGAAGAAGAAGACACATGTACTGTGAGTGGTAAATATGTAGAAACAATGGAACACCTCATACTAAAATGTGATGGTATCAAGCCCGATGTCGATGCGGCCACATCACCCTTCCTGAGGCCCTAGGGTTCAGAGATAATAATAGTCAGGTAAATAAATATGCGGTGGAAATTAGCAAAAGGCGATTGGAGGATTGGTGACTCAAAAGCAGAGAGGTGACATAAGGTTAAAAGGGTAGGAAGACGTATTTAAAGAAAATCGAGAAATTCAATAACACACAAAATAGATAAAAATAAAAATAAAAGGCAAAATAAAAATCTGAGCATGGTGGCAACTGTCATCGCCCCGTTTCAAAGGCGATGCTCCTACCTTCCATCCATCCATCCCGGCTGCTGATAGAGAGCGCCTTCACAGCTACGTCGGCACGCGCGATCTCCACTCCAGTCAAGGCGTAAATAAGGCGTTTTATATTTGGACATTGCAGATAAAATTTTTTAAGTCGTCATTGGAAGTGCTGATTACGCCACAAGTGCCAACAGATTGTCACAGGGGTGGAAATCTGTTCTAGAATACGCCTGAACGCTATCCGTGACGGCTGCCCATACGATGCACGACCGGGTGATGCACTTCCGTCGAGAGGTTCTGCTTGAAGCAATATATCAGTACTTTTATTAACTTCTTGTGAACACGTACGCAAAGTAAAAACTTTACATAGGGAGAACTTTTACTGAGTTTCCCAAGTAATGCAAAGTTACTTTGCAAACTAATATTTTGTCCACCTGACGGTCATACACAACTTTTTGAGCAATGGCCATCTCATCGATGAGTGAGCAGTTAACTTCCTGCTCCACAGAAAGCCCTTCGCGCTCCACACCCAGCCTCTCCTTTATCAATGTTGTCACACCAACTTCGCCAGTCGAGTGTCCTACATACTTTTGAAGTGTAGCATGACATGGCAGCTTCAAAAGGGCTCTGCTTTGAACATGCTCATACTCTTTATTTGAGCACGATTTCCATAAAACACATTCCCGCAGGATTCTTTCATTGTAGGCAGGTTTTTTTTTTTCCCTGAAGTGGCCACTTTGTTGCTGATAAAAACAGCAGCTTTGTCTCCTTTTACCGCTCTTTGTAATACCTGAACAAAGGACTGAATTTCGTTGTTTTCATAAACTAAGAGGCGGTTTTTCATCTCGTCCCGTTCGGACTGCAATTTTTTCAATTATTCTCCTTGACGGGCACCTTTTTTTTTTTTTTTTTTCAATCTCTTGACTGCTATCTTTGACTGTTCCAGGACGTCCACAGTATCTAATGTAGTTTATCAGGCCTGGTCAACAGAAAAACTACGTTCAGAGCATTATTCTAAGGCAGTCTCTGGAACTAGAGCTTCCATCTCATCGCTGAGAAACTGCGAGGTACTTTCGATGTTGGGGCTTTCTCCTGAGTTGCCGCAATTATCGCTTGCCTCAACTACTGTGTGATCAGTAAAGTTTCTTCGATGGCGTTTTTGGGGCTGCACATTCTCTTTTTGCAGGTACTGTGGATATTTGCAAAACACGGTCGGTACCGCATTCGGAAGCAGGAGCCTAAGTTTCGTGTTCTTTTTATAGTCACTTTCTGTAAAGTGCAGGGAACATACCAGAGACCTGTCGCTCGGTTCCCACTTGCTTCCTTTTCCCTTTTCGTATTACAGGGCCAGAGGAATGAAGTCTTAAAAAAGCATCTAACCTGTGGCCCAGGTGGGTGCCCAATTCCTCAGCAGTGCTCACCTGATAAAACATATTGTCTGTGTTATCGTGTATTTCACATGTATTACTTCCTAAGTAACACACAGGTTATTTTTCAATATTTTTTTTCGATTTAACAGGAATAAAATTTGTTACACAGTGTGACACCGTGTCTTTAAAACGTAACCAGACATTTATACCAGTCAAAGGACCCGAGACCAATGCCGAAAACTCTTGGAATTCATGAGTTAAATAGGTTTGTATGTGGGCGTCGTCTGGCTTTGTCGAAATTGATTATAGTTGGGGCTGCGGTTTATACTGATATTTCCTAGTCCAGAGGCAAGATGCACATCGGAATGTTGTGATCAGATATTCCTTCTATTACTTCCACCTTCACTTGTTCTAAGAGAAAGTTACTACTTAGTAAGATCAGGTCGAGTATACTCAGAGACTGACTTTGCACCCTTGTGGGGCATTCCACAATTTGGCAAAGGTTAAAATTTAACATCATATCGAGGAGGGCTTCTGAAGTCTTTGTTGTGTACTGCATGGTAGACAAATTAAGGTCGGGAAGGTTAAAATCACCCATGAGGATAACACGACAATTTCGAGCACGTTGCTGCAAATATTCTTTTATGGCAATTAGCCATTCATGTCCGCATATGGGGCTTTCATAGATGCAGCCAACAACTATACTTGTACCTTGTTAGGAATGACCTGCCGAGGTGGCAACATGCAACTTTTCGCAGCCAGCTGCAGCTTCGAGCGTGGCGAGCTTCCCCGAAGATACCATGGAAGCCTTCAACACCTGCCGTGGTGACTAATTTCGTAGGGGCCACGAGGTGCCGCGTCAACAACCCCTCGGCGCATGACTAAACGCGATCAGCTATTGTTAGTGAAATCACCAACGCCTTCACGGTTTGACTGAAGCAGGGGGGATATCCTGGAAGGAGATGCCTTGCGGTGCCTTTTCACGGGCCTTTGAAGACGCCAGACAATGGGCAGCGGCGGAGGACACTGTGCGAGGTCCGCTCTGGAATTTAGAGGCGCCGGCTGGGGTCGGGCGTCACCACCTGGCTACGGGGACGCAGGACAATGGACACCACCACGACCGCACCCGCCGTGGTTGCTCAGTGGCTATGGTGTTGGGCTGCTGAGCACGAGGTCGCGGGATCGAATCCCGGCCACGGCGGCCGCATTTCGATGGGGGCGAAATGCGAAAACACCCGTGTACTTAGATTTAGGTGCACGTTAAAGAACCCCAGGCGGTCGAAATTTCCGGAGTCCTCCACTACGGCGTGCCTCATAATCAGAAAGTGGTTTTGGCACGTAAAACCCCATAATTAACCACCACGACCGCGCTGCGAAGGTCAGCTCCGAGTGCTGCAAAGGTCGTCGGCCCTCGGAGGGGGCACTGAAAACTGTGTGTGTGTAAAACGTCCCGCAGAGAGGCGGCGTTTACAATGACGTCGAACGTTTTGCCTCACCTAGGGATCTAGGTAACACGAAGTGTTTAAAAACAGCTGTTGTCGGCAGCTATAGACTGTGCTCGTCAATGTACTCGTGAGCTGTGTGCTTGTTTGCTGTATGCTTCGTCTTGCGGGCTGCATTTGGGAGTCACGCTAGACTGTGTAAATGTATCTCATGTTCAAATGTAAATTACTGTAAATAAATCCTGTTCGCCTAGTCCTGTCGCCCCAAGTTCCTCCGACCGTCCTACAAGCCCGACTCCAAATCTTACATATGGTGGCAGCGGCGAGATCGTCCACAAATATTACAATCTTTAGTGTTAATCTTACAAAAAATTGCCTCAGCATCAGCTACTTCTGGAAGAATGACCAGTGGGATTGATTTCTTTATTGCTAACGCCACGCCTCCACCACGAGATTGCCTACTTTTCCGAGCCAGTGTGTAGTTTGGGGGAATAACTTCATGACTCGATACAGGCGATGATAACCATGTTTCGGTGACCGCCACTATATCTGGTTCACGATTGAGCAATAAGTTTTCAAATGGCTGTACCTTATTCAAGACATTTCGGGCGTTTGTTTAAAAGGTTGTTTTTCTTTGCCCTGGTTCTGGTGTGCTGCCAGGCGGTTTACTTTGTTTTTTCTTTTTTTCCACGTTCTTGTTCTTTTTTTGCTCCATTCTGTTGTGCGTATTTATTTCTACCCTGTCATTCTTTTCACCATCCCAGATAAAAACACGGTTGTTAATGAACAGTTTGTTGTAGGCCAAAGACACTGTTTATTTTCGTGGTTTTGCTTAGCACTGTCTCAGTTTTTCTTTACGGTCTAAGTTTTGCAAAAAAGCTTTACCTATCGAGATGTCCAAGTTCTTTAGCTTGAAGCTGTTTTTGAATATGGCACTTTTACCTCGTGCGTCTAGTAGTTTAAATATGACTGGCCTCGTCTTCTTTGGTCCTCCCCTTTCTAAGCGATGTATGCGCTCAATGGCCACAGGTCCGAGTTAAAGGATTTTTGTGATTATTCCCTTGTTTACAGCCTCTTCTAGCTCTTCTCTTGCTTCTTCCATTTCTGGTAGGCCATAAACAATTAGGTTTGACCTCCTGCTGCGGTTTTCTAGGTCGTCTATTCTTGCTTCAAGACCCTTAATTACCTTATTCATACAAGCCATTTCTGTACGGCATGCGGTGACCAGCTTCTAGTTTCCTAATGCCGTCAAGCTTGCTATCTAATCTGCTAGTCGCTTTTCTTTGATATCTTTAATGTCTGAAGCAATTTTGGTAAGTTGTTTGGTGATTTCCTTAAGTTGAGGGCCGAGGTTGCTTTCAATATCTCCACCCATCAACAATAGCTTCTTAAAATATGTCATGCATGACTAGCACACAGCTCTATACTGCCATGGGCACGGCAACACCAGCAATAAACGGTCGCTTGAGCGTATGCATTTTCCAAACCACTTTCTCACTTGTGAAATGTAGACTAACAGGCAATTTGTGAACTGCATGTCAACGGTGCCATCGTGTCCAGTGACAGGAGTCCCCTTGTAAAATGCATGTACAGCCATGGACTGTGCAGACGCTGGGTGCCGCTCTACAGCAGATGGGTAAGCGCATGTGCTGGTAAGCTAATACAGCTGATGGTTGAAGATATGTGTTGGCAGCGTCGGCACGTGGTCGTTCCTTGCATGCCGGCCCAGCGCAGTCGCAGCAGTCCCGATAGTTCCGAGGTGCACATCTCTTGCGCTGAGCAGCATGCCGAAGACGAACTGAAAAATGTAGACTAACGGGCAATTTGTGAACTGCATGTCAACGGTGCCACCGTGTCCAGTGACAGGAGTCCCCTTGTAGAATGCATGTATAGCCACGGACGGTGCAGACGCTGGGTGCTGCTCTACAGCCGATGGTCGAAGATATGTGTTGGTAGCGTCGTCATGTGGTCGTTCCTTGCATGCCGGCCCAGCGCAGTCGCAGCAGGCCGAACTGTAAAATGTAGACTAACGGGCAATTTGTGAACTGCATGTCAACGGTGCCACCGTGTCCAGTGACAGGAGTCCCCTTGTAGAATGTATATATAGCCACGGACAGTGCAGACGCTGGGTGCCGCTCTACAGCAGATGGGTAGGCGCATGTGCTGGTAAGCTAATACAGTTGATGGTCGAAGATATGTGTTGGCAGCGTCGGCACGTGGTCGTTCCTTGCATGCCGGCCCAGCGCAGTTCGCAGCAGTCCCGAAAGTTCCGAGGTGCACATCTCCTGCGCCGAGCAGCAGGTCGAAGACGAACTGCAAAATGTAGACTAACGGGCAATTTGTAAACTGCATGTCGACGGTGCCACCGTGACTTCTCACGTACAGTGTAGTTACTCAGTGCTGATTCAGGAACACCGTACACAATATAACGGTGCTTGCAGGCTCTTGTCTGCCAGGTCAGCGCAACACTGGCGCCATCTCTTGTAATATGCTGCAACTACACCAACTGCCACCGGAGCTTAGCTACACGGAGAAGCCGGATAACAGGAGACATGAGGGCCATACGGAAAAAACAGGGGTCGTGTGAAAGTCAAGCGTCCCCACAGTAAACAGCAAACAGAGCTACAAAGTTGAATAATAAATAGTGTGCACAAAGTAAAATTATTTTATTTTTGCTGACAGCTCTGATTAACTATAATTATTTGAAGTGAAGTAAGTGTCTATTTCTTAAGGTCACCAAAGACTTCCTCTGGAACGGATCTTTGTTCCACAGCTACCTCTGGAAAAGATCAAAAAGAAGAGAATTAGTAAAGAGAAATTTTTGATTTTTATGCATGCCACACACACACGCAAAAAAAAAGAAGGCAACTGCTTTTCAATACACCCCCTATCAAATATTGGCATACCCTCAGCAAGCACATGAAGGTTCTTCACATTTACACAGATGTGGGCATGTGACATCTCTCAATGACAGGAAATAAGCACTAGACTAATAGACCAATATAGGCCACAGTGAGTGAAGAATGGAAACGCTCAACATCCACCTGAATCCTGCAAAATTTGAGCTGTGAGCCACATCACAGCACAATTTTGCAGCTTCCAGAATTATGTATTGATCGTGAATTGTGACCCTACATTTATATTTCAGAGACCAGGTTGTAGTGCTGCCTGCATGATCCAGGTCTGTATGACAGATGTACAATGCAGCTACAGTAATAGCATGCTGCTTTGTTTATACTTGACAATGACAGTAATTCTGTTTATCACCAGAGGTGTGCAAATAGTAGATAGCAAATAGATTATATATATATGAATATTGAGTCGAATATCAGAAACTTTTCATGCTTACAAATTCTCTGCAAGAAAATCAGCTGCTGCACTTGCTCGAGGGTCTACTCTTATTGTAAAACAAGAATGTTAGCTATCAGTAATTTTAGTACTTGGGGATCAAGATGTACAACATGGCCCACTCTAATTAAAGGGTGCACCATGTTAGTATGCCAGCATTTATTATAGCACAGTTCTTACACGAAGGCCTGGGAATTATTTTTTAATAGAATGTTTGTTGCATAGAATCAAGTGTTTTTTGTCACTTGAAGCGGAAGTGATGAAGTTATGTAACTGAGACTACATGTATCAATTAGACCATACACTCTGTGCTTGCTGGATCACCACAAAACTTCCGTCGTCTATGAAGGCACCACCTACGTAGGGTAAGAGGTCACAAATACAGTCAGGCCTCGATGCAAACCAAAGAGCTATAGGTTGATTAGCATTAGGAACCCATGGAAAAACTACAAATGAAACGGTGCAAAAGGACATGTGCATCTTTCAAGGTTAGGGAAGCAGAAAGTAAAGTATCTTATGAGAAGAGACTGAGAAATATGGAGGACAGCAGATGGGCACCAAGGGTGTTCAAGTATTTGTATAGGCAAAATATGGATTCCCAGTGGCGAAAAATAACTGGAAAACAAACCACCAGGTATGAAGGCCACAGTACAGGATGATGAGCAAAACGAGAACAAGGTAAAAGTGGGAGCCAAAGTTTCGACAAGTGAACTTGTCTTTTTTAAGGTAACATATGCTTTCCTTGGCATATTATATATAGGTAGGGTTCTTCTAAATGGATGAGGGGGGTAATGCGGGTGGGCGAGCAACGACTGAGGGTGGGTTAGCAGCGAGGGAGTAGAATTGAAAATAATGAGGTGCTATTCGCACGGCCGGTGACACGGTCGTGTGGAAGTGGGCTGTGTGGCCGTGTGAACTGGCCGCCTGAAAAGCACCCCTTTATTTTCAATTCTACACCCTCACCGCTAACATACCCTCGGTCATTGCCTCGCCCACCCGCATTACCCCCTTTCCCCTTTAGAACCCTGCCTATATATTTACACGTGGACTTGTTTATCTTTTTGGGGTGAGCGCTTTTCACCGTCTAACAAATGTTATCGCTCAGCGCGGGACGCGCCTGCATGTACCGGAAGCTTCTGGATATTTATTGATGGTTCTATTTGCTGTCTGTTGTCACCGAACCTTGTGTAATCTGATTGCACGTACGTGCGATGCAAATGGTGTAGAACTTTCTAGAAGACACACGGGCACCTGCGACTACTCTGGAATGTTCAATGGCTCCCGTATAAAGGCGATGCGCTTGACCGGCAGATCAGATCACTGTGCTTTGAGTGTAACTTGCTTTTCTGGTCACAAGTTTGCCCAATAAAAGTTAGTTTCGTGATTCACAGATTTGCTGCTGTATTATTCATCATCACTACTGTGTGACAATATACTGTGCCAAGGAAAGCATATGTCGGTTTGAAAAAGACAAGTCCACTTGTTGAAACTTTGGCTCCAGATTTTTTTACCTTGTTCTCGTTTTGCTCATCGTCTTGAATTTCCATCTCCCACCTTCCCCATGCTTCCACAGTACAGCATGCGAGACAAAAAACAGAATTAAGCTTAAAGTTAGACAGGCACAATATGAGCAGGGATTAGAGAAGATAGAAAATAAAACAATAATGAAAGACTGCTAAATAGGAATAAAGGAGATCGAGAAGAACATTTTCTACCGTAACTCGAGGGGCAGTGCACTTCTTTTTAAAGCTAGGGCAGGATGCTTAAAAACACTATGTTATAAAAGATAAAAAAGCGTTTACCCAGGAAGATTTCCTTTGTATAGCAAAACGGAGTCAGTCTCCATGAAGCCTTAGGGTTTAAAGACAGTAATGAATGTGTAAACATTGGTGCAGAAAACATCAAGGGATGTTTGTATTGTTGGTGCACAGGCAGAAAAGAACCAGAGTGATGGCAAACAAAAATGTGTATATAGGCTCAAAGTTATGTAATCATGGATTTATTACATACATTGTAGAGTTTGAATGAAAACATTTTTATTTTTAACTATAGTAATGTTGCATATGAACTGAAAGGGGTCTTGAACCACCCCTCGGGCTTGGTGAAAAAACATAGCCTACAGATAGGATATGCTGCTGCGAACATCTCAGCCAAGTTTTGCAGTCGTGCGTGGCACATGGAGCTCACAAGAGGAGTACAAAGAAACCTTTCTCTCAAACGCTCTCTTTTCAACAGAAGCCTGCTCCTCATTTTTTTTCTGGACGCTTCATTTTGTAATATTAGGGGCAAGCTCCACCACTGGAAAAGCTGGCACCACTGTCGGCGTGACGTGGTATGAGGGATCACGCAGACACAGCGGCTGCGTCGGCTGCTTCGGAAGTGCCAAAGTGAGCTGAAAACGAAAGTTTAAAGTCCCACCTGTGCTGCTGTTCTGATTAATTGGTGAGGCTTTACCGCCTTGGGTGTCTGCTTGACAACATTTGAAAGTACTATAATAGGTAGTGGCTGCCTTTGGAGGCATGCAGCATGGTAGGCTGCTGCTCGGTGCTGCAGTGCCGGACGTACGCAACGTAGCCCAGTGTCAGCCTTGTTCACACGTAGCTGCAAGACAAGGAGCTGCGTGAAGCTTGGCTGGCGAAACTTCGAACTGGCAGACAGCCATCGGCTATAACTCGGGTATGCAGCAAGCAGAGACGCAAGGAAGATTTCTGCTATGGCGCCGGGAATGCGATGTTCGGTGAGTAGCAGCAAACGCACACTGAGACGCTCGCCCGCACCCGCTGCCCAGCTAATGTCATGACGGTTTGGTCTATGAACTTGTTGATGCTAGATACTGGCAAGTATGCTGGAACGGAAAGGGAACAGTAAGGGAACAGTAAGACGCACATTAAAAAAAGGCATGGCATATGGTCATGTTTGTGTTATGAATTAATGCACTGGATTACGAAAAAGAAGCAGAGGGAAATCACACGCTGCTGAGAAGACCGATAAACATACAGTGCGACGTAACTTGAGAAATAATACTGAAATGTCCAAGAATTTAGCAGACAAAAAGATTGAATCGTCGCGACGGCACATCACAGTCGCCGTAGGCGTCGAAGTCTTTATAATTAAATTATTTTTGAACAGTTCTGGATAGCGTCCACGCAACAATGGTTGCTAGTGTACTGTCATATGCTCAAGAGGGGAGAACTTTGGGCCAGTTGGTCCGACATGTTTAAAGAGGAAAAGAACCCTGACTTCAGACGGGACATCCTTTCCACTCCTTCGTCACGTCACGTCTGAAGTCGTGGTTCTTTTCCTCTTTAAACATGTCAAATGCTCATATGCTGTGTCCTAAAGCTCATGGCATGGTGCGAAAACGTGCTTACAGCGAAAGCGAAACATTGTGCGCGGACATGCATGCAGACGCGCAGTCAGTCGCAGCAAACTCATGCGATCGCTGCACTGAGGCTTCATTCTGTTATGCTCCATTTAGTTATACAGACAGCCCACTATAGGAACATAATTCACATAGTTTACTCTCAGCGTTTGCCTAACTTTCACGCCACGATGGATTCGGGAGACTCCCATCGTGGCGACCGCGCGCAGTGGCGTTCACTGTACGTATTTGGTAAAAAGATAGCGTCTGTAAACGATTCTGTGATTTCAGTTTGCCCAAGATTATTATATCGACAGCGAAAAGCTTCCCTCGTTTTACTTAAATAAATATCCAGGAAGGCTGCCGCATGGTGTTTTTATTTAGCGCCATAAAAGAAAACCATAAGGAGCGAGCCGCATGATCCCTCATACTACGCAAGGGAGGCGCTTCCGACAGATGGCAACTCCGCAAATCCTCGCCCCCAATAGCATATTGCCATACACAGTTGGTATTGGCCAATAGCTGACGTCAATCAAGAAGGCTGTTTGGATCAGTGCGCTTCTTCCTACTGTTACGGTGTATTGAGGCAGTTTAATAGACAGGCTGAAGTAAGCTAAAATCTGCTTTCAAATTTTGATTATAATTATGTATTTCCGAAAGAAGCCGGCTCGTCTGTTCATGCTTAGCCACAGACGCCTGCGTAGGAATTCAACTTTGGCCATCCTGCTTATCGGGTGTTGTAGCCGTCGGGTCTCACTAATTTCGACTGGTTTTTTGAAGGCTGTGCCCACATTTTTGAAGGTTGTGCGATCGTTTCCCACCTGCGGCAAGTTGTTTTTTCATCCTGTGGGATCGTACCCCACCTGCAGCAAGTAGTTTTTTTCATCCAATTTCATTTCCATTAATTTATCAGTTCTTTATTTAATTTACTAAGCACAAGTAATTTCCCTATGTTGTCCTTGGTGTCAGTGTTTGTCGGTTTCTTATGATATGACTAATAAAATATCGGGCCCCTCGGTTAACCTCCTTTCTTCTCCGTCATAACATAACGAGGGTCTCGAATCCGGCAACATTGATGCCTTCAGGTAGCATGCGTGGATTTATTGACCGGTTGGTTGCCTTCACCCAAAAAGATCACGTTCTCGTGATGCCTGCGGCAGAAAGGATGTTCCACGTCTGCCGCCAAGGTTTGTGAGTGGTGGCACTGGCTAACACTCCCAGGGTTCTACAAGAAAACAAATACCCAAGAAAGTGGACGGGGAAACGGCGCCGCGGTAGCTCAATTGGTAGAGCATCGCACGCGAAATGCGAGCGTTGTGGGATCACTCCCCACCTGCGGCAAGTTGTTTTTTCATCCACTTTCATTTCCATTAATTTATCGTTTCTTCATTTCATTTATTAAGCACAAGTAATTTCCCCTATGTTGTCCTTGGTGTTTGTTGGTTTCTTTATAGGTATCTTCCTGCTTTTATTGTGTAGAATTAAGGTGGCTGTGGAATTTCTTTAGATATTTTCCACCGTATTTACGTAAGCGGTCTGCACTCCTTGATTACGTAGTAGTTTTCGGTCCCTTTTTATATAAGCTTGTGTTTAGACAGTAAGCTTCGAACTATATGGATGAACAAGCATATCCGATATGATCTCCATAGCTTGCGGTGGCCAACAGCCTGATCTTCGCGCACACTTTCGGTGCATGCAGCTTTTGCTACCGTTCTTGTTACCGTCCTTTATCCGTGTTGCATATGGGAATTGTTTCAGTTGGTCCTGTTGACCTGGATGAACTTTGTACCAACGGGAAACCATGAACACTTGAAAGGCTTCCTGCATCAAGGGCACCCTCTTTGGTGCCACCTTTCCCCAAATAGTATTATTCGAACGTTCACTGTTTCAGTTGTATTCAAGTATTTTCTGTAGGATTCGAGGATCACAGCCTCAGAGTCTGGCATCAATTGAGGGTCACTCTCTTGCCTATGCCGCTGGTGCATTTTGTCAAAACCAAATATTGCAAAACCAGATGTCGGCTTTTCAAACATGTACAACATAGAGGCCCTGATGTCGATGCCATTACCACAGAAGACGTTGGCCTCTTGCATCAATTAGTGGGCTCCGCACGATGGTCAGTTTGCAGAGACCTGGGAAGCCTGGCCTTCACTGTGGTTACCATGCCTACAGAATCCGGTGGTCGTCGTTACCTTGAAGGGAGCTTCTTTGTTGATCCGTCACAGTCTATGTCGGGCCTCATCGCCATCTGGGCAATGCTGGTGGCATGTATTGTAAGCTTCATGAAGCCGATTTGTCGCAGGAAAGCAGGGGAGGCTCGAAGGTCGCTGCCTCCGCTAGCTGATCGTAACAGCTCTAGCACAAACTTATTTATAACCTAACCACCTGTTATGTAAGGCTGGACATAGCGTTCATCATAATTCGTCTTTGTCTTAGTCTGCATTTTTTGAAAGCCGATGAAGCCCAGTTAGTTATGATGGAGTTGGTTGGTCTGTGTTTAGTGTGGAGAAGCCTTCAGTGGCCCATCTTCTCTGCTGCCACCTTGCTGTTGGATGGCAAGTGACATTACAAAAATAATTTTCTTACTGTAATCACTGCAGGTTATTCTGGTGGTTCTATTCAACCTCTCCTCCTCTCTCAAAACAACTTGATATGTTTATTGGCATCCCTTTTAAATGGGGTGGGGAAAAATAGTCCCCTAGCCTGCTTGATTTACCATCAGATTTTGCTACATCTATTGCTATCTAGTATTTTGCCTATCCGATCTCAATTTTAACTTCCATATTTAAAACCTCCATCAGTATACTGTACCAATATCTACACTTGCAATGACTACGGTTCTAACAATCCCTTCCCTGCTTTTCTGCTACCAATACTCTGATCGTCTCTTACTTATCTCCACTTTTCACCAGCCAATCCTTCCACCTTCTTTGAATCCCACCACGCCCGGTAGGTAGACTCCCTCGGGTGCATATCTTGGCATTCCATTACGATGTGCCGAGTTGTTTCAGGGCTGTTTTTGCAGCAGACACATGCTTCATCCTGTGATGCATATTTGCTCCAGTACGATTTTGCCCTCCAGCAGCCAGCTTGGGCCTCAAATAGCCAGGCACTTCAGGAGATCATACAGATTTTCCCTCCCGATTTCTGCCCATTCTTGTAAATCTCCATGGTCTTTCTTGTTTCCATTCTTTGTGTCCAATCTAACATCTTTGTTTCTCTCACGTTCTTACCCTGTACTTGGCTGCCAACTTTCTTGACCTCTTCCTCCATTCCACGTCCACGCTTTTGAGGTACAACTATTCGTGCACTTTAGCCGGCCATTTCTTTTCATCCATGTTGCTTAGTCTTTCTTCAAAACTAATCTTGCTCTCCACTTCTCTGACTTCAAAAGAAGCCCCACCCATGTCACCTTGCACTGCCTCATTTGTGGTTTCATCCTGGGACCCCAAAGCCAGTTGGCCTACCGCCCTCTGGTTAATCATCAACGTTGACAAGATTTCTGATTTTATAGCACAGAATTGCATTTGTTAATGT
This sequence comes from Dermacentor andersoni, assembly GCF_023375885.2. Classification (NCBI taxonomy): domain Eukaryota; kingdom Metazoa; phylum Arthropoda; class Arachnida; order Ixodida; family Ixodidae; genus Dermacentor; species Dermacentor andersoni. The sequence continues at coordinate 175,914,146 of NC_092814.1, forward strand.
TACCGCTGGAACCATTACACTTTTCCAAATGCCTTGCACCACCTCATATTTATTGTAGCCACAAAGTCCTCTATGTTTCATTATTGCTACATTCCACTTCCCTTTCACTTTTAGATTATCTTGGTGGACATTTGAGTAGGTACTTCCTTCGCTTATGTAGAAACCCAGTTGGATATGACTTCTTGTTGGATTGATACCGCATCATTACTTGCCTCTTCATAAAAGATAATAATTCCAGATTTCTCTGTGCTAAACTTAAGGCCTAGATTTGCTGCTGTGTTAGCACTGATATTCGCAAGTCTCTGTAAATCCCTTGCATTGTTTGCTAGTAGCACTATGTTGTCCGCATACATCAGCCCAGGGACCTTGTGTTGCATATTTTGCCCATTACAGATGTAAGATAGATCAAAACCCAATTCACTGTTTTCCAGTCGTTTTTCTATGCCCTTAACATTAAGTGTGAACAATAATGGAGACAGAGGACAGCCTTGCTTCAGTGCTTGGTGAAATTCTACTACTTCATTGCACCTCCGGCCTTCCAATACAATGTCTACTTGGTTGTCCCTATATACTTCCCTCAACAGCTCCACGAAATCGTCGTCTTTGCCCTCATGTTTGAGAATATCCCATAGCGATTTCCTGTCTACGTTGTCACAAGCTCCCTTAATATTTAGAAATACTATCCATAATGGTCTATTCTAACCTATTGAAATTTCTATGGATTGCGTTAGTACAAATGCAATAGAACCTCCTGCATATATTTAGGAAAAAGAAAAGTGAAAAAAAAAAATAATACATACTAACCGAGAAAATGTGTTCGGAAGTCCCTAAAAAAATTGATAGACTAAACTGTAGTTGACATCTACGTAATGCGAAGCATAGCGCAAATCGTTACAGCACGAGACGAGATGAGACGCTGATACGAGCCGACCTGTTGGGGCTCGAGCGACCCGAGACATGTTATTTTGACGGCTTCAGGACACTTACATTTGCACTCCTCGAATTCGGCCTGAGTCAGCAGCTTCTTTGAGTGGGGCATTTTGGCAGGAAGTTTTGACGTGCCCACTCAGCGCGAATTGTTGTGGCACAAGACATGGACAGACAAGCGTGTCAAGCTACTAGGACTCAAATAACCCGAGATGCTTATTGTAATTTTGCTATTGCATAGTGTTATAAGACTGGGAGGGAAGTATAACTGTAATTGAGCTAATGGGCAACACCGAAATACAATGCCTACAATGCCACCAGAGCGATACATGACGCCCCTTTGCGCGGCCTGCAACAGGGAATGGCGGCGTGTTTGGGTTACCGCCTATTAAAGATTAAAAGCGTGCAGTATGCTTTTAACGGCATTACGGCAACATGCACAGTGAAACAGATGAGTGAAGATGCTTATCGCAATACTGTTGATGGCGATAACTGTGAATACGGTGTGCGACGACCCAGGAAGATATTTGCTGGTACTGGAAGAAGTAACTTGCTGCGCTCCAGCATTTTCACGTAAGAAGGACAGGTGAGTATTGCGGGAAAGCTACTGTGGGCAGCTACTTTTCTCGATCGTGCGCACCTCGTGGCTTTTTTTTGTTTACATGGGATCTAGTGGCCGGAAAACGTATCATATGATCGCAGTATGGCGATCTACTGAGCGTTGATGCTGAAAGATTGTGTTTTCCAGGAACATATGAACTGTTAAAAACTAACCGTAACTCTATTGGGTCATTTTTTTGTGTTCTTGATTGCGAACAACGTTAGCACTGGGAAACCGTACGTGACGGGATCATATCAACAAAGTTCTACTGTATTTTATCCTCTAAGCGTTGGCCTAGTCTCAAACCATTCTGTAGTTTCCCCAGTATGAGTGCTGTTGTATGCATTCCCATGAAGATGAAGCTGGAAAAAATTGTTGCTTTTCCTCTTATGTAATAAAAACAAATGACAAAATGAGCTTACAAATATGCAGTTGTGGCCAATTGTGTAGTATAGACCGTTTACAGGTTCGATTGCGGAGCACAAAAGAGACGGTGCTGCCAGTTCCGATGCCATACAATGCCTTACGAGTGCAGCCAAGTGCCTGAATCGCCGTAAAAGAAGAATGGGCTTGTGCTGATTCTACAGAGTGGATATGATACCGTATTACACATATGAAATAAAGTGTGGCTTGGTAAACCTAAAAAGTATCGTCTGGCACTATGCGATATCAACATATCCTGCAGTACCATTAAGAAGAAATGCGAGTTTGCGTGCCATGCAGACAATGCCTTTTAGTAAATAAATGACTGTCTATTATATCCGAATGAGTATTTTTACAAATTAGGCTACTGAGTCTTTTTAAAGAAATGACGTTTAGCTTTAATATGAATGTGATATGAACAGCTAAGAGCATGACTGAGTGAACACTTGAGTGTCCTTTTGCACACTTTTGATGTCACCACACTGTCGTGCTGCTTAAAGGGTACCAGGCCCCATTGCAAGGTTTAGTTATGGACTGAATGAACACCATATTAGCTTTATTTTACTGAAATAATTTTTAAAGTCAGTTTATTATTTGAGGAGGTAGAAGAAATCGAATGCCCCGTTACCATACCACCAGGAGGCAAGCGCAACTGCCAACAGAGACAGTCTCTCCCTCTGCCTCGAGTAGCATCCACAAGTGAAGTTCCTTCCCTGCATTCTCCCATATAATGGAGCTGAGGGACTGCATCAGCTTCATATGACGAACCCCACCTTCTTCTTTTCTTTTTTTCTTCCAGTTTTGTTGAGCGGTGCATTTCCAGTGGCACCAATGCACGTTCTGCATTGGACGATTTACTGATTTACCTATGTAATGTGTCATGGTGAGCGACGTTGATAGTACTGCAATTTACGTCACGGCATTTATGCATGTTACCTTGAGTCTATGGCTGGAAGCAGCACTTCCTTGAAAAGGGAAGACGTGTGATATTTGGTTTGAAATTTCAACTGTTTTAGCAGCAATGTATTACTTTGGTGACATGATTGTCAGTGAATAAAGTATGCGCTGTGCTTGTCTGTTTAAAATGACCCAACCTGGTGAGGGGTCCTTGAATGAAAATTTCACGTTTGGTAGTGCCAATTTTATTCACTGGAGGAGATAACCAGTCAGGCAGGGTTTGTACAGAACATTCGACTCAAAATACAAGGACAATTCAAAGATTTCAAGGCCAAATTTCAAGAAGGGGGAAATAAACCTTATTTGTTCACATACACTGGAAAATAGTGAAGTCTCATTCTTAGCTGCAGCTAAGCAGTTGCTGAGTATGACACATACTTTGAGCTCTTGAAGTGGGTTTCCAAACTTGACTTTCCCATTGTAATGGTGTCAGTCAGCTATTAGTGTCCGGCTTCAGTCAATACTCATCACATTAAAGCCAACTGGCAGAAACTTACTTCACGCCAGGCATTTCTAGAGCCTAGGGCTCTCATATCGAACCATGATGGCTGCAGTGTGAACCAACTAGCAAAACAACAAAAATAGAGGTACAGCTTAGTCGCTTGATCTGGCTTTGTCTAGCTCCACGATGGCAATGATAATTTAAATGAGCCTGTTGTTGGCTGAGGACATGCCACATTGCATCGCTTAGCGACATTCTGGAAAGGACAATATCTAGAATGTTTTCCCGATAAACAGTGTCCATGGCAGAGCCTCGGACAAAGTTTGTTGCTTTGAATGTTGAAAAGTCACCCCCAACCACAGTTTTCAAGAAATTCAAGGAGCACATTTATATCCAAAGAGTTTTAAGGGCCTTTGAATCTCTTTTTTCAAATTCAAAAGTTTTAAAGGAGGTGTATGAATCTTTCAGTCAAGGCTTGTACGTATGCATAATCTCAGTGGATGGTGCATGCAGTCATGATGATAAAACAAGATCATCTCCTGCTTAAACACATTTTTCTATAGTGCGGCAAGCACAGGGATTACCTAAAAGGATGTTGCTTCACTGCAAAGTTTCTTCCGGGCATGTAAAGCAAAACAAGATGTCCTTAACCGACTGCAGTTTCACTGAAGCGCAAAACACCAAGGTACTGTGGGTGCAAAATTCAAGTGCTTTATCCTTTTTTATCCAAATGACTAACCCGGTGACAGATAAGCAAATATAATAGCATAGCTAAGTATATGCATTCATGTGTACATGTATATATAGCTCTGACTTGTCACTGCTTAGATATCTCCAAAGGCTGTCATTCTTTTGCATGTTCGAAAGAACCGATGGCTATGGGAGGCAGTAAAAAGAGCAGATACATTTTTAATGGCACTGAAAACAATGTTATGAACAAATTGCTGACACATAACAACTGTCACGACAGATTACATAGTATTAACGCGGTAAGTGCTATCTACTGCTTTGTGTAAATTATTTCAAGCACTAACATACTGTTTGCACTTTCCTGCATTTATTAAGCATGTCATCCTTTACTGAGAAGGGAAGCCAGAAGGCCCTCAATGGTGGTGTGCAGTGACGTGTTCAAAAATGGCAGCATCCTTGCAGCGGCACTGTCAAAGGCCTCTAGCATATCAGCATATTGTTAAAATAATTTAGATAGCATGTCTAAATCGTTAACTATACCAAAAATTTATTCCTGCACCATCTGCACTTTGAACCATATTATCTGAGCACAGCACACCTTACCGTATTAACTCGATTCTAACGCGCCCTCGATTGTAATGCGCACCCATTTTTTGTAAAAAAAAAAAAAAAAAAGAGAGAGAGGAGAAAAGAAGAAAAAGGAAAGAAAAAAAGAAAATGCCCTTGATTGTAACGCGCACGCGTTTGCCGTGACCTAAAGAAAAAAAAGTATTTTACAGTACCACGCACCTCATTATTTCATACAGAAATACAACTTTCTCTCATTTGGAAAAACAAAGATTTACTCCCAATGCACTAAAGTTGCGATAAATAACAAAAGTCGCAGTTTTGCACGAAAGGCAAAGCATCGATTATGATAGCAAATTAGTAGACAGCTATACAAAAAGTAAGGATAGTAGTTTTATTGGCCGTATAAACTTTTAAATGTTCGCTTATAACTAAATCAACAAGTATGGTGTCGTGCGCACACAAGCATGAACACGTATAACTTAATGACTGCAGAAACTCTTTAAACGCTGGAGTGAGGTAGCAGGAGTGGGGGAACTGACCTTTGTGCGGCCTCTCGCTTTGACACAAACTAAGCGACGAGAACACAGCGCGGTGCGCCTAGATGCGTAGACTAGTTCTTGCCTCCATCACAAATCGCTTTCAAGATAGGGGCCGCGTGGCTGCGCCGTACGTAGCAGAAGCTGATGTAGAACGCCTCTCCTATATGCGCCAGTCCCGCATGCAAGTTTCGGGAACTCCGAACGCCCGTGACGCGGCCCGATTTCCATCCGTCTCCACACAAGATCGCTTTCCTTTTAATTGCAGCATCATGATGGACTCTGCATGTCTTTGCAGTCGGCACTTCCATGCTGATAGAGCAAACGCAGAAAACGGGTAGACAGACGGTGAACCAACCTAAGCCAAAGGAAGCATTGCCTAAGCACATGTACTACAGCGCATGGAGAAGCCAAAGGAAGCATTGCCCAAGCACATGTACTACAGCGCATGGAGAAAGCTACGGCAGCTAGGCTTGAAGCACGTACGACGCGGCCATGTTGAAATGCCGATGGCGATATGGTAACGCAGATTTAGGGTTGTACTCGATTCTAACATGCATGCAATTTTTGGACCTGTTTTATCGGAAAAAAAGTGCATGTTAGATTCGAGTAAATACGGTAATTGCAGCCTAAATGCCAAAACTAAACTCACCTTGAACTTGTTGGTCATCATCGGAGCTGTCTTCATCATCTATGCTGATTTCATCAGGGTTTGTAGTGCGGCTCCACTCTGCTAGACTCTGCTCATCCTCTGTGGTCCCACCCCTTAAGAAACAAACAATTACTTTGATGTATACAAGACAGTTTTGCCCATTTTTGAAACATTAAAGACTTTCGGAGCATTTTAATTAACATGCACCAACCAAATCGAAGTACACTGTTCCTGTGTCAGACTGGAAGCTGATACTCTCAAATAAATGTGCTACATAGGTGACAGAGGGCTTGGTGAAGAAAAAGTTAGGCACCTAGACAGATATAATGAAAATGCTAAAGTCTATGACTATTCAAAGCTGTGTTCTTAAACACCTCATGCACCCGGTATTGTCCTTGCGTTTTTTGTGCATTAGTCGGCTAACATTTAATACCAACAAGACACCTTTTCAAGTAGTTATACCGGAGCTGTGACAACTTGGAGATCCTTACCTGACAAAAAGGATGTCCTTGCCAGGCATCCTTGGAGTGTCTTTCTTTGCCTCATCAGCCAACAACTTAGCAGCTGCTTCCAATTGCTGCATCGAGTCTTTTGGAGCCTCTGCGAGAGTTTTGTCAACAAATACATTTTTTATCCTTACTCACCTTCACATAAAGTGCACATTTAGAAGCCTGCAGAGTGTTGTCTGGTTCAAACAAATTGGCAAGTGCTTCTGCTTTTTGTTGTTGTTTTGTTTCAATGCCACAACGTTTGACAATGGAGGACGTTGTAGCGAAAGGCTATACACTAATTGTGACCACCCTGATCGTTGAAACAGTGTTTTTAATCAATCTCAAATGCAGTGGAACCACTAAGGGGGGAGCAAGGGGTGGGGTGGAGGGAGACTGCCCCTAGATGCAGCACTCGGAGGAGTGCAGCTGGCAGTGAAAAAGGGGGGGGGGGGGGGGGAATGAAATGACAGTGAACTGACAAAGAATTATTTGTGAAAGAAGTGAAAAGGTGCCGGGAACCTTTCGCTGAGTGGAACAGTGGCCCTATGCATCGACTATACAGAAAACAAAAATGGAATGGAAATTTGTAGAAGGGTGCCCTTAGCAAAGCTGAATGACTTAGGGTGCTTTAGAACATGGAGTTAAAATGGATTATACATTAGACACGTTGCCCTGGAGACGTACATAAAATGTTTTGTAGATACAGCCAGGTAGCACTTGGAACTTCTATAGAAATACTTTCCTACCGTAGCCGACTGCACTAGCAGGTAGTGCGAGATTAGCACAAATTTGTGCTTAATTTTCTGACGAAAGCTCCTTCGAATACCACACATTCTATTGAGGCTGCAGTGCTGTCTTCGAGTCGAGAAAATGAACCAATTGTGTACTGGTTCATCATTAATGAAGCGTTATGCGACGCGAAGTGCTGCAAGTTCTGCTGGCACCGACGTCATCAAGCGAGATGTCTTGAACTTGATAGTGGTGGCTTTTGCTGGAGTGACAACAGCTGCGGTAGCACTGTTCGGCAGGAAGGCGCCGTCAGTGTATATGTGTGTGTAATTCTGGTACTTCTTATATATTAGGAGTAACATAAGCTGTTACAGAGCCAGAGATGGTATATCTGTGTTTTTCCTGACTTAGGACACGAAGTCATTTTTCAGTGGCTACCAAGTCACCGTGGTATTACTGGCAACGAACGTGCCGATCAAGCTGCTCGTTTAGCACACGTACAAGACAACTGCCTATTAATCCCGCTGTCTAGGACAGATGCTGCAAGGATGCTCTGCATACTTGCACGCCAATGCACTACATTCACTTGCATCGGATCCAACCCTGGATCCAACCTTAAGCCTTCTACTTTCACCAAGACTTCCTCATAAGAGATGCGAGCCTTTTGTGTAGGCCATGGCTCGACATCACATTTACAATGCCTATGTGTTATGTATAGGAATGGTTGACATTGCAGCCTGTGGCTATTGCGGCCAAGAGGAAACAATACATCATGTTCTGTGCCAGTGCCTGTAGTACAGCATGCCAAGGCAATTGCTTTCGGTCGTACTACACCAGTAGGATAGCCAGCCTCTGTTGGAAGCAAGAATTTTACAACATCAATGTGACTCAACATGGCATCAGAAGGCCATGCAAGCACTACTGTGCTTATTCAGATCAAGCGGCCTGTGTTAACACCTCTTACTGGAATGCCCTTCCTGTTAATATTTTTTTCCTCATTATTTCTATCTGTCTTTCCTTTCTTTCCAACCCCTATTTCTCTCACCCCAATGCAGGGTAGCAAAGCGGAAACTCACTCCCTGCTTTTCCTCTCTCTCTGTCTCTCTACAGAGACTGCATTCTTTTTTGCCTAGTTGCCTACTGTTTCTGGCTCGTCAACATTTTTCTGCCCTTTCAAGTTTCCTCCTTCCAAGGTGCTTCTTTCAACTTCACTAAAAGAATGCGTATAATCTACTCTTGTATATACCTACGCGGCTATGTATGCAATGTGCACCGCATGTGGCTTTGCATACACTATGCAGACACATATTGCTACAGGTCTTTCAACATACTCAAAGTTTGAGTGTATGAGATGAATCAGAAGTGTCTCCTGTGAAGACAAAATGTCAAGAGGCAGGCATCCAGCTTCTGCTACTGTTCCTAAGTGGGACAACTCCTTTGGACGGCCAAGACATACTCGAAGACAGGAGTCGGATGGCCAAGACATACTCGAAGACAGTTGTTTCGCACTGTCTCAAGTTTTCTCTTGTGTGTGGGAGACAATGTGTACAAGAATATTTCTAGAACCAGAGCTACACAGAGCTTGGGCATGCTGTTGGAAGAATATTTATCTTGATTCCTGTTCAGGTTTCGTCAATTATGCCATATATCCCTAGAATCGGTAAAAAAATGCTTCAAGCAGCAACCCATCAAACTGCTCTGAAATATATGCAGCTGTGACACATATTTTCACATATGGCTTTACAACTCAAGTTGCTCATTGTGCGAACTTTTTGTGCCCTCTACAGGACAGTGATTTTCGTTTCATCTTGAGCGAGCAACATCACCTATGTCAGCTGGGCTATATGGCATTAAGGAGGCCCTTATGCATGTACTACAGTAAAACCTCGTTAATTCAAAATACCGGATAATTCGAAGGTTTTCTGAGGTCCAGTATTTTCCAATGTAAATTTGACCGGACAATTCGAACCGGCGGCCTAGGCCAATCCGGTTAATTCGAAGATTTGGGGTGCTATGTGGCAATTCCCAGTCCCCATTTCACCGCAAACCCGACGAAACGACGGCCATTCAGAGCCACGAGGCGACGCCACATAGTAATCGCGATTATTTATAGACGAAGCACCCGACCCGTAGTACTGCTGGCACAAAAAGCAGTCCACGGTACAGCCCGCACACTGCCAAAACGCAGGCCTGCAGTGGAGAAGACGTGCTTCACTGCAACGCAGAGGGCATACCGGTTCACGTGTTCTCGTCCCGCACTCCGCACGCTCCTCGCAGTCGCAGCGGTCGCAGCATCAGCGCGTGTTTTGTGCCGCTACCACTGGCTGCCGTTCACCCATTCTCTCTCCGCACCTGCGGTGACGTGTGTGCACGCAACGCCGGTCTGAGCCGTTTCTTTGTGTGCGGTGGTTAGGGGTGTTGCAGCTAGTGTGGCATTCTTTTTTTCTTTTTTTTTCTGAACTGTGCAGTTTAACGCTACAGCAGAAGTTCTGCTTGATCCAAGAAGCGGGTAAGAACACGTGTTCCAAGACCGGGTTGGCTGAAAGGCACAGCGTGCCCCTCTCGACGTTGTCCACAATATTGAAGAACAAGTCGAAGGTGCTGGAGGCCTACAGCAAGACATATTCTTCGAAGCGGTCACGAGTACGGGCTCCCACGTACCAAGATGTGGAATCAGCTTTACTTCGCTGGCTGCAGAAAGCAAACACAGCCCACCTTCCCGTCAATGGAACGATACTGCGGGAGAAGGCCAACGACTTGGCTCTACAACTTGGGCACGAAGAGTTCAAGTGTAGCAATGGATGGTTCAGCCGTTTTAAAGAGCCCAATAATTTGACTTTCATAGCCGTCTGTGGCAAGAGTGACAGCGCAAACGAGAGCGGCAGCGCAAACGAGAGTGCCGTCGACGACTCCAAGAAACACACGTTGGCTCCGTTGCTTAGCGAGTACAGTGCAGATGATGTGTACAACCTTGACAAGGCAGCCCTTTTTTTCAATATGGTGCCCACAAAAACGTTCGCAGCAAAGGACACCGCGGAAAAGGGTTGAAAGCAGGGCAAGGAAAGAATTACCGTTCCGTTCAGCGCGAACATGTGCGGTAAACACAAGCTGCCGCTACTCGTAGTTGGAAAGAGTGGGAAGCCTCGCTGCTTTAAAAATGCACGGCTGCTGCCAAGGGATGAGCTTATCTACAGGCACAACAAGAAAGCCTGGGTCACAGGCACAATATTTTAAGGTTACTTTCGACAGCTTGACCGCAAGTTCCTGGTCACAAGCAGGAATGTATGCTTCGTTGTTGATAATTGCCCAGCGCATGGTGACATCCCACACCCGATCACCCGCCATCCCAACTGCCGCCGCGCACTTCTCTCCATGAGAGATGCATGCCAGCCTCGTGCGAAATCTCTCCCATCATCCTTCCACCTCTCCGAACATGAATGGGCTGCGCCCATAGCTCTGTGCTGCGCCACCCTTCGAAACACGAATGGACACCGCCAACTGCACTGACAATGCTGCCGGCGCTGCTCCCAGATTGCTCGCTGCCCCTCACAGTTGGGTTCTTTATTCTACGGCCCTCATTCTGTGCAATTCTGCTAACAGATTAAGTCGCTCATGCTTGTATTTGTTCGTTGCATCGAAGTTGTTCCTGGCCACATTGTTTCTCAGCCTCGTTTGACTTGCCACCGAAACAGAAGATGGCTGATCTGCCAGCCGATCATCAGCAATGCACGACGTTGCCAGTGAAAAGAAAGCGCACTGCCATAGATTTGGAAATGAAATGTTTCTGACTGACAAGATGATTGTCGCGAATGTGCTGCATCGGATAGTGACAGAGACAGCCACGACGGCTGCGCTGACGCGGTAGGGCAGGCTGCCTAAACATTGTCCCCACGGGAGGTCCTGTACTTCAGTCCCTCATGGGCTTGTTTTTGCGAGGGACCTCCCGCTTCACTATGTAGAGCACCTGGATGCCTTGGAGAAGGATATCGGCAAGCTTCATGTAAAGCAAGCAAGGCTGATGGACATGCGGTTTTCTCGTGCAAGCCAGTGGGATTAAAAATTAAATTATGGGGTTTTACGTGCCAAAACCACTTTCTGATTATGAGGCACGCCATAGTGGAGGACTCCGGAAATTTCGACCACCTGGGGTTCTTTAACGTGCACCTAAATCTAATTACGCGGGTGTTTTCGCATTTTGCCCCCATCGAAATGCGGCCGCCGTGGCCGGGATTTGTTCCCGCGACCTTGTGCTCAGCAGCCTAATACCATAGCCACTGAGCAACCACTGCGGGTGCAAGCCAGTGGGAAGTACGTGGTGAGATGCTTGTGGTGATCACGTCCTAGCATTTCCTCTGCATTTCTCAAGCTCAGATGCTGCCATGGCAACCTTCCCACATTTTTTAAAAGGGGTCTTTTGGGGCCACCAAAGCAATGCCTCGGCGGAGCTTGTATGTCACCTGCCACCCGTGACCCCTTTCGCAGTTGTTATAGCAGTGCCATTCTTGAATGCCGGCAGCCGTGGCTTGTTAACAACGCGATCGGAGAGTGCAGGAAGCAGAGTTAAACAGTTAAAAAAGTCAACACAATCAGAAGCCGGATGGAGAAAGGTAGTGGGGAGAACTGGCCTCCCAGCCTTTGCAGTTTTCTTGGAACAGCTACGCCATCTCCTATATTGATTTTTTTTTCATGCAACCCGGTTATAACAATTACCGGTTTCAACAATGGAATTTTCGTGGAACTTGAATGTTGTTATAAGTGGGTTCGACCGTATTAGAAAAATATTCGAAAAATATTCACATTTACGAATACTGACTATTTCATTCAAGGACAAAATTTGATAGGACACTAGTAATCGATTCATCATTAAAAAGTTTCGAATATTTGCACAGCCCTAAACATAACACACTTCTAAATATAATTACTTCAACATTCATGCTCCCCTTCCACTACTTGAAAACAGATAAGCTCTTAAAGTGCAGCAAGAACTACAATTACAGTTTTGTTCAGAGACAGTCAAAGAAAACATGTTTCACTTTCAGCACCCTTGTTTTATCCGAGGAAACAGCAAACATGAACCATGTGAAAACAGAGCCTTTAAGAAAAACACAAGGGCACAAAAATCATAACTTATCCACTTTTACTTTCTTTTTTATGGAAAGTGTTACAAGAGGTTGCAAGAGTTCTGGGGTCATACGCTATAAGTGGTTCACTTGTTGGTTGTTTGCTTGCTCAGACACAATTACATGGCTCCTGGATTGCTTGTGCAGGATTTGCCTGGCTGCTGTCACATGTGTGCAAGCCAAGCCAACCGTTTCTGAAGCAATTGCTTGCAGTATATGGCCTTTAGGCAGGCACTACCTGTCGTTTTGTAACTTAAGTATACAACAAACGTACCTTGTTACTTGAGGTGAAAATAAACAAATTCTATTAATTAAAAAAATCTTATTTGCCTTCACAATGTTATGGATTTTTCTGAAAAGCTGCGTCACAGATGTACGATATCTTGGACAAATTCACACTGTGAAAACTTGGTCCCAATAAAGCATGTTCCCCAACACATTACTGTGTTGGTCAACACCTGTTGGCCAAACATTTTGTCAAACTGTACAAAGAGCAACAAAAATGCTGCCTTAGAGCGACAGCTTTCAGCAATGAAAATTATTGTTTTATCAGAGTACCATGTGTAGTACTCTTCTTTACATTTTTCTGCCATGCACACCTCATGGTATGTGGCTTCAGTATATCTTCCCTGTAGTTTCCATTTCACTGTTCAACTTGCAGTTCACAGCTGCTAAGGAATATCTACCACATCTCACACCATTTTTCCATGTGACACTAACACAAGAAACAAGATCTCAATTCAGCATCCACAAGATCTGGCACAGTCTCAAAGTTTTTGTCAAGTAACACAATACTGCAAAAAAGTGTGCCCCACTTCTCACCTCGGCAAAGCTACCTGTGTCATGCCTGCTCAACGTATTACCCCCCTCACACCCCCACTATCAGCAACAACCACTCCATTCCCTGTCATGACATGCGTATCACCAGCTATGCAACTAGACAGACTTAAAGTCACGACTTGGGCATAAACTAAGCACATATTTATTGATACACAATTTATTATGAAAACAGGATAAGATAAAGTGAAAGTGTCAAACCACAATATGCTAAATACACTAGTATTACATGGGGTGTGCTCCATGTAATGCTAGCATATTTCGGTCAGATTCTCACAATTTAACAAGCAAGAGAGTATAACTAGCAAAACAGCAGCAACATTCTGCTGTGAAGAAAGTGAAGGCATAATGTAAAAAGACAAAAGCATCAAATGCAAATAGGACTCTAACGTCACTCACCTTCAGTGCCTGCTGCAGCTGCTGCTTCCCTGGCAGTTGCACTCAGCATTTGAGCTGTCATAAAGTTGACCTGGGTGTTATACATGGCCTGTACGCTGCGCTTAATGCGCAGCATCTCCCTCATGGTGTCCTCATTTCCATGATGCACTTCAAACTCCTTCCATGTGTTCCAGAAGTCAGCTGTTGTCTGTGTGCCAAAAATGCACTGAAGCTGTGTTACATGCCCATTACAAAAGCCAGCATTCAACTAACATTCAGTCAGGAAGCATGTTAGGTGAATTAAAGAACATCTTATTCACAAAACATTCATGCAAAAAAAATCTAAAGCTGCCTTACTGCAGGACTGCACTTGATGAAATGAATAGTTAACCTACTTCTATAACAGGCATATGAGGACCAAGGAATTTCTTTAAACGGTTACTGAAGGCAAACACAAAATCGAGTTAGACCAGCAAATTACAATTTTATTTCATGGTGGCAAATCTATTCTTTTTGTGGCAATGTATAATTTATTAGTACAGAAAATTAAGTCCAAACTTTCTGGATATCACACCGATGCCACTAACATCACTGTGATGCAAGAAATATTGCAATATTTTCGTGAATTGAGATCTTATTTTGTGAAGAAAAGTTTACTGCCAGAATGACATGTTTCTTCTCAAATGTAATTCCTTTTCAATAATTAGTCAAACTATGAGCGACATAAGTGACGGTGCCTGTGTTTTCCTCACTCTGTTCTTGCTGGGTGTTTTCAACCTGACTGCACTTTCTGAACTAGAGTGGAGCATTTTCATCCTCAATTTGACATCACGCAGGGGCCAGTTTTGCACAAGTTCTTATTTCTAAAGCACCCACTATTTCAGAAAGTGAAGGCCATGCAGTTGTCATGCAAGCCATTTGTAGCTGATGACATTGCATAGTGCTCATTGATCAGTGGTGTAGGAACAGAACTACATCTCTTTTGTGATTAAAAGGTCAGTCCAGCTGGTATAAGGAGATAAGTTAAAGTTAGTAGCCTGGAGTGTGCTAGGAGTTAGGAGTGTGCTCAATTTTATTTATTCAGAAGCATTTCTTGTGTGACAAATTATTCCCCAACACATAACATGCGCTGCCATCACATCATTTCCCCTGTGTTGTACAGTGCTAATTACAGTGATTGCAAAATGGAAATAGGCTACGTATCCCTTTATCAGACTTAACCACTCACAGCAAAGGCTAAAGGATCAAAGGCTAAAGTTCATTCATTTCTGCATCATTTTCCCTGATCTACATGAGCCAATAAGTAGATAGGGGTTTTGTCCAGGATTGCTTGTGCAATGCTCAAGGTTGTGCAAGCGCAAACAGCACTCATGCAATGTGAACTCATACATGCCACATGGCACTGTCTAGAACTGTTGCAGAAAGTCAGTCCAATTGAGTAGACCTGCCAAGTGCATGCTGCATTTTTTGCTACCCTTACTGCATGGAGGGCTGCCACCTTCACCAAGCAAAAAAAAAAAAAAAAAAAAAAAAAAAAAAAAAAAAAAAAAACGGGACTCTGGGGGTACTATGGGGGCAAAAGAATGAACAATGTGCATCCAGTTCACTCATGTGGTCCAAACTGCTCATACTAGCTGACATAAGCGCCAACAGAGGGTGGCAGCCAAGAAGACATCAGAGAGAAGCATAAGTTGCGCTAGGACTCATAGAAGAAAGGTTCGAGGAAAAAATGAAATTGAAATGTTAGATTGCTCACTTTCACAATATAGGATAAAATGTCAGTTGCACGACCATGAACAGCTTAAAGCAATTCGGAATGAATTTGCTTGCAACCATTCAGCTGTTTGTTATGTATGAATGCCCAACAGTGTGCTTGCGATACATGTGCCGATTTAGGGAGAATCGAAAAACTGGCAAATGGCATGCAGGTGCAGAGGTTGAACTAGCAGATGGCATTGTGAGCGCAAAACTAACTGTGCCATCAGGAAACCAACCTGGTGACAACCCTAACTGTTCCTCTTCTCTTTTCTGGGCTCACATGGTATGCATATAAGCTGAGACTGTCTTCCTTATGGAAATTTGACCAGCAAAATAAGCAACTAAAAACAGCACTAGGGTAGAGCAGCCTGCAGAGATGTAAGCAGTTGTAAAAAACATTGAAAATTTCGAAGAAAAAAAAAAAAGTTTTTTTTTTCCCAACCAGGATACAATAGAAAAAGAAGAAAGAAGAAAAAAAAGAGACAAAGCTTCCTCACAGAATTCTGCCACTCCTTTCGATGTACCTAAAGGTCTGGTAAAAAAAAAAAAAAAAAAAAAAAAAAAAAAAAAAAAAAAAAAAGAGTTTGGGAGTCTGTGAAGAACCTGGATCCATCCACGTGGTGGCAAGAACTTTGCTTTAACCAACCCTAGAGCCCCCTCGCCTGTTGCTTACTGCAGACTCCCCCTTCTTCTGCGCATCTAAAAGAAATTGGTCCGAGTTTGGAAATGTGCACATTAAGCTACAGAACAGGCTCACAGGGGATCATGTGCAAAAACTTGTGTACGCGCACTCGAACCTTAATGTCCGGAAGGCTTCGTCCGCTGCACAGTGGAGCGTTGATGCATCAAGCGGAAATGAATTCGACCCAGATTGATACAAATGTCAGTCTTGACACTTTGATTTGAAATCAATGCATTGACATGAAATCGTGCCTAGATTTTGAACCTGGAAGCTCTGCTGGGACTTTTGCGATATAATCATGTAAGAATTGTATTCTTTTCAGTGTTGGATAAATAAATGTGTTAGGTTTTCATGGCGCTGTCTGCAATCACTTTTTTTCAATTTTTCGTATTTTTCTTAAAAAAAAGAAATGCATGAAAGAAACCAGTGTTTTTTCATGCCCCTCAAAATTTCATGAAATTTTACATTTCTAAGCAGAGGTAGCATCTTCCCAGAACACTTGCTACTTGACCCCTTTTAAGTAATTAATTGATAGTGATTCGTTCTCATGCATAGTATGTATTTAGTAGTATTTATGTAGTATGTATTTTGTTGTATTTTATAGCTTTTTACAGTGATTTTGATGATATTGCCGCTTGCTCAGTTCCCTCCTGAGCGTTGTTTCCTTTTCTATTCTTCGTCTATCTTTTCTTCCTCTTTTCCCTCCTTTGCGTGATGAAGAGTTCCTCACACTTTGTTTGCCCCCGCCTTATGTAATGCCTCCGGGCATTTAAGGCTTCAATAAATGAAATGAAATGAAACTTCACTGCACCGCTGATGCTCAACGCATAACTTAACGTTTAGTGGCATGACTTCTTTTTGGCAAATAACCAAAGATTTAAAAAAAATTTAATTATGGAGTCTTATGCGCCAAAACCATGATCTGATTATGAGGCATGCCACAGTGGGGGACTCCGGAAATTTGGACCACCTGGGGTTCTTTAACGTGCACCCAAATCTAAGTACACGGGTATTTTCATATCTTGCCCCCATCGAAATGCAGCTGCCGTGGCCAAGGTTCGATCCCGTGACCTTGTGCTCAGCAGCCCAACACCATAGCCACTAGTCAACGACAATGGCTCAACAGGTGCATAAACTTACTATACAGGTTGTTCTTGGAGCAAAGTAGAAGAGCATGAAGCAAGGGAACAGGAAAAAGGAAAAACAGAAAAGTGCCAACTACCAAATGTTTAATAGCAGACTGAGATAGAAAACGAAGAAGATTTCCATGCACGCACAGTGCAGACAATGCATGACGCAGAAACACAGTGTCACAAAAGCTTCCTTTTGAGAACATACATTTCCAAAGAAAACGCTACGGATGTGTCACTAACACAAGCTGACCCTTTCTTGCTGCTATGAAATGCTTCCAATAATTCCCTCACAGTTCGATCCCTGCTCTTGCCTACAATCTTTACTAGCTTAGAACCAAGCATGCATACGCAGGTTTTGCAATGGGCAAGATGTGCACCGTCAGCATTACCAATTCTGTTAGCATGCTCTCTTAGTCTGTCATTAATGCAACATCCTGTACGACTTTCACAGCTCATGGGGATTTCGTATACTATACCCTCTGCACAATAGCTGAAAAGTTTTGCATGCCTCCTCTGGCACCCTCGCTGCTGAGCCTGAATGATTCGCTCACATAACTCAGGCTACACATGCATTCGAAATGATGCAATGAGCCCCATCATGGAGGGAGCCAGCGTTCAGATGCACTAAAACGAAATACTAGTAGTCTGGGAGCTGATATTTTCCTTTCCATGCACAAACAACACTTCGG
Source organism: Dermacentor andersoni (assembly GCF_023375885.2). Taxonomy (NCBI): domain Eukaryota; kingdom Metazoa; phylum Arthropoda; class Arachnida; order Ixodida; family Ixodidae; genus Dermacentor; species Dermacentor andersoni. The sequence goes on from NC_092814.1 coordinate 175,931,761, forward strand.
TCTTTGACACCCACATCCTGGGTACACTCAGGAGAGACTCCATTCAAGAAAAGAGCGGTGTGTTGAGAGATTCATGCACAGGCATTTTCTTGTCCATTTCTATTTTGGGCAATATAGCTAGCTAAGCCAATGTGATGAAGCCTGGCCAAGTTGAAAGCACTGAGCGGCTCCGGTTGCAGCTACCATAATAGATATAATCAGCACTGTCGTCATGACTGGCCTTGTATAAATGGTCAACACAGGAAGTACTAAGGGACTTTTTCAAGAAACGTACACTTAAAGCCCAAAATGAGAAAAAGGGAACTTGAACTCAACTTTGGGAACCAAATAGATGAAGTATAAAATTATCTTTGCATCCCTTGAAGAAAAATTATTGGATTTGAAAAACACAGTACAAATGCAACACATGACACATGATACCATATGTAGCCACTATGGGACTATCAATGCAAAGGATTGCTAAAGTAGTTGTGCTGGGTGCAGTAAAAAATTTCATGAACATGAAAATAAGTCCAATTCTCAGCACTGTGGGCCTGGGCCTAAAAGGTAAATTTTATTGAGCTAGGTTTTAGGCTTCCACAAATGGCCATGTCCTTTCCTTCCAGTTTTGCATGCCATGAAAGCACATCCTCAAGTGGTATGTAGAATAGCTCTGAAGGTGCAACAGGGTGTCTACCAACCGGGAAAACCGGGAATTCTCAGGGAATTTGAACAGTCTGGAAAAACTCAGGGAAAACTCAGGGAATTTGTGCTTCTATCAGGGAAAATTAGCTGTAACTTTATTGAAAGAGAATGAAAGTCGTGGTAATACTGGCTCCAGTAACAGAGGAATCGCAACGAATCGTCATTGACGCCGTGTCATCGGCACGATGTATTGCCAGAGTAGTTAATGACCGATTTTGTAGACGTCCGATTTTTCGGACATGCCCGATAATTTGCACGGCTTTGCGGCACCACCACGTACTCCATATAGTCAATGTATATTGCCCTGACTGCAGGTCAGAAATGGCATTAATCAAAGCCGCCACTGCCGCTATTTTGGTTATGTCGCCGCCTCGAACCGGCACGCTCGCACGCAGATCCGCTGGCAGCCGTAACCACCACCGCGGCAACGTTAGGCCTAGCTGCTTCTATGTTCGCTATTAAGCTTCTTGCCGTGCGATGCCGTGTTTTTCATTGAAAGAATTCGTCGCTGTCAGCAATGGCACCGACTCTGCCTTTGTAATCCTCGCGATTGGCTTTGAAGCTCGCAGAGCACAGCGCGTTGCGTAATGCCAGTCTCCGAAAGTTAGCTTCGCCTCAGTACAGTAGTTAGGCAGTGAAGCACAAGCGTGGGAAGGGGCAATTGTCACGGGCCACAGTATGTATTTTTTAATTATACACACGTGCACCCCCATCTCCTGTCACAGTACGAGCACCGATATGCCTAGTAAGCGTACTGGCAGGCCTTAAGAGCTTTTTCGGGCGTGCCTGGGTCAATTTCAGCCCTTAAGGGTAGTTAAAGACAGGCATTCATTACTTTTGGACTGCCCGATTTTCGGATGTTTTTGCGGCCCCTAGGGAATCAGAAAAATCGGACGTTGACTGTACAACTGACCAAGAGGATGCTTCAAATGATCCATGTGGTGAAAGCGTGGTAGAAGGAGGATGAGAACAGAAAGGACCGACGCACTGAGGAATTAAATTAACGGGAACGGAAGCGTGCCGCCGCCTTTTTGAAGGAGCTTGAGCTAAAAAAATCTGTGTTGGTAGACGCCGAGATGCAGATGTCCCTCATCCAAACCAAAATAAACCGTTTTAAGCAGTGAAACCCAACACTGAGATGTTGTGTACGGGCTGAGAGTATGTCAGGACAGTTGAGGTTGACTTCCCAGCTGCTGAGAGAGAACCTTAGTTGTGACAAAGTTCAGGCCTCATACAGATGAGCTTGCTATCAGTTGATAGAAATAGGTCATATTAAAAAAAATATTTACTTATGTATGCATCTCCTTTTCATGAAAATGTTCGACTCAATTTGGAATGGGTTTTACCATTTCTTTCGCTGTGCATTTTACTAACACCTTCCTTCTGTTTTCTTTTTAAATAAAATAGATATTACTCCTTACTATTCAAACTGGATTAAGTCATTTTTTTTTTCAGCATGCTTACTAGAGAGTGACAGCATCAGACAACGTGGTGTCAGCCTGTCTTGACGTAAAACAAAGTTCTGGCTCATTCAGGGAATTTTGCAAAGGTGCTCAGGGAAAACCTGGAAAACTCAGGGAATTTGGAAATGTCAACTTGGTAGACACCCTGTGCAACAATCATGTACAGGATATCTTTTTCTCTTCTGTCTTTCTCTTTTGCCGATTCCATGCAAAGTACTTATTAACTCTTTCCATACCGTGCTCACTGGGCATATTTAGCCCGCTAACGATAGTTTGAAATGTTGCTTTCAAGACCTCCCGCTCTGCTCAAGGACACACTGCGCTATTGGACGTGAAGGAGAACTATATTTTTTTGTTATCTAAGCAGTTCGCTTTTTTCCGCCCAGGCGATGATTTTGGAACGAGCTTTGAGGTTTCGCGATTGTCAAAGCAGAAAGCAAAAATTGCCACCTGTTACTGATTGTTTGAAACTATGCTTTAGAGACCTTACGTGCCACTCATGCACACACTGCACCATTGAGCATGAAGGACAAGAACTATATTTTTCTTTCTAAGCAGTTAGATTTTTTCAGGCCAGGCGGCAATTTTTGAATGCGCTTCGAAGTTTCGCGATCGTCAAAGTAGAAAGCAAAAATGGCCGCCTCCAGGAGTGGTGCGCGCGCTTCTAGATATTGCAGATGTCATGATTCGGCTGTGTCTGTGGCTGATTTTATCAACGGCAAGTCTCAGAATGCTTGCCTATTCGTCGGACTTTGACTCTGAGAGCGAAGACGACGCAAACCAGCTCGGAATAACCGCGGCCGCAGCCCGGCACGCCTAACTGTAGTGCTTGCAGTTAAATTTTTGTAGTGGAATACCTGTTCAATAAAAAATTTAATTTTTTTGGAGATAGTGTTTGTTAGACGGTAATACATTTTGCATATCTCATAATTTATGTTACATATTTTTTTTAGTAGATACAACCGTGTCTTTAGAAACATTGTTCAATTTTATCCCACAATCTTGATTCTGGCAATTTGTCTTTTATATGACATACATGTCGTTAATAAAACCTTTATGCATGAAAAGTGCATTCATTCTGGTTTTTATTTCTGTATTACATAAAATATTGAGTGCAGTAGTTTCTTGAGAAAAAGAAATCTGGTGCAACCTACAAAAAACACCTATTTCCCCCATAGTATGGAAAGAGTTAAGGTTTGGTGCCTCGTGCCATGGTAAAGATTATGACCACCACACAGTGTGTTTCTACTAGCAAGCTTGTGTCTATTGCACTTTTGTAGTAACTGTGTTGTGACAATGTATATTTAGCTCAGTGCTATAGCTCTAACATGCACTCTAATGGTCATGCTGTGCACGTCTGCTATAAGTGGGCTTGAGTGTCTATAACATTTCAATGTACACGATGATCTCCAAAATGAAACCTTCCCTGCCTGAAAAAAAATAAAAGAGAAAACAGACATGTGCAAGATAAAAGAAAAAACACATAATTAGTTTGATTGTTACATTTAATTTTAAATGGGTTTAATTTTTTAATTTAAATGAAGTTTTACATGAAGCAAATAATTTCGAAAGTACCAGTAATTTCCTCCCACTGAGTTGAATTTTGGTATATAATAAAACATCTAACACTAAAATACCATCATTATATTCTATATTTGCTACAAGCATGTATTTGTTACAAGCTGACATCGTCGAGAAAAATTCTGAATTTACTTTGCTGTAGCTGATAATTAATTGTATGGTGGTTCGACTGTACTAACATGGTGGCAACTAACAACTGAGCAGATGACACTCACCCGTGGATCACACATTTGGCTGCAGTGTGCATATATGGCTCGAGCACGGTCAATTTCACCCAACTTTCGCTCAAGGTCAGCAAAGCGCACACACATGAGTCGAGCCTGGGTGTCTGGAAGAAGCTCAATTGCTCGTTCATAGATTTCACGAGTATGTGTCAGCCCATATATTTCAGCAGCTTTCAAGATGTATATATTGAACATCTGGAAAAGTATTACAAAGAAAAGTTGAAGAAACGTTGGGGGAAAATATACTGGGATGGTGATTCTGCTTGCATCAAAGGTAATTCTGCAGTTGTTCATGCAGTTTTGTAAAAGTAATGTTTGCTAGATTAAATAGACATATGATGTCCTGCACAATGTGACAACAAAACAGAGAGAGAGAGAAATTAGCTTTATAACAAAAGAAGAGCATTATGTGAGAAGCTGATGCCTGCACACAGTTGCTTCTTATCAAGATTTGGGTCTGGCATTACCAATAAATAGACTTACTTCAAACTGTTCTTCAGGAAGCACAGCTTTGCAGCCACGATCATAGATGGCCATAGCATGGCGTGCAAGACCATGCTCTTCCTCCAGCTTGGCATAAAGAAGATACAAAGCTGCAAGGGATGTATCAATATTATGGAGCATTAATTTCAGTCAAAATGCTTGAACATTGCTATATACATTAACTTGTCAAAAGGCTTAACATATACAACAAACAAGCAATCCTTTTAAGAAGAAAAATATGCTTGTTTGGTTACATCAGGAACTTTCTAGCAATATAAAAGAAGAACTCACTACAGGTAACTTAAGCCTTTCTGAAGTATAAGTCACATCTACAAATAGCTGACATGTGCTTTCAACAATGTCTCCAAAATAATATTTACAAAATATACAAAAACATGTATACATATTAGTTGTGCCATTATACTACATGCAAGATGTGCCTCCTTGAGAATTATCAAAAAGTAGTAAACAGAATAACAGAAAAAAAAAGTGAGTACCAGCACTAAAATGTTTGACTAAAGAATTTTCAGCATACTGGTACATAATACGAACTACCAATGTGGTCTGTCACTGAACCACAAAGCTTCACTGGGTACAAAGTGCATACTGAAGAAATATATACATACACTTAGCAAATTTTGATGGGCAACCTTCGAGGCACTGCTCAAAAAGATCACGAGCCCGCTCTAGTTTGGTGCCACCCTGCGTAAAAATGACAATATTACACTTGGAATCTGAAAGTTGAACAAATTTAAGTGATTTATGCTTTAAATGAAGGCAAAAACTAGCACTGCGTTTACCTCACAGTCTACTCTCATACTCATTTACATGAACACAATATCAACATGACACTAAAGCATAAATCAAATAAAGTGGCAGTAAATATGCATAATGTAAACACATTTTGAGACAGCATCAGCAATACAGAAATGCAACACTGATACAACGAACTTTTTCGTTGGTACTTATGAGTATATGTTTGTTAGTAAATGGGGTTCAGTGGCAAAAAAGTGGCAAAAAAGCGACTAAGTTTACGCTGCGCAAACACAAGGTGTTATAAAATGAATTTTAAGAACAGCAAAAGTTGCGTTGATCTACAGTTTGTGTAACTAGCCAGTGTCGACTAGAAAGTTAAGCACATCAGGTAATGGTACTAGTGGATAGTCTCCTGAATCTAAAGCCGGCTGTAAACGAATGTGTAATTTATATAAATTGTGCAAAAGTTCTCGTTTGTGTGTTTCAATATGTGTAGATGTCAGTAAAATGCGCATAACTGTTGTGGCTCTTCGGACTTCTTAAATACTGGTGGGTCTTCTATCCTAAGTAAAAGATTATGTGTGAGGTGTGTGCGTCCAATCCTTAGACAATATAAAACTACTTCAATAAACCGTTGCTGGTCAATGCATGACTTTCACTCACCAAGTACAGGTTTACAACGATGTAATAGAACATGGGAACACACATTAGTCCCATGTGTGTTCCCATTTTGTCAGTAAGGTTTTCGAAGTGCTGGTCAATGCATGACTTTCACTCACCAAGTAAAGGTTTACAATGATGTAGCTAGTTGTTTACACAATAGTCCCATGTGTGTTCCCATTTTGTCAGTAAGCTTTTCCAAGTCACTCGGATACTATCTTTGTATGGAAGTAGTGCACTGGTTATGCCTTTGTGTGCTGCCATGGATGCACATCCATCTGCTGCTTCATTACCCGGTATTCCAACATGGCTTGGGACCCAGCAGAAATGAATTGATCTCCCACATTTGTTTGAAGTTAACATGTGTAAAATATCCCCTAGCAGGGGTGTTCACACTCATTTCAGATGTAGAGCCTTCAGTGTACTGAAAGGGCTCCTTAACAGGCCCCATAGCAAATTTTGCTTATACACTAGAAGTTGTTCCATGTCTTCTAGGGAGCATTCTACCGCAAATATTTTTCTAATTGGCTCATTAATAGCCGAGATAGAAGTATCTTAGTGCCGTGAACCCATGATTTCAGAAGACGAGCTCCACTGCCAAGCGGGACACTCTCTCCACTTGCCCCGTCTAGCCTCCGCAAGCGAAGTTCTTTTCCTGCATTCTACCATACCAGACCTTGAGGGTCGCATGACGCATATGTTACGGGCCCCGCCTTCATTTTTTTTTTCTCCACGCTTTCTTGCGGCGCGGCACACTTCCAATGACGGCATTGTGCGCGAGCTGTTGTGATTGTCTCATTTCGCGCACTGTGGCAGACAGAATAGTGAGGCAGACACAAGCGGATCACAGAGCATGATCCCGCGCTGGAACACGGTAGAAAATGACATAGTTTCGGTGTCTATGTGCGCGACTGCACGACGTGGGAACAAGCAGATGAAACGGAAGTACATCTCTCTTGCTGCAATGCGAAGTAAAACAAAAACATGCAGACATTCAGTTTGTGTTTTATTATTTCTCTAAGCTTTAATTCTACTATTCAAGCAACATATTACACAAATAACACATGTTGCCTTGAATAATTCTCGAAGTCACATGTCCCCACAAGTGACATCACAGTGTGAACACGTATACGCAGGCGCACTAGCACGTGTACATCATCCTCCGGCTTGAAGCGCGGTGGCCGCGAGCAGAAGGGAAAACGGCATTTGGTTTGAAATTTCAGGTCTTTCCGTGGCGCGTAGCGATGCAATACTGTGCAGACACTATTGTTACCGCATAATGTATGCTCTGCGCTTGTTAGCTCAAAATGGCAAGACCTGGTGAGGGGCCCTTTAAAAAATCAGTGTATATGACTGTAGTTTAGTGCTCGTCAGTGTTCATTTATTAAATTACAGCCCAAATAGCGTAAACTTCAGCAGTGAAAACAAAGTCATACTGTGGTAATCAAATAATTGTTTCCCAATTTTTCATTACAGCTCCCACACCATTTGTGTAAAATTCTGTGTACTTTTTATATTTGTCCTGAAGAGTGCGGAAATCTTGTATTATGTGTTCTTGTGGCATGTCTCTTTTCTTTAGATGTGTCAATGTCCAATCACATAACTTTGTAAAGTCACACCACAGGGGCAACCGTAGCGGCTTTTTAGCAGCCTGGAGGACCTCATGAGGAATATCAATCTCAACAGTATTCCTTGTATCGTAGGACATGCGGCCTAATCATGTTCGGTTTATTTGTATAGTGCAAGCGTGAGTTGCATTGTGTGGCGATATTGTAGCATATGTTGCAGTGATGACTGAATTCTGAGTATGTAGGAAAAAGTGAGTAACCTTCTGCGTTGCTGTAGGGAAGGCTCATTACTGTCAACGTATAAACTTTGGCCGGTTGATGTTCTGCAAGCGCAGCTTGCCACTCGCAGTCTAAGATTATGTACTGGATAAAGTTGTCGAATGTAAGACTCTCTGGTTGAGCCATAAACTATGCAACCGTAGTCTAGAAGGGTACGCACAACAGACCGGTAAATGCGTAAGAGGCACTTTCGGTCGGAAACCCAATGCTTACGAGACAACACTGAGAATATTTAACGTTTTATTTGCCCTAATCTTTGCTGTGTTTATGTGGGCCACAAAGTTTAGTCTTGTGTCAAAAGTCACTCCTAAAAATGTATCATCTTGTTTAACCGGCAGTGTGGAGTCACTCAATTTCAGGACTGGGTCGCAGTGTAGCCCTTCTTTCTGAGAAAACAAAACAGTAACTGTTTTCTGGGTGGAGAAGCAGAAGCCATTTTCGTTAGCACTTTGTTTAAGTTTATTTATTGTGATTTAAAGCTGCCTCTCACAGGTTGAAAAATTTGAGGCGTGGCAAGCCATTTGCAGATCGTCGACATATACAGAGTGCATAACAGACAGTTTAACCTTATTACCAGAGTTCATTTTTACTATGAAAAGCGTTGGGCTGAGAACACAGCCTTGTGGAATGCCATTTTTCTGTGTAAATGTGTGAGAATACCATGTCGAGACACACCTGAATGTTCTATTAGACATGATATCAGCTAGGCAGTTCAGCATTTTACCACAGATCCCAAGATCAGCCGGGTCTCTTAAAATTGCATATCTCCACGTGGTATCATAGAAATAAACTGCAAGACAGTGTTTTGTGTAAAAAGGCATATCGAATTAGAATCTATTAGGTTTCTTGATTCTAAAATAAATTAGAGCCTTATATTAATAATGCTTTCATATGATTTTGCCAAACAGCTTGTCAGGGCAATGGGTCTGTAGCTGCTTGCAGACAGTGGGGATTTACTAGCTTTAAGAAATGGAACAACTATTGCTTTTATCCACTCTTTCGGCGTTACCCCAGATTATATCGAAAAATTCAAGGACAACCTATACAGGTGTTTGGGATAGGTGTTGCAGCATGGAGTAGTGAATATGGTTGTGACCTACTCCTATTTTTTTTACCTGTAGAGAGGATTCTGTTTAATTCCTGCAATGCAAGGGGGATATTATATAAATCATTTGACTTACCAGTAGTATGCAGCTTTGGTTTTTCAGCAAACTGTTTATTGAACAATTTACTAAGCTGGAGACATTATAAATGTGTTTTCCAAGTATGTCAGCCTGTTCTTGTGGTGTTGTTTGTTTGCCTACAGGGTCTGTTCTGAAAGCAGTAGGACTCATTTTTAAAAAAAATTTTATTCATGAGAATAGTACAAACGATTAGAATTTTTCAAAGTAGTACCTTTCCGCATCTACACACTGCTGCCAACGAGTTTTTCAGTTTTCGTACGCCTCCAGGAACGCCTGGACCGGAATGCTGTTTAGCTCCCTTGTCACGGCCTGTTGAACCGCCTCTACCGATCCGTGATGCTTCTCCTTGAGCGTCGATTTTATTCTGGGGAATAAAAAAAAGTCTGGCAGGGCCAAGTCGGGGCTGTAGGGGTGCTGAGGCAGCGTTGACACCTTGTGCTGGGCAAGATACTCCACTACGCGGAACACTGTGTGGCTCGGCGCGTTGTCATGACGCAGCCGCCAATTGTTGGCAATGGCTGGGCGGACACGAACAATGCGTTTTCACAGTCTTTTGAGGACTTCCACGTAAAAAACTGCATTAACTGTTTGTCCGAGTGGTACGAACGCTTTGTGGATGACTCTGTGTCGATCAAAAAAGCAAATGAGCACGGACTTTTGCTTGGATTTGCTCATTTATGCTTTCCTGGGGCGTGGGGAAGAAGGGGTGTGCCATTCTGAGCTCTGCCACTTGCTCTCTGGGTCGTAATCAAACACCCATGTCTCGTCACCGGTCGCTACATTGTCCAAAAAGTTGGGGTCCTCATTTACATGATGAAGCAGATTCTGGCAGATCGCTTTCCGGTTGGCCTTTTGCTCCTCTGACAGCACTCGCGGCACGAACTTCGCGCATACTTTCCTCATGGCTAAGTTTTCTGTCGCGATCTCAAAAACTTGGGTTTGAGGAATGCTCAAGTCATCAACAATCATTCTGATATTCATCCTATGATCACTGTTCAGTAAATTTTTCACTCGCAACACATTTTCGTTGGTCTTGCTGGTCGAAGGGCGTCCGGAGCGGTCGTCATTTTCCACTCTTTCCCTACCTTCTCGGGACAGCTTGTGCCGCTCAAAAACACCTGATCTATCCATGGCAGCATCACCGTAGGCCTCCTTAATCATGTCATGAGTCTCTTTGCTTGTTTTACCAAGCTTTACACAAAATTTAATCGCATATCGCTGATCCAGTAAACCCTCCATGATTCTCCGTGACGAGGCGTTTCGACAGGGGTTCACAGTACAAGTGACCTGCTCTCTTGAGCGGTTGAGAGCCGACTGCCGATTTTTCCCAGCGTTCCCAATATCCCCCTTCACCGATCCTGCGTGCGCAGGCCACCTCTAGTCCGCCCGTTCGGCCAGGAAAAAACCAGTCCTACTACTTTCAGAACAGACCCTGTAGGCTTTTAAATAACGTAATTGTGTAAGATGAATAACCTCCCCTAGACTTCCTCACCTGTTCCCACATTCATTTAAATGTGACTGAACTGTTTACTGATATGTATTTCTTCCATGATGATTTTCCGCCTGCGTTCCGCCTGCAAATAAATCGTGCTCCGAGTTTGGCTTGTTTAAAGCCCAGGAGGTTGGTATAGATTGGGTATTGCTTGAGGTATGGACTTTTTTGCCACTGAAATTAAAACCGTAGTGAACTTTTGATTAATTTCATCAACACTTAGCTCACTTGTAAAGACTTCCGAGTTTTTGCATGTTCCATAAAAAGCGGCCAGTCAGCAAGATGTGTTTTCCAGTGACGCAGTTTAAAATTTGTAATTGGTAGTGATGACTGATGATGCAGGTTTGATGATAGCTGGTAAATGATTGCTGCCATATGAGGTGTCCAGGACTTCCCATTTAAAACAGTAAAAACCCATGGTGAGCAAAAAGCTAAATCCAGGCAACTAAAATTGCGTGAAGTAGGAGAGAAATAGGTTGCTGCACCTGAGTTTAAAAGACAGATATTATTAGCTAAAATAAAAGCTTCAATAACCTCCCTGGTCAGCTCTATCACTGCCCCAAAGTGCACAATGGGAATTAAAATCTCAGACTAAAGGAAGAAGCTCAGGCAACTGTTCTATTAAATTTTCCAGTTCTGGAATTTTAACATGGGTATGAGGAAGAATGTATATTGAACAGATGGTGACAGTCTTGTACGATAAAACAGTGAGGGCTACGGTTTCAAAAGTACTGTTTAAGTAAACATTACGGGTAGGTGCGCCGCCTTGCGTGACTATAACAGCTTATGACAAGCGGCTGGAATGTTCGCGGTCCCTTCGGACAACAGTAAAACTTTTAATCAATTGACTATTTTTAGGGCCTAGATTTGTTTCTTGTAGGCAAAATGCTACAGGTGATAACTTGTTTATTAAGACTTTAATGCCACTTAAATTGTGAATCAGGCCTCTACAATTCCCATGTGTGATAAAAGCCATAGTGATGAAATTGAGAATGTCAATATACGTGTATGAGCTTAAAAGTTGTAGGTGACATGGGTTAAGGAGTTGTACTATATGCAAGAGCAGCAACCGTTCAGGTTACCAGTCCCTTTTCCGGCACAGTTACTAAGAGCTTGTCCTTCTTAGTACACTCCAGAAAGCGCTGATTTTTTGGAGTCGATGACGCCGGAGTTTTTGGGCCGACCTCCGTAGCCTTCTCCGAGGCACTGGATGATCAAGAACCAGGCACTGAAACGCACGTCTCAGGCCTTGGAGTTTAATTTAGCCTAGGGCCCCGCAAAATCGGTGTCTGCAGACCCGTCTTTGATGATTATGGAGAAGCAGATTGCTACCACAAAGGGGGCGGATGGAGTTACTACAGGGCCACAGACTGTGACCCCTGTAGGTCCCCTGAGGCCACCATGGCACTGCTCCCTGCATGCCGCATTGGCATAGGTTGTTTGAGGTAAGTGAGATAGTTTTTTTTCCTTGTTTCATAAAAGGAGATGATCTCCTTCACAGTGAGTGCAATTATCTCCTTCTCCTTCTTCCAGCAAAGGCATGATCGTGAAGAAGCTGAACAATCTCCTTTGCAGTTTGTATGATGTGGAGGAGCATTGAAGTTGTTCAATGGGTGAAAATTAGCTTAACATTGTGCGCACGATTGTGATGCACAATTCTGGTGCATGCCCAAACCTCTGGCACTTGAAGCACCGCCTTTGCAGTTCTCATAATAAAGCGTTAAAGACGAAGACGAAGGAACACATACGACAGGACTGGCGCCCAAATCAGGGTACCGCCTTGGGTTTGGGATATAGTTTCGCGTTGATCTTCACATACCGTGCATTGAGTGAACTAGGCACAATACTGGTACCAAAAGTAAGCATCACATGTTTGGTGGGGAGTTGTTCATAATTTCTTTGGATAGTTATTCGTTGAACCTTAATTACTGTAATGAAGATGAGCAGCCTGTGCCTCAGCAGCATCACCACTGGCATGAGCTTGTCGTTCCTGCCCTTCACTGAACGCTTGCGACTATTCCCCGTTTGCCTCCGTGTGCTGCTAATAAATCTCTTAGCATTGCATCTTGTTCTTCGAACTCTTCAAGGAGTAGTTCATCCCTCTAGTTTAGGAAATCTTCTGATATTGCCCCCCTGCTTGTGTTTAGCGAACAATGTGCTGAGATTGTGACCCTGATATCACTTTTACACCTAGTCTTTGTTTTTGAGTTCAAGGAGCAGGTTCTTGCTTGATAGCTTGACATTTTTGAGACTCTGTAGTCTTTCCCAATTTTTTCTGCGAGGCATTTAGACACCAAGAATGGAGATATTTTTCTTACTGGTGTGGGTCCTTCAATGTGCATGATATTATAACGTAGAAATGTTTCTGAATTGCTTCGGAAAGTGAATTGAAAAGTTGCTTCGCTGTGCCCTATTTGCATAGGGCTCTGAAAGGGGGGGGGAAAGCATTTGTCATCACATCATGTGAATATATGGCGGCGAGGGCAGCCACCCACCACCAAGCCCAACAAGGGGACACTACAAGGTTCGGAAAATACCTGTAGGCACCAGCTATGCAACGCCGCTGTAACCTTATATATCCAAGGCTGGATATAATGAACACGGTCAACACATGCTGCCTAGAAAACCAGAAGTAAAGGAAGTGAGTAGAAGACAGGAAAGATTGAAAGTGAGAGAGAAAGATGAAGATTGAACAGGAGGACAGGAAAAGGCAACTACTGAATTCTACCAAGTGGGTCGGTTCGGGGGTGCCATCTACGTGAAGCAGAGGCCAAAGAGGTGTGTTGCCACTTTCAAATCCATTAATTTATAATTTCTTTATTTCAATTAGCAAGTACAAGTAATTTCACCTGTGTTCTCCTAGGTGTCTTTGTTTGTCGGCTTCTTATGATATGATTAATAAAAATCTGGCCCCTCGGTTAACCCCTTTTCTTCTCGTTCCTTTATTATGGTGGGCAGGAAATATTCTTATTAGTATTATTATTAGTATGGGCAGGAAATCTCACTTGCAGTGCTGCAAGAAGCCTAATAATTTTGTGTGGAATTAACCTACATGAATTTCATCTTGAGCAGTTTAATCAGTCATCTTCCATGACTCTACTCACTAAAATGAAAACTTCCCTGACAATTCCACGGCTTTTCCAGGTGACCTAAATTTCCCTGACTATTCCAGGTTTTCCAGGTCGCTAGACACCTTGAGTTTTCCATAAACAGTTGAAACCCGTTGAGTTCAATGTCCAATAGCTGAAAGACCACCAAAACCATGCTAGTGACATCGAATAAGTGTGACACACTCAATGTACAGAACATGATAGCTGTGATAATAGTATACAGCACTTGTTGGGGACGTTAGGATACCACACCAGACCTCTTATTTATGTTGCCAGCTTCACTTACACAGCAATTGTTCCAAGTGCGAGTACTCAATTTGAGTGGCAGAGGGCAGCAGCAATCCACTAAAAGGTAGTTTTGAATGCCCAAAATGCATGTAGTGTGCACTACAGGACAAACGTCAGCTCACTTCATAATGAAAAGTCTCTACAACTGCATCATTTCTAGGATTCAACATTTCCTCTTTCTATTTAGCACCCTTTGTTTTGATTCTTATTTCAAGACACATTTCCTTTCTTTCCTTATAACACTTATCTTTTCAGTAACTACTTTATTTACACAGCAGTTTACCAGTTAGACAATTAGGCTCTCTTAATAACAAACAAGAAGTGGACTTTAAAATTTTCTTATATCAGGAAATCATTTTGCGGAATTTTCACACTGTGCCTCATCCAATTTTTTTTTACACACTGACAGTTGTAAGGTGCCATCCAGGCAGCTTTCTCCCCCAAGAACTTTTTCATAAAGGGATACATAGTACAAGTAAATCTCATGTTGTGATGTTGTGAGGGGGCCCGGGTATTCCTGCCCAGCACAGGAATTTTAATGCGATAGCATTACAGGCGCCATGTCACAGAAAATCTGGTGGAAGCGTCTGGCTTCCGTTGTCGGACATCGTTCTGGCAGAAAATTTTCGAACCACACATATCCAGGCCCTCCATGTCACGCAAGGAAGTTACTGAACTAATTGAATTTCCCAAGCTAAAATACGTAGAAAAATCGTAAAGTACGACTTACACACAACCTACAGACATGATAGCATTGGATTGTAATTTGAATATATTGCTACGGCATAAGCCAGGCAAGGAGAAGAGGAAGAAAAAAAAAAAAATTATGGGGTTTTACGTGCCAAAACCACTTTCTGATTATGAGGCACGCCGTAGTGGAGGACTCCGGAAATTTCGACCACCTGGGGTTCTTTAACGTGCACCTAAATCTAAGTACACGGGTGTTTTCGCATTTCGCCCCCATCGAAATGCGGCCGCCGTGGCCGGGATTCGATCCCGCGACCTCGTGCTCAGCAGCCCAACACCTTAGCCACTGAGCAACCATGGCGGGTGAGAAGAGGAAGAAGACGTGAGCTGGTGCAGCCTCAGGACGCCATCTTGACTTTACCATCAATCTCGTCCCTTGAATAAAGCCGGTTCAACATTAACCGTAACAATATGATAAAACATAATTCTGTTATGCAAAAACTCAAAGAAACCATTTTTCCAGCGTTTCTACCATTTATAGAACGGCCACGGAGCTGCGCACCCGGTTTCTTGCAACCCCTCCAGATGGTGCTCACCTCTGCTGCATCGCGGCCCCCAGCAAGAGGCCACATTTCTACCAGAAAGCCCACGTCGCCGCCAGCGTTTCTCGATAAACATTATGGTTACATACGCTGCAGTTACTGGGAAGCATGAGAAGCAGTCAGGGATCTTTGAATGCTATCGCGTACCACTCTTAAAGGCGAAGCTTAAACGTCCTCGAAATTTTTCTCTTATTATGGTGAAAGCCTTAAGTGGCTCGTTGCAATGGCTCGTACCCGAAAAAAGTGGCGTCTGGTCTAGTGATACAAAAAAAGTTGACGAGTGGTACAAAAAATATCATCATTAGCAATGGCTCATATCCGAAAAAGAAAGTAACAATCAGGATGGCTCATAGCCCCGTAAGCAAGCAAAGATGCATTGGCTGAATATGAATGACTAAATGAAAGAAAAAAAGAATGAAGGAAAGAAAGAACAAAGAAAGGAAGAGAAAAGACGGAAAGTAAGACAGAACAAAAGAAAGAATGAAAGAACCTTTAGATAGTGCATTAGGTGCTTACATGTGTCGTTCAGAAGATCAACCTACAGCACAATATGTTTACTTCACAATGTAGCTCGTTACAATCTTGCAAGAAGTCTGACCCCTCCGATTGAATAACTTAATGCATTACCACGTGTGCAGTAGGTTTTCGCCTTCATGTGTTACAGGAGTGTAACATGCTGCCGATTGCCTTGATCGGCATCGGCAGGCAACATTCCTTTACTTTGCCTTCCAGTGCCACTGTGAAAACTCATTTGCCAAGGTGGCACGGCCAGTCCTTAAGGTAGAAATGAGGTGCAGCATGGCTTCAAGCACACTGTATGCAGGTAGCTTGACTACATAAAGAGCATACTGCCTTAGCATCCTGTCAAGTGGAGGATCAACAGAGTGCCAACAAGACAATGCAGAAGACATATGTAGGGGAACAAGGCATGCACCTGCCTTGTGCTGGAACCTATCACTGCACTTCACCTTTGCTTTCATTGCTTAATTATGGCGGCCAAGGAAGTAATTTTTGTTGTGCAGAAAAGCCAACTTGATGGGTTTTTGCAAAAGGTCAAGTGACCAATGCAACACCTTATGACCTGTCACGTATCAAGGTAAATATGTGATGCCATCCATCGAGTGGACAGGAAACAAAGATTTAATTTGGTGCCAAAAAGATTCTCAAACGAGCTTTTGTTTGAAATTTCCACTTTTTTTTCATGGATTGATAGATGTACCACCATTTTGCACAAATGCTGTGGCTGTACGATTTCTTCACCAAGCTTTTTTTGTCTGCAATGTATGAACATGGCAAGAAGTTCTTTAACAAAGTTCATCTTAAGGGCAACCTACTGTATGTGTGACATCTTGCTTTAAAAAAGGGAGCTAAGCAGAGCTTGACAGCCCAGAAACGGTGAGTAGGAAAACTGCACTGTGGTTTGCTTCCCCATCCTGCCTCATGTGCTGTTTATTCCTCTGTCTCTGAACACTTCTTTTTGCCAGCAAGATGGTGCTGCAGTAGTAAATATTGTCCACAGTGGTTTTGAGGCAGTGCCAACGTGAGGCGCATGCAAATGTCATATTGAGCAGTCAAGTAAGTGAATGCATCCTGCACTACAGGGACAAGCAATGCCAACAGCAACTGTTTAGCTACAATATAGAATGTGCCTTAAGTGTTACAAACTTACAAAGCACCTTAAAAACTTGAAATGGAGGTGCACACTAACATGCTTTCAGTCATGATGGAAAGAAACATTTTGTTTCTCTTAATTGTCATTCTGATGGAAACAAATTAATTTTGGTTATTTTATGAAGCAGCAATATACTTCTAATGCTCTGCTCATAAATGTGTATCCTATGCAAACTGTTCGTCTTTGACCTGATGAGACACAATAAACTAGCATTATCTCTGGGCAGAACTGCCTGCACTTTTTCTCCCCCTGTACTGTACAGGAAATGTCTGAAATTTTAAAAAGAAATTAAATGCTAACCATTTTCCCACCAACACCTCTCTCTCCCCCTTCCCCCTTTCCCCACAAATGCACAAACACTATAAATCATCCCCTATTCACTCACTCACTAACACATCATACACATGCAAACACACATCATGGAGAGAGAGAGACATTCGTAATTATGAGGTGATTAAAGTAACAAGAATAACAAGCCTCAACTTGCCCCACATAAATACAGCAGGTAGACACAGCCAAACAGAACAGTACCAAAATGAAATGATATGCCGCAACAGCTCTAGAATAAAAACACTTTTACCAAACATATGCTAAATTGCATTGCAGTGAAAGCATCAATGTGCGGTCATGTTTTTATGCTCCAGATATACAACTTCTAATTAAAGTTCAACACAACCTTGCCTAGTGAGATGACTGGAAAGCACGAACTGCAAGCTCATTTTTGTGCTTATTAGTTATGTGGTGTCTCTTAAATTAGCACAGTATTCACTTTTAATTACGCAACAGTATAGCTTGGCTTGCAGTATAGTGAGCACCCCCTTCAGCATTAAAAAAACATCTGTACATCAATGCTGCTGTTGGTGTCAGTGAATTGTTACCCTTTGCATAGTTCACCTTATGAACCCTGGCTATCCAACTGCATACAATTAATGTTAACATCAAAAAGTAGTTGATCACATGCATTAAGAAAAAAGCAGTATCAGAATATTAGGCATCCCCACTACACGCTCAAGTTGTACAAATGCACTATCTTCAATCTCATTTCACATTTAAGCAGAAGGGTAGGTTGTTTGTACAAGCTTATCAACCTACTACCTGTGTCGTTAAAGATATCACTTCTATTCAACATGCCAGCCACTTAGCTACAATTTTACAAATCACAGACTAATATGTCTCGAAATAAAGCAATAATACATAACAGCCTCCTGAACGAGCCCAATTCTGGTGGTAAAGCAAGAATCCAGCAACACTCACTACAAGCTTTTGCTCCCCCCTCCAATGCCAAAGAAAACTTTTTTACTCACATAACGTTTCAGGAACTTGGTGAGGTATGTGTTCCAGATGTCAAAGACGTTGGGCCACTTAAACAGTGCAATACCCTTTTCATAGGCCTGCAAAATTGGTAAAGTAGGACCTGTCAAATAAAGCATTCATTGCAGTTTTATAGCAAAACCACTTGATCTTACCTTAAATGCTTCCTCAAAATAGTTGTTTTCTTCCAGAAAAAGGCCATAATTGATGATGATCTGAGGCGTAGCAATCTTCAAATCGATGATCCGGTCATACACAGCCTTTGCAGACTTGGCATGAGAAGAAACGTTAAATGGGAAGGTTACTTCATGCTTGTTGCATTAGCAGTACACAAGCCTTTATAAAATTCTAAAATGTCACAATACATTGCACAGCACTAACCATATTACAGTGACAAAAGACTATTGTCCCTAAGTAATCTTAATACTGTACTGGTAATGCTTTGCAAGTAACAAACCTTCGGAGATGGAAGAAGCTAACAAAAAATTTTTTTTTCTGGAACAGCTTTGAGCTGTTATGCCAAAACTGAACTATTCCCTTCAAAAATTATTTGTCAATAAATAGAGTCATATTCCATTAGTTCGACCTTGTCAGTACAGACAATACTGACTGACTTATCCAGCTAACTGAATTAAACAAGATGCAGAAAAAAATGCCTAAACAGACTGCTGATTCATTTGGCAGTAGAATTCGCCCAATTCTAACACACTCCCAAATCAAACACACGTCCACGCTCTGTGTGTACAAAGTAGAAATCTAACGCGCACCCAATTTTCCAGTGAGAAAAATGGACAAGAGTCTAATATGTATTGCACAATGGCAGCCGGTTTCTGAAGTCGACTTTGCCGCAGTACAGCCTGTTATGCAGTAAAGCATATGAACACCACGAATGCAGTTAGGCTTTGTATTCGACTGCTCCGCACAAGCAATTTGCGGCCCCATTTTCTTGGTAAAGAAAGTGCGCAGCAGGCTGAAAATAGGCGTTTTTGACAAAAGAGGATGTGTGTTCAATGCGCTCACTGTCCCCTAATAAGCTAAACTGTGACATGCTGCCACTATGTCAATCGCTACTTGGGCCACTATAGGGCTCAGGGAATGTGCATGCTGGCTAGTCAAGTTTGAATTATCTGGTGAAGGCCAATTTTAGGATAGAAATATCGAAAGTTCAGGACCATAGAAATGCGTGGATGCCAGCTGTCGGGACCATCACTCGGGATTGACTAAACCAAAAAATTGAACTGATTGTAGTCAATTTAACAGAAGTCTACTGTACTATTACGTATTTACTTCAGAACATATACTGGGTAAAACAAATAGGTTGCTCCAGCTGATTTCTTCCATACAGCCTACAAAAGTGCTTTGTCAATCCCTGATCTCTTTGGAGCTGTAATATTTAATATGGTGCTTGCTGTTCGGCTTTGCCCCGTAAATGCTCCAAGCTGCAACTCTGGCAGATTTCACAAGCATTTTGCTCTCACTAAGATACTCCTGAACTCAAAGCATGAAAAGCAAAATTAATGCACCCAGGTAGAAACATATACAAGAGCACATGAACAGAATAATCACGTTGAAAAAAATGGGACCTCCGCACCTATCTATGAAAGACAGTTTACTTTTGGATTAATGATTTTAATACATTGCCACAAAGCAACAAAGTGGAACCCCTAGTGTGGAACACGCAGATGAGGCCACCACACCAGAAGTGATTAGAAATATAAATTTCATAGCCACAGAAGATGAACAATTGAAGGTGCATGGCATAGCATAGCATTCAAGGTGCATAGCTGATATCATAGGCATCGCCGTAAGCATGGTACATCATATGCCATGTGAAAAATAAGAGCGAGAGAAAAGCTGCATGCATAGTGGGTGCTGTGACTGCTGACCATCAATTAAAAGTATATGTGAGAAGACATTTCAGAACAGTGTTTGTAAATGCTTAAGCATTATCCGTCCACCAAGCATTATCAATGCATAAGTAACAATCTGTCCTGTCCATTTCTACTTCTGTTGTCCATGTGTCTTTAGTGAAATACCCCCTTTTTACAACATGAACATCCACCAACTATCCCAACTTGCTGCTCTACCTGCCACTCTACCCCGACTGGCAGTCCTTCACGTCCAAATTTACGGCGGAGTTTACCACCGCTGACTAAAAGTGTAAACTAAAACCAGAGCTAGATCAACGCACTCAGCATCCGGCAGAAAACCTCAAGCAGTTCGTTCACGTCATTGCCAAATACTATGACAGTATAGCGAAGCTTGTTTCATATGCCAAAAAGGTGGTACGCGTGCGGGGACAAATGCATCCGACATTCCAAGACCTAGCAGCCAGCATTAGCTTCGCAAACCCGCAAGAAATGACGAAGGTGGCCGGCCCTATCATGGAACACCGCCACATACTGCACAAGCAGCAGCTGATTTGGCCTTCGTCTATTCATCTCCGCACACCACTGCAACGCCCAACCAAACCCTCCCGTCCCAGCAAAGAGAGTGGCAGCTGCAACCTTGGCATTTTCGGCTTCTTAATGTCCGCAGTCAACGATGCTTCACGCTGGAGTCCCGGAGTGGAACCCCTTACCTGTGCCGTTTGCTCGCGCGCCAAACACACCGGGCAACTACAATTCGGTACTGCAACAACTCGGGATTCAAGAACTTCGGGTTTCAAGCAACGCAAGGTATCCCGCGATTTGAGCCGCCAACCCCGCTGTATTCACTGCAATTCCCCGGAACACCTACAAGCAGATTGCCCGGGAAATGGATGAGCATAGCCGCTTCTCTGGCTGACGGCTACGTGACGTCCCTGCAAGTGCTCGCAACAGCCGGAAATAAAGAACCACTGCTTGAACTGTTGATTGGTAACAGTGTCCTTAATGCACTCATGGACACAGGAGCAAGCGCAAGCTTAATAGGTAGCCGTGCCATCGCAGCTGCTAAGTTCGCGGGAGCCACCTTCAGGTAAGAAACACAAACCCTGAGGCTTGTTCAGGGCTGGTCACAAACTGCAGAATCGGTTCGCTGTTGTATTCATTGGCAAGGTGGGTCCAGAAAGCAGCATTTTCTTCTTTTGTCAGAGCTGTGTCATGACGTTGTCCTCGGTTGGTATTTTCTTGAGGTGGAAGGTATTTCTCACCACATGAACCTTGGTAGATGGTCACTGCACTCTGACCCATATGGGCTCGTCAAATTTAAAAAGGCACCGAAGCAGCCATGTGCGTCGGATGCTAGACACAGACCCCTGTCAGTCTGTCAGACAGCGTTGTAATGCGATAAGCAAGGTCAAGAGCCTGATGAAAACGTGGCCAGCTTTCTACAGGCACTTTTCGCAGATGTGAAGGATGTATGCCACAATACCACTGAGAGTGGCGAGTGTAGTCTAGAAAAGGAGAAGCAGGAGTCGGGAGGAGTCGGGAGGAGTCGGGAGGAGCAGGAGCAGGAACTTAATAACATCCTTGCAGACCACAACTATATTTTTACCACTCTGCAAGGTTGCACGTCCCTGGTGGTTCACAAAATAGACACAGGCAGTCACCCACCAGTTAGACATCAGCTGCGCCCGGTTAATAGCCAAAAGAGAAAAATTCTTGATGGGCGTATCCAAGATTTGCTGGACCAAGAACTCATTGAGCCCTGCTCCAGTCGCTGGGCCAGTGCCCTGTATTAGTAAAGAAGAAAACTGGAGGATATCACCTTGTGGTCGACTACAGACCCCCAAATGCAATCACGACTATGCCAGTATATCCCATGCCCCGCACAGACTGGGTACTGGCTCAGCTCGGCCGCGCTAGGTGGTTCACGACCCTCGACCTTGCTCAGGGCTTTTTTCAAGTGTCGGTTGCCCCCAAAGATGTACCGAACACTTCATTCCTGTGCCACAGAGGAGTGTTTCAATTTAAACGAATGCCATTTGGGGTAGCAGGTGGACCGGCAACATTTCAGACTCTCATGGACAAAGTGTTTGAAGGCATAAAACACAACTACTGCATGGCATTTCTTGATGATGTGCTCATTTACTCAGAAACTTTTGAGGACCACCTACAACATATCAATGAGGTACTGCGAAGAATTGGCTCGGCAGGTCTGACAATCAGACCCAGCCAACTTACATGCTGTGAACAGGCATTAAAGTTCCTTGGACATGTAATCTCTCCAGGCAAATGTCATCCTCACCCGGACAAGATGCGAGCGGTTGCAGAGTTCCCATGCTCTAAAACAGTCAAGGAGCTCCAGATGTTTTTGAGCCTTGTGGGATACTACAGAAATTTTATCCCCTGGTTTTCTGACAAAGCCAGACCCCTGAAAGCCTTCCTCAAGAAAGGAGCCCATTGGGTTTGGGTTCCGAGCAACAGACAGCATTCGAGACTCTGAGGCTAACGCTGGCAGGAGAGGTGGCTGTGGTATTGCCTGACCTGAACAGGCCCTTTGTGATTGAAACAGATGCCAGTGGCACTGGCATCTCGGCAGTGTTGTTGCAGGAAGTCGAAGGTGAAAGTAGGCCTGTGTCATTTATAAGCAGGACCCTCAGCGCTGCTGAAAAGAACTATACTGTCCAAGAATGGGAACGCCTCGCTGTGGTTCCAAGCGTATGTAGATTCCGAGCGTATGTAGAGTTCACATCATTTGAGGGGCATTGTGACCATGCATCATTGGCTTGGATGTTTACAACTGAGCAGACATCGTGCAGAGTGCAACGTTAGGTGTTGAGATTACAAGGGTTCAAGTGTACCATAAGGCATCGTAAAGGACGGGCCAACATCCCAGCGGATGCACTAAGCAGGTGCCCCATCACTGCTGCTGAATCTGCTCAGCCTTGTTTGGCCGAGGACTGGTTTCCAATCGAAGTGCAAGAGCCACAACAAACCATTTGTTTTGAACTAGCAGCCCCTGTTGACGTGACTGGTGTGTCCCCACTAACCAACACTGCAAAGTTCCAGTTGGAACAACACAAGGATCCGGTGCTGCTGCAATACTGGCCCTCTACCTGGTGACGCTAAAGAGTCCAAGAGGGTACAGGACCTAGCTGATGACAGCGAAATCTCGAACAATGGTATCCTTATGTACACGGTCGGTGAACATAAGGTCGCCTGGCTTCCCCAACACTTACAAGACATGGCACTGAAAATGGATCATGACCACCAAGTGGTCCTAAGTGGGCATTTAGGCCTTTTTAAAACTTGGAAACGTGTGAAGAGCCGGTTTCCATGGCTCGGTATCCACTCTGATATCTCCTGTTACATCCGCAGCTGCCAGCAGTGCCAGGCTTTCAAACCTCACAGGCAAAAACTAAAAGGACTAATGGACAGTTCATGGGCCACCCACCCAATGCAGCAGCTAAGTGTGGACCTTATTCGGCCACTGCCCACAACCCCTCGGCGCCACAAGTACATCCTGGTGGTGCTGGACAAGTTCACGAAGTTCGTGGAGCTTTTCCAATTACGTGCACCTACCTCCAAATTGATCATCAATAAAATGATGTATGTTTTTTGCCAGCAACGTGTGCCTAGCTCCATCTCTAGCGACAATAGCAAACCATTTGTAAGCAAACTGTGGAAAGGCATTCTCCAGCACTGGGGAATCAAGGAGAGAAACACAGTCCCATACAGACCAGCAGGACAGACTTTGGAACACCATAACACAACGGTTAAACAATGCCTGGTGGGCTACTGCACTTCTCACAGGGACTGGGACAAAAGACTGCCTGAAGTGGCGTTTGCAATGCGCACGTCTGAAAGTGTAGTTACCGGCTTTACGCCTGCCTTCTTGTGCTATGGGCGAGAACTACGGAACCCATGGAGCCATCACAATCAGGCAGCTGGCACCAAGGTGCCCCATTCTGCGCCTTATGCCCTAGCTGCTGAACTGGATGTGTACCTTCGAGATGCCTGGGCCTTTGCACAGGACCACCAAACTTTGTCAAAAGCCAGCCAGGCAAAGTATTACAACAAAAAGCGCACTCCAGCTATCTTCCAGGTTGGAGACTTGGTTCTCCGGGACACGCACCCGCTAAGTAAGGCAGCCATTGGATTCACAGCGAAATTTGCCCCTCGACGCACATGGCCATTCAGAGCGACTGCACACAGTGGACGCAATACCTAGAGACTCAGAGACCCGGCTACAGGGAAACAGAAAGGCCTTGCTAATGCAGACCAGCTGAGCCCTTATCATGTGCTTTGGAATCCCTCTTCACAGGATAAAAGCAGGGGGATCTGTGAGGGTACCAGGCCGACGCCAGGTGGCGCAGAGTTGTAGGCACGAGACGGTAGGCAACTGTGTAAAGTAGCAGGCACGGGACGGTAGGTAACTGTGTGTGGCAGGCAGGGAGAAGAGTGAAGGCGTGTGGTGCGCGGTCGGCATGTGGGGGGCGTGCGACAACGAACTGAGTGAGTGAAGTAATCGGCGGAGCAAGCCGCATGTGGTGCGGCAGGACGGAACGCAGACTGCGTGTGTGTGTGCGTGCGCCGAGGATTTCCAGAAATAAAGAACGTATTTGACAAGGCTTCGACTAGGGGTAGTTGGTATGACATAGTTGTTTACTGCTCTATACTGTTGTGCAAAGAACAAAAAAAGAGACAGACACACATGTGTGCAACTGAGTTGTGGACGTGAAATGGGTCATCCAAAGAAAGCATGGAAAGTTGTTGCTGCAGAAACGTCGCCAGAACATGCTGCCAGGTGTCCCTGTCTTCAACGATCCAACGGAAAGGGTGTCTTTCCTTATGGGTCTTCACGGAGAATGGATGTTGTGTTACCTTTGTAGTAGCTTTATTTGTTTTGCTTATTTTCCCAACCCGGCTTACTCACATTGTCGCATGGTTTTTTTTCTTTGTTGCTACAAGTCTTTTTTGGTCAGGGTGGTGTACTTCTTGAGAATGTTTATACATTACTTCTTAAGTTCGCTTTTGTATTCTGCATCATAAATTATGACGAATGTGCCACTTTTGTCCAACATCAGCAGTCTTAAGTCTTGTTCTTTTAGAAATTTAACAGCTGGTGTGATGACGTTTCTTTGTTTCCTGCCCATGCTGTTCTTTACACACGTAATGCCCTAAGATATGCAAACTTCCTTCTCATTATCTGGCAGCCTGTTTGCAATATTAGGTACCATTTTCACCGGTTCTACAGGTTTTGGCTGTGGCTGAGCCACAAACTTAGGTCACTTGTGTAATACAGCGTGCACAAAATCCGGAACATTCATATTGGCTAGGTTCACCGATTTTTGGTCATTCACTTTTGTTTTCTCTCCTTGGTAAAGTTTTAAATATTACTTTCCACATGGCATGTGCCCTCATTCCTGGCTTCCACTGAAGTCACAAAGTACCTGCACATATACTGTGCGGATTTCTCCGGCAGCGTCGATGCACATTCTGTCCATATATAGAGGTGGAAAATTCGCACCAGTCTCCAAACTTCAGCATGCAGGAGCTTGCACAGGTGCCTTGAAGAGAGAGAGAAAAGCTTCATGCATAGTGGGTGCTGTGACTCCTGACCATCCAACCAAAAGTATATGTGAGATGACATTTCAGAACAGTGTTTCAGAACAGTGGCAGATGCCCTTGTTCCTGGTGAAGTAGTGGACCACCACAAATGTTCACGTCCAATGTACTCGAAATAACGTTCAATAAGGCTTTGACTGGGGCTCGTTAGTGTAACATCGTTCTGTTTACTGCGCTATACTGTTGCAGAAAGAGCAAGAAAGAGAGACTGACACACATGTGCTCAATGTGCTTTGCGTACATGTGTGCCAGTCTCTCTTTTTTGTCCTTTGTATAACAGTACAACGAAGTAAATTGAGCAGTAGAAACCTGACTGAATTTTGAGGCATAAAGCTTTAACTTAATTCATTCGTGTAGTTGCACACTTTTTTAGGTAGGCCGAGGGCAACAAAGCTAGAATATACAGGATTTTCCTCTAATATATATATATATATATATATATATATATATATATATATGACCAGGTGGGGATAATGGAAAAACAAATATTAGTTATTTTTCTCCGATAATAAGCAGGTCCGAAAACGAATTTTCAGCTACTTGGTGCCGTGAACCAAGAGGAGCCCGACATTTGTGTCGGACTCCGTGCCAGCATATCATGCGAGGTATTCTCTCAAATACAGATTTATACCAGCCTATGAGCAGCTTAGTCCATATCTACAAAGTGCCATTTGTACAAAAACTTGTGATAGGACTGACGTACTGGGCCGAGTATCTTTTACTATTTCAGTGCTCCTGTACCTGCTTATCGAAATGTTCGATTTCAATAACTTTTTCCTGTGGAGTCTGGTATGAACATTTCACAAAAAGCATTGGAGCTTGATACATATATGAAACCGTAGATAGCTGCGTTGTTTTCGAAATGTCATGACATATAACTTGCACGTTGAGGTCATGGGATCAAATCCTGGCCGCGGCAGTAGCAGATCGATATGGGGGCGAAATGCAGGAACGCCCGTGTACCATGCATTGGGTGAAAGTGTCCGAGCTGAAAGGTATTGAAATTTGAAATCCTTGAAAAGAAAAAAAAGAAAACAAGAAATTCGAGCTGTTGCACAATGGCCTGCTGCTCCAACAGCCGCCACGTGCTCATTTTCCAGCCTTCTCCGCGCGCCTCTCTACCGTTGCCCTTCCACCCCTTCGAACACAAATGGGCTGCGCCCATAGCTCTACGCTGTGCCACCCTCCGAAACACGAATGGACCGCACGAACTGTGCTGCTCCCAGATTGCTTACATGTTGATTGCTGCAGGTTGCATAAAGTTGGTTCTTTATTATATGGCTGACACCTCATTCAGCGCAGTTCTGCAAACAGCCTAATCGCTCGCATTCGACTTTGTTGGTTACGTCGAAATCATTTCTGGCCAGGTGGTTTCGCAGGCTCGTTTGACTCACTGCCGAAACGGAAGATGGCTTATCTGCCCGCTGATCATTGGCAATGCATGACGTTGCCAGTGAAAAGAAAGCGCACGGCTACAGATTTCGAAACTAAGTGCTTTTAACCAATGAGGCGATCGTTGTGAACGTCCTTGCATTGGATAGCGACAGTGACGATGGCAGCGATGATGTGGTAGGGCAGGCTGCCTCAAGGTTGTCCTCACAGGAGGCCCGGCAGATGATTCAGATCCTCCAGGGCTTTGTTTTCGCGAGGAACCTTTCACTGCACTACGTGGAACACCTGGATGCCTTGGAGAAGAATGTCGGCAAGCTTTGCGTAAAGCACGCAAGGCTGACGGACATAAGAGTTTTCTCATGCTAGCCAGTGAGAAGTACATGGTGAGATGCTTGTGGCAATCTTGCCTTAATGTTCCTTCTAGATTTCTTAAGCTGACAGGCTGCTGCGGCAACCTTCTCACATTTTTTAAAAGGCCCCTTTTGGGGCCACCAAAGCGATGCCTCGGTGGTGCTCGCATATTGTTTGTCACCCGTAACCCCTCTTTGCAATTGTTATAGCAGTGCCATCCTTTAACGCCGACAGCCGTACCTTGTTACATGTGATCGGCGTGCCCAGGAAGTAGTTAAACGAGTGAACACAATCAAGAGCCAGACGGAGGAAGGTGGTGGGGAGGGGCACTGGCCTCCTCACCATAATAGTTTTCTCACATCAGCTTTGCCATCCCTGTATTTTGATGCTTTCATGCAACCCTGTTATAACAATTATCGGTTATAACAATGGAATTTTCGTGGCACTTGAATATTGCTATAAGTGGGCTCGACTTTATCACACTCGTTAGCATTATAGTAGCGTTCTAACGGTTGTTCTGGCTAACACGATCTTGCATGCTGAGCCAGTCGTCAACGTCAACATTATCTTGGCCGGAGAATACTCCAGGATCGTGGAGATTAGTAACTGTGATGTATGTTGTTCTTGGAGTTACAGGTGTAGATGCAGACAAGGTGTCTTGATCAGGAGCCATGGTGGAAAGCTGGACAGTGCAGCTGCTGCGGAGCTCCGTGGCAAGGACGGGGAATGCCGACCTCCAACAAAATGTTACGCAAACGAAGGATTAACCACTGAAGGCTATTTATAAGGTATATTTACAAAACAACTGCAGTGCGGGAAATTCAGCTGACAGCTCCAGACCAAGGAGTAGTTAGCCTTCTTCGTCGAGGGGCCCGCATGCATTGTCCCAAAAATACAAGCAACATGCATGTAGCAATATGCAACACTTCTGAAGAGTTTAAGTAAGGTGCTGTGAGCAAACTAAGATAGGTGCACAGCAAAAAAAAAAGTCATCTTCCATCATGACGACACACCAGCTCATCAGGGTGTCTACAAAGTTGACATTTCTAAATTCCCAGAGTTTTCCAGGTTTTCCCTGAGTGCCTTTGCAAAATTCCCTGAGTGATGCAGAACTATGTTTTATGTCAAGACAGGCTGAAACCATATCGCTTGATGCTGTCACTCTCTAGTAAGCATATGAAAAAAAAAAAAAAAAAACTTAATCCAATTTGAATACTAAGGAGTAGTGTTTATGTTATTCAAAAAAAGAACAGAAGGGAGGGGTTAGTAAAATGCACAGCAAATAGAATGTCTTCGAAAGAAATTGCAAATCGAGTCGGACATTCTCAAATACGAATGAAAAGGAGATGTATACAGAAGCTAATATTTTCGAATATGAGCCATTTCAATCAACTGACAGCGAGCTCAGTGGTATGAGGCCTGAACTTTTTCACAATTGAGATGCTCACTCTACAGCTCGTAAGTCAACCTCAACTGTCCTGACATACTCTCAGCCCGCGCACGAGGCTTCAGTGTTGTGTTTCACTGCTTTAAAGAGTTTATTTTAGTTTTGATGAGGGACACCTGCATCTCGGCATCAGCCAACACTGTTTTTTGAGCTCAAGCTCCTTCAAAACGGTGCCAGCACGCTCCCTTGCCCGTTCATTCCTCAATGCGTAGGTCCTTTCTATTCATGTCCTCCTCCAGCCACTCGTTCGGATTGTGCACATTCTGTGCATGTCCTCCTCGCGCCACATTCGGACTGTGCGCCACAGGCACATTCGAAAACGCTCTGAAGGCGCGTAGGCACACGTATTAGGCATATCGGTGGTCGTGCTGTCACAAGAGATACCGGGTGCGCGCGTGTATAATTAAGGAATACATACTGTCTCCCGTGGCAGTTTCCCCTTCCAACGCTTGTTATGCTTCACTGCAATACTTTTGGGTATGCTTCACCAAGTAACATTTCTGTACCGAGGCGAAGCTGACTTTCGGGAACCAGCATTATGCAACGCACCGTGCTTTTCAAGCTTCTAAGCCAGTCGTGAGAACCACAAAGGCGGAGTGAGTGCCATTGCTGACAGCAGCGAATTCTTTCAAAGAAAAACACGGCACCCAATGGCAAGAAGGTAAATAGCGAACGTAGAAGCAGCTAGGTCGAGCGTTGCCGCAGTGGTGGCTACGGCTGCCAGCGGATCTGCGTGCGAGAGCGCCGATTCGAGGCGGCGAGGTAATCAAAACGGCAGCGGTGGTGGGTTTGATTAATGCTGTTTCGGACCTGCGGTCACGGCAAAAAGTCAAGAAAATCGGACGGGGAACGTTTCTTGCGTCTGAAATTTGAGACGTTCTGATTTATTGACTCGATGGGGTACATGGTCGTGCCGCGAAGCCAACCAAATTATCGGGCATCCGGAAAGTCGGTCGTTGACTATACACTGGCAACTCCTCCAGCCAACCATAGGGTGTCAAAGATGATTAATTACGATTCCTGTCTGTTGCTCGAGCTAGCATTACCGCGACTTTCGACCTTTTCAATACAATCACGGCTAATTTTCCCTGATAGAGGCACAAATTCCCTGAGTTTTTCGAGACTACACAAAATCCCTGAAAATTCCCGGTTTTCCCGGTTGGTAGACACCCTGCTCATACCTCTGCAGTTGCAATGGCAAAAATTTACAAATGAAAGTTTGATTGCTGGCTGTCCTGTTCTCCCCAATTCACCTGACTTGGCTCCTTGCCACTTCTTCCTATTTCTACATCCAAAGATCTCATTTAATTAAGGGATAGACATTTTCATCAAATAAGAAGGCTATTGTCAGTGTCGAGTACTTTCGGACCTGGAGCCTAAGTTAAGAAAATGGATGAACCCCTTCGCTTCCGCCCGTACGGCACTCTGCCATGCCTGGTATTCCGTGGCGCATTTTTCTGCTTCATTGGGCGTGTTCCGCGTTGAAAGAAAATTGCGCTAAAATATACTGGACACATTGCACTTACAAAATGAATGACTTAATTTGTTTACAAAAGGCTTCTGCATCAAATATATTGTGATGCAGCAGTTATCACGACGTTTATTACGTGTCGGAGATGCGGCGAACCGACCACGCCCAAAGCAAGGATCACACAAGAGCGAGCCCCACAAGTGATGAAGAAGAACCCCATATGAACCCCACATGATGATGATCATGTACAGATGACAAAGTATAGCTTATAAATGCCCCCACTAATGCCCCCTCGCAGGAGAGCGGCCATCCTGGCCGCAATTCAAAGGGGCGGCGAACGCCTCGTGAAAGGCTTCATACGGGAAACGTGCACAACCTCAGCAGCGCGGCAGCGGCGGTCATTTGGAACAATAACTGGTGCCACGCGATAATTAACCAGAGAGGTCTGCTCCAAGACTTTGTAGGGGCTGATGAACCGAAGCTGAAACTTGTCACACAAGCCAGGAGTACGAACTGGTGTCCAGAGCAGCACTTCCTCACCAGGGCGGAAACACACGACGCGGTGAGAGGCGTCGTAATGCTGCTTGCGGTCCTGTTGCCGTGCTTCAGTGTTGATGTGGGCGAGCTGGCGACAACGCAGAATGCGGGACACATATTTTTCACAGGAGGATGGGCATCGATCGACAGTTGGCGCGAAGAAAGAGACGTCAAGGCAGGAAGAGGGTGAACGACCATAGACAAGGTAAAGCGGCGAGTAACCAGTCGTGCGTTGAACGGCGGTATTGTACGCAAAAGTCACGAATGGCAAAATTGCGTCCCAGTTTCTGTGATCTGGTTCGATGTACATAGCTAGCATGTCGGATAGCGTGCGATGAAATCGCTCCGTTAGGCCGTTAGTTTGCGGATGGTAACTGGAGGTAGTCTTGTGGGTGGTTCCGGAGGCTCTGAGTACTTCGTCTACTAGTTGCGAGAGGAATGCTTTTCCACGGTCGCTCAGGAAGACGCGAGGAGCACCGTGACGCAGTATTAAGGCTTGAAGTACGAATGCAGCAACTTCAGCCGCTGAGGCAGAACTCACACAAGCTGTTTCGGCGTAGCGTGTCAAGTGGTCAACGGCTGTCACAAGCCATCGTTTACCGGTGAGAGTCACAGGAAGAGGACCATACAGGTCAATGCCAACGACTTCAAATGGTTGCGACGGACACGGAACCGGTTGCAGTTGTCCGCTTGGAGCTGATGTAGGGAGCTTTCGACGCTGACATAGGGCGCAGGAAGCCACATACCTTGCTACACTGGCGGACAAGCCAGGCCAGTAGAAGCAACCTTTGATACGGTCATAGGTTTTCTGGAAACCAAGGTGACCAGCAGTCATGTCGTCGTGAGAAGCATGCAGGACATGAGCACGTAGAGAGCGTGGCAGGACAGGAACCCAGCGTTGACCGTCAGGGTGATAGACATGACGGTACAGGACGCGGTTGTCAATCTTAAATTGCGTCAGCTGTCGACGAAGGCGGGCGTTAGGCGGGCGCGAAGCTCCTTGAAGGTGGTCTATGATGCGCCGACAGTAAGAGTCTGCAAGTTGCTGAGATTGGAAAAATCTGTTGTCGTGTGTAGGCATCTCCTCTACAGTGGCCAACGAGAAAGCATGTGAAGAGGGGTCGTGCGTAAGCTTTTCACAGATGATAGTTGGAGGTCCATTCCTTGGTGTCATAGGAAGCGGACAGCGAGAAAGCGCGTCTGCATCCTGGTGTTTTTTTCCGCACTTGTAGGTAATAGTAAAGTCGTATTCTTGCAGACGAAGGATCCACCGACCAAGTCGTCCAGACAAGTTCTTTAGCGTCGAAAGCCAGCATAATGCATGATGGTCTGTAACTATGGCGAAATGGCGGCCGTGAAGATAAGGTCGAAACTTCTGCACAGACCAAACGATAGCTAGGCATTCCTGCTCCGTGATGGTGTAATTCTTGTCGGCGTTTGTGAGAACGCGACTTGCGTACGTGACGACCCTCTCACCTAAAGTGTCGTCTCGCTGTAGGAGAATGCCACCAATGCCGTGACCACTAGCATCCGTATGCAGGAGGGTAGGAGCAGCTTCATCAAAATGGCGAAGTACTGGTTCAGATGTGAGAGTGCGCTTTAGATGGGCGAACGCTGATTCACATTTGGGAGACCACACAAAGGGAACATTAGAACCCAGTAATTTGTGCAGAGGTGACGCTATTGAGGCGAAGTCTCGTATGAATCGGTGAAAATAGGAAGCGAGGCCTAGGAAACTGTGCAAATCTTTGGTCTTTTCGGGACGAGGGAAGTGCCGAACTGCCGAAACCATGACAGGTTCTGGACGAATGCCATCTTTGCTCACAATGTGACCTAATACCTTGATTGTCTTGCTCGCAAAATGGCATTTCTTGGTGTTTAGCTGAAGTCCAGCGTTGGCAAGGCACGTGAGAACTTCATCCAGACGTTTCAGGTGCTGAGAGAAGGTTGACGAGAAAACAACAATATCGTCCAGATAGCACAAGCAAGTCTTCCACTTCGGGCAACGAAGAACGGTGTCAATCATGCGCTCGAATGTTGCGGGCGCGTTGCAGAGGCCGAAAGGCATGACATTAAACTCTTAGAGCCCATCTGGTGTCGAAAACCCTGTTTTCTCTTTATCGTCCTCATGCATAGGTATCTGCCAGCAGCCAGAACGCAGATCAAGACTGGAGAAGTACTCGGCACCCTGCAGGGAATCCAAAGCATCGTCTATTCGCGGCATACGGTATACGTCCTTGCGTGTGATCTTGTTAAGTGCTCGGTAGTCGATACAAAATCGAACAGAGCAGTCTTTTTTACGAACCGAAACAACGGGGGATGACCAAGGGCTAGCAGAGGGGCGTATTATGTTCCGTTGGAGCATGTCGGTGACGTTCTTGTCAATGACTTTCCTTTTGGCTAGCGATACGCGATACGGTCTACGGCGCACGATAGATGTGCCATCTGTCTCTATCCGATGCGTCGTAATCGAAGTTTTTCCCAACAAAGATGAATGCGCATCAAACGAAGCTTCATGTTTTTGGAGCAAAGCAAGCAACTGTTGTGACTGCGAAGGTGTCAGGTCAGAACTGATGGCAGCTGCAAGAACTGAAGGAGATGCGGTCTGTCCAGTGCAAGGAATTTCAGAGGAAGCTACTTTAAAGGAAACAACAGATAGACTCCGATTCAGTGGCGCAAGCCAATGTACAGTACTGCCTTTAGGGATGAGAATCTTTTCGGATGTCGGGTTTGTAACGCAGAGAAGTGCAGAGCCATGATCAAACTGTACCAGCCCTGATGCAAAGGCTATCCTTCTTGCGAGACAGCGTGCGGATGGTAATACGAGCACGTCGCCGCAGTCAATGAAATCAGACGTTATAGTAACAATGCTTTGATGGCGAGGTGGTAGCGCGGTATCTTCTGCAGCAAGCAAGTGAAGTGGTGCGTCATCTACATGAAGTGAATAGGTCGTGTCAGTCATGTGGAGAACGCGTTGCCCGCAGCAGATGGAGGCAGAGACCGTAGAAAGAAAATCCCATCCCAATATGAGCTGCTGGGCACACGAACTTAGCACTGCAAATTGCACGTAATGCAGAAGTCAGTCAATGGAAATACGAGCAGTGCACATGGCGATAGGTCGAATGGCGGCCCCTTGAGCAGCGAGTAGCGTAGGTCCATCATAGAGGGTCGTAACTTTCCGGAGTCGCGAACACAATGCACGGTGAATAATTGAAACACTAGCACCAGTGTCTATCAAAGCTTCGACTTGTACGCCTTCTACTATAACCAATATCATATTGTATGGACGCGATGGAGGAATTTCTGTCCTGTCGTTTGATGCAGCTTTTCCTCCAAAAGCTGCATAATTCAGTTTTCGGGACGACGCTCGGCGAATTGAGAAGCAGGTCGAAGTGGGGACGTAGAGCGGTGAAGGGGTGATGGCGAGCGGCGTCTCGCAGTACGATACGTCGGAACCGTCTCAGAGGCTACAGTAGGTGATGGAGAGCGGCCGCGCGGTGGAGCATAAGGACGGCGTTGGTCATGCAGGCTCCCTAGACGTTGGATGGTAGCTCCGGGCGAAAAGTCATCCCGTTCGTATGCGTCATATCCACGACGCTCGTCTTGCTGGCGCTTGCGGCAAAAATGTGCCATATGGCCACGATAGTCGCAGTAGTAGCAGATGAGACGAGGAGGACGCCACTGCGGATAGCTGGTTTGGGTTGGTGCGCTGGTAGTCAGGGAAGCCATGTGGGCCGGCGTTGGTTTTTGAGGCATCGGTGGAACGATAACTAGAGTAACGGCAGTTACTTGTGCGTACGTTGGTGGGGCCCGAGGGGTTAGAGGGTCAGTGTACGCTGCGCCAGCCATAGACGCCAATTCCTCCTTGACAATGTCTCGCAGATTGGTATCTGATACATGAGAAGGCATAGGCCCTGCGACGAAGCCAAGATACTGTAGCTCTTCGCGAATTATTGCGCGGATCATTGCTCGTAACGTGGGGTCGTCGGCGGTAGTGGTTGCAGTGGTGTCTGGCTGCAACCGTACTGATTCGAGTTCGTCGAGGCGCTGGCAGGTAGCGACGATATCAGTGACGGTAGCGGGGTTCTTGATGGCTAAGGCATTGAAAGCGACCGCTCCGATGCCTTTGAGGATATGGCGAACCCTGTCTGATTCGGTCATGGCCGTGTTCACGCGTCGACAAAGAGCAAGCACATCCTCGATGTACGAGGTATAAGATTCCCCAAGTTGTTGCTTTCGAGTGTCGAGCGTCTTTTTTTGCAAGGGCGGAACGAACAGCCGGTGTGCCGAAGATTTGGCGGAGCTGCTGTTTGAAAGCACTCCAGTTCGTGAAATCAACCTCAAGGTTGAAAAACCAAGTCTTCGCTACTCCTGTGAGATAAAAGGCGACGTGACGTAGCTTGGACGCGTCGTCCCAACGTTTAGCCGAACTCGCTTGGTCGTAGTCGTCCAACTAATACTCGACGTCTTCACCACAAAGTCCAGCAAACAGATGGGGATCACGCTGGTGCCCACTGATAATCCAATACGAAGAGGCTGGGGTAGCCGAGCCCGAGATGGTTGAAGTAGAAGTGCCCGTTGGCTCGTCCTGCGACATACTGGCGGACAGCTGGCACAATCGGCGACCTGATCGAAGCTCCAGGAGGTCCAGCGGGGAGTCAGAGGACGAAGGACCGTAAAGCACACTCCACCACTTGTGATGCAGCAGTTATCACGACGTTTATTACGCATCGGAGATGCGGCGAACCGCCCACGCCCAAAGCACGGATCACACAAGAGCGAGCCCCACAAGTGATGAAGAAGAACCCCATATGAACCCCACATGATGATGATCATCATGTACAGATGACAAAGTATAGCTTATAAATGCCCACAATAAAAAAAAAAAAAAAAAAAACAGAAAGTGAGCACAAAAAAGTTTAAAGCAGTCAGGAACGCAGAGTGCACTTCTGTATTTTTTGCACTCAGAATGCTTTTTGGAATTTTGCACTGGCCCCTGAAAACTGAGCACAGCATCGAATGGTTCTGTTTCACAGTTTTTGATGGTATGTGCTGAAAAAAATGAGCCCACTCGGAAGCCTGCATGCTTTTATCCGAGCCTGGTACTCTGGTTGCACCGGCAACGACAACAGAGAGGAGTCTGGCGAGTAGGAAGCTTTCCATTGTTTCACAAACAACTCTTGCTAAAAGTGTAGACGAATATGTCCATCTAATGTACAAAACCCAAAACAACTACTTGGCCATCACAGACAGCGAATTGCCGGCTGTGGAAGTAAATGTGTTAATAGGTGTAATTTGCCTATAAAAGAGAGAGAGAGAGAGAGATAATGCTAGTAGAATTATAAGCAACATAATAATACGGTGGAATCTCGATAAACGGAAATCGCTTAAATGGAACTGCCGTTTAAACTCAATGCCATGCTCATGGTTGGTTGGTTTTGTATTCATGCAATTGTATTCAGCTTTGTCTCTCAGTAAATGGAACTCCTGATAATCAGAACCAATTTTCCTGGAACCTTGAGGTTCCATTTAAAGAGAGTTCACTGTATTGCAATACAAAAGGTATGTGCATTGTATGTGCATTTTTGCCATTCTCAGGTAAAATTAATTAAACACAGAAACTTACCTTAAATGTCCCAAAACTTTCCTCCAAGTCCGCATACAGTGACCACACTTTGAGTGATTTATACACACGAAATTGAACTGGTTCACTCTGCAAAAAGACAAGAGGCCACGATCACATTCAGTAAATAAAAAATCTGAGCAAGGACAAGTAGACAATACACTAAAAATCAAACAAGTGACAGGTGACAGTGGGGATGACTATAAAACAAAAATGACACAAAGAATCACAGGGCAAAACAATGATACCTTTCATCATGCCTAGCTAAAAGCTTGCAAGTGATTGTTGATGTAATGCTTGTTCCACCACTCATTTTATTCTTTGGAGTTGTGATGCTGACCCCTGAAAACCTGGCCGGCCTGGCACTCTGTAGCAATGATTGCTCACGTTAACACAGCCCAGGTTAACAGTGATGTTGTGATGACTATGCCAGGAGGAGTGTTATTAGAAAGTTACAGATGGCAAAAAATTTGTTTCCGATGGGGCACATAATGCATGGCACTGACATGCACAATGTGAGGCATGTCCACGGTTTTCATGTAGATGTTCACTTGTTCCCCGCTTCATCTTTCTTTTTTTTCCTTTCCACCCATTGTAGGTTGGCGCATCAGCCAGGCTGACGCTCAGCTGTTACCCTACCTCAGAACAGACAGAGGAATGTTTCCTTTGGACCAATTTTAGCAGGAATCAAGTCTCATTCTCCGGGTTGTGCAAAGTGACACCAAAAAAGTAGGCTCAAAATGAGATTTCTCCAGAAGCGCGCGAGGTGCACACAAATTTTCTTCTTGTCCACAGCTTTTGGGAAACACTCGCACTTGAGCTGATCTATCATCCCTTTCACCTACAGTAAGTGCACAGCTTGCGTTACTTTTTTCTGAACACTTAAAGAGCAGTGACTAGTGCTTATGTGTTTTTGCCATGCTAGAGTAGATAAGCATAGCTGTAAGAAACCTTCCTCCCTCAGTAACATGCTGCAGCACCCATACCGTGCGTGGCCCTCAGGCCCAAGAGCCTTTGCTCCTCATGCCACCTGGGACGAAGCATACGTAAAGCGACAAGTTTCACTGCGAGTCAAATGTGCGTAAACATCTTTTTCATGAACTTTGGTACCACACTCAGTCCTCTTTGGACAATGAGTGCATGCTCACAGCGATGGCTGACATGGCCCGGAAGCTCACAAAATTTGAACCTGCAGTGGCCAGTACTTGTGGAGTACCAGAGTGAGAAAACAATGTACAAACAAATCAGAAATCTATGTGCACTGGTGTCACACTGTGTGCCCAAACAGGACTGCAATTCCTGTATGCTGTAATACTTTAAATTAGCACCCATCTTTTTTACATAAGTAATGAATGAAAAGTTTACTGCCAGTGATGTTTTGGAATATAATTGGTATGCATTTGTACAATTCCTGCAATAGAAAATCAGAGCTTTATGTGGGACATGAGCTATCTCTAAAGTGAGGACGCCTACCCACAATTTCAAGGTACAGTAGAACCCCGTTGATACATTTTTGAAGGGACTGTAGAAAAAAAAACAAAAAAAAAAAACATACCAGCCGGGAAACGTAACCATGAGAAAGGGCACAAGTCGCCACAGCACAACATCAGAAACAGTCCGAGTGGCTGCCAGTGTAGTTATTAGATGTCTTGGTGCTCGTACTGTGACCAGGAATGGCACATGTACACATGTATAATTAAGGGACGCGTACGATGTTCCATGACAGTGGCCCCTAACTGCAATATTTTGTGTACGTTTCACCACATAACACGATCCTACTGCACAAAGCTGACTAAAGAGAACCAGCATTGTGAAATGCAAATAAGACCCTTGCAGGCCCCAAAGTAAATGCACCCCTGTACTAGGCAGAATTGGCCCAGTGTACGTGGTTCCTGGTAGGCTTTAATCGATGTGCACTTTTTCAGGTGTTTAACCAACTGCTCTGTGCATGCTTTCTCCCAATGTTTGTGCAATGCCTGGCTTGCGCAACTTTGTTCATTTATTGCAAATTTTGATCGCTTGTTGCAACTAATTGGTCGCTTGCTGCAACAAATTGGCAGCGTGTTACAACGAATAAGCAGCTCGTTGCAATGAATAAGTAGCTTGTTGCAACATGCAAAAGCAAATTTCTCCCTGCACCATTGTATTTATGTGGCGGCCACTTTCAAATGCAACGTAAGTTGCAGGAACATTACAGAATGGCACTGTATTAAATGTGAACATAATACATAGGAGTAAATGAAATTTAGAATGGGAATGCGAAAACGCGACGTAGCAGCTGGGAAAACACACCAGCAAGGAACGTATCGACGAAGTTCAACTGTACTAATAGAACTTTTTTTCAATGTGCTTAGGGGCAAGAACACCGAATGCTGCATGCAAAACAAGGTTTCGCTGAGGAAACAACCCTTTGCAAGAAATGGTCGTTAGTAAAACTGATGGAAAAGGATGAAAGGTTAGTCAGGGAAGTCACTAAGATGTGAAATTTTTTTGAACCCTTTCGCTGTCACGGACGTATCGGTACGTCTTCGCGCTTCCCCCCCACAGTGTCACTAACGTACCCGTACATCATCTCTCGTCCGTTCAAAATTTCATGCCTGAGCGCAAAGCTGGCGCTCATGGACTGGCCACGCCATCTGTTGACTCTTTCTACAAGTTCGTATTTTCGCCCCGACCTGTGTTGGTACATGTATTGAAGAGTACGGTGCGACTGCCACTCGCCCCTCTCTCTTTGCTGAGTGGCGTGGTGGCTCGGCGTTCGCTGGATCATGCGTTGTGCGCGTATGGTTATGGGTTCAAGGGTTGTTCTGCCATCTCCGCTGGTTTGAAGGTTTTTATTTTTCTTCTGTTGGTGTGTCTGCTATGGCGCGGCAAGTTCAGGGGCACGCGCCGTTGCCTCTTCGAAAAGAGTGACTCGATTGTTGCTTTCGCTCTCTCGCCGCACCCTCACTTCCGACTTGCAGCAGTAAACGTAAAGCCCTTCGAACTTTGTTTTAGCCTTTTTCCATCTCCCTCTGTCTTCTTGATCACACAACGTCCCATATCTCTCCGTTGTGCGGGCGACTGAAAGCGCATCCTCCCTGCGCGCGATTACTTTCGGATGGCTGAGCGTGCGGGACCTTCGTCTGCTCATTGGAGCGGTGGCTCTTCCGATTCAGAATAAGAGCCGAGCTCGATTCGGACTCGGACAGCGTCTCATGCGAGGAAGAGGTGAATTTCGCATCGTCAGATTCGGATGTTGAACTAACTAACTAAATAAATAAATAAATATAGTCAGGCTGATGATGATGTTTACTAACAACAGCTGCAGAACACTGAAATGTGCATATTGCATTGACTATGTTATTTGTATACCAATCATAATCAAAAATAAATTGCTATGTTCATTCCCTGTTATGCACGTTCCCTGAAACCAAGCCGACACTGGGGGTGCGTCACGGCCAGAAAGGTCCGACAGCGAAAGGGTTAAATGGTGGGCCTCTACTACTTATCCACAAAATGAGATCAATCTGGTTTGTATACAATATTCTACTGTTGGTGCTTCTGGCCAATATCGGAGTCTATGATGAGTTAAATGGCTCTCTTTGGCATGTACCAGGTACTGGAATTACAACGTGATAAATGCATTAAACATATTTACATAATTATGCTTTACACTTTGTTGAATTTCATATGCCACATACAGGCAGCACACAACGTCTATCAAGAAAAGCTATGTACAACTTAGTCATTTCTTCTATTTTCTCACATGCCCTAGTTTGCATGCCTTTGCTTGCATTCTTCAAAGGCAAAGTGTAACATACTTGATCATGGTAGGCAGCTTTCCTGGAGGGCATTGCAGTCGCTCTCTGCATTAGTTTTAGAGCCCCTTCATGGTTTCTGCAAATCACAATGGTACACAAATTCAGAAATAAGAAATATTATGAACAACTGGTAAACTATTCTGCAAGGGCTCCAAAAACATTCAATTTTAAAATTGTTTTAAGGAGACTGACAACATTCTCGTGGCGAGATTATGGTGCAGATCAAAATATCATACTTTGCTTCATAATTCAAGAAACAAGAAAATTTTGCAAAAGAGAGAAATTTTATATTGAAATGGGAACAGAAATATCTGCAAAATGACACAGGACACCTCTCTCGTCAACTATCGTCAATTATTTAGTAGCCAGTTCCAAGTGAGCTCACATCAATCAACATCCTATTGCAAAAAGTAAAAGCAAGCTAACCCCTACCAGCAATGAAGCAATGACCAGCTGGCCTTCATGAGTACATTTTTGTGATGCGCATACATGCCATAGTTGTCAAGTGCACTCTGCTTTCCAGCAAAAACTATTTGCTTGCTACCACTAAAGCTTTTGCACCCTTTAATGTTTTATTTGAAGAATGGATAACATTTGTGAAAACTGTCAATGCATTCGCTTCTTGTATTGTCACATTCCCTTATCCACCTGTCACTTAGCTCCCATATTCTCTATGTGCTTTCTCTCCTTCTCCCCTCTCAGCTCCCTTATGCTGCTTTCCCAACTCGTTCCAGTGAGCAGCCCTTAACTTCCCCAAAACAACAATTCAAGGAATTAGTCTTTAACAAGAAAGAAATGAAAGAAAGGAAGCCTGCATTTATATGCAGAAATTAATGCTGCATGCTTTCATAAGACTGAAAACATACTATTAACCAAGGATTACTTTTACTACCACTAACCAAACATCCACTTCCAGCCTCTCAGTGTTTCTGCATACTGTTGCTGTGTACATTGATATTGTCAATATCCAGGTATCTTTTAAGTTTTCGCAGACAGATAAATTGCTATAAATTTTTCATTTTCATAGTAACCACTCCAGGTCTATAATTGGTAACAGGACCAGATTGCAGCAGCAAAAGCACCTCAAAGAGAAGTCTTGAAAGCCGACCAAGTTGGTATAGCTTCATTTCTCAGGTATTGGTTTGAGAGTTGTGCCAATACACATGAAAGTAATTTCAGGGAATCTGCATGAATCAGCAGATCCTCCTCACTAATCCATGCTCTTGCAGCGTGCATGAGTGCATTTGTGTTTGCTTCTCATACAAGAATCAATGATCCTGTGCGAAAAATTAAATTATGGGATTTTACATGCCAAAACCACAATCTGATTATGAGGCACGCTGTAGTGGGGGACTCCATAAATTTGGACCAACTGGGTTTTTTTAACGTGCACCTACATCTAAGTACACGGGTGTTTTCACATTTCGCTCCCATCGAAATGTGGCCACCGTGGCTGGGATTCGATCTTGCGGCCAACAGCTCAACATCATAGCCACTAAGCAACCGTGGCGGGTAAATGATCATGTGTATATACTCATTTGCATACATACTATGCTCATTTGCCATTTCCTATTTCTGCATATACAGTAGAATCTCCTTAAATGGAACCTCAAGAGACCGAAGAAATATGTTCCGATTACCAAGAGTTCCATTTACTAACAAAAATGTGCAGAGGTGCAGCACTATACCAGGTGCTTTTTTTTTTCTTTTTTAAATCATAGAGAACATTTAAAAATCGACTGTTGCAGATTACGCAATTCTAGACAGTGAGCTGGGTCACTCAAGGAGGCGGACATTACTTGCATGAGAACTCAAAATGCATAATTGACAAATTAACAAAAATTCAAAGTATTTTTTAAATTATTTACTAAATTGTTTACTTATTCTCAGGGGACTCCCAAGACTCCCAAGATGCGAATCAGTTTTACATAGAAGTGTATGCAAAATTGGTACTACACAGGGAGCCCCAAAGTTAGAAACGGTCAGGGGGACTCCCAAGACTCCCAAGATGGGAGTCCCCCTGACCGTTTCTAACTTTGGGGCTCCCTGTGTAGTACCAATTTTGTATACACTTCTATGTAAAACTGACATTGTTGATGAATAAAATTTAAACTTTACGGCACATATTGCAACTTATTAATTGCAGGCGTTGCAAGGCATATCCACTTGAAATGAATTTTCAGGATGACACCAGTTTCGAGATATTCATTCCCGAAGTTGGCGACAAAATACATGGCGTGTCCCAGGCTGTTTTGTGCTTCAATGCATAAAACGACGTTTTCTTTAAGAAGTAAGCAGAACAGCAGTGCATTTTTACCACAAATATGATGGCACATATCTCGAAATCGGTGCCATCCTCAGTATTTGCTTAAAGTGAATATGCCTTGGAAACACACTGGCTACAATTCACAAACTGCAATGCTGTTACATTACGCGCTCTGCATTACACTGCCATTGATTAAGTACAGCCTCATTTCCATGACCACTGGCATCCGTGTGAAGTTCAGTGGTCACAGATGGATCATAATGAGCCAGCAAAGGGGGAGCCGTGAGCGAGCGTACGAGGGCGGAGAAGGCTTTGGTTTGAGCAAGGCCCCATGTGAATGCAACGCCCTTCTTAAGTAAGTCGGCGGTGAGTGGGCAAGCAGTTTCGGCGAAATTCTTGATAAAACGAGGGAAGTACAAGCATAGCCCAACAAAGCTTCTTACGTCTGCAGCGGAAGACGGAATAGGAAAGTTCTGTGCAGTGCGAATCTTATCAGGGTCGGATTGAATGCCAGCGGCACTGACGAGATGGCCAAGAACGGTAATTTGATGACGTCCAAAGTGGCACTTGGATGAGTTCAACTGCAGGCGGGCGCATTGGAAAACAGCAAGAATAGCTACCACTCGGAGAAGGCTTTGGTTTGAGCAAGGCCCCATGTGAATGCAACGCCCTTCTTAAGTAAGTCGGTGGTGAGTGGGCAAGCAGTTTCGGCGAAATTCTTGATAAAACGAGGGAAGTACAAGCATAGCCCAACAAAGCTTCTTACGTCTGCAGCGGAAGACGGAATAGGAAAGTTCTGTGCAGTGCGAATCTTATCAGGGTCGGATTGAATGCCAGCGGCACTGACGAGATGGCCAAGAACGGTAATTTGATGACGTCCAAAGTGGCACTTGGATGAGTTCAACTGCACGCGGGTGCGTTGGAAAACAGCAAGAATAGCCGATAGATGCGTTTGATGACTCGTGAAAGCAGGTGAAAAGACTATGACATCGTCTAGATAACACAGACAAGTGAACTATTTATAGCCGCGAAGTAAGGAGCCCATCGTTCTTTCGAAGGTTGCGGGGGCATTACAAAGGCTGAACGGCATAACCTTGAATTGGTAGAGCCCGTCAGGTGTTACGAAGGCAGTTTTCTCAAGGTCCACGTCATTTACCGAGATTTGCCCAATAGCCTGATTGGAAGTCTATCGATGAAAAGTACTTGGATCCACCGTGCCAGCAGTCCAAGGGGTCATCAATCCTGGCAAGGGATAGACATCCTTGCGTATGATTTCGTTGAGGTGTCTGTAATCCACACAATAGTGCCAACTGCCATCCTTCTTCTTGACAAGGACAACAGGGGACGCCCACAGACTGCAAAATGGCTCGATAATGCTTTTAGTCAACATCTTATCGACTTGTTGTATCCGTTGTCGTTCAGCATGTGAAACATGGTATGGCTGGCGGCGTATCGGATTGGCGTCTCCAGTAGAAATACGATGGGTGACCACCAATGTCTGGGCTAAAGGGTGGCTGTCAAGGTAAAAAAAATGTCGCGGTAATTTTCCAAGAGACAGCGGAGGTCAGCAGCTTGTGCTGGATGATCATCTTGCTAAGTTCATCTGTGAGACTCTGTGAATCAGAGGTTCCTGTAGAGGGCGATGGAATTTCGGCATCAAGAGCAGATATCTCGCAATCGTTTACAGGCGAGATGTCACCTAAAGACATGTCTCTGGGAAGAATTTGAGTCAAGCAGTTAAAATTAAGGAGAGGAAGCGAAGTCTGATTAACCGTAACAGTGAGCACGATACAGGGAATGACCAAATTTCTTTCAAGCAGTATGTAAGCGGTGGGACATAGTAGATAGACGCCGTCAGGAACAGACGGGAATGACAGTAGAGTGACGTACGTAGTAGCTTCCGGCGACAGGCAGATGTCTTTGGGAGAGCATAACCGTGGTTGTGCGACTGGTGGACAATAGCAGCCCTGGGGCAGTTCAAGCTGAATGACACTAGACGCGCAACGAAAGAGGGCTGAATGGGATGACAAAAAGACTAAGCCGAGTATAACGTCGTAAGGGCATTGTTCCAA
This sequence comes from Dermacentor andersoni, assembly GCF_023375885.2. Lineage (NCBI taxonomy): Eukaryota > Metazoa > Arthropoda > Arachnida > Ixodida > Ixodidae > Dermacentor > Dermacentor andersoni. The sequence continues at coordinate 175,976,260 of NC_092814.1, forward strand.
AACGGCAAACAAAACAGTCGTTAGGCACCCTGCGATGCCAATGCGAACAGTGCGCATACCAAGGACGGTAGGCTATCCTCCGTTGGCGACGTGGTGGATGTGAGAACTTTGTTCAGGTGTTGGCGCAATTGGGCACTGAGTGTCAATGAGTGCTGGGACACTGACGTCATTGACTAAAACGTCCATCAAGTTCTGTTCGGTCGGCAAAGTGATCAGAGGGTTTTGCGGTCGAGTCATCAATACAGCATCACCTCCGGCAGCTGCATTGCTTAGTTTTCCGGAGATCGGCATCGGGGCTGCATCGGGGACGGTTGACATTGAGCCTCTGGGGATAGGGATGATGAACGACAAGCTGGTGGCGAATGGGACTGGTGACGTCTGTGGGGGTTCCACTCTGCGTGCGGCTAGGGCTGAAGGCGAGCTCCGGATCTAGCCCCACGCAGTCGCTTTGTGTTACTCCCCAACCCGTAGCGCGGGAATCGCGGCTACGTCGGGTTCGAATGAATAAGGCAACCAGCGGCGTCAACTGTAAGAACGTTTATTGCTACCGGCAATAAAGAACACTGGCAGAGGGGCGTCCTCTCTGTAATAGTAATAAATAGGCTGGCCTCGTTGCCCGGGATAGTCAGGCCACGTGGTCACTCACGGGTAGCGGCAGGTACTCCAGTCCGGCAGGTTATGGGTCCGGCCTCAGAGAGAGAGGGTCTCCCCCAGTCGTGCTGTTTTGTACCTTTTTACTTGGGCGAGGGGAATGTCCTTTTCGCCCGTCAGCTACCTGCCCGCGAGTCGGGGAGGAAGGGCGCGCGTGCGTCGCGAGAGCGAGGGAGAATTGGGAGAGGGCATAGTAAGCCTCTCCCCCGTCTATGCCAGCTCTCGACGCGACGGTGCGGGGGAAGATGGGCGCGTGTGCTCCCCACACGTCTGAGGGATTGTTCCAAGGAGCATGAGGCGTCATTGTTTGGCTGTTGCGGTGCCAATGGAGGCTCGTAACGATAATGGCGGTCGCAGAGTGGAGGAGACAGTACGGTGTTACAATGGCGAGCAATGTGACCGATACGCCAGCAGGCAAAACAGATTGGCCAATCGTGTGCAGTGCGCCGCTCGATTGGATTTCGGTAGCGTGCAGGATACCACGGACCAGTTGATGCACCTGGAGCATGAGACAGCTGTGAAGTGACAACAGCACATACAGAATGAACTCCAGAATTACCGAGTTCTTTGCGGACTACTGCGTGCACAAATGGTGTTGTAGGCAAGTTGTTCAGCTCACTGGGGCGGGAAGAAAGGGCTGCAGCAGCCATGGCTTCAAGTTCTCGCCGCACTATCCACGTTAGGTCATCTGATGATGATGGTCGCTGCACTCCTAGCCTGTCGTCACAAGAGGATGTCTCAGCTGTGTTCAGCAGACGTGCAAACGGCGTTGCAATGCGACAGCTTTTGGCCTGCTCAAAGCACTGAAACTCCTTTATGATGTACTGTACTGTTTCACAATTTTTGCACATGAGCAGGTTGAAAGAATCGTCAGCGATCCCCTTCAGTACATGCCCAACTTTGTCTGACTCAGCCAAATCACTGTTGCATTTACCGCACATAGCCAGCACGTCCTGGGCATAAGGGACGTACGATTCTGTGGACGTCTGGGTGCGGGTCGCTAGTTCTTTCTTAGCGGTGCTCTTCCGCCCGCCGGGACAGCCGAACAAGTCCTGCAGCTTCTCATGGCACATGTCCCAGTCGTCAAGCTCTTCCTCATGGTTTTCATACCACACCTTTGCTGTGCCTTGTAGGTAGAAGACCAAGTTAGCCAACATAATCATCGGATCCCATTTGTTGTGGGCACCTACACGCTCATACGTGGCGATCCAGTCTTCCACGTCGAGGTGGTTGGTTCCGCAGAACGTTCCTGGATCCCGCGGCTGAGCCAGCACAAGCGTTGGGGTTGTAGGCGTTGATGTGGGCCGTGCATGTCGGGTCCTGTTTCACCCGTCATGTTGTGCAGTCCGAGGCGACGACCACTGCGGAGCTCCATTGCTGTTTGTCGTGGGTGCTCAGCACCTGTCACCAATTTGTTACGTTGCAAAAGTCACATATCAAGACGAATTTATATTTACAAGAGAGACAACGATACATAAACAAGATGGCTGTCGAGACCAATTCCACCTCTACACGTCAAATCATCTTCTTCTGATTGCCGCAATTCTTGTTTGCACTGTAACACTATGTACCATAAAGCCATTATTTCTGAAGTTATTTAGTAATTTTTTCGTTAATTAGTCGATTACATATTTTGATTTATCATGCAACTAATGTCCACTGCTTCAAGTAACGACTAAAATTAGGCTATCTGCCCTTATAGCACTATTAGACATGTTAAAAATAAATAAGTGAATGTAGCAGTTAGTTTGTCCCATGGTTTCAGCACAGTAGGCAACTTCTGGATTGAATAGGCTTCACTAGTTTTGATTTATAGGAGGCAACGACAATGTATCAAAGCAAAAGAAAATTGCTCTTATTACTCAACTTGGTGGCTGAATTAGCACAAGGTCATGCTGGTAGAGTCCAAATTATCGAACGGTGCACTGTAAGGTGTCCAAAATTTCTGTCATTCTCATTTCAGCCATCTATGGGGAAAATGGTAGTGCTGCCAAGCTGTCCAGATTGCACATGCTATGCATTAACTATCTATCAAATTATTCCTCGCTTGAGTCTTTGACACAGCTTTTTAAGGATGGTTTTCTGTGCAGAAGACAGGTGTCACAAAATAAAAATCAGATTATGCTTTTTTCAAAAAGATACTTTAGAGCTTGCTTTCGTTGTTTTGCTTACTGAGAGTTGAGAAAATTTTGGTTCCAATTAACAGGAGCTTTTTTTTCATTATCCAAGTACAAAGCCAACCAACATAGAGGCTGTTGCACCATTTAACCAGCAATTCAGTTTAAGTGATTTCCGTTTACCAAGATTCTACTGTATAAATTTGTGTTAGCACTACAATGCCTCATCACCCTTTCCCTCTGCAAGCACACGCTGGCAGCATGCTTCTCGGTGAGGACCGCACAACTTTCAAAACACAAAGTCCATCACAACATGGCACCATTCTCTGTGCACGTGCCTGCAATAGAGTAAGCAGCCATGTCATTCTGGCAACATTGTTCAGGCTCGAATTTCTTCACTGGCTCCATTTGCTGCAATGGCTTTTTTTGCAATTTGTGCATGAATTAGCAAAGTGTGTTTTCTTAGTGTTTGTGCTGCCTGTTACTGTTCTTTCCAACAGTGCGTGCCTCAAGACCTGAGCATGCCTTCTCTTTATGCCTGTGTGGGGAATTTTTTTTTTTTTTTTTTTCAAGAGCAGGAAGGAGAGCAGGTTCAGGACACTTTTGTCAGGTTTTCTCCTACATCCTCAACTTGACACCAACTGCAGATGCTTTCAGTGGTAAGCTTTCGATTACACTACAAAAAAGGGAGTTCTTATGGGCTCTTCAACATTAGTTTGACTGTAAATTATCTCATTACAAAGGATTATATATTCGTATGGTCCTTACTTTAATGCAAACAGAATCGCAAATGCTGGTGTGTGCAAACAAAAGTTATTCAGCCTCAAAGTTCAAATAAGAAGCACACAAAATTAAATGCATCCTCTTTCATATTTCACTCATTCAGTGACATTATAAGGTGGTAGTAATTAAAATAAATGTTAGTAATGAGAGCAATGCTAGTGATCAAAGCAGCCCGCCGTGGTGGCATGTTGGTTTTGACGTTGTGTTGCTAAGCCCGAGGGCACAGGATCGTATCCCAGCCACTGCAGCCACATTTCGATGGGGGTGAAATTCAAAAATGCCCAAGTGCCACGCAGTGGGTGCACATTAAATAACCTCAAGTGGTCAAACATTCTTCTGGAGTCCCTCACTATGGCGTGCCTCATAATCATATTGTGGTTTTGGCACATAAAACCCCAGAATTTAATTTTTTTTTAATTTTTTATAAACGTGCATTGGAACCTTACCGAAAGCTTACCAGCTGTGGTGACCAAGGCCAGTGGACTTGGTCAACAAAGCTGACGCTCACGCTTTTTGACAGTGTCCTTTTGGTGTGCACAAACTGAGACTACCATTACCACTGGCTAGTATTAAGGCAAGAGCTACTCCCTGATCTCAGCTTAGTCCTCAGCGCCTGGCACCCGAGTGGATGATTGCCATCTTAGCTGTTCTTCAGCCATCGACCCTCACACCTGCATCCATGGCCAAGCCAGCTCCCGTAATAAATGTTGTGGCTCACTGCTATGCAGCCACCACATAAATGGCAGTGCCCCCCCCAAGTCCTTGCTACATCTATGGACTAGCCAGAAGAATGGTGCCGCCGAAAACTAGACAACCCATGGCATCTGCACCTCTGGCCCTGCCATCCACACAGCCATATCGTGTGGTTTGTAAAAGTGGAGGATCAGCTGTATGTCAATGGTGCATCCTTTCAGTTCTGGCGGTACCTCCTCTTTGAGAGTGAGATTCCTGCGGCCATTTTTCTTGGCATGACCTTCCATCGCCAGATGAGAATATGTATGATGGCCTCAAGAGTGCCTTCTTCAATTTCTTCACTGTATAACTTCCTAATCAGCAATACAATACAGAACACTCTCCTTCAGCTGCTCAAGCTTCTGAAGGTGCCCCCCAACCCATACTGTCTTCACCATCGGCATCTACCTGGTGAGCGCTGTGACACGGATGGCAAGTGTACTGCTGTACAGACACCAAAGGAACCATTTTCCCAGAGGCTTTCTCGATCATTCGAATGTGTCTCTGTCTGCGTGACTGCACCCATGAACAACTTAGGCATTCGTGTGCATCATGGGGCAAACATACTCATTTGGTATTTTTATGTTGTAAGTAGAACTTCCTCAATTCCTCAGTGAATTCTATAGGCATGTCCCATTCATTGAGTAATTCGATTAGCTGGCACTGCCTATAAAAATTATGTGGATCCCACGAATTGTGGGAATCGATGTAAGTGAAGCTTTCTGTGCCGTTTGCGTCGATTGACAATAATTGACGGTGATGTTTGCAGCAAATGTCTAAGTTCTCCAGCTTTTAGTTCAATATGAAAGTGGTGAGTTCATGTTAAACGTTACCTTGCGTGCACTATTTGTCTGCACAGTACACATAACCCACAACGAGACGTGTTCGCTTGAGGCATTGTTGTGCACAATTTTTCGTAGCCTGCGGGATAAGAACTATCATTGCCTTGCACAACGCATCACATTGCTCAACTTAAATTAAATTATGGGGCTTTACGTGCCAATCAAACGATTTGATCATGAGGCACGTGGTAGTGGGAAACTCCATATTAATTTTAACCATCTGGGATTCTTTACCATGCACCTAAATTGAAGTACATAAGCATTTTAGCACAAGGTAGAAAATGCACCCAGCGCCCGCCGGGACGATCACCACTTTAGCTGTTCTTCAGCCATGGATCAACACGTCTGTGTAGATGGCCAGGCTGGCTCCTGCAATAAATGTGGCGGCTCATCGCTACTCAGCCACCAGTGCAGTACTACTGAGGGGAGGTGGGGAGAAAAAAGAATTGTCGAGAGAATAGGAAAGCTTCAAGATGAACTGGAAGGCAGTGCCCCTCCTTTGCTGGCTCCGCATCCCAATTTGACTTGGGATACTTCAGTGTTTATTATTGTGCTCGCTTTCCAAATGAAAAGGCTGTAAAACTTAAGCGCATTGCTTTTTTGCATTTGTTTGTAGAGTATGATGAAAAGACATACAAAGTGTGCACCCAACCAATCACAGAAAACAGTGTGTTTCATTACATCTGCCAAAAGTCACCACTACATGCTGCTGTGGTCAGCAAGAAATACACCCATTCCTAGAGCAGATTAAAGCACGAAATACTCTGACGTTAGCACTGTCATCGCAGTTCATGCACTGCCAGGACCCACACTGCTAACAGCAAATGAAAACTACAGGCTCAACCTGTGCTGCAGGGCCCTTTAAAGGTTGGTTGCCAGCCTAAAGTAGAAAAGAACATGGTGTCACACAAAGCGCAATACTGTTTGAAGAAAAATCCCTTACTCGTGTCGTAGTTCCATCTCTGCCCACTCGCACCATACATGAGCGAGGTCTTCCACTTTTGTAAAAGGCACCTGGGTTGCTTTTTCAAAAATAATTCGAGCCTATATAGGAAAAAGAAGAACACAATTAGATACAGGCTACCATACTACTGAAAGTACTGATGTTTAAGTGCTTTTCAAGTCTGAAGCAAGAAGTGCTAATATTGCTACATGCATAACTTATGTAACACTATGAAGAGGAGTAAGGAAGCAATCTTATTTTTTAGTTAAAGGGGGCCTGAACCACCCTTCTTTAAAGACCAAAAAACGCCTTGCAATGAGTATGTCATAAGAAGCCAACCTTTCTTCCACCAACCTTTAACCCCATTTCTAGTAGTTTATTGCAATGAGTAGGATGCTTCCTGCGAATGCATTACCAAAATAATTTCTCAAGAAGACCTAGTACGAGCCCAGATACTACGAGCGCAATAGTTCCTTTCCCCATTCCCCCTCAACGTCCTCCGTTCCGGAGTAGCAGGGCAGCTCTGGTGGCAGTGCCCTGCCTACGGTGTTACGGCAAGAGGGCTCGTCGTGGCACAGTATTTACACTATGCAGCAGATACAGCTAGGCGCAAACTGTAGTGCATGGAATGGCTGGAGTGTGCGTTTGCGCTCCTGTGCTTCAGTCTGGCCATGGTGCGGACTGGCTTTGTCCTGCACAGATAGTAGGCAAATCCACATTGCTCAGTGGGGGCAGGCTGGTGCACGTCTCATTTTTTAGTGCGGTCGTGGCTACGCATGGCTGTCAGCATGGCTGAGTGCATATGCAGCCTGCACGCCCTGGTTTGAGGCAATCTGCCATGTGTGCAAAGAGTGGCCATGCCAAGATGGCGTGGCATCACGTGTGCTGTCTTCCTGCGTGTTTAGTACTGGAGGTTGCATAATCTTGAGCTTCAGAAATGCGTTGAAGCGAGAGACAGACAAGCCATTTGCTCCCCACTGCCGGCGCTTTTCGTGATACCATCGTCCCTCTGCAGGCGACTTTATCAGCCATGGGGGTGGAGTGGATGCAAAAGTGTGGCTGGCTTCGCTTCATACCAGCGATGTGAAGATATCGTCGGCACGGCATGAAACTGTGTTTGACGTCTCAAATTCAAATTTCTCAAAATTCTCAAATTCAAGTTTGCTTTTTCGGAAAGTTTGGCAGCCCCTTCCGTGCAAAAAAAATTTATTGGCAGCTGTACTTATTTTTATTGCGATAGTTAATATATGGGTGCTCCAAGCAAATTTTTATTGTTCTCGCCCTCGCCGTGAGGTGCCACATATATTTAGGTATACGTATGTATGCATATGCCACATCTTGCTATAATACATGCGGTATATGCAGGTTATATGGTATGGTACGGTAAAACTTTATTCTGGTCCTTCGGAATGCGCGTCAGCATGTAGCGGGCCGCTCCCACGTCAGTACAGAAAGGCGGAGCCTCTCTGCTGCGTTGTGGGCCCGATGGACAGCCCATAGCTGTGCGTCAAGATCGGGGCTGCTTAAGGCAGCCTCTTATTTGGACGATGTGACGCCGTCGTGTAACACGAGGCACCGCGAGAGCATATGATCTAAGTTAGCTACGCCTGAGCATAGCTCGCAACTATTGGTCGATGGTATGTCTGGATAGATTCTGTGTAACAGTGCAGGGTTAGGATATGCCCCGATCTGGAGTATAATCATCTCCATCCCACATAAAAATGCGGGTTATATTGCACACCATTCTGTCACTAAAGTTGTTCATACCAGGTCTTACATTCTTGACAGCGTTATTCTTCAGAAATTTGAAAATGGAAGCCCACAAACAAATGTCATGAAACAAAACACTGAAAACAGTTGCGTTTCATCTTAAACCTTCTGACTTTAATATTAAAAATGTGCAACTATAACTTAGCTCAAGCCTTAAAAGGATGTAATTTCATTGGCATGGCTATGCACTACCTCCGGGATTAACCCACGAAATAGGTTTGAGACGTAACTGATACGGAAAAAGTGGAGGTAGATTCATTATGAAAGATGTTGGCTTTTATTAATAAACATAGACGAAATTATCCAATGACATGATTAAACAGAGGACCCCTAGCACAGCAGCTTGTTTTTACTTAGCTTACGTTTACTTCAATTCATACTGCCACTACAGCTACGAGTCTTACACTTCTTGCAATATTCTAACACGTTGCTATCACATTCATTGCTTTACCCGTATGGCGAAACTGTGATTTTTTGCATAAAGGCTCGAATCTCAATACAGTAGAGTTTCGTTAATTCGACTCTGGTTAATTAGACTTTTCGGTTGAATTGATCTCAACAGAAGGTCCTGGTCAGCGCCCATACATATCTATGGGCCCAAACTTCCCTTATTTTGGTCTCACAACTGGCCTTTGCCAAATCATTTGAACTTTATTGGTCAGCTTTGCCGCAACATAGCCATGTTAAGATGCATACACACTAGTGGAAAAATGTGAGCGGTGTGCCGGAATCAGCAAAACGCATGCTACAAAAGCTGCTTTGCAGCGGGTTCTTTTTTGTGCCATGGGAGGGAACGGTCCTCGACCACTGTTCACGGCTTTGTGTGGCGGCAAGCGAACCGCGAACGCCGGAGACCAATGGGAGCGGCCCCACCCGACTGCTCAATTTGTACTCATATATGGCGTCAGCTCTTGCTCATGCTTCTTTTGGTTTGCTTCGTTTGGTCTCGTTTGCGATTGTTTTCATTGTCATGGTATGAGATTGTTTTTCACAATGATGAGTCTAAAACGAGACGTCCCAATGGAAAGGTTATTGGAGACAGTGCGCCATATCCGATTCCATACGACAAGACGGGCCCTGAATACAAGGATGCGGAGGCGACACCCAGTGCCTCATTCTCCTTGTCTTTTGAATGCAGCGATGCCGCAACAGAAGGGAGAACACCAACATGATTATGATCATCGACAATGATGTCGTCATCTTCATAAGACATAACTCTCATTAAGAATGAAGGACAAACAATGCAAACACAGCGACGATTTGTCAGCAGACGAAGTAAAAAACATGCAACATCTCACACATACACACAGAGTAAGAGAGATCAGGTGAGATTTTCATGCAGTTACGTGACTGCTGCGCCGGCTCACTGCCAGTAGGTGTGACCCATCTGCTGCAGCTGTGTTTTGCCGGTGGCAGCGCGTCACGCACATTTTCTTACTACAGTAAAAGCTCGTTAATTCACAACTCATTAATTTTTATTTTGGATAATTCGAAGTAGCCACTGCGGTCTGCCCAACAATATATTAAAAGCAATATGTAACGCATCCCGCTAATTCACAGTGAAATCCGCACCGCCAACGGTAATTCAAACTCTACGCCATCGTGGATGGGGCGAGTGCTAGTGTGTGGGAGCATGTTGGGGACACTGGTGTCGCCGCGCAGGCTGAACAGCTTTTCTCTTTCCATCTGCGCCCCTTTGTTTAGGCCTGACTGGAGGGAGAAGCGTTTGTGCCTGGCCAGGCATGGCGAATGCCTCTGTTGCAGGTCGATTCTCTCCCTCTATCAAGACCTTCAAGATAACAATGCAGACGCGACGCTGCGTGTTTATTTCTTTCTTTTTTTTTTTTTTTTTCATGCTATGTCTTGGAGGCTATGCCTTTTCTCTACAAGGTGTTCTGCTGACAAGCGGCACCAGGTGATGCCTAAAACATGGCTGCCGTGACATTTATCAGTGCTCGTAGTACCAAAAAACATAGCCTTTGAGATTCGTGGCTGTTACTCAAAGGAAAGCATCACTGGGATATGTGTTTGGACGCCATATACGGATAGTGGAACTCAGCAGCATGCATTTTAGAGTGCAGCTCTTGTTCCTGCAGCAAGCGGTGGCAGCGCAAAGGCGTGTCAGCACACCGTCGCTTGTGGCTAGTCACGCTGCGCCAGCCGAAATGCTGTCCACAGTATAAATAAATGTAATTCATAGTCCTTACAATGCTCTCATGTATTGCCTGATTTATTCCCTGTGGTATTTGCTGCGCATCTTGTCCCTTTGCCATTAACAGAAACTGTGCTGTTCTTTATTTATACTTCGATGCGCACGCCTATGGCTGTTCTCTTCAGCGCATGCGCAGAACGATCCCCAACCCGCGTGCCACTTTGAACAACTGTTTGCGACTGTTGGCGAAGTGGCATGGGCCGCTCTTTTCCCCACACCATGCATTGTGGGTCAGTGCAGTCGGCGCAACGAATGCGCGGTTGGAGCAAGAGCCATCTCAACGTTGGGCATGTCGGACCAAGTTGGCCACGTCTGGTTACGTTGGCTGCACCAGTGTGTTGAATTATAGACGTTGTTGTTCTTGCCAACGTGACGCAGCGTGTGCACATGCTCACGCTACGTCGGACTATGTATGCGCCTTAACCGAGCAATTTTTTCTGCGATTTTCATTAGTTCAAATATTGTATAATTTGAATTTTCATAGCATCTCCGCGGAATTTTAGTTAACGAGCTTTAACTGTAGTGTGTGTGCACCTTTATGCGGTGAAGCAACCACACTTTATTGAGGTGAAGCGTACAAAGAATGGAAAAGGGCCACTGTCACGAGACACAGTCTGCATTCCTTAATTATACAGGCACGCACGCGCAGTCTCCAGTCACAGTACTAGCACGCAGATGCCTAATAAACATACTGGCAGCCATTCAGAGCTGTTTCTGACATTGGTGTGGAAATTTGAGCCCTCGTTTCACCCACCATGCGTGTCTCGTAGATGAGACCATTAGCAAGGCATAGTACACATACCTTAATTATGCGCACCCCCGTGCATCGAGAAGCGGAGAAAAACCATCTGTTTTGGGAAAGCTAGCAAAAAGGAAGGCAGTAAGATGAAAAAACTCCGAAAGTCAAGGGGATGCTTAAAGCCAACAAGACAGCGAGGGTTTATATAAAGTCTGCAGGCCTGCCAGTAAACTTATTAGTTATCTTGATGCTCATACTGTAACCAGAGATGGCACATGTGCTTGTGTAAATTAAGGAACATATGCTATGTGCCATGACAATGGCACCTTCCCTGCTTTGTATGCTTCAATGCATAACACAGCTAAATTTTAGTGAAACTAACTTTAAAGGCAAATACTGCGAAATGAATTACCGGCACGTTTTGGAATTTTTTCTGCCTTTTGCTTAATTCGACCTGCCGGATATTTTGACTAGTTTTGTTGGTCCTGACAGGATCGCATTAACGGAAGTCTACTGTATACGTGTAGTGCACCGCCTATAGAGGCACCACTGATAGCCACCTAGTGCGCACTTGCAAAAGTATGCTTGGGAGCAGTAGCAGACGACAACCCTTTGAAAGGATGGCTGAAGTTCGCGGCTGTGATTTCTCTTTTGTTTGGGTGCCAGACGGCTTCTTTTATGGTTACAGCTGCAGGAAAGACGCTGGCCTCAATTGGAGCGGACATCAACACTATGCTACCAGTGTTTGGGACAACTCGGGACACATATGTGCCAGGAGTGTCCCACAAGAAAACGCAATGAATTTCAGTTACAGGAAGTGGAGCTTTTGTTATCTAGCCGCTTGGTTTTGTTGAGTAATGCGATGTGTCTATCATTCTTTGTTTTGTAATTCTACCCTTGCCATAATACTGCTTCTGTACCTCAAAAATAGGCACACATTGATAGTGCAGACTTGCATCTCAAACAAATCCGCATGGTATGATGTCGGCACATGTTGTAATGATCTTTCTGCCGATGAATACATGTGACATCGCCGAATAAGTGCCGTTAAAGTCGTCTCAAGAATAGGAATTGCGAATTTATTGATGGAAATGCGCACACTAGTCAATGAAGTCACCAAACGCACGGTGTAATAAGAGTGCGAGTTAGTGCTGTACCGCTGATGCAATTCTGCTGCATACACCGTCGCACTGCCATTCCCGCTGCAGTTTTAACAATCTGAAATTCCCTTAGGGACCTGCTTGTAAACATACAACGCTAAAGCCTGACTAACTTTTTGATAGTTTCTTTTTTTTTTTCTCGAATGGTACGGTAGAGGGATGCCACATGATATATTTAAAGGCAGAGCATCGCCAACCAAAGTAGGTGGGTGCTGGGGGCAAGGCCGGGTTTAGTCCTGTGCGGGGTAAGCTTAACAAGAAAGAATTCAGTTGAGTACAAAATGCACATGCAAAAAGGGACTATGTTGTGAAACAAACAAATCACTGGGCAGGGTAAGTCTAGTGAGACAGCATTGAGATGTAAAAACTTCCCAAATGTTACGCAAACGTTTCAGCGAAAATGGAACAGAAATACCATATGCAGCAACTATTAGCAATTCTTGCCCTGAACTACCTATTTTCTTAACAGAATTACCAAGAAAGCACAATATCTAAGATGTCCCCAGGCGAAAGGAATAAAGCTGTTAAAGAAGCACTTGCCTGTTACCATTCCGATAAGACAATGGCATTAGACAATGGCAAACCCCTTTACAAATGAGACAAGGTAGAAACCCAGCACTTAAAAAAAAAAAGAAAAGTCAACAACCATTCTGCATGAAGCAACTAGACACAGTTCAACATGCGCGAGGCCACGCACAAATTAGATGCAAAAACAAAGTGCGTGACAGATGGAGCAAGGATTTATCAGGCCGCATAAAACCAACAATTTCAGTTCTTGCATGCTTCAGTAGCTTTAACATACAACACAATGCACTCCTGCAGTTGTGCTGCCAAGCTAGTGCAACCCAGTAAATAAGCGGCAAACGGCACTCAGAACTTTAGCAAAATTCTTTTAAACCGTATGCTGCATGGCAGACGAAACGAACAAAACATGGGCAGGCTGTGATCAACTTTGTTGCTTATGCGTGTAAACATGATCAAGAGCAAAAAAACATCGACATGGCAAAAGAAAGCATGAGAACAAGAACTTTCCCATCGAACGGTGGCGATCCATTGCTACCGTTGCTCCCGCTGATGAGGCTTTGCGGGGAATGATTAGAACTGTGTCATCTGCATGATTTCGCTGGTATTTGAGAACCTCACTGTGCAACAAGTCTTCGACATGCCTCGTAGCTTTGGCCACCACACACACACGAAGGGTGTTGCTTATTTTGTTCCGAAAACGTGAATCAAACGGAGAAGCACGATCAACGAGGCAGAAAACTACGGCACGCGGCTGCCTCCTTTCCCGAGCACACTTCGCAAGGCCGTCACCAGTGGCACGTCCATCGGCACACACTACGAGTATAATGAAGCAAATCGCAGATTTTACCAAGTTTGTTATATAGAAATTTAACTGTATTACGCATGTGAACCAATGCTTCAGTAATGAATGTCTCATTTCTAAAAGAAAGACTTATCAGTACCACATGCTTTGTCTCTTGAAACCACCCTTTAACACAAGTAGGCCCTCAGAATATTATCTGTCAGCAGCCTAGAGTAGGGTGTAAGGATGCCTTTGTTGCTTATTTTAACACCAATTGGGAAAATTGTAACTCCGTAATGTCTGAGAATTGTTGAAGCTGCACTAAAATTAATTAATGGCAAGGTAATGCTTAGAAATGGTTTAGATGCCCTCTGAAATAAAAATGTTTTGTTTCAATGGCATATCCTATAATACAGTTTGACATGCGGCACAGAGGCTATTGCTGCTAGTGGGCAGTTGCAATTTCTACACTTGGCAGGTAGCACAGTAATGTGATCCACTCTGAAACAAAAGTTTATGTAACACCTTGGACCAGGCTGTATGTTTTTCAAATGTAAAGTTTGCTTTTGGAGGAAACTTTAATGGCTGTACTTGCAGTCAAGCGAATGGCAATTCTTTCATGTGTTATAAGAGGATCGCTTCCACAGCATATGTAATAAGCATGGTCATATTACCTGCTAGTAATCATTTCCTGGTGGCTAACCTATTTAGGTTGAGGAATGTGTATAGGAGGAGTGTTAAATACTCACGTCTTCAATCTGATCATTTTCTTCATAAAACTTGGCAAAAGACACCCATAAAACATTCAGTTTTCCAGTGGCTAGCTTGGGGTCAATGGTTTGAACAGCCTCGGTGAAAGTGTTGATTATCTGGTGCCCCATTGCAAAGAAGAAATGCAAGAAGGCATCATAAGGAATATAAACAGTAAATCCATATTAATCAGTTAAATAAAAAGCCAAATAAAATTTTTACCAGAAGCTTTATTTACCTCTCTAGGCTTTCCTTCAAAAAGCTTAACTCTCTTCAGCCACTCGTGAACATTGTGCGGATTCTGTCGCAGCAAGACACTACAAGATAAGTAAAAATGCAAATAAGTCAGGATGAAGCAGTTCGCTTTTAAAAGTATTTTAGCAATTCAACAGACCTGTTCAGCAGGAGTGGTCTTCGATCCATAAGATCCTCAAAACGTGCCAGACGCAATTCAAGGTCAAGATCACCTGAACAAATGATGCAAGACAAAAACTGTTTGAAGCTTACCATTCAATTTAAGTTCAGTATTTTATGTATTAACATTCTTATTTCTGATACAATTACACAGGATACATTGTACAGTTGTCTTTTGTTTAATTAACCTCAAGGAGGCCACGAGAAGTGGTTTAATTTTCTAGTGAATAAAGAATGGCTGGGGAATGTCCCAACTTTCTATATATAAACGTTTATTATTAAAGTAGCACTGACACGAAAATGTGTGCTTTGCTCTTTCTTTTCATTTCTAGGAGCTGCAGACTCAATAATTATGGTACCAAGCCTCAATTTCTCGAGAGTGCCAAAAAATATATTTAAATACAGCATCTTTAAACTACACAATCGAAACGCATGTCAAGAGTATTACAGCTTCAGACATGAAAAAGGAGACTCAACATGCCACCAAAAGCTGAGGTAGCGGTGAAATGATACCACAAACAACTTAAGAGCCCGCTGGTCAGCTTAGTGTGGTGTTTAAAGGGCATACAATTAATGAGTCACAAAAAGCTGTTAAACCGGTCTTTCCAATTGGACACTTGAAAACACAGGGGTTCATGCTCTCTCCTCTTGTCCCATAAAACGTTGGACTCAGGTTTCTGCAGCATAGCCGTAGTAGGTACACACACAACAGTGGCACGTGATACGACAATACTGCCACAACAAGCTTCAATGTGATGAGTCTCCTTTTCCACGTCTGAAGCAGTGTTGCTACTGGAGTGTTTTGAAATGGTCGTATCAAAAGGTAATGTAATTATTTGTTACGCTCTCAAGGAATTGAGGCTCCATAGCGTAATTACTGTGTTGACAGCTCTCAAATAAAGCAGTAAATACAAGACAAAATTTGCCTGTCAATACTCCTTTAATAGACTGCTGTCTTGGCAAAATTGTCCACAGCTAATGAAACACTGCCAACAGCAGATCAAACGGCAGTTGTTAGTGGGAGATAGCACCTCCAGAAATAGTTTTAGCAATTAAGATAAGTCTGTTATTACCTTCTGCCTTTAACACTCTCCTGCCTGTTTTTTTCTTTTCCTTTTCTTTCCTTTCTGAGCAGATTCCATTTACATGTCTTGCCATCCCTTCAAAGGGGTCCTGAACCACCCCTAGAGATTGGTGAAAAAAACACAGTCTGCGAATAGCATAGACTGTTGTGACAATCTCTGCCAAATTTGGCGGTCTTGCAAAATGTTTGCGTGGAGCTCGCAAGCAGAGCACGAAGTCAACTTCTTCTCAGATGCTCTCTTTTCAACAGAAGCCTGCTCCTAACTCTTTTCTGGGTGCTTTATTTCGTAATACAGCAGATTCCCAGACACGAGTGTTATTGGTAAAGCTGACATCAATCGAGAAGGGTGTTTGGATCAGTGTGCTACATACTGTTCTTTGCAACAGGTATACATTTTATGAAAAAAAAAAAAATCCGATCGAGAGATCACCCACGAGTGCAAAGAAATATGACCAATATGAAAAAGAACACCAAAACCGCATAAAGCAGTGGTGGTAAAACATCTCTTGGAATACTAGTGCCAACAAAACTGCACTTACTTTCTTCATTGGGCTTTGATTTGCTAGTTTCTTCCATTTTAGCACAGAGCACGCTTTCTTCAAACTGGGCATAGGCATCAAAAACCTAGAAAATTTTGCAATTACCTTGTCATGCTATGGTTAATGCAATAGCCACTTGATGAAATGCATGATCTTGCACAAAACTTACTTTGACATAAGTTGTAGGATAAAGCTATAACAACATAAGAAACCTCGCTGCTGTAACCACAAAGTATTAGTAGCATTTTAATTATCTGCACAAAACTTCTTGAAGTAACAATTTTTCTGACAAACAACAGATCTTTTGTTACCACTCTTTATAATCACACTACGACACAGCCTCAGGGTGCATAATCTTTGACCTAAACAGTTGGCAGTTTTAGAATAGGTATCCTATAAATTTGGATACCCCAAAGAAATAGTGACAACCAGTCAACAGGAGCAAAACAAATAGGAACTTTAGGTTTCGCAAATGAATGTAAATCAAATCCAAAAGTTCAGACAAACACACGCACACAAAATCAGAGTCAATTACTGACAGCACTCGTATTGCTCGCTTTACGGTGAATATGCTCCTGCTCCTGCATTATATTCTGTACATATGAACAATGAATTTAAAAAAAAAATTAATTAAGGTCTGGGGCTTTATGTGCCAAAACCATGATATGATTATGAGGCATGCCGTAATGGGGGACTCTAGATTAATTTTGACCACCTGGGGTTTTTTAACGTGCACTCAATGCATGGTACACAATGCACGGTACATAGGCATTTCTGCGTTTTGTCCCTACCAAAATGCAGACGCCGTGGCCAGAATTTGAAACGATGAAATAGGCTTTTTCATTCTCTCATCTTGTCTTTTATAAACAAAGTTTATACAATAAAAAAAAAAGAAGCTTTGGTTTCAATATCAAACCATGGCTTTGGACACCCTTATACTTTACAGGGATAAGTCGCCACGAGAACATCATAAACAAGCAGTTTTCAAATGCATAAATTGGACTAGTAGACAGCATAAAAATGCCATAGCATTATAAGTTATATTGAGTCTTGTTAATTACTAACTCAAAGCAAAAACACAAATTGCTTTGGTCAATGCTTCACTTTTCAGTAAAGGTGTGCAAATTTCCGAGATATTGGACACAAATATATAGTTCCTGCTTTTTGATTAATATACAAAAATTGACTACTCCATATTGTTTAAAGTTTATTTTGGGTAAATATCTAGTGTAGCGACAATTATTACAGCTTGCATGAGAAACCTGGATAGAAATTATAACTGCATGGCAGGTCTTAGAAACTGCTATTAACTCAGCCAGAAGTACTTCGCATTTGTGCAAGCACAGGCCCAAGAAGGTGCAGCTTCGGCTGTAGCAAGTACCATAGCAGCACAGGTGGAGTGGTTTTTAAGCGAGTGTCTAGAACCTTATGCTGGACCAACCATAAAGTCCTGAATGACCCCTCGGGCTTGGTGAAAAAACAGTTGGCAGATAGCATACGCTCTTGTGAACATCTCAGTCAACTTTTGCAGTCGTGCATGGCGCGTGGAGCTTGAAAGCGAAGCGTGAAATCACCTTTTTCTCAAACACTTTCTTTTCAACAGAAGCCTTCGTCTCACTCTTTTCAGGCACTATATTTCGTCCTATAGCACATTCCTATATGTGTTTGATATTTGCCAATAGCTGACATCAATCAAGAAGGGTGTTTGGATCAGTGCACTTCTTTCTACTGTGTATATTTACTGAAGCAGTTTAATAAACAGGCTGAAGCGAAATCTGCTTTTGAATTTCGATAAGAATTAAGTACTTCTGAAAGAAACCGATTATTGTCTGCCCAGCGCTCAGCCGCGGTTGCCAGGTCAGGTCTCGCTTATTTCGATTAGTTCTGAACACTCAACTAGCCTCGACCCACAAAACTAAAGGTCAGACCACACAAATGCTTGCCAGCACACACTCACTCCTGACTGCTACTGGCTAGACGCCTTGGCAAATTTCGCTTTGTATTCAGCTATTGACAGTACTTCAATATGCACATGTTGGATGTGGCTACTATCCATCGCTGAAGCTGGTGCAGGACAAAGCCGGTCTGCATCACAACCAGACAGGAGCACATGAGCGCGAGCGCGCACCCAAGCCCTGTCATGCACAAAGCAAACGCTACGCATATGCACTACAGTTGCATATAGCTGTGGTCTGCTATGTAACGCAGATACCCCGCCTGCTACGACGAGTCCGCTGACTGAGCGCATGTCGACGTGCCGAGGACAACGGTGTTTGGCACATTGTAGGTGTCAAAATCGGAAATAGTGGCATCTACCTGAACATCCAAAATCAAATTTGAACTGCCTGTCATGGTGACGTTCAGTAGGCAGAGTGTTACGGGCACGCCTCACTATTGTAGTGGTTCAGGGCCCCTTTAAGACTGTCTGAAACATTTCTGAACCTAGAATAAATTTAAGAGTCACCTGGCAGAACCAACACACCATGTTTGCATCACTAAAATATAAGAGTGTGATATCAACAGACCTTTATAGATGTATTGGGTCATGCATATACACTGCGTTCAATTATTTTCCTTTTGGTAGTTACAGAAACCACAGTAATATTTCAGAGGCATCTCATTCATGCCCTCTGCAATTGAGCTTGAGTTCATTTACCTCTGCATGCAAACCACAAAATCGTAATCAGCAACTTTGTTTTCCCCCTCCCTTTTTGTCTATTCTGTCCACATTTCCTTGTACCAAGATTTATTCGGTATTCAATTTGATATTTGGAGCTAATTATATCTGAATACAATTTGAAAATTTCGATACCCATGCACCCTCACTTTTCAGGTATTGTGGTGCTACAAATGGTCAACACAAATCTAGATGCCTTATGCCCTATTCTAAAGCTCTGCAATGCAGAGAGGTACCCCGTTCTAAAATTGCCTAGTATTTCTAAACAATACGTTCTTTGTTCTTTGTTCAGCACCATGTTGTGTCCCCTTCTCCTCATGTCCCATTCCATAGTGCTGGTATCGCATAATGAAAAACCAACAAGCCCGATGTGTTGGTGTCCTTGGTTGCAGCAAAAAACAATCATTCACTGTACTGTGATGGGTGTCCCAATCTTTTAAAATTTATCTCACATGCAACATATGTAGTTCTGTATAAACAAAAATGTGACAACTTTTAACAGATGCATGTTTGGGCAATGGATTTATTTGCTCCGAGATATGCAGTATGCAGTTTGAAATACCTGACTGTAGCTCACATTGTCTAAAATGGGGTTGATGGGTACCGCAATTAATAGCATAATATAGTAGTTATGTAAAAACAAGTAAAAACCGCTTCATAAATGAAACAAACACCAAAGGAACACCAAAGAAATTATAAGTGCAAAACAAAATGTTCTTTATGCAAGAACAGCAAAATTATGCAAGCTACAAATTACGATGGGGCAATGGCTGAGCAGTTTTATTGTCTGAAAGCTACACCTGAGCTATGAGGCTTGCTGTAACTGAAGGCTCAAAAAGAGGGCCACATGAGGTTTCTAAATATCAGCACACAAGTATTGCTATGTTCCAGCCCCATCACAATGCAGCTGGCATGGCCAGTAAATGAACTTGCCACTGTAGCTCAACACTTAAGGCACATTCACACCGAAAGCGGAGCGTCTAAGCGGACAAGCGGATTTTCAAAGTGGCGAGGCGGCAAGCACCCGTGCCTGCTGTTCAGACCAGCCGCGTTGTCTGGCTGTCCGCGCCACCGGGAAGGCGGGGCACCTCGCAATACCTTTAGCAATGTCAGGGACGTTCCGCCATCTCGCGGCACTTTGGGTGTGTACGCGCACTTTCGATATTTTTTTTTGGCGTGGGTCGGCGTGCTCCCGTCCTCTGTCTACTTCTGCAAAATGATGAGCTCAGACGAAGAAG
Source organism: Dermacentor andersoni (assembly GCF_023375885.2). NCBI lineage: Eukaryota > Metazoa > Arthropoda > Arachnida > Ixodida > Ixodidae > Dermacentor > Dermacentor andersoni. The sequence goes on from NC_092814.1 coordinate 175,996,217, forward strand.
ACGAGATCGTTGGCATTTTACTCGCCACTTGTATAGTCGCCTTTCAAGATTTGTTACAGCGCAACACAAGACAAGGACAAAAGTAGGTATAAAGCGACGACACGGCGCCGTGTCGTCGTTTTATACCTTCTTTTGTCCTTGTCTTGTGTTGCGCTGTAACAAACCTTACTATAAATCCCAACCAACTGGCCCAACTTGCCGTTTTGACGCTTTTCATTAACAGAAGCGAAAAGCCCACAGAAAGACATTCATTTAATTCGTTTACCAGCGCTTCCGCCGTGTCGGGTTCCCATTGGCTGCGGCCAAAGCGGCCAACTTGTCTGCGCGGAAGAAATCGGTCCATGCGCAATCCGGCCAAGCGGCTGCGTATTTTCGCAAAGCGGAAAATCCGCGGCCGCTTGGCCGGATCCGCTTGTCCACTCCACTTTCGGTGTGAACGTGCCTTTACAGTGTGCTGCTATGCTCAGAAGTGGAACACCATAGCCACTGAACTAACACAGCAGGTCTATATACAATGTATACATGTACCAAAAGCAGAATACCATAATGGAGCTAAAAAAATAAAGCACAGCCTGGGCCAAAACCATAACTCATGAGCTCAATGTCCTGCTGTGAAGCTGCAGCTAGAGATACTGATCTGCTCACATAACGCAGAAATGTTAGAGCTTCAAGACTCTAAAAGCAAAGCAGTGACGACAAGTAGTGTTCACATCACAACCAGGGCTCACATCAATTCCCATCGCTGCCACAATGGGCTACACCTCTCTGACACTGCTGGCATCTATCCACATACCTGAGTGAAGTCCCGAACAGTCAGGACCGTCTGTATTGCTTCTTCATAAATGTCTCTTGCCTGTTAAACAAGAAATAAATGCTAAAGATCTCAAAAAGATGATAAGTTATTTTCACTGAGTACAGTGGCCTTAAATGTCACTTGAAACACAAAACATCACATCAGATGCCACCAAATAAAACACTAAAATAGGCTCCTGCAACATTAAATCAGGTCAACAGTCATAGTAATAAATACATTTTTTTTACAATGCTTTTACTTTAACATGTGATTAATCCCAACACTATTCCACAGCAAAGATGATTCCTTAACATCATGTTTCTGCTGCTCATCCTGCCAATGCATTTGACAACTATGTAGGCAGGAAATATCACAGAAAAAAAATGTGTCCAAAAGTGCCCCCCAGCTAAATGTAATTCATCACATCAGGGGTCTGCTGGTTCAACCAAAAGGTACACACTAGAAGTAATCATTCTAGAATATGGTCCTAGATGAAAGTAGGTTAGGACAGATTTGATTAGGTGAGTGAAGTATGTATTAGGATTGATCTTTTTTCCTTGTTATGTGCCCTAAAATTACAGAATGGTAAAGACACAACCACTAAACTTTTCTTTTCCCTACGTACTGAAGCTTTTCTTTATGTCCCTCAAATGCCACCAACAACTGCATCCAAATAAAAAATTTTTAGGCTACCTTCCACAATAAGGACATTATGCTTTACTGTAGCTGATCATATGACTTTTCTGTAAGCTTGTCCTTTACCTATGGCTTTCAAAGAGCAACAAAGAACAAAAGCAAGACATGCCACTTCTATCTTTAACACACAAGCACACACAAGTTGCTTTACATAATGTGGACTATCTTTAGAATGGGCACTGAATGAATTCTAAATCTGGCATAGAACAGAGAACCCTGTGCACAAAAACACTTATTTATATTTCAATCCTGTCTTTCCTCCCTGCCCGAGTGCCAAACATAGCATACTTTGAGCATTACTTTCAAGGTCTTCGATAGTTTGCACAAAAAAACTTTCACAGCACCTTTGGAAATAGTGTTCAACAGCCTTCGAGTTCATCGAGAAATAATAGTCCTCAAACGTGCTTGCTCAAATGTTGAAGCAAAGAAATCACTGGGGCACTTTTTTTTCTTGTGTTTCAGGTGCCCATGCATATATCATGAGCAATATCCGCGTTCGGTGAGGAGTGTGCATCGCTGATAAGCAGCCAAGCAAAGGTTTCTTCGTTGTCTAGGGAACCCTTGCACACTCGCATCGCACTAACACTTTATTCTTTCGTTCGTTGTTCGTTCGTTTGCTTCACATCGCCCTCCCATCGGTGGTACACTTCGTTGAGAAGCGTGCTCACTACCGTGCTTGTCTGCAGAATTTTTCTGTGGAAGCCACATTATAATCGGCATTTCGTCTCATGCGACTACACTATAAGCGGTATGCGTATACATAGAGTTCTATGGGAGGGTAAACGGGAGTTGGGAAAGGCTGCTTTATAGCTGGTTCTACATAATAAGCGGTTACATTATAAGTGGTCAAAGATGTACCACATATTTTTCTATTGGTGCACCTTATGTACATATGTGTGTGTTAGATCTTTTTTTATTCTTTGAAAGTAGGAAACGTACTGTGCAGCAGCATTAATAACAATGAAAAAGTCAAACCTTGCTTTTAACAGCACAGCAACTTTACCCACGAACAACAGCTTGTAAGGTTCGATATATGTAGGCAGCATTCAATGCAGTGATGATAGTAGCAAATGTTTGCTTACCATCCAAAATAACAAGCACAATGTAAAATTTCAGAAACAGCATGTAGTAAGATAAAATGGTGAAATAGGGGGCATCCATGCTACATGCCTTCCAAGCCCAGTGGCAAACCTTCTTTTAATCACTGTGTCTTTCTCAAGTGCAAAATGGCTCGGTGTAGACCCTTTACAGTGAGCAGTGTGTGCACTATGCACCACAGGCTATCGCGGGCGTGCAATCATTGAACACCTTAAGAAGTTGGAGCAAGCAGGCATCAAATGCGGCTGGCCACACCAGCAACATCCCGCTTAGCCAGGGATCCCTTAGTACTACTGATTTAAATGTGGAAGAGCAATGGGAAGACATACTCTGTCAAGAACAGCAGTAACTGCTTCAGAAACTTGAACGTGTGGAATGAGACCGTGTGCGAGCTTCATCCACCTCAGTCGCACAAGGGGCGCTTGTGTTTATTTACGACTGTTTGTCATGCACACCTTTCCGGAAGCGAGCACAACAAACTCGACCGCCAGCTGGCCAGCAATGACTGGCAACCGAATGCTGGCAAGGACTGACAGGCTAACACTGCCTACAGCAATAGAGCGTTACCGCCACCACTGGCATGAAATATCACGGAATGTTGAACTTCGATAAGCATGCAAGTCAGCGCTATGCCTATTACCCCCCTCCTAAGTGCAACTGACATACTCGAGCAACTTCCCTTTTCATAGTAGCGAATTCAAACATGGAATAATTGGTGGGCACTGGTAGCTTTCTTTTCTTTTCTGCACTGGGAATCAAACAGCAGGCAAGCGATTGCTCTGCCACTTGTAGCATTCTTGTCTATGTGTACGTGAATACACAAAAAAAAAAAAAAACATTCCCAATTTATCCTATCAGCACTGGCAACAAGAATGACACAGTTGGAACAGACCATCTGGCTGGAGCAGGTTGCAAACGGGCATTTTCTGAGCACACACACATGCCTTATCCGGAATGAAGTTGTTGCACATACATTAAAGTGGGACCCTGCATTTGAGAACATCTTTTTTTATGTCTAGGTAGATTTTGATGAGGCGTGCCGAGTTTATGTATTTACACATGCTAATTTAAGATATATATTTGGTTTTCTTGCAGTGTACGTAACCTTCAAGAAATTAAAGAAAATCAAGCTTGCTTAGAGGTGACCTAGTTACTTTATCATGTTAGTATGCATTCACTCCTCCCCATCCCTCTTGCACAGAAGGAATCGGGATGTCTTGTGTTTCTCTAAGCACTGCGAGGTGGCGCGCGCCTCGTGGCCTACACAAGTTATTTACTAACGTGACAAATGACGCAGCGGTGATTCCTACCTATTGTGTTCTGGCACACGCGTTTTGACATCATTTTTGCCGTTCAAACTTTTCAGACAGAAGGTCGCTTGAAATAACTTTAGCCTTGGCCAACATTTTCATAGTATTTTTGCTAGATTTACTAGCCATACAGGCTCCAAGTACATGCCTGAGATGGCTGGCAACGTCATTAAATTGAAACTGTGTCACGAGATTACTTCGTTAAATTGCAAGGGGGAAGAAAAAAAGAAGAGAAGGAGACATACACACGCGGCTTTCTAGCGAACTCAGATCGAGAAATGAAAAGTTTGTTACATCGCGAGTTTCGTTAAATCAAGGTTCATTATATCGAGGTTTGACTGTATATATGATGTAATAAAGATTGACATACAAAAATGACTTTGCATGATCAGAGTATGCAGTGAAATAAGAATGAATGCTCTAGACTAATTTGAGCCAAAGTATAGCATTTCGAAGCCATAGTAACATCCAGAACAAACCACCACATTTTAAAAAGTGGTGGTTCGTTCTGTAAAAGTAAAATAGTAAAATTAGTAAAAATAGTAAAGTAAAAAATTATTGCAATAGGACAAGTACAATCAGCGATATCATCACTCCAAAACAGTGACAAATTTCACGTGATTATGGCAAAGCCTAAATGAACCAATGATGACACAGGGATCCAATCAACCAAAAATTAATGCGCTATACCAATCTGAAGCAATGGGATGGAAACAAATAATTCAGACAATTTTCGGCTCCAAAGAGCAGGGTCTCCCTTAACGACAATGGGCACACGGCTGTAAAATTGCTGCTGTAAATACTAGAATATAAAGGATAAAAGCAAACATAAGGTTGATTGATTCGTCGCCATCAGCTGGTAAGCTTTTACAGACTATGGTTGCAATGCAGATGAAACGGATAAATGAAATGCATATTTACACTGGCTATGCAGCTTTAACCAAAGTTTTGGTGTCGTCTACCGACTCACTGCTTGCCGAGGCAGCTGAAAAAACGCCTGTCCGAGCCGTGCCTGTGGCTGCCCTGGCCATTATAAACAAGTGAGCAAACATTTAACGGCGCATATATGATCACGAGACCAAATATGCTGGCGCCCATGGGTATGGTGCTGTAAAGGGCCTATACATGCCTGTGCTGTATCATGAGGCCAGAGGCTTTAACTTCACTGTCAATGCCAATATAATTTTCAAAGGAATTGCTACCAAGAGAGCACAGTAACTTCGCTTCTTTCACTTTCAAGCCTGTGCCATCTGGTAAGCTTCCTCTAACCTTTTCTTTCTTTTCATTAATGGTGAGAACAGAGAGCTTTAGCCTGTCCATAAAGCTGCTGAAGTTTATGTAAAAAGGAGTTACTTGAGATGTTTGGACCTGCGGTCATGTTGATAACACCATCTCGCAGTGCACAAGAGGACACAGAGCTATTAATGCAGTGACCAACCATATTGGCGGCTGGTGTAACGATTTGAAAGGAACTTAACGTTAACATGCAGTCTTTTTTCTTTTCCTACGTCATTCTGCCATAACACCACTTCCTTGGCCCCCCATTAAAAAAAGTTTTTGCTTTGTGCAGTATCATGCAACTTGTCAGCTAATTTCAAAGACCTTGTAACTTTATCAGGAGCCAGCAATCACATGTGGCCAGTATTGCCGCATCGCGTCAGCAAGATCCCAGATCGGCACTATTCCAGTTGGGGGGAGGGACTTATTCAGAAAACAAAGAGATTCCCTTATCTTGCACAAATCATGTCCTTATCACCATCATGGAGCAGCTAGGACTCAGCAATCAAAGAAACTTGAGATAATCAGGCAGATCTTGAAATGTCAGCCTCAGAACACACGAAGTGCGCAGCTGTCAAAATGTGCACGAAACAAGCTTTACAGTGATTCAAATTTGTGTCAGTCAATAGGAGCACTCCCTGCGTGCCACGTGACTGCAGCATCAAACTGTAAGGTTAGTTTTTCCTTATCGCATTTGCTTTTTTTTTTTACTTCTGCATGGAGAAATACAGTGCTGCAGCTATCAGAATCTCCAATCTCTCATGTTTACGGCAATACCAAGATCCCGGCGCTGCGTTGCCGAAAAGCATAGAGTTTCATACAATAATTACTAGAGGAAACTCTGTTGCTGCAATCGTTCAGCCACCATGGGAATGGTGGGAAGTACTACATGGATTTGTCAGATCTTCGTACTTGTGTATTCAGACATTCTTGTGGCTTTGTTTATTACACTTTATCTGTCTTAATTGTCCTAAATTTCAAAGCGATATATACTACTTTTCTAAGTGCAGAATACTCTGCGAACACGCACAATCGCTACTAAGTCATCATCATCATCATTATCAGCCTATTCATGTCCACTGCAGGATGAAGACCTCTCCCTGCGATCTCCAATTACCCCTGTCCTGCGCCAACCGACTCCAAATAGCACCAGCAAATTTCCTAATTTCGCCACTCCATCTAGTCTTCTGCCGTCCTCTACTGCGCTTCCCCTCTCTTGGTACCTATTCTGTCACCCTAATGGTCCAACAGTTATGTAGTCTGCGCATTACATGACCTGCCCAGCGCCATTTTTTTCTCTTAATGTCTATTAGAATATTGTCTATGCCCGTTTGCTATCTGATACAAACTGCTCTTTTTCTGTCTCTTAAAGTTACACCTAGCATTCTTCGTTCCATCGCTCTTTGCGCAGTCCTTAACTTGTTCTCAAGCTTCTTTGTCAGCCTCCAAGTCTCTGCGCCGTGTGTCAGCACCAGTAAAATGCACTTATTATATATTTCAATGATAACGGTAAGCTCCCATTCAGGAGCTCACGATGTCTGCCGTATGCGATCCAACCCATTTTTATTCTTCTGTGAATTTCCTTCTCATGGTCCGGGTTCCCTGTGATTAGTTGACCTACGTAAATGTACTCCTCCACAGACTCTAGAGGCTGACCTGCGATCTTGAAATCTTGTTCCCTTGCCAGGTTATTTATCATTATCTTTGTCTTCTACATATTAATCTTCAGTCCCACTCTTACACTTTCCCTGTTAAGGTCCTCAATCATTTGTTGTAACTCGTCTGCATTGTTGCTGAATAGAACAATGTCATCGACAAACCGAAGGTTGTTGAGGTATTCACCATCGAACTTTGCTCCTAAGCCTTCCCAGTTTAATAGCTTGAATACTTCTTCTAAGCACGCAGTGAATAGCATTGGAGAGATTGTGTCTCCTTGTCTGACTCCTTTCTTTATAGGTATCTTCCTACTTTTCTTGTGTGGAATTAAGGTGGCTGTGGAATCTCTGTAGATATTTTCTAGGGTATTTACGTAAGTGGTCTGTACTCCTTGATTACACAATGCCTTTATGACTGCTGGTATCTCTACTGAATCAAATGCTTTTTCGTAATCTATGAAAGCCATATAGAGAGGTTTATTGTACTCTGCAGATTTCTCAATAACCTGGTTAATGACATGGATGTGATCCATTGTAGAGTAACCTTTCCTGAAGCCAGCCCGCTCCCTTGGTTGACTAAATTCCAGTGTTGTCCTTATTCTGTTGGAGATTACTTTGGTAAATATTTTATATAATACTGGGAGTAAGCTAATGGGCCTATAATTTTTTAGTTCTTTAACGTCGCCCTTTCTGTGGATTAGTATAATGTTTGCATTCTTCCAGTTTTCTGGGACCCTTGCAGTTGATAGACACTTCGTATAGAGAGCCGCCAGTTTTTCAAGCAGTATGTCTTCTCCATCTTCGATTAAATCGGCTGTTATTTCATCCTCTCCTGTCGCTTTCCCCCGTTTCATGTCTTGCAGGGCCCTTCTGACCTTATTGCTAGTTATAGGCGGAATTTCTGTATCCTGTTCATTACTGTTTCGCCTTGAGTTTTCCCGAGTCCTCTGGGTAATGAACAGGTCAGTATAGAATTCTTCCGCTGCTTTTACTATACTTTCGAGACTGCTAATGGTATTGCCCTGCTTATCTTTCAGTGCATACATCTTAGTTTGTCCTATGGAAAGTTTCCTTCTCACTGATCTGATTTCAGGCTGCGCCCATTTTTTACGGCTTCTTCAGTCTTACTCCCGTTATAATTTCGAATATCCTTTATTTTCGCCTTGTTGATCAGTTTTGACAATTTCACAAATTCTATCTTATCTCTTGAGTTGGACACTTTCATTCTTTGTCATTTCTTTATTAGGTCCTTTGTTACTTGGGAGAGCTTGCCTACTGGTTGCCTTGATGCCTTGCTGCCTCTGAAGCCAGCCTCGTTACGGTTTCATTCATTACATCTATGTCATCATCATCTCTCTGTTCTAAGGCTGCATATTTGTTTGCAAGTACCAGCCTAAATTTGTCTGCTTTTACCCTTACTCCCTCTAGTTGACCTGCTTTTTCTTGACCAATTTTACTCTTTCTCTGTTTAAATTCAGGTCGATCCTGGCCCTCACTAACCTATGATCACTACATTTTGCCCTACCTATTACTTGAACATCCTGCACTATGCTGGGATCGGCAGAAAGTATGAAATCAATTTCATTTCTTGTTTCACCATTAGGGCTTTTCCAGGTCCATTTTCTGTTGCTACGTTTCCTGAAAAAAGTGTTCATTATTCTCAGCTTATTCCTTTCTGTGAATTCTATCAGCATCTCGCCTCTAGCGTTTCTAGAATTGACACCGCAGTTGCCAATTGCTTGTTCACCCGCCTGCTTTTTCCCCACTTTTGCATTGAAGTCCCCCATTACTACTGTATACCGCGTTTGCACTTTTCTCATCACTAATTCAACATCTTCATAAAACTGATCTACTTCCTCATCGTCGTGACTGGACGTTGGAGCGTAGGTTTGTACTACCTTTAGTCTATACCTTTTATTGAGTTTGATTACAACTACTGCTACCCTCCCGTTGATGCTGTAAAATTCGTCAATGTTGCCCGCTATGTCTTTATGGACTAGGAATCCCACCCTGTATTGCTCCTTATCCAGGAGACCTCTATAGCAGAGGACATGGCCGTTATTCAGCAATGTGTAAGCCTCACCAGGTCTTCTAATCTCACTAAGGCCAATAATATCCCAAACTATGTCTGATAGTTCTTTGAAGAGTCCTTCTAAGCTTGCCTCACTCGAGAGGGTTCGGGTGTTAACCGTTGCAAGGGTCAGTTTCCATTGGCGGCCTGTCTGGACCCAGATTTTCTTAGCGCCCCCTGCTGCGTTGCAAGTCTGACCACCGGCTTGGTCAGATGCTCCGCAGCCACTGGGGACTGCGGGCCATTTCTTTGAGGAGATCATTTCATTAGGGAAGTTGTGGCCGAATACTGCACTAGGGAGGCCAATTCCTGTTCTGGTGGGGGAGTGTCTTTGTTCAAGCTTAGTGGGCCTTCCTAATTTGGTTGTACCTTGATTAGTATAGCCCCACTCGCTCTCGGCATCTTTCACTGGTGTCAGGCGCCACTCCAAGCCTGCAGATGTAGTGCACTGGAGGATGTCATACGCAGATACACCATCGTTAAAAAAACAAAAAGAAAAAAAGAAAGAAAAGACAGAAAAAGAAATAGGGGGTGGATTTGAACTTAAGCTACTAAGTACAGCAGCTCAACCTGTTGACGTAGCCAAATTGAAACAGGCCAAGTGTCTCAACACACTGGCTTGCCCGCAAGAAATGTATATATTCTGTGCCGTTTGTCAGTGCATGCGTCCGTAGCGCAATGGTTTCAATATGGGGCTTCTGTGCTAGAGGTCCTGTGCTCGAATCCTGCTGTCAGACAATTTTAATAATGGTTACTTAATTTTTTATTACACAGTACTTTGGTGAAAATGACGAATTCGCAAGGTGATGGAGCCGTTTGAAGCCAGATGGATGAAGTTTCGGCAAATCTATGTACTTCCCATAATTCCCATGCTGGCCCACCCAGACTGCAGCTGCCGTAGACACTAGCACCAAATTGCGTTGTTGTGCAAGTTGGTTCATTGTATTTGGAAAGATTGGATGCACTCAAGGGAAACACTTAAATATCAGTTCATGCCAGCGCAGGCACATCAGGGTATCAGCATGCGGTAACCCATACCGGTTACTGCATGCAGATAAAAAAAAAAGAGAGAGAGAGAAAACAAAATCAGAAAAAAAAACAATGGGGTGGCTCAGCTAATCATATTTTCTAGGAAACGTGCCTCCCTATTGTAAAGTATGATCGATGTGTCACTGATGCATGCTTGTCCCTTCTTTTTCACAAAATATGCCTCTAGAAGTTCTCGTGCTTTTTCGTTACTGCGCTTGCACAGGATCTTAACCTGGTTGAGCAGAGGCCTGCATTTATGACCTAGGCAATGCATGGTATTTTCTTATTTTTTTTTCATTTTTTTTTATCTGCTGCTGACATCTGCCCTGATGTGCCTGTGCTGGCATGAAATGATATTTAAGTGTTTTCCTCGAATAAACCTCAGTTGTTAGTTTGCGCCTGTCCCATCTTCTTCCTTGTGATTGTTTACAAAGCGCATCCAATCTTTCCAAATACTAGCACCAGAATTGCCCTCTAGTAATTATTGTATCTAACTCTATGCCGAAAAACCGCACTCTTATGATTAGCAGTGCGATAGCACCTCTAGAAGCCTGATTTTCTTCCAAATTTCGAGACCGCACACTAAAAAAGCGCAATTTCTTTCGCAATTTGCGCAATTTCTGCATATTTCTTCCAAATATTTTGCTATGAGATAAAGGTCTCAAGATTGTGAAAAAAAAAATTAAAGACAAACAAATCTTGAGCATGTCAAGATTTCACTGTAGTCGTGAGGTGACAAATGCCTATCAACAACTATTAGGCAAAACAGAAAACTGCATAGCCAATGATAAGGTTCTATTTCTTAAATGAAGGAGGGTCACGGCTTGCGAAAGAGAACTTTTGTACCTCTAATTTAAGTTTGATAAAAATTGCAGGATGTGTTCAGGACAATGTTATAAGGCCAGGTGCCAAATGTTATTATTCTAGAAGAATTTTTTATAGAGTTACTAATTTTCAAGTGTTGAAGCGACTATGGTTAGTTGTAAAAAACTAGTTCTAAAATGACAATAGATTTTGGAATTCCTGTGCCTAATATATTACCATAAAGGCCCAAACTACGGGACTGTGCAGCTGTGCTGTTCAAGTTCCGCAGTTTTTATTGAAAAAGAATGCATAATTGGATTCACCAGGAATTAAACTTCCACCTTGCAGCCAAAATTGGAATTTTCATTAAAAATATTGCACAATCTGCAAATTTCAGTCCACAATTGCATTACGCATAAAATTCTACCCAGGTAAGCACCTTACCGATAAGATTATACAACTTCCTTTTCTTATACAAGAACGACAGTTTGTGCAATCACAAACATTTGTGAAAAAACACAAGCTGATAACGGTTCCAAAAGTTTTGAAGTGTGTCATTTTATTCAAATTGCATCTATCATAACTAAAATTCTCCTGCAGCACACACTGGGCCTTCTTCAATTAAGCTTTCTTCTCTTGTAATAGCTGCAAACTTTCCTTTTTTTCCGAGCCACTTTTGAGCTGTCAAATGCCCTGGCTTTTGCCTGGTGGATGGCTCGTTATGTGCGTTCCACAAACAATGCCAGGCTTCTCCAGCACTCTTTGAATTTCCTTAGGACCAGTGTTGATCTCTATAACAGCCAGGGCTGCAGCAGTTTCAACAGTCTCCAAAAGCGGATCTTCGGTTCAAGCGAAATGTGCGCCAAGAGAAGTGGCGCGAAATGGGCCTTGGGCAAAGTGGCATGAAAAAGTTCTATCGCTGAAAAGTACTATCACTGCCTTATTTTCACACTGTGCTGATTCTTCACAGTGAGCGTCAGTCAGCGTGAAGTACTCCTCCTCGCCCCCTGTAGCTGCATACAAGTGAGCCGCGGTGAGTCCGCGAGCCAGTGAAGCTGCAGGAAATCAGGACATTCTCGTTTTGCCGGGTGATCGGCTTGTCAAAAAACGCTATTTTCAGCATTTCTACTGCGCTGATGAGGATAAAATTTTTTTCGCACATTCTCAGATAGTGAAGGAACCTGAAACTGCTATAATATGGAAACATGTTTTTTGGACTAAAATCGCAATTATTACCCGTGTACCCCTTACCTCTGCTCACGCAAAAAGCACTACAGATAGGGTGAAAGGGTTAAGTGAAGCCAGTACACAATCCATGTTTTCAGGAGATCTTACAGGCTTACATATAAAGCACAAACAATCTCCTGAAACTAATCGCCTGTTTGCGTCTAAACAAGCTTTTCACAATGTCTGCACAACTATCCACATGCATGTATGGGTGAACACGAAAGCATGCTCACCTTTTCAAAACGGGTCCCACAACCTTGCATGACATATGTGCCTGCCCTAGGATGTGATCACGGTGCAAGTGTAAACAACTGCACAAGCCGCAATGAGCCTTCAATAGATATAGCTAAGCTAATCTTTAGGGAGCAAAGGTGCTTCCAAAAAGTAAACTAAATGGATGGCCTGGCTCTTCAGCAGGTTGGTGCGTTCAAGTTTCCAGCCAATTTTGTTTGGGCAAAGGCTAGCACAAGAAGTCAAGTGCACAATTGTACTGCCAATGTTCACGCGTACATTTGCAGCTATTCCTGTACTTGCAGACATGACCCAGAAGAGCCAAAAATCAAGTTATGCTGGCCCCTTATAATTATATGATTGCACAATGGGAATTCAAGTATGCATGTCGTCTTTATTGCATCGGCCAAGTAAAAAGTAAGGATATGTGTTTTGTAAAAAGGTGCAAGTGATATACCACCCTGTTCTTCCAGAATCTGCCTAAAGGTGAGTGCAACGAATACATCAGAAAATACAGTGCCCTCTGGCTTACTTCCACTCTGGAAAATTTACAATGTTTGATACCTATTAGCCAGCTCTTTACATCAGTATAAGATTCCACACAAGTTTCCTAATGTTCTTTGCACACAAAGCACCCAATAGTAAAATTAAGTTACTTATACATACTCTCTCAAACAGTCCAGCACGGATGTAGTAGTCAGCCAGGGAATTCCAAAGCTGGCCAATCTGGTCTGTGTAACGGCGAAGCCCACCTCGAATAATGGCATCCACTTTGAGTGAGTGCACCTTATCAGGGTTCTTGGAAATCATGTCGCACAACTCATTCCACAGCTGAAATAGAAAGCAGCATATTTAGAGCCTCACAAAAAGGCCTTCCTCCGATTTATATCGCAGGCCTCACCAGCAAAACCCTCAAATTCAAAAACACCCAAAGAGAAGCTATACCATTCTACAAGAAAGGTGAGAAAAATGAGGACTGGTCCCAACTGCGAAAGCTGCTGTTCTTTTGGAAAATTGAATGCGTAATATACAATATTAATAACCTAATAAGTAACACTTTTAGTTTACCAGATGCAGTGGTAGGAATGGCCAAGAGCACTTTGAAGCAGATTTTGTAGCAGTCAACAATGATGATTCTGAATGGTTATCCACTGGACACTGCTCCTGCACATCAAAAATGGTTCCAGAGTACCGTCCTGGCGCAATGGATTGCAAATATTCTCAAGGGAGATCATCCACGCAAGCGACCACTCACGAACAAATTACAACCATCATGCGGCCACACAACCAGCAAGCTCAAAAAGAAAATATTGCATGTCCCTAGTGGTAAAGTACGACAGACAAAGGCATGCATAAGGTGGTGGTTACCACCACCTGACCTTCACGATAACTCTTCTCAGTGGCCTCCGATATTAAGCGGCGCAGCTCATCCTGGAGCAGTTTTGGAGCAGTTTATCTCATTTGTAGCATGAATCTCGCAGCTTTAGCCATGGAGTTCCACACATTTACTAGAGGGCACTGTGGCGCTAGTGTCTACGGGAGCTGCAAGCTGGGCAGTTCAGCTAGAATGGGAATGATGGGTAGTACATGGATTTGCCAAAACTTCGTCCTTTTTGCTTTAAATGGCATCGTGAATTTGCAAAGTGATCACCTTTCAGCCCTGGCGTCGTCAAATGACGACAGGACTTGCAATCGGAATTTTCAGCATGAAAAAAAGAACCGAAACTGCTTGTATTTTTCCTCACTCGTACTATTGGAAGTACTAGTGCCATCGCCATGGTTAGTCACCTGACTGCGGAGGCGTGTCGAACGAGGAAGAAGAAATGACAACAACCAACATGGCAGACACACCGTCAGGTACGTGCTTTTTTTTCTTTTTTAATTGAATAGCCCCTGCGTAGTTTAAGTAGCGATTTTTTTTTATAGTCTAAACAGATTGCAGAGAACGCATGTGCTTGAATAAGCGTCATTGCATGGTGATATTACTTGTAAAAAGATGTTTTTTCCGTGTGCAGTTTTCACGACAGCAGGGCTTTGTGGTTGTATATGGCGTTCCGTTGGTTTGCCATTGCGTCCGATTTCAGTGCGTTTTTTTTTTTTTTTTTCAGGCACGCCTATACCGTGTATACCGGCAGATACATTCTATTCCCGCCAGGACTTGCGTTCTAGGCATCTGGAAGAATGCACGGATGCAATTTTCCGTGAGCTTGATAATGGAAACTTGTCTGATGTCGAGGGAGAAATCGATGGATCTTCCGACAGCGGTGACGAGTTTGAGCAGCTTGAGACAGAACAGGCGGAAAGCGAGGATGAAAGCTCGGACGATGAGTGCCAACCATCGACAGCTGCATGGACAAGGAAGAAGTTCATAAAACCGGACACAACTTTTGAGTGCGAAGAATTTGCTTAATTGAATGCTGACGAAGAAATGCACTCACCGTGGGACTATTTCTGTCGCTACATTCTGAAGAGCGTATTCATTGAACTAGCCGAAAAGACGAACCAGTATTCTGTACTGCAAGAAGGCAGATCAGTAAATATACAAACGAACAAGAGATCCGACAACTCTTTGCACTTCACCTCATCATGGGCGTCATGTGATACCCAAGGCTGCGGTTATATTGGAAGCCAGAAATGAAGACTAGGCTGGTCGCATCTACCGAGCTCTCACGCAACCGCTTTGAAAAGCTGAGAAACAATTTCCACATAGTTGACGTGTCTCGGCCTGACCCTGATGATGGCCTCTGGAAGGTAAGACCTTTTCCTGATAAATTCGAAGAAAGGTGTCAGGCACTGCATGTGGAGGAGCGATTGTGTACCGATGAACAAATGGTTCCCTTCAAAGGAAAGCTGGATATCAAACAGTATGCGAAAGGGAAACTACACCCCTGGGGTATAAAAATCTTCATGCTTTGTGGAGAGTCTGGCATCGTGTATTCTTCGCTGCCATATCAGGGGTCAACGACACTGTTAGAAGAAAGCCTCAAGCAACAATATGGTGTGACAGGTGCTATAGTGTCACAGCTGGCTTATCGAATTCCCTGCGACAAGGGACACAAGCTATATTTTCACAATTATTTTACATCGCTACCTCTTCTGCGCGCGCTGCTACACAAGAAAATATTTGCGGCAGGAACTATTCAAACCAACCGGTGGGAAAAATGCCCATTGGAGTCGGAGAAAATTCTAAAGAAAAAAGGCCGCGGAACTTCTGCTTCCCTGGTCAGCAAGGACGGAAAAGTAACTGTCACGCGATGGTATGACAACAAAGCTGTGACCATGGCATCGAACTTTGTGGCCATTGATGACGAGGACACCGCCAAGCGGTGGAGCAAGACAGCTAAGTGCTACATTGAAGTGAAACGCCCAGCTGTTGTAAGGATGTACAACAGCAGCATGGGTGGAGTCGATAAAACCGACTTCCTTGTAGCGCTCTACCGTACGAAGATTGGGTCGCGAAAGTGGACGCTGAGGATGATATTTCCCGTTATCAATGCCTTGGTTGTGAACGCATGGCTGGAGTATAGAAGTGATGCAGCTGCACAAGGGCTGATCCCTGCCAAGCAACTGGACTTGACTTCACCCTCCATATTAGTGAAGCACTTGCACGAGCCGACAACCTGCCAAAGATGCAAAAGCGAGGAAGGCCGTCACTCTCCCCTCTGGTGACTTTGAAAAAAGCAAGATATGCTGAAAACAGGCCTGTACAAGACGTAAGGTTTGATAATGTGGGACACTGGCCTCTTCGTACCGACAGCAGGGAACAGCGTTGTAAGCTCGAGGGATGCACAGGACAAACCCGTATCATGTGCGAAAAATGCAACGTCCACCTGTGTCTTGCCAAGGCTCGAAACTGCTTCAGAGGCTTCCACATGAACAATTAGTGATGTTTGCGTTTGCCATGACTGTGTTTTCCACCTCTGAATAAATTAGCTTTTCACTGCCTTTCGCAACCACTGAGCCCTGATGTGCGGTATTGACGACATGATTGTAAACCGGTAAATAATAACACAAATGATTTATTTTTTTCTCAGGCATGTTTCTAGAGTCCTTATGGTGCAAAATATGCAAAGCAAAAAAATATATGCAAATAGAAAATCCAGGGCTGAAAGGGTTAAGAAAGTCGTCATAAACATCATCAGCGTATTTTAAGGCCAGAATACATGGAGCGAACTTTCACAACGAAGTTCGGGCGGCAGAAAATCTGCCGCGGCGCGACGCCGTATGTTCGTCGGGCTGCGCTACATGGAGTGAAGGCACGGCGGCCGCCGCCGGCGAGTCCCTGCGTTGTTATCAGTGTGGCTAGACGAGGCAAATGCGCTGTAGTGAAACACATGACACAAAAAAATACTTTAACGACAACTATTATCGTTTTTGAATTGCGGAACACTCTAAAAACGCGTAAAATCTTGTTTAGAAATGATTTCTAGTGTTTTTTATGTGTTTGAGACATTCATGTGCCGATGTAGTTTAAAGAAAGCGGCGATTCTATGCGTTGTGGCAACACCGGGCGGGTAAACAACTTTCGGCTCTTCCAACTCCGCGGCTCTGTTC
This sequence comes from Dermacentor andersoni, assembly GCF_023375885.2. Taxonomy (NCBI): domain Eukaryota; kingdom Metazoa; phylum Arthropoda; class Arachnida; order Ixodida; family Ixodidae; genus Dermacentor; species Dermacentor andersoni. The sequence continues at coordinate 176,012,963 of NC_092814.1, forward strand.
TGTGGCTCAACGCGCGCGCGGCACGCTTCTGAACAGCCGAAATTAACTTGTCGTTAAATTCCAGCCGCGCCGCTTTGGATGCCATGAATACAAAAAGCGGGGAAGCCTAGTCGGAAGTCGGGGCGGATAGTGAGACCTGATTGGCTCGCTTTGGGGCGCCGCTCGTTTGTCGCTTCCGGTATCGTCGATGCCCGACGAACTTTTCTGCGTCAGCTAGATCAGCGGCAAACGACGTTTTCTCCACCGCCGTGCGTCGCACGTACGCCGCTGGGCGTCAAACGCCGACTATTCGACGCATATTCGCTCCATGTATTCTGGCCTTTATGTCCACTGCAGGACGAAGGCCTCTCTCTACGATCGCCAATTACCCCTGTCCTGCACCAACCGATTCCAACTAGCACCTGCAAATTTCCCAATTTCGTCGCACCACCTAGTCTTCTGCTGTCCTCTACTGCGCTTCCCTTCTCTTCGCACCCATTCCATCACCCTAATGGTCCAATGGTTATCTAATCTGTGCATTACATGACCTGCCCAGCGTCATTTTTCTCTCTTAATCTCAATTAGAATATCATCTATACTAGTTTGCTCTCTGATCCAAACCGCTCTCTTTCAGTCTCTTAAAGGGACACTAAAGGTTACTATTAAGTCAAGTTAACGTAATAAAGCAATGCTCTAGAACGTCTAAGGCATCAATATAATCACGAACAGAGATCTAGTAATCGAGAAATTGAGGTAAATGCATGACACGACTTGAGACCCCCCAGCGACATTCCGGTACCAGCCCGATGACGAAGGCACTCCTCATTATAATTTGTCACTAGTACTCAACTACTCGTATTAAAAAGATCATTTCATTAGGTTATAAGATGGAAGAAAATGCTACTTGTCTACTTCTATTCGATTCCAAGAAAAAATAACATTTTGACATTACCCTTCAGTAGTATGGGTGGTCAAAAGGTTTTGTTTTCGCTCGACTCTGCGCTGCGCGCGTTTAGGAGTTTCAGTTGTTTCGTTATCGTGTTGTGCTGCGCTGGTTCTGCTGGCTCGCGAAACTTGCATTTAGAACAAGCAGCGAGAATGACACGTCCATGTGATGTCGTGGAATGCGCGAAAATTCTGCAGAACTTGGCTAAGGGCAGTTGCAACGGCGAATCCAACATTAGTTATCACTGTATGCCAACGAGTGAACCTCTCCGTTCGAAGTGGCTAAGTGCCATACTTCTGCCACAGCGCGTTGGCAAAGAGCCGAAAAATCACGTAATGTGCTCACTGCACTTTTGTCCAGAGGATTACGAGTTCAAAGCCGACTTACTGAAGTCATGTGGGGTGCCTTTCAAAGCAATGCTTTCCCGTAGCGCTGTTCCGTCGGTCTTGCCTGCATTCTCTAAAGCGCAAGAACAATTGCAGGTCAAAGACTGGGCGGTGAGTGCGGCAGTTGGTTTTTGCGAAGGAAAAGCTACAAATGTGCGAATATGTACAGCCATGACACACAGTTGTGGTCGTAGTAGTACGCAACGACGCCGGCAGCGCGAGCCCTCAGCAGCAGGTCACGTTCATCAGTTCTTAAATCGTTGAAGTCGAGCCCAGCATCGCGAGCCAATGTGTTGTTGTCAGGGTCGTCCATAACAACGAGCGTCAAAGTTGGCGTCATAAAATAAAGAACCAGCTTATCGTTGCGCGCTTTCCCTTCCGCTAGCCACCATAGTTCCGCTTTCGCGCTGCTGTCGCCTCTGTCTTGGCTCTGTTTCTGGCCGCGCGTTTGCGTTTTGCGCAGAAAAGCCGTAGCGCTGTCTGCGGGCGCTGTTTTACTTACCGACGGCGTAACGACACTATGAGACCATGACGTCACCACTCCTCGATTGGAGGGCGGGCGATTAGAACTGCGCTAGAGGTACGCTTCAGAATGCATTTTCTCTTAATATAAGTCTCTTATTCACATGAAACAAGCGTTTCGAGGTTTCTGGGATGGTATTTCAACAGTTCACGTTGACTTAATATTAACCTTTAGTGTCCCTTTAAAGTGCTGCCTAGCATTCTTCATTCTATCGCTCTTTGCATGGTCCTTAACTTGTTCTCAAGCTTTTTTGTCAGTCTCCAAGTTTCTGCCCCATATGTCAGCACTGGTAAAATGCACTGATTGCACCATCCTTTTCAATGATAATGGCAAGCTTCCAGTCAGGAGCTGACGTCTGCCGTGTGCAATACAACCCATATTTATTCTTCTATGAACTTCCTTCTCATGATCAGGGTTCCCTTTGATTTACTGACCTAAGTATACATACTGCTTCCCACCCTCTAGAGGCTGACTGGCGATCCTGAACTCTTGTTCCTCTGCCTGGTTATTCATCATTATCTGTGTCTTCTGCATGTTAGTCTTCAACCCCACTCTTACGCTCTCTCTGTTAAGGTCCTCAATCAGTTGTAACTCGTCTGCAGTGTTGCTGAATAGAACAATGTCATCTGTAAACCGAAGGCTGCTGAGGTACGCGCCGTCGATCCTTAGTCCTAAGTCTTCCCAGTGTAATAGCTTGAATACTTCTTCCAAGCACGCAGTGAATAGCATTGGAGAGATTGTGTCTCCTTGTCTGATCGACCCCTTTCTTTATAGGTATCGTCCTTCATATGGAGAATTAAGGTAGCTGTGAAATCTCTGTAGGTATTTTCCAGGATATTTACGTAAGCGGTCTGTACCCCTTGATTACGTAATGCCTCTATGACTGCTGATATCACTAATGAATCAAATGTCTTTTCGTAATCTATGCAAGCCATATATAGAGGCTGATTGTACTCTGCGGATTTCTGGATTACCTGATTGATGACATGGATGTTGGATGTGATCCATTGTAGAGTATCCCTTCCTGAAACCAGCCTGTTCCCTTGGTTGATTAAAGTCCAGTGTTACCCTTATTATATTGGAGATTATCTTGGTGAATATTTTATATAATACTGGGAGTAACCTAATGGACCTATAATTTTTCAATTCTTTAACGTCTCCCTTTTTGTGGATTAGTATAATGTTTGCATTTTTCCAGTTTTCTGGGACCCTTGTAGTCGATAGACACTTCGTATAGAGAGTTGCCAGTGTTCTAAGCATTACGTCTCTTCCATCTTTGATTAAATCGACTGTTATTCCATCTTCTCCTGCCACTTTCCCCCGTTTCATGTCTTGCAGGGCCCTTCTGACCTTATCGCTAGCTATAGGCGGAATTTCTGTATCCTGTTCATTACTGTTTCGCCTTGAGTTTTCCCGAGTCCTCTGGGTAATGAACAGGTCAGTATAGAATTCTTCCGCTGCTTTTACTATACTTTCGAGACTGCTAATGGTATTGCCCTGCTTATCTTTCAGTGCATACATCTTAGTTTGTCCTATGGAAAGTTTCCTTCTCACTGATCTGATTTCAGGCTGCGCCCATTTTTTACGGCTTCTTCAGTCTTACTCCCGTTATAATTTCGAATATCCTTTATTTTTGCCTTGTTGATCAGTTTTAACAGTTCCGTGAATTCTATTTTATCTTTTGAGTTGGACGCTTTCATTCACTGTCGTTTCTTTATTAGGTCATTTGTTACTTGGGAGAGCTTACCTACTGGTGGCCTTGGTGCCTTACTTCCTACTTCTATTGCTGCTTCTGAAGCCAGCCTAGTTACGGTTTCATTCATTACATCTATGTCATCATCATCTCTCTGTTCTAAGGCTGCACATTTGTTTGCAAGTACCAGCCTAAATTTGTCTTTTACCCTTACTGCCTCTAGTTGACCTGTTTCTTCTTGACAAATTTTACTCTTTCTCTCTTCACATTTCTTTCTTTATTTATTTATTTATTCGAAATTGAGGTGAATCCTAGCCCTTACTAACTTACGATCGCTGCACTTTACGCTACCTATCACTTCTACATTCTGCACTATGCTGGGTTCGGCATAAACTATGAAATCAATTTAATTTCTTGCTTCACCATTAGTGTTACACCACTTTCTGTTGCTACGCTTCCTGAAAAAGGTGTTCATTATTCCCAGCTTATTCCTTTCTGCGAATTCTACCAGCATCTCTTCTCTAGCATTTCTGGAGCTGACACCTTAGTCGCCAATTGCTTGTTCACCCACCTGCTTTGTGCCCGCTTTTGCATTGAAGTCGCCCATTACTACTGTATACCGAGTTTGCACTTTTCTCATCATCGTGACTGGATGTTGGAGCATAGGCTTGTACTACCTTTAATCTATACCTCTCATTAAGTTTGATTATGACTACTGCTACCCTCTCATTAATGCTGTAGAATTCGTCAACATTGCCCGATATGTCCTTATGGATTAGGAATCCTACATCCCATATTGCTTCTTATCATCTGGGAGACCTCTATAGCAGAGGACATGGCCGTTATTCAACAATGTCTAAGTCTCACCAGTTCTAATCTCCCTAAGGCCGATGATATCCCAAACAATGTTTGATAGTTCCTTAAAGAGTCCTGCTAAGCTAGCCTCACTCAACAGAGTTCGGCTGTTAAAGGTTGACATGGTCAGTTTCCATTATAAATAATTACCGTATTTACTTGCATAATGATCGCACTCACGTAATGATCGCACCCCTGAATTTTGTCGTCAAAATTCGATTTTTTTTCTTTCCGGTGTAATGATCGCACCCTGAACTTGCTGCAGCGATATGTCATGTGACAAGTCTAGCTAATGATGATCACGATTACCATCTGTCGAATGCTGTTGAATGCTACGCGAACGACTCTTCAAGGCATACCAAGCGGTCTGCATGTACTGTTGGAATCGCAGTGCTGGCACGAGTTGTTGCAAACTCAGCGCTGACACCCGTTGTTGCAATCGGGTCGTAAGCCCCAAGGGTAGCGTTGGCCTGGCGGCCTGGGGCACTGGAAGCATCCGAAGGTCTCGGCAAAGCATGAGTCGACTGGTAACAGAACAACTGGTTTATTCTAACATCGCAAAAGAGCGGGCGGTCAGGTCGACCGAAGTGAGAGACGGGAGAGCACGTAACTCGACAGAAGAAATCGGAGCCTCTCTCTCGGCGTCCGGGGGCAGCTGCTCTTATAGTCTCGGAGTTGAGGGCGAGAAGGAACGCCTCGTCACTGGCGCACGTGACGGCGCCACGGACACGCTGAGAGACAGGTTGAGATGAGTGTAGTGACGCATCGCCAGGCCGGCGCCGTGGTCAGACCTCCTCGCTTCACTCTTGGGGAGCTCCTCTCCCCGGCTGCCGCGCTTTGACAAGCGTGGGCACACACACACACACGCACACACGAAGACACGTGGCACTGAAACACGCCTGGACGCGCTTGGCGGGGAGGCGTATCGGCGGCGCTGAACGGGCCAAAATGTCCGCCGCTTTGAACGAAGCCCCGGCGTCCGTTGCATCCGCGCCGGCTATACCGCGCGTCGTAGGCGAAACGTAACAGACCGCCCCGCCGGGGGAAGGAGATCCCGATGGTCAGGGGACTGCATCCGCTGTCCGGAGGGATGTCGCTCGATGATGCACATAACCGAAGTCGGGCGTCCGTCGGCGTTTCTTGAGCGCAGCGCACGGAGAAGGCCTCGTTCTCTCGTTCAGGTTCACACAGGACACTGCAATGTGACTTCGGGAGAGTTGACATTTTTGTTCTCGTTCCCGGCAAGCGTTAAAACTACGCCGAAAGTCAACCGCTCAGTCAGCAAGCACGGCACAACCCTCACTAAGCCCTGCCAGGCTCTTTCCCCTTTTATACTGCTGCCTAGTTCCTTACAGTAGTTTAGCAGCACTCAGAACGCGTCCACAAATCGGAAAATTGCACTAGAAAGCACATCATCACTTTGAAACACTACACAAAAGCAATATGTTAAAAATCCTGCCTCAGGAAGAAAAACATCAGTAACAAACAATTTTGAGGCTGATTCCCACGTTAGGGGCTTCGACTTAAGCCATCGGCGTTACCGTTGAGACTCCCCTTTTTGTAACGCACCTCAAAGGAATGTTGTTGCAAAGCGAGGCTCCAGTGCAGGAGGCGGCCATTTGTGGAAGAGATAGTCTGCAGCCATTGGAGAGGGCAGTGATCCGTCTCGAAGCATGCGAAGCGGAGATCGCAGCGAGCGACCGTACACTAGCTCAGCTGGCGAAAACCCCGTAGCCGCATGCGGCGCTGTCTTTAATGCCAACGTCACCCCAGGCAGACACAGCTCCCAGTCAGTTTGTTGTTCAAAACACAACGCTCTCCACCCACGCTTCATGACGGAGTGGAGCTTCTCAACGGAATTCGACTGTGGGTGGTACACTGAGCTGTGTAACAGCTTTACCCCGCACCTTTCGAGAAAGGCTGTCGTCAAAGCGCTAGTAAACACTGTGCCCTGATCTGATTGGATTTCCGCAGGAAAACCAACTCGCGCAAATATGGACAGTAGTGCATTGACTATCTCAACTGAGCTGAGTTCTTTAAGCGGCACTGCTTCAGGGAACTTTGTCGCTGGGCAGATCACAGTCAAGATGTGTCTGTACCCCGTGGCTGTTACCGGCAGAGGTCCCACTGTATCAATAATGAGCCGTCTAAAAGGCTCCGTAATGATAGGTACCAACTTCAACGGCGCCCTCGATTTGTCCCCTGGTTTGCCCACCCGCTGACAGGTGTCGCATGTCTTCACAAAGTGGTCTGCGTCCCGAAAACACCCTGGCCAATAGTACTCTTGCAAGAGACGGTCCTTAGTTTTCTTAACTCCTAGGTGTCCGGACCACGAACCCCCATGCGACAAGCGCAACAGATCCTGACGGTAGCACTGAGGCACGATCAGCTGATCGAACTCCACTCCTCTGCGGTCTAGATACTTCCGGTACAGGACCCCACCTCTTTCCACAAAGCGAGCATTTTTCTTGGCGATACCTTCCTTGACAATGCAGCGTATGTTTTCTAGGCTGCCATCCTTCTTTTGCTCGGCTATCAAAGCCGACCGGCTGACTTTTAGCAACCTATTAAGTCCATCTGACGTAGGCGCGATGAGCAAATCTGCAGATAGCTCTTCTAACTTCCCCGCATCGGGAATTTCCTCTCCAGTATCTGGTGCCTTTAACGCTACAGGCTCAATTTTATTCAGTTCGGGCGTGCTCTGAATATCGGCTTGCTGCGCCTCTGACCCTTTTTCATTGTTCGACAACGTCGGTCCCGCAACTACCGCCTTTGCAGCGAGCTCCCGAACCTTCGATCTGGTTAAGGCCTGAACGCTAGCCTCACCAAACAAAAGACCCTGCTCGCGCAGGAGGTGATCGGACCTGTTCGAAAATAGGTACGGGTACTGGGGGGGCAGCATAGATGACACTGCGGCCTCCGTCTCAAGCGCTCCGAAAGGTCCTTCAATAAGCACTTTTGCTACGGGCAGACACACGCTATGAGCTTCCACGGCTTGCTTGATCCATGCACACTCGCCCGTGAACATATCGGGTTTTACGTAAGAGGGGTGAACTACATCCATTGTAGCTGCGGAATCGCGAAGCACTCGGCACTCTTTCCCGTTCACGAGGAGGTCTCGCATGTAAGGCTCGAGAAGCTTCATGTTCTCGTCAGTGCTGCATAAGGACAAAAACACGACTTTTGTTTTTGTTTCTGGACACTGCGCCGAAAAGTGACCCGGCTTCTGGCACGTATAACAAACGCGCGCTTGCCTCGTCTCGAACCGCTTTCTGCGTTCGGCTTCGGCTGCCGCCGTCTCCTTACGTTCGGTCGGACTGCTTTCACTTGCATCCGAACTACGTGTTTCCCCCTTTGCTCTCATGGGCGTGAACTTCGGCCTCTCAAACTTGGAGCCGAATTCACCCTTTTGACCGTCCTTAGCTCCGCGAGCCCGACGCGTCACAAACTCCTCGGCTAGCTCGGCGGCTTTAGCCACCGTACTAACGTCTGGCCTATCCAAGACCCAGTACCGCACGTTCTCAGGTAACCGACTATAAAACTGTTCCAGCCCGAAACACTGCAGAACTTTCTCGTGGTCACCAAACGCTTTCTCTTCTTTGAGCCACTCCTGCATGTTTGACATTAGCCTGTAGGCAAACTCTGTATATGACTCACTTCTACCTTTCTCATTTTCCCGAAACTTCCGACGGAACGCCTCCGCTGACAGCCTGTACTTTTTTAGCAGACTCGATTTCACTTTGTCGAAATCCTCTGCCTCCTCTCTATTCAAGCGAGCCACTACGTCGGCCGCCTCGCCGGGTAACAAAGTGAGCAAGCGCTGTGGCCACGTTTCCCGAGAGAACCCCTGCTTCTCGCACGTTCGCTCAAAGTTAACCAGGAACAAACCAATGTCTTCTCCAAGCTTAAACGGCCGCATCAGGTCAGTCATTTTGAACAATACTCGTTCTCCTGCACCGTGTGCCTGACTTCCATTACGAGCGCGTTCCATCTCTACCTCGAGACGCTTCATTTCCAAAGCGTGTTCGCGCTCTTCTTTTTCTTTCTGTTCTTTTCGTTCACGCTCATCTTTCTCTTTCTGTTCTTTAAGTTCACGCTCCTGTCTCTCTTTCAGTTCTTTCAGTTCGCGCTCCTGTCTTTTTGCCGTCTCCCTCTCCTCAATGGTCTCAAGGCATTCCGACAGCTCGTCATCCTCAGCTTCTAACTCAAGAATAGCCCTTAGCAGTTCTGGTTTTCTGAGTTTGTCTGAGACATCCAGACCCAACTCTCTTGCAAGCTCCAGCAATTTCGGTTTGCGCAACGACTTCAAATCCATGGCTGCTCTGAATGCTGCTTTCTCTACTGCCTTCTATTGTCTTGCCGCAAACTAACCCGGCAGCAACGACAACCACAATTACCAGCTCTGTTTCTGACACTAACAAAAGCCTGGCAAAACTCAGAAGAAGAAAGTCCCGCACTCACCAAACCTCGCAGCCAAGAATTCAGCGCAGTCGTTCCGCTGCAGGCAACCAGTCATCACACAGGGCTCGTTGCACTGCTCCCGGATGGTCGTTGTGCTGCTCAGCATACAGTCAACCGCATATCTTCGCTGCTGGCCTCCGTTGTCGCGATCTCACCGCTACCAGCCAGTTGTTAGAATCGCAGTGCTGGCACGAGTTGTTGCAAACTCAGCGCTGACACCCGTTGTTGCAATCGGGTCGTAAGCCCCAAGGGTAGCGTTGGCCTGGCGGCCTGGGGCACTGGAAGCATCCGAAGGTCTCGGCAAAGCATGAGTCGACTGGTAACAGAACAACTGGTTTATTCTAACATCGCAAAAGAGCGGGCGGTCAGGTCGACCGAAGTGAGAGACGGGAGAGCACGTAACTCGACAGAAGAAATCGGAGCCTCTCTCTCGGCGTCCGGGGGCAGCTGCTCTTATAGTCTCGGAGTTGAGGGCGAGAAGGAACGCCTCGTCACTGGCGCACGTGACGGCGCCACGGACACGCTGAGAGACAGGTTGAGACGAGTGTAGGGACGCATCGCCAGGCCGGCGCCGTGGTCAGACCTCCTCGCTTCACTCTTGGGGAGCTCCTCTCCCCGGCTGCCGCGCTTTGACAAGCGTGGGCACACACACACACACGCACACACGAAGACACGTGGCACTGAAACACGCCTGGACGCGCTTGGCGGGGAGGCGTATCGGCGGCGCTGAACGGGCCAAAATGTCCGCCGCTTTGAACGAAGCCCCGGCGTCCGTTGCATCCGCGCCGGCTATACCGCGCGTCGTAGGCGAAACGTAACAGTACCAAACATTCTTAAGCAGATGCCCCATTTTATTCCTTTAATCCCTTTCCACATTTCCATGAACAAAAAAAAAACTACAACCAAACTTGCCTTGGCTTTATTATTTGTAGGCTTTATAATGGTTGTGGTCAACAAAAACAACAAGGTGCCTTTTGATTCTGCTTGTCTCCACTTGTGGACACGCAACAGATCGCGAGCGGCAACGATAGTAGCCACGTTTACACTGATACATTAGAAGTGTACCCTATTCATATGCCAATGCTTGTAACACATAAGATATTCGCCCACCCATAGGGGAAGCGTGCCGTATTAAGATAGTAAAGACAAATTCCGCAGTTTCCGCAGCATATCCGCCATGTGTTTCTATGTCACTGGCAGCTAAGCACGCCCATCTCTGTTTCTGTCCCCTCAAAGTGGACACGGCTACGTTACTGCCGCAGACTCGCTGACATTAACAATATTATTCCTTACTGACATGGAAGAAACTGTTTCAATGCGCGTAATGTACTCACAAAAAGGAAAAAAAGAAACATGTTCGGCGTGTTTGGCTTGCTCCGCTGGCCGCCATTTTTGCTTTGGTATCTCGCACTGTTACAGCGGCAGCCGCCTGTTTGTTGACCTGTTGTCATCCCGCAGCAAATGTGGGATGAAAAATAATTTTTTCATTTCGCGGGAAATTTAACCCGCGTAATGATCGCACCCCTGAATTTGCTGCAGTTTTTTTGACAAAAAAGTGGGAGCATTATGCAAGTAGATATGGTAAATAAGCATTATTAAAACTGTCTGACGGCAGGATTCAAACACAGAACCCCCAGCACCGAAGCTCAATATTGAAACCATTACACCATGGATTCATTGACAAGCAAAACCACGGCAATTAGCAGTGATTACGCATGCTTGTAGTCTTATTACCCATGCATTGAAAAAGAAGTATATATTGGTTTGAAATTTAGGCCAATTTAAGCCTATATAAAGTGCAATAAATGAAGCCACAAGAACCTGTGAAGCTCCAAGCACGAAGATCAGGCAAATCCATGTACTGTACCCATCATTCCCGTGGTGACTGAACTATCGCTATACCAGAGTTCCCTCTAGTAATTGTAGGAAACAGTATGGTTTTAATGAAATGTAGCAGATTAGAGAAATTGTAGCAGCATTCCCACCACTGCAGATGCGCATGCTGAATCAGACTACTCACTTTTTTACGTATAGTGCAAAACTATGTGTTAAGGCAATCTCCTCATCGCAACAGAAACAATCACCCCACTTAAGAATAGCCAATGTTATTGTGCCTATGCCTATGTAAATGGGAACAGTTTTTGATTGTTTTCACAAAAAACTTGGGAGGACGCTTAAGCATTGTTTTTAAGAGTGGAACGCGATAGCATTCAAAGATTCCAGACTGCTTCTCATGCAGCCTATGTAACCGTAATGTTTACCGGGAAATACTGGCAACGAACATTATGCATGAAGGCAAGCTTTCTGGTAGAAACACGGCCTCTTGCGTGGGCCACGATGCGGCGGGGGCGAGCGCAACCTGGAGGTGTTGCAAGGAACAAAACGTGCCACTTCATGGTGTCCAAAATTTTCGTGCACCGGAGCATTTTCTCGTATATTAAAATTACAATCCCACGCTAGCATGCCTGTAGGTTGTGCGTAAGTCATACTTCAAAATTTTTCTCACGCATTTTACTTGGAGAAATTCAAGTATTTCAGTAACTTCCTTGCACTAGATGGAGGACCTGCATGGTTGGGTACGCGTGGTTGGGTTAGAATGGCTCGGAATGATTCTTGCCAAAACTAGGGTAGACGCTGCACACCGAGGCCGGATTTTCTGCGACACAAGGACCTTAATGGTAGTACATTGAAACAATGCCCTGCTTGACACAATCATATATCTTGAACAGATGTGGCACATAAACTGTACCACTACTGTTTATATAACTTCATCCATGATGCATTTGCTCCAATATCAAAGGACCATAACCTGGCACTTTCACTACAACACCAATGTTGCAAACAATAGCAGTATTTTTTTAGCAGATTGAATGATAACTGTGTTGGAGCTAGAGTTAGATTTTTTTGTTTTCATTACATTTTATGTCTTCCCTAATGACAAACTGGCCTATATCCTTAAGAATGAAAGAGAGGGGGGAGTTAAAAAATTTTATTCTGGTGTTTCACATGCGAAAACTGCAATACGATTATGAGGCATGCCATAATGGAGGACTCCAAATTAATTTTGTCTTCCTGGGGTTCCTTAACATGCACCCAATGCATAGTACCTGGGCATGTTTGCCCCCATTACTAGGAGAGAATACCAGGAGAGAACTAACTAGGAGAGGATAAGAAAAAGATTTTACAGCATGGGAAGGGTCAGTGGAACACAAACACAGTGGCACACATTGCTGCACTTATTAGGTTTTGAACAGACTGATTAAGCTAGAAGAAATAGACTTTCTGAAGCATTCTAGAGCATTCTGCTCAAGATTGCCTGCATGACAGGTGCACAGGCACTCTCGAGCACAGCGACATCAGTTCATTGTGGATATTTAATCCATACAGAGATAAAAAAAATTGTTTGCCACAAAATAAAAATGCAGTGCTATCAACATTATCATATAATGTAAATGTGAGTTAATTTCTGACTCACTTATGACTACCTTAATTTACTGGACCTACAGGTGAATTCAGCTGTGAACACCTGCATGCCCAAAGGAACTGAAGGAAAATTTTATTACACTGAGGCTGTAAATAAATGTTATTGCTGTAGACATTACTTCATAAATCATCCAAGCAAGATATTCTAAAAATTGTGCTGCATATATGTTGGATTACACACATTTTTAACATTACGTGCAGACCATGTATCTCTACTCCTCCTCAATACTACAAATCATTTATCCTACCTGATGTTTAGACTTTCCTTCCTTAGACACAAAGTCTTCCTTATTGACAATGTCTGCCAGTAGTACAGCAGCATCATCCAAGCGACCGATGCGAGTCAAGTATTCCACAAATTCCTCAGCATTCTCGGGGCAGAGCTAAATTGAAGTAAATAAATGACTCAGAATAATTTTGCAAACACAACAGTCCCACAAACGCCAAAGCACATGAGGCCATAACATATAAGGAGTACCACGGTATCAAGTAGCAATGGCAACCAAAGGTGGAGAAATATTGCTCAACAGAAAAAGCTTTTACAGCAAAGATGGACGCACCTGCACAAAGGCCTCTCCTTATTTTATTTAAGAAACCAGTTTTATTTAACAAACCAGAAAACATTCTTTGCTTCATACCAGACACATTGAGGTAGGTAGATATGTTAGTAGGTAGGTAGGTTCTCGACTCTTATTTTGGGCATTTTCAATAGAAAATAATATGTCATACAGACTCGTGTAAGGGCCGCACTTTTTTTTTTGTAATTTTGACAAGGTGCGACCTTTACATGGGACTGAACCATTTGGTTCGGTCCTGTCTAAGGGCTGCTACTAGATGGCCCTAGACACTATATGCTGCTACTAGATGGTTCTTGCCATCTAGTAGTGGCACATGGAAGTATGCAGCACGTGAAAATTCACCAATGCGCACCAGTGGCATCAGCGCATCGAATGTGATTGCTTAGTAGCAGGAAATTTTTTCCAAATTTTGTGCTGCCAAGTTGGGAGTGCAGCCCTTACACGAGTCTATACGGTATGTGTTTGATGGCAAGATTGAATTTCGGTCTTAAAGCAGAACAGCCTGATGTGCTAATCATTAGGCCACAATTGCACACATACTTCTCTCATGCCAACGCCAACTAGCTTTCTGAGACAAACTGCACATGCATCACATTGCACAGCATGTGCACACACGCCAGTTCACAATAGGAATGAAATGGGCAAAGAATAGTCGCCCTTGCCACTCTCTTTCATGCCTGTAGTGCCACATATAAACAAGTTGTTTATAAAAGCAGCATGCTGGATTCTTCCATTTTCCCCCCAAGGCAGCTAATGCTTTAAGAAAATATTTTAAACTGCACCACTTTGTGAACCAGCCCACATTTCCAAGTCCTTTCCTCGCAGAAGCTAGCACTACAATGACATTGTGTGACACTAATCCCATCAGGATCAACTGAGGTCGAAACAAAACACAGTGTAAAAATTTTTTTGCCACAGTACAAAAAGAAACAGTCATCACACCGTCACTGTTACCGTTTTCTTGCTGCTGTTGTCACACATAAAACAAAACTGCTTGCCTTACAAAAACATGTTAGTTGATGTAGGAACACTCTGTAGAAACCAAAACAATGCTGAATAGCCAGAAACCTGAAAACACCTCACATAACATAGATTCCCACATTTTGTGGAATCTGCCTTACTTTTACTCACAGAGGTAGATCAAGAGTAAAAACATTTTAATACAGTCTATGGTCGTGACAATGAACCTGCGTACAACAGACCTTCGGATATAACGGACCATGTTTCAGCCCTGGTTTGTTCTACGTATTTTATTAATGCAACAATATTCACTTTTAACGGACCACACTACAATGGACCATTGGCTACAGCGGACGAAATCAGCGTCAATTTTTTTCAAAAGCAGGCATACAAAACATACTTTTACCGTGTCGACACGGGCTGACAACTGACTTGCGAAGGTTAAATTTTTTTCTAAAGCAGGCGTACAAAATGTACTTTTACCGCGTCGACACGGGCTGACAACTGACGATTGTGGCTCAATATTGCGCGCGCGAGGGAGAAATGAAGGCAGGGCGGAAATGCGCAGCCTCTTTCGCGCGCGAGGCATGGGGTTCTACTCCGGTGGCTGCTGCTTACGGCGTGGCCGCTGTATCTTGAAAGCGATCTGCGATGTGGACAAAGTGCGCTTAGTGCCGGGAGCTTCGAATGCATTGTGCTTTCGACGTTTAGTTTGTGTTAAAGCGAGAGACAGCACGAAGGTCAATTCGCTCGCTGCTGCTGCCACGCTTATCTTGCTTCATTTGCTATAGCAATTCATGCTTCGCCTTTTGGGCAAAACTGTGACTTTTTTTGTTTGTTTTTTTTACTTCGGACGTTCATCACTCACTCTTTGCAACAAAGTTGTTAGACATTGTGACAAAAGTTTTGGAAGTGAGGCTTTTTGAATATTACGGACTTCGGATAAAACATACATTTTTTGTCGGATTATCAGGGTCCGTTGTAACGAGAGTCGACTGTATTCACCTCTCAAAAGGTTATTTCATATTCCAAACAAATAAATTGAAACACTAAATCATGACATTAGCGATCATCAATGAATATACGGCAACAATGTATGAATGTGGTGCTTAATCCCTCAGTTATTTTGAACAGGCCTAACTTATCCATGCCAAGCGATCCCCGAAGGGATTCGACGAGTGCAACCCATTGAAGTTTGCCACTTCAATGTTACAAAGCTTTGTCCCGGAATAAGCACTTTAGGTTAGGAAATTTTTCAACATAATTAAGTGCCAAAAGGTGATATCCAGATTGAGAAACTATTCATCATGTTTTTAAAACCCATAGAACTATAAGTACCTTAAGGTAGCGACGGTAAACACGAAGAGCTGTTTCGGGAATGTCGTGCATGTTGACAAACTCCAAATAAAGTGGCCATATGCGAGGATGCTGAGTGATAGGCAAAGCCCGGAGGGCCCTGTCAAACACTCGTCGTGTGCGTGTAATCTTCTGCTGCAGGGTGAGAAATTTGCAGTAGTCCATCCATATTCGGGGCATCTGCCATAATAGAAAGGCCATATGTTAAAACTTAGCAATAAACACACTCGTAATGAGTTTGCTACATTAATATATATATATATATATATAAAAAACCTGTTTGAACCAACACCTTGAAGCAGAACTTGGACAAAAAGAATAAAACGAAGAAATTTCCTCGAAGTTGTGTTTTCATGCTGTTTATGTACAATGAACTAGCCCAAACCTGCACTTTGCTAAAAAAACCAAAACAATTATACCTCCATAAGTATAGCACTACAACATGCAAGAAGGCAAAAGGCATTAATAAAGCATCACTGTAATTTAGTGTTTTATGTCCTTGTGATTTCTTAATGCATTATATAATTAGAGCAAGAAGACAATAAATGCTATTGACACCTAACCCCTACAGTCACGGTACCAACATTTGTGGACGCAAATACCTTTTTGCGAGATCTGTCCAACAATGGCAAAAGACTGAGCAGCAGATCAATTTTTCCCTCCACTTACCCAATGTTACTCCAGTTTACTTCACACAGCAAAATACCACAACACATCATAACTTCATTAAAGACACTACCATGCTTGATGGAATGCTCGACATTCTGCGTTATGTATACAATGATGAAGCAGTAGTTTCTCGTTGCTCGTTATTCCTGCAGTCAATAATTAACTTGTATACGTGGTATAGACCTGCGATTCAAATCAATTCAAATTAAAAAATGCAACATTATGAATGTACACTAAGTCAAAATTTAATTACTCTGTGTTTACAAGAACTACTATAAAATGCAGAAGGGATCTTCATACCATCCCTGCTTTCTTTTAAGAGAGTATGCAGAGCCTGGGAATAAAATTATTTGACTGACACATGGGCTTATCTGGATGCCAGTCACTAAAAAACCATCACTCAGTAAAATAAGCAAAAAATTTAAATTTTCAGGTTTTATGAGCAAAAACCAGAACATGATTATGAGGCATGCCATAGTGGAGGACTCTGGGTGAATTTTGACAACCATGGGTTCCTTAACGTGCTGCAAGATTTGGGGGTCACGCTCTAGCCTCTGCCACTGGTGTGTCTTAAAAAAGGGTAGCTGGCGGCCTATGCTGTCGTCCGAACTTTCACAGCAAGAGTTGTTTCTTTGCTGATAAGTACAAGGTCGGGAGGTTGAAGGAATAGAACGGGAGTTTATTTACATGGGAAGGCAAACTTAATTAGATACAAAGGCAGACTAGTACTGGCCGAAGTACAGAGTGCAGTGCTTATTAACCCGTAGCACAGACACATCGTTTTCATAGCATAACTACACAATTCAGGAGGAATACTGTAAATAATTCTGGGATAGCACACACCACACTGAAGTATGTCTCATAAAAGCTTTCCGTCTTCCCCAGATCACTCGCTTGGGAAACAGGTCATGTCATCAACGACCAATCATAATAACCAAGCTGTTCGCAGTATCTCATCCACGATGTCGCACCACCCCGCTGGACTCCACCTCTGACGTTGTACCTTCGCTCTCACATATGAAGCAATGACGAGGTAATCTGGAGACAGCAGACTATGCCGTTCTCATGGTTGGACATTGGCTCCCTCGCGGCAATTAGCTGTGCCAGGCCCTGATGATCATTACCGTTTTCACAGAATGGGAAAGTTCCAAACAACTCGAACAGATGTTAATAATAATAATAATATATGGGGTTTTACGTGCCAAAACCACTTTCTGATTATGAGGCACGCCGTAGTGGGGGACTCCGGAAATTTTGACCACCTGGGGTTCTTTAACGTGCACCTAAATCTAAGTACACGGGTGTTTTCGCATTTCGCCCCCATCGAAATGCGGCCGCCGTGGCCGGGATTCGATCCCGCGACCTCGTGCTCAGCAGCCTAACACGATAGCCACTGAGCAACAACGGCGGGTCCGAACAGATGTTGACCACACAGGTTGACCCATCAGCAGTCCCATGACCATTTAGTTTTGTCTTTGGCTAATGTGTCAGACATCACAGTGCACACAATAATGCAACAGCATTAAGGGCTTCGTGTCGCAGAAAAGCCGGCGTCGGCGTCCAGCGTCAACCATCGTTTCGGCAAGAATTATTCTGAGCCATGCAAGCCCAACCATGCATACCCAACCACACTGACCCTCCATCTAGCGCAATGACATTACTGAACTAATTGTATTTCTCAAGCTAAAATATGTAGAAAAAATCATAAAGTACGACTTACACATGACCTACAGACATGATAGTGTCAGATTGTAATTTGAATATACCAGAAAACATAATTCTGTCACGTGAAAACTAAAACAAACCTCTTTTCCCGCGTTTCTACCATTCAGATCGGCCACGGCGTCCACCATTTGCGCACGCCAGTGCGTGAATATCTTGGAGTCCACAGAGCGGTGCGCCTGTTTGGTTGAAACACTTCCAGAAGGCGCTCGCCTCTGCCGCATTGTGGCTCACGCAAGAGGGCGCGTTTCTACCAGAAAGCCCATCTTTGTGCATAGTGTTCACCGCGAGCGTTTCCCAGTAAACATTACTGTTAAATAAGCTGCAGTTGCCGGGAAGCATGGGCAACAGTCAGGGATCTTTGAATGCTATCTCATTCCACTTTTAAAGGCAAAGCGTCCTCCAAATTTTTTGTTTTGAGTGGAACAAAATGCTTCATACATGATTGTACAGAACTTGATTGGACAGACAACAATATAAGCATTGTCAACAAGAAGTCAGCTAAGGGACACCAGGTGAAGTATTGATGTGGCTCTAGTGTTGTCCACAACAACTTGCACCAGGTTGCACCAGAGGGAAATATTCAACAGTTTATTCATAAATTAAGGAATCATTACCAGATACCAAGGAGGAAAGCTATGAAAACAAGGTGCATTAAAGTAACCTAAAAGATCCAAGTTTGAAGACAATAGACATTGTTCATGCAGAAATACATATAATAAGGAATTCAAAAGCTCAACCGTGGTCCCTGGGGGACAGTACATTACACCGATTATATGCAGAGCATTTACAAAAGGAAGCTTTGCATCATACTTACTATATCATTATGGTCATGGAGCACAGAAAAGTTAAGGTCAGACCACAAGAAGACCACAACACAGCCACATCTACAATATCTGTTGCAATGGACAATGGTAAAGCACCCGCTGTGGTTGCTCAGTGGCTATGGTGTTGGGCAGCTAAGCACGAGGTCGTGGGATCGAATCCCGGCCACGGCGGCCGCATTTCGATGGGAGCGAAATGCAAAAACACCCATGTATGTAGATTTAGGTGCACGTTAAAGAACCCCAGGTGGTCTAAATTTTCGGAGTCCCCCACTACGGCATGCCTCATAATGAGAACGTGGTTTTAGCATGTAAAACCCCATAATTTAATTTTTAATTTAATGGTAAAGCCAGGTAGAATAACAGGAATAACATATGTTGGAATGCAAAGAAATTTTTTACTCCAAAATATGAGGAGAATAAAACAGTCTGGAAACTTATTATGTAAGGTCCTTGAGTTATGGTTCATTATGCAAAGATTCTCGCTTGACTAATTGCAGTTTCAATGCAAACTATGAGGAGAAGGTGTAGCAGAAGCAGTTTGCGACAGCGTCAATAAATACGTGGTCAAACCTTAAAAGTACAGTGCTTCCATTATTCCAGCAAATGGCAGTGTCATCCCATAGTTTTCTGCAGACATTACATACACGAAAAGAAAAATAATTAATTTAAGTAGATGTTTGAAGCGTTGAGTTTATGGCCACTTATTAATACTTCAATCTTATTGCAGAAATCTTTTTAAAAAATTAAATTATGGGGTTTCGCTTGCCAAAACCACGATCTGGTAATGAGGCACGCTGTAGTGGAGGACTCCGGAAATTTGGACCACCTGGGATTCTTTAACGTGCACCTAAATCTAAGCACATGGGTGTTTTCGCATTTCGCCCCCATCGAAATGCGGCCACCGTGGCCGGGATTCGATCCCGTGACCTCGTGCTTCGCAGCCCAATACCATAGCCACTAACAACAGCGGCGGGTTTGCAGAAATCTAGAAGCTTTAAAATGACAGGGCATGCAGTTGATGGAAAATTTTTATTTTACAATAAATCATCTGAAGCTTGTCAGTTAATACATTAGAAACATTGCACAAAGATGCTTCACTGCTTTCATTAAGAACTTCCAAAACCACTTCCAAAATCCAAACAAAATGAGGTTATTTCTCCGTAATCGGTTCTCAAGATCATTTTTATTAACGAGTTTGCTGACCATGTTACTTCATGACAGAAGTTCATCCCACAATTCTGCCTGGGGAACATTAATGGCATTAAGTGCAGAAGACGGCACAAATTAAAGAGTGGCTACTCTGGAGAAAAACGTATTCATGTTGTCATTACAATCAGGGGAAATCGACTCAGACCAGAACAGGCATCCGTGATACAAGTGTATTAACAATCGGTCCGAGATGCTATATCAAGACACGTCAGAGGCAACATTCCTTGAAGGCAAGGATTGAAGAGCAGCTACTCTAATTCAAACGAACTGAAGTAAGAATCAGCAGTCTGACTAAGAGACTTAATTTCAGAAGCCATTTTCTTCTGTCCAGCAAGCAATTTAGCGAACATTTCAGAAACGGCAGGCTTGTCTCATTAACTGGTGTCATCTGCAGGTGATACCATGCTGTCACGTTTCAAGCACACATCATCTACAAATTTTTCAATAAACAGAATGTTTCCTCAATATTCAAATAAAGGTAGCTGCTACTGCACCTCCACATTATGCATGCACCACTCACTGCATAATGTGTGGCAAAACCGAGTTTAAAAATCATTATGTGTGGTTCCACCAGCTGATCTTAGCTATCGTCCCAGCTAAACAAGTTCCCACGCCGATGTTCATGCAAAACCACTGAGGGACAACGTCTACACTGAAGCCTCCATGCATTGTGCATCAACGACAATTTCCATTTTTTTTTTTCGTGGAAAAAGGAGAAGCATATACCATTTTAGCAAAAAGGTGTAAGACTACCAAACGCACTGTACAGAAAGTGCCAAAAATAGCCAATCAAATGGCGCCAATTATGACCCTGGAATGTGAGAACACTGCCTAAGTTGTCCGCCTTCGGCAGTCACGAAATACACAAGGGCAAAACCCCAAAACAATTTCAATTCTGGGGTTTTACGTGTCGGAACCACGATATGATTATGATGTATGCCGTAGTGGGGAACTCCGGGTTGATTCTGACCACTTGGGTTTTTTTGTTTTTTTTAACGTGCACCCAATGCACGGTACAAGAGTGTTTTTGCATTCCGCCCTCATCGAAGACCCCGAAACAAACAGCATGCTTCGTGAAAATGGCAATACAGTTGGGGCCGCATGTTTTCAGTACTCACCTTATGCATGAAAACCAATGATCGCTCAAAAGCACTGTTGACATCCTCATACTCAGGGTCAGTTATGCAGAGATCTCTGACTTGTTGCCTTCTTAATTTCAAATAGTTGTACCAAAGCTTGTAGCTGTAAAATATTTTGGAGGTAGTATTATAAAATTTCGTTAAATATGCTCGGAATGGAAGTTAAAATTTGCCTGAAGAAGACAACCAAAGCAGCGAGAACGTTGTCACACCTGCCGGGAAGCTCTCGTAAAGCTCTTTCGCAGATCAAATTGATAACATGCTTTGGCTGATCTTTCTTGTAGTCAATGTAGCGTATCCAGTGCTTGACAGAGAACGGGTTCCGAATGATCTCTTCCTCGTATGGAAGATCGTCTTCCTCCTGAAATACACAGCACCGTTAGATAATTCCCAAGTGTTGTAAACTACAGAGGTAATAACGTATGAACTGCTCTTACAAATACGATATCCTTGGTGCTTCTCATTGTCGGCTGATGATTTCTGTCCCATTAGTACTGAGTTCAAGCATGGGTGTGGTGAAAGCCCACGGCACGGGAAAGCACAAAATCCAAATGACACTTGTTCAATTTACGTTACAGCTGCGTTGCAGCTACGCGGATCGCGCCAGGATCGCGCCTCACTGTTCGTTCGTATTCAATGTCCGTTTCCGCCAGTTTCAGCCAACTATATACGCAACATCTCATAAACTCTCTGCAGTCAACGCACAAATTTAACCATATTTATAATAAAATTATATTAAAATTACATGTCAACTAAAGATGCATCAAGTTATGCGATAAAATTTTGTTTTATATTTCCGTTGACAAACTGAAGTAAAATTTTACCGTTTGTGCTGCCATCTGTTCTTACTGCTTTCATTACCAGAAGGAGCTGCGCTCGTAAAAAGTCTTTTCGATCCTCGCCATTACAGCAGCAGGTAAGCCGTTGCTGTTCACTGCCAATCCGTAAGAATCGAAGTTTGTCTGTCCATTAGTTGGGTTTTAATTGCTGCTTCCGATAATTCAGAATCTTAAGGTATTTATCGTTTGTCGATTTTGTGGCCGATGCGCGATTTGCTCCTAACAAGTACCTACCTATTAATCGGCACTTCGTGTTGCTGTTGCTTTTGTGTCCATTTGAAGTTGTCTACAGATCGCTTTATCTATAATTTGCTTAATCATTTGGAGTCTGGAAGAGTCTCTGTTGCGGCTTTTCACTAAGCAGTACGATGTTTTTTTGTTCGTTTTTTTTTTTTGTAGCACTATGGCTCCACGCAAAGGGAAGCAGAAGGAAGAACAGCCAATCGTCTCTCTGGGACCGCAAGCCATCGGCAATGAAAATGTTTTTGGCGTGGCGCATATATACGCCAGCTTCAACGACACCTTCGTTCATGTTACCGATCTCTCCGGCAGGTGAGTGACCGAGCACGCCCTGTACACGTTATTTGCACTGCCAAGGACGATATTTGCAC
This sequence comes from Dermacentor andersoni, assembly GCF_023375885.2. Classification (NCBI taxonomy): domain Eukaryota; kingdom Metazoa; phylum Arthropoda; class Arachnida; order Ixodida; family Ixodidae; genus Dermacentor; species Dermacentor andersoni. Next base: position 176,035,199 of record NC_092814.1, read on the forward strand.
TGCCAAGAGCCCGGCACCGCATGGGTAGGTTTTCTACCCGACCTTCATATGGTCGCCGGGTGTCATGACGGTGCTACAGTAGCAAATGGAAAGCTCGTCTGCTCCGTTGTGCTAGAGATGAAGCCTGTGGGGTCCTCGATGCTTTCCGACACACTGACAGTAAGGTTCGCGTAACCACGTGCGCATCAATTAGTGTAGCTCGCGTGCAGGTTGCACTTCATTTGTCGTCCGCAAGCGTGATCGTAGTAATGTGAGAATGCGTTGCATGAGCTAAGAGGTATGCAATTTAGTTGGGCAGAATCAAGAAACGATCTGTGGCAATTCCAGCAAGCCCTACATTTTGTGTGTGCCTGACAAAGGTTCATGCATGCGCATGCTGCCTCTTCATTGCCTTCCTAGTGTGCACTTACCATGTTTCTAACCAAGACGCATTTGGGTTTTGACATTAGCAGTGTGTGGCAGACACTGGGGGCATGGCGGTACTTGCATTAATGCTGAAACGGGGAAGGTGAAAACATTGCAATTCTCAGTGCAAAATTATCAACCACACAAGTCTGACCTTCTAGCTGTGGCTTGCATAATCTTGCACTGCAAATTCAAATTGAGATTGCTTATAAGTGTAAATTGTTCCGCATGTCACTTTAAGGTTCCACATTTTCGTTGAATAGATGTCTCCCATTTTAAAAGCAAACTTTTCCATGGGAGATATATTCCTTTGATTGGATGTTTTGTGGTGGTTTCATATATTGCTTGCTACCATTATTTTTGAAGCATTATGTTATGTATCACTGCATGCAGTGTGAGCTGCAACATGCCTGAGAAAAAAGTGGAAAGGGTCTTGGGATTCTAGCACTATACACAAATCCATGTGCTTTTGGTTGACTGCATTGTTTGGACGTTGTATTCGTGTATCATGAAGCAATAATGCTGTGACTTACTATAGCGAAGCATGGGAGGCTATACGCATGAGTGCGGTAGTGTATTATCGCTTCATACAGGAACACTGCATCCAAAGAAAGTATGCTTCTAAAAGCACAGGGATTAATATGGATTGCTAGAACTGCAACACCCTTTCAATATTTTCTTGGAACACATCGCACTTTAGCGCCACCAGCTCAATCTGCACAGTGCTCTGGTCATGGCTCGGGCAGATCAGATTAACATGACTGGACAACAGAACAATGTCAATAATTTTGTGTGCGCCTAAGTTTGTGTTCAGACAATATTGGTCACAGTCGCATCAAAGTATCAGCTTTGCCCCAAGGTACAATCCCATCTGCTGCAGTGGGCTCAATATGAAGACTTCCTCGTTGGATTGCTAATATTTCTTATTTTAACTTAAGTTCACTCTCTTTCAAAAGTGTACATGCTGTAATGCCTGCGACTTCCTGGCTGACTACAGGCTTCTTTGAGGTAGTTCCTAAAGTATGTCATGGGATTCAACCAATCTGGGGGATGAAATAAACTCTTGTACTCTCTATTCAGTGGGCAAGTGTCGCAGCACCATGGGAACTGCACCATACAGTCGATCGACATATGTGGTGAAGACCTGAAGTAGCCCATATATTTTTGACAGACTACGCATACTTTGGTAGCATTGTGTGTGCACTCAGGGCTGCTATTTGTAGCTATGCCTTCTGCTCAATTCTATGCCAGTCTTGTCCACTATTCACGCCCCACTAATGTCATTAATGAACATGGGCAGAGCGTCGCTCTGACCACTTGCAAAGTGCGAATAGGCCTTGTCTACAAAATAGCACCCAATGTTGCATTGTATGCTTTATAGTTTTAAAAATTTTTCAGGCCGAACCATTCGATCAGCCAGCGAAGCTGCTTCTGCCGCCTGGATGCAGCCTAGAATGACTTATACCTGTGTTGCACGGGCACATTTGGAAGGCCTTCGAAATGCCACAACTCTATCAACTCAAAGGAGTTGTTGCGCTGCTACACGGCACTTTCGAAAGGCCGTTGAGTGGTTCACGCGTTTCTCGTAAAATTGTGTGGCGCTGCGGATCTTTACTTTCGTTTTCATGTCGCGAAAAGTTAAGCATCATTAAAACCACTTAAAAGTATAATTTCTTTTGTTTATACGTTTAAAAAAATGTTTATACATTGCCATACATATATGTTTAGTTTTTAAGTTGTTGAGTAGCAAAACTGCGGCAACGTTAGCACCGCTGCATGTCGTTGTCGAGAGTATGTGCAGTTTGCAATATCAAGTGGCAAAAATACTTTATTGAATAAATAATAAAACTCGTATATAGTATTTCTAGAGCATTTTGGTTTGATTTGTTCTTTCTAACCGATCGTACGAGCACACTGTGAACGAGAGGGCATGTTCGCACTGTTTCTGCTTCCGTTGCTCAAAGGCCATCGAGATTTCGATAGATTTGTAAGGTGCCCCGTTGACTCGATAGACTATTGACTCGGCAGCCTTCGAAACTGCCCGTGTAGCAGCTCGAACTTGACCTTTGAGTCAATTGACTATCTGTTGGAAGGCCTTCCAAATGCCCGTGCGACACGGGTATTAGCTTGTGCGCAGTGCCGACGATTACTCTCGCTGACATTCTTCGGAGGCAGTCACTGGCCGCATTCTCCGCTTTCACACGAGCACATTGTCGTTGGTTGTGTGGCCTTCCCATTTTTGTCGGAGTTGCAACTGTTCCAATGGTCTTCCTCTGCAATGCACAATCCAGTTCTTGCACACCGCTGTGTTCTCCCCTACACAACTGCCACGCTGTTGTATTGAGGGCAGATGGCGACCACAAGAATTTAGCAGCAGTGAAATAAAAATGCAATGGTGGATTCGCGTAGTGCGTGACGAAATTCTTTTTTTTTTTTTCTTTTTTTTTTTTTTTTTTTGACAACTTGCTTGGAAGTAACATACTTACTAAACTATATATGGTGCAATAAAGATTGCCACACGAAAGGGATGTGGAACCAACAGAGTGCAAAAGAGCAAGAGTAGTATTCTAAGGCAATTTTATATCAAGTGAGAGGACGGCAAAATTTAAGTAAAAATCCATAGTAGCACCTAGGACAAATTATTTTGAAATTTTCTGCAATATATGATATTATAGGCACTATTGCACTCTCTAATTGTCTATCTCTCCGACAAAAAAATATTATTGCGATATGACAAGTATAACCAGAAATTGCTCCAGAACTGACACCATCAGAAATGAGAAAATAGATATCACAACATGTTTATAGTCATTGTGGCAAAAGCCAAATCAACGAAGAATGATAAAGGAGTCCAATGAAGCAAAAATAGATACTGTACACAAACCTGGAGCAAAGGAACACGAAAAGATAATAGGGATAATAGTGTCTGAGCTAAATGCATCACTAACATTAGAGGCAGGTCTTATCAATGTCCCGTTTCTGGCTGCAGAGAAACCATTGCACGAGTGACTGGTGGCATGAAGGTGAAAGCAGATCGTGATGAGGCATCCCCCTATGCTGCCATGTTGGCCGCTCAGGATGTGGCCGAGAAGTGCAAGCAAGTGGGCATCACTGCTCTGCACATCAAGCTGCGTGCCACAGGGGGAACCAGGTATCCTGTTTGCTCAGAGTTAATTTTAGGGACTAATGTCATGTAATACATTGTATGCGCCTGTTTGTATGCAAGCACTAACTTTTACTGTTGTATGCCACTGTCGGTGAAAATAATACAGTCAAACCTCGATATATCGAACACGGATATATCGAATTATTGCGTATATCGAACAATTTCTATATCACATGGAAAATGGCATGCATTTTTAATTCTTTATTTCGAACGGGGCCGGATGTAAAATGGGTATATCGAACTCCGCCGCCCCAGACCAAGTGCGCTCTGTTGACATGAGGCGAGCTTTCCCACAACACTCTCGAAGATAGCGGCGGCGCGACCGGCGTTCCAGACTGCTGCGTACGACAGCTGCCCACATCGGTTGCGCCGAGGGCGCCATTTGAACGTAGCGGCGTACACACGCGGCGGCTTGGAGCCAGCACGACCGCCTCTATCACGCGCGCACGGCGAGGCTTGCCCCCGCCGTGCGCGCGTGATCGAGGCGGCCGTGGAGCCAGTTGGAGCGCTTTGTCGGTGCTGAGCCACACATCATGTGCATTGCGGACTTCGTTGGCGGTGACGACAGCAGCGGAACAGTGGCGGAGTTAACAGACGTGGAGATCGCGGCAGAAGTGACTGCTGAGCGGCCAAACGAAGACACTGCCGAGGCTGATCCAGCAAGTGCTGATGTTGCCCCGCTCCCGACTGCAACTGAGGCTGTAGCTGCTTTGGCCGTTGTACGCCGCTACTGCGGCGCAATAGAAGGCACTGGACTGTCTCTTGTGGACCGTTTGGACTATGTAGAGGATGCCGTGGTCAAGCACGCGGTTGCCAATATGAAGCAGGCTACGCTGCTTCAGTACTTTCAGCGAACTAAATAAATACTTTGTTTGAAGCTTCATGTGAGTATCTATTGCGCCACGATTGGTTCATTGATTGATTTGCGCTAGATTTTGACGCGTTTTCTACGTGATTTTATATATCAAATTCTGGCTATATCGAACTATTTTGCGATCACCGCGCTGTTCGATATATCGAGGTTCGACTGTAAATATTGCACTGTATTAGAGCTTGCTTCCTTCATCTTAAGGCAGCAGGTGTCAGACTAGTGCAACATAAACGTTGTCTTTTGGGCAATAACGACAGTTCACCTATTGACTCTCGTTGCCTGGAAGCCTACATTTAAACAAGTGCATCGTTGCTGGATGTGTTTGTAAAACCTTTAAAAAAGTGTAGACATGGCATTTGTTACTGCTGTATTTGAATCTAGGCAGATTTTTTTTTTCAACTAATCGTGTACGAAACTCTAGGGTTGGCTTAGATGCGAGGATTTAAAAAAAAACGCAACAGTTTTTAACTGGAAATGATAAAAAATCGCCATCCAAGCACTCCGTGCAGATGGTTAACCACAGAAGCTGAAACGTGTGTTCCCAGTGTTTATCACTGGGTTAATCCCGGCGGTTCATTAAACGGCTTGGTAGCCTGCCGGATCCTTGGTACCCAGTTGCTGCTTGTGTGCTCAGCTGCCTGCTGCTCTGGAGTATGTATGATGCGTGGCCTACTCATTTTGGAGCCGGAGAAACTGCTGCGTGTCACTACTGGCGCAGCCAGTCATGCGCCTCTCTGTTTCTCTTTCCCCCCCCCCCCTTTTTTTTTTTCTTTGCACACACCAATTGGGTTGCTCCGGAGGAGTTTTAGTCTGCCCCCGCCTCAGTAGTCTGCCCCAGTAGCTGCTGCGTTTGGCGTGGCCGCGCGGCCCCTATATTGAAATCGATCTGCGCTTGAGACAGCAACGCATGTAGGCACACCGTGCTGCGTTTTTGTCGCTTAGTTTGCGTTGAACTTGAGGCCGCACAGAGGTCAATTGTGCGTGCGGGATGCCAATTGTTAATCTAGTTAGTAAGCGAACGTTTAAAAGTTTATACGGCCGATAAAACTACAATACGTACTTTTCATATAGCTGTACTAATTTGCTATCCAATCGATGCTTCGCCTTTCGGGCGAAACTGACTTTTATTTGTCGTAACTTTAGTGCCTTGGAAGTACATATTTGTTTTTCAATATGAGAGAAAGTTCTATTTCTGTATGAAAGAATGAGGTGCGTGGTACTGTAAAGGGCTTTCTATTAAGTTGCGGAAAACTGGTGCGCGTTAGAATCGAGTAAATATGGTTCCTAGAATGTAGGCCGAACAAAGAAAGCGACAGTGTTCACACAATGAAAACGACATTTATTGAATGTGAACATGGCGAGCTCGTTTTAAGTCACTTTTTCCTTATAGCTGTCGTCTCCCATTGGCCACTTCAGCTTGAACGTTTGATGATGCCTCTGCGGCTAGTGCAACTTTTACAGCGAAGCTCTATGCCTCTACCGTCCAAGGAAATTTTCGTGTCGTAAGCAAAACATTTCCCATACGTGGGCTGCTCCCGGGGAAGTGCAATACCGGTCTGACCCGCAGTGCAGGTGAAGCAGGTGTTAAGAAAATGGCAATGAAAACTTTTTTTTATTATTTATGGGAATAAATTGGTGAAATTTTGCATGCAGGTGTGACTTGTTATGCTGATATCATAACTGAAATTAGTTTTGTACTACCTATTATAGTTTTTGAGTTACAATTGACAGCCTCTAATGGTCATCCCCAAATTATTTACACATAGGTTCACAAAGATTTTCACATTCACATGTTCACAAAGGTCCATTCTGTGCAATAAAGCTATTGGTTTATTTTTCCTATGCATATTGTCTTACCAACGACTTTTGCAAAAAAACTCATAAATTTTCTTATGAGGTGCAGGTAAAAATATACAGCTTTATTGCACTCATCAATGTTTCAGCATCTAAGTGTAAGAGACAATGATTTTGTCTTCAATTGTTGTCAAATGGCACTGGGATGACTGAAAGCAACTGCACCAAAAATGAAAGCTGAGAAAACTGAGCTCCAAATTTCATTTGTTGCAAACATTTAAATCTTTACTTTGAGCACCGAAAACTCGCCTGGGATGTAGTCCTTTGCCTGTGAGGACATTTTCTTTACATTGTGATGTAGTTCACTTTCCTGTAGCAGTTTTGTGCACCTTAGTTGCCTTTTTGATCATAATGCACGGGTAAATGACAGCGCATTCAAAACGTCCGCTCTTGTCTGGTTGCGCAACCTCTTATTAGTGAGAATTGGAGCTGGAATCCGCAGTTGAATATTTGACGCGAAAACTTCTGCTTCGCCGATATCGCGTTGCCGTCACGACCACACTCAGTCGTGCCTTCATCATCGCCCACGGACGCGCTGTCACCATTGCGTCGGGCGTGCCATCGGCCCTGCACGTGGGTGCGCTTTCCCGGCCACCTATGTGCGCCGGTCATGCCTCGTCAACAAGCTCGGCGACATCCGCTTCGACGAGTTTTCTCCCTCTTTTCCGTGCCTTTCGTGGTCGTCCGAACGCGTAGGCCGTTCGGAACTTCATTCCTTTGGGGCCCATCACAGAAAAAGTGTGTAAGCTGCCACGATCATCAATCACGTTGATCGGGAACGCGCAGCTCGCTGCTGCGCAAATGCGCGCGAGAGAGGTTCGTCAGCAATTCAAATCTACAACAGCCAATAGGAGCGTGCCCTGTGCCCCACGTGACTACTGCGCCCAATCGCAATGCCGCGTTTGCCTTTTTTCGCTTGCGTTGGCTGGTTTATTTTTTGGTTGACAAATGCGTCACTCTGGCTATCTTTAGCTCCGATCTCTCTTTACAATGATACCAAGATGGCGGTGCTGCGTCAACGGATAGCCGGGCGGTCTGCGGTGCGACGGGGCCTTCCGAAGCCAGATTTTTTCGCAATTTCTGATGACAGCACTCTAGAAAAGTGCTGTCTTCCCGATTTCTACCGCGTATTTTGTCATAATATTTCACTACGTGGTAAATAAAGGTCCTTGAATCGTGAAAATAAATACATCAGAAAATCAAAAATTTTGACAATTTGACCACTTTCGTTGCAGCTACTATGTGGGCCAATCCCGAAAATAGTGCAATGCCAGGCCGACCCACGAGGTGAAGCAGGCATTAAGCACATCTCATACATGGGCCGATCGCGAAGATGGGGCGATGCCGGGCCGACCCACGGTGGAGGTGCAGTTTGCCATAAAGGGGCCCACATACGCAGCTTTGCTGGTCATCCTCCTTTACTGAGTGGAAGGGCACTGAAATTTTTTGTTTGAAAGCGGCAGCATGGTGGTATCTCCTGTTTGGTGCTACGATAACGCCACACCAATATGACACGGGTCAAAATGGTGATGTTGCTCGTCTACATAAAGAAACAAAATAGGAGAGGCCCTGATGCGATGTTTTTGAAGCTGGTAAGGCAGCCATGTTGGTATGCCATCTCCTTTCGCGCCTCAAATCAGCTCACCGGAAGTGTGTGCTGCCGGCATGTTGTTGGAACGAAGCCTACAAAACTTCTGTAACAGTTTTAGTGGAGCAGAAGCGCACCGTGATTACTTGAGTGTCTCTGTTGCTGGCTGACACTCACTCATGGACCTTAAACACAACTTTCACGCTTACACACCTTGCACGCTTGCAAACAGAATGTGCTGCGAGAAAGACGGGGGCCAAAAAAAATCTTACTTTTCAGAGGCCGAGAGCAGCGTGAAAGCTTCAGGAGTACGGTTGCTATCATAATGTTGACATTTGGGGTATCAGTCCCAGTGCTCCTTTGCGAAAAACATCACCCGACTTCCACCACACTTTCTTCAACACGTCCATGCTGGCCGAGGCCTCTCCTACACTTTCCTTCCTTCCTTCCATGCACATGTACGTCAGTTGGCTACTGGCGAAGCTAGTAGTAGCTGCAAGTGTGGTATATGATTATTTGAAAAAAATTGATTGGCCTAGATTTGGTATATGATTATTTGAAAAAAATTTATTCGCCTAGATTCGAATAAGTACAATAGTTGCAGTGTGTTTTTCATGAACCCCAATGTGCATTCCATATTATGACAAACATATTGTTGACAATCTGAAATATGAAATAAAAGCCAGCAGTTTACCATCACAGAAGGGGGATTTATTTGCACTTAAATAGAGTTGCAGTACAGCGTTTTATGCCTTACGTAAGTTAAACACAAGCACTTTGCAGGAAGCTGTGTGTGCATCCATTGGAAAGGTTGTGCAGTGGAACCTAGATTATACGTCCCCCGGCCATGCGGCAAACTGCATTTTACGAAGAATTGATTTGGTCCCGGGAATACCCCCACAGTAACAATGTATTAAGAACCTTGATTATATGCCGCAATTTTATGCAGACCCGGGCTCGTACGATGCCTCTGGTACCGTCTCAGAAAAGGGGGGGGAAAAAAACTAAGTAGGTGCAGGCTGGCATGTGAGCACAATGCAGCCAGCTAATAATGGGTTTCATTCGCATTGCATTCGAATAACAGCAAAATTCGCAATTTTAAAACAAATATGCTAAGTTCCGCAGTTTCTGGCATTACGTTGGCAACCTGTAGCTTTAAGGAGAGACGCGGGTCGAAAAACGGTGATTTTCATCAAAAAAGTCAGTTTTATGTTTTTGACTGTTTCAGCAAGAATGATCCCTCCTCTTTCACGTATAAAAATATCAGAGCTGTAAATGATTGGGAAATTATAAATAAACTCGGTGAAAGCACCCGAGGTGGCGAGAAATGGTGTAAATCTGGCCCATTTTCCAGCGCGTGATGCGTCAAGTCGCGGCGTCGCAAGCTATTAGGCTTGTGCAAGGCAGTAGGCCTACGCTTTTTCTCTCTGAGGTCGGCTTTGTCGCGTCACAGTCTCCCCTGGAAGTAATAACAAAAACAACAGTTCACCGCCAAAACCGAGCGCTTTCGCTGTATTTCTAAATCACGTGGTGCCATTCCGGCCACGCCGTTGGCTGCTAGCGCGCGCCGCGGCCACAGCTTGTCTGCTCTTCCTGCGACGCGCAGCTCTCTCGACGTGTTCCCAGGATTTCAAGCATTTTTCTGCTTCTTGTTTCAATGGATCCTGTGAAGAAACGCGATTTTCGAGCTCGGAAGTATCGTTCGAGGCACAAGTTCAAGGGAACTCGCCACAAAGTCAAGCGGCGTGCAACGGAGACGTCCGCAGCAACTAAGCCTAACCTCGGTGACGGCGACGCTTTCGACGGTTCAGAGCCGGCCGGCCGCTCAAGATTCGTAGACAGCGTAGACGAATTTGTCAGCGCATCAGAGAAAAAGTTGAGGATCTTCGAGAATCAAGGTGGGAGCGGCGAGGAGACGGCAAGCACCTTTATCTGTGAGATCGGCGTCGTGAACACACTGGTGAGCGCCCCGGCATGTCCGGCGTGCGGACGGCGCGACCTTTTTATTCGTGAGTCGGCCAAAACACGGAAAGGACTCGCGTTGTTTTTGGAGTTGTGTTGTGACAATGCAGCGTGTAGCACGTCCATTATCTTGTCAACATATTCGTCGCGGCGTGCATCTTTGGCAGACGACGCTAACGGTGGAGCGCGCCCTTCGGCCAGCCCAAGAGAGAGTTTTGCCATGAATGTCAAGGCAGTGGTTGCGGCGTGCGCAATTGGAGTTGGACACAATCAACTCGTCCGCTTTTGTGCAATTCTTGATTTGCCAAAACCGATGCACCATAAATCGTTCATTGCCATAACGAAGAAAGTGCACCTCGCTGCTACAAAAGCAGTGGCTGATAACTTGGAGTTGGCTCGGAATGCAACAGCACAGGAAGTGGGATCTGCGAATCTAGCTGTTATGTTTGATGGTACTTGGCAGAAAAGAGGCCTCAAGAGCCATAATGGTATAGGCACAGCCATTTCTGTGGAAACGGGACTTTGCCTAGACTTTGAAGTTCTTTCTAACTATTGCCAGAGTTGCAGTACACGCAAGCCATTTGAAAGCGGAGAGGAGGAAGAAATATGGCAAGCTTTTCATATGCCAGTGTGCGAAAAAAATGCAGATTGCTCAGCACATGCCATGGAGACTAATGCTGCTTTGAGGATATGGAAGAGGACTGAGTCCTACAGTACTCCACTGTGGTTTACAACCTTCCTCAGCGATGGCGACAGCAAGGCTTACACAGGTGTGTCAGTGGCAAAAGTGTATGGAAGTGTGCCCATCACAAAAGAAGACTGCACCAACCATGTAGCCAAGCGGCTTGGGACTGCCTTGCGAAAACTGAAAATGCCACTAGGGCAGAAGCTTACAGATGCATGCAGTCATTCAAAAGCTACAGAGCTACTTTCAAGTAGCCATCACTGCCAACAGAGGAAGTGTGCGTGGAATGTATTGTGCAATTTGGGAATCATTCTTCCATTCATGCTCAACGGATACCGCCAAGAGCCACAAGTTTTGTCCAGAAGAAGACTCCTGGTGCAAATTCAAGCGGGCAGAAGCGTTGGGTCAGGCAGCCCCAGCACACACCCCTATTCTCACAAAGAGCCAAGGTGAGACAAGGCTGACAGAAGAACAGCTACTCACTCGCTTTGTCAAGGGAAAAACTCAGAATGGAGCCGAATCATTGAACAGCAAAATTTGGCTGTTGTGCCCCAAGACAAGGTTTGCCTCGCGCACAAGGGGGGACGCAGCTTTCGAAAGTGAAAAAAATCGGGTTTTGGGAAACCCGCATATATAGGTAGAACATGTCCTAAGCTGTCTTTCCTGTAAATATCAGCGCCTAATGAATTGTAAAAGTCCTTCAAATTAAATATAACATGCCGCAGCAGCCTTTGAACAACGCGCGAGCGCTATTTCTCAGCCGCTCAAGCAAGTACCGCCATCTTGGTCTTGTTTGTGAATCCTTGCGCATTTTTTCCCAGCGGTAGCGGCAACATGGTATAGGCGTGGCTTGATTGGGATGCTCGCGAGACTTTTCAAATTTCCTGCGGCTCGACAGCGCAGCTGCGATTGGACATAGCTTGCGCATGGGACATTGTATGGCTGCTATTGGCTGCTTCACGTGGTCACCTCCGGCTGCTGCAAGGCTTGTCGTCTGCTCCAGCTCCCACGTTGCAGGCGTCTTTGTGTTCGCTGTTTGCCTTTCGCCATTTTTGCAATCATTCATCGCTCTTTGTCGTCGAGCTCTGGCATTACGAACAGTCGCTGTGTCTTCTGCTTGAACAGTCGCGGGCTGCCAGGCACAGGACCAACACTGATCCCCAATACCGAGGCGGGTTTTCTCTGTCTTGCACATAGTCTGTAGCCATGGGTTGCACGTTTCAAAAGAAACGCAAGACAGAGCTCGTGACCGGAAAGTGAAAGCGGCGACCTCGTACTGCACGGAAGTCACTGGAAGTGATCGCCGATGAGCCGGACTCGTCAAATGGCAGTATGCGGGCACCGACATCGGGTGTTGTCAGTGTGCCGTGCGGTGCCCCACCAAGTCGGCCACCAAGTACAGTGCAGTCCACTTATAACGATATCGAGAAAGACGAAAAATATGATCGTTATAACCGATGATCGCTATATCTGGACTGCAGTCATAAAAAAAAATAAACCCGTTTGCGCTCTTTACCTTTGCAGCTCAGAACTCGAATTCGCTACTTGCTCTAAAGAATAGATGATGTATACAGTAGGCCGTGAAAAACAAACTTTATTTCTAGCGCCAATGACCGTGTGAAGGATTAGGCGCGCCGAAATAGTCCGAAATCTGCACTTGCTTTTGCGGCAGCTTCAGCTTCACAACCGCGGTGTGCATGGATTCCAGCTGCTGCGCGAACACTGGCGGCAATCTTTTAGCATGCATAAAATCAATTAAGGAGTCGATCGACGACAGTGCACTTTGCGTGGACATCGTGGTCGGGGTCAAGGAGCCACTGTCGATCTCTTTGTCACTGTCGCTGATGCCGTCGCCACCGTCGCACAACTTTGCGTCTGTCGAGACAGCACATCTTCGGCGATCGCCTCGTCGGTGACCTCATCGCAGAACGAGGCAGCACTGTCTGCAGTCAAAAACTCCTCCTTCGACACACCACCTGTGTCACCAGTAGGAACGAGCTCCCAGAGCTCGGTTATGTCAGCGACTTCCACCGGGTGGGTCTCAGCGGGTTGGGGAAGTTCGTCCTTACGCACAAAGCCCGCCTTCTTGAAGCAATTGGTGATGAACCACTGGTAAAGCACCTTTTCAACATCGGCGTACAAAGGGTCTCTAACCCCTTTTCCGCTGATCGGAATGGCCGCTGATAGCTCCTGCCTTCACAATCGCGGTGCTCCCGGAGGTTTTCAAGATGGTTGATATCGTTAACTGGACGAGCTCATACTTCTTCACGAGGGCGCTCACCTTGAAGCCGCATCGAGAGTCCTGCAAAATATCCATCTTCGTGTCAAGCGACACAGCCACGACACAGCTTTGCGCTTTGTCGGCGCCATCTTCGAACCGGGTTGATCCGTTGGTTGCACGCTGCTTCGGCGGCGTCAGCCTGCTATCGCGAGAGAGACGCGGGACGGGCGCCACCGCGCCGCTTTGCTTGTCGCTTCCTTTTTTCTTTCTCTCTCTTTCGGAGCGACTGTGGCCGACGCGCATGAAGCAGCTAGCGCCATCTTGTGGCGCGCTGCGCCAACGTTGGCTGCGCCTACTCGTGCGCGGGCGGGGCGAGACGCGCTGCGCGCTAATGGCGGCAGATACGAACTTACGGAGGTAAACATCGCCTCGCCTCGACATCGTTCGTTTCAGGGAACTAAGCAACGCAAACGTTACGATTATTTGGCACGGAAAACGCCGTCCAGACTGCAAAATTTTGATCGTTATATCCGATATGCGGTGAATAACCTATCGTTATAAATGGTTTTTTTCCCCATAGACCTAATGCATAAAATGACACTCTCATGTCGACCCATCGTTATAACCGATATATCGTTATATGTGGTATCGTTATAAGTGGACTGCACTGTAGTGACAGCGATCTCGCCCTGGATCCTGGGTTGCAAGTCAACGAGACAATGTTTTTCAAACAGTGCGGCTTGGCAGAGTCACCAACATCTACTGGCTTGAATTTTCCGTGCCCGTGGAGTTGCAGCAGAAGAGAACCGATATGCGGAGATGCGATTTCTTTCCGCCCTTGCGCCTGTCACCTTTGAAGTTCATTGTTTTATCAGGCAACAACTGATAAAGGAATGCCGTTTCATCGCCATTGAAAACGTCATCTGGAGAGAAACATTCTATGATCTCTTGAAAGCGCTCGTTCCGCCAGGCAACCACACTCTCGGCATCTGCTGCCTTTTCTTCGCCACAAGCAACCTGCCATGCAATGCCATTCCTTTGCCAGAAGCGGTAAAGCCATCCGGCACTTGCATTGAAACTGGAGATGTCCAAGGCGGTCGTGAACTGTAGCACCTTCTCTTGAATAATCGGGCCTGACAAGGGCACATCATTTTGTCTGGCATCCTTAAGGGGGGACATGGGTTGTGGAGATTATTTCCTGCATCTTATGGCCAAATCTGATGAAAATAAACAAGCTTAGTTAGTTTTTTGTGCTGATTTCAAATATGCAATAATCTTTCTTGTAGGTCTATTAGTTCAGGAGATTGACAGTGCTGCCACTCTATTGTTTCCGGAGACAATGGAAAAAAAAACTCAGCAGAAAGTGATTATTGCATGGCTAGATACTATAATGTGCAATAACTGCAATGCTGCAAAATGTTTTCAAATGAGATTCTAATTAGCCATTCTGCAGGTGATCAAAATTATTTCCTTGACCTAAAGCTACCACATCAAAAGAAAATTAATAAAATGGAAATATACATGTGCACAAATTTGAAATTCTGCTCTCAGCACTTTGTAATATGCAGATTATGCTTTCTGCTAAAGAAAGAATTAGTGCTCTAGCTGTTCTACATCATGAGATATCACTCCGGCAGTCTAGTGAAGTGACCCAAAAACATGTTTTGAGAAAAGCGAAACAACGTGCAAAACCCTATTTTATTTACAAATTTACAGCTGGAACAGCTCAGTAGGCACCAGGCATGTAGTCCTGCTGACTCCCAGCCCCTGTGTGCTGCTTTTTGAGGGACTGGCGCAAATCTTCTGATGCTTTGCGCTTCTTGGCTGATGCTGCCATTCGACACCTGTCTTTCTCGGCCATGCGGCCGCGACTTTGCTCGCTTGGATTTAGACATAGTTCTTTCATAATGTCCTTTGAGGCCCTTGCATTGCCTGCATTGAACTTTAATACTGCCTCTGCCACAGCAGCCTCCACCATGAATAAAGAAGCGTGCCTGTCTTTTGGCGCCAGCGCCCAGATCATCGAATGCAGGCTTTCACTGTTATTTTGCGTTTTACCACGCTGGCAACGTTGCAGCAGTTTCTTGTCTGAAAGACTCTCATATATGGGACGTAAAGCCTGTCAAACATGAGGAGGAAGCTTTCGAGGATGTTTTGGAACCGGCTCACCCTTGGCCGCTGCAGCATTTTGCTTGCACCAGGAGTTTGGGCCTGATGGACAAAGAGTGGGATTAGCCGCATCATCGTTTGATGTGATGATGTGTGGCCATCACTGCATTTTGAGTGGCATCTACGTCTCCTTTGTGGGTCTTCAGAGCCCATCCATAGTATGAGGTTAACTTGGAGATCAAGTCTGCTGTCAAGCGGCCCTTTCCACCAAGACTCTCATGTCCAGGGCCTCTGTGTTTTGCCACCAAGTTGCGCAAAGCCGTCCCCATGCGCTTTTGCACATGATTCACGCAGTCCTCTTTTTCAATCGGGATATACCCATACACTTCATCATCTTGTAAAGAGAGATAACTGCGGCTGTCCCCGTCACAAAGCACCGTTGTATACCGCAGATTGTGCAGCTCCAATGATCGCCTGAAAAGGATGAGGGCAGCTTCCACCTCCATCTCCCCAGCTTCCTTATTAGTGTTCTTCTGACACTTGTGGCCATTCTTCCAGGCTACATAGGAAGGGTCACTCTCCTTAGGCCCCGACTCGCCCCAGCACAGAAATTGCTCAATACCACAAAGTCAAGCACAAGTCCGCTGAACTCGATCACAGTGCCGATGCTGATATGGGACGTATGACCGCGGGTCATCCATGTCCGTCGTACGACACCGCGATGTTCCCAGTATGACCTACGCTCAGTTCGGCGTAAAGTTCGCGAACCAACCGCGCGCAGTCGCTCGTCAGATTACGCGCCGCGCGATCGGCCGCTGGCGTCAACTTTGTCTTCACGTAGCTCTGCCACGTTTTCGTGTGAAGCGCCCGACGGCTGATCGGCTGATGCCTATCAACGAGAAAATGTCCTTGAACGTAGTCTGTTGGTCCCCCGTTGCCTACATGGCACGCGTAGCCAAAACGTTCACAGCAAAGGGTTTCATTCGTTCAGCACTGTGAACGCGCGGCGAGCTCCACACCAACGCAATCTCTCCACAGTTCGCGCACATAAAACGCAGCTTCACAGCGAGTCCGTATTCCCGCTCATCTCGGACGATTTCTAAAGCACCATTGCAGATGTTGCAGTTTGCAAACGTTAATAAAGTGTTCGCGGCACTCAAATCCACAATTGTAAACGTAGTCCCATCAGGCGGGCGAAGTGCATCGTCGGTACTGTCACCCACGAACTCGCGTTTCCTCCTCCTCCAGCTCGGAGGGTTGCCGGTAGATCGTATCTTGCCGTACGCGAGCGCTGGTCGAAGGGTCCATGGCAGACGGACTTGTCGCAGTATCCGCAGCAGCGGATGCGGTCGTTAGGCCTGTCGTTGCTGCATCGACGATTTCGGCATCGGACGCTGAGGTTGTGGCGTCCTGGGCGTTTTGCAGTGTTGAGCAGCGTTTTTTTTTTTTTAAGTTTTCGATGAGCGTCCGTCGCACTTTTTTCGCACCAAACTTGTGCCGCATTCGAAATTTGCGCTCCGATCCAGACATCGCGTTGACACTGGGGCAAGATGGCACACCTCAATGCGCGGCTCCAAGCGCAGAGCAGATGATGGCCATGCAGTTCCGCCAATCGGGAGGCAAGCTCAAGTTACCTGCACTGAGTGACGAATACGATGGCGTTCTAGTACCTTTTTTTGCCACGCGTTTTCTAAGTGGCCAATGGCCGAATGGGGCCCGTTCTGGCGGGAATTTGAAAGGAAAAGTCGCCTCTTTCAGATGAGACCAAGATGTCTGCGCTAGCACACGTGGAAGAGCAGGCGCGCGTTTCGGAAAATTTGCCGTTTCAGCGCAAGTTCCGCCTGAAATTCAGCTAGTACATCTCGTATAAGGCGTCACTGCGGCTAAAATACTGATGTTATCGTATGAAATTAACAATGTAGATGCAATAATAGCTGTACACTCCAAAAATGCAATAAAAAAATATCGAGTTCACGATTTTTGGTCGCCACAACCCGTGTCCCCCCTTAAACCACGTGAGGACGGCATCGTCAACGTTCTTTTAATTGCAAAGTTGCAAACTTTTTTTGAGGGAGCCAGCTGTGACTTGAAGCAATTTTGTGATCTTTTCCCGATCCTTGAGCACCGTTGCCATTGTTGACGGGGGACTATCACGCTCCCTGCGCAGGTCGACTTGCTTTCTTCCAGCATTCAGGTGCGTCAAAATGTCCACTTTTTTTTTTTTTTTTTTTTTTTTTAAGGCAAAAACTGGCGTTGCTTCTTTTTAACGCGGGTGCCAGGAGAACTCATTGTCAGCAAAGCGAACGCACAACACAATCACAGCACCGATAACTTTGCAGCTCCTGCCGATCGCTATCAACGGGGTGATGCTAGGCCTACGACGTAGTGGAAGAGTCCGAACATGACGATACACAACATTCACGCTAATGCCAATGCTGCGGGGGCTGTACGTACCCGTTGAAACGGGTTCCTCAGTGCATGGCTGCTGCTGTGGGTGATGAGGATAGGTGTAAGCCTCGGGGATTAGGTGCCGAAACATCAATGGAACTTTGTAATAACAAAGCATCTTGGTGATTACGGGATTAAATTACGTACATTATTCTGAAATTCGCAGTACTAAAAGTTTTTTTTTTTACCTTGAAAATCTAGGCATTTTGGCGGGGATTTAAAAGAATTCGTAAATCTGAAAAGTTCGTTCATAGTAACGAGGTTTTATTGTAATACTATGCAAAAATTCTTCCGTTGCCATCTTGTGATGATGCTGGCTCCGATGGTAGGCCGTATTTTGCACCATGAATGTGGTTTCTTATATTCTACAGTGAACCTCATTAAACCGAAGTTGGCCGCAGCTCGGGAAAAGTATGTACTAATCAGTAGTACTGCTTAACCAAAATAGTATAAGATCACCCACTTACCTGTCAAAAAGGGAACTCTGTGAGAGTGTGATGAAAGGGCAAAAATGTGCAGTATTTATTCTCTTCGTGTGACAAGTTGTTTTCGCTTGATTCTGCGGCGGCGTAGCGTCGACAACAGCGGTCTCCAACTTACTGAAGCTGCGAGCCAGCTTTTCAGCCAGCCCCGTCTTTTCAGCAAATACTCGCATGGCAGATTCCTCGTTGGCATTGCATATTCTCCATGCATGTGCACAGTAGTGCCGCAGGAGTCGCGGGGCTCCTTTTTTATTGTGGGTTGCTGTTCTTGTCGCAACGATCGCATTCGTGGAGCTCACGCAACGCGTAGCTTCCGTCACTGTCGGGCCTGAATCACCCATGCTGTCGCTTTCTGTGTCATCCTCATCACTGTCGTTAAGTGACGCTTTGGCAACAACAGAGGCAACAGTGGCGAAAAGTCGAACCTCGTAGCCGACATCTTATCGCGGTTGTAGCAGTGCTGCTGAGCAACTTCACATTCCAAATGCCACACACCGTAGTCAGCGGTAGATCCCTGTCGCGTGCCAGTGCAGACTTCTTCGTGTGACGTTTCATAACATGAACAATGTCCAATTTTTCTTCTATGCTGAGCACCTGGCGTTTTTGTCTGAGCTTCGGCGTGATAAGAGTCCTAGCTTGCACGACGCCACAATGCTCTCTGGCATGGCGCTGAAATGTTGATGTGGCTTCATGCGCAAATGCACGGGTGCTTGGAGGCCGTTCTGATCTCTGAGGCTTGTTTTGCCGGGCCGCCTGATGGGGACGGCACACCGCCGTGATTGCACGACGAAAAGTGGAAACACGTGTGGACCGATATGTACGCAATAAGCTGGTACGGTTTATGCAGATACAAGACGCATTAGTTCAATGGCCACTGAGTCGGGGATTTGACTTTACTACTTCCAAAATGAAACTACTGTTTAAGCGGGTACGGTTTAACGAGGTTTTACTGTAACACGCAGGCACTTTTCTGGACTTATTTCTTGAGTACATATGGTTGTAACTTATTGTGAGCTTTTTGCTTTGAAATCTGCAAAAGGCATGGCGAAAATCTGTTTTTAGCTGTAAGCTATAAATACTGTCAAATGCATTTCCCCCTCCCCTACCTAGTGCCACCATGACAGACGCTGAAAGCATTGTAGTCATGATTGTTGTTACATAACAGGCAGGCACATACGTGCTGACCAGTCAACTTTGAATTCTGCATGGGCCAATTGCCACATTGAAATAACATTTTGGCCTGTAGAAATGTATGCGCGCCAGCTAGGACCTTTGGTCAGGATCAAATTCATCACTCTCAAATTGATAAGTCTACAGTAAACTCATTTTCTAGTTTGCTGGCATCACTAATTCATCATAGTAGCTCCTCTCCATGGGCAGTCTATTTTTAACGTGTGTTTACATTACATTAGACAGCAGAAAGTTCTTTAGAAAGCTTACTGAGCGTATGAGTAACATTACAGAAATAACTTTTGTTGTACATTTTCTTGCGTTAATAATGGTGGCTCAATATTTGAAAAGCAAGCTTGTAAGGAATTGAGAACGACATAGAAGTACTTCTGCAGTGGAAATGTCCAAAACAGAATTCTGTCATCCTTGTTTAGGACCAAAACTCCAGGGCCTGGAGCACAGTCTGCACTGAGAGCCCTGGCGCGTTCAGACATGAAGATTGGGCGTATTGGTGAGTAAATACTTAATTGACAATCTTGTCAACTCTCTGGAAGAAGTAAAGGTGAAAATAGCAGCAGCAAAATTACAAAGTGGAATCTGATTTGACAGTTGACATGGCAAGAAATGTAGCTCAGCTCTGGATGTGGTGGTTATGCATCCATTTTATAACCAGAAAATAACCTTTCTTTCTTTCTTGCTGAATAATTGCAACCATCAACACACACAAAAACCACCTCTGAAGCAGTGTCTGTGTCGTTATCGTAGCATTTTTATTAATATTACTGTTACTCTAAATTTGCAGGCCCACTATATCCTCTTGATGTGTCAATTAATTTTGCCCACTGAATTTCATTTCACCACATTTCTGCAGGTCAAATCAGTTTTGTCGTGTTTACAATATGTGAACTCAGCGCGACAACTATACTGAAACATCAGATATTAGAACAGCTATTTCATATCTAGCATACTTGTAAAGCACCTATCCAGCAGGGTGTCTACCAACCGGGAAAACCGGGAATTCTCAGGGAATTTCAAGTGTCTGGGAAAACTCAGGAAATTTGTGCTTCTATCAGGGAAAATTAGCTGTAATTTTATTGAAAGGGAACGAAAGTCGTGTTAACGCTGGCTCCAGTAACAGAGGAATCGCAACGAATCGTCATTGACGCCGTGTCATCGGCACGAGGTATTTCCAGAGCAGTTAACGCCCGATTTTTCGGACATGCCCGATAATTCGCATGGCTTCGCGGCACCACCACGTACTCCATATAGTCAATGCATATTGCCCTGACTGCAGTTCTGAAATGGCATTAATCAAAGCCACCACCACCGCTTCGAAGCAGATCTGCCACCGTGGCAGCGTTAGGCCTAGCTGCTTCTACGTTCGCTATTAAGCTTCTTGCCATGTGTTGCCGTGTTTTTGATTGAAAGAATTTGCCGCTATCAGCAATGGCACCAACTCCGCCTTTGTAATCCTCGTGATTAGCTTCGAAGCTCGCAAAGCACTGCGCGTTGTGTAATGGCAGTCTCCGAAAGTTAGCTTCGCTTCAGTACAGCAGTGTTACGCGGTGAAGCATAACAAGCGTAGGAAGGGGCAATTGTCACGGGACACAGTATGTGTTCCTTAACTATACACGCGTGCACCCCCGTCTCCCGTCACAGTATGAACACCGATATGCCTAATACGTGTGCTGGCAGGCCTTAAGAGCTTTTTAGGACGTGCCTGTGGCAATTTTAGCCCTTAAAAAGGCGTTCATTTCTTTCGGACTGCCCGATTTTTTTAATGTTTTTGTGGCCCCTAGGGAGTCCAGAAAATCGGACGTTGACTGTACAGCTGGCCAAGAGGATGCTTCAAATGATCCATGTGATGAAAGCGTGGTAGGAGGATGAGAACAGAAAGGACCGACGCACTGAGGAATTAAATTAACGGGAACGGAAGCGTGCCGCCGCCTTTTTGAAGGAGCTTGAGCTAAAAAAATCTAAGTGTTGATAGACGCCGAGATGCAGATGTCCCTCATCCAAACCAAAATAAACCGTTTTAAGCAGTGAAACCCAACACTGAGATGTTGTGTACGGGCTGAGAGTATGTCAGGACAGTTGAGGTTGACTTCCCAGCTGCTGAGAGAGAACCTTAGTTGTGACAAAGTTCAGGCCTCATACAGATGAGCTTGCTATCAGTTGATAGAAATAGCTCATATTAAAAAAATATTGACTTATGTATGCATCTCCTTTTCATGAAAATGTTCGACTCAATTTGGAATGTGTTTTACCATTTCTTTCGCTGTGCATTTTACTAACACCTTCCTTCTGTTTTCTTTTTAAATAAAATAGATATTACTCCTTACTATTCAAACTGGATTAAGACATTTTTTGTTTCAACATGCTTACTGGAGAGTGACAGCATCGGGCAAGATGGTATCAGCCTGTCTTGACATAAAACAAAGTTCTGGCTCATTCAGGGAATTTTGCAAAGGTGCTCAGGGAAAACCTGGAAAACTCTGGGAATTTGGAAATGTCAACTTGGTAGACACCTTGGTCCAGCCACTTGAAATTGACTTCACTGTTTTTAAAGCAGTGTGGATGGAGGATTAATTCCTGTGATATTGTTTTGTCCGCAACAAAGCTAGAATTGCAGTAAAGTAATGGCAGTTATTGAATTAGACACTGCAGCCACTTCATCTGAAACTAGATATTTTGAATTGTTTAAATGGTGCAGCAAAAAAAAAGCGTCCTTAAAGGGTCAATAAAGGCAAATATTAGTTCAATGTGGCTGTTAAAATATCATTCCATAAACCTCGCAGCGCTTGTTGTGTGCCAAGAAAAGGCTTTGTTTAAGAGAAAATCGCATCTAAAGGGTCTCCACATATTTAGCACATCAAACCGTAATGTTGCATACTCAATCGTTGCCCGTTACTGCGGTTGGTGAGTAAATCTGTACCCGACGGACAGCGCTATGTTTTGCACAAAACGCAAGCAAGTTGCCCTGGAGAAACTGAGCCAGGACAGTGCTGGATTCACTGCTGCAGCTGCTGTTGGTCAAGTGGCATAGACAGTTAGGGCATCCTGCGACTCATGGACATGGCATTCTCTGCTACTTGCAGTTTATGCGAGTTTCTCGACCCAGCAAAACCAGCACACCTCGACATGAAAGCACAGCAATCTATCACTTTAACTTAATTTAATAGTATTAGCCTTTAGTGTCCTTTTAAGATTCCCATGGAAAATTTTATTTCAAGTCTGTTGAACTTCCACATGCACATGAACAAACCGCAGTGTAACGCATGCTGCCGAAAACTGTCGAGTAGAGGTTCCTGTGTATTGGTGCAGATGTGTGTGGTTGCACTGACGAAGATACTATGCAGGAGTAGATTTCTTTAGGTAAAAAGAGCCTTCGCTGAACTTTTGTGCTCTCTTGCAGAGGACGTGACACCCATTCCATCTGATGGCACTCGCAGGAAAGGTGGCCGCAGAGGAAGGCGTCTGTAAACTGTGGCGCAATAAAGATTTTTTCCAGCTCCTGGGCAATGTGCTTGTGTTCACAAAGTTAGTGCACATGGGCACAATTCTTGTGAGTCTTGGGGTGTTCATTTAGTGGACTTGAATGTATATAGCCAAGCAGCCTTGGAGGATTACACGGTGGTACTTGTACACAAGAGGTTTAGACGTTGAGTTTTGCTACTTTGTCTATAATCATTTTACTAAGTGAAACCACAATATAATGAATGCGAATACAACAAAGCCTCAGTGTTGGTGAATTAATGGAGCACTGCTCTTAGGCACCTGTTCCTGTGTCGGCGTCTTTGTAACGGAGCAAGTGAGCATAGTGGGTGATGAAAGACGGCAATAGCGAAGAGAGCATGAGGAGGGTACGGCAAAAGCGCAAGAAGCATAGTGCCGCACAAGACTGGCTTTGCAATGAAGATGGCGCCAGAGTAGTGTTCATCGTCTGTTCACTGGTGGCATATATCGAAACAGCGCTGCACAAGCAGAGGTCTGTCTGCGGTGGCTGCTGTGAATCGCACCCATGCGCTGCCTCTTGTGATCTCGGTTAGCGAGGCAGTCTCGCCACACTTCACTCCGTTTGCAACGTGCTGCACGAGACGTCCGTGCCAGCCAATTTATCACTAAAGGAAACTTTTATAACTGCTCAAATTTTGTATTAAGGAGTGTTGTAATCGTCGAACTTTTTTTGTGCGCAGTTGACAAATACATCCTGGTAGCAAGTGCCAAATACAGTAGCCGTACACCAAGCTTAAGTTCGTCGTCGGTTGCAATATACCTTGATTTATTTACAAACCTCGACTTAACGAAATTTGCGATGTCGCGCACTATTTTCATTTCCCCATCTTGAAAACCGTGTTTTTTTGCTGTGATTTGGCGAAGTTTTTGGCCATTTCAAGCTTGTATTGCTGCTATATCTAGCAAATAACTAATACACTGTAAATATACCTGGTAGCGAAGCTTCCATAGGAGCCCATACGTTAAAAACGTGGCGGTCCATCGGCGGTTCATGGGGCTTAGCGCCATCTGTATGTGGTGGGAACACTTCCGGCGGAAAAAAAAATGTGACGCCATATCCGTTAAAAGCAGAAGTGACGTCATGTTTTCGAAGGCGCGAAATTTGTTTTGTTGTCCTGCCTTTGGAGCTATATATATTCAAATGTCCCACCATTCGACTTGATGGGCGTTTCGAGCTTTCAGCGTGGAAAGCGATGCAGGAAAAGGCCAGCCGTACGGTTGTCGAAATCGCATCCTTGCCCAGAACATACTTTCTTTGGAGGCCGACGAAAGCTTTAGGTGTAGAGTGCTGATCCTATTGTAGGATGGCAAGCCCGTCGGCCAGCGCAGTCGCGCGAAAACAAGTACACAATTATTTGGCGGTCGTAACTCACTACTTTTGACTGAACAGATTAAGAAGCGATGAAGCTACCCGCGTCACCAAATTCAGACAAACTTCGACACGCAAGAAAGCACAATCTGTGAGGGGGGCGTATTTCAACAGGTGAACTTTACGAGTGCGCCTATCTCCCCATTTCAAGACGTGGATTGCATTGCGAGTGATAGTGGCGTCAACGCCCCCTGTAGCGATGGGCGCTGAAAAGAAATGCATTTATTAATAATAATAAAATTAAATAAACTTGTATTTTCTTAACTCTTCACGAATATATAAAATTGAGTAGGAATTTTATTTTCGTTGAATGAATCTAACTGTGTCTCGCTTGAATTAAAAAACGCGTTTTTCTTTCCCAATGTTTGTTCCCTCCAAACATAGTCGCGCTTCAATCGCGGCTCCCATAACCCCCCATGCTGATGTCGGTGACAATCTGTACTGAACCGCTTTTCGCCCGAAGCTTCGCGACCTATTTCAATCGACCTTGACTAATACCCTTGCCACACGGGCACAGTAAACGACATTAACTGGCTAATGCCTTAAACTTTAATGTCATTCGCGGGGTGCCACACGGACATGCTTAATGGCATTAACGCCTCATGCCATTCGCGACGTAGTGCGTTCTCGTAACTCACTTTGCCGTCAAATGCGTACTCTCGTTCCCAATGTCTCCATATTCTGATGTGACTGAACGATTTATTAGTGAAGAACAATAATTGTATTCTTCACTTTCTTTATGAAGTTGCTCTTTCTCGCAGCGTGGTGCGTTCTTACAATTATTACAAGTCACTTGGCCGTTGAATGCGTACTCTAGTTTACAATGTCTCCGCCGTGGCCGTAGTGATCATATTCTCACGATATTAAGCAATTGTAGATAAAAACAACTGATATATTCACTTTTTTAAACGTAGCTCTTTATTTTCGTAGAGATCAGCAGGCGATCTTGCCGCTACTCGCGGCTAGAGCACTAATCGTGAGCGCGTTAGCCAGGAGAAGCTGTTCAATTGCGCGGCGGCGGCTCCTTGCCTTGTTAGCCTCATACTGAAGCCTTCAAATTTCTCGCCGATGCAAACGAGCACACGGTCAAATTCTTCAGGATCGCTGCTGGAGAGCTCTGAAGCTGTGAGCGCTATTTATCCCATGATTTATCCCAATTTTAATGTTTTGGCTTCAAACAGTTTACGGCTGGGTGCAACAATAACATTCCTGAAGTAAACTACATACAATACGCCGATTAATGTTTCTCATGCCATTTCTTAAACATCTGCTTCCCTAGATAACTGTTTTTATTGTATTACGATTGGCAAGCAAACTTAACCGTTTCACTGCAGTTATCTCCATCGCAACGATTAATGTCATTAAAGGGACACTAAATGTTACCAGAAAGTCAAGTTAAAGTGTTAAAGCAATGCTCTAGAACGTCTAAGGCGTCAATATAATCGCGAACAAAGCTTTAGTAACCGAGAAATTGAGGTAAATGCACGACACGATTTGAGACCCCCAGCGACATTCCGGTACTAGCCCGATGTCAAAAGCACTCCTCATCATAATTTGTCACTAGTACTCAACTACTTGTATTAAAAAGATCATTTCATTAGATTATAAGACGGAAGAAAATGCTACTTGTCTACTTCTATTCGATTCTAATAAAAAAAATAACAATTTGACGTTACCCTTGAGTAGTATGGGTGATCGAAAGGTTTCGTTTTCGCTCGACTTTGCGCGCTCGACTCTGCGCCGCGCGCGCTTTGGAGTTTCAGTTGTTTCGTTATCGCGTCGTGCTGCGCGAGGAACATAAGACCTCACACTCTGCCCAGGCGGCGCTGCGGAAAAACCCGTCACCAGCGCCCCCATCGGAGCCTTGGCGCGAACTGAGTAGTGCAAGGAGAGCTGTACGCAAGCGAAGGTGCATAGGCCACAATGGACCCTTCTTTTTCGTTTATGTTGAGGCACGGTTTCCTAAAAATCAAGTACCTGGAAAGCTTCTTCCGCCCATCCACGCTTCGGAAAGGAAGCTCAGCAGGGCGAAGTACGTGTACAATATAAAATAAAGTCTCAAGTGTTATTTCGGTGAGCTGCAACTCGCAAGTACAGATAGCATCAGGTTTGTCTATAGGCATATCGGCATAAAAATCTAAGCATTTCAAATTGGTTCATATTGAATATGTCCTGAACACAAGACTTGACTATCTCCTATATCTTTATGTATTTTATCGTAATGTCTTGTCTCGCAATTATTTACAGAGAGTAAACCCTTTCACAGCCTTTTCCAGGGCAGAAAACGTTTTCCAAGGCAGCAAACAGCGTGCGATCATAACGAAAGTAAGCTTCCTACAGTGCCTACGCGCTGCATCTTTCTTTCTCGCAGGAGCTACAGCATCGCTCAGTACCTTAATATGAACTTTTTGCAGACGCTTCGAGCAACAAGCGCGCACAAATAAATGTAAATAAACCCGACATTTTTTTCTTTACACACGTGCGTTACTTCGCAATTACTCATCCAGTGCTCCTACAGCAACTTTATTGCTCACATTTGAAAAACGCAGTCGAGCAGGCTCAGCACATTTCGAAGCGTGCTTGTTGTATCAGCGCAGGACATACAAAATACCGAAAGTAGAAATGAGCTCGCGATACAACGATGCTCTAGAACAGGATTTTGAATTCATAAACGAACCAAAATGTTTGGTTAAGCTGACCTCCCAAATCTCTCCGTTCTACTTGTTGAGTCAAGCGGAGGCGGACATCTGTTAAAAGGTGGAGATATCAATGGCACATAATAATAATAATAATAATAATAATAATAATAATAATAATAATAATAATAATAATAACTTCTTTATTTCCATCAATGAATGAGGAGACTGCGGGTAAAAGTCGCTTTAGAGGTAAGCGACTTGACTAGAGCCCGCAGCCTCCTTTACAAGGCAAACAGCGAGTGAACAGGAGATATATATACAGAGCAATTGACTACATGTCTAATATGCACAAAAAATAAACGCAAAAACACAAATTACCTGAAAAACGCTCTACAATTATTTAAGAAAGATTGAGTGACAAAAATCTTCACGTAAAACTCGTACATCACTTATATAAAATATCAAGACGATTTTAGAAACAAATTTAAAAAGTTGCGAACCATCCATAAGCAGGATGGTTCGCAACGTTGTTTTTTCTGCTACCAACGAAGTGGTGGCTGCAGATTCTTGAGTTTTCGCTTAGTCACCACGGTCCTCCATCAGGGCTACGCAACACAATTACAGAAGAACAAAATTGTCGCACTTTCTCATGCGAGCCGCTGTGTTGTGGGGAATGCAAGTAATCCGATTACCCAACAGGTTGAACGGCCCGTATCCAGCGCTCTCGCCTTTCCCCTTCATACGATCACGATGGAAATCGGCAAAACTGAACGTTGTTATTCCGTCCTTCACGTTCATGGCAATTTACAACACAACAGTAGCGTCGATTGCGGCGTTTCTTCGTAGCGCGTGGAGCTATCGCCGTTGCCGTCGCTTCTACCATCAGTCTGACGAGTGAGCCAGCAAGCGCTTTATGGCAGTTCGGCGGCGCGTCCGACTAGCGTAGAAATTCATAGCTCTCTGTCTGGGTGTTAAATGCGCAAAACGCTCGCAATATGGACCAAAATCTAGTTAAATCGTTGTTTCGCAGTCACTAGCTGCATAGGCAACTTAGCAAGCGAGTCGGGCTTCGCACTACCCAATTACTGCCTCTTCGCACCGGCAGGTGGCGCTACGCGTCTTGCAAAACTCCAGAGTCTGACGTCCATACAGGTCCAAGCTTGAAGTAAAATAGGGCATCTTATCATGGCATGCGCGGAATGACTCGTAGTTCTCAAATTGTGATGCCGCCCTGCCCAAGTGGCGACACTGCGTGTTCCGAGCCAGATCACAGTGGGAAGACAGCAATGCATAATTTAATTTTTCGCGATATATATAGAAATGGACGGCTGCGGACTGGAGAATGACTTGGATAAGGAACTTCGGATTGGGAAGAGGTGACGACTGTAAAAACAAGTTCGTTCGAAACACTTCACTCGGGACTTCTTTCTTCCCGGTGAGCAAAGCTTTCCTTTCAATATCTTGCCGGTGTTGCAAATCGCAGTGTACTTTGTTTAGGCAAGCGCTTTAATAAATTATAGGGATGTACGTTTAAGCTTCATTTTGTTTGTTTATAGCTTTCCATAGAGTTTCTCACTATATTACCTAGAGGGAAATCTGGCGCTGCTGCGCTGTGGTATGCATGGGAATGCCAGTATATTGTGACTTAGGACTGGCATCGTTCTCGGAGAGCCAGGCAAGCACCTTTCCGTCTGTCACAATGATTCATATTCTACTAAAACCACGTAAAAAGCTGTTTTAGCTTTATTATTACACAAAAACATGTTTAACTATTAGAACTTGTTATTGCATGTACAGTTATATGATACGCAAAACGTATTAGCGGGCCGCTAAGGTTAGGTTAGGTTGCTTTTCTCTTCTTTCTTCTTCTCCGCCCTTAAACTGGCTCTCTTAACTGTACTACACGCACAGACAAAGAAACAGCGCGCGCATTAGATCCCATAGATGAGATGAATATTTACAATTATTATTAGAGTTATAATTATATTCGAGTGCTGATTGCCGTGCTATCGTTTGCTAACGAAGCTTTCCCTCAAGTCTAAATATTTTAAGGCAGTTTGTCGTGTGCGTATCATGGCTACGCACGCTTATATCGCATTCCGTTTCTCTACCACGGGTGCGCTTTAAAACCACGGCGCTGCAGTTTTTGCTTTTCTCTTCTTTCTTCTTCTCCGCCCTTAAACTGGCTCTCTTAACTGTACTACACGCACAGACAAAGAAACAGCGCGCGCATTAGATCCCATAGATGAGATGAATATTTACAATTATTATTAGAGTTATAATTATATTCGAGTGCTGATTGCCGTGCTATCGTTTGCTAACGAAGCTTTCCCTCAAGTCTAAATATTTTAAGGCAGTTTGTCGTGTGCGTATCATGGCTACGCACGCTTATATCGCATTCCGTTTCTCTACCACGGGTGCGCTTTAAAACCACGGCGCTGCAGTTTTTGCTTTTCTCTTCTTTCTTCTTCTCCGCCCTTAAACTGGCTCTCTTAACTGTACTACACGCAGAGACAAAGAAACAGCGCGCGCATGCGATCCCATAGATGAGATGAATATATATATATATATATATATATATATATATATATATATATATATAGAAAACTATCAGTCATAGCTCTCGTAGTATAGCCCTCTGGGCCGTTTCCTTTTTTTTTCGAAAGTAGTCCTATTAGGGTTATTATAATTACACGAAGGTATTTCGCCCTCATCAGCAGCAGTCCTTGGTATAGTTATTCTGGCGGCTAGCTTCCCACGCTATGCGTGCCGCCATCGCACCTGGTTAAGCTTTTCCTAGACGCTAGAGCTATGCTTTGTCCGCGCAACCTTGAGCGATCGGAAAGCGCGTTTCCCCCTCTTGGCCGGCGGAGAAGGGAGGCTTCGTTCCGGCCGCGAAGCTCTCCACATCTCTGTAAGGTGCCTTGTGGATGTCTCGTGCTGAAGATGCCCTCTCGGTGAGCGCATATTTCACCCCTCATCTTTTAAGAGGTTCAATACATACAAGCATTTGTCTAGCAAACCAGATTTTTTTTTTTTTTCAAGGGAATTTTCCACGTCTCAGTAATTTCTCTCGTCGTATTCGAGTGCTGATTGCCGTGTTATAGTTTGTTAACGAAGCTTTCCCTCAAGTCTAAATATATTAAGGCAGTTTTCCTAGCCTCTAAAGGCGCTCGAGTTCGCTCTTCTCCTTGAGCGGCCATTTTTCCTAGAAAGTAACCGACTATCGCGGACAACATGAGTCTCTTTCCACGTAAGTGTGAGGCTCGTAGCAGGAGCTGTGGCGCTTGAAAGTAGCCTGGGGCCTGACGAACCAACCGGCTGAGCTATCTTTCCGGGCAACATCGAAGGGTCACGAGTTCAAATCACCTGTTATGGTCCTTTTTTTTTCCGCCCCTTTTTCTTTCTTTTTTTTTTCTTTCTTTTAATGTCTTTTCCTTTATTTTATCACTGTACGGGAACCCTCCTAAAAAAAAAAAAAAAAAAAAAGATATATATCTTTAAATATGTATGGCCTCACACTCACATGTGCAGGTCATAAATACCAGGTTCTCTAGCCGAGTGCCATCCATGCGGTATAACCGAGCTCAGATTGGTCCACCTTGACCGACCAAGTAGGGCACCACTGTAGGTTAAATGAGGCGTACAACTCCTGCGGCACCCGCCGTGGTTGCTCAGTGGCTATGGTGTTAGACTGCTGAGCACGAGGTCGCGGGATCGGACCCCGACCACGGCGGCCGCATTTCGATGGGGGCGAAATGCGAAAACACCCGTGTACTTAGAATTAGGTGCACGTTAAAGAACCCCAGGTGGTCGAAATTTTCGGAGTCCTCCACTACGGCGTGCATAATCAGAAAGTGGTTTTGTCACGTAAAACCCCATAAATTAATTTTTAATTTAACTCCTACGGGGACGGTAGAGTATTCGTCTCCAGTGCAAGAGGACCGTGATTCAAATCCCGGTGCCGCGCTATTCTCCACCGGAAAATACAAAAAAAAAAACCGTGTGTTGAGAAAATTGCACAAACAGGCCTGGAGTGCGGCCTGATCCCGGTGACCAGAACCGGTAACGCACTCTCTCACCAGAGCAGGATTGGCCACCCTGGTGCAGTACTTGGCCACAACCTCCTATATGAATACAACAATCGAACCCCGGCCCTCAGTCCCCAGCAGCCGCGAAGCAACTGACCACGGCGGCGGTCAGATCTGTGACGCTGCAGAGGGTGTTAAGAATACCTGGCTCCGGACAGGCCGCCATTGGAATCTGAACCTGGCAACGTTTAACGTTAGAACGCTATCTAGTGAGGCGAGTCTAGCAGTGTTATTGGAGGAATTAGAGGGTAGTAAATGGGATATAATAGGGCTCAGTGAGGTTAGGAGGACAAAAGAAGCATATACAGTGCTAAAAAGCGGGCATGTACTGTGTTACCGGGGCTTAGCGGAGAGACGAGAACTAGGAGTCGGATTCCTGATTAATAAGGAAATAGCTGGTAACATACAGGAATTCTATAGCATTAACGAGAGGGTGGCATGTCTTGTTGTGAAACTTAATAAGAGGTACAAAATGAAGGTTGTACAGTTCTACGCTCCTACATCTAGTCATGATGACCAGGAAGTCGAAAGCTTTTATGAAGACGTAGAATCGGCGATGGGTAAAGTCAAAACAAAATACACTATACTGATGGGCGACTTCAATGCCAGGGTAGGCAAGAAGCAGGCTGGAGACAAGTCAGTGGGGGAATATGGCATAGGCTCTAGGAATAGCAGAGGAGAATTATTAGTAGAGTTTGCAGAACAGAATAATATGCGTATAATGAATACCTTTTTCCGCAAGCGGGTTAGCCGAAAGTGGACGTGGAGGAGCCCGAATGGTGAGACTAGAAATGAAATCGACTTCATACTCTGCGCGAACCCTGGCATCATTCAAGATGTAGACGTGCTCGGCAAGGTACGCTGCAGTGACCACAGGATGGTAAGAACTCGAATTAGCCTAGACTTGAGGAGGGAACGTAAGAAACTGGTACACAAGAAGCCAATCAATGAGTTAGCGGTAAGAGGGAAACTAGAGGAATTCCGGATCAAACTACAGAACAGGTATTCGGCTTTAACTCAGGAAGAGGACCTTAGTGTTGAAGCAATGAACGACGATCTCATGGGCATCATTAAGGAGTGCGCAATAGAAGTCGGTGGTAACGCCGTTAGACAGGAAACCAGTAAGCTATCGCAGGAGACGAAAGATCTGATCAAGAAACGCCAATGTATGAAAGCCTCTAATCCTACAGCTAGAATAGAACTGGCAGAACTTTCTAAGTTAATCAACAAGCGTAAGATAGCGGACATCAGGAACTATAATATGGATAGAATTGAACAGGCTCTCAGGAACGGAGGAAGCCTAAAAACAGTGAAGAAGAAACTAGGAATAGGCAAGAATCAGATGTGTGCGTTAAGAGACAAAGCCGGCAATATCGTTACTAATATGGACGAGATAGTTCAAGTGGCTGAGGAGTTCTATAGAGATTTATACAGTACCAGTGGCACCCACGACGATAGTGGAAGAGAGAATATATCCTAGAGGAATTCGAAATCCCACAGGTAACGCCAGAAGAAGTAAAGAAAGCCTTAGGAGCTATGCAAAGGGGGAAGGCAGCTGGGGAGGATCAGGTAACAGCAGATTTGTTGAAGGATGGTGGTCAGATTGTTCTAGAGAAACTGGCCACCTTGTATACGCAATGCCTCATAACCTCGAGCGTACCGGAATCTTGGAAGAACGCTAACATAATCCTAATCCATAAGAAAGGGGACGCCAAAGACTTGAAAAACTATAGACCGATCAGCTTACTGTCCGTTGCCTACAAAGTATTTACTAAGGTAATCGCAAATAGAATCAGGAACACCTTAGACTTCTGTCAACCAAAGGACCAGGCAGGATTCCGTAAAGGCTACTCAACAATAGACCATATTCACACTATCAATCAAGTGATAGAGAAATGCGCAGAATATAACCAACCCTTATATATAGCTTTCATTGATTACGAGAAAGCGTTTGATTCAGTCGAAACCTCAGCAGTCATGGAGGCATTACGGAATCAGGGTGTAGATGAGCCATATGTAAAAATACTGGAAGATATCTATAGCGGCTCCACAGCCACCGTAGTCCTCCACAAAGAAAGCAACAAAATCCCTATAAGGAAAGGCGTCAGACAGGGAGATACGATATCTCCAATGCTATTCACAGCATGTTTACAGGAGGTATTCAGAGGCCTGGAGTGGGAAGAATTGGGGATAAAAGTTGATGGAGAATACCTTAGCAACTTGCGATTCGCTGATGATATCGCCTTGCTTAGTAACTCAGGAGACCAATTGCAATGCATGCTCACTGACCTGGAGAGGCAAAGCAGAAGGGTGGGTCTGAAAATTAATCTGCAGAAAACTAAAGTACTGTTTAACAGTCTCGGAAGAGAACAGCAGTTTACGATAGGTAGCGAAACACTGGAAGTGGTAAGGGAATACATCTACTTAGGGCAGGTAGTGACCACGGATCCGGATCATGAGACTGAAATAACCAGAAGAATAAGAATGGGTTGGGGTGCGTTTGGCAGGCATTCTCAAATCATGAACAGTAGGTTGCCACTATCCCTCAAAAGGAAAGTGTACAACAGCTGTGTGTTACCAGTACTCACATATGGGGCAGAAACCTGGAGGCTTACGAAAAGGGTTCTGCTGAAATTGAGAACGACGCAACGAGCTATGGAAAGAAGAATGATGGGTGTAACGTTAAGGGATAAGAAAAGTGCAGATTGGGTGAGGCAACAAACGCGGGTAAACGACATCTTAGTTGAAATCAAGAAAAAGAAATGGGCATGGGCCGGACATGTAATGAGGAGGGAAGATAACCGATGGTCACTAAGAGCTACGGACTGGATTCCAAGAGAAGGGAAGCGTAGCAGGGGGCGGCAGAGAGTTAGGTGGGCAGATGACATTAAGACGTTTGCAGGGACAACATGGCCACAATTAGTACATGACCGGGGTAGTTGGAGAAGTATGGGAGAGGCCTTTGCCCTGCAGTGGGCGTAACTAGGCTGATGATGATGATGATGATGAAGGTTAGAGGACAGACGACAAGATTCTCGCTCACTTTGAAACAGTTTGTCGTCTGTTCTTGCTTTTCTTCCCTTCGTCATGCATCGTAGGTGAGTAAAGATGCAATTTGCGTGAATGGAAACATTTTATTAAGATTTAGTGTTAGAACGCGTTATTTGTGTAGCCATATCCACGTTTTAGACGAAGCCTCTTGCAACACAAGCCTCGCAGACACATATACCGTCATTCCCATGACGGCACACGGCGCCCCTTAAGAAACTCCCATAGACGGTGGCGCCAGATTTCCCTCTAGGTGTTATAGTCAGAAACTCTATGTAGCTTTCTGCCCCAGAAGTAGTGTTACTAATGCCTTAAGCAGCAGGAATATTCTCGTTAATGTACTTTTGTCTGCAAGCACGGTAGCAGGAATGATAACTGGCTCGTAAGGTCTAACGTCGATAACCCGTGTTATGCCGGGAAGGGACATATTGTTTTTTATAGCATGCTTTAGTTTGGCGGTCCAAGCAGAGTATGCTGTTTTCTCTTTCAATGCAGTGAGTTGTCAGTTTATTTGCCTGCAACAAATTTAGGAGCGACTGCATACAGCGCTCGTTCCAGCTTTGGAGCGTTCGACCTGCGCAGAGCGCCGCCAGTTTGCTTTCCGACACCGCATACGCACCTGAATAACATTACGACTGGTTCGTTTGCAAGTGCATTTACACTAATACAAATGACTTTGCAAAAAAAAAAGAAAACCTCGCTAAATTTGGAAAACTGCTGGAAGAAATTCAACTTGACCCGATTGGCTGTTCTTCACGTTTCACCGGGTTTGAGAATTTCTACGGGCGGCAGGTGTCTGCTGTGTTCCCAAGCTCGGGCCCTACTTCGCACACTGCGTACTGCGAGCACGTGCTACATTATTAGAAGCGCCAGTCATCGGACCCAGACAACCGTACCACGCGTACACTAAAAAACAAGTTTACACCTTTTGGGGTGTATATTTACCACATAACAATAATCATCTCTCTTGCCCGCATTTCCTTTCTTGAAAATGCTGCGCTCGTTACTTTCCTGTCGAGAATGTTCTCTCAAGCTGATAATCTGCATGCCGTTCGTGACTTGGAAGTACCGGACTCGCAGCGTTAGAGGAATTGCGGGCAATGCAGATGACGATTATTGTTGTGTGGCAAATATACACCCCAAAGGGTGCAACTGCTTTTAGAGTGTATCGGCTAACTATAAAAATGTGCACCCCGACTCGCAAATAAAACTAATTTGTTTTTACGAGGGTTGATCCAGAAATAAGGTTCCCAAAGAGCTCCAGCAACACGGCAAGGTGCGAGGCGAAATCCGGCGGCGCTTCGCTGCGCCGCTCATTCTTGGCCCAGCAGCCGTCCAATATGGAGGTTCCCATTGTTAATCCCGCCAAGTGCCAGATGCGTTACACCAAAGATGCTACAATTCAATTCCCAACACAAACCCGTTCATTTACGTTAAAACGCGAAACGAATGAGACTGCAAAAACGGTTTACATGCACGAGACATTATCCAGTTTATTACCCCCTTACAACCCATACGAATTTTTCACGAATGTCAATACTTTTGAAACTCTCCTACTATATGACGAATCAATCCCATACCCACAATTTAATTTGCCTGATAACGTTAATATAGGCAAGCGTTCAAAATGGGCCACAACCACGTTTCGTGCATCTTCCATAGCATGTCACTGTTTTGTCAACATTTTGAATCAGCATTATTTGCCATACCATGCATGCATCCTGTTAGTTGCATATCATCATCAGCAGCAGCAGCCTAGTTACGCCCACTGCAAGGCAAAGGCCTCTCCCATACTTCTCCAACTACCCCGGTCATGTACTAATTGTGGCCATGTTGTACCTGCAAACGTCTTAATGTCATCCGCCCACCTAACTTTCTGCCGCCCCCTACTACGCTTCCCTTCCCTTGGAGTCCAGTCCGTAACCCTTAATGACCATCGGTTATCTTCCCTCCTCATTACATGTCCGGCCCATGCCCATTTCTTTTTCTTGATTTCAACTAAGATGTCATTTACCCGCGTTTGCTCCCTCACCCAATCTGCACTTTTCTTATCCCTTAACGTTACACCTATCATTCTTCTTTCCATAGCTCGTTGCGTCGTCCTCAATTTCAGCAGAACCCTTTTCGTAAGCCTCCAGGTTTCTGGCCGTAGGTGAGTACTGGCAAGACACAGCTGTTATACACTTTCCTCTTGAGGGATAGTGGCAACCTGCTGTTCATGATTTGAGAATGCCTGCCAAACGCACCCCAGCCCATTCTTATTCTTCTGGTTATTTCAGTCTCATGATCCGGATCCGTGGTCACTACCTGCCCTAAGTAGATGTATTCCCTTACCACTTCCAGTGCCTCGCTACCTATCGTAAACTGCTGTTCTCTCCCGAGACTGTTAAACATTACTTTAGTTTTCTGTAGATTAATTTTCAGACCCACCCTTCTGCTTTGCCTCTCCAGGTCAGTGAGCATGCATTGCAATTGGTCTCCTGAGTTACTAAGCAAGGCAATATCATCAGCGAATCGCAAGTTGCTAAGGTATTCTCCATCAACTTTTATCCCCAATTCTTCCCACTCCAGGTCTCTGAATACCTCCTGTAAACATGCCCACAGTTGCATATATTGCTACATAAATAAATTGGCCCTATGTAGATACACACCGATGTGTTTTAAATGTACAAAGTCATATGGATGGCTGTTGTATTTACACATGTTCGCCCTAAATGAATCCCCAGACAGTGTCAGTATATGTGAAATGTCACAAAACAGACTACAAGAATTACATCGAACCATATTCCCGCACTATCCATTACGCAGACACGCAGGCGAGGATACTGATTCCGGAAATGAAGTTCGCCATCTCCATCCAGTATATAATTATGACGAAGAGAGTTTGTGGGGGCACGATGCAGCAATACACGGGCATGCCACGTGTGACTTTTCACAGACGCATTCAAACACAACAACATCTTGGGGATGGGGTAGAGTTTATTATTTTATGAAATGGTTAGAAACTGCAATGACATCATTGTTACCATTTACCTCTATATTAGACGAATCCATTTCATATTGTAAAATCTAATTCCCACTCCCATTGCAATTCACAACGGCCCAAACGTTTCGCGATCCTACAAAGCATTCATTCGCATACATTCCTGTAATATTACCCTCATCATCAAATAATCAATCCGATACGCGATACAAAGACGAATGTGAAGACAAGGAGAGGGAGGATGACGATACGCGAACTGGTGTGACAAAACACGCACATAAGCGAATGCGTACGCACGCGCCCGCCGCGTTGGTTTCTGCTATCTATGGACCCTTACCTTCAATATGCAAAGCGCTGGCCGCGTATAACGCATTTATGCTCAAATGCAATTATTTCGTATCTCTAAGTTACGCAGATGATCCAATACATTTGGAATGTGGGATGATGCCATATTATACGAATATACAAATACCTTTCATGTCTCAAGCTCACGAATGGCCATTAAACACTCTAGCATATGCCATGCGATCACCACGAGATTTTAAATACGCTTTAATGTGCATTCCGCTATTTGTAGAAGCGCATTATGCAAACCGCATCAAAATATCTAAAAATGCGTTGAAAGCGCTATGCGAACCGGGATTGATTTACGAAACCATATTAGCGGCAGTTACTCATCACGTAGTAAGAACGGTAGTTGCACTACCTCCAGATGATCGCGTTATTGTATACGACGGAACTTTTGCCGAACGGTTAACTGATTGTGATGGTAATGGGAGAAAAATGTTGATAGATAGAGTTTGTCACATAGACGAATCCACTGGTATAATTGATATAGCCACTGACACGGATACTAGTATCTTGTCCTAAATAACGCTATATCTTGGGGTCATAAAACCGTATTTCGTGTCGCAGTTTGGAATAAAGGTGCGTGAGCTGCCCTTTTTATTCATGGACATTTGACACTGAAGGTCACTTTCGTTTTTTTCATTTTCCCTTTTGACAGGGCGGATAGCTAAATTCTTGAACGAAACCACGCAAACGCAGAGGACGCCGCGTTTTTTAGTAGTTTGCACGTAACATATGACTGGGAGTTGTCGCCGTTGTCGCAGTGTTGTGGAGTGGACATGAAACGCAGAAGTCGTTCAGATGCGCGCGAACGGACCTCGAGTTCGAAGCCTATCGCTGACTGATATTATCATACCGATAACAAAGCTGAGGCGATTCGTGCGCTTCCACTTTCCCTATAGTACTAAAAAAAGTTCTGAGGCTCAAATACACACATTTTAGCTTTCGCCAGCTACCCGCGCCGAGATCGGTCCCCACCGAAACTTAGTCCTAGCGTATCCGCCGAGTCCGTCTTCACGTTATCGGCGCGTCTAGGCTCAGGAATGAAGTCTAACAAAAATAAATCACTCTATATTTCGGCTTTCGCATCGGTGTTCTTAAACAATTTTTTCGTGTCTACAGTGCCAGCACAAAAAGCGATGACCGCCGATGTGACGCGACATAAACACAGGTATATGTGCTATCACCGAAGGCTCCCAGCACTATCCTGCGCTTGTCTGACGAAGATATATGACTAGACAGACGTGTTGACTGAAAGGCATCACTGAACTAAGAAAACGTTGCATATCCATCGCGTGAAGATAAAGAAACGGCTATCTAAATAGGCAGTTACAGCCCATACAGCGTCCCGGGTCGGCTGTTCATTTAGGACTTTTTTCCGAGTTAAAATAGCAATCGCAAGTGAAAATCGATGTGGCACTTCCGACCATGCTACTGAATACGGCCAGCAAATTTTTCTTTGTAGTACAGGCGTGAGTTTTAGTTGCTGGGCGACAGCGTATCTACCATGTCTGTGCGAAACGTAGCTCTGCGAAACTAAAACTGCTTCTCGATTTTGACATGGGAAATTAGGCATTCGTATTCGTCTGTTGGCGTGGCGTGGCGTAGCGGTTAAGTGCCGGGCTTGGGTTCTGTAGGTCGGATGATCGAATCCTGGTCATTTTATTCTTACGTTTCTTTCGTTTTTCTTATTGCACTACAACGTTCTTTGTTGCTTTCTGTATTCAAAGAAATATATACGGTGTCCAGGGACCGCATATTTAACGCGCTAGAGCTGTTTTTCGCACGAGTAGCCAGTGCCTCCCAGTACGCCGCGCCTGCCCAGCGCCCCAGCATCCAGCGCGCTGCACTGGGCCCATAATCCGGCGCACTGGGTCCCAGTGGCACAGGGTTTTGCAATATGGTGTACGTATATATATATATATATATATATATATATATATATATATATATATATATATATATATATATATATATTGTTACGAAGAGTTGCGAAGAAATGCTTTCATTTACAGGAGATGGACGATGATCGTAGCGTGATAGTAGCGCAGCTCGGCCTCTCAAACCCCTCGTTCTCTTCGTCTTCTTTCTTCTTGTTCGTGCCTTTCGTATCTGTTACATTTCCCCGCAAGCAGACGAAGCCCGTGGGGTTAGTCAGGATGGACTAGCAGGGTAGAAAGGCTTCAGGCGAGCAATATGAGTCAGCTGATCGAGTTCTGCTTGATCGCCGACCATTGCACAGTAGGCGAGCTATCACGTAAGTGAGTTCGCTCAGCCGGTGTACAACTACAAATGGGCCTGAATATTGTGACAA
Organism: Dermacentor andersoni; assembly: GCF_023375885.2. Classification (NCBI taxonomy): domain Eukaryota; kingdom Metazoa; phylum Arthropoda; class Arachnida; order Ixodida; family Ixodidae; genus Dermacentor; species Dermacentor andersoni. The sequence goes on from NC_092814.1 coordinate 176,074,468, forward strand.
GAACTTTTGGCACAATCCACGCTTGCGTTGCCGTGTCCAAAGAAGGACCAAGTCACCTTTTTCAAACGATACTTGTATATGACGGCCGTCGTATCGCTCTTTCGAACGACTTTGCGAGGCCAGAGTACGAAGACGAGCTATTCGGCGGGCTTCTTCGGCGAGACACAGTCTTCGATACAGAATCGTCACTGTGCAGAACGAAGGGTAAGAAAGTGTCCAGAGGGCTTCGCGGTAACCTTGCATACAGGAGATAAAATGGGCTATAGTTCGTGGTTTCGTGTTTCGCCGTGTTGTATGCGTAAGTGATGAAGGGCAGCGCGTTGTCCCAGTTTTTATGATTGGAGGAGACGTACATGGCAAGCATGTTGGTCAGCGTTCTGTTTGTCCTTTCAACGAGGCCATTGGTCTGTGGATGATACGGCGTGGAATGACGGAACTGTGAAGTGCACAAACGAAGTAACTCTTCAATGCCATCAGCCGTGAACTGGCGACCACGGTCGCTGATGATGACACGTGGTGGGCCATGACGAAGGACCACGGAACGCAGCAGGAAGACCGTCACGCAAGCGGCGGTGGAAGACGGTATGGCTGCAGTTTCTTCATACTGTGTAAGATGGTCTACGCAGACAATTATCCAACGGTTCTTGTTGTTAGATAACGGGAATAGACCCAAAAGGTCAATGCCTATACTTGCTCGAACGGCTTACTGGGCGGTGTCAATGGCCGAAGGGGACCCGGGGCTGCGGTGGTCGGTCACTTGTGACGTTGGCATGTTTCACAACTAGCGACATAGCGCTTGGTTGTTTCGTACATCTTGGGCCAGTAAAAGCGCTCCTGCGTGCGGTGTAGCGTTTGTACGAAGCTGAAATGACCGGATGTCACGTCGTCATGCATGGCGCGTAGAATGTCGGAGCGGAGACTCTCGGGGACAACAATCAGAAAACGCGCTCCATGCCCGGAGTAATTAGCTTTGTAGAGTAATTTATCACGGACAGTAAAGCGACCGCTGCCTTGAGAAGTACGGGCGGCGACAAAAAGCGGATCGAGGGTAACATCACTCCGCTGTTCTCGCTGAAAGTCTGCCGCGTCAGGGAACGTAGAAGTAACAGCAGCGAGACAGTCGTCAAAATTTTCATCATCGCAGTCGGTAGCCGCAAGAGGAATCCGAGAGAGGCAGTCTGCGTCAGCCTGACGACGGCCACTCTTATACGACACCCCAAAGTCGTATTCCTGGAGGCGCAGCGCCCAACGTGCGAGGCGACCGGAGGGATCACGCAAACCGACCAGCCAGCATAAAGAATGATTGGTCGGTGGTAAACTTGAATGGTCTACCGTAAAGATAACACCGAAGCTTCTGTATGGCGAAAACACCTGCCAGGCATTCCTGTTCCGTAACCGTATAATTGCGTTCAGATTTGCTCAGGCGACGGCTGGCATGTGCGACAACATGTTCTACGCCACTGTGACGTTGTACAAGCACCGCTCCTATTCCAATTCCACTAGCATTAGTGTGAACTTCAGTCGGGCAAGATGGATCGAAGTGACGCAAGAGGGGTGCTGACGTTAGTATAAACTTCAGTTGAGAGAATGATGCGTCACACTCTGGTGTCCAATTGAAGGATGCATTTTGTCGCAAAATACTTGTCAACGGGTAAACGATGTCGGCAAACCGGGGAACAAAATGACAAAAATACGAACATAGGCCAATGAATGAGCGAAGTTCTCGTGCTGATTGCGGTGGCTTGAAGGAGCTCACCGCTTCAATCTTACGAGGATCGGGTCTGACGCCATCCTTGTCGACTAAGTGTCCCAGGACCAGTGTTTGACGTTCGCCAAAGCGACATTTTTTTAGTTTAGAACCAGTCCAGCTTTCCCGATGCAGTCGAGAACAAGGCTGAAGCGTTCGTTATGTTCTTCAAACGTGCGGCCAAAGATTACAACATCATCGAGGTAACACATGCATATCTCCCACTTTAGACCACGTAGTACTGTGTCCATGAATCTTTCGAAGGTGGCAGGAGCATTGCAAAGGCCAAAAGGCATAACATTAAATTCGAACAGGCCATCTGGAGTAACAAAAGCGGTCTTTTCCTTGTCAGAAGGGTCCATAGGTATTTGCCAATACCCCGATCGCAAATCAAGTGTTGAGAAGTAAGAAGCAGCGTGTAAGCAATCAATGACGTCATCGATTCGCGGTAGTGGATAGACATCCTTCTTCGTCACTGCGTTTAGATGTCTGTAATCCACACAGAATCTACAGGAGACATCTTTTTTTCGGACCAGGATTACTGGGGCTGCCCATGGACTAGACGACTCTTGAACGACACCTTTGTTCATCATCTCCTTGACTTGCTCTGCAGTAACTTTTCGCTCGGAGGGGGACACTTGGTAAAGCTTCTGGCGGATGGGGTGTGCTGAGCCGGTATCTATTCTGTGACGAGCGCGGGACGACGGTAAATGAAGGGGTGCATCTCCATGCGTGAAGTCGAATGCAGCCTTATGCCTGGCAAGGACATGTACCAGTGCTTGCCGTTCCAATGTACCGAGAGCCTTGCTGATCATGCCAAGCATCAGCTCTTCAAAATGGCCATTATCGCAAGGAGAGCAAGCTGTAGAAACGTCCGTAGTTAGTGCCGCTATTGAGTTACATGCGGCTTCATCGAAGAGGGCGATTTTCATACCGCGAGGAAGGACAACTGGCGTGGCGGAACAGTTCAGCGCCCACAATGTGGCGACTCCTTTCGTCATGCACACGACAGAGCAGGGCGCAAGTATATCTTTTTTAGCACAGTTTATGCGGAGAGGCCTAACTACAAGGTCAACACAATCAGCGTCAACAGTAGTTGCAGAAACACGAACGGGCGTCAGGCACCACGATGGTGCAATCACTTCATCAAGAACACTGAGTGTGTCTGTGTCCCTGTCTTCGCCACGCGAGCTTTTTTCGGAATCTGCTGATATAATTAACTTGTTAAATGATATTTCGCCACAACCACAGTCCACGGAAGCGCCGCACTGTTCAAGAAAATCGATACCAAGAATAACATCGTGCGAACAACGAGAAAGAACAAGGAATTCCGACACAAAAGCTTTCCCAGCCAACAAAACACTCACAGCCACCAAGGGGATGAAGCCACTCGCCGCCTACCCCACGAAAGGTAATACCGTCGTTCCAAGAAAACATAACTTTGTGGCCTAGACGGTTTTTGAAAGCGAGGCTCATCACAGACACAGTCGCCCAGTATCAACTAACGCCATGGTCGGTATTCCGTCAATCGAGACATTCACTTTGTTTTTGGGCATCACAACAGGCAGAGGTATTTCTTGCAAAGACCGTCCGGCGACCTCACCTCCATTGGCCGCGGATGCTAGTTTCCTGGCGGCGGTGACGAAGAACGGCGCCGAGGGGACGGAGAGCGACGGGGACGGTTATTTGGTGGCGTCAAACTCCGCTCAGAAGCTGGCGAATCGCTGCGTCTGGTCTCGTGTGAGAAGTGGTCCATTGGAAGCAAATCGGTCGTCCGCAAGTCATATGAAGTACGGGTTCTGGGTGGCGAGAACATCGGTGGTGTCCTTCGTGATTGACGGCCTTGGCGACAATACCGAGCTATATGGCCTGTGGAACCGCAGTTGTAGCACACGGGAGGGTCGCGGCTCACAGCATTTTCCTCGAAACGGATGCTAGGCTGCTGTGGGCGGCGAGAAAGTTCGTTGTCTTGTGGATAACGTGTCTCTGCGGCTCGCTGAAATCCGTTATATCGTTCATAAGTCACGTCGTGGTAGTAGGGTCGGTGCTGTTCTTGTCGCGACCTGACAGAAGTCACGGGGCCTCGGAGGTAAAAACGCGGCTGCTCTCGTTGTGGGCGAGCGTCATAAGTAGTGCCTCTGTCGTAGAGACGTGGCTGCTGTCGGGGCGCGAGTTCATAATCCTCAGTGCCCCTCGCCGCGGGATACGGGGAGAAGGATGCCACGTTTGGCTCGAAATCTGGTGGCAGGCGGAAGCTATGAGTGCCTGGATGTGTCACTTGCGTGTGCAGGCTGAGCTCTTCCCGAACTATTTGTCAGATCGTTGATGCAAGATCGAGGGGCTGGTTGCTGTCCACGCTTGCAACTGTCGCCACATTGGCTAGCCTGCCAAACTTCGGCGTGATGCGCCTCGTTTTCAGTTGCTCGAAAGTACGACAGTGCCGAATGATATCAGCGATGCAAGCCAGGTTGTCTTTTGCGATGAGGAAATTATAAACGTCTTCGGCAATTCCTTTCAGGATGTGCCCGACTTTCTCTTCCTCAGACATTCCAGAGTCCACCATCCTACACAGTTTTATTTGCGCCACAATGTAGGTCGTGCAGGTTTCGCCTGACACTTGCACACGTTGCAGTAGCGTCTGTGTTGACCTTTTCTTTTTCGTCGCGGAGTCGCCGAATCGCTCTTTGATTTCGGAAACAAATCTTCCCCATGGTGTGAACGTTTCCTCGTGATTGTCGAGCCACAACAACGCAGTATCCGTTAGAAAGAACACAACGTTCGAAAGCTGAGAAGCGCTGTTCCACTTGTTGGCGGCACTCACCCGGTGATAATGGATGAGCATTCCTCGACGTCTTCGTCCGATCTCCCGGCGAAGGGACGCGCATCTCTCAGTTGTAGAACGGAACTTGTCGGCGCAGCTGTTGGAATGGGCTGTTGTTCGTCTGCGTCGTGGGACATATACAACTCCTGTAGATTCGGTGGGAGTCCAGCAAGGCGACGGCTCCGTCGAAGAACTTCTGGTTCAGCCTCCGTCTTCGGGTGTCGATTACCCCGCACCTTCCACCGCAACTGTTACGAAGAGTTGCGAAGAAATGGTTTCATTTACAGGAGATGGACGATGATCGTAGCGTGATAGTAGCGCAGCTCGGCCTCTCAAACTCCTGGTTCTCTTCGTCTTCTCTTCTTTCTTTTTGTCCGCGCCTCTCGTATCTGGCACAATATATATATATATATATATATATATATATATATATATATATATATATATGTGTGTGTGTGTGTGTTTGTGTGTGTGTGTGTGTGTGTGCGCGCTATAGCAAATTAGTAGACATCCATAATAAGTAAGGTCAGTTTTATCGCTAGAATAGCAGCTTGGGCTTGTTGGGTTTCCATCTTGGTGTTAACAGCGCAAAACGTAGGCGAGACACGAGACGAGAAGACGACACCACAAGCGCTGACTTTCAACAACGTTTATTTGAAAGAAACACGGCTTCTTACACCATTGCCCACACGTGTCACAGTCATGTGGTCGCACATCATGTGAAACACGCACTTTTTCTTTTTTTTTGCACTCAAGATAGTGGTTGGACGTGCAACAGCTCAAGTTCTTTTTTGTCAATAATAAGGACGGCGTGCTAACGCATTGGTCACGAAGTCTGGTAATCTCGGCTGTCCCAATTATCTCCTGGACCAGCTGGTCATTGTGTTTCTTCAGCACTTCACAGCGTCTGAATTCTGCGGCGCAAGCTTTAGAGGGGCAATCCCTGACATGGATACCTAGATTCCTGTCAGCATGTTAGCGGCCGCCCCATACCCAGTTGCTGCCGAAGTACAACGCATCCCCTACCTCCCGTCCCACCGCTTCCTTGCACGCGACGGAAGATGGCGCACTTCTTCACACCCTCACGCCGTGCATCAGCGCCATTTTTGCTCGAGAAGTGTCTACGGAGTGGCGAGGAGCGCATGTTGGCGCCGTTGCTACGCTCGAGCAGTGTAGGCGGCACCACGGTCGAGGAGGGAGCGTGAAAGAGAGGAGAAACGAGGAGGAGGGAAGGCGGAGGAGGAGAGTGTCACTACTTTACGAAGTTTAAGGGGTTTTACCGCGTTCCGCCCTTCTGCACGCGAGATTACGCCGTGATCGTCGCCTAAGTCTCGCACACTTTCACTGGTACATACGGCGCGTGGCGACGTTGTTATCGCCCTTGGACTTCACACGGAACACAACGTTGACGGCGGCAACAATAATACGCCTGGCGTGTCCATGTAATTGCTATCAGTATAATAAGTGAAAGAGCCTAGAAATGCTTCTGTCAGTTGTATATATATTTTACAGACATAGACATAGACATATTTGTCAATCGCATGTGGTAAACCATGGGGGCCCGTAAAATTATTTGAATTTGATTTATTTCTTGCAAGTATATAAAAGGATAGACAGTTGGGCGAGTTGGTACGGTAACATGATTTTGGCTTCCAGCGCGAAGTGAAACACGGACACAGAAAGGAGCAGACAGGACGAGCGCTATAAAAGCTCTAGAAGATGCAGGGACAAAAGGCAATAAGTGCCTCAGAGAGGCCCCGGATCCCGGAGTAGCAGCAGTACACAGATAAAACATGGACATTTGCGACAAACAAATTTAATAATTAAGGAATTGTACTTGGTGTTTAAGTCTACAGCATAAATGCATCGCTAATTTCGGTAGTATTATTGGTTATACCCTGTTACAATCTCGACCGAGTGAGGTAGGTCTTAACCGAGAGAATCAGGAAACGACGACGAAGCCGAGCTTTGTTATCGTGAAAATAAGTAGAAAAGATTGTATTCACTTCATTGGTACATGGATGTGACTCTCATCTGAGTCTCGAACGGTTCTTATTAACATGGGCGCCAGCACGGCCTTAAACAACCTCTGGCGTTCCTGTGGTCGCCGCCGTCTTCTTTCGCAGCCCGTGGAAGTATTAGTGATTTCGTCGTCCATCCTTTGTGTCAGCTCGTGGGGAATGGGGTGGCTCCGTCTTGACCTTCAGTTTGTCTTCTATCCTTTTGTTTCAGCTCGTGGAGAACGCGGTGGCGTCGTTTTGACCTTGTGGCCTGTCTTTCCCTTCGCCCATCCTTTTGTGTCAGCTCGGGGAAAAGTGTGACGCCGTTTCGGAGAAGAGGACAATTATGTTGACATTTAGAAGCCCGTTCGAATGCTTCTCACGCCTGGCTGGTCGATCATAACAGCCCGTCCGCCGCCACAGGAGGTCTCGAAGGGGCTACAGTATTCGAGCACCTCGAAGAGACCGGTAGACCTCGTGCATTTTGCTTCGTTTCGACGATAGTGCCAAGGCCCGCCTGGAGACACCTTCTAGAAATAAATCACGCCCAGTCCAAGGCACAACCAACAGCGAGCACCCAACCAATCGCGAGAACTGCCAAGTTCACACGTTCTTCACATAAAACCCTATCAAAATCGTACCTGCAGCCCTCGCTCGAGATTTCTGAAAACAAACAACGGAGGAAACCAGATTTCAGTGCGTATTTTAACCAGCCTAATGCCGAACGTTTTTTTGTGTTTCCTTTTTCCGAGAAATCCATGTTTGTTGAGAGACTGGGAACGCATTGAAACCCAGCAATAGCGTTAATCCTAAAAACAAAATGCCTTTGAAGAAAAGCAAGGAACGAAAAGGGGCCCTTTAGAACAAACAAGATACTTGTCGATGCGCCTGATTCGACAATTATTACCTCTTGATGCGCACTCGATTGGGTCGGTGTCTGAAGGCCTCGGGCCTCGCCGAAGGCAACAAAGGGCGCCAGGCATACGCTGCCCTCTGTCGTCGTCTGCTACTCTGTGCCCGCGGCTTGCTCTTTCGTCCCTGAAAAGGAGGCCGTAAACGCGGGAAGAATTGTCAGCCTCCCTTTTCCCTCACTCTCGCGGCGCATTCTACTGCAGTGACAGTCTGACTGGTCCCGTTCGTACACGCATATCTCCGCCCGGTTGAACCTTTCAGCAGCACCCCTACTCGCAGAGACACGTTATGATTCGTTGTTAGGGGACGCCTTCGTTTTCTCACCCGCCACAACGAGCCCTTTGAAGTTCTGCGTGATGGCCTGTTCGCTTTTCTTACGGGCTGCGGTGTGGCGACTCGTTCTATTCTTTGCTGAGCCGAATACTTGGCTCGCTTGATATTGCGCTGTTTAACCAATTTTTGCCATTCCAAGCGGTCGCCTAATGTGCATCTGAAGTTCCCGAGCGTTGGGTTCCTGCCCGCTGGACCGCCGCGGCATTCTCCTCTCCTTTTTACGATTCTGGAAAGTCGCCCTAGTGCGGAGGTACGAGGGAGTTTTTCAGCGCCTCCTTAAACCTTTTGGGACTGTTTAAACTGGTCTCGTCTCCGCAATGAACGTCCTCCGGCATAGTCCTTGTTTCTACTTTCACGACGTAATCGCTGCCTTCTTCCGTCGCGATTCCTTCAACAACCTTCACTAAGTCCGAAGAGCTTTGCGAATGTGTTAGTGCCAAATTAGTCTGTAATTCCTCTGCTAGACCTTGCTGCGGTAGTCTCACTTACCCGGATGCCTCCTCGCTAGCGCCTTTTTCACTGACTTCACAAGCTATGTGCTGTGCTTCCTGAATGTCACTGTCACGAAGCATATTTTTGGCTTCGATGCCGTGATTTATCTCTGCCGCGGTCTGTTGAGCCTTGGAACGCGTGAGAGCCTGGACCGTGTGGTCGCCAAAACGCAAGCCCTTTTTCTTCAACATAATTCCGAATGATTTGAAAATGAGTAGGGATAGTGTTTCGACAGATTTGGCGATACTGCTGCTTCAGTCAGCAATAGTCTTAACGGCCATAGGCGGAGAGTTTTCATTATTCCGGGGGGGGGGTGGCAGCTTTCCGAACCTCATATATATATATATATATATATATTTCTTGCACTAGAAGAAACTTCGTGTGACCTCGAAGAATTGAGCGCTGAAGCGACGGCGTTATCTGAGTATATACAAGACCTCATATTAGGAGACAGATTAATTTCACAGCCTGAGTCCTCTCGGTGGTGTAATCTTCCTTCGTGTAATTGTTGCATACTTGGCTATCACTAATACTGCTTCGCCTTTCCGGCGAAACTGCGGCGTCTCTCTCTCTTTCTCTTTCGTTTTCTGTGAGTCCAAGTATAAGCGCTGCTGCGCATGACTGCTGTTTACTCTGATTTCGAGTGAACCCGGCTTGGCCTCATTTTGGTAACTAAGAGAATTATGCAGTGTTCCCCAACTATCATGCGCGCCAAGACCTAAAAGAAAAAGCAGTTGCGTTACTCGAAGAAAACCTAGTGCGTATTGTTTCCAATACAGTGGAGTAGCCGCCAGTAATTCTTCCGTGACTGAGATTTAATTCGGTAATTGCAATTAATTATCTAACTCGAGAAGTACTGTCCTAATTTTCAAAGTGTCAATGCGGTATTTGTAGCCACCCCAAAATGACATCTAACTGTGATATTTTCAGCGACGTACTAATTTCGTACAATTTTTTGCGACTGGCAAGGAAACCTCATGAAGTATGAAAAATACCACATGAGAGTGCTCCCACCCGCATCCATAAAGGAGCGCCCTCATATTAGCTGATTGAAAGCAACTGCATTGCCTGTTGCAAAGCCGAAGAGACAGCGCATCACCTTGATAATGGTATACGGAAGGAGCACCAACAGCAGTTTTCGCGGTTTCGCAGCTATTCCTTGCTCTAATTTCTACATAACATTTATTATCCGTCTCTAAAGGCCGCCTGATCACATTGATAACAAAAGCCCCTTACGCGGCCGAAGCGCGGCTCTGACCACGCACGAAATGCGAAAAGCGATGTAATAGGCATAGAATGTTTAAAAATCCCGGCTTTGCTCTCAGCGCATCGAAAGAGTGCGCGCGAAGCTATATTTCGCGCCAGAAACTTGCTTCGGACCAAAGCCAGAATAAAGTGACCGCTTTATTTTTCCCGAAAGTGTATATGTGCTGCGAAACCAGGTTCGTGTAAAAAAATAAAAGCGAAATAAACAGACCGGGAAGCGACCAACGTGTAGAGAAAAGGCAAATCCGATGCGTTCAAGAAAGTAAATATACCACTTCTAAATGAGCCGAATTGCCAATCAGGATGTCTGCACGCACGCACGCACGCACGCACGCACGCACGCACGCACGCACGCACGCACGCACGCACGCACGCACGCACGCACACACACACACACACACACATAAAAGTCAGATTTCAGTGTGCCCTTATTATCTATGAATTCGTAAGGTCCCATGAACGCCAGCTGCTGCCTCGAGGACGTGTTCGAATAGGTCTCCTTTTGCAGCGACACACTGCAGTATACTGTGTCCGTTTTATCACATCTTCACCGGCTTTCTTGATGACCGACGCCGGAATTCCACGACAGAAATCCGTTATCCTTGTCTTGAGCTTATCTGACGTCCGTCTCGATCATGTAAACACGATCTTTCACATAACCCCAAAGAAAAAATTAGTGGAGAGAGGTCAGGTGACCTAGCCGGCCAATTTACAGGCCCGTGCCTTCCAATCTATTGCGCATGAAAAGTCGCATCCAGCCAGTTTCGTGCTCGGCTGCTTCTGTGCGCTGACGCATGGGTCTTGCTAGTACCACAGAAGTGAAAGACGTGACAGCAGGAGTTCGCTGAGAAACTCATCCACCACTCCTACAAGGATTTTGTCCACGTAACGCTGTCCAGTCAATGTGTGATCGCAGAAGATGGGACCGATTGTAGCACCGGCGTAAATTTATAACCACACATTGAGCGACCACTGGTACTTTTGCCTGGTGCGCTTTACCCAGTGTAAATTGGAGTCCCTTCAATAGTGTGCAATATGCAAATTCATAGGAAAATTGGCTTCATCTGTGCACAGGATGTTGCCCAAAAAGCCCGGTGACTGATCGACTTTTGTTAGGACCCAATATGAGAAATCTAGACGATTCTGTAGGTTCCTATGTTCCAAGCATTGGTGCTGGTTAAGGTGGTACGAGTGAAAGGCCGTCATTGAAAATCCTCCTAACTGGTTCGTTGCAAATTGGTACCTGGGCGGCCACGCCCCCCCCCCCCCCCCCCCCCTCCCCGCACGCTAGCATGATGGTTTGAGGCCATAAATGCTAGAACATCCGTGCGTAGGCTAGAACTCAAAAATGGAGTTCTCCGCGGCTGTTTCTTGAAGCTGCCGGTTTGTCTCAGCTTTTCGTAATTTCTGATGATAGTCGATGCGTTTGGATTACCGCTGCACTTCCATGACTGATGTATACAGCGTGTTTCAGCGAACACTTTAAAAAATTCTTAAAGGTTTCCTGTGGTAGATAGCACAATTCTAGTTCATGAGCTGGTCTACTCGAAGCGGCGGACACTACTTGCACAAAAAACTGAAATGCGTAATCGACTAATTAACAAAAAGTCACTAATTCAGTTTTAACTAATTACTTTATGGCCCATATTGCAATTTACAAATTTTAGCCGTGGAGTTTGCAAGGCGGATCCACTTGGAACGAATTCTCAGGATTCCTTCCAAGTGGATCCGCCTTGCAAACTCCACGGCTAGACTTTGTAAATTGCAATATGGGTCATAAATTAAAATTAGTTAAACACTTAATTAATATTTGTTTGTTCATTAATCGATCATTAATTTAAGTTTTTTTGAAAGTAATGTCTGCTTCTTCGAGTAGACCAGCTCATGAACTAGAATTGGGCCATCTGCCTCAAGCAACCTTTAAAAAAATTTTGAAAGCGTTTGCTGAAACACCCGGTATACTTGCGGCCTTCCTCTTGTTGCCGTTTGAATATCCCAAAGCAAGGATTATGTTTGCCTTCTGCTCATTAGAGAAAGACATGGGGCTGGTACGAAACAAAACGCACATTTAAACCTCTGCACTGACGTTGTCAATTCGCTTTTGTGGTGATAGGTATTGTGGCAAAAAAAAAGAGCATCCGCGCACTTTATCTACGCTAAGACAACAGCTATCACAGTTTGTTTCCAACTAACACCAAAGGCGACGTGTTACTTCGGCCGGGGCGCGGCAGATAAGGTATTAGCTCGATCACGATGTTTTTCTTTATTTCCTTTATTTTGTACTCGCTAACTCAGAGGGAGCCTGTTCGAAGGCGCTGCTTTATCATGCGGGTGGGAGCGCAGTCAAGTGGTATTCTCCATATTTCGCTCAGTTTATTTATCAGTCGGAAAAAAGTTAGTACGCAATTAGTACGTCGCTAAAAATACCGCAGTTAGACGTCCCTTTCTGTGCCTTCAAATGCCTCATTGATGCTTTAAAATTGGGATAGTACGTCTAGCGTTAGGTAATTAATTACAATTACATCATTAAATCTCAGTAACGAAAAAATTACTGGGAGCTACTCCACTGTACTGTAAACAATATGCACTAGGTTTTCTTCGAGTAACGCGTTGCTCTTTTTTAAATCTTGGTGCATGATATGTATAATTGGGACACCCTGTATATAATACATAATTTTTAATTGTCTACCTCCATCTCTTTCAAAAATATAATAAACTTTGTCCTGTGTGTATATTCAAATGTATTGTGTATGTGCATGGTGTTGATAGTAGAAATTTAAAACAATGTTGAAGTGAGAAAATACGGATTATGCAGCCGCCGCTAGTGCTTCTAATCCGGGTGTCCTCCTATGGCAACACCGCATTCACTAGAGGCGCGTTTGTCGCGTTTTGAACCATCCAACTCATGGCTGAGTGGTTGCGTCTCCGTCTCACACTCCGAAGACCCTGGTTCGATTCCCACCCAGCCCATCTTGCAAGCTATTTTTATTTATGAATTGCCTTCCGGGATTTTCCGTTCACGGCCGACGACACCAGCTTTTCTGCGACACGAGCTCCTCAACGCTGTCGCGTTAAAAGCGTGGCGCAAGTGAGAGTGGCCCGTGGCGTGAGCAGCGCGAGTTTCGGCGTTCGAGGGCGGGCAAAGAGCTCCCTCGCTGGGCGTCCGGCCCATAGGAGCCATCGCCGCCCGTGTCGCTACGTTTGCACCCGAAACAACGCTGTCACCAGCTGAGAGGCTATCCTGCCCAGTTCTTCCGCTATAGGCAACTGGTCCAGGAGGGCTGGCGGCTCTGAACCTGGCTGAACGAGCGTTCGGGTGAGCGGCCACAGGGCTACCCCGCCATGTGAAGTGGTGGCTGCTGCTGTGGGCCCCCGAGCGCAAACTCCGCCGGAGGGAAACAGGGCATGCGGGGAGGCTCCGGTATATCGACTGTGGCGCAGGACCATCCTCGCTCCGCGAGGCGGTCCGACCCTGCTGGCCAGGGGCGTAGCCAGGGGGGGGGGGGCTTATGGGGCTTCAGCCCCCCCCGAAATTTTTTCGGGCTGTCCATGGACCGCCAACCAAAGCGACCCCCGGCGCCGGAAATTACTCTGGATTTTGTCTAGCATGCCTCTTGGCGCTCGAAAAGACATCTAACCGCGAAGATTGCGAACTCGGGCTGGATTTCGTGGCCACGCCCATACACCGGGAGTCACATAACGCCAAGCAGTCCCATCCGAGCACAAAGTTTCAAGGGCGCTTTGATGGTGAGCGGGCTCGCCGCGGAATCTCACTGAGGCCACGGAATCTATGGAGCGCATGGATATCAATTGCGAAACTTTATGGGTATAAATCTCATAAGCTCTTGATGTGAAAGGTGCATTGACATTTCCAAAGTTGTGCTTTAGATTTTCAATTGCGGAACTTTGTGGGTTTAATGTTGCTATAAACATTTGACGCCAAAGGTTCATTGACTTTTCTAAAGTCTTACATCGGAACATACAATGAGACAAGTCAAATCAAAGCAATGGCAGACGAGTTGACAAAGCACGCAGTGAGGTCCAATGAGACGAAGCGTTGGGGTGATTCATTTGTGCCGTCATGTCACATAAAAAAATATCAACATTTTTTTAACCTACGCCAGAACATCCATGTCAAGACACTAAAGCCAGCCGAAGTAACTACGTTCTTATTTATTTTGTCTACTTTGACTTTTATTCGCGAGGTCACATTGAGCCGCTTCAATTTTTTTTTTTCTCGCTACCCTACCCGCGGGCTGCCAGAGCCAGCCAGAGCGCATACGTTTTTCTCGTATGGCCCCGACCACCGCGCGGTGCAGTACGGTACGCGTTCGGTTTGCTCTGGCCGAGTGGATTTTCACCTGACAGAGTTTTGGACGCTTTCTGGCTAGCAGACGAGAAAAAAAAAACAATGGTCGCTCGCCACCATCACTGTGGGGAATCGAAGGATTGCACCGCGTTCCTTGAGCGGAACCTCCCCGGAAAGTCTTGTTTCGCCGGTGTAGGATACTGAGCAGTATGCGTATGGTTCTCAGTAGACCAAGCGTCTCATGTTTTCTTCGGCATTCCTTCTGTAGCCCCATTAGGTGCCCGAAGTAGGCATTCGATTCTGACCAACATACTTTCCTATGCGTTTCTTTTTTTTTTCATTTCGGTGCCTCCGCCCCACAGCAAAAAAAAAAAAAAAAAAAAAACACATTGTTACGGCGCAGCGAATTGTCGCATGGTGAAAGTTCGATTTTGATACTTCTTTTGCGGAAAGTAATGGGCGACGGGACGCTTCAGTTGCCGGATACGTTTATTGTATTATTGCGAAAACAACTATATGGACACTCCAGCCGCATTCCGACCGTCACCGTCGCCCTCATGTTTCGTTAAAGTCCAAGGGTAATAACATCGTGACCACGCGCTGCATGCTGTATGTGCGAGTGAAAGCGTAGGAGGGGAGGTGGAATGGGTGAGCCGACGATGGTGGCTCAGTCTTGTATGCGCAAAGGAGAAAAGCGGGGAGCAAGCGCGCAGCCTTCCGTCGCGCGCAATACATCGGGGAGAGTGGATGGAATGGGGGCGGAATCTAGGATTCTGTGAATCTATGATTGTGCAACATCTTTATTTGCCTTGTTTGACGCATTATACACAGTTACTTTTTCTTACATACACAGACTCATTGGAGACTTATACTTATACTTAAATATCTTGTTGCGAGGTTTTGTGTATAGATGCAGTGAACTTTGTTTCCATTGACACTTTTTTGTCCTTTATCAAGCCGTATTTTCGCATTTGTATATCCCATTGTATCTTTGCATTTCTAATGTACGAGGGCGAGTCAAATGAAAGTGAGCCTACTCTAACCGCGCAATAATGGTTCGGTTCATTATCTGCGAGGCATGCGCGTAGGAGAACGGCATGTCTCATTTACAAAAGTGACACGCAGGTGTGAAGATAAATGTTCTTTAAGGCTCTCATACACTGGGTTGAATACGGTTGCGTCACATAATGGACACTTCGAAAATTGAACAGCTCGGTGTCGCGAAGTTTTTGACAGCTGAAGGTGTTTCCAAAACAGAAATTAATCGCCGTATGGCTGCCTTGTACGCTGAACACTGTATTTCAATGACCACTGTGAAGCGTTGGAGCAAACGGTTCAAAGGACGTTGCAAAAACATTCCAAGACCGGGCCAAAACCATCGTGCAATCACCCCCCACACAATTTCAAAGGTTCATGAGCTGATGAAACAAGAACGGAGGATAAACATCGATGAACTGGCAGACCGTCTGAACATCAGTCACGGTTCGGTTCACGCCATAATTCATGAGCTTCTCGGTTATCGGCTGTTTGGCGCGCAATGGATCCCCAAGATTTTGATCCATCGCGAGAAGACGGCGAAGTTTCGCGCTGCCTTGACTCATCTGATCGGGTATCACAGTGAGGATGAGGACTTCTTGTTTGAAATTGTGATGGGGGCGAACCTTTGTGCCACTACTACGAGCCTGAAACACGATGGGAAAGCTTACAGTGCAAACGTTCGAACTTACCACGCCCAGAGAACGCAAAGGCCATCATTTCCGCTGGAAAGGTGTTGTCGACTTTTTTTTCGATAGTCAGGGTCCATTACTGATAGAATTTGCTAAATCTGGAGAGGCTATCAATTGTTTCCGATATTGTGAAATGCCAGAATGGCAGCGTGTCGCAATCAAGAACGAACAACGTGGAAAATTGACGAATGGGGTCATCTTGTTCCACGACAATGCCTGTCCCCACGTCGCTTATGTGGTTAATACAAAACTGGCAAAGTTCAAGTGGGAAACGCTGCAATATCCGCCATACAGCTCAGACCTGTCACCTTGCGACTTCTACATTTTGGGGCAACCGAAAAAACAGCTCAAGGGAACCAGATACAGACTTTTTTAAGCAGCAACCCAAGGAGTTTTATAAGACGGGAATCACGCGACTAGTTAGTCAATGGGACAAATGTCTAAATTCTCATGAAGACTACTTTTAAATAAAATACCCCGTTGTTGGCTCACATTCATTTGACTTGCCCTCGTATATCTTGCAGAACTCCTGCTTTTTGTACGTGCTCTCTGTCGCGACTATAACTTCGGTGCAATTACTCACGATACACGACAGGGGACAGCTACTCCTGCGTAATACATCGGAACAAACGACAGCGTTATTGAGATTTTTCACTGGCCATTGCATACATACAAGAATGTAAGCACAGTTCTTAAATGACAAAGTTTCATTAACATATTTGTCCTCAACTTGTTCAGTTCATTGCCTTTTAATTTTTCATATCAGCGGCATGCACTGCTTTCCTGGTTTCGAACTGATATAGTTCTAAAGTTCGTGTGATATTTTCTTTACTTAATAAATAGACAAAAATATGGAAGCATTGATATCAGTTATTTTGGGCAAAATTTTTGGCACATACGAGTATATTCTTTTATGAAAAAATACATATTTTATTGTTTTGACAGTGCGTAGCGTTCAAGAATTCGTTTGCAGCATCTTTGGCAATGACAATGCAGTTATTATTCATGTATTTGATCCCTCGACAAATTGTTTAAGAGGAAGCTTTAGCTCGGGCCCAATCCGACGCGGCCTATTCAAATACTTGTAAAACGCAGAAACGCTTTTCTGAGATAATCCTGCTAATCGCTTTTATTGAAATTGGTTGCATTTGAGAGAGAAAGTTAAATTCTAGTGTCTGTTGGAAACACAACTTCGATTTCAGGCCTGAATTTTGTTTAAAATATTTTGAAAGATTCGAAAGTTTGAAATATAGAAGCACGACGTTTACAAACTAATAGCTATGCATGAAGAACAGATATTGTAGTTCTGTAAACGGCATCTATTATAACAGTGAAAGAGGACAAGTTTGATATGTCAATTTGTATCTTACGTGAATTGGTTACGTTGTGTACAACGGTTGTGCAAACGCCGTATTTCCACAATACTAAATTTTTTGAGATTCATGTCTAACATATCTATTTTGTCCGCTGTAGATGTACTATTAGATGCAATTCACAGAATTGTGATATCATTTTTCATTGTTGAGTCACGGAGTTTTAAACTTGATAGTGTCGTTTTCTGAAAATTTTCGATTTTGACCAATTTTTAATAAATAATTGACCACCTAAATGAAAAATTCGAAACCAGCAGTCGCTAGAATTAAACGTTTTCTTTTAAATGCAACAAACCTCCTCAAATTCGGTGAAGTGGTTGCAGGTAAAAACGAATTCCCCTTCTGCATGTATTTAAATAGGAGCACCCGAGCTAAAGCTTCCTCTTAAGGAGGAGGACGAGCTGCAACGTGCCCCCCCCCCCCCCCCCCCCCTCGAACAAAATTTCTGGCTACGCCACTGGCCCCATGTATATATATATATATATAAATACATGGGGCCAGTGGCGTAGCCCCCCCCGAACAATATTTCTGGCTACGCCACTGCTGCTGGCCGACATCGGCTCCACGACGTCTCCGACACGGCGACACCTGCTTCCGTTCAACGTCGAAGCTGTGGGCGTACCTGGGAATGCCCATTTCAATGCTGTGACATTCAATTAAAGTAAAGCATTACCGTAAAGAAGCCTCGAGCCGTTTGGTCTGGGTGCGTGCAAGTGCAACGTATGACAGGCCATAGGGGACTGGGAGTACAATGCTGCCTCAGCAATTTCACAGAGCTCGTGTTCACGCAGGCCTGTGTGCCGCTTTCTGACGCGTGTCATCATGTGTACGACTTGAGTGGCCTGATGGACCATAGAATGCGCCATATAGCCATTCCGCACTACGTCCATTCTCTTGCCACAGGAATCCGATGCACTGGACGAATCCGATGATGCGGACGGATTTTCTGCGCGGGATAGGTTCGCCGGTCATAGTCAAAGTGATGTGGGCGCGTTCAGCAGCTGCTTTGCGCGTAGAGGAATTCAGTACGACGACGTACTCTAATTTTTTCCGGGGAGCATGTGAGGCCTAGCTGGTGTTCGTAGGCGTCGACGATGTCTAAGCCGGTTTGAAGTGTGGCTTCCTGTTCGTCTGGGTTTTCGGTGGCACACCAAAGTGTGGTGTCGTCAGGGTATATTGCATGGCGTAAGCCTGTAACGAGGTTGAGCTTTGCGGGCAGGTCCTTCACCGCCAACTTGTAGAGTCGGTGACAGAATGGACTCTTGTGGCGTGCCACGGTTTATAGGGAAGCACATGGATGGCTGGGTGTTCGGACCAAAGAAGCGCAATTGCCCAGCGCTGAGGAAGCCGCAGACGTAGCGAACAATGTGTTCTCCTGGTTTGGTGACTGCTAGGTTGTCAATGATGGCTTGATGCAAGACATTATATCGAAGGCACGTTTAATATCCACGCCCTGAATTATCCGGAGTTGTGCCAAGGTTGGGTGATCATAGACGTCTGTGGTATAGTTGGCAGGGCTAAGTCTTGGGCACACACGTGCCTGCAGAAACCGATGAGTGTGTCTGGGAGATGGCCGTGGATCCCAAGGTGCCATTCTAGTCTTGTCAGGGCCATCTTTTCCATCAATTTTCCCACGCACAATCTGAGGGATATCGGTCGAAGGTTTTTAAGTGTGTTGGAGGGTTTGCCATGTTTGGGGAGGAAAATAACTAAAACTCCCTTCCATGACTGTGGAATGTTCCCTGTCTCCCATGCATCGTTAATGAGATGTAGGCCCTCTAAAATCGTAGGCGGGATCGTGCTGGCGTCAACGTCATGTGACTTGCACTGAGTGTAGTCGGGGATGGGCGTCTGATCCCTTCTCCTAGGTGACATTCGTACGTGCTTGCCTCTGGCGGCAACCCACGGAGTCTGGTCGGGGATGGGCGGCTGATCCTTTCTCCCAGCTGACGTTGCACGAGCTTGCCTTCTCTGGTGGCAACCCACGGGTCCTGTTTGGTTCGCGGGAAGGGTCTCCCCTAGAGTTGGACAGTTCGCGGAAAGGGTGCCCCCTGGAGTCGCACGGTTTGTGAAAAGGGTTCTCCCCTAGAGTCGCACACACAAAGGGGCCTGTCATCACTGCGGGGCACCTGCCAGACCGGCAACCACTCGAGGCAACCATAGCAAATTATGCATCCATCCTTCGTTTCGATTTGGCATGGTCTTTCAGCATCCTTTTTACCCGGGGTGTTACACTCCAACCGTAACAGCATCTCCGGCGGGGGAGGAAGATCCCGATGCGTAGGGGCAAGCAGCCACTGGGCGAGGGATCGGCGTTAGCGCAGCAGAATATCCCTCCGGGGTGACGAACCCTTGGTTCGTAGCTGGTAGTTTCCTGGGAGTCGTTTATCAGTCCTCGTGGCGTTCTTGTGCCCTTTCTCCCTCGTCCGGTCCGGTGAA
Source organism: Dermacentor andersoni (assembly GCF_023375885.2). Taxonomy (NCBI): domain Eukaryota; kingdom Metazoa; phylum Arthropoda; class Arachnida; order Ixodida; family Ixodidae; genus Dermacentor; species Dermacentor andersoni. The sequence goes on from NC_092814.1 coordinate 176,093,887, forward strand.
ACTGGACTTGCAAAGCGGTCTCGCAACATTTCGTTTCTTGTTTGGGCAAGCAATCACTCCAGAACAGTGCCGGACCCACAATCACACAGTAAGCGCGCACAAAGTCACCCTCCCCCAAGACGCACCAGGCTTTACAAAAAAAAAACAAAAAAACCGCTACTGCTTTCCCATCCCTTTCACGCGTCCCCCCCTAAACACTAGAAAAGGACATTTCTTGAAAGCGTTAAGACGTGGTGACTAAAATCAGCTAACAATCAACTACAACTTCGCGATAATAAAAAGAAACGTATGAAAAAAAAATACCAACGTAAAAATGCCACGGAAACCAGAGTGAGCATGAGGCTTTCGCTACTGTAGGGGCAACGACTCAGACCGTCGGCATTGCCGTTAAGTTTACCTTTCTTGTAGCGAATATCAAAAGTGTACTGTTGAAGAGCCAAGCTCCAGCGCAAAAGACGGCCGTTTTTCTTTACATGGACTGCAGCCATGTAAAAACAGGACAGTGGTCAGTCTCTATGGTTAACCTTGAACCAGCGATATAGCAAGCTAGCTTCTGCACCGCCCATACCACGCAGGCGCATTCCTTTTCTGATGCACTGTATGCTTCCTCACGAACTGAAAGATTTCTACTGGCGTACAGTAGAGGGTGTTCGTTTTCGTCATCTCTCTTTTGACAAAGCACCACATACACTGGTCACTGGCATCACACTGAAGAATGAATGACTTAGAGTAGTCGGGCGCGTTCAACACTGGCTGACTCGTTAGTGCTTTCTTCAGCATACTAAAAGCCTTTTCTTTTGCGTCATCCCACTTTACCGTTTGCGATTGTTTTTCTGATAGCATCTGTTATAGATCTTGCAATCTCGGAATAACGCGGCATATATCTTTGTTAATAACCTGCCAAACCAAGGAATGACCTGATGTCCCGCTTGGTGCGTGGTTGCGGGAAGTTGTCTGTTGCGGCCAGTTTAACCTCTGAAGGCCGACGATGGCCTTGCCCTATTATATCACCTAGATAAGCTACCTCCGCGCGCCCTAATTGGCATTTAGGAGCCTTGACAGTCAAGTTGGCCTCTCGTAGACGACACAACACGGTTCGAAATTGTTGCATATGGTCCACCCATGATGAAGAAAAGATTGCTATGACATCGAGATACGGAAGCGCAAAGTCCTCCATTCCCCGTAGCACCTGGTCCACAAGGCTAGAGAAACAATAGGGAGCATTCTTCATTCCAAAGTTCTGGACTTTCGGCCGAAATGTTCCCATCGGGGAAATAAACGCCGCAAGCCTGCTTGCCCTCTCGGTCAACGGAGCCTGCCAGTACCCTCGGACTAAATCGAGCACAGAGATGAAATTAGCACTGCTCACTCTCTCCAGCCTTTCCTCGATATGCGGTATGGGGTAGGGCTGGTCCTTCGTGATCAAGTTGAGCAGGCGGTAGTCGATACATGGTCGGCGGCTCCTTTCCTGGGACCTCAACCAAGATAAGAGGCGAGGTATAACCACTCTCTCTTGGCCCGATTACACCTAGGTCTAACATCCTGTTTATTTGCGCGGCCATGACTTGACGTTGACGAGGTGAAACGCGATAAGCTTTCGAACGAATTGGGTCCGATGAGGTTAACTCGATATCGTGAACGATCGCAGTGGTCCTGCCAGGTGTGTCTGAAAATATGTCTTTAAATTCAAACACGAGTTCCCTCAGTTCGGCCCTTTGATAGGGATTCAACTCCGCCTGCTCTACTAGCTTGTGCCTCTACTAGCCAGGGCCGGATTAAGAAAAATGGGGCCCCTGGGCTAATGCGCATGCAGGCCCCCTTTCCCTATACTGACCCCCCCCCCCCCCTGTCGCCTGCTACGCTACTGGAAATATGCCATGTTTCACTTTAATTCCACCAAATTAAAAAGAACGAAGTGCGATCAACGGGATTATTATTATTGTTATTATTATAAGGAAAACAACAAAACTTGCTTGCAACGCGTGCTGTTGTAGACACCAACACATATGTTCACTTTGTGATTAATGTGCATTCTGTTTTAAGCAAAAGCTAGGCTTTAAGGAAAAGTTTAGTGCACTTAAGACGAACAAGAACGTAGAAAAGACAACACAGCTCAGATGTCGATCCTTCTGAAGCTAGGCTTTATTTGCATCACTAAGTTTAATCCCGTGAGGAGACGCATGGTTGTATTCAAAACATTCTTTACTAAAATTCAAGCATCAGACTGCAGTAATCGTTATACACGTTACTCTATAAATATGCAATAGATATATACAATACTTAAGGCAATACAAACACCATAAAAATGCACTAGAATACAGATGAAAATTACCAACTGTAGCTACAACACATTATTTCAAAATATTTTCGTTAAAGGTAAGACAAGCAAGGACGACACCAAATAAACGTGGCACTATCAAAAACAGCAAAAATGCAGTTCTTTATAAGCACGCTAAATATCACAAGAAGAACGAACAAGAGACGAACAACGAAGATTTGCATATCTTGAATTACACTGCTCAGCGTTTCATTGGCAACCTGGAGGCTGGGAGGCGACACAACGGATTTATTGGAACTATTCATGTATAGCGCAAACAGTACTCTTTTAAAGTGGCATCTTTCGCGCCTTCACTTTGGCGAAATCACATATAGTCTGTTCGAAAGATAAATCGCGGAGGAGGTCACTTTCAATGGACATGATAGCAAGCTAGTTCACCTTGTCGTCAAGGAGGCTTGAACGAAGGCGATTTTTGATCAGCGACAACTTGGAAAACGTTCGTTCGGTCTCACAGTTTGCCACGGGTATGCTTAAGTACATTCGCAAAGCTATAGAAAGGTTCGGAAACACATCAGTAAGCTTTCTTTCGTGCAGCAACTTCATTATTCCCAGGGGACTCGTGTCCTGGCACACAGAGTTGTGCAGAAAGTTCGCAAACTGAACGATTTCAGCGGGAAATGCTGGCTCCAAACCATTATTGTAGGTTTTCACCAACTTCTCAGCCTGCTGTGCCAGAGAGGCCTCGCTCGCAACTTCTGTCAGCAATTTTAAGAATCCGAACCTTTCGCAGAGTTCAGTGTAGGCAGCCTTTCGTATTCGAAAACCAGAGCCTAGACTGTCAAGTGCAACATTGTAGCTCTCTATGCGATAAACGTTTTTCCACCTTGTAGCGCACTATCGCTTTTTCCGTCCGGGTGCTTACTCAAAACGATGCGTTTGCCCTCATCCTGATAACGTTGATTGGTATTTAGCGTGCGTGCTCTCTCTTCGAAGGTATCAAAGAGAGGTCGCAAAGAATTAACAAAGCCTTCTAGAGAGCTCAGCAGGTCTACAGCAGTTGAAATGTCTAGGCCTGGTTTCTGAAGTGCTACGCTCGTTTTGTCAAAGCGCTCCAAGATGTCACTCCAGAAAATCGCCATGAATGCAGTCTCTAGTTTTCTCCTTTTCTTTAAGAGAGAGTGTGCTTCGTTCCTTGTGTAACCATTTTCTTCGTCGTTCTTTGATATAGCTTCAAGGCAACACAAGACTGCATTGAAATTTTTCAGAATGGCCTTACATGATTCAGCGTGTCTTGAACACCTGGTCTCAGAAAGACTTCTCAAAACAAGCTTCTGGTCAGTTCCGCCCATGCTGTTCAAACGATACCTCCATCGCTTAGGTGAGGTAGCAAAGAACACATACAGTCTCTGAATTACAGTGAAAAATTTGACTGCCTCAAGGCAACTGTCAACACTACACGCGCCAACTAAGTTCAGTGAATGACCAGCACACGGGACGTAGACTGCCAATTCGTTCAGGTGTTTGATTTGAGCTTGCAGTCCTTTGTATTTTCCTGACATATTACTCGCATTATCATAAGTTTGGCCCCTACAATCATCAATTGAGATGCCATCGGTCGTCAAGAGGGACATCGCGGTATCGAAAAGATACAAGCCGGTATGCGATTCAATTGGAACAAATCCAAGAAAGCGTTCGTACACTTTCCCATTTAAATAGTATCGTAAAACAACTGACAGCTGATTAACGTGTGTAAGGTCTGGAGTCGAATCGACAATAAAGAGAAGTATTTTGCGCGTTTCACTTCGTCAACGAGACGTTCCTTGACAGCCTTTGCCATATGCTCAGTTTTTGACAGAGACGATGGGTGACCTTTTCCTTTGTTCCCGTAGCGTTTGATGTGCTCCTCTAGAAAGGGATCAAACTTGGCAATGGCCTCAAGCACTCCCATATAATTGCCATTTCTCGGTGAACCAAAAATCTCCTCACTGCCCCTAAACGCTAGGTTGCGCTTAGCTTGAAGCTCAACTACAACGACTACGCGCTTCAACACATCTGTCCAGTAAGCGGTCTCAGTGACAAGATGCTTAACCAGCTCCTTGTCAATTGTGCTGCTCGAGTTAGAGCGGGCGAGCCATGCTGCCACGTAGTTCCGGTGCTCGACGCTATTTTCATGTGCGCAAACCTTTTTTTTCTGCTCTTTTCCAATCAGAAAAGCCGTGCGTGGTGAAAGCACTGGGGTTGCTTGAAATCGAAAATAGTTTGCACATGAAACAGTAAACGGAACCTTTGGACTCCGAGTACATTAACCAGTGTCTCTCGTACGCCTGCCAATTTACAGCCTTCCGCACCAATAGATGAGGTGACATATAGCGTTTCTGAGTTTTGTATTGCCTTTCGGAAGACGGAAAATTTTCTGCCCGATTTATAAAATACAATGGCCCTTTCTCAAAGCATACACTCCCAAAGCTGTCAGTAATAACGTCCGGCCACTTAGCAGCGTCACTTCGGAGAATCTCGCAACGTACCTCTTGCTGCGTGGGTGTCTGTACTTCTCTGTTGCCGCGACGAGAAGCCGTCTTATTTGTCCTCTCGAGGCAGATTTTGTGTGTGGTAACATGATTATTTGAAGTCAAACTAACAGGAAACAGGTGAGTCGGTTCTTGGAGTGTTATTTCATGGCGCTCGTCAGTAGAAGGAGGCTCATCGGGGAGGTTTGGCAGCTGTTGATCAGCAGTAGTAGAAATCGGGAGTGGCGGACTGGACACCTGAAGCTCTGTGGCAGGGGCCCGGCCGAGTAGCATAGACGTTGCTGACTCAGGAACAGGACAGGGCTCGGTTAGCGTCGGTGGCTCAGAAATATGGACGAGCGAGGTTAGCACCATTTTCACAGGATCCAGACAACCAAGATGAGTCAAACCTTGCTTCTTGCCAGGAAACCGTGGTGATGGAGTTGGCAAGTCCTCCACAGAAGCACAGTCGGTACTATTGGGAGTTTGACTCGGACTCTGGGTAGAGCGATCATACTGCTCCGCGGAAGCTGCATTCAGTAGGTACTTTGTCATCTTTGGTAGCTTCTTTTCACGCTCTTCTCTTTCTAACTTCGCCTTTCGTTTAGACGCACCACTTTGATGCTTCTGACCGAGCATTTTCACATGAATGGATGCTAATTGTTCACCGGGCACTTCGTCAATTCGACGCGACGGCAGGTGTCCAGCGGTGGCCGTCCCGATGACTGGCGCAAGCTGCCTGAATGGTACGTGGCTGGCCGGGAGTGGTGCGTCCCCCGGGAGCTCCTCAGCGGGGGGGGGTCTTATGCAAGTTTAACCGGCGGCTCGGGGCTGAATCGGAGCCCGCGATCAACTTCCTTTTATAGACGCGCGCCGCGTCTGTCTGTTACTAACGCCAAAGCAGGCGTTCACATACGCATAGAGTTCCTTGTACAAATTCCCTCCTTCTCCGTACAAACTCACTCCTTCTCCCGTTCCGGTCTCGTCTTCCTATTGGCTAGGAGCAATCGTCTATTCTTGGAGGTTGTCGATTTTGCTTTCGCCCCGTCGATGCCAAGCGCGAGAACGAAGGGGAGAGGGCGACTCCTAGCGCGGGCGAAGTTACACGCCCTCTGTCGCCTCTAAGTCATCTTTTTCAACTTCTTTCTGGAAAGTTCGGCGGTCAGTCTGACCTACTTTTTCCGTCGAGCGTGCGCGAGGGTGCTCAGCCACTAGGAAGGAATGGGCCCTGGAGACAGGCTCTCCAGCTCTCCAGCTTCGCCCTTCACTCTTCCACAACCCTAGCCCGAACAGCGAACATCCAATGCCCCTCGGCACGCGGACAAAAGCACGTAAGACGTCTTCTTTCCTTTCCTGCCTAGACTCTGCCATCAGACTCATCCTCTCCCGCCCAAATTACCATCACAGTAAAGAAAAGTCGAATGGGAGGCACTGTTGGGTACTGCAGCACATCTTTTCTATGAGAAGGACAGCGGCGGAACTATCTGAGAGGTGGAGGGCGGCGTGATGGCGACAAGGGGCAAGGAGATTTAGGTTCTCATCCCACATGTGTGTTTCCCCCTTGCCCCTCCTCTCCAAACAGCACTGGACAGACGGACTGACAGGAAACCACGAAAACTCTTCCAAGCAAACGCACCTCGCTTCGTAAGAAAGAGGGTCCCGCCGGGGTGTCGGGGAATTCCTGTTTTTGCAGCTCGACAAGCTCTCCCCAAATGATCAGGCTAAACGCATGCTGTTACATTTACGCGGGGGCCCCCGTCTGCTCGTTCTGGTTTTCTCGCTTCATACATGTCGCTCGAAGTTCCGTTGCCCATGGTTCCATATACTAAGCAGGTTAGAATAAATGGGCCCCCTTCTCCTACTGTCCGAGGTGAGGCCCTGGGCTGCAGCCCCCTTAGCCCCCCCCCCCTTAATCCAGCGCTGCTACTAGCTAATGCATTTTGCCCCCGTTACTGATGTTAACTCCGGAAAGTCGACAGGCATCTCCTCAGGTTGGTTAAGCGACATGTTCACAATGGCCTCTCTCTGGCGGTAGGGTTTAAGCAGATTGCTGTGGTACACTTGTGGTGTCCTTCGTTTTCCCGGTACCGCGATTACGTAGTTTGTTTCAGATAAATTCTGAGTTATGTCAACCGGTCCTTCCCATTGAACCTGTAGTTTCTTTTTCAATGAGCGTTTCAGAATCATTACCTTTTCTCCAACTTCAAAGCGTGGCGTTCGAGCCGTCCTCTCATAGTATTGTTTAGCATTGATTTGGACCCTGCGCATTTCCTGCCCTGCCAATTCTTGAGATGTGCGCAGACGGTCTAACAGCTTTAGCCGTATGCCACAACCGAAGCATCGTCCGCCCGGCCTTCCCAGGCTTCTCGAACAATGCGAAGAGGGGACCGAAGGCAGCGACCGTAAACGAGCTCTGAAGGTGAAAAACCGGTTGACTCGTGCGGTGCAGTTCGAAGCGCGAATATTGCTGCAGGCAAGCAAAATTCCGAATCGGCTTTGTGCTCATAAAAAAGCGCTCGCAAAAGCCGTTTCATGACTGAGTACACTTTCTCTACCGCGTTTGACTGCGGGTGGTACACTGAGCTATGAATGATTTTAATACCGCTCGTTTCCAGAAACGTCGAGGTCATTGCGCTCCTAAAGACGGATCCTTGATCTGACTGCCATATCCCCTATAGGGCTGTCCTGTTTGGTGCTGGTTGACGAATCCTCCGTCAAACCTGTTTCCTCCACCACTGGACATTCGTACACTGCGTTGGCCGCGAACTCCCTTGCCTTGGAACGAGTTGGGGCTTGCACTATTCCTTCACGAAACCCGATTCCCCTGCGTCGCAGCAAATCCTCAGATTTGTTAGAAAACAAATATGAATACTGTTGTGAGAGATGTGCCGAGACGGCGGCTTCAGTGTCCAGTACTCCAAAAGGGCCTTCGATACGAATCTTTGACATAGGGAGACAAACACTGTAGACCTCTACGGCTTGCCTTATCCAAGCACATTCTTCCGGGAACTGGCCTTCCTCCACGTATACGACGGGCGCACCACGCCCATTGTGGCTGCCGAGTCGAGAAGCACCCGACACGGTTTTGCCGTTTACCATGAGGTCTTGATGTACGGTTCTAGCAAGTTCAGATTTTCCTCTTTACTACTTAGTGACATTAACACTAGATTGGGATTTCTGCACCCCACTGAGATCTGCCCCGTTTGCTGGCAGTTGTAGCAAACTACTGGTTTCTTTGTCTCGAAAGCTTTTTTTCTTTTGCCTTTCACCCCTCTGTTCGGGTGTCTCCTCCTTTCCTTTGCTGTTCTCGTCGCTAATTTTCACCGAATCTGACCTTTCCTTCGATTTATACTGACTCGACTTTTCTCATCGCTCTGGCTTGACGGGTCTGTATTTATTCATCTCCTTCTTAGGAGCTTCGTTGCCTTCGAACGCACGGCGAGTTACGTACTCCTCAGCGAGATCGGCCGCTCTCGTGCGAGTGTCTACGCCTGGCCTATCCTGAACAAAATACTTGATGTTTTCTGGTAGCCGGCGGTAGAACTGTTCTAATGCAACGCACTGCATTGTCTTTTCAGCGTCGCCAAGTGCACCCTCTTCTCTGAGCCATTCTTTCAGGTTTACCTCCAAGGTGTATGCGAAATCTGAGTATGACTTACATTTGGTCTTCTCGACCTCCCTGAATTTTCGCCTGAATGCTTCTGCTGATAATCTATACTTTTCAAGCAGATTCGCTTTGACTTTATCGAAGTCGTCTGCTTCTTCTTTCCCCATGCGGGCAATGATATCAGCTACCTCACGTGACAGCAACGTAAGCAAGCGTTGCGGCCACTTGTTTCTCGCGAACTTTGCCTTCTCACACGTGCGCTCAAACTGCACCAGAAAAAGACCTGTGTCCCCTCCTACTGCGTAGGGTGCCATTAAGTCTGTCATTCTTCGCTCGCTTTCTTGTGCCTCTAGTAGTCTTTCAATATTTTGAGCCTTCAAAAACTCAGATAGGCGCCTCAGTTCGAGGTCGCGCTCTTCTTTGACCTCACATGCTGCCCGCTCGCGCTCTTTTTTTTTTCTTTTAGACGCTTACGCTCTCCCTCCTTATCCGCAATGGTCTCTAGGCATTCCTTCAGTTCATCGTCGTCTGCCGCGATCGCTTCGATCTGATCTCCGGCTTTCTCTTCGATTCGGCAATTTGGAGGCCCAACTCACTGGCCAAGTTAAACAACTCCGGCTTCTTTAGCGCCTTGAAGTTCATGGCTGCCCTTAGTACTGCTAACTCTTCACTCTATAAGAACCTTGACGTACTCGAAACTTCCGTCAACGGTTAAAGAAAAATCACTGCTTTGTACTTCCCCCCAAAATACGTAAAGCCAAGTGATATCTCAGAGAAGAAAAGCCGTGCACTCACCATATGCAGTCATGAATCCTGACACCTTCCTGCCGAATGTTGTCACCAGGACGAAGAGGAAACGATATCTTAGATGTCGTCCAAAGTTGGGGTCTCCAGGGTAGCGTATCCCATCGCTGCCAACCAGTTGTTGCGACGTCTGTTTCTCGAACCATGACCGGCGTTACTATTCGGTAGGGTGGCGTTGTCGGCGGGCTGCAGGCGTCTGGTAGACCATGGCGACCAGGCAGGGGCGAGACGATTTCTAGTGCGAAACTTACACCGTTTATTCAATGGTTGGTAAAGATAAGAAGTGAATCAATGAATTGAAAAAAGTACATTGCGGGGCCCCTTAAATAGGCCCACTAAAATTGTAGGCGGGATTTTGCTCGCGTCAACGTCCCGTGACATCCACTGAGTCTAGTCGAGGATGGGCGGCTGATCCTTTCTCCCAGCTGACGTTGCACTAGCTTGCCTCCTCTGGCGGCAACCCACGGGTCCTGTTTGGTTCGCGGGAAGGGTCTCCTCTAGAGTTGGACAGTTCGCGGAAAGGGTGCTCCCCTGGAGTCGCACGGTTTGTGAAAAGGGTTCTCCCCTAGATTCGCACACACACAGGGGCCTGTCATCACTGCGGGGCGCCTGCCAGACCGGCAACCACTCGAGACAACCATAGCAAATATGAAGCCAACCTTCGTTTCGATTAGGCATGGTCTTTAAGCATCCTTTTTGCCTGGGGTGTTTCACGCCAACCGTAACAGCGCACAGCCACGGGGCTAGACGAGGTTCCCGTAAGGATGATTAATGAACTAGGACCACAAAGTAAGGAAGCTCTGCTGAAAGCAGTAGAAAAAACTTTAAATGATGGACGAATATCAGACAGTTGGCGGCAAAGTAGAATAAATTTAATTTTTTAAGGTAAGGGGAAAAAAAGGATGCACTCACATAGACCCTTGACTATTACATCGATAATATACAGGTTAGCAATGCGGGGAATTAAAGATGCAAACATGGGCAGAGAATAATGGCATGTTGGGAGAAATTCAGAATGGCTTCAGAATAGGTAGGAGCTTGGATGATAACTTATTTGGCCCTTACTCAGTGTATTGAAATATCCAGAGTAGAAAGCAGACCGTTATGTGTGCCTTTTTTTAGACATTACTGGAGCCTATGACAACGTAGATCGCAAAATCTTGTAGGATATTCTGGAAGGGAAAGGCTTAGGTGACGATTGTCTACAGCTTTTGAGAGAGGTTTACCTAGAAAATACCGTTTGAGTTAAATGGGAAAGGATGAGGACCGAGGAGAAAGTTGATATCAACAAGGAGCTGAGGCAGAGGTGTCCTTTTTTCCCACTGCTGTTTATTATGTACATGGTGAGGATGGAAAGGGCGCTAGAGGGAAGTAATATCGGGTTTAATCTCTCGTACAAATAGGCGGGTACAGTAGTAGAGCAGCACCTTCCAGGTTCGTTTTATGCAGACGACATTGTATTGCTAGCTAACAAGCAAAGTTATATGCAACGTCTGGCTAATATCTGTGGACAGGAAGGCGAGAATATAGGCCTGAATTAAATTTAGCGTTACAAAATCAGGTGCTTTGGTATTCAATGAAAACAGCGAACAGACAGTATCAATTCAGGGCCAGGAAATAACTCGTGTAAAAGAATATAAATACCTGGTATATGGATAAAGAAGGCGATATATATACACAGGAAAAAAAAACAATAACAGCAAAGGGGAAGAGAAATGCAGCCATAATGAAGCACAGAGCGCTATGGGGATACAATAGGTACGAGGTGCTCCGGGGTATGTGGAAAGGTGTAATGGTTCCAGGCATGGCATGGCAAGAACTTTATTTTAGTCCAGAGAAACTAGGGTCCGAGGGCACAAGCCCCCAGGCTAAGTCGGTGGCTCCGCCCACGTAGGCACCGGTAGGCCAAAGGCTTTCCCGATGTCGTGAGCTCTCCGGACGGCCAGGAGTTGATCTTGGAGGACTTCGCTGGACATGCGCCGACTCCAGTCCTCCTCACTGTTGAGATCCGAAGCCCTTTGGTTGGGGCACAGCCAGAACATATGATCAAATAGACACGAAGTGTGTCCACAACTTTTACATTCCGCGGGAAAATCCCGGTCAATTTTGTTAAGCACAAAAGGTGTGGGATAAGATTTAGTTTGAATCATTCTTAATGTGACTGCCTGAGCTCGGTTGAGCTTCTGATGGGGGGGAGGAAAAAACCTCCTGCCTTCCCTATAGTGTGAGGTGATCTCGTGAAAAGTAGTAAGTGGGTCTTTGTAGGAGCCGCAGTCATCCTGGAGCAGTTCCTGATCTGATGCGCGGCATGTGAGATCTCGCACAGCAGAGTGAGCTTGCTCGTTAGGATTGCAGCCACTGGGGCTGACCGAGTGGCCCTGATGAGCCGGAAACCATACTAGGTGTGAGCTATCCAGTTGGTCGTAATTATGAGTATTAATACTGTGTATAAGTAACTTGTGTGCTTCCACTGAGATGAAGCCGGCTGAGTAATTTCTAATAGCTGTACGGGAATCAGAGAAAATCGTGGAGCCTCTCCTCATTGTAATTGCAAGTGCTATGCTTGCTTCTTCGGCGGCATGAATGGAGGTCGTTCTTAGTGACGCCGCGTTTATTAATTTACCGCTCTCATCGACCACGACAATAGCGTAGCGGTTGCCCGATCCATAACTAGTTCCATAACTAATGGTTCCAGGACTTACTTTTGGAAATGCGGTTGTTTGCTTTAAATCAGGGGTACAATCAGGAGTCGATGGCAACCAAAGGTCAGTGGGACGCCTCGCACTGGGCGCTCACGGGAAGACTACAAATGGAGCTGGGCAGGGTGATATGGGCTGGGCAAGCTTTGAAGTGAGAGAAGCTCACAGTAAAATTGATTATGAAGAGCGACTGAGGAATGTGGAAGAAAATAAATGGGCGGGGGAGTTTTCATGTATTTGTACAGGAAAAACATTGATTCACAGTGGAGGAAAAGAACTAGGAAGCTTACCAGCAAGTATGCGACCTGTAGGGTGAGCAACATGGCAACGAAGAACGTCAAGCGGAAAGTCAGAGAGGCTGAGATAATCTCATAGGTGGCGTCAATGGAAAAGAAACCTGCTATGAGTAACTAGTTAAGAGGAAAAAACGAAATCAGGCAATTAACAATTTATGACAACTCAAAGGGAAGCTGATTACTTTTCGAAGCGAGATTAGGACGTCGTAGAACACGCACTTACAAAGCGAGATATAAGAAGGAAGAAGAAGCATGTGCTTGTTGCGGTAAAGTTAGGGAAACGATGGAGCATGTTTTATGAGAATGTGAAGGTATCTATCCGCCCAGCGGTCCATTTAGGCATCTCTGGCCTCCTTGAAGTCCTTGGGTTCAGCGAGAGCAGGGGGAAAGTAAACATATCCGCAGTAGAGATTAGTAATCGGCGGTTGGAATATTGGTGGAAGAAAAGTAGTGAAACGACAAACGGAGGCGTGCAAAAGCAAAGTTCACAATAGGGGTTCAGAAAGTTTGGTTATGGGAATTCATCGTGTTTTTTTCTTTCCTTTTTTTAATATAGGTAGGACATTAGGCAATATAACAGAAAGGACTTGGTGGCGCAGCCCACCGCCCCCTTCCAAAGGGGACGCCCATAACATCCATCCGTCTTCCAAACGGCTCCAAACGCGTTTCATTGCTACCGTTACATGGCCTCGAAGCTGTCTCCTTAGTGTCTACGTAGACTGTCTCCGATGCTGGCCAGTATTGGAACACACCCTAAACGTGTGCCTACACACTAAACAGAAATATTCCCAGATGGGAGTAAATGCATCGTCGCCTAGCGCATTCCCGAATGAGTGTTTAATACACTCCATTCATATGGAGTTTTAGTTGACTGCATCTCTCACAAGAATTTTTATGGCGTTCAAATAGGAGTAAATATTACTTCATTTCTTGCGGCAGTTTCGTTAGGTGTTCTAATTGGAGTGACTATTGCCTCATTTCTGGAATGAGCTTTTAGGTATTCTAATTGGAGTAAATATTACTTCATTTCTTGAAGGAGATTTTAAGTGTTCTAATTGGAGTGAATATTACTTCCATACTTAGAAGGGTTTTAGGGGTTTCATGTGGAGCAAATATTACTTCATTTCGGGAAAGGGTTCCTGAGGTTCATAAGTGGAGTAAATTTGCTCCTCCATTTCTGGAGAGATTTTCTCGAGATCTTGCTGCATTATTTATACTTTTATTTCTGCGATGAAATGAAGGCACAGCTTTCGTGACGTGGCTTGAGGATACTTATTATTTACCGATGAAATACTGCAAGTGCAAAGTTCTGTGCCGGCAACAACCGTTACCGTAATTTATTTTGTTTCCCTTCTTTCTAGTTATAGTTGCTTAGATTTTGAATTTATTTACAATACTTCACTGAGTTTATTATTGAAGTGTAGTAAGAGCATCTATCTACCCACCTAGTAAGCGCCCTTTCTCGGCCAGACAACTGTTCAATAACATAAATCAGAACGCAAACTCAGCACAAATAAAACACGCGGATTAGCGCTCTCACGTTCTCGAGAGCATGTGACATTGATATGATTCAAAGTTGCACGACGAATTTTTCCTTGACACCATTAGCGAATGGAATTGTTGATAGGAGTACATTCTCGCTTATGTATTTCTTGTTAGCATTTCGACGTACGTTATGATTTAATGAAGAAAATAAAACATAGGGTTGTTCGGATAGCTGTATGAAGTGTATTTTATTATCTGTAGGCATTACAACATCACACGGAGACAAAACATAGTGGAAAACACAGCATTCGATGAAAATTACGCGTAATAAGAGCATGTTCTTTGAAATGATACATATAATTTAGCAACAATATGAAGTATATGCCATTCATCAACAAGGCCAGAAGTCCAACATATCGCATATTCAATTACACGTGCGCACGAATACAACACAATGCAGATGTACTGATGAAAGGAAACGCAGACTACGCTGAATGACAGAACGATGCGCAACTAACTCTAGCAACAATTTAATTACTCGTGTGAACCAAATAAGCTGTCGCGCTTCTTAACTTGGAGGAACCACATTTACAACAAGAAATGTAATCCGTGGACAAGAGTTTTTCATCCAAAAAAAAGGAAACCGCCTAGCACGGCAGCTGACCTATAAAGTTTTGCAAATGGTGTGTCACACGCTTTGTAACTACAACCTCCGTGTACATGAATACTGTAATCACAAGGGCAGAGGGAAATTTGAGGCCACCTCGGTCCAGTTGTGCGATTAATTAAGAAATGGATGTCTTCATCCATTTCAGTCTCATTTCCAGTAACAACCAAGTGCCCTCGGCAACTTTCACACTTTAGAACTTTCATTGTAGCATGCGCACAATACCCACCAACATAACCAATAACTGGTATTCGTGCTCTGAGCGCGTCAAGATCACCGTTGCTAACATGAACACTAAATGAGGTGCCTACATCTCTGACACTGTTTGTTTCTTCGATGCCTCTGAGGTCATCGGTGCTCATTCTTGGGAGGGTATATTGAAGGCGAAACCTGCCCTCTGGTTCACAGAGTTGTCGAACAGATATGCCCACCAGCCATCTGCTGGTACTGTCCAAAACGACTCTCGAGAGGATTCCTTCGGACTTTCCCTAGTAGGACGTACTTGAAGTGAAACTCACTTATACGGTACTTTACCAATTCCAACAAGGATTGAGCAGAGAGCCTTAGGGCACTCAATGTCTCCTTGGTGAAGACTTCAGTGTCGTGCCCATAAAATTCCCAGACGTCGAGCCATGTAATGAAAGCATTTAGAAAAGCTACTTTTAGGTCATCTGTATGGTATGACATGGGTTCTTCGTAAACATTACGATGATGGAAGCCTTTACTCGGTGTCTTTACGTTGACAATACTCCACCAGCGAAGAATGAATTTGATGAAATCTGCTGTTGCTGGCGCATGCTGAAAATTGGCTTCACCACTGCGAGCTGCCAGGGCTGCGGCGACGTGCGGATTAAAAACCTGGAGTACCAGCTTAACATTCTGCCGTTCCAAGTTGCTTGGATTAAGTACCTTTGACGTGGAGCCAAATACCCAGACTTTAGCAGCAGAGACGACATATCTTTATGTAAATCTCTCAAATGCCTAAATGAGGCAGTCATCTTGAATTCAGGACGAACATCATTGTTTAAAAGCTCGAAGCGTGGGTAGAAAAAGCAAGTGCCTGCATTTTTCTGGTTCAGCCAATTATTTTTTATGCACTTAAAGAGATGCACAGCGTCTACCACGTAAAATAGCGGTCGATCTGGGTCTGCCGGAGGTGGGTAAACATGACGAAGCATCGGCTTTGGCAGAAACATCTTCATTGTCTTCCTGTTTAGTGAGTTATTGTCACAGACAACAACTATGACCCTGTGCCCAATCTCTTCTAAGCGTAAGATTACCTTCTTCAGTATGGCATGAAGTTGGTCGCCCTGTATGGTTTTTACCGGAAGAATGTGTGCTACCTCCTTGAATGAGCCCAGCAGACTTTGAACCATAAATACGTGTACTGATGTAGTTGCCTCGTTGGAATTCACTGCAGCACCACATATGTTCCCATCCTTGTAATCAAAACAAGGCTTGATATGAATTTCGTCAAGCATCAACGTCACGGTGTGTTCATGTGGCTGCAGATGTTTATATCTCTGAGAAGCATACTGAAGGAAAGTTGCATCGCAAGAAT
This sequence comes from Dermacentor andersoni, assembly GCF_023375885.2. Classification (NCBI taxonomy): domain Eukaryota; kingdom Metazoa; phylum Arthropoda; class Arachnida; order Ixodida; family Ixodidae; genus Dermacentor; species Dermacentor andersoni. Next base: position 176,109,791 of record NC_092814.1, read on the forward strand.
AAATTTATTGGCACATTCAAACAGATGAGCACACTTTCCTGATAGTGCTCGGATCAGGCAAGGTTAGTGTACTTGTTCCTCTCAAAACTTATAGACATGCGGCGATATTGTGTGGAGAATGCGTGCAAACGCCATTACATGTGTGCTGTACTGAATACGCTCTGCAGAAAGCAGTAGTAGCTGTTCCCTTATAAACTTTACAGCCCCTTTCTTGTCTTCATTAGTGCTTCCTTCCAATATGTCTAGAAGGGAATGTATTGTAAGGGGCAGGTGGCAAGAACTACAGCGCGTCTCAGACAGCATGCACAGGTTGTCCAAAATTTCCAACAAGGAGCTTACTTTGCGAACTGAGTCCTGTACAACAGCGTTACCAAGGTTCTTGATCGCGGAGCCTTCATAGCGGGCAGACACTTGAAGGTTTTCGAACACCGTCAATGACGCCTTCAACCAAGTTTCCCGATCGTCGGTGATGTTCAAAAATATCGTGCACTTTTCTTTATGGATCACAGTCCACTTCACCGACACTGATGCCACTTGCAAGCGCGCTTTGATTTCTTCGAGGGACGAAAAATTGTCTCTAGAGAGCTCTCCTGCTCCGCTTCATGTGAAGCCAGTGACTCTTCTACAGCACTGGCTAGTTGGGAAGCTTCTAGTCGGCTCCTCTTGGCATCAGGTGCTTCTCTCGTGCTGTTGTCTGGTGCTGAAAGGTAAGAAGGACAGCCGGAAAAAAACTGTAGGCACAGACCCACGGTGCAACCCCGGTACTGGCAATGCAACTGTAAGAACGTTTCCTGTTCTTGGATCCGTGTATGAAGTCGTGCTCTCGATGCATGAAGCGTGGAAATGATCCTCGCAAACCTGCAGCAACGTACAAACGTCTCGTAAATGCCTCAGAAGCCCCTTATTAAAATAACCTAATGCTCTCCCTTTAGTGTAAGCGTGTTTACAGTCCGTGTGGGCACAATAAGTCTATCTGGGCTTCGCAAGTATTACAGTAAAAGTGCTTAACAAGTACGAGCAACTAGGAGAACACAACAGGACCATCAAGAATTCTTACCTTAGTGTACGAAGTGGGCGCGAAATGCTTCCTAGGAATGGCGCATAGCCACTTCTCGAAAGTGTCGTCGTCTTTAGGGAAAGAAAACACTTGTATCATCTTCCCCGCATCGTAGTTGCCGGTGCAACCCGGCACACAACACTTGTTTGGCATTTTAGCACCCACTGCGCATCGCGCATGGAAACAAAATTGCTGCAAAACAACATAGGGAAACGATAAACGTGGCCACACCGCTCCAACCAACCGGTCCGCGCCCCGCCAGGAGCGTGAAAGAACGAGGTTAATTCATGCCGCTGACGCTGCGGATTCTGGAAGTGTCAGCCTGCCGGATATGACGTCAAAAGTTTGGGCGCTGGCCTGAAAGCTGTTCAGGGGGTAATGGTGCGGCGTGCTGAGGACATCGAGATGTCGTTCCTGTCATATAGTGATGTCAAAGGCTTGTAGAAACGGCCGCTGATTATCCAAGGTAGTATCCATGAGTGGAATTGCATGAAAGAAGAAACAATTGCAGAGCCGCAACGAACACGACGGTGCCTAATTAGTGCGACTGCCGCACTAGCCTCTATTTTACTCCATTTACATATGAGATTTCTCGTGAGGAAAGAAAACCCATCAATGACCGATTTTAGTAGATCCACGAGTGTGAATGAATTCCCGTTTTTATACTAAATACGTTCTCGCTGATCAAGTAAAATTTGACAACGAGGAGTTTAAATTGGTGATGATTCGTATCTCGTACATATGCTGGCTATAAGTTGTGTTTGCAGTGCACAGAGGAAATGCAGTTTCACTTCATTTCACGGCACAACGCTTTCATACTAGTAAACTCCCTTTTCTAAATGGAGTTGTATTAAGTCAGTCTGGTCTTCTACTCCGTAATTTGGTTAAGAAGGTAAAACCATGGTTTTGTGCTTTTTTACTCCATGGTGATGGAGTAAAAATATAGAGCTATGGAGCTTTATGAGGTATTAAACCATAAAAACCTCTGTTGAGGCTTATTTATGTTTACAAGTGCGTGGCGCCATTGCGAACGTCACGTCGCAGCCATCTGGCTGACTAAACGTGTAGCCTACACACACTAAAAAAAAGTTTACACCATTTGGGAATTTGGGAGTCACGTACAAAGAGCGTTAGTGGTGCTAATGAGGCGATATGGAAAATGAGCCGAGAAAAAGGCTTCGAGGTTGTCGAAGTAAAGAGGGAAGTGAGAAGGTGTGGTGGTTTTCAACGGGACGGGATCCACTTCAATTACAGGCTTGCACGAGAAGTGGGCTGGCGACATGCTGGTCGCGCTGTTCCTTCTTTAGGGGGCCCACGGGCGTTCAGGAGGCCAGAGTAGATAGAAATGAAGAAGGCCCCCTAAGGGAACCTGATAATAGCGTCGCCGTCGATAACAGAAAAAAGAGGAAAGCAAGAAAAAGAGCTCGCCATGCAATAGGCTACATAAACATGCAGGGCGGTAGAAGAAAGGAAAAGTGGGCAGAGATTGAGGAGCAGTTAAATAGAGAACAAATAGGAGTGTATGCGGTTGCATAAACGCACCTTAGAGACTCGGAAGAGCCGCCAGTGATTGAGAATTATGTTTGGGAAGGGTTTAACAGAACTGAGTCTGAAAGAAAGAGAGGGGGAGTCGGAATACTCGTCCATCAGGGAGCCAAATGGAAAATAGTAAATTCAAGATGTCAAGAACATCTTTGGTAATCAGATACGATGAGTGGGAAAAAAACTTGGCTGGGCGTTACGTATGTGTGGACGGGAAATAATTGCACAGAGAAGAATAAAGAGTTAGTGGAATGCATAAGCGCTGATATTAAGGGTTTCGGGAATGGTGCTGAAATGATCCTATTACGTGACATGAATGCCCACTTACAGGATTTAGATGGCTATACCGACCACAACGGGAAGTCAATGCTAGACATTTGTGAGCAACATAACCTCGTTATCGTCAATACAGGGCCTAAGTGTGAAGGGCAGATCACCTGGGAAGTGGCAAACCGACAATCAACCATTGATCACTGTCTGATGACAGAAGGAATTCATGATAAGTTGAGAGAAATGGCCATTGATGAGGAAGCGTATAGCAGCATAGGCAGTGACCATAAATGCATCATTTTGAAAATTGGATATGTAGTTGGCAAAGAGAGGAAGGAGTGCAAAATGGCCAAATAAAGAGTGGGAATATAGTGAGCTTCTAAGTGTAATAACGACAGAAATGCGGAAAGAGAAACAACATGTTCGTTGGAAAGGAAAAAAGAAACTGAAAAGCTGGTGGAACAGGGAGATACGAGAAGCGATCGCCGAACGACAGAAAGCAAACCGAGAGCACAGGCAGGCAAAGAAGGCGCAGTTGCCGCAGGATGAAGAAACCAGAAAATGGGAAATATACCGGGAGAAAAATTATATGGGTTAAATACTGGTGCAAGCAAAATTAAAAGGTGAAAGTGAACGTTGGTTGTCAGAAATACGTGAGAAAAAGAAGGCCGCACCTAGAATATTTTGGAACCACATAAAATTATTAGGAAGAAAGTCAACAACAATACAACAACATATCCTAGACGAAAATGAAAACAGACTGGAAGGAGAAGCGGCAATAAAATATATCCGAAAAATAATAGCCGAATGTCTCTAAGGCAATGACGAAGTTGTATTTGAAGAAAAAAATAGCATGAAAAAGACCCAGGTGGAAAAGCAGCTGGTGCTGACAAATTTCAACTGGAAGAAAGCCGAAGAGAAAATTCCTAAGCGCACCGCCACAGGGCTAGACGAGGTTCCCGTTAGGCTGATTAATGAACTAGGACCAAAAAGTAAGGAAGCTCTGGTGATAGCAGTGGAAAAAACTTTAAAATATAGACGAATACCAGACAGTTGGCGACAAAGTAGGATGTATTTAATTTATAAAGGTAAGGGGGAGAAACATAGAATTCACTCGTATAGACCGTTGACCATTACATCGGTAATATACAGGCTAGCAATGCAGGCAATCAAATTAAAGCTTCAAGCATGGGCAGAAAATAATGGCATTTTGGGAGAGCTTCAGAATGGCTTTAGAATAGGTAGGCGTTTGGATGATAACTTGTTTGTTCTTACTCAGTGTATTGAAATATCAAAAGCAGAAAGCAGACCGTTGTATGTGGCCTTTTTAGACATTACAGGAGCCTACGACAACGTAGACCGCAACATTTTGTGGGATATTCTGGAAGGGGAAGGCTTAGGTAACGATTGTCTACAGCTTTTGAGAGAGATTTACCTAGAAAATACCGTTTGCGTTGAATGGGAAGGTATGAGGAGCGAAGAGAAAGTTCATATTAACAAGGGACTAAGGCAGGGGTGCCCTTTATCCCCGCTGCTGTTTATGGTGTACATGGTGAGGATGGAGAGGGCGCTAGAAGGAAGTAATATCGGGTTTAATCTCTCATACGAACAGGCGGGTACAGTAATAGAGCAGCAGCTCCCAGGTTTATTTTATGGGGACGACATTGTGTTGCTAGCTAACAGGCAAAGTTATTTGCAACGTCTGGCTAATATCTGTGGACAGGAATTAAGGCAAGAATTTAGGTTTGAAATTTAGTGTTAGAAAATCAGGTGTTATGGTATTCAATGAAAACAGTGAACATACAGTGGCGATACAGGGCCAGGAAGTACCTCGGGTAACAGAATATAAATACCTTGGTATATGGGTAAACGAAGACAATAGATGTATGAAAACACAGGAAAAAACAATTACAGTGAAGGGGAAGAGAAATGCAGCCATGATGAAGCACAGAGCGCTATGGGGATACAATAGGTACGAGGTGCTCCGAGGTATGTGGAAAGGTGTAACGGTTCCAGGACTTACTTTTGGAAATGCGGTTGTTTGCTTGAAATCAGGGGTAAAATCAGGACTCGACAGGAACCAAAGGTCAGTGGGTCGCCTAGCATTGGTCGCTCACGGGAAGACTACAAATGAAGCTGTGCAGGGTGATATGGGCTGGACTAGTTTTGAAGGGAGGGAAGGTCACAGTAAAATTGATTATGAAGAACGACTGAGGAACATGGAAGAAAGTGAATGGGCTGGGAGAGTGTTGAGGTATCTGTGCACGAAAAACATTGATTCACAGTGGAGGAAAAGAACTACGCAGCATACCAGCAAGTATGCGGCCTGTAGGGTGGGCAACACAGCAACAAAGAACGTTAAGTGGAAAGTCAGAGAGGCTGAAATAATCTCATGGGTGGCGGCAAAGGAAAAGAAACCTGGCATGAGTAACTACTTAAAAGGGAAAAAACGAAATCAAGAAAGAAACAATTTATGATAACTCAAAGGGAAGCTCATTACTTTTCGAAGCGAGATCGGGATGCCTTAAAACACGCACCTATAAAGCGAGATATAAGAAGGAAGAAGCATGTGCTTGCTGCGGTAAAGCTAAGGAAACTATTGAGCATATTTTATTAGAATGTGAAGACGTCTACCCAGCGGTCGATTTAGGCACCACTGGTTAAATAAAGCCCTTGGGTTCAGCGAGAGCAGTGGAAAAGTAAACATGTCCGCAGTAGGGATTAGTAAGAGCTGATTGGAGGATTGGTGGAAGAAAAGTAGGGAAACGACAAAAACCGGAGACGTACAAAAGCACAGTTCGCAGTAGGGAATCAGAAAATTTGGTTGTGGGAGTTCATTGTGTTTTTTTTTTCTTTTTATATAGTTTAACCTAGGTAGGACATTAGGCAGTATAATAACAAGAGCTTGGTGGCGTGACCCACCGCCCCGTTCCAAAGGGGACGCTCATAACATCCATCAATCCATCCATCCACCCCCAATATGCTCCCGCAGGGAGCAGAGTTGCGCATAACGTTTCCGGCGCCGCTCGCACCGCTATTCGCCGAGCGCTATCACATGATGCAAAATGACGTCAAATGTTCAACCTCAGATGTGCGAAGCCAACTTTACGGGCGCGACGCCGACTCGTCTTTTCCGTCAGTGCCATCGACAAAGGCACGTACCCAAGGGGGGACCCAGGGGGGCCCTGCCCCCCCCCTCCCCCCAAAATTAGGACATCTTAATACACCTTATTTAATTCCTCTTGTGTGGGTTTACGCGTTTTTATGACGAATGGTGGACGTTATTCTCATTCGTACTATTAAAGCACCCCCCCCTCATTTGCAAAGAAGTTACCTTGTGTTGTCCCCCCCCCCCCCCCCCCCCGAAAAAAAATCCTGCGTACGTGCCTGCATCGACAGTACAATCAGCGGATCGTCGATCGTGCGTTGCATTCATCAGCTCCGTGCTTTAGGTACGGTATTCTACGATATAAATTCAAGGACCTTGTATAACTAATACGAAACACATCATATTGACACTTGTACACCAGTATGACGAGGTGGAGTGTACCAAAGCGCACAAACTACACAGAAAGTGGCTAAACTTTTTACTCGGTGCCGTAATGACAGACTGCGTTCTCATAATTGCGCTCACATAATTGTCCAATTTACGTGCGTGAAGTTTTCTTTAAACATCCTTTAAAACGTTTCTTGCCTTCCTGCCTCGTCTAGAAAACTTCATATGCATGCTGAAAAACATTGCACCGTATTTTGTTGCAAGGTACTGCGTGTTTGCACGCGAACTTTTGAACTGTTTGAGCCACGGGCGTAGTCGCGATTTTATCTCGGGGGATCGAGCGGGCTCCTACCCCCTATATGCGCGTTCGTGCGTGTGAGAGCAGCATTCCGGGCAAGTTGGTAATCCATTACTTAAATGATATTGCGCGACAAAAAAACGACACGGACGTGAGAGAAGACGACACGCCAAGCGCTTGGTGTGTCGTCTTCTCTCACGTCCGCGTCGTTTTTTTGTCGCGCAATGTCATTTAAGTAATTCGTGCGTGTGTTTGCATATATGTATATATGTATATATATGTATATATATAGGGGAAAGATTGCCCCACAGGCTGCGAGAATAATTAACAAAAGGCAAACAAATGTTAAACGTTACATTTATTGGTTCCCGGCGCACCTTGGTTCACTTGATGGCGTTCCTGTCAATCCAAATGAATCGGCCAACAGCGTCGCCCGCGACCTTACAGACCGGGCCGCTTTTACATATGGTTTTGATTCTGCTGGATTGGAGAACTTACAGAGAAATACGCTCATTACATACGATGAAATTACAAAACATTACTACATGGGAAGGAGGGAGTTTCCACCCCCTCACTATAGGCTAAACAGAGCACAGGCAGTTACACTTAGGCAATTACAGACAGAGTCTTATTATTCACCTGCACAGATAAAGAAATGGTATGCCATTGCAGACATGAATATTATATGCAAAGCATGCGAAAAGGAGATATGCACACTTGAACATTGCTCTGGGAGTGTGGGTCGCTCGGCCCTGGCATTTCCCGGAATCAGTTTTTAGGAATGATCAGATCTCCAGATCATATCCCTCAAGTTCTGGCTGTCCAGTACGCCCGTGATAGGGCTAGGAGGCTCGACCTCCCGGTCCCAACATGGGACTAGCCAGGCAGGTGGCAACACCTTGCACAGGACAAGAATAAAGTGTTTTTCCTCCTCCTCCTCCTCCTCCTCCTCCTCCTCCGGGTCTGTGTTCTGGCTCGGGCCCATCGTGCTTGACTGCTGGACGACCGTCTCCCCTAGGGCTCCCGCATGCGGTCGAGGCGAAGGGGTCTCCCCCCACGTCCAACCTTGCAGGTCGGGGGCTTCGCTCACTCCAGCGTTCCTGCAGTGATGTTGCTGAATGGCTTTTCCATTGACGGGCTTCCGCCTGGCTCCAGTTCCAGCACCGCCTATCCTGTACTTTTGGGTGCACTGAATGGACCCCGTGGCTTGAAGGCCCCGCAAATAAGGCAGCTGGGTTGACACTCGTGGACCTCTTCTAGATTCGTCTCGCCGCAAGCCTGGCATCGACCGGCCTGCGGATTAGGGCAAACATGGGCGCGATGTCCGATCGTGCCGCAGCGCGACCAGGCTGGCGTAGTCTTGCGGTAGAGGCGAACCGGCACAGCTTCTCCCCAGTAATAAACGCTGAAAGGCGCCTTCCGGCCCTCGAACGTGATCGCTGCTGCGTTGGTCTCTCCTAATTTTCGGTCTCTTACTACTGGAGCCTATGGCGAATAAAGGCTTGAATAATATCCACTTCAATGGCTGTGGGATCCACTTGATTAACACCACGGCTTGTGTTGTCCGATGACTTGAGGTAGGCTTGAACAGCTCGGGCCTGTCCTCCAAGTTAGAGCTGTCCGATCGCAAGGACTTGACGAATAAGTTAGGCGTTCTTGATGCCAATAATAATTATATTCTGATCCCAGGCTGGCCAAATAGCGAGCGTTTGTCCATAGGCGTGCCGGCATTGGGGAGTGGGGTCGAATTTGTTGACGCTTGGACGCTGGCTGCCGGCGCGGTGAAATAGGTACGTGAAGCAGCGGGCACTGACGCCCCATTTGGCGACCGCTGTGTCCGACAGACTGTCTGGCACCTGCGACGCTCGTGCTAAGTCAGTCGTGCCGGACCATAGCTTTCTCGACGGCGATGTACCTTGGAAATGGCGTCACCGATGTTTCCGTGGGAGCAGTATGGACTGTAGTATAGGCCGGACCGCATATATCGAAAATCTAGAAGTCAGAGCGCCTTAGCATACGCGTTTGAACGCAAGTGGCTGAAAGACCGCCGGCGATGCTCGACGCCCCTGTGACCCCTATGAGAATACATCGCGCTACCTTAACGCCTCTTACGCTAAGCTAACCTAACGTTAACCTAACCTAATGTTAACCTAAGCAATCGTGGATGATACGAGAAGGCATTAATCCTCACGGCGTAACCGCCGTAAGAATACGCCGCGCCACCCTAACGCATTTTACGCTAACCTAACCTAACGAGGCCGAGACGCAAAGACAAAAATATGCACGGCGTGACCGCTGTGAGAATACGCCACGCCACTCTAACGCCTTTTACGCTAACGTAACCTAACCTAAACCTCATCATCAGCAGCAGCAGCCTATTTTATATCCACTGGAGGACGAAGACATCTCCCTGTGATCTCCAATTACCCCTGTTCTGCGCCAACCAATTCCACCTAGCGCCTGCGAATTTCTTAATTTCATCACTGTACCTGTCTTCTGCCGTCCTCGACCGCGCTTCCCTTCTCTTTGCACCAATTCTGTAACCCTTATGGTCCACCGGTTATCTAACCTACGCATTACGTGACCTGCCCAGCTACATTTCTTTCTCTTAATTTCAATTAGGATATCGGCTATCCCTGTTTGCGCTCTGATCCACCGCCGCTCTCTTGCAGTCTCTTAACGTTAAGCCTAACATTCTTCGTTCCATCGCTCTTTGCGCGATCCTTGTTTACGAGCTTCTTTGTCAGTCAGTTTCAGTTTCTGCCCCATATGTCAGCACCGGTAGAATGCATTGATTGTACACCTTTCTTTTTAGTGATAACGGTAAGCTTCCAGTCAGGATCTGACAATGCCTGCCGAATGCGCTCCAACCCATTTTTATTCTTCTGTAAATTTACTTCTCATGATCAGTGTCCCATGTGATCGAGTAAGTGACCTAGGTAAACGTACTCCTTCAAAGACTCTGGAGGCTGACTGCCGATCCTGAATTCTTGTTCGTTTTCCCGGCGATTTATCATTTTCTCTCTCCTGCATATTAATCATCAACCCCACTCTTATACTCTCTCTGTTAAGGTCCTCAATCATTTGTTGTAACTCGTCCCCAGTGTTGCTAAACAGGACAATGTCATCTGCAAATCAAAGGTTGCTGATATATTCGCCGTTGATCCTTACTCCTAAGCCTTCCCAGTTTAATAGCTTGAATACTTCTTCCAAGTACGCAGTCAATAGCCTTCGATCATCAGCGCTCAATCTGTCGTTTCGTACTCTCCTTCCCAAGTCTTTATTTTCATTTTTTTGGCGCAACAATGTATTCATTAGCCTTCGAGAGATTGTCTCCCCTTGGCTGACCCCTTCCTACTTTTCTTGTTGAGAATTAAAGTAGCTCTGGAATCTCTGTAGATACTTTCCAAGATATTTACGTAAGCATCCTCTACTCATTGACTACGTAATGCCTCTATGACTGCTGGTATCGCGACTGAATCAAATGTATTTTCGTAATCTATGAAAGCCATGTAGAGAGGTGGATTGTACTGTGCAGATTTCTGATTACCTGATTGATTACATGGATGTGATCCATTGTACAGTATTCCTTCCTGAAGCCAGCTTGTTCCCTTGGTTGACTGGAAATTATCTTCATGAACATTTTATATAATACTGGGAGTAAGCTAACAGGCTTATAATTTTTCGTTTCTTCAGCGTCTGCATTTTTGTGGATTAGTATAATGTTGGCATTCTTCCAGTTCTCTGGGGCCCTTGAAGTCGATAGACAGTTCGTATATAAAGGGCCGCTAGTTTTTCAAGCGTTATGTCTCCACCATCTGACTTAATCGACTGGTAGTCCATCTTCTCCTGGCGCTTTTCATTGTTTCATACCTTGCAAGGCCCTTCTAACTTCATCACTAGTTATGGAAGGAGCCTCTGTGACCTGTTCATTACTACTTCGAATGGAGGTATTGTGGCTGCTTTGGGCACTGTGCAGGTCCGTATAGAATTCTACCGCTGCTTTTACTATATCTTCGAGATTGCTGATGATATTACCGTGCCTCTCTTTCAGTGCATACATCTTGGTTTGTCCGATGCCTGGTTCCCTTCTCACTGTTTTCAGGATGAATCCATTTTAGAGCGCAGCTCTTTGGCGCCCGTTCCTGCGTTTCGCGTCGCCGTTGTCCCTCGCCGTAACCAGCTCCGTGGCCGGAGCCAGCGTGATGCTCTAGCTGCGCACGCTCCTGGCGCCATCTCTCGCGCACGGCGAGAGCCTTGTTCTCTTCGCTTCTCCTCCAATGCCACCCCTGTGCGGCAGCAATCAGAGCGCCGGCTCGGTGGCGGCTGATCTCGATGATGTGCTGCTGCCCAAGCAGAAATGCGCAGCCGCCGCCGTTAGTGACTGCGTGTGCGCCCTTCCGCCCTCCTCTCCTCCGTGGCGCCGTCCGCCGAAGCGCCGGCTCGGTATCAGCGGATCACGGTGCGCGCTTCCCAAGCCGAAACGCAAAGCCACCTTCAGTTGACTCGCTAGCAGCGTCAGCAGCGTCAGTCAGTCGCTGCCATCTCTTCGCCGCGCAACGTTCCTGTGCTCCTGCGCGCGGCCTCTCGCGACCTCCCGATAAGCGAGGCAGTTGCGCCAAGCCACGATCAGTTTGCGGCGGCTGGTGCGAAATGTTCCGCACCAGACGGATTGGTCCGAGACTCACAGATGGTTTATATTATAATATAATCCGTCTGCCTATATAAATCGTTTATTCTCAGCCAGTTCTGAGCCACGAGCGAGGCAAACGGTGGAAGACCTTCGTCCGCCGCTGCTGCTAAAGGCCGATCCACACGACGGACCAAGTCTGCGGGCCGATCGGTCACGTGATGCGACGTCACGGCCCACCGCGGTCCGGTCCGGCGCAGAGCACATCCACACGGCGGACCGCCACAGCAAACGGCAGAGCAGACCAACCAGCTACACTCTCGGCCAGAGTGTTATCATTGTTATCATTGCGGCTCGTGTCCCACAAAGCCGGGAACTGCTCAACGAGGGATACAAAATAAAAAAAACCTCCTCGTCACTCTAAGAGGACACGGTGTTTAAAAAAATATATCTGCTGCACGCACGTGTAGGCGGTACGGCGGTGTTACGTTTCGCCTACAACGCGCGGTAATGCCGGCGCGGATGCAACGGACGCCGGGGCTTCGTTCAAAGCGGCGGACATTTTGGCCCGTTCGACGCCGCCGCAACGCCTCCCCGCCAAGCGTGTCCAGGCGTGTTTCAGTGCCACGTGTCTTCGTGCGTGCGTGTGTGTGTGTGTGCCCACGCTTGTCAAAGCGCGGCAGCCGGGGAGCGGAGCTCCCCAAGTGAGGTGCCAGGAGGTCTGTCCGTCGGCGGGTTGGCGATGCGTCACTACACTCGGCTCAACATGTCTCTCGGCTCGACCGTGCGCGCCGTCGCGTGGGCTCATGCTCCGCCGTCGCGTGGGCTCATCCCGTGACCTTCCTTCTGGCCCGCGACGCCGAGAGTATAAGAGCAGCTGCCCCCGGACGCCAGGAGAGAGGCTCCGATTTCTTCTGTTGAGTTACGTGCTCTCCCGTCTCTCCACTTCGGTCGACCTGACCGGCCGCTCTTTTGCTATGTTAGAATAAACAAGTTGTTCTGTTACCAGTCTACTCTTGCTTTGCCGGGACCTTCGGATGCTTCCAGTGCCCCAGGCCGCCAGGCCAACGCTACCCTTGGGGCTTGCGACCCATTCGCAATAACGGGCGCCAGCACCGAGACCCCAACAACTGGTTGCCAGCGGTGAGATCGCGACAACGGAGGCCAGCAGCGAAGAGATGCGGTTGAATGTATGCTGAGCAGCACAACGACCATCCGGGAGCAGTGCAACGAGCCCTGTGTGATGACTGGTTGCCTGCAGCGGAACGACTGCGCTGAATTCTTGGCTGCGAGGTTTGGTGAGTGCGGGACTTTCTTTTTCTGAGTTTTGCCAGGCTTTTGTTAGTGTCAGAAACAGAGCTGGTAATTGTGGTTGTCGTTGCTGCCGGGTTAGTTTGCGGCAAGACAATAGTAGGCAGTAGAGAAAGCAGCATTCAGAGCAGCCATGGATTTGAAGTCGTTGCGCAAACCGAAATTGCTGGAGCTTGCAAGAGAGTTGGGTCTGGATGTCTCAGACAAACTCAGAAAACCAGAACTGCTAAGGGCTATTCTTGAGTTAGAAGCTGAGGATGACGAGCTGTCGGAATGCCTTGAGACCATTGAGGAGAGGGAGACGGCAAAAAGACAGGAGCGCGAACGTAAAGAACAGATAGAACGAGAGCAACAAGAGAAAGAAAGAGAGCGCGACCGTCAACACGCTTTGGAAATGAAGCGTCTCGAGTTAGAGATGGAACGCGCTCGTAATGGAAGTCAGGCACACGGTGCAGGAGAACGAGTATTGTTCAAAATGACTGACCTGATGCGGCCGTTTAAGCTTGGAGAGGACATTGGTTTGTTCCTGGTTAACTTTGAGCGAACGTGCGAGAAGCAGGGGTTCTCTCGGGAAACGTGGCCACAGCGCTTGCTCACTTTGCTACCCGGCGAGGCGGCCGACGTAGTCGCTCGCTTGGAGAGAGAGGAGGCAGAGGATTTCGACAAAGTGAAATCGAGTCTGCTAAAAAAGTACCGGCTGTCAGCGGAGGCGTTCCGTCGGAAGTTTCGGGAAAATGAGAAAGGCAAAAGTGAGTCATATACAGAGTTTGCGTACAGGCTTATGTCAAACATGCAGGAGTGGCTCAAAGAAGAGAAAGCGTTTGGTGACCACGAGAAAGTTCTGCAGTGTTTCGGGCTAGAACAGTTTTATAGTCGGTTACCTGAGAACGTGCGGTACTGGGTCTTGGATAGGCCAGACGTTAGTACGGTGGCTAGAGCCGCTGAGTTAGCCGAGGAGTTTGTGACGCGTCGGGCTCGCGGAGCTAAGGACGGTCAAAAGGGTGAATTTGGCTCCAAGTTTGAGAGGCCGAAGTTCACACCCATGAGAGCAAAGGGGGACACACGTAGTTCGGATGCAAGTGAAAGCAGTCCGACCGAACGTACGGAGACGGCGGCAACCGAAGCCGAACGCAGAAAGCGGTTCGAGACGAGGCAAGCGCGCGTTTGTTATACGTGCCAGAAGCCGGGTCACTTTTCGGCGCAGTGTCCAGAAACAAAAACAAAAGTCGTGTTTTTGTCTTTATGCAGCACTGACGAGAACATGAAGCTTCTCGAGCCTTACATGCGAGACCTCCTCATGAACGGGAAAGAGTGCCGAGTGCTTCGCGATTCCGCAGCTACAATGGATGTAGTTCACCCCTCTTACGTAGAACCCGATATGTTCACGGGCGAGTGCGCATGGATCAAGCAAGCAGTGGAAGCTCATAGCGTGTGTCTGCCGGTAGCAAAAGTGCTTATTGAAGGACCTTTCGGAGCACTTGAGACGGAGGCCGCAGTGTCATCTATGCTGCCCCCCCAGTACCCGTACTTATTTTCGAACAGGTCCGATCACCTCCTGCGCGAGAAGGGGCTTTTGTTTGGTGAGGCTAGCGTTCAGGCCTTAACCAGATCGAAGGTTCGGGAGCTCGCTGCAAAGGCGGTAGTTGCGGGGCCGACGTTGTTGAACGATGAGAAAGGGTCAGAGGCGCAGCAAGCTGGTATTCAGAGCACGCCCGAACTGAATAAAATTGAGCCTGTAGCGTTAAAGGCACCAGATACTGGAGAGGAAAATCCCGACACGGGAAGGTTAGAAGAGCTGTCTCCAGATTTGCTCATCGCACCTACGTCAGACGGACTAAACAGGTTGCTAAAAGTCAGCCGGTCGGCTTTGATAGCCGAGCAAAAGAAGGATGGCAGCCTAGAAAACTTACGCTGCATTGTCAAGGAAGGTATCGCCAAGAAAAATGCTCGCTTTGTGGAAAGAGGTGGGGTCCTGTACCGGAAGTATCTAGACCGCAGGGGAGTGGAGTTCGATCAGCTGATCGTGCCTCAATGCTATCGTCAGGATCTGTTGCGCTTGTCGCATGGGGGTTCGTGGTCCGGACACCTAGGAGTTAAGAAAACTAAGGACCGTCTCTTGCAAGAGTACTATTGGCCAGGGTGTTTTCGGGACGCAGACCACTTTGTGAAGACATGCGACACCTGTCAGCAGGTGGGCAAGCCAGGGGACAAATCGAGGGCGCCGTTGAAGTTGGTACCTATCATTACGGAGCCTTTTAGACGGCTCGTTATTGATACAGTGGGACCTCTGCCGGTAACAGCCACGGGGTACCGACACATTTTGACTGTGATCTGCCCAGCGACAAAGTTCCCTGAAGCAGTGCCGCTTAAAGAACTCAGCTCAGTTGAGATAGTCAATGCACTACTGTCCATATTTGCGCGAGTTGGTTTTCCTGCAGAAATCCAGTCAGATCAGGGTACAGTGTTTACTAGCGCTTTGACGACAGCCTTTCTCGAAAGGTGCGGGGTAAGGCTGTTACACAGCTCAGTGCACCACCCCCAGTCGAATTCCGTTGAGAAGCTCCACTCCGTCATGAAGCGCGTGTTGAGAGCATTGTGTTTTGAACATCAAACTGACTGGGAGCTGTGTCTGCCTGGAGTGATGTTTGCATTAAGGACCGCGCCGCATGTGGCTACGGGGTTTTCGCCAGCTGAGCTGGTGTACGGTCGCTCGCTGCGATCTCCGCTTCGCATGCTTCGAGAATCATGGGAAGGCAGGGGCGACGACCCAGTCGTGGTAGAGTACGTGCTTAAGCTCCTCGAACGCTTAAGAAGGGCACAGGAGTTGTCAGGTGAAGCAATGGCAGAGGCCCAGCAGAGGGCCAAGGTTTATTATGATCGGACAGCCAGGGCCCGTCGTTTTGAGGTGGGCGATGAGGTCATGATATTGCGCACATCGCTAAAGAACAAACTCGACGTGCAGTGGGAGGGCCCAGCACGGATTGTTCAAAAACTGTCGGACGTTAACTACGTGGTGAGTCTGCCAGGAAAGCGGAAAGCACAGCAAGTTTACCACTGTAATCTGCTCAAACCCTATAAGCAACGGGAAGCAGTGGTGTGCATGATGGTAAACGTTCCCGAAGAGCTTCCGGTCGAGCTTCCGGGACTAGGCTCAGTGACGAACAGGAAAGACACCGATCAAGTCATTAGTGACTTAATAAGTAAAAAAAAAATTAAATTAAATTATGGGGTTTTACGTGCCAAAACCACTTTCTGATTATGAGGCACGCCGTAGTGGAGGACTCCGGAAATTTCGACCACCTGGGGTTCTTTAACGTGCACCTAAATCTAAGTACACGGGTGTTTTCGCATTTCGCCCCCATCGAAATGCGGCTGCCGTGGCCGGGATTCGATCCCGCGACCTCGTGCTCAGCAGCCCAACACCATTGCCACTGAGCAACCACGGCGGGTTTAATAAGTAAAGCATCGCTGTCGCCTGAGCAGAAAACCGAACTACACCAGCTCTTACAAGAGTTTCAACGTCTGTTCTCTGAGAGGCCTGGTAGGACTTCTGTCCTTACTCATGACATAGAACTTACCTCCCCAGAGCCAGTACGATCCAAGGCGTACCGGGTGTCACCCCGCCAGAGCGATATTATGGAGGCTGAGGTAAAGAAAATGCTACAGCTCGGTGTTATTGAGGCGGGTGAGAGTGATTATACCTCCCCTTTGATTTTAGTTGAGGTACCGGGCAAGGAACCTCGTCCTTGCGTCGACTACCGCAGGCTTAATTCCATCACTAAGGATCAAATTTATCCGATCCCTAACATCGAGGAGCGCCTTGAGAGAGTGAGTAGCGCTCAGTTTATTTCCACCCTAGATCTTGTCAGGGGTTATTGGCAGGTTCCACTTACAGAAGAGGCTAGTAGGTATGCGGCGTTCATTTCACCAATGGGGACATTCCGTCCTAAAGTTTTGAGTTTTGGTTTGAAGAACGCGCCATACTGCTTTTCAAGCCTCATGGATAAAGTGTTGCGGGGACAGCAAGAATTCGCTTTACCGTATCTAGACGACGTAGCGATATTCTCCGCATCCTGGCCTGAGCATATGGCGCACTTGCGGGCAGTGCTAACCCGCCTGCGCGATGCGGGCTTGACAGTCAAGGCTCCCAAGTGCCAGTTAGCACAGGCCGAGGTTGTCTACCTCGGACACGTGATTGGTCGGGGTCGTCGCCGCCCCTCTGAAATAAAGGTGGCCGCTGTGCGAGACTTCCCGCAACCGCGCACGAAGACCGATATTCGGTCGTTCTTAGGTGTCGCCGGCTACTATCAGAGGTACATCCCCAGGTACTCTGATATCGCGTCTCCCCTAACGGATGCTCTAAGAAAGACAGAGCCGCAAACAGTCGTCTGGGATGAGACAAAGGAAAGAGCTTTTAGCGCCCTAAAGAGCGCCCTAACAAGCCAGCCTGTGCTACGATCGCCCGACTACTCAAAAGGGTTCGTTGTTCAGTGTGATGCTAGTGAGCGAGGCATGGGCGTTGTATTGTGCCAACGGGAAAATGGAGAAGTAGAACACCCCGTCCTGTATGCTAGTCGTAAGCTGACGAGTCGTGAGCAGGCGTATAGCGCCACCGAGAAAGAGTGTGCGTGTATCGTGTGGGCCGTTCAGAAATTGTCATGTTACCTAGCTGGCTCGAGGTTTATCATTGAGACGGATCACTGCCCTCTCCAATGGCTGCAGACCATCTCTCCCAAAAATGGCCGCCTCCTGCGCTGGAGCCTCGCTTTGCAACAATATTCCTTTGAGGTGCGTTACAAAAAGGGGAGTCTCAACGGTAACGCCGATGGCTTAAGTCGAAGCCCCTAACGTGGGAATCAGCCTCAAAATTGCTTGTTACTGATGTTTTTCTTCCTGAGGCAGGATTTTTAACCTATTGCTTTCGTGTAGTGTTTCAAAGTGATGATGTGCTTTCTAGTGCAATTTTCCGATTTGTGGACGCGTTCTGAGTGCTGCTAAACTACTGTAAGGAACTAGGCAGCAGTATAAAAGGGGAAAGAGCCTGGCAGGGCTTAGTGAGGGTTGTGCCGTGCTTGCTGACTGAGCGGTTGACTTTCGGCGTAGTTCTAACGCTTGCCGGAAACGAGAACAAAAATGTCAACTCTCCCGAAGTCACTTTGCAGTGTCCTGTGTGCACCTGAACGTGAGAACGAGGGCTTCTCTGTGCGCTGCGCTCAAGAAACGCCAAAGGACGCCCGACTTCGGTTATGAGCATCATCGAGCGACATCCCTCCGGACAGCGGATGCAGTCCCCTGACCATCGGGATCTCCTTCCCCCGGCGGGGCGGTCTGTTACGTTTCGCCTACAACGCGCGGTAATGCCGGCGCGGATGCAACGGACGCCGGGGCTTCGTTCAAAGCGGCGGACATTTTGGCCCGTTCGACGCCGCCGCAACGCCTCCCCGCCAAGCGTGTCCAGGCGTGTTTCAGTGCCACGTGTCTTCGTGCGTGCGTGTGTGTGTGTGTGCCCACGCTTGTCAAAGCGCGGCAGCCGGGGAGCGGAGCTCCCCAAGTGAGGTGCCAGGAGGTCTGTCCGTCGGCGGGTTGGCGATGCGTCACTACACTCGGCTCAACATGTCTCTCGGCTCGACCGTGCGCGCCGTCGCGTGGGCTCATGCTCCGCCGTCGCGTGGGCTCATCCCGTGACCTTCCTTCTGGCCCGCGACGCCGAGAGTATAAGAGCAGCTGCCCCCGGACGCCAGGAGAGAGGCTCCGATTTCTTCTGTTGAGTTACGTGCTCTCCCGTCTCTCCACTTCGGTCGACCTGACCGGCCGCTCTTTTGCTATGTTAGAATAAACAAGTTGTTCTGTTACCAGTCTACTCTTGCTTTGCCGGGACCTTCGGATGCTTCCAGTGCCCCAGGCCGCCAGGCCAACGCTACCCTTGGGGCTTGCGACCCATTCGCAATAACGGGCGCCAGCACCGAGACCCCAACAGCGGACATGAAACGACTGGCTTGACTGGCTTTTGCTGAGCCGAAAACTAGATTGGATTTGGCTGAAGACACTCTGTTGCCGGACAACATTCGTTGGCTACGCCAAAATCGCTGCGGTTTGCATGCGGTCCGCCACCAAAACTGAAGCGGGAAAAGGCTCGGCGATTTGTTGGACCGCGAGGGCCGCGGTCTTGCGCGGGCCAACGGCGGTACGCACGAACTGGTGACGTCCTCTCACGTGATGCGCGGACCGCGGTCCAAATGAGCAATTTGGTCCGCTGTGTCTTAAGGCCGATCCACACGACGGACCAAATTGCTCTTTTTGTTGGATACGCGTTCTGTTCGGTTGCTTCAACGTCACAAAGTGGCAGTATGCAAAATTTGTGACAGCGGGGCGGAGAGAGCAGCCAATCAGGAAGCGGTGACCTCCCCGGTAGTTTATTTCCGTCGTTTGTCGCTGCTTGTAGACAGTGTACTACAAAACAAAATGTTTGTCGTCTTCCAAATGAATGAAATCTTTATCTAAAGAAATGTATTTTTTCTTCTCAAGCCCAAACACGTTTTCAAATAGTAGTACGTGTGACTACTGCAATTTATAACTATTAGATTCTTTGCGTCGTCCCTAGGTGGTGTCGCGCACAGCGAGAAGAAAAAAGAAAAAGAAATGACGGGAAGAGTGGCGCACTTTTCTAGAGGCAGCGACAACATTCCAGTGGCTCTCTGGCACCGATGATGGGGTCGATTTCTCTGCAAAACCAACGAATTATTTGTTTCGAGAAACAAAAACGACGCCGGAATTCACTTTCTGCCATTTCTTCAAACGCGCTTCGCACCGCCACCCGCTCTCCTCCTTCCTCTAGAAACGCCAGCGCAACAACTTCAGGGGCCGAATCTTATAACGGTTCGGAATACGAACCGTTCGCTTCGCTGCTTACGTCACTAGATGTGCCACTCCCAAGCCGGCTGTGGAAGAAGGGGAGGACGCGACCAATAGATGAGAGGGTGCCACCTCTGAAGTGTACGTCATTATATGACGAGCTAATCGAGGAATTGCAGAATGTTTCTGCTTGCTAAATAAATGTAAAATATAATTTAAATATTATCCGCCAAGTTCTGAAGTATAAACGTGTGGTGCCGGGCGTTCACGCAATGCAGAAGTAATTTATTAATGTCATTCTTTTTTTATTCTCAGCCCACAGGTGGTATCGCAAGCGTAAATGAGTTAAAGCTATGTCGTCTGCTACCAGGAGCTCGCACGATGCACGCAACAGGACCGCACTACCGGCACTTCTCAAGTAGCGAGCGCGACAAAACCGTGAACTGGTTCTTAGGGACACCTTTACTAGCCGACTATATCAATTTTCCATCTTTTTTCGCCCTTCGTCATCGGCTCGGACATGACTCGCTCGCCGCCGCGCTGCCGCTGTCCCTGCGATAAGCCCTACGGCGCGTCGCGTGATAAAAGCAATGGAACTTGAAATCGAACATTACGATACACGGGCCCTACATTGCCTGCGCGAAGTCAAATCGAAGAGTGTGGTGCTGACCGTGCGCGCTGTGCCGTAAAATTGAGTAACAAAGTGCGGCACTCCCGAACCAGAGAAAAAGAAGGCGGCCTAATAAGAGATCTCCACAATATCTTCCCGTCCTGACTGTATAGTTTTATCAGCCGAACGAAGGAAGTGCTGAACCAGCCTAGGCTGAACCCTTCTGACTGCTGAACGGCGATCTGCGAGCTATTCACGCTGGCGATAGCACTGAGAATTCGATCTCACCATGCAAATATCTCCTTGGCATTGGCTTTGAAGCTGAGGTCACGGGAAAGCTGACCCAGCCCTTCAACTGGCCAACACAGTAATTGCGAGAGCAACTTTGTGGACAGTGTCGGCAGCAGAGATCTAGGTCATTCCGATGAATGCTTCACGTCCGACCGACCTCTGGGAGCTGCAGGCCGGTGGCGATGAACCGCAGCGCGCAATATTCCTTCCTCTGCGTGGAATGGCCACTCGTACGCTTGCACCCAAGTCCCCTCCATTTGATAGCGTAGCCTGCAAAAGGTTTACTTAGAAAGCCAGTAAGGGCGGTGCAACTCATTATCCCTCACTTCTTCGAACGCGTATCGCGCTTCCAGCCGTGGTCGACACCGAAAGAGGAACGCCAAGCAGACGACGAAGGCAAGTAATAGCCTCCGAAGCAACCAACGCACGCGCGCGCGACGCCCGCGTGTCTCCGGGGTCGCGCGACCGGCGCGCGCGGCCAGGGTCACAAGCCAAAGCCAAGCCACAGCAACGGAACCCAGAGCGGACTACCACTTCGCCGGTTCCTACGACCGGTTCGCTTTGAAGATGATTGACACATGCGTGACGTATTCAAAAATTGCGATACCGCCCCGCTGCCTCTGACGACCTGTGACGTATCAAAATTTCGGCCAATCAGGTGAGGCCAAAGGAACGGTTCCCCAACCGAACCGTTATAAGATTCGGCCCCAGTTCCCAACAGAAGCGCCATTTTCTCGAATGAAACTATGTATTGGATCCAAACGTGCCATGCCGCAGCCGCCGGTTGGATCTAATCCAATCCACCAGACGCGCCATGCGAAGCCGTATGATCGCTCCGAACTTCCCAGCTCTCGTCGCGTTCGGCGCCTAGCAGTCGAAATGCTCGGTGGGAGGATGATTGACAGGAGCGTGTCGTCATTTTGACGTCACCCAAAACGTTGCCGCGCCCCGCGGCTGGCGACGTCGGCGCGGAGTAGGCCAATCGCGCGCGCCGGTAACCGAACGAACGCGCCGAACAACCATATCCGATTGCACCCCCGGTCCGTCCTGTGGATCGGCCTTAAACGAGCTACCCTAGCAGAGGCCCAGCGCCGTCGCCGCTAGAATCTAGAGGTGGGCTACGCCGAACCAGGCATCGTTGCAGCAAGTCGAGCATATTGACACGTGTACTTGTTTGTCTTTATCGGGCGACACGTTTCGCCGTCTAACAAATGTTATCGCACAGCGCAGGACGCGCCTGCATGTATCGGAAGTTTCTGGAATGTTATCGATGCTTCCATCCAATGTCTGTGACCGAACCTTGTGTAATCTGATCGCATGTATGCGCGACGCGAATAATGTAGAACTTTGTGGAAGGCACGCGGGTCCCAGCGATTACTCTGGAACATTAGACGACTGATGTATAAAAGCCGACGCGCTTGACCCGCCGATCAGATTTTCGACGATCGCCGACTGTGTTCGCCGCTGTCGCCGTTCTTTGAGTGTAGCCTGTTTTTGGGGGCACAAGTTCGCCCAATAAAACGCTAGTTTCGTCTTTCTCAGTTTGGCTGCTTTCTTCACTGTCACTACCACGTGACATCTGGTGGAGATGCTAGTGCGTTCATGTACCGAACGCCCCCGCAAAGCCGTGATCGAAGCCCGAAGCCCGAGGACAAAACCGACATCGCCCAAGACCAGCGTGCTCCGCAAACTGCAAGGACTGCCCCCAGAGCACAGACTTCTACCTGAGACGACAAAGAAGATCGTGGCCAAGATTAAAAATGTGTCTTTAATCTTGCGCAGATCAGGACTTTCAGTAGTGAAGTAAGACATTATGATCTGCTTTTGTACTGACAAAGTGCGCTTTGGCAATGTTGTTTCTAATGTTTCTGCGCAGCAAATTCTGCTCGTGTAACTTCGGTGACTCTCCTGTTGTGCATTATTTATGTCTCCTGTCCTCAACACGTGCCGTTATAACCATGTTCCGTCAAGCCAGCAACGAACTAGCCAATCTGAGTCTGTTAATATTATTACTATTCGGACGAGAGGCTTCTGCAAGAACGACGCATAAGTAAAATATACGGCAATCTCTACGTTATGCTTAAGTGATTTACACCCTTCGAAAAAGCGCACAAAAAAAGGGATAACATACGTGTTAATGGGTTCTACAAGGAGTCCCCACGTAACTTGAGCCAAACATTAAAAATGTGCAAATGCCACGTAGCTGGACAGAACTAAGGTAATCTTGTTTGCCATCGCCTTGGAGATACTCAGATTCTTTTCTTTTCATTCCGCCGAATTAGATAATCAGTCTTCATTAATTAATCAACTTCTCAAATATTATATTTAGATGAAAATTGTATATAAACAAATTGTAGAGAAACATGAAAAACTCCCGATACAGCCTTCTGTTGGACGATTCGTGCTACATCAAAGTGTTTTTCCGAGCGTGAAAGAAGCCGGAGCCACAGGAGCCGGGTACACAGTTGTCTCGTGGCTTATACAGCAAGATAGAGGGTACGCTGGGACAATGACTGAAGTACTGGGGAAAAAAATCACCGCCAATCCACTCCTGTGGAGGTGGTTGGTCAGCGAAGCTGTAGATATATGTTGCGCCTAATGTAGGGAAACTTGTCAAACACCAGTCCCATGATGTGTGCCCATTATGCAGATTGCTCTTCAAAGTGATATATGACACAACCACACGTTTCAATGCAGTTTGCAAAACCTTTATTTTATTTATTACGTCAAAATGACTGCTATAACTGCTTTGTGGGCGCGCTATGATACACACTCATGTTTTCAGTTCTTATTTGAGAAATGTTTGTGGCCAAACCTATATCGGCGCGTGGCCCGTCTACGATAGCCGGTTGACTCGGATAGTCGGAGTAACCGAGGCCAAACTCTTCCAGGAAGTGGGTGAAGCACTGCTTTGTTTCCTGTTTTGTGATGGCTACGTTAAACTCTCCGACAACGTCCACCGGCGAGGGACTGGCGGCAACACACGTTGATCAACGCGGATGTGCGCGCGCCCGTTCTCTCGTCATCAATAATGTGGCTTGATTTGGTGTTCAAATGCGTTTCGTATTGAAACGAAAGTTGTGATGTATGTGTGCTTCACGCCTCTGCCTTACGCGGGTGT
The DNA here is from genome assembly GCF_023375885.2 of Dermacentor andersoni. Lineage (NCBI taxonomy): Eukaryota > Metazoa > Arthropoda > Arachnida > Ixodida > Ixodidae > Dermacentor > Dermacentor andersoni. The sequence goes on from NC_092814.1 coordinate 176,133,269, forward strand.
GATCCATTGCTCCTGGTCCTGCACTGCCACCGGGATCGGCCCACCTTGGTTTTCTGTCGACGCGACGGACGCAAAAAAACCCCGGGATCCTAGCCATGCATAGACAGCTTCGCTGTAATAATGACATTCGTGATACAGTGTAAAACATGACGACTTGCATCTAGTTTACAAAAGCCTGCTTTGTAGTTCGGTTGAAGAAGACTAGTGTGATATAAACAAACAGAATAAATAAAACGAGCTGCAGTGGCTTTGGACTGCTTCTAGAGTTTTACAAAAGTCAGATTGGTGCCGGTCCCAAACAGAGTACACATGCGCATTCCGACCTTCGGGCCGACGAACGTTAGATAAGTTAGTAATCTTAAAAGGGGGGAGCAAAGCTCAAGTTGTGGCGGAAGTAGCCATTGGTACGATTGGCTTCGTTAGTAATGCTTATAACGTCAGAAAACCGAGAGATGTTATTTGAAATAAGAGCGCCAGGGAACACTTGCATGCTTTCACAGAGGGCTCAGGGGTCCTGCCTGTATAAAAATAACACGTCGTTATATGTATCAGAAACCATAAAGTTTTATTTATTTATTTGTTTATTTATTTATTTATTACAACTCGCAGTTGCAGAGAACATAATTCGGAGAATGGGGATGTTACCGTCGATGAAAAGGTACCAGAAATGCTTTTTAGTGTTCAGTTACATTAGCCACAAGTTGCACCAAGTGGTAGCTTTATCGAGACCATCTTGTAATGTGCCATTATCTTTCCTATTAATAATTGGGCGATAAATCACACAGTTGCCAGACATTATGCAAACGTTAGATGAGAGATAAGTGGGGAAATCATTTATAGAAGGGAGAGGAGCCCTAGGACTGTATATTGAGGCACTTCGGAGAGAATTGGACTCCTTGATGAGAAATGATATCACACGCGAACTGCTGTCTAGAAATTACATATCCAGTCTAAAACAAGAGGGTCGAGGTGCAAGCAAGAATGCTTTGACGAAGCCGCTGATGCGGAATTTGGTCAAACAGCTTTTCAAAATATAAAAAACAGGGCATCAAGTAAAATGTTTGGATCAAGGTTACACCTACCGGTATGTCATTAAACAGAGCTACCAAAGCTGTATCACAAGATAGATATTTCACAGATAGACGTATCACAGATAGATGTTTACGGAAGCCGTGCTTGTAAGCGTGCAAGAAATTGACAGAAGTTAGAAATTTAGCTACGTGGGAGTAAAGTACATCTTACAATAATTTTGAATAGACGCAGGTTATAGAAGTCGGCGAGTAACTTCTGTATAAGTATGGGAGACTTTTCTTCGGCACTAAAATAACTTTACCCACCTTCCAGCCATCTAGCACCACTCCTGGTGAAGGAGACTGCTGAAAAATATGAGATCTCGCTAGCAATGTGTTTAGTGTTGTTAATGTTTCTGTATCGATGCCGTCGAAGCTATGCGAAGATGATAGTTTCAACGAATCAATGCCTTTCTTGATATTGTCAGAACTGAAAGTGATCGCAGGCATGGTGGGATAACTGTAACGTGGGAATTCAGGAAGTTCGTCATCGGTATCGTCAGTAAATACGGAAGTCGCCGGTAAACTGCTCGGCGGTTTCATCATAGGGAATATTAGTTTCTTCGTCGTACAGTGATAGTGGTTGAGAAAGCTTTGGGTTTTATTTCGTATAAAATGTTTGATAGGGTAGACAAAAAAAAAAAGCAGCGCTTTGCTTGTTTCGCATGAGTTCCGCGTTTTTTTTTTTTTTTTTTTTTCAGCAATGTCATATTTATGCCACGTGCACTCGGCATTGTAACGTTTAGCTGTTCGGTGAAGTATTGTCTTTTTACGTTACGGAGCTTCAGTGTCGCGTTGGACCAATGAATGAATGAATGAATGCTTGCTTGGGTTTTACGTGCCAGAACCACGATTTGATCATGAGGCACCGCACTGAATCAAGGAGATGAGTGTTTTTCATTTGCGGTGATAGTATAGTGCGTGTGTTTTAATCATGTTACGCGTTTTGTTGATTTAAAACAAGCCAATTAGTTTCAACAGATCGTTGAGAAAAGCTAGTGAGAAACCAGCTGGAAAATTCCGCGCATTTGTTATTCATGTCAGTAAAGTGGTATGCATGTATTTGTATAAAAAAAGATAGAAAGAAATAGTACAGTACAAAATTCACGGGTTTCATTATAGATATGATATCAGAGCATAAGTTTAGTTACAACTTGAGTTACTGAATTGTCTGAATAATTATAATTCAATAGAAATCACTGTGACAGAAGGCCCACCAAGGGCGCGGAGGCTCGCTCAAGCCTTCATTTGAACGGGTTTTCCCTCCGCCTCCTGTTACACTGTACTGTAAAGAAGCAAATAAATAAATAAATTGCCATTTATTTATCAGGTGACTGCGTTGATATCGCCGCTAGCATCGTCGAGCCTATATGCCTGATGGCGCTAGTCCAGTCTCCTCTTCTTCCACCGCGGGGCTCTATGAGTGCTGTCCATTACATGGCTCCCATGTACACATGGCTACATGGCTACCGCACACCAAAGCACAGAGTCGTAGACTTTAGAGACCCGCCACGTGAGCATGACTTTGGCGAAATTCCTGAAAACCCGGAAGTAGAAAGCGAAAGTAAAGACGTCATTAATGGCGTCACACACAAGAAGGTGGCACATTTAACCGGCTAAATAATGGAAAACAGCTGCCTCGCATAGACTGAACATCTACCTAGCAGAGCAGATGTGACGTCATTCCCTCCTCTGTCGCTTCTCCTCCCCCCGCGCACGTGCTCGCTGGCTCGCTCGCTCGCAACAGCTGCGCGCGCGCGCTCGTAACATGCTCTGACGTCAGCACCGCACAAGGCGCGTAAGGTGCGCTTCGTGCGTCGCTCGCTAGGGGGCTGCGCCCCGCCAGGTGGCGCACGCTGCGCTTCCTCCTCGCCCTCACTCCCTCCTCGCCTGCATATCGATCGTGCCAGGGGAAAGACGTTCGTTCGGTTAACCTAAAGAACACCAATACCGAGGTGGGAGTGCCACTAAGAGACTCCTAAGTCAAAGATTAGGGTCGCCTGCTATTTCTTTCAGTGGGGGCAGGGACATTGTAGTGAAATGAGCTTGGTTAAAACGTGTTGGCAAGCTAGCTGGCTTGAATCCATGATAGAAAGTGTAAGCGCGACTGAACGAGGACGTAGAAAGAAACAGATACACGGAGACAGTGCTACTTTCAACTATAGATTTTATTTTTGCATGCATCGATAAATGTACGGCGTACGAGCGGAAACAAATGAGGCGGCAAAAAAGAACATTCAGCGGTGCATGTCGATGAACCGGACCATGCATTGCACATGTGTACGGTTCATCGACATGCACCACTAAATGTTCTATTCTTGATCTCTCGTTTGTTTCCGCTCTTACGGGGTACCTTTATCGACGCGTGCGAAAATAAAATCTATAGTTGAAAATATCACTGTCTCTGTGTGTCTGTTTCTTTCTACGTCCTCGTTCAGTTGCGTTTACGCACTCTATAATGAATGAAATGAGGCATGAAGAAAAGCTGATTGAATCATTAGAGCCAGGTTAATCTGTCAATGGCGAAGACATATAAGGATGACAAATAAGGATAACGTCTAGTATGTTATAGATGATTATTTTATTGTGCCGTGTGGGACTGCTGACTATTTGTTAGGCCAAACGTAATACACGTGTTAATGAAACCATTTTTGATGCTGTTCTTTGTCACAGATTGAGCTGTGTTGAACCAACTGATGGCAGGGACGTTCAAAATCTCCGAACAATGAAATAGGGTATCGGGGATACTGCGCTCTCACGGGACGAAGTACATCATGAAATTCAGCCGCGAAAGTGAAGGCAGCATTAGGTGATCGAGTGCATATACCGATAACAACGGCCGGGCGGGAAACGTTGCCTACAATAAAAAAAAATCACCGCCCAAGCACTCCGTTCAGGTGGTTAACAAGCGAAGCTGATCGTGCGGCGCCGGTATTTATCTCTGGGTTAAACCCGACGGTTAATTAAACGATGGCTTGGTAGGCTGTCGGATCCTCGGTACGCAATTGCTGCTTGCGCTAGGCTACACGAGCCTGTTGTGCCCGGGCTGCAGCATCGGCATGGCGTAGACGAGCTCATTCCCGTTCCCGCGGCGTTGCCGATCGAAAGCTGCCTGCTCCTCAGGAGTACGTATGACGAGTGGCCTACCCATTTAGGAGCTGGAAAGAAACTGCTGCGCGGGCGCTCGGCTGCGACGGAGAGCAACAACGTCACTACTGGCGCAACCAATTGCGCGCCTCTCTTTCTCCTTTTTTTTTTTTTGCGCATGCGCTCGGGGTTGCGCCCGAGGAGTTTTCGGCGTACAGACGACAGACGGACGAAAGAATGGGCTAGCCATATACAGCTTCGCTGTAAAAGGATTTCTAGAGACGTAGCTGTCTTTATTTCAGCGGACTGAAGACTTTCGTGAGCACCTCTTAGCCCACCGCCACACTTTTGTGGGTTAAGTCACATCGGAACATAAAGAAGTTTAGACAAAGTTACAGAATTACCGCGTAACCAATCGATGGGTTGAGACAAGTTTTAGTAAGAAGGGCAATATTTGATTCCCTTGTAATAAGCAGGCTCTGAATGGCACCAAGTTTGCGAAGAATACTTCGAACATTTGTGCAAATCATTGCAAGGTGCCTACACGGTTATTTAGACGACCGGACGCTTGGAAACTCGTGATTTAATTACGTTTTCGGAACTACAGTTCCAAAAAGGTCGTTCAGATACGAAAAACTAGACCTACATAAATGACCCTATATGGTCATATACGTACGTTAAAAAATATTTTATGGGGTGACAAAACCACGATTTTATTATGAGGCCCGCCGTAGCGGGGGACTCCGGAATAATTTGGACCACCTGGGGTTCTTTCACGAGCACCTTAATCTAAGTACACGAGTGTTTTCGCCCCCCATCGAAATGTGGCCACCGTGACCGGGAATCGATCCCGCGACCTTTTGCTTAGCAGCCCAACACCCTAAACACTAAACAACCACGGCGGGTATATGAACGTCTCAGTTCCTATAAGCAGCTTGCATGACGAAGATTGAATGGTTTCTTTTGTGCTTTTCGGCTTTAACTGGCCTCAACGAGGCAATGTGAGGAAAGTGATCGACGGTGTAATGTTCAAAACAGGTCACTTAGTGCACTGCAATCTTTTCGCCCACCGTAACTTTAATTCTCCGAAGTGTCACTTCGAAACCCGGGGATAACTCGGATGGATCTCGTGGCGATTGAGCGCAACGTAAGAAGCGTAGAAAAGAAAGAAAGCAAAATCATACATCAGTAGAAGAGGGCCATAATTTTAATTCAGTCCAGCTGGCAGTCGCTTAATTCTCTCGCTTCCTGTTTTCTTCACAAAGTGTAAAAAGAGCAACTATCGCAGAAAGGACGGTCCTTTCAAAGGACTCTGTTCTGTAATGTTGCACAAAAACCGGCTCGGCGCAGGCTGCCCATCACGATTGCTTCGTACGTCACATGACGTGCACGGTAATATATAAAGGGATATGTGGAAAAATAAGCGGAGAATGATTGGGGGGGGAGGCGATATATCTTTCTCGCTGAAGGCCTACGGGATAGCTGCTTGTTCATTTATGTCTTTGAGACAAAATGCATGTCTGAGCACTGCCGACGTCACCGGTTAGCAGAAGAAGAGTCCATTCGGAAGAGTCCATTGCAGGCGCGCCCTGTTTGACAGCCGCGCGTGCGGAGTCGTCGTCCCCTGCCCCCTAACGTCCTGTGCTCGTATCGGGCACCATCCACACAGTCGACGTCTGCCCTCTGCCGCCGACCGCCTCGTGCTTGTATCGGGAGAACTGTACAGGGTAGGGACCCTTCGTCCACGTGGGACGATGCCGTCGTAGCCTAATCCTGGGTTGTGTCTTTGTACGTTGTGGGCACTACGTTGAGCACCAGTTGTACAAGGATCGTGAATTTCCCTGCGAATGGATAAAAAAAAGAAGCAATGTACATTTTATTACGGACGTCATCATTTCCTCTGCATGACTGTTGAAATACACAGTGAGCGCACTTCGTTGAAATTCGTCAAATTCGTTACTGCTATTTTGTAATTTCTTTCTCTGACTGTTGCTGCAGACAGCTTTGTACAAAGGTGGTTCTTGTCCCTTGTAAGCTGCTTCTGAGGGCAGCACTTACACTGTGATGGATGATAAGCATTATTATTATTATTATTATTATTATTATTATTATTATTATTATTATTATTATTGTTGTTGTTGTTGTTGTTGTTGTTGTTACATAATAATAATGATTCTTAATTATTCATAGATTTTACATAGTTTACGGATATTAACCCTGGCAATTTGACAGCATTGAGGGCATAGGTCGTGTTCCATCCAAACAAGGGACCTGTAATTGTTACTTGACGAAGCCCCTTGATCGACGGGCCTTCGGAAGGTTTGCTAAGAAGCGCGCCATTCGTAGTTGTGACGCTGTCGTCTCCCGATTCATCGCCTGAGCCTAGTCCCACTTCTGGAGTGCGCGCTCTGACACGAGCGAGACCTTCAAGCGTCGACATATCATCATTGGGCACGACATCAAGGGAGGGCCCGGAAAAAAAATTCATAACAATTTCGTAGCTGGATTCTGCCACTCCTTCAAGCATCTATAGGGTCATTAACTGTGGCAAATTTACACAATCCACTGTATTGATCCTTTTCGCGGAGCACTTTGTTCTAGAGAAACGAGACGGCTCTTTCGGCGGCTTGCCGCACATGGCCTCAGCGACAGCGCACGAATGCGAAACAATTATCGCTTCCTCAGCGAAAACGTATCCTCAGCGAAAAAGCGCTGGCAGAGCGATGTCGTATACGTGTCTAAAAGGCTTGACAACGTTATACTGCCACACAGTTTTTGTTATACGCAAATAAATCCATTCTCCCCGGCAGCTCTGCGTAGCCTGTGCCGAGCGATCGACGGGCAGCGATATTGTATTCCTTTCGGAACGGGGCCGCCTTCCTCTATTCCGAAAAAAAACTCAGTTTTGTTCGGCATTTTAAGGCATCTTTAATACGTACACTTCATTCTAACGTAGAGAGTTTTTGCAGTTCTATGACGTCGCGTGACAGACAGATGCAGTTGGTGCCACCCGGAAACTTTTGACCAATAACGGAGGCCTAAAGGCGTGAAAGGCGTGGAATGGGAAAGAAATGTTTTTCTTTCGTTTCGTCTAATCATACATAATCAGTTGGTATACACTTCATAGCAGAAATGGAGTTCTCGCGGTTTCCTTGACGTCGCGTGACAGACAGGCGAAGTGGGGGTGGCCCAAAATTTATTTTACGAATATTGGAGGGCTAACTGCAGAAATGGAATATAAACACTTGGAATAGCTTTACGTTATAGCGCCCATGGTTCCATTTTTGCCACCCTACCGCCTCTATGGACCCCCTGCAATGTGTCCAAACGTAAAAACAACCAAACGAACAGGCAAACAAACAAGAAATTTACATTTGAGCCAGGCATGAACGTCTATATAGCTATCGGACACGGTAACCTTATAGTTACTCCACAATAAGTAACTCTACTTATAGTGAGTGCACTCTGCCACTAATGATTGGCAATGGATATATGTACTCATCGCACATGGCGTCCACGTGCAGACTTGCTTTTTGCTCGGAAAACACGGACGATGAGAATGATTGCCAGATCACTGCTCGCTCATGTCCACGGGAGCGACGTTTCATTGCTGGACGAAAAGGCCAAAACTGCTTAATTGTCATCGCTGCCGATAATTGTGCGGTAACCTGTCGCGAACAAAGTGTTGCCAGCGTCATGCTACCCAGCCAAATTTTTCGTATCGAGGCAATAAAACGTCGGTGCTTTCACAAAAACTATTGACTGGGCACACAAAGGGAAAAGAAATTCAATTTTAACGTTAGAAGTTAGCATAGCTACAAGCTTGGCATGGCAATCCAGATTCGAAAGATGAGAGAGAATGTGAGAGAATTTGAGAAAAGAAACACACACGCATTAGCCCACGAACTCAAGGCAGTTTACGGTCTCTCAGTGAGACCTGTATACAGACATAAGCCTGTATATGCATGCTGATTACAACTCTAGCGCGCATTTGGGCATACGTACGCATGATGCCAAGCCGGAGCCTGTAGTGGACGAATGGCACGTAGAAAAGGAGACCTGAGACGATAAAAAGGCACGCGTAGACGTACTCCACTTGCGGGTTCTGGATGATGGGCGCCGCCACCAAGTAGATGGACAACAGCAATACGATCCACGGAATCACGATGGGAACCTGCGCAAAAGAGCCGACGAATTTACTTCCACTGATGTTCGAAGACAGTAAAGCTGCCATCCTGTTTATTATGTACTTTTTACCCTGAGAATGTATTTACCAAACGTCTCACGCACAGCAACAATCTCAAAAACTGGCAGTTTGTTAATACTGTAGAGTCTGGAATACCACGGCATCTGAGCTTAATGGCTACACACACGCTTTGTAGTTATTATCAGGGTTGCCAGATTGGGCTATTAATAGCCAAATTGGGCAGCTTTTTGTCCGAGTTGGCGTCAGAAGTTTCCCTTTGGCTATGTGACTATTTTTGGGCTATATCTTTTCCCTGTGTAAAAAAAATTAAAATACTTAAGCACAAATGAAAAGCACGCTGGAATAAAAATGCGGACGACAGCAGGTTAAAGAAATTGAGCGCGTCTGCTAGAAATTCAAAATTTGCAAGTTCTATGTTAGAGAACACATATGCATGTCAAAAGGTCAAGGATCGCGGCCTGTTGGTAACTTTAATATAGAAAGCTGGCCTCAGGAATCCGCGTAGACCCGGGTGCGCCAGCGAACTGTTGCCGCCTCCACGTGTGAGCTTTCGGCGTCCTACGTTTTAAGCATGCAATGCGTTTAGCTCCCGTTGACGGTGCGCGCGGGTGACCTCGGCGCCAGAACGAAGGGAGAACACCGAGCTCAACCTAACCGAAATTTGCCGAATTTTCTGCCTGCTACATGGCGCCTACGTGGCACTTCGCTCGGACCCTTCCTGCCCAAATTGCCCCTGCTCCAACGCCAATTTAGAACATATCTCTTCCGTTGCCCCACAGCCACCAGTCATCCGTTCCCTACACAATTCCAAACCCCCTCCTGTCTTTGCTATCACTACCCGTATCAAATGCTACTGTCAAACGAATGTTCAGCGAAGTCTTGCTCATTAAAACCACCCTTCGAAATAGAATGTCGAACGAGACATTGGTAGCACTCCTCCGCGTGAATTTTGGCCTGGCCAGGAACGGACGCTGCTGCAAGGATTTTAAACCGAGCCAAGAATTGTTGTCCCATTTCAGCTCCGGCATTTGTACGGGCCAAGCAGTTCCACTTCGTAATAAGCTCGTGATGCTTAATCGTAGCATACTTTGTTTATGTCTATATATGGTACTAGATTTTGTACCAACCGCCATCTATTGTGTTAGACTTTGTCTTGCATTTTTTTTAGTTTTTTGTTTAGTGCATTGTGTGGTGTTAACCGAAACTGTCACGAGCTGTAAGTAATAATACTGAACGCCTGAATGCATGCCATTGCTTAGCGTGTTTATCGCGCGGTGCTATTTGTCAGTTGTTCTTTTCGTGATTTTTTAATGCTCTGGGAAAATAAAACTGTGCATTTTCAATGAAGACCGCATTTGCCTTATCATGAATTTGCCTGTATGCCTGCGTTTTTGCACTTCTTGCGCTTGTGCAGCATCTCTTTTCCGTACCGCATGGCGTCCGTGACGATGCGCGCAGAGGTCATACGTGGTCATGCATGGAAAAACTAAAATGTAGGTATTCTTGCCGAAAATTAATTAAATATGCTTAAGAAGTGACTTCACAAAAAGACAAGGCTTTTTGGCTACTTTTGGGCTACCCAAAAGTTTCGCTGTTGGCCACATTTGGGCTACTGCGGAGGCCAATTTGGCTACCTGTGGTTCGAGCGATCTGGCAACCCTGATTATTGTGTATACAGCTATAACGAACAAATTTTGGATAAATACAGAAACACAAGGGACATGCGCCGTGACTTACATTTAAAAAATCATATATAAGAACGTAGAGTGGCGATTGAGCGAAAGCCTCAAGTGTCACCCGAGTCTAGGATAATTGGCTTAAAAAACAACGACCGCACAATAGCTCACGCGTCGCGGGTTTGGGATTGAATCCTCTGCCGTGTTTTGTAAAAAATTGCACTTTCAATTTTTTTTCATTGGCTCACACGAAGTTGCGCCCTTGCGACAGCGGGGACCAGCCACTCGGCGGGACGGATATGATATGAAAATAGAATAGGAGCAAAAGAATCCCTGCAAGATACGGTGCTTCGGCTTTAGTTTTCAGGCGACTTCTGCCAAACTAAGGTGATGATAAACGTTATGTTAGACTATAAGCAACAATTGGCCGATATGGGAGTTTTCTCGGCTTATCAGCCCCAAAAACTCCCATGCCCCAATCATTTACTCCGTCATATCGGAGTGAAGACGGCATATGTCGTCATTATACTCCCAGTGGTTAGGAAGGGAATATAAAAACGACATGACCTGATTATATTCCCCAAGGAGTTTCAGGTCACGTGAGTGGAAACTCCCCACGGGAGTTTAAATACCATTTTTGGTACAGCGACGCGCGTGTGTGTGTCAGAAGCTTAGTTGTCATTATTTTGGCACTTTCCCTTTTTGTTCTTCTGCCCACTTTGCTTTTTCTCTCACTGTTACTGCGTTAGGAAATTTAAGCATGATGTATGCTCGGAGCTAAGGGCTTGATCCATGCTCTGCAATGTATACACTACAGCCTAGAGTGAGTCTGTACAAGGAATTGTGATGGGGTGATGCTATTAAGGGCACGCACATTCACCCGCTCTTAAAATCGGTGTACAATAGAATGAACATTTTACCGTCCCTGATGACTCTCTTAGCCACCATGTTTGCCTTTCGGTGGTATGGGGAAAAAGCAAAGGTCGACTCTGCTTTATTTAGTACACTCTGTCAGCTTGTTACTGTAAAAATGGCACTGTTACTGCCTACCAGAACTATCATTTTCCTAATCATTTAGTTTTGAAGTGCAATAAATGTTTTGGTGTCTTCCCCAGTTTTTACTGCTTTAACTCTTGCGCGCGTGCCAATATTAATGAGAAATGACGTCCTCGTTACTCTTTGCTTTACCGTATGTTGTACCACAAAGTCTAGGTATGTCACAGAATGCTCTGCTATAACTATGTTATTTCCACAATGACTGTATTGCACCTTGTTTAGGCAGGTTGGGAGGTTTCCATGTATTTTTGATGTACTTCATAGGGTCTTGGCTTAAACCTGTAGCTGGATGAGTTGCTTTCTATTCGTACTATGTGGTTTGCGCAAATAACACATGGACAAGAAAGAATCAAAAACCAGTTGAGAGATTGTGCTTGTGTCGTCCATTTCTTCCTTGCTATGTGCTTATGCAATAAATTTATTTTCTAAAGAACACTACTTCGCTTACTTTTGTTTGCATCTCCCAGCTTGGAAACAAATATATTGTGTACTTCCCAGTGCGGAAGATCAATATTGAAAATTCTGAAATCGGCATACTAGCAGAGTCATGTGAACAGATACTCCCATATCTTCCTGTAAAACCTCCGCGATCAATGTAAAGAAATACTCCTATGGTACCCTGAAAAACCTCCCTCGAATGTAAAAAAGTATTTCCATAGTTCCCTGCAAAAGTTCCTCGATGGATGTAAACGTATACTCCCATAGTTCCCAGCAAAATCTCTTAAATGGATGTGAACATATGCTCCCATAGTTAACTGCAAAAGCTCCTCGATGGATGTAAGCATATACTCCCATAGTTACTTGCAAAAGCTCCTTGATGGATGTAAACATATACTCCCATAGTTCCCTGCAAAAGCTCCTCGATGGATGTAAACGTATACTCCCATAGTTTCCTGCAAGATCTCTTAAGTGGATGTAAACATATGCTCCCATAGTTAACTGCGAAAGCTCCTCGATGGATGTAAACATATACTCCCATAGTTACCTGCAAAAACTCCTTGATGGATGTACACATATACTCCCATAGTTCCCTGCAAAAGTCTTCAATGGATCTAAACGTATACTCCCATAGTTCCTAGCAAAAGCTCCTCGATGAACGTAAACATATACTCCCATAATTCCTAGCAAAAGCTCCTCGATGGATGTAAACATATGCTCTCGTAATTTCCTGCATAAACTCCTTGATGGAGGTAAACATACAATCCCATAGTTCCCTGCAAAAGCTCATCGATGGATGTAAACATATACTCCCATAGCTTCCTGCAAAAGCTCCCCGACGGATGTAAACATATACTCCCATAAGTCCATCCAATATCTCCGCTCAGCAGGGGAATAAAATTTTTACTCCGCCTAACCGGAGTATATTAACCTCCCATCGGGGAATGCGCTATAGAACAAGTCATTTACTCCCATATCGGATTATTTTTTGCTTATAGTGTACTTTTGCAGCGGACACGCAGTATAGCTAAAGTATAGCTAAAGTAGCCTTTAATAGTTATCGTTGTATAGGCAAAATTCAAAGCTGAGTATGAAATATCGACCAAAGACCTGCGCGCGTCTGAAGCATGTCCTGGCACCATAAAGATATACAGGGGCGCTACTTGCCGCTGGCAGCGCCGGAGTTCCTTGCTGTGCTTGTGATGGTTGGTAAGAACAACTGATTTGCGTGTGAATAGATGCAAACATGCGCGTAAAAGTGCTTCCTGCATGCAGAGGCGGGGCTATGCGATACTGCTGCTGCGCGTGTACCTTGTAGGGCCTCGGCGCGTCCTTCTTCGTCCAGCGCAAGATGATGAGGGCCAGCATGGTGGCCCCGTAGAACATCCAAGCCGCAAAGCTGAAGAAGTCGATCAGGCTGCCGATGTCAGCCAGCGACACCATGCAGATGGACAGGACGCACTGCAGTGCACAACGAGCGTCACGCTCTTAACGGCTTGCCGGCGCCCAGCGGCGCACCCCTACTCACGTTAAGAGCCAGGGCTGGCACCGGGGTGAGTCTCCGTGCGTGTGCGTACGACAGGACTTCGGACAGGTGGCCCTCCCGAGCGGCCACAAAACCGATCCTGCGAGAACGAGGTGCGGCCGCCGTTGATGTACCGCGAGTGCACAGGGGGACACTCGCAACCTTGGCTGGACGCTACATAGCAGCCGAGATTGCTCTTGTTTTCTTTTACATTACCTTGCTTCTTATTCAGGGCTGTAATACTTGAAACGACAGAGGATGAAGACGACACCTCCTCAAGAAGCACACAAGCGGGGAGGCTTACGGAGGAAACGCTTTCCTCTGTGGTATACGCTCTTTGAATGTATGCGATGGCGTTCATTTTCATATTTCGAGCCCCATTCCAGTGAGTCCAAATACGAGCACTTCAACTCGGTTTACCCGTCAAAGACCCTAGGCGATTTTAGTGGTGCCTCTTGCTTGAAACCTGGCATATTTTTACTGGTCGTAGGGGGAAATTTGAGTGTATTCTGCTCCTACCCACGAAAACTGGCACAGCGTCCGTCTATAGCACAATGCCATCTTCATGCTATGTCCTGCCGTGTCCTGTCTGCAAATAATGTATAATTTGTAAAGTAATGTATAAATAATGTATAAATAATGTAAAATAATATGAAAATTATTTTTGAATTATTTTTTTAAAGAACTTCTGAATAAGGACTAAAATGAACAATGCAGTGCAAGAGATGTTAAAGATTTCGGTCAGGACGCATCCTCGATATCTGTCCATGTAGCAAAGCTTTCTTAGCTGTAAGAAAGGTGCATTAAACACACACATATGGTATGCACAATGTTGTATCGCTATACTTTGCGAATTAGGACGTGTTCTGTAGCTATTTAATTATGATGTGTCCGTTGCTTCGAATTGCATGCATGATAGCGCACTTTAGTATCGGCCTGTGAACCCTGCATTATAATGTGCATTTGACGGCTTCTGCATTAACGATTTCTCTCGTAAAGATTCCATACCTCGGATTGGGTATGGAATCTTTCGACAGTGGCGTCACTCCGAAGGCCTCTTTCATCAATTCGGAAAACTGCGCGTTTTTCGGTTTCGACGAGTGAATATTGGAACATCCGGTTATTATAACTGGCATTTTCTTTTCTCCGGCGTTGTCTAAGTACGGTATAATAGCGGTTAGAAATGAATACCAAAGAGGGCGGAAGAGGCTAAGAAAACATCGCTTTAAAATTAAAACAAGGAATGAGTTTGGGGACGACCGCGAGATTTGAATCCACTAACCCCTGCGACAGCTCTTTCAGAAGCGAGCGATAACGACCACCCAGCGAGACCACTTTCGTTATGTTATTTACTGCGACAGACGTTTGAAACGTGAAACTGAGTTTACTGTGTGCGTCCTTTCCGTTCGCTGACGACGACAGCGGCCGTAGTTGTCATGAGGACGTTGCCTATCGCGTCGCCATCAGGCCACCTTGTCATCTCCAGCTTCACCTTCAAAAGGGCAAACAAAAAATATGCCGATTCCACGCATTGTATGGCGATGTTATGCAAACGTTGTGTAAGTAGCTGGTTATGCAGCATCGTTTGGAGTTCTGCGAAGCGTTGCTGCAGGTAGACGAACGTGTTTGTGACGCCAGCGTGCGTGTGTGGGATGACAGTAGGAAGGCGACGACGACAACCTGACGGCGATGGCATGAAGACCCATCTTTTGTACTCCGGCAAAGAAATGTTACAACCTGGACCGTTACGCCCTGCGCTAATCCGCATCTTTTCATGGCGCGACGGCGCATGCCCCCTGCCCTAGCGGATTAGTCGCGAAACGTTTTGGAAGGGTCGCGCGCAAAAAAAGTCGCCCGAAAAAAAAAGAAAAAGAAATAAGCGTTCGGATGTGCGTTGCTGCAAGCACTCGTGCCATGTACCGCGTTGAAACTCCACTGCTAGCTCGAAGTCGTTGCCGTGCGGAAAATGCGCGTATAGCGTAAGACTGCAACTCCTCTTTAAAACAGAAAGCGACCAGTCCAGGTTTGGACTGCACGAAGAGCAGGTAGTTGCCGCCTTTCATTGGTGGCTAGCAAAACTAGCAGGGGTGCAGCGGTGGCGTAGAGGTAGAGCATCCGCCTCGCGTGCAAGGGGACCGTGGTTCGAATCCCGGTGCCGCGCAATTTCCCACCGTATACAAAAAAATCCGCGTGTTTAAAAATTGCACAAACAGGCCTGGAGAGCGGCCTGACCCCGGTGACCAGAACCGGTAACGCACTTCGTCACCAGAGCAGTATTGGCCACCCTGGTGCAGTACTTGGCCACAATCTCCTATATGAATACAACAATTAAGGAGTCTGAATAGAAGTCGGTGGCAACTCCGTTAGACAGGATACCAGTAAGCTATCGGAGAAGACGAAAGATCTGATCAAGAAACGCCAATGTATGAAAGCCTCTAACCCTACAGCTAGAATAGAACTGGCGGAACTTTCGAAGTTAATCAACAAGCGTAAGACAGCTGACATAAGGAACTATAATATGGGTAGAATTGAACATGCTCTCAGGAATGGAGGAAGCCTAAAAGCAGTGAAGAAGAAACTAGGAATTCGCAAGAATCAGATGTATGCGTTAAGAGACAAAGCCGGCAATATCATTACTAATATGGATGAGATCGTTCAAGTGGCTGAGGAGTTCTATAGAGATTTATACAGTACCAGTGGCACCCACGACGCTAATGGAAGAGAGAATACTCTAGAGGAATTTGACATCCCACAAGTAACGCCGGAAGAAGTAAAGAAAACTTTAGGAGCTATGCAAAGGGGGAAGGCAGCTGGGGAGGATCTGGTAACAGCAGATTTGTTGAAGGATGGTGGGCAGATTGTTTTAGAAAAACTGGCCACCCTGTATACGCAATGACTCATGACCTCGAGCGTACCGGAATCTTGGAAGAACGCTAACATAATCCTAATCCATAAGAAAGGGGACGCCAAAGACTTGAAAGATTATAGACCGATCAGCTTACTGTCCGTTGCCTACAAAGTATTTACTAAAGTAATCGCAAATAGAATCAGGAACACCTTAGACTTCTGTCAACCAAAGGACCAGGCAGGATTCCGTAAAGGCTACTCAACAATAGACCATAGTCAGACTATCAATCAGGTGATAGAGAAATGTGCGGAATATAACCAACCTTTATATATAGCTTTCATTGATTACGAGAAGGCGTTTGATTCAGTCGAAACCTCAGCAGTCATGGAGGCATTACGGAATCAGGGTGTAGACGAGCCGTTTGTAAAAATACTGAAATATATCTATAGCGGCTCCACAGTCACCGTAGTCCTCCATAAAGAAAGCAACAAAATCCCAATAAAGAAAGGCGTCAGGCAGGGAAATACGATCTCTCCAATGCTATTTACAGCGTGTTTACAGGAGGTATTCAGAGACCTGTATTGGGAAGAATTGGGAATAAGAGCTAATGGAGAACACCTTAGTAACTTGCGATTCGCTGATGATATTGCCTTGCTTAGTAACTCAGGAGACCAACTGCAATGCATGCTCACTGACCTGGAGAGGCAAAGCCGAAGGGTGGGTCTAAAAATTAATCTGCAGAAAACTAAAGTAATGTTTAACAGTCTCGGAAGAGAACAGCAATTTACGATAGGTAGCGAGGCACTGGAAGTGGTAAGGGAATACATCTACTTAGGGCAGGTAGTGACCGCGGATCCGGATCATGAGACTGAAATAATCAGAATAAGAATGGGCTGGGGTGCGTTTGGCAGGCATTCTCAGATCATGAACAGCAGGTTGCCATTATCCCTCAAGAGAAAAGTGTATAACAGCTGTGTCTTACCAGTACTCACGTACGGGGCAGAAACCTGGAGGCTTACGAAAAGGGTTCTACTTAAATTGAGGACGACGCAACGAGCTATGGGAAGAATGATGGGTGTAACGTTAAGGGATAAGAAAAGAGCAGGTTGGGTGAGGAAACAAACGCGAGTTAATGACATCTTAGTTGAAATCAAGAAAAAGAAATGGGCATGGGCAGGACATGTAATGAGGAGGGAAGATAACCGATGGTCATTAAGGGTTACGGACTGGATTCCAAGGGAAGGGAAGCGTAGCAGGGGGCGGCAGAAAGTTAGGTGGGCGGATGAGATTAAGAAGTTTGCAGGGACGACATGGCCACAATTAGTACATGACCGGGCTAGTTGGAGAAGTATGGGAGAGGCCTAGCCCTGCAGTGGGCTTAACTAGGCTGCTGCTGCTGCTGCTGCTGCTGCTGCTGCTGCTGCTGCTGCTGCTGCTGCTGATGATGATGATATATCGAAGCGTTTTGAAATACTGTCAATAACAGTACGAATCGGCGTCTACCAAGGCGTCTGTGAGTGAGTCCAGTGAGCGCGCGCTGTCGCGCGTCCTTGTGGATGCAAACCGCCATTCCTCGCGAGGCGCGGCAGGCGCTAAGCGCGTAAACGCGAGCTTGCGCGCGTCCTCAAGCGTACGTGTGGTGTGGGCTTAATAAGTATGATGGAGATAAGAGGAAGCTTTAGCTCGGGGCCAACTCCGACGCGGCCTATTCAAATACATGTAAAACGCAAAAACGCTTTTCTGAGATAATCTCTGGACCAATTTTAATTAAGGTTGTTGCATTTGAGCGAGACCGTTAAATTATAGTAACTGTTGGAAGCGGAATTTGGATTTAGGGCCTGGATCTTGTTGAAAGAATTTTCAAAAATTCGAAAGTTTGAAAAAAAAAATAGAAGCACGAAGTTTAAAGAGTAGCTCTCCGTTAAGAACCAATATCGCGGTTCCGTAAGCGGCATCCGTTAGATCATTCAAAGCGAACAAATTCGATATGTATATTTATATATTACGTGAATTTGTTACGTTGTGTACAAGGGTTCTGAAAAAGCTGTATTTACACATTGCAAATTTTTTTGAGATTCATGTGTAACATATCAATTTTGTAAGCTTTAGATCTACTATAAGGTGCAGTTCACAGAAGTGGGATATCATTTTTCATCGCTGAGTTACGGAGTTGTAAACTTTATAGTTTCGTTTTCTGAAAATTTGTGATTTTTGCCAATTTTTAGTAAAAAAATTGAAGACGTAAATCAAGAATTCGAAACCAACAGTCACTAGATTTTAAGTTTTTCTTTTAAATGCAACAAACCTCGTCATGTTTGGTGCAGTGGTTGTCGAGAAAACCGAATACTCATTTTACATGTATTGAGTTAGGAGCACCCGAACTAAAGTTTCCTCTTAAAGAAAAGCGGGAATCAGCAATAAATAAACAGCCCGTAATATGTTATCTGGATCACAGTTGCCATTGTTCAAGTGGCTCGGCCGCTCATATTGACTCGTCTCAGGGTGGAACAACGCGGCACATATGCGCAGATATGTATGTTTTGCTACGTTTTGATATAATTTCATATCAGTGATGCACCTTTTCCACAATATTTGACACTAACAAGGATCTGTGTCTGTAAATGTCGATGTAAACAAGTGCACCGCTTTGATAAATCCGGCGCAGAAGGCTGCACTCGAACACTTCTTGAATATGCAAAATGTCTAAATTATTTTTTAAAAAGAATACAAAAAGCGAGCTCCAAGTGCAGAAATCCTCGACAACAAATTACAAGGCCTCTGTGTCGGCAAAGGGAACTCAGCGTGCCTTTATCGGCCGCATGGCCGCACTGTTTACACAACAGCGCACTCAGGCCTGCTCACACAGTAGTCATTGAGTGCTTCATGGCTTCCAGGAACGACATTCTGCCCCGGAGAAGCCATTCATAATGATGCGCGATCCACGAAACGCAAAACTGACGCGCACTCAGCGTGGGCGCAGGTACACAAATCAACCGGCGAAAGCCCCGGCACCCTTCCAAAACGTTTCCAGGGGCGTGCGGCAGAGGGCAGCAAAGGAAAATGAAAAAGGCGGATTCAAAAGGCGGTCGCACTGCGTCTACTTGGCGAGAGCTGCTACGAGGAAAGGACTGGGGAATGTGGTCCGACCCCGAAGGTGGTGCAGACGTCTCAAAGCTAGTAGCTCCATGGCTGCCACGAGGGATGAAGTGGAGAAATAGGCAAGAGACACACGCTCCAATAGTCTCAAAGAACTAGTTGTAGTTGGCACACGAGAAGTCTGCGTGCGATTGGCTCGACTAAGCTGGTGGTTAATGGCTCTCAGAGTCTACTCATCCTGTGTCATTAGTCAGACAAGAGGGTCCAATTTCCCCACTTGTTTTGTTTGTATTTGGGACCGCTTTGCGTGCGTATCCTTCAGGAGTACAGTTTCAGAGGGTTCTGTTTGCTTTCAAATGATTCACTGAAGTTCGTGCTCTTGTCTATGCAGACGATCTAGCAAATTTCTGCATTGATAAGAAGAGCGCGGAGACTGCCCTAGTGATTACGGAATTTTTTTTTTCGTGGCGCAAGCATCGTCTGAGAAAAGTTCTGGTTTCTGATTCGGGCAGTAGTGTACGATAACCTTATGACTAGGCCGAGATTCGATGGAAATATGACCTATATGACGAAAACCGTGATAGCTCCCCATCTGATATGTCGTGTACACACTGATTATGCATGATTGGACCGAACAAAAGAAAAATTGTTATTTCTGATTCCACGTCTTCTCGCCATTAGCCCTCGACTACTGGTCAAAAGTTTTCGGGCTGCACCCACTTCACCTACCTGTCACGCTATGTCACAAAACTGCAAAAAATCACCGCGTCATACTGACGTGTACGTGTTAAAGATGCATTAATATGCCGAACAAAATTAATTTTCTTCTGAATAGCTGCAGGCTGCCCCGTTCCGAAAGGAATAAAAGATGGCTGCCGCCGATCGCTCAGGCACTGGCTACTCGCACCTGCCGGAGAGCATGGGTTTCTTTGCGTATAATAAAACCTTTTGCGTGGCCATGTAACGCTTTCGAGCACTTTAGGCAAGTTTACGACCTCGTTCTGCCAACTCTTCTTTGATGAGAATCCGTTTTAGCGTCATTCTTAAGCTTCCGTTGCATTCCGCCACGATTTCCGACCAGCCACCGCCAGCTAAGTAAGGGAAAGCGGACCAATCGCAGACGCCGGCACCACCTTCTTCATCCGGTTATCGATTTTCAGTGCAGTGGCTCGGCCCCATCGAATCCCTCTCCACTTTAGCATGCTCCTCGCCTTTTGTCAGCCAATTCGATAATGAAATCTGCTCAATGTAGGCAATGCTATTCGCTTTGAAAGTAAAAAAAAGTGACCTCCTATAAACGAGGAGCGCGTTTCATTGGGCTTTTCAAACGACGCGGTGGGTTACCGCCCGATGCTTTCAGCGGTGGTTACGTAAATTTGCCGTCAGGAGATTGAAAAATAAATCACAGATTGGAATAGTTATACGTTATCGAGTACATTCATTCTTTGGTGCTAACACAAACATGAGCATATGCCATGATCATTTTAATGTACTTCTTACCGTTCCCTATCCATTCTAGTGAACTTTCCAGTATCTAGCATCAAAAAGTTCACAAATCAAAGCTTCATGACATCCGAGAGCGGGAGAGCGTCTCAGTGCGCGCTTTCTGCTACTCACCGAACATCGCAGCTCCGACGCCGTAGCAGAAATCTTCCTCGAGGAAGTGCTTATACACACCTGAATTGTAGCCGATGGCTGATTGCCGCTTTTAAGTTTCGCGATCCAAGCTTCACGCAGCTTCTTGCTATGCGGGTACGTGTGAATAAGGCTGACACCAGGCTCCCATGCGTACGTCCGGCACATCAGCACCGAGCAGTAACCTACCACGCTGCACGCCTCCAAAAGCAGCCACTACCTGTTATAGTACTTTCAAATGCTGTCAAGCAGATACCCAAGGCGGGAACACCTCGCCACTTAATCAGAACCGCAGTGCAGGTTGGACTTTAAATTTTCGTTTTCAGTTCGATTCGGCGCTTCTGAAGCAGCCGACGCGGCCGTTGTGTCCACGTGATCCCTCATGCCACGTCACGCAGACGGTGGCGCCAGCTTTTCCAGTGGTGGAGCTCGCCCCCAATAGGCGGCAAAACAGTTAGAAATATAGATACAAACATACATAGCCCCGGAAAGTGCGTGAAGTGCCTTAAGAATGCTAATCACATAACAAGAAAATCACATATAATATATAGGTAAGACCTTAAATGCCCCTCCTGAATCGGACGTTTCCGAGAACACTCTACAATTTATTTATTAGATGTTGTACAGCGAATCTGTTGTTGATCGGGATTTTTCGTGTCCGCGCGCGGCGCTCACACAAAAATGTGGGCCGATCCTGGAGACAGTGAGCAGAGGCGGGAGGCGCTCTATGTGCTGCTTCTGCAAGAAGCATCACACGGCATCATCAGACGACATCATCGCTTGACGAATACGTCATTGCGTGACGTCACGTATGACGCGATTACGTCATCAGATTACGTCACTTGGCGATGTCGCCGAGTCACGATGCCGTTACTCTCGTATATATTCTAATGATAATCCGAAGCTAGCACGTCTACAGCTTGTGGGTAAGTCGTACTTTAGGAATTTTTTTACTTTATTTACTGTGAGAAATTCGAGTTCATTAACGCACATGCGCTCGGTGGAGGGCCTATAGGAGAATGAGGATGTATGCTGCACTTCCGCACACGTGCGTGCGCGCGTGACGTACGTGTGATCACAATGTCTCTGTCCTTGATGCGTGTGCGCTCTGCCAGTTGCGTCTGTCGCACAGTGTGTGCTGCGACCGTAATCAACATTATAGGAAACACTGTCGAAAAACCGTACCTCCACCTAGAGGCCGCGGTCAATCAGACAGTCCTCAAACGGCAGCTGGAAAAGGGCTGTCTTTGAGTTTCCACATAACAGAAATATGTTTTCTAGTATATTCGAATTACAATCCGAAACTATCATGCCTGAAGCTTGTGTGTAAGCCGTACTTTACGAGTTCTGCCTTTCTATACTTTCTCTCTCTCTCCGACGCAATTTACGTTAAAAATTTTTGATTGGTTCAATAATGCACTTGTGCTTAGCGAAGGGCGTAGAGGAATGAGCATGTAGGCTGCACTTCCGCGCACGTGCGTGCGCCCGTGACGTTCGTCTTGTCTAACGTCGGCAACAGCTTCGCTGTGCGTCAACTTTTACAGGGTGGAATGGAGGCGGATTCTTTCTAGAAATCGAAGGCTTCGGGAGACTATTATGGAACTCTAGATAATTATGAATTATGAAGAGAATACAAGAAGTTGTGTGATTTGCCTCATACAGTGACAATTAACACGCTTTTAGCGCATCCTCCTATGGCACACCCGAGCATTTTAACGCGAAAGCGTTAAGGAGCTCGTGTCGCAGAAAAGCCGGTGTCGTCGGCGTCGGCCGTGAGCGAAAAATGGCGGAAGGCAATTCATAAATAAAAACATTTTGCAAGATGGGCTGGGTGGGAATCGAACAAGGATCTCCGGAGTGTGAGACGGAGACGCTACCACTCAGCCACGAGTTCTTTTTTTTTTCATGGTATTTATTACAGTAGCAACAACCCGATATTCACCAGTTGTGCATAGTCAGAGAATGGAGAGCACAATGATAGTCACTCAGAGAAAATGCATCGTTCATACCAGTGGCGTAGCCAGAAATTTCGTTCGGGGGGGGCTCACATTGCAGCTCGGTCTCCTCCTTAAGAGGAAGCTTTAGCTCGGGTACACGTATCTAAATACATATAGAAGAAGAATTCGTTTTTCTCGGCAACCAATGCACCAAATTTGACGAGGTTTGTTGCATTTGAAAGAAAAACTTAAATTCTCGTGACTGTTGGTTTCGAATTTTTCGTTTACGTTGTCAATTCTTTAATAAAAATTCACCAAAATCGCAAATTTTCAGAAATCTGAACTATCAAGCTTAAAACTATGTAACTCAGCAATGAAAGATGATATCACAATTCTGTGAATTGCACCTAATAGTACATCTACAGCGGACAAAATTTCTATGTTACACGTGAATCTCAAGAAATTTAACATTATGGAATTACGGCTTTCGCAGTATCCTTGTACACAACTTAACCCCTTCACGTAAGATAAGAATTGACACGCCGAATTTGTCCGCTTTGACTGTTATAATAGATGCTGTTTACTGAAAAGCGACATGTGTCCTTTATGCAGAGCTATTTGTTTGTAAACGTCGTGCTTCTATCTTTTTCTGGGGGGGGGGGGGGGGGGACTTTCGCGTTTTTCAATATATTTGAGCGAAGTTCAGGCCCTAAATCGAAATTGCGCTTCCAACAGACACTAGAATTTATCTTCCTCTCTCAAATGCAACAAATTTCATTAAAAGTGATCCCGCGGTTATCACAGAAAAGCGTTTCTGCGTTTTACATGTATTTGAATAAGCAGCGTCGGAGTTGGGCGCGAGCTAAAGCTTCCTCTTAAAAAATTTGTCTGGGAATCAAATACATGAATAATAACTGCATTGTCATTGCTAAAGATGCTGTAAACGAATTCTTGAACGCTACGCACTGTCAAACCAAGTAAAACAAGTATTTCTTCATAAAAGAATATACTTGTATGTGCCAAAAATTGTGCCCCAAAATAACCGATATCAATGCTTCCATGTTTTTTTCTCTTTTTAATAAGTAAATAATATATCACACGAAATTTAGAACTATATCAGTTCGAAACCAGCAAGGCGGTGCATGCCGCTGATATGAAAAATGTAAAGGTCATGAAATCAACAAGTTGAGGACAAATATTGTAATGAAACTTTGTCATTCAAGAATCTTGTTTAGATTCTTGTACATATGCAACGGCCAGTGAAAAATCTCAATGACGCTGTCATTTGTTCTAGTGTATTACGCAGGAGCAGCTGTCACCGGTCGTGTATCGTGAGTAATTGCACCGAAATTATTGCCGCAACAGTGAGCATGTATAAGAAGCAGGAGTTCTGCAAAATAAACGAGGGCGAGTCAAATGAAAGTCAGCCAATGCGAATATATGACAAACGGGGTACCTCATTTAAAAGTAGTCTCCATGATCATATAGACATTTGTCCCGTTGTCTAACGAGTCGCGTGATTCCCGTCTCATTAAACTTCTTGGGTTGCTGCTTCAAAAAGTCTGCAACTGACTCTTTCACGTCATCATCCGACACGAACCTGGTTCGCTTGAGCTGTATTTTTCAAATGCTCCAAAAAGTGGAAGTCGCAAGGCGACAGGTCTGAGCTGTATGGCAGATGTTGCAGTGTTTCCCAGTTGAACATTGCCAGTTTTGTATTAACCACATCAGCGACGTGGGGACGGCATTGTCGTGGATCAAGATGACCCCATTCGTCAATTTTCCACACGTAGTTTGTTCTTGATTGTGACACGCAGCAGATCTGGCGTTTTATAATAACGAAACAAATTGATAGTCTCTCAAGATTTAGCAAATTCTATCAGCAATGGCCCATGACGACCGAAAAAAAAAGTCAACACCTTCCCGGCGGAAATGACGGCATTTCCTTTCTTGGGGGTGATAAATTCGAATGCTTCCACTGTAAGCTTTGCTGTCGTGTTTCAGGTTCGTACAAGTGGCACCATGGTTCGTCCCCGATCACAATTGGAGACAAGTCGTCGTCACCCTTATTGTGATACAGGATCAGATGAGTTAAGGCAGCACTGAACTTCTCCGTCTTCTGGCCGTAATTCAAAATCTTGGGCATCCATTGCGCACACAAGAGCGGATAACCGAGATGTTCATGAATTATGGCGTGAACCGAACCGTGACTGATGTTCATACGCTCTGCCAGTTCATCGATGCTTATCTTCCGTTCTTGTCTCATCAGCTCTACAACCTTTGCAATTTTGTTAGGGGTGATTGCACGATGGCTTTGGCTCGGTCTTGGATCGTCCTTGCAACTTTCACGTCCTTCTTTGAATCGTTTGCTCGAACGCTTCACAGTGGCCAATTAATGCAATGCTCAACGTACACGGCAGCCATACGGCGACTAATTTCTTTTTGGGAAATACCTTCAGCTGTCAAAAACCTCAGGACACCACGCTGCTCAACTTCTAGAGCGTCCATTATGTCGCGCAACCATGTTCAACCCAGTGCATGAGAGCATTAAACAACCTTGATACTAACACCTGCGTGTCACTTTTGTAAATAAGAGATACCTCTGTGTTACGTGCGTGCCTCGCAGATAATGGACCGAACAATTATTGCGCAGGGTGGGTTGGCTCACTTTCATTTTACTCGCCTTCGCACATTAGAAATGTGAAGATACAATGGAATATACAAATGCGAAGACACAGCTTGATAAAAGGCAAAAAAGTCTCACTGGAAACAAAGTTCACTACACGTATACATAAAACCCCGCAACAATATATGTAAATATACGTATAAGTCTCCAATAAATCTACGTATCTAAAAGAAGTCACTGTATACAATGCGTCAAACGAGGCAAATAAACATGTTGCGCAATCAGAGATTAACGGAATCCTAGATCCCACCCCCATTCCATCCACTCCCCTCGATGTATCGCGCGCCACGGAAGGCGGCGCGCTTGCTTCCCGCTTTCCCTTTTGCGCACACATCGTCGCGTACCACCATCGTCGTCTCACCCATTCCAGCCCCCTAGCCCCCCTCCCTACGCTTTCACTCGCACATACAGTATGCGGCGCGCGGTCGCGATGTTATCGCCCTTGGACTTTATACGAAACATGAGGGCGACGGCAGGAATGCGCATGGAGTGTCCATATAATTGCTGTCGCAACACTATATAATAAAGCTGTGCGGCAACTGAAGCATCCCCTGGCCCATTACTGTCCGCAAAAGAAGTAACAAAATCGAACTTTCACCAAAGGATAATTCGCTGCGTCACAACAATGTCTTTTCTTTTTCTTTTGTGGGGCCGGGGCACGGAAATGAAAAAGCGTAAAGTATTGGCCACAATCAAATGCCTACTTTGGGCACCTAATGTAGCTACCAAAAGAATATCGAAGAAAACGTGAGACGCTTGGTCCACCGAGAAGCATACGCATACTGCTCGGTATCCTACACTGGCGAGACAAGACTTTCCGGAAAGGTTGCGCTCAAGCGAACGCGGTGCAATTCGTCGAGTCCCCACAGTGATGGCGGCGAGCCACGATAGTTTCTTTTTCTCGTCTGCTAGCCAGAAAGTGCCCAAAACTCTGCCAGGCGAAAATCCACACGGCCAGAGAAAAGCGAACGCGCACCGAAGTGCGCCGCGCGGTGTTCGGGGTAACACCAGTTTGTATAGATGTTCTGTGGTAACACGAGAAAAACGCATGCGCTCTGGCTGCCTCTGGCAGCCCGTGGGTAGGGTAGCGAGGACCAAAAAATTGAAGGGACTCAATGCGTCCTCGCGAATAAAAGTCGGAGTAGAAAAAATAAATAAGAAGGTAGTTACCTTGGCTGACTTTAGTGTCTTGACATGGATGCTTTGGCGTAGGTGCAAAAAGAATGTTGATATTTTTTATGTCATGACGGCACAAGTGAACCACCACAATTGACGCTTCGTCTCATCCGACCTCGCTGCTGGCTTTGTCAACTTGTCTGATAGTATGTTGATTTCGCTTGTTTCGTTGTATGGTCCGATGTAAGACTTTAGAAAAGTCAATGCACCTTCGGCGTCTAATATTTACAGTAACATCAAACCCACAAAGTTCGCAATTGAATATATAGAGCACAACTTTGGCAATGTCAGTGTACCTTTCACATCAAAAGTTTATGAGAACTTTCTAGCCATAAATTTCGGAATTGACATCCATGCGCTGCGTAGATTCCGCAGCCTCCGCAAGATGCCGTGGCGAGCCCGTTCGCCATCAAAACGCCCTTGAAACTTTGTGCTCGGATGGGGCTGCTTGGCGTTATGTGGCTCCCGGTGCATGGGCGCTGCCGCAAAATCCAGCCCGAGTTCACAAGGTTCGCGCTGAAATCTCTTTTCGAACGTGAAAAAGACATTCTAGAGAAAATTCAGAATGATTTTCGGCACCGGGGATTGCTTGGGTGGGCGGTGCATGGACAGCACGAAAAATTTCGGGGGGGGGGCTGAAGCCCCATAAGCCCCCCCCCCCCTGGCTACGCCCCTGGTTCATACTGTGGGTAGAAATGTGGTTTCACTTTAGAAGGGTGGTAAGGATAGGCACCTCAGGCGCACGTTTCGTCTTTGTGTGACTCAAGAGCATGCCGAGCGAATGAGTAGGCGGTGCGAACGGGGTGCGATAACGCTATCGCGTTCCACTCTTGAAGGCGAAGCTTAACCGGCCTCCAATTTTGTTAAACCATGGCTGAAGTAACAGGTACACTCTCTACATGTTTTACATATTAACCAGTGCATGACAGCGCCTCCTCATTATTTCTAACGCTCGCTATAACCACTGACCTGTTTGCCCCGGATGCTATAAATGCTGAAAAATATTAGCGCAGATAAAGCTTCAAAACACAATACGTGGAGGCTTGCCGAACTGCCTGCTGCTGACCGGGGTGCAGCCGTGATGCATCACTCTAGACTTCTTTATTGCACTCCAACCACAACATCTAGTTTTGTGGTCCCCATGGCAACTACATGGTAACCCAGCCATGGATTTGGCAATCCCACAGTCATGGCAACCCCCACGGTAACGCAGCCACGGGGTTGGCAATCCCACAGTCATGGCAACCCCACAGTGACTAGAAGACATGGAGGTCAGGTCGTGTCCGCCATTCACTGCTCTGGTATTCACAGCTATAAACTACGATGGAGCACACACACAGCCGACAAGGCTTTCCTTTGTTGAAACGCGTAGCTAGTGGACAGCATTGCAAACGATATGTATCGTGTTTCAGGGGCGATAGCCATAAAGTTTCTCACTATAACACCTAGAGGGAAATCTGGCGCCACCGTCTATGCGAGTCCCTTAAGGGGGCACCGTGCCGTCATGGGAATGACAGTATATGTGTCTGCGAGGCTCATGTTGGCTGGTGTTGTAAGAGGCTTCGTCTAAAACGTGGATATGGCTACACAAATAACGCGTTCTCAAAGTAAAATCTTCATGAAATGTTTCCATTCACGCATATTACATCTTTACTCACCTACAATGCATGACCAAGCGAAGAAAACCAAGAACAGACGACCAACTGTTTCAAAGCGAGGGCGAACCTTGTCGTCTGTCCTCCAACTTTAGCGGCTCGCTGATACTTTTTACGTAAGATTTAGTCGTACACGCAATAACAAGTTCTCATAGTTAAACAAAACATGTTTTCGCGTAATAATTAAGCTAAAACAGCTTTTCACGTGCTGTTTTAGTAGAAAATGAATCATTGTGACAGACGGAACGGTACTTGCCAAGCGCGTCTTCAAGGTGTCCTGTCTCTCCGAGAACGATGCCAATCCGAAGTCACAACATACCGGCATTCGCATGCATACCACAGTGCAGCAGCGCCAGATTTCCCTCTAGGTAATGTAGTGAGAAACTCTATGGCGATAGCCAATATGTGCCACTTGCTACTGAGCCGTCGGCAGCGTTTCTTTGCTCCTTTGTACCGAAACTAAAGACGCGTGGTGACGCTACCTTGAAATTTACGCAACGTCTACCGGTGATTTTGGCAGCGTCTGCTCGACACTAATAGCGGTTTATCAATGCACAAAGATACAAAGCTCCTTTCAAGTAAAATAACAATACTCAATCTATTTAACTTTTGTGGACTTCTACTCCTTAAGAAAGACCCGAATAGGCGATAATTTTGCGAAATCCGAGACGTAAGGCTTATGTTACCAATACCCGCCGGTTTGGGTGAAAAAAGTTCACAGAAACCTTGACCTTAATTTTCTCTCATATTAAGCAATTCTTGTTGCATCAGTCAAATGCAGGTACAATTCTGGCAGAATTATGTAACAGTATTAACTGATATAGTGTTTATATGATAGTGTCCCATCTCAGTGTTATATAATAGTGTCTAGCATCTCAGTGTCACCTGTGGTGGCACTAAGTGGAACTTGCGCTAAGCCAGAGGCTATTGGCGACCCACCGTGGTGGCTTAGCGGCTATGGTGTTGCGCTGCGGAGCACGAGGCCGCGGGATCCATTACCGGCCGCGGCGGCCGCGTTTCCATGAGGGCGAAATGCGAAAACGCCCGTGTCCCGTGCACTGAGAGCACTTTAAAGAACCCCTGGTGGTCAAAATTATTCCAGAGTCCCCAACTACGGTGTGCCTCATAATCAAATCGAGGTTTTGGCACATAAAACCCCACAATTCAATTAAGGCTGTATTGTACGCGCAATAACCCGCGTGCCACTTGGTCTCCGCACCACGCGTTGTCCAATGCAGTGCAATGCAAATTTGCAGCCGGATGTTGCTGCATACTAAAAGCTCGGCGAGAAAAGTCGTCTGCATAGGCCAGAGTTTAAATTAATTCAGGCGCCGAACCGCGTATACCGGATAGATAGCACATTGCTCCACAAGGGCACGGCCAGACAGGCCGTCTCACGGGGGGCCAAACTAAACGCAATATTCACGTACACTATTCACGTACAGGCTAGACGGCCCGAGATAGGTGATGGCATGCGCTGTGTTTTCGTGCGCCTAGTGCGCATTGATGCTTCGAGGCAGCACGAAGGACAATTCGTTCGCATCTGCTGGCGCTCTTTATCACGCCAGCGTTCTGGCAGCGAGTGTCCGCGGTCAACCAGTTAGATGTGTTTACGTGTGCGCGCGTGATAACGTGCTTATTAATTTAGTTAGGAAGCAAATGTTTACAGCAGTTTATGCAGCTGATAAAACTATTAACTTTACTTTGTATGGCTGTCTCATAATTTGCTATCGCAATCAATGCTTCGCGTTTCGGGCGAAATTGCGGCTTTTCTCTTTCTTTCTATTTTCTTTTTTTTCTTTTTCTTTAATATTTTTTGTTTTTCTTTTCGATGACTGTAATTGGGAGTTGTGTGCAAGGCCGGGTTATGCACGCAGAAACACGACGGGAACGAAGTGAGTGCTGGGGCGGGCCGCCCACATCGTGGACGGCGTGCCCTGTCGTTGAGGACAAACCAGTGCCAATTATACTGCGTCACGGTGACAACTCACCTGGCCGTGGTGAAAGTGGTGCCATTGCCAGAGCCGAACGTGGAGGCGGCAACGAAGAGCGAGATGAGCACTGCCGCCGGCCCCAGCACGTGGTTGCCGAACCGCTGCACGGGAGACACACGGCGCGTCTGTCAAGGATAGCTGTCGCGCAATCACGACAAGTCTCTCGCGTGAGACCTGTCGTGCGGTACCTGACAATGAGAACGGCTGCAATATAGTTCAGCGAGTGCAGGAATTTTCTCCTCCATTTGACAGTGCAGCGTCCGCCGCCTGCACAGCGTTCTTCGATTTGAAGTTCGTGCAAGGCAAGTTCGGAATGAGTTCGCGGTTCTCCTGCGCTCGCTACACTTTGGAAGTGTGAGGCGTGGTGAAAGCACTCGGTAGCAGTAAACATATGACGCGCAGCGCGAGTTCATTCATGGTGCGTGAACGTAAATATCTTCCGCTTTGGTTATAACATTAAGAACGTGAGGCACAAGTTAGATGCCTGAATGGTTGTGACGGCATGTTGATTGTGAGGAACGAGAAGGTACAGAAAAGTATTGTCAAGCTGAACACGCCGGTTCGTGTCAGACCACCCGGGCTAAGCGGCATTGTGCTCGGTCGGTCCAACTACTGCGCACCGGTGACACGTGTGGTTTGCGGGTCTTAATTTACCCTCGCGATCTACATCGTTTGTAGCAGCAACGCGCCAAGCTCCACGTCACTGTCGAGTGAGAGTGGAACGTGCAGCTCAGATGCGTCATCGCGTGCACGCGAAGCACAATCCCCCCTTGTTTGCGCTGTTCTGCGGCGTGCGACCCTCGCACACCGAGTGCCGCTACCAGGTTCGCTTAAGCGGAACGCGAGCGCGGCGCCGACGTTTTGCAGCGCCTGCATAACGATTTCCGTTTTCATAACAGCCTGCTTATAACGCATTTCGTTTTTAGCAGCAAAAGGACGGTTGTATACGCACTCCGTACCGCTGTGTTCGTAGCATCAGTTGTAACGATTAATGGAGGAACAAAGTAAAGCAAAGACGTTCACGAACTCGTAGGTGTCACGCGACGTCGCTGAATAGCGCCCAGTGTACAGGTTCGATGCGCGAAGGATCCAGCATTTAGCTACGCGCGCCCGCGTCACGCATACATGCACCGATTCCCATGAGCTCAGAGATGCTTTCTGCAAACGTCTCGTCTCTTTGCGACACGTAAAGACGTCCCCTGTTTCACCTATTCTCACTCCCACAGCATTTATGCCAATCTATACAGTGCGTTTCTATCCGTACCACAGCCACAGTTATATTTTTTTCACTTCGAAGACATAAAAAAGCGTACAAATGTTATTCGTGCTACGCCGCTACGGATTAATTACCTGCCCAGGCGGACATCATTTGAAAAAAGAAACATTAACTAATTAAACTAACCGAATTAATAAAAGTCCTACTTACCGACCTATTCCCATTGGCGCTGTTACTTCGGTACATCATAGTTAGTTCAGCAGTATAGGTACCAGACCGACCACTTTATCGCGCCGTACAGCCAAGCTTCCTTTTACGCCGCCCTACTCACAAGGCGGTTACAGGGCGAGCCGCGCTTCTGAGTACTGCGTGTGTAATCGGGTAAATTGAACGAATCATTTGACGCCAGTTATTTCGGTCAACATGGTCATTTTGAAATTTAAAAACACGGAACTAGACATTTATGATGATTCCCTTCAACTTTCCAATATAAATATGTCCTGTAAATTTGGTAACTATAGAAAGTTAATTAATGCAATTAGGTTTCAGTAAACGAATAGCTTTGCCTTTTTTTATTCTTTCGTTTCTTTCTTTTTTTGCGAATTATGTCCGCCTGGGCAGATAATTAATCTGTTGTGACGTAATTCTGGTAACTTTTGTGGACTTTTTTTTCATTAATAGTGTTCGAAGAAAAAGAAATATCTGCATATTGCACAAAGCCGTTGTCAGAGGACGTTACATTGGGCCTGTGGCGTGACTGTAAATCTAGTTTTCAGGTTATCCAGGCCTTTTTCAGATTACATTTTAAATAGTACCAGCATGGGCTCTAGATTACGTGCATATAGGCTTGGCCTGTTAAGTGTGTGGCTTTTTCCCTCTGTCGTCATCGCCACTCATCTTGTCCCACTTTCTTTCCCCTTCCCCCAGCGCACAGTAGCTGGCAGATGAATGTACCCGAGGCCGACCTCTCCAGCTGCCTTTCTTATCATTAAAGCTTGTAAACTATACCTCGGTTGACAGGTGCATTGGTATAGGCAATGTACATGGCCTTATATATCTACCAGCCCTATGGAATTGCAAATCAGACTTCGGCAGCACATCTTCAACACCGGTCAGATCGTCGGCTCCGTGGAATTAATTAACCACACGGTCAGCTCCCGAGAAACGTCAGGGAGAGTTGACCGACCTGCAACGCTCTCGCTTTTGGCTCGTGTCGATTGAGTGTTCGCCTATTTTGCGGAGATGCCGAACGAGTTTCAAGCAGCAAACAAGATAATCCGTACCACAGCGACGGCTTCGGAAGCGAGCAGTTCTGTTGCAGACATGACGCTCATGTAGGACACGTTGATGAGAACGTAGCAGAGAGTCACCAGGGGAATCCCGATCAGGATGGAGCGGGGTAGGTTGCTGCAAACCACATAGGGGAACCACAGGAACCCTTCACTGTAGCCAACTGCATTTTATTTCGTTTGCGTAGTCCATCCGCTATATTTTTTCTTCATTCACTAAGGCAATTGCTAAAGGCAAAATATTTTGGCACTTACACGTAAGGGTTGATCAACTCTTCCGTAATGTAGTTCAAGTTATTCCTGGAACATCAAAACAACGATATTAGTCATCGAGATTCTCGTTTTTGCGTAAGGCAGTCTTATACTTCATGTAGTTTCCTATTATCTTTCCTACTGGCACATTTCCCTTCACGTTATGCGTAAGCGGTCTCTACTCAAGCTACGCTGGTTTTGTGAGCATGCGCAAAAGCCTAGCGCCTAACCCTACCACTAAATGGCCAAAACTGTCCAGACCATCCGTCGTAAGCCCACAGTCCGGAGTAAAAGGCAGTGGCAACGTCAGACACCGATGAGGTAGTCCCTTGAAAACCAGTGGCCAGGTACTGCGTGTGGCCTGCGCGGCGGAAAGAAGTGGGAAAAGCTGTATCTTGTGGCTACTTCCTCTGGTTGTGCGGTTTCAAGGTTAAGAGCACCGCCTCCAGCCCCACTTTTCCTTTCTGACATCCCGCAAACATTCATCTTCAGATATCGCGTAATTCCGGATCAGGCAAACAAACCCGAAATATTTTGGTCGGGCATCTGAGCATTCCCAGTCATACGAAGAAACAGACAGTGAAGCAGGAGAGAGCGCGGGGGAAATTAATTGTTAAGTTTAATTGAAATGTAGAAATAGTGACGTCAATGGAAATCAAAGTGGTCAAGTTTCAGGTCCATTAGGTTCACCCTGCACTTCGGGAACTAGTTCCCGCCAGTTCTTGCTCGTGCGAAATCAACACGGCACCCGCTGCACCAACGCTGCACTGACGAGTGCAGGGAATGCTGTGAACTACACGAAGTGCACGGCGCCTGCACAGAGTAAAACGAATAGCGACGTGCAGGCGCCGCCATGTTGAACTGGCGAAATTAATGGCGAAGGGCGGCACCTCGTGAAGTAGTTCAGAAAGTGCAGTCGAATCGAATGGACCGAAAGATAACGTGCCAGAGCCGCCGCTCCGCATGGCTGTGACCAACAAAAAAAATCGAGCCCCCCGGATCCCCTTACTTTTCTCGCTCTAAGCATTTTATAATGAATTTTTATTCAGAAGATGATTTTGTGTTTGATGTGTCGAACCTCCACGCATGGAGACACCAAATTCAGGTGTTTACTACGTCCAGAATCGTATGAAAAGAAGCCGAACAAACCCTATTAGAGAACTAACCCTGTATGGTCAACAAAGAAAATTGTCACGAAATATCACCTGTTCAAAGAGCAGTCAAACAGATGTAGACGGCTATTAGGAATGCGCGGCCAGTAAAGAATCAGAGGTCTGTTTCACCACGTTCCACAACCGATATGATTTGGTTTCTTGTACAACTCAGTAGAAGAAACATGCTTCGTGTGTGCCTTCGTGTAAGCCGAGTCATATTATTTCATCAAACCATATTTTATATAATTTCGACAAACTAATGATCTAAAGCAAACTCTCAAAGGGATTTGCGGTGGCGCGAGCCC
Organism: Dermacentor andersoni; assembly: GCF_023375885.2. NCBI lineage: Eukaryota > Metazoa > Arthropoda > Arachnida > Ixodida > Ixodidae > Dermacentor > Dermacentor andersoni. The sequence goes on from NC_092814.1 coordinate 176,167,571, forward strand.
ACCGTATGTTCGAAATCCTTTTAGTTATGCCACAGGTTACTTTCCCGCGCATCCTCTGTGGCACTCTGTGTAAGTACAGGTTTGACGGCGACGGGTTGCGAAACGCTCTCGTGAGTTGGCATCGTGAAGTCTGCATATACGCACACGCTCTCACCGACGCATGTATACGTTCGTGAATCGCGACAGCTGCTGTTTCTCGTGGCCTGTACACCAGTCGGGACGTATAATGCTGATGCTTTTTACTTGATCTTCGCGAACTTTTAAAATTTCATTAATAGAAGAAGAACAAAGTGCATAGTGGATAAACCTTGCCTTTCAATATAGAGATCGAAATGCGCGTCTTGCTAACTTAGGTTTCCTACGTCTCGAACCAAAAATTTTGCATTGTATCTTGTACTCCCGACTCCTGCGATAGTGCTTCGGGGCTGCAACATGTTGAAATAAATAAATAAATAAATAAATAAATAAATAAATAAATAAATAAATAAATAAATAAGAACAGGGCCAGTATAATGTAACGATTCCTTTCGCACGAATATATTCCTTTTTTATCATCAGCTGTTCAAGACCGGCCGACCTCGATGACAACGTAGGTGAGGTGCCGCTCGGACCACTCACCAAGAGCGAAAAGGAAGAGTATTGGAATAGAATCGCTACATTGTTCCGGTCCAAGATTCCCAAGGTAAAATTACCCACTACTGGTCAATTTTACCTAGAGAAACTGGGCCTGTACATCCATAATGCAATTCGTACACGCTTGGTAAGAGACGTCCGCAGCCAATTGTGACGGCGGACATAATATTAGCGATGGCGCACAAAACAAAATATACTTTGTGAATTAGACCCCTTAATTAAGAATCGTGCAGTTCGTTAAATCGTAAGTCTTGAGCGCCAACTCAACCTACGTATGATTGCAGAGGCCTCAGGCCGAATTCACAAATCTTTCTGTTCGTAAGTGCTCTTTGCTATTGGCCGGCTGCCTTCGGTATGGTAACATGTACAACATCACGATTGACATCTGCTCTTACGACAGTTCCAGCTTAAGAGCTGCGTGTGTCTGTGTGTGAAAATGAGCCCTGACTTATCTATTCGTACATAAATGCTGTTGTTTTTTTTTCGTGACACAGTGGGGCAGTCCGCCGGCAAGCGTTACCATGGTCGAGATGGCATCACTATTGGCGGCAAGTGTAACGTTTCTCCACAGGAAAACAGGGAAAGTGCTCCTGAATCGGTGTTGGGGCCCAAATATATGTTGCAGCATGCGCCAATGATTGTTGTGTAGGTGCACGCACCTTTGCCAATCATGACCATTCCAGCGATGATGATGACCGCCACGGCCACGAGCTTGGTGACGGTGAAGATATTCTGTATCCGCGTGGCCAATTTGACGCTGTAGCAGTTGACGAACGTCACCAGGCCTACAAAGTGGCACACGGTACACAGTGGTCAGTTCGCCCGCTCCATTTTCCCGCAGTCAGATGCCCGCATTCGCGTTTCGTCCATGGGCAGGGAGCTGGCCGCACCATCACTCAACAGCACGGCAGGGACATACTGAAGGGTCGGGGCTCCCGCTATCCGAGCAGTTACAGCGACAAAGCACACAGGGATATGAGACGAGTGCTTTGAATGTTTTGTGCTCAAGACGGCAGGTACGCTCACTCTTTCGCTTTCGAGTGACACATTTTTGATGAGGTTCCGCGGCACTACAGGCTCCCCTGTACTAGGAGAGCCAATGCAAGACCACTCAGTCCCTGCTTAAATTAAGCGCTGCTATTGGCTCTGCCGGGTATCCCCTGGAGCGAACGTGCGAATCGTGGCAGCAGCGCTGTATTGCTGTTGCCTGTATGCATGGCCGTTCGGGGAATCAACGCTTCAGGAGCTTCGTACGCGTGCTCAGCCTCATGCGTTAAATAGTGAATTCTATGAACGTTTCAAAACGTTTTCAGTTTGGGAAATGTTCTGAGCTAAACAATAAACAAAACATGTTAGACACCCCAATATGCAATGTAGAACAAGAATGATACACATAATAAAGAAACATAACACTTAAATGAACATAGGGTTAGAAAAAAAAAAGGAAGGAAACAATCATGGGGTGAATGTGAACGCGCTTGCGCGTGTAGTATGTTCTGTGTGCGAACAAACCGACAGAGAACTCAGCCGGCGGCGCCACAGTTACGAGGCCGAACACAGACGTCAGTGGGACACAGCTGAAATAATTAATTAGATATCTATCAAACTTTTCACTAACGATTTCTGCTTAAAACACTTATATTCGGAAGTATGGGATTTTTCTAATAATTTGGTGTTCATATCCCAGCCTATATTAGGCTACCTTTTTTTAAACGCGCTATAATATTTCTCAGTACAACAAGGAAAAAATAGAAAGCAAGACATGCGACTGGGGACGTCCCTCCGAGTCTGCGCTATGAAGCACGCAGGTGAGCAGCCCTGGCTGTAGCTACATATCGAGCCCGCAGCTGCGAAAGGCGTGCGATATAAACCACTTCATGTATGGGCACAGCTTTTGCCGCAGTTGTCCAGCCGTATTTCCGTGAAGAGTCTGCAAAAGTACACGTCATGATGCAAAGCCTAAATTGTGCTGCTTTTGGATGATTAAGTGCAAACTGTGACGAGCATTGTACTAAAAGTAAATGTGCATTGAAGGTAATCTTGTTTACTGTTGTTTCTAGACATTAAAAACTGTAATTAAATCCCTTTACTTGGACAGCATTTTGTGTGTGTGCGTGTGCGTCGTCAGTCCAGTCAAAGCTAAGACTGCTCAAATTTCATCACCCGTGTAGTTTTAAGGCTAACAAATGTGACATTAGAGTGACTCGATTAATTAATTAAAATTAAATTCTCGGTTTGCGTGCCCAAAACCACGATATGTTTACGAGGCACACCGTAGTGGGGGACTCCGGATTAACTTTGACCACCTGAGGTTCTTTAACGTGCACCCAATGCAAGGTGCACGGGCGTTCTTGAATTTCGCCGCCATCGAAATGCGGCCGCCGCGGCCGGGTTTCGATCCCGCGCACTCGGGCTTAGCAGGGTAACGCCAAAGCCACTACGCAACTAAGATATTGATGAAGGCTAGTTTGTTCATATTTAGAACTGAGGTTGAACAGCGCGAATGTCCTTGCGTAATGTCCTCGTGCCCTTGTTTTACTCGCGCTGTTCAACCTCAGTTCCACTACGCTACCACGGCTACAGAGAGACTTGAGTTCGCCCCTGCTTATCTGCATGCTACCAGCCTTTTACAGCCCTGAACTGCGTGAAGCTTCTAGTAGTCCACCGGCCGCTCTCGGAAAGTCACGGCCATGCACGAGAACCTTCGAATCCCATAGCGAGCACTGTCGTTTTCCTGCGCTACATGAATGGTCCGCGTAACCTGGCAAGTAAACTTACTGCTCATATGTTGCAAAACAGCGCGAACACTCGCGGCGCGGCACATTCGCGTCGTCCAGAAAGTGCAACGAGACAGCCTTGCGGACAGACTCTGCACGGGCCAGGAGGACAGAGCGAGAGGGCGGTTCAGTTTGCGGCCGAGCGCAGTGTGCTCACAGATGCATCCGGCGGCGACCATCTTGGTAGGCACGGGCGGCGTGTCTCCGCACTCGGGGAAGGCTGGCTGCACGATGTACTTAGCGAAGCTGAGCGCCATGATGCCCAGGCCAGCCGGTTTGAGCAGCAGCACTGTGGTCCAGGCGTGCAGGAAGGCCGGCACGGGCTTCAGGCCACCGCGCGCCGGAGGGTCACCCGCGAACGCCGTCAGGATGTAGATGAAGTCGCCGCCGGACTTGTGGATCATGGTGCCCAGCTCGGCCAGCGACAGCGCACCTGTTGTCGCGCAACGCTTCCCCATCTATTACACGCACACACGTCAGATCTACACCACCTCGCAGAGTCATGGCAGCTCTCTGCGTAAGCACGTATATACCGTGCGGCATGTTTATGGGGTGCGGATATTAGAATATTCAACCCCAAGGCACGTACGCGCCCGATTTTTACATTCAGAGGTAGTCACGAGTGAAACTTGACTGTTTTATCGCACATTCGGTAATACGCACAAAGCACTTTGTCTTACAGATAAGCTACAGCACATGAGGTGGCGCCTTATGAAGGCGTATGTACAAGATTGGGTGCCATAAGCACAGTCAAAATGAGAACGTCAGTGAACCACACTCCCCTCTTTCACGGACATTTCGCATCTTAGCGTGTGAACTCTCGGCGGCACCAGCTATATACTTTATTCATTATGTACAGGGTGTCCCAGCTAACTTATTTAGCCAGAGTTCAAAAATATGCAAATGCCGCGTAGCTGGACAGAACCGAGGTAACGTTGTTTTTGCCGTCGATTGGAGATACTCAGATTATTTTTTTTCCATTCCGCCTAATTAGATAAATAGGTCTAATTAATTAATCAACTTCTCAAGCATTATACTTAGATTAAAAGTGTCGATGAGAAAATTGTAGAGCGACATGAAAAACTCCCAATGCAGCTTTCTGTTGCTCAATACGTGCTGCACAAAAGTATTTTTCTCAGCGGGAAAGAAGCCCGCGAATACACGCAAAGTACCTCGAACGGCCAGTAGCGCGGCAATTTTGCGTGCATTTGCGGGCTTCTTTCACGCTCGGAAAAACACTTTTATGTGTCACGTAACAGAAAGCTGTATGGGATTTTTTTCACGCTGCTCTGCAATTTTATCATTTACACCTTTCATCTAATTACAATATTGGAGAAGTTGAATAATTTATTAAGACTAATCATTTAATTAGGCAGAATGAAAAAATGATCTTAGTATCTCCAAGCGACGGTAAACAACACTACATTGGTTCTGTCCAGCTACGTGGCATTCGCATATTTTTAAAGTTTGGCTAAAGCTACGCGGGACACCCTGTATATGACGATACATTGGCGGTACAGCTTTCACAGTAGCACGAGGTCTTCACGCTCTAGCTAGATGCTATTGGCAAAGTGAGTACCCGTCGTGTATACGATGTGGTGTGCAAATAATAGAAGAAGAAAGAAAGACAAAGAAAGAAAGCATATAGAACAGGTGAAATTAAGTAAAGCCCAAGTATAAGGGTCGAACAAACGGAACGGACGGTTGGGACGCTATTGCGATACACTCTCGTCTTTATACCGATGCGGCTCCCATCCACGAGCGCTAGGGATGGGGGGACTTGTTGCTCACTCTCGCAGACAGCCTCGCGTACCACGGAGCTGCGACGCGTTCGCGGCGTGCACGAAGTTTGTCGCTGTTTCGACGGGGGAAACAAAGCGGAACGAAGAAGAAAAACGCTACACTGGTAGCACATAGTCCGCTCGACCTCTCAGCGCATTCAAAAATGGGAGAACTGATGGTAAAGCACCTTATTTAGGCTGGTGCGAAAGCGGAGAACCAGGAAAACAAAACAGAGAAGAGGGACGAGCTGAATCACGGGGTATAAGCGGGAAGGAACAAAATCCATAACGTGGAGAAAAGTCACGAAGCATATGGAAGGGAAACAAATGAAAAAGAACCGAGTAAGGGTTGGGAAGCTGTTTGCAGTTTTTGCTTTCCTCGTTTCATGTGTATCATGATGTCTAGACAGTGGGTCGGGGTATTCGATTTATAGCCTAACTTTCCGAAGTATCGAGTAATGCTTGAATAGCGATTAAGTTGCTTATTAACTCAGTTGAAGTAACGTGAGCCAGACAAGCGAAGATTATCGCCCGTATAAAGTTGTGCGTGTAGTCTTCCGGGGTACTTTCCGTTCAACTGCAACCACGCTTTCATCGCAGCGGATAGATCCCAACTATTATATATACGTTCACTGGCAGCATATACTCGACACATGTGATGATGAAAACCGCGAGTTAGTGCCTGCGGTTTTGCACCGCTATAGAATAAAAACAGTGAGGCAGGCTTTCTGTATAGCCTGCACCTTATCCATTCCGTCGGTGACTTGACACCGGAAACAACTGACCAGTACAAAAACGAATAATTTTATTCTCGCTCGCTATATGTTAATAATACGCATCTATAATTAATTACCAGAAGTGAATCAATCCCCTAACTTCTATTCACAGCTAAAGTCAAGCGAAGCCCCGTAAGGCGCGGCCCACTGCCCCACTAAAATGTTCCTCGAACTTACTTTTTCCCAACACGTACACCCGGCCACAAAATATTACGGACCATGAAATTTGAGAAAAAGCTGAATATCTCCGCAACCTCACAACGCAGCCTGGTATTTGCATTTCGGGCATCGGCTAGAATACGTTAAGAACATTATCGTATACTGTTCTACTGGATACTGCTACAGGCTGCTTGGAAATTTAACGTTTTGTGCGATCCCGTGGTCCGTAAACTTTTGTGGCCGGGTGTACGTATAAGCACAAAGAAAGCGTCTAAACCGTACAGAGTGGTTTAGACACTGGAGATGGAGTTTCACTTCGCCACAGCCACTCGGTCTTTTTTGTCGCGCTGTACAGCGAAGGATCATCGGTAGTTATCGCAATCCTTCAAGTGTTCATCGAGATAAGAACGTGGAGAAAGGGCACACGAGAGATGGAGATTCTTTTTTGGAAAGAAGAAAAATTGGGATGAAGTGCAGCGCAGTAATTGTCTCTCCGGGGAGGGCGCGAGATTGGTTCATGCGATTCGATCGTGCCCCTCGATCGCCCCGTGGGGAAGGCTGGAGGACCATGCGGCCCTAGTTTATTCCTCTGCTGAGGGTGTGTCGGCAAAAAAAAAAAAGAACGGCGACGAGATGCGAGCATTTAAAGAAAGGTGATAGCACCTGCGGTGGTCAATGGAAGCGAAGCCGCTGGACGAATGAGCGCGCCACGGATGCTCGCGCTGAGCGGGCTGCCTGCCACGACATGCGTCCGCGCGGGGAGTTGAACCACTTGGCTGGCAAAGCACTAACAACGGCCAGCAAACGGCGATGGTGCCAACCGACGAGACATCGCCCCGGACGGAACAAATGGGCCCGCTCGTTATCGCATTTATTGCTTGCCGCTTATGCAGCGCACCTGCGGATGGGGCTGGCAGCTGCGCACAAGGAGCAAGATATTTAACGCAGCCGCATGCACGTCCCGCGGGAGTAAACGTCGCTGGAGATTTGAGAGAGCAGAAAAGCAAAACGCAGTCGCCTAAAATGTCCGCCTCTCGATGGAGGAGTGAAAAGCTGCAGGCCGGTGACAAGTAAAGATATCAATTGGCAGTGTTCGACAGCCTCAAATTGCAACCACAAGTAACCTATATATATATATATATATATATATATATATATATATATATATATATATATATATATATATATATATATATATATATATATATATATATATATACATACATACATATATTGACGCTGTTTTTTGAACGGAGCGTTCGGCGCACATGCGCGGCTGTGCCTTCCAGCGATCATCGCGTCACTGCAGGATCGTGGTGACGCCTAAAAGAAAGAAAGCGCAAAATGCGCGACTAACAGAAAGGGAGCTCTGAGGCCACACCCGGGGGGACACTCACCGAAGAGGGAGAGGATGCCGCAGCCGGCCCACACGATGAGACTCAGCGCTACGGAGCCGGACCGCTCGAGCACGCCCTTTGGGGACACGAAGATGCCCGAACCTGCAAGAAGCCACCACAACACAGGCGCGTTCACTGAGATGCGCGTGCCATTATTAAAGAATACGCGTACTGCGCTCCTCTGATTAACTCGGAGACCCGGCCTGGAAATCATGCATGGAGCCTTATTTAAAGTCGTGCCGGTCTCATTTCCTGAAATCGCCAGGCGCCAAGAGAATTTGTGACTGCGGCAGTAGCGAAATTTTTATTGCCACGTTTTAATTTATTTCGAGAGTCTGCAACAGCCACGAGCGAGCACCATAGTACATATAGCGTGTCCCATCTAACGTTAGCCAAGCTGTTCAACGAGAAGAAATGAATAAAAAAATACGGCGCAAGATACGATCTAAAGGCTTACGGTGTTCGGTCGTCATACCTCTGACGACCGAACAAACTAGGTTTCATCATTGTATTGCGCAGGGTCTTTAACATTTTTGTTTATTTGATCAACAGGTTGGCTAACATCAGCTGGGGCACACAGCATGAGGGCGCGAAATAAAGATTTTTGTTCAGTTTGCTAAGCAGAACCTGTTTCTTTCACAAAATAATATTTTTTTTTATTTGGAGTAGACGGTGGTTCCGGCGTTAGACCTTCGATACAATACACATTGTCGAACTGAAGAACTTCTACTTGAGATCTGGGATTGTAAACGTAAGCTGGCTACCTCTGTGATTGGCTACAATAGTTGGTGCGCCTTCAGCTTTCACTATACGTGTGTGTGTTATTAACAGAACTCTTTTTAGAGCGCAGCTCTTTGGCGTCCGTTCCTGGGTTTCGCGTCGTCGTCAGCGTTGTCGTCGGCCTCGTAACCAGCTCCGCCCCCCTTTCATCCCCCCAGCGCTAGCAGCGACCGACTGATACCGCTGGATGCCGCTGACGCCGCTAGAGAGTCAAGATAACGTGACTGCATAGAACACCGTCGCCGCCATGCAGAAAGAGGAGGAAAGGTTCCCCCCCCCCCTGTTCTTGTGTGGCGGATAGGGTGCTCTTCAGTTGCCGACGCGCCAGTTATTTCACGTAGGCCCCGGCACGTCGACGAATACGTGACCATCTTCCCACGGCTAGACCTGGTTCTTAGCGCTGCGGAAGCGAGGGTATCTTATTGTTTGTGTCGGCATCGGCGGCGTTGTCCCTGAAACCAACTCCGCAGCTGGGGTTGACTCACTATCGGCGTCAGCGGCATCAGTCAGTCGCTGCTATCTCTTCCCTCCTCCCTTTATCGTGTTGTCCGCTTGCTGCGCGAGCTTCTGCCCCCATCGTTTGCCGCTGGGTGTACACGCCGCCCCCCTCCCCCCTCTTCCTGCGAGTCTCCGGTTGTCAAAGCGCCGGCTCGAACTTAATTCCTTTCTTCGCTCCTCCTCCAATGCAACCCCTGTGCGGTGGCAATCAGAGAGCCAGATCGGTGGCGGCGGATCTGTATATGTGCACCGCCCGAGCCGAAATTGCCGCTGCCGTTCGCCCTGTGCGGTGGCAATCAGAGAGCCAGATCGGTGGCGGCGGATCTGTATATGTGCACCGCCCGAGCCGAAATTGCCGCTGCCGTTCGCCACTGCGAAATTATCTGCCAGTTCTTTCTGAGCCATGAGCGAGACGACCGATGGGACTTTAATGTTGACATAAAGACAAACAGCAATTTCCTAACACTTATGCGGGAGAACATCCCGTTCCTCTCGCTCGTAACGCGTCCCACGGCTGTGACAACCTCGCGAGGCACTTGTATAGATCTCGTCTTTGAGAATCAAGCATTGGTGTACCAAGTCGAACATATATCAGTCTATTTCTCCGACCACAAAGCTTCCTTCATGACTGTCAAGAACTGTTAGTGGAGTCTTTGTTAAAGGAATACGTGTGAAAAATAAAAAAAAAATTCTGTGATAGCGCATACATGTGTTGCTCGATTTCTTTGCCTCAATGCATCGAAAAGGTGAAACAGCTTATTTGCTGCGCTCAAATTTCGCATTAGGAAGTAACGTAATCGTCGGTAATTTTTTTTTTCTTTTATTCACCCGTGGAATGCAGCACAGTTCTGCTTATTAAGCTAGAGTATACACTGAAAGGCTGAGATTATTTGCACGAGACATAAAATGACTTATTAACAAAATTTTACTAATTATATTTCATACTAATTACTTTACGGCACATATGCTATTTACTGTGTGAGTTCCCAAAGCTTGCGACAAGATACCTTGGTATCCCAGTATTTTTTTAGCTTCACCGTAAAAGAAAGACGTTTTGATGAAAAAAAAAAATAATAAGCGGAACAACGACGCATTTTTACCCCAAGTTTGTCAGAACTTCTTTTAAAACCATTGCTAGTTTCAACACTGGCTCGAAGTGGATGTGTCTTGTAAAGTCAGTGTCTTCAATCCGTGTATTGCAATCTGTGCGGTAAGGTAATTGGTTAAATAGTGAATTAGTTAAACATTGTTCAATATTCAATTATGCGTTTTGATGTCGAGTGTATGTAATGTCCGCCTTTTGGTGTAATCCAGCTCAATTAGTGGTTTTATGCGACATGTCAGAGGAGATCATTTCTAAAAATGCTGTTGACGTCAAAAAAAAAAAAGAAAAAAAAAGAAGGCTATATATGCGTCGCTAAAAAGTCAAGAAGCGCACCTGCAACGAAAAATCCCTCAGCTACAAAACAACACAGCAATTAATTCGATTATTATTATTATTATTATTATTATTATTACTGTTGTTGTTATTATTATTATTATTATTATTATTATTATTATTATTATTATTATTATTATTATCTTCATCATCCCCATAGCCTCCGTTTGCATCACGCTATTCCGCGAAAGCTGCGACACAATTATCCTCTTTCTGCGTTGCCGTTATCAAGATTCACCTTAAGCATACGGGCTTCGGCATCTCGAGTGATAAGGTGCTCGAAGGCAGTGCCTACGGCCAACCGGGTGCGCGTTATCCGATTCAAAAGCGCACGCGCGCACTCGAGGCGCCTCTCGGCTCGAGCGCATCCTTCTGCAGCCGATGGATGCGAAAGCACCTCCACAAGCGTGCGAGGGAGGTAGCCCGCCCGAGCGTCGCGTCACACGAAATCAGTTCGCGCACCACTTGTGCTCTTCGCTCCCAGATATGCGTCCCGGGCACAGCTCGAGCCGCAGTTTTTTTTATTTCTCCACCGAACTCATCCATACTATAGAGGTCGATTCTGTCGCAGCGCTTTCCGACGTCCTGCTACGTGAGAAACCTCGTGATCCCAGACGTTCGGCCAATTGCGACGCCGACCCGCACTCGTCAGGGCGGTCGCACGCGGTTACGCGGGTCGGATTCGTGTGTGTGGAAGCAATTGCGACAGCCAACAAAATGAAAGGGAAGGCGTCTGCTAGCGCTCGACTTGGCTTACAAGCTATGTATAATGCTTCTGTATAAACCGTATAAACAGCATGCGGTTCACCGGTTTCAGCGCGTAGAATTTGAAAAAGACTCGTGGTATGCGATTCGGCGTCTCATCCAGGGTGCGACCAGTCGACACTAACAGTCGCAAGCAAGTTCCATAATGTTCCTACGAGTTCCTACAGCCGGAGCCGCCATATATCAGCCGTGTCGCATGTCCCGTCGTGCCTCACGATTTGCCCTCGTGATTTTGCACCACTATACTTCCAACGGGACCTCGAGACTAAGGACAGCATACTACACCGTCAACACCAAGCAGCCAGGTGTTGACCAAAGACTGCCGTGCCGTATTTTCACGCAGTGTTTACCGGTGGCCGAACATAGGAAATCTCAGCCTCGAGGGAAGGTTTCGACGAGGGCCAGGCAAGTAGAGGAGGCACAAGGTATACGCGCCACGGCGTCCCACACGACGTCTTACATGGGTCAGGAATGTGGTTGCTCCTTCAGCTGTCGGAACTTAATTGTTTGGACCTGACAGAGCCTGCTCAGAACTTGTTGGATATGCTGCAGCGTACGCCGAGTCATACCTATCGATCGCACTCGGAATCAGATAGCTTATGTTTTCCGGTTTAGGCGTTCAGGCCGTTTCGGGCAGACGGGCCCCGAAGGAGTCGACAAGAATACCGAAATGAGTTGAAGTGCACATCTCCTCTGTCCTAGGATGCGCACAGTGAATCTCCTTCAGCTGCGAGATATTGCACCGTCGGATGCCCATGCAAAAATGTATTTAAGCACGGCTGAGCTCGCGCAGATATACAAGCTATAGTGGCCCTTTGTGGTAGTCTCCAACGTTCACGTTCTCTTACAACGAGATTGTGGCCATATAAAGTCAACAGACAATGAAGTCAAGGAAAGCATAAGGGAAATTAGCTGTGATTGAAATTGAAATGTTGACAATTAAAATGGTAGGCGACCCTAATCTTTGATTTAGCCGTCTCTTAGTGGCACTCGAACCTCGGCGTCGGTGTTCTTTACGTTAAACGAGCGAACGTCTTTCCCCTGGCACGATCGATATGCGGGCGAGGAGCGAGGAAAGGCGAGGAGAAAGCGCAGTGCACGCCACCTGGCGGGGCGTAGCCCCCTAGCGAGCGGCGCATGAAGCGCACCTTACGTGCCTTCTCCGGGGATGACGTCAGAGCATGTAACGAGCGCGCGCGCTCAGCTGTTGCGACCAAGCGAGCGAGCGAGTAGGTGAGCGCCGAGAGAGAAGAAGCGAGAGAGGAGGGAGTGACGTCACACCCTTCTCTGCTAGGCCGATGTTCAGTCTATGCCAGGCAACTGATTTCCATTAATTAGCCGGTTAAATATCATGCCACCTTCTTCTGCGTGACATCATTAGTGACGTCAGTGCTTCCGCTTTCTACTTCCGGGTTTCCAGAAATTTCGCCAAAGTTGTGCTCACGTGGCGGGTCTATAGAGTCTCCGATTCTGTGCTTTGGTGTGCGGTAATCAGTGATTTCTAATTAATTCTCACGATTCCAGACACTTCAGTAACTCAACTTGCAGCTAAACTTATTCTCTGATATGATATTATAATGAAATTCATAAATTTTGTACAGTATCATTTTTCACAAATTTATTTTTCTGAGTTATTTTGAATTTTGTCCCCAGTTCTCTCAGGAGGTGAATCGGAAGTGCTGCGCAAGAAACAAGAGTGTCACTCGATGCTGGTGCGGCTAATAAAAAAAAATGGAAATGAAAGTGGACGGAAAGATAGCCGGCTCCACTCAGGATTAGATCGTAGTGCTATATCTAGTAAACATTTATATATATATATATATATATATATATATATATATATATATATATATATATATATATATATATATATATATATATATAGGGTGTTTCAGCGAATACTTTCAAAAATCTTTAAAAGTTGCCTGTGGCAGATATCACAAGTCTAGTTCATGAGCTGGTCTACTCAAAGCGGCGGACAAAACTTGCACGAAAAATTGAGATGAAAAATCAACTAATCAATAAAAATTCCTTCATTAAGTTTCTAAGTAATTGCATTATGGCCCATATTGCTATTTGCAAGTTGTAGCCGAAGAGTTCGTAAGGTGGATCCACTTGGAACGAACTTTCAAGATGACACCAGTTTCGAGATATGAATTCCCGAACTTTGCGGAGAAATTCATTGGCGTTCCAGTTACTTGTGTGCCTCAGTGCATGAAACGCCGTTTTGTTAACAAATTAACTGGAACGCCAATGCATTTCTCCGCAGAGTTAGGGAATTTATATCTCGAAACTGGTGTCGTCCTGAGAATTCGTTCGAAGTGCATCCGCCGTGCGAAGTCAACTGCTAGAATTTGTAAATTGCAATATTGGTCATAAGATAACTAGCTAAAAAGTTAATTAGTGAATTGTTGTCAATTAGACGATATTGCAGTGAATTTTTTCTTTTTTTTTTTGCAAGTAGTGTCCGCCGCTTCGAGTAGACCGGTTCATAAACTAGAATTGAGCTATCTGCCACAGGCAACCTTTAAATAATTTTGAAAGTGTTCGCTGAAACACCCTGTATATACACGAGAAATCACATCTTGTCCATTTACTGGGACATAGCGTGCAGCGAGTGGAATCGTTCCGAAAGATACCGGCAAGTTACTTTGGTATATATTTACCCAATAATAACTTCGCCATTCAAAAAAAAAAAAAAAAAAATACGAGCATACATGGGCGTCAATTTTCTCCAACGAATACAATTCACGCAAGGAGCCACACTCACGGGGAACAATTAGATCCATCATCTATCTCTAGCCGGGTTTTTCGCGAGAGAGGCGAGGAGGGAATTAACGGCAATCGAGCGGCGTTGCTTCTTATTCCTCTTCTTCTCCGACGCGGCATACTTATTAAACACAAGAAAAGGGCAAAGACAGGAGAAGTCGTCGGCAATTTCAGTTAACGTTGCACTGCACCGATTGGCCCTTTTCGCGGCCGGAGCAGCAGCAGCCGACGAGAGCGAAAAAAAGATAAAAGAGAAACCGAGCGCGCGCACCGATCATTGTTCCCACGATGAGTGCGACGCCGCTGAGGAGGCCCACGCGGCGCTTGAGCTGCACGGCCCCCTCGGGCGCCGCCGCTGCCGCGTCGTCCTCCGGTCGCGCGCCATTGGGCGCCACGTGTCCGTTGGCCTGATCCAGGGGCGCCGTGGTTGGCTTGTACACTGCACAGCACCCAGAGAAGGTAGCACACATGTCAAACCTCCTTCCTGTCCGAAGGTTACGAGAGCAACGTGGATATATATCAACAAACGAAGAGAACGAGGAGCCATCGGAGGCTCCACGAAAAATTAAGCGCGAAACAGGACAACACAGGAATGGGACGGGACCAAACGCGATCGTCCTAGCTGCCTCATTTTTTCCCCCTGGCCTTTGCTCCACAGCACGTGAACTTACATTGGACTCGTACAACTCAATCACGGTTCCCGAATAGTCATCTATAGTCTCTTACTCGCTTGAATTATCATGTTGTATATATGTCAACGGTATAGCATACACGGAGAGGCAAGTTTTGTGCACTACGCTAGAGATGCTCAGAAGACGGCTACTGTAAAGAAGAAAAAATAAGAAAGAAAGAAAAGGCGATATTGAGACAATGATCACAACGGACGTTTGAGCTCTATTAAGGCAGTGCTAGTTCGCTTCCTCCGGTCTGCGGACCTGCGAGATAGGCTGCAAAACTGATGCCTGTCCCTCAGAATTTGGCGCCGACTTTCGCCTGCCTTCTCGTTTTTCTTTTTCTTTTTATATGGTTAACCACCCTGCCGTTCCCCTTCTTTATCTCTGTCTGCTTGTGCTAAACTTTATTATAAAGGTGCACCAACTCGTCTTGCAATATATTTTTTACGAGCAATATTTTAGACGCATTGTTTATTGCAGTGTCGTGCAAGAACCCTCGTTGCGTTCTGCCAGTAAAAATAAAATTAAAATAACAAAGAAAGAGGGGGGGGGGTTAGATTGCAGCTTCAGAAATATGCGCTTTCTGTTCGGAAAAGCGCGTCACGCTTCTATTGTGCTCATAATTCGTTTCTGCGTGCGTGCATGCGTGCGTGTGCGTGTGTGCGTGCGTGCGCGCGCACGTCATGGGAAATATTTGCACACTTGTGATTAGCGAGAGGTAAAAAGTGTGGCAAGTGGGAGATCTTCCATTGAAGGATCTATAGCGTCCTGCCATTGTCTTCCGTACACGCCACGTCTGGCTATAGCTGTTGCAAAGGGCGAAAACGGAAGTCTCCCGGGCCCTTTGTTTGTAAACAGCCGAAACGATTTATGCTCCAAACTGGGCTCTCACACGGCGCACGCGAACAAGTTTCGAAAAAGAAAGCGAGATTGGCGGTGCCGTAACGCAAGTAGAAATAAGAACGGACTCGAGCAGTTGACGTCGAAACGAAGCGTCGCGCCTCGCACTATATATATATATATATATATATAGCAGCCGCCCGCGGGCACTCCCGATCGCGAACGCACCGAAGACCTCCCCGCTCGCGGCCGAGACGAACGCGCGGTCGATCCCGCGTATAGCACATTGTAGCGCATTCACCGAGAAGCCGCGGACCGCTAAGGAGGCGCGCTTGTTCGCCTCCCCCCCCACTCCCCCCATCAGAGAATCGATCGATCGATACTTCGATCCGCGCGGCCGACAACAAAGATGATCGGACGAGAAGCGGACGACGCGAGGCACACACGCGCTGCGCGCACACGGGTCGGAGAGCATGTACTGCGCGCGCGAGGCGAAGCTTAATTACGGTTAATGAAAGCCAACAGCCGCGGGGATCCTCTTGTGCACGCTCAGCTGACGGTGGGACAGGAAGACGCGGCTTTCTCGTTTTTTTTTTCCGTTTTTTTCCCCTTTTCTCTCTGAGTGTTCGTGCGCGTGCGTATTATGGGTTCGGCAGTGGGATAACAACGCGCCGGTCGCTTGTATCCGTTCTTTTCGTTGCGACATATCGCAATTCGATCGTGACAACTTGACGTTATCGGAAACGTGAGCCGAATCTACTTGGTACAAAAAGACCTGTCGCTGAGCTATTTGCTTCATATGTACACAATGGACAGCGCCAACTCGGACAAATGCAGCATAAAATCGGGACTTTATCTTGACGACGTTTCCGGGTGACTTTCTCCTGTTCTTTGCTGTGGAATGAGCTATTTCAGCAAGAGCAGCTACTACCCATGCTTGTCACAGGCCATATGTGCTGAATTACGCACTATTTGTATAGATTTGCAATTTTATGTCGTGTTCTTATGCTGGTGGAATGTAAGTAGTGCGCTTCATTTTATTATTTCTATTTT
Organism: Dermacentor andersoni; assembly: GCF_023375885.2. Taxonomy (NCBI): domain Eukaryota; kingdom Metazoa; phylum Arthropoda; class Arachnida; order Ixodida; family Ixodidae; genus Dermacentor; species Dermacentor andersoni. The sequence goes on from NC_092814.1 coordinate 176,183,911, forward strand.
TGTTTTATACTGTTTTCTCGTTAAGCGTATATCTTGTTTCCAGCTATCATTTTTGGGATAGCGACCTTTTCAAAAAGTACAGCCAGAGTTCCCATACCGTTGCGGTTAATAAACAAACTAAACTTCCTAAGGCGTCGTTTACGGCGCCACACGCAAAACTTCTCGCATAGACATTGCTCGTATAAGAACAAAGCTACCCGCCGTGGTTGCTTAGTGGCTATAGTGTTAGGCTGCTGAGCACGATGTCGCGGGATCGAATCCCGGCCACGGCGGCCGCATTTCGATGGGGGCGAAATGCGAATACACCCGTGTACTTATATTTAGGTGCACGTTAAAGAACCCTAGGTGGTCAAAATTTCCGGAGTCCTCCACTACGGCGTGCCTCATAATCAGAAAGTGGTTTTGGCACGTAAAACCCCATAATTTAAGAACAAAGCTGGAGTAAGCATCAGACACTGGGGATCCCCACCAAACGTACTTAATAAATGTAGTCGAGTCAGTTCAGAATCTTGCTGCAAGGTTCATCCACTCCTCATATTCGCATAATATACGCGTTACGATACTAAAAGCTCATTCAGAGCTCCCACCTCCTTCTCATCGGTGCTGCATTACTGGACTGTTCCACAGGCTCTACTATTCACCACTTAACCTCGCGTCTCAGCTCCGTCACGCATGTCTAATCGCATTGGCCCATCCCTTCCAAGTGGCCCGTCCACGTCTCTATTCGTCATATTCAGCATAATTTTTCTACGGAGCAGCCACTGGCCTTACCGCGAACATTGCTCTTATCAACTACCCAAGATAAATTTTTGGTGCTATAATTAATCACCTAGATGCTAGAACATTTGCTTTATTCCTGCGTATTCATGTATAGCCCGTTTACAACCTTTCACTTACGTACGACTACATTATGCCAGTATCGCTTGTATATAGTTTATTAACATATCTGTATGACATATGTAATACTTCATGTAATGCCCCTTTTATAAGGGGTCTTTAAACTAATAAAATGATACAAAAAAGGCGCTTCAACCAAAGTTGACGCGAAAGAAGAGAACGTCAGCGTACAAGGTATGTATTGAAATTGGAGCCATTAAAGATGGTGCAATATGTTGCATGATATTTTTGCAGTATCTGCATTACTTTCTTCGTTGCATTATCAGACCTTACATTTTTTTTATTCTGGAACCTCTATTTCTTTTATTCGTGTCAAGTTTCTTTCATTCTCTCTCTCTCTCTCCCGCTCTCCCTCTCTCTCTCATTTTACCAAGAGGCCAGGTGGGCCGATCCTGGAAATAGTGCTGTCTATTGTGCAATGTGGTTATTTCTTATTATATTGGTGCTAATTACGCCCGCGATGTTACTGTTACCCATTCTGCGACTAATTCTCGCCTTGACACCTGCATTTTCACACTTTTTGCGACTCGCCACAACGCTCCGGAGGCAACGAAAAGGCCGTGTTTTGACCAAAAGGCCAGATAGATACCCAGATGCCAGGTACACGAAACCCGTGTGAAGTCGCCACCAAAGAAGACCGTTTCTTTAAAAAAAAGAAATACAGAGGGAGAGAAAGGGGAATAATAATAAATAAATAATAACTACGTTTATTTGTAGATCGAGTATTTAGGTAATATTTGCTAGGCTGCAGTGCAAAAATAAAGCATCGTTGCGAGTGTAATACCCCTATCAAGCGGGCACGTTGAGTGTACTTACGGAGATTGCACTCGGCTTCAAGTGCACTTCCCCAAATCTAAACGTCGCAAGCGGCGTGCACTCGCAGAAGAGTGCTCTCCGGTCGGAGTGCGTTCACGAAACGCACTTTGCTGGTCGAGTGCGTAGCCTCGCCGCCAGCGGTTTCGACAGTACAAGATGTAATGCATAGAAAAAGGACACAGAAGTTCGTTCTAGCTGTTGAACAGCTTTGAACAAAATAATCAGAACGGAACTCGCTGATGTTCTGTTCTAGCAGGATCAAATGTCGCCTGGTCACACGCCACCATCTTGTTCTGGATTGGCTAGGCGTTCGTCTTGGCCGGCCTTGACTTGCAACACTCTTATAATAAAAATATTTACTTTTTTTGTTGAGTAAATATAGATTACGATTGTGTTTTTATTTATAATACAACTAAAGCAATCGCTTTTTAGAAGAAGAAACATTATTGAAGAATAGTCCGGCAGTTCTTGCCGTGGTGGCCTCAGGTGGCGGCTCGAAGTCCTTGGACTCGGGCGGCATCTTCAGAAGTTTCTTTTTTTTATTTTAATCTACATATTCAAAAAAATATGGTTTTAGTCTGTCGCCTTTTTCTTTAGTGCGAGTGCGCTATGTTTTCTCGTTTAGCACCGCGTAGCCTAAAGTGTCACTCAAGGTCCCGAAGTGCACTCCGTGTAAGCGCACTTAACTTGCCCGCTTGACAGGGGTATAACTCATTCCTTGATTTTTTTTCTTCTTCTTTCTGCGCGAGTTTCGCTACCGCGCCCGATCGAGACAAGAAGCCGACAGTCAGCTATCACGCGGACCACGGGAGGCCGGCGAGGCTCTTGCTGCGACACGACGCGCCGTAATGCGATCGGCGGACGATATCATTATTCGCCACACACGGTTGCGGTCGGCTTTGGTTGTTATCGCTGCTTAGCGGAGACATGGCTCGGTGTATAGTCAGTTTCCCCTGGCGAGCGGCCAATAACTTTCGGTCAATGCGCCCTGCAGCTGGGCCGCGTGTCCGTGCTGGGGAGAGGGGAGAAACTCGTTTCGGTAAGGGCAGCTGCGGGAACCAACCTGTTCGCAGCTGGCCGGTGCGCTGCTCCTTTGCTAAGTGTTCGGCATTGTTCAGATGAAGTAGGCTTTAACGTTGCAAAGCAGGATGAAACAATTATGCAGACCCCACGCACTGTGCGAATCGGTGTAAGTGAAGCTTTCTGTGCTGGTTGCTTTGAGTGACGATAATTAGCGGTTATGTTCACGGAGAAAGCCGAATTTCGTCAACGTCTAGTCTAACACAAGTTGATTTGAGTTGAGTTGAGTTGAGTGGTTGTAGGCTACTGGTGAGATTAGCCTTGCAGTAGCTGCCGGCGATTGCTCCACCGTAGCGACACTTAAAATACATAAATCATATAAATCAGACACAGACCTCACAACTACACATAGTCACTCCTAAGGTCACCATGTGGAGGCCAAATCCGTGTCCTGCAGGTAATTTAAAAGAAGGCGAGAAACCTCCTTCCTATCGAACTGGTTCCTGCGCGGGAAAACAATGTCCTGAAGAGAACTGTGAGGAATTCCTGTCTTCTTGAGGGACCCGAATAACACCCTCCTTTCCGCGTTATACAGAGTACAGCACATAAGGTAATGTTCTATGTCACCGCACACACCACACGTTGAACATAATGGAGACAACGCCAGGCCAGTCTTATACATCCACGCAGGGGTACGAGCAGAGCCCGTGCGAATGCGGAGCAGTAAACACAAGAGTGGTGAGTTGATGTTAAACGTTACCTTGCGTGCACCACTGCTGTTTGTCTGCGTAGTACACAGAACACACAGGGAACGGTGTTTGCTTGAGGTGTTGTTGTGCGCCATATTTCATAACCTCTGAGAGGGTTGAGCATCATTACCTCACGTGGCACATCGTATCGTGGCAGAAGTATTAAACTTGAATTGGATTATAGGGCTGTACGTGCTAAAACCACAATCGGATTATGAGGCACGTCGTAGTGACGGACTCCGGATTAATTTTGACCCCGTGATGTTCTTTAATGTGTCCCAAAATCTAAGTGCGCGTGCGTTTTCTATTTCGCCCGCGTCTAAATGCGGCTACCGCGGTCGGGATCAAATCCGCGACTACGAGCAATGCCATAGCCGCAAAGCTAACGCGGAAGACACATAAGTGTTGATTTGACGGTCGACCGCTTCCATATATATATATGGTGCGCTTTAATTAATGCGGCTCCGCTTCTGCACGCCCTGCGTAATTTGTCAGCTTGACATATTTGCATGGTGTTTAATTTTTCAGAAATCAGATTTTTACGGGGTTGTTGTGCACAGTTGCAAAGTGGTGTGCGCGCGCGTACGGTCAAGCGCCATAATGAAAGCAACGAATTTGGTCCGCTCTTGCTGTGGCCACCGTCGCGTATTCGCGTCCTCTGCAGTTGTTTTGCCGTCGCACTTTTCACAAAAGCGAGGAACACGCAAGCGCACCTTTCTTAACCTTTTTCTTTTTGTTGCGAGTATGAACGCCGGCCTTCCGAAATAACAATCGCCTTAACGACCTGTGAGTAAGTGTTTCGTTGTAGAAGAGAAGGGGAAGGGGGCTGTCTCAACGAATGCAAGAATGTATACGACCATAAAAGCTGTCTTCTCCAAAATGACAATGGACGAACGGTTTTGTATGCAGGAAGGTAGCGACGAAGAATTGACCAAGTGACGAAGAAAGCATCACCGAACCACGGTACACACAAAAGCGTCAAAGCGCGACTTTTGTGCTTCGAGAACTTTGTCAACAGCCGAAAACTCCTTAAAAGCTGCTCATTTTTTACTTCCCGTTCAACGACTGCTGCTCCTCCTCCGCACGCCGCAAGTGCGAAGAAAGACTTGTCTTTTAACGCGCATTGGCCAAACCCTTTGCACGACTCAACATCCGTGCACGCGAGCGCCTTTGCTGAAGTGCTGCGTCGCTGTGTGCAAAAGCCTCCTTCAACGCATGAATAGCGTTTCATAGCGCCAGAAGCAGTGTCGCGGGCGTTAGAAAATGGCAACAGCGGACATATATATAGGCGAACTTTCAAATACAGCGAATAATTGAAAGCGTTAAGCAGGAGACACTTGGTATAACGTGGCATCAGTTGCAATCGCGCTCGACGGGTCTGAGAAATGGCTACTTCGGCTCTTTTAACCTGTTCGAATCTAAAGTGGAACTTGTTGAAAAAAAAAATGTTGCGGATTGTCCATACGACAGGCCGTACGTCGGCAATAACGTGGGATCGTATAATCTATATCTTCTGCATTCCTAAGAGACGCTTCATCATCATCATCAGCCCATTTTATGTCCACTGCAGGACGAAGGCATCTCCCTGCGATCTCCAATTACCCCTGTCCTACGCCAACTGATTACAGATAGCGCCTGCGAATTTCTTAATTTCATCACCCCACCTAGTCCTCTGCCGTCCTCGACTGCGCTTCCCTTCTCTTGGCACCCATTCTGTAATCCTAATGGTGCAACGGTTATGTAACCTACGCATTACGTGACCTTCCCAGCTCCATTTCCTTTCTCTTAATGTCAATTAGAATATCGGCTATACCCGTTTGCTCTCTGATCCACACCGCTATCTTTCTGTCTCTTAACGTTATGCCTAGCAATATTCGTTCCATCACTCTTTGCGCCGTCCTTAACTTGTTCTCAAGCTTCTTTGTCAGTATCCAAATCTCTGCCCCATATGTCAGCACCGGTAAAATGCACTGACTGTGCACCTTCCCTTTCAATGATAATGGTAAGCTTCTAGTCAGGAGCTGACAATGTCTGCCCTATGCGCACCAACCAATTTTTATTCTTCTGTAAATTTCCTTCTCATGATCAGGGTCCCCTGTGAGTAATCGACCTAGGTAAACGCGCGCCTTCACAGACTGTAAAGGCTGATTGGCGATCCTGAACTCTTGTTCCCTTGCCAAGCTATTGAGCGTTAGTTTTGTCTTCTGCATATTAATCTTCAACCACACTCTTACGCTTTCTCTGTTAAGGTCCTCAATCGTTTGTTGTAAGTCGTCCGCAGTATTGCTGAACAGGACAATGTCATCTGCAAACCGAAGGTTGCTGAGATATTCGCCGTTGATCCTTAACCCTAAGCCGTCCCAATTTAATAGCTTGAATGCTTGTTCCAAGCACGCAGTGAATAGACTTGGAGAGATTGCGTTTCCTTGGCTGACCCCTTCCTACTTTTCTTGTGGAGAATAAAGCTAGCTGTGGAATCCTTGTGGATATTTTCCAAGATATTTACATAAGCCTCCTCTACTCCTTGATTACGTGGTGTCTGTCTGGGTAAGGATCAACGGCGAATATCTCAGGATCCTTCGGTTTGCCGATGACATTGTCCTGTTCAGCAACACTGCGGACGACTTACAACAAATGATTGAGGACTTTAACAGAGAGAGTGTAAGAGTGGGGTTGAAGGTTATTACGCAGAAAACAAAGATAATGATCAATAGCATGGCAAGGAAACAGGAGTTCAGGATCGCCAATCAGCCTTTACAGTCTGTGAAGGCGCGCGTTTACCTAGGTCGATTACTCACAGGGGACCCTGATCATGAGAAGGAAATTTACAGAATAAAAATGGGTTGGAGCGCATTCCGAAGACATTGTCAGATCCTGACTGGAAGCTTACCATTATCATTAAAAAGACATGTGTACAATCAATCCATTCTACCAGTGGTGACATATATGGGCAGAAACTTGGAGACTGACAAACCTCAAAAACAAGTTAAAGACCGCGCAAAAAGCAATGGAACGAAGAATGTTAGGCTTAACGTTAAGAGACAGGAAGAGAGCGGTGTGGATCAGAGAGCAAACAGGGACAGCCCATATTCTAATTGAGAATAAGAGAAAGAAATGGAGCCGGGCAGGTCATGTAATGCGTAGGTTAGATAGTCGATGGACGATTAGGGTTACAGAATGGGTGCCAAGAGAAGGGAAGCGCAGTCGAGGACGGCAGAAGACTAGGTGGGGTGATGAAATTAAGAAATTCGCAGACGCTAGCTGTAATCGGTTGGCGCAGGACAGGGGTAATTGGAGATCGCAGGGAGGTGCCTTCGTCCTGCTGTGGACATAAAATGATGATGATTGGTTTTTCAGTGGTGCTCTTCGCCTATTTGCTATTTTTCCTTCCTAAAAGGTAGCAATGTGTTGCTCATTTGTTAAGTCACACCTTTATCATCTGATTTTATTTCTTGGACTGCATAGCAAGGATGCGCACGTTTTTTGCGGTATACGCTAAAAAAAGAAGAAAGGCAATCGTGCCTTGTAGCATGGACATGCTCAGTAATTCTGGAGGTTGCCCCTTCACAATTCTGTGGAACCTCAAGGCAATGCACATGCGTAACTGAATGGGTAAAATTTTAGAACATATTATTTCAATATATAGGACGAGTATTAAGTTTGAAGCGCTGCGCCAAGTGGATAGTCCCTTCTAACAACATATGCATTTATGGCACTTAGTGTGTTAAAGGAGCGTTTTTGTGAGGTATGGGCGGCTATGTCACAAGAAAGGAGCAAATGGTTTTGTACCCTATGGGTAGAGGGCACATTTACTTGAAGAAGCGCCAAATTTAAACCGTAAAGCAATTATCTACAGCTGGAGTTTGAACAGTAAATGCAGAGCGAAGGTAATTCAGTCCGCACGCGCATGTTTTTGTGAGGCACCATGGAAGGAGAGGGAGTGTATATGGATGTGCACGCCTTGAGCGTGCGTGCGTGTGTACTTGCATTTGTTGAAGAGCGCGTGTTTGTCTCCATATTTGAATCTGTGTGCGCATGAGTGCGTGTATGCGTGTGCGAGCATACGCGCATTGTATGTGCACACATTTCCGTGTGAGTGCGTGCGCACATTTTTGTGCATGCGTGGGCACTTGCGAATGTGTATGCGGGAAAACATGTGTCGTATCTCTCTCTCTCTCTCTCTCTCTCTCTCTCTCTGGGCTACATCGACACATGGAATGCTGGTTTGATAAATACCCGTAATTGGAAGGTGTTCAGCTCTTTAATTTTTGGTATGTCGGCGCCGCTGTGCAGTCTTGGGAACCCTTTCTACAACGAGCACTATGTTTCAGCTAATATTTAAAGCAACTGTGCATTATTATCTTCTTTTCTTAGGGGTGGGGATGGGGGAGTGAGCTTTCTTTAGCGTCTAACCACTGTTCCATGGTTATCCGTTGGCTCAATACGCGCCTGCATGTATTTCTGATATCCAGACTGTTGTGATGGGTTCAATAGCAAAAAAGCGTTATCTTAGATTACGCGGGTGAAGCGAATACTGGCATACATACTCGATCACATCAAAGCACCCGAGATTGCGCTGCAATGCACGAGCATTGCAATCTGATGAACCGACGCCTTGATCCGTAGATCAGATTCAGAGGAAGCACTACTTTGCGCGCAGCCATCGTTGTGCTTTAAGTGTTTTCTTTTTTTTTTTTCAGCGCAAGCTTGCCTTTATAATGAGTTATATTCGTGACTCACTCTTTTGGAAGTGTCCTGTTCTTCACATCACTTCAACGTGACAGTATAGACGGGCTACATCTTCATTGAGTGAATACTTGAAAATGGACTAGGACTTTTGTTGCGTGTGCGTTTACACATATAAGGCAACAATATATTTTTCATAATTTACTTTTTTCATTTAGGAGGCTGTGAGAGACAGCAACCTTATATTAACGGGAGGGTCTTAATAATACAGAAAATTTTAATGCTTATTAGTCGGCTTTCACCTCATGGCAGGGAAGGAAATTTCAATAAAGGTATCCCTATTATAATAAAAATCCTATCCGCTTGAAAACGTTTAATCTGAGTTCCCACTTTCCAAGCTGTTACCGACTTGAAGCTGGTTCGTATTGTGGGCCCTTGACATATATCCAACCGTAGAACAAAGGGTTATTCCGAATGTTTCATTTCGGAAAGGCGTGCATAACACGCCTTATACACGCTTATAGGCGTGTATACAAACACGTCTATAACACGCCTTCCCGAAATGAAACATTCGGAATAACCTTTTGTTCTACGGTTGGACGTGTGAGACGCACCTCATCTCCTTCACCCATGACTTATTTGACGCATTAGATAAGGGATTATTCATTGATTGCATAATCTTAGATTTCCGGAAAGCGTTTGATCTTGTTAACCGCCTACTATGTTTAAAGCTCAGGAAACTGAACATAAATGACCCTAATATTCTTCATGGATCGAGATTTTTTTTTTTTTTTTGCGTAACAAAACTCAATTTGTCACTGCTAATAGCGCTGATTCTTCGCCACGTTCTGCTACCTCAGGCGTGCCTCAAGGTTCGGTGCTGGGGCCGTTATTGTTCCTAATATATATTAATGATCTACGAAACTTTATTAACTGCACAATCAGACTTTTTGGAGCTGACTGCCTTATTTACCGAGTAATCTCTTCCGTTTAAGACCCATCCATACTACAATGAAACTTAGATAAAGTATCTAGTTGGTGTAACACTTGGCTGATGAAACTGAATTCTAACAAATGTAAATTTATGCGTGTTTCACACAGGTCTGCTAACGTGAATCCTAGTCTGTACCATTTTTCAGGCTCTATACTTGAACAAGTAACGACGTATAAATATTTAGGGGTTCATATAACTGCTAATCTTTCGTGGCAACTTCACATCGATCATATTGTTAACAATTGCTAACCGCATGCTTGGTTACGTGCGCCGTAACTTTTCTATGGCTCCATCTTCGGTAAAGCTACTACTTTACAAAACCCTAGTGCGATCTAAATTAGAGTACGCAAGCTTGGTATGGGATCCGGGCCTCGAAACCCTTACTAATCAATTAGAATCGGTACAGAAACGCAGCGCCCGTTCTATATTGTCTAACTTCACTCGCACTGCTAGCGTAACTACAATGAAATGTACTTTGAATCTTCCTAGTCTTTCCCTTCGTGGAATACTGTCCCGATTGCTACTTTTTAAAAAGATTTATGACCATAATCACCAACTAAAAAGTGATCTTCTTTCTGAGCCAGCATATCATATCACCGCGCACAGATCATCGCTATAAGGTACGCATTCTATACTGCCGGACGAACGCGTATTTCCACTCATTTGTACCGAAGACGGCCTGCGATTGGAACCACCTGCTCACCTCTGTTGCCGATATTTCTGACATTCGTTTGTTTAAAACCGCCACGCAAAACTATGCATTTGAATAATCTGCTCGTTACCTGTTGTGTTCTTGCGTTTCGCGGAAACTTTTGTTCTTTTGCTGTTTTTCATATTTTATTTTTGCTGTATTATGACTAAAACGCTTTTCTTTTTTCAACTCCCTTCTGTAACATCCCGCTGGGGCCTTGAAGGTATTGAAATAAATAATTAAATGAATAAATAAATAAATATGTCAACGTTTTTATAAAAATTGGCAGAAATCTCATATTTTCAGAAATCGAAACTATCTGCAACTCAGCAGTCAAACAGGATATCACAATTTCGTCAATTGCACCTTAAAGAACATCTAAGGCGGACAAAGTTAATATATTATGCATGGCTCTGAAGAATAGCACTAATTTGTGAGGAGAACATTTGCGAAGCCCTTATGAACAATCTAGCAAATTCACGTAAGATATAAATCGACATATGAAATTTGTCCGCTTTGGATGCTGTCATGGATGCAGTTTACAGAACTGCGATACCTATTCTAGGTGCAGAGCTGCGAATTTGTAAGTTTCGTGCTTCTGTTTTTTTTTTCAGGCTTTCCAAGCTTTGAAAATTCTTTTTAATACATCCACAACTAACTCGAACTTCCGCTTCCAAAATTCACTAGAATTTAACATCCTCTTTCATATACATCAAATTTCATTAAAATCTGCCAAGTGGTTATCTCAGAAAAGTGTTTCTGCGTTTTACATGTATTTGAATAGGCGACATCGGAGTTACGGCCGAGCTAAAGCTGCCGCGAAGTGCTTCCGACGATTATCCTAGCCCGTTGACTTCGCAGTGTATATATATATATATATATATATATATATATATATATATATACATATATATGAAAGGAACGTGGCTGCTATTTGGGAAGCCTCTGAAAAGCCAGGACTCAATCACCGCTGGGTTTGCCTCGTCGTGACCGAACGTCTTAGGATGGCAAGTAATTTCCAGCCGACGAGAAAGCCACTCTTCATCAAGAACACTGTAACGCCGGCAGGACAAGCTTTGTCACGAAGTGCAATGCGCAGGGATAGCTTTTAATTCTTTTATTTTTGTTTCGTTGACGTCATCACTACGTCACCGCGGGAAGCTTGAAAAGTTTAAGGTCACTACGCCACGTTGTGGCACTCCCGCGGCCTAAGCCCTGATGTCCAGAAAAGCTCGATACGAGGAATTGCGTAGATCACGTTTTCAGCGCACTGTACAGGTTATCGCGATGATTTTTAGTACACATAGATTCCCTATCTCAATAATTAACCGCTATGCACATTTTTGCTAGCTTGTCTGGGGCGGTAAAAACCAGCTTTACTCCCGCTCTTTCCGCCACTTTCTTCAGGTTATGCGGAACGGAATGTATGTAAGGAATGGAGGACGCATTCTTTGTACCTTGTTGTGCTCCCGCACCGTTGGCGTTAGCGTCTTGCTTCTTCACCTTAAGCATATCTTAAGCATGTACTACGTGTGTTTAGATTTGTTGATGACTTGTTAGTGGTCTTAGAATGTGACGAGAAAGACTTGCGAAAGCAGTCTTCCGAAACAATTTCAGGTTTTCGTCAGTGCTTAGCACTTTTAACAATGACTCACGAGCTTTTTGTTGACTGCGATTTACGTATTCTTGATCTAACGCTACATTTATCATCCAAACAGGTCTGCTGGGAATTCCAGCCTAGAGAAAAAAACAAAACAAAACAGGTTTTGATGTTTCGTTCTTCGCATTCTAAGCTCGCAAAGCGCAGTGTCGTTCGTTCATCCTTTGACATTGCCTTAAAGAAATCATGCGTTCATCGGCTGCGAAAGTTTCGACAAGCAGGTTCATCGACTAATTGAAGCGCGATACCCGCGAGGGCGATGCTCTCTGCAGCTGCAGAAAGTATGCCTAAGCTGCAGACGCAATGCACTAACGCCAACTGTGCGGGAGCACAAGACGGTACAAAGAATGCGCCCTCCATTCCTTACATACATTCCGTTTCGTCTAACCTGAAGAAAGTGGCGCACAGGGCGGGAGCAAAGGCGGTTTTCACCGCGCCCGACAAGCTAGCAGAAGTGTGCATAGCGGTTAATAAAGGAGATAGGGAGCCTGTGTGTACTGAGAATCACCGCGATAAACCTGTACAGTGCGCTGAAAACGTGGTCTACGATATTCCTTTGCGTGGCGGCGCGTCATGCATAGGTCAAACGAGAAGACGCCTAAATCACAGATTGAAGGACCATAAGTACAACACAACAAAAATAACATCAGGGCATTTAGGTATTCATTGTAGTGACGGCGGCTGCGCACCAATTATTGGAAAAAACTAGCATCGCGTCCAAATCAACAGATAGGCTAACGAGGGAGATCGGTGAAGCCCTAGAGATAAAAAAACTGGGTGATTCTTAATTACGCCAGCAAGCCGTCCGTCACGCTCTGAGAGAAAGACGTCAGATTCCTTAGAGGAACCGTTTTTCACACATAGTAGGCTTGACCATCTGATGTTCTCTCACGTCTCTTATATTTTCCTTTTTCTGTTTATTCATGTTCAGCCAGTACTTATTCTGCGCATCCAACGAATAAACCTCCAGTTATTAGTGCGCCCTGCGCTGTTTTACGACGCATATCACCACCGTTTTGCATCGTCACATGGGCGCTTGTGAAACGTCAAGCAAATAAGTACTCGGTATCTTGAGGTATGATGATGCTTTTCTGCCACATTGCAGCACACATATCGCAGAACCTAGCAACAGGAGCTTAAATTTCTATCTTTCAAGCTGGCCTTCGAAAATTTTGCCCCGCGCTATCCCAAACCATCAAACTTCCAGAAAACAAGAGCAAAAATTAAGTTTTGTTGATCTAGGGCTGAATTTAACGCGCAGAACCAAATCCATATTGCACGTAATACGAAGATTCGAGATGAAAACACAAGCACGACGCAGACTTCGTGTATAGGCTTTCATGTGCGTTATGAACATACGCCGGGCAGGTTGGCAGGCGCCCTAATAAGAGAACATCACAACAATGTGCATAATACCGTTCGAGGTAGAATTCACTGTCGTGACTGTGGCTGCATCCCCCTATTTGACAGCCGCTAAGTGCTGACCAAAGCATACACCTCTGGCTAACAAGAAATGGTCGAGGTCGATAACGTTAGGAAGCTGAGTTTCTGCGTTAGTGCTGCTTGAATAGTGCTATATCATAACTGCATAACTTTCAGAATTTTCTTTTTTTTTTGTGCGCGCCCTTGTTAACTATACAAGCAAGTGTATACTTTCGTCAGCGACTTGCCCTCTGCAATGAGTTGGCATGGTACTTTTGATTGGTTTTTCTTATTTCATTGCTGTTTTATATATGCCTGTACACATGCGACTTGTGTTTCATCAGTAAACATCGTTGCAAGTCAGCAAGTTCGCCGACACTTTTTTCACGAGCATAAGAAATTGCATAATTCATAAATATGGTAAAAACTCCTGACACAAAATGCACTCCGGGCCTCAAGCAGGAGGAAAGTTACGATAAAAACGGTGTAAAAATATCTGCAGGCTTCGCAGTTAATGAAATCTAAAGGAGAGAGAGAGAGAAAAAAGGTTCATAGAAAGGCAGGGAGGTTAACCAGAGGTATTTCCGGTTGGCTACCCTGCACGGGGGGAAGGGTTAAGGGGAATAAAAATCGAAAGAGAGTGGAAGGGGGACATAGACCTAGAGAAGGAGAAAGAGAGACGAGCACAAACAAACCACGTAGACTACAGAGTGGTAGGAGGCGGCGTTCTGAAAGTCTATCGTGAAGCCCCGTAGACCGCAGTAAGCTTAATAACACGAGTAAGGTCTTCAGCGCGGATGTTCTTTGGGAGCACTTACTCAAAGCTTTGAGTTCTGATAGTGGACGATTGTCCAACTGGACCAGTACTCTGCACATCACTTGTCTCTGGGCACTATATCGCGGGCAGACACAGATAATATGTGCGAGCGTCCCATCGCTGTTGCATGTGTCGCACGTGGGGCTGTTGGCCATTCCAATGAGGACAGCATATGAGTTCGTGAAGGCAACGCCTAGCCACAGACGGTACAGCATGGTCTGTTCACGTCGTGGTAACCGAGGCGGTATAGTGCATCCGTATGTCCGGAGACAACGAACGCAAACAACGCATCCATAAAGGGATCCCTTCATAGAAAGGCGGTATGTACACGTTTTCGTTTGTTCTTTATAGGTTTTCGCATACGAATGTATAGCATGCATCATCAAAAAATGTTGGTTCAGGTTTCGACGCGAACTGTCCCTTCTGCCGTCGCAGATCTACCGCACCTCTTCTGGAATTGTCCCGGACAGCGCTCATCGAGGTGCTACTATATACTGTGAAAAGTAGGGCTACACTTGGCTATGACCTGCACGTGGATCTATGGTCCGCACCATAGGTCCATGTCGGACTTGATCGGAGAAGAGTTATACATGCAGATATAACTAGCACGCTTCACGCGTTTCATGGCGCAGGGCCAACGTCTGCGTCAAAAAAGAAAAAAAAAAACAAGAAGTTAACAACTCACAAAAAGAAGAAACTACCTAAATAAAATTAAATTGCGCGGTTTCACATGTCAAAAACACGACAGGATTATGAGGCACGCTGTAGTAGGAGACCCCAGATTAATTTATACCACGTGGAGTCAACGTGCACCAAATGCACGGTATACGCGGGCTCTTTTGCTTTTCACACCAATCGAAGTGCGACCGCCGTGGCAGGGATTCGATCCCGCGTCCTCGGGCTTAGCAGCGCAATGTAGAGAATACTTGAAAATAATGAATACGATGGGGTAGCTGATTGGGTTACATGTATTTCCTGTATACAAGCGGTGCTAGAGAACGAAAACGCATATACGTCGTGCTGGTTCATTGGCTAAGGCGCGTAATTCTGGTGCTCGCTGAGCACTCCAGGTCACGCGACCTCCGCTCCCGGCTGCTGCGGCCGCATTCCGACGAGAGCAGCGAGAAAACGCTCGTGCACCGAGCGCTGGGTGCACGTAAAAGAACGCAAGGTGGTGAAAATAATTCGGAAGCCTCCTGGCGGTAAACATCGTCACACATTTGAACAAATGACGACAAAAGAGTTCACGAATAGTGAGCGTTTAAAAGCTCGATAGGCGGTCCTTTTTTCTTGGTTGAGAGAGAGACAGAGAGAGAGATATAGAAAAAAAAGAAACGTCTGATTGATTTGTCTTCACTCGATCTGCCGAAGTTGCTCAAGAGCCTAGCGCATCTTTCTTTCTAAATTCCTAACTGACTTTTCTCCTGTCGCGTTATTTCTGCATGATGACAAGATTCTCGCGTTTCTTCTTCAATACGAGGGCCTTCCGAGCGCTGACGAGAGCGTTGAGTCGGTAACATACAAGTGCAACATGTATACGCGAAAGAGAGATCGCTGAACGCATGCAACAAGACGCCGTTTTCTTGACTACGCAAGCGCGGGAACGCATTCCTCTGGCAAGCTTATTTTATATAGGCCGCCGCTGAAAAATATCCCAGTCGCGAAGACGTGACGCCCGCTCGACGTCACCCTTTAGCGAAAGAATTACTTGGACGCTTTCGCCGCGGGCACGTGCGCACACGCGCGCACACGCACGCATCCTATATTGCGAAGCGCTGGCGCCAAGGCCGTTCTTTTTACCCTTATTGGTGACGTGAACGATATAACTGAAAGCCCTAAAGACTGCACACGTCGTTTGATTAGGTGCATGTCCACCCGCATAAACTATGGGATCGGACACTTTCGTTGTCAACGATCGCTGAACATATGCTTACGTCACGGTTGTTACATCCGCGAGCGTTTAGAAGTGTCGCAATAGCAGTCGCTTTCCGCATCTCTCCATTTTATCCTGATTCGCCAGATTTGATCAGCGCGAAGCCTTAAGAATTCTCGCGGGCAGCGTTGAGCGAGTCTATAGCGCAAACTTGAGCCCGGGCCAAATGCTGACCTGTTGGCGTCTGAACAATGCGTTTCGTCAATAGGGTACTCGCGCGTTGCGCTGCGCCCAGATCGCGCGTTCATGGTGCGTGCTCTCAGCATGCAGCAGACCGTGCACGCGTCGTCTACGAGGGCGAATCAGAGAGTCTTTGCCCCTATTTTTTTTTATAGCCGAATTACGACTGTTAATGCCAAGCTACCGGCCTTATCTGCCGGTAGCTCCGCGGCACGGCGCTGATGTCAGTTGTTGAAGATGGCGGTTGTGCTTCACACGTCTACGGCCTACGAGCAACGAAGTGGGATTCGTTTTCAGTGGAGCAAGGGACGAACGCCCATCGAAATCCACAGGGAAATGCAGCCCACGTATGAGGAAAGGTGTCTCGCTTTGAGAAGCCTCAGGTGGTGGTGCTGTGAGTTCGTAAAAGGCCGCGAAGACTTGCATGACAGCGTTCGGGGAGGCCACGTGCGTCGCTGACTGACTGAACATTTCTCAACTTTAGTGCTGCGATGGGACTAATGTCTGAACCGGTGTGGGGACTATGTGGAAAAAAATTGTGTAGTGCGAGTAGAATAGTACGTATATATGTAATTACCTCTGTGTGCCTTATTTTGGCTAATAAAAAATAGGGCCAAATGCTTTCTGATCCGCCCCCGTATCTGGCGGAGCAGCCGCCGGTGCAAACCGGCTGCAGTTGTCTCGTCTCCCCGAAAGAGGGACTTGTGCCCACGTTCTCTTTATTTATTTTGGCCACCTATAATCGTCCAGTCAACCCCCGTGCCTCTCCTTGGTGGAGCCCAGCGCAGCAACCACCCGACCGCGCTTATCGACCATGCATCTCACGCTCCTCGGATTGCCCTCGCGGCCGCAGGCTATAGCGTCGCAATGCTCCACGGCGGCGGTATCGATGGGGAACGAGATCGACCTGGGGGGGGGGGGGGGGGGGGAGGCAGAAATGGGCTTTGGAGCTCGGCGACGCGTCACTCATCGACTACAGGGTATATAGTGCGCGCAGCAAAGTGCAGCGCACGAATTATTTGCGCGCGAGGCACCAAGTTGAGTTGGCTTGAAGATGGGCATCTGGAAGTGGCAGCAACAAGGGGGTTGTACAAGGAGCTGACGCAGAAGCGTCGTATCGCCTCATGCTACAAGTGCACCTGCTGCAAACGCTTCGCATAGCGCGCCATAGCTATCGCACGTGCGTGCGCTGTTGCATGTTTATCTCGGGACTCGATAATCTCGATCTCCTTGCCGATTAGCAGGGAACCTAATCCATCAAAAATGCCCGCGTGACGTGGGAACGGCGTACATAGCTGTTAGTCTGTTTGACTGCGTGGCCTCTCTTACGGCCACTATACGCGGAATGTCGGGCAGCGTACAAGCGCGGGACAGCGTGCATGTATAGTGCCATTGATCAATAACATATCGCTGCGATGTCTTGTGGCGTCCGCGCTTTGACGCCGCAAATGCTTAACAAGCCTACGCTGTACTCCACGCAGTATCGAGGCAAGCAGCAGCTTAGACAAAATAAAGCCGAAAGGACGGCCATTGCATCTGCCATGTATGATATAGGGGTCCGTGCTGACGACGAAGGAGCAGCACAATGCTATGGAAATACGCAAGGGCGGGAATAGAAAGACGAGCCGAGCATACGGGACAAAGGCACGCACTAGGAACTGTCTACAACGAACCTGTTCGCAGGTGATGCAGCCTAAGCAGGAAGACGCCATGCAAGTTCTCTGCGGCTTTGTCTGTTGTTCGGCGGTCTTGCACGGCGCGCCATCGTACCCGGGATAGTACAATGGTGGAGGACAAAGTGGCAGTGAGAAACAAATAAATAAGTAAATAAATAAATAAATAAATAAATAGGTAAGGAACAGTAATAATAACCGCCATAAATGAGTACGTCAACATGCCGAAGGTGTTCTGGAACACATTTCCACCTAATTTGAAGCAATGGTGGATGACACCCGCAAGGAGCGCGTTGCGCAGAAGCTGGTTTCTCCTGCAGAACTTGGCGAACACGAGAGTCACTAAACTCTCGTCCTCTCGTTATATATATATATATATATATATATATATATATATATATATATATATATATATATATATATATATATATATATATATATATATATATGTATGTATGTATGTATGTATGTATGTGTGTGTGTGTGTGTGTGTGTGTGTGTGTGTGTGTCGAGTGAGCTCCTGAGTTACACTTTGCAATGCGGTGAACGCGGTGTAAATTAGGGATCCAGGTGAGACGTAATGTTAAATGAAAAAAAAAATGGTAACATTCTATTACCGCGGTCACGGGTCACGAACTACTTTGCGTTCTCGTGCGCACACATAAAGCTTTTTGCAATGTTGCGTATGCGTTGTTTTATTTGATGGCGGTAGAGCACACATTTGACATGAAAACTGCCTTACTATTACACATCTTATGCGTTTGCGCGAGAGCAAGCGGATGGATTGACCTCATGAGCAGGCGCTTTGCGTGTTAGTGCCACTAAAACAGCTGCTATCAGTTGCGCGGGTGCAAGAAGATACTACCGCTCTTCATTACGCCCACGTCTCAACATGTTCACTTGTTTGTTTTCTTTAATTCCACATGCAGCCAAGTTATTAAGCAGCTGCAGTGCTTCCCACAATTGGCCGAGAGAAGAAGAAAAAAACTCGTTTGCCGGCGGAACGCGGTCCTAAATATCGGAGAGAAACGCCGCGGTCCTCCTCGTTCATCTGAACGACTGCAACTGTGAAGCAAAGAAGTGAAACCGCAAACTCGTTTCGGTCTCCTCCTTTCTCTTTCGCGACCGACAGACAGAAATAAAAGAGCAGAGAGAGAGAGAACAAAACAGGGCGACCGATTTGACTTCGCGCAGCAGCCGTGCGCTTTTTCTTTTTGCTTTGGAGGAAAAAAACTATTTCTCGCCACGGTGTTCGCGGCGAGAAAGAGTTTCTGAGCAAAGAAGAGGGCTTGCTCCGGCGGCGCCGCCGTGTCGATTGCGCGAGACGCCGGTTTCCTCGAAGGGCGCATCGCGCGGCCGATTCTTTTCAAGGATGCACGGCGCCGGCCGTTATCGAAGCCCGCGCGCTTGCTTGCTCGTGTCCACTGAACTCGCCCGGAAGAAGCCCGGCGGTCGGCCATAATCGAATCAAGCCCACTCGCCGACGGAGAGACCACCGGGAGGTGCCCGGCCCGCAGGAGGCTTCTTAGGTGCCACTTCAACATGCAGGAGCCCCCGGCGGCGTCCGCCTGTCCGTCCGTCTAAGCATCTGTTTCGTTTACGAAGAGGGGAGGGGGTCAGCAGGACAGGGCTAGCTGTGACCTACGTTGCTCTTTCGTTACGCATTGTTTGTGTCACGGCTGCCACGCGCTATTTAGAAAGCAATCTGCCGCTGAAAATTTCATAAAGATACGAGAAGGCTTTAGCTACCTCCTCCAGATGGTACCGCCTTGCCATGCGGCCCTAGGCCTAGAAGCCTACAGTCGCACGGACCACTGTACTTCGTGTTTGTTTCTATCGACGGCCATCGTCCGCCATCGTCCTCCGCGGCTTCATCGGAGATGGCTTCGAAATTGTTCTGTCGTAGTAGGCTGCTCCACCAAATGACTTCTGCATGCGTATCGCTGTGAGAAAGAAACTCGCGAATCCGCATTTGTTGTCCCGCTTGCGCGCCGCCATGCTTCCGGTAGGTCCGAACTTGGCTTTATGGTGTCGAGTGCGGTGAACTGCTACACGTTTTGAACATTGCGCTGAGCGGAAAAATTTGTGGGAGAAAGAGAGGCAATGCAGGCAGGACAGACGGTCCTGCTTTACCTTTGTTTTTTTTTTCCCCAAATTTTTGCTCTCTGCGCAATGTTCAATGCTCGGTACGAACTAGCCCTACTGTTGACGCAACCGTAGAAGACTTCATCACGCACTGGTGCACGCGGAAGCCGAATGACCAGACTCGACCCCGTTGGACTTGGCAACGTGCCTTGACACGTTCGCGCCCCCCTGTTGGCTGATCGTTATGTGACACGGGCGTGTCCAGCCCGCCTTTCGACTCGTCAGATACGACCGAGGACTCGCGCTTTGGATGCACGCTGATAGATGCGTGTGCAGTGCACGCGCGGGTGACTTCTCGGCTTCTCTTTAGTGTGTTTGCTTGCTGTGATATATCTATAGGTGCACGGTCGTCGTCGTCAGAACCGACGCGATTTCTTTTCTTTCTCACTTACTTACTTTCTCTCTCGCTCTTTCTCTCTCTTTCGTCGGCAGGCGACGAGCTCGGCGCGCGCGTGCCAAAGTAACCGGGGCCTCGAAATTCTTGCCAGACGACGGGAGAAGGGCGAAAAAAAAGAAAAAGGAAGGAAACAAAGAGTAGGAGCACTTGATTTCAGGATCAAAGCCGGTTTTCGCTGAAGGTATACGTGCCTGACTTTCAGAACACATGGTTCAGCAGTAAAGAGCACGACGATTCAAATGTGTTCCAGCGGTTAACGTTAAGTCCCGCAGATTATTTTCAGGAAGTTGGTTATGAAGCAGCCGCAAAACGGCTCTGTCTCAAAAGAACGCGAAAGGAAAACGGCGCGTGGGTTCCCGATGCATGCAAGAACGAGGAAGGAACGAGCATCGTTTCGAGACTTCTATGAACTCGGCAGACACGACAACAGGTGGCGTGCTCGAGATGTTTACAGCCACGGTCCACAACCCACGGGCTAATGTAAGACACGCCCATCCTGAAATATCCAGAGGTACTCGTGCACTTTTCAGCTAGACCGAAAGCCGGTTTCTGCTACCCCAGCATGCACAGCGGTGATTTTTACCTGAAGGTAAAACATGCAGTCAAATTAGCCTAGTCCTTTAGCTGATCCATGCTGCAGGATAAGTTGTATGGTAAAGCAAGCTACTCCTTCTAAAAGCAAACCCCATCGGTATGTTTCCAACAATAAACGGCTGACCACTTTCGTTACACTCTTTACCGCAAAGCCGGGCTCCTCAGAGCGAGGCGCCGTCCACGCCGGCCTGGTGTTCCTCGACCATCGGTCCTTTGTGACGGCGCGACCCTATGGAACTGCAGATGCCTTGCGTCATGTCCTGCAACATGGGGAGGCACGACCCGCGCTCCCAGTGGCGCTTTTTGCAACTTCTTTGTTAGCTCTGCGCCGCTCGATCTCGGAGACGATGCGTGTTTGCGTGTTAGGCAGGTCGAACGCGCGACAGCAGCTGCACGTTCGACGCCTCACCGAGCGTTCTCTCTTCCGTGTGCAGTCCATGCAAGGCCAGTGGCAACCGGTTCGTCCCAGCCAGCGAGAAGCGCACTGCAGCGCCGATTAAAAGAAAGGACTACGAAGAAGGAAAGAACTGCGTCGCCCACGAGGCCGGGCGCGTGGGCACTACTGCGTGCTGCTGCTTTGCAGCCGGCGCATCACTTCCGGTATATGCACACGCCGACGGCCCACGGGGCATCGCGAGTGCATCATTGTGCACCTGGCTTTGTTGTTACCGTTTTTCGCGATAGCGTTCTATGGCCTGTCGTACACGGAGAACACTGGCTGTCCCCACACGAGGCAGAACATACGTGGCTGCAATGTCACTCTTTTTATTTTCACTGCTAAATAAAGCGCGCACCTGTTTGCCTCGTGCGTTTGCTCGAATCGCACGTAAAACGACGCTGCGACCTAGGTCGATGTTATTTAAAAGTAAAGAATATCCGGACATTAACTTGCTTTCAGGCCGGAGTTTTGCGATAGGAAAAGAAAGAAAACGCAAAAGGAGTCATGCAAGGGAAGTTATGCGCGAAAAAAAAAAAGAAAACATAAGAGAAAACGAAACGCGCATTGCAGAAATGAGCTGAAACGTGTGTACCCATCTCTGGGTGGTCGTCGAGAACTATCGACGTCTATACAGTTGTCACATAATCTTTGTCAGTAAGTGAGAAATAAAGCATGAAAGCCCACTCGGCGGTACGGACCAGGGTGCATTTCGATTTCAATAGAATTTATTATTTGGGCGTTATCTCTGGAGAATAATAACCTCGCTGCACGGTCCTACAGGCGATGTGTGCGTACAATTCACTCCATGGAGTCACGTATTTGCGTCAGTGCGAGTCCGCGGAACCAACGGAAAAGCGGCACCAAGCCGGCTGGAGAAGTGAGTGCGAAAATTGAAGTCGGAAGTAGCCGATTATCCTGACTATCCGGGTGAGTAAGGTTCTAGTAGATGAGGAATACGTGCTTCGAGCGGGAAATAGAAAGAAAATAAATCAACGACGCACGAAATTGCGCGCGCCATGACCGCGACGAAAGCGAGCATCCTTGCAGCGTTTGAAGACGCCCTATACGCCCAGCTCTGTAACCAAAGACGTAGTCTCGCCTCGCTGTCGCTGAGGCCGTTCACGTCTGCGCTATCTATCGGGAACAGCACGAAGCTAAAGAAAAGCGACCCGTCGTCGATCACGGCTGCGCTTTAGCTCGATCCCTGCGGTGCACCAGGTACTGCACTCGATCTGTTCTTGGATGCTGTCTCGAAAAGGCGAACCATAGCCTCGTATAAGTACATATACTATATAGGAGGCTATGGCCGGACTGAAGGGGTTGCCACGGGCCAAACCACCGGAGCATGTCGACCGACGTTGTCCTTCTCCGCCACTTCACTTGTGAGGTTGACCGACTGACGCCCTTCTTCGACGGCGAGCATCATACGGACTTTTGCCGTGTTTTCCATACGTGTACCTCGGTAACGTTTGTTAGCTGTTGTGTTGATTACTGTGAAATCTGGAGTACTCCACTGTGCAGGGCGTTAATTGTACCCAAAGAAGAAAATTGGTTAACAGGTGCTACGAACTACAGTGTATTCTTACAAATAGGAAGCTTATAGGGCAACATCTACCGGCAGCCATGCGTATAATGTGGCGCCGGTGACTCCACGTAGCCATTTTTCAATTTTGTTTCGACAGCTGCAAGCAAGACACGCGGAGTTTTCACAAGCAGGGGCGCCAGAGAAGTTTCCTCGTCGTCTCTGCGCGTCGTCCGCCCTCGAGGGCAGAAAGACATGAAAAAGAATACAGGCGAGGAACTCGACGAACAAGGCCAGACCCGTGGCTGCCTCTAGACCGCAAGGTGACAACCACATGGATCGCACGTGCCTCCAGTACTTTTGGCGCCGGTCACTCGGCATCCGCGCTTGTACACCCGGTGCACATTTTGGCCATGGTGACAGCGTCATTATTGCGCCGTGTAAAATGGACGCGTTGATGCATCACCTCTGCGATACGACGTCACGCTGGTAGATACGCCGCGTTCCATGCGGTTGCCGCTGGGCGACTGCGTCGCGCGACTGATACCGGCGTCGCCGGTCAAGAAAAACGATGCGGTGAAGGCGGCGGCTCGAGTGTCCGTTGAGTGCGCCGCCGCTATCGCCACCGGAGACGACGCGCGTGCGGCCTCGTTGGCCGGACTTTGTTCGCCGGGTATCGCCGCCGCCCCAGCCTTCGTCCGTTCGCCATGGCCCACTCGAGTGTGCCGCCACGGCTTCCGGGATTTGCCATCCGGCAAACGGGTCAGCCAGCGGCAGCACTGGGCTCGGGACAAGAGACCCAAGTGCGCTCGCGTCCCTTCACACGTCGTATATGAACTCGCTCGCGCGTCCAGTCGTCGCTTTGTATTATGTGACAGACGGTGAACACAGCCAAGTTCACCCACCGTGACGCTATCTACTTGGCTAAAGAGTCGAGACTGCGAAGAATAAATTGTTTAAGGAAATCGCGAAAGCAAAAGAAAAGATGAACAGCGGGCAATCGCTTCCATGTGAGATGCAGTGATATATATATGTACGTCTTTATGTAGGCCACCTCGAATCACTTCCGGCGTTGAGCTCCGACACGACGTTCAAGCTCTAGAGCTCTATCCAGGAGACCAACGATGTATTTGACATGAGTTCTGTAGAGCAGCGCGTGACAGAGCAACACAGCCGTCGCGCGACCCAGCCGGGTATACAGTGTGAAAGCACTCCTTACGTTCATCTAAGCAAACGCGCCTATGTTTACGCGCCGTTCAATATACCTCGCAAGTACAGGCGCCGATAAGTCACTTTCGTAACAAACAATAAGTTCCGGGCCTGTCGTATACGTTTTTGCTGACGTGTCTCTAGGGCAGTTGTCGAACGCCGCCGCCAGCGCACTAAATGTAATGAGTTCCGGCATATAGGCCCGTTTCGTCGTCTGCGAGACAAACGACGAGGGTGCAGGCAGGACGCGATTTCGCAGCAGAGCTTTTCTCCTTTCAGGCCACCGAACATTCGAAAATCACTTTCGACGCCAAGAAAAGCCTTCCGGATTAGTACAACGATGCCACAGCAAGTGAACACGCCGTCATACAGGTGTCGTCCTCACTGTTAACTAAAGGCGGGAGGTGGTCGACTGTCGGCCGCACACCCGTAATGGATAACTTCCGCGAAAGGCGCTTCGTTCCCTGTCAGCGTGGAGAAAGTCGTGCTTACTTAAGATGACATTCACTATTCCGATTTAGGAGTAAGAAGACGAAGTGACTGCGAGCCAGGACGCGCCGCGTCGAAGCCCCGCGATTTGCTCAAATTAAGTGTGATTTTTGCGAAACCAGTGCCATTGCACCGCGGCATCACGTTTATGAAGATATATGCTTCACTTCAAGACCATTTTCGACCCTGTGAGTTTATTTTGTGCACTACCGCGAGGACTTTTATGCCCGAAGCGGGCGCTACGTCGGCTAACCCTAACGCCGTACCCGCCGACGATTTCGTCGCTTGGACGGACGCCGGGGCTCCCACCGGCACAAAGACATCTACCCAAGTCTTGCCAACGGCACTACAATGAATTACGAAGTGATCGGCCGAGAAATCGACCCCTCGGAGGTTTCCGTCAGGAACGGGTTGTGCGACATCGCCCCACGAAGAGCGACCAAGCCAAAGTCTAACCTCAACATGGCTGCCAACGTGGCAGCCTCCGGCGCCAGAGCGAAAGCACCCAAGCCCATGTCGGCCCGTAAAGAAATCATCAAGGCAAGTAGAATGCCCTTACTCCCGCAAAACGAGACCAAAGTAGTAATTCGCATCCGCAGCGGACTGAACATCGCCAAAACCGGACACGTGGGAATTGTGCAGGCCATTCAAGAAGCAGCCGGACTCGAACCGATGCAGTGCGACGGGGACACGATTTGCCCCAACCTCAAACAGAACATCATGGTCGTGAGTTCCCCGCTACCCGAAAACGTCAACGGATATTTGAAAATTCAGAGCGAGTCACCATCGCCGGGCAGACGTACGAGGCCTTCTCCTACCAGACTGCACCGGACGACACGTGCAAGGGAGTCATTCGCAACATTCCGCTCCACCACACGCAAGAAACGATAACCAGGTCCATCGTCAACCCGAGAAACCCACTCGCACTGGCGGCGAAGCGCATTAAGGAAACCGGGACGGTGATCGTAGTCTTCGAAGGACACAAAGTTCCCAACCACGTGATGTACGGATGTGCATGGGTAGAGTGCTCGCTCTACAGGAAGCAGATCGCCATATGTCAGGCTTGCGGCAAACTAGGGCACCGAGCAGACGTATGCCCCACACCGGAGAAGCAGACTTGCAGGGATTGCGGCATTCCAGACCCCGGAGAGGATCACGCTTGTGAAGAAGTCTCTTGCGCGCTGTGCGGCGAGAAACACCCCACGGCCAGCAAGGAATGCAAGAGCAGATACCAGGTCCCGTACGTGGTACGCAAACGAAGAATCGAGAACAAGCAGGCAGCCATTACGTCCAAGAAACTTCGAGAAAAAGCGACGAGTCTCTTAAGGCAGAACGGCGCAGGTGCGGCGCAGCATCCAGACGGACAGCGCGAGCCCAGAGGACGCTCCAGATCCAGAGTCCCGATCGGCCAGCAGAGGTCGCAGGAGCCGCTCCCGCACACCCGGGAGCCGGGGCCGCTCCACCTCGGGCGTGCGCTTCGCACCCGCGGCCGGAGCTAACAGCTGGGCCCGGCGAGTCAAGGCGACAACGGGATGCCAGGCCTCGGCAACGGCAGGGACGATGCCCACTAACTCCGGGCCACTGAGGGACCAATCTCAGGTGAGCTTGCAAGCGCGGCCAGAGAATAATGTACACAAAGACATCTTAGAGAGAATCAAAGCACTCGAGCACGAAAACGCTCAACTCAGACGCACAATGACAGAACTGGCTAACGAGAATAGATTGCTTAAAACCCAAATTAGCTCACCAACTGCACATACACAGGACATGCACATGGACACTTCAACCAGTCCGAATCCCTCCAGCGTAGCGGAATCAGAAACGACTAGTCAAAGCCCACCCGCGGGCATACCAGCCACCAAGAAACGCAAGGCCAAGACCACGGAATGCGACACGCCTGCCAAGGACATAGACGGTAAATTGGACAAGATCCTTAGTACCCTAGGTCAACTACAATTCGATGTCGAGTCACTAAAAAAGGGGCACGACAGACTAGTAGAGGCGGTCGATGGCCTAACGAGCAGGGTAGAAGTGATGGAGAAGGGCTTCGGTGCCAGGATCGAGGGCCTCGAGAGGACCGTCTTCACTCACTCCACGGCACCGGTCAACTCCCCTGCCTCCCCCATGGTCAGAAGGAACACTGCAACAAGCGATATCGTCACAAACAAAATGGCGGTAAAGTCCGCAACCATAGTAGAAAGCAAAAATGGAGAAGGCAAATAAGCGAGAACCAGCCGAAAGGCACCAAGCGCAAACGAACAATCAAGGCAAGCTTATAATCTGGCAATGGAATTGTCGCGGGTTCTGCAACAAGAAATCGGTCTTGCAACAGCACATCAGACACACTACAGACAAGCCGGACATCATACTCATTCAAGAGACCAACACCGACACACCCACACTTCCGGGATATGAAACAATTGCCGTTACACCAACAAAAGCCTGCAGCGGCGTAGCGACGTTTGTCAGTAACAGGCTCGCGTGGGCCGAAATTGACAGATGTAATCCGGACAGCAAATGCGAGCACTTGTTCATCGAAGTCTTTCCCAAAGGCAAGAAGGCTAAGAGCATACTAGCACTGAACATGTACAGCAGCCCGAACCACAGAACGCAAAGTTTCAGAAGACTGTTGAAGAAGGCCAGGGACAAAGCCGGGGACAACCCACTGATTATTGCCGGAGATTTCAACGCCCCAAACGTAGAATGGGGCTACGGCATCACCAGCGCCAAAGGCAGAAATCTTGCCACCGATGCGGAAGAGATGGGCCTCAACCTTATCACGTCCGCGCTCTACCCTACCAGGATGGGCAACTCGGTCTCGAGGGACACCACCCCAGACCTCACGTTCGTTCTCAACACCGAGGGGGCCACCTGGCATAATACCGGCGACGACCTCGGCAGCGACCATTACATTGTGGAAACGTCAATAGCAATCGCCTTGAAACCACCACGAAAGTGGAGATACACGGATTGGGATGCGTTTAGACAGATAAGAAAGGAACGTACCGACAAGCCCGCTACACTAGAACAGCGGACGCAAGAACTAAAGGAGGACGCCCGCAACGCGACCAAGGAAATAGAAACAGATGTCCAGACAATCGGGATGCACGCTAAGCTCGCTCACATGCTGGAAGCGAAAAGATCCATACTGCAGAGATGGCGTGCCCAGAGACTCAATAGAAGACTTAGGAAAAAGATTGCACTACTGAACAAGGACATTGAGCACCACTGTGTGGTACTCTCCAACCAACAATGGGACGAAGTATGTGCAAGGGCCGATGGCAGCATGACATATGGAAAAACTTGGAACCTACTCAAACATTTTCTTAACAAAGGTCAAACCAGGAGCTCCCAGACCAAGGCGGCTGACAAGATAGCGAAACGTGAACTCAAAAACTCCAACGAGCAGGAATTTATGACAAGACTTGCCGAAAGATACATGCCACTCTCGAGCAGCCACGAAAACGAGGCCGAGGCATCCGGTTCCCCGTACATGGGAGCGGACAACCCCGACCTCGATGAACCCTTCACCCTGGAAGAAATCAGGACCGTCCTTCAAAACTTGAATGGCACATCGGCCCCAGGTCCGGACGGTATTAGTAACAAGGCCCTTCGTAACTTGGACGAAGACTCCGTCCGGTTCCTAGCGGATCAAATCAATTAGGTCTGGGCTTCCGGCAGGGTCCCACCGGAATGGAAGAACGCCACCACGGTTCTCATTCCAAAGCCCAACAAGCCCTCGGGCGTCGAGAACCTCAGACCCATATCACTGACGTCGTGCGTGGGTAAGGCGGCGGAACACGCCATTCAAAACAGAATCTCCAGATTCCTCGAAACCAAGGGACTGTTACCACACACCCTCATCGGATTTAGACCCGGTCTATCAACTCAAGACACCATGATTTTAATCAAGCACCAAATCATTGATGACCCCATTGGAAACGCCAAGGCCATTCTTGGGTTGGATCTAGAGAAAGCGTTCGATAACCTCTCTCACCAATACATTGTGGACACCATTTCCGAACTCAACCTCGGAGCTAGGTTCCACTCGTACGTCAAGTCATTCTTGGATAACAAGGACGGCTACGCTCCGATTTGCTGACCTCTCCACGGAGA
Organism: Dermacentor andersoni; assembly: GCF_023375885.2. Lineage (NCBI taxonomy): Eukaryota > Metazoa > Arthropoda > Arachnida > Ixodida > Ixodidae > Dermacentor > Dermacentor andersoni. The sequence goes on from NC_092814.1 coordinate 176,212,360, forward strand.
CAGTCTCGCTGGGGAGCAGGGGCACCCCCCAAGGCTCGGTCATCTCCCCTATGCTTTTCAACCTTGCCATGGCGGGACTTGCTGAGAAACTAGGGCAGATCCACGGGCTCGAGCATACCATATACGCAGATGACATCACCATGTGGGTGTCCAAAGGAACCCCGGGCATGGTGCAGGACATTTTGCAAGAAGCAGTGAACGCCATAGAAGAATTTCTAATTCCCACAGGACTCAGATGCTCGCCTACCAAGTCGGAGCTGCTCGTACGCAGACCCAGCAAGAAAGGCCGCAGGCCATACTCGTCAGACTTCGACTATAATCAAGAAATTATCGTACGAACCACTTCGGGACACGCCATACCGTGCGTCGACAAAATCAGAGTCCTGGGTATGATCATAGAGACTAAAGACGTCAATGCCTCTACGGTTCAGAAGCTCATCACCAAAACCAACAACGCTATTGGGCTCATCAGAAGAATTGCCAATAGACACAGGGGCCTCAAGGAACATAATCTCATCAAACTCATACACGCGGTCGTCACCTGTCACTTCGCATACGTTGCGGCAATGCTCAATTGGACATGATCCGAAAGAGACAGACTGAATGCCCAAATCAGAAAGGTCACCAAGCAAGCCCTCGGCATTCCAACCAGCACCAGCAACGAGAAGCTGGGGCACCTGGGCATGCACAACACCCTGGAAGAAATTGCCGAAGCCCAGCAGCGCGCCCAGCTTGCTAGGCTTTCGACGACGCCTCCGGGGCGCACGATCCTAGAGAAGCTAGGCTTTGCACAAGGACACATAGAAAAAGACTTTGCGGACCTCCCACGGGACATACGCGCCAGGATCACGGTCCTCCCTATACCTAGAAACGTACACCCCGAAAACAACAGGGGCAGACGACAAGCGAGAGGACAATTCCTTCTTAACCAAGCCTTGGCGAACCGTGAACGCTCAGCTTTTGTGGACGCGGCGGCATACACGGGAAACAAAGCTTTCGCAGTGGCGGTTGTGGACGGCCGCGGATCCACAAGATATGCAGCCACGGTAATTGCAAGGAAGCCTGAACAGGCCGAACAGGTTGCGATCGCTGTTGCGCTCACCGACGACAATCTTTCCCATATCTACAGCGACTCCATAGCCGCTATCAGAGCTTTCCAAAAGGGCACGGTCTGCGCACAGGCTCTCAAAATTGTTTCAAAGAAAGAGATTAAGAACCACTTCATATACTGGTTCCCGGCACACTTAGGACCAAAGCTCGGCGACGTCCCCAACCTTAACGAGGCGGCACACGAGGCTGCGCGCGCGCTTACAGACCGCGCGGCTTCACCCGACCACTAGGAGAATAAGGACGCGCCCACTACATACAATTAAATCACTAAACACTACTACCTACAACGCAGACAATATAGCACGCCACACCGCACGCTCACTCGAGCTCGAGCGGTTACACTCAGAATGCTACAAACAGACACATACCCCACTCAAAACAGATTACACCATTACATGCCTGAGCTCTACGACAAGTCTTATTGCACCAATTGCAATACATCCCTTAACGTTTATCATTTACTCTGGCCGTGCTCGCAAGCTCACGTAAAGTTTACGTGAGCTTGCGAGCACGGCCATAAGCTAAAGAGAGAGTGCAGAGACAGAGCAGCATCCGTGGTTTCCTGCCGAGGTTCAGCGGCTGGAAACCTGCAAGTGCCGTGCCGGCAGCGGTTGCTTCACGTGCTGGGACAGCTCGAGCATTTCTGTAAAAGCTCAGAAACGTATTCGTCCGCAAATCGCCAAGTAGGCTGAACCAGAGTTGCTTGTATACTAAACCAAGCAGCTTATCATCCCTCGAGTTCGAGAGTGTGGACAGCATCCATTGAAATCTGCGTGCGCAACACCAGGCTTCCAATTCTGAACCGCACATGCTTAATGGTACACTGTTCTCAATCGGATGATCTCGCATGCGCCCCCATCCACGTCAGCTTGAGCGTCGAGCTGATTGAGGGAAAGTGCGAGGCGATGTGGGAAACGACACCGCAGGGCTTTTATCGCGAACTGCGACACCTATTTCGAAGAAGGTTAGAAATAAGTTCTTTCTGCATGTATAGGCAGTGGGGAAAGAACGCTTAGTCCTTTGTCCTTACTTTTAGACTAACAAAAAGGGGGAAAAGAAGAAGAAAACAAATCATTCACAAAAACGAGGTAGCCAGCATTCGCACGGTTACTGGGGGCATCTATTTATGTGCTTTCGTTTGTATTTCATATGCCGAGCACAAGAAACCTTCGTCGATGTCTAGGAAGTAAGCGCATATGAGAAGACGCCCTTGCTGCACGACGTAGCAAAGAGATCAAACGCCATTCAGCTCTAAGAGCTGAATCATATAACGGGCTATCTTTGCTGCATACTAATACTAATGTCACGAACATATATCAACTATAGGAGGCCTTCTTTTCATGCACGTTGAAGAATGTCACTGAAGTATACTACTGTCGTACGACGTTCGAATGCGCTGGATATTAACGTTCCTGTTTTTCCTAAAAGAAAATCAGAAAGTTCGCACTGCGTGGCACGGAAACGTGTTTTTTTTTTCTTTTTTTTTCTTCTTTTTTTTTTGTAGACCACGTATTGAGTGGTTAAAGCGCCAGTGCGAAGTCAACATGAGACTCCTCCACAGTGGCAGCTCTTACGCAGATGCTTAAGCGCACTCTAATATGGTCCCGCCCAACATAAGAGATCACCAGACAGGCCGTACAAACATCAGCACCCGTACGCCACGCCAGCGGAAAAACCCGCACTTTATGGCTGCTAATTATTTTCCCGCACGACTGTTCCAATAACAGCACGAACAGGAAGGGTGTCAAGGCGAAACTATGGCGCGCGGAATAACACGAAAGAATGTTCTCGTACATCAGTCGCGCGCTACTCGCGGCTGTAGAATGACAAAAGCTATATGATGGTATACACATATCCTCAAATACCTGTTAATAAGTACTCTTCGAAAGGAACCATCCTTTAGTGATTGAGTATCACAGTACCATAAAATCATTCTGACACGTTCTGTAAACCATGTGACTTGTGCCTGTTGTTGACTTTATATGTATGTAAGTTTTATGTTGTGTAAGTTTTACATTATGAACGCACGAACATTTTTTTTTAAGAACGTATTCGCGACGTCGACGCATAGGCAAGCAGAAGAGCCGTTGTGGCGGTGTGATACTGAGGAGACTCTCCGCCTCACTGCACGCATTGCACGCGCGCACTGTTCAACGCTGGCAATGTACTGCGAAAGCGCAATGAGTCGCAGAGGTGACAGTGGCTCACTCGGTGGCTCATTGTATTTGGCATTAGGGGAGTCTCTCAAATGGTCCTGGGAATTCCCGCGCACCATTCCAAGCGCCAAGCTGGCTCACTGACACACATGCACTCACGCACACTCACGAGCACACAAGCACGCACGCGCATGCGCACACAACGAGCGCGCGCGCCCATATGGACGCAACAGGAGTCATGTAACAATGCCACTTTTTCATGAATCACCTGAATTACCCAAAATAACGCACCTCAAAGTTTTCGGGTAAGTATATACAACTTCAACTTCATGGCTACTATAAACGCTGACGAATTTATAATTTTCGCGCATGTATGAACTTGTGTGTGGGGTATTGGGAACAAAGGTGCTCAATATAAATCTTTTTCTATGTCGCACTTAGGCGGGCCTGGTGCACAGTCGGGGAAGAGATTATTACTGTCGACAAAATTGGGGACGAAACAACGCGGCGGCCAGGACAGGCTTTTACGTGATACTAGCGAAAACAAAAAAGAAACACACGCATACACAGAAAATGAAACCAGTCTAACAACCACAGAAATATACCCGGGCGCCGGGGTTACACAGAGCAGTCGTTGGAAGGGCGGTGGTACTCAGCCAAGCAAACCGCCGACGGGGAAGCGTGCGTGCTTGCCGCGCGGCGGCGACTGGATGCGCGCCTCGAGGGACGACTGTTTACCGAGCACAATGAGCGGTCCTCCGTTATCGGAGCACGGCGCCTTGTTTGCGCCCGCCGTGCTTGGGGTTATTCGCAGGGGCTGAAGACAATGGGCGCCCGCCGGGTATACGCGGACTGCAGTGCTGGCCGGCGACTGGCGTCACCTCCGTCGACGGCAACGAGAGTCGCCGCGTCCCGTCACTACACCCGGTACTTATTCCCTCGAGGGGATAACGTGTGAATGGGCCTTTGGGGTGCAAGTGGATGGGTGCGCGGGCACGCACGCACGCACATCGCTTTGCATCGAGCTCCTTAAATCCGAAAGTTGGTTGTGGCACACTGAGGAAAGTTCTCCCGAATCCACAACTCACCGAACTGATTGCCAGGGACGCGAAAGCCCACGCGAGATCGATGATCGTAAGCTATAGAGAGCAATGCGCGCAGCCAGTATACTATTCCTATTAACACAAATGCGATGCTTTGCGGGAGTACAGAGATCAGCTGAGTCCAAGCATTTTTCGAGTGGAAAAAGACACGGAAGCGCTATAGCGATAGAGCAGACGCTCGTCGTGTCTTTTTTCCGCTAGAGCAATGTTTATTCCCAATCAGAACTAATTGCAGCCCTGCAGCGTTTTACTCCTACAGCCCAACGGAAGTGCATTGAACCTTCGATCGCAAAAACATCTGCCCATAAACTGATCAGAATGGCGTGTACGCCGCAGCATGCTTGATGGTGCGAACGGCAAAGGCGTCATCGCCGCCTCGTGGCCGAGTGCCGGCTTTGTCTTTCAGCGCCCCGTCCTGTCGACAGCCTGTTCATTCGTGCAGTGACGCACCGGTCTTCCCCCTATACAAACAATGGGCGCACTGAAGGGCGGCGAGTGGTGCAGCGACGCGGTGCGAGTAGGACAGGGTTCACGAAAAAAAAAGAACAGAAAGAAAAAAAAACTCCACATTTCCATTAACATCACTGATGGATAAGCAAGTACACTGTAGCTGAGAATACTTAGCTTACACAATCGCTTAAGGACCAAAACGTAGCAACGCCGCCTTCTTATATAAGCACCCTCTGCATCTTTATTTAAAGGCGGCACGGCGATTGGCGCTGCTCCATACGAGGTCACGTGCTTATGGTTCCGTACACGCGCACGTCATTGCAGGCAGGCCACCCGACACTACACCGCCAAGAGTCACAACGAAACACTCGTTCCCGAAAGTTAACAGCCCCAAATAAAAATAATTCCACGAGGATGGTGCTTAAACTGCGCGTGGTCGTAAGGATGAATTAGACCAGTATTACCGAGCACTACGTCTGTACGTAGATATTAGTTGCAGATCGAAATGAATTGTAAATTACATGAAACGCAAATTGACCACTGAGTTGTATCGTAAAATCAGCCGTTCATCAAAACGAGCTGCAAATAATAATAAAAAAGGAATTGTGCCCATAAATCTAAATTTTCTGCGGAATGAATAATTCAGAACTATATAGCAGTAAGTCGGCATAACAGTTGTAAATCAGAATTAGTCGGTGCATCGTAAAGTGCGGTGAATGGAAATTAGTATGTACATCGGCATCAGTGGCAAAACTGGCACATTTGGTCGGGACATATGCACGCTTCGGGTGACCGGCAAATGTGCCGAGCTTACATTAGTCGCAATTCCTTGCGAGCCTTCATTCGACGTTAGGACCTTAACGCAGCAGCCCTGGAGTTGAAATAAGAGGAGAGTTATAAGTTGAGATGTGACGGCGACGATTAGAGGCGAGTTCAAGGGGAGATCGTTGGAGACGAGTCTAGACACGATATAAGCCGATAGATAGATAGATAGATAGATAGATAGATAGATAGATAGATAGATAGATAGATAGATAGATAGATAGATAGATAGATAGATAGATAGATAGATAGATAGATAGATAGATAGATTAGATAGATAGATAGATAGATAGATAGATAGATAGATTAGATAGATTAGATAGATAGATAGATAGATAGATAGATAGATAGATAGATAGATAGATAGATAGATAGATAGATAGATAGATAGATAGATAGATAGATAGAGAGGGGCAAAGAGAAAGACAGGGATGTTAATCAGAGATTATCTCCGGTTGGCTACCCTGTACTGAGGGAGGGGCAAAGGGATGCGATAGGTAAGAGAGAAAAGGATAAAAAAAATGAAAAAAGAAACACAAACACACGTGTGTGTGTGTGTGTGCGTGTGTGTGTGTGTGTGTGTGTGTGTGTGTGTGTGTGTGTGTGTGTGTGTGTGTGTTGTGTGTGTGTGTGTGTGTGTGTGTGTGTGTGTGTGTGTGTGTGTGTGTGTGTGTGTGTGTGTGTGTGTGTGTGTGTGTGTGTGTGTGTGTGTGTGTGTGTGTATGTGTATAAGCCTCTAAATGGCTTCTGAGCAACGCAATCAGGTGAAATCTTTTGCCGCGATGCGAAAATTTCGAGCATGTCACAATGAGACCGCAAGGAGAAAGCCAGTTGAGATGAGAGCACGATGAAGAGATAACAAGAGTCACTAGCTCAGTCATTGGGTGACTTTTCGAATGAAACATGGTGAGTCAAATTGGGCATTCGATTTCCGAGATGCGCCGCAAGTTCTGATGCTGTATTGATACAGGTACAGTAATCTTCAAAAGCAGGTAACACAGCACCATTGTCACAGCTGTTCATGCGCTCCGAGTTCAGCCACTTATGGTGCCTCAGTGCTGTACACGGAGACGACTATATAGTATCGAAGCTACTATCGACTATAGTAGCTTTGTAATATATGGGCATAAATATAGCAACCCATCTAAGCGACCTGCAATCGGTATACCGCCAAGGTAGAAATCAACAACTCTATTCGCCGCTGTGACTGTGGCGTTCTGCTGTTGGGCGCAAGGTCGATCGCGATGCCGACTCGCAGTTGCGGCGGCCACATTTCGAGCGGAAATGCGCTTTGCGATACAAAAAAAAAAAGAAAAGAGAGAACTCGCGTACCCAGCTTTGGGAGAGCGTTAAAGAATTCCAGGTGGTCGAAATTATTACAGAATCCCGGACTAAAACGTCTAGATCTCGTAGTCACATTGTAGCTTTGAAACGTAATACCTCATCACTTATTTTCCTTCAGCGCGAGAGTATTTTCACTATGCGATAGCTCTCTTGCAAGACCAATAAGTCCTTCAAATTCTCGCAACAAACAATTAAGGGCAATGCCTCTCAACGCAGCGCCGCGTGTATTAAATCTCCCTGGGCCAAGGACAGCAAGTGCGCACTCGATGTTCCCATTCTCCAGCACTCGAAGCTCGCCAGGGCTGCAGCTAAAGTCCTGCAAGTATACGTATGATGCGCTATGTCGACGCATATGCTTTGCCGGTGCGCACCTTCTAGATGCGCACACAAAGCTTTCACGACCGGTAACAAACGCCAATAGGCTAAAGAGTATACACACCATAAGTACCCGTATGCAGATAGCCACGAAGCCACGGCGGCATTAGCGTGAGAGACGTAATCTGCGCGAATCCTTGCACTAAATTTAAGACGACGAGCCTTTCCGCATATACATGTATATGTCTAAGTGAAGCGACTCGAGTAGTCAGCGCTTTCGGTTCGGCGCGCAGACGAATGGTTATTACAGTGAGAGCGTGAGCGGGTTAATGATATATAGAGCGAGCGAGTGTGTGGGTGCAGTGAGCGAGGAACGAAAGAAAGCGCTCATCAAAGACAAGTTCATTACAAGTTATCTCCATCTGGCGAAACCTTTCGATATCCACGGTGCGCGACATGAGTTTTCTTATTTCGTTCTCATTCACGAAGAGTATCTCGCCAGCGGCCTCGTCGCTGGTGCACTGTTCGAAACTCGGGTGCGGACCAAGAACATCCCTCAAGGGGGCGACTTCGCGCGCGTAGAGGAACGGACAGATAAGCAGGCGCGATTTCAACTCCCGCTACGCGCAATTCATTTTTCTGTTTCGACAGCAGACCAGTAAACGGCGCTGCAACCAAGGGGGTCAGTTTCTTTTATTATTCTTTAGCGAAATCGGCCCGTACGCCCGGCCGGGACCAATATTTTGTGTAGTGCGCTTTGCAGTGGCCCGGGAAATTAGTGACGAGGAGAAGGAACAAATTTTATTCGTTAAAAATAATAATAATAGTAAATACTGAAAAACACAATCAGTGGGAAGTTGTATTCTCAAACATTCCCTATACCATATAATGTCTGATGCTCTACAAGTACGGAGAAGTCACGCTCATAAACGTGCGCAAACAGGAAAGAGTGAAGTTCGCGTTGCGTGGCCGGCTCCCGGAGACGACTTATGTTACAGGGGACATGTACAGAACTCGCTAAGTGAACGCGTCAACCATGCGCAAATGCAAGACGCGCAAATTCCGGTTCCTAAAGCGGCAGCGCCAAGCCTCCTGCTAGCATCTCTGTACAGCAACTTTCGCTCCACCAGACAGAGGCTGCGTTGTTGCCAACTATACCGGGAGCTTTTTTTTTTTTTTTTCGTTTTAGACGATACGGATGTTTTATAAGCATGACAGTAGCGCACATGGCGTGCTTGCACAGGAGTTCTTATAGGCGAAGCCATATACTTTGCCGCTAATAACGTGTTTCACAAAACTAGGTAACACAATTTCGTCAACTTTTTTTATTAGAACCTTCAGAGCAGTTGGTTACACGGGAAACGTGGGTGTATTAACATTTTATTGCATCCCCATTGTTCTTTTAATTTAGGAAATCGGACCTAATTCGAAATATTGTTGCGATAGCAGTTTATGTACACACTCTAAGCGCATTACTGCCGTCGTCCTTGCCGTCGCCGCGATGCTCCGTATAGAGTCCAAACAGAATAGTATCGTCGCCGCGCGCTGTACGGTGCGAGTCAAAGCTTGCGAGGGTCAACCGACGATAGCGGCAGATGTTGCGCGCGCGGAGCGGAAGCGCGCCGTTTTCTGTCGCGCGCGAGGCTTCGGGGGCGTTCTACTCCGACGGCTGCTGCTGGCGCGGCCGCGCTGGAGCCGTATCTCGCAAGCGATCTGCCACGTGAACAAAGCGCGCGCCCGCGCGGCCCTTATGTTCAAAGCGATGTGCGATGTGGACAAAGTATGCGGCGTGCCGGTAGCTTCGCATGCACTGTGCTTTCGACGTTTAGATCGCGTTGCAGCGAGAGATAGCACCAAGGTTAATTCCCTCGCTGTTACTGCCGCGCTTACACTCCAGGCGTTTTGTCAGCGAGTTTCCGCGGTCATCGAGTGAGATGTGTTCGTGTTTACTTGTGCGCGCGTGACACCGTGCTTGTTAATTTAGTTAGTAAGATAATGTTTGCACGTTTATACGGCGGATAAAGCTAATATGCTTACCTCGTATACCTGTTTACTAATTTGCTATCGCAATCGATGCTACGCCTCCCGGGCGAAACTGCGGCTTTTTCATCATCACATTTGAACGCTCAGTCCATCGAAGCCAAGCTCTCCGGGAGCGCAGAAAAGGCCATTGCATCAGATGGAGACACCCCGTGATCAAAAGCGCGAGGAATGTTAAAGCGACACTATAAAGCAAAACAATAAATCAATTGAGACTGATAAAGTACTCTTTGAAAACTCCGTTGTCGCTAATTTCACGATAATAGGTGGATTATTAAAAGAGAAAATGAAGCTGAAAGTGTCATCCTTTTATTATTATTATTATTATTATTATTATTATTATTATTAATTTCACGCCGGAACCCCAACGCCGGTACGTGAGTGTGCCGTCACGGATTTCAAAGTATTTTATCGTAATATGGGCCGCTTTGGCTGAGTAAACGTTCGCGAAACTTGCTATATTCAGCCTTTGGCTCCTTTAAAAGACACCGTAGTCGATCATTACAAATAAAGAATTAACTGGACCCTAGCAGACGCTCTCAAAATCCGTCACGTCCCGGTGAATTGGTGCGGGAACTTCAAGGCGGCGTCGCCACCCGTCTTTTGTGTTTCTTGTTTTTTTTTTTTTTTCTGGCTTACCAAGCGTCTTCTGGCGGTAAGAGTTGTGTGTCTGGTATTGTTGAAGGCTAATTTACAAATACAGAAGAAATACGTTTTTCGCTTTACTGTCCCTTTAAATCTGAACGTCGCGTGAGATACCAATAGAGCACGTTTTGCCCTGGCAAGCGTCTGCCGCGACGTGCCTTATATATCACTATCTGCATCGACGTGCCATCATTCAAACTGGATCAGACACTTCGTCACGGGGGCGCTTCTGTCTGACGTAGCAGACGGGCGCTCTTGGTAGCGATATTGTCTGAACTGAGCATTGAAATTCGGTGATGAATATCTCGAATTGCGGTGACATTTTCAAGGTTTAAAGACAGATGGGGGTGCAATAAAATGTGGCTGCCCTTAAATGTGCTATATAAACAACTGTCCTCAAGGTTGATCTGATTATTGATGTTTTATGGCGCAAAGGCATCTGAGGCAATAAAGCGCCAATCTTGAAGGTCATAATAAAAAAAAAAGTTCATAAGCAATCTTTTCATTAGCCTTGTGAAACTCACGTTATCAGCGGTAAAATAAGTTCGCCTCTCCTGGGAACTCCTCTGAAAAAAAGGCCGCGTTCGCTACGCTTCATAGCCTTTAAGAAAAAGTGCATTGTCTAAACAAAAAAATAAAGACGCTGTATTTGTTGCTGCGTTCGCGAGCTGACCGCATTGCCTTGACGTCTGAGGAGTGTGACATGGGACACACGGTACAAACACATCGCGATAAATACAAACACGGTGAAGCAGATTTTACGCCATAACACGCGAGCGAGGGACGACCTCACAGCATGGTCAGCACCCTCGTATTCGAACGAATCACGGGTAACAGGAACACGACTCATGCCTGTCCAGGATACCCAGGATCCCAGGAAATGCAGGTCCAGGATCCAGGATACCCGCCGTACTAGCTTATTAGCTATAGCGTGCTACTGTTGAGCCTGAGATCGCGAATTTGATGGCTAGCCGCGGCTAGCTGCCCCATTCCGATCGGGACGGAACGAAAAAAAAAAAAAAGAACGCTCGTGTAGCTATGACTTATGCACGTCAAACAACCACAGGCGCTCCAAATGATCCCAAAGCGTCTCTCGTAGGCCGTGTGTTGCTTCAGGACTTCAAACGGTTTGGACATTGCAAATAGTTTTTTCGCTACCCACGCACGTTCTGCAGCAAAGCATCCGTCAAGGGGCAGCGATCGTTGCCCCGTGACTTGGAGCTGCCAGAAAAGAGTGCCCTATTTTTAGCCACGGGGCCTACCTGTAGAAAAAAAATAAATAAAATGAAACGCCGACCAAATAAAGGACGTTCGAGGCAAGTTGGTGACAACGAAAGCGAAAACGCGCGCGCGCGCGCGCATAGATTTTTATGCCCGCACGCGATTTGGAAACTTGCGAACCCCTCGCTGACGACGTCAGACCTATTCTTAACGCTCGCGGGGTGAAGCGCGTTCATGTCAAAAACAAACCGAGGAGGCCAGACAAGCGGAACGGGGCCCCGTTTTCGGGAACAGAGCCGGAAGGTTGTTCGGCGATATATGCGAACGTCTAGGGCATCGCACCACAGATTCGTAAGGTTTTATGCGGTCGCAAACAAACGCATAAGCCAGGAGAGGCGCTGGAGTCGATTCGGAATAAACTTGACTTTATAACTAAGGTTATTTAACGGTGCGCTTGAGTTCAAGCACACGCGAGCGCTTCTTGCATTCAAACCACGCGGAAATGCCACGGTTCAAATCGAACCCACGACCTATTCTTCAGCAGCAGAAAGCCACTGAGCCAGCGCGGCTTGTGTAACACCGCGCAGCAGCCTCGCACTGCGGCTTTGCTCTGTCTCGCGCACTCAACGTCCAGTGCGCGAGCCCAGGAGGCTGGGTCTGCGGATGTTTTCTACGCACGAATAATGCGTACACCGGCACTTCCTGCTTTCTTTTCGCTTTATGCGTAAAAATTATATATGCGCAGAATGAGTTGGCAACGGCCTGACTACACAGAATGCCAAAAAACACGGCTGCAAATTACCGGCCACTGGCGGCTTCCGTTAAGCGAAGCACAATCCACTTTTATTTTCAGCAAACGTCCTGGAACATGAGCGAATGCAAACGGCCCGTACAGTTTTCAACAACATTCAGGGAGTATTATAAAAGGACGAGCCGCCTTGGCTATTACCCTCCGCTGTGCTTATCTTCAGCAATGTTTTATGTTTTTTTTTTCTTTTTTTCAGAAAGGGGGTCGAGGTGAACGAACGGATATGTTTTTGCAAGGACCCTTCACGAACTGCTGTAAGGTAATGGCCGTCATAAAGAGCAGCGTCTGATTTGACACAGTGCGTCCTTAAAACAGTCTTGCAGATTTTAGCTGTCACGCACGCAACCGTGTAGGCGTGCTGATGATGTCTCGCTATATTGCAGTTTGTTTCTCGCTTAACGCTTGCTCGCCTAGTTCTTGATTTGAATATTGTAACAGCGCTAACACATGCAACCACAAAGTAACAAGGACGAGACACAAGCGCTGTTGACGTAAGGCGGATACCTTATATAACGGGAAAGGCAGAAGTGAAGGCGAAGGCAGCGATGCAATCGGGAAAAAATGACATTGCGTATCAATGAACGTCCGTGCCGGCAATCAGCGAAAACAGACACAGAAACAAAAAAAAAACTAGAAGAAAATGCAAGGGATAGTAACAGACAATCCACTCAGTAAGCGGTCGTTTCCAAAAATTGAAGCTCTGCAGCGAAAAGCGATACAGATGGGGTGCTTATACGCACTTGCTGCCATATTCCTTTATGTAAAACGCTTCCAAACTTACGCGCGCCGTCGTGTCGACACTCGTACTTGTTACTTTGTGGTTGCATGTGTTAGCGCTGTTACAATATTCAAATCAAGTATGCACCAACTCGCCCAGAAAGAAGTGTTAAGGAATCGCCTAGTTCTGTTTCCTGGCCTTACTGCTCGACGCTTATTCTCCTATTCAAGTCCGCCGCGGTCGCTTGGTGCCTATGGTGTTGGGCTGCAACGCACGAGGTCGCGGGATCAAATCCCGGCCACGCCGGTCGCATTTCCATGGGGGCGAAAACACCCGTATACTTAGATTTAGGTGCGCATTAAAGAACCCCAGGTGGGCCAAATTTCCGGAGCCCCCCACTACGGTGTGCGTCATAATCACATCGTGGTTTTGGCACCGTAAAACCCCATATTCTTTTTTTTTTTTTACCCTATTCAACTCCCAATATGCTCGTGCGAGATATTTTCCTTAAGAGAATAACTTCTAGGGCGAGTTAACCTTCCCCCTCCCCACCTTTCTTTTTGTGTGTGTATTCAGTATCGGGTGTCTATTTCTAGGCTCTTTCGTGGGCCGAATTCCGAAGGTAGTGCAGTGTAAAAGCCGTTCCTGCGGGTCTGTGCAGCTAAAAAATCTGGGCCGATCTCGAATATGGTGCAGTTGAAGAATTTACGCAGTCCGACGCTTCTACTATACTCCCCTCACGCGATAGAGTGCCGTACGCAGTGGCTTCGTCCCATTCTCACGCCCGATTCGCTGCCATTCGTCGGCCAGCAGCGGGAGGTGGAATCGCCTTCCAACCATTTTCGGTAGCGCGCACCGGGCCTGGCAGTTGCCTTATAGGTACGTCCTCACTTGCGGAAATAAAAAAGCGCGCCGCGAAAGGCGTTCTCGCGGTAGGAATTCTCTAGAATAGCAGCTTAGGCTTGTTGGCTTTCCATCCCGGTGTTAACAGCGCAGAACGTAGACGGGACACGAGACGAGAAGACGACACCACAAGCGCGCCGCCTTGCGCGCGCATAAATTTCCGCAAGTGAGTACGTAACACAGGAGGCGACCGGATTGACCGCGTCAGGGAATGCGCGAAACTGATAGCTGTATGTTGTGCCACCGAAACAGATGCTGCGCGCGGGTCGAAGCCATATCACGCACCGGCAACTGACATGAGCGACGGCTAAATAAAACATGACATTTCGCGGCAGCTGCATGTAGTACACCGCGATCCGGCGTGCCACGACCATTAAGGTCGTTGCTCTCTCTCTGATCCTTCACGGCCATCTGTCGTTTGACGCTATAGTGTCCTTTCACTCACACGAACAAATGCGGACTGGGGGAGAGCTTACAATGAAAAAAGACGGAGGGCCACGCAGGAGGGGAAGGAGAAAGGAGTCTGTGGACCATATATATATATATATATATATATATATACGGTCGCCACGCGTACACACGGATGTGTACGCGACTTGAGTAGCATAGCAGCAATATTGCTGCTATGCTACTCAAGTCACTTTCGACTCATGTTTCTGTTTTTTTTTTATGTGTGTGTGTGTGCTTTTTCTTTAATTTTTTTGTCTTTTTTGTCACTCTGCACTGACCGCCTGACCGGCCCTTCTAATGCCACAAAAACTTGCCGCCAACGACTCCCCCTGAATGCTTCCTAACCTCTCGCATCCCCAACACGCTCCCAAGCCCCCGATTTACTTAAAATTTTAGTTTTTCTCCTTCTCTTTCTTTCACTCTCCCCCTCCCTTTTTTTTTCTGTCTTGGTGCCGCCCTGGCTTCCCCCCCTTTTTTCATTTTTTTTCTTTTTTCCTTTTTTTTCTGCTTTTGTTTCTTTTCTTTTCTCCCCGCGTGCCCTCCCCTCACGCTCTTGTCCCCTCGTCTTGGGAATGAAGCTCACAGACGTCGGACGACAGCGCTTGTTTCCTCTGGTTGTCTCTCTCTTTAAAACCAGCCGCTAGCGACAACATCCGCACGTGACGTCACTGCACTAACCCTTTAAAACTAACACGCCGAGGATGACGAGGCCGCCTTTGACGAAGATAGGTCCTCCTATCGAAACGTTGGCCAGCCTTTCTGAGGCACCTTATCCCTGTTTACAAACTTTATAACACGGGTGAGAGAGGTATTTGTGGCTGCCGCATTTCAAGAGAAGGCGCGATGACGACTCAATGCCTCAGAAAAAAGTAAGCACCATAAGAAGCCTACACTATGGCTCCCTGCGTTTCAGCAAGGGGAAAAGCGTACAGAAACGGCCACAACCGCAACCTGCTTCGCGCGGCGTCTGCACGGCGCAAGGACGAGCGGGCCGGGCGATGGGCCCCGCTCGGCGGGAGACAACGCGCATAAAAATGCAGCGCGCAGCGACCCACGTGCGCGGCGCTGCAGCGTGTTGGCACGAGCGGTGAGGTTGCATCAGCCGGTCGGTGGCTCTGCGTGCGGCAGCTGCTGCTTCCAGCCGCATGGCGGGATCTGGCCTGCGACGCAGCCTGGTTAGGTTGGACTGCCGCCGGAGAAAAGCGTTTGTCTCCAGCTGGCCGCTCTCGGTTGCGTCGTAACGATGTGGACGCTGTGTCACGTCGCGACAAATGGCAACCGGCGGCTGTATTTTTAAACCGAAGCTTTCTTTGCCTCTTCCTTCAACTTTCCCACTGCTGCTGCTGTCTGGCGCAGCACATCGGAAGGTGGCACAGAGCGTGTGTATACATGACAGAAGCGAGGCAGAGAAATAAGGCGACGCGAGAAACTCGTTTCGACCACACCGCGTCGAATGCGCACAATGCCCTCTGGAGCTCCCTGGGCGTCGCCGCATTATCCTCTCGACAGCTGTAATTATCCGTGACCCCCCCCCCCCCCTCAAAAGCATTGCAGAAACTGCAGTGCTTACCTTTATACTAACGTGCCAGTCAAGAGGAGACATAGATCGAACTGTAGAGAGAAGGGGGAGAAGAGGCAGCTCCCATACAAGGGAGGGGGCGGAGAAGGTGACGTGATAAGGTAAGGGAACCCTACTATACTATACGACAGCGGTTGCGGGGAAACTGGATAAGCTTAAGTTCAATATACGGTACAGTACGCTGCTGCTATTTCTGAAAAATAGATATCATGCAAATATGTCAAACGTACAAATTACGTAGAGCGTGCAGAAGCAGACCCGCATTAATTAAAGCGCACCGCAGGGTCCAGGCGACACAACGGAAGCGGTCGCACGTCAAATCAACACTTCTGTGCCCGCCGCAGTAGGTTTGCGGCTATGACATTGCCCGAGGTCACGGATTTGATCCCGACCGCGGTAGCCGCATTTCGACGCGGGCGTAATAGAAAACGCACGTGCACTTAGATTTTGGGACACGTTAAAGAACACCACAGTGTCAAAATTAATCAGAAGGCCGTTAAAATTATGAGGCCGTTACGGCGTGCCTCATAATTCGTACGTGCTCTTGGCACGTATACAGCCCCATAATCCAATTCAAGTTTAATACTTCTGCCACGATGCGATGTGGAGGCAATCACAATGTTCAGCCCTCTCAGAGGTTATGGAATATGGCACACAACAATGCCTCAAGCCAACACTCTCCCTGTGTGTTCTGTGTACTTAGCAGACAAACAGCAGTGATGCACGCAAGGTAGCGTTTAACATCAACTCACCACTCTCGTGTTAGACTAAACGTTGAAGAAATTAAGCTTTGGCCGTCAACATCACCGCTAATTATCGTCGTTCAAAGCAACCAGCACAGAAGGCTTCGCTTAAATCGATTCCCACAGTCCGTGGGCTTATGCATAATTTTCTTGTAATGACTCTTCTGTGTCCCATTCCACTTATAGGAAAGCAAACCGTACGTGCATGTGGACCGCCACGCGTTTCCCGCTTCTCTCGTAATTTCTTGAAATTACTATGCGACTTCGATGCAGCAATAAGGCTTTTAGTATTATTAGACTATCAGCACCTGGTTACTCGTCTCAGCCATCGCGTGTTTCAGTCGAGCTTCGGTTGTCGCTCGTTGCTATCCCGTGGTAGAGTGAGCGCAACCGTGCCCCGCCGCTATCGGTGCTCGGAAGCGTCGCCGCTATCTTTCGCTCTTCTCGCTGCCGCATTCAGGCTCTTGGAGGTGTTTTGCAAGGGACATTTTCATAGAAGCGTCCACTTTAATGCGTAAGCATTCTTTGGCGAGTGCCCCGGATAAACCGTGTCCGTCCCGTAACGCCTGGTAACTGGGCAATAAGTGCGTAATTGGTCAAGACATTTAATCGTTATAATAGTGTAACTGTAGACGATGGGTAGCTTGAGAATCGACTAAAGAAAGAGACGGGCCACGTCGCCGTCACCTCGACATAATGATTTGATGCAATAAAGAAGTCTAAAAAAAGTGGTCACGTCGCCATGAATGAAGGAATGAAGATGATTTCGCGACTGCACATAGATGTGTGTTGGCGAAGTAGAATGCATGCACCTTGCCGGCAACTCATCTCTACGCCGTTCAGTACACGGATGCCTAGCTCAGCCGAGAATCGAGAAAAAAGAAGATGACGGAGATGAAGAACAAGCAGCTACGGCTACGCAAGAACAACGAGACGTTCAAATCAAAGAAGAAGCTTGTTTCCCAGCCTTCAGAGGAGAAATGCAGGTTGTCTGATTCAGAATAAAACATTGTACAGCACGCGGCAAAATAATATTATAATCACCATGATTTTGCGGAATGGAATTGTGCTTGGAACGTCATGATGTGGTCTCAGCTGGATAGACATGATAAGCAAATATATATATATATATATATATATATATATATATATATATATATATGCTACAGAAATTCTTGGAATCATATAGTAATGCGTAAAAAGTCTTTGGCTCCGAAGAAGCGATGGGTAGACACGCGTAAGTTAGCAACATAAGTCAGCAAAAGCCAAGTAGCAGCCGAGCCAATGAATGCTTACGCATAGTAGACAATTCTCAGAATTTCTGTAGTGTTTCATGACATATCCCATTTGTCTTGTTTGCCTTATTATTTCCAGCGGCGATCGAAAAGCCAATTAGTTTACACTAGTCAATTATACCTGAGTAACGGACACCGCTGTCACACATCCAACATTGCCAAAATGTACTCCCATCTGATGCTGAACTGGTTCAAAGTCGTTTGCGTTAATGAAGCAGCCAGTTTGTGTTTTATTTTCGCAGATGTCACTGCTTAAGTATACACGGTATTATGCAGCGATTTCTCCGCAAGACGAAGTTGCTGTATGGAAACGAGTTTTAATAAAAGCGGTAACATTAATTTATAATTCGTTAAAAAATAACCGTCTATACAAATGAAACGCCGACGGTACGAAGAATTATGGCAGGTATATTTTGATTTGTCAAATAGGTCGAGAGACTTAGAAGGATGCGCCTTGCAGATAATATAGCGCGGGGGCATATACACGGGGATGAACGAGCGTTACTAAAAAAAAAAAAAAAAAGAAAGGAAAATACTGAAATACGAAGTAAGCTTGAAAGCACCCGCTCTGAAATAATCAAGCTGAAGCAATATACACGGCAGCAAAATTTGGAAATCAAGGAACTTCCCTTAGAACAAAAAGAAAACCTCGTCGAAGTATTGACATCTGTTTGCCAAAAGCATGACATTTCCGTTAGTGAGACAGACTTTGATGTGATTCATCGTGTTCCTAGTAAAGACGAAGATCGGCCAAATGTTGAAGTTAAGTGCATGTCTCGTTCTATTCGAGAACGCGTAAGTAAAAGATTCAAGAAGAAAAAAACTAAGCCCTCAGGATTTTGGATACGATGGCTCAGCGAATGTATACATTAACGAGCATCTCTGCCCTGAAATGAAAATACTGTTAGGAAAAGCTATCGCCACGAAAAAGGCAAACAACTGGAAATTTGTCTGGGTTGCAAACGGAAGAATTCTTGCCCGAAAGACTGAGAATGCAAGGGTTGTCAATATTCGTAATGAAAATGGCCTGTCATTTATTTGTTAGTTGTTTTTTCTTTTGCATTAACATGGCTACACCGAAGTTCAGTCTGCTAATGATTTCGTGAACAGTTCCTCCTGTTACACTTCAATTCATTGTAATGTGCGTAGCTTACTCAAAAAGATTGACAATCTTTGCTCTCTTCTGTCATTGCATACTTTCCTGTTTGATGTTATTGCTACCTCAGAAACATGGCTGCGTTCAGACGAATTGCACCATATATATCTGGATATGCATTCTTTTCCACTCCTCGAAGTACGGTAAATAGGGGTGGCGGCGTTTCACTACTTGTGAGGTCTTCTATATCGTGCTCAGTCATTAAGGAGTACTCTTACTCATACGCGAATAAATTTCATATGCTTGTTGTGAATTCTCAATGCTTTGTTGCAGCGGTAACTTATCGTGCTCCCAACAAGAACAAATCAGCTTTTATGCAACATTTCGAACATTTATTAGTTTATTTAACCAAATTAAATAAACGAATAATAATATTATACTTTATTATAATAATATACTTTAATATTGATGCTATAAAGGAACATGACAGTGAATATTTTAATGTTGTTAGATCATATGGATTTCATAACGTAATTAAAATCCCAACATGTATAACTTCATTGACATCCACACTGATCGATCATATATTGTGCGACTTTAACACGAATTCAAGCTGATGTAATGTTTATGATTCGGCTGTAACGGATCGTTCTGCTACTGCCATCTTTTTCCGTCGATCCATTCATTCTCAGGGCCATTCTCATGTTTCTCATCGAGCTAACTATCCAGTATTACGTGAGTGCCTTTGCTCTTTAACTATAGATCCGCAGAAAACGCAAATAACCAATTTGACAGTTTCAGCAAAGCGTTGTGTGATGCATTAGCGCAATCGTCAAGCACCTTAGAAAAAAGATATTATAGCACTCCTATCTGTCCTTGGATGACGAAAGGACTGTTAAAATTATTTAAAGATAAAGACTTTTGGCACACTAAAGTAAAGTCACACAGGGGTAACAAATACTATGAACAAAAATTTCGTATGTTCTCAAAATATAGGCACTAGCGCTAAGCGTATTCGTTAAGAAGAGTATTACACAAATTTAATAGTCCGCAATTCTGGTAATTCAAAGGCTACATGGTGCATTATCAACTCAGTAATTAGGCCATCGGTTAGAGAATATATAATGCCAGACTTGAAAATCTTAGAAACATCTATGGGATCCTTAGTAACGTCGTTTAACTCGTACTTCTGTATGATTGGTCAAGCAATACCTAATAATGTACCTCTTCTTTCGTCTATTACTTACCCGGAAAGGACGACAAACTCATTTGGTTTTGTGGACATCACAGCGGAGGAGACAGTGTCCGTAGTTAACGGCATGCCATTCAAGAATTCTACTGATCACGATGGAATATCCACAGTGACCTTAAAGCATTGTATTGATATACTGTGCAAGCCATTAAAAAAATATTCAATCTCTCTATACTGCTACCTATCCACATTTATTAAGGATCGCTAAGGTCATTCCTATTTACGAAAATGGGGACCATGTAAAACAACTAGTTGCCATTGCAGACACCAAATCCGCCGTTTCTGACATTGTTACAGGGGTCCCACAAGTCTCAGTACTGGGGCCAATATGTTTTTCTTTATTTGTAAACGTTCTTCCTGATACCTTAGAAAACTTCTCTGCTGTAATGTATGCAGACGACACTGTTTTACTTTGTGCGCTAGACTTCTTGGACAAAACGTTCCAAGTGGCTAATAATGAACTTCTAAGTGTTAACCAGTGGTTCGCGTCAAATAAGCTAACTCTGTATACCAAGGAAACTAAATATATTCTCTTTACTTCTTCGTGGAAAGCACCTTTAAGAGAATGGCATTCGCTTTCTCTAAACCATAATATACTAGAGCGGGTGATTTCAATTCAATACTTGGGTGTCACACTAGATGAGCATCTTCATTGGAAGCCTCACATTGCATTCTTGTGTAAAAAGTTCAGCAAAGCTTGTTTTATGCTCTACAAATGCCGCTATTACTTCGACACTGCCACTCTGAGAGCAATTTACTTTATCATATTTCATAGCCATATGTCCTACTGTATTGCATCTTGGGGTAACACGCACGTTTCACGTGTAGAACCTATTGTACTTCTTCAGAAAAGGACCTTGCGATTTATGAGTTTTTCGGATTACAATGCTAAACCAATGCCGCTGTTTCAAAGTTTATACTGCCTTTCAATTTATTACTGAATTTTAAAACTACATTGGATACTCATAATAGCATAACCACTAACTGCCCTTCGCGTTTATCAAATTTTTGCATTCCAGAAGCAATACACGCAGCGCACTTAAGGGAAATTTTCTCTTGCCAAAAATGCATAATGTATATGGAAGGAGGAGGTTAAACAGCACTGGAGCACTCCTATGGAACAGCTTACCGTGGGAAGTAAAACAAGCCAAATTGTTTTTGAATATCATTGAAATACCATTATTACTCACAACTATTATCTGCATAGGGTTTTCATATCGCTGTTAATTGTATATATGTTCTTTTTTTCACTTGCAGTGTATAGTTACTAAGCACAAATGCCTTTCTGTAGGTTTCTCGTTGCTATTACAAGTACCCTGCCTTTTGTTTATAAATTAATATTTATGTACATATCATTCATTTACACTTTGTCGTATTGCCGTTATGATTGTGAATAATAGCTAGCATGGGTCCCAACGAGCCTTGAGCTAGGGATTCGGATGTCCTGTACAATATTTCCTGTGTACTTTTCCTATTTTGAATAAGCTTTTCTATTTCCATATAGTCGAAAAGTCCCCACGTTCGGGGGCTCGTCCCAACAGTTGGCAACACTGAAGACAAACGATCGCGCGCACCGCAGGCGAGCGACCCGAGCAGCGAACTCCGGTGCGCGCCGTCACCGCGTCGCCGCGGTCATCGATCTGGCGGCGGCAGCTCCGCGCGCGGTCGCTCCTCTCGAGAAACAGTCGACGCACCGCTCGCAACGTAGAGCGTAGCCCGACTGAATGTCCACGCAACTCGAAGAAAGGGACAAGAAAAAAAAAAACGGGGCGCTCGGCCTGAATGACACCGCCAACACGACTAGTACATTGTGCCTATAATTGACCTGTTAGAACAATTAGCCGACTTTTAATAAACTGCTATTCACGAAGTTGCGAACTGAAAAGTTTTTAGTGGGGTGCCGAGTAGCACCAACACTCAAGCACAATCAAAGGAGGCCTGCGCGCGGTGCCTGCGGCGCCATCGAGACAAGCCGACCGTTCCCAGTGCGAAACAACGCTTCGGGGACAAAAAAGAAGAAGCAAGAAAGGAAAAGAGAGAAATATACGATCGCCCTAAAACGTCGCACGCGGCTCCCGTCGAAATATCAGCTGCCGGCCAAGGCGCGTGACATTACGGCTCCAAAGTAGCGGACCTTGATTTGTCTCCCGCTGGGAATTCCCAACTCGTTAGTTTCTGATGAGCCACGTTTTCGCGCGGTTATTTCCTTGAAGTGAAGCTCCTCCTGGGCAGGAAACTAAATTGGACGCGGTTAACTCTTGCATTCGCTGTTTTAGTTACTTAATTTTATCGGTAAACTAGTCAAAGTGGCAAAATAAGGACTATAGGGCACACAACATGGTACCACCAACACACGGCTCCAACCCGCGCAGGTTCCCACTCGATGTCCGATCACGGAAAAAAGAAGAAAAAAAAAGGGGGGGAGGTGTACCTCCTTTCCAGCACACCCGCCGTCGTGGCTTAGCGGCTATGTTGCGCTACTAAGCACGAGGTCGCGGAATGAAATCCCGGCCGCTGCGGCCTCATTTCGATGGGAGCAAAATGTAAAAACGCCCTTGTCCCATGCATCGGGGATACGTTATAGGAGTCCCCCCCACTACGGTGTGCTTCATAATCGTGGTTTTGGCACCTAAAAAACCAAAAATCATTCCTTTCAAGCCCCTTCCCCTTCAACGCAGCCCCCCCCCCCCCGCCCCCACCTGCCATCCCCGCCTTTCTTGGCTTTTTTTTTTTTTCGGATGGATATTGTTGCTGGAACAGACAGACAGACAGACAAGAAACTTTAATTGGTCCTAAGGGACTACGTTGTCGTAGTCGCGGGCCGCACCCGCGCCGGGGGCGGAAGACCGTGATCTTCAGCCCTGGCGCAGGCCCTTTGGACAGCCCGAAGTTGGACTTGAAGGTTGTCGCTCTTGACGGCTTCATCCCAATCTTCTTGCCTGTTGAAAGGCGAGTGGCGCAACACAGAACATTCCCACAGCATGTGGTTCAAAGTGGATCGTTCCTCGCCGCAGTCTGGGCAGCGGGGATCCACACCCGGAGTGTAGTGGCTCAGCCTTGAGCGAGACGGAAAGGAGCCCGTCTGCAGCATTCTCAGCACCGAGGCCTGGGGTCTGCCTAGCTTCGGGTGAGGAGCCGGAAACTGCCTGCGTCCCAGCTGGTAGTGAGCAGTTATCTCGTGGAAAGTTAACAGCGGGTCCGTGGTTCGGTCGATCCTCTGCAAAGCCGGGCCCCTCGGACCGGCGCGGTTGATGAGACCTCGCGCCTGGTCGTGGGCCAGCTCATTCGGGTTGATGGAGCCGGGGGAGACGTTCCGGCCCATGTGAGCCGGGAACCAAGTGATGACATGACGGGCCGTGCCTCTCTTGCGGGTCCTCAGCACTGCCGCAGCCTCGGCCGAGACAGAGCCGGCGAGAAAGGCCATCGCCGCCGACCTGGAGTCCGTGAAGATATGCGTGCGCCCGGGTTCGCACAGAGCCAGCGCCACTGCGACTTGCTCTGCGACGGACGCCGTCGAGCGTTGTATAGACGCCGCATTCAGGATCTTGCCCTGGGGGTCAACCACCGTGGCCACGTACGAGTTTGATCCGGGATACCGCGCCGCGTCGACAAAGGACGCGAGCTCTGGGGTTTGCAGGGCAGTCTTGATGAGTGCTCGGGCTCTGGCTGCGCGCCGGGCCTCGTTGTGTTGTGGATGAACATTCCTCGGGAAGGGGGAGACTCGAAAGGTTTCCCTTTCACTCTGGCAAAGCGGGACGGCGAACGACTCCTCAGCCACGGCTGCCAGACCCGCCATCTCGAGTATTCGGCGGCCGGCCTTGAAACAGCACATCGAATAGAACAGCACACACGTTAGTCCTAAAGTCGGCGAAAGCACTTGCACAGCGTGTGTGTGGCGTCTTGGCTATCATATACATATATGCTCGGATGAACTCCTAGTAGCGTACATTGCACAGCCGCGGCCCGTTCATGTGCGTATAGCGTCGCAGTTGCGAAAGGCCGGAATTATCGCGAAGACACGCTTTATACGTTGTCCAGTCTGCTTTCCTTTCTTATGTTTCGGAGAAAGAAATGGCGAGAGAATTTGCGCGCGTGACCTCTATTTGTTTATGCCACATGCGTCTCGTATCTGGCAAATACCCAGCTCCTGCCGCGGTTGAGAAAGTATGCCCGAGGAGCCGTGCCCTCTCCCCCTTCTAACGTTGCGCAAAAGGCGAGCAGCCGTCTCGCCAAGATAGGCGCGCCGCCGCGACAGCGCGGCGCGGCAAGTGGGATGTTGACAAACGGGATCAGTTCCACACCGTGACGCGCTCTCGCGCCAGGGGCGCTACGCGAGACGTAGCCGCGGTGGTCGGGTTCCGTGCCCTTCGTCGCGTCTCCCTTCCGGTGGCCGCTGCAGTTCGCGCTTGTCACCGGCTAGCGCGTGCGCCTCTACTCCAGCTGTCGTCCAACATTCTCGGGCACACACCACAAAGCTCTTCGCTGCCGTGATCTTTCCTTACCATTGGCCGGACCTACTATTATCTGCTCGTTCTACGGGCGAGAGAGAGAGAGAGAGAGAGAGAAAAGCACGGAGATGGCTTAACTGGACTTTCTCCAGTGCCTACCATGTCGTGGGTGTGAAGTGGAAAGGGTTAACGAAAGAGATTAGGCAAGACAAATAGACAATGCATGCAGTAGTCCGTTGTCGTTGTTTCCTATCACGCATGCGGCTCCTACCCACTATGGGGGATTGGCCAAGAAATGGATCGATTATTCCTATTTAAAATGAAGAATAAATTTCCAAACATCTATGGACTTGGCGCTGTAGAACGTGAAATTATGTGTTAAAATACAGTCAGTAAAGTCAGATAGAATGAAGAATATTTAATTTAAAGGAACACAAAACAGAAAAGAGAGTATTTAGCAGAGCATTGGGTTCGATTCCATAAGAAATTTTCGGACAGCAAGGCAAACGTCCCAGTGGCTGAATCCCAAAGTGGAAGCCCTAAGCGAAAGAAGAACGGGTTCTGTTAAGTCCAGGCCATGTCATCGAAGAGGTATTTCCAATTCCGTTGCCTTCAGGCACTGCAGAGGCACAAGCGCAGATTTTTCGGCCCATAATAGATAAGCCCCTACCCCGCTGCCTGGACCTACGTGTATGCAGATAACGAACAGCTTCGTGAACGCAGGCTCCCGGGCCTGCAACACATGCTCAGAAAGTGTAAACGAAGCGCAACTCACGGTTGATAGTTACCTTCACTACCTCGCGTTCCGGTAAATGCAAAGCGTTTACGTTTACTTTTACTCGTAAAAGTAACTTTTAGAAAATTACTTTTAAATATGATATGTTCCCCTGATACCGCAAGAAGGCGTTCGGGCATTTAATGGGATACATAAATTTTATACGTATATTGAGGGCGAGCTCCACCGCTGGAAAAGCTGGCGCTGCCTTCGGCGTGACGTGGCATGAGGGATCACGTGGATACAGTGGCAACGTCGGCTGCTTCAGAAGTGCCGAGGCAAGCTGAGAACGAAAGCTTAAAGTTCCACCTGTGCTGCGGTTCTGATTAAGTGGCGAGGTCTTCCCGCTTCGGGTGTATACTTGACAACACTCGAAAGCACTATAATAGGTACCAGCTGCCTCTGAAGGCGTGCAACATGGTCGGTGCCGCAGTGCCGGACGTACGAAACGGAGACCGGTGTCAGCTTTCACACGTAGCCGTGGGACAAGAAGCTACGTGAAGCTTGGATCGCGAAGCTTAGAACCGGCATGCAGCCATCGGCTACAACTCAGGTGTGCAGCAAGCACTTCCGCGAAGGAGATTTCTTCTACGGCGTCGGAGCTGCGATGTTCAGTGAGCAGCACAAAGCGCGCACTGAGCCGCGCGCTGCCCGGCTAATGTCAAAAGTCTTTGATCTATGAACTTGATGGTGCTAGGTACTGGCAAGTTCACTGGAATGGAAAGGGAACGCTAAGAAGCAAATTAAAGAAAGCATGGCATATGCTGTTGTTTGTTAGCACCAAACAATGAATGTATACTGGAGTAAGAAAAAGAAGCCGCGGGAAATTGCTCGCTGAGAAGACCGATAAATATACAGTGCGATGCAACTTGAGAAATAATGATAACGAGACGTCCAATAATTTAGAAGAAACGAAAAAAACAAGGTTGAATCGTCGCGATGGCACATCACAAGTCGCCGTAGACGTCGAAGTCTCTAGTTATAACGAAATTGTTTTTGAACAGCTCTAATAGCGTCCACGCAACAATGGTTGCTTGTGTAGTGTCAAATGCTCATATGCTGCGACCTAGAGCTTACGGCACGGTGCGAAAACGCGCTCGCAGCAAAAGCAAAAAAAAGCTTTATCTTTTTGTGAAGTCATTTCTTAAGCACATGGAATTAATTTTCGGCAAGAATACCTCCATATTATATTTTCCACGCTTGACCACTCATGACCTCCGCGCGCATCGTCACGGAGGGCATGCGGCACGGAAAACAGATGCTGCACAAGCGCAAGAAGTGCAGGAACGCTGACATGCAGGCAAATTCATGATAAGGCAAATGCGGTCTTCATTGCAAATGCACTGTTTTATTTCCCAGAACACCGAAAAATCACGAAAAGAACAACACACAAATAGCACCGCGCACTAAACACGCTAAGCAATGGAATGCATTCAGGCGTTCAGTATTATTACTTACAGCTCATGATAATTTCGCTTAACACCACACAATACACTAAACGAAAAACTACAAAGAATTGCACGACAAAGTCTAACACAATGGATAGTGGTTGGTACAAAATATAGTACGCTATATGGACATAAAAGTATGCTAAGATTAAGCATCACGAGCTTATTGCGAAGTGGAACTGCTTGGTCCATACAAAATGTCAGAGCTGAAACGGGACAAAAATTCTTGGCCCGGTTTAAAATCCTTGCAGCAGTCTCCGTTTCTGGCCAGGCCAAACATCACGTGGAGGAGCGCTACCAATGTCTCATTCGACATTCTATTTCGAAGGTGGCTTTTAGTGAGCGAGACCTGGCTGAACACTCGTTCGACGGCGGCATTTGATACGAGTAGTGATAGCAAAGACAGGAGGAGGGTTTGAAGTTGTGTAGGGAACGGATGGCTGTGGTGGCTGTGGGGCAACGGAAGAGGATATGTTCTACGTTGGCGTTGGAGCAGGGGCAATTTGGGCAGGAAGGGTCCGAACGAATTGCCACGTAGGCGCCATGCGGCAGCCAGAAAGTTCAGCAAATGTTGGTTAGGTTCAGCTCGGTGTTGTCCCTCCGTTCTGGCGCCGAGGTCACCCGCGGCGCACCGTCAACGGGAGAGCATCTCATGATTAAGACGTAGGACGCCGAAAGCTCCCATGTGGAGACAGCAACAGTCTGTGTTCGCTGGCGCGCGGGCGCGCGCGGGTAGCGTTAGTTCGCGGGTAGAGACGTGTTTCCTGAGGCCAGCTTTCTTAATTAAAATTATCAAAAGGCCGCGATCCTTGACCTTTTGACATAACGTAGAACTTGCAAATTTCTCTAACATAGAACTTGCAAATTTTGATTTCGTAGCAGACGCGCTCAATTTCTTTAACCTGCTGTCGTCTGCATTTTGATTCCAGCGTGCTTTTCATTTATGCTTAACTATTTTTACTCTTTCGTACACAGGGAAAAGATGTAGCCCAAAAATATCCACATAGCCAAAAGAAAAATTCTGACGCCAACTCGGACAAAAAGTAGCCAAATTTGGCCATTAATAGCCCAATCTGGCAACCCTGGCCGCGTCACCGGATGGTTTGGCGGCATGTGCTGACAGCGTTCGACAGGGTTCTGTGCAGGCTGTGTTGCAGGCCAGCACAGCCCTGGTTGAGCCATTCCCGCTACGGAGCCAGCGATATTCAAAAAATTCCGTTCGATCTACAATCAATCAATCATTAACCTGCCCAGGAAGTACACTGGTAATAATAATAATAATAATAATAATAATAATAATAATAATAATAATAATAATAATAATAATAATAGGCAGGGTGTCAGAACTAACCAACGCTAATCTTAGGAGTCCTCGCAAATAATATCTTGCACAGTTGCTGGCTTCAAGTCTACGATTGCAACACGTACCTTTCACCAATTTATATTAACGTGATACTGGGCGAATTCCACTAAATTAACGCGTTAATTCGTGATCACAACACACATAAATGGCGTTCTCTGTTTCGAATGGCGCGTTCGTAGCTGGAAAAACGAAACTGTCGCTTTAATTCCGGATTTTGAGGATTTCTTTGCAATTTTTACAGTACACCGTCTACTATGTCGATGCCTAAAACGGCTCAAAGGAAAGGCCTCTTCTGCGCAGCTTCCTGCTTGATGATGATAACCTCAAGAAGCGCGGCACATAACCGCTAAAAGATATTGGCCAAGAATCGGGAGACGCAGGCAAGAAGTATTATTATTAGAAGCCTTATTAGGTTTAGCGCTCAATAAATGAAACCAAGAAAAAGAGAGTGTATAATTCAGTAGTCAGATCCGGTATAATAATTTGCGTGTTGCAATGAATAGGAACGAACAAACTACCAAGAGGGGAGACAGAAAAATAAATGAATGCGATAATACTAGCAATTTTGTCCGCGGGAATCAAACGGAGTTTTCTAAGGCACTTCGCACGCATATATATATATATATATATATATATATATAGAAGAATAGAAGCCCGTAAGAAAAACCAAGAGGATATTACTGATGTGCGAAGTAAGGAGGAGATGGCAGAGCATCGTTTGTTCTTAGCCGTAACGAAATACGTAAGAACAAGATGACAAACGACGCGGCTTAGTAGGAGGAAGCACCGAGCTGCAGAAAATTAGCTTAAATTCCGAAAGGTCATAGCGTCACAGAGGAAGACGAAGCGTAAAACACGCAAAAAAAGAAGAAAGAAAACAAAAGTAGCCTCGAGCGACACGTGACACTGCCGTACGAGCGTATACATTATACACTCGCGCATAACTGCTTCATATGAACACTTTGGTGTGCGGCCAAAGCTTCGCATCAGATCAGCCGGCATAATAACTTCCTAGCGAAAAACGAATTTATTCTAAAAGAAATAAATAAAGAAAGAAAAGGATATAACTTTTGTTAGCCATAGCGGTGTGTCTACTATGCATAAAGATATTGTATCTACAGGACGGCAATGAGGTCAACCTGAGCACCCTCGATACATGGCCTAATACTCCGGCCGGGGGAAAGGAGACGTGGGGAGGAAAGAAGTCATTAGCGGCGGTGATGAGAATATTTTCTATGTAGTAGTGTTCGATTTCGATACAACTGTCAACTTGAGGGGGGTTCTTTTGATCATACTTGTCTGACACATTGGTTACGCGACCACCATCAGGTGTCGTCCTGCAGCGCCCCGGAAAGAAGAGAAAAGAGAAACCCTCAAGTAGCAGTGGAACTCCACAACAGATGAATATCTTAGTGTTGCCACGCACGTGAAAAAAATGTCATCCTCCCATCGAAGGCCGTTCTGGAGTAATAGTATATAGGACGCCCAATGTTGACTTAAGGCACAGCCGAAGTACGATTGGAACTGACGCAGTCTACATTAGCGAAGTTAAAATTCGTGCGGCACAATACACGGGCTGCGCTGATTTGCATCCCGCCGGACGGCGAGTTTCCGTGAAGAGCGAAGGTACACTTGCAACAACGGTGCCCTGCGGGCGGCGGTTCTCAACTGGCCGCCCCCGCGAGGATCCCGTTCACCTTGCCCGGGCGTCCACAAACTCCGTACACTACCGGACGCCGGGTAGGGCGGGGGCGTCTGTATGCCCTTTTGATCACCCTCACCGGAGTGCGGACGGGGTAGAACCCGCGACCTCGTGCTGAGCATCGCAACACCACTTAGCTACCGCGGCGGGTGCGTCGCCTATTTCTAGAACTTCCTAGTAACAAGTGCCACGATTTATATTGGATATCGTTGCGACGCGCGCGAGGTAGATCTAATCGCACGATGCGAGCGCAGCGCGCGACGCGCAGGGCCCTCACGTCGCGCCGTACGGACCTCGATCGGTTCCCTGTTCCGAGACGTGGGCCATGGTTGGCGCGTGGTAGCTATTGGGAGATGCTCGGGCACAGCCGTGTATAGTGCCCCCTGTGCGCTAAAACGTTTTCTTTCTGTCTTTTCTTTCTTCCCCTTTCTTTCCCCAATGAGAACCATAACAGCCAAACAACTTGCGCGCCATCGAGAGAAGAAATGTGTAAGCCGTTGCTTTGAACACCCCGCAACCAGAATATCAATGAGTTCAATGAATCACAAATTGTCCTGCTAAGGTGAGCTGCTTTATTTGAACTGTGGAAACCCCGTGCGAGGGCGTTGAGCTCCCTGCAGCTTATTTCCGAGCACAGGCAGCAGGTGCCTGCCGCAGTCCAGACACGGACAGCGCGAGCAGAAGTTTTTGTGAAGAGAAGGCTTGCCTGTCGCGAGTTAGGGGAAAGGACGAAACGGTCAAGTCGAGGACGCAATTAATTCTAGCTTCAAAGCAAGGTGTCACACGGCTAATGAAGGTCGCATGACTTTGTTATACGGGGTGATCATTTTTAAGTTTTACGGAATTTTTAAAGATCGCCTGTTGCAGATAACATAATTCTTGTCGTTGAACTGAATTATTCCAAGAGGCGGACATTACTAGCACGAGAAATCGAAACACATATTCAACTAATTAACAGAAACTCACTAATTCACTTCATAATTAATTTCGGCACACAATGCCATTTAATTACGAATTGTAGCCGGTGAGACTGCAAGACGTATCCACTTGAAATCAATTTCGAGGATGACTCCAGCTTGGAGATATTATTTCCCAAAGAGTGGGACGAAATACATGGGCCTTCCAGTTACTTTTATGCCTCAATACACAAAAGAGCATTTTCTTTAAAAAAGTAAGTGGAACAACAGTGCATTTTTACGGCGACTTTGATTACAAATATATCCAATCTGGCGTCATTCTGGAAAGTAATTCTAAGCGGGCACGCCTTGCAAACTTACCGGTTACAATTCGTAAATGTGCCGCAAATTAAGTAATTAAGAAGATAATTACTTGATCTTTTGATAATTATTTGGCTATGTGTTTCGCTTTCTCGTGCAAGTAGTGTCTGCCTCTTTGAATATTCCAGCTCAAGGAGTAGAATTATGTTATCTGCAACAGGCGATATTTTTTTTTTATTCCGTAAAACTTAAAAATTTTCACCCTGTATGTAGCTCGAAGCGCCCCACTCCCGCGTTTTGTAGACTGGGCTGGGAGCGGTACGTAATCGATCAGCTGTGCTCTTGAAACGAAGATGCAAACTAACTAAAAAAAGAAACGCACCTGACGACGTAATATTGCTTTAAAATTTATGTGTTAGCAACAGTCAGAACGTTGCGAAGAGAAAATGGAATAAACTTGCCACCCGACACGCGCTGCAGGAACTTTTGGTTCGTGCTATGAAATGGAAGGAAGGGTACAAATTACGAGCGAACTCGTGGACTATACTGCTTACACCCGCACCGTATGAGGTAAGGTGAGGGACACGTGTACACTTCAAGACGCCCACAAAAAGATCTTTTATCAAAGGATCATTTGAAAAACCAATAGCAAGCGACCACTCCGAAGAGTGTATATGAATAAAGCAGCGGCCTGACGTCGAGTATTCTGTATTTTAAGTTTACAATGCTGTGTTATAATTTCTGTACTGACTGTAAGTAATCGTCGTTGTCAAACGTCAAACGGAGCACGCAGCCGCGCTGTCAGGCTTCGATGCCTTTTTGCTCTTGCTGCCGTTTCTGTAACATAAACAGAACAAGACGTCTTGTTTCTAAAAAATGAAACAATAAAAAAAAATTAAAAAAGAGGCAGAAGTTATGACTAAACTTAAGATCCCGTGCTCATTCATAAGCAAGAAGAGATCGCTCACACTTCAAATTGGTATCGGCTACCGCGCGACAAACGCTTTCACATGCACAACAAAAGAAGAAGAAAGAGAAATTGCGTGGCATATTTACATACGCCGCGCCACTTGTAAGAAAGTTCGCGCTTGTCTTTGCAGCATACTTTCGCGTCGAATGTCTCGTATGCCGAAGCTCGATTGTACACGTGTACGCAGGGTGTTTCACGTAACTTCTGCCAAGGATTTAAAAAAAGTGGTTAGCCGCACCTGAATGAAACTGACGGCATACGGTTTGCCGTCATGTGGCGCTCCTTAGAGTATATTTTACATTCCTCTTAATTAGGCAATTAACTAAGATGAATTATGAAACATTTTTAATATTCACTTTAGGGCCAAGTGCGTTTCGTTGCGTTGTAGAGGCGGTTCAGAAACGACCGATCCAATTTTTTGTGTGAACGTACATGCTGCGTGGTGATTTCTTTTTCGGCGTTTAAAGAGAGCCCGCGAAATATGAAATAAAACCACGTGACTGCGCTCGTGCGCTATCGTATTGCAGCGCTCTCAACCGTGCGTCGAGCCTATCGCTTGTCAGGGACGACGGCACTTCCTTTCCGTGTGCCATCGCCAAAGATGGTGACGCACTGTGAAGCCGATTCCCAAAACCGGTCACTTCGCCACGGTCTGCGCGCACGGTTGTTTCGCACGAACCACGATCGAAGAGCGCTACAATACGATAGCGCGCGAGCGCAGTCACGTGGTTTTATTTCGTATTTCGCGGGCTTTCTCTAAACTCCGAAAAAAAATAAAACTCTACAACGCAACGAAACGCACTTGGCCCTAAAGTGAATATTAACAATTTTGCATAATTAACCTTAGTTAATCAACTAATTGAGCGGAATATAAAATAAAGTACTCTAAGGAGCGTCACATGACGGCAAACCATATGCCGCCGGTTTCATTCAGCTGCGGCTAACCAGTTTTTTTTTTCTTTTTTTTTTTTAATCTCTGGCACAAGCTACGTGAAACACCCTGTATATGTGCGCAGCATGCTCGCGGTCTGCTGCATGCAGTGTGCGGTCGCTGTCGTTGGACCAAGGCTATACGGAGCCTTCATACACATCCTTCGTACACGTGGTTCGAGCACGCTATACGTCGGCGGCACATTCGACGCGTGTGTCTGCAACGCCCGGCGCCTTGCCGGCCAGTGTACAGCGTCCGCGCTTAGCTGTCACGGGCGGCTTTCGAGTTGCACGCTTCCATCGTGCAGTTCGAATTGATGCTTTGTTTCGCGGTTATATACAGCTCCGGAATAAGTCCGTGATGTCGAGCTTGGCGCAGCGTCGATCGCCTGGCGCACGAGCTGAGGCTTTCGAAGCCAATTCTATATTCTCGCTCGCTTTGCAGGCCACGCAGAAAGCAGGCTGGTGAAACTGACGCCCTCGCTCGGGTTTTGCGCATCTTGAGGCCACACGCCGACCGCTTCGCACCCGGTGCTGCAGGCGTCTTTCTTCTGCTGCCGTATGCGTGGGTTGGCGAGGCAGGAAGCCGGTCGAGCGTACACGCGCGAAGGCGCCATCGGCGGATGTCGCCGCCGCCCGAATCCTTATCGCGCCCGAAAAGCGCCGACGAGGAGCGGAGGCGTCGCCTCCAACGACGACGACCTCTGGGAGATGCGCCGCCGCGGGCGCGCACACCGCAGCGATCCGTCGACCACCGCGGTAAGTATACGCGGAAGGCGGAACACTTCAAACTCCATGTTCACAGCTGTCGCCGTTTCGTTCGTTTGCTTGTTTCTTTTCAGGGTGTTAGTTGGAAACACACCCGTACCAGAACCGGGAGCGCCGGGAAACAATAGCTTCGATTTCTAAATACGAGGGAATGGGTATGGGTATACTTGTGAACGTGGTGTGCAGGGCTTACAGGTGTCGACCATCGCTTCAGCGAAGTTCTCGCGGAGAAGGAGAGCATATTTAATTAGCCGATCGAGTGCAGGGATTGTAAAGTTTGAGACTCGAGTATTATAAGTTATACTTGAGACGACAAGGGAAAAAAAATCTTACTGAAACTTATGACCGCCATTTCTCCCCTCGTAGTTTCCTCTCGAAACTCCCAGAAAGAATGACCGTCTTAATAAGGGTAGAAAATGGCGTCTGCAAGAACAAGTAACAAATACGTCACAGCTACGACTTGGTACAGGCACGGTAACGGCTTACTGCGCACTCTGGCATTGCGATGTGCAAACTCGTCCAATCCTGCAGCCCGAGCGAGCGTGCACCTCTTGTGGGGGTCGCGCAGCTGCCGTGTGAGCTCCTTGCTGCGGACAGCACTGTTGGCGAGACACCGAGCAACGCGCCCGGAAATCTCCCTCTACCGACTTTGTTCGTGCGCAGTTGCTGTTATTCGATACTGCGAGTGTGCGCGCGAAATCCAGCGGCTGTGTAGGCTACACAGCAGCTGCGAGCCGTTTCGGCAGCGTTTCCTCAAGCGGTATATACGTATTCATGGAATCAATATATGCTATTGTATGTACAACGCGTGGCTTAGTTAGCCTGACTAGGCGCGTGATTCAGCCCTTCGCAGTTTATTATACTGTCTCGAGAACGAGACCAATGCGACAGAGCAACCATGCATGGCCGTTTCATCAACGCAAAAAAAGTCGCATAACGACGTTCAATCGCTACGTCGAGGCGTTACTGCGATGCGGAGTCAGCCATCGTAAACAAGCCTTCAACGCAGACGCGACGCTGCTTCTCCGATACGTCGCCCAGGACGTGGAATGACATCGAAAGGAAGCTCGAAACTGCGTTTGCTAAAGAATGGCACACGAGAACTGTTGCGGCGACGGCTCGTGCATTATATACCAGGCTTTATTCTTCTTTCTTTTATACCGAAGAAAGTTTTAAAATTGCATTGCTTGCGGGAGATGGTTCAAGTTCATATCTTCCAGCTGGATCACCTAAAGAGGCGGACATTATTGTATACAGTACTTACACGGGAAATTGCAAGTTCGTTCAGTTAACTACAAATTAACAATTATTAAAGGTTTTTTTCGGTATTCACTTTATTTATGTAGGCACCCTAAAGGCCCTCGAGAGCATTACATGCCGGGAAGGGGAGGGGGGGAGGGGCTCGATGTCACCGCTGCCTACCGCCGTTCACGGTGGTGACACCCTTTGACCAGGTGACACCCTTTGACACGCAACCTCGTGCGGCCACATTGAGCCCTGCCTGTGAGTGAATGAGTGTGTGACCTCTACTCAATACCCCTGCTCTCCACCCGTTTCCTCATCCCACCTCAGAAGAAACATTAAATAATAATTGCTAATCTCCCCTCCTCTCCGCGGCGGCGACCCACTATAAGACGGCACGTCGCCGGAGCGCCGGCTCGATATCGGCGGATCGCGGTGCGTGCTGCCCAATCGGAAACGCAGAACCGCCCCCGTTCGACACTGCTTGTTCTGTATGCATTTGCCTATTGCTGAAATAAGGCAGCAGCTGCGCTCAAAGATCGCATTACCAAGAAGCGTAATCGTAGCGCAGTTTTTTGTACCTGAAGCCCTGCTAATGTCCAAATATAAAATATTTGTATTTAAATGAGTCATAATGAGTCAGAACAGAATCTGTTCCAACAGTTTGCTGCAAATACAGATCAGTGATATCGGTCGGTAATTGTTAGGACTTGTGCCATTGCCGGATTGGAATATGGGAATGACATGTGCCATTTTCCAGTCATCGGGAATGCTCCCGCTGTCTACAAGGACTGCTGAAAGATGAGCGACAGTAAAATGGATAAAACGTGACCTGTCATTTTAAGTTTAGTGTTGACGACGTCATGGATCAGCGCTTGAATTAAGTGGCAGCCGCTCAACAGCACGGGCTCGCTACGCCTGATACGCTTATGGTTACCTGTACACATGGGGGACGAAGAGCTCAATTAGTACCCTCAAGAATAGCCTGAAAAGGTGACTCATTAGTAATTAGAAACGTAATTATTAAATACATCGGCTGTGGTTTCCACGCGGACAGCATTACCGCTTTCTTCTTTTATTGAAGGAACTGTGTGTTCTTCTTTAGAATTAATCACTCGCCAACCTTTTGTAGGGTTTGTTTTTAGCAAGTTAGGTAACGTATAATTAAATTAGGTTGTCTTTAGGGCACATGTCAGAAGTGCGGATTAGCACCCGCGTTAAGAAGGCAATACAGCCTTAGTGTGTCCATTTTGCAGGAATCCTGAGAATAACTCTGTCCAGGAATGTTCGACATATTGTCCCTTCAGCCATCTGTCGGACTTTACCACCGCAATGCGCCAGCATGCACTGCGGTGGTCCATGGGTAGCCTTCTCAAAAAATGATATTTCAGAAGATCGGAAGTTGTTGAAATTCGGCCAATCTTTTTAAATATCTTTTTTTTTTTTTTTTTACAATGCTGCCCATTGAGTTACAGTGGTGCATTGCGGTGGTGAAGTCCGCCAGATGGCCGAAGGGGCAATGTCCAAAATTCCTGGGTATGACCAGTTTCAAGGAATACGCCCCAAAATGTGGTATGAAATGCATTGGCATTCCAGGTATAGCTTTGTCCCGCAGAGCGAGCGGGAGACCTTTGGGGAACTATTAACTTGGAAGCCATTGTATCTCGTGAAATACCTCAAGGCCGATATCTGGCACGGATATCGCCTAAACAGAAATAGCTTCACCGAATCAAAGGTGCAGCTTCGACTCTGCTTACCTGGCTTAATGTGAATAATTTCACTTAGCGAATTTGTGTCAGTGAACTAAATGAATGTTGCTTATGGCAAAAGCGCTCCATATTTTTCATATGCGATCTTTAATAAATCTGTTCCAAGTAAAAAAAAAAAAAAAAAAAACACGTAACGTAATATTTCGAGTCGTCGCTTATCCCTGAAACATGAGTACAGTCCGCCAGATAGTTGACAACATTAATGAAAGCGGCGGGAAAAAAATTAATGAAGAAAGAAAGAAATGCCAGACGTCGGTGCCGATTTGAGAAGACGCAATCGAGTCTACGCTCTCTGCATGCAGTCATTTGACGAAAGGCCGCGCTAGCCCTTTCCTCCGCGTCTCTGGCACAGCTTCCCATCTGCGTGTCTGCCCCCGCGGTTGGGATAGTTTACGGATCGACACGCGAGGACGGAGCATTCGATCCCTGGAAGCTCAGAGACACGAGCCTCTGAAAGCGCTCAGCTATATAACAAATCGGAAGAAACCCAGTGGTCCCCTCCATCGGTTTTCAACACGTCCTGCTCATCGCAGCTTTATGCACCGCGAGACTGACCGTATAATGCCACAAGCCAGGAGCTTTGCCCGGCGACAAGTAATCAGAATCACCTTGCGGACAGCAAACGGGGGAATGCAGGGCCGGGAGGAAATGAGCAGAGCGTATTTCTACGTATATACGTCTTCACTACTGCGCATCAGTCACGAGGCGTTTGAGTGCTGTCCATGAACGTCTAAAAATTATCAGTTATAATAGCAACAACAACAACGATAATAATAATAATAATAATAATAATAATAATAATAATAATAATAATAATAATTATTATTATTATTATTATTATTATTATTATTATTGCGATAGCAATCATATGGACACTGCAAGCCCATTTCTGCCATCGGCGTCGCCTTGAGGTTCCGTATAAAGTCCAAGGAGATAGCATATAAAGCCTTTAAACTTTGTAAGGTAGCGCCACGCTTTGAAGAATGCCGCCTCCTCCTCGCGCGCTCTGGCCGAGGCCGACGCCGGGTCGCTTTTGGCCTAATGACATCCCGTGAGCCCTTGCGCCGGCTTTGTTTGTTTACAGTCGCGCTTCAGAGCCATTTTCGCTTGAGAAGCGTCTACGAAGTGGCGAGGAGCGCATGATGGCGCCGTTGCTCTTCTCTGTTGCATTGGTTTGCGAACGCCTTGAGCTAAGTTTTGTAGCAAGCGCGACATCGCTTCACGGCGTGTCTAGGTGAATATGCAGCGGTGGAACACTCGCAGAGAAAACGTGCGGTCACCCGCTCGTTCACTGGCTGGTTTAGTCGTCGTTCACTCGCCCGTTTAGTCTTTCGCATACTCGTTCGTTACACCATTAGCTCGTTCAACCACTATGTCTCTGAGACACACGTAATGAGACAACAAATGATGCCTCAATATGAACGACTGAATCATTTCGCTTACCGCAATTTCGGCCGCGTCATAGCGCGGCAACTCCTTGCGCGGGCATCACTCCAAATGTTAATCTCGCAAATGTTATTTCGGAGCGAGCGCAACCGTCCTCAATGCATGCACCTTAGTGCAACTCGGTTCGCGACAAGTACGTCACTTCGTAAACGGACAAGCATGATGAAATGTTCTTCGTGACGAATCACTAACCTGAACAAATAGTCCACTTCTTTGAGCCTTAATTAAGCGCTGTTACCGCGCTCCAGCTTCGCGAACGAATACTAAAAAACTGATTTCATTTTTCTATATACGTAGAATCCCGACTCGGTGATCGGCTGCGCGGATTTCTGTCGACGTTGAGGAACGAGAAATATATTAGCACCAGCGCCTACCTGTGAGCATTTGCGCGTGCTTAGTAGATTACCAAGCACGATCGTTGGCGGCACTGTAGCTTGCAATACTCTTTCGAACCTTAGCGATCGTTCGTGCCCTCTGCCAGCCTTTGTGCGTCATAGCTGATACGCGCCGCGAATTTACATGGTAAGGACGGCGCGGATTATTTAGGCTACAGAGGGCCTACTGGTGGTCAGGATCTTGGCATTCGATCGTAAATGTATTATTTACAACCATCCGCAACAAGATCTTGCGCACGCGATACATTCGGAGTCGTTATGGCACAGTGTTAGCGCTCGTTCAGATACTTAAAAAAATACTTATCGAAACAGAAAAAAAGGCTGCCGGCACTGAATTTCTATAAGCATCCATATAGATATTATGTGCTGCACACGAAGTTACTCGGAGCTCGAAAGCCAACGCGAACGTTTAAAGCGCACCGCCTCGCTATGCGTGCATTCACTCTGGGAAAGGTCGTCTGCTACGCTCGAGCGGTGTAGGCGGCGCCACGGTCGAGAAGGGAACGCGAAAGAGAGGAGAAACGAGGACGATCGCTTGCTCAATCTCGCCCGCGCGAAAGGGACGGAAGCGGAGAGGAAGCGCGCCGTCTGTCGTGGTGCGCGAGGCACCCAGCGTTCGAGGCACCGGGACGAGGGGAAGGTAGGGGGGCAGCGTTCTCCGGCGGCAACTGTGCATGTGGCAGCAGCGCGTGGTCGCGCGGCCTTAGCGCGGCCGAATCTTGAGAGCCATCCGTTGCTGGGGGCATAGTCTAGGTGCGGCGGCGGCTCGTAGCTTTGTGCGTGCTTGTGTTCTTGGCACTCACTGCGTTAAAGCGATACACAGCACGAAGATCACCTCGCTCGTTGCTGCTGCCGCGTTTCCTCACGCCATCACACAGTGTGATGTGTTCATGCTTGCTGTGCGTGCTGAAACCATGCTTGTTAATTTAGTTAGCAAGCGAATGTTTACCAGTTGACACGGCCGATAAAAGTACTATCCTTACTTCGTATGGCTGTCTGCTAATTTGCAATCGATGCTTTGCGTTTCGGGTGAAACGGCGACATTTTATTGTTATTATTTAAAAAAAATATTATCATCATCGAAGTACCCCCGCTGCGGTTTGCGGACTCGAAAAAAAGGAATAAAACTTAGGCTCGACGCCGACTTGTACGAGCCTATGACGAGAAATCAGGACCGTCCTGCATCGGTTCACAATAGGAGCCGGCCGGCGCGCACAATGTATTATTGACGGATGCGGGCGCGGCGGTTGCGTATAGAGCCGTCGACCGATGCGCTCCGTGTGCGACAATTGGTGCCATCCTGCGACTGCGGTGTGCGCGACCCACGAGCTGCAGCTCACTGCGGCGCCACAGGGGC
The DNA here is from genome assembly GCF_023375885.2 of Dermacentor andersoni. Taxonomy (NCBI): domain Eukaryota; kingdom Metazoa; phylum Arthropoda; class Arachnida; order Ixodida; family Ixodidae; genus Dermacentor; species Dermacentor andersoni. Next base: position 176,252,240 of record NC_092814.1, read on the forward strand.
GCTGTCGCATTCGTCTATTCATAGCGAACGCGCGTCCGAGTTGGTTGAGCTAGGCTCTGCATACTTCAGCCCGACGAGAAGCCCAGTTTCCCCGCTCCCGAATCACGTAGCTACGAGAGGGCTGCGAATACACGCTATCCCCGCTAGTATCGGATTGTCCACCGCTTGCGGCATCATGCACGTGCAACACTATTTCGCAATTGCGGTCGCCTTGGACTATGGTGTAATGACCATATATGGAAAGCATTATCACGCTAGGTATTCGCGAGCATCTCACCGGAACCATGCACACTCTAAAAAACAAAATTCTACACCTTTATGAGTGTATAAAGGCTGTTTCATGACTAACACCCCTACGATTCAGGGGTAAGATTGAATCGTTGGTGAGGACCAATGAAGTTTTATTGTTTGCCGACTTTTTGTGGCAATTTAAAATTATAATATCTGCGACAGACGACATGATAAGTGCATTAAATAACTTTTCAATACTATCTCTGTCAAATTCGTTTGTCAGATATTTCTCTTCGCCCAAGGAGATCATAATTTTTACAGTTTTACACCACGCTTTATCTCATCGTACTTGTAGTTGGAGCTCGCTGTCGTGTGCAGTAAATTTCTTATAGCCATAACGGTAGGCGTGTTAACCAAGGGACAAGCCAACACCCTTAAGGGTGTAAATATTTTTGATGATGATGATGATGTGTGGTGTTTAGTGGCGCAAGGGCCAGGTTTGGCCAAAGAGCGCCATTAAATATTTTTAGAGGGCAGAGATCCACCATTAGCCGCGGGATGTTAGGCTGTGAGGACATGCACCTGCCCTTTCACGCTCTTTCCCTGTGTGTATGACTATGACCTGCGTACCAGCTTCATAATAATAATAATAATAATAATAATAATAATAAGAAGAAGAAGAAGAAGAAGAAGAAGAACAACAACAACTACTACTACTACTACTATATACCCGCCGTGGTTGCTCAGTGCATGGCTATGGTGTTGGGCTGCTGAGCACGAGGTCGCGGGATCGAATCCCGGCCACGGCGGCCGCATTTCGATGGGGGCGAAAACACCCGTGTACTCAGATTTAGGTGCACGTTAAGAACCCCAGGTGGTCAAAATTTCCGGAGTCCTCCACTACGGCGTGCCTCATAATCAGAAATTGGTTTTGGCACGTAAAACCCCATAATTTTAAAAAAAAGAACAGCTACTATACTACTACTACTGCATGTGCGCGTGTAATAAGTGAATTACCGTAACAGACGGACATTATTCACGCATCTCATCCCTCACGCATTAATTTCATTTAATATGAAACGAAGCATGCAGCTGGCGCCACCTTAAGGCAAGGTCGTCATTTGTTTTTATATTTTTCCCCTCCACAAACGGATGGACGTCGCCGCACACGCGGCGAGCACGACGAGACGAGAAAAAGAAAGCGTGCGATCGACTGAAGCTTATCAACGCCGTGAGCAGCGCAGACGAAGCGAGGCACTGAACCAACAGGTTTTCTTAATGGCGCGAATCAATACATTCTCGTTTTTCCTAGAAATGAGTTTCTTTTCATTGTGGTAGCAATTATATGGACATTCCAAGCGCATTTCTGCCGTCGCCGTGAGGTTCCGTATAAAGTCCAAGGGCGCTAAAATCGTCGCCGCGCGCTGTATGCTGTATGTGCGAGTGAAAACGTGCGAGGGTGTGCCGGCGATAGTGGCTCAATTTCGCGCATGCAACGGTGGAAAGCGCGCCGCCTTCATCGCGCGCAAGGCTTCGAGGGGAGGATAGGGAGGGGGGGGGGGGGGGTATTCTACTTCGGGCGGCCCGGGCGGCCACGTGCGCCCCGCCGGGCCGCTGTATCTTGAAAGCCATCTGCGACGGGTACAGAGTCCGCGCTGCCCTGTCTTTCTGCGGCGTATTTCGCGTTGATGCGAGCGGCTTCACGAAAGCCAATTCGCTCGCTGCTGCTGCCGCGTTTCCTCACTGCAGCGTTTTGACACCGAGTTTCCGTGGTGATCGAGTAAGATGTGTTCATGTTGGCTTGTGCGCGCGTGACACCATGCTTGTTGATTTAGCTAATATGCCTATGTTTACAAGTTTGAATTATGGGGCTTTACGTGCCAAAACCACTTTCTGATTATGAGGCACGCCGTAGTGGGAGACTCCGGAAACTTGGACCACCTGGGGATCTTTAACGTGCACTTAAATCTCAGTACACAGGTGTTTTTGCATTTCGCCCCCATCGAAATGCGGCCGCCGTGGCCGGGATTCGAACCCGCGACCTTATGCTCAGCAGCCTAACACCATAGCCACTGAGCAACCACGGCGGGTGTTTACAAGTTTATATGGTCGATAAACCTAATATCGTTATTTCATATAGTTGTCCACTAACTTGCTATCACAATTGATGCTTCGCCTCTCGGGCGAAACTGCGACTTTTTGTGAATATGAACAATCGTTTCGCTAGCACCACTACCTTTCTCTCGCTCTCTCTTTATATCTATTTGTCGCTTTTCTTTTCTTCGGTTAATTGCCCCTACGCGGTGTAATGTTTGGGGTTGGCATGAAATAGATGGTAGCTGGCCCATGCCATCGTCCAACTTATCCACGCTGAGGACGTTGTTGAAGGGAGAGACTTGTTTTCATCGAGAACGAGGAATATGAGATTTAGTTACAGTATCTACATGAGAACGTTACAGTTCATCAGTCTAGCATGACTGAACGAGAATGCACCCTGAAGAGCCGCTTATATACACTCTGTCCTCCCTAGATCCCTAGGTGAGGGAGAACGGCCGTTCGACCAAACGGAGCGTCCAAAGGCATCGTAGCCTACCCGCCTTTGAGGGGGAGGGTTTACGCACTCACTGCTGCACAGGTTGCACTGACCACACCAAGGTGAGAGGGTTCTCGCAGACACGGTGCTTGACCTGAGCAGGCACCTCTCTATCCCAAAGTTGACCCTGCAGTCAGTGGGCACGGCGTCTGTCCATTGACCGACGGATTCTAAGCTGCCTGAGACCGCACCGCAATGCATCTCCTTCCAGGAATTCCCCCGCTCCAATCGAACCGTGAAGGTGTCGTCGTACACACTAACAATACTTGCTCCGCCGACTGCGTCTAGATATCTCGGCGCCTCACGGCAGGGGAAGCGGCGCATTGTCCTCCCTACAAAACGAGTCGCCGCCGCAGCCTTGGTGGCGCGGGCTGGGGACTGACGTATTGCCCTTTCAAAGTGAGTCGTGACAGCAGACATGATGGCGCCTTTCCGTCGGTCGCTTTCCGCAAGATCGCCAGCCCCCGCTGGTCAAACGTAACAGAGGGTGTGTCGTGTTTTCTACACATTTCGGACTTTATTTTTTTCTCGTCCACGGTATCACACCTCTCAAATCCTGGCAGTCCAGAGGGCTCGCGAGAGGGCCGTCAGGTTTCACCTGATGGTCCCCGAGTAGGCCTAGCCAGGTGACGTGGAGCTTGCTTACGTCTATAGTGGACCGAATAAAGTTGTTTCTCTCTCTCTCTCTCTCTCTCGTCCACGGTAAATTAAAGCGTCGGCGAGCGCCCGCGGGCTGCACTCTCTTGTCTCGCTTGCTTCGTCTTTCGAGCGTCTGAACGCCGAGGCGAGTAGCCAACATCAACGTTTTACATAGGGACCCCATCGGACTACGAGCACCACGGAGTAGAAGATGTACACAAATTAGACGATTTGATGCCTTCTGGTTCACAACTGAAAAAGCGTCAAAATGAAGCTTGGAACGAATAAGCACCGAGTTAGCCTAGAGCTATGCACGGAGCACTGATAATGCGTATTTAGTGGGAAAAAGAAAGAAGGCCGAAATGAAACCTAGATGCGCTCGTTTAAACTGCGCGCACGTAGAGACGGAAGCGGTGCCTTTACTCAACGAAAAATGTGGGCCTATCGAGGAGATTATGCAGTATAAAAATCTGGGCTGGTATGAAAGGTATAGTGCAGTCTAAAAAGAAAAGAAAAGGGTAAAGTGAAGGTTAATTGAAGGGCTCGATGTAAGAGTAAGATGTTACTAAAGCAGAGTAAGGTGCCGTAGGTGAAGTTAAGGCGACTCAACAACGGTTGACATTGCAGAAAGACAAGGTTTTCTGCACTGTAAACCGATCTACACTCTTAAGGGTGTTTTTGTCTGTAACCAGCACCCATACACCCTTAAGGGTGTGATACACAGACGGACTTGCACCCTTAAGGGTGTAAATCGGCTTGCATTGTGGGGGGGAGCCTATCTTATTTTTCTCCCAAATAACATACTTGTAATCGCATGGAACAACAAACCGCATGGTACAGTAATGCGCCCGGGAAGAACTTCGATGTCAATCAATTATATTCGATGTCAATCAATCGCTGCTGACTCGCCCTACTTTCTTTTCTTTTTAATAGAGATTATAGCCGCTCTAGCTGCGCACGAAGTTGCAGGCTCTATTGCCTGCCATAGCGACTGCATTCCGAAGGCGACGGGATGCAAAAACGACAGTTAGATTAGGTTAGGCTTTTTATAGAAACACCTACAACTGGTCAGAATTATTGCGGCGCCCTCCACTGTGGCGTTTATCCTAGTTTCAGACGTTAAACGGCAGAGATAAATCAGGCAATCTTCTAAATAAGGCAGAAGCAGATTGAGAAGTAGGATACATTCTCAGAATTAAGACAACAAAACGGTGACGCATTCATCTCGCTGCCGTACACTGTATAAGTTGCAAAGACGGCGGGCACCTCAGCCTGCCTGGAGTACGTATAGAGTGCGTACCTCAGCAGGGATCAGGTGTGCGTGCAATCGCATTGCGTAACGAGGCCACTTCAGAAGCCAGCAGAATATCGCAATCTCACTACGGGGCTTCGAAGACTGTGCGTAAACTTTGCCGGTTACGCTCCAAGCTACGCAAAGACGCGTCAGCATCCGCTGTGCGCGCAGCGAGTATTTCGACGCGCCTCGACCTCGGCGAGGTTTCTCGCGGTCGGTGAAGGAAGGCTGACTGCAGCTTCCTGGAGCGCAGAGTGACAATTGCTCGATGCGCGGCCTCTTGTAACCTAAAAGGACCTGAGTTAAACCGAATTATATCCGCTCCATCGGTTTGACCGATAGTGTGTGCGCGTTCGACTAAGTCAAAGCCCGCTCGAAACGACCACAGGCGCCCAAGATGCCGCGTGCTCGGTTTCACATCGATTATCTGTTCTCGAAACGATGAGCAAAGCGATCGAGCTCTTGAAACGTCATTCGTATACCGAAGAGGTGCGTGAACGTCGCCTTTAAAAATACAGATGTTCTATACGCAATTCTGAAAACTATCTCGACAAACAAATCACTGGCCACCCGCGCAAAAGTGTTTGTTTTGCAGTATGCGATATGCGTAGTAATGATTTGTTCAACACAAGGTGCTCCGTTTTGTTTGTTTGTTTGTTTGTTTGTTTGTTTGTTTGTTTGTTTTTCGCTCGCACATCCCCGTTTCGTTGCTGCACGCTGGGCGCGAAAAGACTTCCACGGTGGATGAACCTTAAGTTCCAGCACACGGTCACGATAGAAACCTGGCGCAAGGCTCGAAGTTCACAACGTCGTGATGAATATTTAACTGCGCGTGGTCTCACCGCGACGGCACTAATTGAAGTGAAATTTACGTTCTCGCCAAACGTGAAGAAGGCCACGAGCACCTTAAAAATTATTTAAATTATGGGGTTTAACGTGCCAAAACCACTTTCTGATTATGAGGCACGCCGTAGTGGAGGACTCCGGAAATTTCGACAACCTGGGGTTCTACACGGGTGTTTTCGCATTTCGCCCCCATCGCAATGCGGCTGCCGCGGCCGGGATTCGATCCCGCGACCTCGTGCTCAGCAGCCCAGCGCCATGGCCACTGAGCAACCACGGCGGGTCCGCGAGCACCTTACGTGCTGTGACGAATATCAACATAGCTAATGCGACTGTGGTTTCAATGCTCATATAGAATGTGGGAAAAAGAGCTTGAGTAAATTCACCACCGTTTAGTTAGCTTGTTTGTTTGTTCGTTCCTTCGTTTGTTTCTTTGTTACTGTCTGTCTGCCTGTCTGTCGGCCGGTTTCTTTCTTTCTTTTTCAGCTCTCAGCACGGGTGACGCTCTCCCGTACGGTTGCGCGCATCCTCTCCGTCTTCACAACAAGGATGTGCGAGGTCATTCACTCGGCAGCGACGTGAGATAATGGCGGTGCGAACGAATGACCGTGTTCATTTGCCCGTATCTCCCTCTTATGCTGATGTCAACTGCGCCCGTAGCAGCCAAGTTCCTTTGACTCAAATCAGAAGCGCTGGCCAGTGAACGCTGCTGAACGCTATCGCAAAGAAGCGGCGACGCCGCTCCGGTGGGCGGTAAAGGTTGTAGCACGCGGACCATACATCACCACAGTTGCCTATAGCAGTCCAAGCGCTCCCCAGATTGTCAGCGAGTGCGGATGATATTGGGAGCTGCAGCCCAGGGCCTCACCTCGGACAGTAGGAGAAGGGGGCCCATTTATTCTAACCTGCTTAGTATACGGAACCATGGGCAACGGAACTTCGAGCGACATGTATGAAGCGAGGAAACCAGAACAAGCAGACGGGGCCCCCCGCCTAATGTAACAGCATGCGTTCAGCCTGATGATTTGGGGAGAGCTTGTCGAGCTGCAAAAACAGGAATCCCCCGCCACCCCGGCGGGGTCCTCTTTCTTACGAAGCGAGGTGCGTTTGCTTGGAAGAGTTTTCGTGGTTTCCTGTCAGTCCGTCTGTCCAGTGCTGTCTGGAGAGGAGGGGCAAGGGGGAAACACCTAAAACATGTAATGTGGGATGAGGACCTAAATCTCCTTGCCCCTTGTCACCATCACGCCACCCTCCACCTCTCAGATAGTTCCGCCGCTGTCCTTCTCATAGAAAAGATGTGCTACAGTAACCAACAGTGCCTCCCATTCGACTTTTCTTTACTGTGATGGTAATTTGGGCGGGGGAGGATGAGTCTGATGGCAGAGTCTAGGCAGGAAAGGGGCAGTGAGGAGATTTTTGATTCACCGAGAAATGGCAATTATATGGGAGTGCTTGAGGCCTTTGCCAAGTTTGATCCCTTCCTAGAGGAGCAATATCGAACGCTACGGGAACAAAGGAAAAGGTCAACCATCGTATCTGTCAAAAACAATTTGCGATTAATTTATCGAGCATATGGCAAAGGCTGTCAACGAACGTCTCGTTGACGAAGTGAAACGCGCAAAATACTTCTCTTTAATTGTTGATTCGACTCCAGACCTTACTCAGGTTGATCAGCTGTCAGTTGTTTTACGATACTATTTAAATGGGAAAGTATACGAACGCTTTCTTTGATTTGTTCCAATTGAATCGCATACCGGCTTGTATCTTTTCGATACCGCGATGTCCCTCTTGACGACCGATGGCATCTCAATTGATGATTGTAGGGGCCAAACTTATGATAATGCGAGTAATATGTCAGGAAAATACAAAGGACTGCAAGCTCAAATCAAACACCTGAACGAATTGGCAGTCTACGTCCCGTGTGCTGGTCATTCACTGAACTTAGTTGGCGCGTGTAGTGTTGACAGTTGCCTTGAGGCAGTCAAATTTTTCACTGTAATTCAGAGACTGTATGTGTTCTTTGCTACCTCACCTAAGCGATGGAGGTATCGTTTGAACAGCATGGGCGGAACTGGCCAGAAGCTTGTTTTGAGAAGTCTTTCTGAGACCAGGTGTTCAAGACACGCTGAATCATGTAAGGCCATTCTGCAAAATTTCAATGCAGTCTTGTGTTGCCTTGAAGCTATATCAAAGAACGACGAAGAAAATGGTTACACTAGGAACGAAGCACACTCTCTCTTAAAGAAAAGGACAAAACTAGAGACTGCATTCATGGCGATTTTCTGGAGTGACATCTTGGAGCGCTTTGACAAAACGAGCGTAGCACTTCAGAAACCAGGCCTAGACATTTCAACTGCTGTAGACCTGCTGAGCTCTCTAGAAGGCTTTGTTAATTCTTTGCGACCTCTCTTTGATACCTTCGAAGAGAGAGCACGCACGCTAAGTACCCATCAATGTTATCAGGATGAGGGCAAACGCAGCGTTTTGAGTAAGCACCCGGACGGAAAACGCGATAGTGCGCTACAAGGTGGAAAAAAGTTTATCGCATAGAGAGCTACAATGTTGCACTTGACAGTCTAGGCTCTGCTTTTCGAATGCGAAAGGCTGCCTACACTGAACTCTGCGAAAAGTTCGGATTCTTAAAATTGCTGACAGAAGTTGCGAGCCAGGCCTCTCTGGCACAGCAGGCTGAGAAGTTGGTGAAAACCTACAATAATGATTTGGAGCCAGCATTTTCCGCTGAAATCGTTCAGTTTGCGAACTTTCTGCACAACTCTGTGTGCCAGGACACGAGTCCCCTGTGAATAATCATGTTGCTGCACGAAAGAAAGCTTACTGATGTGTTTTCGAACCTTTCTATTGCTTTGCGAATGTACTTAAGCATACCCGTGGCAATGGCTTAAGCATACATTGCCAATGAAACGCTGAGCAGTGTAATTCAAGATATGCAAATCTTCGTTGTTCATCTCTTGTTTGTTCTTCTCGTGATATTTAGCGTGCTTATAAAGAACTGCATGTTTGTTGTTTTTGATAGTACCACGTTTATTTGGTGTCGTCCTTGCTTGTCTTACCTGTAACGAAAATATTTTCAAATAATGTTTTGTAGCTACAGTTGGTAATTTTCATCTGTATTCTAGTGCATTTTTATGGTGTTTGTATTGCCTTAAGTATTGTATATATCTATTGCATATTTATAGAGTAACGTGTATAACGATTACTGCAGTCTGATGCTTGAATTTTAGTAAAGAATGTTTTGAATACAACCATGCGTCTCCTCACGGGATTAAACTTAGTGATGCAAACAAAGCCTAGCTTCAGAAGGATCGACATCTGAGCTGTGTTGTCTTTTCTACGTTCTTGTTCGTCTTAAGTGCACTAAACTTTTCCTTAAAGCCTAGCTTTTGCTTAAAACAGAATGCACATTAATCACAAAGTGAACATATGTGTTGGTGTCTACAACAGCACGCGTTGCAAGCAAGTTTTGTTGTTTTCCTTATAATAATAACAATAATAATAATCCCGTTGATCGCACTTCGTTCTTTTTAATTTGGTGGAATTAAAGTGAAACATGGCATATTTCCAGTAGCGTAGCAGGCGACAGGGGGGGGGGGGTCAGTATAGGGAAAGGGGGCCTGTATGTGCATTAGCCCAGGGCCCCCATTTTTCTTAATCCGGCCCTGGTCTGCGACAAAAGTCTCGCGTTCGCAGCGAGCAGGCGTCGTAGCAGACGACACTTGCAGCATTCCCCTCAAGGGCGCAACACTTTCTCACAATACAGAATATTTATTTACATAAATACTTGATGAGTATATTTATATAAGTATACATGCACGGTTGTTATTGCTGTTGTAAAAATAAATAAATAAATATTCTCTGGCGTTAAATTGGGAACAAAATTGCTCAAGAATGCATACCCTGGTGTGTCCTGGTGTAAACCATAGTAAACCGTGCTTCAATCTCAGTCATACAAAGTTTATGTAACGTGTTGTGCATCATATAAGACACTGCAGAAACAAAATTAGATTTTACGCGATAATATTTGAGTATAGCTGCGTTTACTGCGCCGCAAGCAAACGCCGCAAGTCTAAAGATCGAAGTCAATCCGAAGCCTGTACTTCCCATCACTCCCATGTAGGTTGAGGCAACGCTTAGGAGAACCCCCTTAGACACTAGCGCAACATTTCCCTTTCGGGTATTTATTTAGAAACTCTATGGCATGCGCGCTGTCAGCGTGACATAGCATTCTTGACAGGAAAGTAGTGAGCGCCGAGTTTTAAAGAAAGGAAACGCAAGCGAGGCAGATGACGATTGTTGTTGTGGGGCAAATATACGCCCCAAAAGGTGCTACTGTCTTACAAGTGTAATTAAATAATAAGTCTCAATTATTCAATCAACTTCTCATATATTATAGTGAGATGAAAAAGGTCAATGATAAAATTGTAGAGCAACATGAAGAACTCCCGATACAGCTTTCTGTTGCTCAATACGTGCTATACATAATAGTGTTTTCCCAGCATGAAAGAAGCCCGTGAATACACGAAAAACGTCGCAGTTTCGCCAGAAAGGCGAAGCATCGATTGAAATCGCAAATTAATGGACAGCTAGCTATACGAAGTAACGATAGTAGTTCTATCGACCGTATAAAATTGTAAACATAGGCATACCAGCTGAATTAACAAGCATGCATGGTGTCACGCACGCACAAGAAAACATGAACACCTGTCACTCGATGACCGCGGAAACTCGCTGTCAAAACGCTGGAGTAAGGAAGCGCGGCAGCAGCAGCAAGCGAATTGACCTTCGTGCTGCGTCAACGCGAACTATTCCGCCAAAACACACGGACTCTGTCCCCGTCGCAGATGACTTTCAAGATACAGCGGCCCGGGCGGAGTAGAACGCCCTCCTTACCCTCCTACTAGAGCCTTGCGTGCGACGGAAGACGACGCGCTTGCTCCCCGCTTTCCTTGTTTGCGTGCGCTAGATTGAGCCGCGATCGCCGGCTCAACCTCGCACTCTTTCACTCGCACATACAGCATACGGCGCGTGGCGACGATATTATCGCCCTTTGACTTTATACGGAACCTCAGGGCGACGGCAGAAATAAGCCTGAAGTGACCATATAATTGCCATCGCAAGGAAGTTGCCGTGCGACTGGCCGCTCGAGGCACTGCGTATCCAGATTTCCTGAACCCGAGGGTTTAGTTCGCGTGAATGCCACCACGTGGCGTACTGAGCTTAAACTTTTCAAACTTCCCGCGGTGACGCGTGGTGACGTCAACAAAACAAAAATAAAATTATTGAAAGCTATCCCTGCGCGGTGAACTTCGCCACAATGCTTGTCACGCCGGCGTTATCAGTGTTCTTGATCAAGCGCAGCCGCTCGTCCGCTGGAAATTACTTATCATCCTAACAGCGGTCAGTCACGACGAGCGATGATTGATTCTGGGCTTTTGATACGGTTCTTCTTTTTCTTTTCTTTCTTTTTTTTTTTCGTCGTCTGTTTGATGCTGTGGCGTAAACGAGCTAGGGTAATCGTCAAAAGCACTCGAGCACACCTTGGCAGCCTTTCTTCAGATGGCACACATTCTTAACGTCCGAACATCGCACAGCATCTACGAGAGACGCCGTCGTGGACAGCTTTTGATTTTGACCTGTCGATTTCGTTAAGGCGCCCTCAATTATTTCCCTATCGACTTTGCTATTCGCACTCATGGGCTACCGCAGCAGCTCCAAATCGAGATGTGCTGAAGTATTAGGATATAATACATGGATATGTTAGTTTTACACATTGACGCAAAAGTCGCGACACAAGAATTGAGCAAACTGTCTCTGTGTCGTCGTCCGTTAGCATGCTATGGCCGAAGCTACTCGCAATATTACGTCACATTTGCTGGTCACCGGGCCAGGCACACCTTTGGGTATGACATATATAGTACTTCCAGTTAGTTCCCAAAGTAGTCTCCTGTCACGGTTATCGACGTGCGTGAAGGAAGACAATTATTTAAAATTATTGTGTAGTAATATATGCAAGATTTGTCTGTTCTCCGCGCGTATTGTCTACCATGTCGCCGTTCCGCCTTTATAGTATAGCCGTAGAATGTAGACTAACAGGTATCGAGCGCGATAAACGCTACCCTCATACTCAAAGACCTCGCACACAACTCCTGACACTTACTTGCATTAAAGAGAGAGAGAGAGCAAATGATAGAGGAAAAGTAGGGAGGTTAACCAGGACTGAGCCCGGTTGGCTACCCTACACTGGGGAAAGGGAAAAGAAGAAGCTCACATCTATTGTTCATGTCTTCAAGTTCATCGCCGTGAAAACATGGGGATCGTCAGTGGGCTCCATGCTGCAGTTATATCGATCACTTTTATCGGATTGCTACGTTATAGTTCTCCAGTGCTTGCTACAACATGCAAGTCAAATCTTCGAGAACTTCAGAGGGTGCAACCACAAGCACTACGTGTTTGACTTGTACTAGAGAGTTGTGCGACTGCCAAGGACATCCTTTAGGAATATTAAATAATAAATTACGGGGTTTTACGTGCCAAAGCCACCATCTGATTATGAGGCACGCCGTAGTGGGGGAGTCCGGAATAATGTGCACCACTTGGGTTTTTTTAACGTGCGCTTAAACCTGAGTACACTGACGTTTTCGCGTTTCACACCCATGCCGAACACCGTAGCCACTAAGCAAATACGGCGGATAAGGAATGTTGGCAGTTCGAGGAAGGTGACAGTTGGCACATGAGACAATTTGTTGCCACCCTCACTGCGCGATAATCGGTACGAGCCGTCGAAGAATGACACCGTAGAGTGCATTGTATATAATGTGGTGGAGTCCGCGTCCAAAATTTCAGACCCGACTCGTCCTGCAACGAGTGACGACTAGGCATCTCGTTTATATCTGCAGTCGCCTGATAGCTGCCGGGCCCGGGCGTCGGCCACAGAAACTACTTGAACTCTCTTCAACACTTGCCGACATTCTCGCCTTATTTCGCACCATCGGGTTTCAGCTGAACTGCTTGAACAGCCAACTTATTAAGGCGAAAGCCTTTCTAGCCTTATGGTGAAGTTTGTCAAGTTTTTATTTTGGGAGATTTTTAATAGACGTTGAAACCATAGCACGGCCCCCTGACCACGCTGCTCAAAAAGTCATTTTATTTTCCTGAGGTCCTGTGCAAGCTTCTGCCTTCTTGCCATTCATCAACCTCCTGATTTCCTGTCCGGTTTCCGCGGCGGGGACCGAACCCGCAACCTCGAGCAATGCCATAGCCGTCAAGCTACCGCGGCGGGCACAGAAGCGTTGATTTGACGTGCGACCGCTTCAGTAGTGTCGCCTATACCCTACGGCTATTAATTGCGGCTTTGCGTCTGCACACCCTGCGTCAGTTGTCCACTTGGCAAATTTACATGATGTTTATTTTTAAAGAAGAGCAGAAACGTACAGAACCATGCCTTCAGTTTGCCCGCAACCGCCGTGGTTAGCGCTTCGTTATCTTCTCACGACGCCTTTTCCCTGTTCCGTCCTGCCCCTATACGGGAACTGTTTTTTTGTGACATCATTGGTCTGCAGCCTCGCTCAACAACACCGCTCGTTATGCATCATTTTTTTTTTTTTTTTTGTCGACAGGAGCATACTGTATTTCCTCTGAATATACTTCGGCTTCAGGTGTCACCTTGCACGCACGCTTATGCTGTACGCTGACGGCGACGGTTGTCGTCAGGCCGCCGCCTCATTCTGAGCTTCGCCGTCACCAGAGAGCACAGAAGGCTGTCTTCACAAACAGGCCACCGGGATTCGAACCCATGTATTTGCAGCATTCTGAATTTGAGAGCTGGGCACGCTAACCATAACCTTAGAAAAGTGGTTAGACGCTAAAGAAAGGTCACCCAAAAAGAAAAAAAGTTGTGTGCAGTTGCTTCAAATATTAGCTGAAACATAGTGCTCGTGGTGCCGACATTCCGAAAATTCCAAGAGCTAAGCACTTTCCCATTACTGGTATTTATAAAACCAGCATTTCGTGGTTCAATGTAGCCCTGTAGTCCAGAGGCTAGTTCCACCACGGGTAGTGTGTCGGAGCTCATATTTCACGCGACTATGCGTATGTCAGCATTAATTGTCACAAAATCACAGTATTTTCTTCTTTAACTCTTAAAATTAGACAGCCAACATATATGCCGCAAAACCCTCATCTTAATATTTCAGTACTTTTCGTTCTAACGTACATGTCCGCGCTGATCCATATGTTACAAAGTACTGAAAATCTACCTAATGCCTTCCATCAGGCAGCTGTTTTTATTCTTGATAATGCCAGGAAACCGAGCCTGATGCCACCAATGCTCAGAAATCTACCGGGAGCGCGCACAATGTTCCCGCACACCTTATGTGATATACCGTAGCGTCGAGGTGCTTCTCGTATAATGTAGGAGAATCAGTTGTAAAGGCCGAAGTGCACGGTTGGACACATGTGTTTAAGCTCACGAACTTGATCTGCGCCAATATTACCTGTCCAAGCTTTCATACCTGCTTAATAAGAAGCTTACTGCACCATCAATATGATGGCTGCTTTTAATTAATTGAAACAAATAAAACAATTAAACCAATAGAAATATTGGTGACATCATTTTATCATTCCAGATTGGTGACCTCTAGATGCGCAGTAAGTTGAGAAGTTGGGTGCGTAATTAACAAAGCTACGTTAATTAATTTTTTATAATTGATCTTTGGTGACTAAAGAAAATGAGTAGTTTGGAGCCCGTCCTCGCGATTATTTAGCCGAGCGAAGAAATTTTGATTAAATATGCTTCTGCAAGAGCTATGCGAACGAAAATTTTCCAATTACTCTTGGAAAGCATAATTTACGGAGAAAAAGAACATCTGTAATGTCACAGAAAGAACAGCGCTTCAAGACGGGACACAAAGGAGGAACCACACGCACACACTGCGCTGACTAACAACTTGAAGCGCTTTTCTTTCTGTAATAATGAAACAACTAGCCCGTCAGTCAATCTTTGCAAACCGGTAAAGTCAACCTGACCGCACCTAGCCTTTGGGGATGCTGTCATCAATAGTATGGCCCCGTGAGCACGTTCCTTGTGGCCAGTCCGCTTTCGATTTTTATTCACGCTGTTTTTTCGAAAGCGAGCAGTTTAAAGTTTTAGCATGTTTTAGTGTCAATATAACAGCGAACGTGTGCTGCCGAAAACTTGCTTGATCGCAGAAGCGATGCATGACGCATTGATGGCGCAGATTTAGTGCGTCACTGGCATCAAGACGATGCGCTGCCCCCAAGGGAAGGAAGATAACGAAACTGAAGAGCTTGGTAGCTGCTCACGGAGCCCTGCCGATGATGACGGTGCCATCGTGACGAAATCTGGGGCGGTGATATTGACGGCTGAGGCGTCTTTTCTTCTTCTTTTTTTACAGTGAAGCTGTTAAGGGCTACTTTCCCCGCTATCATGTCCGCGTGTAGAACAAGATCCCGAAGAAGGTGCAATGCCGGGCCGACCCGTGGCGGAGGTGCAGTTCGCCATAAGGGGCCCACATACACAGCTTCGCTGGTCATACTTCTTCACAGAGTGGAAGGGAACTGACTTTTTTTTGCTCTTATTTCACTTTCAGACAGAGATAATGCTATATAAATTCATTCTTGCCTCGCATATCTAAATATGGGTTTAAATAAACTCCATATCCCATTCATCATCCCCAAGGGCAGATGTAAGCGGGGAAATGCTCTCTCTCTCTTTCTTTCTCTCTCTCTCCCTCTCTCTCTCACACACACACACACACACACACACAGAGAGAGAGAGAGATACGACACATGTTTGCCCGCATTCACATTTACACGCACCAACGCATGCACACACGCACAAAATGTACGCACGCACGCACACACGAACACGCGTATGCTCACACACGCATACACGCACTCGTGCGCACGCATATTCAAATATTGAGACACAAACACGCGCACCTACTCAAATGCAAGTACACACGCAGGCACGCTCAAGGCGTGCACATCCATACACACTCCCTCTACTTCCCTTTGCCTCAAAAAACATGCGCGTGCAAACAGACTGCATGGCACTCGCTCTGCAATTACCGTTCAAACTCCAGCTGTAAATAATCGCTTTACGGTTAAAATTTTGCGCTTCTTCAAGTCCATGTGCCCTCTGCCGAGAGGGTGCAGAACCATTTGCTCCTTTCCTGTGACATAGCCGCCCATCCCTCATAAAAAACACTGCTTTAACGCACCACCAATGTTCCGACTAAGTGCCATAAATGCATATGTTGTTGTGCATATGCTGTTGCATATGTTGTTATGTTGTGCATATGTTGTCTTGGCGCAGACAGTTGAAACTTATTGATGCTCGGCTATTATATAGAAATGTGCATTGCCATGAAGTTCCACAGGATGTTGGAGGATATGAAGTTCCACAGAATGTCCAAAATTACTGAGTATGCCCATGCTACAAGGCCCGATATTTTTCAACGTAACACAAAGACATGCGCATGCTTGTTACGTTCTCCAAGGAATAAAATCTGACAATAAAAGCGATGACTTAACAAATAAGTAACCCACTGCTACGTTTTATGAAGTAACAATATAAAATATAATATTTCAAGAGCACTCCTGCAAAAACCAAAACTAAAACCAAACCTTGACTTTTGTGTTTCGTGCATCTGGCGGGAGACTGCCGAACTCAGCCCTACGTGGCGTTAAAAAAAAAGGAAGTGTCACACACCACGGTATGGAACCGCTGCCAGCATGACGCGGAACGAAAGGTGCGCGTGATTAAACGGTTCGGCCAGGGGTTCCAACGCTTCCGCACATGATACGCTTAGGTTTTTATATATACCACGTGAACTTGCGCAACTGTGTTTCAAAAATCGCTTTCTGGAAAAGTGTTACGCCATGAGTCGAGAGTCGAGATAGGCATCAATCGAAAGCTGTCTCCAGACTACATACGCTGTTACGCGATTACGATAGCAGCCGTAGTTTCGTCACAGCTACCGCTTAGTCTCGAAAGTCGAGTACAAAAATTCGTCGTTTCCATAGGCTTCCATTGATGAATCTTTACCCGCTGTGGGAACGGAATTCTTGCTTGCCACAGCGTGATCGCTGCGTTTGGCTCGTGTGGATTGCCTTCTAGAACATATTTGTCACCTTCCTTTTTCAACCATCGACCTGCAGCTTTAGTTATTCGCGAAAACCCCGCTCGTTCCATTGAAAACGCGCTAGCTTCGTGCGGGAGCCCCTTGGGGCGCTAGTTGGTACGAGTCCAGAAAAGCTGTATATGGTGCGTGTATTCGCGGGCTTCTCTCATGCTTTGAAAACACCCTTATGTAGCACATATTGAACAACAGAAAGCTGTATCTGCATATTTTTCATGTTGCTCTACAATTTTCTCATTGACACTTTTCATCTAATTATATCTGAGAAGTTGATTAATTAATTAAGACTAATTATGTAATTAGGCGGAATGCAAGAAATAATATGAGTATTTCGAAGCGACGGCAACCAACATTACCGTGGGTCTGTCCAGCTACGTAGTACTTGCGTATTTTTAACGTTTGGCTCAGGTTACGTGGGACACCAGCTATGTGTGTTAACAGATGCGCTCTGCGTGCTGTTAATTATCGTAACGGTGGTTCCGACTCAGGTTTCAATTCACTTGACTGAGAATTACGTGGTCCATACGCCCAACGTTTATGATATCGCTCGAACTTGTGTACAACACATTGTATATAAGCGATTTCCTGAGCTCTATGGTAGCTTTAAAGCTAAGGACCCACAAATAAGGTCGTTTTCAAATTCTAATCACAACCGGCAATCCTTGTGTTACGGCCCCCTTTTATTTTACAACACGACAGCCTCCGCGGACCATGACTCGCATGCACTGGAGTCGCCCGGATGCCAGAGATGCGGCGTCACCACGAGAGCGGCGCATCTCGTTACATGCTGAGTATTGGAGCAGCCGTCTGCCAGCGACGTGATTCTCTCTACTCGACGCGTGGATCCAGTAGGCGAACAGGTAGATGCGAATCGAGACACAGCTGCATCTGAAAGCACAATCCCTCTCACCCCTTACTTACTCCGCTTACTTAAAGACTCCGAGCAATAACAACAAAATGATTTCTTATTTCAATAACCAGTATTATTAATAAGTACATCAATTGTGTTCGACACCTTGATGGGGCGCCGACAGTTTCCCGTCAAATTATTGACTAATATGTCACCGTTGTGTAGGACTCCAGATCAACTCTGACCGTCTACTGGATTCTTTAACGTATACACGCAAAGGGCAGTTCGCGAACTTGTGTTTAACAGCACGAAGCGATAGCTTGCAGCGGCGGGTCCCCCGTCGTATGCTGTGTACCGTAGGGGTGCAAGTGCTAGCGGCAAGAGTCGGACAGAAAGCTGACAGATGCACGGACAGTGCACGCAGACAAGCAACGCAAAGTTCAAGCATCAGAGACGAAGCGTGAGACATATAGATGCAAAGACACGCGAGTATTACGTGCGTGGTCACAAAGCGAACGCGCGCAGGCTTCCCCGTCAGGCGACTTCACATGCTAAAACACGGTCGCAGGGAGCAGGGGGAGCTTGGCTCACACACGTCGCGCCTCCATGCATCCACGCCGCAGTAACCACGTCCCTGCTTCGGAGGGCGAACGTGACGTTTCGAATGCAGTCAAAGTAGCCCAAGGAGCAACAATTGCGAGTTCGAACTGGTGCCAAAAGTATAACGTCGGAGCCATGCCAGAGATCGCGCAATTGCGCTAAAACATTCAAGGGGCACGAAGCGGCTCAGCGCGCTCATCGTTCAGACGGCACTTGGAACGCACAACCACTCAGCTGAGAAAACAAGAAAAGCAGAGAAACGTGCAACGTCGGCGATGGCCCTATACTGCAATGTTATCTGTACGAGCGACAACACCTCGTTCCCGTTCTCGTAGACTACTGCCGTATCGTAAAACTGTGCACATAGACAAAAAATAAGTAACAGAAAGCAGAGAGATAGAATGAGAGACGCGCGGCGAGAAGTGAACGTGTCCGGAGCATGCACGCCATAAACATCTGCTCGCTTATTAGCGGTGTGAACTTGACCTCCGCTTGAGGCTGTTGCGAGCGAACATGTACTTGTGTGCAATGGCTGTGCTCGCGAATCATCGTCTCGTTTACTAACGCGACCCACCGCCGGTCTCAAGCGTCGGTGCGGCATAACTGTAGGCATTTCTTTGACGCGCTCGAGCAAAGTCAAGCTTGCGTGGTGTATCTGCAGTGGATAGCGGAAGCGCGAGTAGGGCGGCTCTTAATTGTCGAGGAGTTGAGTATTTTGCAAATATGTCTGCAAGTCACCCGTGACAAGTGATTTCCCTATACAGGAAATGCATAGCGCCCGCTGCGCAATGCATATGTCAGCTGACGCCTGCGCGCTAGCACTGCGGCGGCTATAAGAGGTCGACGACCCCCTTCTGTGCTGTCGTAAACGGCCTTCTATGACGGCGTCGCCGTGCGTCTGTGGTTCCAACACTTGACGTCCGAGGGAGAGAAAGGCGTCCACGTACCTCCTCCCCACCCCCTTTCAAACACACACTCTAAAAAAAGTTTACACCTTTTGAGTTGTATCTTGCCACGCAATGATAAACACCATCTGTCTTGTCCGCATTTCCTTTCTTTAACGCTGCGAGCCCGGTACGTCCCAGTAACGAACGGCGCGCGCGTTATCAACATGACATAGCATTGCCGACAGGAAAGTAGCGGGCGCGGCGTTTTCAAGAAAGGAAACGCAAGCAAGGAGTCAGCTGACGATTGTTGTGTGGCAGAGATACACCCCAAAGGGTGTAACTATGCCTAAGAGTGTATACACCTTTTCGGGTGTATATTGGCCACTCTACACTCTTAAAGGGTTGCAGCCTTTGAGGTGTATATTCGTCCCACAACAATAACCGTCGTCTGCTTTGCTTGCGTTTCCTTTCCTGAAAACTCGGCGCTCGCTACTTTCCTGTCGAGAATGCTGTGTCACACTGATAACGCGCATGCCGTTCGTGACTAGGAAGTACCGGGCTCGCAGCGTTAAAGAAAGGAAACGCGGGCAAGACAGATGACGATTATCGTTGTGGGACAAGATACGCCCCAAAGGGTGCAAATTTTTCTAAGATTGTATAGAGTGTGGCAAATATACACCCCGAAGGGTGTAAACTTTTATAAGAGTGTAATCGTCATTTGTCTTGCTTGCGTTTCCTTCCTTGAAAACGCTGCGCTCGCTACTTTCCTGTCGGAAATGCTCTGTCATGCTAATAACGGGCATGCCGTTCGTGACTTGGAAGTACCGGGCTCGCCACGTTAAAGAAAGGAAATGCGGACAAGACAGATGACGATTACACTTTAAAAACAGTTGCGCCCTTTGGGGCGTATATTTGCCACGCAACGATAATCGTAAAAGATAATCGCAATATAATCGCAATATAATCGCAACGATAATCGATTCCCAGTTTCACCTATGTAGGATGCGTCATAACTATTGCACAGAATCGTGTAGATTACTCCTGGAAACCTTGACCTTTCCAAAGGATCTTTCACGCGTGCAAGCTTCTGTCTTAGTTCGTTTGTGGGCACGGGTGCGATTTTTCCACCGTATTTGCCAAAAACTCTTGCCAGTGCCTCATTGATGCCTTGTGTGTAGGGGACAGCCCTTTGTTATAGGTAGAATAGCTTATGTTGCTCCCTTCCTCAGTTTTAGGTCATTCGAGAAGAAGATTGAGGGCATCACACGTAAAAGTATAAAACAGGCGCTGGGGCTTCCCATCCGCACTGCAAATGAAAAGCTTTTAGCTCTAGGGCTCCACAACACTCTTGAGGAGATTACTGAAGCAGTGAGGATCTCGCAGTATGAGAGACTTGCGGGAAGCCCTACGGGCAGGAAAATCCTAGCTAGGCTAGGCATAAACTATGAGGGGCAGGAAGGCATCAAAGTCGACCTGCCGCGAAGTGTGCGGAACCGACTAATAATCCCACCACTACCTCAAAACATGCACCCAATCCATCACAAGGAACGCAGAGAGAAACGGGCCGAGGCTCTTGAGAAGCGTTTCAAAAACTCGAAGGACGTGCTCTACGTTGATGCTGCAGACTATAGCAACGGCCGCATAGCTCTAGCTGTAACGAGCGCTGAAACTAGATTGATAGCCAGTGGCACAGTTCCAACTCATTGCTCTCAGATTGGAGAAGAATCTGCCATAGCACTTGCAATTGCAAGTACTTCAGCCAAAATTATAGTCAGCGACTCTAAGGTTGCCGTGATGAACTTTGCCAGAGGCAGAATTTCTCCCGAGGCGAACAGAATCCTGCAGACCTGCAGAGATGACAGGAAAATTGAAATAATCTGGGCACCTGCGCACGCCTCCCTCGCTGGGAACGAGGCGGCCCACGAATTAGCTCGAGGACTTACATACCGAGCTGGTGGGCTAGCCGAAGGCTTCACGGGGCGGGACCGCTTAGTGTGTTACAGAGAGATCACACAACACTACAGACTAGGGCGGGTTAAATATCCTCCGGCTGATATATCCTTAAACAAGAGCCAGGCCTCCACTTGGCGTCGCCTGCAAACCAACTCGTTTCCAAGCCCGGTGTCGTGCAGCCTCTACTACCCGGGTCAGTACTCCAGCCAGGGTAAGCGATGTAAAGCCAGGGCTAATCTTAATCACATTCTGTGGGAATGCCCACAGGCTCCCTCTGAGAGAAGAATAAAGTCTTTAGAACAATGGGAGACCTTATTACTCAGCTCCGATCCGGAGATTCAACCGAAGACCGTCCAACTGGCCGAAACCGCCGCTAGGGTCTAAGGACTCCTGGCTGTCGTCTAGGTGGGAAGGCTTAAAGCCTTCCCTACATCTGTTAGACAAATAAAGTTTTACAATCCAATCCAATCTTGTACTTTTGCGTGGTTATCAACTGACGATCGCAATTCTTGAGTCCTCAGAATTGAGGACTCAAGAATTGGACCAGATGCGCAATGCGCATCTCGCACAATGCGCATCTCAACCTCGGACCAGATGCGCAATGCGCAAGAAAAGAGCGAAGAGGAGTCGAACCTCGGTTATATCACCGTGTGGGTCGGCCTCCGATACACACTGGTTGTAGTAACCTTGGCCGAACGTCTTATGTGGACGTCGAGGAATGCGATCTGTCCATTTTTTTCTTCTTCCATGGTGAACTGGATACTTGGTATAAAAAAGTTCAGCTGCTCAAGGAAAGGCAGCACGTCTTGGCGACGAATCACACAAAAACGGTCTTCTATGTATCGGGAAAATAAATTCGGAGTTACATCAACCATGTTGGATGTAACGAGGATCCAAAACAGAGATGCCACTAAAACGAAAGGGCGAAATTTGCTTACCCTGAATTTCACATTAAACCATATACCTTTTCCTTCATCTAACACGCACGTTTCAAAATGCGCAACACTCAAATAATACAAAACATTTTCGTTCATTAAGTGCTGCTTTCCATTTGCTGGCAGCTTTCACTAATGATATGTTCTACATCGCGATTTGCTGGTATGATGCGCTTGGTGACTGTTCTATAGCGTAAGAACTTTTCTTATGAATACAGGCCCCCATCCTTTTAGCAGTTTCTCCGTGTCCAATGTTTTTTTTTTTTTTTTCGGAGGGCTGGGAGCGCACAACACGATTTGCGAAAGAGAAGACGTGCGAGTGACCCAAAAGTCCATGACAGTCGCGAACTACGCGCCTATACTGCTTTCAAAAAGCGCCCGAGCTCCCAAAAGTCGCCCTCTTGGAAGTCTCTTTTTGAGGTAGAGAGAGTGGTCACACGCACCCAAGCCCAAACGTTGAGCAGTTTGCCATAGCAGAACGAGATGGCGCTTCGGCGGCGTGCCGTGTGTTGCCTGACCAAAAGCGCACGAATGCGAAACCATTACCGCTTCTGCCTTGCTGCTGTGCGATCAGCGGTTGAAAATGCAACTGGGTGTTCGCTAACGCAATGTGCTCTGTTCATGCTGAAAAGGTGGAACAGTAGAGGGAGACGAATGCAGCAGTTGGCTGAAAAAAGTAGTGACTCACATATTTAGGAATGGAATTAATAGTGTGACCAAGTTCACAGATTGCTGCGATACATAAAGACTGGACTGTGTTGTCGGCCCTTCGCGATACACGGCCTTCCTTGAGAATAAAATAAAAGTACTGTTCCGCCAGAGTTGTATCACTAACCTCCAAAGAAAGGACTTCAACTCCGGAACGTCGACGAGAGTGAGTACCACTCGTTACACACACTGCAGTGACAAACGCAGTAGCGTCGCTTCTTGGCATACTAAGTTTTTGTGCGTTATCTACACGCATCTACCCCAGCTTACACGCAAAGTTACGCACATTCTATCGCCAACGTATAAGACATAAGTGAATGGGCGTACTCTTGGAATCAATGCGCCGAAGCATGGGTGACGGCGACTATACACCAAGAGCACACGAATAGTCGAAGCTGAACATTTCGTGACGATCCACAGAATAAGCGAGTGGCTACCATAATACGCCTTTGCTACAAGCTGTTACAATGTACAGAACATCTACGTTCCAAGCCTTGTGCGCAGCAAAAACAATCTATCACAGCTGAGCACACCCACAAGCAATTAGGAAGAAAATAAACAATCACATATAGTGACCGCACCGAGGAACGTTACTGAATCAAAAACATGACAAGCCGCTGCTTCAAAGTGTTTGCCAAATAAAGTACTAAGAGAAAAACACATTGACCCTGTTTTAGTTCATAAGCGGAACGTTTGGAAAGCTTGAAATACATTTCATCCTCGTTTATAGTACCAGTATGTGCTGCTCTCGCCGTTTGGACAAGACGTAATGAGCTCCGAAAGCGCTTACATGTCCTGTGAAACTGTGGCCAAAGTTTCGTGCTGTCCACCCAGTCACAGTCTATACGAAATCTGTCTAAACAGACGTTTGCTGAACCGCACGGCATCATGTACATATATTGTAAACACGAAGGCAGCTGAGGCAAGCAGTGGCCGCTTCACCACGTGACCAAACATGGCGGCGCCCATGGGATCGCTGTACAAAGGGTCTATACTTGCGATCGCTGCGCGTCTGTAATGGACAGGCGTGGGGGGGTTAAGTGCGCCGCGCACAACAGTGGCTGTCACAGCGTGACCATCAGCTTTGCGCGTCGAAGCGGTTAAAAAGTCGCAATGAGCGAACACTGAGCGTCCCATTGGACCCCGGATATCTTCTGGACATCGCGATTAGATCCGAACGTGCATGTCCCGGTCAGGACGGCCAGTGAATAACATGTGGACATTAATTTGGGGATATCCTATTTAAGACCTCCTTCGGACATCCGCACGACTGAACTTCTGGGATCTAAACCAAATCCCTAAATTTTCCTCCTATGGATGTCTGAAGGATGTTTTCAACGGGATGTCCCATACCGGCCATATCTGGACCAACACATACAATACAACACGTACTACGTGTTCATATCGCGGAATGTTGTCTCTTCCACGTACGGCTGCCTTCAGCATACGCTCTTCCGAAAAGACATGCCAGCCAGCAATGTGAAGCTGCTGCATTCAGAATCAAACTTCCAATGCAGACGATAAATGAAGAAGTTGCAATGAACGACTGAAACTGCACAAGCATATCGGGAGGAAACGTCACAAAGCGATAGGCAGAGCGCCGGAACAGCTGCGCATTACCACCTACCGCAAGGCATAACCGAATATAAGTAGTTCCCTACGCTCCTACCACGGAGGAAGGAAACTAAGGAGAGGCCCTACCCCCTCCGCGCGCTAGCAGAAAAGTGTGGCGGAAATGACGTAGTAGGTTCTCATTTTTTTGCTGCTTTTTTATTTATTTTTTTTGTTGTATGGCCACGCCTTTTGGGCCACAATGGCGGCGTTGTTATGGTTTTGAACGCTCACACGTGTTGCTCTGGTAGGTTTCGGGCCGTGGCGAAGGCGCTGAGTGGGCGGGTTTGCGTTAGTCACCGTGTCTTGTTGCGCTGTGTTACCTGCACCGTGCTCTGCCAGATGTTGCGCGAGCGCGCGCGCTCCGCGCGCGACACCACGCGCAGCGCGGCGTGGTTTCGCGAAAGATGTAAACAAGAGAGGAGGGTGGCCCAAAAGGCGGAGCATCGCCATGAGCAACGCCAAATTCCGGCTTCACTTTTGCTTCACAAAGAGTGACGTCAGGGCCTCTCCTTAGTTTCCTTCCTCCGTGGCTCCTACGCTCTCCGAACATGTCGAGAAAGCTGAGTACGGCAACCTCTGCAACGGCTGCAACCCCTGCCGTAGAACAGAGCAGTGACTACCTTTACCCAGTCGAATCGCCACTGTCTGTTGCATGCACGCGCACGCTTTTCGCTGATTTGCGCGTAGTTGGTCACATGACTTAACGCCGCCGTCTCATTGGACCTCTTCGCTCTTCTCTGTAAGCTCGGAATGCCTGAAGGTTGCTGGGTTGGTGCGCTCCGCGCTCTCGCACGCTTAGTTCGCCATATGAGTTCGCGCGCTTTCTCTGAACATGGTGGTTGTGTCATGCGCTCATGAGTTCAAGCGTGAACGTTTGTTAGTTACAGGTGAACGTTTTCGTCGTGCGCTTTGGAGCTCCATTTCTGCGGCGGCTGTATGTCCATCAAGAGGTAAGTGAGAGTTCATGAAGTCAGCGTTTCTTTATTAGCAGCCTTGCAATCTTTTCGACTAAAATGTCGTGTCTGCGCGTAATCGAATGACGGGCATTGTACCCAGGGTTTGTGGCGAAATACCCATGGTTTGCGGGCCATACCCATGGTTTGAGGCGAAAGTAACATCAATCGGCAATTGACCATCGGCAGTGCCTCGTTTGGTTGCATCGTACTGGTTTTCTGCAAACTCCCGAGCTTACTCTGTCCTATATTCCTGCGCAGCGCTAAGATCCGCCGAAAGGAAATTTACGAACTCGAAACGTTTAGAACCGATAACTCCTTCCACGTAGTCCACAGGATGGGTCCGCGAGAGTTATCGTTGTATCTTTCGTGAACAGTGGCGAATAATAAGAAAATGAATATTAATAATAACAACTTCCCGACAGTGTCGGGAAGTTGTTAAAACATATAGGAAACATATAAAACCATATTGGAATATTTTTACGTAAATATACGTAATTCCAATCTCCTGACGTCAAACTTGCGTAACCGCCGACGCAAGCATCGGGTGGTGACCCGCAGGGTTGTTTAAAGAGACCAATCAAATGTTTTCCTCGTTTATAGGAGGTCACTTTTGCTTGCTTTAAAAACGAATAACACTGCCTACATTGAGCGGCTTGTCTTATCTAATTGGCTGATAAGAGGCGAGGAGCACAGCTCAAGTGGAGAGGAATTCTATGGGGCCGAGCCAGTGCACTGAATATCGATAACCGGATGAAGAGGGTGGTGCGGCGTCTGCGATCGGTCCGCTTTCCCTTACTTAGCTTGGGGTGGCTCGTCGAAAATCGCGGCGGCATGCAACGGAAGGTTAAGAATGCCGCTAAAAAGGATTATCAGCAAAGAAAACTTGACTGAGCGAGGTCGTAAACGTGCCGAAAGTGCTCGAAAACGTTACACAGCCACGCAAAAAGTATTATTTTACGCAAATAAACCCATGCTCTCCGGCAGGCGCGAGTAGACTGCCTCAGCGATCGGCGGCAGCCATCTTTTATTCCTTTCGGAACGGGACAGCCTGCGGCTATTCAGAGAAATAATTCCGTTTTGTTCGGCATATTAATGCATCTTTAACGCGTACACGTCTCTTTGACGCGTTGAGTTTTCGCGGTTTTGTGACGTCGCGTGACAGGCAGGTGAAGTGGGTGCCGCCCGAAAACTGTTGACCGATAACCGAAGTCTAATGGCGAAAAGGCGTCGAATCAGAAATAACTATTTTTCTTTTGTTCTTTGCAGTGAAGCATAATCAGCGTGTTCCCATCATATCAGATGGGGAGCTACCGCGGTTTTTGTGACGTCGCGTGACAGACAGGCGAAGTGGGGATGGTTAAAAAAAGTTGCTAGCCAATGGCGGAGGGATGATTTCAGAATTGGAATAGAAAAGTTTGGAATAGCTCTACGTTATAGCGTCCATGGCCCCTGTTCATGCCTGGCATTGCGCACGACACCAAGTTTGTTAATTTAACAAGAAAGCGAAGGTTTACTGTAATTTCCATTTGCGATAACACGTACAGCTGCTTAAATATAGTTGTCTGGTAATTGGCTGTCGCAATCACTGCTTCGCTTTTCGGACGAAACTGCGACATTTTTTACTGTTATCAGCTCGCTTGACATAGCTATGCTGACGTAGAGACTAGGAGAATTCCTTTTATCTTTGTACAGAGTTGAAATCATTACAACTTCTTTTCTGATAACTGTTAGCTCAGTGAGCTTGTATTAAGCCACAAGGAAGCAAAGTGGCTGTCAGAACCTGCAGATTGCTGTTAAAAGTGTAGGTTGTTAACATACACATGGATAGCAATTTTCGTACATATTTATA
Source organism: Dermacentor andersoni (assembly GCF_023375885.2). Taxonomy (NCBI): domain Eukaryota; kingdom Metazoa; phylum Arthropoda; class Arachnida; order Ixodida; family Ixodidae; genus Dermacentor; species Dermacentor andersoni. The sequence goes on from NC_092814.1 coordinate 176,279,372, forward strand.
AGACGTTTTTATTGCATATTTTACAGCCATGCTGTGTTCCCGCCATCAGTCTGGTGTCCCTTTGGGTCGACATCATTCTTCGTTGATGATCAGCACAGAAACAAGCAGTTCCTCTGATCTTAACAGTGCACTTTCGTGTCTGCGACCACTGGAACCTATCCTGTATGATGACTAGTAAATTGTGTAGCTTACCCGTGATCTCTTCTGTTCTGCATCTGCAACCATGGATGAAAGGCTGCACCTAGCGTGTGGTAACTTCCTTGTGGGCTGATGTACCTGTGAACTGTGGGTTAATTTTTGTCTCTGACTGTTCAAGCAAGTCCACAGAAATGCCCCAGTAGATTTCTTAGTACATGTGAACTGCGATGTAGTTGTCTGCGACCGCTGAGCCAGCCTGCAGTGAGCCTTAATAAAATGTTTAGTCGCCAAGATACCTGCTATCTTTTCAGAAGCATTTGCATCTGCTGCCATGGAAGAACAGCCACGCTCTGCCTCTGGTAACTTCCATCGAGGCTGTCTGATACCCGTGAATTTTTAGGATGAATTTGTGTTTGCGTGTGGCCGCTGAAGCCAGCACACACAAATCCTTTGTTAGCTTTTGGTACGGGTGAACTCACATAACGCATTTTTCTGTCTATGACTGCTGAAGCGAGCATACTGCAAGCCTTTAGTTAATTGTGTAGTCGCCAAGGTACCTGTGACGGCTTCAGCAATATTTGCGACCACGGAAAGGTCCCATTCAGCTTCTGTTTACTTGCTTCGAGCCTGCGAGCACTTACGGTGAATTTGTGTTTGTGACCACTCAAGTACAGCAAGCATGTTGTAACTTTAGTACCTATGAAATCAGTTTGGTTTGGTGTCGAAGTAAGTGTATTATAACTGCTTTTGTATCTGTGAACTCTCCAGTAATGTTCGTGTTTGCAACTGCCTAAGTGATCCTTTAGTAATTTTATTAATGCCCAGTGTATCTATCAAATATTTAGTACTTTTACTGTGTGCGACCACTGAAGCAGCCTCGCAGAAAGTCTGGAGTAGCTTCCTTCATGGCTGACACGTGTGAACTTTCCAGCAAATATTGCATGTGCCTGCAACTGTTGAAGTAAGCCAGCCCACAGTAGCCATCCTACTAACTTCCTTTGTACCCCCTCACCCTTGCAGAAGGCTTTTAAAGTTCTTTTACTGGCCGAGGTGCATCTGCAAATTATTAGCTCAACTGAAATGGTCTCGTCACTACATCAAAGTGCCAATGCTTGCTCTGGTTACCTTTACCAGAACTTGTTATGGGTGCATAGCGCATTTTCTCTATAAATGGATGATCATATATAGCAGCTGTTTGTGTCTATATATGACCTCTGAACTAGTATCAAGTAACTTTGTTAATGCATAATGTAGTTGTAACATCTTTAGCATAACTCTTGTTAGTGCGCGTAACTACTGAATATGGCCTAAGGAAAGGCTCTGGCAACTTAAAGTGACTAACATATCTGAACTGTTCAGCAAATTTTGCATTGATGTACCTGCCACCACGGAAGTGAGCCCACAGCAAGCCTCATGATAACTTCCGTAGTGGCCCCACTGCGAAGTCTTGAATTTTCTCACCCAAAGTGCACATGCAAACAGTTTAATTCATGTGCACTTTTACTAACCATAGTGCGTCATAAGTAACTCCTAATGGCTGAGCTTGTATGATGAAATTATTTAGTTTTATTTGTTTGCATTGATGGGCTTTACAGAAAACTGCTGAGTGCATTTAAAAGTTGGACTCGTGATCTTCCTGCAACTGTTTTATTGAAATAAATGCCGTATTTTTAATGAGATTGTCAAATAATTCAGCAGCCTGCAGAACTTAGTTATGTAGCTTCGTTCCTGTTAGCACAAAGAAGTATAGCTTGCATGTCTATATGTGTTGAATTAATGCATTTTTATCAAGTTGTATGTTATATATTAGCTCAGCGTATCAGAGAATTATGTGCACAATGCTTAGCTGCACTGCAGCCTTCTTTTAACATGCTTTGAGATGCGTTGGGCTGTATTCCTGGCCTGTCTCCTGGTACTTCAGCTTTTGCATCACAAAAATGTTTGGCCGCCTCCTTGGACGACTGGGATGGATCTTCAACTGCCATGCAGTTCTTTTTCATCATTGCCTCACAAGTCAACACAAAACCAGGCCAAGCTTACTTTGTTAATGGTATGCAAAATGCAGCAGGCCTGCTGCACTGCATAAGGACATCATAAGGAACGTATTTATTATGTTAATTTATAATCAATATGGACGTCCTGTGGATACCCTAAATCCACAACCAAATGTCCCAGGAACGTCCTCTGGACAATTGGTAACATAAATGTCCCAGAAGCGTCCTACATCCTGACAAAAATGTCCCTAGGACGTACTCGGGATTGTACAATAAAAATAACCCATATTTAAACATCTGTTGGGCGTCCGAATATCCCATTATGATGTTCGTGGGACGTTTCTATGAACGCCAATTCGCGTGCATGGGACGATCCCATGGACATCCAAGAATGATCCACAGGCTTCTTACATATGTCCTAGGGACGTTCGAGTGTCCCGTTTTGGATCTCTGCTTGACATCTGTTGGACGCTGATGGTCCAATGGGGTCCTACGGACTTTTCCGAGACATTTCGGACGCATTCGGAAATAACTTTGGCGCATTCGGGCTATACCCATGTATATGACGGACGGAGGTGACAAAAGAACAGACAAACTGAGCGTTTCAAAAGAAAAAAGTAAATGTATTTGTAGCTTCGGTCGTGAGCGTTTCGAAGCAACGAACTGCGCACGATCGTCGCCTCCAGTGTTACTTCCGCCGATATGCGAGAAACTTAATTCAGCACCCTTTACGCGTGACTACATGGAAAGAAAATAAAACGAGCGAAAGAAAAAAAGGAAAGGGACGGTGGAACATTGCTGTGCAATATAAATGAACCGCGTTGAGATCATACCAACCGCAGACTTGCAATCTGCGCGATTAGTTTCGCGCCGCGGCCCATGCTTACGCAAGCGGCGAAGGGTCGAGAAATGGCAACAGGGCCGTGGTTTTGCGAAGCCCCTGTGCGAGAACCGTGTACACCCCAGGGCCCCACACATCGGTCACTGATGGAGAAAAACCCATTCGCTCCTTCGCCCCCATCAACGGGCCGGACATATTCCGTGCTCCATACGGCGCGTTGCAGCGACAACGGCGAACGAGAGCGGCGGCCCACGTGGCTTCCATATGCGGGCCCCGGCGTGGGGTCTTCTCACCTGGCGCGTAGTCGTAGTCGTATCCGGCGGTGGCAGACATGTCCAGCTTAAGCGTAATCCGGCCAGCAGGAGCAACGGCAGCAGCCGGGAAGTGCACCCTGATCTCGTCGTCTACACGGAGCCGCGGGTTGTTGCCGGTGCGTGCGTGTCTTGCTTATTCCCAGCGGCCGTGGTTCCGGAGCCGGGTGCAGCGTGCGTCTGCCGTGCCGGTTGCCCCCGCTTTGCGGCTCCACGCTACACCGCGCGATTATGTTCGCACGGGAGCAGACGATTTTTTCCCGGCGTCACGCTGGCAAACGCTCCGTGGCGCCATCTCTGTCTCATCGGCCGACATAGAGTCGACCGCTTGTGCGGTCTGTGACAGGAACACTGAGTGCAAGAGGGGAAAGTTTCAGATCGTGTCTCTATGCTGTCATTTCACGTTGCCTTGTGAGCGGCGCCGGCGGCATGCAGAGCCTATTTAGAACGAGAGCAATGGACAGCAGTGAAGCACCATGAAGCGGATTTTTCTGCAAAACCGGTTTCCTGGTTGCTCGATGCACCTATTATTCCAATCCGAAAAATAGGATAACTGCGGGGTAATCGGTGAGGCTGACCGGTTGTTGGATTAATAAAATCTGGTTATTCGGATATCCGGATACAAAACTGCACTTTCTTCCATCGTAAAAACTTTAGGCATTATTTGTTTCAAGGATTTATAAAATGCGATCAACCATACCGATTTTCTACATTGCTATATATGTAAAATTTTCGTATTAAGAAAATACCAGCGGCATACTACCACTTTCATGGGAGAGGCCTTTGCCCTGCAGTGGGCGTAACCAGGCTGATGATGATGATGATGATGATGATGATGATCAGCAAGCAGTCTAATTTAAGATTTATGTATGTGCTGCAAGAGGTATGCTATGCCGCTACAATTGATAAAACATGGGCCGAGGCTTCCATACAAGGACGAACTTCAATTTCGCTCTACCACCGTCAGCACTTGGCTGGTGCTTGCAAAATGAATCACATCAGGTAGCTTGTGCCAGACTGTTTTTTAACCTTATTGTGAGGAGATCGCACAGTGATGTGTGGAGAGGCCTGCGTCTGAGATAGAGCTTGTGCTGCAACATATGTGCGTGCAGAACAGGCATGATACTGAGGGTTCTAGCAGTTTGCAGAGGTGCTTTTAAAATTTTGTCATAAGTATAATTTTACCTGTGCTGTTTTTTGTCATCTGTTTCAATAATAACATGGAGGTATTATCAGAATTTAACAAGTTATTTGCCCTGGCCCATTAGCCTGCCACATCTGACTTTTCACTGGGTGGGCAATTATTCAACATGGACCATTACTTGAATACATCTTTTTGTGTGCAGTGGCTTCTCAATTGCGACTCAACATAGATGCTTACAATTACCTGAGGCTATATATGCACTGATGAATTTGCTACCTATACGAACCACTTTGCACTTTCTTGTGCAAAAGCATGTTAACACTTCCAGGATAGTGGGCAATGTTATCGTTTCATCACATCATGAGATACTTTCCATTTTGTATGACGCATCATCCAAAGTGATGCATTATTGGTGTGAGGTATTGCCCTAAGCCAATTAGGGTCACATGAATATATATCAACAAAAGTGATTGATCCAGCCTAGGAGTGTAGCTTTGGGACACTACTTTATCACCAGTCCTCCTTTGCATGCTACCCGCTTACTCTGCACTGTCATGCTTAAGTTTGAAAAAAATGGCAACAGCTAGACAGTGCAAAATACGAAACTTGCTTTTGGTTTAGAAATAAAAAAATCTATTTAACTTTTAATTAAGATAGTACATCATTTACCTCCAGGGTGGATTACTCGTTTACGCTGGTTATATTTTGCAGGAAGGTTCTCAGACTTGTTTGACAAGTTGATAAGTGTCTTTTTAGCCACAAAACCCCGTACATTAATTTGAAGGCTGACTTCGTTTGACTCTGCTCTGTAACTTATTAATTATATGTCAGGAAATGTAGTAATTTTAAACATCGTCACATACACATCTTAATAGACCCGTAATTTAAGAAAAAGGAGTGCTTAAATTTATTTTTAATGTGAGTCAAACTTCTTACTTAGCACATTTTGTTAACTGAAGTTCCAATTTGAACATTCCCATTTCCTCCCTCACTTTTTTTCCTTCTTCTGTGCATGTATTGCTTCCCTGTGTCTACAAGAACTGTTGTGTCACGACACAAGAACCTTTACGCGTGGCCTGTGACAGCAAGCTTTTGCAGGCAGCCAGTGCTCTCTTAAGAAGGCTGGCCTGCTCTAGCAGCGGTGGCAACCATCTTCAAGATTCATGCATGATCACCTTTGCTGCTATTTGTCCCTCTTGTTAATTACACTTTCTGCATCTTTTGTAACTTATTAGGTAATAAAGTTTGACTATGTCACATAGTGTGAAGTAGATGCCTTGCTGCATTTTCACTTGCAATCATGTTTTATGGATGAGAACCTCATCGTAAAGTGTATGAAAAAACATCATATTACGATTTATCTTTCAGTTCCAGTAACATGCAGCGTGCAAGGAATTCACTAATGGCTGGTATGCCGAAGAACTGGCCATTATTTCTGCGTCATGCTATCCAAGCATGTGGTGTTACCTAACAAGGGGCACCCACAGAGTAAGTTACAATTTACTTTTAAATGAGGCATGGACATCGGAAAATATATTTATATTGCCAGTTAGAGTGGTCCGCAGTGTTTTTTCAGATGTTAACTATCCTTTATTTCTTAATTCATTGCAGTACAGCATTCTGTTTCGTATACTGATGTCAGGCTATCTTGCCCCCTGTAGCTGAAACCAAGTTGTAAATTTTGCCTGAGCTGCAGCATCACTGACAAAATGTTTCCCTGCTAGAAACTATTTCAATTCGGTGGAGACCCAGCAGGGCGAAGTTTTTTCAATAATGACCTGTTTCATCCAGAGGTGGCGTTCTTGTTTCGGTCAATGGGCTGATATCAGCATCCAATACAATCTAGTTTGCAAAATAATTCTGACAGGCGGCATTCAATTGATTGGTCTAAGTAAAAAACATTAATCTACCAATGCGGCTGTACTGCACTTCCCATGGTTCACATCTGGAAAAACTACTGGTACATCACTCTATTCGACAATATAAACTTTTTTTCTAATGTCCGTGCCTCGTTTCAAATAAATTGTAACTGTGGGCAAACCTCATGTTACTGTAAAAGCTGCCGCAAAAATTTGAGGGAATGTCTAATAAAAGTCTTCAGTTGTTCTCCTCAAGCTGTGCGTTAGCCAACATTTAGCGTAACGTTAGCAGGTCTTACTGAAGTACTTCTAGACGTCCATGGCTACAAAATGTCTTGATCAAAATAGCTAGACTTTTGAATTAGCCGTTCAAGACGTCTTTTAGACATCAAATAGCTGCTTCCGTGTTTCGTGGGAGGTAGCACACAAAGTCTTCAAAACGTCGTATTAATGGATTCAACGTATCAAACAGATTTTTTACCAAACTCGACGTTTCAAAAACGTCGCAAGCAGGATAGCTTAAAAACGAGGGGTGAATACGTTCCGAAAACGTTTTCATAAGACTGGCCGTATCTGTTTAGTAGCGTGCTGGGTTTTCGACGGCGCCGTTCCTGGCGGGAGAATGCTTCATTTATCAAACGGCACTCGTCGTGTCAGTTGCTGCTGCATCGCCCTGCATTAGCATGAATTCGGCTAGGAAAAAGAAGCCTTTATGGTGTTGACCTCACGTCAAAAGAGACGAACGATTCCGAATGAAGTTGACAGCGCAACAGGCCACGAAAAAAATGGTGCTCGAGCGCAGTAACAGTGAAGCCGATCTTGAAGCCGCTCTGCGCGCACCAGGGAAGTGTAAGATCGGCTGTCCGCTATATATCGCGGACAGCCAATTTTTTATGCGAACACCCCCTGGCACGCTTCGGCCTCCGCGGCCCCAACCCACGGGCCACCCTACTTTCAGCTTTGGTCCCCCCGCTACCCCTTGGGTGCCCTGGAGATCCTGCGCCGCCTGCTTTATAGTAACCTGAGGTGCTCTCCTGAGGCCTTCGTTTGCCGGTTACATGTGCCCTCCTGGAGCAGTGCTTGCAAAAAATTCAATCTATCGTCATGACAAAAAAGCGACCCGCGACTTATACAACACCAGTCAGAACATTGCCCCTTCAGACACAGCGATCACCAAATGGGGCGTCCGTGCCCACTGCCTCACCGCGCGGGCAGCCAGCGGCGGAGCGTAAGCAAACTCGACCGCACTCCGCAATGCCGGCATGTTTAGGGGACAAACACATACAATACGCGCTAAGAAACCTCCTCCGTAGTGCCTAGGCAGAGTCCACGTAGGAAGGAAACTAAGGAGAGGCCCTGACGTCACTCTTTGTGAATCGAAAGTGAAGCCGGAAGTTGGCGTTGCTCATGGCGTTGCTCCGCCTATCGGGCCACTGCTTACATTTCTCGCGAAACCACGCCGTGCTGCGCGCAACCGTGCTGCTCGGACCCGCACGCTCCGCAGCAATACTAAACAATCGTTAGCACGTTAGCATGATTCCGCCAAAGAGGACAAAATTTCCCGCGGATATTCCTTCGTCCGTTGCCATTGCACTGGCGCGGTACATTGCGTACAGCGTTGCATGCGCGTTCATTTCACGATCTTTAGTTCCTCCTGTCCCACCTGGCCACAGCAACATCCGGTAGAGCACGGTCCAGATAACGCAGCGCAACAAAACACGGAGACCAACGCAAAGCTGCCCGCACGGCACCTTTGCCACGGTACGAAACCTACAGAGCAACACGTGTGAGCGCACAGAACAATAACAAAGCCGCCATTGTGGCCCGAAAGCGGGGCCACTACAGCAAAGAAATAAAAAAACAGCAAAACAAAGGAGAACCTACTACGTAATTTTCTCCACACTTTTCTCCTAGCGCGCGGAGTGGGTAGGGCCCCTCCTCAGTTTCCTTCCTCCATGGCAGAGTAAGGAGCAAAAGCCCCCAGATTTTCTCTCACGCTCTCTCTTACTCGCGCCTGCGCACAAACGGCTGGCGATCCCTCAAATGAACGTCTCGTCATCAACACGATCCAACCTTACGCAAGGTGGCGATACGATACCGTCTTCACATCGGTCACATGACCAAGCCTGTAGCCAAAGGCTGCTGAGCCTGCCGCTATTGGCGGCGAGGAGTTACGGAGTCGCCATCTATCGGAAGCGCCTCGCTGGCGTATTATGAGGGATCACGTGGCGCGCTCCTCATAGGTTTTGCTGTCAGCGCTCACTGAAAACACCATGCGCGAGCTCTCCCGGACATTTCTGTAAGTACTTTCGAAACGAGAGAAGTTTCTTAGTGTCTAAATAATAATCTTAGGCAAACTGAAGGCACAGAATCGTTTACAGACGCTATCTCTTTACCGAATGCGTACAGTGAACGCCACTGCGCGCGGTCGCCGCGATGGAGTCTCCCGAACCGGCTTCTTGCGTGAAAGGTAGGTAAACGCCGAGAGCAAACTATGTGAAATATGTTCTTGTAGTGTTTGTATAACTAAATGGAGCGTAATAGAACGAAGCCTCAATGCAGCGATCGCGCAGATTCGCAGCGACCGACTGCGCGTCTGCATGCTTGTCCGCGCACTGTTTTGCTTTCTCCGCGCGCGCGTTTTCTCACCGTGCCATGAGCTTTAGGCCGCAGAATATGAGCATTTGACAGTATACAAGCAACCATTATTGCGTGGGCGCTATCAGAACTGTTCAAAAATAATTTCATTGTAGAGACTTCCACGCCTACGGGGACTGTAATGTGCCGTCGCGACGATGCAATCTTTTTTTCTTCTAAATTTTTGACCTTTCAATATTATTTCTCGAGTTGCGTCGCACTGTATGTTTATCGCTGTTCTCAGCGTGCAATTTACCGCTGCTCCTTTTTTTGTAATCCAGTGCATTAATTCATAACACAAACATGACCATATGCCATGCTTTTTTTAAATGTGCTTCTTAGCGCTGCCTTTCCACACAACTGAACTTCTCAGTATCTATAGCATCGACAAGTTCATAGACCAAACCGTCATGACACTAGTCGGGCAGCGGACTCGGGCGAGCGTCTCAGTGCGCGTTTTCAGAACATCGCAGACCGGGCGCCATAGCAGAAATCTTCCTCGCGTCTGTGGTTGCTGCATACCCGAGTTGTAGCCGATGACTGTTTGCCGGTTTTATGTGTCGCGAGCCGAGCTTCACGCAGCTTCTTGTCCTGCGGCTACGTGTGAATAAGGCTGACACCGGCCTCCGTTACGTGCGTCTGGCCCTGCGGCACCGAGCAGTAGCCTACCATGTTGCGCGCCTTCAAAAGCAGCCACTACCTATTGTAGTGCTTTGAAGCGTTGTAAAGGAGACACTCGAAGCGGGAAAAATTTGCCACTAAATGAGGACCGCAGCGTAAGAGGGAATTTAAACTCGTTTACAGCTCGCTTCGGCGCTCCCGAAGCAGCCGACGCGGCCGCTATGTCCACGTGATCCCTCCTAGCACGTCACGCCGACGGTGGCGCCAGCTTTTCCAGTGGTGGAGCTCGAGGCCAATGGCTGCCGTGTGAAACCGGGCTCTACATAGTTCTGCAATTACGCTCGTTTGGGCAGTCATGTGTTTCTCACTGATTTCGGTTGCGCTGTCCGTTGTCAAGCAAGTATTGTGCTTTGTCGTCTTACTTGGCACTGTGTCTGCAGCGATTTGTTTGTATGATTTTAATTTGGAGCGCAACTGAGCTTCTCATTCGAGAGCGCCGAGTAGAGGGCACTAATTTGCTCTTCAAGCTCATTGTCTGTCGCTATGGTTATGTGAGGCGCCTTTTCAGTGACGTTGTAATTAAGGCGTTAGGAGCAGTATTAAGATTAAAGTTAGAGACGAAATGTTGCTTTTAGGTGCCTGGCATCGGGATCGGCCGTCATGCGTGAAACTAGAAAGTTTTGCAGGATGCGAAGAAAGGCGGGAATCGCAGTGTCTGCGCACGCCTATATCCTCTAGACAGCCGTCACTGCGGTATTTCAGTTTCCCGTTTAGCGAGAATGTTGCAGACAAGAGAACTGACAAACGGCCTCTTTGTTAATGTTCATTACAAGTACGGTAGCGCAAGAGATGAGGTTAAGTGCCCGCCCTATTTCCTTGCCTTGGGCTACAGCGCACTCGTAGAATGTTACGTGAACCACACCGTGCTGTTATCGCTTGCGGTTCAGCTTCTTCGATTGTGTTTTGACCCCTTTTTCCCATGTGACTGGTATTTCTTCGTCTTAAGAGGAACTTTGCATGTGTCCATTATGGAGAGCCGAATTCGATTTTCTTCTGCGCCTCGGAATGCTAGCAATATATTGAGCTGCTTCTAGCTTTGTTCAATTGCTATACTTTTTGTAGTTCACGATCGGATACCGCATATGCTCCGTGTAACTCATTAGTGAATACTGCATTCGCGAGTTGTGAATCCCTTTGGCGTAAAATCTTCTGTTACTCAAGGTACTCACTATTTTTGCTGTTTGTGTCTGGTGCCGGTCTCTACTATGCACGGCCTTCGCGGCACTTTGTCTGCCGCCTGCCGAGTTCTTGCGGGTGCCATGTGTACGCACGGAGTTTCGGAAGCGCTCGCGCGGTTTTTTCGATTTGTGCGCTGTTCGTGCACTTCGCGCAACAGGGCATCCGCTGTTCTTGATCCTCGTGCAACAAATTTTCCCAGCGTACGTGAAACGGAGGAACCTCTTCTTAGGCATTTAGGCATATCAGTTCATTAAGTAAGTTGATGGGTAGAAGTACATAGCATTTGCTGCTTAGAGTCTATGTAATATGGGTTATTTGCACAGTAATTTTACCCATGCCATTGCGGAATTGATTTGTGCATGATTAATTGCATATGTTGGTCCCCACCTGGAGGTCTTACTAGAAAATGTGATTAAAAGGCGACAGTGTACCAATAAATGCAGCAATATCGGACTAATGCTTAGTAACTTAGCATGGTGTCTTGAATGAGAGTAAGCAGATGACAGGTGACATAAAACGTGATAATATCTTAAGTGCATAGTGGCTTTAATTTTTGCTTCATTGCAATGTGCCAACTGATCGTTCTCGATCAGTCCACTGGCATCAACACAGTGGCCCCTGGTCAAAGGGCGGAAGAATATGTGGATATACATTGGTGCATCTCCCCTCATCCGCTTTAAAGGACGTCCTCCAAATAGTTTAAGAAATGCAAGCAATCTGATGGCTAGCACAGGAAGGGTGAGTGAAAGCAATTTACATTTTCATTACATAGTTGAAATGCTTATATTACACTTAATGTGGAACCTACATATTATGTGCCCATTTCATTGAACAGGCTGTTCAAAACAATTTCCACAATACATTTTTATAGTTAGAATGGGTTATGTTTATTTTCATGGTCTGGATACAGTGTTGTAGTTGAATATTTCGTGCTCATGCCACTTTCATGAGTCATAAAATGTAGCATATCTTTCAGCTTACGTGTGCTGCTATATGCTTCATTAGAAGCTGAAAAAATTTGAGTGTGAGGCCTGCCCACTTATCTGACAAACACACCGAGAGGGAACACTTAAAGTTGAGTGCTACCAAGTGGAGAGAGAGCGCATACATGTGTCAGAGATGGTATGTGGGCAAGTCGTTCTGTTGAAGCCACTCCATCTGCATTCAAAACATTTCAACTACCAGCGTAGTGCAAAATTTCGTGTCCACTTCGACGAAATGGAGCACCAGTGCAAATATTTGGGTATACCAGTCTAGGGCAGCAAGTGTGTCTACGCTGAGAACATTTGTAGTTTCAGCAAGTACGGCAGTGCCACTGCCAGCTGAGAGAGAGAGAGAGAATAAACATTTTTAGTGGGTGAATGAAGCTTTGGAGAGGCGTCCTCATTCAGAATGCCTTGAGCTCGGGCCACGTCCTGGGCCCTCGCAATCAGCCGTCGCTGATCCTCGAGGTCGGAGCTGGCCAAGGCTCTCTCCCAAAGCTCGTTAGTGGGGTAAGGGTTCGGAGGATTTAATGGTGCCGCTCTGCAACCCCCTACTATGTGCCTGAGGGACCCGGGCTCTCCGCAGAAGCGGCATTGCGGAGAGAATTGTGTAGGGTCTATGAGGTGATTTCTGATTGGGTGGGGGAATGTATTAACCTGTAGAGCTCGAAGGAATCGCTCCTGCTCTCTAGGTAGTGACTTGTGTGGGTGTGCATATGTTCTGCGGGTTAGCTTGTAGTGTTGTGTGATGTCTTGGTACGAGACTAGAGGGTGCATGCGCTCGGGTTCAGATTCCTCGGCGTCGGCTCGGTGGGTCAGATCTCGAGCCACGTGGTTGGCGACCTCGTTGCCAGGAATGCCTTGATGAGCTGGCGCCCAGATGATCATGACTGATCTCGTTGGCGGCTTTTGATTGATGATCCGGAGCGTAGTGGTATGAATTCTGCCGCTAGCAAAGTTGCGGTACGCCTGTTGGGAGTCGGTCACTATGACTTCAACCTCTGTTTGGGAGAGCGCGAGGGCTATGGCCGCTTCCTCGGCTTGGAGGGGATTGTTTCGTGTGAGCGAAATGCTGCTCCGATGTTCTTTGTTGACGACTACGGTGGCTGTTGTGGCTGCGCGTCTGGAGTAAGAAGTCGCGTCCGTGTAGGCTGTAGAGGGTAAAGTTCCGTATCGCTTGTGTATGGCCAGGGCGCGGGCCTCCCTTCGCTATGCGTGGTGCACTGGGTGCACATTGCGAGGTAGAGGACGTACGGTGATGTTGCCCCGGATGGCATGGGGTAAGCTCACAGTCTGAGGCGGCGGATGGCTCAGAGGGGCAGAGAGCCCCAGACGTAAGAGAATGGACCTCCCTGCTTCCGTAACCGCCAGCCTTGTTCGCTGACTGGATAAATGTGCCTCGATGAGCTCCTCGGCCGTGTTGTGCACGCCTAGTCGTAGTAGGCGTTCTGTGGACGTACTGATTGGCAGGCCCATCGCCTGCTTATATGCCTTTCTGATCATTGTGTTGATTTTTTTTAGTTCCGTCGCGTTGAGTAGTGCGTATGGAATAGCGTAAGTTATTCAAGACACGACGAAGGCTTGGACAAGCCGAAGCGTGTCCGCCTCCCCCATGCCGCTTGTCTTGGTTGTTATTCGTCGGATCATGTGCATAACTTGGGCTGTTGTATTCTTAAGCTTTTGAATTAATATTGTATTGGTGCGATCCGACTGGAAGACCATTCCCAATATCTTTACGCTCTGAGACGGAACGATGGTGTGTCCCTCCTAAGGGACACACCATAAGTTTGCTAAAGTTTCTTATTTTGCGCAGTAAAGAGCACATGCTATCAGTCGAACAGACTAGAGTTATTTAGGAATTGATATCACAGCAACTGCAAGAAGCAGAATGAAAATACGAGATTTAATCGCATGGTATCTGCCTACAAGCTATGTTACCAATAATCTAGGGGCTTGAAAAGAACACAGAAAGGAATAACGACACATAGGATCAAAAATCAATCCTGTGATAAAAACCAAACAACGGGAACATGTTAAGCTTGAAAATATTGCCCGTACGGTACATTGAATATAGTAATGGTGAGAGAAAAGAACCTTAAAACTAAAAAAACAATCTCGTAAATGATGATAAAGAATACTCAAATAAAGAAATCCGTGTAACAAGTGAGCAGCACTGCAATGCAGAGTACGAAGAAACTGAGTAACGCTATACATAACTAAAATAATCATAGCACTCTAGTACACGAGAAATGAATGTGCATATCTTATTATTACAAAATTGTATAAACCTGGAAATTTTTCTGCCGCGGCGGCCGCATTTCGATGGTGACTAAATACGAAAACACCCATGTACTTAGATTTAGGTGCACGTTAAAGAACCCTAGGTGGTCCGAATTACCGGAGTCCCCCCTACGGCGTGCCTCATAATCAGATAGTGGTTTTGGCGCGTAAAACCCCATAATTGAATATTTTGAACCTGGAAATTTACTGGAATGCACAGGAAGCTGCGCTTCAGTAACCAAGGGAGCAATGCTCATAATGAATACGAATCAGTTTATATAAACAGCATTGTACAAAAGGCACATATATACCACTCTCGCAAAAACAGACATACGGTCGCAATGAATAATTTGCAAACACATCAATACATTAGTACACCTTGCACACATCTCCAGTCTCCTAAAGTAAATAAAAGAAATTGGCTCGCCATCCCAGCTTTGCGAAAGTGGATGTCCAGTGAAGCTGGTTAATACTACGAGTACAACTGCGGTGGGGGTATGCAGTGCTTTACTGCTTTAGAATGATGGTAATATTGAAAGCACGCCCCCGCCCGTAGCGGTGCTGCAACAACACTGAAATCAGGTGCTAGGCTAGTTGTTCCATATACGCAAGGCTAGGGACATCACTTCCCACGTCGCAAGCTGCCATCGCCGCGGCAGATTGCGCAGCAGTAATTGCTATCGGGAAACGTATGCGGGGAGCGCTACGTGCTTCGCATGGTTACCAGGCGCACCTTATGAATTATGTCGTTCGTATACTTGTTTTGCGCTTGTTCTTTATTGAAAGGTACGCTGTTCTATATGTTGCATCCCTGCTTCCAAAGAATGTATGCACTATGCGCTTCACTTTGCTGAAGCCTCTGCCTTACGGGGGTACGAGCCATCGCTTCTGGCCCTCCACTGCCGCCGCGATCGGCCCACATTTTCGGTAACGGACACGGACACAAAAAATGCCGACCAAGTAGGGGCTAACAGCTTCACTGTAAAAAGCACTCTGAATGACAAAAACATTTCACACATGTAGCCGCGCGCAAATGCTTTACCAGTTCGCCTTCACTTTCACATCCAGAAATATTTGGCACAGAGTCCAGGCAGAGTTCCATTGATGAACAGCTTGGGAGAACACCACATTGCACTCTACAGTACCGCTGGCAATCGCAGTGGCGTACATGCTGGTACTTGAAATGCCTTAAATGTACACACACTTGCTGCCCTGGACAGGTATGCCCAGATATTTGCACTGGTGATCCATTTCATCGAAGTGGACACGACATTTTGCACTACGCTGGTGGTTGAAAAGTTTTGAATGGATATGCAGTGGCTTCACCAGGACGACTTGCCCACATACTATCTCTGACACATGTATGCACTCATTCTTGACTTGGTAGCACTGAACTTTAAGTGTTCCCACTTGGTGTACGTGCTTGCCAGATAAGTGGGCAGGCCTCACGCTCAAAATTTTGCAGCTTTCAATGAAACATATAGCAGCACACATAAGCTACAAGGTGAAAGATATGCTAAAGTTATGACTCATGAAAGTGGCATGAGTACAAAATATGCAACTACATTGTATCTAGATCATAAAAATGAAGATAACCAATGCTAACTATAAAAATTATTGCGGAAATTGTTTTGTACAAGCTGTTCAACGAAATGGGCAGATAATATGTAGATTCCACATTAAGTATAGTAAGCATTTTAGCTATGTAATGACAATGTAAATTCCGTTCACTTGCCCTTCCTGTGCTAGCAATCTGATTGCTTGCATTTCTTAAACGATTTGGAGGACGTCCTTAAAAGCAGATGAGGAAAGATGCCGCGATGCATATCCATGTATTCTCCCGCCATTTTTCCAGGCGACACTGTGTTGACGCCAGTGGGGTTCATGTCACCTGTCATCTGCTTGTACCATTCAAGACAGCAGGCTAAGGTGCCAGGCGTTAGTCCGATATTGCTGCATTTATTGGCACACTGTCGCCTTGTAATCACATTTTCAACTAAGACCTCCAGGTAGGGACAAATATATGCAATTAATCATGCACTAATCCATTCCGCAATAGAAGTCCAAAATTGCTGTGCAAATAAACCATATTGCCGGAGACACCTAGCACTCCACACACCACTTACAAGCACTCTCGTGAGCTACCCTTCCGAGCGCCTCACCGCTAAAGCCCCTAGACATTACTGATCGCATCGCCACTAGAAGAGCACCAGCAACGGCTCGCGGATGACGAAACAGCGCGTGTCCTTCGTGAACGCGCACACGGCAGCGCCCGAGTCCCCCCGTCCAATGAGAAGTCACGGCGTCGCTCCTGGTCTTCGGGGCGCGTGAAAGTGTGTTCGGTGTGGAGAAGTGGTTCACTGTTGATAGGCTCCTGTTAACTTTCCTTGCAAATTGCGTGAAAGTGCTTTAGGCTTGAGTTTGCGTGTACAAGTTCGCCCACAATAAACCAGTTTGTTTAACGTGCTTCATTGAAGAGTGCTACATTTCTGGTGGAGGTGCGGGGTATGATTTTGAGTCCCCAGTTCGTAAGAGAGCGGAGCACCGACCCTCAGCGATTGGGATCCAGAGAACTGACTCCAGTACACCAGCGAACAAGCCGCTGCCTCCGAGAAAACCCGCCCGAGTTCGGACTGCCTGTTGCTGCAGTAATGCAGGCAACAGTTACCAGCGACGGTGCAACCATGACCAGCCCGGTAGCATCGCTCAGCTCATCGTGTACCCACCACGCACGCCCGAGTCCTTCCACGGTGATACGTTCGAAGATGTGGAAGACTGGCGAGAACACTTCGATCGTGTCGAAGATTTCAACGGCTGGGACAAGGCAAGGAAGCTTCACAACGTGTACTTCGCGTTAGAAGAGTCAGCGAGGACATGGAACGTGAACAGTGAAGCGGCGCTATCTTCATGGGAAGAATTTCTGAGACAGTTGCTTGCCACGTATGGCAGCACCGATCGGCGAGATAAGGCAGAGCACGCTCTCCAAGCCAGAAACCAGCGCACTAACGAGAGTGCTCGTAACTAGCATGTGGAGAGCTCTCTGCGTCATTACATGGCAATATTACATGAACACTAAGCAGCAAGTGCTAGGTATTTTTACCCATCAACTTAACAAACCGACATCCCCAATTGCCTAAGAGGTTCCTTCGTTTGACGTACGCTTAGAAAATTTGTTGCACAAGGACCAAGAACAGCGGATACCCTGTTGCACAAAGTGCACGAAGAGCGCACAAATAGAAAAAACCGCCGAGCGTTTCCGAAACTCCGTGCGTACACATGACACGCGCACGAACTCAGCGTCTGCCGAGTTCGAGGCCGCGCAGAGCGGAGACCGGCACCAGTCACAAACACCTGGAGCAGCAGGATATTTTACGCCAAGGCGATTCACGACTCACGAGCGCAGTATCCACTAGTGAGTTATACATAGTATATGCGGTATCCGATCACGAACTACAGAAACTATAACAAGGACAAAGCTTTAGAAGCAGCGAAAGATATTGCTAGCATGCCGACGTGCCGAAGAAAACCGAATTCGGCCGTCTCATATTGGACACAAAGTTCCTTTTAAGACCGTGAAATACCAGTCACGTGGAATAAAAGGGGCCAAAATACAATCGAAGCTGAATCACAAGCGATAACAGCACGGTGTGGTTCACACAATATTCTATACGAGTGCTCTGTAGGCCAGGGCACAGAAATAGGACGGGCACTTCACCTCATGTTTTGCGCTACCATACTCGTGATGAACATTAACAAAGAGCCCGTTTGTACGTCAGTTCTCTTGTCTGCAACATTCTTGCTAAACGGAAGAGTGAAATACCACAGTGACTGGTGCCTAGAGGATATTGGCAATGTGCGCAGAATTGGCATTCCCGCCTTGCTCCGCATCCTGCAAAGCTTGCTAGTTTCACGCATGACGACCGATCCCGATGCCAGGCACCCAAAAGTAACATTAAGTCTCTAACTTTCATCTTAATACTGCTCTTAACGCCTTAACTACAATGTAACTGAAAAGGCCCTCACATAGCCATAGCGACATGAGAATGAGCTTCAAGAGCAAATTAGTGCCCCCCACTCGGTGCTCTCGAATGAAAAACTCAGCTGCTCTCCAAATTAAAATCACACAAAGAAATCGCTGCACATGCAGTGCCAAGTAAGAGAACAAAGCACAACACAAGGCAAAACAAAGCAAAACAGTGAAAAACACACGACTGCTCACACGAGTACAATTGCGGAACTATGTATAGACTGCTTTCACACGGCAGCCTTGGCCACCAGCTCAGCTGCTCTCCAAATTAAAATCATACAAACAAATCGGTGCACACGCAGTGCGATGTAAGACAACAAAGCACAATACTTGCTTCACAACGCACAGCGCAGCCTAAAAAAGTGAGAAACACACGACTGCCCAAACGAGCACAATTGCGGAACTATACAGACCGCTTTCAAGTTTTACATGGCAGCCACGGCAGCCTTCGCCACACGCTTGGTCATGTGACAGATCTGACGACGGTATCGTATGGCCACCTTGCGTAAGGTTGGATTGCGTTGACGGGCTTTTGAAGCGCCGCGGTGTGAGCGCTTGGTGTGCGCGTCGGCGTGTCGTGCGCGTTGTGCGTTGCTGTGTATCGACTGTGAATCATGTCGCGCAGTCAGACGCCGCCCTCTCTTCCGTTCTTTCGCGCGCTGGCTCGCTTGCTCAATATGCCGCACGGACTCAAACCAGCCAGTGAGCTAGCCGTTCCCGTTGTGCATTTCCCAGGTCTTTCATTTCGGACGCCGTCAGTGCCGCACCATTGTGGTTAGACGATCGGCGCGTCTGACCATGTGTGATCACACCAAGCTATGCGCCCAAACGTGCCGAGGCCATACCGTTGAGTCCCATGAATATTAATGCGAATAGCTTACTTTCTCCGGCTGTTTTTATGCTGCTTAAGCGGTCAGTGGTCGGTCGTAAGTACTGTTGATGTGCAAGGAACACGTTCGTTCGTTCTTTTGCTCTCTCGCCAACTATATTTCGCCCGCTCTGTCTCGTTCTTTCGTTCGCTCGCTCGTTCGGGCTATTCGCTTGTACTGACATTCATCGACGGTGCTTTCTGCACATTGTTTTTGTATACATTGTGCTCACAGTAGAATTCACCTCAACACTTTCTGTAGAGAACCGGTCCTACAGTAACGGATGTACCGATGCATTCCTTCGGTGCCATCGAAAGTGATGTTCGCTCTTTAACTCGATCCCTTTATTCATGCGTAATATAGAATAAGCCTTATAAATGCACCGCATGAGAATGCTCACAAAATGGCACAGGGGAAAGATTAACATGCCATCGGTTAAGATACATCTCATTGTGTAAGAAACCGAAAAAAAACGCGTAAAAAGTAAAAAAAAATCAATTAGGTCGGGCACTGCGCTCAGTGTGTAGCAGCTCTTTGAATGTTGCAGCGTATCCTTCAGTGCCTGCGTGCGATCGCAAGTTTTCCACGATAATGCGCGGTATGAATGAATTTGCAAAACGATGAGAGTGACATATAGATCGTTTCGCATTTGCACTAGTGGTCTTGACAAAAAAGTTACTGCTAGGCACTCGAAGAAATCGTCAGAAAGAATTAAATGATGATCAAGTTTATGAAAAAGCCAAAGCTATTGAAGTAGAGGATGCACTGTCAGAATCAGCACTAACACCCCCATGGTCTACTGGCTGGCAGCGCTCCTCGGGAGTCGATGCATGTGGAGCCGTTCGCGTCACAAAGAGTGGCTTCAATGTTACTGCACTCACGCACCATTGCTTCGTGGCCTGTTGCGGTGTCAACTTCGTTTGCAATCGTTCGTCACTTCTGACTTGAGGTCACCACGACAAAAGGCTCCTTTTTCCTAGCTGAACTCATGCTAATGCAGGGCGAATACAGCAGCAATTTACACGAGTGCCGCTTGATAAATGGAGAATTCTCCCGCCAAGAACGGCGCCGTCGCAAAACCATGCAGCACGCTAACTGAACAGATACGGCCAGACTTATGAAAACGTTTTTGAAACGTATTCACCGCTCGTTTTTAAGCTATCCTGCTTGCGACGTTTTTAATGCGTCGAGTTTGGTCAGAAATCTGTTTGAGACGTTGAATCCATTAATACGACGTTTTGAAGACTGTGTGCTACCTGGGGACAACGAAATGGTCTCACTCGTGTCTTCTTTCAACCGTATTTATCGTCTCGGAAAAACGCCATAAAAACGTTATGTATCTCTTTTATGCTACCTGGGGATAACGGAAAGAGTGTAGGGTTGGACAATACGGATTACGGCACTTCGTATTCCGTGTATTTGACGCTTAGAACCAAGTCTTCAGAATCAATTTGTGCCGTCGCTCCTCGCTTTCTCGTCGTCGTCTGTTTTCGCGCTGCTTTACAAACACCACCTAACCAATTCTTTTTTTTTTCTTTAGAATAGCAGCTTGCGCTTGTTGGTTTTCCATCCTGGTGTTAACAGCGCAAAATGTAGACGAGAGACGAGACAAGAAGACAAACAGAACAGGGCCCTAGTGGAGTCTGGTGCTGCTTGGAGGGCCGGTCCGGTTTCGCAAGTGCTGCGGCAGGCTATAGTATCTAACATTATATCGCTGCGCGCGAGAGACAAGCCATGTCTAGATAAGTAGACCACTGCGAGCATTCCGACATTCGTAGCACTCAAATTACTTCCTACGAATCAGCCATCAATGCGGTAAAACATTGGGGCGTGTGGAATTTCACATTTCGAACGTCACAGGCTGAGGTTGTGTAGCTGCTTCTGAACGGCTACCTTTTCGGGACGGAGGCGGATGGGCAGCGCAACTGTAGGCAAAAAATCCAACTCGTACGCTGACCCTAAACTAGCTCACGCCAGTGACAGTCCCAGAAATGTAGTTTTTAATCGGACTTACAGGAAGAACGAATTCTTATGTAGTCTTACGCGGTTTCTTGGAATCGAAAAGTCGATCGGTTGCTTTTCCTCTAAATATAGCGCGTATCTGCAATGGTGGTTTCAGCAAAAATCTAATGCAATTAGAAAATACATTTAGTCTTCTAATAAAAAACAAATGAACAAATTTTGTCAGAATCAAAGAAGTAAAATACTGCAATGTCAAGAATTTACTAAGGAAATCGCCTCGAATAAAAAAATTATTCGATGGCTGAGCCCAGATCCCTCTGACAATGTCCTAAAGAGGAGGATACCAAGGACAGAATATTAGGGATAGTGAGACAGGCACATTGTTCATCAGTCGATCCTTTTTCTGAGGACCGCGTTTCACTTGTAAGCGGCTGATAAAGTTATCGCTCGGCACAAGGCCTACCCGCATGTATCAGAACATCCCCGGTTGTTCTTGCCGCTTTTTAATGACTACGGTTACACGAACCCACGACGCGAGCGGGCTGAATCGGAGGTCGGGCTCACCGACGCGAACGCATTATACACGAACTCGCTTCTGGCCGTATCTATAGACAACGACGGCACGGCGGCGTCAAGCCGAGACATCAACGCGGTCCAACATGGGCTTCCAGTTCCCGCAGCCGTCTGCAACAGCTCTATTTCATGGCTCTTATCGTTACGTTGAGGTTGCATTGCACATTGCTTGTCAATTTGCTTTGTCCTGATACCATTCCCGCGGCCGGCATATAGACCCTTTCACTGTTTACAAACATAGGCCCTGGACGACTTCCGGTTTTGCTCACCGATGCAGCCCGCTAAATCTAGCGAGTAAGAAAAGCATTGGTCGCTATATCGAGTAGGAGCAGTGCGTTAAAATCTAAGCCCGCAGGTTTTCAACACTTTTCCTCTGCGCTTAACCACAATTTTACAAGTCCACATTACCGCAAGTTATACGAGAAATTTTCTCTATTAATATTAAGGCGTAATGCGCATCTCCTTTATCTCAAAACTTAAAAATATACTTTCCGCACAATGGAACTGGCTTAATGGAACTTAAAAACACGCTTTGTGTTCCGGCGCAGCAGACTGATGAGGCCCGCGACCGGAAGTTCCTTGAGGCCGCTGTCTCGCTGCTGTTATGCGCGAGTGAAACCATCTATAAATCACGACGTCTCAGTGGTTCCTTGCGCAAGTTGATGGCCGGGACCAACACTATATACCTATACTCAGTTTCAGACATCAGGTTGAATGCTGCGGAGGCTAGAGACTTCTTGCAGTGGCTGCATCCGCCCTTATAAATAGTTCGATGTTCTTGATCGCAACTGTGACTGTTCTTTATATAGGCTCAGTATTGAATAAAGTACTAATCCTTAGAAACAAACCCACTGAACAAAAAACTATAACGTCCACAACTATTAGGACGGCTACAAGACGTGTTTTTGCACACGTCTGGAAGACGTTCTGCTTAAGACGGCTAGGAGACCTCTTGGTAAGATGTCTTCTGCTGACATCTTGCTAAGACGTCTTTAAAACATCGTCAGAAGACGGCTTAAAAACGCGTAAACGTATGGAAGATGTCTGTGCTAATATGTTTTGTATATGTCTAAAAGAAGACATTTCGGTGCTTTACTCGGCTTACACGGCAGTTATATATCTAGCATCCCAAAATGACTATACCTGGTATAAATAAGTGCACTTCTTGGCACCCTGTCATAGCGTCTACACGTAGATCACTGAAAAAAGCATAGATCAAGCGTAAAATAGCGCTAAACTCGATTGCGCATAGGTCAATATCAATCAAAACTTTAGTGAATACGTAATTTCGTTCGGAATACAAGGACGTGCGTAAACGCACGTGAAACACACACACAGGAGCAAATATCGCGCTGTACACTGCCGACGCATAGCTTTCGCAGTGCTTCAATGTTTTTTTTAAAAGAGATAACTATAAGTGGCTGGTTTTATTGTTTGTACTTTTCATAAGAATGTGAAATACCTCCATATTGGTGCCATACTATTTATCGACACTACAGCTCTCGCTGCACAAAATGCAAGAATACACACGGACCCGGATATATATCGCAGCATTTTTTTACTGTCGCCCAAAGTGGCTACTGCTACTTTGCCACGACCAGCTCGTAGCGGCGAGATATGCCCACTTTTTCTCGCGACAATATGCGGGCTTTGCCTTTGCGCATCGCTTTCTCAGTGGCAACAGGCAATACGGAGGATGGTCGTAGTGGAAAAGTTGATCGTCCGTACGCGTAGTATAATTGCTCTGCATGCCACCAAACAGTTCCCAAAATACAATAATTATTTATTTGTTTATGTAAAAAAAGCATTCAAGTAAATGTGGGGCTACTGCTGGGATATTGAACACGGTGAGTTTGTTCGCCGACATAAAAGTATATTTGAATACATAGTGTAACCGCGCAAATGACAACGGACGAAGAAGGAAACACACAAGTGCTTGTCCGCGCTTGTCCAGTGTGTTTCCTTCTTCGTTCGTTGTCGTTTACGCGGTTACTCTATGCATTCAAATATCGACCACCAACTAGCCTGCCTTTCTCTGTTATAAAAGTACATATGAGCGTATAAATCAGCCCACTTCAGTTTTTAAAAAAAGCCACCTTTGTGTGGAGCAGGGCAGTCCTGCTTGATTGCGACTCGTGACATCAAAAACTACAACCGATCGCGTAAAAAGTGGAGTGAAATATTCAATGAACTCAGAAAAGACCTGCCCAAGTACTTTACAAACACACCACATTAAATGCATCCTAACAGCCAAGAAAAAACAATTTGAATACATTTACCCAAGGAACAGAATACGGTTCAAAGTAGCAATATGGCTACAGTACGACAGACCGCAAAATACTATAGATCAGCCATGAAAATCGACATAAGCAATAAGCGCATAAAATAACATGTTAAATGAAAATGTCTTCACACATCCACGTACGATCTTTTCTACTTTGGAGAAGACACCTAAATTACCAATTAAGCAACGTGACTGGCAAGCAGAAACTAAATTATTTGAAGCGCGCGTTTCGGTGCCAGATTGTAATTAAACTTGAAGCTCCGACAGTTTAAAGGCGCTACAACCTCGCATCCACCTACACTGTGAAAATTAGCAATATGTTTGCGCCATTCATAAAAGGTAAGGCAGGTATTTGTCAGATTTCGCTCAATTACACTGCTCTGACTTTGACACGGTCTGAGAAAGGACACTACACTCCCTGGGCGGGAACCGACCTGGCCCTCTGAAGGAGTGGCTCGACCCGTTATCGCATATCGGGCCCAAGGACCTACTCCAGCTTTGGCTTGCTTTTTGGAATATTTCAGGGAAAAGGAAGGGCCTGGCCGCCTCTTTGCACAGCCGACCTCGGGACCACTCCACCTCGAGGAAGAAGAGAGCATCTGTCCCTCTCCCCCATAGAGCACCCCTTTCCGCCGCAAGGCTTCGCCTATTAAACGCAGAAATAAAGAGGTTAAAAAAAGAAACAAATTGCGGCGTAAGTCACAATCATCAGAACAAGTAGACGCTACGCATGTTAGACTGATCGGTTTATCATAAGACGAAGGAAAGCAAGCTTTGCGTGAGTTGCACTAACGCAGTGCATGTTTGATTTAGTCGCTTTCTTTACAGAGGCACAGCTGTCAAAACAAAAGCTGACATCCTGAGGCCATGAATAAGCGAATTTTGGCTTAACAAAACATCAAATCACAATTAACTGCTCGGTATACTATTAAAGATGGGAACACGCTTTGCATCTAGTTCATGGTTTTGCGACTACAGGAAGAAAGAACGTATAGAAAACCACGAGTCACCTGCAACTGCACGTACATATACGTACACCCATTTGCACGCACGCATGATGTACAACACACCTGTACAAACAACCTCACGCTGCACAGTAAATTCAAAGGTGTCCGCAACAGAACAGGCAATTCTCTGAAATGCAACACCAATACATATCCTTTGCTTCGACGCGCAGCCGTTCCGCAACGATAGGATTTGGCGCTTGCTCGTTCCAGATGCTTGTCGTAGTCCATCCCTCGAAGAAAAAGCAACCATGGTCACCCCTACAGACACACAATGCGCACATTCGTCGAGCACATTGATCGTTTCGCTCATTTATCTAAAAAGAAGTATAAAATACGAAAAAGCGAGAGCGAAGCTGCACCCGTCAGTGATACGGCGCCGTGACGGACAGAAGAGGAGGATGAGATTGGAATTTTGTACTTTCCCCCATGCCCGACGGTCCAGCCGGCATCTCGACGCCTCAAACTATCACGTGACACAAAGCCTTGTAAGGGGGCGTTGCCAAAGCTCGCTCTCACTCTGCCTTTAGTTTTATTTCCCAACCTGCCCTTTCAATCTTTCGCCCTTTCACACCTATCCGGCGGGTCGCGCAGCCGGTTGGCCGGTGGAGTTGGTTGGTTCAGGTTGGCGCATGTGTAGGTAGGCACCTATGTTTGTTTAAATTTAGAACACCCGCAGAGCAAGCTCCATTTTGTGGTTTTTATGCGTTAACCAACGACCCTTGTTGACCCTTGGAGTGAGCAGCGTCGCTTCGTTGACTCTGAGAGCAGATCCATCCTCGTCGATGCCTGCGTTTCGCCGACAAAAAAAAAATGTGAGTACCACATGAAAGCGCCTTGTATCTGACAATTGTTACCACGAGATGTCCTTTACATGTACTACATGTCAAGTTTGAGCGACGCGCTCTAAAGGTATTAGCGGCGAGAATTAGGAGTGGCGCCCTCTCGCGTGTGACGTCACGGCCAGGACGCCGCTCGCTCCGTCTCGCTCGGCGGCCGCACGCGCTCGTTCCCTTCGTGTGTGCTTGGGGTATGGGTGGCTCGAGCCGCACTTATTGAAGGGTATGTCGGCTTCTTTCTGCTGCCATGCCTGAACCACAGTTCCTTCTCCTACAGCACATGGGTCAATAAAATTTGGGGCTTGGATATCGCAAGCTATGTAGCGTTGAACGGGGCTACTAATTTTACAATGCATATATGCGCCGTGTCTGTCCATAAATTTTGCATAAAAAGAATGTCTGCAAATTCAATACGCGAAGTTGTGTATGATGCTTGGCGAAACACTTAACATTCCCTTAGAATTTAGCTATGAGAGACATTGCATTTTACATGAAAGAAACATCTTGGTAATTGGCGTCAGCATGTTATCCGTGTTGGAAAGACATTGCCCAGCGAAGCTGTCATCATTATTCTTATTACTCTGGGGAGTTGTTCTAGCCAAATATGGCCATTTATTAATGCGTAAAAGAAAAAGTTAGGCGCCCATCTTTTATGAAAAAGTTTGCCGCTAGTTTCACCCCACTCTGAAACAGGCCTCCAAAAAACGAAACGCTCATGGCTGCTAACACGACGGCGCGTCATGTAGAGTATTTACATAGTTAATTCACAAATACCATAGTAGCAATCACCTGAGAGAAAAGTTTCGTTGTTAAGATCGAGAGCCAACCAAGTGCAAGCGATGAAATGTTTCATAGTGGCCCTCAGTAGCCTTTATCGACAATATGGCACACCCATCACGCAACGGTAGCACGCAACGGTAGCAACCGACTGTGGGTATGGCGAGGCACGCTTTGTTCGTGAAACCCATCAGTTCACTACAATTTCGAATTGAAACCATAAAGGATTTTTTCACAGCTCCAATTGGAATGGCTAAAATGTTCTCGAGCTACTACAGCGCAGCTTAGATTGCCTAGAAAAGGAAAATTCAAGCACTTTCTGTCTCACCATGTCTCGATCCAGCGTTGTTTAATTATGCAAACGGAGAACTATTTGCTTCGTCGGTACATAAAAGAGAACCTCCCCAACTGCAGGCAAAATAAAGTTTGCTCCAATCCAATCGCAAACATTCATAAAGAAAACACCACAAGACTTACATATATATTCACTTGATTTTTGACCCTCCACAGGGGAATTATATCTTCAATATGTCCCATATTACTAATGATTGACGCTTCGACTTCTTTCTGGCTGCAGCCATACGGCCCAAAAGGCAAATTTCTCTAAACAATTTGGGCCGATCAGCCTGTGTCAGTTCGCCAAACAAATTTGTCATGTATATTCCTCGAGCAACAAGCACCAGTAAATTTCTCAAGTGAGTTGAACGTGTAGCACAGAAAAGGGAATATATACTGGTACATTCCATTTTGTATTCTGTAAATAGACGTAAGCCTTCATTAGCTTTACTCCAAATTACCGCCGCTTAAAATAAACACGTGAAGAAGCGCCTAAATTTAAGAAGTAATCAAAGAAGCAAGTTGTGCTTGTAGAACCTAACTGCAGTATTAGTTAAGTCCTCGTGTTACTGCCGAGCGTTTCTGTGAAGAAACGCAAAAATTTGATATTACACCATGAACTACTCGTCGTGAGCAAACCAGTTTTAGCGGATTAACTGTTGTAGAAGTGATATAAATTATGGGGTATTACGTGCCAAAACCACTTTCTGATTATGAGGCACGCTGTAGTGGAGGACTCCGGAAATTTCGACCACCTGGGGTTCTTTAACGTGCACCTAAATCTAAGTACACGGGTGTTTTCGCATTCCGCAACCTCGTGCTCAGCAGCCCAACACCATAGCCACTGAGCAACCACGGCGGGTGTAGAAGTGATATATAGCACGCGTCTGTGACATACTTGTTGCACCGCGGCAGGTATGGTATCATAGCTGGATTCCTATTTTCTATATTTTTGCGGTTGTCGATTGCAAACCCGCAATGGGCTGGTCTGCGCTCCTTCGGCTGGGACTGTAGCGTTGCCTTCGAGAGCTGCATTGTCGTCTAAGAAATGAGCTATTTGAATAAATTTTCGCAAATGAAGACGTCGTAAAAATATATTTGAGACGACCGCCATAAGTATACAAGCAGAGAGAACGAGGGCGAGCAAACGAAAACACCGCAGAAAGCGCCCGGACACCGCCCGAACTGTAGCAGACGACAGGCGCGAGTC
The DNA here is from genome assembly GCF_023375885.2 of Dermacentor andersoni. Classification (NCBI taxonomy): domain Eukaryota; kingdom Metazoa; phylum Arthropoda; class Arachnida; order Ixodida; family Ixodidae; genus Dermacentor; species Dermacentor andersoni. The sequence goes on from NC_092814.1 coordinate 176,307,300, forward strand.
CTTGCCCTGACGTCACGCGAGCGGCGCTCGCAGCGCCCCTGTAGATCGTTCTCGGGGCTAATACTGTGAGCTTGCCGTGGTGTCTAATCTAACGTTAGGACATGTCATTTCACAGATAAATGAGTGCTTTTTTTCCGCATTCCGAGAAGGCTGTATCCCATGCTGCTACTGGAACGACGAAAATCGGTGCAGTCGCATGCGTCGCAATGCGATTTTTAGAGTACCCATTTCACATTATTGCGATTTCAACAATTCGACTGATGCGACGCCCAGGGTTGCTTACTACCAGGTTCGTTGCACAAGCTGCATAATTCTTTTATTGTAATGACTGAAACGTTTACATTATAATATTGTTGACTTTCATTTATTTGGAGCAAATAGTATGCGTGTTTTGTAATTTAAAAGCGTGTTGAAGTAAAGATTTGTTTTGGAGTGCGCAATGGCGGTTTCTGAAGTTCAGTGCGATGAGACACGGCGCACGTAAACAGCTGTTCGCAGCTTGTTCAGCGCTGTGTGTTGTCTCATCTGCCTTCTATGACCGTTTCGTTCTGCCTGCGCTGCAAAAATCTACAAGATGACCTATCAACAAGTTCATATAGCTACCTTCACCGCATATGCAGTATTCGGAATTCGGCTGCCACGAAGTCGTCATGTCAGCCCAACAAGATCCTCGCGCTTCCGTGCTCGGTGTCAGCTTCCGGAGAAATGACGTGTGTATTTTGCTCGTGATTGCGCATATGCGGTGCCTGCTCCTAGCCATATTCTTGGAGCAACCCGAAAGCCCGCGTGTGCCCCTGAACAAAGCCGCAAATGATCAGTGTGATTACTGAACGTGGAATGAAAATTGCGTTGTGAAATTCAACCTTAGCGCTAGCCTGGTTCGTCCATCGCCGTGCGTGTGCTGTGAATATATATATGGGAGTCCTCTCTGAATATTTCTAAAGGCGCAAAAGCCGACGCATAAAATGTTTTGAGCAGTTACCGTCACTTTTGTAGAAACCTGTACGTTGTAACATAGCATTCTAAAAGGCACGCTTCTCGTCCACTTTGTTGTCCTGTGTCTCGCACTGGTAGTATACCCTGAACTTCTAACAAGAAGATCATATCAATACGCGCTATCCATAATGCAGGATGGTAGGCCCACGGCAGGCGCACTTGCCGTAGGGTTTTCCACCTTTCTGCTCAGCCTCGCAAACCGCTCACGCTTAGCCCGTTTTGTGGAAATAAAAATTATTATTATATTATTAATGTTATTAGATATTATAGTTTCTTCACTGTAATTTATAGCATTCATCCAGATTTCTTAAGCTAGTCATGCATTTAACCTGTATTAGATCAACATTGTTACGACATGCTTATGGGAGTCATTTCAAACTAGATTGCTCAGCCAGAGAAAGTACAAATGAAAGCCTCAATGTTTATTCTAATCTGATATTCCTAAACAGATTACATTGCCAGAATTTTATGCCCACTTATGCTGGAAAAACTGATTCCTTTTCTTCCTGTCGAAAGGCTGCTTCAATGTCGATAGCAAGCTATAATTATTCATTTCGAAAGTGCTAAGCAATGACTATATATCTGAGCTTATCAATGCGACTTTGTTCCACGAACACAATTAAGTTTTCTTTCTCCCTCTCATTAGCAGCCATGAAATGAAACTGTTCACTTTCATAAGCATCAGGATGCAAAGATTCTGGAGTTTCTCCTGAGCATTTGTCCGCATCCTATAGTGTGCGTGTTTGTATGACGTTCTGGTGTTGCAATCGCAGTGATGTACGCATTTTTTTAAATATGTTGCAACAAATTAATTTATTGAAGTTTGTTTTTAAATCTGCAAGATGTGGCCATGCAGTAACGACCACATTAATGAGCAAAAAAAGCTGCAGAATCAGTGCACGTGTTGGAATCTATGCGAAGTGAAGTTTTTGTGAAGAGGTCAATTAAATGCTGTTAAAGTAACTGCGATATATACAATTGGTCTTATTTTCAACAATCCTACATGTCATCTTTCGCATGATTTGTTTATGCACTGCATAGGTCACAACCTTAATGTCATGTAATGTTTATGCACTACACTGTTCACAAACTATACCGAAATGCAAACGGCAGTTAATGTAGATGCCCACTGCGAGACATCAACACAGTGACGCTTGTTGAGGAAGGGACAGTGCGAGGTGTATGCAGATGAATAAATGACATGTGCTTATGTACTTATTTATTTATATACCTCGCAGGCTGCAAGGTTGGACTATTAGGTGAGGGGGAATAAAAAAGCAGTTACAGAAGGAAGAAGGGCACAACATTAAGAAAAAAGCAGCATCAATACAATGCACCAACTAGCTCAACAACGTGTTTTACTGGCACAACATTATACAATACTAAACAAACAATAACAGAAAAAATTACTGCCCATGCACCCTGTACAGATGGCAAACCAGCGAAGCTGGAATGGGTGGCCCCGGTGTTTATCACTGGCCTAATTCCGACGGTTTACTAAAGTCTTTCTATATTATTGGTTATGTCTGTGTTTCTTAATGAGGTTACGCACACGTTTGGCTTGGGTTTATCACATTGTTTATTTGGAATGCCACACATCACGCTTCGCAAAATCACCATCATGGAGGGTGCAATGAGTGGTTGATTGTGTTAATCCAACGGGTCCATCAAAGCCTTTCTGAATCATGTTACGCATTTGTGTTTCGTAATGCGTTAATCATAGTATTTGTGACTCGGTTATGCGCTGTAGTTACCAAGTTACACACCGGGGCTGCACGTTTCATTTAAATAAATACAGGGACGCATTTTTGAAACTATAGCGAAGTCGGAGAGAGACTGCTGCCCGCTCGCTCTGCTGCGAAAGAGAAACGACGTCACTATCGGTGTAGGCAATGGCTAAACACACCTTTGCTGCGAGATAATTATGACATCATGATCCTGTCTTAACTCCGTATCCCTCTGTGTCCCTTCCCTGCAATAATACGTAGATAAATGTATATGTTTTAAATGCATAAGCATTCCTATGCCTACCCAACGAGAAATTCGTCCGTCACGTAAGACGAATGCAATGGCTCATACCCCCCAAAACAATGGCTCACACCCCCACACTAGGGTTTCTGTGATCGGACCACGAGTGTTTCGACTAAGCATATATGTACAGCTTCGCTGTAAAAAGAATGAACACCTTTCTGCTAGAGACCAAGGCGATCATGAGGCGTACTAACAAATGTAAAGTTTATTGAACATGCCGAGTAAATGCTGGTTGACAAGCAATAACTCGAAGTTACACAAAAAGGAGAAGCAAAAACTTATGTGTGTCCATACAGGCGTTTCAAGTGTCCTTCGGGGTCGTACTTTTCATCTGTCTGCGATATTAAAGGTTATCTGTAGTCGCAGGCAGGAATGAAATGATTAAGCTGAGCACTCGCGTTATTAGCTAAAGACCCACTTCTCGCATGCTACTTTTAAATATATCAACCTTGCTTTCGTATTTTTCCTGCATACGTTATCCTCATTACATCATATTTCTGCTACCTTCAGTTAAGCTCTCATCATCCCTTATCCCGATTGCAAATAACGTTTGTTCCACAGGCTGTAAAGGCTGCCAGGTGGAATACCTTCAAGGTAACCGCACTCTCACCTTTGACCCATTTCTATGTGGGGGTATGTTTATTTATTTATTTATTTATTTATTTATTTATTTATTTATTTATTGTCATACTCTCAAGGCCCGGGGGCATTACAGAGAGGAGTGATAATTATTACAAATAAATTCGTGGACAATATTCTTGCAGTTTGTGGCGTCAGAAATGGCAGTGATGGAGGCAGGGACGTGGTTCCAGTCATTCGTCGTTCTTGGTAAAAAGGAATCAAAATAAACGTTGGTGCGACAAGTTGGAACTTCAACCTTAAAATGATGATCCGTGCGTGACAATATGTATGATGGCGGGGAGATTAGTTCATCTTTAAGTGTTTCGTTAGTGTAATAAATCTTATGAAAAAGGCATAGGCGAAAGTATTTACGGCGTAACCCTAGGCTAGGCAAGCCAAGGGTTAGTTTCATTGACGAGACACTTGCATGACGAGAATAATTCGAAAGAATAAAACGAGCAGTTCGGTTCTGAATGGATTCGATGGTATATTTTAGCTTTAGAGTAGAAGGGTCGAAAATGGAGCATGCATATTCAAGTTTCGGCCTCACTAAGGATTTGTACAGAAGTAACTAGACGTCTGCATGCAGTTGCCGACGAAAAATTACGCTGCAAGAACCCAAGCATGTGATTAGCGTTACCGTAAATGTAATTAACATACATGTTCCTTGTAAGATTGTGTGTTATGTGGGTACTAAGATATTTGTATGATGAAACATTTTCTACAAGTATGTTGTTAATATTGTACGTAGGAAGGGTGGTATTTCTGACAGCATGGGACACACGCATCGCCTTACATTTATTAGAATTGAGCTTCATTTGTGATCTAGAACACCATGATGTTACTAAGCCAATGTCTGATTGAAGAGTATCGCAGTCGCCAGGGTTACAAATGACACGATAGAGAACACAGTCATAACCTAATTGATTATTTAATTTGGTCTGGGAGTTCATTCATATAAATTAAATATAGTAATGGTCCTATAACTGACCCTTGCGGTACACCGGAGGTTACTCGGCCAGTGGAAGAGAAAGATTCGTTAGCATAAACAAATTGTGAACGGTTAGACAAAAAACACTTAATCCTTGCAAGCAAGCAAGCACGTTAGGATGAATGTTGAAGTTACTTAATTTAGTTAGAAGTAATGCATGTGAAACAGTATCGAAGGATTTGGTGGTCTAAAAAAATGCAGTCAATAATAACGTTAGCATCCATTGCCTGGAATACATCATTAGTGAATAACAAAAGCTTTGTTTCGCAGGAAAAGTGTTTTCTAAATCCGTGTTGGTAGGGGGTAAAAAATAAGTTTGACTCGTATAGTGTTCATGTTATTCTTCCACTTCTCCCTGTCATTCATATACTCCACAACTTGCAAGGCAACTGGGTCTCGGGAAGATGTAGACCCGATCAGCAGTGACTAAACTAAAGAAGCACCCAGCCTCGAGTCAGAGCTTCTACAACAGAACTTCGTCTTCGTCACGAATTCGTCACGACTTGTTGTAACAGCTCTAGGCTGGGGGTTCTCTTGATGACAACCTATGTCGGAACATTGGCCCCGGGCCGAGTGTTCGGCTGCTGTTTATCCAGAGTATCTTGGTGTTTCAAATTATTTTTACTCTTGTTGGAGCTGATTGGTGCCTTTTGCCAATGCACGCCTCACTACATCTCATAGCGTAACCAGACAAGCTGTCTTTTCTTTTTCTTGAACTTTGGCTACAATGCCTGCAACTTTGACCACACATTGGATGCAGTCATTCTCTACTTTTCCTTGTAATATATATCTATCTCCGCGCTCTAATTTTAGCTAATTGGATAGTTTAAATGTTGTTCAGAAACACTCCACTTACTGGTCACATTGCCAGTTGTCCAACCGTTTCTTTAACTTGCATTTAAATGTGGCTAGTGTCTTACATTGCGCAGAAACCTTAAAATAGCAGGTTTAATTGATTCAGCCAAGTTACTCTGCACCTATTAACAGTGCACTGCACCGAGGCTTCGATTCCCTGAGGTGCAGTGGTGCCCCCTACATCCCCGTGCTCGACTGAATGGAGTGCAAGGCAAGGTACCGCTGCGATACAGTGCACACTTCAACCTTGCAGTGAGTGGGTGCAGCCTGGCACACTTTAACTGGCACCACCTGCACCTTTTTGTTTGAGGTGCCGTACACCTTTTCTGAATCGAACAAACCTAGCGTTATAATTTTTCAATCTTGCCTGGATTTGGATTTTCCTGGTCACTGCTCTTTTCAGGTCGCCTTACTCATCCACCAAATTCAAATTGTTGAACTGTGTTGTCCTTCCAAATTTCATGTTTTTTGTGTTAAGTCTTTGCATAGGTAACTTCTCACTTCTGGGGATCTGCAAGCCTTTCTTGTCTGCAAATTTCCTTTTGCAGTATTTCACAGCAGGTAATGTCATCTGCATAATAATTTCCAATGTAATCGACGTTAACGCCTAGCGGTCTAACGGTCTGTTCGATTCGGTCGCACCACTTGAACCCAGTTCACGGTGGCTCACGGCGAGATCCGCACTTTTGCAGCGCGACACTAGCACCACGGAGAAACGAATGCCAAGGTGCAGGTGTTGTGCAGGCCTTCTGCATCGTGTCGCCCATTGTTTACGCGCTGGTGAATTTGTATGCGAGTTGCTTTGCGCTGTTTGCGGTTGTAGAAAAAATTGGACAGATCTGGTGTGCGTGCGTGTGTGTGTGTGTGTGTGTGTGTGTGTGTGTGTGTGTGTGTGTGTGTGTGTGTGTGTGTGTGTGTGTGTGTGTGTGTGTGTGTGTGTGTGTGTGTGTGTGTGCGCGTGCGTGTGGTGTGTGTGCGTGTGTGTGTGTGTGTGTGTGCATCGCTGCTGCACTGAACGACGACGATGAACTGTGCCACACTCTCAACTGTCGTTCAAGCAACCATAGACCTTGTGGATCACTCGTATTATAGAGGCTAGAAGGTTTCTAGAACCTTTCTAGCCTCTCTACTCGTATCCAGCTTTTCCGGACACGAGGGTTTAGTTCGCGTGAGTGCCGCCACGTGGCGTACTAAGCTTAAACTTTTCAAACGGTGACGCGTGATGACGTCAACAAAAGAAAATAACCAAAAGCTATCACTGCGCATTGAACTTCGTCGCAATGCTTGTCCCGCCGGCGTTATCAGTGTTCTTGATAAAGCGTAGCCGCTCGTCGCCTGGAAATGACTTATCATCCTAAGAGCGTTTAGTCGCGACGAGCGATGATTGATTCTGCGTTTTTGATACGGTTCTTTTCTTTTTCTTTTTTCTTTTTTGATGCTGCGGAGTAAACAAGCTAGGCTAACCGCCAGAAGCACTCCGTGGTAGCCTTTCTTCAGTCGGCCCTGTAAGATTTGTCGGACGGTCCTACCGCTGTCGACCAGATGTAGGAGTCGTCGGACTATCTCGCCGCTGCCACCATTTGAAGGAGATGAAGGTCGTAGACAGGAACTCGGTGAACAGGATTTAATTGCAGGATTAACATTTAGAAACAAGACATTTTGGCAGCCCAGCGCGACTCCCATATGGAGCCCGAAAAACTAACATACAGCAAACAGTTTACGAGCACACAGCTCACTAGTTCATTTCTAGAATGACAGAGCACTCAGCTCCCGACAACGATCACGACACGAGCACACCCTAGCAGCCGGCAAACGCTGCTTATAAGCTCTCCGCTTGACGTCATAGTTCGACGTCATCGTTCGGACGAGGACGGAGCAGGAATGGAGGGTGAGGTGTGCCGGCTTGGAGGATGAGGTGGGTCGGAGCAGGAATGGTCGGGAAGGTTCGTCCAAGCATTGTAAACTTGTCGCCGCCCCGCACTATCGTTTATCGCCCAAACACACGCAAACACACAGGTGCGAAACCATACACACAAAGGCTCCGGAGTCGACGACCGAGGGCTTTGTAGAACTGCTCCGTCTGGTGTGGCGCGGCGGAGTGCCACATGCCTGAGCTGACCGCGCGCCACGTGGCTGCCGGTCATCCGCAGTTCTCGGTACTGCCCAGCTTTCAGTGCCGACGTCAGAGGGCCTCGTAGAACTGCTTTGTCCCGGGTGGTGCGGCCAAGTACCAATTTCCGGAGTTGATCGTGCGCCTCGTGGCTGCCGGCCGTTCGCAGCTCTCGGAAGGGCGCACCGACTGGTGGGCTTGGAACACGTGCAGCGGGCTGAAAGCTGGCACGTTGCCACCCCGTATGGCCATTCTTAACAGCCCACATTGTTAACATCCGAACATCGCACAGCGTCTTCGAGAGACGCTTTCTTGGACGGCTTTTGATTTTGACTTATCGCTTTAATTAAGGGGCCCCAATTATTTCGCTAGCGACTTTGCTATCCCCACTCATGGGCTACCCCCGCAGCTACAAATCGAGATGTGCTGAAGTATTAAGACATATACATGGATATGTTGGTTTTGCACCTTCACGCAAAAGTCAAGACACAAGAATTAAGCAAACTGTCTCTGTGTCATCGCAGGGTGTGAGACCGGGCTAGTTGATATTCCGTGCTGAAGTGGCTAGCGCAAGAGTGGACACGAGACACTAAAAAGGCGACAAGGAGAAGCGCAAGCTTCCAACTTCCAGTTAGAAGTTTGCGCTTGTCCTTGTCGCATTTTTAGTGTACCGTGTCCATTCTTGCGCTAGTCACTTCAGTCTGTGTCGTCGTTTGTTAGCATGCTGTGGCCGAAGCTGCTCGCAATATTACGTCACATTTACTGGTCACCAGGTCAAGTACACCCTTGGATATGACATATACAGTTCTTGCAGTTAGTTTCCAAAGTAATCTCCTATGACGGTTATCCACGTGCGTGGAGGAAGACCGCTATATAAAATTATTGTGCAGTAATATATGAGGGATTGTATATTCTCCATCTTATCTACGATGTTGCCGTTCGGCCTTTATAATATAGCCGCAATGTAAACTATCAGGTACCGGATGCCATAAAGGCTACCCACATACTCAAAGACCTCGCGCACAACTCCTGACGACACTTGTATTCAAGAGTTGTACGACTGCCAAGGACATCCTTAACGTATGATGCATAACACATAATGGGGTTTTACGTGCCAAAACCACGATCTCATTATGAGACACGCCCGTAGGGGGGGATTCGGGAATAAGTTAGACCACTTGGGGTTCCTTAACGTGCGCCTAATCCTAAGTACACGGGTGTTTTCGCATTTCACACCCATCGAAGTACGGCTGCTGTGGCTGGGATTCGATCCCGATACCTCGTGATTAGCAGCCCAACCCAATAAAAACTAAGCAACTTTGGAGGGGAAGGATTGTTGGCAGTTTGAGGAAGGTGACAGCCGGGGGGCACGTGAGACAATTGGTTCCTATCCTCATATGACGCGAGAATCGGTACCAGCCGTCGAAGAATGACACGGTAGAATGCACTGTATTTAATGTGATGGAGTCCGCGTCCAATATTTCAGACACGAATCACACTGTAACGACTGATGACCAGGCATCTCGCAAACGTGCAGTCGCCTGAGAGCTGCCGGGCGCTGGCGTTGGCCACAGGGTCTCCGTAATTGACCTCTCTTCAACACTTGCCGACATTGTCGCCTTATTTCGCACCATCGCGTTTCAGCTGAACTGCTTCAACAGCCAATTTACTTGTGCCAAAATTTTGCCACCCTGTCAACGTTATGCGTGGTTTCTTATTTTTAGGTCATCTTTTATATTTGGGCTAATGCTTTCCTAAGATTTCCAGCGGTTTCGCCTTTCCCAAAATGCCCTCATTTTTAGCGGCTTCTGTTCATATTTTGGAGGATTTTTAATAGACGTTGAAACCATTGCATGGCCCCCTGACCACGCTGCTCAAAAAGTCATTTTATTTTTCTGAGGTCTTGCGCAAGCTTCCGCCTTGTTGCCGTTCATCAACCTTCTGATTTTCCTGTCACTTGTACCCCATTTTGACGACTACAATCCAACGGAAGTTGGAAACGATATAATGTACATGGGATTAAAGCCGTTTAATCAATTCTACCGTGGACACGACAGCCGCTTTTGCTCGCTGTGAATGCAAATATTGCATTAATGAGCGCCATTCTTAAACATGTAAATATATAGTCTAAAAAATTATGAGGATCCCACGTATATGCGAATCGATGTAAGCGAAGCTTTCTGTGTTGTTTGTTGTCATTGTTGTACGCAGTCTCCACAGAGTAGTCAGGCACCCTCTAATGAAATGCTGTCAATGTTTGCCCGATTACGTCCGCCATTTTGATAAAAATAAACGTAACTTCAACTCATTTTCTCAGAAATAAACGCTGAATGAAAGGCTGACGTCATCCTGACCAAGATCAACAAGCGCCGTATTGCTCGATCTTATGATGCCTCTATTCGCAAGCTTATTTTCGTGTTTGTTTTTCTTTGGGGGGGGGGGGGGGCGGCGGCGATGTGCTCTTGTACCCTAGAAAAAAACGTCCCTCGGACGTCTCTAATGTGCTCGTTTTTATTCTCAAGCACCCAATGAAAACTGTCATCGCTGCTATTTCATGATGTCCTGGTGGCAGGCCACCATGGCGTGTCGCGCAAGTGTGACCACGCTGATTCATTTGGATTGGCATATACTATATTGGTGCGTCATACTTCGCCGCATTCATTTTGCAAACTATGCCAGAGCTCGAAAAGGCCGGCCAATTCACTAGGTTCCTTTCCTTTGTTTACATCCGCAAAGTGTGTGTCTATCGCTGTGGTTACCAAATACGGCCAGCGGTATGCTATTACTCAAGTACTTTTCGCGGACTTCGCTCCAGTGTCATCTCTTACACTACTCGCTTTTTGCTAGACTCAACACAAACACGCAACGACCTTAATGAAGTATCAATTACACAGTTGACATGCTGTCGATCTACGACAGCATGTCAACGACACACAACGTCAAGCGACACCCAACGGGGGACTGATATACTTCTTAAAGGGGTTTAATTTTATTTTTCAACGCAGAATTGCAAGCAAAGGCAGCGCCACGCGTATACCGCGGCCACGTAGTGTAGTCGCGCTCCTTTTCCTCTAACAATATGGCCGCCGGCGGCTTCACGCGCTCTCGTAGGCGGCGGATTGGACTGTCATTCCAGAAGTTTAATTATATAACCTCTTTGCATAGAAAAAATAGCATGATTGTTAACATATTGTTGGCTTGGATATATTTCGCACGAGGCCTGTCAGGATTGGGGGCTCAATCCCATCGCTCGTAATCCGTTGTCAAGATTGGAGTCGGGCATGAATTAGAAGGTAGCTGGCCCATGCCGTCGTACAACTTATCCACGCTGAGGACGTTGATGAAGGGAAGGACTGCTTCTCATCGAGAACGAGGAATATGGGTTTATTTACAGTATTTATATCAGTCTAACATGACTGTTTGAGAAAGTACATCAGTCTAACATGACTGCTTGAGAGAGAGTGTCAGTCCAACATGACTGCTTAAGAGAAGTGACCTGAGCAGCCGCACAACAGCGGTTTTTAAACACTCGGTCCTCTCCCGATACAAGGTGATGCGAACGTTCGTTTAGTCATCGCAAACTAGCCGCCTCCCCGCGGCCCGGTTTACACACACACACGCACACACGCATACACACAGGTGCGAAGGTCCGGAGCCGACGTCAGAGGGGCCCCGTAGAACTCGGAGCCGTTCCGGGTAGCGCGTTGTCTTGCGTCTTGGTCGGTGCGTAGGAAGCAGCGCAAAACGGCGTTCCCGCGGCAACTCGCGCACCCGTAGCAGATCAGGTCCGCGTTGGGGAGTTTGGGAACAATATTTGGCCCGCCAAACTCATTCGGTCTCAACGGCGATGAGCCTAGAGGTTGGCGGCGGTTTCAGCACAAAGCCTGCTTCATCGAACGCATCCTAGCTGAAGCGACGGAGAGTGGGGGATGCGCGTCTTGTTCCCCGACACAAAGTCGATTTAGTCACGCTGTGGCTAGAGGTTGGCGGCGATGCTCCCGAGATGTTGCTCCCATAGTCGCAACTGGGTGGCAAACTTGCACTGCAGCTGGCCGTTCTTAACAGCGCCTCCATGGCCCGAAAAATCGCGACTGTCTAGCGCAGATAACCGCTGGGCAGGAAGAGAACGGCTGGTGGCCAGGGAGTGATTGATGCCTTGGCTCGCAGCGACCACTTGTGTATTGATGTCACCGCCCCAAAACATCCAACAAGGACAGGCAACTGCAAAATTAACCTCACAACACGGCTCTGCGCCGAGATGACGTACCTTGGCTCTCACTTTAGACCCGCTAGGCTTCAAAAAAAAAAAAACATAAGTGCCGAAACAAAAAAATTCTGCATTTCGCTATGCCAATTTCTGAAGCAATTTCGTGCTGACAAATTCAGCAATCATGGAGGGAATCCTGCTAAATGAGAGGGGATCTTCTTGGCTTAACGAAATTAGCACTAGTAACCCTAAAATTTAGGCGGGACCCTCAAACGCAGAATTCAAATTAGCCTGCTCAAACCATCCGCGTTGCTACGCAACTTTCCCTTCTTATATCTAACGGAGAAGTTGTACTCTTGGAGAGTGAGGCTTCATCGGAGCAAGCGGCCATTCTTGTGTGACATTTGATTGAGCCACGTCAGAGGACAGTGGTCGGTCTCGAAGATGAACTTCGCTCCGTACAAGTAACACGACAACTTCTGGTCAGCCCAAACTAAACAAGCGCATTCCTTCTCTGAAGCGCTGTAGGCTTCCTCTCTTACATTTAGTTTACGGCTGGCATAGAGGATAGGATGCTCCTCGTTATCGTCGCCGACCTGACTAAGTACCACGCCCATACCTCTGTCGCTTGCGTCGCATTGAACTATGAATTCCTTTGTGTAGTCTGGCGCGCGAAGTACAGGACGAGAAACCAATAGCGTTTTCAAACTTTGGAAAGCGTTCTCTTTGTCCTTATCCCAGTGTACGTTACTCGGTGCTCCCTTTCGGAGGGCGTCCGTTAATGGACTTGCCATTTGCGAGTAATTCGGAATGTACCGTTGATAGTACCCCACAAGTCCCAAAAATGAACGAAGGTCTGTTTTCGTGCGCGGCTGAGAAAATTCTCCAATCGTAGCTATTTTCAGCTCGGCCGGCCGTCTCATGCCCTGACCGACAACATGGCCCAGATAAGTAACCTGCGAACAACCAAACCTACACTTTTCCGCTTTCATCGTTAAGCCGGCTTCCCTCAACCGTGATAACACCTGTTTGAGGTGCGATACGTGTTGTTCCCAGCTGTCCAAAAAAATTGCTACATCATCAAGATAGGGCAAGGCGAACTCCTGCAAGTCTTTTAGGACAATATCCATTAACTTAGAGAAGCTAAACGGCGCGTTCTTCAGCCCGAAGCTGAGTGCGAGGGGGCGAAAAGTGCCTACAGGTGAGATGAATGCGGCATAGCGGCTGGCACCTTCTGAAAGGGGAACTTCCAGTACCCCCGCACGAGATCTATAGCTGAAATGTAATTAGCAGCGCTAACTCTTTCAATTCGTTCCTCAACGTTGGGTATCGGGTACAGCTGATCCCTAGTGATGGCATTTAACTTCCTGTAGTCAACACACGGACGAGGGTCCTTGTTAGGGGTTTCTACCAGTATTAGCGGTGACGTGTAGTCACTCCCAGCGGGCTCAATAACTCCCAACTCTAGCATGCGCTGTATCTCTGCCTCCATAATCTCTCTCTGTCTTGGAGACACCCTGTAAGGCTTTGATCTTACTGGTTCGGTTGATGTCAGCTCAATTTCATGCGTTATTAGTTCGGTTCTACCCGGCTGGTCGCTGAATCTGTCGAGATATTACCCTAACACCTCTTTTAGCTCATCTAGCTGCTCGGGTCTTAGAGCGTGCGAGCTTACCGAGTGCTCTACTACTTCTTCTAGGCCGATTTCAGAGTTGGAGGTCGCCCTATACTCCTTAAACTTGGTACTAGTGCCATCCTGCTCTTTGATGGTATAGTTAACGACTCCGCTCCGCTCTACATACGGCTTCATCAAATTGCAATGATATATCCTCACTTCCTTCCTGCGACCGGGCATTTTCAGAGCATAGCTGGTATCTGAAAGTTTGTGCAACACTTTAACGGGCCCGTCCCAGTGAACTTCAAGCTTGTTCTTTCTTGAAGGTTTGAGGATCATTACCTGGTCTCCGGCGTTAAACGTTCGAAGCCTCGCATTCTTGTCGTAATAGAATTTGGCGTTCTTTTGAGCTACTCCCATGTTCTTTCCGACTAGTTCTTGGGTTGCGCTTAGCCGTTCCAGCAAATTTAGCACGTATTCAACCACTGTTGGACTCTCCCCTCTTTCCTCCCACATCTCTCTTAACATTCTCAGTGGAGAACGGAGTGTCCTCTCATACACTAGTTCTGCTGGCGAGAACCCTGTCGCTTCATGTGGAACCGTTCGCAAAGCAAACAAAGTTGCCGGCAGACAGTTCTCCCAGTCCTCCTTGTGCTCGTAACAGAGCGCACGCAAAACTCGCTTAAGCACCGAATGCCACCTCTCTACACTGTTTGACTGAGGGTGATAGACAGAACTGTGTATTAACTTTACCCCGCACTTCTGCAAGAATGTGGAAGTCAGTGCGCTCGTGAATACTGACCCTTGATCTGCCTGAATTTCGGCTGGAAACCCAACTCGTGCAAACACTGTCAAAAGCGCGTCTACTACTTCGGTGGAGCTGAGCTCTTTCAGAGGGATTGCTTCTGGAAACTTTGTAGCCGGACACAGCATGGTAAACAAGTACCTGTAGCCCGATTTTGTTTTTGGAAGGTGATTTTGTTTTTGGAAGGGGCCCTACCGCGTCTATTACAAGTCGTCTGAAAGGCTCTGTTATTAAGGGCACTATCTTCAGTGGCCCTTTCCATGTCTCTCCTGGTTTACCAGAACGCTGGCAGGCGTCGCATGATCTTACAAAGTTTTCTACGTCTTTGAAACAGCCAGGCCAGTAGTATTCCATAAGCAATCTTTCCTTTGATTTGTTTATGCCTAGGTGGCCGGACCACCCATTTCCATGACAGAGACTCAAAAGGTCCTCCCTATACTTAGTAGGTACGACTAACTGATCTAAAATCCTACCCTTTCGATCTCTGTAGTGCCGATACAACAATCCTCCTCTCTCATGTATCGTCACATTGCGCCTAGCAATGCCTTCTTTAGCTGTGTCATGTAATTTAGCTAAGCTCTCATCATTCTTTTGCTCGGCTGCCAATGACTCTCTATCCACACGTAAGAGCTGATCAAAGTTCTTTGAGGCCGGTGATAATAACGACCCTGTCTCACTTGTGAGTGCGTCAGCTTGCTCTTCCCGCAGGCTTGAACTTTGACACTCTAGTGCTACGCTCTCATTGAACTGGTCAGCTGGCAGGCTTTCCTCAACTGTTTTTTTCATCACTCGAGCCTAGTTCGGATTCGGTTATTGCAGTTATCTCCTTTGCTACTTCCGCTGGAGCATCTTGTGCATTTTCGGCCGAAAGCGACGCGATTTTACGAGCTTGGCCTCGCGTCAATGCCTGTACTACGCCCTCTCTCAGTTTAAGCCCTTTTTCACGCAGTAACTGATTTAAACGATTCGAAAAGATGTAAGGGTACTGCAGTGACAAAAATTTGGAAACTGCAGCCTCAGTCTCTAGCTCCCCGAATGGTCCACTGATTTTGACTTTGGTCATGGGCAGACACACGCTGTGTTCTTCTACAACCTGTTTGATCCATGCTACTTCTCCGGTGAAGTCACCTACCGTCACGTAAGACGGATGGACAATGTCCATCGTGGCGGCACTGTCTCTTAGCACTCGGCATGGTTTGCCATTAACTTGCAGGTCGTGAAGATATGGACTTAAAAGTTCCATATTCTCGTCTTTTTCCTCTACGTAGGAGAAAACTACGCTAGGCTTCCCGCAGTTTACAGCTCTATGTCCCAGTTTGTGGCATTTGTAACAGCGGATTGGTCTAAAAGATTCGAATTTTCTTTTCTGTTCTTTTTGTGCGGTTTCCCCGTTAAGTTTCTCCTCGCTCTTTTCTGCAGGCTTTTCCTCCACGTCTACAGGCTCCGATCGTCTAGTCTGCGAACCCTTTTTGAACGGAAATGGTTTCCGCTGTCCATTTCGACCGTCCCAATTACCGTCCTCGGCGTTCAACTTTTTACGCGTTGCTTATTCTTCAGCTAATTCAGCCGCCCTTTCCACAGTGTTTACATTCCCTCTGTCTTGCACCCACAGTTTCACAGCTTGGGGGATGGTTTTGTAAAACTGCTCTAGACACATGCATTCAATGATCATGTCTCTGCTGTCGTACGCTTCCGCGCTTTTCAGCCACTCGACTAGGTTGGCCTTTAAGCTATATGCAAACTCCGGATATCCCTCGCTATCTTTCTTGCCTGTGCTCCTAAACCTTTGCCGAAAAGCTTCGGCTGAAAGGCAGTATTTCTTCAGGAGACTAGCCTTAACCTTTGCATAATCATATGCATCCTGTACACTCAGTCTGGCGATTACTTCCGCCGCCTCACACGGCAACATAGACAGCAACCGCTGTGGCCATGTACTCGGGCCGAAGTTCATCTTCTCGCAAGTCCTTTCAAAATTGCTTAGGAACAAGCCTATGTCGGTCCCGACCTCAAATGGCTTTAATAGCCTGTCCATGCGGTATGATTCTGCCTCACTTGATCGTCCCAGAGCGCCTTCATTTCCTTGAGAAAACTCCAAACGTTTGCTTTCAACTTCAAGTTGCATTTTTCTTAACTCACGTTCCTCTCTCTCTCTGTCCCGTTCTTCTCTTCTTTTCAGAAGTTCCAACCCCATTTCAATTTCTTCCTCACTGGCCTGTTCGGAAATTAGCTGCAATAATTCCGATTTTAGCATTTCCTTGCGTACATCTAGGCCCAGTTCCTCACCAACAATCGACAATTCGTCTCTCAGCAGTCTCCTTAACTCCATGATTGCTGCGTTACTGTCTTGATCCTGCTCGCTAAATCTAGCTAGGAAAACACAACCTAGCTAACACTCAACAATCTAGCTTCCCTACTGTTCTAAACAGAACAACCACAAGATGAAGCCTAGAGAGTCAAAGCAAGAACCAAGCACTCACCGCAGTCACAGCACCGCGTCGCAAAGTCAATCTCACCGCTGTCAGCCAGTTGTCAGGATTGGGGGCTCAATTCCATCGCTTGTGATCCGTTGTCAAGATTGGAGTCGGGCATGAATTAGAAGGTAGCTGGCCCATGCCGTCGTCCAACTTATCCACGCTGAGGACGTTGATGAAGGGAAGGACTGCTTCTCACCGAGAACGATGATGATGTTTGAGGTTTAATGGCGCAAGGGCCAGGTATGGCCAAAGAGCGCCATGCTAGTGGTAATGAATATGTCGTGGTCTGATGGGCTCTGTGAATTTATGTGACTTGGCTGTAGAGGGGCCTAAAAGAGTTTGTGTAAATTGCATAAAAATTACCCGTAATAAAATTATGGCAATGATTAATGACATGTACTATGATCACTAAAATGCATTAAAAAGAATGATGCATTATATAAAATATGCGAGACGCTAAAATTGTCTAAGAGCACTACTGCCTCGCCAGAGCCCTTGAAACGCAAGGGCCGAGAGGCATGTGCTATACAACATAGCTATCACAGCGGCATCCTCTGGAGAGAGGAGACGCTATGAACGTATAGGGCTAATTACATGTAACACAACATCTTTCAGGAAGTCTAGGACTGTGTTAGTGTCAAAGAGTGGTTCTGGGCCGAGTAACATTACAGGATGAAGGGGAATGTGCTGCCGGTATGCTAATGGAAAATGTTTCTTTCTGTCAGATTCGGCTTTCCGACACTCCAGGAGGACATGGAGGACGGTCAGCCTCTCCCCGCATCTCCCACAGGTTGGGGGCTCATTTCCAGTAAGTAAAAAGTTATGCGTGCCAAAAGTGTGTCCTATTCTTAGACGACAGAATAGGACATCTGTCCGGCGTGATTTTGTTACAGGAGGCCAGAAACCTAATTGTGGCTTTATTACATGCAGCTTATTATTTGTTTCCAGGTCCCACAAGCGTTGCCAGTAGTTTCGCAGTTTCCTTCTTAAGAAAGGTTTCAGGTCGGCGACAGGGACTGCAGCGGTAGAATTAACAGTGTGTGATGCAATTGATGTGGCCATTTGGTCCGCTAGAACGTTACCCTGGATGCCCCTATGTTCAGGCACCCAGCATATTATCACATGCTGGTTAGATACATATGCTTTACATAGGAAGGAATAGAGTTTAATTATTATAGGATTTTTGTGCTTACAGAACGATATCAAAGACTTCACAACACTTAGGGAGTCCGTATATATAATTGATTTTTTGAGTTTTGATTTCCTTATATGCTTCACGGTCGACAATATTGCGTAGGCCTCAGCCGTGAAGATACTAGTTTCCGGATGCAGTACGTCGGACTCCGAGAAAGATGGACCGACGGCTGCGTAGGACACCTCGTCGCGTGACTTCGATGCATCTGTGTAGAACCCGGAAATGCATTTGGATTTCAATCTCTGGAGCATGCTTTGTGACTTCCACGAAAGATATATCGCATTGTATGAGCTGCCACTCCCAAGGAGGTAGCAGCTTGGCTGGATGCATTAGGCGAAACTCGAGGAGTGGAACATGCATTTCATCACTAAGCTCCCTCACACGCAGCGAGAAAGGCTGTTTTACAGAGGGTCGATTGCGAAAGAGTGTAGCATACGTCATGTCATTAATGGTATTAAAACAGAGATGTTGTGGATTTGAGTGGACTTTCAGAAAATATGTTTGGCTGATGTATGTTCTCTGCAGATGAAGTGACCACTCATTTGATTCTACATATAAACTTTGTATGGGACTCGTTCTGAAAGCGCCAGTTGCCATTCGGATTCCTAGATGGTGGACTGGGTCTAGCATCTTTAGTGCGCTCGGGGCGGCAGAGTGATAAATCACGGCGCCATAGTCAAGTCGTGATCGAATGAGGCTTTTATAGAGATTCATTAAGCACTTCCTGTCACTACCCCATGTAGTCTTGGATAGAAGTTTGATTATGTTCATCGTTTTTAGACATTTTTCTTTAAGATATTTAATGTGGGGGACGAAAGTGAGTCTGTAGTCAAGTATGACACCTAGAAATTTGTGTCCTTTGTTTACAGGTATCTGTTGTCCACGCAGTTCTATGCAAGAATCTGGGATAAGTCCTCTCTTTCTTGTAAAAAGAACACAAGAGCTTTTGTTAGGATTGATCTTAAATTCATTCCTGTCTGCCAACGTTGACACTTTGTTCAGGCCAAGCTATACCTGTCTCTCGCAGACTCCGAGGTTACAAGATTTGAAAGCTATTTGAATGTCGCCTACGTAGACAGAGTAAAAGATGGCGGGTGGTAATGAAGCACGAAGCGTGTTCATCTTCACGATAAAGAGCGTGCAGCTGAGCACGCCTCCTTGGGGTACACCCGTTTCTTGCGCAAAAGGACGTGAGTGCATTGCCGACTTTTACCCGGAAGGTACGATTTGACAGATAGCTTTCTATTATATTAAGCATATTACCGTGGATGCCCATTTCTGACAGGTCTCTTAAGATTCCGTAACGCCACGTTGTGTCATACGCCTTTTCCATATCGAGAAATATCGATAGGAAGAACTGTTTGTGTATAAATGCGTCCCGGATATTCCCTTCAACACGTACGAGATGATCGGTTGTAGAGCGCCCTTCTCGGAAGCCGCACTGATAAGGATCAAGCATTTTGCTCTGTTCAAGGAAATGAATGAGTCGCCGATTTATCATTTTTTCAAACACCTTACAAATGCAACTTGTGAGGGCTATCGGGCGGTAACTTGCCACTGAGGAAGGGTCTTTGCCTTGTTTCAAAACAGGGACCACAATGGCTTCCTTCCACGCGGTTGGAAGGTACCCTGCATCCCAGATGGTGTTGAAAAGTGTGAGTAGTGTAAGTTGCGTGTCATTGTGTAAGTTTTTGAGCATTTCATACATGATTCTATCAGATCCTGGTGCGGAACTCTTGCATGCGCTCAAGGCAGCTTTCAACTCGGCAGCACTAAAAGGGCAATTGTACGGTTCATTCTGTCGGCATTTATTGATGAGTGGCTTGCATTCTTCTATTTGTTTATATTTCAGGGAGGATTGCGAATAATGATTTGAGCTTGATACACTCTCAAAGTGCTCCCCAAGTGAGTCGGCCTGATCTTTCAGTGTATCGCCCTGTGTATTCACTAGAGGGAGTGAATATGTTTGCCGCCCTCTAATCCTATTAACCCTGTTCCAGGCTTTGGCCTCATCTCTAAACGAGTTAATACTCGATAAAAACTTGTGCCAACTTTCTCTTCTGGCCTGTCGGCGGGTTCTCCTACCTTGGGATTTTATTTTTTTAAAGTTGACAAGATTCTCAGCGGTGGGAGAAGCTCGCAGCAACCCCCACGCCTTGTTCTGATTCTTACGGGCAGTCCGACATTCGCTGTTCCACCACGGTACACGTGGTTTGCATGCCAAACCACTTACTTCGGATATGCATTTTGATGCGGCATCTATTATGAATACTGTAAGATAATCCACAGCAGCATCAATTTCTAAAGAAGACAGGTCAGCCCATGAGATGCTAGAGAGAGTTCGAAATTTCTGCCAGTCGGCTGTGTCTATCTTCCACCTAGGAGCTTGTGGAGGATATTCGTTTTCTTTAGATGTTCTTGTCAGTATGGCGAAGTGGTCGCTCCCGTAAGGATTGTTCATAACTTCCCATTCGAGTTCAGGCAGTATACACGGGGAAACTAGGCTGAGGTCAATTGATGAAAAGGTTCTGTTTGCTAGGTTAGGTTAGGTTAGGTTAGGTTAGGTTAGGTGGGTTCCTTCTTATTCAGCAAGCACGCACCTGAAGAAAAAAGGAACTGTTCAACAAGACGACCTCGTGCGTCTGTACGAGAGTCGCCCCACAGGGAACTGTGCGCATTGAAATCGCCAAGGACAAGATAAGGTTCTGTCAATTCGTCTATAAATGACTGAAATTCATGTTTGTTTAATTTGAAGTGTGGGGGTACATAAAGTGAGGAAATGGTGACGAGTTTGTTTAAAAGAACAGCTCGAACCGCCACTGCTTCAAGGGGCGTTTGTAGCTGTAAACGCTGACAGGAAATACTTTTATGAACCAAAATGGCAACACCGCCTGATGATACGACAGCATCATCGCGGTCTTTGCGAAACGTGACATACGGTCGGAGAAAGTTTGTGTGTTGTGGTTTTAAGTGTGTTTCCTGTAGACACAGCACTTTTGGATTGTGTTTTTGGATAAGCTCTTGCACGTCATCAAGGTTCCTGAGAAGTCCTCTGACGTTCCATTGAATTATTGGTGTATCTATATTGGTAGTAAATAAGTGCTGTGTATACGGAAACAGAAGTATTAATTACAGAGATTTCAGAGCTTAGGTTCCAGAGCTCTTTCGAGGCCCTGTAACCGGGGTTTTACTCTTTTTGAAGCGTTCGAGGGAACCTCGCCGCTCCTTAGGCGCTTGGTGCGCCTTGAGGATAGGTGTTGTGTCCATTGCCTCTTGTGAGGCGCCGGACACGTGCTCTTGCGAGCGAGAAGGTTCCCGGGAAAGTCTCGCCTTGGAGGGCAAGACCCCTGCGCCCACCAGCCCGGAGGTCGATGGGGCTCCCTGAGGGATTTGGCTGCGCCGGCTGTTGCCAGCGCTGGAAGGGGCCGGGGAGGTTGGGGTAGCCTCGGCTGCGCCCACCTTCGGGGTCGGTGGCCCCGTCTGCTGGGTTGACGGAGCAGCGCTAGCTGCCACCGCCGCGGAGGCAGATGGCGTGACTGCCGACTCACGGCTTGTGAGTCGGACAGCCGCCGGAGGCCGTTGTGACGCTGCCCCCTGACGCGCCACTTCGGCAAAGCTGGCCTTAGGAAGGTATGCAACCCGCCTGCGTGCCTCTTTGAATTATATGTTTTCTTTTACTTTGATTGTGACTATTTCTTTTTCTTTCTTCCAAGACGGGCATGACCGCGAGTATGCGGCATGCTCGCCATCACAGTTCACGCAGTGTGGAGCGTTTTCGCACGTTTCAGAGGCATGGTCACGGGAACTACATTTTGCACATGTCTGCCGGCCTCGGCAGTTCTGGGAACTGTGGCCGAAACGCTGGCATTTGAAGCAGCGGAGAGGATTTGGAACGTACGGTCTGACCCGTAGCATTACATAGCCGGCCTCGAGTGTCTCAGGCAGAATGCTTGAGGAGAAAGTCAAAACAAGATGCTTGGTTTTTATCTCCTTGCCGTCGCGCCTTAGTATAATTCTTTTAACATTGATTACGTTTTGCTCACTCCAGCCTTCCAACAGTTCGGCTTCTGTGAGCTCCATCAGATCGTCGTGAGAAACAACGCCACGGCTGGTGTTCATAGTTCGGTGTGGGGTTACTGTTACTGGTATTTCCCCAAATGACTGAACTTTAGAAAGATTTTCAAGCTGTTTCGGATTGCGGAGTTCCAGAAGGAGATCGCCGCTAGCCATTTTCGTTGCTTTATAGCCTGTACCAAGAGTTTCAGTTAGATATTTAGATACGAGGAAAGGAGAAATCATTCTCATGGTCTTTTCAGGATTGTTTGAACGAATTACATGAAATCGGGGGAAGTTTGGCTGCTTGTTCCCAAGAAATTGGAAAATATCTTCGGTGCGCCCTCGTTTCTGAGGGCGATCAGGTAGTCGGGGAAAAGAAGTGGCCATTAGGAGTATGGTTTTTTTTCGGCAGGGATGGCCGCCGCCCACCATGGAGCCCAACCAGGGGACGACACAGGACGGAGATATTCAGTTCTGCGCACGCCAGCGGTACAGCCCCGCTATAACCGAATACATATACCCAAGACTGGATATAGTGCACAAGGTTAACCCTCGCCGCCTACGAAGCCGGAAGTAATACGAAAATAAAGAGAGGACAGGAAAGATTAAAAGTGAGAGAAAGACGAAGATTTGAGGGAGAAAGAGAAAGGAAAAGGCAACTACCGATTTCCCCCGGGTGGGTCAGTCCGGGGGTGCCGTCTATGTGAAGCAGAGGCCGAAGAGGTGTGTTGCCTCCGCCGGGGGGCCTTAAAGGTCCAAACACCCGGCATCGGCTCAACCCCCAGGATCCCCCTTTCCCCAGACACGGCTAAGCCGCGCACGGTTACACGCGGGAGGGTCCAACCCTCGTGTGCTCGGGTACGTGGTGTCGCAACACACCAAACGCCTGCTGACGCAGGCGCCCCTGCGGGGCACCGAGAACGAGGAATATGGATTTATTTACAGTATTTATATCAGTCTAACATGACTGTTTGAGAAAGTACATCAGTCTAACATGACTGCTTGAGAGAGAGTGTCAGTCCAACATGACTGCTTAAGAGAAGTGACCTGAGCAGCCGCACAACAGCGGTTTTTAAACACTCGGTCCTCTCCCGATACAAGGTGATGCGAACGTTCGTTTAGTCATCGCAAACTAGCCGCCTCCCCGCGGCCCGGTTTAGACACACACACGCACACACGCATACACACAGGTGCGAAGGTCCGGAGCCGACGTCAGAGGGGCCCCGTAGAACTCGGAGCCGTTCCGGGTAGCGCGTTGTCTTGCGTCTTGGTCGGTGCGTAGGAAGCAGCGCAAAACGGCGTTCCCGCGGCAACTCGCGCACCCGTAGCAGATCAGGTCCGCGTTGAGGAGTTTGGGAACAATATTTGGCCCGCCAAACTCATTCGGTCACAACGGCGATGAGGCTAGAGGTTGGCGGCGGTTTCAGCACAAAGCCTGCTTCATCGAACGCATCCTAGCTGAAGCGACGGAGAGTGGGGGATGCGCGTCTTGTTCCCCGACACAAAGTCGATTTAGTCACGCTGTGGCTAGAGGTTGGCGGCGATGCTCCCGAGATGTTGCTCCCATAGTCGCAACTGGGTGGCAAACTTGCACTGCAGCTGGCCGTTCTTAACAGGCCCAAGACGTCACCCTGTCTTCTAACGCGTTCTTGTGTTTACGTTTTCGTCTCTGTCTTGAAGGGACGCGCATCGTAACATGTTGCAAGGGTGCTTGCGTTGAGCGTTTGTAAGACGAGAAACGCTGTTCTATTATTTCTCTTCTCTATCTTGTGCAGTAAACCCATGTTTATAGCGTTCCCGCAATGATAAGAGTCACGAGTATGGCAACTGCAACCGCAAGCGTCACGGTATAGTCGTAACTTGTCGCGACAGCGCAGTTGTAATCCACAGAACCTGTAACTAAGGAATACGTGGCGAGGTATGGCTGATGAATAAGTAATTGCCAACAGTGGTTTTCAGTAAACGTTTATTACCAAGAACGGCGGGTGCTTATACTACCGTAGAGGACGGTTGCTGGGCGGTGACTCGAATCACTTACTCGCCACATCACACATATACATTGGACTTCAAGTGGTTTCACCAACTCTCGCTTATATTCTCTCGACCCTGAACTGCGGCTTCACCTGTCACCCGGACTCCAGCTTTTCCTCTTTATCCCCCGCTTCTTGCCCAATGTGCTGAGACGTGCGTCAACTGATGCTTGCTCCTCCTTTTTCTCAATAAATGAAGGCATTCATTCATTCATTCATTCTTAAGTTGCTGCAGAAAATATCGCGTCTTCATCATAACAACCCTGTCTCTCACCTGGACTCTCCCATCGCAAAACAATTTTGCTGTGTTGCAAATGGCTGGGCGTCACATATACAATTTTCTAGGAATGGCCAGCAGCGCGGCGTGCAATTTTCAGTGGGTGACGAGACAGTATAGAACACCTTCTCTGCCACTTCCACACTTAGCGCTCTGCTTCGTGAGCTACTATTAGCCGCTGAGACAAAGTACGAAATGAAAGAAACCTAGCTGGGGCTGGTCGCGGGCAGCTCTTTGCGGATTCATGAGGCGTCGATTTAAAATATACATTTCTTATCTAAACCTAAATGACAGTGATATAGGTGCGATGGAGTTACGGTAGCTCGTTCGTTTGGGCTAACGACGCTCTTCACGCTGCACTTTCGTCTTATGCGTGTTTGCGAACGGTAATGAAAGGCAGGAGGGTAAGACGCCTTCCTGAAATGAAACATTCCGAATAACTATTTGTTTGACGGTTGTACATATGTCAAGGGCCCCCGATTCGAACCACCTGCAAGTCGGCATCTGCTTGCAAAGGGGAACTCAGATGAAAATTGGCAAGCGGATAGGCTTTGAATTATCATAAGGATATCTTTATTGAAATTCCTTACCAAGAGGTGGAAGCCGACGAATAATCATTTAAGTTTTCTGTGTTATTAAGGCCTCATATTAATATAAGGTTGCTGTCTTTTACAGCCTCCTAAATTAAAAACGTAAGTTATGAAAAATAAATTGCTGCGGTAAATGTGTAAACGCATACGCAAGAAGAGTCCTAGTCCGTTTCCCAGCATTCACTCAATGAAGATGGAGCCCGTCTATACTCTCACGTTGTAGTGATGTGAAGAACAGGACACTTCCAAAAGAGTGAGTCACGAATATAACTATAAGGAGAGCTTTCGCTGGAAAACACTCCCCCATTGTGACCCTTTTTCTTCCCCTCTTCCCCTTCCCTTACGTAGAGTAGCAGGCCAGATGCTCCATTATACGGCCGACCTCTCTACATTTTCCAATCATTAAAATACTTCTCTTACTCAAAGCACAACGATATGGCTGCGCGCATAGTAGTGCTTCCTCTAAATCTGACGTATACGGATCAAGGCATCGGTTCATCAGATTGGAATGCCCGTACACTGCAGCGCAATCTCGGGTCCTCAAATGGGATGGAGAATGTACGCCAGTATTCGCTTCACGCGCGCAATCTGATAATATGACGCTCTTTCGCTATTGAATCCGTGACAACATATATACTGGATATTAGAAAAACATGCAGGTGCGTCTTGAGCTAACCGATAACTTTGGAACAGTGGTTAGACGCTAAAGAGAGCCTCCCCCCCCCCCCCCCCCCCCCCCCCCCCCCCGAAAAGAAATACAGTTCCTTTCAATATTAGCTGAAACGTAGTGCTCGTGGTAAAAAGGGCCCCAAGACTGCACAGCGACGCCGACATACAGAAAACTGAAGAGCTAAATACTTTCCAATTACTGGTATTTATGAAACCAGGATTCCGTGGTTCAATGTAGCCCTGTAGTCCAGGGGCCAGTTCCACCACGGGTACTGTGTCGGAGCTCACATTTCATGTCAGCATTAATTGTCACATAAACACCGTATTTCCTCTTTAAATCTTAACATTAGACAGCCAAAATACATGCAGCGATACCCTCATCCTAATACGTCAGTACTTTTCGTTCTAAAGTACATGTCCACGCTGATCCATACGTTACAGAGTATTGAAAATGTACCCAATGCTTTCCCCCAGGCAGCTGTTTTTATTCATTATGATGCCAGGAAACCTAGCCTGATGCCACCAACGCTCAGAAATCTAATCGGGAGCGCGCACAATGTTTTCGCACACCTTGTGTGATGCACACCATGCGTATCGCTGAGGTGCTTCTTGTATAATGTAGGAGAATTGGTTGTAAAGGTAGAAGTGCACATGTGGTTGAGCTCGTAAAGTTGATTTGTGCCAAGAAAACCCGTCCAAGCTTTCACACTTATTTTATAAAAAGCACCCGCCGTGGTTGCTCAGTGGCTATGGTGTTAGGCTGCTGAGCACGAGGTCGCGGGATCGAATCCCGGCCACGGCGGCCGCATTTCGATGGGGGCGAAATGCGAAAACACCCGTGTACTTAGATTTAGGTGCACGTTAAAGAACCCCAGGTGGTCGAAATTTCCGGAGCCCTCCACTACGGCGTGCCTCATAATCAGAAAGTGGTTTTGGCACGTAAAACCCCATAATTTTTTTTTTATAAAAAGCCTACAGCACCAACAATGTGCCGGCTGCTTTTAACTGCGCCAAAGAAAACTATTGAAACGATACAAGCATTGGTGACATCATTTTATCATTCGAGTGTTCAGATTGGTAACCTCTGGATGCTGTGTAAGTTGAGAAGTTGTGTGGATAATTAACAAAGCTACGTTAATTAAATTTTCAGTAACTGATCTGACGTCATTAAAGAAAATGAGCAGTTTGGAGCCCGTCCTCGAGATTATGCAGCCGAGTGAAAAAAATTTCGATTGAACATGCTTCTGTAAGAGCCATGCGAACCAAATTTTCTAAGTAAACGCTCTTGGAAGGCGTAACTGACGCAGAAAAAGAACATAAGTCACAGAAAGAACAGCACTTCAAGACGGGACACACAGGAGGATCGACACACAAACTACGCTAACAACTTGAAGCGCTGTTCTTTCTGTGATAATGAAGCAACTAGCCCGTCTCTCACCCCTTGCAAACCTGTAAAGTCAACCTGACTTTACCTAGCCTTTTGTGATGCTGTCATCAATACTACGGCCCCGTGAACATGCTCCTTGTGGCCATCCCGCTTTCGATTTTTATTCACGCTGTTTCGAAGGCAAGCAGTTTAAATTCTTATTGTCAATATAGCAGCGAACGTGTGCCCATAGATAAAGAAATTGTGTGCTGCCGAAAGCTTGCTTGGTCGCAGAAGCGATGCATGACGCAATGATTGTGCAGATATAGCGCGTCGCTGGCGTCAAGACAATGCGCTGCCGCCGAGGAAAGGAAGATAACAAAAGTGAACAGCTTGGTAGCTGCTCACGGAGCCGTGCCGATGGTGACTCTGCCATCGTGACGAAATCTGGGGCGGCGGTATTGACGGCTGATGCATTTATTTTCTTTATTTCTTTTTTATATATATATATATATATATATATATATATATATATATATATATATATATATATATATATATATATATATATATATATATATATATATATATATATATATATATATAGCGAAGCCGTTAAGAGGAAGTTCTAACTCGGGCCCAACTCCGGCGCGGCCTATTCAAATAGATGTAAAACGCCGAAACGCTTTTTTCAGATAACCCCTGGACCGATTTTACTGAAATTTGCTGGATTCTAGAGAGAAAGGTAAATTCTAGTGACTTTCGGAAGCGGACTTTCCATTTAGGGCCTGAATGTTGTTAGAAGAATTTTAAAGATTCGAAAGTGCGAAAAAGATAGAAGCGCGAAGTTTACAAATTAATAGCTACGCATCAAGAATAGATATCACGTTTCTGTAAACGGCATCCATTAGATCGTTCAAAGCGGACAAATTCGATATGTCGGTTTATATCTTACGTGAACTCGTTACGTTGTGTACAAGTGTTCTGCAAAAGCTGTATTTCCATATTACTAATTTTCTTTTGAGATTCATGTGTAATATAATAATTTTGTCCGCTTTAGATGTGCTGTAAGATGCAATGCACATAATTGTGATATCGTTTTTCATTGCCGAAAGACAGAGTTGTAAACTTGATGGTTTCGTTTTCCGAAAATTTGAGATTTTTGCCAATTTTCAATAAACCAATGATGACCTAAATCAAAAATTCGAAACCAACAGTCACTAGATTTTACGTTTTTCTTTAAAGTGCAACAAACCTTGTCAAATTTGGTGCAGTGGTTGCCGAGAAAAACGAATTCTCCTTTTATATATATTTAGATAAAATCTTTCGAGCTAAAGCTTCCTCTTAAGAGCTACTTTCTCCACTATCGTCTCCGCGTGTAGAACAAAATCCCGAAAATAGTACAATGCCGGACTGAGCCGCGGCGACGGTGAAGCATGCAGGCGTTAAGCGCTCCCCATGCGTGGGCCGATCCGGAAGATAGTAGAGAGTTTTAGAATAGGGGCCCCAACATTTTGGGGCCCCAAAGAAGTAGCGTCGAAGTCACTGCGCATGCGCGAGACGCAAACTGCGTTTGGGTTTCGCGTTGGGAACGCTATTTCACCGATTTAGCGGGAGCCCAAATAGCAGTCCCAAAAGCTTTGCGTCAACAAACATGGCGGCACCCATCGAAGCGACAGCTCTAACCTAGCACCAAACTGGGTTTGATTCGCGGTAACGCGTGAAGTTCGCAAGCTAGAAGTAACTGCGGTTATCGCTTTCTCTCAACTAGCGTGTGTTATGAAGATTGATTCATTAGACGCCGCTGATTCCGAATTCGAGTGTGGATTTTACGGCTCGTAGGCCTAACACGGCTAAGCTTGGCTGGTGAAGGCACGTAAAGTTGGGTTTGTTGCTCAAAACTAAGCGCAATTAATTGTTTGCTGCTTGAAGAATAACCTCTAAATTGTAATTAAACGCGAATACACGCAAGTCAAAATTACTATTCCTATCATAAAATGGTATATTTTATTTTATTATTTCTAATAGCTTTTCTTAGACGCCGTAGTGGCGCAGTCAGCGCAAGACGCTATCCGCATGCAGGCGTTAAGCGCTCCTCATACGTGGGCCGATCTGGAAGATAGTGAAATACCGAACCGACACGACCCGCGGCAGCGGTGAAGCAGGCGTTAAGCGCTCCTCATGCGTGGGCCGATCTGGAAGATAGTGAAACACCGACCCGACACGACCCGCGGCGGCGAAGCAGGCGTTAAGCGCTCCCCATGCGTGGGCCGATCTGGAAGATAGTGAAATACCGACTCGACACGACCCGCGGCAGCGGTGAAGCAGGCGTTAAGCACTCCCCATGTGTGGGCCGATCTGGAAGATAGTGAAATACCGACCCGACACGACCCGCGGCGGCGGTGAAGCAGGCGTTAAGCGCTCCCCATGCGTGGGCCGATCTGGAAGATAGTGAAATACCGGCCCGACACGACCCGCTGCGGCGGTGAAGCAGGCGTTAAGCACTCCCCATGCGTGGGCCGATCTGGAAGATAGTGAAATACCGACCCGACACGACCCGCGGCGGCGGTGAAGCAGGCGTTAAGCGCTCCCCATGCGTGGGCCGATCTGGAAGATAGTGAAATACCGTCCCGACACGACCCGCGGCAGCGGTGAAGCAGGCGTTAAGCACTCCCCATGTGTGGGCCGATCTGGAAGATAGTGAAATACCTACCCGACCCACGGCGGCGGTGAAGCAGGCGTTGAGCACTCCCCATGCGTGGGCCGATCTGGAAGATAGTGAAATACCGACCCGACACGACCCACGGCGGCGGTGAAGCAGGCGTTAAGCGCTCCCCATGCGTGGGCCGATCTGGAAGATAGTGAAATACCGACTCGACACGACCCGCGGCGGCGGTGAAGCAGGCGTTAAGCGCTCCCCATACATGGGCCGATCCGGAAGATAGTGAAATACCGACCCGACACGACCCGCGGCGGCGGTGAAGCAGGCGTTAAGCGCTCCCCATACATGGGCCGATCCGGAAGATAGTGAAATACCTACCCGACCCACGGCGGCGGTGAAGCTGGCGTTAAGCACTCCCCATGCGTGGGCCGATCTGGAAGATAGTGAAATACCACCCGACACGACCCGCGGCGGCGGTGAAGCAGGCGTTAAGCGCTCCCCATACATGGGCCGATCCGGAAGATAGTGAAATACCTACCCGACCCACGGCGGCGGTGAAGCACGCGTTGAGCACTCCCCATGCGTGGGCCGATGTGGAAGATAGTGAAATACCGACCCGACACGACCCGCGGCGGCGGTGAAGCAGGCGTTAAGTGCTCCCCATACATGGGCCGATCCGGAAGATAGTAAAATACCTACCCGACACGACCCGCGGCGGCGGTGAAGCAGGCGTTAAGTGCTCCCCATACATGGGCCGATCCGGAAGATAGTAAAATACCTACCCGACCCGCGGCGGCGGTGAAGCAGGCGTTAAGCACTCCCCATGCGTGGGCCGATCCCGAAGATGGTGCAAAACCGGCCCGACCCGCGGCGGAGGTGCAGTTCGCCATTAAGGGGCCCACATACACAGCTTTGCTGGTCATCATTCTTCACAGAGTGGAAGGGCACTGAGATTTTTTTCTTATCCGCGTTTGTCCTGCATGCGTCTGCGATGAAAACAAGAAGCAGGTATGCATGGAAAATCTAAGGTGGCTCCGGCAGGTGGTAGCGCAGAAGTTAGAATGCCCAGCCCCTGCACGTAATTATATCTGCACTGACATGGGTTCGTGGTAGGGATAGCAACCAAAGCTCTCCTTTTTTCTGCGCGCTCTAGCGATTGTGAAACTAAGGATGTGGTTATAGCATGCCCAGCCACTGAATGCAAATTGCAGCAGTTACGAGTGGTGGAATCCCGCTGCGGCTGATTGTGAAGAAGCTTCCTTTCTCTGTCCGCTCTCGCGATGGTGAAGCTGAAAATGAGGAGGCCTGACGGACACAACGTTGATTGTCACCATAACATAATGGATGGACGACCTGCGGAAAGGCAAGGCACACCAAGTTTTTAGCATTTCACTTGTCCTACAGTAAAGCGCTACAGTGGCTAGTATGCCCTCATGGGTGTGGTCGACCGAACTGCTTCTCACTGTTAACACTGGACTGATACTAAGAAAATGCTCCGTTCGCAGACACCTCGCTACACTGAAATTAGCAAAACAATATCAGTTGATAAAAGTGTGTGTGCCAATTATCTGGTGTCCTTGCGTGTGTGGAGGACATAAAGGTCCTGGCAATGAAACGGTAGTATCGACGTTTTTGCTGCAGTTGCACACAAACAAAATTCCTTGAAGTGATCGGACAGCGCTCGACCAGCCGAGAAGACCAACCCACAAATTAAAAAGTTGTCTAACTATTCGTAAACAGGCCCCCAAATTTCAATTAGCCCACCCCCAAACATTAATTAGGCCCACCCCCAAATTTCAAGTTGGCACACCCTCAAATTTAAATTAGCTTAACCCCAAATTAAAGCTGGCCACGCCCGATTTTCATTTCGCCCAACCTTAAACTTCAAGTTGGCCCAATCCCAAATTTCAATTGGGCCACCCCTAATTTTGAAGTTGGTCCACCCACGAATTTCAATAAATCGCCCCCAAATTTCGAGTCGACGCACCCCACAATTTAGGTTGGCATACCCCCATCATCATCATCATCATCATCATCATCAGCCTGGTTACGCCCACTGCAAGGCAAAGGCCTCTCCCATACTTCTCCAACAACCCCGGTCATGTACTAATTGTGGCCATGTCGTCCCTGCAAACTTCTTAACCTCATCCGCCCACCTAACTTTCTGCCGCCCCCTACTACGCTTCCCTTCCCTTGGAATCCAGTCCGTAACCCTTAATGACCATCGGTTATCTTCCCTCCTCATTACATGTCCTGCCCATGCCCATTTCTTTTTCTTAATTCCAACTAAGATGTCATTAACTCGCGTTTGTTCCCTCACCCAATCTTCTCTTTTCTTATCCCTTAACGTTACACCCATCATTCTTCTTTCCATAGCTCGTTGCGTCGTACTCAATTTGAGTAGAACCCTTTTCATAAGCCTCCAGGTTTCTACCCCGTAGGTGAGTACTGGTAAGACACAGCTATTATACACTTTTCTCTTGAGGGATAATAGCAACCTGCTGTTCATGATCTGAGAATGCCTGCCAAACGCACCCCAGCCCATTCTTATTCTTCTGATTATTTCCGTCTCATGATCCGGATACGCCGTCACTACCTGCCCTAAGTAGATGTATTCCCTTACCACTTCCAGTGCCTCGCTACCTATTGTAAATTGCTGTTCTCTTCCGAGACTGTTAAACATTACTTTAGTTTTCTGCAGATTAATTTTTAGACCCACCCTTCGGCTTTGCCTCTCCAGGTCAGTGAGCATGCATTGCAGTTGGTCTCCTGAGTTACTAAGCAAGGCAATATCATCAGTGAATCGCAAGTTACTAAGGTATTCTCCATTAACTTTTATCCCCAATTCTTCCCAATCCAGGTCTCTGAATACCTCCTGTAAACACGCTGTGAATAGCATTGGAGAGATCGTATCTCCCTGCCTGACGCCTTTCTTTATTGGGATTTTGTTGCTTTCTTTATGGAGGACTACGGTGGCTGTGGAGCCGCTATAGATATCTTTCGGTATTTTTACATACGGCTCATCTACACCCTGATTCCGTAATGCCTGCATGACTGCTGAGGTTTCGACAGAATCAAACGCTTTCTCGTAATCAATGAAAGCTATATATAAGGGTTGGTTATATTCCGCACATTTCTCTATCACCAGATTGATAGTGTGAATATGGTCTATTGTTGAGTAGCCTTTACGGAATCCTGCCTGGTCCTTTGTTTGACAGAAGTCTAAGGTGTTCCTGATTCTATTTGCGATTACCTTAGTAAATAGTTTGTAGGCAACTGACAGTAAGCTGATCGGTCTATAATTTTTAAAGTCTTTGGCGTCTCCTTTCTTATGGATTAGGATTTTGTTAGCGTTCTTCCAAGATTCCGGTACGCTCGAGGTCGTGAGGCATTGCGTATACAGGGTGGCCAGTTTCTCTAGAACAATCTGGCCACCATCCTTCAACAAATCTGCTGTTACCTGATCCTCCCTAGCTGCCTTCCCCCTTTGCATATCTCCTAAGGCTTTCTTAACTTTTTCCGGCGTTACCTGTGGGATTTCGAATTCCTCTAGACTATTTTCTCTTCCATTATCGTCGTGGGTGCCACTGGTACTGTATAAATCTCTATAGAACTCCTCAGCCACTTGAACTATCTCATCCATATTAGTAATGATATTGCCGGCTTTGCCTCTTAACGCATACATCTGATTCTTGCCGATTCCTAGTTTCTTCACTGCTTTTAGGCTTCCTCCATTCCTGAGAGCATGTTCAATTCTATCCATATTATACTTCCTTATGTCAGCTGTCTTACGCTTGTTGATTAACTTGGAAAGTTCTGCCAGCTCTATTCTAGCTGTAGGGTTAGAGGCTTTCATACATTGGCGTTTCTTAATCAGATCTTTCGTCTCCTGCGATAATTTACTGGTATCCTGCCTAACGGAGTTACCACCGACTTCTATTGCAGACTCCTTGACGATGCCCACAAGATTGTCGTTCATTGCTCAGGGAGCCGAATACCTGTTCTGTAGCTTGATCTGGAATTCCTCTATTTGGCCTCTTACCGCTAACTCATTGATCGGCTTCTTATGTACCAGTTTCTTCCGTTCCCTCCTCAGGTCTAGGCTAATTCGAGTTCTTACCATCCTGTGGTCACTGCAGCGCACCTTGCCGAGCACGTCCACATCTTGTATGATGCCAGGGTTAGCGCACATCATACAAGATGTGGACGTGCTCGGCAAGGTGCGCTGCAGTGACCACAGGATCCATCCATACATCCATACATACCCCCATATCGCCCCCAAATTCAGATTGGCCGACCCCGAGATTGCCCCCACATTTAGGTAGGACCAACCCTATATCACCCCCAAATACAGATTGCCCCGCCTCCACAAACCACCAAATTTAGCTTGGCCCACTGCAATACCACCTGCAAATCTAGGTTGGCCCACCCCCATATCAGCCCAAAATTAACGCTGGCCCATCCCTCGATCACCTCAAATTTAGGATGGCCCTCCGCAAATCACCCCCTAATTAAGGTTAGTCCACCAATATATCACCCCCCAATTCAACATGGCCCAGCCGCACATCCCCCCCCCATAGTTAGGTTAGCCCGTCCCCATGTGACCCCCAAATTTAGGTTGGCCCACCCCCATATCATTCCCAAATCCAGGTTGGCCCACCCCCACATCAGCCCCAAACTTAGCCTGCCCCACCCCTCTATCGCCTCAAATTTAGGATAGCCCACCGCAAATCACTCCCAAATTTAGGTTAGCCCACCCCCATATCACCCCCGATTCAGCTTCGCCCAGCCCCATATCACCCCCATGGTTAGGGTGGCCCACCCCCCATATCACCCCCAAATTTAGGTTCTCCCACTCCCATATCATCCCCAAATCCAGGCTGGCCCACCCCCCATGTTCCCCCAAACTTAGGCTTACCCACCCCTATATCACCTCAAATTTAGGTTGGGCCACTCCCATATCACTACCAAATTCAGCTTGGCCCATCCCTGTATCACGCCCAAATTTATGCTGATGCCACTTCCAATTTCAAATTAGACACCCTAACCCTTTTTATGAAGACCTATGTATTTATATGGGAAATGCGTCAAGTTTTTTGGCGTTACAGACACGATTTTGCACGATTTTGCTACCAAAGTGCTGGGGTGCTCGCCAAGGAATGCTGCGCATTAAAAGCAAATGCACCGAACGAGGGACGCCATATGTTGATCCTAAATGCTGACGGCTAGCCAAGCTAGCTTCTCTGTAGAGCGACCGGGGCAGACACAGCACGGGACATTTATTAAAATGGTTTTTTTACGGCCACACCTACGGATTTATACCACTTGGCTGTAGGGAACACATTAACAGTAGCTATTAATCCAGACGCTGCACATCTCCTAGTTGGTGCATTTCTTATTTGGATGAATCTTCAGAAATAATTAACGTTCGGGCAGCGATTCAGCCTAGCAGACCCTTTGTTCCACTCGAATGTTGCATAGAAATGGCACTGGCCACCGGGTGGCATTGTGGCCCAGGTGGACCTGATTCGCTCGGAGTGTGTGCCATTAAGGACAGCCGGAAGTCGAAGAAAAGGGACCTTCTAGAAGAACGCAATAAGAACAGCCATTTTGTTCTCCCAGGTTCCACGCTACAAAGCACGAAAGTTTTTTTTTTGCATAACACAAAGCCATGCGCAAGCTTCTAGTTATGATGTCCAATGAATAAAATCTTCATAAAAGCGATGACTTAACAAATGAACACGACACTGCTACGTTTTAGGAAGGAAAAGTAGAAAACATATTTCAAGAGCACCACTGGAAAACCAGAACCGAAAGCAAATCTTGAGTTTTGTGTTTCTGCCATCTAGTGAGAGACTACAAAACTAGGTCTTATGCGGTTTAAAAAAAAGCGCGAAGTGGGAATCGAACCACGGCCACCGCGGCGCGGGACTATAGGTGCGCGCGATTCTACCACTCGGCCACGGCTTCCTCTTATTTTTTTTTGTTCTTTATTACATGGAAATCAAAACTGAAGGTGTATTACAAAGTGGACAGAAGTATACACTTAAAACTCAAGCAAACACACACATGCATCCAGCAAGTGCATCCAGTCTGCCGGAGGTTCCTGCGCAGCGTACACACTTCTTATATAAGCAGCACTTTCGCGAAAGAAGGATTTTGTAGATCGCGGGCTTTCGGCATGGAGATCAGACAGTCTACTTCTCCATAGGCTATATAAACCAAGTACTAAGAACATGTCATAGGGAGGACCACCCGTGACCTCAAACGGTAGGAACCTAATTGAATATGGAGTCATGTCAATGTCCTTTTTAAGCGTCCGGTGGAGAATGTCCCAAAAAAATACAGCGTCCCTACAGTCTGAAACAGTGATCTATGGTTTCGGCACGTGGAAAGAGTCGACAGTTTGTTGACCACGGCACAAAGCAACCCCTTGAATTCAACCAAGTTTTAACAGGGAGTGTTTCCGAATGTAATTTAAAGAAAAATGTTTTTGCTCCAGGAGGTACACACATTTTTCGGACGCGCTTAAGTACATCCTGATAAGGTCGGCTTAAATAAGGTGCACGATACAAAGCATCTGGGAAAATAGAATCCACCAGTACCGCAGAAATTGCTTTTCGACTCGCAGTGAACACGTACTCCAGGCTGAATCTAACTTTCGAGAAAAGAAATGTGTCAACAACCTCCTTGAGAAAGCCCCAAGGAGCCTGTGGGACATCTTTGGCATTTGATGACACTACTATATTAGGAACATGATGAACGAAACGGAGTTGTAACATTTCACGCAAAAACGGATGGTCACTGTCTCGAAAGAAAAACAGGCGAGAAACAATTTGCCTGACGAAGAGGTGGAGTAATCTTAGACCACCACGTTCAAGGGGGAGGAACAGATTGTCGCGCCGCATCGATTCACAACTCGAACTCCAAATAAATGTTGCAAATACGCGATGCAGTGCCTGAAGGCGAAGTCGTGAGCAGTGCAGTACTTGCAGCACATACATGAGACGGGAAGCTAAGAACACATTGCACACTTCAGCACGAATGAACATTGACAAATTCCGCCCTCGCCATGAATTCACTTTACGTTGAATTTTGCCAACCTCTCCCGACCAATGAGCGTTGCTATTTCTATACTGTGAGAGAGGCACACCTTAAAAACGCAGATCTTCTTTCCATTGAATGCCTGCATAATGTGATGGCATTGTGGCCCATAATCCAAACCAAAAACCTGAACTTTTTTCAAAGTTAACGCTTGCACCAGAAGCCGCACAAAATTCTTCTGTAATTGCAAGAGCAGTCCTTACATACACTCTTTTTATCGGTACAAAAAAAGGCCACATCGTCTGCATACGCAAGAAACCCGAATCTCATTAGTCAGTAATTTAAACCCTTGGAAATTTTGTTCAATAAGAATGTTCCTACAAAGTGGCTCTAAATGCAAGCAGAAGAGAAGCGGTGACAAGAGCATCCTTGTCGTACTGATGACACAAGCCTAATCGGATCGGAGAGAGCCATTCACTATCAGCCTCGTTGAGCCATTAGCGTAACATAACCTGACACCTTTAAGGAGCAGGGATCCGATATTTATATGCTGTAGTACAGTAAACAGGAATGAGTGATTCACCCTGTCGAACGCCTTAGCCAGATCTAGCTGTACCATTGCCACCTGTCCAATCCCCTCAGCTACACACTCTAGCACCGATCTCGCAACATGAACGTTCGTCTGAATGGACCGGCCCCTGATGCCACATGTTTGATGATCACCGACCACGGATGTTATTACAGCTTGCAAACGGTTAGCTAATACCTTAGCAAAAATTTTATAATCCACATTGCATAAGGAGATAGGTCGCTATCCGTCAACTTTTTGCAATTTAGTCTCATCATCGCTTTTGGCTCTAAGGACGGTGTGTCCTTCGTACATTGTGGCGGTTAGGTACCCTACTTCCAAGGCCTCACGGTACACCTGAAGTAATAATGGCGATAAGAGGGAACGAAAACACTGATAAAATTCGGCAGTAAGGCCATCCGGGCCGGGCGTCTTGCCCTTCGCTAACGAATCGATGCATGCAGTTACCTCATTGATATCAATGTTTTCATTTGTATAATCGTAATCATCCTGATTTAACTGGGGCAGCAACAATACAGTTTTTTGGCAGCATCTGTATCCAATGGCTTATGGTCTCGAAATAGTTCTTGATAATGTTCGAAAAACGCTTTAGTTATTAGAGTAGGCTCATTAACAATTATTCCACCATACTCTATATCTAGTATTTGTTTCGACAGCGCGTGTCAGCGTTCATCACCAAGGGCCCTACTGCAAGGCTGTTCTTCCAGGAAACGCAGCTCTCGCGCACGCACTAGTGCACCTCTGTATTTTTCTGCGTTCAAAGTTTGTAACTGTGCCTTGACCTTATGAATATCATCAATATATTGACCCGGATGTAGGCATTCAAGCTCATGCAATTCCTTAGAAGTTTATACAATTCTTTGTAATTATTCTTTTTTTCAAAGGCCAATATTGATTATTCTTCGATAGCTATTATTTTAACTTCCTGTTTGAATAATTCCCACACAGCAAAGAGTGTCAAGTCGTTGCGGCATGACACATGAGCTATAAGCTCAGTAACACGATTTAAGAAACACTCACGCGTAAGTAATTGGTTATTGAACTTCCACAGCTCCCAGCACATACGCCGACTTTGATACCGACGGCTGCCAAACGATGCTGAGACTAGGCAACGGTCACTAAAGAATATAGGGTGCACAGTGTAACCATAAATAAGAGGTAGCGCGCTAAGTGAAACGTAAATTCGATCAAGCCTTGCATGCGAAGTACCCTGGAAGGGCGTATATCGACATCCCGCCTTTTCATTTTCCCCAATGTTCACAAGGTGATAATCACATATCAGGCGTTGCAACGCATCACTACTTGGATCATGTCTCAGCTTCAGTGACGTACGGTCTTGCGCGTTACATACACAATTAAAGTCTCCAAAGAGGACCAATGCACGATCAGTACAGAAATGATGTTCTAGAGATAAGAAGAAACACTCGCGTTCACGTAACTTGTTCGGGGCATAAACACACACAAATCTAAAGCTCATACAACTGATATCAATATCGCAACAGATTAGGCGCCCTTCCCTATCTGTAAACAAATGTAGCAAATCACATGGTAAATGTTTTCTAACAAATAACAGACAACCTGCGGAAACGCCTACTGCATGGCTGACACAAACATTATAGTCAGATAGGAGCGGAGATAAAGCTACTTCTGTGTTTTCGTCGGATTCAATCTTTGTTTCTTGGATAGCAGCAATATCTAATTTTCTATTGTGTAAAAAATGTAGAAGCTGTACCTGCCGTCGCTTACTTCGTAAGCCACGGACATTTTAAGTACCAAAATGGAAGGGAAGAGTGCCCGCCATGAT
This sequence comes from Dermacentor andersoni, assembly GCF_023375885.2. Taxonomy (NCBI): domain Eukaryota; kingdom Metazoa; phylum Arthropoda; class Arachnida; order Ixodida; family Ixodidae; genus Dermacentor; species Dermacentor andersoni. Next base: position 176,346,287 of record NC_092814.1, read on the forward strand.
TACCTATGTAGGTGCAGCGTCTAAACGCTGCTCCAGAGTTGCACCACTCCCTTCTTGATGAGGTGATGCACTGTGGACCTTTTGGTGCACGTTAACACAAGGGACAACTGCAGGAGTAGGTGTTCCCCGGAGCGGTTTTGTCAACTTTGACACTTTGGGAACGCGAGCCTCCTTTCCCAAGGGCGATGGATTGTCAGGTGGCGCTGGACGCTTCTTAGTGGCCTCGCACATCGATCCAGATTCCACTGACGGTGGGCGATCTTGAACTGGTGGCGATTCTGCCCATGACACAGTTGGTTCGTCATCAGGCGCCTTAGTCTCATCCTCGCTCGCAGGCTTCTGGCTGAGGCTAATGTCAGCCGATGACGGCTTAATCTGTTCTTGTCGATGAGTCTCAGGTAGTGTTTCTCCAGTTGCATCCACAACTTCGCTCATGTCCATTAGATGATCGGTGATGGTATCATCCTCAGCTGGTCTATTACCACGAAGCTTGTCGGCGTAGGTTCCGACGCATGCATCTACAGGGTGACCGTAGCGGTGACAGTTACTGCAGCATGGTGTTCTACATTGTCGCCGGATATGCCCAACTCTGTTGCACCGGAGGCAAAGTGGTGGTCGGCCAGGTACCAAGATAAGGCACTGGTACCGTATATGCTCAACAGATGTGGCAGATTACTGGTAGAAACTCCATCTTTCAATGTGAACGCCACGTCTCGATTAGTCATTTGCCAGCCCTCCATGCCGTCCCACCACCACATTTCTCTCGTGATGGACTGCACTGTGCCATATGGCTCTAGATCTTCAATAATCCGTCTCTATTCGAGGTGTGGGGGTAGCCAAAGAAGCTTCATGTTGATATTCTTGCATTCCGGGTCTATGACAAGGCACTTGAGGCCCTTCACCAACAACTCGCCTTTGTCGACAAGTTTCTGTTTCGCAAATGGTGTTAACACATGTCACTAACCACAAATGGCTCATCTGGTATTGTCCTGCGCCGAGGATATCAGTTGCATTTAGCACTGAAAGGAGAGCATCGCGAAAGTCCGGGGCCCGATACGGCCGCCCTGCCAGGTCAGCATGCAGGAAAACTGAATTGAGAACGGTATTGCCAGTCGGTAGACGAGGAAGAACGACTTTATAATTACCGAAATCAGTAGTTGACGGTGGGTGTGATCCTCGGCCGAGGACCGATGCGCTGTTTCCAGCGGAGCTCATCGCAAATGTGGCCGTTCGAACAAGCCTCTTCTTCCTTCACCACCTCGGCCACAGCTTCCGAGGCTTCGCCAAGCGGTGCGCTCATGTTTTTATAGATACCACGTGAGTTTTCACGACAGTGTTACAAAAATTGCTTTTGGGAAGTGTTACGCCATGTGTGGAGAGTAGAGATAGGCATCAATCGAAAGCTGTCTCTCCGGACTACATACGCTGCACTGGGTATTACGATAGACGCCGTAGTTTTAACACAGGCATCGTTCTTGCCTCGAAAATCAAGTACAAATTTTCGTCGTTTCCATAGGCTTCCATTGCTAAATCTTTAACCGCTGTGGGAACAAAATTCTTACGTGCCATAGCGTGATCACTGCATTTGGCTCGTGTGGATTGTCTTCCAGAACACGTCTGCCACCTGCCTTTTTCAATAATCGACCTGTAGTTATTGTTATTCGCAAAAAACCCGCTCGTTCCATTGAAAACGCGCTAACTTCGTGCCGGGCCCGCTTGGGGCGCTAGTTGGTACGTGTCCGGAAAAGCTGGATATGCACAGATTGGGCAGACTTTAGATCGGTTTTGATAGTAGAGACACCCTGTAACACTTTCTAGGTCTGCTACGCGCTTGCTCAAATCAGAAATGGTTATGCCAATACAAAGAATCTGACGTTTAAGATCCTGTACATCGGTGATTATTTGGTCTTGACCGGTTGACAACGTCTCCAGCTTAGCAAGAATACAGTCCAATTTGTCAGGACCAGACCAGGATTCGTCTCTATATCACCCGACAAGAGCAGGAGGGATTTTATAACACCAAAACATTCACCAGCGACAAAAATGCAACACTCCAGGCTCGGCAGCTGTACCAGAAAGTAGTTCTTAGTTTTTTTAGCAAAAAGGCAGTATGGTTTACTTACTAGTATTGCGAAAGTCAGTGGATGAGGAGGCTGTGTCATGGCACAGCTACCGAGCCAACAAAGCGCGGGCGGGAGGCGGTGCTCTTTATACGCTGGAAGGAACGATGTTGTCGCTGCGGCTTGCGCTTTCCATCCGGTGTCGAGGATCCAGTGAGGGAGCGCGGCTTTCATCGACGCTTCCGAGGCGCTCAAAACAAAGGCTCTGTAGTTCCCGTTGTAGAACGGCATTTCCAGCTCTGGTAGGACGACCCATGAAACGTTGAAGAGTGCTGGCAAGACGTAGGCGAAGGCAACTTTACTAGACTAGCTTCAGTTTTAAAACTCGGCGCCGTTGCGCGGAACCGCCACCCGCCCGCGCCTTCGTGGCGCAGCAGTCGCGCCCGGCTTCACTTCCTCACTAGCCGGCTACGCGGGCGGGCCGGACTAAGCACGCGGTGCAGCGTTGATGTATTCTGTGGTTCGTTGTTGAGAGCGAATTTCGCAAGCATTTCATCCTTGGAACTGTAGCCTTCGCCGAGTTTCTTAAGAATATCAGCAGACGATGCCGCCGTGCTGCGTACCTGGCTGCATAGGCCGCTACCGGAACGATGTCAACAGTTCGGCGCAGCACTTTTTCTCTGCTCCCAGCAAAGCGACGCTTCGCTCGGCGTGAAACAGAGCGATTCCTCGTACCGACCGGGAACTCTTTGCGAAATCAACGGCACGCGCTCGTGCCACTGCTCCCGCGATCGTCGTCGTCTTCCACAGCTGGCTGCGTGGCCGTTCATCTTTCAAGCGTAGAATTTCACTTCACTTCTGTCGTCGTAATGGGGAGGCCGCGTTTACGGGGTATGAGCCACTCATGGTCTTACGTAACGGAAAGATTTAATTTTGAAGAAATTTAATTTTGAAGAATTACAAGCGGTAAATCGCAGGCGAAGGCTGCTAACCACGCCGCCGAGCAAACTCGAGACATCGAACGCACGCGACAACTGCGCACTGCGGGCATACCGTCAGTGACGTCGTTCTCTCTCGTAGCCGATTGTGTGTGTAACCTCATAACTGAGAAATACTTTAATGAACCCTCAACCCAGTGATAAACACAGGGGCCGCACATTTCAGTTTCGCTGATTAAGCATCTTCACGGAATGAAAAATCCGACTTCTTTCTTCTTCTTTTTTTTTTTTTTTTGTGGCTTGTGTGTACAAAGACCAACCTCATCTTTCTTTTTGTAGCGCTTCTTTGGCGTGGTGAGAAGCTTCGGTGGGGATGCAGATCATCCTACAATCACGCACTTAGGCCAGATATTCAGGCTCGTGAGCCTAAACTGCGCGAAACGTTAAGACGACTGGAAGAAACACACGACATCTAGAAACACAGCTTCTGCGCTTCGCTGTATGCGTTTCTTCCTTTCGTCCGGTTTACCCTTCTTTCAGTATTAACGAACTGGCGCGATAAATCTTCTTGCTGTAGGTGGATACCGCTTTCTCGTGGTATCACTAATTCGGAGAAGGGAGAACGCCAGCGAGCGCGAAACACGCGCAAACTGCCCGTCCGCACGAGCTCAAGGCTGTGACGAGGCGTCTGCAGTGAAGCCCGATGGAACAGCGTTGCCCTCTGGCGGCTGTCACAGAAGTGGCGACAGCGGCTGTAAGCGCGCGGGCGGGGAGTTTTACAACTGAAGCTAGTCTAGTAACGTTGGGCGAAGGTAGACACGAGTACTTGCATTGCGAAAGTCAGTGGATGAGGAGACTGTGTCGTGGCACAGCTCCCGAGCCCACCTCTCTTTAGGAAAATAATTGACACACTGCGATAGCTATGCGTCGAACTTTGTACAGAGCGTTATTCGCCCCCGTGCGTGCGTGTTTCACGTGCATTTACGCACGTCTTTGTATTTATTATGAACCAAATTGCATATTTCCTAGTTTTCACTGATATTGGCCTATGCACGTACACGTTGTCAATACAGTTTAACGCTATTAATTTTACGATCTATCCATGCTTCTTTCCGTGATGTACGTGTAGACGCTATGACAGGGTACCAAGAAGTGCATGCATATATACTAGGTATAGTCATCTTGGGATATGTAACAGCCATGTAAGCCGAGAAAAGCATCGAAATGTCTTTTAGACATATCTAAAAACAGATTAGCAGACATCTTCCATACGTTAACGCAAAACATTCTCAAGCCGTCTTCTGACGACGTTTTAAGGACGTCTTAGCAAGATGTAAGCAGAAGACATTTTAACAAGACGTCTCCTAGCAGTCTTTCGCAGAACGGCTTCCAGACGTGCGCAAAAAGACGTCTTGTAGCCGTCCTAAATAGTTGTAGACGTTTTAGTTCTTTTTGGCTGGCCCTAAGCGTCTTCAAAATGTCTTGTGTTCAGTGGGTTGCACGCATAATTCACCCATATTTCGTACTTGTTGGTTCCAAATGTTCTTGCTGTTCAGTTTGGTTTGCCTTAGGACATTTTGTGTTGTAGGGCATCACGTTCGTGTAAAAAAAATGCATCAGTTCTAATAGCTTCATGACTTTCATGTACTTGCTTGTGGAACTAGCAGTGTGATCTCTTCTAGTGTATAAATGGGTGCATAAATGTTATAATTTGTGATCTTAATAATACTTTAGCTGTTGACATGCATTGTAGTTATGCAGACATCAATTTTATGGACAGTAGCAATTTAACATGATGCTTAAGCACCCTAGAACAAACAATGTACGTTTGCATGTGTTCTGTAGTCACAAACCATTGCAATATATATTGTTACGTAGGAAGACGCAGACGAAAAGCTATGTACAAATATATTTACAAGGAAAATACGCTGCGCTTGGCCAAGAGGCAACAGCCCGCGCTAGCTTCTAATCGTCGTCGTCGTCTTCACACTGCTGGCCTTTCGTGATTGCGCATATTGTGCCGTAGCACTACCCCCGGCTGCAAAAGCGCCGTCCCGGAGCGACTAAAGATCGGACTCGGAAGCAGTGTAGTAGGCCTTGAGCCTACTGACGTGTACGACATCACTAGATGCCACAGGAGAGGACGAGGTTGAGGCCACAGGAGCAATTTCGTAAGTCACAGGCGTCACCTGGCGCAGCACGCGGTAGGGCCCTGTGTATCGCGAAAGGAGCTTCTCTGAAAGTCCGACGTGACGAGAGGGCGACCACAGGAGCACGAGCGCACCAGGTGAAAACTGTACGTCACGATGGCGGGCGTTGTACTGACACTGCTGAGTGGTCTGTGAGGCCGTCAGTCGAGCACGGGCAAGCTGGCGTGCATGGTCAGCGAGGGCGATGGCGTCGCGCGCATACTCGCTTGTTGAGACCGCAGCAGGAGGAAGTGCCGTGTCTAGGGGCAAGGTAGGTTCGCGACCGTACAGTAGATAAAAGGGAGAAAATCCGGCGGTGTCGTGCCGGGAAGAATTGTACGCAAATGTTACGTAAGGAAGGGCAATGTCCCAGTCGTGGTGGTCCTTGGAAACGTACTTGGCCAGCATATCGGTAAGAGTACGGTTTAACCGCTCTGTCAGGCCATTGGTTTGAGGATGGTATGAAGTAGTCAGTTTGTGTTGAATGGAGCAGGAACGCACAATGTCAGCGATAACTTTCGAGAGGAAGTTTCGACCACGGTCAGTAAGCAGCTGTCGCGGGGCGCCATGAAGCAAGATAATGTCACGCAAGAGAAAGTCCGCGACGTCAGTGGCGCAGCTGGTAGGGAGAGCCCGAGTGATAGCGTATCGAGTGGCGTAATCAGTCGCGACGGCTGCCCATTTGTTCCCAGAAGATGACGTGGGAAAGGGACCGAGCAGGTCTAATCCAACACGAAAGAACGGTTCCACAGGGACGGTGATCGGCTGGAGATGACCGGCAGGTAGCACCTGAGGTGTCTTCCGACGCTGGCAGGGATCACAGGCAGCAACATAGCGTCGAACGGAGCGAGCGAGACCAGGCCAATAGAAGCGGCGGCGGACGCGGTCGTACGTGCGGGTTACCCCAAGATGTCCTGAAGTGGGTGCGTCATGCATCTCAAAGAGCACAGTCTGTCGTAGCTGTTTTGGCACGACAAGAAGAAGGTCAGAGCCGTCAGGGAGGAAGTTCCTTCGATACAGAATGCCACCCTGGAGGACATATCGGCGAACGGATGCGTCGGTAGGTGTAGAGCGCAGACGCTCGATAAGTGCTCGCAGCGATAGGTCTCGGTACTGCTCATCGGCGATGTTACCGAAGGCAGAGACAGAGAAAATGCCGTTGGCGCTACTACTGTCGGCGTCGTCAGGCTCGTCGACCGGGTAGCGAGACAGGCAGTCAGCGTCCTTGTGCAGTCGGCCAGATTTATAGGTGACAGTATACGAATATTCTTGGAGGCGTAAGGCCCAGCGACCAAGTCTTCCTGTAGGATCTTTCAGTGAGCATAACCAGCAAAGCGCGTGATGGTCTGTGACAACGGAAAAGGATCGGCCATATAAGTATGGGCGGAATTTCGCAACCGCCCAAACTAGGGCCAGACACTCACGCTCAGTGATGGAATAGTTGCGCTCCGCGGGTGAGAGGAGCCTGCTGGCGTAAGCGATAACACGGTCGTGGCCACGCTGGCGTTGTGCCAGTACTGCTCCAATTCCGTGACCGCTGGCATCAGTACGGACTTCGGTAGGCGCAGAAGGATCGAAATGGGCCAAAACGGGAGGCGTTGTGAGAATGTCGATTAGATGAGAGAATGCAGAGGCCTCGTTATCGCCCCACTGGAAAGGAGCGTCTTTTTTCAAAAGGTCGGTTAGTGGTCGTGCTATGGCGGCGAAATTTCTCACGAAACGGCGGAAGTACGAACAAAGGCCGATGAAGCTGCGCACATCCTTGACACACTTCGGAACAGGGAAGTGCGTAACAGCATGGATCTTGCCTGGGTCCGGTTGCACTCCGTTCGCGTCAACGAGATGTCCAAGGACGGTAATCTGGCGACGGCCGAATTGGCACTTCGATGCGTTGAGTTGCAGACCGGCTCGCCGAAAAACGTCCAGGACTGCTGAGAGGCGCTCGAGGTGCGTAGCGAACGTTGGGGAGAATACGATAACGTCGTCCAAGTAGCACAGGCACGTGGACCATTTGAAACCGTGAAGAAGGGAGTCCATCATGCGTTCAAAAGTGGCAGGGGCGTTACATAGACCAAACGGCATCACTTTGAATTGATAAAGACCGTCGGGTGTGACAAAAGCAGTCTTCTCGCGGTCGAGATCGTCCACGGCAATCTGCCAGTAGCCGGAGCGAAGGTCAATAGAAGAGAAATAGCGAGCACCGTGGAGGCAGTCAAGGGCGTCATCAATCCGAGGTAGGGGATACACGTCCTTTTTGGTAACCCTGTTAAGGTGCCGATAATCCACGCAAAAGCGCCATGAGCCATCCTTCTTTTTGACCAGTACTACAGGTGACGCCCATGGACTATATGATGGTTCAATAATGTTCTTGGCAAGCATTTTGCGAACTTCTGCGTGAATAACTTGACGCTCAGCTGGTGACACTCGATACGGGCGGCGATGAACAGGAGGGGCATCGCCGGTATTAATGCGATGTTTGACAGCTGTAGTTTGAGCTAAAGGACGATCGTTAAAGTCAAAAATATCGTGGTAGGAAAACAGAACGCGGTAGAGTTCACGAGCGTGCTCGGAGGGCAAGTCGGGGGCAATCATTTTCCGTAAGTCAGCGATGGTACAATTTGCCGACTGCGATGGTAGAGGAGTATCGGATGAAGTGTCGTCTACTGCAATGGATGCTACTGAGTGATCCTCGAATGAACAAAGCTGGGCCAAAGACATCCCACGTGGCAGCACTTGTGTCGTCAAGCCAAAGTTGACCACTGGCAGGCAGACGCAATTCGCCGTAATAGATAAAACTGTATGGGGTACTGTGATCCCATGTGTAAGGAGGACGTCTTGCATAGGAGCCGCGATGTAGTGACCGTCGGGGACTGGTGGGGATGACACTAGGTCAACGTAGGTCAGTGCCGAAGGTGGCAAGCGAACGAAGTCGGCGGAACTGAGGCGACTGGGGTGTGGTTCAGCAGGATCCAGAACAGGCAGGTCAAGGCGGAGAGTACTGGCGGAACAATCGATGAGAGCAGAATGTGCGGAAAGGAAGTCTAAGCCGAGGATGATGTCGTGGGGACAGTGGGCGATGACTGTGAATAGCACGATTGTTGAGCGATCGGTGAAGGAGACGCGGGCGGTACACATACCAATTACGGGGGCTGTTCCGCCATCGGCGACACGGACAACAGGCGTCGTGGCGGGCGTGATAATTTTCTTGAGCCGGTTACGAAGGTCAGCGCTCATTACGGACAAATGCGCCCCAGTGTCTATGAGAGCAGACACAGAAACACCGTCGACTTGCACGTCAAGAAGGTTCAGATGAGTGGGCAAAGTCAGTAGAGGATTTGGCGGCGTAGGGAGCAATGCAGCGTCACCTCGAGGCGCTGCATCGTCTAGTTTTCCGGCTGGGAGCGGCGTCCGAAGGGAGTCGGCGAAGAGGAGCGACGGGGCTGGGGAGAGCGAGATTGTCGTCGTTGGGGCGAAGGCGAACGAGAATAGGGGCGGTTCGTTGCAGGAGAATCAGTGGCGGCATTATCGGAGCGTGCGGCATAGGGACGAGAAGGGCCACCTGAGGGGCGAGAGTAGGCCGGCTCGGGGAACTCCAGCGACTACGACAGTGCCGAGAAATGTGCCCGATTCGATGGCAGTGGAAACAAATAGGCTTGTCGTCAGCAGTGCGCCATTCAGATGGGTTGCGGAAACGTGGTGGGTAAGAAGATGCGGGACGGGGCGAAATCGAAGAAGCCGGGCGGGTATTAGGGCGATGGGCCGAGCAGATGGTGTGAAGACCCATGTTTTCAAACTCCTGGCGGACAACTGCATGGATCAGTGAGACCGTGACTGCAGATGTGTTGGTGGGACTGGAGTCGAAGGCAGCCGGATAGGCGGCCTCGATCTCACGCCGGACGATCCTGGTAACATCGGCAGTGTTGTTGGGACGAGGAGCGTCGGCACAGGAAGATGTCGCTGGGGTGTTGGGCAGACGGGCAAACTGCTGGTCAATACGTCGGCTTTTGGCGAGTTCCAGGCGGCGGCACTCTCTTATAACAGCATCCACCGTCGCTACGTTGTTGCAAACGAGCAAGTTGAAGGCGTCATCGGCAATGCCTTTGAGGATGTGGGAAACCTTGTCTGACTCAGTCATGTGGGTGTCAACTTTGCGGCACAGAGCCAAGACGTCCTGAATGTACGTGACATAGGGCTCTGTTGACGTCTGCACACGGCCGGAAAGCGCCTTCTGCGCGGCAAGTTGTTGACCGTAGGGGTTGCCGAACAAGTCTCGAAGCTGTGTCTTAAGTGAATCCCAACTGGTGAGCTCATCTTCGTGCGTGCGATACCAAACTCGAGGTGTGCCACCGAGGTAAAAGACTACGTTGGCGAGCATAATAGTAGGGTCCCACCGGTTATTGCGGCTGACGTGTTCATACAGGCTGATCCAGTCATCGACGTCTTCCCCATCTTGGCCCGAGAATACGCCAGGATCACGGGGAGCGGGGAGAGTGATGTAGGTCGTCGAAGTGGCAGCAGGTGTCGGAGCCGGCGGAGTCGGGTTGTCGTCGCCGGGAGCCATGAAGGAAGGCTCGACGTACCGTCCACTGCGAAGCTCCGTGACGAGGTACGGGAACGTCCACCTCCACCAGATATGTTACGTAGGAAGACGCAGACGAAAAGCTATGTACAAATATATTTACAAGGAAAATGCGCTGCGCTTGGCCAAGAGGCAACAGCCCGCGCTAGCTTCTAATCGTCGTCGTCGTCTTCACACTGCTGGCCTTTCGTGATCGCGCATATTGTGCCGTAGCAATATGTCACACCTTTTTGCAATTTATATTGCAACATTGTGCTTTTTCAATTTCTGATGCAGTTAAAGTTTCTGTTCCAGACATGAATCTGACATGAGGACGGCACAAGTGCAAAGCAACACTCTCCACGCACTAAAGAGAAGCTACTGCCTGCTACAAGGCCATTGTGTGGACTTTGGCTGCTACTACAAGGTAAACAACACGGGGTTCAGAAATAGATATGCCCGATATATGCTATATTGGCTTGCTAGTCTTGAGATACATGTCATTTGTTTGTAACGGATGATATAACTGTTTGTTCATATTTATGGTTCAGCATGATTGGTTCGAACATAAAACACTACACGAGTTCGGCTAATCTGTGCTTTAGATGTGTCACTGTTTTGCCCCAACAGTGTCTGTGTCGCACACATCTTAGTCATCAGAGGAGCCCCCATCTACACCAACAGGAAGGGGTTGGAGCCGAATTCGCAAGGCTTTTACACCACGAACAAAGAGGATGCATATGTATTTGGATGAGATATCAAGTCTACGGAGGACGGTGTCAAGACTGAAAAGAGCTTCAGCCATAATTCCACCAGAATGGACATTGGCTGAGTCATCAAGGAACCCCGACAAGGACTTTCTAGAAATTTTCATGTTCAGATGCACCTGCAACCTCTGACGAAGCACGGATGACGCTGGCCAAAAGAGTTCCGTCAGTTTGCCTTTAAAGGGACACTAAAGGAAATTCATAAGTCGATGTGGACTATTGAAATACCATTCGCGAAACCTCGTAGCGCTTGTTTCGCGCTAAAGAAATACTTAGTTTACGAGAAAATTGCATCTGAAGGATCCGAATGCCGTTTTTGAAATTCAATTCTCCCGTCAGCCAACCGGGGGAGTGGTGACGTTGCATACACAATGAAACATTTAGACCACCTACGTCGTTGTCAAGGGTAGTTTCACTTAGTTCTTTTTTTTCTAAAAATGAAATAGAACCAGACAAGTAGCATTTTGTTTCGTCTTATAATACAAGAATGTTTTTTGCAACAAATGGTTGAGTAGTAGTGAGAGAACGTAGGAGTGCTTTCGTCATCGGGCAAGTACTTGAATGTCCCGGAGGAGTCTCTAACCATGTCCTGCATTTACCTCGACTTCTCGATTATTAGGGCTCTGTTCGCGATATTAACATCTTAGAGATTCTCGAGCACGAATCTATCACTTCAGGTTGACTTAATATTTGCCTTTAGTGTCTCTTTAATCAGCTTCCTGGCCATGTCAAATTCCATTTGTGTCAAGTATAATTTTTTCTATGAATGCAAGCTTTTTCGTTGCACATTCTTGTTAGAGGTCATTCTTCATCATTCAAACATAAAGGTCAACCGATTCTTCACTCATGCTTAATACCAGTCGCTGTCTAGTAGCATAACATATCTGGAGCATTATTTTCTAGTCTACGTTGCCATGTGCAATTCCTCTCCTAAAATAGCCGAAGCAGCATTGGCATGCGTCTTGCATTAACCTATGCACCGTGTGCTATTTAACATTTTACTTAATGTATTTATCCTTCAGTGCTTGCAGAGCAGAGTGGCTTCTTTCTTTAACGCAAGCTTTCTCATTCCCATATTCCTAGTCTCGATGATTGCTCTTCTTCCTCGATAGCTTGGCTCTTTGCGAAAGCTACACTGAAGTGATTGATTGCAGAATCTGGTTTCCGTGCCCCACTTGGTCGTGGTCGCTGTGTTACGTTACTCGGATGTGGGGGCCTGGTCAGTTGCATTGGGAATCAGTCTCTCGAGGTAAGCATTTGCTCCTGCAGTCTGCACAGCGACATAGACTCCCAATTTACATGCACTGTGATTCGTGCTCCCGATTCGTCCTTTCCTGCTGCAGCCATGGGCAAATTGTTCCTGTGGCCTTTCTCCGCCGCCATTAGGTATGAACGGAGACCAGCATACTCTGAAACAGAATTACACCCTTTCGATCGTATCTTGCCACACAACAATAATCGCCATCTGTCTTGTCCGCATTTCCTTTCTTTAACGCTGCGAGCCCGGTACTTCCAAGCCACGAACGGTATGCGCGTTATCAGCATGACAGAGCATTCTCGACAGCAAAGTAGCGAGCGTAGCGTTTTCAAGAAACGCAAGACAGACAGATGACGATTATTGTACTGTGGCAAATATACACCCGAAAGGGTGTTTACATTTGTTTAAGAGTGTACGTGCTTACATGGTCCGACGATTATGAAGTTGATAGCCACATGGGTGGAAAGGCCCGCAAAAGTGGCTGCCTAATGTGATGCCCACGAAAGCGATTTGTCCATATTGAGACAAAGTGGGGCACCAAGTGCGAGCGACAGATCAGCGGCCCCCGAAAGTAATATGCAGGTTGGGAAGGAGTTAACTCTAAAATGCCGGGTAGTCCATGTTGCTGTGTTGGCTGTGGCAGCAGATGCCTGCGTCACCCGATTGCTCCGCTATGCAAGTTGCTCATCTTCAACGGCAACTGTCGGTTCAAACAGGTGGGACACTCTGTCCCAATCTGCTTGCGCTGCTGGTTGTCCCTCATTACCAGACCACCACGTGTGACGAAGGCAAGCACAATGCCTCTAGGTAGGCGGCTGAATGTGCCGCAAACGACCCGTACATGTACGTGAATGCTCACTGTTGCCATATGGATCTTAGCCAATGCATTGTCTGAACCTCATGCGGTGATTGGTTGCCGTCTTATTTCGCTGTTATCTCACTCGGTTACGGTTGCCATGTTACGTTTCTCTGATTTGGCAGCCTGGTCATTTGCAATGGGAAGCGGTCTCTCGAGGTAAGCATTTGCTCCTGCAGTCCGCACAGCGACATAGACTCCCAAATTACATGCACCGTGATTAGTGTCCCCGTTCGTCCTTTCCTGCTGCAGCCGTGGGCAAATTGTTCCTGTGGCCTTTCTCGGCCGCAATTAGGCATGAACGGGGACTACAATACGTGCTCACATGATCCAACGTGTATAAAGTTGATAGCCACATGGGTGGAAAGGCCTGCAAAAGTGGCTGCTAAATGTGATGCCCACAAAACTGATTTGTCCGTATTGAGACAAAGTGGGGCACCAAGTGCGAGCCACACATTAGCGGCCCCCGAAAGAAACATGCAAGTTGGAAAGGAGTTAACGCTAAAATGCTGGGTAGTCCATGCCGCTGTGTTGGCTGCGGCAGCAGATACACGCGCCACTCGATTGCTTCACAATGAAAGTTGCTCATCTTTAATGGCGACTGTTAGTGCAAACAGGCGGGACATTCTGTCCCAATCTGCTTGCGCTGCTCGTCGCTCGTTACCAGACCGCCATGTGCGAACACCGTGAGCCCTTTTACGAGCTCGCGTCAATGATTGCAGCATATCTTGACATGCAAATTTTATTTCTGCTCTGACACAAGAATGTGGACTGCTTGTCTTCTGCAAATAAAGTCACGCATTCTTATTCTGTTCACTCACTTGCGGCTTGTTTGCATGGGCTTCAGTAGAGGCTCTTTGGTCTCCTGGCAATTAGAACGCACCGGCTACGCGGCTTCCAAGGCAATGAGGCATGCCACATAGCCAGCAGGGCGAGCATGGCGCATACCAACGCACGCTACTGGTGAAAAGCAACCATATTTAAAAAAAAAAATTCCGTTTCCTGTTTGAGCAGCGCCATCTGTCATCCACCTACACAAGTTCCATGCGCGTGGCGGCAGTTGGGGTGGCGGTTGATTGTGCAGCAGCTTGCATTTCAGCTTTTTTTTTCAGGGATTTCGCATTCCATTACCTTTCAGCATGGACACCCAGCAGCCAGACTTCATCGTTATAACCGATAATTCGGCATGGGGACATTGTAGTAAGTGGGTGATTTCTCCATAGAAAGCATACAAAAGTTGACGGTGCAGCAGCTTTTCATTGCTATAACCAATATATTGTTAAAACCAGTATCGTTATCAGTGGTTTCGACTAAAGTGCATAATTAGTGCATTGTTACCGGGATCAAAAATATTCGTGTTACCTGCAGAAGTTCATGAAAGAGGAGTAAAACTACCATTTCTTCTGCAACATGCAAAATATTTCCGACCAGCACTGCAGTCAGTTGCTCTCTTCCCCGCTTACTGATCATACCATTCTGTATGCCACACAGTATGCCTCAGAGCTACTAAGTGAGGAATACACTGGCCTTATGTGGAAAAGAATGTTGCCTTAACCTGACGCATGCTCGTGCAGTAGTGAAAATCAAAAAGCTGTTTGCTGTATTCGGAGTGGCATGGCCATGTGGCGTTATTTTACTGCAATCACTCTGATAAGAAGTAACAATAATCTGCTGCTGGAGTCAATGACACTTCTTTGGGTGTAGTGATGACAGAAGTAGGTTGCCTTCCCGAGTGACACCACTGTTAAGTAGTCCGCACGACTTTCTTTCACAAGCACAATGTGAAGCTCATTGTTCATTTTAAATACGATATGCTTATAGGACTCCTCCTTCACAAATTCCACTTATGTTTCGAATAAACCTGAGAAGCAGCTCTGAATAAATCTGTCTTATGTCATGCTAGAAAAAAAAAAGCACCAACAGCCGATTTCAAGAATCAGGCTAAGCATGGCTACATTTAGGCAGTCATTGGAGGTTGCTCACTGTTTATATTAAGGCATTAATAGTAGATCCTTTCCCTTTGTTTGTTCAGACAGCAAACATACTCTTAAAAAAAATGAAGCTGCATAGTGCACTTGGCAACAGATGGTTTCTTTGGTGAAGAATAAAAATTTCTCATTCTTTATTGCACCCTTCACATTTTATACGCAGATTGAAGAACAGTGGGTGAACAAGAACCTGGAGCCAACATTGGAAACTTGTCTTTTTCCCATTGTCGAAACCTTGGCGATGGGCTGAGGTTCCCCTTGTTGGGTTCCTGGTCATTGATCCAAGTCTCCATCTTCCTTGACCCGTTTGTATTGCTTGGCTAACACATCTAAAGTATGTTTACGCCTTACGGCTGCACACGTTACGAGGAACACTGCAGTGAGGGGCTCCAGATTAATTTTGACCACTTTGGGTTCTTTAATGCACACCTAAATGTCAGTACAGAAGCGTTATTGCATTTCACTGCCATGAAATTTCAGCCGCTCAGGCCGGGAATAGAACACAGGGTCTTGTGCTCATCAGCGAAATGTCATAGCTACTGCGCCAGGTTTTTCCCCCCAATGCCATCCACTAACCTGGCTCATCTAAATACCATATTTACTCGCATAATGATCGGACTTGTGTAATAATCGCACCCCTGAATTCTGTCGTCAAAATTCGTTTTTTTTTTTCTTTCCCGTGAAATGATCGCACCCCGAACTTGGTCGCAGCGATATGTCATGTGCCAAGTCTAGCTAATGATGATCGCGCTTACTATTTGTCGAATGCTGTCAAATGCTACGCGAACGACTCTTGAAGACATACCAAGCGGTCAACACGCACCAAACATTCTTAAGCAGATGCCCCATTTCATTCCTTTCATCACTTTCCGCACTTCCATGAAAAAAAAAAAGCTACAACCAAACTTGCCTTGGCTTTATTACTTATAGGCTTCATAATGGTTTTGGCCAACAACAAAAAAAGGCGCCTTTCGATTCTTCTCGTCTGCACTCGTGGGCACGCAACAAATCGCGAGCGGCAACTATAGTGGCCACATGCAGTTACACTAATACATTAGAAGTGTACCCTGTTCATACGCCGACGCTTGTAACACAGCTAAGATATTCGCCCACACTTGGCGGAAACGTGCCGTATTAGGATAGCAGTGAAGACATATGCCACAGTTTCCGCAGCATGCCTGCCATGTGTTCCTATGTCACTTGCAGCTATGCGCGCCTATCTCTGTTTCTGTCCCCTCAAAGTGGACACGGCTACGTTATTGTCGCAAACTTACCGATATTAACGATATCATTCATTACTGATATGGAAGAAACCGTTTCAATGCCCGTAATGTGCTCACAAGAACAAAAATCGCGTTCGGCTTGCTCCGCCGGCCGCCATATTTGTTTTGGTGTCCCGCACTGTTACTATGTCGTGTTCCTGTATTTCCTGCGTATGCTCCCACAGGTAGCAGAGTTGCGCATAACTTTTCCGGCGCCGCTCGCACCGCTATT
The DNA here is from genome assembly GCF_023375885.2 of Dermacentor andersoni. NCBI lineage: Eukaryota > Metazoa > Arthropoda > Arachnida > Ixodida > Ixodidae > Dermacentor > Dermacentor andersoni. The sequence continues at coordinate 176,362,395 of NC_092814.1, forward strand.
CACCGAGCGCTTTCACATGGTACAAAAACGACGTCAAATGATCAACTGCGTTGCTGCAAAGCCAACTTCACCGGCACGGCGCCGGCTCGTTTCTGTCAGTGCCATCGAAATTGCAATCGGCAATCAAGCGTGCGTTGCACCGATCGGCTCCGGGTTGCAGGTACGGTGTTCGACAATATTAACTTAACTGGTTAAATGGTAAGAAACACATCATTTTGAAACTTGCATTCCAGTATGACGGGGTGCAGCGCACCAAACTGCACAAATCGCACGGAAGGTGGCAAAGCTTTTTACGCGGTGCCGTGCGAACGGAGACCGGCCAGCTCCGAAAGGGACCAGGATATGCCGAGGTGCGTTCGCCTTGTTTACAGAGGTGAGTTCGGCTTTACACTAAAGCAGCGTTTATATGGTGCAACACTCCTGTACACGCTGAAATGCGTACGTCTGGCATGAGAGGTTGTTCACTTGTGCAATTTTTGGAGCATATGTGCAGCGTGACACAGACGCGAGACAAAGAATGGACGACACGTCTGTGCCGCGCTGCACATATACGCCAACAATGTTAACTTACCAACTAGCCCAATTCGCTGTTTAGCTTGTACGATTGTTCTGACTATGCTGCTCTATAACAGTAAGTTCAAAACACAGTAAATACTAGCATGCAGATACAATTTGGCCGCTGCATCCTGGGTTTTCTGTTTCCTTTTGTCGGCGTTCTCATTTTTCATGTAAGGTCGATTAATGTACTCGCGTTCATTGTTTTGTAGTATACGAAAACATCGTGCGCTCCCGCTGATGAGACAGCTGTGATAGCTTCAGCATTTACCGCCCGCAATATGTTGTTTGTTCGATCAGCCTTAGTCGACGTGAGAAATGTAAAATTTTTGCAGGTTTAATACGTGCTGTGTTATAGTAATTTAACCTGAGTAGTATGATGAGATAAAGAAAATTGTGTTGTCATATTATAGTCTGCAATGTGTGAATAATTGCTTTGCAAGTTTGCCATCTTATGTGATTATAGTGCAATAAAAATAACCTGTTGTTACTCTTAATAACTTGTTACTTTTCAAGTGGCTTTGAATTCTGCCCCCAAGGCTCCAAGAACCAGCACTCATCCCCTGCTGCCACCAGCCATTGCTCATCCATTCCCTTGTACGAAATAAATTTGATCTAGAAGCTCGTGCATCTTGAATCTTTTTCTACTCACAAGTTTGCTGCTACGAAGCAGCTGTTAAGTTTGCGGTATGAATTGTAAAAATAAGCTCTGCATTTGAAATGCGTTTAAATATACGTGTCTGTACCGCATATATAAAAAACGTGCCGCAGCTGTGAATGACGGTCACGGTTAATGGTCACTGACATAACTGCAGGCACGATAGTTCTTTTGGCCACGATCATTATTCATCTGATTTCGGCAGGCAAAATGTGCTCACATAATTGTCCACCACACATGTGCGAAGTTTTCTTTAAACACCCTTTAAAGCATCTCTTGCCTTCCGGCCTCCGCGAGAAAACATTAAATGCATGCTGAAAAGCATTGCACCACTTTTCGTTGCAAGGTAATGTGCATCTACACGCGAATGTTTTAGCTATTCGAGTCACGGGAACACTGCGCTGCATTTGCCTCCTGCGCGCTCGAGGAGTTGCTTCACTGCAGAGCTGGAGCACAACGGCGGACCTCTGCGCAACTCTGCTGCCTGCGGGAACATATCATCATCATCATCATCATCATCATCATCATCAGCCTAGTTACGCCCACTGCAGGGCAAAGTCCTCTCCCATACTTCTCCAACTATCCCGGTCATGTACTAATTGTGGCCATGTTGTCCCTGCAAACGTCTTAATGTCATCCGCCCACCTAACTTTCTGCCGCCCCCTACTACGCTTCCCTTCCCTTGGAATCCAGTCCGTAAACCTTAATGACCATCGGTTATCTTCCCTCCTCATTACATGTCCGGCCCATGCCCATTTCTTTTCTTGATTTCAACTAAGATGTCATTTACCCGCGTTTGTTCCCTCACCCAATCTGCTCTTTTCTTATCCCTTAACGTTACACCTGTCATTCTTCTTTCCATGGCTCGTTGCGTCGTCCTCAATTTCAGCAGAACCCTTTTCGTAAGCCTCCAGGTTTCTGCCCCGTAGGTGAGTACTGGTAAAACACAGCTGTTATACACTTTCCTCTTGAGGGATAGTGGCAACCTGCTGTTCATGATTTGAGAATGCCTGCCAAACGCACCCCAGCCCATTCTTATTCTTCTGGTTATTTCAGTCTCATGATCCGGATCCGTGGTCACTACCTGCCCTAAGTAGATGTATTCCTTTACCACTTCCAGTGCCTCGCTGCCTATCGTAAACTGCTGTTCTCTTCCGAGACTGTTAAACATTACTTTAGTTTTCTGTAGATTAATTTTCAGACCCACCCTTCTGCTTTGCCTCTCCAGGTCAGTGAGCATGCATTGCAGTTGGTCTCCTGAGTTACTAAGCAAGGCAATATCATCAGCGAATCGCAAGTTGCTAAGGTATTCTCCATCAACTTTTATCCCCAATTCTTCCCACTCCAGGTCTCTGAATACCTCCTGTAAACATGCTGTGAATAGCATTGGAGATATCTCCCTGTCTGACGCCTTTCTTTATTGGGATTTTGTTGCTTTCTTTGTGGAGGATTACGGTGGCCGTGGAACCGCTATAGATAGCTTCCAGTATCTTTACATATGGCTCATCTACACCCTGATTCCGTAGTGCCTTCATGACTGCTGAGGTTTCGACTGAATCAAACGCTTTTTCGTAATCAATGAAGGCTATATATAAGGGTTGGTTATATTCCGCACATTTCTCTATCACCTGATTGATAGTGTGAATATGGTCTATTGTTGAGTAGCCTTTACGGAATCCTGCCTGGTCCTTTGGTTGACAGAAGTCTAAGGTATTCCTGATTCTATTTGCGATTACCTTAGTAAATACTTTGTAGGCAACGGACAGTAAGCTGATCGGTCTATAATTTTTCAAGTCTTTGGCGTCCCCTTTCTTATGGATTAGGATTATGTTAGCGTTCTTCCAAGATTCCGGTACGTTCGAGGTCATGAGGCATCGTGTATATAGGGCGGCCAACCTTTCTAGGACAGTGTTCCCACCATCCTTCAACAAATCTGCTGTTACCTGATCCTCCCCAGCTGCCTTCCCCCTTTGCATAGCTCCCAAGGCGTTCTTTACCTCTTCCGGTGTTACTTGTGGGATTTCAAGTTCCTCTAGACAATTCTCTCTCACCTTATCGTCGTGGGTGTTACTGGTACTGTATAAATCTCTATAAAACTCTTCAGCCACTTGAACTATCTCATCCATATTAGTAACGATATTGCCGGCTTTGTCTCTTAATGCACACATCTGATTCTTGCCTATTCCTAGTTTCTTCTTTACTGCTTTTAGGCTTCCTCCGTTCCTGAGAGCCTGTTCAATTCTATACATACTATAGTTCCTTATGTCCGCTGTCTTACGCTTGTTGATTAACTTAGAAAGTTCTGCCAGTTCTATTCTAGCTGTATGGTTAGAGGCTTTCATACATTGGCGTTTCTTGATCAGATCTTTCGTCTCCTGCGATAGCTTACTGGTTTCCTGTTTAACGGCGTTACCACCGACTTCTATTGCGCACTCCTTAATGATGCCCATAAGATTGTCGTTCATTGCTTCAACACTATGGTCCTCTTCCTGGGTTAAAGCCGAATACCTGTTCTGTAGCTTGATCCGGAATTCCTCTAGTTTCCCTCTTACCGCTAACTCATTGACTGGTTTCTTATGTACCAGTTTCTTCCGTTCCCTCCTCAAGTCAAGGCTAATTCGAGTTCTTACCATCCTATGGTCACTGCAGCGCACCTTGCCGAGCACGTCTAGATCTTGTATGATGCCAGGGTTCGCGCAGAGTATAAAGTCGATTTCATTTCTAGTCTCACCATTCGGGCTCCTCCACGTTCACTTTCGGCTAACCCGCTTGCGGAAAAAGGTATTCATTATCCGCATATTATTCTGTTCTGCAAACTCTACTAATAACTCTCCTCTGCTATTCCTAGAGCCTATGCCATATTCCCCCACTGACTTGTCTCCGGCCTGCTTCTTGCCTACCCTGGCATTGAAATCGCCCATCAGTATACTGTATTTTGTTTTGACTTTACCGATCGCCGATTCCACGTCTTCACAGAAGCTTTCGACTTCCTGGTCATCATGACTAGATGTAGGGGCGTAGACCTGTACAACCTTCATTTTGTACCTCTTATTAAGTTTCACAACAAGACATGCCACCCTCTCGTTAATGCTATAGAATTCCTGTATGTTACCAGCTATGTTCTTATTAATCAGGAATCCGACTCCTAGTTCTCGTCTCTCTGCTAAGCCCCGGTAGCACAGGACGTGCCCGCTTTTTAGCACTGTATATGCTTCTTTTGGCCTCCTAACTTCACTGAGCCCTATTATATCCCATTTACTGCCCTCTAATTCCTCCAATAGCACTGCTAGACTCGCCTCACTAGATAACGTTCTAGCGTTAAACGTTTCCAGGTTCATATTCCAATGGCGGGGTATACAGGGACACTATTACTATGGTGTATGGAATGGGGCAGTGTGTCGTCTATGGCGTCGTCCATACGGAAAAACAATGGGAGAACTGGGGAAGCTTCTGCGATGACGCCACCAACAGGGCGCTGCGATCGACCGGCGTGCGTAGCGCGCGAAATTTAAATAAGTTGTGCAAAGCTTTCCGTATTTATAAACTAAAACGCTCTTAAAACACAACTGAAATTCTTATAATATGCAAAAAAATAAATAATACAAACTGTTAAGAGGAAGCTTTAGCTCGGGTGCTCCTGTCTAAATACATGTAAACGGAGAATTCGTTTTTCTTGGCAACCACTGCACCAAATTTGACGAGGTACACTCTTAGGCAAAGTTACACCCTTTGGCTTGCCCCTTCTGCCACACAACAATAATCGTTATCTGCCTTGATGCGTTTCCTTTCTTTAACGCTGCGAGCCCGGAACTTTCCAGTAACGAACGGCACGCGCGTTATCAGAAGGGGCACTCCAAAGGGTGTAAACTGTTCTATGCTGATTTTTTTTTATATTCATGTGTAACATATGTTACACATGAATATAAAAAAAAAATTAGTAGTAGGGAAACACAACTTTTGCAGAACCCTTGTTACCAACGTAACAAATGCACGTAAGATGTGAAATGACATATCGAATTTGTCCGCTTTGAATGGTCTAATGGATGCCGTTTACAGAACCGCGATATCAGTTCTTTATGCAGAACTATGAATTTGGAAACTTCGTGCTTCTATTTTTTTTCAAACGGTCAAATATTTGAAAATCGTTTTAAGGAAATTCGAGCCCTAAATCGAAATTTCGCTTCCAACAGTCACTAGAATATAACTTTCTCTTTCAAATGCAACAAATTTCATTAAAATCGGTCCAGGGGTTATCATAAAAACGTTTTTTTTTTGCGTTTTACATGCATTTGAATAGGCCGCGTCGGAGTTGGGCCCGAGCTAAAGCTTCCTCTTAAGATACATCGATAACGCCGTCTATGCTTGCACGTTTCCGACCACAGATCATGTAGTGTTCCTGATCGTCTGCTCAGCCAATGGCTCAGCGTTTCGGTTGCAGAAGACAAACAAAAACTTGCCTTCTCGTTCCGTTCGGTAAGCACGCATATGCTTTTAGTATTTCGAAAGACACGACGATGAAAAGCCCGGAAAGAGCACCTGCACTGTGCCTGGTCGGTTTCACGGGATTCCTTTCATTTTGTATCAGCCAGAAAAGCGGTCGCCAGGTTTCACTGAAAAAAAAATACTGTTCTGTGACGAATGCAGCCGCTAACGTTTAGCTATTTCGCTCTGTAAAAGGGCGCCGAAGGGCAATACAGCCAATGTTCTCAATGTGCTCGACCTGAAGCAGCCCAGAGTTGTTGTGATCGTTATGCAGGAACCTCAATGCTTCCACGCGCGCACGCACGCACGCGCAAACACACACACACACACGCACGCACGCACGCGCGCGCGCGCGCACACACACACACACACACACACACACGCACACACACACACACACACGCACACACACACACACACACACACACACACACACACACACACACACACACACGCGCGCGCGCAAAGTACATTGTTAAGAACGGCCCGCTGACGTGCAAGTTTTGCCAGCCTGTTGCGACAGCGGGCGTCAACTTTTCCTGGGACGCCACCGCAAACCTCTAGCCACGGCGTCACTAAGTCAACTGTGTGTGGAACAATACGCGCGTCCTCGACTCTCCATCGCTGGAGCCAAGATGAGTTCGACGAAGCAGGCTTTGTGCCTGAAACCGCCACTGCCGACCTGGTCTGCTGTGAACGAGGGAGTCCCCGAGGGAACGTAGTTCGAGGCCCCTTCCCACGCGCCGTTCAAGACGCAAGACAATGGGCAACCGGCGGGCGCGCTGCGGGGGTCAGCTCGGGGAATAAAAGGCACCTTTCCTGACGTAAACCCAGAGTTCTACGAAGTCCGTCTGACGTCGGTTGAGGACCGTGAACCTGTGCGGAAGTGTGTGTGTGTAATCCCTGGCGCAGAGAGGAGACTTGTTTACGATGATTGATCGAACGTTTCCCTCAACTTGGGATCGAGGGAGGACCGAGTGTATAAACCGCTGTTGTGCGGCTGCTCAGTGTACTTTCTCTCGCAGTCATGCTAGACTGATGAACTGCATCGTCCTTATGTAAATACTGTAAATAAACCCATACTTCTCGTTCTCGATGAGCAGCAGTCATTCCCCTCAACAACGTCCTCAGCGTGGATAAGTTGGACGACGGCATGGGCCAGCTACCTTCTAATTCATGCCCGACTCAAACCTTGACAACTGATTACGAGCGATGGGATTGAGACCCCAATCCTTACATTTGCAAACCCAGCGCTTGCCGTGCACATAAAGAATGATGCGAACGCGGCAGGAAAAACCACCGCAAGCAATCCGCGAGCTCCAAACGTACATGCATTACCTCTGCGACAACCATAACTGCCAATCCGGAGGCCCTGGGTTGCACCATTAGTTTTCCTCTTGCCAACAACGACTCCAGGCTGCAGCGACAGATGGCGCTGCAGTAGACCGGCGTGAAGGTTGGTTTGGATTTTGTGCCGAATGGACGTGCTTTTGCTTTTCGGGGCTCCGTGGCAGCGACGAAATCATAAGTTTTTGTGCATGCTTTGAGCTTGCTTCTGTTTTTGATTTGCTGATTTTTTGCTTTTAAATAGTAATTGGGTGGGTTTTCTTTTTCTTTCCTTTTTGTCTCTTGTATTTCGGGTGCGCTGGTGTGTTTCGTGCACATTTGGTTTTGCAGGATTGTTAGAGCGTCCTTTCGCGCCAAGTGCTTCAACACGTGGCAGCCGGTTGGGACGTTGAGTGTTTGTAGTCTTTAAATGGTAGCTTGGAGGTGGCAAGATTAATAGCTATTAGGTGGTTTTACTGTGCGTGTTTTTGGTAGGAAAGTGAGAGCGTGGCAGCGTGGTTGAGCGCGTGCGAGAGCGTGTCATACCTTCGGTCTCCGCGGCTTGATTGCTTTGGAAACAGTGCTCAGAATTGCTTTGCGACATTTTGAGGATTTGGTTCCTGTGCGTATCGGTTCTGGCTAAAAGGCACGTGCTCTGCATTGATATAGTGGTACAGCATTGTAGTATTTGCATCAGTAGTAGCATTATTATAGTATTTGCAAAAAGCCGTGCAATACATGGCAAGAAAGCCGGGAAAGCAGGCAGTGCGCGGGGGGTCCCTCAAGGCAGATGAGGATACGGATGAGAATGGAGAGGGCATCGAACCAATCGGCACACAATGTGATGTCGATACTAGGCTGCAGAAAATGGAGGCTTTCCAGGAAGAGCTTGTCAAACAGGTGCAAGAGCTCAAAAATGAGCTAAACAGGGAGCGTGATGCACCGAAGGAAGTTGAAAAGGGACTTGAAGCAGCCGAGGAAAAGCTGAACAGGGCCGCCATTGTGAACGAGAATGTGCGTGACAATGGAACGCAGACCTCCGACGCGACAGGCGAGGGAGTGTCACCAAGGTACGTGGAATTCGTGCGGCATGATGAAGGTTAGCTGGAAAGAGCGGCAGCTACCTCGAGGCCGCCGCGCGGAAAAAGCAGGAGCCGAGGGGACAATGCCCCTTGACGAGTTCGAATCACGCGGAAAAGGACAGAGGGAAGCAGGGAGAGGTAGGAGAGTGAAAGGGTGATTATCGCCGGCGACTCAAACATGGCTAGTTGCTCAAAAGCAATTGTGGAGAGGGTGAAAGGCGATAAACGAGTGGCGGTAGGAACATTTCCAGGGCGGACACTGGGTTCTGTCATGGAGCGAGCAAAAGAAAAGCTCGCGGAAAATGCCCACGTGCGCAACCTTGTCATAAAAGCAGGTGGGCTAAATGACATCCTGAACAGGAAAGGGACAGGACTAGCCCAGTGCTTGGCGAAGGGGATGGACGACTTGCGCGAGCTATCCCCTCAGGTGCAGATCGTGGTGTGCACGGTGCCGGAGGTGCCTGTATGCGACAGTCATGTATAAAGAGCCGTAATGGTTGCTAATGAGGCAATATGGAAAATGAGTCGAGAGAGGCTTCGAGGTGGTCGAAGTAAACAGGGAAGTGAGAAGGTGTGGTGGTTTTAAACGAGGCGAGATCCGCTTCAATTGCAGGCTGGCACAAGTGGGCTGGCGAATTGGTGGTCGCGCTGTTGCTTTTTTAGGGGGCCCGCGGGCGCCCAGGAGGCCAGAGTAGATAGTAATGAAGAAGGTCCCCTTGGGGAACCTCGGAAGAGCATCACCGCCGATAGCAAGAAAAGGAGGAAAGCAAGAGAGCTTGCCATGCAACAGGCTACATAAATAGGCAGGGCCGCAGAAGGAAAAGTGGGCAGATATTGAAGAGCAGTTAAATAGAGAACAAATAGGGGTGTATGCGGTTACAGAAACGCACCTTAGAGACTCAGAAGAGCCGCCAGTTATTGAGAATTATGTTTGGGAAGGGTGCAACAGAACTAAGTCGGAAATAAAGGGAGGGGAAGTCGGAATGCTCATCCATCAGGGAGCCAAATGGAAAAGAGTAAATTCAAAATGTCAAGGGCATCTTTGGTTATCAGGTACAATGAGTGGGAAAAAAAACTTGGCTGGGCGTTACGTATTTGTGGACAGGAAATAATTGCACAGAGAAGAATAAAGAGTTAGTGGAATGCATAAGCGCTGATATTAAGGGTTTCGGGAATGGTGCTGAGATTGTCCTATTAGGTGACATGAATGCCCACATACAGGATTTAGATGGCTATACCGACAATAACGGGAAGTCAATGCTAGACCTTTGCGAGCAACATAACCTCGTGATCGTGAATACAGGGCCTAAGTGTGAAGGACAGATCACGTGGGAAGTGGGAAACCGGCAATCGACCATTGATTACTGTCTGATGACAGAAGGAATTCATGATAAGTTGAGAGAAATGGTCATCGATGAGGAAGGGTTTAACAGCATAGGGAGTGACCATAAACGCATCATTTTAAAAATGGAATATGAAGTTGGGAAAGAGAGCAAGGAGCGCAAAATGGCCAGTCCAAACTTGAGGGCTGTACAAATAGCAAATATGGTCACTAGAGTCGAGGAAGAAATTGGCAAATGGCCAAGTAAAGAGTGGGAATATGGTGAACTGCTAAGCGTAATAACGACAGAAATACGGAAAGAGAAACAACATGTTCGTTGGAAAGGAACAAAGAAACCGAAAAGCTGGTGGAACAGGGAGAAAGGAGAAGCGATCGCAGAACGACAGAAAGCATCTCGACAGCACAGGCAGGCAAAGAAGGAGCAGTTGCCGCAGGATGAAGTAATCAGTAAATGGGAAATATACCGGGAGAAAAAGTCTATGGTTCAAATACTGGTGCAAGCAAAATTAAAAGGTGAAAGTGAACGTTGGTTGTCAGAAATACGTGAGAAAAAGAAGGCCGCATCTAGAATATTTTGGAACCACATAAAATTATTAGGCAGGAAGTCAACAACAATACAAGAACATATCCTAGACGAAGATGAAAACAGACTGGAAGGAGAAGCGGCAATAAAATATATCCGAAAAATAATAGCCGAATGTCTCCAATGCAATGACGAGGTTGTATTTGAAGAAAAAAAAGAGCATGAAAGAAACCCAAGTGGAAAAGGAGCTGGTGCTGACAAATTTCAACTGGAAGAAAGTGGAAGAGAAAATGTTTAAGCGCACAGTCACAGGGCTAGACGAGGTTCCTGTTAGGCTGATAAATGAACTAAGACCAAAAAGTAAGGAAGCTCTGGTGCAAGCAGTGTAAAAAAAACTTTAAAACATAGACGAATGCCAGACAGTTGGCGACAAAGTAGGATTAATTTAATTTATAAAGGTAAGGGGGAGAAAGACAGAATTCACTCGTATAGACCATTGACCATTACATCGGTAATATACAGGCTAGCAATGCAGGCAATCAAATTAAAGCTTCAAGCATGAGCAGAGAATAACGGCATTTTGGGAGAGCTTCAGAATGGCTTCAGAATAGGTAGGCATTTGGATGATAACTTGTTTGTTCTTACTCAGTGTATTGAAATATCAAAAGTAAAAAGCAGACCTTCTTATGTGACCTTTTTATACATTACAGTAGCATATGACAACGTAGACCGCAATATTTTGTGGGATATTCTGGAAGGGGAAGGCTTAGGTGTCGATTGTCTACAGCTTTTGAGATAGATTTACCTAGAAAATACCGTTTGCGTTGAATGGGAAGGGATGAGAAGCGAGGAGAAAGTTCATATCAACAAGGGACTGAGGCAGGGGGGCCTTTTATCCCCGCTGCTGTTTATGATGTACATGGTGAGGATAGAGAGGGCGCTAGAAGGAAGTAATATCGGGTTTAATCTCTCATACAAACAGGCAGGTACAGTAGTACAGCAGCAGCTCCCAGGTTTATTTTATACGGATAACATTGTGTTGCTAGCTAACAAGCAAAGTGATTTGCAACGTCTGGCTAATATCTGTGGACAGGAAGGCAACAACTTAGGTTTGAAATTTAGTGTTAGAAAATCAGGCGTTATGGTATTCAATGAAAACAGTGAACAGACAGTGGAGATACAGGGCCAGGAAATACCTCGGGTAACAGAATATAAATACTTTGGTATATGGATAAACAAGGGCAATGGATACATGGAAACACAGGAAAAAACAATAACAGTGAAGGGGAAGAGAAATGCAGCCATAATGAAGCACAGAGCGCTATGGGGATACAATAGGTACGAGGTCCTCCGAGGTATGTTGAAAGGTCTAATGGTTCCAGGACTTACTTTTGGAAACCAAAGGTCAGTGGGTCGCCTCGCATTGGGCACTCACGGGAAGACTACAAATGAAGCTGTACAGGGTGATATGGGCTGGACTAGTATTGAAGTGAGGGAAGCTCGGAGTAAAATTGATTATGAAGAACGCCTGAGGAATATGGAAGAAAGTAAATGGCCTGGGAGAATGTTCAGGTATCTGTACAGGAAAAACATTGATTCACAGTGGAGGAAAAGAACTAGGAAGCTTACCAGCAAGTATGTGGCCTGTAGGGTGGGCAACACAGCAACAAAGACGGTCAAGCGGAAAGTCAGAGAGGCTGAAATAATCTCATGGGTGGCGGCAATGGAAAGGAAACCTGCCATGAGTAACTACTTAAGAGGAAAAAACGAAATCAGGAAAGAAACAATTTATGATAATTCAAAGGGGAGCTCATTACTTTTCGAAGCGAGATCGGGATGCCTTAGAACACGCGCCTATAAAGCGAGATATAAGAAGGAACAAGAAGCATGTGCTTGCTGCGGTAAAGCTAGGGAAACTATGGAGCATCTTTTATTAGAATGTGAAGACGTCTACCCAGCGGTCGATTTAGGCACCACTGGCCTCCTTGAAGCCCTTGGGTTCAGCGGGAGCAGTGAAAAGTAAACATGTCCGCAATAGGCATTAGTAAGAGGCGATTGCAGGATTGGTGGATGAAAAGTAGGGAAACGACAAAAAACAGAAACCTACAAAAGCACAGTTAGCAATGGGGGATCAGAAAAATAGGGTGTGGGATTTCATAGTGTTTATTTTTTAAATTTTTATTGTTTAACTTAGGTAGGACATTAGGCAGTATGATAGCAAGAGCTTGGTGGCGCAACCCACCGCCCCGTTCCAAAGGGGACGCTCATAACATCCATCCATCCATCCGTGCTCCAGCACTCCCGGCCGTCATCGCAAAAAGAAGCACGTTTTCACCACCGGACGACACACTACCCTATTCCAGTACACCATACTGCTACAGCAGCAGCCGCCTGCTTGTTGACCTGTTGTCATCCCGCAGCAAACACGAGATCAAAAAAAAAATTTTATTTTCACGGAAAATTTAACTTGCATAATGATCGCACCCCTGAATTTGCGTGAATTTTTTTTACACTAAAGTGCGATCATTATGCGAGTAAATACGGTATATCTCACAAATGCAACCATTCTCCACACATTACTGTGCCAACTCGTGAGGCCATCACACACATGCAATTGGAAAAATTGTGATGCCATCAAATAGCAGGTGCCATGCACCACCTGAATGCAAAATTTTCTGTCAAAAAATTCAAATTGTATTGTTTTGCTTTGGACTATACCTAACAAACTAAAATAATAAAAAAACTCAGCATAAGTTGTTTGTATATAACTTACATTGCATAAGCACCACCATTCACAAAGACTTCAGAAAAAAATTGAAAAAGTATGTTTAGATTCTGTCCATACAATAATAGCACCTCTTTTAAGGTTATTAAGAGAGCCACCCTCAAGATATTTTGTCAGGATAATAGCAAATGAGAGCACAAAACACAATGAGATATACCATAGAAGACAAAAGTTGCACCGTAGGTAGTCAGGCTGCAGAACCATTTAAACACTGTGGAACTAGACTCGGCCTGACATAGAAAGTCCATCCAGAAGTTTAACCTGAGGAAGCAAACTCTGAACATAATCCTTGCACTTGGAGATGGGGTTTCCCTCCAGGTTCAGCTCAGTCAGCAATAGGCAGGTCTCCAGAACAATTAGGCAGTCCTTGTTGCGAATCCCTGGGGAAGTTGTTAAGGCTTCTAAGTCACAAACAAAAATGTTGTTCCAGTGGCATAAACAATGTTTTGTGCATTCCCTAGAACTCGTAATTTCGGTTCAGTATATTTGGCTAAACCAAAAAAATACAGAAGTTATGCTGAACTTATTTGATGACATTCAATTCTTGCAAAAAAAAAAACAGTATGTTAAGCAATTACATAAATTTCAAGTTTCATCATTGGAAACAACATAGATTTAGCTTGGGAGTGGGAAGCACTAAAAGGCCAACAGCAACGAAATTTCACTTGTGCTTAACTTTTAAAAGTGCATAATATGCATCACAAAAGCAATCACGGCAAAGCTGTAAAGGTTGCAGATGCATGATATTTTAATTAGCAATGACTAAATAGCCTTCTACAAGTGAGGCAAACACCCTGGCTGAACGTGGTGTAAGCTTAATACAGTCAAACTTCACTATAGCTAACAGAGACATAACGAATTATCGGATATAATGAAGTAAATGTAACATTTAGTTGGTCATGCTTTATTTTATACGGGTGTCACACGGTACACTTCTGATCGCGATCAAGCCCTATCAGGATCGAATTTCTCGGTCGTGATTGGCTCCTTTGCACGAAATGCACGAGAGAGCCAATCGCAGTCGAGAATTTCGATCCGGACCTGTGCCGATTGAGATCAGAAGTGTACGTGTGACACCAGTATTAATGGAGCATTCTGCTGCTATAACGAAATCGAAAACGCAATATCTGACATGACATCGGTCATAGCGAAGCAAATTTTCGCTTGTACATGCCTCAAAATGTATATTTTGGTAGCGAAAATGTCAAATACAGCTACCGACAGCTTTTCAGAAGTCTATTTTTTTTGCCTCAATGATTCTTGCGGAACCACCCCCTACACCTAGCACGAATGTAAACAGCAATAACTGAAATTTTTAACGCGGCATGGTGTTTCGAATTTGAACTAAGCAAGCAATGCCGCAAACAAGGCAGCAATAAACAAAGTTATTGCCATGTCAACTGGTATGGAACTGCAACTTTGGTCGCCGACTCCCGACAAAGTGTTACTGGTTAGGCCTAGTGGTCTAAGAGGTGCTGCGGCTGGTGACAAGTCATCACAGGAGACTGTCATCGTGTTCGCCCTTGTAGACCTATCGGTGATCAAGCGTGAGATAAGACGCACAGGCTAGAATGACAGCCATAGTAGCAGAGTACAGATCCACGTGCGATCCCTTTCGTGTTCTAAAGTCTGTCACCAGCACGCACATTTTTACTTTTGCACTCGTAGACTTCATTAGAGATCGAGCACGAGATAAGATGCACTGGCTGCATGGGCCACTCCGTTGGCAATGTACACGTTTTGGCCAGTGGCTTGGCTTGGTTAGCTGCTCTCAGTGAGCCGATATCATGTGATAACACCAATGCATGGTTGCATATTCGCGGTGGTGCAGAGTGTGTGTATGTAATTCACTGTTGTTCCCGTGGCTCGCATTGGCATAGCAAGATGGCGACAGGTCATCAAAATCCACAGCAGACCCTTTGCATCGGAGGCACCCTACTTACGTTTCTTTCGCATAGACCTGATCCCTATCTTTCTTTTTGTCAATATCTGCTAGTATGCTTATAATGAACATCGGATATAATAATGGTATTTTCATATCCAATGCAACTTCATTATAACGGGGTACAACTGCATGAAAAATCCCAGAATGCACGGCTTCCCAGGCATGACAAGAAAAGCAGTTTGTGACAGTGAGTACTACACTGCTGTAAACTTTACATTTACGCTATATGGGAGCAAGTGGTGCTGGTGTCACCAGGAAAAACTTTACAGGTATCACAGAGCTATAAATATGAATGAAAAGCATTGACACTGCCCTTTGTGGTCCATATTCAAATAGCATATTTTTACAAAGCCTCCCTTGAGCAAATGTGCACCATTTCACACATTACATTGAAGGCTACAAGTTGATGTGCCATGTATCAAGGTCTCAGTTTCGGTATCACAAACATCAAAGGGACCCTGAAACAATTTTGACGATTTTGTACAAACATACTGAGTCGTTAGAGTAGGCCCTTCTGATCATTAATTGACGCATCTAAGTGCTCCGCGTAAAGCGTGTAATTTATTATAAGGTTTTAAAAATGCACATCGCTGCCGATCGCAGCACACTGCTCGGCGGAATTTTAAGCCGCCCCTACCCATATGATGTAAATCACCCATACGACGTCAGTGGGGCGAGCTATCCGATTGGCTGACCAGGGCACATGATCGATAATTTTTCCACCTTTATGGTGAACAAATGATCTTCGTAATAGTTGGAATGTTAGTTAATTTGTTTTTATAAAAGGAAAGTAACGGAAAGAGAATGCACAAGAAAGATTTTTCCGTACACTTAAGCACTTCCGGCACACAGCAAGTGTCGTCTGCTTGTGTTACAACGTGCTCCGTCTTTGACGAGAGCTCTGCCGTCAGTGTCGGTCTGTCTTTTCGCGAGTGCTATGATTAGACTTTGTTGCGTTGTGGACTGCAAACGTAGCGACTGGCAATATGTCAAGCTGCAACATGTGTCCCTCTGCAAGCCAGTAGACGAGCGGACTGGCTGCAGCGCATCGGACTGCCGCTATCCGATCGGCACCAGGATTTGCGCGATTGCGGCCGTCACTTTACACCGGAAGATTACTAACGCAATAGTGTTTCGTGAGTCCGGTATTAGGGTAAACGCAAGCGCAAGGGGACAGGGCCTGGCCGTGTCCCCTTCCGTGTCGTTTCAGGGGATGAAGAGAAGCGCAAATGTGAATGGTCTGCACGGTGCAGCCACCTGGCGGCACAAAGCTCAACCACACACAGTAGCAGTAACAGAATGTATTCTTCTTTGCTGCTGGTGTAAATATTTCGCATGAGTGTAATCGTTAACACATTGTTTTTGTAAATGTTTAAAATGCTTTAAACTTGGTTAGAGCAATATTAGCTCTTTCTTTGGCTGGTTAAGCTCAGCGCCAACGGGTGGCTGGACCATGGAGACCGATCAGGCAGCTCACGTACGTCTACGATAAAGTTCCTTCATCAGCTTGAGTTTATGTCTCCGCCGTTCCATCGAGCTAGTGTGTGATTACCGGAATATCAGACACATTCGGCGCTACGACAGAATGATCGCAACGCACGCTGCTTCGATAGCTCTCCCTTAGGGTCGACGGCCAAGCGGCTAGCAGAGAGGTTTCGCGCGGGTGGGGGCGGGCTCCAAAGCAACCGGAAGTGGACGATGTGACGTTGCATCATGACGCAGAACCAGTGAAGGCGGAGCTTAGCCCCGATCGCTCGGCGAACGAGTTGAGGGGGAAAAGCATGGCTAGGGAGGAGAGTAACTTGTAATCGCTTGTAGCTCCATTAATACGTAACGCTTCACTTAAATTGTCGTGTGAATGTTCTACTTAAGCTGTACCCTACGCGTCTACAAGATTTGTCCGAACCGTTTCAGGGACCCTTTAATCACTGCAAGCTTTCAGTGAAGTATCTATCTGCACTTCAAGTGAACTGAGCTTTCTCTGTATATCTAAATAATTAGGAACAACAATTTGTTATGCAGCACAAAATTGCTATGCGGTTGGCCTTCAGGCTAAATCATAAATAGTGCACTTGCAACAGCTACTTTATAAAGTGGTTGTGATTGGCAGAAAAATATCACCATGGTTACGATACTCCCTAATGTGAAATGTGAGTGCAGCTCTATATATGTTTTCATTTTGCGATATAGTATTATGATATATATGCATCTAGCTTTTGCTTGATATATAAGCATCTAACGATTTTATGCATCTAACATAATTATTGGGACATGCACTCCTTACTGTAGTTCAAAATTCGTTACTTGCCAATGCTACATGTTTTCCTGCTCAAATTAATATAAGCGCCAGTTAGTTTAGTCCAAGCGCCAGTCAATTTAATTCAGCTGACGCACATTTAATCCCAGTGCCAAATAATTTATTATACGCGCCACATATTTTAATCGTAACACCAGTGAATTTAACCCAAAGTAAAGATACATTTGTGGAAGTGTTCTAGGAAGTTGAAAATAACAATATGTTATAATTTTGTGCTGACCAAAGATAACTGTAGAGACTTCTTGAAGAGCGTTGTCATGTGACAACAAAAATGCCTTTTTCGTGCAATACAACAACGAAATAATGTGCTGTTATGGATATTATATTATTGCCATGAACAGGTCATGCAAAATGCAGCTATTTGATGACTTTGCTGACATGCATTGAAACAAAGGGGCATCCAGCAACAAACCGTTGATTTCTAAAGCTGATAAAAACAGGCTGAAAAGAGCATCACATGACATCTGATCATTTTGTTTTCTACAAGCCCCGTTGACATGAATATCAAATTAACAAGCTTTCAACAATCTCCGCGATTATAGCCATATCCCATCTCAGACGTTACATTCACCAGCCTATTCCAGATTCCCAACCATATTGACATGGATATCAAACGATTGGGCTTTGAGGGAGCTCTGTGATAGTACCCAAGCACGGCACGTCAGACCACGTGGTAAAGAATGTCACATGACCTTGTTGCATAACTTTCGGAAGCCCACATGTGATTCACAACACACTGACATGTCAAACGAACGGAAATCGCAAAAGCTATGCAATGGTACACACATAGCGAACATCAAACCAGATAAGAAACTTGAGAAAACGAGCGAAAAAATTGAGACACAAGCATGACGGAAAGAAGAGGCACCAGAACGCTGGATTAGCAACTCGCATATATTTGAAGAAACGAATCAACTCTCGAACATCAACCGCCAATGCATGCGCAATGTTCTTAGCAAGGTACGAAAATCTTAAAATAGACGAACACACCATTGTGCCCTATTTATTTCTATTTCTACTTCCTTGTCTTTAAAGCTCAACCTTTTAGAAAAGCTATCTCTTTATCACTCAGAGAGATGTACACTGATATAAAACGCCTCAAGTATCTCTCTTTTGGTTTTCGTCCTACCTCTGTCAAGAATCGTCACATTTTCAAAAACACTTTCAAAAACAAAGGCATCACATGAACTTTTATTTTTTCTTTGTTTTTGACGGATTTTTGGTCACCCTTGTTCTGTCTCTTAAGCTTTACACATAGGCTCTCAGCTACCGCCTTAAGCACTTGTGCAGGAAACCCCGCTGTAGTTAGCCTCTGAACTTGATGGTCAAGGCTTTCCACAATATCAAGAAACCCAACCGTGCCGACATGAATATCAAACGAACGGCAATTGAAGAACTATGTGGCGTTGCCCACATAGCGAACATCAGACTGCATGGCGAAGGGTATCACGTGACTTCACATAACTTTTGCAGGCGCATGGCTGCTTTCCAACCATATTGACGTGGATATCATATGAACAGGTGTCGTTGGAAGAGGTAGCCGCTGTAGCCACGGTTTATTTAGGCTGGCCAGCCATGCTACAGCGGGATCTCGGGAGCGGCCGATACGCTGCCCCCAAGGTCGAGCACACTAGGTCGAACACACTAGCGTGTTCTATTCTCGCGCTACCTGCACGTGGGCCCATCTTCTTCTTCGCCTGCTTCGGAGGCAATAGTCACACCCCTACAGGGCCCCCCTCCTAGTGCTAAGCACAACTGAAATAAAGCCCAATGGTAAAGTACAGGTAAACTGTGCAGATGGTTTGTCATTGGTAGCATCAGGTTCACGCAATCCAGGAGATGTACCAGGCAGCACCAGAAGCATAAGTTATGAGCGAGGCACAGCCACAGTGATGCTGTAGTGTGAAATCAGGACATTTTGCAGGTTCTCATAGATGCGCGGGCCTGGTAGAAGTCGGAGCTTCGAAAGAAGACCGTCTGGCAGCTCACCACTTGCGTGAAGATAGCACAAGCTTTGGTCACTCACGTTGTTGACGCAGAAGTGATCCTTGAGCTGAAGAAACCAGATGGCAGAGCTGCTTCTGCAAAACTTCAATAGGCCATGCATCCGCGGGAGGTGTGAGTACAGAACATCGGAAGGCTCACCTGCTGCTGCTTGCGGTAAAATCTCGAATGCCGATAGCATCAGGGTTGTGGTGGTCGCTGAATGCATCGCGAAGGTTGTGCTTGTGACGTTGCCATGCCTACGAGAGTGAAATTTGTGCCAAGTAGAGCTGGTGGGAGAGCCTCTGTATCGGTGATGAGTGAGGTGCCCCCAAACGGAAAGCGGACAGCTTATGGGAACGTCCAAGAAAGGAGAGCAGTAGGCCGTAGAATAGCTGAAAGAGCTTATGATTGGCCCAGTGAATTTCAGAAGAGTTGTTGCGCAGCTGGCTTTGAGCTCGGGAGAAGGCTTTGATGCATGTCGATGTGGAATTCCCAGACACCCTACCACCATGAGACGTCTGCCAGACTGCATGAGGCTATGTCACTCGCCTTGGTAGAGTCGGTGCGCTGACGCTGGCATGGCTGGGCTCAGTTGTTCGGTGTCACCAATTTGCGGGTTGATGCTGGCATGGCTGGGCTCGTTGTCTGGTGTCACCAATTTGTGGGAAGGCTGGGTGGGCTCGGTCACCCGGGTCACCAATTTGTGGGTCGACGCTGGCATGGCTGGGCTCAGTCGTCTGGGTCACAAAATTGCGGGTTGACGCTGGCATGGCTGGGCTTGGTCGTCCAGGTCAGCAATTTGTGGGAAGGCTGGGTTCGGTCGTCCAGGTCACCAATTTATGGGAGGCAGCGCGAAGAGGTAGCCACTGTAGCCACAATTTATTTAGGCCGGCCAGACAGGGTGCAGTGGGATCTCGGAAGCGGCCGACACTATGGCCGTCCAGGTTGAGCATGCGTGTTCTGTTCTCGCGCTATCTGCACATGAGCCCAACTTCTTCGTCTACTCTGGAGGCAATAGTCACACCGCTACAGTTCGATATCCATGTCAGTATGGTTGGGAATGACCCATAAGCCTAGTGAAAGACATGTAAGCTCACGTGACACCCTTTTCTGTCTGATTTGACGTTCGCTATGTGCCTACTGTCACATAGCTTTTACAATTCTCGTTTGTTTGATACCCATGTCAGTGTGCTTGTGAATCATGTGTGGGATTTCAAAAGTTACTCTAGGTCACGTGACACCCTTTACCACCTGGTCTGACAAGTCGTGTGTGGTTGCCATCACAGAGCTTTTTCGAAGACCATTCGTTTCATATCCATGTCTGTATGGTTGGGAAGGACCCATGAGCCTGGCGAAAGTTACGCAATGTCACGTGACACCCTTTACCACGTGGTCTGACGGGCCCTACGTGCGTACCCATTCAGAACTTCTTGTAAGCCCATTAGTTTGATATCCCCGTAAGGATTGTTGGGAATAATGCATGGGCTAGTGAAAGATATGTGAGGTCACGTGACACCCTTTCCCACATCATTTGATGTTTGCTACCTGGGTACGATCGCATAGCTTTTGAGCTTCCCGTTCATTTGATATCCATGTCTGCATGGTTGAGAATTAACCATGGGCTGGCTAAAGTTATGTCATGGCCGCTCGATGCAAAGCAAGGTGCGGCCAGCTACGTCGCGCCGCGGACAATAGGCGGGCGCGTCTCGGCCAAGTTTACAGTTGCGACCGCTTTTATTGGTGAGGGCGCCACTGCTCGGGGATGCTTTCGCGACTTCGCGCCGGGGCTAAGCGGGCGTTGGTTCTCGCATCAGAACGTGTTTGCTTCGTGCTCTATGCACTAATCTCGTGCTTTTTCGCGTGCGTGTGTGTGAGCAAGTTGGTTCGCGTCAGAACGTGTTTGCCTCGTGCGATATGCATTAATTTCGTGCTTTTTCGCGTGCGTGTGTGTGAGCAAGTCAGTTCGCGTCAGAACGTGTTTGCCTTGTGCGATATGCATTAATCTCGTGCTTTTTCGTGTGCGTGTGTGTGAGCAAGTTTGCCTGTGCTTGCTGTGCTTTGTTAAGGCTCTTCGGTGTGCGTGTGTGCAGTAGGCAGCCTCGTTCGTTAAGGCTCTTCGGTGTGCGTGTGTGCAGTAGGCAGCCTCGTTCATTTGGCGCGATGCCGCGCAACTGTTGTGTGCCACTCTGCGACACAAATGCCAAAAAGGACCCGACTGTGAAATATCAAGAGTTCCCCTGCGACTTGGAGCGTCGAGAAGCGTGGCTAAAAAATATCTCTCGCCAAGGAGTGTCGGGAAAAGGAAGCAAGTGGGAACCGAGCGATAGGTCTCTGTTATGTTCCCTGCACTTTAAAGAAAGTAACTATAAAAAGAAATGAAACATAGGCTCCTGTTTCCAAATGCGGTACCGACCGCGTTTTGCAAATATCCACAGTACCTGCAAAAAAGATAATGTGCAGCCCAAAAAACGCCATCGAAGAAACTTTACTGATCACACAGTAGTTGAGGCAAGCGATAATTGCGGCAGCTCAGGAGAAAGCCCCAACATCGAAAGTGCCTTGCAGTTTCTCAGCGATGAGGTGGAAGCTCTACTTCCAGAGACTGCCTTAGAATCATGCTCTGAACGTAGTTTTTTCTGTTGACCAGGCCTGCCAAACTATATTAGATATTGTGGACGTCCTAGAACAGTCAAAGAAAGCAGTCAAGAGATTGCAAAAAAAAGTTGCCCGTCAAGGAGATGAGTTGAAAAAAATTGCAGTCCGAACGGGACGAAATGAAAAATCGCCTCTTAGTTTATGAAAACAACAACGAAATTCAGTCCTTTGTTCAGGTATTACAAAGAGTGGAAAAAGGAGACAAAGCTGCTGTTTTTATCAGCAACCAAGTGGCCACTTCAGAGAAAAAAAAACCTGCCTACAATGAAAGAATCCTGCGGGAATGTGTTTTATGGAAAGCGTGCTCAAATAAAGGGTATGAGCATGTTCGAAGCAGAGGCCTTTTGAAGCTTCGTTAAAAGGGGCCCACTCCTTAGATAACCTCTAGCATCACTCAGTATGCTTCGTTTTCATGAGAAACAATCTACTGATGATTACTTGCAGTGATAAGCGTTTTTATTTAATCTAGGTTAGTTTGCATTACTTGGAAAACTCTGTACAAGTTCTCCCTATGTAAAGTTTTTACTTTGCGTACATGTTCACGAGAAGTGAATAAAAGTACTGATAGATTGCTTCAAGCAGAACCTCTCGATGGAAGTGCACCACCCGGTCGTGCATCGTACGGGCAACCGTCACGGATGGCGTTCAGGCGTATTCTAGAACAGGTTTCCACCCCTGTGACAATCTGTTGGCGTTTGTGGCGTAATCAGCACTTCCAATGACAACTTGAAAGATTTTGTCTGCAATTTCCAAATATAAAACACATTATTTACGCCTTGACTGGAGTGGAGATCGCGCGTGCCGACGCAGCTGTGAAGGCGCTCTCTATCAGCAGCCATCCCCGAGCGGTGGCGCCGCAGCGGGCGCACGGAGAACTAGGCCCGAGACGCCGTTCAGGCGCAACGCAGCGGGCCACACCTTGTGCTTTTGGATCGAGCGGCCGTGGTTATGTGATTTCACATGACTCTTTCACATGGTCTTAAGTACACGACATGAGTACCATTGTAGAGCTTGATTGAAGCCCGATCTTTTGATATCCTTGTCAATATGATTGTAGATCAGCAATAAGCTGACAAATGTTACGGGAGATCCTGTGACACCCTGAGAACAATTTACTTTAGCATATTCCATAGCCATCTATCCTACTGCATTGCATCTTGGGGTAATACGTACATTTCATATGTTGAACCTATCATACTTCTTCAGAAAAGGGCCTTGCGATTTATGACTTTTTCGGACTACAATGCTAAATCAATGCCGCTGTTTCAAAGTTTAAATATACTGCCTCTTAATTTATTACTGAATCTTAAAACTCTATTGCATACTCATAACAGCATAACCACTAACTGTCCTTTGAGTGTATCAAATTTTTTACATTCAAGAAGCAATACACGCAGCGCACTTAAGGGAAATTTTCTCTTGCCAAAAATGCATAATGTATATGGAAGGCGAAGGTTAAGCAACACTGGAGCACTCCTATGGAACAGCTTACCAACAGAAGTAAAACAAGCAAAATGTTTTTCACTATCAGTGAAATCCCATTATCACTCATTACTATTATCTGCATAGATTTCATCTGGATGGTGTACACATGTTTACCTTTTTCACTTGCAGTGTATAATTTACTAAATACAAATTCCTTTCTGTGGGTTTCTCGTAGCTAATACACGTACCCTGCCTTGTGTTTTAAATGAATGTTTATGTATATAGACTTACTTATACTTCTTCGTATTGATGTTAATATTGTGAATTAATAACTAGCATGGATCCCAACTAGCCTTGAGCTAGGGATCCAGATGTCCTGTACAACATTTCCTGTGTACTTTCCTATTCTGAATAAACTTCAATTTCAATTTCAATTTCAACCCTCTTCCACGTGACCCGAGATGGGCCATGTGGTTATAATAGCAGAGATTTTTTCGAAGCTCGTTCATTTGGTATGCATGTCAACGGGACTTGTGGAACAGAAATGATGAGATGTCACGTGACACTCTCTGCAGCCTGTTTTTACCAGCTTTAGAAATCAACGGTTTGTTGCTGGATGCCTCTTTATTTCAATGCACATCAGCAAAGCCACCAAATAGCTGAATTTTGCAAGACCTGTTCATGGCAATAATATAATGTCCATAACAGTGCATTATTTCGATGGTGTATGACGAGGGAAAGGCATTTTTGTTGTCACATGACAAAGCTCTTCAAGAAGACTCTTCAGTTATGTTTGGTCGGCACAAAATTATAACCTTTTGTCGTTATTTCGAACTTCCTAGAACACCTCAGCAAATGCATCTTTAGCTTAAATTCACTGACGTTAGGATTAAAATATTTGGCATGGAGATTAAATTATTTGCCACTGGGATAAAATGAGTGGCACCTGGATTAACTTGACTGGTTCTTGGGACTAAAATAGCTGGCGCTTGGATTAATTTGAGCGGGAAAACCTGTAGTTACCACATATCTAAATACATGAAATCTATTTCACTGTTCGCACATGCTGTGTCTCCTATGTCTGATGACACTACGACAGTGCCACTTAAACCAGCTTTTGGAACATTCCCTTGCATGTCACATGCCCACTACCTCTATGCATTCTGGCTAATTAGCAATTATATCCTGGTCAAGATATGGGAAGCAGCAGTTAATTCCAGCTGTAATGACGAAGATCGCCCAAACGTTACTGCGGCCACATGGCTCCTGAAGTGAGGAAGATAAAGACCAAAGGGTCGGTGTCGCTGCTTTGGTTCACGCTGTCGTTTGGCCGGGACTGCTCGGCAGCTCTCTGCACTGGACTCGCTAACCGTCAATAAATCTCATAGCACAGTACATGCCCCAATGCCAATATCTTAGTTTATCATTACATTTAACAATGAAAAGTTTGTCTACCATCATGTGTGCCATACAGTTACATATACATACAACCATTTTTTTTTAAAGGTAAGGCAGCAGTGAGATATTTAAGTAAAGCCAGTTCAGTATGTACACTTTCATGCCACTTGTCCTGCACTGAGCAAATGCAACAGGGGCAATAAAAATGTGTAATGCTGATATGCCAAATTGCACAGTGGGCATCACACTCACCTAGAGTTTTCCACCAGCACTGTGCTTCAGAATGAATGAATGAAGCTGTATGATTTTAGAGTGTGAGAGAGTAGCCTTTATCAACAGGAAGGATTAAGACGATTACATTCACGGCATCACAACAGCGGAACCGGCCATCGTTGCTCGGCTCCCGCGAATCACACAGTTGCCAGACTATTTAGTCACGGCAGGTTAAACACAGCTGTCTGACTGTTCTGACAGAGCAGTCTCACATCCCACCCCACCACAAGTCCAAGTCCTCTTGGAAGAAAGACACTACTCATCAGATAAGTCACAGTACAGAAGGTGTCGGGGCATGACACGGTGATGCCGGGGTCTTTGGTCCTGTTGGCTATCTTCAGAGTCAGGCTCCGCCATTTGGAGAGGAGTGGTTGCACCTGCAGTCTTGAAAACTTCTAGTGTCTGTGCTTGGTCTTCCCATGCAGATGCAGCAAGGATAGGATCGAAATATGGAGGATTGTACTTTTTCATTTGGCTTACGTGAGTGACTCTGGTTTCTGGTATAGACATTGTTGAGTTGGTGAAGCAGGAGATCTCTTATGTCAGTGGTGTCCTCTGCCGAATAACTTGATATAGGCCTTCGAACTTCGGCGCAAGTTTCTCACTAGCATGAAGTACCGGCTCCTGTCTTCGAATCCACACAAAATCGCCAAAGCTGAATGATACACTGCAAAGAGTTCTATCATAGATGATCTTCCTGTCTGCTTGTGCCTGTTCTGAACTGCTTATAGCTTCGCTACGTAGATCTGGAAGAGCTAAAAGCCTACCGGAGGAGTCAGAAGCTTGAGGTGGGCGAACTTTTTGGTGAGGGAGCTTGGGAAGGAATCCAAAAAGTAGCTCAAAAGGGGAAAACCCAGTACTGCTGTGATGGGTGATGTTGACGGCAAAGGTGTCCTCTTGCAGTTCAGTAGCCCATAGTGACTGGTCACTGTTGCACATCTTCCTAAGCACTGTCAATAGTGTGCCATTGGCTCGTTCAATGAGTCCATTGCTGGCTGCATGATAAGCAAGCAAGAAATGCAGATTGACACCATGTATATGCACAAAGTTTTTGAACTGACTGGATTCAAATGACTTAGCATGATCACACGAACAGTTATCTGGGGCTCCAAATCTAAAAAATACTGAGAGAAAATGCTGCAGCACATCTTTCGTAGATGTTGTTGGCACAGTGGCGAGGGCAATGTGCCTGGTCGTGCAGTCGATGGCGTTCAGAATATATTTCTCTTCCTGAACTGCCGTCATTGTGATGTGATCCAATGCCATGGCACTGAAAGGGATCTCGCTTGTTGGCATAATGCACATGGGGCCGACTGACTTCATTGTGGGTCAGTTATGTACTTGACAGATTTGACACGATCGAACGTACTCAGCTGCTGTAGTGGCCATTTTAGGCCACCAATAGCGGTCTTTCAGCTTGCTGAGTGTACGTGACATGTCCATGTGACCACTCGCATCGTGGGTGAGCTCAAGTACTTGCTGCTGCATTTTTGCTGGGACAACAATCATGCAGCGCTCAGGACTGGCAAACTTGCAGAAAATGTCATCAATGATGACAAAGTGTCATGTGTCCTCTCCTGACATCAGTCGAGGGCGGATGGCCTTACATGTCTCATCTTCAGCTTGCATTTTGATAAGCGTGGTGGTTTGTGACACTGTAACACACAAGTAACGTGATACCATTTCAGCTACCTGGTTTTGTCGTCCTGGTTGGTGCTTGACAGAGAAGTCAAACTCTGAAAGGTCAAGCAGAATCCTTGTAAAGCATTGGGAAGGCTTGAAATTCGTAGTTAGACAGGCCATTGATCAGTTATCAGTCAGCAGGTGGAAGCGTTGGCCCAGTAGGTTGTGTCTGAACTTTTCCGTAATTGACCAATGCAGCAGGGCCAAAGCCTCCCAAACATTGCTGTGCAGTTTTTGCTCGGTTTCTGTGAGCAAACTGCTAGCATATTCTATGACGTCGTCCTTTCCATTTTGCCTCTGAGTAAGCACAGCTCTCAGGGCTCTTGCTGAAGCATTGGTGGTGACTGCGGTAGGTGCATCCACGTCAAAGTGGGTCAGTATTGGGGCTGACGTGAGGGCCTTTCGAATTGCCTCGAAGGTGTGTTGGCACTCGGTGGTCCACTCAAAGTCAGTTTTCCAAAGTGCAGTTTGAAGTGGCGCTGCAATCTTCGAAAAGTTCTGGATAAAACGTCTATAAAGGTTTCCCATTTGGAGCCAAGATAACAGGTGCTTCAATGACTGTGGGATAGGCATACGCAAGATTGCTTCCACCTTCGACGGATCAGGCTGCTTGCCTTGCTGAGAGATGACAAATCCAAGGAATTTCACGGACAACACAGCAAACTTGCACTTTTGCAAAGAGACTTTGAAGCCAGCTTGTTGCAAAAGAGTTAGTGTTTCACCAAGAATGTCCCTGAACTCAAAAAAGTCATCAGCAAAGATGATTATGTCATCAAGGTATGTACAGACCCCGGATTTAGACTGTCGCGGCTCGAGGTCTGAAAATATCTTCTGCATGGCTTTTTGAAACGTCGATGGTGCGTTTTTAAGGCCAAAAGGCATCCGTGTCCATTTGAAGGTGCCTTCATGTGTTATGAATTGTTTTTTCTTGATCTTCTTTCACTCTAATCTGCCAATAGGCACAGCATAGGTCCAGGACTGCGAACAGGCAGCTTCCGCCAAGCTCGCCAAAAGTGTCGGCACGGGGCAGTGGCTGTAGGACATTTACAGTCATGCCGATTAAGGGGTACGTAGTTCACACAAAGCCTTTTTTTGTCCTTCTTAGTCACTACAATGGCTGGGAATGCCCGTGGTCCAGATGATAGTCGTATTATGTCCTTCGCTAGCAATGTTGCCGTCTGGGTCTCCAGAAACTGTCAACCATTCCTGGTGTAATGATAAGGCTGTCGCCCATATGGTTTGGCATCTCGTTGGAACTTTATCTCATGCTCAATGCCTTCATAAAGTCCAATGTCATCAGGACTAGCGGTGAAGAGAGAGGCATGCTGTTGCACTACACATTTCACAGCCTCCTGCTTTTCAGGTGTAAGTTGTGGGCCAACAGGGATACCAACAAGAGGCTCGCTAGTGGGATCTGTAGATAGTTGCTCTCCTCTGGAACTAGCTTGCACGATGGCAGTAAAAGGTGCCTGTTGCACGTCAGCTACGGTTGCATTATTGAGCTTGCTCTACAATAGCTCATTCTCATCTGGTTCGTGTTTCATTTGAAGTGGTTCTGCTCCACAACACGGAAGGTCGAGGTGTACTAAAGCTGACATGTTGATGATCACAGAATTTGCCATTCACGGCATCAGTTCCTCTTTGCATTGCACCGAGACATTCTTAGAAGGCTAGAAAATAACAGGTAGCTGAGGGGGCTTGATGTGGAGTTTCTCTTGCGCAGCAGCGTAGAACCAGTCCTCTCTTAGAATTAGTGGAAGGGCATTATGTCTGAGTACAGAAGCTTCAACAATTGCAGACAATGGGCTGATATTGTTCAGGAATGTACATTCTTCTGGCATCACTGAGCTTCCTCCCACAACAAATGGTGGTTTGGTCCACGTTTACACTTTGAGATTCGTTGGCAAGTGTGTGGCAATGATAGTTACATTCAACCCACTGTCTGGAAAGGCACTGACTTCTCCAAGGCCTTGCACATGCGCTGTTACTACGGCACATCTGAGCTTGGAGCCCAGCAAGATATCTCCAACATGGCCAACGTGTGCCATCGAGGTGACCTTTCTTGCTGCACTTGTAACAAACAGCATCTTTCAAGTCTTCACCTTTTCAATATGCTGGAGCACTATATTTGGATGAAATGGCCTCGTACCTGGCTTCCTGTTCAGATGGTGGCAGGTTGGCAATGCGCGTGTGTGGTGGTGATACAGGCTGAAGAAACGCTGGCTGGCTGCCGTGCTGGTTGGTGACAGAACGGTCCACCTTTGCTACTTGGGTGGTGTGTGGTTGGGTCCTTGGAAGAGACTCGGTGCTCCGCGAAGTGCGGGCGACGCGATTGTGGTTTATCACACGATTCACCTCTGTCACAGTGCTCATAAACTCATCCACGGTCCTTGGTCACTGTACCGTGATTGCCACAGTCACTTGGTCGTCGTGGATTCCCTGTATCAGATACTCAATGCGTTCCTTGTCAGTTAAGTGAACAGGGCACCTGCGGATAATTTTCAGTTTTGCGAGTGCATAGTTGACCAACGTCTCGCCTCTTGCCTGTGTACGAGCTGCTACACGTTCCAACTGCTGAATGAGCGAGAATGAGCGAGAGTTGCTCACCAAACTGATCGAGGAAGGCTTTCTTCCACTTGGGCCACGTTGTGAATTGGCTGCCCGTAGTGACTCTCCAGTCTGCTGCAAGGCGGCGGAGCTTCCCCAGTGCTATCGCCAGAAGCGTTGCAGGCTCCGAAGATGTGAGCTGTTGGGTGTGCTCAAGGTAGTTCACACAGCGATGAGCTGCGAGGCCTTCGTCACCGCTAAACGTAGGCAGAGTTATGGATAGGTCGGGTAGCGTCGTCACATTTAGAGTTTTGTTAGTCGTTTGCAATAAGGTCAAGGCTAATTGTTGTTGCATAAAGACAGTCAAAAGTTGCATGTTTTAAACAGGGTCGTACATGAATGCTGGCATCGTTAGTACTGGTGGCTGGGCATCGGCAAGGCCATGAGAAGTCTCACCCTGTTCTGGCATCATGGAAGCTGGTGACGAGCGGGTGCGTTTCGTGTCAATGTCGATGAGAAGGCGTTGAATAATGTCTTTAGAGCCCGTACTGTCGATATGGCGGCGTGATAGTACCTCTCTGATGAGCTCGGCGGTGAAACCGGCGAGATCAGTGGCGGTGGCTTCATCCCAATTGATGAGCGGCATGGCAACGGCATGGCAGGCTGGTTTGGCTTGGGCCGAGGCAAAATAAGGCTTGTGGCTAACCGTTTGCGAAGGCTACTTCCGGGTTCTTGAGGTCGACTGTACCATATGTGAGAGAGTAGCCTTTATCAAAAGCAAGCATTAAGACGATTACATTCACGGCATCACAACAGCGGAACCGGTCGTCATCGCTCGGCTCCCGCGAATCACACAGTTGCCAGACTACTTAGTCACAGCAGGCTAAACACAGCTGTCTGACTGTTCTGGCAGAGGAGTCTCGCAAGAGAAAATGCCTGAGAACGAGTGTAGCACCTAGTACTCAGCAGATGCTGCTGTATTTTGGTTTATTTTCTCTGCAATGCTATGCTCGATCACTCGAAGCAAGGATGGCACACACTGTAATAAAGCACATTGTGTACAGATGGTACTTGCCATCATGCGGACATTCCTACTTTTAGGCATGAGTGGCTTTTGCAAATGCTTACAAAGCACACACCTCGAGACCAGAAAAGTTTGCTTTCCGTGGAACGTTGTTATAGTTTGTTATTGTCATGGACCCTCGCCATATGGTAGCAAGTTGCTCGGTAGCAATAACGAACTGGAATAGATTATTGCATTAAATATTTATGCTTCTTTTGCTCTGCACTATGAACAAGAAGCAGGAAGTCACCATCCACAAGGTATACTAAGAGTATGAGTGAGTGAAA
Source organism: Dermacentor andersoni (assembly GCF_023375885.2). Classification (NCBI taxonomy): domain Eukaryota; kingdom Metazoa; phylum Arthropoda; class Arachnida; order Ixodida; family Ixodidae; genus Dermacentor; species Dermacentor andersoni. Next base: position 176,392,727 of record NC_092814.1, read on the forward strand.
ATGTGCTATTAAGTTTATCAAGTTGAAGTGTGTCACTCAATGCAACAAAAACATCAGCAGTCATAAAGCAAATCATACAAATTATGTTCAAAAGTAAGCTAATCAGCAGTAACAAGCAACTTTTCACAAGAAAACGTTGATCAGACATGTTGTGTATGCCCAATAATATGACTAATAAAGGTACGGCTAAACGTATCACGGCATGCCCATTCAAACAACCTCGAAAAAGGATACTGTTGTTTCGAAGCGAGAGGAGGGTCAGCGTGTGTAGTGAACCAAGGCCCTCACATGTCTCTATGCAGTTATCATCTAGTATAAGGTTGCGAATGCTCAAAAGGCATCCAAGTGGCAGTATTGACTTGATCTGGTTTCTGCTGAAGTCTACTTCACGCAAAAGGGCCAGGTGATTAGTGTGGCGTATGCTAGTCAGGCACTGGCCAGAAAAGTCTGCAGTCAAGTCATTTTCGTCCAACTGTTCAATGACACTCTCTGCAGCAAACTTTGAATCTGAAAAAGTAGGTGCCAATGGTAATACCATTTCACATTATTACTGAGAGGCATAGTTAAAAAGCAATAATCATGCGCACATTAAAGTGCACTTTCTGTAACTTCTTATACAGGTGTCCCATGGTGAGCTTTTGATTGCGATTGAGCCCGATCCAGATCAAATTTCTCCACCGAGATTGACTCCTTTCTGCAGCTTGCACTAAAGAGCCAATGGCAACTGAAAAACTTGATCCTGATCGAGCTCAATCATAATCGAATGTGCACCATGTGACAACCCTATTCCTAGGAGGCTTAGACATTTTTCATAAACTCTTCACAATCAGATTCTCTAGGAAAAGAAAAAGAGAAGAAGAACCGAGGTTTTAGAACCAAAGCCACAAGCTGGTTATGAGACACTATGAGAGATGCTCCAAATTCATTTTTACAACATGGGTTTTTAATGTGTACCCAAACAAAACTTGGTACATTAGTATTCTTGTATTCCATCACCCCAGCAAAATATGGCTGCCACAGCTGGGATTCAAACGCATAACTTGATGCTCAAAAGCAGAATGCCATAGCCACAGAGCCACTGTAGCAAGCCAATTCTCTAGCAACCGTTTTCCTAGGTACTCAGAGGCAGTTAAAATGAGGGCAATAGATGGCTGTAACTGAAGGTGTAAAATGCGTCTGTATAATTTGTGGAATACAGACTGTCTTGGAATTTCTCTCTGCCTTGGAGTATGTGCCCAGATTTAAAAAGTGCAATAGAAGTTTATGCCAGTATGGCTTGAAGCCTCCAGCTACCTGATCTTTAGAGCTGAGCACAGAGAACAGATTTTCACAAAGCAAAGCTACAAGCATGCTGCTATTAAAAGGCAGCTTTAGAGGAAAGATATTGACTCTCGAAGAAATTTAGCAATATTGGAAGGTGAACAGGCTGCTATAAAAAGATATGCATGCCACAAGACCTTTACAACAAAAGTAAAGGATCAACAACATAAGTGCTATGCTTTGAAAGATGCAGTCCCAGCATTACTTAAGGTGTGAATTCAACATGACCGTCATATACATAAAGAAAATGCCTGCCACACTGTTCACTTATTCAAGAAACTTACTTAGGTCATTGTAATAATTTCGCCTCATAGGATCAACAGCAGTCAACTTAACCAGGAAATTTTTAATATCCATTCTAAACTTGCATCCATCCAGCGCCCTCATAAGCAGCACACAAGTGAGGATAGGCCCTGAAAAGAAACAATATTAGCAATTATAAAAAAAAAAACTGTGTACAAGTACCAGTCCACTAAAATGCTATCTATGACCCATTAACTGTTGTACTGCCTACACCACTTATGCAAACATTTAAAAATATGTACACTCAGACATTATGCAGGAAATGTGGAAAAGTAAAATAAATTGTTGGGTTTGACAGCCCAAAACTCCAAAGCACTTAGGATTAATTTTGGGCAACTGGAGTTCCTTAACAAGAAATAAAATTAACTATACGAGGATTTTTCGCATGATGCCTCCATTGAAAAGCAGCCATTGCAACCAAGAACCGAACTCGCAGCTTTATGCTCAGCAGCAGAAAGTCAGAGCCACAGAGAGGGGCAGTGTGACAGTACAAAACAACATTCTCAAGAAAGATTTACAACGATGATGCCCATTTACTTCAAAAAAACAAATTTGTCTGTTTATATCCACTGTTAAAATTAAGTTGTAAATATGTGCATTCATGGTTCAGGTAAAACAGTTACTGCCTGGCTAAACATCACATTGCATTTTGCTAATTAAATTTATGATGACACTTAAATACTGTTAGTTGTGTTCAGATAAACGCAACATGCAGGCCAGTTGAAATGTTTAATTCATCTAAAAAAAATTATGGTCCAAATATTAAACCTGCGAGTACACAACTTTTGTAAAAAGTGCTACCCACCTACCAAAAAATTAAGGTGCAAAAGCCACCAACAGCGATATTACGTAAATTGCATTGATTTCTGAAATTTCAACGTTTGTTAATAAAGGTTGATTGATGTCTTAGCCAACCGAACCAGAGGTGAAATATCAATGATCACTTCAATTTCTCATCTTACAACAAAAATATCTCTAAGAAAAAAAATTTGCAAACTTAGAACAATGCTGATCTCGTCATTAATTTACATTTCGATTTTTGAAGACATGAATGCTCAAACTTAAGACAAGTTAGCTACAAATCCTTAACCTTTTTGTGTAAGGTGTTTCTGCCCACTGCATACAAGAGGTTTTAAAGTGATAGCACCAAGGGCCGCGTGTTGCAGAAAACCCGGTGTTGGTGTCGGCGTCTGGTGCCGGCGTCCCCATGAACAAAAATTCCCATACACTTCTAGGTGTATGTATATATGCCATGCCTTGCTATGCCACGCCTTGCTATGACATGCAGTATATATGGAGTATATATGGGTTATATTGCCACACCTTTTTTATCACTAAAGTTGCTCACACCTTGTCATATATTCTTGACAAAGTTATTCCTAGAAATTTTGAGAATGACAGCCCACAAACAAATGTTATGAAACAAAATATCAATAGCACACGCCTTTTAAGTTAAATCTCAGACTGAAATATTAAAAGTGTGAAAGAATAAACCTGAAAATGATGTAATGTTTTTGGCATGGCTGTTCATTACCTCTGGGGTCGGTCCAAGCAAGAGGCCGCGTTTCTACCAGAAAGCTCACCTTCAGGCATAGCGTTCGCCGCCAGTGTCTCCTGGTAAACATTATGGTTACATAAGCTGCAGTTGCAGGGAAGCATGAGAAGCATTCAGGAATCTTTGAATGCTATCGCGTACCACTATTAATGGCTAAGCTTAAGCGTCCTAAGAGTTTCTGTTAGGGTGAGTCAAATTCAATTTCTGTCGAAGTAACGAGCTAGCAGAATTTAAATTCAAGTAGTATTTATTGGCAATACATCACTGAACACTTCGCCAATTTTATTGATTCTAATATGTAAGCAAAAATAATGACAATACTAATAAAATACCTTAATAAGGGTATAAGTTCATGAATATTGTCATCACTTAAAAACTGCATGGATTTCTTGTGCGTCATTGGAATTGAATACTTTAATTAATTCTTTAATTAGAGTATGATAAGTTCATGAATGTCATCACTTAAAAACTGCATGGATTTCTTGCGCATCATTGGAATCTAGATGCGTGCTACTTGAGCAACACCAACTGATAAGCTTTCCACGACACCTGTCGCACACAAATAAAAGCTGCCATGAAATTTTACTTTAATCAACTTCTGTACAGATATTGTGATCAGTACATGGGGGTCTCGCAATTGTGAATTATCTTGAGAAAGGCAAGGAGTGAGGAAAATTTATTGCATGGCTTTACTCTGTCACAGCAAGGGGTGCGTACACAAACACCTAAATGAGACAACTCGGGTGACGCTCTTATCAGGGTGTCTAGGAAGTTGACATTTCCAAATTCCCTGAGTTTTCCAGGTTTTCCTTGAGTGCCTTTGCAAAATTCCCTGAGTGATGCAGAACTGTTTTATGTCAAGACGAGCTGAAACCATATCGCTCGATGCGGTCACTTTCTGGTAATCATATAAAAAAATTTTTAAAAATGACTTAATCCAATTTGAATACTAAGGAGTAGTGATCATGTTATTCAAGAAGAGTATAGAAGGGAGGGGTTAGTAAAATGCACAGAAAATAAAATGTCTTCGAAACAAATTGTAAATTGAGTCGGACATTGTCTCAAATACGAATAGAAAAGGAGATGCATACAAAAGCAAATATTTTCGAACGTGAACTATTTCTATCAACTGATCGCTAGCTCAGTGGTATGAGGCCCGAACTTTGTCACAATTGAGATTCTCTCTCAGCAGCTCGTAAGTCAACCTCAACTGTCCTGACATACTCTCAGCCCGTGCACGACGCCTCATTGTTGTGTTTAACTGCTTCAAAGAGTTTATTTTGGTTTGGATGAGGGACACTTGCATCTCGGCATCAGCTAACACTTTGCTTTTTGAGCTCAAGCTCCTTCAAAACGGCGGCAGCACACTTCCTTTCCCATTCATTCCTCAATGCGTAGGTCCTTTCTGTTCTTGTACTCCTTCCGTCACTCGTTCGCCCCACGGACCATTTGAAGCATCTTCTTGGTCAGTCGCACAGTCCACGTCCTAGTTTTCGAACTCCTTAGGGGCCACGAAAACGTCCGAAAAGTCGGCCAGTTGGAAAAATATAAATGTGTGTCATAAATACTGCCCTTAAGGGCTTCATGCCTCCACAGGCACATTCGAAAACGCTCTGAAGGCCTGTCGGTACACGTAGTAGGCATATCGGTGCTCATACTGTGACAGGAAATACGTGTGTATAATTAAGGAATACATACTGTAAGCTTAGCAAACGCTTTCAACAGGCGATAACCGAAACGCGCCACCATTCCTTGCCGCAGATTGCGATTGTATATGTTTTCCGGCCGCTAGATCCCATGTGAACAAGAAATGATGCAAGGCGCACATGTTCAAGAACAGTAGCTCGTCTCGCATGAAAACGACAGTGCGCAGTTTTTTATTCCGGTACCAGCAAGTCTCTGTCCATGTCTAAAGACGCTGCTTCACAGCTATCACCACCAAACCTATTGCCATAGATGCCAACTAAGGGGGGCCTCTGTGGCTCGATCCCCCTCCGGAGTTTACCGGAGGGGGCAGAGCATGCTAGCATGTGGGATGTAGCCGCCCAGGTACCAATTTCCAAGTCATCAGTTTGGAGGATTCTAAAGGACTCAGCCTTTCACCCGTACGACCTTAACCTGCACCATTAGTTGGAAGATAGGGAGCGGCGAAATTGTCTAAATTTCTCGAATTGGGTCCTCGCAAAAGCCAATGAGTCACTGAACTTTTCGAGCAACGTCATGGAAGGCACATCAGATTGGAAGGCACGGGCTTGTAAATTGGCCAACTAGGTCACCTGACCTCTCTCCACTCGATTTCTTTCTTAGGGGTTATCTGAAGGATTGTGTTTATATGATCAAGACGGACGTCAGATGAGCTCAAGGCAAGGATAACGGATGTCTGCCGTAGAATTGCAGACGATGTGAGTCACAGAAGGAGACCTATTCGAACATGTCCTCTAGGCAGCAGCTGGTATTCAACGGCACTTACGAATTCATAGATAATGAGGGCACACTGAAATCTGATGGTTTTAAATGCGTAAGCATTTCTATCCTTACCTAACGGAAAAACCGTCCCTCCATCCATCCCGTAAGGCGATAGCTTTCAGCACAGCGCCCGCAGCAGCAAGCGAATTCACCTACGTGCTGCCTCTCGTTCAATGCCAACGAAGTGGCAAGCACACAGCACTGACATAGCTGTCAGCACATGCCGCACTCTGTCGCTTTCACAGATTGTTTTCAAGATACGGGTTGTGCCAGACGTAGCTGCCAGAGCGCAGTTGATCACGGTTCTTAATGGTTCAGTGTACCTAATAAATGTTGCATACATTTTCTTCATTTGCTACATCTCCCTGGTCATTCCATCTCAAGTCTACATCCGATACAGGCTGTTTACAACACCAGTGAACATTGCTTCTGCTCGCCTCTTCTACGTTGTCTGGTGCAGGTCTCAAAATTTTGGTGTTGCAACCACGCTTCTCCGTTTCACAGTTCTAGCACAGTCGTTCTTGCAATTATACGAAACACACCAGCATGCTACCAAAAAATATCACGTCAGTACTACGAAATGCTTATGCATCATTCAGACAAATCCCAGAAAAGATTCTGTGCGGATTTCTATTTTTTTTTTTTTTTTTAGACGTTTCAGTTGCGAATTCGGCACATTTAGAATTGGTACAGTTACTTTCTTGAACGCATCAGTTTTGCCTTTTCTCTATACGAGGGTCGTTTCCCGGTCTGTTTATTTTGCTTTTATTCTTTTGCCATGAAGCTGTTTTTGCAGCACGTATACACTCTCATGAAAAATAAAACTGTCACTTTAATGTGACTTTGGTCCAGAGCAAGCTTCTGATGCAAAATATAGCTGCACGCACTCTTGCGATTCGGTGCGAGCAGAGGTGGGATTTTTAAACATTCTATATGCCTATCGCATTGCTTTTCGCGCTTCGTGCGTCATAGGAGCGGCACTTCAGCCATATTATCAAGGGACTTTTGTTATCAATGTGATCAGTCTGCTTTGAGACGGGTAAGTGTGAAGAAGAAATGAGAAAAGAAATAGCCGCCCCCCAAATAATGAAAACTTTCCATCTATGCCTATTGCAATAAGCAACTTCCCCTATCTGTTTTACAGCATGTGGTGCGTAGTGCCATTGGTAGCGTACTACATGCTTCCAGTAGGCGATAATGCAAAGGCACTGCCATTCCCTGCTGCAGGTGGCGCAATGTGGACATCACGTTTCACTTTGGTGGCATCCGGCGTCGCCCACCAGCTCAAGTTTGTTTCGGTTTCCCGTCGCCCTCTTAAAACTCCACACAATAGAAAAACAACAAAATGCGTCTTGGGCCGCTGGAGCACCACCAGCTCGATGTGCATCGGTGTATTGTGCTGCAACGATATGCACGGCGCTTCACATTACATAGATGTCAACAATATATAAGTTGATCAAACTTTTTTAGTTACTTCGGATCGTACGTTTGTCGGGTTTAAAGGTTTTCTTTCTCGCATTTTTTTTTTTCATGACATATGAATGAGCATTGCCATTTGTTGGGCGTGTTGGTAAACTGAAAGCATATTTAGCGCCAGCAAGCAAGGACGGAAGGGAGACAACACCACAATGCGCTAACTTCAACAACTTGATTTTCAGGAAATACACCTATATAACCCATGCACAGTGGCGCCACCTCATCCAAATCTTAACCACCCAAAAAAGCCGTCTCCTTATCTAACAAGTCAATCGAAGGGGCACTAACACACGTGTCACTATTCTGCCCGAGAGCCTGAGCCTCAATAATCTCTCGCACGTCTTTATCTTTGTGCTTCGCAAGAATGCGGCAGGATCCATACACCGGCGCACAGCCGCATTCCTGACAGTGGGTTGACAGATGACCGTATTGCTTATTTTTAACATTTAGGCTATGTTCCCGTAATCGGTCATTAAGACATCTCCCTGTCTGTCCGATGTATTTTTTCCCACAGGACAGCGGAAGCTCATATACAACAGCTTCTACGCAACCCACTGGCACTTTTCGATGATTCATAGAGCATCCGGCAGCTGGCTTACGGTACGGGTCCGTTAATCGACATATTTTTTTATACAAGTGTATTTCCTGAAAATCAAGTTGTTGAAGTTAGCGCATTGTGGTGTCGTCTCCCTTCCGTCCTTGTTTGCTGGCGCTAAATATGCTTTCATATGAATGAGGTTCTACTGTGTCCTTCTCATACTCAAGTGTTCCTCCTCATGGACATTGGCTTTCACCCTTTTCAAAATTAGGCCAGAAAAGATAAACCAAATATTCTGGTATAACACAAAGCTACATGCAATACACTATATGGCAAGTGTTTAATCACTTTGTTGTTACCGATTTTTGAGAAAATGGATACTTTGTGCAAGACATTGCTGCATCGTCACGGACAATAAATGAACGCGTAGTACATTTCAAATGCCACCAGATGATGCAGCCGTACAGAACGAAAAGTGAAGGCAATGAACTGTAACATAACGTTAAGCCAGTATCTATGTGCATAGGCAAAAGAAAAGATGCTTTTATCTGAACAAACTGGAGGAATTGACCCTTTGTCCACATACACGAGGGCGCTGATGCAAGCATGTACCTGGGCATGCCACCTGATCAAGAAAGTAGTTTTTCTTGGTTTTAAGTAACCAGGTGTCGATAAGGACTGATCTTAAGTGTTACGGTGTCACTAGGCTTTTGTTGAGTCTGAGGAAGGTATGCAGTGTTGGCACCACTCTATCATTATGAATATGTCACACATTCCTTAAAATGTAAAATAATGTGAAAAGCTTGGCTGAAAAAGAAGAAGAATGATGGTTTCTTCACGCCTGTGGCCTTTGCATCAAACATTCCTGGCAAGGTACATGAAGATGGGCTGGTGCACCTGTGGTGCAAAACCTAGGTGACCCAAATGCGGGCCAGAGAAGAAATTTGAAGTTGTGAGTACGTAACAAATGACCAAGTTGCCTGGCTTTCATTATTATCAGTTGTGGTTTCAGTTCTTACATTGAACACTGCTTGCAGTATACCCTCTATGATACTCCTCTATGCAAAATGTAGAAAACGAATCACACACACAAAAGCAAATAAAGAATAAACGAACAAACTCCATGACGGTTAATAAAAGGCAGATAAGATAAATAAAGATGGTGGGTTTCTTTTTAAAATTCCAGAAACCAAACAAGATTCTTTCTCAAGACAAACAGGACAGTGTACATTACTACTCTGAGACAATTTGTCGGGCACTTACACTTGTTGAGAGGCTCGAGGTCATGCAGCTGCCTACATGTCTTCAGCTCATTCTCCAACACAGAAGTGCGGGCTGCACTCAGTTCACAACTGAAGGCACAAAGTGAGAAAAGGAATACACACATGCATTTTCCAACCACCACATAAGTAAGTTTCAAGAGTTTAGAAAAAAAACACTTCTTATGGCCATGATGCACAATAATCCTGGCATGATGAAAACTACTTTCCTTTTCAACATGATTCTTATGATGAGTACTGCACGACTAAAAGATAATGTTTCTATGACCTACTAAAAAGAAGTCCTCATATCAAAACTGAACACCCACCATTTTCAAAGTGCAAGGAAAAGAAAATGTAAGGGAAAAGAACAAATTATGTGGTTTCATGCCCCAAAAAGAGTACTGACACAATTTTTTTTTTTGCTTTATTCAAGAGCTGCAGACTGCACAATATTGGAATGAGACCTCAATGCCTTGAACATGCAAAAAATCTTGAATAATATATTTTATGTGACTAATTTAGAACAAGCACCAAGCAGAATGTGGCTTGGTATGTCTACTTTCTGGGGCAAGAAATGAAAACAAGTAAAATATTTTCTGAAATTCTGTATTATATGCAAGCACGTTTTATGGGTATAATGACACAGCACATCAGTTCTCTCTGAACAGCAGCATAGTAAATGAAAGAAATGTAGCATTAAAATGTGACCTCATTAATGCCTGAAGCATTCTTCAGCTTTGAGGTACTCAAAACAAGCTGTACCTGAACAGATGATTGCGTGGAATGTTTCCAGTGGCCTTCGATTCATTTTGCGTTGATGATATAAAAAGACTAGCAACTGCAAATTCATCTTTTCCTTGCACTACAGCCTTCACTGTGCAATCACCAGGTAGTGATCCTTCATGCAGATGGCACCACTGAAAGCAACAGTAGATTTGCAATTATAATATAACATTTCTTGTTATTTCAACATACAGCATTATGGAAGGTACACATTTCCATATGTTACTAATGCCAATATGGCTGAAGTGCACCATTTGTACAATTAAATCTCGGAGGTGGGACGCTTGCTGGAGGCCATGTTTGATGGAACCTGCCTAATTTTAATTTTTTTTCATAAACTTCACAGTGCCAGAAAATTACAAACATAGCCAAACCTGAAAGAGTGATATCCAAGCTAAAAAGTGTGTGATGTTACTCAATTACAAGTACTAAATTAATATCTGGCAGAATACCAATAACCATCAGTCAAATTGGCCATGTGGTATCGTAAGAACAGATCGAACCACAAATGCACAAGGTATCAGGAGCAAGACCACACTACAAGTGCATCTCCAGGATATGTAATGAATCAGACCATATTTAGAGGCAGATACAATTAAACAATACAATGAGCGTTTTTCTTTTTTTACTGACCAAGTGTAGCTGTTCAAAAGCCACTGACAATTTCCTGTATTATTGTGGACACAAAGGAAGCAGTAACATTGTGGTACATACTTAAGAGCCTCAAAAGGACACTAAAGTAGAATGTTAAAGGGACAGGCTAAAGAGGAAAATAATTCGAGATGTAGTATAAGTAGTACAAATTACACATTGACAAATCAAAAAACCCACTTTTACCATGAAAGGAGGCTTGATAAGCCAGCAAGGATGGAAACATAAAAAAACGAGTGGCAATGCGAAAGTGAAATTGCCACACCAGCTTGCTGTGATGTCACAGAATTTGACGGCGTCTGCTCGGGCTTAATAAAAATTTTATTGGTAAAGTTGAGCTACACTGCATTCTAAAAAACCAAAAGACTGAACTTAGCAAATTTCGAGAACATATACTGTGCCACAACAGCCCAAATGCGAGAAAATACTTCGAAGTCCATGACGTCTTACTGATGCGCTGGCGCAGAGGTTATGGCCCGAAATTAATATGGAAGTTTGGCCTTCATTTTCTCTAGCATTAATCAACATCTTACCACAAACTTGTTGAAAATAGGGTTTTAGACAAATAATTTATCAGTCAAAGTGTTTTTCTTTAGTCTCCCCTCAAGTAAAGCTAGATTGGTAGATTACAGTCACAGAACAATAAAGGGGTCAGTTTAACTGTAGAGTTTCTTTAGACATTTATCGAGAGAATTCTGGCACTAGCGTCTATAGGAGCTCAAGTATGCAGTTCAGCCAGTATTGCAATCACGGGGCAGTATATGGATTTGCTTAAATTTCATCCTTCTGGCTTCAAATGACTTTGTGACTCCGCAAATGATCATTTTGACAAAATATTGTGTTATAAGTGCAACGATTCGTAATGACCATGCATGTGCTCAAAGACTTCTAGTGCCTTGCTGTGTTTAGAAAACTATCAAGATAAAACACAATAAAATAATGCCACAAGAACGTCTGAAGTCACAAGTACAAAAAGTAGACAAAACCCCCATTCCCTAGGTAGCTGAATAATTGCAGTACCAAAGTTCCCTCTATTACAGTTTTTGTAGGAAATTTAAAGTTTAACCACAAGCAGAGGCTTGATATACTAAGGATGGAAGAAATGAAAAGTGGGTGGCGATGCTACCTTGGAATTCCTACAACAGCTGCCCATGACTTTGGCAGTGTTTGCTTAAGGCTAGTTGCCTATTGATCAAAAATCCATTACATTGCTAGGCCTAGGAGCTTTTATGGACCTTTCGTGCATAAGACCCAAACATGTAAAAACACAGCCAAACTCATGACATCCCAATGACATTGCTTGGGCTTGAAATTATAAAAGGCAGGTTTGACATTTACTTTCTCGGGCCATAATCAATTGTTTTGCACTAAGGAAATGCAAACGCACATAAAACAATGATCTATCAGCATAAAGTGCTTTAGCATTTCTATCTAGTGTCCCTCTATAATTACACCTACTTAGGCCAGTTCTGTCAATTTCAAAATTTTATGAGTTTTGAAGTGTAAAAGAAAAGCAGTACGTTTTTTGGTCTTTAAAAGGGCCCTTCACCAGGTCTGGCCATTTTTAGCTGACAAGCGCAGTGTATACAATGCATGCTAACGATCGTGTCTGCTAATTATTACACACCCATGTGCTGCGGAAAGAGCTTAAATTTCAAACCATGCCCTTCTCCTCAAAGGTGCCGCGCTCCCAGCCGGAACGTCGACGTCAATCGCATAAGTGCACCTAAGTACACGGCGGTGCTGTGATGTCACTCACAGTGACATGCGACTCCAAGAATTATTCAAGGCAACATTAGTTATTTGTTTAATCTGTTGCTTCAATAGATGAATTAAAGTTTAGAGAAATACTAAAACATACAAACCAAATGTCTGTGCTTTTTTTGTTTTTCTCCGTACTGCTGCAAGAGATATGTACTTCCTTTTCGTCTGCTTGTTCCCATGTCATCCAGTCACGTGTGCAGAGGACGAAACTATGTCATTTTTCTACTGTGCTCCAGCACCGCAATCATGCTCTTTCATCCTCTCGTGTCTGCCTCAGTGCTCGTGATTGTGACACTGACTTAAAGCGCTAATCAGGTGTTCTCGTGCAGAGCACGCAAAATTGTCTGCTACGCGAAACGAGACAAACACAACAGCTCGCACACAAGACCGTCACCAGAAGTGCGCCACTCAGCAATCAACAAAAATGTGCAAGGAAAAAGAGAGAGAGAGAGTGGGGGAGAGGGATAGTGAGAGGGGGGGGATAGAAAGGACAAAAAAAAGGTGGCAGGGCTCGTGACTTATTTGTGACATGATCCTCCGGCTCTGGTATGGGAGAATACAGGGAAGGAATTCCGCTTGCAGAGGCTTGACTGGAGTGTGTATGTTGGTGTATGAGAGTGTATGAGAGAGTGGAGAGTGTATGTTGGAAAGAAAGGACAAAAAAAAGGTGGCAGGGCTCGTGACTTATTTGTGACATGATCCTCTGGCTCTGGTATGGGAGAATACAGGGAAGGAATTGCGCTTGCAGAGGCTAGACTGGAGTGTGTATGTTGGTGTATGAGAGTGTATGAGAGAGTGGAGAGTGTATGTTGGCGGTGATGCTCGCCTTCTGAAATCATGGGTTCACGGCACTTCAAATATTTCTATCTCTGCTATTAGTGAACTCATTTGAAAAATTCTTGCAATAGAACACTCCTTGGAGGGCACGTAACAACTTCCAGCATATAACCAAAATTTGCTATGCGGCCTAGTGAGGGGCCCTTTAACATAGTTTTGAACCTATGAAGCATGAATGTTAGTGCTTACCCAAAGTGATGAGCAAAGTGACTGGCATGGAGCTTCCCATGAGAGTTGAAGTGATGACCCATTTACAGTAATGAAAATATTTGTATCTGCGAGCTGTAGCAATGAAGAACAAAAAAAGCACATGCATGTCAAAGCTGCTACACTTCATAATCTAACAGCCCAGCACAAGGCTCATGAGTACTCTAGCTTACATACTGGATAATTAATGTATATACTATCAAAAATCATCAGTACTATCAAACTATCAACGAGTGACTCTTTACTTGGACAGGCAAGCACTATGTTTTGGGGAAGCAGACTGGTTGTTGTCGTCAAAAATGACACTGGCAGGCAGGTTTGATTCAATCAAATTCTCATAACTATTGCGGAGGAGGACAAAGTGTTTTAAGTAGTGCTGTACCACTTTACACAGGACATTGCAGGGGGTTGAAAGGGTGTGTGTGTGGCATCGTTCTGCATGACATGACATGAAAAGTGCATGGTTAACTAAGCTCTCCTAGGAATGTTGTCAAGCAAGAGGTGGTAGAACAATATGCATAACAGTCTTGGCACCACTGGCATAGTCAACAAGATCAAGAGGTGCAGCTGGTGATCAGTAGCAGAAGTTGCCAAGGAGCTGCGGTGTAGTGTAGAAGACAAGCTTTAACGGTCTACTGCAACGAAATTTCCCTTCAGTACTAGTATATATCACTGAACCAATCTTGGTGAAGCCATAGGGCTGGTAATTGTATAGTTTTCTTGTTAGCAGCCTTTAAACAGCACCTAAGCAGATGACGTGTGCACCTGATAGTTGTTGCTATGACTTAAGTCCCAGCACGCCACCTCCAAGATTTTTCAGTGCGTCACGAGTAGCTGCGTTTGCTAGGTGTTCGGGCTGGCTTGTGTCACTACAAGCTTGGAGCTACATCACCTACACAGACCAATCAGACCACGCAATTGTCCGAGCATCTCGACAACAAACAGCTCGTTGCGGCACTTCGCGGCGACCAAGGTATCTACGCTCCACAACAGCACGGCCTCGGAGATTGGGCAGCCACGCGCAGCAGATGCAGCTACGTGCAACTATAGTGCGTATAGTGCAATGCCCACTATGTGCACAGTCAAGCTGGAGTACGCACTTGTGCTTGTGTGCTCCAGTCTAACCATGCTATATGGTGCAGACTGGCTTTGTCCTGCACTTGACTGACAGCTAAGTCCAGCTAAGTCCAGTAGCAAAGTCCAGATTGCACATTTTGAAGCGCTATCAATAGGAAGTGTTCACGTGGTCTCGGCTTATCTCAGAGGTCATGGCAAGGAGCTGGGCATTCTAGGTAATACGTCACTTCTGGCAAGCAGTAATGGTGGTGTTTTTTTTTTTCCAGTTTCTGTATAGAAATTAAATTCTGGGATTTTACATGCCAAAACCAGAATATGATAATGAGGCACGCCATAGTGGGGGACTCTCCATTAATTTTGACTACCTGGGGTTATTTAACGTGCACCCAACATACAAGGGCATTTTTGCATTTCAGCTCCATCAAGATGTGGCTGCTGCAGCCGGGATCCGTTTCCATGCTCTCTGGCTTAGCAGCGCAATACCAAAGCCACTACACCACCACAGAGGGTCAGTTTCGGTACACAATAGCGGCTATTTTTGTTAGCTTTTCATGACACTTTCGATCGTATTTCAAACGTCAAATTTTGCAAGGAGGTTCCTCTATACCTACACTAACTTAAACTAGGCTTTTACACAGTCCAAAATTTCATTGCAGTTGGCCTTTTTATGTGCGACACCATACTAGTAGAGCAGAGCATTGAAGAGACCTTGGTGAAATGATGCTCGCAAGTAGGGGTGGTGGCAACTGGTAGAAGTCTGAAAATCGAGGTGAGGTAGGAAGAATGAGTGAAGACTGGTGTTCTGATCATTACAATGTAGTGCATGACATTACACATGTCATATGACAGGGGCCGAAAAAGCTTGACACATTCTGGGAGGATAGCAGACTATGGAGACGAGACCTTGCTATGCGCCTGAACAAAACACAGCAATGGCAACATTAATGTAATAACTTAAGGTGCTAAGTATAGCAGTCCAGGAGCCGGCAATGTCAGAGGTCAACAACTACTTGAAGTGCCAGAGTAAGACTGCACTGATAAAGGGCATGAATTAGGAAAAGTGAGCGAAAAGTCCACTGCAAGCTGTTATTTAGCGTCACTGACTATTGAACATATATATTTAGTCAACCCATTAAATATGGTGATGGGTAGCACTCCTCCAGCATAGGAGAGCTGATGCACACCTCAGCATCCATGGCAATGAGGTAGTAGATCTTGGTTAAGTTGTTAGTAATAAGGAACAGGGATCTGAATGTTGAGCAAGGCACTAGCCACCTTCAGTACATTGCCCAGGGCTTTGCTATGAAGTCACAGGGCTTCGGGCACTGCCAGGCATGTTCCCCATAATGTTCATGGCACCAGCACATAGCACAGGCCAGTGATCCGTTTCCAGTACAGGTTGTTGTGTCAAGGTCATCACACTGTGATGTGTGGTGCGCGACATGGTGCGGTGATCGGAACGGTCAGGAGCAGACGACAAGGAGTGCGCGCGCCGCAGCAGATGCCGTGCTGGAAGAAGGAAAACAACGACGCCGAAGAGCGTCCGGCACGAGAACGAGCGGCGCAAGAAAAACAACTAAAAGAAGAAAAGCAAACCAATTAGAAAAGACCACGGGGCATCAGGCAGCCAATCGGAGAATGCCTAATCGGCCAGAGAGAAGAAAAAGCGTGGTGCGCTGGCAGAAGTGGGAGACGCAGGGGAGACGCCAGGAGAGTCCCAGGAAGCGACGGCAGGAGGAGGTCAACCACCGGAGCGGGCGTTGAAGACGGGCCGTCGGGTTCCGGACCCGGACGCACAGGAACAGGTTGGCAGGAGGACCCGACCAGGGCCTCCTGCCAACCTGTTCCTGTGCGTCGCCCGTCTACCCGAGCGTGCCGCCAGCTCCTCAAGGCCGGTGAGCTTCTGTGCTCGTGGGTACGACGAGAACAGTCGGGCTTCGGGCCCGAGTTCTACGCCAGCTGCCTGGCCAGAACGCCGTCCCCGTCTTTCGTTCCGCCTGCTGCCCGAGGCCGGCGTTCGAGCTTCTGCGCCCGTGGGCAGGACAAGAGCAGTCGGGCTACGGGCCCGAGCTCTACACCCAGCTGCCCCGCCAGAACGCCGCCGCCATCTGCTCGTGCCACCAAGCCACCTGCTTTACTTCTCCGAGACAGAGCTGGCCAGCTCCGGTCGCCCGGTCGACCAACTTACACCACGACCTTTGGTGAGACCGGCGCCACTTCTTTCGTCAGCTTGTCGCCGCGTCGCCGCGTCGAGACTGTTGTGTGTCCCTGCCGTCGTGGCAAGCCCGGACTCGCGCACTAGGTAGCTCCATACTAGCCCCAAGTGTTTCTTTCTGCGATTATGTCTATTTGAGTGTTTCTTTTATGTTTTCTATTTTCTTCTATTTATTTTAAGCTTTTTTGTTTGTTCCATTAAAAGTTTGTGTGTGTGTTCAAACCAACGGCTTTGTCCTCAAATGGGTTCTCGGAGGCTCCGCCTAAGAGAACCGTTAAAACATTTGAGTGCACGAACCTTTGCCCCCATATTAGGGTCATGACAAATTGGCGTCCGCGACAGGACAAAGCCGTTCGTTTGGATTTTTTTCTAAAGGCTAGGAACTATGGCTGCTAGCACACGACAGCTGTTAGCCCTAGCCGAACGCATGGGGCTAGAAGGTGTGGAGTTGAGGGCATGGTTGAATGAACAGGAAGAGCGTGCGCGAGAAGAGCGCGCAGCCGAACGCAAGGCTAGGAGGGAGGAACTTGCATTGGAGGAGAAGAACTTACAATTGCGGCTAAATGTCTCAGAGGCTGAGGGCGCATATGTGAGCAAGAAACAGCCAGAAATTAGTTTGTTTGACTTAGCCACCGTGGCCCAGCGATTGGGTTTGCATGGGGCAGACTTGCACAGATGGGTGCAAGACAGATGGTTGTTAATATGCGCGAAAGCTCGGAGGGAGTGCGACAGGCGTGTGGCAGAACAGGCAGCTGAGAGGGCACGTCTGGAGGAGGAGCTTCGCAGGGTACACCTTAGTATCAAATGTCTAGATTCATCACTCACGGATGCTTGCCCCGCAGGGACAAGATCCGCGGTTGAGGATGCAGCACAGCAGTGCAGCGGCGACCTGAGGGTTCCCTCCGACATGGCCTCAGGCCTCGGCGAGCAAAAAGTGTCTCAAGGAGAGACAACTTGTGATCATGCCATTGTAGACAAAGATACTGATGTTAGGTCACAAGACAAGAAGCAGATTGCTTCCGTACCTCAACCAGTGCTGCGTGGGCCCAGCGCAGGCGATGACTGGTTTGTACAAGGTTCAGAGCTACCATGCATAAGCATGCTTGAGAAAACTAAAGTTAGAACTGTGAACCTCCCACAGGCTAAATATAGTATGTTGGAGTGTTTGCGCCAGGGTCAAGATGGACCTGAAGATATCAGGGCTCCTGAGGAACCAGGTTTGGTTTCAATAAAAAGTATTGAGTTGTCCTTACTGCGTTCCTTGAATTCAACAAAGGCAACTGCTTGCGACCCTATGCGCACTTGGGAGGGCTCAGGCATGTGTACCCAACCAACTTGTGGCTTTAAGGATTCAGAACATCCTTTGTGTTTTCATGCAGTCGTGCGTAGTTCGACCACTGGCACTGATGCGGCAACCACGCATTACAATGTTCACTACCTTAGAATGCAGGCAGTGACTTGGTCGACGCCATGCAAAGACATTAATGCCCAGAGCGATATGGTCACGAACTGGCCAGTGCACTCTGACAGAGAAGATAAAGGTCTAGTGCGCTTGATATGGGAAAGGGTCACCTAAAAGAGACGATGCTTTCCTTATGGCTCTTCATGGACTTTCGACCTCGGACTTGGTGACTTCAACTTGATGGTTTATAGAGTGTGTCGTGATAGCCTGTGATGCTACAGTTTCTTTTCAGTTGTTGTGGTTTCTTCGAATTAGTGTTTTCCTTTAATATTTTTTTCTGTGCGCTCAGTGAACTGTGCCATGGAACCATACAGTGAGTTCTTGTGAACGGACCATGAGTGTAGTGTTCGAGCATGCGTGAACTATGTCGCGCACTGAGCGGCAGTATTTCTTCTGAAAAACTTGTTAAAAAAAGGGGCTTATGTGATGTGTGGTGCGTGACATGGTACGGTGATCGGGACGGTCAGGAGCAGACGACAAGGAGTGCGCGTGCTGCGGCAGATTCCGTGCTGGAAGAAGGAAAACAACGCCGAAGAGCGTCCGGCACGAGAACGCGCGGCGCAAGAAAAACAACTAAAAGAAGAAAAGCAAACCAATTAGAAAAGACCACGGGGCATCAGGCAGCCAATCGGAGAATGCCTAATCGGCCAGAGAGAAGAAAAGGCGTGGTGCACTGGCAGAAGCGGGAGACACAGGGGAGACGCCAGGAGAGTCCCAGGAAGCGACGGCAGGAGGAGGTCAACCACCGGAGCGGGCGTTGAAGACGGGCCGTCGGGTTCCGGACCCGAGCCACCAGGACTTCACCCGACCGGGGCCTCCTGCCAACCTGTTCCTGTGCGTCGCCCATCTACCCGAGCGTGCCGCCAGCTCCTCAAGGCCAGTGAGCTTCTGTGCTCGTGGGTATGACGAGAACAGTCGGGCTTCGGGCCCGAGTTCTACGCCAGCTGCCCGGCCAGAACGCCGCCCCCGTCTTTCGTGCCACCTGCTGCCTGAGGTCGGCGTTCGAGCTTCTGCACCCGTGGGCAGGACAAGAGCAGTCGGGCTACGGGCCCGAGCTCTACACCCAGCTGCCCGGCCAGAACGCCGCCGCCATCTGCTCGTGCCACCAAGCCGCCTGCTTTACTTCTCAGAGACAGAGCTGGCCAGCTCCGGTCGCCCGGTCGACCAACTTACACCACGACCTTTGGTGAGACCGGGGCCACTCCTTTCGTCAGCTTGTCGCCGCGTCGCCGCGTCGAGACTGTTGTGTGTCCTGCCGTCGTGGCAAGCCCGGACTCGCGCACTAGGTAGCTCCATACTAGCCCCAAGTGTTTCTTTCTGCGATTATGTCTATTTGAGTGTTTCTTTTATGTTTTCTATTTTCTTCTATTTATTTTAAGCTTTTTTGTTTGTTCCATTAAAAGTTTGTGTGTGTGTTCAAACCAACGGCTTTGTCCTCAATTGGGTTCTCGGAGGCTCCGCCTAAGAGAACCGTTAGAACATTTGAGTGCACGAACCTTTGCCCCCATATTAGGGTCATCACACACACAGAGTGAGGCCGGTGAACAGAGTGAGCCGAGGTCAGTAGCCAGTTATTAAACATTGAAGCCGAGCTGCTGACTGAAGGTGATGCAGAGCTTAAGAAATGATGGAAATAGCAGTGAACACAACATCCACAATTCTGTGAACCACATATGCCAATGAGTCAAGCAACGCTGAGGACAACATGCTCAGAATAATGCCCATCTGCTAAAATACTTGCAGCAGAAACAGCTTGTGGAGAATGGAGGTGTAAAGTCAAGCTGTGTGATTGCCAGCAGGGGCAGCATGCAATGCAGTGGCCCAGTTGACTTCCGGTCATCAAGTTCATCCACAGTGAGGAGATGATGGAACCAACACTGCTCTGACTCGGTTGTGTAGCAGACTGTTTGGTGGGGAGCTAAGATTGTAAACGCCCTGAAGCCATTGCAGCAACATTTTCCATTTTTTTCGCTCAAGCTTTCAAGGCTCACAATATTATTTTGGAGTTTGGGGAAGGGGCTTCAGGTTTTCTTTTGTTCCCTCTATGCTTATTCAGGTTCATCTGGTAAAGAGAAGCGAATGGCACAGGCACCTATGTAACAAAAAAGTAATGAAAATGGTGCATAAAAATCATGGCAACATGAACAGCATTAGTTTAGTACATGCAGAAGCCCAAGCTGAGCACAGGTTCTGCATGTCTGCATTGTTGCTGACACCATTTCTTTGATATCCTAAGGTCCCATTAGTGTATGCAAAGTAATTGCATTCACTGTTCTTAAAACAATTTTAACAAAATGTTTGGCCATTAGCAATAAAACTATAGTAATATTACATCAATTCCAGTCTCAATCTTTTCGTGAAAGACTTGACACAGATGTTACAGATATAAACATACAACACTTGACTGTACAAAAAATGTTTTATGACCAATGAAGGCATGCTCACCGAGATCTGCCGGGTGAAGTGGAGAATAACCTTACGAGTCTCCCTCGAAATATAAAGTAAGAGAAAGTCCAGAGCAGGCCTTTCTATAAAAGGCACGAAAAGTAGTTCTGATTAAAATGTTGAAACACAAATTCTTACATGAGAGTAATTCTCAATGTAGCCACCAGCAAAGTAAAATAAAAATGAAAAATAAAAACATGCTAATCAAGCCCAGAACAAACAAATTTCCTAACTGCTAAAAATTCAACCATGATAAAGATTTCACCAAAGTTAACGATATCAGTTTTCACAATTGTAACCATTATTTTAAAGAGGCCGTGCAAGTTTATCCACCTGCACTCCTTCTGCCAACCTTTGCGCTTTTCTCTTACTGGACATTCTTCTCTCACACGCACACAAAAACGTCTAATGGCAGGCCATCATAAAGCCTTGCGTAGCAAAAAAAACATTATATGTTACAGAGTGTTACGGTTGTTTAGAATGATCCAATTACTATTTGACTGCAGCCATTTAAACAAAATAACAAGGCCACACATTTCGAAGGTTTTGGAACAGGTCCCATTCCAAGAATGCCATAGTACACCGATTATGATGGGATTCTAGTGGCCCGATCACACGGCTACTATGTCTGGCACTGAACAAACATATAGCAGTTTATCAGGATAAATGTGGGCACCACACTTTCTTGCCAATGTAGACAATAAAAATTTAAAAATTAAAAAATCTATAATCTGGGTTTTTACGTGAAAAAACCCTGACCTGCCTATGAGACATGGTGTGATGTACACTCAATGTACAATCAGGGTTTGCACAGGTCTCAGCAATAAAAATTCAAAGATATTCAAGGTCTTTCAAGGCCCTGTCAAAGTTTTTTCAAGGGTGCAGAGTGGCATCCCACGCACCAATTTTTTACTGCCAGAACATTTCTAAAACAGTATAGTTACACTTATATTAATGAAGTTGGTAATATTAGCCCTTTCTTTAGTAGAAAATTATGGGTGCCAAATGTGTGTTCTATTCTGAGACAACAGAATAGGACATCTGTTCGGCGTGATTTTGTAGTAGAGGGCCAGAATCCTAACTGTGGCTTTATCAGGTGGAGCTTCTTATTTGTTTCCGTGTCCCACATGCATTGCCAGTGGTTTCGCGGTTTCTTTCATAAGAAAGGCCTCAGATCTGTGACAGGCACCTCAGCGGTAGGGTTAACAGCTTGTGATGCGATTGACGTGGCCATCTCGTCCGCCAGAACGTTACCCTCGATGCTCCTATGGCCAGGCACCCAGCATATAATGATGTGCTGGTTAGATATGTACGCTTTACACAAGACAGAATAGATTTCATTAAGTACTGGATTTTTGTGTGTATAGAGTGACATCAAGGCCTTCACGATGCTTAGGGAGCCTGTATATACTATAGCTGATTTTTGAAGTTTTGATTTTCTTATATGCTTCACAGCAGACAGTAATGCGTAGGCCTCGACCGTAAAGATACTTGTTTCCGGATGCAGTGCATCGGATTCTGAGAAGGATGGGGCGACGGCAGCATAGGACACTCCGGCATTTGACTTCGAGGCGTCTGTGTAGAACTCTGCGCAGGAGTGCTTGTGCTGGAGTTCTAGGAAATGCATTCAGATTTCGATCTCTGGTGTGTGTTTTGTTACTTCTAAAAAGGATATGTCACATTCTATCACCTGCCACTCCCAAGGTGGTAACAGCTTGGTTGGATGCATTAGGTGAAGCTTGAGGAGTGGGACATGCATTTCATCACTAAGCTCCCTCACAGGAAGTGAGAAAGGCTGTCTTACAGAGGGACGGTTATGGAAAAGTGTAGTACACGTCATATCGTTAACAGTGTTAAAACATGGATGTTAATGATTGGAGTGTATTTTCAGGAAATATGTGAGGCTGAAGCAAGTTCTCTGTAGATGGAGTGACCATTCATTTGATTCCGCGTATAAGCTTTCAATAGGACTTGTCCTGAAAGTGCCAGTGGCTACGCGGATACCTAGATGGTGGACAGGATCTAGAATCTTTAGTGCGCTCGGAGTGGCAGAGTTATACAAGACGGCACCATAGTCCAATCGTGATCAAATTAGGCTCTTATAAACATTCATCAGACACTTCCTGTCGCTACCCCATGTTGTGTGGGATAGAATTTTAAGTAAGTTCATTGTCCTTAGACATTTTTCTTTAAGATAGTTAATGTGCTGAATAAAAGTAAGCTTGGAGTCAAGTATAATACCTAGAAATTTGTGTTCTTTGTTGATAGGTATTTGATGTCCACACAGTTGAACACAAGGATCTGGAACTAGGCCTCTCTTTCAAGTAAAAAGAACACAAGAACTTTTGTGGGGGTTGATTTTCAATCCGTTTTTGTCTGCCCACTTCGAAACCTTGTTCAAGCCCTGCTGCACCTGTCTCTCGCATACTGCGAGGTTATAGGATTTGAAGCCGATCTGAATGTCGTCCACGTAGACGGAATAAAGAATGACAGGTGGTAATGAAGCACAAAGCGTGTTCATCTTCACGATAAAGAGCGTACAACTAAGCACGCCTCCCTGGGGTACACCTGTTTCTTGTGTGAAAGGTCGCAACAATATGTTGCTGATTTTCATGCGCAAGATACAATTCAACAAACAGCTTTCAATTATTTTCAGCATATTTCCACAGATGCCCATTCCCGACAAGTCTCGCAAGATCCCGTAAGGCCACGTTGTGTCATACGCCTTCTCCATGTCAAGGAATATTGATAAGAAGAACTGTTTATGTACAAATGCATCACGAATATATTCAATGCGTACGAGATGATCTGTTGTTGACCAGCCTTCTCTGAAGCCACACTGATAGGGATCAAGTATATTGTTGAGTTCAAGGAAATGTATGAGTCTGCGATTAATCATTTCTTCAAAAAGCTTACACAGGCAGCTTGTAAGAGCTATTGGGCGATAGCTCGCCGCCAGGGATGGGTCTTTCCCCTGCTTCAAAACAGGGACTACAATTGCTTCTTTCCATGTGTGTGGAAGGTATCGGGCAGCCCAAATAGTGTTCAAATAGGTAGCCCAAATAGGTATCCGGCAGCCCAAGAGTGCGAGTAGTGTAACTTGTGTGTCAGCGTGCAAGTTTTTGATCATGTCATACATGACTCGGTCAGGTCCCAGTGCAGTGCTCTTGCATGAGATCAAGGCAGCTCTGAACTCGGCAATACTGAATGGCCAGTTATACGCTTCGTCGTATCTGCATTTACAAATGAATGGCTTAATTTTTTCTATTTCATTGTATTTAAGGAAAGATTCGGAATAGTGTATTGAGCTCGACACATGCTCAAAGTGTTACCCAAGAGAGTCTGCCCGGTCTTGCAAGGTATCCCCTTGGTCGTTCACCAGAGGCAACAGATGGATTTGTTGCCCTTGTAGCTTTCTCAAGCCATTCCACACTTTTGCCTCCTGCATGTATGAATTAATGCCGGAGAGGAACCGCACCCAGCTTTCTCTCTTTGCCTGACGTCGTGTCTGCCTTCCCTGTGATTTAATTTGTTTAAAGTGAATTAACTTTTCGGCATTAGGCGATCTGCGCAATAAGCCCCATGCCTTGTTCTGTCTCTTTCGTGCCTCTCTACAGTCTTCGTTCCACCAGGAAACACGTCTTCTTAGTAAACCACCATTCGTCTGCGGGATAAACTTTTCGGCTGAATCAATAATAAAAGCAGTAAAATATGCAATGGCATCATCTATAGTAAAATTATTTATAAAATCTGGTGGTGAATAAGATGACTCTTTAAAATGCTCCCAATCCGCCAATGCTAATTTCCATCGAGGAATATGTGGAGGGTTCTCATGCAGAGTTATCACATTTAAAATTACAGCGAAGTGGTCACTTCCATACAACTAATTGATCATGGACAATTCTAGGTGAGGCAGAAGAGAAGAACAGATTGCTAAATCTATTGCTGAATATGTGTTGTGTTGGACACTGTAATACGTCGGCTCCTTCTTATTGAACAGGCAGGCACTAGAAGTCAAAAGAAAATTTTCAATTAATCGACCTCTCGCATCGCATCGCAAATCTCCCCACATCGTGTTGTGGGCATTAAAATCACCCACGAGTATGTAAGGGTCAGGAAGCTGATTAATTAGGTTATGGAAATCGTTTTTTTTTTTTTTTTTTCGGGTGATAGTTAGGCGGTATGTATAAAGAGCACAGTCACCAGTTTGTTAAAAAGGATTGCCCGAACCGACACGGCCTCAAGGGGTGTCTGGAGGGCGATCTGTTGACAAGCTACAGATTTATCCACAACTATTGCAACACCGCCGGAGGCATTAGCCTCACCGATTGCCTCCAAGATAAAACACATTGACTGCACGAAAAAATATTGAGCCACTGCAGCCGTCCTTGTTCTGAGCACTCGCTGTGACAGAATTTCGCCGCATTTCTAGTCTCACGCGCCTTCCTTCTGTTTCTCTTCCACTTCTCTGTAACACGGGTCCGACAGCACCAACAGAGAAGGGGTGGTACGAAGAAGGGGGAGAGGTGCAAGAGGGTGTGACTACAACGAAAGTGTGCCATGCGAGGTGCATGGATCAAAGGTGAGTGTGGCAAAGATATGTGTGTGACACGTAGGAAGGTGTGACGGATCACATATTTTTCTTTTTTACTGTACTGTTGTTTGAAAAATAGCAAGTTTGCTGGGTCCCCACTTTTCCACCATAGAAAGCAGATCACAAAATCGATCTTAGACTGTATCACTCAAGAAATTTAAGGATGTTCAAGGGAAAAAATAATGAAATGACTTTCAAGGGCCTTGAAAACATACTTTTGAATTTCAAGGGTTTTCAAAGGTTCATGTATTGTGGGCACCCTGACAGTACAGGAGCATTTTTGCATTCCGCCTCCTTCGGTATGCGGCCACCATGGGGGGTGCCAGTGTAGCATTGCCATTGCATTAAACCAAAGGACAGCATTTATACAGACTCAAAGGCACATGAATCGTAAACTGGCCTGCTTTTTTTCTTGCAGCAATACCACATGAGAGCACACTTTTCTCCATTACCACAAATTATGAGTGGCTGCTCTGCCCCACCACCACCGCCAATTCATTCATATCCGCTATGAAAAACTCTGGGTTCCTTATGTGAACCTCAAGAAAAAGTAAGGGCATGGTCTAAAGTGCAAAGAAACAAGGTTGCAGAATTTTGTAAAATGTTTGTCATACATTTGTTAACTAGAAAATTGGCCACCATTACAAAAAAAAGAATCATTGGAAAAAATAAAGCATTACAAATAAGTAACAGTATATTGCAAGATAAGCAAAAAATAATTAAAAATGAATTCTGGGGTTTTACGTGCTAAAACCACAATATGATTATAAGGCACTGTGTAGTGTGGGGCTTCGGATTAATTTTGACAACCAGGGTTTCTTTAACGTGCACCCAATGCACGGTACATGAGCATTTTTGCATTCCGCCCCCATCAGGATGCGGCCGCCACAGCCGAGGTCAGCCTATGGTGTTGCTCAGCAGCGCAACATCATAGGCACTGGGCTATTGCGGCAGGTAAGCAATACAAATGGAAGGTAATGTTGACAAGGCATAAAGTGCAGCTACACTGCTTGTGCAGTTGGTAAACAAGCTGCAAACACAAGCTGTACAGCTTCTTTACCAACTAGGACATTCTATTAAGCCTAGTTTTTAGATTTGCTGAAAGTATGTATTTTGATATAGTATTGCATTATTTACCTCTTCCTGTCAACCACCTGTGGTAAAACCAGGCACTCTGATCTCCAGGATCCGTGAATGTTGCATTTTGGACCAAGTTGTACTCTTGTTTGAGAAGCCAAACAGAGAAGAGTGTAACAGTTAAGTGCACTGATGTCATTCAGCAAGAAAAATATGAGGGCGAATCAGAAATTCTTTGCCCCCTTTTTTAGCCAAATTACGGATGTAAATCCGAAGTCAACATACCCATTCCCAGCAGTGGACCTTTCTTGGACTGGCCCAGCCTTATCTGCTGGTAGCTCTGCGGCACAGCCCTGCTGTCAGCTGTTGAACGTGGCGGTTGTGCTTCACACGTCCACGGCGTACGAGCAACGAAGTGTGATTCGTTTTTTATAGAGCAAGGGACGAACGCCCATCGAAATCTACAGGGAAATGCACCCCACGTATGGGGAAAGGTGCCTCACTTTGAGAAATGGGAGGTGGTGGTATTGTGAGTTCGCAAAAGGCCCTGAGGACTCGCATGACAATGAGCGTTCGGGGAGGACGCGTGCATCGCTGATCGTCGACAAGCTCCAGTAATTTCACTGGGAGAGTAGGGACCACCCACAATACAGTCCGGACCTTGTCCCTAGTGATTTCCACGTTTTCGGTCCACTGAAGACGTTCATGGCAGGACAGCGATTCACATGCAACGATGAGCCAAGACAGCAGTCCAACAGTGGTTCCATAGACAGTCGGATGAATTCAACCGAAGGGGCATCTCAAATTTAGTGCTGCGATGGGACAAATGTCTGAACTGGTGGGGGTATGTTGAAATATAGTGTAAGGTACATAGAACAGTATGTATATATAGAATTACCTGCATGTACCTTATTTTGGCTAAGAAAAATAGAGGCAAAGACTTCCTTATTCACCCTCATAATTAAGTTCAGTTCTCCCACATAACAAGAAATACCAGAGTGATAACACATGGATCACTTAATGAGGAAGATGGGAAAAAAGGGTTCTACTTTGATGCACTCAACTAATTGCAGTGAAATTTTCAGCTCGTTCACTTAAAGGGCCCCTTGCCAGGTATGAGCATTGCGAACAGACAAGCATTGTGCATATATCAAACGGTGACAATCAGCACAGTATTAAACTGAATAATGTTGAAAAATGCACTGAAAACTCAAACAATGCGCACCCTGTCAGTTTGTATTCTCTCTTTTTGAGTCAAGCCACTCTCCTCCCAAAAAACGTCATACAAACACTGTCTGCAGTGGAAACAGCTGTTACAGAAGCGTTGTGTGCTTCAACACTGTAAATCTGCATTCAACAGCAGCAATTTTGGGAGAGCTACACATGAGCATTACAAGTAGTGGCTCCCAGAAGGCAAGAGAGAAAGACCAGCACCATAGAACCAGTTACAGTAATAAAAGAGCAGCCTTAATGGGACTCTGAAAGCTAATAAAAAAAGAGGCTTGAAGACGCAATGCACCCAGACTATCCATCTGGTGCGTTTCTATGCATTCTTGTTGGCTTTTTCTGCTAGAAATATGTTCACAAACATTTTTTCCTTGTTTTTTGAAATCCATACCTGCCAACCTGTAAACATTAACATTCATAAACATCCCACAGACATGGCAAGGGGGAAGGAATAGCACGAAATGTTAGAAGTACTTTGCTCTCAAGCACACACCTTTTGTGGGATACATACGCACTTTATTAACAATCAATTACATTTAGACACACAATGCAATAAGTGGCACACTTGGAACAGCCAAGACTGACAAGAACAAAATTTTTTAGATCACAGTGACTTATTCAGCAACTTTGATGTTGCTGATTTCGCCTGCTTCAGGAACTTGGATTGAAGCAAGTACCCCTCTAGCATATGGTGTCTTGTGCTGCCAAAAGAATGCAGTGTGGCTACCACCACATTTCCTATTTGTATGCCCTATTTGCAACCCTGTACCTCCACATCTTGCACTTGTAAACACTTTTTCAAGAACAGAACTTATTTTTCATAAAACATGATGCAACATTTGTTCAATCATAGAATGAGCTCAAATTCATAAACTTTACAAAAATTTAGGGAGAGCTGGCAGGTACACCAAAACAATTATTTTGGTGCACTTGCACTTTTGGAGGTACGGTACCGTCTGTACTATTTTGAATATCATATTTCTTCTTTCGCTGAAAGAAACTCGTGAAGCATGCAAATTTTTTTTGATCTAATGAATTTTCTTGAACCTAAAAAAAAAAAAGCTTTTTCTTCCCCGATTACTAAGCTAGAAATAATATACAGAAATTTTGATGACCCATTAGTACTTTAGTTCAAATTAGCCTAGAGCATTCGTTTATACCTTAATGCACTATGGAAGTTCTAGATTAATTCTGCATGCTAAGCTTTGTGATATGAATTATTGTTAATAAGCTTACTTAACATAAACAAAGAACCACATTTTTATATTATCTCAGAAACTAGACATCCTAGGACAAAAATATGTATTTGTTAAATCAAGAAATGTAAGTACACAAACATTGCAAGTTTAATCCAATTCACTCACGAAATAAGAAAACTACTTCTTAAGTTTCAATCATAATTTTAAAAATTAAAGTCCTTCACAATAGGAAGTTTTATCGAGAAGTATGAAACAGATAATTTTGCTCAATGATTCAAATAAGTAAAATATAATTTTCAATGAACAAAAATTATAATGCATCCTGGAGCAAATAAGGGACCTTAATATAGAAGTCACTGTTGACATGTGATGCCTGAATTCTAGCTTTCATCTTGCTTTGGTAGCTTTACAAGTGAATGTTCCTGGGCTCTGGCCATGCATATCTTCACTGACCACAGAGCACACTTTCCTCGGTGGAAATTGTTTTTCGAATTCAGATTGTTCAGAATTCGATCAAAACAGTTTTTGTTTACATTGAAAAATTACGTGACACCCTTGTGCCAATTCCAGGGAGAAATTCACATTGACAAACAATCAAAGATCCTGATATTTGAATCCAATCAGGAGGTTTCCAATGAGGAGAGCACACATTCTCTCAAGGCCATTTGTGCTCATTAAGCATGTGCTGGAATTCAGTGTTCACTGGTACTTTCACTGCAGTATGTGCAATGCACTCAAAGCTACATGCACATCAAGCTTGAACATGCCTTTTCAACACATCTGAATTAAACTTGGTGAATGTGTTTTTTAGATGTTAGCAAGTGCAAGTAGCATTAATTTAAAAACATATTTGTTAGGCCAAATTTACTGCTTTACTGGCATCATTAGCCCACTAAAGATGGCTTGAAACACCACTTTCAAGACCTTCCATGTCGCTCACTGACACACTGCATCATCAGACGTGAAGGAGGAGAACTATATTTTTGTTTTCTAAGCAGTTCAATCTTTTCCCACCAGGCAGTAATTTTTGAGCACGCTTGAAGTCTCACAATCATCAAAGTAGCAAGCAAAAATGGCTGCCTCCAGAAGAGGCGCACGGGCTTAGAGAGATCACAGATCTCATGATTCTAGTGCATCTGTGGCTGATTTTATCGATGGATCGAGCAGAAGCGAGCCTGAAGATGCTGCCTTTTCGTCGGACCTTAAGAGCGACGTCGATGGAAACCAGCCCAGAACAATAGCAGCTGCAGCCCGATCCGCCCAACTGTAGTGCTTGCAGTTAAATTTTTGTAGTGGAATAACTCTTCAATGAAAAAATTAGATTTTTTCGAAGATAGTGCCTGTTAGACGGCAATACATTTTGTATATCTTATAATTTTTTTCCATATTTTTCTTAGTAGATACAAGTGTGTCTTCACAAACATTGTTCAATTTTATCCCACCATCTTTATTCTGGCAATTTATATCTTTTTTTTTAAGACATACATGTCATTAATACAACTTTTATGCATGAAAAATGCATTTATTCTGTTTTTTGTTTATGTATTGCATAAAATATTTAGTGCAGTAGTTCCTTCAGAAAAAAAATTTGGCAGAACCTAGAAAATACACCTATTTTCCCCATGGTAGGGAAAGACTTAAGACAGGTTGTCATTATGTTGCAATTGTCTTACGATCAGCAGAATACATTAGTGGTTGCTATTTCCACTCTTTTAAAAGAGCATAAACAACTGCTGCAAAGGTTTACAAGGCAGTCACAAATAGTTCCAGCAAAAGGTGGTTAGTTCCAGCAGACTTGATAATCCCACAACCAGTTGCAAGAAAGACCTGGCAGTTGAAGCCATATTTAAATGTGCAATGAACGATATGCAGAATTCTGTAAGCAGGCTTTCCCACACACCTAACTTGACCCAATCAAGATAGCCATTTCCCCGCTAGTAGCACTGTCAAAGCCAAGACGTGTTTTGAAAGCTTGGATGATATGGGGAACGAAGGGCGGCGGGAATAATTTCACCAGCCCACATGCTGACAGCTTAATTATTATTCTAGCCTGGGTTCCACCATTTTGGTTGGGTCAAATGAGGTGTGGGTGCACCCCCAGGTTTTGCATACTGTCTATTCCTGAGGAAATATTCAATTCTCTAAAAATCGTGGCAAACCAGCACCTTAGCCCAGAAAATGTGTTGAGCAGTTACCTTCCAAAAGGACATCCTCCTGGACTGTCCCCTCCCTGTAACCAGGATGGACACTTGGCAACAATGAACTCCTGTAGTGCCAAGCTGAGTAGTTAGAAAAATTGGCTGCAATTCTGTCCATTGTAAAACCCAGCTCCATTTCAGCAGTCACCTTAGTATGGCTGCACACAAATCGCCGATAATCCCAGCAGTGAACTGTAAACAGAAATGAACACACGGCAATAGTTTCCTTTCAATAACACCATTAGGAATCACAGCTTTCAAGGGCTTAAAAATGCAAAACGTAGCCAAAGAGCATGTCAGAAGAAACAAGAAAAGAAACACTAGCAGTAAACATACACATTTTTTTAAAGCCTCAGTCAAACAGGAGATTAACAATACTGAATCAGGTAGTGGCAATGCAGTTAAGTTTTTAGATACATCTGATGCATGACCAGTAGTTATATCTTTTCACAGAAGATAGAGCTTTTTTTATTACTATTATGATGTTTTATGTGCCAAAACCACTTTCTGATTATGAGGCATGCCGTAGCGGGGGACTCCGGAAATTTGGACTACCTGGGGTTCTTTATTGTGCACCTAAATCTAAGTACATGGGTGCTTTCACATTTCGCCCCCATCGTAATGCAGCCACCGTGGTCGGGATTCGATCCCGCGACCTCGTGCTTAGCAGTCCAATAGCATAGCTACTAAGCACAGAAGATAGAGCTACCTAGCATTAAAGTGCTTCTGAAAGACGCCATTAGCAACACAATGCTTTTCAGGCAGTGCGCTCTGTGGCAGCAGTCACCATCTGCTGCATCTACAACATGAGAATTTTACAAAATCATTCAACTTACAATTTCGCTCATCTTGGTCAAGGAAAAGATTACACAAGCGTAGCTCTTTGGCCCAATCCATGTGTGGGAAATTTTCCATGGCCCAGGCTCGATGACTCCAAGCTCCATATGACTTTGGGTTTTTTTGCAAGGCTGCTTCGGTCAGAAGCAATTCTCCTGCACCATCTTCAGCCGTCTTTTTCAGGCTGCAAAAAAAAAAAAAAAAAAGCTGCATTGGTTGTTGCACGATCTTGTTCTCTAAGTGATATGCTGAGGAAATTGGTGTTTTCACTTAAGACTAGAGAGTGGATATTTAGACACTAACAAGTGCTGTTTTAGGCACCTACAACAAGCACCAAAGCTGTTATCAAAGGCATTTACAGGTGCCAAATACTGTCCTTTAGGCGTGCGATGATAAAATATGACTTTCTAAGAAACAGTCCACTAAACCCCTCTTTTGTGAAATTCCCTTTTCTCAATAAAACAGCACGAGGCAAGTTGCATAGGTTACCAGATTTATCTGAAATTTAGCATGACTAGAGACTGTGAGAAAAGTTGTGAAGGCAATGACAAACAAGCACCATCTCAAGGTTTTCAGGTTTCATGTTGTACCTTCTTTTCACTGAGTATTGGTTTGTATGCAGACAAGGAACGCTGAACATTCACCAAAGTTACGGGCACATATTTGTACTTCAGGAGGTTTGATGATCCAATGCCCTCTATAATTTCTGAATGTTCACCAGTCAGAAGCTTTGACTGTCACTTTAGGTAGTGAAAACCCGGAAATTTCATCCAAGACAGATTGAAGTTTCGAACTCTACTAGCAACAGGTCCATTTAGGATGCTGGCATACCTTTCCTGAATGTCCAAAATGAGCCTCACATTCTAGGTCAGAGTTCTGCCCAAACATTCAAGATTCTCTATGATGTTGGCTAAAATTGTGAAGTCAGTGCACAAGTATGACAAGTTATGCTCAAGTGTATCATTTTGCAGTGCAGTTCCAAGCCCTTCTCCCAGCGATGCTCTTATCTGCTGCAAAGCTGTTAATAACATCCTTTACACCAGCAAAGTCTTAGTGGTAGTAATCAGCTGCCTTCAGCCAAGTTCCCCAGCGGGTGACAACATTATAAACAAGATAAGGATAGAAAAAAACTGGAAAAAAAGGCTTTTTTTAGACTCTCTAAAGCCAATATAGGCACTGACATCAACATCCAACAGGCACCAGACAACTTGAAAACCACCAGAAATGCCAAATAGTTTGTTGTAAATTAATTTTTCATGTATCTCGGATATTCACCGCCGTCTAAAATTAGCTACTGCAGACATTGGCATAGCCAGGGGGTGGGGTCGAACCCCCCCCCCCCCCCCCCTGAAATTTTCTGACGAAACTCCCTCCCCTTTCCCACGGAACAGAAAAGTTTCAGGAGGGGGGCTCCGAAAGAGTGACACAGATGAAAGGGAAAGCTTGAATGTGAAAGCAAGGCCAGGGCTGGTGGCAGTCTGAAGAAGGAGAAGGGGGTAGTTATGTCACCGTACCTAGAACTTAAGTTTATCTAGCTTCCCCCAACCGCTGTCCTGTCTACAGTAGTAGTCTTTCCTTGCCTTCTCAAGTCACCCTTTCCCTATCCCCCCCCTTGTATAAGAACTGTTAGAGCGAAGAGTGGCAAGGCTGTTATTCACTCAGCAAAATTTTAAACTGTGCGAAGAAGACAGGGCATGAACAGAAACATAGATGCACACACAAAGCACAGACTTCCAACTGACCTTATTTCATGAAGGCAGAGAACTTATAATGTTCTAAGGTTTATAACATTCCCTGCCTTCACAAAATAAAGCCAGTTGGAAGTCTGCACATTGCGTGTGCATCTATGTTTCTGTTCACGTCCTGTCTTCGCACAGTTTAGAATTTTGCTGAATCTATGAACCGACTAGTCCAACAACATGCTTTATCGTTATTCACTCTTTTTGCGACTGCGTTGGTTCTACCCATTCTCTGCCTCCTCTCCCCCCTCTCTCTACCATTCTATCTAGCTTCCCTCATGAGACATTCATTAGAAGGATCGCCAGCTGTTTGTGCGCAGGCATGAGTAAGAGCGGGCACAAGAGAGAAAATCTGGGGGCTTTTGCTCCTTGAATATATGACTCTGCCTAGGCACTACGGAGGAGGTTTCTTAGTGCATGTTGTAGGCATGTCCGTAAGCGTGCCGACATTGCGGAGTGGGGTCGAGTTTGTTTACGCTCGGATGCTGGCTGCCGGCCCGGTAAAACAGGTGAAGCAGCGAGCACTGACGCCCGATGTGGCGACCGCCGTGTCGGACAGACTGAATCACAGCTGCGGTGCTCATGCTAAGTCAGTCATGGCAGATCATAGCTTTCTCGGGCCTCACGGCAATGAACCTTATAAATAACATCACAGATGTTTCTGTGGGAGCAGTAGCGACCGTAGTAGGGCCTGGGCCGCATATATTGAAAATCTAGAATTTCAATATATTGAAAATCTATTGAAGTACGCGGGTGTTTTCGCATTTCGCCTTCATCGAAATGTGGCCGCCGTGGCTGGGATACGATCCTGCGACCTCGTGCTCAGCAGCCCAACACCATAGCCACTGAGCAACCACAGCAGGTGCGTAAACAAACCCGATCGCACTCCGCAATGCCGGCATATCTAGGGGACAACCCCATACAACACAGGCTAAGAAACCTCCTCCATAGTGCCTAGGCAGAGTCATATTTAAGGAGCACAAGCACCCAGATTTTCTCTCTCACGCCCGCTCTTACTTGCGCCTGCGCACAAACGACTGGCGATCCTTCTAATGAATGTCTCGTGCTTCCCTCTGGACTTGGGTATATAGTAGAAAGGTGGGCACTGCAATTTCTGCAGTGGTTTTACGGGAAGGTCATGGATAATTACAGCTGTCAAGAGGCTAATGTGGCATTCGACGCCCAGGGAGCTCCAGAGGGCATTGTGCAAATTTGACATGGTGCAGAGGTCCAAACGAATTTCTAGCAAACTCTAGCGTCTTCTTACCTCTCTGCCACGCTTCTCCCATGTGTATACATCCTCTACCACCCCCAACGCACAGAAAATTTCGGGGAAAAAACAAAAATGCTTCGCTTTAAAGGAACGCTGATTTGT
The DNA here is from genome assembly GCF_023375885.2 of Dermacentor andersoni. Lineage (NCBI taxonomy): Eukaryota > Metazoa > Arthropoda > Arachnida > Ixodida > Ixodidae > Dermacentor > Dermacentor andersoni. Next base: position 176,427,334 of record NC_092814.1, read on the forward strand.
GAACGACAAAATATATCAAGGACGGGGGTGCTGGGCCAGGGAAGCTGAGAAACCATCCCAACAAACAGGCGGGAGGGCAGGTAGGAGAATGGCCTCGAGGTCCACACAGAAACAGAAATATAGGAATACATGTATTAGAGCGCCGCTGCGCTGTTCAAAAAACCAGTGAAGGTTGATGAGTGTGACAGTGACCAACGGAAAAGAATGTTAAGAAGGGGAGTGGAGTGATGGGTACGAGGAGTGGAAGAGGGGGGGGGGAGTAGTGCTTTAAATGCGTCAAGAACTAAGTTGGTGGATAATTGTGGGCATAGGGAGAGCGTCTCGTCATTGTCCAATCGCTCAACACCAGACAGCTGTGGCCAGTCGCCTAGTTGAGACTCACCTACCACATCGTAACAAGTGCTGCTTGCTTCGGAGAGCCCATTTTAACTAAACGTCTCGGCAATTTTCAGAACAGACGGGTGTCAGGAGACAACGCTTTCAAACCACTCGGAGGTACTGGCCCTTTTTTGTTGCGAACAACGGATGCCGTAATCTTCACAAAGGCTTCTAAACGGGAAGCAGCCCTGCTTCAGACTGTCTGCCTGATCATTTGTCAAGTGTGATCAAATAACAACATTCGTCGCGTGATGACTACAATACTATGATCGCAAGTTATTCCCAAACATCTCTTCAAACAAGTCAGACAGCAAATCATCGAAAGTGAGTGAAAATTGCACCATACGATACTATCGAAGTTCTAGCGCAAAGCTTTGTTCCTTTATTTTTAAATCTCGAATAATATAGCATGCCAACAATGCTGAAAGTGCGATTGAGTGATAGGAAACTTGCAAAATAGTGCCCGCCCTTTCCTGTACGTAGCCGTTGGCCATACTACTCACTAGAAGGTCTGGCTGGAAAACAACAGTGATCTCCACTGTTACCTGGGCTGTAATAATATGTACTGGCCTGCGAACAAGAAGACACATGATAGTGCACTGTCTTGTTTTTGTATAGCCCCGTTTTAAGCGCTGTTAGTTTTTCCAAGTCATGTACACACTAACACTAGGCCTTCGACATACATGCATCAATTCATAAATGGAATTTTAGAACAGTAAAACCTTATTAAATCATACCTGCTTAAACAGCAGTTTTGTTTAAAAGCAGTAAAATCAGATCCCTGACTCAGCAGCCATTAAACATAATGAGTTTTGTATCCGCATAAACTGTACCAGCTTATTGCGTACGTATCGGTTACCACGTAGTGCTTCCACTTTTCGTCGTGCCATCACAGCAGTGTGTCGTCCCCATTGGGTGGCCCGGCAGAACAACAAGCCTCAGAGATCAGAACAATGACCTCCAAGCGCCCTGTGCATTTGCGCGTTAAGCCACATCCACATCAACATCATTTTGGCACAGTGGCTGTGAGCATTGTGGCGTCATGCAAGCTAGGACTTGCATCATGCCGAAGCTCGGATAAAAAATACCAGGTGCTCAGCATAGAAGAAAATTGGTCATCGTTCGTGCTATCTAATGTTGTACGATGAAGTCGGTACTGGCACGTGACAGGGATCTACCGTTAACTACAGTGTGTGGCATTTGGAATGCAAAGAAGTTGCTCGGCAGCGCTGCTGTGACCCCAAAAAGATGGCTACAAGGTTAGACTTTTCACCATGGCTGCCTCTGTTGTTGCCGAAGTGTCGCCTAACGACAGTGATGAGGATGACACGGAAAGCGGCAACACGGGCAATTCAGGCCCAACAGTGGCAGAAGCTGCGCGTTACGTCAGCCTCACGAATGCAATCTTCACAACAAGAACAGCACCCTGCAATGAATAAGGTACCCCACGACTTCTGCAGCGCTACCACACCAGTACACGGAGAATATGCAATGCCAACGAGGAATCTGCCATGGTTTGCCGAGAAGAGGGGGCTGGCTGAAAAGCTGGCTCGCAGCTTCAGTAAGTTTGAGGCTGCTGTCGTCACTATATACCATCGCAGTATCAAACGAAAATAACACTTTTGTCGCATGAAGTGAATAAATACTGCATGTTTTTGCCCTTTCATCGCACTCTCTCTGAGTTCCGTTTTTGAAAGGTAAGTGGGCGATCTCATGCTATTTCGGTTAAGCAGTACTACCGTTTAGTGCATATTTCTTCCGAGCAACAGCCAACTACAGTTTAACGAGGTTTCAATATTTTTTAATACAGTTAAACCTCAGTATAACGAACTTCATTATAACGAAATTCTCGATATAACCAAGTATTTAACTTTTCATAACTTCTTGTCCATAGAACACCATGTATTTAGAACTTCAATATAATGAAGTGTTTGTACACGACTTCAATATAACGAAATTTCACTGTCACCGCGAAGGAATTCCGAGACAATATATGGGAACTTCCGTGAACGCAGATGGTCAAGATTGAATTACAAACAATTGCTTGCAAACGCACCGCTCAAATCGCACGCCATGCAACAAGAGCGACCGCCAAAGTGGAGCCACATCATGTTCCGTATGAAGTCCAAGTGCGATAAGATCCTATCACGCTCTGCGCACTGTGTGCTTTAGGTGCGAGTGAAAGAATGCGAGGGTGAGAGAAGAAAGAAGGTGGCATCGTGAGGACCACTTTCCCGCACGAGCAAAGGGAAAGAGGCACAGGGGAGCGAACTCACGGTAACGCTATCAAACGCACGTGAGGGGGTGGGGGGTAAGCTGGCGCACGTCTTGGTTTCTGGCGCGTCTCAGCCACGACTGATCATGCATGTAAGTGCAGCTGAGCGCACACGCAGCCGCACACCGTGCTTTAGAGAAAATCTGTTGCGTGTGGGCTTATCAAGAGGGCATGGCTCTTTGTAAGCTGTCTTCCCTCACGTTTAGTATTGGAGGTTGCATAATCTTGAGTTTCGGTTACCTGTTGGAGCAAGAGGCAGACAAAGCAATCGCTCCCTGCTGCCGGCGCTTTTCCTGATAGCGTCGTCCCAATGCGGGCAATGCTATCAGCCGTGTGGCCGAGTGCATGCGAAAGAGTGGCTGGCTTCGTTTAATTCGTACAGTCAATGTGAAGATATTGTCGACGTATATGCCATGAAACCATATTATTCGTCGCCAACTCCTAAATTTATCAATAAATTTTCTCATTAAAATTTGTTTTTGTTTTTCGATTGCCCGATAACTCGGAAAATTCTGCGGCCCCTTTCTGTGTAAGAAACATTGATCAGCGACTGTTAATATTTGCATAAAAGGTCGAATTTCAATACAATTAAATTTCTATATAATGAAGCAAATTGTCGATTTTACCGACTTTGTTATATCAAGGTTTAACTATCATTTTTGAAAATAGCACAAGCATGATAGCATAATCCCATGCAACGTGGCTGCAAAACATGCATCCTTGTTTTTAAGCATTCTTGCCCAGAGAGTGCCAGGAGTTTGTCTTTGCGTGGTGTACAACCTCCACACACACACACACACACACACGCATATATATATAGTATACATATAGAAAGAGAGAAAAAGGGGTTGAAGGAGGGGAAGGAGTGGTAGTTGTCGACGGAACACCCCCACCCCGAAATAAATTACTGGCTGTGCCGCTGATTGAAGAATGAGCTAAAACTTTAAATTATTAGCAAATATGATCGCATGCTGAAATGCGGACTCCATGTTTCAAGCATGAAAAATATTTCAGGTATGGGAACAAAATTGATCATGTCACATGTAGTGTAGCATTTGGAAAACATGGCCATTTCACACATTTGCCTGTTGTAATTTATTACTGTAAAAAAATGATTAAGAACATTACCAAACTGAGCACATACAGGTGACACAGTTAAGCATTTCAACATCTGCCTTTCCTGCCTTTTTTTTTTTAACTTTCTATATATTAAAACCTCGACTGCAATTTTTTTTTAAAAAGCACAGATCTAACCATAGTGGTGGGAGATTTAAGTGGTACATTTGAAACATTATTTTGATTACTGATTCGATTTTGAGGTGTTATCTTTGTGTGTAAAATTGTATACACCGCATTTAATGGGACACTAAAGAGAAAAATGATCTGCCATGGTTTCTTAGTTATGGTGTTCGGCTGCTGAGCATGTGTTCGCGGCATCGAATTCTGGCCACAGTGGCTGCATTTCAATGGGAGCGAAATTCAAAAACACCCATGTACTTTGATTTAAGTACACGTTAAAAAACCCAAGGTGGTCCAAATTTCCGGAGTCCCTCACTACGGCGTGCCTCATAATTAGATTGTGGTTCTGGTATGTAAAACCTCATAATTCTTTTAAAGAGAAAAATTATTCTGCATCATTAAATTACATTTCTACAATATCAAAAACGCCACTCTTACCATGATAAAATGCTTGGCAAGCCAGAAAAAGCACAACAACAAAAGACGGATGGCAACACCTCTGAATTTCCCACACCAGCTCACTGCGATGTCATGGATTTTGACAGTCTTTTAGGGCCTAGTTCATTCTTTAGCAGTAAAAATAGACTACATTGTTTTCTAAAGGAGCTAAAGATTGAACATGGCGAGTTTCAGGAACTTTTGCTTAGCCAACGTGCCAGAATACTTTGAAATCAGTGACGTCCCAGTGACGTACCGTTAGGTATTCAGCACGAAATTCAAGAACTGATACGTAATTTGACCTTAATTTTATATTTTAATAACCAACCTATTGTTTCAAAATTAATGACAACAATTTTCAAAGAACAGTTCATGCTTATAAACTGATTTAATGTTTTGGTTTAGTGTCTCTTTAAGAGCAGCTCCCTGCACGATTGGATAAATCCACTGGTATCCAGAAACACCTTCGCTGGTACGAACAAATTTTTAGACTCCGATATGGACGCACTTGACGAATGGGTACCCCCATTCCATTCCGAGAAATTACAACTTGCCGCAATTCCATTCCTTTCAATTCCTCAAAATGGAAAAACTTAGCCCATTCCCACTCCAGGAACGGCCAAGCAGTTCAATTCCATTCCTGTAATTCCTCAACATAGGAAAGGCATCATGGTAGTTTTATTGAGTTACCGATGAATGCACCATAAAGCTGATGTCATCAAACTTGTTAAGAACTGCAAAAATACGCAAAACAAGTTACCAAGGTCGAGGGATAGTAGTTTGGAGACATGTGCAGTACAACCACCCTACTAATTCCCATAGGGGCAGTTCTCCCGCTACCTATAGCATTTGCACAGACAGCATGTTTTACCGGCTTGTGATGTTTCCATATTGTTTAAGCTCAAATGTGTTAATGCTAAAATGACAAGATAGTGTATTTAGGTGTCCTTGTGATTCTTAAATGCTGCAATAAAGGTCACAAGCAGTTGAAGGTGCAAAAAGAAGCTTTATTTTGGTTTTATTCAACATAATTTTGCAACAAAATGTCACGAGCTAAATGGGCGCTTCGCCATTTAGTTTTGAAAACCCGAAATGTAAATGACGGTTGCTTCAACGATTAGTTCTAAAAACAACAAAAAAAGTGAGATAAAACAATTGCCTTCTACCTATGTGTTGCGCTTCAGAAACATGAACTGCTCAAAAGAGGTGCTTGACAGCCAATTTCGCTTCGCTGTCATTATCAGGGATGCCGTAGAAAACATGCGTTCCACATCAGATGATGTCGCATTCACAGCGAAAACTACCCTTGCGAGGCGGAAAAGCAAGGGAAAATGGCTAACGTTCGCTCTCCAATAGGTCAGAGACGTAACCACGTCTGCACAAGTTCCCTCTGTAAGGTAAAGAGAAATTTCCCCGGCAATGGCTCCAGGCATATTGTCTTGGTGGGCATTTTCATTTTGCCCGATGTTTTTAAACATCAGTCTGCTTGGCCCTGCTTCAGAGTCTGCATTCGCGATGGTGCTGGTGCTGTCCTGCTTTAACAAAAGAGGCCGCCTCCTTAGCACAGCAGAACGCATCTGCTCGGCTTTTGCAGCTGAACGCCAAGAAGACTTAAACCATCAGTCTAGACGGACACCCATCAAAAACAGAGTCAGTCCACGTGCTTGCGAACTGCTTCTCCAGGCTACCCTATAGGTCTTTAGCCGCCTCTTTGGAAAGAAGTGTGCCTTTGCTTAAGGTTTCCCCAAGGAAAACTTCGATATTTCGCAACGCGGAAAGCAAAAGCCCAGCTGTCTCATGCCTTTTTTTTACAGCAACTCCGTGGCTTCCTCTGCAGGGGAGAGAAGCTCAATAAAGTCTGCCGCCAGCCTCAGTTCATATTTAGACAGTTTAGCCTTCTTGCAAGCGTGCAGAGTTTCTGTCAAGCATGGATGACTCGAAAAAGTGGCAAGGAGCTTTCACATCATTCGCAGCTGCGAGTTCCACCTCGTCACGATGCAAGATTCCAAATGCACACCGGCCACATTCAACACTTATTCCGTGTCAGCGGTACTCTTGCGTATAGATGCAACGATGGCACGGCATTTTTGTACGATTTACTCGGCATTTGGGCCCTAAAATAGTGAATATTATCACTGCAAGTACAGGTAGCGCAAATGGCAAACATGCAAAGCACAAATGGCAAACATGCAATGCAATCGAGTTCCAGAAAGAGAATAATGACATACGTAATCGTACGGTATTGCACTCAACGAAACACTGACACTCTTCAAGACCGCATTAGACAAAATAAAGTGGGGACAGACAGCCGTTTTCTACAGCCCTACAATAAATTGGGTGCACATTAATACATAAGCTGGACCTTCCTGTTCTTTATGAGTAAATGTTTGTGCACACCATGGCTATGGCACTATGGCTGATATTATTTTAATGAAATGGGCTTCCTAATTCAAATAAACAGACTAGCAGCAGAGTGCCGCCTCGTTGACTGGTCTTATATGCCAGGCAACTGTGTTTACGGGCAGAGCGATTTGTACCAGAAGGAGTGACGCATGCAGGATTTCATTTTCGCAGGCGAGGGGGGGGAAGGGGGGTGTAATCAATAAAGGAGGAGAGGAAGATCACGAAAGAAGAAAAATAGCAAGGAGCACAAAATACAATAATACAAAAATAGCTTGAACAAGGAATCAACTAAATCCAAATATCTTAAAATGTAACTTCAGAACACTGCGGGCATTCTTTACATGATGTGCCTGTTTTGTTTTTGTTTGTCTTTCGAGGTATTTCAGAACGGTTGATTGACGTGGTGAGTGCAGACCTCGAAGTCACATAAGCTTGGTGCCTGGCCTGCGGCAGAAAAACGATCCGCAGCCACTATTTGATGGGAAGCAGAGTTCACGACCTCGGCCATGGCAGCGAATGCACAACGAATCCCCAAGATCAAAAAACAAAGCACACTCGAAAATTTAGCTGAACGGTAGTTGCATAATAAAGCTTTAAAGCACTGAAACTGTAACAAGCACAGTTGTCTGCCCTTACTATTCAAACTGCAGTTATTATATTCACACATTATTTGTCCATGCATTCATGGCAAATTATTTAACAAAGCTTAGCCCAACAATTGTCCATGAAAATAGTAATAAATGAATGATGTATTAATGCACATAAGATAAAACCAATATGTTAATTAATAGTGTATACCTGCCAAATGGCGTCTTTTACGGCAAGCTATGAGCTGTGGGCGGTGCAGCCAAACCAAAATTGCTCCAACTGATGGAATTCGCTTAAAAGCTCCTTGGTTAAGCGTTCCACGCAGTCATCGAAATTGTCATCATCATCGTCTTCTTCAGTCTCCCACCCAGTAAATGCAAATGCCTTTATCACTGATGTAGCGTTATCTGTCACCACACGAAGGACCTGGAAAATGAAATAAAAACAGTTCACGGAGGCAAAATTGTACGCAAATATATATTTCATCTTGCCAGCGATGTTCCACTGTAGCAATGCTGTGTCATACTCGGAGCGGATCCGAGCAGCTGCATGGCTCCCCGTCAGGCAAGTGGAACTGAGGATGTACGTGTCAGCCTTGAAGTTGCTGTCCAAATAGCGACAGCCCTCCGCAGACTGCGATGTCCACACGTCTAGTGCAATACAAACATACTCCACTTCCACCAAAGACGATATTTTGGTCTGCAGCGCAGATACTATCCCAGGCAGGAACTTCTCTCTGAGGTCATCCCGTGATGACAACTTGTAGCCCGGAATGGCGACTTGAATCTGAAAGAATACAAAGCAGTTACTTTGATGAAAGGCGGCTTATAATAGTGTCAAACTTACCATTACGAATCGCTTGAATCCCTCACTCTTGATGACGCGAAAGGGCTCCATATCAGTGCAAATCATGTCGATTATGGCATCGTCAAGAGCAGCCTTTTGATGAACAGGCACAGAACTGCACCCAGCAGTGAAGGCCGATGTTATCTTCGGCTGGCTTGCCAGCCCTTTCTCTTGTTGCGTGTACTCATGTTTGTGCTTTCTTTTTAGGTGCCTATCAAATTAGATGAAACTCCGACAATAGCATGTACAGTTTCGGAGCAAAGCTTGCAGTGTGCAGTTTGTTTGTTTTCTTCGCGGGTAATTGAAAAAGATTGTTTCCAATGTGCCATGTTGGCAGACTTACTGTGTACGTGAGCCGCTGGGCAAAGGAGCCAGTGTGGCAGTGCGTTATGGAAGCACTTTTTATTTGCAATAGAAGGCTGGAAAGGAATGTGGGGGTGGCAGCACAGAAAGCTGAGGAGGATACTTCGAAGCATTGTCTAGCATTCACAGTATGAGTGAGCTAAATGAACGATTGGGCTTCTTTAGCCACCAACAGGCGCCAGTGCAACGGTGGTGCCACCCAAACCACCCACCCTAGAACAGAAAGAACATGAGTTTTCTTCAGAGCAAATCGTCACGTTGGGACTCGGGGAGGCATCGCCATGGCCACAGTTATGTGGGCTCTCCTGCTTCAGCTGGCTTCCCGAATTCATGCTTTCAGAAGTTTATTCTCTCTCTCTCTGTATGGAGGGAGAGGGCACACAGTTCATCGTGTACGTCTGTGCGCTGCAATGACCTGCAGACCTTCAACGACAAAGTTTCGGGCAAAAGCGTCCGTGTCTAGAAAGGGGTGACAGTATTGCAAAAGAGTTTGGGGGAGGGGTAGGAGTACGAAGTGAGAGGGCGCACAAGTGGTATGTGAAAGCTTGCAGTGAACACAAGCATCGCGCCAGCATCAAAACTTAGATAAGCGCTTTTTCGAATATGTGTCTGAGTCGCCAACAGCGACAGAAGCAAATACAAAGAAGTGAAGGGTAGGGAGACAGCAGGCGGCCGGGGCGAAGGTGCCGCCAAAGTAAAAAAATTATCACAAGGCGTGTGGGGGAGGTATGCCATCACCGGAGTTCCGCACAACGGATACTAACGGCATAGAGCCATGGTTACGCGAAGAATCGAAACAAACTTCGGAGCAACTCAGTCTATAAGGACAAAATTGTAGTAGGCGCATTGCTTATAAATGCACTGTGCTTGTAATCACTAAAGCCATTTTAAAAATGATGCTTTATAGTTAAATTCGAGGCTCTGACTTAATGTTTGAACGTGGGCTGGTTGGTCCTTCGGCATATTTTGACAAAAAACAGTGCATAGACAGAAAAGCGCTCTATTTTCGGAAAAGAACATAGTTACATTCCCATTCCATTCCAGGGAAAATGTACTTAATTCAATTCCCATTCCATTCTTCCAAACGTTGTTGCCATTCCATTTCGGGGTCGCGCAAATGTGGAATGATTCCGGATTCATTCCAATTCCGGAGTGGTAACTCCGCAACACTGCACCTGACTCCTGCCACTTGCTCTCCACATACCTATAAGAACTTGTATGATATATGTTTTTATTTCATTTACTTTTTTTTATTCTACAAAAGAGGAAAGCCTTGCCAATTCATGCATGTGGTTGCATGCACCAGTTAATAAATACATATGAAGTGTTGTGATATCTGCCCACAGCTTCTATTTTGGAGAGACCCAAGCACGAAGATGCCATGAGAAAGAGAGAACGACAACAAAGAACTGAAAAACTAAGAATTTCAAAATGCTCCAAATGAAAGCACTGAAACTTAAAAATGTTTGCAAAAAATAAACTTCAAGAAAGATTAACAATAAACCCTCCAGTTTTACTTTAACAGGTCTCTAAACAATTTCTGCCATTCTGAACATGTATTAATACACAAAGTCATTGTGTACAGAATGCAGTAACAATCATCTTTGCTGCACAGAGCAGTTCTACATGCCATTGAGAAGACTGAAATTCAAGAATAAGCATGTGCCCCTCTCCGGGCTTTTGCAGTTCCCACTTGACCCGTCATGATGTCAACAGTGCCATGCATGTGGCGTCATCATTGTAAAAGCTGTCACTTGGTCGGTCTACAAGGGACATCAGTTCTGATCAGTACCCTAGCAAGCCTTTGCCATGAAGTTCCATGCCCATTTTTCCTCATCATGTTGCTTACCTGCCATGCACAATCAACTGGTTTCACCACGTATAGCAAGCATTGCATTGCATGCGCAGTGGTAACAGTGGGCAGCCAACAAGTGTGGAGTCCTCGTAAACGAAAGTAGACATTGTTTTCGATTAAAGAGTGTCATGGTGACATTCAGTACTGACGTAGTGTCAATGTGTCTCCATAAGAGGTGGCATGGAAAGCGTAGCAAAGGGGTGAAAGAAAGCGTAATTTGGCTGTGTACTTGCTAAAACATGTAACTTTGCCATTTTGGCACCATTTCAACAAATTCTAGTAGTTGTATGCTGATTCTAGACCGGTACACAGCTGCCACTGTATAACAAATTTACAAGCTCAGAGTGGTTTGTGGGCCCTCTAAACTAAACCTCAAAATGCAGAGCCCTTGTTTGGGACATGAGATGCTACTCTACAACCAAACTAAGTGAAAAAAAAAATGAAAAAGAAATGACATTCTGGAGTTTTCCAAGCCAAAACCACAATATGATTATGGCTGCATATTAATTTTGACCACTTGGAGATTTTTAATGTGCATCCAATGCATGACACACGGGTGTTTTTGCATTTCGCCCCTGTCGAAATGCAGCTGCTACGACCAGAATTTGATCCCGCGCCCTCAGGTTTCGCAGCGTAACGCCAAAGCCACTGCGCCACCACCGTGTGTGGCCAAATTGGATTGCTGCTTACATGTGCTGTTTAGACACAACACAACATGAAGACAAACACATGGATGACACAGTGATTCTGTTTGTACTGTGTTGTCTAACAGGCAGCACATGTTAACAGCGATTATGTATCACCAACTAGCGCACACAAAAGATATGCAGAACATAACCTGGAACAGTTATATGAAAGAACAAACAAACAATGGGGATTTTTCCAAGGAAAGGTATGCTGCTTAGCACTTGCCTTTTATTGAAGTGCACCATAAACACTTCCCTACGGATGTTCCACATGGTTGTGTAGTCGGGGTTACTTTGAAGGATCTGGCTGGTGATATGCAGCAGTTCATCATCGAGTTCCTGATTCTGTCGCTGCACAAGTCATGAACCAAGTGAATGACAGTATGAGTGAATGACTGGGTTTGTGAATGATAGTTCATGTGCTTACTTTTTCAATCACTCGCTGTGTTGCAGATTTGTAGATCTTCAGCTTTTTCTCCCTCTCTCTTCTTCTCTCCTCTTCTTGCTCAGCAGTGGTCTTAACCTTCACACGTCCATGCTTGAGAAAAAGATAAGGAAAGGTGTTAATAGTTGTCTGCAACCATTGCCATACTTCCAATTACAGAAAATATTTTCTAAACAGGCAATGCCTTTTTTTCAAGCAGTTGCAATGAATAACCAACCAGCAGTCACTCTATTGTATTGTCTGATCCTCGAGGAGAGCAAATTCAGTAGCTTTCACACAGTGCAACTCTTTATTAAGCTTATTTATCTTGATGTTACAAAATACACTAGTGCTAAGAGCTACTGGGGGAAAGCACATGGGCACTTAACCGGGAGAAAGAACATGGGCACATTACTAATAACTTCATCACTAATTAGCTCATAAGTGGTGGCCAATGATCGGTAGTTCAAGTAAACCACCATAATTCATACTAGAGGTGCACATTGTAACCATGCTATAACATGACATGAAGGCTGGCACACTTCACCACATCTCACAGTCCAACTGGTTCAACACACCAGAGAAGTGTTGAATCAACCAGCTACACCTTTATGTGTCAGTGTTAGCCCTTTTCCTACCGGTGTAATGAGTATAAGCATTTTGATTAAACAGTGCTTCCCAAATTGCTGCAAGAGACTGCCTATTGAGGGCTAGAAGTGATTTTCATCAACAATCTATGTCACTCCATGAATGGTTATACTGCAAGTGGCATTCATCCAGCCAGAACGACAGTGGACAGCATTGAGTTTCATTCAGATGGAACAATATTCATGCATATGGTGTTTCACCTGAATGAATCCTACCTGAACAGCCACAGTGTAGCACCCACATAATTTTAAGTTCTTGGCAGTGTTCTGCTTTGCATAGTTCTTATCTCTCATGAGATTAATCTCAACTTCCTGCTGAATCTGACAGGCCAATGCACCGTGAAATCATATAGAGTTACAGGACAGTGCAAGTAACCTATTCCCCTCTACAGCTGGCATGCAGAAACGCCTTATGTCTTACTATGTGGCAATGATAGCAGCAGGGGCGAACTTGGTACACAGGGCGCCAAAAGCAAACTGGCAGTTTCAGCCCACAGTAAAGAGAATTTTAGCTTGGTTTGGCACCTAGCAGTGGCTTGTACAGTACACAAAAAGGGCACGCTTTTACTATAACCAGTTTTTCATATTGTAACAAAACTAGAGGATCCTAAAGAAGACAAGTGGTTCGACAGTAGGCGGAGTACAGTAGGTAGTTGGAGGCTCTGGGCATAACATACAAAAAGTAGTCCCAGAAGACGTGCCCACTGTCACTTTGCAGACTGTTGCACTGCCTGTGACCCTTCTTAAGAACTGGCTAAATTTGTTACAATAAAAATTAGGGCACAACTCATCTTAAGATGAATGTCATGATGATGATGACTTATTGATTTTACTGGTGCAAGGGCCAGACATGATCAAAGAACGCCAAAATCAATACTGACACTAATGTGATTAGCACTGTAGCAACTCAATTGCTCACTTTTGTGAGGTAGGCTTTTTAATTTTCTGTTACCAACATCTTCACTTCTCTGAAGCTCAATGCTCCTTGCTCAATGTATCCTCTTTTATATGTCCATGCTGTGAGCACTTTCCGGGTTACAAAGTGGGAAACACATTGTCATAACAAAACCGTGGCATGTGTAAAAATAATAATTATGCGTTAACATAACAATTACATGTGAGGCATACATAGGCACAAGGCATATATACACTTAAGATTAGTAAAACAACATTAACAAATTTCTTTCTAAGAAAACCACAGATCCAACATTTATAAAAACCTTGGAATTAAGTTTGTTCTGGTCGGCAATTGTTTTTAATAAAAAAGAATACTTAAAGACATCAACTCTTGGGAATAAGACATGAAAGTATAGCTGCGATTTATTCTTGGAGATATTCTGCCAGGAGGTTGCAAGTACAAGCTGGGATCCACATGTAGGCTTTCAATGTGTAATTGGAACATAAATTTTGATCTAGCAACCCTCCAGCGCTCAGCAAGTGTCGGAAGGTTAGCCCTATTAAGTAGCTCTGTGACTGCATTCAGTTGTAGCAGGAAAAGACAAACCTAGAAGCATGATGCTGTACTTTTTCTACTTTATTAATGAGGTACTGGTGGTATGGGTCTCAGATTATACTTGCGTTCTCTAGACTAGGGTGAATAATTGCCAAGTATGCACTTAGTTTTATGTCAGAACTGGCATACTTCAATTTCCCGTTTAACAAGCCGAGCTTTGGCTGTGCAGATCCACAAGTGATCGCCACATGATGGCTCCATTTTAGATCATGTGTTATGGTTACTCCAAGATATTTCAGTTCTTTTGTATGTTATTAATGTACCAACACCAATAACACAAGGAAAATGTGAGGATAATTTCTTATTTGATACAGTCATGCAAGCAGACTTCTTAAAGTTAATTTGCATATCCCTTGAGGTACAGTAGGGTCCACTCTTAGAGGCAACACACGAGGGCGTGGCCAGCAGCCCGCATGGCGCTAACTGGCAGCGGGATTTGCAAATGCGGTGCATGGGCATGGAATCGTAAGGGTGGCGCGTGCCCCGCTTCATCTGCTACTTCTCCGCCCTGCACTCGGCAAGCACTGGACAGTACTTCCCTTCTTGCACGGTGCGATTTATCTAGCCGCCACTCTGCCTGCTACTCGGTGGGTAATCAGCAAACCAGGAAAAAATAGTTTTGTTTGTAGTTGCAGTCTTTAATCGACTCGATTCTTGCTCATTTAAACAATGTTTGCAGAAGCTCCATAGTTAAGATATTTGCAATATCAACTGGACATGCAGTTTATCAAAAATTATTCTGTTTCACCAACACGTACGTGCAATGAAATAAGTGGTGCGGAACTGTGGAATTCTGCGAAAGTGATAACAAAGCCTGTCACTTCTGCAATCTTATGTCAATGCTCACTGATAGCTAGTCATGTGTTTTTCACATAATGCTCGCAGCAACTGGTCACTTTGGATAACAGACAAGACAATTGAAGCCCCATGCAGCAAGCATACCAAGCTTGCCCTTCCAACCATAAAATGTCTGCCTATTTAACAAGCGGGAGGCAGAGTTTGCATCAGTTGCTTCACACTGCGTAAAAAAAAAAAAAAAGAAAATCCGGAAGGGCCAGCACTCGCCGAGCAATGGAGTGGAAAAGTATCAGATGATGCGGGGAATGCACCGCCCTTATGTAACTATATGCGCATGCTTCGCGTTTTCAAATCTCGCCAGCAGTTAGTGCTCCGCAGACCGCCGGCCATGCGCTCGTATGTTCCCTCTAAGAGTGGACCGTACTGTACACCAGTCATTCATAATCTGCAAGGACTCATTCAATAAGATTTGGTCACTGATGCTTTCCACCTGACAGAACATCAAATAGTCACCTGCAAATAGCCGTACTTCAATCAGTGGGTTAACGTTCACGGCTATATCATTAACGTATATCAGAAACAGTGCCGGCCACTCCGTTCACTTCACTTGTTTCTCCACAATCAGCTGCTTCTGATGCCAACTTTTTCACTTCTCTGTAGGTGACCTCTTCAATTTTCTATCGCAGACTTCTTTGCTTCTTGTTCTGCTTTTCTATCTGGGCACCTACCCAGAGGTACATACCCATTCTGGAGGACTGGCCAAGATCGAATGTTCACATACCTATGACATGCCCAGCTGCACATATTCAGTGGCCACAGTTGCATATTCTTGCACATACCCAGTGACGTATGCTTAGTTGCCCATACCAATGGCCCAAGTTATCTATTCGGGCACATACCCAGTGGCCCAAGCTGGCGTGAAGAGGTTGGATACGGACGAAAATACTGAAGTGCCTGAAGTTCCCAAAGAACGCTAATCGAATTAAAAAAAACTGGTAGCAATTATACCGAGTCTTTATGAGCTACTACAGCATCAACGTTTCGCAGAGGTTTAGAACCTTCGGTTCACTGCTGACGCAAGAACCCTACGCGCCAGGACCGCCCCTGCCGCTATCAGATGCTTATCCACCAAAGTCACTGCACGGCAGTTGCGACAGGGAAATGCTCGGTCCTGTGTCCCCGCAACGCAACCTGACAAGCTAGATCGGACGTGGATAAATTTTGTTGCAGACGACACGAACACTACTTACGGTGTGTGCCCTCTCAACAGCGACTTACCATGTTTTGTTACTGAAATGTCGACTGGCGTATCTTGCTGGTGAATTTTAAACGAACATGCGAATAGTGAGACTGATAGAAAGACGTAACGTGCACCTCCGCTTGAAGAACAATCAATCACTCAAGCTCGATTTTGACCACTGCTTGATCACGCTTGCAAGTAACGCAGAAGCCGTAGACAAACAAGCAGCCGGCACATGGTGTACACAGTGCACAGTCTGAAAGTGTCTGCATGTGTCTGCGTTCACCCGGTCGACGCGATCAACGGAACGCAGGCGTTAGGTTCACCCAAACGCACTTCCTCCGTGCCCAAACGCATAGCCCAAACGTCACGTCCGGGATGTGGCATTCGTTCTTTGCTATGGTTCTTTGCAGAGAGTTTCTCACTATAACACCTAGAGGGAAATCTGGCGCCACCGTCTATGGGCACAGAACACCTATACAAACTTATAGCGTCCTCGATCACCTTGTCCCGGGATTGCCCCGAAACCAAAAAGATGCGCTTTGCACCGCGGTGGTGGCGCACTGCGGAGGATCAACATCGAGGACAAAACTGCACCCCGTGCAGGGTGCTTGCATGCAGCGCCACTTTACCCCTGGCGCGCAAAACGTGCGCGAACACGCACGCGCGCACATTTTATTGTTTGCAAGTGCTGAGCATCCGCGGCAAGCGCTCGAACCTTGTCAAACGGCGTGCTCCGACATACCTGGTTGCAAGCAAGCACCAATAAATATTATAATTAATCCTGACGACCCGTTCCTGACGACCCGTTCAACGAACCTGTCCACTTTCGGTCGCTCTTCACCACATTGTTTTTGGACGAGGTCTATCAGCATGTAGGTCGTCTTCGCTGTCAGACGAACTTGAAGAAAGCTCATCGATTGCGGCAACTACTAGCGCTTCCTTTCTCATTGCCGACATCTCAACTAGCTAACTCCGTCAACTCCGTTGCAACCGCAGCTACCGGGCCAGAGCGTCTGCGATTCAGCAGTCTGCTGTGCGCGCGCGCGTCGCGCGTCCCGCAGTGCTTGCTGGGATTGCACCCCGGCGCACCGCCAATTTTCTCGGTGCGAGACGGGGCAACGGAAAACCGCTCCAACAGGGTGTGCTTCCGGTGATCGAGGATGGTCGGTGCGCACCGGTGCGGTTGATCGAGGATGAAAGGGCGCACCAAGGCGCCCCGGTGCGCACCGGTGCAGGTGTTCGAGGACGCTATTAGAGAAGGGGAAACTGTACCTTCCACAGTGCTACGGAAATAAGCGTAGCGGTGGCGTCGTGAACTAAAGTATGTGACCACAGGTGGCGCTGTACAACAGAAAACGGCTCACGGACGCTCCTGTGGACGAGGCTTCAGCGACTTCGTTCGTAGCTAAGTACTCTTTTATCTTTATTAGCTAGTGTTTTGAAGTGTTTTCTTTTGCATGGAGTAGGGGCGCAAATTTTGAATTTTTGGTAGGAGTAGGAAACGTAGCGGCTTTGTCTAGGTCTAGTCTAGTCTTTGTCTAGTCTAGGTCTGGCGGCTCCCTCGTTAGGCCTAGGGGGTATTTCTTTCAGCTAGCTCTTCGGATTCTTACATGGAGTAGGGAGTGATAATCCTTCGTTTTTGTTTGGGATAGCGGTCGAGGTCGGGTTTGCGTGAGTGATTTGGCGAACTTGCTCGTTGGGCCTAGGGACGTAGGCCTAGCGATGAAATCGAAAAACGTGAAGGCCGCGGGGGACGGGGAGCAAGTGCAGTGCGACGAGTGCCTGCGCTGGTGCTTCCTCGACGAGACTAAATTCCAGAATTTAGCAGACGTGGTGGGGTCTAGCTTCACGTGCAGGTCGTGCGAGGGCGTCAGGGAAGCCGTCCAAAAACTGGAAGGGAATTGGGCGGCTAAGTTTGAAGAGCTTAAGGCAAACCTGAGGGAGGAGCAGGAGACGCGGGTAGCACTGCAGGCGAAGGTTGAAAATTTCGTCAAGGTAGAGGCGGCCCAGGCAGCGCAGTTGGTGAGGACTGTGGCCGAGCTTGGGGAGGCGAAAGAAAGGAACGCCGAACTGCAAAGGCGGCTCGACGCTCTTGAGACTCGGGCAGCGGATAATCTCGAGTCAGGACACCAAAGCGAGGGCGAAGTGGGAGGCAGGGAGCCAAAGCAAGCGGTCACCAGCTCGCCGCCGGTGAATCGGCGTAGCTAAGCGAAGCAGCGCAACACGCCCCGAGTGAGGCGACGCTGCAGCCACAGGAAGCTGGGAGAGGTAGGAGAGAGTGAAAGGGTGATTATCGCTGGCGACTCAAACATGGCTCGGTGCTCAAAAGCAATTGTGGAGAGGGTGAAAGGCGACAAAAGAGTGGCGGTAGGGACATTTCCAGGGCAGACACTGGGTTCTGTCATGGAGCGAGCAAAAGAAAAGCTCACGGAAAATGCCCACGTGCGCAACCTTGTCGTAGTAGCAGGTGGGCTAAATGACGTCCTGAACAGAAAAGGGCCAGGACTAGCCCAGCGCTTGGCGAAGGGGGTGGACGACTTGCGCGAGCTATCCCCTCAGGTGCAGATCGTGGTTTGCACGGTGCCGGAGGTGCCTGTGCGTGACAGTCACGTACAAAGAGCGGTAATGGCTGCCAATGAGGCAATATGGAAAATGAGCCGAGAGAAAGGCTTTGAGGTTGTCGAAGTAAACAGGGAAGTGAGAAGTTGTGGTGCTTTTAAACGAGATGGGATCCACTTCAATTACAGGCTAGCACGAGAAGTGGGCTGGCGACTTGGGGGTCGCGCTGTTGCTTTTTTAGGGGGCCCGCGGGCGCTCAGGAGGTCAGAGTAGGTAGTAATAAAGAAGGTCCCCTAGGGGAACATCAGAAGAGCATCGCCGTCGATAACAGAAAAAGGAGGAAAGCAAGAACAAGAGCTCGCCATGCAATAGGCTACATAAACATGCAGGGCGGCAGAAGAAAGGAAAAGTGGGCAGAGATTGAGGAGCAGTTACATAGAGAACAAATAGGGGTGTATGCGGTTACAGAAACGCACCTTAGAGACTCAGAAGAGCCGCCAGTTATTGAGAATTATGTATGGGAAGGGTGCAACAGAACTAAGTCGGAAAGAAAGGGAGGGGGAGTCGGAATGCTCATCCATCAGGGAGCCAAATGGAAAAGAGTAAATTCACAATGTCAAGAGCATCTTTGGTTATCAGGTACAATGAGTGGGAAAGAAACTTGGCTTGGAGTTACGTATTTGTGGACCGGAATAAATTGCACAGAGAAGAATAAAGAGTTAGTGGAATGCATAAGCGCTGATATTAGGGGTTTCGGGAATGGTGCTGAGATTGTCCTATTAGGTGACATGAATGCCCACATACAGGATTTAGATGGCTATACCGACAATAACGGGAAGTCAATGCTAGACCTTTGTGAGCAACATAACCTCGTGATCGTGAATACAGGGCCTAAGTGTGAAGGACAGATCACGTGGGAAGTGGGAAATCGGCAATCGACCATTGATTACTGTCTGATGACAGAAGGAATTCATGATAAGTTGAGAGAAATGGTCATCGATGAGGAAGGGTTTAGCAGCATAGGGAGTGACCATAAACGCATCATTTTGAAAATGGGATATGTAGTTGGGAAAGAGAGCAACGAAAGCAAAATGGCCAGTCCAAATTTGAACGCTGAACAAATAGCAAATATAGTCACTAGAGTTGAGGAAGAACTTGGCAAGTGGCCAAGTAAGGAGTGGGAATATGGTGAGCTTCTAAGTGTAGTAACGACAGAAATACGGAAAGAGAAACAACATGTTCGTTGGAAAGGAAAAAAGAAACCGAAAAGCAGGTGGAACAAGGAGATACGAGAACCGATCGCCGAACGACAGAAAGCATCTCGAGAGCACAGGCAGGCAAAGAAGGCGCAGTTGCCACAGGATGAAGTAACCAGTAAATGGGAAATATACCGGGAGAAAAAGTCTATGGTTCAAATACTGGTGCAAACAAAATTAAAAGGTGAAAGTGAACGTTGGTTGTCAGAAATACGTGAGAAAAAGAAGGCCGCTCCTAGAATATTTTGGAATCACATAAAATTATTAGGCAGGAAGGCAACAACAATACAACAACATATCCTAGACGAAGATGAAAACAGACTGGAAGGAGAAGCAGCAATAAATTACATCCAAAAAGTAACAGCCGAATCTTTCCAAGGCAAGGACAAGGTTGTACTTGAGGAAAAAAAGAGCATGAAAGAGACCCAAGGGGGAAAGGAGCTAGTGCTTACAAATTTAAACTGGAAGAAAGCGTAAGAGAAAATTCCTAAGCGCACAGCCACAGGGCTAGACGAGGTTCCCGTTAGGCTGATAAATGAACTGGGACCAAAAAGTAAGGAAGCTCTCGTGAAAGCAGTTGAAAAAACTTTAAAAGATAGACGAATACCAGACAGTTGGCGACAAAGTAGAATGAATTTAATTTATAAAGGTAAGGGGGAGAAAGACAGAATTCACTCGTATAGACCGTTGACCATTACATCGGTAATATACAGGCTAGCAATGCAGGCAATCAAATTAAAGCTTCAAGCATGGGCAGAAAATAATGGCATTTTGGGAGAGCTTCAGAATGGCTTTAGAATGGGTAGGCGTTTGGATGATAACTTGTTTGTTCTTACTCAGTGTATTGAAATATCAAAAGCAGAAAGCAGACCGTTGTATGTGGCCTTTTTGGACATTACAGGAGCATACGACAACGTAGACCGCAGCATTTTGTGGGATATTCTGGAAGGGGAAGGCTTAGGTAACGATTGTATACAGCTTTTGAGAGAGATTTACCTAGAAAATACTGTTTGCGTTGAATGGGAAGGGATGAGGAGCGCGGAGAAAGTTCATATCAACAAGGGACTGAGGCAGGGGTGCCCTTTATCCCCGATGCTGTTTATGATGTACATGGTGAGGATGGAGAGGGCGCTAGAAGGAAGTAATATCGGGTTTAATCTCTCATACAAACAGGCAGGTACAGTAATAGAGCAGCAACTCCCAGGTTTATTTTATGCGGACGACATTGTGTTGCTCGCAAACAAGCAAAGTGATTTGCAACGTCTGGCTAATATCTGTGGACAGGAAGGCAACAATTTAGGTTTGAAATTTAGTGTTAGAAAATCAGGTGTTATTGTATTCAATGAAAACAGTGAACAGACAGTGGAGATACAGGGCCAAGAAATACCTCAGGTAACAGAATATAAATACCTTGGTATATGGATAAACGAAGGCAACGGATATATGGAAACACAGGAAAAAACCATAACAGTCAAGGGGAAGAGAAATGCAGCCATAATGAAGCACAGAGCGCTATGGGGATACAATAGGTACGAGGTCCTCCGAGGTATGTGGAAAGGGGTAATGGTTCCAGGACTTAGTTTTGGAAATGCGGTTGTTTGCTTTAAATCAGGGGTACAATCAGGACTCGACGGGAACCAAAGGTCAGTGGGTCGCCTCGCATTGGGCGCGCACGGGAAGACTACAAATGAAGCTGTGCAAGGGGATATGGGCTGGACTAGTTTTGAAGTGAGGGAAGCTCGCAGTAAAATTGAGTATGAAGAACGGCTGAGGAATATGGAGGAAAGTAATTGGGCTGGGAGAGTGTTCAGGTATCTGTACAGGCAAAACATTGATTCACAGTGGAGGAAAAGAACTAGGAAGCTTACCAGCAAGTATGTGGCCTGTGGGGTGGGCAACACAGCAACAAAGGTCAAGCGGAAAGTCAGAGAGGCTGAATTAATCTCATGGGTGGCGGCAATGGAAAAGAAACCTGCCATGAGTAACTACTTAAGGGGAAAAAACGAAATTAGGAAAGAAACCATTTATGATAACTCAAAGGGAAGCTCATTACTTTTCGAAGCGAGATCGGGATGCCTTAGAACACGCACCTATAAAGCGAGATATAAGAAGGAAGAAGAAGCATGTGCTTGCTGCGGTAAAGCTAGGGAAACGACGGAGCATATTTTATTAGAATGTGAAGACGTCTATCCAGCGGTCGATTTAGGCACTGGCCTCCTTGAAGCCCTTGGGTTCAGCGGGAGCAGTGGTAAAGCAAACAGGTCCGCAATAGACATCAGTAAGAGGCGATTGGAGGATTGGTGGAAGAAAAGTAGGGAAACGACAAAAGACGGAGACGTACAAAAGCACAGTTCGCAATAGGGTATCAGAAAATTTGGACGTGGTAGTTCATAGTGGGGTTTTTTTGTTTTTTCATTGGTTAACCTAGGTAGGATATTAAGCAGCATAGTAGCAAGAGCTTGGTGGCGCAAGCCACCGCCCCGTTCCAAAGGGGACGCTCATAACATCCATCCATCCATCGGAAACGGGGTTTTGCACTCGTGGCACACACTTTACCAGGTGTTCTGTGGCTTTACTGGGTTTCTGGCTGCTGCGGCTCGATAGTGCTCCCGCCAGGCCCCGCACACTCTCAAGTTCAACAAATGGCCACAGAGGGCGAAAAATCAATCGAGGCGTGTTTCAGCGTAAGCGCGCAAGTGGAGATACTGTAATTTGGTCGAACACTTTAATTTGTGCTTTCTCTGCTAGGGGCGCTGAACATGCTGAATTTTTTAATTTACACAAACCATTGACATGAACAATCGAGGTGTCTAAGGATGCTTTTTTACCTCAGGCAAATAGCCAGTTGATTTTTTTTAATTTGATTGTTGAAGCTGCTTTTTAGTCATAGCGTCAAGGTTTTTGTACTTGATTAACCACCGACAGCCTATTGGTATCGATGTATTTCCTGGCCGTTGGCGTTCGAATACTACGGCGGTAAAACATTCTGCGAGTCATTATATAGACTTGCTGTAAAAAGGTCTACTCTTGGCAAAGAAGAGTGCCTCATTTTGTTTAGGCGTTGATTATCATAATGAATGCGGCGGAGGTTGAGGGAGTACGCTTTAAGGTACGTTTTTATGCCGTTGATCTCCATAACACCGTAAGTACGCAAACCGATGTCACAGAACACCCGATGCATCATTGTGTGTTCTCCGTCATCGCTTGTTTGCTGTATGCCTACTAATTCTTCATTTCTTCAAGTGTTGTATCCTCCTTTTGTCCTTGTTCTCTTGTGCTTCACTTACAGTATGTCGTTCCGTCAGCTGTAATGCGCATTTGCAAAACCAATACGTTTGATAAGACGCAGTGGTTATCATAATTTCACTACACGTGTATTAAGCTGGCACATATGGTTCAGATACAGATACCTGTATGCGAACTTGCACGACGTTGATACGGAGATTAGGATAATTATGACACCCGTAAGGAAGAGGCAGCTGACGGCCGTATAAGCTGTTGCGTTCTTTCCGCCAAACTACCCGGCCTGGTAGTGCTGTAAAGATGCTGTATAAAAGTGACACGCGGTGACAGGGAAATTATTATACTTAGCAGCCGACCGTACGTTTTGTAGCTTAGGTCTTCTTTCTTGTGCGTTTGTGCTACCCTTATTAATGAGCCATTTCTTGACTATGTAGCGTAGACGTGTGCTTTTTGTTGTACTTGTAAAATGCAAATAAAATATTTTCAGGCTTACTCAATCTTTGGTGTCGTGTGCGTTTATTCCAGTCGAGGCCATCGTGCCACCTGGAAATCGCATTCTGTCAGTAGCCCTACACGAAATGCAACAGCTGGAGCGCGGCGGCACAATTTAACTCAGGGTAACGGCGGCGGGGGATGCCCTTAAAAGTCAGTTCAGAGTGTGCCTTAACTCGATATGACTCAGCGCTACATGTATTCTGCTGCGCCTCGATCGTGCTCCCGCCAGTTTGGTTGCTGTGTGGCAAACGTAGCGCCTACATAAATATGTAGGCGCTACGTTTGCTACACAGCAACCATGCAGCAACTAAACTGGCGGGAGCACAGAACACCTATACAAACTTAGAGAAGGGAAACTGTACCTTCCACAGTGCTACGGAAATAAGCGTAGCGGTGGCGTCGTGAACTAAAGTATGTGACCACAGGTGGCGCTGTACAACAGGAAACGGAAATGGGGTTTTGCACACGCTTTACCAGGTGTTCTGTGGCTTTACTGGGTTTCTGGCTGCTGCGCCTCGATAGTGCTCCCGCCAGTTTCGTTGCTGTGTAGCAAACGTAGCGCCTACATATTTGTAGGCGCTGCGTTTGCCACACAGCAACCAAACTGGCGGGAGCACGATCGAAGCGCAGCAGAATACATGTAGCGCTGAGTCATATCGAGTTAAGGCACACTCTGAACCGACATTTAAGGGCATCCCGAGCGGTTTTTCGTTTATTACGCCGCCGTTACGCCGAGTTGTGCCGCCGCGCTCCAGCTGTTGCATATCGTGTAGGGCTACTGACAGAATGCGGTTTCCAGGTGGCACGATGGCCTCGACTGGAATAAACGCACACGACACCAAAGATTGAGTAAGCCTGAAAATATTTTATTTGCATTTTACAAGTACAACAAAAAGCACACGTCTACGCATCCACACAAACGCGGTTACATAGTCAAGAACATGGTCAAGAAGTGGCTCATTAATAAGGGTAGCACAAGAAAGAAGACCTAAGCTACAAAACGTACGGTCGCCTGCTAAGTATAATGATTTCCCTGTCACCGCGTGTCACTTTTGTACAGCATCTTTACAGCACTACCAGGCCGGGTAGTTTGGCGGAAAGAACGCAACAGCCTACGGCCGTCAGCTGCCTCTTCCTTACGGGTGTCATAATTATCCTAATCTCCGCATCAACGTCGTGCAAGTCCGCATACAGGCATCTGTATCTGAACCATATGTGCCAGCTTAATACATGTGTAGTAAAATTATGATAACCACTGCGTCTTATCAAACGTATTGGTTTTGCAAATGCGCATTACAGCTGACGGAACGACATACTGTAAGTGAAGCACAAGAGAACAAGGACAAAAGGAGGATACAACACTTGAAGAAATGAAGAATTAGTAGGCGTACAGCAAACAAGCGATGACGGAGAACACACAATGATGCATCGGGTGTTCTGTGACATCGGTTTGCGTACTTACGGTGTTATGGAGATCGCCCTCGTCAGCAGCAGTCCTTGGTATAGTTATTCTGGCGGCTAGCTTCCCACGCTATGCGTGCCGCCATCGCACCTGGTTAAGCTTTTCCTAGACGCTAGAGTTATGCTTTGTCCGCGCAACCTTGAGCGATCGGAAAGCGCGTTTTCCCCTCTTGGCCGGCGGAGAGGGGAGGCTTCGTTCCGGCCGCGAAGCTCTCCACATCTCTGTAAGGTGCCTTGTGGTGGTCTCGTGCTGACGATGCCCTCTCGGTGAGCGCATATTTCCCCCCCTCATCTTTTAAGAGGTTCAATACATACAAGCATTTGTCTCGCAAACCAGATTTTTTTTAAGGGAATTTTCCACGTCTCAGTAATTTCTCTCGTCGTATTCGAGTGCTGATTGCCGTGTTATAGTTTGTTTACGAAGCTTTCCCTCAAGTCTAAATATTTTAAGGCAGTTTGTCGTGTGCGTATCATGGCCACGCACGGTTATATCGCCTTCCGTTTCTCTACCACGGTTGCGCTTTAAAACCACGGCGCTGCAAGTTTGCTTCAGAGACTTTCCTTTCCTTCCCACTTCTCCGCCCTTAAACTGGCTCTCTCAACTACTACACGCAGAGACAAAGCAACAGCGCGCGCATTAGATCCCATAGATGAGATGAATATTTACAATTATTATTAGGGTTATAATTATATTCGAGTGCTGATTGCCGTGCTATCGTTTGCTAACGAAGCTTTCCCTCAAGTCTAAATATTTTAAGGCAGTTTGTCGTGTGCGTATCATGGCCACGCACGCTTATATCGCCTTCCGTTTCTCTACCACGGGTGCGCTTTAAAACCAAGGCGCTGTAATTTTGCTTCAGAGACTTTCCTTTCCTTCCTTCTTCTCCGCCCTTAAACTGGCTCTCTTAACTACTACACACAGAACAAAGCAACAGCGCGCGCATTAGATCCCATAAATGAGATGAATATTTACAATTAGTATTAGGGTTATAATTATATTCGAGTGCTGATTGCTGTGCTATCGTTTGTTACCGAAGCTTTCCCTCAAGTCTAAATATTTTAAGGCAGTTTGTCGTGTGAGTATCATGGCTACGCACGCTTATATCGCATTCCGTTTCTCTACCACGGGTGCGCTTTAAAACCACGGCGCTGCAGTTTTTGCTTTTCTTTCCTTTCTTCTTCTCCGCCCTTAAACTGGCTCTCTTAACTATACTACACGCAGAGACAAAGCAACAGCGCGCGCATGCGATCCCATAGAAGAGATGAATATATATATATATATATATATATATAGAAAACTATCAGTCATAGCTCTCGTAGTATAGCCCTCTGGGCCGTTTCCTTTTTTTTTTCGAAAGTAGTCCTATTAGGGTTACTATAATTACACGAAGGTATTTCGCCCTCGTCAGCAGCAGTCCTTGGTATAGTTATTCTGGCGGCTAGCTTCCCACGCTATGCGTGCCGCCATCGCACCTGGTTAAGCTTTTCCTAGACGCTAGAGTTATGGTTTGTCCGCGCAACCTTGAGCGATCGGAAAGCGCGTTTTCCCCTCTTGGCCGGCGGAGAGGGGAGGCTTCGTTCCGGCCGCGAAGCTCTCCACATCTCTGTAAGGTGCCTTGTGGTGGTCTCGTGCTGACGATGACCTCTCGGTGAGCGCATATTTCCCCCCCTCATCTTTTAAGAGGTTCAATACATACAAGCATTTGTCTCGCAAACCAGATTTTTTTTTAAGGGAATTTTCCACGTCTCAGTAATTTCTCTCGTCGTATTCGAGTGTTGATTGCCGTGTTATAGTTTGTTAACGAAGCTTTCCCTCAAGTCTAAATATTTTAAGGCAGTTTTCCTAGCCTCTAAAGCCGCTCGAGTTCGCTCTTCTCCTCGAGCGGCCATTTTTCCTAGAAAGTATGCCTTCCAACTACTCGGAATCATGAGTCTCTTCGGACAACATGAGTCTCTTTCCACGTAAGTGTGAGGCTCGGAGCAGGAGCTGTGGCGCTTGAAAGTAGCCTGGGGCCTGACGAACCAACCGACTGGGCTATCTTTCCGGGCAACATCGAAGGGTCACGAGTTCAAATCACCTGTTATGTTCCTTTTTTTTTCGCCCCTTTTTCTTTCTTTTTTTTCTTTCTTTTAATGACTTTTCCTTTATTTTATCACTGTACGGGAACCCTCCTAAAAAAAAAACGAAAGATATATATTTTCAAATATGTATGGCCTCACATGTGCAGGTCATAAATACCAGGTTCTCTAGCCGAGTGCCATCCATGCGGTATAACCGAGCTCAGATTGGTCCACCTTGACTGATCAAATAGGGCACCACTGTAGGTTAAATGATGCGTACAACTCCTGCGGGACCCGTCGTGGTTGCTCAGTGGTTATGGTGTTAGACTGCTGAGCACGAGATCGCGGGATCGGACCCCGACCACGGCGGCCGCATTTCGATGGGGGCGAAATGCGAAAACACCCGTGTACTTAGAATTAGGTGCACGTTAAAGAACCCCAGGGGGTCGAAATTTTCGGAGTCCTCCACTACGGCGTGCATAATCAGAAAGTGGTTTTGTCACGTAAAACCCCATAAATTAATTTTTAATTTAACTCCTACGGGGACGGTAGAGTATCCGTCTCCAGTGCAAGAGGACCGTGATTCAAATCCTGGTGCCGCGCAATTCTCCACCGGAAAATACAAAAAAAAACCGTGTGTTGAGAAAATTGCACAAACAGGCCTGGAGTGCGGCCTGATCCCGGTGACCAGAACCGGTAACGCACTCTCTCACCAGAGCAGGATTGGCCACCCTGGTGCAGTACTTGGCCACAACCTCCTATATGAATACAACAATCGAACCCCGGCCCTCAGTCCCCAGCAGCCGCGAAGCAACTGACACGGCGGCGGTCAGATCTGTGACGCTGCAGAGGGTGCTAAGAATACCTGGCTCCGGACAGGCCGCCATTGGAATCTGAACCTGGCAACGTTTAACGTTAGAACGCTATCTAGTGAGGCGAGTCTAGCAGTGTTATTGGAGGAATTAGAGGGTAGTAAATGGGATATAATAGGGCTCAGTGAGGTTAGGAGGACAAAAGAAGCATATACAGTGCTAAAAAGCGGGCATGTACTGTGTTACCGGGGCTTAGCGGAGAGACGAGAACTAGGAGTCGGATTCCTGATTAATAAGGAAATAGCTGGTAACATACAGGAATTCTATAGCATTAACGAGAGGGTGGCATGTCTTGTTGTGAAACTTAATAAGAGGTACAAAATGAAGGTTGTACAGGTCTACGCTCCTACATCTAGTCATGATGACCAGGAAGTCGAAAGCTTTTATGAAGACGTAGAATCGGCGATGCGTAAAGTCAAAACAAAATACACTATACTGATGGGCGACTTCAATGCCAGGGTAGGCAAGAAGCAGGCTGGAGACAAGTCAGTGGGGGAATATGGCATAGGCTCTAGGAATAGCAGAGGAGAATTATTAGTAGAGTTTGCAGAACAGAATAATATGCGGATAATGAATACCTTTTTCCGCAAGCGGGTTAGTCGAAAGTGGACGTGGAGGAGCCCGAATGGTGAGACTAGAAATGAAATCGACTTCATACTCTGCGCGAACCCTGGCATCATTCAAGATGTAGACGTGCTCGGCAAGGTACGCTGCAGTGACCACAGGATGGTAAGAACTCGAATTAGCCTAGACTTGAGGAGGGAACGAAAGAAACTGGTACACAAGAAGCCAATCAATGAGTTAGCGGTAAGAGGGAAACTAGAGGAATTCCGGATCAAACTACAGAACAGGTATTCGGCTTTAACTCAGGAAGAGGACCTTAGTGTTGAAGCAATGAACGACAATCTCATGGGCATCATTAAGGAGTGCGCAATAGAAGTCGGTGGTAACGCCGTTAAACAGGAAACCAGTAAGCTATCGCAGGAGACGAAAGATCTGATCAAGAAACGCCAATGTATGAAAGCCTCTAATCCTACAGCTAGAATAGAACTGGCAGAACTTTCTAAGTTAATCAACAAGCGTAAGACAGCGGACATCAGGAACTATAATATGGATAGAATTGAACAGGCTCTCAGGAACGGAGGAAGCCTAAAAACAGTGAAGAAGAAACTAGGAATAGGCAAGAATCAGATGTGTGCGTTAAGAGACAAAGCCGGCAATATCGTTACTAATATGGATGAGATAGTTCAAGTGGCTGAGGAGTTCTATAGAGATTTGTACAGTACCAGTGGCACCCACGACGATAGTGGAAGAGAGAATAGCCTAGAGGAATTCGAAATCCCACAGGTAACGCCAGAAGAAGTAAAGAAAGCCTTAGGAGCTATGCAAAGGGGGAAGGCAGCTGGGGAGGATCAGGTAACAGCAGATTTGTTGAAGGATGGTGGTCAGATTGTTCTAGAGAAACTGGCCACCCTGTATACGCAATGCCTCATAACCTCGAGCGTACCGGAATCTTGGAAGAACGCTAACATAATCCTAATCCATAAGAAAGGGGACGCCAAAGACTTGAAAAATTATAGACCGATCAGCTTACTGTCCGTTGCCTACAAAGTATTTACTAAGGTAATCGCAAATAGAATCAGGAACACCTTAGACTTCTGTCAACCAAAGGACCAGGCAGGATTCCGTAAAGGCTACTCAACAATAGACCATATTCACACTATCAATCAAGTGACAGAGAAATGTGCAGAATATAACCAACCCTTATATATAGCTTTCATTGATTACGAGAAAGCGTTTGATTCAGTCGAAACCTCAGCAGTCATGGAGGCATTACGGAATCAGGGTGTAGATGAGCCATATGTAAAAATACTGGAAGATATCTATAGCGGCTCCACAGCCACCGTAGTCCTCCACAAAGAAAGCAACAAAATCCCTATAAAGAAAGGCGTCAGACAGGGAGATACGATATCTCCAATGCTATTCACAGCATGTTTACAGGAGGTATTCAGAGGCCTGGAGTGGGAAGAATTGGGGATAAAAGTTGATGGAGAATACCTTAGCAACTTGCGATTCGCTGATGATATTGCCTTGCTTAGTAACTCAGGAGACCAATTGCAATGCATGCTCACTGACCTGGAGAAGCAAAGCAGAAGGGTGGGTCTGAAAATTAATCTGCAGAAAACTAAAGTATTGTTTAACAGTCTCGGAAGAGAACAGCAGTTTACGATAGGTAGCGAAGCACTGGAAGTGGTAAGGGAATACATCTACTTAGGGCAGGTAGTGACCACGGATCCGGATCATGAGACTGAAATAACCAGAAGAATAAGAATGGGTTGGGGCGCGTTTGGCAGGCATTCTCAAATCATGAACAGCAGGTTGCCACTATCCCTCAAAAGGAAAGTGTACAACAGCTGTGTGTTACCAGTACTCACATATGGGGCAGAAACCTGGAGGCTTACGAAAAGGGTTCTGCTGAAATTGAGGACGACGCAACGAGCTATGGAAAGAAGAATGATGGGTGTAACGTTAAGGGATAAGAAAAGTGCAGATTGGGTGAGGCAACAAACGCGGGTAAACGACATCTTAGTTGAAATCAAGAAAAAGAAATGGGCATGGGCCGGACATGTAATGAGGAGGGAAGATAACCGATGGTCACTAAGAGTTACGGACTGGATTCCAAGGGAAGGGAAGCGTAGCAGGGGGCGGCAGAAAGTTAGCTGGGCGGATGACATTAAGACGTTTGCAGGGACAACATGGCCACAATTAGTACATGACCGGGGTAGTTGGAGAAGTATGGGAGAGGCCTTTGCCCTGAAGTGGGCGTAACTAGGCTGATGATGATGATGGAGATCAACGGCATAAAAACGTACCTTCAAGCGTACTCCCTCAACCTCCGCCGCATTCATTATGATAATCAACGCCTAAACAAAATGAGACACTATGTTTTGCCAAGAGTAGACCTCTTTACAGCAAGTCTATGTAATAACTCGCAGACGAAGCCAGCATGCTATCGAAAATGTGTTACCGCCGTAGTATTCGAACGCCAACGGCCAGAAACACATCGATGCCAATAGGCTGTCGGTGGTTAATCAAGTACAAAAACCTTGACGCTATGACTAAAAAGCAGCTTCAACAATCAAATTAAAAAAAAATCTACTGCCTATTTGCCTGAGGTAACAAAACATCCTTAGACACCTCGATTGTTTATGTCAATGGTTTGTGTAAAGTAAAAAATTCAGCATGTTCAGCGCCCCTAGCAGAAAAAGCACAAATTAATGTATTCGACCAAATTACAGTAGCTCCACTTGCGCGCTTACGCTGAAACACGCCTCGATTGATTTTTCGCCCTCTGTGGCCATTTGTTGAACTTGAGAGTGTGCGGGGCCTTAAGGGGGCACCGTGCCGTCATGAGGCTCGTGTTGGCTGGTGTTGTACGAGGCTTCGTATAAAACGTGGACATGGCTACACATATAACGCGTTGTCAAAGTAAGATCTTCATAAAATGTTTCCATTCACGCATATTACGTCTTTACTCACCCACAATGCACGACCAAGCGAAGAAAAGCAAGAACAGACGACCAACTGTTTCAAGGCGAGCGCGAACCTTGCCGTCTGTTCTCCAACTTTAGCGGCCCGCTGATACTTCTTACGTAACATGTAGTCGTACACACAATGACAAGTTCTCATAGGTAAACAAAACATTTTTTCGCGTAATAATAAAGCTAAAACAGTTTTTCATGTGCTGTTCTAGTAGAAAATGAATCACTGTGACAGACGGAACGGTACTTGCCAAGCGCGTCTTCAAGGGGCCGAATCTTATAACGGTTCGGTTGGGGAACCGTTCCTTTGGCCTCACCTGATTGGCCGAAATTTTGATACGTCACAGGTCGTCAGAGGCAGCGGGGCGGTATCGCAATTGTTTGATACGTCACGCATGTGTCAATCATCTTCAAAGCGAACCGGTCGTAGGAACCGGCGAAGGGGTAGTCCGCTTTGCGTGCGTCTATTTGTGGTACAAAAATCCCTCACGTGACCTGATCCTAGGTGCCTAAGGACAGCATCGTTTAGGGATTTTTGAGAAGGCGCGATGCTGGCGCCGAGCGACACCGTGGCGTGTTCGTCCTCTGCGTGATCGTTCTCTGGACCGCGCGTTGTTCAACATTGCTCATGTAATCGTGCGTACGTTGCTTGTGCGTTGGTTGTAGGTTCTGTGTTACTTGGCGGAAAGCCGTGAGTAGTGGCGGTGCGGCAATGCGGCTTTGGCCTCGACGAGCTCTGGCACTACAGAATCTGCGTTGTGCGACCCGTGCTTTCTTGAGAACCCGGCGGTGGTGACAATTGAAATATCGAAGTGGCCTAGCGCCTCGGCAGCGAAGTTGTGCGAACCGCGATGTGGCGTCGCCGTGTCCGACTTTGCTTAACGGACATCGAGTCATGTAAATGCAACTGCGTCGACCGCCCACTGTACAGCGCTGAATGTGCGTTTGGTGTGCTGTGCTTGAAACGAGTGATGCAGCCATGCAGTGGGGGTGGCGGAGGAGCAGAGTGGCTCCGTTTGGGTGTCCACAGACATGTGCTCCCGTCTTGGTCTCATTAGCGGCTGTCGCGGGACTGTGGTGTGCTAGCTCCTTGCCTAGTATGAAGTTTACGACGCTAACACACAGCATGTTCACGTATTTCCGCGCTATATGTCATTTGCATGACGGCCGAGTTGAAAACGAGACATATAGTGTTCTTCGCGTTTGTGTGTTGTAAATTACTTTCTATTGTGGAAGTTCTGGGAGTCTTATTACGCAAGGAGTGCGAACGTAAACATAAACACATATGTGTGTAAAATTTTGAATTACCCATAATACCCTTTACGACTGATAAGTGGGCTACACGGCCTGTGTGAATCAGCTACCGTATGTTGCGACGCTCTTCCGTGTGGTAGACTGATGCATGGTGCGCGTTTATTTCTGTACTGTTGTAAAAACCATTTGTTTATTCACTCAATACAAATGTACGGCTTCTTCGCCGCAGTACGTTTTAGTTACGCGGTGAAGCATACTAAAAGTGGGAGGGGGCCACTATCAGCCAGCATAGTATGTCCACTTAGGCGACCTGAGAGGCGGCGGGTTCGCGAGTGTATGATTAAAGAACTCTTATTATGTCCAGTGACAGTGGCCCCTTTTCACTTTTAGTGTGCTTCACCGCAGTACATTGTTTAGGCTTCACCGCGAAATAATAGTGAATTGCGAGAAAGATAATCGTAAAAAGCCTAATTATGCAACGTTTCTTTTGTAGCTTGCTACACCGCAATACAGGGGCGTAAATAATCATCGTGCAGTAAAGCATACTAAGAGTGGAAAGGGCACATAGGTTTACACTGTGCTCATTACTTTCAATTGTGACATAATTTGCAAGTGCATCTGTTCTCGTGGTAAGCTTCATTGACAATTCTTTGTACATTACAAATTAATATTGCAATGAAGCTTACTAAAGCACATTCGCCATTATGGTACGTGTTATTCACCTTCAATGCAGGAGCACAATGCAGATTCTTGCCCCTGCTTTTGGCTGGACTGCACATGCTTTTTGAGAATTGATTCATTGTTCATAAGTGCACTGGTACTTTACTCTAAACTGGAGGGCTCAAGTTAATATGGAAGCACAATTTTTATTAAAGGGACAAGATGTTGCCGAGATGGTTGCAGCACAGCTTTTTCTTTCTTCCAGGCACCTTTTCTACTTGAAGCTTCCATTGCAGTGTTTCGAACCTCATTGAACCAGCACATAGCGTATATAAATATTGGACACCGATTAGGAACATCACCTAAGTTCATGCCTATATATAGTAAAAAGATGTAGCACAACCAGACAAAATAAAAGTAGGGGGTGGGCTGTAGCAATACTAAGTGTTAAATGGTGCTTTATCCTTTCCCTTGAGTTTTCTCTTTTTGTGCTTTTTATGCATCCTCCGCAGTAACCATGCGAGTGCTGAGCTTGAGCTTGTTGGTTTCAAGTCTCATGGTTGTTACTAACAGAACAGTGTGATAAACGAACAAGGGCTTGGAGGCATCCATTGACCTTGCTTGCCTCATGGTGCTGCTTCATAAGCACCGTGAGCATCCAGGCCAACTAGGAAGGGAGGTTTGTTATAATTGCTTCCGAACTTCATTGCCACCAAACCAACAGGGCTCTCAATGACAGCTTTTGGACAGTAGAATGCTTGCACCCAGCAAAGTCTTAAGAAGGAAGCATTCAGGATGTGCAAAATAGGCTTTTGAAGCTGGCAGCATTACTGAAGGGGCTTTGCCCATCTGCCCTCTTTATGGATACACAAAGATGATTTCCTCTTTAAGAGGGATTGTTTCAGAGGTCGTTACATGGCAACAGTGTTGGGTGTTTAGTAGCTTGTCTTTGCCCACTGTTAATAACCTGTTCCTTCTCCAGTGTCCCTGTGAAGTGCCTACTTTTTGGACACTATGTGCTCTCCATGCATGCATGCATTTTTAGCTTGTAAAGACGTCTATTACCCCTTGCCTCAAGCTGGTCCTTGCTGATATCACCCATGAAGGCATTCGGGAGTATGGCAATGTACGCTTACTGTCGATACCAGTGAAACTAAATTAATGGAGCTTCTGTTCTTTTTTTGTCCACTCCATCCTTGTTAGTTACAATGAGCAATGTCCGAACAGAAGGCATATGTAGTTGGTTGTGCATAGCCTGCGCAATAGGACTTGTTGGCATGTTATGACCTTAGCACAGTGTTTATATGTAAAAACCTTCTGATGTGTTGATGACTTCCTTCTCTTTATCATACTTTGCCTGGTGGAGCCAGCAAATGGGTCAACCAGATGTTCAACAAGCTTCCCACTGGTTTTCCCAGAGTCTCCTTACCAGGGTGCTGCTCATAGATATCTGTTTTCTTGACCTTGCACTGCACTTCAACCATGGCCACACCTGCTAAACCTGTAGCATGCGATCAAAAAAGTGCTATATATCATATTGCTCCAAACTCGTAACATGTGCTACAAGGCCTTGAGGAACGCCCTCATCATACTGTATGAAGCTTCGCATGATAAGTGCGACAATTAACATCTGCTGGTTTTTCAGTGTTCCTGTCCAGCTTGCTGAAAGCTATCCTGAGTGTTTCAAAAGCAAACGACCGCTGCTGGACAAGAAGTGCTTAAAACAAGGGTCGCTATAACCACATATGTCACACGAAATGAAGGCGACTGAGTATACAGGCGGTTTACTTCATATCCGACAAGCTTGGTTCTCCCTTTGCTAGTGAGTGAACTCAACTTGCCCCGAATACATGGCCTGTGACAAACTATGTGCCAGATGCTGTGTCCCCTGCAAAGCTGAAGATGTGTATGATATCCTGACACCCTGCAGCGGCTTCTACACTGGGCAAACAGGCTACTATAAAAACGACTGCCTTTACTAATATGCTAATAACATGAAAACGGGCAGAAATTTGGCTATTCATTGGACCCAACTGCAGGTGCAAGCCACCCTTCCACCAGATGTGTGTTGTTCACAGAAACTGGAGCTATACAGATGCAGATAAAAACAATGATGTTTGAAAGTAGTAGAGCTGCACTATATTCTGCACAAGCAGTGCTATCTGCAGCGCTGGTACCTTATAGCCACAATTCATGGCTGTACCACCATGCAAAAGCACTATTCTTGAATGATTAACTTCTATTATATTTATGGTGGCCACATATTGCAATTCCATATCATCCAGATTGTGTGCAATATGGTTAAATGTCAATTATGATAGCCATTCCTGATCTGAAATGCAACAAAAGAGCAAATATAGGCAACAAATTACAATTCAAAGAGACAAAACGCAACCAGTGCACAGGATAAGTGACAGACTTCCTTTTATTGAAAAAGAAACGTGACATGTGTCATGCCACCACCAGTGGGTAGCAATCTTTCAAGCTTGGGTGACAGAGGCAAAACTTAGCAAAATGCTACGATCACGCTGTAAAACGGCCTTGGACACAAAAAACCGACATCATATTGTACAGAATGAAAGGGCAAGACTTCATCTAAGAACAGTCTATGGCACCACATACTTGAAATGGTGTAAAAAATGTTGACATGCCCTACCCATAAAGAAAAAGCAACAAACACAAAAAACGCGCCATAAAACGCAATGTGCAGAGTCTGAAACCAAGAAAAAACAACCTGAAAAAGGTTTCGCTAAGTCTTTCAATGATTAAAATTGTATATGTATCATCACTTCTTAATGAACCTGCACAGCTGAAAAGGAAGGAAGGAAAGCTCAATAGCAGGGCTGCAGAAAATGTCACCGAATAAATATACTTTGCTTACCAACGATGCCTGTGGTTTAGTTGTGGTCTGTGTATAAACTAATTGTGTATAAACTTTTCTTGTTTAGAATGGCTGAGCGGATAGGGAAAAAATGACCATAAGAGCACCAGGTGTATGCATAGTCTACGCACAAAAAGCCACTGCTTTCTTACTTTTTTTTCTTTGTATTACTATTCATGGGAGTATTTAGGTGCCTTATTAGCACTGCTAACATCCCACTCCAAACACAAAATTGGGCAAGTTGTGGCATAAAGAAAATTGCAGTTTCATTCATAATGTGAAACAATGATGCAGTAGCTGGTGAAACATGCACAGGAAGCTTACTTCATGCAGTGTTTGCTGAAATGAACACTTGCCAATGCAAGTCGGTAATCTCCTTAAAAAAGTAAAATAAGTAAGAGTCCTATTTATTTGTGGGAGTTGTGCCTCAGTGTTGAAGTGGAAAGACTCGGCTTTTCTTCCTCCTCTTTCATATTCGGACTTAGCCACTGATCTACACCAAAACAACCCTTCAGCTTCTTACTGCTGAATTCGTTTTGGTTTTCTCAAATCTATATTTGGGCTACACATTGCTATGTCTCGCGCTTTGCTTGAAGAAAACAAGACACCAACAGCTCCATCCAGTAAATCTGAGAAGCCAAGCACTAGAAGAAGATTAATGAAGCAGATGCACCCAATCATTGTCATCACATGCAAGAAGAAAACTTAACATAGGACTGCCTTCACAAGTGGGAAGGTGATGTGCAAGAACTTGAAGGTGTGGATGCCAGCTCTATATACAGTATGCAGACATTGAGCAGGTGTTAGCCAATCTAGGCACCTGTTGGCTAGATCACGCTCTCCGGGATCAGTATTCACCACGACTGTACCTTCAGCAGAGTGGCTGAAATGTAGAATTGTGGACTGCCACTCTTTTGATCGTATGTTTAAATCCTCGCAGCACAATGAGACCTTTATTTGCAATACTCTAGCAAGAAATTCGGGAATTCCAGTGACAACACCAGTAGACATCAGAACAACCAGGGGAGTTAGCCCATAGCAGCTATTGCTGTAAAAAATAAGACTGGCATAAGCACAAGAATTGAGATGGGCATACTACAGGCCTTTGTTCTGGTAGTGGTCCACTACTTTGGTGCTACAGTTAATGATCTCCACTGTCACTGGACATAACAAGAGTTCTTAAATTATACACTCGCGCACCCGCCGCCTCTCAGGTCAACTAAGAGGTCATACTAATTCTGGCTGATAGTGGCCCCCTCCCACTTTTAGTATGCTTCACCGCGTAACTAAAACGTACTGCGGCGAAGAAGCCGTACATTCGTATTGAGTGAATAAACAAATGGTTTTTACAACAGTACAGAAATAAACGCGCACCATGCATCAGTCTACCACACGGAAGAGCGTCGCAACATACCGTAGCTGATTCACACAGGCCGTGTAGCCCACTTATCAGTCTTAAAGGGTATTATGGGTAATTCAAAATTTCAGACACACATATGTGTTTATGTTTACGTTCGCACTCCTTGCGTAATAAGACTCCCAGAACTTCCACAATAGAAAGTAATTTACAACACACAAACGCGAAGAACACTATATGTCTCGTGTTAGCTGCTGTGTGTTAGCGTCGTAAACTTCATACTAGGCAAGGAGCTAGCACACCACAATCCCGCGACAGCCGCTAATGAGACCAAGACGGGAGCACATGTCTGTGAACGCGCAAACCCTAAACCACACACATCGCAAACCCAAAATACACATTCAGCGCTGAACAGTGGGCGGTCGACGCAGTTGCATTTACATGACTTGCAGCGAGCAGCACATCCCTCGATGTCCGTTAAGCAAAGTCGGACACGGCGACGCCACATCGCGGTTCGCAGAACTTCGCTGCCGAGGCGCTAGGCCACTTCGATATTTCAATTGTCACCACCTCCGGGTTCTCAAGACAGCACGGGTCACACAACGCAGATTCTGTAGTGCCAGAGCTCATCGAGGCCAAAGCCGTATTGCCGCACCGCCACTACTCACGGCTTTCCGCCAAGTAACACAGAACCTGCAACCAACACACAAGCAACGCACGCACGATAACATGAGCAATGTTGAACAACGCGCGGTACAGAGAACGATCACGCCGAGGACGAACACGCCACGGCGTCACTCGGCGCCAGCATCGCGCCTTCTGAAAAATCCCTAAACGATGCTGTCCCTAGGCACCTAGGATCAGGTCACGTGAGGGATTTTTGTACGACAAATAGACGCACGCGTCCGCTTTGGGTTCCGTTGCTGTGGCTTGGCTTTGGCTTGTGACCCTGGCCGCGCGCGCCGGTCGCGCGACCCCGGAGACATGCGGGCGTCGCGCGCGCGTGCGTTGGTTGCTTCGGAGCATAGAGTTTCTCACTACATTATAGTGAGAAACTCTATGCTTCGGAGGCTATTACTTGCCTTCGTCGTCTGCTTGGCGTTCCTCTTTCGGTATCGACCACGGCTGGAAGCGCGATACGCGTTCGAAGAAGTGACGGATAATGAGTTGCACCGCCCTTGCTGGCTTTCTAAGTAAACCTTTTGCAGGCTACGCTATCAAATGGAGGGGACTCGGGTGCAAGCGTACGAGTGGCCATTCCACGCAGAGGAAGGAATATTGCGCGCTGCGGTTCATCGCCACCGGCCTGCAGCTCCCAGAGGTCGGTCGGACGTGAAGCATTCATCGGAATGACCTAGATCTCTGCTGCCGACACTGTCCACAAAGTTGCTCTCGCAATTACTGTGTTGGCCGGTTGAAGGGCTGGGTCAGCTTTCCCGTGACCTCAGCTTCAAAGCCAATGCCAAGGATATATTTGCATGGTGAGATCGAATTCTCAGTGCTATCGCCAGCGTGAATAGCTCGCAGATCGCCGTTCAGCAGTCAGAATGGTTCAACCTAGGCTGGTTCAGCACTTCCTTCGTTCGGCTGATAAAACTATACAGTCAGGACGGGAAGATATTGTGGAGATCTCTTATTTGGCTGCCTTCTTTTTCTCTGGTTCGGGAGTGCCGCACTTTGTTACTCAATTTTACGGCACAGCGCGCACCGTCAGCACCACACTCTTCGATTTGACTTCGCGCAGGCAATGCAGGGCCCGTGTATCGTAATGTTCGATTTCAAGTTCCATTGCTTTTATCACGCGTCGCGCCGTAGGGCTTATCGCAGGGACAGCGGCAGCGCGGCGGTGAGTCATGTCCCAGCCGATGACGAAGGGCGAAAAAAGATGGAAAATTGATATAGTCGGCTAGTAAAGGTGTCCCTAAGAACCAGTTCACCGTTTTGTCGCGCTCGCTACTTGAGAAGTGCCGGCAGTGCGTTCCTGTTGCGTGCATCGTGCGAGCTCCTGGTAGCAGACGACATAGCTTTAACTCATTTACGCTTGCGATACCACCTGTGGGCTGAGAATAAAAAAGAATGACATTAATAAGTTATTCCTGCATTGCGTAAACGCCCGGCACCACACGTTTATATTTCAGAACTTGGCGTATAATATTTAATTTATATTTTACATTTATTTAGCAAGCAGAAACATTCTGCAATTCCTCGATTAGCTCGCCATATAATGACGTACACTTCAGAGGTGGCACCCTCTCATCTATTGGTCGCATCCTCCCCTTCTTCCACCGCCGGCTTGGGAGTGGCACATCTAGTGACGTAAGCGGCGAAGCGAACGGTTCGTATTCCGAACCGTTATAAGATTCGGCCCAAGGTGTCCTGTCTCTACGAAAACGATGCCAATCCGAATCCACAATATACCGGCATTCCCATGCATACCACAGCGCAGCAGCGCCAGATTTCCCTCTAGGTAATGTAGGGAGAAACTCTATGGTTCTTTCCAACGCCTCCTATAATATTGGCGGCGAGGAGTTACGGAGTCGCCATCTATCGGAAGCGCCTCGCTGGCGTAGTATGAGGGATCACGCGGCGCGCTCCTCATAGGTTTTGCTGTCAGCGCTCACTGAAAACACCACGCGGGAGCTCTCCCGGACATTTCTGTAAGTACTTTCGAAACGAGAGAAGTTTTTTACTGTCTAAATAATAATCTTGGGCAAATTGAAAGCACAGAATCGTTTACAGACGTTATCTCTTTGCCGAATACGTACAGTGAACGCCACTGCGCGCGGTCGCCGCGATGGAGTCTCCCGAACCGGCTTCTTGCGTGAAAGGTAGGCAAACGCTGAGAGCAAACTATGTGAGATATGGTCTTTTAGTGTTTGTATAACTAAATGGAGCGTAATAGAATGAAGCCTCAATGCAGCGATCGTACAGGTTCGCAACGACCGACTGCGCGTCTGCATGCTTGTCCGCGCACTGTTTCGCTTTCGCCGCGTGCGCGTTTTCGCACCGTGCCATGAGCTTTAGGCCGCAGAATATCAGCATTTGACAGTATACAAGCCACCCTTGTTGCGTGGGTGCTATCAGAGCTGTTCAAGAATAATTTCATTGTAGAGACTTCGACGCCTACGGGGTCTGTGATGTGCCGTCGCGACGATTCAATCTTCTTTTTTCTTCTAAATTATTGGACGTTTCAATATTATTTCTCGAGTTGCGTCGTGCTGTATGTTTATCAGTGCTCTCAGCATGCGATTTCCCGCTGCTTCTTTTTTGTAATGCAGTGCATTAATTCATAACACAAACATGACCATATGAACAAGGCTGACAGTGGGCTGCATTGCGTACTTCCGGCACTGCGGCACCGAGCAGTAGCCTACCATGTTGCGCGCTTTCAAAGGCAGCCACTACCTAATGTAGTGCTTCCAATCGTTGTAAAGGAGACACTCGAAGCGGGAAATTCTCGCCACTAAATGAGGACCGCAGCGTACGAGGGAATTTAAACTCTCGTTTTCAGCTCGCTTGGGCGCTCCCGAAGCAGCCGACGCGGCCGCTATGTCCACGTGATCCCTAATAGTACGTCACGCCGACGGTGGCGCCAGCTTTTCCAGTGGTGGAGCTCGAGGCCAATAGTTATAGGAGATTTAGTAAAGCAATGAAGGGGGCTAGTTGGTGAACGTTCATGGTTATATTGCGCTCAGTTTTACAAACACGATATTAAGGAAGGACAGGACGTGGACGGATGTAGCGCAAACTACCAACTGTTTAATACTGGTAAAGAACGCGCTTATATACAAGGAGATATGGAGCGGGGGGGGGGGAAGGGTTACATATAAGATATGACAAGGTGACGACGTGTGATCATAGTTCGGGTCAGGCATACATTGTTCACATGCACCCGTTCGCCCTGGCAAACTCGACCTCAGCTTTGATAAGCGCGATGGACGGAGTGCTTACGCACATCTCTTTTTCTTTAGCTATCGCAAGCGCCTCCCATATTTCTCGCTCCGTTTTTGTTTTTGATGTTCCAATGACTGACTAATAGAAAGCACCACAGTCATTGGAACATCAAAAACAAAAACGGAGCGAGAAATATGGGAGGCGCTTGCGATAGCTAAAGAAAAAGAGATGTGCGTAAGCACTCCGTCCATCGCGCTTATCAAAGCTGAGGTCGAGTTTGCCAGGGCGAACGGGTGCATGTGAACAATGTATGCCTGACCCGAACTATGATCACACGTCGTCACCTTGTCATATCTTATATGTAACCCTTCCCCCCCCCCCGCTCCATATCTCCTTGTATATAAGCGCGTTCTTTACCAGTATTAAACAGTTGGTAGTTTGCGCTACATCCGTCCACGTCCTGTCCTTCCTTAACATCGTGTTTGTAAAACTGAGCGCAATATAAC
The DNA here is from genome assembly GCF_023375885.2 of Dermacentor andersoni. NCBI lineage: Eukaryota > Metazoa > Arthropoda > Arachnida > Ixodida > Ixodidae > Dermacentor > Dermacentor andersoni. The sequence continues at coordinate 176,469,071 of NC_092814.1, forward strand.
CATGAGTTATAGGAGACGTTGGTTTTTCGCGTCGAGCTTGGTGGCGCAACCCACCGCCCCGTTTCAAAGGGGACGCTCATAACATCCATCCATCCGTGATGTCACATCCGCCTTTGGTTTTGGCGGCAGAATGACAAGCTCAAAGAGGAGCCTCAAACAACTGCACAAAGATGTGGATCGTTTATTTTTTGGGGCTTGTGCTAGCGTAAGCTATCGTAAGTACTTAGCTTTTCCATTCGATGTGCATCTACTATGCAAACCTACGCTTTCGCCAGGTTACTTACCAGCTTATTTTCCTTGTGACGCATCCCACGGACCGCCGCACCGATCAGCAAGTGCTACAGTGTACTAGCGCCGAGAATGCATATTAACGACACTGTTTATCTTAGGTTCCTTCAGACTTCGTAAGAGCCTTTTTCACAATCACTCAAACGTAACATTACCTGGTTACGGTGCTGCTACACGGCAGAATGTGTAAATGGCAGATGACCCAAGTGCGGCATGTGCGCGGACTTGTTTGGAGAAAATAAAGAGTATTCATCATTTATTTCGCAATGTAAACGCACATTCCTGACGCATGGTTCAGGTCTGCCGTCCGCCGACTAAGGGTGGTAGTGAATGAAGTCGCTAAATGAGTGCTTTGCGGCGTCATTGCACGCGCGGGAAACAGCGTTCGTTCTATAGCCATAGTAATATCGCTGTGCTGTCAACAGCCATTCTCTGGTAACCTTTCTCCGCAGCGTAACGCTCGAGCGCCCTGTGCAGATGTGACGGAGGTTGTGTGTGCGGTCGGTATTTGTGATTTTCTAGAAAGAAGCTTCATTACAAAGTGCATAATCAGGCTGCGTGGTCGTCCGTTCTACTAGAGCGCAACAATCAATAAACGATACAAGCATGGACATACACATGCTGTTTCTAAATAAACCTTAAATTGGGTCCATTTAAAGGGAAGCTGAAGTCTGTCGAATTCAATAAGACGCTCATATACGGATGCGGGAACCTTATAAACCATGAAGGTAAAACTTTGGGGTGGATTTTTCGCTTAGGAGCGACGCAATCGTCGGTTAAAATTGCGCTGTAGCTCCGCCCCCCGTCGAGCGCCGCGCGCTGCTGCTGACGCTGACGATGCGAGCGGAGACCGGAAACGGCGGCGTAGTGACGTCAACACTGGTGTTTCGCTCCTTCGCAGCCTCCGCGACCGTGCCTGACCGGGCTTATTTATGCGTGCGTGCCGTCCTAATCTGCTTCGCTCGACCCTACATTCCTTTATTTGTGTGTATATAGGAGTGGTAGTTGACGTGCGCAGCATCAATTGAACTTGTAGGCCGATCATGCCGGCGTTCTGTGCAGCCTACGCTTGCACGAACACCACCGGCTGCGACGATGTTCCGATGTTCCATTAGTTCCTGCAAGACAAGAAGCTTTCAGCTAAGTGGGAAGCTGCTGTGAAGCGAAACAACTTCAAGCGCTCAAGAACAAGTGTTGTGCTCTAACCACTTCTGTGACGATTACTACAGGAGTTTATCAATAATGCGTGCTTTGGGTTCTCCTAAAAAAAAAGATAGTTAGCACGCTGAACGGAAGGTGCATGTTTATCGCCCACCCTTGACGCAGGTTTCGTCGCCAAGCGCCGCGAATTTTCTATTCGCACGTGTGTTGTGAAACAGCCTGCATGCAGCTACCATAACGCAGTGCAAACGTAAAGTTTGCATGTGTTGGAAAGCCTGCTCACGCCAATACGCTGCACTCCCCCTTCTCTCGCACACATAAGAAACCGACCATCTCACGTAGCCGACGGAATTCGCCGGTTACGAGTAGCGTGCGGATGGCGCGCTGATGAAGGTTCTATACTACACGTGCTACAACAGCCGGTAAACTTTTCCCGCGTTTAAACCGTCTGTGTAGATTGCCGACAGCTTTGGGGCAGCGCACAAATGCTGAAGATCGCATCACCGCTTACGTTCTACGAGGAGGCATGCAGGAACATAACACTACAGCTGTTTGCCCGGAAACGTACTCACTGGAACGCTGAATGCAGCTTAGCAAAATAACATACTCGCCAAAGAACATTTCTAACACAAGGAGATGCTAACAGTTCGCCTTCGTTCGCGTGGAAAGCAGTGCTTGCACCAGCATTTTTTGCTTCTTGGAGAGGCCGGCTCTTCGCAATCGGCTCGTACATGTAGTATGTACAAGTATGTACGTACGTGTAGTATGTACAAGTATAAACCCCTTACAAGTGATCTTGCACGCGACAGCGACAGCGCTACAAGCGAGGCGATGGCTGTCGCGTTCACTCGTCGTCTGCAAGCCGAACTCCACGCGAGCGACGGCTTTGAGCAACGGCTTTGAGCGACGGCTTCCCGGAATGAGGGCAGCAATATACGCGCCGAAACTAGCGTGACGCATGCTTTATCAATTTAAGTTGATGTATTTTACTGAAGAAGGAGCATAAAATATTTCTGAAGGTCTTGCACTAGGTTCTTATTCTTGCACGTGTAAAATTCAATAGTTTGCTCGTTCCGTGCGACAAACAGCAGTATTTGAGTTATGTACATCCAGTTTCGGCTTCGCACAATTGGCTAGTCGCTCATAGCATTTCCGGGCGACGAGCGACGAGTTCTAGATTTCTAGAAACGAGCGATCGAGCGACAACACCGAGCAATTTGTTCAAGCGACGGCCCGTTTTGTCGCTCGAAGCCGTCTCCCGTCACCGTCGCGCGCAAAATCACTCTCGTAGAGTTTGGACTTAACGCCGAACTCCTCAGAGAAACGCAAGCTCTCGAAAATTTCCATGACCGTCTCAGCCAGACACCACCAAACTACTTTGCGCCGTGCTTCGTGTGTAGCGGCAGCAGTCGGTCCGGACGAACACCGTTGTTGACGTCACGAGGCGCCCGACCAATCACAGGCGGAAACGAGGCGCGCGAGCTGGGCGTGTCTGCTGCAGCACTTTTCGTCGAAATAAAATATGTTTGCGCTTTCTTTCGCTCAATTTCGATGCGATATTCAAATTAAAAGGGTTGAAAACCACGGCGTACTGCTCTTCACTCATTTTTTCTGGAAAACCTTTCAGCTTCCCTTTAATATTGGTGGTTTAATCATGGATGAAAGACTGGGATGTTCTCTTTATGTGCTTGCGTCAAAGTAGCATAAATCGAAACTTGGCCAACCAATTTTACTAGTGTTATAAGGTTTTGTGAGAAAGGGTGTTGTGTGTTACTTTGTAATGAGTGACTTTAAGAGTGTGGCATTGTCTCCCATCGCACGTGTATTATGCCGGCTGGAAGTTATGTTCATGTGCTCAACAGCGCTTCAGGAACCCTCTGAGCGCTTACATGTTGATATTACGGCCACCTGTGAAATCTGGTCCTAATGTAAGCATTAAGGGGTTTTAGCACTCATTTTAGTGATAACTTTAGACGTTAATGCTATGGTGTGTATTGTTGACTGACAAGAGAAGCTTGGTCTGGTAAGTTTTACATCTTGACACTAAGAACCTGTGGCATGATGAGTTTACGCAAAAGAACAGTGCAGGTGCCATCATATATACGTTCATTGCCCTTACCTTGTTGTGCTTTGAGTCCTGAACATCAATGTCAGATCTTTTCCATCTCGTCAAAATGTTAAACATCTATGGTAATTGATGTCTAAACATTGTAGTACATATGCCTTTGTGCTACCATCAGTGAGAAACAGGGGTCAAGGTTCCTGAACAAGAACAAACTTTAATTTGGCTTGTTTGCCATTGGGTGCACACTCAATATCTGCTGAAGAATCTTCCCCGAAGCCCACTGCGCAGACTGCTTTGATAGCCTTATCGTAGAGTGTCACTCAGTGATGCACACAGCTGTGGCTGAAATGGCTGTGGCACTTTGGCATGCTGCAGACATGGTGGTTGATATACTAAATAATGTGTGTCTGATTTATGCACAGTTTGCTGCACCATGCGCACCAGTCATGGTGTGCTGTCCCATAGCCCTCATTTCTTTGGTGCAAAAGCATGCCTCTGCACCACAGTTGTCAATTGTGGCATGGTGCAGGCAATGTGCCACTGCGTTGCAGGGAACCGCTGCACCTGCTTGTTAGCTGGTGCTGCTGAGGTTCGCAGCACCACGCAAACGATGCTCACTGGGGTGATGTTTGCAGACCCAGTGGGCACTTCCAGTGGGTGTGCATACACTCCGTAACTTCTTTGACAGTTTCAACATGCAGCCAGAAAAGTGTCCAGCACATTGATATTCGTTGCGGGCACTGTTACTTTAAAACCTCGTCAATATGTAGTTGGCAGGTAACGTGGATCAGGTATGCACTAATCGATGTACTAATTAGCCGACAATCACAGATGAGTGGCTGTAGACTTACTGGCTAAAAAAAACATGTTAATTCTCACTCCAACACACACACAGACAAGCTTTATTTGCGGGCAGGCAGCAAAAAACTTCTTACTTTCACTTGCCGCCGTAGCGACCTTGCAGTGGTGACAGCATCCTAAAACACGGCAAGTCTGCCAGCCAGTTTCTTCATCAGTCCCCACTTCTCTGCAAATGCCCTGATGATGGTCAACACACTAGCCATGTCAGATACGGAAGGGCCATCATCCATGTCGTCATCCGTGACGATGACGTGGAAGTGCTAGAAGCTATGGGAGCAGGAAACACGTCATGGCTACCGTGTTTTGACTTCACTATCGGTGGCAATGCAGTACGGGAAAGGTCCGTGTGCCACAATTTTGCTATCTATGATCTGCAAGCACAACATTTTGCCAATGTCACACTTGTACACGCCGAAAAATGAAGTAAATGCTACGCATTAACCACTTGGCATGCATCAAATGACTATGGTTTAAGCAGTCATTCGTCAGTCATGCTTGTACCCTCTGAAAAATGAAGTAAATACTACACATTAACTGTTTGGCATGCATTAAGCAACTATAGCTAAGTGCTCAGCCAATAAATCAGGTTGAGTGGCGACAGGGCAGGGGATTCATTATGGCTACATTTAAATTGGAATTGCTTATTAAGTGGGTACATGCATATTGCGTGTTTCTTGTGGACGATGCACGCAGGCGCCCCGACGCAGACGACGAACGCTCTCTGGCTCTCGAGCTGTCGGCTGAACTGGCCAGCACCGCATTATCCTTTGTAAGTAATCTCCAGTTCTTAATCCTTCATTTGCGCAACATTTTGGTGGAGGGTGCCGTTCCCCGTCCTCGCCACGGAGCTCCGCAGCGGCCGCACCATCCTGCTTTCCGCCATGGCTCCCGGTGACGACACCTCATCTGCTTCTACTCCTGCGACCCTGCCAAAAACTTGCTTTACGGTTACTAACCCCTGGTGACAATCCCTCGTCTGTTTCTACTCCTGCGACTTTGACGACAACGTACGTTACGGTTACCAATCCCCGCGATCCTGGTAATTTCTCTGGCCAAGATAACGTCGACGTTGAGGACTGGCTCAACCTGTATGAGCGTGTTAGCCAAAACAACCGCTGGGGCCCTACTATTATGCTAGCAAATGTCCTATTCTACTTGGGTGGAACTCCTCGTGTCTGGTTCCAGACACACGAGGACGAGATCTCTAGCTGGGATGCTTCAAGGAGAAGCTCAGCGACCTCTTTGCAAATCCCACCGTTCGGCAGCTGGCTGCTAGAAAAGAGCTTGCTACCCGAGTTCAGTCTTCTACTGAATCGTATGTCTCATACATACAAGAAGTGCTCACTCTTTGCCGGAAAGTCAATGACAAAATGTTTAAGGTTGAGAAAGTCGGCCACATACTCAAAGGGATTGTGGATACAACTCAAAGGCTACAAGTCCTGTGCCGTTCCATCCACACCCACTTGACCCCACCATTGACCAACCAGCCCTAGCGATCTCTCTCATTCAGGCAGTTGTGCAGCAAGAATTTGCCAACCTCGGTTTTCCTGCTGCCTGCTCCGTCTCCCAACCTGACGCCCGACTGGTGCCGACAGCTATGCGTCACAGCAATCTGTATTCCCCTCCCAGGTACCGCAACCCTACCCAGTGGAGAACTCCGGAAAACAAGCCCTTTTGCTTCCACTGCCTCCGCATTGGCCACTGTTGCACCTCCTGGACGTCACCATATTCGAGCTCCTTTTCCCCGTCTCCTTGCCCATGTGCCGACCCATGCCGTTACTCGCCTCACCGTATGCCTCCTACCTCAGGCATCACCTCAGCGCCGTCGGTCCCCGTCGAACCAGCCACACTGCTATTCATCGCCGACCAATTATGGACCCATTCCCGGACAGAAAACTAGACCATGCAGCTCCTGGGGGTAGTGCTGCATTATCTTCGTTGTGTCGAAATCCTCCATTGACGCTCCCAGCGAACCAGAACTTACTTGATGTTCACGTCGACCGTGTCCCTTTGACGGCGTTAATAGATACTGGCGCCCAGGTGTCCACAATGAGTTGTAAGCTCCATAGTCGACTGAGGAAGGTTCTCATGCCTCCTACTACTCGAGCCGTACACGTGGCCGATGGTAGCACTGTTGACGTTGCAGGAATGTGTACTTCCCTTATCAGTATCGCCGACTGCCACGTTTCTGTTCTTTTTACAGTGCAAATCAATTGTCCCCATGACCTAATCCTTGGACTCGACTTTCTTACGGCGCATTCAGCTTTGATCGACTGTTCTGCCGGTACCCTTTGCCTCGAACTTCCTCTACTCGTGCATATTCGTGCCGAACTGCCGAACAATTTTAGTACGACCGCTTTCGTCCGCCTGTCGCCTAAAGCCTTGACTTTCGTCGATTTGCTATCATCTTTTCCTGTGCCAGATGGTGATTACGTCACCACACCTGTTCCTGATGTCCTTTTGATGCGCGATATCGCTGTGCCCCACTCTGTCATAACCCTCGCCGATAACCGGACATGCCTCCCCGTTGTCAATTTTGGCCTGACAAAGGAAGTTCTACCCCAAGGCATATCGGTTGCAACACTGCATGCTATAGGAGATGACCACGTCACAACGTTTTCAGTAGACGTCTGCTCAGATTCTTCACCATGTCTACAGGATGCTATTTGCCCTGACGCAACATTTTGTCCCATGATTGCTGCGGACCTATTGCCTGAACAAGCAGTAACTCTGTGTCGCCTTTTGGTTTCCTACCATGACATCTTCGACCTCAACAATCTCCAATTGGGCCAGACTTCAATTGTTAAGCATCACATAAATACTGGTGATGCCAGTCCTATTCATCGCCGGCCATATCGAGTTTCTGCTTTAGAGCATAAGATTATTCAAGATGAAGTGAACAAGATGCTTGCAAAAGGTATTGTTGAACCTTTGTCGAGCCCTTGGGCGTTGCCCATGGTACTTGTTAAAAGGAAAGATGGAACATGGTGTTTCTGCGTAGATAATCGTCGTCTAAACCGCATTACCAAGAAAGATGTCTACCTCTTGCCTCGCACTGATATGCCCTCAGTTGTCTCCATGGTGCCAAATACTTTTCATCAATAGACCTTCGGTCTTGGTTATTGGCAAATTTCTGTGGATGAAAAGGACCAAGAGAAGACCGCGTTCGTCACCCCTGATGGTCTATATCAATTCAACAACAAGGTTTTACTGTACATTGGTAGTATTTATTATTGATTTATTTTTAATGCTCCTGGCAGATTTGCTTGACTGTGCTCCAGGACGAGCAGGCAATGTCGTTTATGGCACAACTTTGTGGAAGCATAAAAAGCTCGCACTGATTCAAAAAAGCAGCCATAAGCACGAGTGTGGTATCCTGTGTTAACTTCTGGTTTTGGTTTTGGGTCGTTTACGTCAGGGCGCTACTCAGCGCCAAACGCTGTAAGTTGCCTCCTGTAAGTTGCCTCCACAGAAATAAACATTCATTCTTTGTCTGGTCCCCAAATGAAGCAGTCTGGCTCTTTCTTGCAGCGCTGCGCGCCCCGGCCGTTTAGGCCTCGTGCTGTAAACCTTTCGTTCAGCCGCCCCGTCGAAGCTACAACAAACTGGCGACGAGGATGGAATTGGCAAGTTGAGGAACTTGTGGGAAACTGCTTTGTGTGCCAACAAGCAGATAAATCTGCCAAACCATCTTTTGCTCCTTTACAACCTGTCGAATGGCCATTAAGACCATGGGAAAAGTTAGCCATAGACACAATAGGCCCTCTTGATCGTGCTCCACAGTATGCACGTTTTGCTTTGGTCATGGTTGGCTATCATTCCAAGTGGCCCGAAGTTGCTTTTATGCCTTCCGTCACATGGGAAGCAATCATGCACAGTCTCATGTCCATATTCAGCAGAGAAGGATTTCCTGATGCTAGTGTCAGACAATGGACCACAGTTTGTTTCTGCACAGTTTGAAAACTTCCTGAAGGAAAGAGGCATTAAGCATTTCTTGTCTCCTCTTTACTACCCACAGGCCAATGGCCAGGTAGAAAGATTTAACCGTGTCTTTAAAGAATTCATACAGATTGCTGTTTTGGAACAGCAAGACCTCAGACTTTCGGTCTTAGAATACTTGGCAATTTACGGGTTTACTCCACATATGACTACCGGTGTGTCTCCAGCTATGCTGCTCCATAGTTGAAAACCACGAACTCGGCTGGACGTTGCAAACATGCCTCCAATTCATGCTGAATTTGCTTCTCCAAGTTTACGTCAGGAAGTGCAGAGTAGAGTACGTGAAAAACAGGAAAATACTAAAAAGTATGTAGATCGTCATCGCGCAACCAAACGTCCTCAGTTTCAGCCAGGCGATTTGGTTAGGATACGTACTTCACGGAAGTCTGGTCCTAAATACTTTGGTCCGTTCAAGATTTATCGCAAAGTAGGTCGAAGTACGTTCCAGCTTGAAAATGGCAAGCGTTGGAATGCGTCTAAACTGGTGAAGTACTCGGTACGTCAGGGTGAAACAACAAATGAAAGGAGTCATTTCGATGACGGGACATCCTTTGACGACAGTTTTCCACCTTTTCTTCTAGTTCCTACTGGTACCCATTTTCCTGCTGCAACCACTTCTTTGCAACCACCTGTCTCACCACCACCACCGGGTTCACCCCATGCAGAAAAGTCTCCTGAACGTCCGTGCGACACTGCCCCTGAAGGCACTCGGGACTCTGACACACCTTCCAGTCCCTGTACGAGTAACACTTCTGCTGTTCCTCCTCTACAACCTGAACCAGTCCTCCATAGGTCTACACGCCATAGACAACCTCCAGAACGGTTTAAGTATTATGTTTCCAAGTAGATTTCTGCCTTGGGTTACTGTCTACAGAGGTTTCAACCCTCCCATGCGAATTCGGCTCGTAATGTCAAAAGTCTTTCCTTACATGTTTGTTAGGTAAATAGGACATAAGTAGTATCCTTCAAATGGGGCGATTTCTGGGAGCATAAAGGGTGCTATGTGCACGCTGAACTTACTTCTATACTGCAGATTTATCAGTGGATCCTAGTGATAGGAACACTTTTCTTCATTTCTTAGCATCCCCGCAGAAGGGATACCATACATTTCTTGTACATTACATTTCTTGCAGCATAAACGCGTAGCATGCACATTTTCACTACGGTAATAGCCGCCATACGAATTTGTCTTTTATGCCACATTTTTTTTTAACAATAAGTTAGCATCCTTACGGGGGGACTATCCCAACCTGGGAGTGTAAAGTGCTTGTACGCACAATCTCCAATCCACGACAGCCACAAAGACTGTCTCGAGTCAGGCTCAGGGCAAATGAGTCACCCATCAGTGCTGTCCCCTGGTACTGTCTACTTTTGTACTTTGTGAATCTTTTTCATGTGTGATCTGTGTGTGCAAGGCTGCATCTGATCGTCTTCCCAAGACGGGTACTGAAACTGCAGAACTGGAGTGCAATAATTCATTTTCAGTTTTCATGTTGTGCGTTTTTCTTAAATGGGGAAGCCAAAGGTGTCATTTGCTATTGTGTAAAGATGTCATCACTAAACATGTGTGTTACAGTGCTAACATGTGTTCTTCTTTGACTCATGACTTACTTTTGTTGCGAGGAAAGCGAGTAGCGCATTTTCCTTTCAAGGGAGACGTGATATCCTGGTGTTAACTTCTGGTTTCGGTTTTGGGTCGTTTACGTCAGGGCGCCACTCAGCGGCAAACGCTGTAAGTTGCCTCCTGTAAGTTGCCTCCGCAGAAATAAACATTCATTGTCTGGTCCCCGACTAAAACAGTCCGGCTCTTTCTTGCGGCGCTGTGCGCCCCGGCTGTTTAGGCCTCATGCCGTAAACCTTTCGTCTGGCCGCCCCGTCGAAGCTACAACAACGAGACCATTGAGTGATCCAATCAAGCAAATAACACGGCCTATACCTCATCGCTTGATAGAAAAGTGCGAGTAGTGTGCTGCATCAGCACCCATGGCACTGTTTATCTGCTGCACTGGCACCACTGCCCCTTTTGCACCTGTTCTGTGTACCGCACGAGTATCTATTGCATCAATAGCGATGTCTACATTGACAGCTTTCTCAATCACCTCTCAGCATCAGCACAGGGTGCCATTGTTTCTAAGAGTGCTTTATTGAATCTTTCTATGTTGTCAAAAGTGATTCAAAACAGGATTTCACTTGGAGTTTGGTTGTTCTTCATTGACCATATTTGCCCTGTCCGTTTTAGTGTGTGTGTCATTTTATGGCTGTTTGATTCACCAGCACCATTTCAAACAGTTCACATGGTGCTGAACCCTACCATTCATTTCAGTGCCTCATTGATAGTGCCTTCTAACCCTTGCTATTCATTTCAAAAGGTGCTTGGTTGGTTAACAATTTTTCAGCGCCATCCCTCGGTGCAGCATGTTTCATGCATTGCTACCTTGGTGCAGAAGTACAGGTGCTAATCAGCGATGCAGCAGAAACCCCACTTACACACATCTTCTGCATCTACGGCATGCTAGTGTACATGCTTTGCATGCATGTACACTGTACACACACACACACACACACACACACACACACACACACACACACACACACACACACACACACACACACACACACACACACACACACACACACACACACACACACACACACACACACACACACACACACACACACACACACACACACACACACACACACACACACACACACACACACACACACACACACACACACACACACACACACACACACACACACACACACACACACACACACACACACACACACACACACACACACACACACACACACACACACACACACACACACACACACACACACACACACACACACACACACACACACACACACACACACACACACACACACACACACACACACACACACACACACACACACACACACACACACACACACACACACACACACACACACACACACACACACACACACACACACACACACACACACACACACACACACACACACACACACACACACACACACACACACACACACACACACACACACACACACACACACACACACACACACACACACACACACACACACACACACACACACACACACACACACACACACACACACACACACACACACACACACACACACACACACACACACACACACACACACACACACACACACACACACACACACACACACACACACACACACACACACACACACACACACACACACACACACACACACACACACACACACACACACACACACACACACACACACACACACACACACACACACACACACACACACACACACACACACACACACACACACACACACACACACACACACACACACACACACACACACACACACACACACACACACACACACACACACACACACACACACCCTAAAGTGCCATTACCATAGCTTTGTAACCCACTTCGTTTGAGCTTTCTTTTGACTTTCCTCTACCTTTTCACTTGAAATTTTACAGAGCTTACTGCGTCATTGTTGGTGTGGACGTGCACGGCTTTTAATTCATACTTTCGCTTTATTTCTGCAAGTCCTGACAATAGGAGGACACGCATATTAGAAGCACTAGCGGCGGCTGCTTCATACATATTTTCTCACTTCAACCTTGTTTTAAATTTCCACGTTAAACACCATGCATATACGCCATATATTTAAATATACACACAGGACAAAGTTTATTATATTTTTTTTAAATGGAGGTAGCCAATTAAACATTACTTTTAAAGGTATAGATAGCCTATGCCTAGAGAATGAATATGTTGCTGTATGTTCACCACGCTTCAAATTGCTTTGCATGCTTTTTTTGACCATGAAGAATGACTTCAGTGACCCCTTCGGCAGAGTCTTTAATCAGTGGCGTGTGAAATGCATGTAAATGTTATGTGTCTCAGTATTCCTTCTCTTTCCACTAAGCAATGCTAATGACTCATGAAAAAAACATTTCTAATAATTTACAACATATATTAGGGAAGGAAACATCGTCAGTTGCACGCAAAGGTCATAAATATATGCAGGGTGTCCCGATTAACTATCATGCATCAATATTTTAAAAAAGGGCAATGCGTTACTAAAAGAAACCTAGTGCATATTGTTTACAGTACAGTGGAGTAGCTGCCAGTAATTTTTGTTTTTAATTCTAATTAATTATCTAACTTGAGACGTACTATCCTAATTATTAAAGTGTCAGTGAAGCATTTGAAGGCACAGCCAAGGGGCATCTAACTACGGTATTTTCAGCAACAAACTAAATTGCATACTATTTTTTTTCTGACTGATAAATAAACCCCGCGAAATATGGAGAATACCAAGTAACTGCGCTCCCACCCAGATCATAAAGCAGTGCCCTCGGACAGGCTCCTTCCGAGTTAGCCAGAACGAAATAAAGAAAAACATTGTGATCGAGCAAGTTCCTTATCTGCCGTGTCCCGGCAGATAAGTTGAGGTTAGTTGGAAAACAGTTGTGATAGCTGTTGTCTTAGCATCGATAAAGTGCACGGATGTCTTATTTATTCTCTTTTTTTTTCCCCACAAAAGCGAATTGACGTCGGTGCAAAGGTTTAACTGTGCGTTTTGTTTTGTCCAAGTCTCCATGTCTTTCTCTATTGAGCAGAAAGTAAACATGATTGTTACCTTAGGATCTGCAAGTGGCAAAAAGAGGAAGGCTGCAAATATATGTATCAGTCATGGAAGGGTGGTGGTAGACCAAATGCATCGACTATCATCAGAAATTATGAATACCTGAGCCAAACCGGCAGCTTCAAGAAACAGCAGCGGAGGACTCCATCTTAGAGTCCTAACCTACGCACGGGTGTTCTAGCATTTATGGCCTCAAACCCTCATGCTAGCGTGCAAGACGTGACCACCGAGGTACCAATTTCCAAGTCATTAGTTTGGAGGATTGTAAATGACGGCCTTTCGCCCGTACCACCTGAACCAGCACCAATGCTTAGAAGATAGGGACCTGTAGAATCGTCTAGATTTCTTGAATTGGGTCCTCACAAAAGCCTATGAGTCTCCGGACTTTTTGAGCAAGATCATGTGCACAGATGAAGTCAGTTTTCGCAGAAGCACCTAGGTAAATTTGCATAATTCACACTATTGGAGGGACTCCAATCTACATTAAGTAAAGCGCAATCGGCGCCAGTACCAGTGGTCGCTCAATGTGTGGTTTGGAATTTACGCCAGTGCAATAATCAGTCAATCAATCAGACTGGACAGCGTTACGCGAACGAAATCCTTGAAGGAGTGGTGGATGAGTTTCTCAGCAAAGTCCCACTGTCACGTCTGCCACTTCTGCGGTATCAGCAAGACGGGCCACCTGCATGCAGCAGCAGCCGAGCACGAAACTGGTTGGGTGCGACTTTTCACGCGCAACAGATTGGAAGGCACGAGCCTGTAAATTGGCCAGCTAGGTCACCTGACCTCTCTCTGTTCAATTTCTTTCTTTGGGGTTATGTGAAAGATTGTGCTTACATGATCGAGACGGACGTCAGATTAGTTCAAGGTAAGGATAACGGATGTCTGCCGTAGAATTCCGGCATCGGTCATCAAGAAAGCCACTAAAGGTGTGATAAAATAGACAGCACTGCGTAGCTGCAAAAGGAGACCTATTTGAACACGTCCTCTAGGCTGATGTTCAACGGAGCTTACGAATTCATAGATAATAAGAGCACACAGTCTTTTGTTCTTTTTTTGTCTGTGTGTGTGTGCCGACATTCTGATTGCCAGTTCGGCTCATAGAAGTGGTATATTTAATTTCGTGAACGCCTTGGTTTTGTCTTTTCTCTACAAGTTGGTCCCTTTCCAGTGTGTTTATTTCGCTTTTATTTGTTGACACGAACCTGTTTTTGCAGCACGTATACACTTTCATGAAAAATAAAACGCTCACTTTATAATGGCTTTGGTCCGAAGCAAGTTTCTGGTGCGAAATATAACTTCGCCCGCACTCTTTCGCTGCGGTGCGAGCAAAGGCTGGATTTTGAAACATTCTGTGCCTATTACATTTCTCTTCACATTTCGTGTGTGGTCAGAGCTGCACTTTGGCTGCGTTATCAAGGGGCTTTTGTTATCATTGATCAGTCGGCCTTGAGAGAGGGATAAGTGTGACGTAGAGAGAAAGGAGTAGCTGCGAAGCCGCGAAACCTGCTGTTGGGGCTCCTTCCGTACCATTATCAAGGTGGTGCGCTGTCTCTTCGGGTTTGCGATAGGCAATGCAGTTGCTTTCAATCAGCTTATTTGAGGGCACTGCTTTATAATGCGGGTGAGAGTTCACTCACATGGTATTTTTCATAGTTCGTGAGGTTTTTTTTGCCAGCAAAAAAAATTGTGCGCAATTAGTATGTCGCTGAAAACACTGCAGTTAGATGTCATTTTGGGACGCCAACAAATGTCTCATTGACACTGAAAATTAGGACAGTACTTGTCGTGCAGGGTAGCAAATCGGACATGCGTCTGGTTAACCTTTCTGTCTTTCCTCTCTTCTATTTCTCTCTCTCTGTATAATTCACTCAGTAACCGAAATGAGGCCAAGCCAGATTCACTCGAAATCAGAATCAACAGCAGTCATGTGCGGCAGCACTTATGCTTGGACTAGCAGAAAAAAAAAAGGAGAGGCTGCAGTTTTGCAGAAAGGCGAAGCAGTGTTAGTGATAGCCAAGTATGCGACAATTACACGAAGGAAGATTACACCACCAAGGGGACTCGGGCTGTGAAATTGAACTGTCTCCTTCTCTGAGGTCTTGTATATACTTAGCGCCATCACTTCAGTGCTCAAGTCTTCGAGGTCACACAAAGTTTCTTGAAGTGCAAGAAATATATATATATATATATATATATATATATATATATATATATATATATATATATATATATATATATATATATATATATGTATCGTAAGGAACCGCTTTATTCCAGCCAAGCTCAGGCTACTACCTCGAGGATTAAACTGTGCTGCTGGTGACGATATATGCAGATGATGAAGTTGAAAGTCAGGCATGTGTTGCGCCCACACTAATTCTCTCTCGCTGTGGAAGCGGCCGCCTGACTGCGCGCAAGTACTATAAGGTGTGTCAAGTATTTGGTTTTAAGCGGGAGACATGCACTATCTCTGTCCCACAGCAATGGGAATCGGATGGCCTTCTAACGAGCGAGGCATGGTAATTGACAGGTGATGTCTGCTCAATGACCATGTAAAGTCGAATAAAACATATGAGAAATTTTTTGTATAAGCCAGGAACGCGCACAGGAGTCCAAAGAAGAACTTCGTCACTAGGAGTCAGCACAGTGGGTCGAGTCATAATGAACTTTGCGAGGCAACGGCAGTCCGCGAGGCGAGACCCAAACTGTTCCGAGAAAGGAGCTGATGGGGGTACAGGAGTCGAAAGGAACGATACATCAAGAACGAAACTTGGTGAACGGCCATAAATGAAGAAAAAAGGTGAAAAGCCAGTAGGACGTTGCGTAGCCATGTTATAGGCGAATGTCACGAACGGCAGGATTGCATCCCAGTTCGTGTGGCCGGGGCGGATGTACATCGCAATCATGTCAGAGAGGGTACGGTGAAAACACTCCGTCAAGCTGTTGGTCTGCAAATGGTAACTGGAAGTCGTCTTGCAAATTGTGTTAGAGGCGCACAGAACTTCGGTAAGGATAGAAGAGAGGAAGACTGCTGCGGGCACTGAGGAGAATGCGCGGAGCGCTGTGGTGTAAGATAATGTTGTGTAGAAAGAAATCGGCGACTTCAGCAGCAGTCCCGGATGGTAGAGATGCTGTCTCCGCATAGCGTGTTGGATGGTCTATGGCCGTTACAATCCAACGATTGCCATGTAAGGTCGTGGGAAGAGGACCATACAAGTCTATTCCAACTACTTTGAAAGGCAAAACGGGACAAGGCAGAGGTTGTAAAGAGCCAGGAGGAGCTGTTGGTCGTTTGCGGCTTTGACAATGAACGCAGGATGCAACATACTTCGCAACGGCTGAAGACGGGCCAGGCCAGGAGCAGCGACTTCATATTCTGTTGTAAGTCTTGTGGTAGCCTAGATGACCAGTCGTCGTGTGATCGTGAAAGGCTTCGAGCACCTCGCATTGCAGAGAACATGGTATGACCGGGACCCATTTGTTGCCATCGATGTGATAAATGTTGCGATGTAAAGCCCCATTGTGCAGCTTGAATTGATTAAGCTGTCGACGAAGTCAGGCATTTGGAGGTGACGAAGAATCTTCCATGCGTTGGTGGGACACAAGGACAGATGGGCTGTCATGTCTTAGCCAATCGAGGGTTACAATGGGTAAAGCTGATGAAGAGGACTCAGGACGTACACAATTACGGAGAGGTGATGGTGAATCGTCATGATTCGGCACAGGGTAGTGAGAGAGAGCATCGGTGTCTCGATGTTTCTTTGCAGCCTTGTAGGTGACATTGAAATCGTACTCCTGTAGGTGAAGCACACAGCGACCCAGGTGACCTGATAAATTCTTTAGCGATGAAAGCCAGCACAGTGTGTTATGGTCGGTAACGACTGTGAAATGGCGGCCATGAAAATATGGGCGAAGTTTTTGCACTGCCCAACAGCAAGGCACTCCTGCTTGGTTATGGCGTAGTAATTCTCTGCACTGGTTAGTAGTGCACAACTAGCATAAGCAATTACTCCTTCGCGAAACGTGTTGTCACGTTGCAGTAGAATGGTACCAAGACTGACTGCTAGCGTCGGTGTGAAAGATGGTGGGCGCGGTCGGATCAAAGTGGCACAGTACTGGGTCTGACGTCAGGGCATGTTGCAAAAGCAGGAAAGCATGTTCACATTCGTCGGTCCAAACGAAGGGTGCATTACTGGCAAGGAGTTGATGGAGCGGGGACGTAAGCCTAGCGAAGTTGTATATAAGTGCCAGAAGAAGCAAGTCCAAGAAAACTGTGCATGTCTTTTTGATGCAGTGGACACAAAATTCGAGGATGGCAGCAAGCTTCTCGGGGTCCGGTCGAATACCTTCTTTGCTGACTATGTGCCCCAGAACTTTGATGGTCTTGCTGGCGAAACTGCATGTGTGTGTGTGTGTGTGTGTGTGTGTGTGTGTGTGTGTGTGTGTGTGTGTGTGTGTGTGTGTGTGCGTGTGTTGAGCTGCAAACCAGCATTTGCAAGACAGGCAAGGACTTCATCAAGACGTTGCAAATGTTGTGAGAACGTGGTTGAAAACACAATGTCGTCGAGATAGCACAGACACGTTTTCCATTTCAAGCCAGACAAGACTTATCGATCATGCGTTCGAAGGTGGCAGGCACATTGCAGTGTCCAAAAGGCATCGCATTGAACTCGTAGAGCCCATCAGGGGTAGCAAATGTCGTTTTTTCTTTGTCGAATTTGGACATCGGTATTTGCCAGTAGCCTGGTCTAAGGTCAAGGCTAGAAAAATATTCGGCATCGTGGAGTGAATCTGGTGCATCATCCATCCGTGACACGGGGTAAACATCTTTGAGCATGATTTTGTTCAGCGCACGGTAATAGACGCAAGAACACACTGAGCTGTCTTCGTGACAATTGCAACGACATGAGTGTCAACAGCTCAAGTGACAGTTGATCCACGAGGCAACAGTTGGGGTTCGAGAGTTTGGTTTATTGCGGTAAGCAATGCAGACCCCTCAGAGAAGCGAATAAGGCCAGGGGTAATCAGAATTGCTCGAGATAGGGTATGGTCATAGGGCAGAATGAGTATGTCACCATCCACAATGTTACAGGAGTTGACACTTATAATCTCTTCTCTAGGTGGCCAAAGAACGTAATTGGAAGAGGTCACGAGACGAATGCGTTCTTCGTGGTCAGGAAGAGAATTGCCAGTGGCATCCAGTTGTGTGAGGCGCTGACGACAAGAGAGAGAAGCGGACACCAAAGATAAGAAGTCCCACCCCAAGATGAGTTCATGGGTCACTCACGAAATACCGCAAAAACAATGTGGTGACGAATTTTGTCTATGGACACACGAACAGTACACTGTGTAATTGGACGAATAATAACGTTGGTCGCTGCACAAAGAGAAAGGCCGGAGTAAGGCAATTCTTGTGTTTTATAGAGTCCCGAACAGTCACATGACAATGATCGCCAAGCCTCTTGTAACATGGAGCCACCTCAGAATTGCACTAAACAAAGATGATGGATGCAGCCAGTCTTGCTAGATAACTACATTTTGACTATTCTGTATTGTTTGCATTTCTTGTGCAAAAGGAATTCTCGCAGAGAGTTTTATCTTCAGTGGCCTTCAGTTGACGTCATCTGCTACAACTAGCACATAAGTTAACTCCATAGCACTACTAGGATGGAGACACTGTGTTGTGGGATGCTTCCTTAAAAGTGGACAAGAAGATTCTAAAGGAAAAGTGTGAGATGGTCACAGTAATAACCAAGGCATTTGGCATGGGAATGACCCAGCTATAAAGGTATTATCAGATATGTACAGGCATATAATCCTAAATGGCACCTTGCACGAGTCCCAAGTGTCAAATGTAATGAGTATTGTGCATTGAAAGGGCCAAGGATGTTTTGTACATGCAAGGGAACACTATAGGCATTTGATAGCAGTGATAGCAGGCATTTGATAGCAGTAAAATGATAGGAGCACAGCGTAGAATCTTAACGTTTGCACCGAAGCTTAAAATTATTTTCTTAAAAAAAAATTATGAGGTTTCACGTGCCAAAACCACGATCTGATTACGAGGCACGCCATGGTGGAGGACGCCAGAAATTCAGACCACCTGTGGTTCTTTAATGTGCACCTAAGTCTAAAGTACATGTGTGTTTTCGCATTTGACTGCCATCGAAATGCGGCAGCCGTGGTCGGGATTCGATCCCGCGACCTCGTGCTCAGCAGCTCGACACCATAGCCACTAAGCAACCACAGCGGGTAAAATTATTTTCGTATCCCAAAATATAATTACCCTATGCGTAGAAGGATCCTCTTTGGGGGCCGGAAATCTAACGGAGGCACGGACAGTGAGGGACAGAATGACCAGGTACTGTGACATTGCAAAATTTTATTATAACTCCAGGTGTGTTTATTCACCCTAACCCCTCGACAGGGCCCAAGCGGTAGACCAGAGGCAGTTACAAATCAAGACCTTCCGCAATCCCGTTCATCTCAGGAGGATATATCCAGACATCTATTCAGACGATAACTGCAAACTATGCGGCAGGGTTCATGCATTTTAGACACATTCTCTGGGAATGTGAGGTTATAGGCAGAGCAAATGCAGTGCCTCCAGACAAAGCTGCGGCACGGTGGGCGGCTGCACTGCGAAACTCAAACCTCCAAGATCAACTATCGGCCATCCAGCAAGCACTTGAGGCGGCGAGGAGACAGGATCTCCGGACCTCCTTGGGGGCCGCCTAGGCCCAAGCCACGAATTTGCCGGATTTTCAATAAAGTTGTTACTACCACCATGTTTTGCATGTAAACTAACAATTCGTAGGAACATACAAGTGCGTTACGGGAGTAAAGTTTACTTCAGGGTAAGATTTTGCAGCAAAATTATAAATAAACCATAGGCGACCAGCAATTTGAGGCACAAGAATATTTGAGAATATTTGAGGCACAAACACAGATGTGATGAAAAAAAAAATTCAGCTGTAGAACCCCTGAATCTAATGTTTAGGACTGCTATGTCTAGGACCACACTCATTGTGCCAAAATGGGCACAAGCAGTGCACCACTTTTGCAGTGAAAAGTAGGAGAAAGAGGTTGCCCAGTAAATGTAGCAGGCAGGCATTGTGGCCCCACCAATGGTGCCTCTCTACCTCATTACAGATTCTGTTAACCATAACTACTGAGGGGGGATGAGCGTTAAAATTCTACACAGACAAAAATGCGACAAGCACATGCTTAAAACTTAGATCAGGCCTTCGTGTCGTCGAAGAGCTTCTAATTTCTGGTACTTCCCCGAATCATCGATCACACTGTGCAGAAGGAAAGCAATATTGCAACTTGCTTGTTTAGAAAACTCATAAAAAACACTCCCCCCCACCTTTTTTTTTTCTTCTTTTGCTTTCCATTGACTCTGACTTTCATAATGTTAATAAACTTCAGATGAGCTTGCTTTCAGGCTAGTTTGTACACACTGCTAAGAATGAAAAAATGCAAAGAAAACAGGACAAGAAAGAAAGGCCTAGAGAACATTGATTTGCGTGCGGCAATTTTTATCAAGGACGGGGTGCTGGACCAGGGAAGCTAAGAAGCTACCACAACAAACAGGTGGGAGGGCAGCTAGGTCAATGGCTTTGATGTCCACACAGAAACAGAAATATAGGAATGTTGGAGAATGCTGTGTAGTTCAACAACCCCGTGAATGTTGAAAAGTGCGACAGTGATTGGCTGAAAAGAGTTTCAGTGAGCTCCAGGGAGTGGGGAGGTGGATACGGTAAGGGGGCTTGGGTGGTGACGCGCACTAAGGGCGTCAAAAATGAAGTTAAGTGAAAAATTATGGAACATAGGGGGATTGTCTCATCACTGCTCGATCGCTCAACACCAGATGGCCGTGGCCAGTAGCCTTAGCTGAGGTTCACCTAATCTGTCATAGCATGTGCTGTGCTTGCTGCTCTGCAGTCTTTAGAATAGCCAGGTGTCAGGGCAGCATGCCCATAATGCCTGCAATTAAGTAATAGGCGACTTGCAAAATAGTGCCCGCTCTCTTTCATACATAGCCATGGCTGAACCACTCACTAGCAAATCTGGTAAGAAAATAACGCTGACCTCCACTGTTACTTGGACTGCAACAAGTCTGGGCTGCAAACAAGAAGACACAAGACAGAGCGCTGTCATGTTTTTAGCACAGTTTTCTTTCCTAAGTAATGTACCAACAAGGTCATAATATACATTATATAAATACATCAATTTGTAAACAAAATGTTGTTTTTAATATAATCATTTTTAAAAACAGCGCAAGGATGATAGCATAATTTTAAGCGTAGTGGCTGCATGCCTTAGCAATGAAAAACTTTTGTCGGAAGTTAGGCAAAGTTGTTTTGGCAACGTAAAAATGTGCATCCTCGTTGCTAAAGCATTCCTGTCCGGGGAGTGCTAGGAGTTTGTCTTGGCGTGATGTAAAACCCTCCACACATTTATATAGTGCGAGAGAGAGAGGTGATGGGGAAGGGGGAGTGGCCAGTGGAGAATCCCTCCCTGAAATAAATTTCTGGCTACCTCACTGAATGTCTGTAATGCCTTGTAATAGCAGTAGGTCTTGGATGGAAACACTATAGATGATACCAGTAAACCTATTGAGCCTATTCCTGTTCAGCGAGGTGATGGATGTTTTCCCAAAGAATTATAGAAACTGTACAATGGAATGTTTTGTACCACCTGTAATAACTATGCTGTAAGAAAACAGAAAGGCTGAGCTTAAATGTTGTAGGAAATCTCTTAAGAGGCTCGAGGATAGGTAAAGATGACTAACTCCTGTATTCTCCACTCAACACTCCACCTGGACTCAAGTGCACAGCAGCCCCGCTCCTTGACAGAAGCGGTTGCTTAGCTTTAATCAAACTTCATGTCAGTTACTGTGAAACACAGCGTCGTCTTCAGTCGAGGGGT
Source organism: Dermacentor andersoni (assembly GCF_023375885.2). Taxonomy (NCBI): domain Eukaryota; kingdom Metazoa; phylum Arthropoda; class Arachnida; order Ixodida; family Ixodidae; genus Dermacentor; species Dermacentor andersoni. The sequence continues at coordinate 176,491,074 of NC_092814.1, forward strand.
GGCGCTGTGCTCAGCTCAGTGGAAGGTAGGACATTAGGCAGTATAATAGCAAGAGCTTGGTGGCGCAACCCACCGCCCCGTTCCAAAGGGGACGCTCATAACATCCATCCATCCATCCATGGAATGAAGCTTCCAGTCATAGATGGTTTCAGAATACAGGGTAAGTGACCTCACATTTTACTCTCTTCGTCGTGAAGTCTAGACACCAATGCCTCGGTTTGAACAAGTAATGCTTTAAGCGCTCTCTCACGCATATGTTTGCTTTAAGGCAGAGTAAGCTTACTATTTCCTGCTTCTGCCACATGCAAATGATACAAAAATATCTCAATAAAATTTTTGTGATCTAAGTGGTACACACTCTCTGCAAGGTGATTAAATGTTTGTAATAGAACAAGCACTACTCATGTGCTGGTCAGCATCTGCAGCAATATGTTCAGCAAGATATCTTTTTTGTCTCAATATATTCGATATTGGTGCAAATTTAAGAGGTTATGCAGCTAACATGTAGCTGTTTACTTGTGTCTCGAGAACATACAGCTTTAGGTGAGAGGAGCACTACATTGCATGATACAAAGGAACATTTTTAGACTGCTTGTTGTTTTTTGTGAAAAACAATTGTGAAGGTTTTAATTGCAAAGTAATACAGTATGTGTTGGCAATGCGAACAAGCCATGCAAAGTGTATGCATTAGAAATGAACTACCCAGATGAGGACCCCCCCCCCCGGATATATTGTCAATGCTATAATATCAAATGCTATGACATTTAACACATATGGTGACTAAAAAGAAAAATGATAACTAAAGCAAGATCAGCATTAATAAAACAACAATATCAACTACAAAATTTATATAATTTTTCTCAATACTTTTCTATTATCTTTCCATAAACTGTGGCCTCACACACTGCAGACGCCTTTGCCAACAACCTTCACATTTCACCAGTGCCAATTCTAGCTTCCCTTATACTCAACTGCAATGTCTTGAATGTCAGGGCATGTGGGTCTGTTTCTCTGCCTGAATAATAGGGAGAGGAGGGCAATATAATTGCCTGGAGAACTTTTAGGCAGAAAAAGCATGGTGGATGAGGAAGAGCAGTGGCCAGGATAAAACATTTCAGGAGTTCAATGTAATAAGGATACAGAGTAGTACGAATAACTTTGCAAGCATATGAGGCCATTATAACACTAGGAGAAACAGACTGACCAATCACATAATAAATTTTCAAATATTGGAACTGCTCTAGAACACCTTGCACGACTGCTGTAATTAAGAAAAATATGTAGCATTGTCTTCAAAAGACAGCTTTTTTGTTTGTTTTGTTTACTCTGCTATGCCACTATACACATTATTACTTTTACTTTCTTTTGTTTTGGAACAGAAAGTCACCATATGCCTGGAGGTTTTAGATCACCTTCTTGGTGTGCTCCCGATAAATGAACTGTTTGAAAACATTAACATTGTTGCTTGGTTTATTGCCTACGTAGACCGGCACGTAACGACTAAGGAAGCAGGCATGTAATATGCTCACCCTGTATCCAATCAACCCCTATATCAATCAATTTTGTACAATTAGACCTCTATATATTGAACTTTATTGTAACAAACAGTTTTACTTTGCAGAACTTATTTGGTGTGCATATAGAATTAAATCTTCAATTTAATGAATTCTGTTACCTGCGATTTAAACTTAATGAAATCATAAATTCTTCTAAAATTTAAATGAGGATATGTGTTGCATTTAAACTGCAAAGTCTATGGACGTACAAGCGCGTTTCGGGAGTAAAGCTTGACGGTTTCCTCCCCAAGTTTATTCGACTTAAGGGCAAAATTCTGCAGCAAAGTTATAAAACGACGACAGGCGATAAGCAGCTGAATGCGAGGTATCTGGTACAGACAGACGGGGGAAAACTTACAAATCACAATAGCTCACATTCAGGCGAGTATGTGAACAGGCGAACTGAGCAGGAAACATAACACGGCATAACAAGCACGCATCCGTAGATAACACGGGCTCCCACCGTGCATTGGCCAATACTTCGAGGCTGACGCCTACACGATCACCGGGGGAGTTGTGCGTTGCAGGAGTCGATTCTGTGTGGAGTCGTCTGGGGAGCACCGCGTTGCCCCGATTGCACCATGTTGCACCAGTCATGGTGGCGGAAGCAGACAACAGCAGCGGATGTGACGTCACGTGCAGTCTGCTTGAAGAACAAGAAAAATATTTATTCTCCTAAGGGAACCGTACCATAACATAGTAGAATGAAAATCGACCCTGTGGCCGCAATTCACGCTCAATCACCGAGTGGCATTAGAAAAAGATAAAATGAAATAAAGAAGAGAAAAAGGAATATGTTGCTAAGGCATAAATACTTGTCATATCTAATTATAAGCACAGTTTATGTGGTCTGAACGCGTATACCAGCGCGCGAAGTAGTACGAATGACCCTTAATTCCGAGAAGTATAGACGACCGCACGCCAAGTTTCATCCTAAACGCCAGCGCTCGTTTCTCCCCTGGCGGAACGATTTCATCTCCAACGGGTGTAGGTTTCCGCCGCCGCTTCCCTTAGCAGTCGCGCCCGCGTTCAGTTCGCGCTGCGCGCGAAACGTCTCTTGTTTGCGAGGGCGCCTCTTCGGATGACCGGAAATTATTATTGTGTTGTTAACTGTCACGACAGCAATGTAAACACGAAATGGTTGATGCCACCAGTGAAATTCTGCCGATTCACAAGAAAATGGTACGAAAAAAGCAGACGACACACATGGATTACTGCGGTGCGCCGAGCGAAGTAAACAACTGGCAAACGAAGCGAGCTCGTTCATTGATCACTCCTGAGTGTATGACGGTTTTTATATGTAACCCACATGAATTTAATAATTACTCGGTACATAATACTTTTATTCATATAAAAACTTTTGTTCGACGAGCGCTTGTCCTGTCTTCTTTCTCGTGTTTCGTTTATGTGTGCGCTGCCCAAGAATGGAAACCACTTCTGCTGTATGCGCTAGCAGTGGCCGAAGTTCACGCGTGCCGAGAAATTGAATATGTGCACGTTGCATTGAACATGACCGGAGTTCATTCCCGCTTCGCCACTGCACCGATCGATCGAGTTACTGGACGATACACGCCCGCGTCTTGGTCGCGCCGGCAATGCTGAAGCAGGAATGATTACTAATACTTTCAACTTCCGTCTCTTGAGCACTGTTAAAAAATGGCCAAGCTGTCTACATTGCTGCTTCTATTCCATATTGTAGGGGACGCACTAGTTAAAGTTGTGTGCGCATGTCGTACTTGTGCTATGCAGCGATATATTTTGTTTATTTCCGCACAGTGTCGATGGAAGACCGTTGTCGCCATCAGAGACAACACGGATTTGTAGCAAGCATATTGTGAGAAACTGCAAAAATGACTTTAGCTCGTATGTGCCGTATGTATGTGCCGCATCGTATGTGCTGACGATTTTTCCGGCGGTACATACGATGTCGTTTCCAATCACCTGCTCAGCGTCACTTACATGGTTAAGCAGACGCTGCCCTTTCGCCGCATTGCAGCCATAAAAATAATCGTCAAGCCTACCGATCTTCTTAAAGGCAAATAGAAGCGTGTACAGTCTGTTTCACACTTAGGGGAAAACTGGGAACGTATTGCATCGCGATGCGGCAAGCAATGCAGTCGTGCGGTGGCAGCAGCTCGAGCAGGCGCAGACGCTCGAGGGGCGGAGTCGTGATCTGCGTCGTCTGCTACGGCGGCGCGCGCTGGCCGCATTGTCGGGAAGCGTGCTACTGTCAGGGGCAGTGTACGTATATTTCTTCACTGTGTGTGCTACCGTAATAAGCAGCGACAAGACGCACCAAGATATGCGCGCAACGTGTTCAGTCTTTGTTTGACTCGAAAGGAAAACAAAGCACTCAGCAATGAAAACTATGGGAGTCGAACACGATGAAACAAACGGATACGATTAAAGGAATGTTTTAGGTTCAGACAATGAGCTGGAAATGGCTTTTCTCGACAATCATTCGCTACACCAGACAGACTCTGCCCGCCGGCGGGGAATTGGACACGTCACGCTCGGAACTTCAGTTAGTATCTCGTCATGTCCCCAGCGGCAGCGATGACAGCGCTCATCCTGGAAGGCAGTGAAGTGCAGAATGACTTGATCAGGGATGTGTTCATTTGCAGCACGTCTCAGTCACTGACGATGGTGGATCGAAGCCTATCCTCGGGCGACTGATAGAGGGGACGGTGCGCCAGCGATACTTTCAACGAGCCCCAGACATTTTAAATGATGTTGGCGCCCGGGGATTGAGGCGGCCACTCCAAGAGAGTGACTGCGCGCTCTTCTAGCAGTTGTTGCACCACACGAGCAGTGTGGATCGGCGACCTATCGCGTTAGAATATATAGTCGCCTTCCAGAAACGGGCCGTCAAGAACCCAAGCAACCTTGGCCAACTGCCGCTGCTTGGCCGATCGTCGGGAAATGATCGTCAAACGACTATATTGGCCAGCGAAGGTTGGCGAGAGGTCGGTATGACAACGGCCGCCGCCTTTACCGGCGGGCAGTCGGCAGAGGGCGTCTTGCCAACCTCTCTGTCAGACTGACTCCCGACCCGCCAGTTGGTCGCCGGCTCGGTACGATGGCAACGCGTCGGACCAACGCCCGAGGCCGATGAGTAGCATGATTTAATTTTTATATCAATTCCTGTCTCTCGGTCTATACTTATAAAATTCTCACTAGGGAAATTTATTATAGGTGAAGGTAATACATTGTTATGCTTACAGAATTTATACTTTTCGTGACTATACACATACACAGCTGCATTAATATTATAAGGTATAGCGCAATGCGTTCAGAAACAGCGATATATGCGTGTGGGACCGTTTTCTGAAGCAATATGAAACTCGTCGTACGCGTAAACATGTGAATTAACCTGCCATGTTTATTTAAGGGAATTAAATTCTCGGGATGCTTGCAAGGATTAATTCTGTAAACATGCGGAATTTCACGTGGGCTGTGGTATATATTATGAATTTTCGCTAATCCTTTTTTACTGTAATTTAAACACTAAACTTCTAGAAATACTTGGGGTTTAACAAAGCAAACGTCACTAAATTAAACTTGTACCTACCGCCCTAAACATGGCCTCCGAGATGCCATCATAGAGCGCCGACGAATCTCTGGGGCGGAGCGCTGAAGCGGTTAGTGCGACCAGACCTCGCATCGCTCTGTTAGCGCTGCCCTCGGCGCGCTGCCACGTTCGCTGCTGCACTGCTAGTTTTCCTCCTACTCCCTCCCACAAGCGTCTCCTCTCCACAAACGTCATCCCTGTCTTCCACCCGGACTCTTCGCCTCCGCGCCAAGAGCTGCAACACAGAGGCGCTTTCCCCACCCACTGCTTTCAGCCACCACTAAAAAGAGACGCGTTTTACGATGCTTGGCATCTTTCTTTCAATCCCTCTAGCTCCTTTTTGCATCAACTAATAGCGCTTTCACTCGTGTGAACGACAAGTGCACCAGAACATACGTATGATCAGCCTGAAGTTAACTTATGCGAATTATTACAGACTGTGGAGCTAGGAGGCAGTACCGAGCGGTGATGCTTTCATTTCCAAACAGAAAAACTAATGCAGGCCTTGCTCCACAGTGAATTTTTTATATTTCATTTATCACGGCAAGGCTATTCGTATCCTCCTCTTTTGGATATTTGACGTAAGGAAAGTGTCAGAAAACTAGTTAAACATCTCTTTACTACAGCGTAGATATATTGTTTACTCAAAATGAATTGGTCAGATATGAATTCACAATTTAAAATTTTGGAAGAACATGCGCGACGAGGTGATAACACTGAACGCACGCTGAGCATTTGCCAAAAGGCGAACGCGAATTGAACCAAGAATAGAACTACGGTTAGGAAAATGCTTATGTGGAAACCGCTGGAAACAAAAAACAGTGGCGCAAAAAAAAGAGGACTAGAAACAGAATGAGCCCTGTGTCCTCGTCTTTCACGTCATGATGTTTTTCATGAGCCAAATAGCCCAAGCAAACGTTATGCGACATACTAAGAATTAACTTCCCCTAATAAAAGTGCTGATGTCTTCATTTTGCAGGAAATTACTGGTGAGCGCCAGGTGTTTTCTGTTCCTGCTTTGCTACGGGACTGTGAAACGTAAATGCATCAATAGTATAACTGCGGTGTTGCACCTACAGCAACACAATCTCGAAATCTTCTCAGCCAATCTTTTCTTCCTTTTAGTAGAAATAATTTGGCTGCTACGACGGCGCAATTCATCTGCTACGGCACCGAGTCCCACTACCCATTCTCTAAATTTTTGTTTCTTCTTTCAAGAACTGGTTTGCCAAAGGCTCGAGGATCCCTTTTTACGAGTGCGCCCCAGCAAGACTTCCTCTGTTGCACGCTTCTGCAGCAGCACTTCGCGCTCGCCCAGGTTTTCTCGCATAGTTTCCGCGTGGGTGATTTTCAAATAGCAATGCAAGGTTTTCCCTCATGGTGCTGGCTGCCGATTTCACACTCGGCACGCCGCTTGCCGGTTTTCCAGTTGGGCTGGCAAGCGCTCTGTTAGGCACTCATACATAACAGACAACTGTATCCTCGCAGTAAGCGCGTTTCTCTTCGGTGCAACAAAAAATGCGTTCCTTCATAAAAATCTAACACGTATGATTTCGGCTCATATGTATACCTACAACACACCGACCTCTTAATGGAATAGTGCTTTATGTTCAGATTCATGATTTATCATTCGCTATGTGCCACTGGCTGCACGCAATTCAGTCTAATCCTTCAGACTGAGCATGTGCCATCTTCTTCGGGTGATTCGTGACGGACGGCGCGGCGCTGCTCGAGACTGTGGTCTCCTTTCTTTTCGAACTCGCGCTGCTGCTTGCGGACGGAATGCTTTCCTCCGGAGCCTGAGGGGACGAAACTTGTTCTGGCCATTTTTTCTTTCTTTTATCAGCTTCTTCTTGGATCACTGGTAAAGAAAGTTGTGAGTTCGGCGGCAAGCGAACCGCCTGGTTTCCGCGACCCCGAATGTAAAGACGAACACAGCCCCTTTCACTCCCCCACCAACACGTCGCGCGAGAGCAAGCGGGGACCATTCATGCCGTGCAGGCGGCGATCATAGGCTGGGGAGAGGAGCGGGCTCCCTGCCGCCGAAACGCGCCGGCGCGCGTTATACTACTCCTTGCCCCGGAAAACACCCAGTGGAAAGCGCGTGATATACCCTAAAAATTTGAAAAGGTGGTAGCGCAAGAAGACACGGACGGAGACGAGAGGACAAGGACGGGTGCTGAACTTCCAAAAACATTTATTGTTAATGAATCACGAATATATACATGCTGACCGAGCCCGGTGTAATCATCTGCGCATTCGTAAATATGCCAACTATTTGTCTGACAGCGTGATGGATGCCATGTTGACACATCCCTATGCTTACACAGCTTTTTTTCCCTCTCCTCCATCGATGATGGAAATAAAGTTCAAGTTCACTTCTAGAAATCCGTTCAGATTCTGCGATTTCCCGTATAACACGAGTTTTACTCTTAATAACGAAAGTGTTTACAAGGTCGGGCGAACAGTCCCTGCAAGTCAGACAATGACTTGCCAGAAAACCTTCGAAATCTTTTCCTTCACGCGGATTTTTTACATTGTTTGCGTCCTTCCTTAACCTATCATTAGCACATCTCCCAGTATGGCCAATGTACACTATTCCGCACCTTAAAAGAATTTCATAGACTGCCCCTTATGCGCATTCAATAAAAGGCGGCCTGTGCTTTATGCCGCAGTCACGTTACTGGCTTGCTTCCGGGTCGGTCATCCTACAAAGCTTTGACAGCTTATGGGGAGCAGCGAACACTCGTAACGCTGAGCCACCTTTTCCAAATTGTGGGATAGTGTGTGAACGTAAGGTATTACAGCTACATTCTGCCTACGCTGTGCGCGGGCTTCGCACGTTTGTGGCTTTGTGCGCATATTTCTCAGCAGGTTCCCTGCAGTATTCTTAGCAAAAAAAAAAAGCCCTCCTCCATTGCACCCTGTGAAAGTGGGTGTACAAAGAAACGATTGCCGACGTTAGACGACGTTGCTCAGAAACCAACCACCACTAACACCACAAGCGACGTACGTAACGCGGGCACGCATGTCTACGGAAGTGCAGCATACATGGCCCCCGCCAAGCGCAAGAGCCTTATGGAACTAAATGAATGTTTGAGGGTAAATTGTCAGAAAATGCGTAAAATACAACTTAAGCACAAGCTTCAGACATGATAACTTCGGATTGCAAATCGAGTATGCGGGAAAACATAATTCTGTTACGCGGAAACTGAAAGACAAAGCCCTTTTCTATAGCTGCCATTTGAGGTCTGTCTGAGTGGCCACGGCCGGTAGGTGGCGCTACCTCAGATTAGTACCACACAGAAAGGCGGAAAAAAAAAAAGCGAGCTCGCCATGTAATAGGCTGCATAAACATGCAGGGCGCCAGAAGAAAGGGAAAGCGCTTATAAATTGAGGAGCAGTTAAATAGAGAACAAATAGGGGTGTATGCGGTTATAAAAACGCACCTTAGAGACTTAAAAGATGCACCAGTCATTGAGAATTATGTTTGGGAAGGTTGCAACAGAACTAAATCGAAAGGAAAGGGAGGGGGGCCGGAATGTTCAAATGGGAAAAAGCATATTCAAAGTGTCAAGGGCATATTTGGTTTTCAGGCACAATGAGTGGAAATAAAACTTGGCTGGGCTTAACGTATTTATGAACGAGAAAACATTGCAGAGAGAAGAACCAAGGCTTAGCGGAATGCCTAAGTGCTGATATTAGGCGTTTCGGAAATAATGCCGAAATTACCCTGTTAGGTGACATGAATGCCCACATACAGGATCTAGACGTTTATACCGACAACAACAGGAAGTTATTGCTGGACCTTTGTGAGCAACGTAACCTCGTTATCGTAATTACGGCCCGTAAATCTGATGGTCAGATCAGATGGCAAGTTGGAAATAGGCAATCGACTATTGGTTACTGTCTGATGACGGAAGATATTTATGATAAGTTCAGATCAGTTGAGATAAGTTGAGCCATTGGCGAGTAAGACTGTAGTAACACAAGGACTGGCCATAAACGCACCATTTTGAAAATGGGATATGTAGTTGTGAAGGAGAGCACGGAGCGAAGAATGGCCAGTCCAAATTTGAACGCTCAACAAATAACAAATATAGCCGCGGGAGTCGAGAAAGCCAGTCCAAATTTGAACGCTCAACAAATAACAAATATAGCCGCGGGAGTCGAGAAAGAACACGGCAAATGGCCAAGCAATAAGTGGGAATACAGTGAGCTTCTAAATGTAATGACGAGAGAAATTAGGAAGAAGAAGCAACACGTTTGTTGGAAAACAAAAATGAAGTAAAAAAAGCTGGTGGAACAGCGTGATACCCGAAGCGATCGATGAACGACAGAAAGCATTACGAGAACATAAGCAGGCATAGAAAGTGCAGTTGCCACAGGTTGAAGTAGACAGAAAATTAGAAGTATACCGGGAGAAAAAAAATCTATTGTTATAATACTGGTTCAAGCAAAGTTCAAAGGTGAAAGTGAACGTTGGTTGTCGGAAATACGTGAGAAAAAGAAGGCCGCGCCTAGAATATTTTGAAAACACACAAACTTATTAAGCAGGAAGTCTGGAACAGAACAACATGTCCTAGACTAAGATAAAAAAACATGGAAGGGGATGCGACATTAAATTACATCCGAAAAATAACGACCGAATCATTCCAAGGCAATGATGAAGTAGTTTTAAAGAAGAAGAGCGTTAACGAGAACCAGAGAAACTTCTAAAGCGCACAGCCATAGGGTTAGGCGAGGTTCCCGTTAGGCTGATTAGCGAACTAGGATCAAAAAGTAAGGAAGCTCTGTGGGAAGCAGTAGAAAAAGGCTTACAAGATAGGCGAATACCAGACAGCCGGAGACAAAGTAGAATGAATTTAATGTATAAAGATAAGGGAGAAAAGAATTGAATTCACCCATATAGACCGTTGACCATTATATCGGCAATATACACGTTAGCAATACAGGTAATTAAATTACAAGTGCAAACATGGGCAGAGAATGGTATGGGAGAACTTCAGAACGGGTTCAGAATAGGCGTCTGGATGATAACTTATTTGTTCTTATTCAGTGTATTGAAATATCCAAAGAGAGGAGACTGTTTTATGTGGCTTTTTTAGATATTACCGGAGCGTATGACAACGTAGACCACAAAATTTTGTGGGATATTCTGGAAAGCATAGGCAACGACTTTATATAGCTTTTGACAGAGACCTACCTAGAAAATACAGTTTGCGTTGAATGGGGAGGGATGAGGAGCGAGAAGCAAGTTGATATCAACTAGGGACTGCTGTTTGTGATGTACATGGTAAGTATGAAAAGGCCGCTAGAGGGAAGCAATTTTGGGTTTTATCTCTCATACAAACAGGCGGTTAAAATAGTAGAGCAGTAGCTTCCAGGTTCGTTTTATGCCGACGACATTGTGTTGCTAGCTAACAAGCGGAGTGTTATGCAACGCCTGGAGAATATATGTGCACATGAAGGTAAGAATTTAACATTTGAAATTTAGCGTTAGGAAATCAGCTTTTATGGTAAACAGTACTCAATGAAAACAGTGAACAGACAGTATCAATACAGGGCCAGGAAATACCTCGAGTAAAAGAACACAAATACCTCAGTATACACTTAAAAAAAATCCACGCTTAATCTCACGCTAAACTGTGAGTTTTAGCGTGACGCGCATGTAAATGAGGGGCGGACAAAGACAATTGCACACGGTAATAACAGGTGTACAATAATGAACAAGTACAAAGGGAAACAAAACAAGATTATACAATATTTATGCAATACTCCCAAAAAAGAAAACAGAACCTACATGCTAACGTGCATAGCACCCAAAGTACTTTTCGACTCACTGAAGAGGTCAAAATTATTGATTACATAAGCTATATACATATTCGTATAGAGCTACCAATACATACAAGCATTTGTCTAGCAATTTTTTTTTTTTTTTTTTTTTTTTTCAAGGGAATTTTCCACGTCTCAGTAATTTCTCTCGTCGTATTCGAGTGCTGATTGCCGTGTTATAGTTTGTTAACGAAGCTTTCCCTCAAGTCTAAATATTTTAAGGCAGTTTTCCTAGCCTCTAAAGCCGCTCGAGTTCGCTCTTCTCCTTGAGCGGCCATTTTTCCTAGAAAGTATGCCTTCCAACTACTCCGCCCTTGAACTGGCTCTCTCAACTACTACACGCAGAGACAAAGAAACAGCGCGCGCATTAGATCCCATAGATGAGATGAATATTTACAATTAGTATTAGGGTTATAATTATATTCGAGTGCTGATTGCCGTGCTATCGTTTGCTAACGAAGCTTTCCCTCAAGTCTAAATATTTTAAGGCAGTTTGTCGTGTGCGTATCATGGCTACGCACGCTTATATCGCATTCCGTTTCTCTACCACGGGTGCGCTTTAAAACCACGGCGCTGCAGTTTTTGCTTTTCTCTTCTTTCTTCTTCTCCGCCCTTAAACTGGCTCTCTTAACTGTACTACACGCAGAGACAAAGAAACAGCGCGCGAATGCGATCCCATAGATGAGATGAATATATATATATATATCTATATATATATATATATATATATATATATATATATATATATATATATATATATATATATATATATATAGAAAACTATCAGTCATAGCTCTCGTAGTATAGCCCTCTGGGCCGTTTCCTTTTTTTTCGAAAGTAGTCCTATTAGGGTTATTATAATTACACGAAGGTACTTCGCCCTCATCAGCAGCAGTCCTTGGTATAGTTATTCTGGCGGCTAGCTTCCCACGCTATGCGTGCCGCCATCGCACCTGGTTAAGCTTTTCCTAGACGCTAGAACTATGCTTTGTCCGCGCAACCTTGAGCGATCGGAAAGCGCGTTTCCCCCTCTTGGCCGGCGGAGAAGGGATGCTTCGTTCCGGCCGCGAAGCTCTCCACATCTCTGTAAGGTGCCTTGTGGATGTCTCGTGCTGAAGATGCCCTCTCGGTGAGCGCATATTTCACCCCTCATCTTTTAAGAGGTTCAATACATACAAGCATTTGTCTAGCAAATTTTTTTTTTTTTTTTTCAGGGGAATTTTCCACGTCTCAGTAATTTCTCTCGTCGTATTCGAGTGCTGATTGCCGTGTTATAGTTTGTTAACGAAGCTTTCCCTCAAGTCTAAATATTTTAAGGCAGTTTTCCTAGCCTCTAAAGCCGCTCGAGTTCGCTCTTCTCCTTGAGCGGCCATTTTTCCTAGAAAGTATGCCTTCCAACTACTCCGCCCTTGAACTGGCTCTCTCAACTACTACACGCAGAGACAAAGAAACAGCGCGCGCATTAGATCCCATAGATGAGATGAATATTTACAATTAGTATTAGGGTTATAATTATATTCGAGTGCTGATTGCCGTGCAATCGTTTGCTAACGAAGCTTTCCCTCAAGTCTAAATATTTTAAGGCAGTTTGTCGTGTGCGTATCATGGCTACGCACGCTTATATCGCATTCCGTTTCTCTACCACGGGTGCGCTTTAAAACCACGGCGCTGCAGTTTTTGCTTTTCTCTTCTTTCTTCTTCTCCGCCCTTAAACTGGCTCTCTTAACTGTACTACACGCAGAGACAAAGAAACAGCGCGCGAATGCGATCCCATAGATGAGATGAATATATATATATATATATATATATATATATATATATATATATATAGAAAACTATCAGTCATAGCTCTCGTAGTATAGCCCTCTGGGCCGTTTCCTTTTTTTTCGAAAGTAGTCCTATTAGGGTTATTATAATTACACGAAGGTACTTCGCCCTCATCAGCAGCAGTCCTTGGTATAGTTATTCTGGCGGCTAGCTTCCCACGCTATGCGTGCCGCCATCGCACCTGGTTAAGCTTTTCCTAGACGCTAGAACTATGCTTTGCCCGCGCAACCTTGAGCGATCGGAAAGCGCGTTTCCCCCTCTTGGCCGGCGGAGAAGGGATGCTTCGTTCCGGCCGCGAAGCTCTCCACATCTCTGTAAGGTGCCTTGTGGATGTCTCGTGCTGAAGATGCCCTCTCGGTGAGCGCATATTTCACCCCTCATCTTTTAAGAGGTTCAATACATACAAGCATTTGTCTAGCAAATTTTTTTTTTTTCAAGGGAATTTTCCACGTCTCAGTAATTTCTCTCGTCGTATTCGAGTGCTGATTGCCGTGTTATAGTTTGTTAACGAAGCTTTCCCTCAAGTCTAAATATTTTAAGGCAGTTTTCCTAGCCTCTAAAGCCGCTCGAGTTCGCTCTTCTCCTTGAGCGGCCATTTTTCCTAGAAAGTATGCCTTCCAACTACTCCGCCCTTGAACTGGCTCTCTCAACTACTACACGCAGAGACAAAGAAACAGCGCGCGCATTAGATCCCATAGATGAGATGAATATTTACAATTAGTATTAGGGTTATAATTATATTCGAGTGCTGATTGCCGTGCTATCGTTTGCTAACGAAGCTTTCCCTCAAGTCTAAATATTTTAAGGCAGTTTGTCGTGTGCGTATCATGGCTACGCACGCTTATATCGCATTCCGTTTCTCTACCACGGGTGCGCTTTAAAACCACGGCGCTGCAGTTTTTGCTTTTCTCTTCTTTCTTCTTCTCCGCCCTTAAACTGGCTCTCTTAACTGTACTACACGCAGAGACAAAGAAACAGCGCGCGAATGCGATCCCATAGATGAGATGAATATATATATATATATATATATATATATATATATATATATATATATATATAGAAAACTATCAGTCATAGCTCTCGTAGTATAGCCCTCTGGGCCGTTTCCTTTTTTTTCGAAAGTAGTCCTATTAGGGTTATTATAATTACACGAAGGTACTTCGCCCTCATCAGCAGCAGTCCTTGGTATAGTTATTCTGGCGGCTAGCTTCCCACGCTATGCGTGCCGCCATCGCACCTGGTTAAGCTTTTCCTAGACGCTAGAACTATGCTTTGTCCGCGCAACCTTGAGCGATCGGAAAGCGCGTTTCCCCCTCTTGGCCGGCGGAGAAGGGATGCTTCGTTCCGGCCGCGAAGCTCTCCACATCTCTGTAAGGTGCCTTGTGGATGTCTCGTGCTGAAGATGCCCTCTCGGTGAGCGCATATTTCACCCCTCATCTTTTAAGAGGTTCAATATATACAAGCATTTGTCTAGCAAATTTTTTTTTTTTCAAGGGAATTTTCCACGTCTCAGTAATTTCTCTCGTCGTATTCGAGTGCTGATTGCCGTGTTATAGTTTGTTAACGAAGCTTTCCCTCAAGTCTAAATATTTTAAGGCAGTTTTCCTAGCCTCTAAAGCCGCTCGAGTTCGCTCTTCTCCTTGAGCGGCCATTTTTCCTAGAAAGTATGCCTTCCAACTACTCCGCCCTTGAACTGGCTCTCTCAACTACTACACGCAGAGACAAAGAAACAGCGCGCGCATTAGATCCCATAGATGAGATGAATATTTACAATTAGTATCAGGGTTATAATTATAGTCGAGTGCTGATTGCCGTGCTATCGTTTGCTAACGAAGCTTTCCCTCAAGTCTAAATATTTTAAGGCAGTTTGTCGTGTGCGTATCATGGCTACGCACGCTTATATCGCATTCCGTTTCTCTACCACGGCTGCGCTTTAAAACCACGGCGCTGCAGTTTTTGCTTTTCTTTTCTTTCTTCTTCTCCGCCCTTGAACTGGCTCTCTCAACTACTACACGCAGAGACAAAGAAACAGCGCGCGCATTAGATCCCATAGATGAGATGAATATTTACAATTAGTATTAGGGTTATAATTATATTCGAGTGCTGATTGCCGTGCTATCGTTTGCTAACGAAGCTTTCCCTCAAGTCTAAATATTTTAAGGCAGTTTGTCGTGTGCGTATCATGGCTACGCACGCTTATATCGCATTCCGTTTCTCTACCACGGGTGCGCTTTAAAACCACGGCGCTGCAGTTTTTGCTTTTCTCTTCTTTCTTCTTCTCCGCCCTTAAACTGGCTCTCTTAACTGTACTACACGCAGAGACAAAGAAACAGCGCGCGAATGCGATCCCATAGATGAGATGAATATATATATATATATATATATATATATATATATATATATATATATATAGAAAACTATCAGTCATAGCTCTCGTAGTATAGCCCTCTGGGCCGTTTCCTTTTTTTTCGAAAGTAGTCCTATTAGGGTTATTATAATTACACGAAGGTACTTCGCCCTCATCAGCAGCAGTCCTTGGTATAGTTATTCTGGCGGCTAGCTTCCCACGCTATGCGTGTCGCCATCGCACCTGGTTAAGCTTTTCCTAGACGCTAGAACTATGCTTTGTCCGCGCAACCTTGAGCGATCGGAAAGCGCGTTTCCCCCTCTTGGCCGGCGGAGAAGGGATGCTTCGTTCCGGCCGCGAAGCTCTCCACATCTCTGTAAGGTGCCTTGTGGATGTCTCGTGCTGAAGATGCCCTCTCGGTGAGCGCATATTTCACCCCTCATCTTTTAAGAGGTTCAATACATACAAGCATTTGTCTAGCAAATTTTTTTTTTTTTTTCAAGGGAATTTTCCACGTCTCAGTAATTTCTCTCGTCGTATTCGAGTGCTGATTGCCGTGTTATAGTTTGTTAACGAAGCTTTCCCTCAAGTCTAAATATTTTAAGGCAGTTTTCCTAGCCTCTAAAGCCGCTCGAGTTCGCTCTTCTCCTTGAGCGGCCATTTTTCCTAGAAAGTATGCCTTCCAACTACTCGGACTATCGCGGACAACATGAGTCTCTTTCCACGTAAGTGTGAGGCTCGGAGGAGGAGCTGTGGCGCTTGAAAGTAGCCTGGGGCCTTACGAACCAACCGACTGAGCTATCTTTCCGGGCAACATCGAAGGGTCACGAGTTCAAATCACCTGTTATGTTCCTTTTTTTTTCCGCCCCTTTTTCTTTCTTTTTTTTCTTTCTTTTAATGTCTTTTCCTTTATTTTATCACTGTACGGGAACCCTCCTAAAAAAGAAAAAGAAAAGAAAGATATATATTTTCAAATATGTATGGCCTCACACTCACATGTGCAGGTCATAAATACCAGGTTCTCTAGCCGAGTGCCATCCATGCGGTATAACCGAGCTCAGATTGGTCCACCTTGACTGACCAAGTAGGGCACCACTGTAGGTTAAATGAGGCGTACAACTCCTGCGGGACCCGCCGTGGTTGCTCAGTGGTTATGGTGTTAGACTGCTGAGCACGAGGTCGCGGGATCGGACCCCGACCACGGCGGCCGCATTTCGATGGGGGCGAAATGCGAAAACACCCGTGTACTTAGAATTAAGTGCACGTTAAAGAACCCCAAGTGGTCGAAATTTTCGGAGTCCTCCACTACGGCGTGCATAATCAGAAAGTGGTTTTGTCACGTAAAAGCCCACAATTTATTTTAAATTTAACTCCTGCGCGGACGGTACAGTATCCGCCTCCCGTGCAAGAGGACCGTGATTCAAATCCCGGACCGCAGAATTCTCCACCGGAAAATACCAGAAAAAAAAAACAACAACCGTGTGTTGAGAAAATTGCACAAACAGGCCTGGAGTGCGGCCTGATCCCGGTGACCAGAACCGGTAACGCACTCTCTCACCAGAGCAGGATTGGCCACCCTGGTGCAGTACTTGGCCACAACCTCCTATATGAATACAACAATCGAACCCCGGCCCTCAGTCCCCAGCAGCCGCGAAGCAACTGACCACGGCGGCGGTCAGATCTGTGACGCTGCAGAGGGTGCTAAGAATACCTGGCTCCGGACAGGCCGCCATTGGAATCTGAACCTGGCAACGTTTAACGTTAGAACGCTATCTAGTGAGGCGAGTCTAGCAGTGTTATTGGAGGAATTAGAGGGTAGTAAATGGGATATAATAGGGCTCAGTGAGGTTAGGAGGACAAAAGAAGCATATACAGTGCTAAAAAGCGGGCATGTACTGTGTTACCGGGGCTTAGCGGAGAGACGAGAACTAGGAGTCGGATTCCTGATTAATAAGGAAATAGCTGGTAACATACAGGAATTCTATAGCATTAACGAGAGGGTGGCATGTCTTGTTGTGAAACTTAATAAGAGGTACAAAATGAAGGTTGTACAGGTCTACGCTCCTACATCTAGTCATGATGACCAGGAAGTCGAAAGCTTTTATGAAGACGTAGAATCGGCGATGGGTAAAGTCAAAACAAAATACACTATACTGATGGGCGACTTCAATGCCAGGGTAGGCAAGAAGCAGGCTGGAGACAAGTCAGTGGGGGAATATGGCATAGGCTCTAGGAATAGCAGAGGAGAATTATTAGTAGAGTTTGCAGAACAGAATAATATGCGTATAATGAATACCTTTTTCCGCAAGCGGGTTAGCCGAAAGTGGACGTGGCGGAGCCCGAATGATGAGACTAGAAATGAAATCGACTTCATACTCTGCGCGAACCCTGGCATCATTCAAGATGTAGACGTGCTCGGCAAGGTACGCTGCAGTGACCACAGGATGGTAAGAACTCGAATTAGCCTAGACTTGAGGAGGGAACGAAAGAAACTGGTACACAAGAAGCCAATCAATGAGTTAGCGGTAAGAGGGAAACTAGAGGAATTCCGGATCAAACTACAGAACAGGTATTCGGCTTTAACTCAGGAAGAGGACCTTAGTGTTGAAGCAATGAACGACAATCTCATGGGCATCATCAAGGAGTGCGCAATAGAAGTCGGTGGTAACGCCGTTAGACAGGAAACCAGTAAGCTATCGCAGGAGACGAAAGATCTGATCAAGAAACGCCAATGTATGAAAGCCTCTAATCCTACAGCTAGAATAGAACTGGCAGAACTTTCTAAGTTAATCAACAAGCGTAAGACAGCGGACATCAGGAACTATAATATGGATAGAATTGAACAGGCTCTCAGGAAAGGAGGAAGCCTAAAAACAGTGAAGAAGAAACTAGGAATAGGCAAGAATCAGATGTGTGCGTTAAGAGACAAAGCCGGCAATATCGTTACTAATATGGACGAGATAGTTCAAGTGGCTGAGGAGTTCTATAGAGATTTATACAGTACCAGTGGCACCCACGACGATAGTGGAAGAGAGAATAGCCTAGAGGAATTCGAAATCCCACAGGTAACGCCAGAAGAAGTAAAGAAAGCCTTAGGAGCTATGCAAAGGGGGAAGGCAGCTGGGGAGGATCAGGTAACAGCAGATTTGTTGAAGGATGGTGGTCAGATTGTTCTAGAGAAACTGGCCACCCTGTATACGCAATGCCTCATAACCTCGAGCGTACCGGAATCTTGGAAGAACGCTAACATAATCCTAATCCATAAGAAAGGGGACGCCAAAGACTTGAAAAATTATAGACCGATCAGCTTACTGTCCGTTGCCTACAAAGTATTTACTAAGGTAATCGCAAATAGAATCAGGAACACCTTAGACTTCTGTCAACCAAAGGACCAGGCAGGATTCCGTAAAGGCTACTCAACAATAGACCATATTCACACTATCAATCAAGTGATAGAGAAATGTGCAGAATATAACCAACCCTTATATATAGCTTTCATTGATTACGAGAAAGCGTTTGATTCAGTCGAAACCTCAGCAGTCATGGAGGCATTACGGAATCAGGGTGTAGATGAGCCATATGTAAAAATACTGGAAGATATCTATAGCGGCTCCACAGCCACCGTAGTCCTCCACAAAGAAAGCAACAAAATCCCTATAAAGAAAGGCGTCAGACAGGGAGATACGATATCTCCAATGCTATTCACAGCATGTTTACAGGAGGTATTCAGAGGCCTGGAGTGGGAAGAATTGGGGATAAAAGTTGATGGAGAATACCTTAGCAACTTGCGATTCGCTGATGATATTGCCTTGCTTAGTAACTCAGGAGACCAATTGCAATGCATGCTCACTGACCTGGAGAGGCAAAGCAGAAGGGTGGGTCTGAAAATTAATCTGCAGAAAACTAAAGTACTGTTTAACAGTCTCGGAAGAGAACAGCAGTTTACGATAGGTAGCGAAACACTGGAAGTGGTAAGGGAATACATCTACTTAGGGCAGGTAGTGACCACGGATCCGGATCATGAGACTGAAATAACCAGAAGAATAAGAATGGGTTGGGGTGCGTTTGGCAGGCATTCTCAAATCATGAACAGTAGGTTGCCACTATCCCTCAAAAGGAAAGTGTACAACAGCTGTGTGTTACCAGTACTCACATATGGGGCAGAAACCTGGAGGCTTACGAAAAGGGTTCTGCTGAAATTGAGAACGACGCAACGAGCTATGGAAAGAAGAATGATGGGTGTAACGTTAAGGGATAAGAAAAGAGCAGATTGGGTGAGGCAACAAACGCGGGTAAACGACATCTTAGTTGAAATCAAGAAAAAGAAATGGGCATGGGCCGGACATGTAATGAGGAGGGAAGATAACCGATGGTCACTAAGAGCTACGGACTGGATTCCAAGAGAAGGGAAGCGTAGCAGGGGGCGGCAGAAAGTTAGGTGGGCAGATGACATTAAGACGTTTGCAGGGACAACATGGCCACAATTAGTACATGACCGGGGCAGTTGGAGAAGTATGGGAGAGGCCTTTGCCCTGCAGTGGGCGTAACTAGGCTGATGATGATGATGACCAATCCCTCCAAAATATTACACAGACGCACGCACGCACGCACGTGCACAGCACACACGCCAAAAGGAAACGGCGACGCGCTCACAGGAAGCGCCTGACAAAAAAAAAAAAGAAAAAAAAGGAAAAGTGTGGGGAACCGAGGTCGTTTGCGCTGTCGCATCTCCCTCTCCCAGAAGGAATGAAGAGGTTCTTGGAAAGCAGGGACGGGCGATTCTCTCTGTCAGCATCAGCTCCCACCAGCGAGGACGGGGCGAGAAAGCGAAGCGGGACTTTCCTTGCTGTCTATTTTTTCTTCGTCACGCTCACCGCCGGCTGCCCGCAGGGGCGCAGGCGAGTTCCCGCCAAATGGCGCGGGGGCGCAAGCAGTTGCGTGAGTTGCCGCCAAATGCTAGCTCTGGATGCCAGCTCGTTCCGCGTCTCTTGGTAGACTAGTTGGTGCATTTCTGTTATCATGGACTGCGCATAGAAACGCAAACTACACAAAAGTGACTAGGACAAAAACAGCGCAAGCCCTTTCCATGCAGTGGAGCCGCCGTATCTCGCCGTTCAAGATATGCGTACTCGTAAGTGGCATTTTAATTTCACGTTGTGTAATGCATGACTGTCTTTTTCATGTGAACAAAACTCGCTTTGTATTGCGTAAATGGTTTTGCAACGTATGATAAGCTCCTTGTCTTTTGGGCTTATTTTTTCTGACAGGAAAAAAAAAAAAAGAGGCTTTATATGAGAACGATCAAGCGTTCGAGAGTTGGGACAGGGAAATGTGAGACGTACTTTCATGTATATATTTCTAATATTATTTTTTCGTCTTGTATTTTCCTTAATTTTTCTCAAGGAAACACTGGAACGACACTGCTTAAATTGAAGCACAGTGTGCGAATGACCTGCTACGCTCGGAACTGTCGCCACCATTCGGGAAGAAATCAGGTAAGACGCTTGTCTGGTTGTCATTGCGGACAAGTCATAATTAATTAGAAGTTGCTTTCGTTCCTTCCCACAGATGAAAAAACAAAACTGTATATGCCTGTACGATATACGTCTGGTGCATTGCAGGTAGGAATGGATTGTGTGTGGCACATCTCCGCATGTGAACTAGAGTAGATCTAGGAACATCAGACAAGAAGCCGCGTATGTGAAACCCTGCGGATAGCCCATATGTAAGTTGTTCCTCAATTTTTCTGTTGTTGTATTTTCGTAGTTTACGTGTAATACTTTGTCACCGCGGTCTCGACGTTATGTATACCTATACATTTGTCTCGTGGCAGTCTGCGTGCTATTTTGTTTGTGCAACTGTGTTGTATTCATTTATCGCGCTGCCTGGATGTTTTTTTTTTTTTTTTAATGATATTCTGAGCCAAGCCAGTAAATCTATCCTTCCTGTCCTCATGTTTCCTTGGGCGGCTCTAAAGTGTATCTTAGAGGAATATTTAGCTTCAGATTCCCGCATGGAACAGATGGTGATTGACATGCTGTGTTTTCTTTTTAGAGAAACTATGTATTCATGTTTATATTTGGCTGATTTTCATTTTGTCATTCATACAATACCGCAGCCATATATCGTTCTGTCATAGAACGTTGTTTCTAGATATATTTGTTTTATGTGGTTAAAACATTTAAAACGAGAGCGATCATATTTCTTATCCTGACCATTATTTTTTACAGACCACGATAACCACGTATTTGGATGTCTGGTTTAGCTCTACATGCGCTGGTTCGTGCAGGTGAACTTTTTTTCGAGATACGGAGGAACGGACATCGGTCATGCCGTGCGCACTCTTCTGCAGGGCATACTTACAAATGAAGCTGCACTGCAGTTCAGCTGGAAAGGGTCGCAGGGGAGGAAGCACGCCTTCGTGAAGCTCCCGGCCATCACGAATCTCATTCTAAGTAAGAAATATGGCATAACAATCAGCTTTCTTGTGCACGTTGCGAACATCGGTACCAACTGCATGCTTCGTTTTTTTTTTTCTTCATTCAAACAAGCTGCTGCCTATTGCATCTTGCTGCGTCCAGTATTAGCACTTTCTTTAATAAAATAATGCTGTAATAAGTGAGTTCTACTTGCGGCGTCCATATTTTGTCACTGCTTTTGAGAAGTTTGTTTTGCTTCACCATATAATATATGCTGTATATGCTGTTTCTGTTTTAACCCATGTATGCAAACTGTTTTCTGCAAAACATAGACCTATCATCGTTGCCATCATGTCAGCAAGTATATGTATCATGCCATAAACTTCCCCTCTTGCCTCTCCAGACATTTACCTATTCACCTCCTTGTGCCGCTTGGCGCTCCGGGCTCCGGCGCGTTCTTTGTCTCAGCGTTTCAACTTGGCTGTTTCATGCAGTGCTCACGGGAAGCAACAAGACGGATCGTGGTGTAAATAGCCGCACTACCAGTAGTGCGGCTACCAGCCGCACTACCGACACAGTAGCCACTGTGTATGCGTGTTTTGTTATGGTTCCGTGTTGAGTTCCCCCTATTGCTAACGACATATAAATTATACACTATCCGGTACTTACACGATTTGTGTCGTCCAGCCACTCTTCCTGACATCTTCGATACTGATTTGCACGTCCCTAATATTACTTTGTTATCGTTTCTTTATCTGGCTTATGATCTTTTTTATTGTTTCATTTCTTCAAATGGAATGCGACTAACCAACTGAACTATAAAGCGGGGGCAGCTTTCTTATATGTGCCGCTTTATTGCAGCACCTGTGAGGAGCACCTTCCCAGACGCTTCACTAGCTTCAGTGGCTGGAGTCACGAAACGCTGGTTAGTCGGAGCAGCTGACAGGGATGGAGGCCGGAACGAGAGAAGGCGTCGTGACCCCGCTTCAAGCCCACCATGAACTAGCATTTGAAACTTTTGTGAACGTGTGGGTGTATACATATCCAAGACAAATACAAGAAATAAAGACCTGCATAAGAACATTTTGTCTGGCATTTATGTGGCATGAAAAGTACAAAAAAGCGTTGGCTTTCGTCTGGTACTTCTATGCCGGCCACCACACAAGCGTGATGCGTGATGCGCATGCTGTTGTAAGTGCATGATGCAAATGCTACGATTATTCGGGGCGTCAAAAGCAACGTCGGCTTTCAGCACCGGGCCGGTGCAATGCCGACCATTATTGTCGTCAGGGCCATGGCTGGCCCGCGTGTGGCATGCGCTTGGCTGCGTTGGAAAAAAAGAATGGCCCTACGGCTGGCCGACTGACTACGTACCTAAAGCCTTGGTAGGCCCTCGTATGGGACGCCGTCGGCCAAGTCGGCCACAGTGGTCGGGCCTACATCGATTGCCGACGATCGGCCGACGTTAGGCCAATGTCAATCCCCAAAGCTGGGCCGCCCTCGGTTGCCGAGGTCGGGCCAACCGTTTTGCAGTCGGCCGGAGACGTCGGGCCGACTTTTTGCCGCGGTCTTTTTGTTGCTTGGGAATGTATGGAATCAGTACGTCGACTATGACTGCCCTGCAGCGATGAACTTACCTTCGAGGCGTATCAGTTGGCGTCGCACAACGCATAGTAAAGAATACCGGCTCATTTCACGCCGTAGCGATGAGATCGGCGCCCTGCAACTGATAGTAGAACGTTTCCCGACAATGCGGCCAGCGCGCGCCGCCGTAGCAGACGACGCCGTTCAAGATCCCGCCCCTCGAGCACCTGCGCGAGCTGCTGCCGCCGCCTGACTCAAGCGCTCGCCGCATCGCGATGCAATGCGCTGCGAGTTTTCCCCTAAATGTGAAACAGACTGTACACCGCCCTTCGAACGAAATCTCCACGCGCACACACGTAGGCACACACCGCGCGCGGCGCGAAACGTGCCAAAACACGCGCAGTGCAGGAGGCAATCAAGGCGGCACGAACGAGAGATGGGAGAGGCCTAGGGTACCACCCGCTAATAGAATTTTGCTTCGCATGCGGCGCTCTCAACGCTGGCGCAGCAGCGCCGCTCTCGGTGCCATTCTTGTCTATCGCCAGTAGTTTCCCACGGCGTTACCTTCATAGAGTTTCTCACTACATTACCTAGAGGGAAATCTGGCGCTGCTGCGCTGTGGTATGCATGGGAATGCCGGTATATTGTGGATTCGGATTGGCATCGTTCTCGTAGAGACAGGACACCTTGAAGACGCGCTTGGCAAGTACCGTTCCGTCTGTCACAATCATTCATTTTCTACTAGAACAGCACGTGAAAAGCTGTTTTAGCTTTATTATTACGCGAAAACATGTTTTGTTTAACTATGAGAACTTGTTATTGTGTGTACGACTACATGTTACGTAAAATGTATCAGCGGGCCGCTAAAGTTGGAGGACAGACGACAAGGTTCGCGCTCGCTTTGAAACAGTTGGTCGTCTGTTCTTGCTCTTCTTCGCTTGGTCATGCATCGTGGGTGAGTAAAGATGTAATATGCGTGAATGGAAACATTTTATGAAGATTTTACTTTGAGAACGCGTTATTTGCGTAGCCATATCCACGTTTTAGACGAAGCCTCTTACAACACCAGCCAACACGAGCCTCGCAGACACATATACCGTCATTCCCATGACGGCACGGTGCCTCCTTAAGAAACTCCCATAGACGGTGCATGGCGCCAGATTACCCTCTAGGTGTTATAGTGAGAAACTCTATGGTTACCTTGGCCCAATGGATGGATGGGTGGATGGATGTTATGAGCGTCCCCTTTGGAACGGGGCGGTGGGTTGCGCCACCAAGCTCCCGCTACTACGCTGTCTAATATCCTACCTAGGTGAACCAATGAAAAAAGAAAAAAAAAACAGTATGAACTACAACGTCCAAACTTTCTGATCCCCTATTGCGAATTGTGCTTTTGTACGTCTCCGTCTTTTGTCGTTTCCCTACTTTTCTTCCACCAATCCTTCAATCGCCTCTTACTAATGTCTATTGCGGACCTGTTTGCTTTACCACTGCTCCCGCTGAACCCAAGGGCTTCAAGGAGGCCAGTGGTGCCTAAATCGACCACTGGGTAGACGTCTTCACATTCTAATAAAATATGCTCCGTCGTTTCCCTAGCTTTACCGCAGCAAGCACAGCTTCTTCTTCCTTCTTATATCTCGCTTTATAGGTGCGTGTTCTAAGGCATCCCGATCTCGCTTCGAAAAGTAATGAGCTTCCCTTTGAGTTATCATAAATGGTTCCTTTCCTGATTTCGTTTTTTCCTCTTAAGTAGTTACTCATGGCAGGTTTCTTTTCCATTGCCGCCACCCATGAGATTAATTCAGCCTCTCTGACTTTCCGCTTGACCTTCCTTGTTGCTGTGTTGCCCACCCCACAGGCCGCATACTTGCTGGTAAGCTTCCTAGTTCTTTTCCTCCACTGTGAATCAATGTTTTGCCTGTACAGATACCTGAACACTCTCCCAGCCCAATTACTTTCTTCCATATTCCTCAGCCGTTCTTACTCAATTTTACTGCGAGCTTCCCTCACTTCAAAACTAGTCCAGCCCATATATCCCCCTGCACAGCTTCATTTGAAGTCTTCCCGTGAGCGCCCAATGCGAGGCGACCCACTGACCTTTGGTTCCCGTCGAGTCCTGATTGTACCCCTGATTTAAAGCAAACAACCGCATTTCCAAAAGTAAGTCCTGGAACCATTACACCTTTCCACATACCTCGGAGGACCTCGTACCTATTGTATCCCCGTAGCGCTCTGTGCTTCATTATGGCTGCATTTCTCTTCCCCTTGACTGTTGTGGTTTTTTCCTGTGTTTCCATATATCCATTGCCTTCGTTTATCCCTATACCAAGGTAATTATATTCTGTTACCCGAGGTATTTCTTGGCCCTGTATCTCCACTGTCTGTTCACTGTTTTCATTGATTACCATAACACCTGATTTTCTAACACTAAATTTCAAACCTAAATTGTTGCCTTCCTGTCCACAGATATTAGCCAAACGTTGCAAATCACTTTGCTTGTTAGCGAGCAACACAATGTCGTCCGCGTAAAACAAACCTGGGAGTTGCTGCTCTATTACTGTACCTGCCTGTTTGTATGAGAGATTAAACCCGATATTACTTCCTTCTAGCGTCCTCTCCATCCTCACCATGTACATCATAAACAGCAGCGGGGATAAAGGGCACCCCTGCCTCAGTCCCTTGTTGATATGAACTTTCTCCGCGCTCCTCATCCCTTCCCATTCAACGCAAACGGTATTTTCTAGGTAAATCTCTCTCAAAAGCTGTAGATAATCGTTACCTAAGCCTTCCCCTTCCAGAATATCCCACAAAATGTTGCGGTCTACGTTGTCGTAGGCTCCTGTAATGTCCAAAAAGGCCACATACAACGGTCTGCTTTCTGCTTTTGATATTTCGATACACTGAGTAAGAACAAACAAGTTATCATCCAAACGCCTACCTATTCTAAAGCCATTCTGAAGCTCTACCAAAATGCCATTATTCTCTGCCCATGCTTGAAGCTTTAATTTGATTGCCTGCATTGCTAGCCTGCAGTATATTACCGATGTAATGGTCAACGGTCTATACGAGTCAATTCTGTCTTTCTTCCCCTTACCTTTATAAATTAAATTCATTCTACTTTGTCGCCAACTGTCTGGTATTCGTCTATCTTTTAAAGTTTTTTCCACTGCTTTCACCAGAGCTTCCTTACTTTTTGGTCCCAATTCATTTATCAGCCTAACGGGAACCTCGTCTAGCCCTGTGGCTGTGCGCTTAGGAATTTTCTCTTCCGCTTTATTCCAGTCTAAATTTGTCAGCACCAGCTCCTTTTCCACTTGGGTCTCTTTCATGCTCTTTTTTTCTTCAAATACAAGCTCGTCCTTGCCTTGGAAAGATTCGGCTGTTATTTTTTGGATGTAATTTATTGCCGCTTCTCCTTCCAGTCTGTTTTCATCTTCGTCTAGGATATGTTGTTGTATTGTAGTTGAGTTCCTGCCTAATAATTTTATGTGATTCCAAAATATTCTAGGTGCGGCCTTCTTTTTCTCACGTATTTCTGACAACCAACATTCACTTTCACCTTTTAATTTTGCTTGCACCAGTATTTGAACCAGACTTTTTCTCCCGGTATATTTCCCATTTACTGGTTACTTCATCCTGTGGCAACTGCGCCTTTTTTGCCTGCCTGTGCTCTCGAGATGCTTTCTGTCGTTCGGCGATCGCTTCTCGTATCTCCTTGTTCCACCTGCTTTTCGGTTTCTTTTTTCCTTTCCAGCGAACATGTTGTTTCTCTTTCCGTATTTCTGTCGTTACTACACTTAGAAGCTCACCATATTCCCACTCCTTACTTGGCCACTTGCCAAGTTCTTCCTCAACTCTAGTGACTATATTTGCTATTTGTTCAGCGTTCAAATTTGGACTGGCCATTGTGCTTTCCTTGCTCTCTTTCCCAACTACATATCCCATTTTCAAAATGATGCGTTTATGGTCACTCCCTATGCTGTTAAACCCTTCCTCATCGATGACCATTTCTCTCAACTTATCATGAATTCCTTCTGTCATCAGACAGTATTCAATGGTCGATTGCCGGTTTCCCACTTCCCACGTGATCTGTCCTTCACACTTAGGCCCTGTATTCACGATCACGAGGTTATGTTGCTCGCAAAGGTCTAGCATTGACTTCCCGTTATTGTCGGTATAGCCATCTAAATCCTGTATGTGGGCATTCATGTCACCTAATAGGACAATCTCAGCACCATTCCCGAAACCCTTAACATATCAGCGCTTATGCATTCCACTAACTCTTTATTCTTCTCTGTGCAATTTTTTCCGGTCCACAAATACATTACTCCCAGCCAAGTTTCTTTCCCACTCATTGTACCTGATAACCAAAGATGCTCTTGACATTGTGAATTTACTCTTTTCCATTTGGCTCCCTGATGGATGAGCATTCCAACTCCCCCTCCCTTTCTTTTCGACTTACTTCTGTTGCACCCTTCCCATACATAATTCTCAATAACTGGCGGCTCTTCTGAGTCTCTAAGGTGCGTTTCTGTAACCGCATACACCCCTATTTGTTCTCTATGTAACTGCTCCTCAATCTCTGCCCACTTTTCCTTTCTTCTGCCGCCCTGCATGTTTATGTAGCCTATTGCATGGCGAGCTATTGTTCTTGCTTTCCTCCTTTTTCTGTTATCGACGGCGATGCTCTTCTGATGTTCCCCTAGGGGACCTTCTTTATTACTACCTACTCTGACCTCCTGAGCGCCCGCGGGCCCCCTAAAAAAGCAACAGCGCGACCCCCAAGTCGCCAGCCCACTTCTCGTGCTAGCCTGTAATTGAAGTGGATCCCATCTCGTTTAAAAGCACCACAACTTCTCACTTCCCTGTTTACTTCGACAACCTCGAAGCCTTGAATTCTCTCGGCTCATTTTCCATATTGCCTCATTGGCAGCCATTGCGGTTCTTTGTACGTGACTGTCACGCACAGGCACCTCCGGCACCGTGCACACCACGATCTGCACCTGAGGGTGCAAGAGTGCTCGCGCAAGTCGTCCACCCCCTTCGCTAAGCGCTGGGCTAGTCCTGGCCCTTTCCTGTTTAGGACGTCATTTAGCCCACCTGCTACTACGACAAGGTTGCGCACGTGGGCTGTTTCCGTGAGCTTTTCTTTTGCTCGCTCCATGACATAACTCAGTGTCCGCCCTGGAAATGTCCCTACCGCCACTCTTTTGTCGCCTTTCACCCTCTCCACAATTGCTTTTGAGCACCCAGCCATGTTTGAGTCGCCAGCGATAATCACCCTTTCACTCTCTCCTACCTCTCCCTGCTTCCCTGTGTCCTTTTCCGCGTGATTCGGACGCGACAAAGGGCATTGTCCCCTGGGCTCCTGCTTTTTCCGCGTGGCGGCCTGAAGGTAGGTGCCGCTCTTTCCAGCTTCCTGTGGCTGCAGCGTCGCCTCACTCGGGGCGTGTTGCGCTGCTTCACTATGGGGCTCTTGCATTGCCCAGGAGGCGCTGCGAAAAGGCCGTGTCTGCTGTGCCCGGGGCACAGCAGACGAAAGGTGCCCGAAATGTCTACGTTCACCTATGACGTCACGTCCGCTATAACCCATGATGTCACATCCGCTCATTTCCATGGCGGCCGTCTTACGGAGCCGGTTGCGCTGCGAAACGGTCCGTATTCCCTGCCCACTTAGAGCGTGAGTAATTCATCTTTCCACGCTATATGCGTGTAATAAAGGATTGGGGCTGTGAGCAGTTTGACGCGTTACCATTACGTACCTTGTGCGCATATTTTGCATCCTGGCCGCGTCAAATTGCAGCCGGCATGTGGAATGGGCCGTGGCATCTTATATGGAGCTGCTCATGTGAGTGGTATTGCCTCCGTCAGGATCGTCAGTGCGTGCACAGAACCATTCAGTAGTCTGGTTCAGGGGAGGATGCGCGAAAGAACGAGGACGTAAGAAAACACTGGCATGACGAGCTGTTCCGTCAGATCGCGTTACATCGCGCTTTCTTTTAAGACCATCTCGCTCGAGCGAGAGGATCTTAGAACAGCATTACTACTGCTTTTTTACAGCTTTGCTGCGGCTCATTTAATCATCACCTGCATTCTTTTAATAATACAAATGACATCGCTGCGCGGAAGAGCGTCTCTTGAAGTTTCCAAACAAGAGCCAATGCTGCCGTGCCTGCTGCATACACGCTTGCCTTTCCTAACGCAGTTAAGACGCGGCACTAGCTCTGCTACTGCGTGATACAGGGTCACTGTGATAAGAAAATTAAAAAGAACAAACGAAATTAAGGCAGGAAATGTCAAACGTTGCCAAGCGTGATAAACGGACCTGCCTCGCTAGATGAGTTGAAGAAATCGGCGTCCTGAAGTCAGCTTCGCCGCAGTATACTAGTGTTACGCGCTGAAGCATGTCAGAACTGAAGAGTGACCGCTTTCACCGACATAAATGATATGTGTTCCTTAATGATGTTTGCGTGCACCTGCCGTCTCCTGTTACATTACGCGCGCCGAGGCGCCTAATAAGTGTACTGGCTGGCCTTCAGCGCTATTTCGGACGTGGCTGTGATGCTTTGAACCTTTGGTTTGTCGGCCTCGTAAGCAATTGAGTTAATGTTTACACAGCCATTTGTTTCTGAACTGTTGATTTCTTCCATAATAGCTACGTAATTTCGTAGTCTCCTGTCTAACTGCTTTGGTCATATGCGAGTCAAGGTGTTTTCTTTAGCCGAGCGCAGTTTTCGAAAGCGAAACGACGCTTTTGCATCGATCAGCATATAGTGCCGTCGCCCATTTACAACACAGTCAATCAATGTCATTTTGTATGTCACTGGGAAACCGCCGAACGCAGGGAACTCACTCGCATGCGGGGAACTGCATAACTAGCCACTGGATTAGCGTGCCTCTTGGGAAGCTGCTTTGCATCAAAGGCCAGGTACCCTTGCTATGATTCACCGCAAAACATTTATCTCTAACTGCTTAATCTATTTGTATTGCGGTGAAGCTAACCTTACGGAACCGAATTTAGCAACGCTTTTTAGACTCCTGTATCTCTACCAGCCACTACCAAACGCTTGTCGGTACGTCTCTTGGCAAAGGTCCAGCTAAATCTCCCTGTTGGGAATTGGGGGGACTCACGTATATGAAAACTGCCAAGGAAAGCAGTTGCCCTCATGAAGGCACGCTCCCCTGTCGAAACATTTGCACCAGCCTGTTCGACCACCGTTATCACCGCAACATAGTTGTGTGTTGCGGTGAAGCATGCCAATATTGGGAAAGATTTACGTGAATCTGGAATGTATGGTTTCTGTTGGCGACGAACCTAATGTTCTACTCTCAACAAAGCAGATTTTTGCGGCAGGATGCATGGTGTCTTAAGAACTTTTGTTGGCTAAAGCCATACATGCCAGATTAGCTCTTGTCACAATAATACGCTTTACCGCAATACACAAGACGCCTCGCTGCAGGACACGCCCGCCGTAGTTAGCCAAAACCTTACGTGACCGTTCACTGCAAAACACCTCCTGTATTGCGGTGAATTGTAATAAAGCACATTTGTCAGTTTAGAATGTAAAGACCCTTGCCCTTCGCTTTTGTAATATTATGACTCAGTTTAATGAGAACATGTATTCACTGCTAAAAACATCCACATTGAACTAGAGATATGAACACTGATGGCAGCCTGTGTGATGTTTTATCTCTTTACTTCTTTTGTGTACCTGTCACGCTGCCATTATTAAATTTTCCTGTACTTTGTAAGGTGCTGACGTACATAACATTACATCGCAAGGAGCCACTGTGTAATTAGTGTTCAAGGACCAGTGTGATGGTTTTTCTCAAGAAAGGTTTGGGTTATTTTGTTGTGAAGGTTTTTTTTTTTAGAGAGGTAGCTTTCTGAGAAGAAATCAGATGTCAGGAAATAGACCTCAGTGGCACAGTAATCTTGGCTGTCTTTTGCTGAAACGTGCCCTAGACATAATTGAGTGATTTGCACTTGCAACTAGACAGCAGCCTTAGCTTGGGAGACCAGTGATATGGCATATTTTATCAAACTAGGCGGCACATTGCATTACCAGTCCGAACAGAGACCTGTTTAAATGTTTGTCACCTTTAACACCTAGATTTTCGACCATGAATTCAGAAAAATCTGTAGCACATTTAGAACCTAGATTTTAAATGCTGTATAAGTTGGCTTCTTGTTCACTGCAGCTGTGCTCGGCTTCTGTCCAAACGGGAGAGCACTTCTGCACAGCTTATTAGGGAACATCCTTATTTACATACCTTCTTTTTATTTATCTTGCCTACAATAACAATCAAATGTTTATAGCACATGAATGTGCTATGCATGAATCTTAACTTACAATGCCATGTTCAACAGCACAGTGCATGTAGCTTGTGTTGGTTCATTCAAGCTAAGCATTGCTATAGCCTTTAACTGTAGGTATCATGGTATGAGAGCAGAGAAATGGATATGCAAAGACAGTTGGGTACATTGAGACAACATCTTTGTTGTGTGTGAAAAGGTGACAGATACACAATATGGGGAGAACGCATGCACTTTCATATTTTCTTGCGCACAAAGAAAGCCGGAGGAATAAGGTTTCTTCACTGTGCCATAGAAACTATATGTTTGCTCTCAAAGGTAATTCTGATTCATTGGATATGTTCCTGTGCTGTGTTTATTTTCTTGAGTGTGCTTTAGTTTTTGCACGTTAATGTTTCAAACTCGTTTTTGTTTTCACAGACTGAACATCCCACGTCTTGGTTTGACTTCCTGGTACGGGATACTTGCACTTAGCATGGAGTGATGAAGCAGAGCAGTGTACTTTTATTAAATGTGCAGATTTTAGCAGTATAACAGCCGTTCATTAAAAAAACATGTGTGCTGAAAATAAAGTGTTCTTACCCACATCCCTCGTTGTCTATTTATTTATTTATTAATACTGTCAACCCTCATAGAGGGTCATAACAGAGAGGACAATCCAATTACATAAATCAAATATGGACAATGTCAATGTACGTAAAGTTGCTTAACACTTGTCAATTCACAGTGAATAAGATGTTCACTTGAATGCTGTTCAGCACACTTCTGACATTTATCAAAATACGTACAATGAATATCAAGTTGCACATATCACTTGGCACTTCAAAACTAAATCGAAAACTCCCATAAATATGCCTCAGCAGCATTTTCAAAGTCTGTGACATCTTTTAGGCTAACAATAGCGTTTGGCAATTGGTTCCACATTTCTATCGCATCCAGGAAAAAATGAGTATCGATATGTATCACTATTGATACGGTCGGCTTTATGACATAGTCGTGGTTAGTTCGCGGGTATCTTTTGCCTAGAGCATGTAGATATTTGAGCTTATCAATCTAAAGTTGATCCTGCATTATTTGATAAAGCACCTTCAGCCTATATTTTTTTCCTACGTACCTCAAGAAGATAGAAGTTGTAACGCTGTAACATAAGCGTGACCGATTCCTTCCTTCGGTATGTCGAACAAATGAAACGTGCCGCCAGACTCTGTATCCTTTCCAACTTCCTCTTAAGCGTCACTTGATGGGGACTCCAAACAACGGCTGAATATTCTAGTATCGTCCTAATGAAGGCGGTGTACGCAATAAGTTTTACATTACGCGATGCACGTTCCAGTTTTTTTTTCTCAGAAAATATGACTTTTGATAGGCAGTCATGCAGACGTTATCTATATGTTGGTTCCATGTCAATTTTGCTCGTATTCCTGTATTCTCATCAGCAAAACCACTTATATGGGGAACTGATCATGATAAGTGCTCATGAGCATTTTAAAGAACAGCCTTAAACCCTACTCATGCACTCGTAAAATGTATAGATGCAGTGAAATTGAAACAGAAGGCAAAATAGCAAACATGATGCAGTATTTGTCAGACAATTATGTCAGAAATTTTTGCATAGAACAATTTACTTAGAGCATACTAGCACTACAAAGTACCCATATTTCTTGTTAGGCATACATTACCACAAGCTTTTAAATGTGGTCACAAGAGAGATGCTGGCTTTAATGAGGAACTATAGAGGTTAAAGGCAGCCATGAAAATGTATTAAGAAATAATGCAATGCATAGCATTTACTCAGTTCAGAGAGCTTCCAAAGTTGCCATAAGGCCTTGATAGCTGTGGATGAGGGAACAGTTGTAGTCCAATTGGAGTATGAGGAATGAACATTAAGATCGAAACAAGTAACAACTTGTATTGCAATTAAAAAATATTGCTATACCTTTAAAAAGACAGTGAAATGAAATTTGTGTGACAATTTCCTTTTCCTTCTACTTCATTTAGGTTCAACATACTTATTTTAGTAACACAAAAAAGCAGAGGCGTGAAGCACATAAGAAAGATGCTAGTCTGTTTTTATATTCTGCCTTCTCTAAATTCAAAGTTCAGTAAAGTTAACTTAGAAAGCTACAGTGAAGCCATTGCGTCTGCCTGTATGGTGCATAACAGCAGCAATCGCCAGCCTAACTGCTTGGGTTTACAGTGCCTTATCTGTATTGTATACCTTTCAAGTGCTGAGCTACTGGAAGATTGATTAAGGTGGCCAACATGCTGAACCAGTAGTTTACTGAGTAAAATACATGGAGAAGGGTGGAAAGATAGGACAGAGCACAGGGGATGTATTCCGTGTCCACCTAGTGGAAATGTCCATTTCATCCGCTGCTGAAGTTCTGATTGGCTGGGCTGGGGTAAGCATGAGAAGGAGACATGCTCCCCCAGCTAATTCAGCAGAAGAGGATATGGACATGTCCACAAGATGAATACTTACAAAGCTATTTAATAGAGTACTTCTGTAACCAACATGCCTGCTATGCCATCCTTGCTTTCAATGTCTGTCTTAGTAAAAGTGTGAAAGAACCAGGTTTGTGCATGAAAAGTCTTCCTGAGGGTGTGTGCCTTGAAGCCCATAGTGGTAATCACAGGAAACGGGGGTGGATCCAGAGTAGCACCAAAGGGCAAGCCTTCATCGAAACAAATATGGAGGGAAGTGACTGCATGCTCAAGCTTGTCAGCTCACAAGTTTGCCAAGACCAAGTGATGTCAGAAGTTGATGAAGCCTACATGGTTAATGTATAACCGCTTAGGCCAAAATTATTTAGATACTTTTTATGAGAACTACGTATTTACTGGAAATCTCAAAATAATTATGTTAGTGCAGAATACCTTCCACTAGATGTGACTTCCTTGAAAGAATGAAAATGTTTGAGTTGTACTTGTGTGGTGCATGAAGTTACTTAAAAAAAAAAAAAACTCAGCAATGGAAACAAAATGCAAAGAGTAGTATTTGAAATAAATTGCCACCTCTTTAGGGCTAGATGAATTCAAATAATAATAACAATAAGCAAATGATGATCGGGCATACAAGATAGATGCTTCGGCTCCCACTTGAAAGCCTTGTTCGCAAAGATTGCGAACAAAGCTCCAGTTGAACCAGTTCTTATTTTTCATTTTTATGGTTAGCACCTAATTTTAAACTACTTACCGTGCCTCTTTTGACCAAACCAGACAGGCTGCCGTCAAACTCTTCACTACTTCAATGCAAATAACTGGAGGTTGGCAAATACATTTTTCTAATAGGAATAGTAGGTAACGAATAGTCAAACACTGATGCATACAGTTACAGCAGGCATATTTATCTTGGAATTAAGCACCATGCTTATATTGTCTAGTAAAAAAAGGACAGCTATCAAGGAAGATTAGGATTATTTTTAAGCAAAAGCAATTATACCTCATATACTTGAAGCAGACGTAGTGCTTCTCAAGAATCACGTCCAAACTGCACACACTAAAACATTAAGCTGGGATACTCAAAAAGACAAGTACATGTTTTGCTCGCCAAGTGACTTTTAATGTGCTCAATTATGTAAAGTGTGCTATTATATGATTAATGTAATTTGCTAATGTAAAGAAAGAACAAGCCAAGATCTCTTGCTTCATATATATGCGCTGAATCAAGAAAGTAATTAAGGAAGAAGAACACCAGAAATAAACACAAATATTTGTGTGCTTTCTGGCATAAAATAATTCTCATGTAAGCCACATAACATGCTTTCCAAAGCATCCCCTACCTTAACTTACAGCTGCATTACATGAAGGCACTTTCTAAGAACCCACATGCTTCATGATCATTCATTGTGTTAGTGACTCCTACTGAAGTAGACTGAGAACATATCTGGGCATTACATTCAATAGCTGATGTAAAGTGAAAAGACGGCTGCTTGTAGGTATGAATGAACCAAGTGAATAAGAAATATAAGTTCTCAAACTTCTAGTAGTAAGTGTGGCAGCACTTAAGAAGAACATATTGCAACTAAAAATTGCAACACATGATGAAATAACTGAAATAGCTAGGGAGAGTTTAATAGACCAATAAACAGGAAACTGCTAATTCCCAACATTTCTGAATACTTTTCTTCACATGTACTCACCTCATAAGTATGACTTCCCTTAATGCTCGAACCTCTGCCTCAATTTCATAATTCCCCATTCTCGCTGCTTCGCTCATGCTGATTGACATCTAGCACAAAGGTTGGCAAAAGTAGCTCAGCATGTGCATGTGTTGTGAGGCAAGCTGCCCACATCTGGTAGCCGCATGCCAATTTCTCAGAGTAGATGAAAGGGAAGCCTTGAGGGTAAACCATAGAGAAGACGGATACCTTGGTTCAATGATAACTGAAAACACCAACATGGAAAATTTGGACAGCCCACAGAATCAGCAGAATTGACATAGTTTGGAAAAACTGAAAAGATGCATTATGATATTTATGTTACACAGGTTCCAGTCAAGTTGAAGATTTTCACTGTCTAATAAACTTACAAGACAATACATGACCAGCAATAATGTATGGAACCTAAACAATTTTAATAAAGTCATCTGATCCCGAAGAAGCACTAAACAAATTCTGCACTTTATTTTTATTGGCCGTTTCGACTAACACACGCACGGTAAATTTGGGAAAAAGTATAAATATCCGCGCAACCCATGGATGATGGAGGGTCTTCTAGAAAGTTTAAGAAAGAAGGAAAACATGTACAAGAAAACTAAATGTCAGCTCTTTAATACTAGACTAGCTAGACGCTATAGTAGATACTGTAAATTACTGAATGTTTTACTTAAACATGTGAAAAAAAAGTACTACAAAAATAAATTTGATCAGAATAAGGATAACCCCAAAAAGCAATGGCAGTTATTGAACTCTTTTCTTAACAAATCGTCTGTTGATGCCTCTATAACCAAAATAAATTACAATGGCCTCACTCTTTCTGAGCCCAACGAAATTGCTAATGCTTTTTTGGACTACTTTTCTTCTGTTTACACTAATAACAACACACATGCGCAGTTGCATAATAGTTTGAGCCGTACGACACAATCGTTCTTCTTGTTACCAGCTACACCAAATGAAGTGTGCTCCACGAGTGCTAACCTTAAAAATACAGGGCCTGGCTTAGACAATATTTGTGTCAGGCATTTAAAACTGGTTGCGCATTTAGTTTGCGACACACTCTGTAATATCATCAACCTTATGTTCAAAGAAGGTGCATTCCCTTCATTTTTAAAAAATGCCAAGATTATTCCTGTTTTTAAATAAGGCGACAAACACGTACACAGTTAATAATTACCGACCAATTGCAATTCTTTCCTGCCTTAGTAAACTCATTGAGAAATTATTTGTTAAACGTCTTAATAACTACTTAACAAAGTTTAAATTGCTAAAGAACAATGAATTTCGTTTCCGCCCAGGAAGTTCCACGAATCTAGCTGTCCTATCTCTAACTGACTACATAAAAAAAATGTATTGATTTGGGAAACTTAGTTGGTTCTGTATTTTTAGACTTCAGTAAAGCTTATGACACGGTTAACCATCAAGTCCTGTTTAATAAACTTGACTCTTATGGTATAACCGGTCCTGCGCTAACATTCTTAAAAAATTATTTACTTGACCGGCCATACACAGTACATGCAGCAAATACTTTCTCAGTAACAAAATGTATTAACCAAGGTGTACCACAGGGATCAGTTCTGGGCCCTTTGCTTTTCCTTTTATATATTAATGATCTTCCGGATTCTCTTAACTCCACCAACTACGTTCATTGCATTTTATATGCAGATGACACAACCATATCTTCATCTGACAAATCTGTTACTACTCTTACTTCTAAGTTAAATATTGCATTAAGTAACAATGTAAAATGGTGTAGCAACAATTACTTAGTTCTTAATCCTTTAAAAACTAAATTTATGTTATTCAAAAGTGCTCAAAGGGCCTTAACTTCTATTCCTGAAGTAAAGCTTGGAATTAATTCAATTCCCATTAGCACCGATGTCACTTTTCTTGGCATACATCTTGACCCTAACCTTACATTTCGCTCTCACTTCCAACATCTCAAGCACAAGACTGCGTTTGGTATACGTGCATTAATCAAAGCTCGCCCTTTTTTATCTCGTGAGGCTCTGCTAGCGTTGTATTATGCATTCATTCATAGTCACATTAATTACGGCATTGTTTCATGGGGCAACACATACGCTTGTCACTTATCATCAATTCAACATATCCAAAATCAGTCGATACACATTATCACTTCTAGCTCCATGCAATCCAATGCCTCTTTGTTACTTCGCGCGTATAATATCTTGCCTATTAATAATTTGTTCCAGTTTAACATACTCGTCTTACTCCACAAGTTGCTTCATAATAACCTTACGTTTCCGTTCATTGCAACTGACCTTTTGCAGAATAAAAATATGACCAGATTTGCGGCTAACAACAATTTCTTGTTACCCATGGTTCATACCAATTATGGCAAAAAAACATCTTCCTTCGCTGCAATTTCTCTTTGGAATGAATTACCATCAACAATAAAATACTGTACTTCTCTTGCAATTTTTAAAAATTTTTAAGCATCATTTCCTGCGTTAACTGTGATGTGGCGGTGTACCTTTGACTTTTATCTCACATGTCATTTCTTGTATTTCACCCATGCTTTTTTCCGACTTTCTTTTATAACGTGCTTTTTCGTGTTTGATTGTAAATGACATGTCTAGTGATGTATTTGATCTGTAGATGTTGTTTATAATACGCTAACTTGCTGACTATTGATATCACCATCAATCTTGTTATTATTAACCGAGGGTCCCATTACAGTTCTCTCACTTTGGGACCCTCGTCTGTATATTTGTCATGTAATTACTTCTTTTTTTTTGGAACCAATAAATCTGAATCTGAAATATGAGAAGTCAGGATGGAGAAGTGACTAAATTGAGGATGCTAAAATGGATGAGCTGGAGGCAGATTGTGAAGACAGGTCTTAAAAAATTAACATTCAACACACACTTAAGTTGGCAAAGATTGGACTCAATGTTCAAGAAGAAATTGACTAATATAATTGATTGGTATACATACATGAGAGAGCAGCAACAATACAGCAGAGATAACTGTCATTCAAGAGGGAAGGACGTCAGTCTAAAAATTAACATTTGATCAGAAGAATGGTTATGCATGG
This sequence comes from Dermacentor andersoni, assembly GCF_023375885.2. Classification (NCBI taxonomy): domain Eukaryota; kingdom Metazoa; phylum Arthropoda; class Arachnida; order Ixodida; family Ixodidae; genus Dermacentor; species Dermacentor andersoni. The sequence goes on from NC_092814.1 coordinate 176,529,745, forward strand.
GCTAAGGCTCATGTACAATTCTGTATGGTACGCATGATGTCAGAGCTGCATCGCATAAGGAACTGTGGCCTTACATGCCTCGATTATGAAATGATGTGGGCCAAGAGTGGAACAAGGATAGCACCAAGAGGGGGCCTCCTCCAAAAGTAGAACGGTAGGGAAACAGGGCGAGAGAGATTTTCTACTCAACAGATACAGAGTTATATGAGTCATAGTCATAGAAACCATGACCCAAGGAGCTGAACAACAAGGTATATAAATTCAAATCTCTATACAGTTAAGCCTCAGTATAACGAAATTCTCGATATAACGAAGTATTTAACTTTTCATAACCTCTTCTCCATAGAACACCATGCCTTTAGAGCCTCAATATAAAGAAGTGTGTTTGTGTGCAATTTCAATATAACGAAATTTTGCTTCTGCCGCAGAGGAGTGCCAAGACAATCAATGGTAACTTCCGCGGACGCAGATAGTCAAATGATTGAATTACAAGCGGCTGCTTGCAAACGCACCTCTCAAACGGCGTGCAGCGCGACAAGAACAGCTTGGAGCCGCATCATGTTCCGTATAAATTAAGTCCAAGTGCGATCAGATCCTATCGCGCCCCGCGCACTTGTGCTTTAGGTGCGAGTGAAAGTGTGCGAGGGTGAGACAAGAAAGATGGTGGCTTCATAAGTGCGCCCTTCCCACGCGAGCAATGGCAAAGTGGGGAAGGAAAGCGAGCTGGCGGTAACGCGATCAAGCGCGCGCGAGGGGGCGGAGTGGGGGGGGGGGGGTAAGTTGACGCGCGTCTCGGCCATGACTGCGCGTGGCTGTAAGCGCGGCTGAGCGCATATGCAGCCGCGCACCCTGCTCTAGAGGTAATCTGCTGCATGTGGAAAGAGCGGGGATGCCAAGACGGCGTGGCATCATGTAAGCTGTTTTCCAGTACGTTTAGTATTGAAGGTTGCGCAATCTCGAGTTTTGATGACCCGTTGGAACGAGAAGCAGACGAAGCATTCGCTCCCAGCTGCCGGCGCTTTTCATGATAGCGTCGTCGCAGTGCGACCGGGCGACGCTTTGGGGGCGGAGTGCACGCGAAAGCATATGGCGTCACTTAATTCGTACCGCTGATGTGAAGATATCAACGTGGCATGAAACCGTATCATTCATCGCCGCTGACTCCTATATTTCTCAAAATAAATTGTTTTCTCATTCAAACGCTTTTTTTTATTGCCCAATAGTTCAGAAAATTGCATGGCCCCTTTCTGTGCAATAAAAATCGATCGGCGACTGTACTCATTTGCATAACAGATCGAATTTCAATGCAACGAAATTTCTATATAACGAAGCGAATTGCCGATTTTACCTACTTTGTTATATCAAAGTTTAAGTGTATAACGAAATTTCCTGTTCTCTACACGGGGGCGGCAATGTGGGCTTGTTCGTTGATCATCATGGAACAGCATGTAGTGTAGTGCAGCAAAAACAAGAACACAAGAAGAAGTGAAACACAGACACAAGCGCCTAATTATGTCTGTGTTTTGCTTTTTCTTGTGTCCTTGTTTTCGTTGCATTACACTACATGACATTCAATACTTTCACTGTCACATTCATGAGCACTGAAAACCTAGAATCAACTAATATCTTGCCTGATTTGCCATAATTAAAAAAAAATGTGGGTATAGTAGGTCTAATTGAGTTCTGGTGATTTTAGTATCACTGACATATAGCTTTTAAGAATGTTTAATCGTTTCTTCTGTTAAGGCAGAGTACATGCTCAACTGCTACAATAAGTGTGAATGTAGGCAAAAACGACATTTCTGGCTCTTGCATCAATTTTATGGCATGTTGCGTGACCTAATCAAGTGGTTTGAATTTGACGAAGTTCTCGATTTAACAAAATAAAACCTCACATCCCAATAAAATTTATTAACTAGACTTATTGTACTTTATAACCAAAGTACTGTATAACTATAAGCAGCTACAGCCGCCAAGAGTGGCGAGCAGAATTGAAATGAAATTGCTTTAGTCGAAACACGCCGGGCGCTGCTGTTAAAGTACGCGCCACATGCATTGGGCAACTGCGGGAACTGTGGTACCACATGCAGTTATTCAAAGCAGCACATTAAAGTGCCGCGGACTCAAATTGGTTGGTAAATGCATTCGGAACCAGTCTTTCTATTACTCAATTGATACATCAGCCACACACTCGCATAGCACGGCCACGTGGCAAACGCAGCCATGCGGACGCTTCACTATGCACGGATTGGCTGGTTGCAATATTGGGGCACTCTATGGGTGCATGTTTAAAGCACAGCGTTTTTTGCCTATCGCATGATCGTTGCGGGTGCTCCATGGCTGAGTGTATTGCATGGTACAGAATTGGCCCCAGTACCAAAAGTACACAGGTAGGGTGGTCCGTGTAGACGAAGCGTGAACGCGAGCTCAACATAACCACGTCGTCATTATTCTATAGCGATTATTTATGCGAAAGCGTCAAATGGCCCATTGAGCAAAAAAGCCGGCGTCTGTCGTCTCAGCGAAACGGCACCTAAAATCCCATTGGCTGCGACCACGTCACAAGCGCACCTCGACGAAACAGAGTGGGTGAAAGGGTACACCTGCTGTCGCTATAGTGCACCAGGTGTTGCGTGAGGGGAGAGGGCGTCGCCGCGACGCCACGTCATCCTTGCTCTCGCAAGCCGCCACCCGGTCCGTATCTCCCCTCTCCACTGGGCTTAACTGCTGCGCGTGCCTGCCGGCCTTGGTGGCCACTGCTGTTTCCTGGTCTCTGGTCATGCAGCACGTCGGTGGCATGTGGTGTTGGCACCGCAGGCTGCTGCTGCTTGCTAGCTTGGGCCCAATGTAGCTCTAGGGTGCATCACTTGCAGCGTAAAACTCGAAGGACTGCTCAGCCGCATTCAATTGGGCATTAATGCTTTCGCAATCACAACTCAGATAAGACATGCTTAGCTGTCCTCATATGTTTTTCTTTAGTTGCCAAGTGGATGCAGCATTGTTCACCATTCACAGTCTTCAATCTGTCGTCATCATTGCATTGTCATTTCAAATTAGTTGTAATATCACGCCGTCGGATGCTGCCGCCTTCACGCTGTGTAGTAAATACGCAGTCATTGCCATGCATGCACTCATCATCCCAAAGTCGTTATGCCTCAATCGTGATGACTCTAGAATTGTCATCCCATCTTTGATCATGCCATCGTTGTCACCGCATCAGCATCATACTGTTGTCGGCATTCGACAGATGCATTACACAAATTAGCATTACCTTTTCAGCTTCTAGAACAGAATGCACGTGGTGATCTACCGCAGTAATATCATGAGAGACACTTGGGCGGAACAATTGCTGGCCTCAATTGCCAAGCCTCCCTGTGACATCATTTATTTCAATCTCCATAATAATCTTAAATTGTGTCACAAAACTTCTACAACAAATGTCAACATGGTTTCCATAAGACCTTGTCTCTCATGAAAAACACAACTATATTGTCATGTTCACTAACTTGATCTCCTCCATTGAACTTAGTTCTTGCGTTGAATGGATGCTTCTAGCATTTTAAATTCTGCTACTTTGTGCCACTGCCTCCTTCTCCTGAATAAGCTAACTTAATATTGATCCACATGCAATTACTAAAATTCACTGAGTGCTTTCTTCATGACTAAACACAATTTGTATGTTAACAACTCCAATTCATAAATCTGTCTTTTGTCACTTCTGGCATGCCACAATGCTGAGTGTTTAGGCCCTTGATTTTTCTCATTTTAGATCTCGCAATGGACTTAACGTAGAAAACTAAACTTTCTGTTGATGACTGTGTCTTTTGTCGTGAAACAACCGAACTCTGGCAGGTCCGTTTCTGTTCAAACAGACTAAACAAATGGCCCAATCAGTAAAAAAGGCAGCGTCAGTCGTCTCAGCGAAATGGAACCTCAAATCCCATTGGTTGTGACCTCTACGGAGCAGAGCGGGTGAAAGGGTACATCTGTCGTCGCTCTAGCGCGTCAGGTGTTGTGTGAGGGGAGAGGGCACCGCCGCAATGCCACGTCATCCTTACTCTCGCAAGCCGGCGCCCAGTCCATATCACCCCCCCCACCACTGGGCTTAGCTGCTGCACAAGTCCAGTGGGGCAATGTCTACACTAATGTCTCTCCGGGGTGCCATCACTAGTTAAAAACCTAACATATGTACCCTAGCAAAAAAAACTGATAGAAATTTCTATAGTCTCTTAGGAATATGTATAGGTTGTACGGGTCCTTCTAAGAGTGATATACATTCCTACCTGACCCATAGAACTCTTTACCAGACTGGCAGGCAGCAGATAGATCTCACTGTGCTGCCTACAAGACCAAATAGCATGATGTACGTATCAGTCTTTTAAACCCAGATAGAGATCATCATATGACATACAGAAATCTGATTGAGGCACTGATAAAGCATGTTAGAAATAGCACACATGCCGGTGCCCACATGCCTGAAGAGACGTTTTTAAAATGAACTGAATATACAACCCTGAATGCATTGCCTGCCACGTGAACAGATTAACAAACACAGTTGGGATATTGGAGTATCAAATAAAAATGAAGTGTGTAAACTGTGCAATTATCAAAACTTTTTACAGCTTGTATGCAGATATATTATTCTAAACATGTTTCAACATAAATTAAAGCACACGTTTTCAAAGCACAGCAGCGTTACTTAGCCTGTGAAACTACATTGGGGAAGTTGCATGAGAAAAGTATCAGTCCATCTTTGCAGCAGGTGTGCTCCAGCTCTTTTAATACAAAATTACATTTACAAATTTTGCGAGACGGATGTGCAACATTTAATGCATATCCAAAACAGGATTACTGTCATCATCATCATCATCATTATATTTATGTCCACTGCAGGACGAAAGCCTCTCCCTGCAATCTCTAGTTACCCCTGTCCTGCGCCAACCGATTCCAACTAGCACCCGCAAATTTCCTAATTTTGGCGCACCACCTAGTCTTCTGGCATCCTCTACTGCACTTCCCTTCTCTTGGTACCCATTCTGTCACCCTAATGGTCTAACGGTTATCTAATCTGCGCATTACATGACCTGCCCAGCGCCATTTCTTTCTCTTAATGTCTATTAGAATATCATCTACACCCGCTTGCTCTCTTGTCCAAACTGCTCTCTTTCTGTCTCTTAAAGTTGTACTTGGCATTCTTCGTTCCATCCCTCTTTGCACGGCCCTTAACTTGTTCTCAAGCTTCTTTGTCAGTCTCCAAGTCTCTGCGCCATATGTCAGCACCCATAAAATGCACTGATTGTATACTTTCCTTTTCAATGATAATGGTAAGCTCCCAGTCAGGAGCTCACAATGCCGGCCGTATGCGATCCAGCCCATTTTTATTCTTCTGTGAATTTCCTTCTCATGGTCAGGGTTTCCTGTGATTAGTTGACCTGGGTAGACATACACCTTCACAGACTCTAGATGCTGACTAGCGATCTTGAACTCTTGTTCAATGTGCCCGGTTATTTATCATTATCTTTGTCTTCTGCATATTAATCTTCAGCCCCACTCTTACACTCTCCCTGTTAAGGTCCTCAATCATTTGTTCTAACTCGTCCGCAGTGTTCCTGAATAGAACAATGTCATTGGCAAACCGAATGTTGCCGAGGTGTTCGCCGTCGATCCCTACTCCTAAACCTTCCCAGTTTAATAGCTTGAATACTTCTTCCAAGCACTCAGTGAATAGCACTGCAGAGATTGTGTCTACTTCTCTGATTCCTTTCTTCATAGGTATCTTCCTACTGTTGTAATAAAGTTTATTTACAAAAGCAAAACAAAGCACTTTCAAGACTGTGGATACTAACTGTAGCTCTAACATGTCCGGCTGAGTTTGTGAATGCCATAAATTAGATACTACCAACGTGATTTCATTAAAGCTACTTTCTGGGCTAGTTTGTGCATACTTGATTTGAAAACTAGAACAATGCTAATGCATCCATCCACAAAGGAACAAGGACAAGACACAAGCAACATGACTACAAACATGACTAGGGTTTATTTTACCCTCCATTATCTAAAGAATAAGCAAGCAACTTTAGCCACATTTAAACAAACACATAACAGGAAGAACACAGACTGAAGTACCAACTTCACCATGCCCATTTGTGCTCACAGATGCTGTATAGAACACCAGGTCTAATTGGCATATGCTTTTATAATATTACAACTTCATATGAAGCTATTTTCTCTAGACTATGCATTTTTGCATTCACCCCAAAAGTGTTGTGATATGTCACAGAACACAAGTGAGCTTGTGCAAAAAGAACAAACTGGCATGGCACACTGACAGGAAGCAAGGAAACAGGACAAGCATTGCTACTGGTACAAGATCTACAGGAATATATCAGAACATGACAATACAGCAATATTATTTAAGCAAAAGTGAGTACAGATCTGAGAACTTATTCAAGTAAGAACATGGATTTACCATTTTTAAAACCACATAATCATGAACAAAAACAGCTAAACATCAGTGCACATATTGCAAAATCAGAAGACACAATTCTTCACTGGGTGCTAGTTCAACCACCGCACGTTGAAATGTGTAAAAGTAGTTTAACCTGTGTAGCCTTCAGCATGCGAAAGCAAAGAAGACTATCAGAACAGGCTTCATATATAGTGTTTGGAGTCTTTGATTCAAACCATAATACACTGTTAAAATAAAATTTCAGAGTTTGCTTGTTTGATTCAGAAAAAAGATAGTGTCTGAGTCATGCTGCCACAGTTAACGGATAAACTTGCACCAGCTACATTGAGTCAAAGGAGTAAATAAAGTGAGGCAGAAGGATGCATGGTGTGAAAATGATGCTGTTGTATCAAGTAGCATAACTGCTCACTTAACATTCAGCTGCTTTCCATGCCTCTGCATACAGACTGAGAAACTTTACCTCTTCACCATCTGCTAATGAAGCAGTGTTTGTTCACTGTGATCACCCACTCAAGGCAGTCACGTGGTTAAGTAAGGCCCTTCGCTACATGTAAGGACACCGACCCGAAACTGTGCATAAGTCCTGTAAAATATAGTCATTTTTTGGCTACTGCAGCTGTTCATCAGCAGCTGCATCACTACTGCCAACATGCAGACCATGCAATTCCCCAAGCACTTAATCAACAAGAGTACAATAATGAAGAGTGGCAAATTGGGCTAGCTGGTTCATTAGGAAAACAAGAAGCTATCGCAAGAAAAAATAAACACTCTAGAATTTTGACGGCTCTGGCTTGGTTAATATATTCAAACATCAAAAAGCTGATTATTACAGAACGCCATAAAGTGTGGTGCACTGTTACCAACTGTTGTTTTTTAAAGCTATAACCTGTTATTACCAGACATTCATGTACCATGGCTGAAGACATACTGTTCATCGTTGCCATGTCTTGAGCATGGGAATTAGTCTCTTTCATAAAGGTTTCGTATTGTCCATTAAAAAATATTGTAGTCTATTTCTATAAACACATAAAGGTGCATAACTTCGCTGGGTGTTACGTAAACTAGTGGCTCCTCTCTCCTGACGCAGACTGAAAGGTGCTTTGCATGGGGAATTTCAACAGGAAATAGTTTCTTGCATTTCAGAATTATACAAGAATTCGCTCCAGTAAGAATTCTACAAATGAGAGAAAACGCACCTGAGAAGCTAACAAATGCACTGTTTTTAGTCTTTATAGTTCAAGTGTACTGGAGAGAGTGGAATGTTTGTTGGTTGATGACCATTCAGTAATATTCAGTGACACTTGTTGACTCACCGCCACGGTTGTGGACTACAGCCTGTTTTTCACTTTCATCCAAGTTCAGGCACAGCTTTCCAGTGCCTAACAAAACTGTCTGCTGATCAGCTCCCCTCTCCTGTGCACCAAAAAAACTCACTGCTTCTGGTGAAAGATTTAAACTAGCTTTAGCTGCCTGTAACTTTCGAGCAACTACATAACATTCCAATATTTGTAAAGGAACATCATTAGCTCCGCTGACCAATTTCACAAGAAGTTCATTTCCGCCTTCAAATACAAATGAAGAATGCGACCAATGAGGTCCTAGTTTAGCTGCACTTTTAGGAAGATGCAGGATTTGGTGTACATTGTATGTCATTGCACCCAATCCAAACAAAGACTGTGCTCTCACAACAAACTCCGAGAGAAGATCAGATGATCTCATTATGGTCATCTGAAGTGACGGTGTCTAGTAGAAGTATATAGACACCTTCCACAAGCAAACTGGAATGTCTGACATACTTATCTGGCAAAAAGCCATGAAGGCATGGTAATGAATAATGAAGAACCCACCACTTCCATTCACTAGCTTTTGAGATTGTGAAGTCTAATAATCTTTGTGGTGTATGTGTGAACCAATTCGGTGGCTTGATTGCCGATAACCTCCTTTTTAAAGAGGCAAACTTTGTTGTGAACCAATCTAAACATCTTTTCTCTTTTAAATGTGATCACATTTTTATTCTTTTTAAGCTGTTGTATGGTGTATATTTGTTCCAACAATCTTTCCTTTCTGAATCCTGGGCTTCATATCTGATTTATATGTATTGTCTTTTGTGATAATATAAATGCATTATTTCTGACGCATTTTTTGGGCAAATGAGGAAGCTTGCTTCTCCTTGAAGCACATTACACCTACACAACACACATAGATACTGAAAGACTATAAATCTGGCAAACTAATATCAATACACTATTACACTAATAAAAAGAATACACTAGTAGACTTGTACAAGCAGAATAGCACAGATACGTCCGGAATAGAACTAAAAGTAATTTTATCAGTGTATCAGTTGTATCGTTTCATAATGCAATAGAAAAAAACTGATATAATTTTTATTAGGTTGCTCTATCAGATTTTTTGCTAGTGATCTTTCAGTGTAAATGCATATCAACTTTTTGACTAATGCTATAATAACTGAACACATGTCTTTTTTTGCTGCAAGTTTTCTTGGACTCCTGCTTCCCTTAAACTTATACCGTATAATATGCTTGCAAGATCAAAACTGGAGTATGCTTCATCAATCCGGGATACACCGACAAAAAACACAACTCTCATATTTAGTTGAAGCCATACAAAACCAACCTGTACATTTTATTGTAGCTGCTTATTCCCATACTGCAAGCATATCAACAATTAAAACTTGCCTTGATTGGCCAGGCTTGTCAACAAAAAAACTTACCCATTTATTTCACAAATTCTCAATTGAAACATATGTTATTACCTCCTTGTATCTCATTGAGAGTGAACTACAACCTCAAGGTACAGGTGCCAACTTGCCATACCAATCTTTACTATTCCTGTAAAAGGCAGCCTCAGAACACACACACGCACACACACGCACACACATATATATCAATGAGCTACAAGGAGGTAATAAAAACATGTTTCAATTGAGAATTTGTGAAATAAACAGGTAAGTTTTCTTGTTGCCTAGCCAATCAAGGCAACCTTTAATTGTTGATATGCTTGCGGTGTGGGAATAAGCAGCTACAATAAAATGTACAGGTTGGTTTTGTATGGCTTCAACTAAATATGAGAGTTGTGTTTTTTGTAGGTATACCCCGATTTATGAAGCATACTCCAGTTTTGATCTTACAAGCATATTATTCAGTATAAGTTTAAGGGAAGCAGGAGTCCCAAGAAAACTTGCAGCACAAAAAGCCATGTGTTCAGTTATTAGCATTACTCAAAAAGTTGATATGCATTTGCATTGAAAGATTATTAGTAATATGAATACCTATGTACAAGGTGCTTAATTAGAACAGAGTGTTTAATTTTGTAGGTAAATGTGTTAAAAGGACTAGTCATGATGTGAAAATCTCTTCATTTTACTTTTATCACCCCACCTTACCACCATTTTACCTTTACACACACACACACACACACACACACACACACACACACACACACACACACACACACACATATATATATATATATATACCATGGCACTCATTCCGTAACTCTAATGCTCCATACGATAGAAAATACGATAGAAAATTGGGCAAGTTGTTGAAGCTTCATGGCAGCTACTGCATGACAGATGCCGACAAAAGTAATAGAATGGGACAGGATACAGCACTATCAAATGAAGTTTATTGAAAGAAAACAACCAATATATAACACACATCACGTGACCAACACCCGGCCCCCTAGCATATGCAGATACATACCAAAACAACCTTCACATCATCGAATGCACATGTTTTGACGGCAACACACATGTCACGGCTGATTAATCAATGTAAAAAAACAATTACTAAGGCACAATGCAACTCAGTGGCTTTACTTAAGATCTAACACGGCAACCTCACTATCTTACAGCGAGATGGATGGCTGGCTAACACATAGTGAGCCTTTCTTTCTAATGTGATAAGCCTCCATTAATTCATGTGAGAGCTTTTCACAGTGTGTGAACAGCAGAATAGTGCTTTCAAAAACTGGATGACGCCCAATGCTGCAACAATGCACAGAAAGGTGTGGATGTGCAAAAACCCTTAAAAAACTATGGTACTTCCTTAGTCGAATGTTTAAGCACCTTCCAGTCTGACTGATATATATTTTGTAGGCTTCAAGAAAAAGGAATCGAATAAACAACATTTCGTGTGCAAGAGACAAACTGTATGCTATATTTCACTTTGCAGTCCTCCCTGCTCAGACACCCGTTGTGAAGAATGTGCTTGTTTATTGCTTCACATATTCCCTTCAGCTTATCTTTAAATGAAAACCCAATCCTCTCTTGCCGATCTGACCATGCATGGTCAGATCGGCAAGTGTTTCGGTGGCACAAGGCCTTTTGGAAGGCCGAGAAGAGGGCGACGACAAGGACTGCGCTGGATGGCCATCCAGACCACTACGACTGACAATGTGACACGAGCGAGGGAACTGTTGAACTCAGACCAGCGATTAAGTGTTCGTTTAATGGCCGACATGTTAAACCTTTCGAAAACTCAAGTTCATGAAATTGTTACAAACGATATCGGCATGCGGAAGGCGTGCACGAAAATGGTTCCAAAAGTGCTCACTGACAACGAAAAGTCACACCGCGTTGAAACATGCCAAGAAAATCTCAACATGTGCAAATGTGAGCGAAAATTTTTGGACAACGTCATTACAGAAGACGAGACTTGGGTATTTGAATATGACCTGGAGACCAAAAGGCAATCATCTGAGTGGCACACACACTCGTCCCCTCCCCAGAAGAAAGCCAGGATGAGCAAATCAAAGATCAAGATCATGCTCATTTTTTTTTTTTTGACATCCACGGACTGGTTTATCATGAGTTTGAAGAACCTGGAACCACTGTGAACTCCAAATTTTATGTGGATGTCCTCGAAAGACTGAAACGCAGGGTTCAACATATCCGGCCGGACATTGCACACAACTGGAAGTTGCACCACAATAATGTGCTGGCCCACAGTGCCTTCATCGTCACCGACTACCTGGTTAATGCAGTGGGGCCAACGATCCCCCAGCCCCCGTACAGCCCGGGCTTGGCTCCCCCCCCGACTTTTTTCTGTTTCCATGCCTCAAAACACCCCTGAAAGGCAATCATTTTGGGACAGCGGATGTGATTAAAGCAGCTAGCACCACAGCATTAAATGCCATTCCGGAGGAGGACTACCACAACGCATTTGAGAGCTGGAAGTCTCGCTGGAGCCGATGTATTGACGCAAAAGGAGAGTATTTTGAAGATTTTTAAACTTTTTGTAACAACAAAATCAATAAATGATTTTTAATCGCCTTACTGACATTACTCTCAGGACAGACCCTGTACATGCACCTTGAAGGTATGTATGTGGAAAGCATTTCAACCTCTGCTTGCTTTTCTGGCATGGAATAAAATGGCCTTTTGTCTCTAAACCACTTACTTTTAAACTATTCCATTTGGTTCATTTTTCTAACTTCTGCAGAGTTGCATTCACAAGTTTCATAGTTAACCGGCTCCGTTTTCATTCTTGCTTCCTAAAATATGCCCTCCTGTCATGCATAATTTGGAAGGCCTTCTGTTAGCAATGGGTATTGTATTTCAAGACTATCAGTGCAATGTTCCACGAAGGAAACTATTGTTGGAGTAAATTATTGTTCAGCTTGATATCATGATACTACTGCATGGTTGTTATTTATCTCTGCAAGAGAATGGTACTGCCATCCTACCAAGAGGGCATTTCATGGGTATTATTCTCTATCTTTTGACATTAGTTTATGAGGCTCACAGATATGTATCTGTGTCAACAACACCACCTGACATCTAATTTTGTGCAACATACACTACATTTAATCAGATAAAAGTTGCATGTTTGGTCTCTTGGACCAGTCTGCTCAGTGGTAGGAGGTCGAGATCGCAAATGAGAATGGCTGGCCAAGATCTGTGGTGTATGTCCCGTGTTATGCATCTGACAAGATTTCATGGTGGCAAGAAGACATGTCAGACATGATGTGATCTTTCTAATTATTGTGCACAGAGTTATCAGCATGATAATATCCTTAATGCTATAAAGAGTACCTCCAGCAAGCAGTCTATATGCTTATGCCTTTTTGTTGCTTATGGCAACAAAATCCAACATCCTTTGAAACATGCTCACTTGCTGTCTGATGCACAAAATGAAGAACGCTGCCTTCTGTAAATTTATTAGCAACAAGAAAGCCACTCTGGAAGCAATTATATACATACACAGCAACACACACTAAAACCTACAAATGGGAGAAAAAACACAAACTAAGCTAACAATAAAAGAAACCAGGCACTTAACAAGTGTTACATGTTACTCATGTAGGCACATTCAACCTGAGTTAGAGAGATAGATGGTCGACTCCCGCACTCCTGTGCATGCATCTGGATATATTAAGCCTTAACTACTCTTTCTGTATCATAACTATCCCCATGTTTGTGAAATCTGGTGTACAACAGCAAGAACAATGATGGCTTGACAGGTGGTTCACCTTTCAATGAGTTCTATAAGGAGGATGCATCAACTCTTCCAGCCAATCTACACATTACCACATGAAAGCAGCAGCTTATAAACAGCACAACACCATACAGCACAAATTATATATTTGCCACGTGTTATTAAACTTACATCATTAAAGTACATCAGAATTGGCGCTAAGGCTGGTGCACAATATATGAATATACTTTAATCAATCATAAATAATGCAGGAGCTTGGAATATGGTTGACTATTCTCGGAACTGCTTTGATAATACAGAAGTCAAGGCTTTGTTTTTGGCATCACCCACTCCAAGCATCACCCACTCCAATTCGTTTTCTTTCTTTTTCCAATTGAAGCGTTGGCAAGGTTTGTGCCATGCGCTTCGACCGTGATTTTTCCTTGTTCGCGCACGGCCATGACCATGATACAAGAAAATCGCCCCAGTAACGCAGTGGTCCCTGCCTACTTTTTCATATACTTTACCGCAATACATTACATGTGCTTCACGGCATAACATGACTGTTTTGCGGCAAAGCTGATTTTATGGAACTGACATTATGTAACGGACCTTTTGTCCTTCTGCTGCTCGCATGAGCATAAGCTCGAAAAAACACAAAATAAAGACTTGGCTTGCTGCTGGTTGATTTCTAGCTAACATTTCGAGACGTCCACGTTGTTTACAAAAAAAATCGGTGAAGTTTCTCGCGCTCGACGCGCTTCAAAAGGCAGCGTGACCACCTATACTTAAGGCAGTCATAAGCGGCAACGAATTCCACACAAGGTACACCAACTTCCACAAAGCTACTGGGCAACGCCATCAATAACTGGCACACGGGCCACCCAGGAGCTGGCAAACGCTGCGATGACATCCACACAAACCACGTCGCTTTCCACAAAGCTATTGGGCAACACGATCAGTCACAGGCACAGGTGAAGTCCGCAAAACACTACATGGGCAGAACTACTACGGCCATACTCAATCACTTCGCCACAAGCTCTCACATTTAACGACATCAAACAGCTACAATCACTTAATTCTCCACAGCCACGGACAAAGGCGAAGACCGCACGGACAGAACGGAAGCACCGATTCAGGGCTCGATCGTCGCGTTCATCGCTTTAGCGCCACCTATTTAAAAATAATATACGGAGCCAAGCCAAACCATTATTCAGCGTCTATTTGGGTGAACCTAACGCTTTCGGGCCCTAAGCGTTCGAACGACCAGGGCACTATAACGCTTACCCCCCCTTTCCACTCCTGCGACCGGGTCGCAGGAACGGCGGCCCTGCGAAAAAGGTGCTAAAAAGCGCCCTCTGTCCTAAAATGGGTCGTACCAAGCTCGGTCGTCTGCTTCGGAAAGCACGTTTACAATATGGACCCGCCACTTTCGGTTGTGTTGTATCACGGCCTGCAGCGAATATCGGGCGCCGAAGATTTTTTCAGGAGTGGCACGCTGCGTAAAGGCAAGAAATTATGCAGTGCCGAATACGTGTATGCCGTTCAAGAATTAAGCGGCGAAGTTTTAGCGCGGTGTCAATCGCAAGTGAAGCGAGTCGCGTACGAAGTGGAACTTCAGGTAAGGTTTGCACGCTGCTAGATTCAGGCGCACAAACGCGAGGAAATGCTTGCTATAGATGAATCCACAGCAGCGATAAGCAGACATCATGTGTACGGAACTGCTCGAGCACACGACGGTACGCGCCGCGACGGCAGCGGTCTTTCAGCATGCCGCGATGTACGAATTGCTCGAGCGCACGATCGTACGCGCCGCGACGGCAGCGGTCTTTCGACATGCCGCGAAACGGCGGGTCTCCTGCAATCTTTCTTGACTTCATGCCGCTAAACAAGTAGTTATGCCTGCGTTGTAGTAGCGGCCATCTGTCCCTTTTAGTAACTGGTAATAACTGATGCAATGCATATGAGCTCGCACGTACGTGCGAATCGCGCTGCAGTGCGAGCTCGTGCGCTGCTCGCTTGATGTAGCTTTCAATGACAACGCTCGAAAATCGATCTGCTGTAATCAATACTATCTTGCTGCGCTGCCTCAACATGCTGGCTTGAGGTCAAGTATGAGCACATTTAACTCTCTAACCTGTGCTGCTCGTAGTGGGGTAGTGAATTGTCACCGAATCAGCCCGGCCATTTGTGGTCATTTGCACACTTCACCACTTCGCACCGGTCGAATTGTTAATTGTCGCTGTGGCCGGGTTTCGAATCGTGAATCACCAGCCATGCCTGCTGCTATGTCGGTCTGCCGTCGGGACTGTAAGTGCAAAAGACCGAATTTTAGAACGCAGATCTATAATCAAGCAAGCTTCAAGACAGGTGAAGCAGTCAGCATGGCGCGAAGTTTCGCCTACCCAGCGCGACGAACTGCAGTTATACAGCGCGCCCGACGCTCCGCTTCGTGAGGCCTTGAAGGGAAACGATAGAATCGGATGTTGGGATTCAGGCCTTCTTGTTCATGGCAGCCCACGACGCAGCAGTATCGACGGTGACGCTTTTTCGATGCTGAGCTACGTCCCTCTGGATCGGCGTCGCCGATTCCTTCTGCTTCCAGCATTACGTCCCACGGCACTCGGAGAGTCCGTTTTCGTTAAACTATAGGCTGCGACCAGCTCGCAGCGTGGTCGACGTGGTCTGTGAGAAGTGTCGAGCCTTTTCGCACTCGCAATAGAGCAGAAAAAAAGCGCGAATCGACGCAAAACTCGGCCTAGAAACGTGCTTCGCCACAGCCAGGGCTGAATACGACCCAAGCTGGTACTGGTACGACCACGACCTACCCAGATGTCGTTTCCCGCGCCGCCACCAGGCGCCGCTACTATACATCAAACTCCAGCGCAATGGGGGCTCTTGCATTGCCCAGGGGGCGCTGCGAAAAAGGTGCTAAAACGCGCCCTCTGTCCTAAAATGGGTCGTACCAAGCTCGGTCGTCTGCTTCGGAAAGCACGTTTACAATATGGACCCGCCACTTTCGGTTGTGTTGTATCACGGCCTGCAGCGAATATCGGGCGCTTAAGATTTTTTCAGGAGTGGCACGCTGCGTAAAGGCAAGAAATTATGCAGTGCCGAATACGTGTATGCCGTTCTAGAATTAAGCGGCGAAGTTTTAGCGCGGTGTCAATCGCAAGTGAAGCGAGTCGCGTACGAAGTGGAACTTCAGGTAAGGTTTGCACGCTGCTAGATTCAGGCGCACAAACGCGAGGAAATGCTTGCTATAAATGAATCCACAGCAGCGATAAGGAGACATCATGTGTACGGAACTGCTCGAGCACACGACGGTACGCGCCGCGACGGCAGCGGTCTTTCGACATGCCGCGAAACGGCGGGTCTCCTGCAATCTTTGTTGACTGCATGCCGCTAAACAAGTAGTTAGGCCTGCGTTGTAGTAGCGGCCATCTCTCCCTTTTAGTAACTGGTAATAACTGATGCAATGCATATGAGCTCGCACGTACGTGCGAATCGCGCAGCGCGAGCTCGGGCGCTGCTCGCTTGATGTAGCTTTTAATGACAACGCTCGAAAATCGATCTGCTGTAATCAATACTATCTTGCTGCGCTGCCTCAACATGCTGGCTTGAGGTCAAGTATGAGCACATTTAACTCTCTAACCTGTGCTGCTCGTAGTTAGTGAATTATCACGAATCAACCCGGCCATTTGTGGTCATTTGCACACACCTGGGCACTTCACCACTTCGCACCGGTCGAATTGTTAATTGTCGCTGTGGCCGGGTTTCGAATCGTGAATCACCAGCCATGCCTGCTGCTATGTCGGTCTGCCGTCGGGACTGTAGGTGCAAAAGACCGAATTTTAGAACGCAGATCTATAAACAAGCAAGCTTCAACACAGGTGAAGCAGTCAGCATGGCGCGAAGTTTCGCTTACCCAGCGCGACGAACTGCAGTTATACAGCGCGCCCGACGCTCCGCTTCGTGAGGCCTTGAAGGGAAACGATAGAATCGGATGTTGGGATTCAGGCCTTCTTGTTCATGGGAGCCCACGACGCAGCAGTATCGACGGTGACGCTTTTTCGATGCTGAGCTAGGTCCCTCCGGATCGGCGTCGCCGATTCCTTCTGCTTCCAGCATTACGTCCCACGGCACACGGAGAGTCCGTTTTCGTTAAACTATAGGCTGCGACCAGCTCGCAGCGTGGTCGACGGGGTCTGTGAGAAGTGACGAGCCTTTTCGCACTCCCAACAGGGCAGAAAAAAGCGCGAATCGACGCAAAACTCGGCCTAGAAACGTGCTTCGCCACAGCCAGGACTCAATACGACCCAAGCTGGTACGACCCAGATGTCGTTTCCCGCGCCGCCACCAGGCGCCGCTACTATACCTCAAACTCCAGCGCAAGACGCCCATAGCTACGCCGATTCACCGGCGCGAGCTGGCGACCGCTTGCTTTGGCTCCCTGCCTCCCACTTCGCCTGTAGGGTCTACCCTACTTTCTGAGTCTTTGCCACCGCTTTGGTGTCCTGACCCGACATTCTCCGCTGCCCGCGTCTCAAGCGCGTCGAGCCGCTTTTTCAGTTCGGTGCTCCTTTCTTTCTCTTCCTCAAGCTCGGCCACAGTCCTTACTAACTGCGCGGCCTGGGCCGCCTCCACCTTGACGAAATTTTCAACTTTCGCCTGCAGTGCTACCCGCTTCTCCTGCTCCTCCCTCAGGTTTGCCTTAAGCTCTTCGAACTTAGCCGCCCAATTCCCTTCCAGTTTTTGGACGGCTTCCCTGACTCCCTCGCACGACCTGCACGTGAAGCTTGACCCCTCCGCGTCTGCTAAATTCTGGAATTTAGTCTTGTCGAGGAAGCACCATCGCAGGCACTCGTCGCACTGCACTTGCTCCCCGTCCCCCTCGGCCTTCACGTTCTTCGATTTCATCGCTAGGCCTACGTCCCTAGGCCCAACGAGCAAGTTCGCCAAATCACTCACGCAAAGCCGACCTCGACCGCTATCCCAGACAAAAATAAAGAATTATCACTCCCTACTCCATGTAAGAATCCGAAGAGCTAGCTGAAAGAATTAAAAAAAAGCCTATCAAATAAGTCCCTCCAACCACCTAGGCCTAACGGGGGAGCCGCCAGACCTAGACAAAGCCGGTACGTTTACTACGACTACCAAGAATTCAAAATTTGCGCCCCTACTCCATGCAAAAGAAAACACTTCAAAACACTAGCTAATAAAGATAAAAGAGTACTTAGCTACGAACGAAGTCGCTGAAGCCTCGTACACAGGAGCATTGGTTTGTGCTAAGACCACGACCTACTGAACTCCAGACCTGCACAGATCTCCCTCCTCCAGCACGCCTAGTCTAGTTCGCACCTTTTGCCGCTAGGGAAAGAACGTACGAGCAGAGTGGCGCTAGTTATAACCTGTTCGCTGTCGTTTGTTTCTGCGATCTGTTCAGTGCTTGTCTTGCCATTTCGGCAGGCACAAAGCGCTTGTATTGGCGGTAAATGAATAAATTCACAAATATACAAAAAACGACATATTTGCGAATGCTTTGCGTTTGAATAGTGAAACTAGAAGAGGATGAGCGGTGCAAGAAATGTAAACAACAAGCATAGGTGGACGCTGCAATGCTAGATCGACGGCATAAATTTCCCTTTCCTAGCCTCCTTAAGAGACTGGAAAAATTGTTTAAAAAGATTCATAGGATTATCTAGCTTTTTTTAGTTGATTACAGACAGCCTAATGTCGTAGATGACATTAGGATTTACTGCTGTGTGCCGTAGTGAAAGGAAGATGATTGGTAAAAGTATAGTAAAAGTATTTACGAGTAAGTCCTCCGCCCGATATGTGCAATAGGCTGATCGATTCTGTTTCAAGGGAAGGTGAGCATATCTTGTTTTTAATATCGTTGGATGTCTAGCTCAGTAGAAAGCTTGCAAAAAATTAAGCGATCCCAGTGCTTTAAAACGTGCTGCACTGCAGGCCTTAAAAATCGTGTCACGGAACTCTTTTCAAACTGTAAAGCTAGCTTTTCTGCGTGGAACGGCGGCAGCATAACGGTGGTGCTTAAGATACGTACGCAGTGAAGCTGTGTGGGTAATTCACTTTTTGAACTCGCGACGCATTCACGGACAACTTTTAAGAGTTAAAATGAGTGGTAATCGTTCTGTCGTCGAACGTTACGGTGGCTTCAAGTTTCTAAAGAACGCAGACGCGAATTTTGCAACGTGTACAATGAAACTGTTGTGTACGTTGCGAACTCTATACACAATGTGATTTATACTAATCTGCTTGAAAAAGGCAATAGGAGCGGCTATTTTACGCTATATTAGAGAGCAGCGGACTACACGCTCCGACATTTTTTAGGTTCTGGCAGTCAACTTTTGGAGCCAAGTGACTGATCAAAGCCTTGTGACATCACTGTCACTGTGTTAGCAAAAATCATCAACTAGAGAAGCAGTTCGTCACAACACAACAGTTGCCGTACTAATTACAACGCCGCCCACCGCGTAGCAGACGAACAGGTTATAAAAGCGCCACCTACGGCCGTCGGTGAACGAAAGTGGGCGCAAGCTGCTCCGATAGAAGCCGGATATCTGTGCAGGTCTGGAGTTCCAGTAGGTCGTGGCCATAGAGTTTCGTACAAGTAAAGTGTACTCTACAAGAATTTTATGGTCGTGGCTAAAAACCAATCCACTTTGATCGCAGCGCCGCCACAGTATTTTTCGTCGTCGCGCGCCTCACTGCAAAGCATGCGCTGCCCTAGCCGCTCGTTTCACTAAACCGCATTCTAGTACAGTCTGACCATTGGTGATAACCTGTGTGATAACTTCTTTATTCTGTGGGTGATGACACCAATAACACGTCCGTAAAGTGTTGCTCTGCAGGAGCCTGCTCTGGGACTCAAACAAGCATATAACCAGGCCCTGTTGATGCTTCTAGTTCGTACCTGGCTGCGAACTTGCAGTGCTGTTGTACCGAGACCATTCGTGCATGCTTCGTGCTTGCTAGCACAGCGTTTGTAGTGCGACCGAACTTGGGAGGCGTCACCGATGGGTCCACCTGCCGACTACCGACGCCGCTGTGATGTGAGGAGGAGGTCTCGCACGGACTGAAGTGAAAGGACACCCGTCATTTTTCGCTTTGGAGAAATCGAGCTTCAGGGTCAGCAAGACAATGGCTGGAGAGCGATGGGACAAGGATATCGACGAGGGAGTCGTTCGAATAGTAGGGCAGCTGCAACTGCGTAAATATGGCAAGTTTATGGAAGATCTAACCACTGAATTCAAGATTATCGAACAGTCGTTAGACGAGGGCATCACGGAAGCATGGGATGTAGACTCCGACCTGATTGAGCTGCAGTGGGTGCCTTACGAGAACACTACTCTCCTGGAGCTTATTTCTACTGACAACAAAGTCCTCAATAAAGTAATGACTGTTCTTGCAGCGTTGTGCGCCGAGATGAAGCAGCTTTGTCGTGAAGCGAAGTCGAGATTTCATGATGCTCTCCTCTTTTACGGAGAAGGAAGTCTGTCCAGTAACAACGTGCCTGACGGCGAGTCGCAAGTCGCTGTAGGCAGAATGATCGGTCTAATGCAAGACCTGTCTTGTCACGTGAGCCGGTGCTACTTAGTTGCAAAAAATGTCATTCAGCAAATGTCTGCACTCTATGACAGGAGCAAGACATCCTGCGTTATCGATGTGACGGACGTCCATTTCCAGACAGTCTTTGAGCACTTGGGCGAAATGCTGACGTCACTTGTGACCCTGGACGAGGTTGTGCAAGCGCAAGGGGGCCTCCGTGAGCACTGGACGCTTTACAGAAGAATGCTCAAATCAGTACATAACAACTGTGCGAAGTTTAGTGTAGTACCAGAAGACATGAAAGCACTGGACAAATTGATGGGTGAATTGGAGTACAAGCTCTTGCAAGGTCGCATTTTCATGGGCTGTGTAGAGCAAGGCTTTGATGACAACACGCTTTGCGTGGCTAAGAATGGTGCTTTTGCTGAGGAGTTTGCACTCAACATACGTAATTGGTTTGCACAAGTCGATGCCAAACTTGGTGAAACAAATGAGTTGGATAAACGCAAGCAGCTTATTGGGATATATGCCCTTTATGTTCTTTACTACTACATCTACAGAAACATAGACAAGAAATTTTTTAAAGTTTTGTGGGATGTTTACAAGAAGGTGCCAGCAGTGCATATTTTGGGCAACATTCTATGGTTTCCAGACCAGTTCTTGTTGCTACAGATGCCTCAGGTCATGCGCTCCTTGGACAAAAAAGCACAAGATGCTGTGAAAACACAGCGGCTCGGCTACCTTCAGCAGAAGTCTGCAGTGCTCTCAAGAGATGTTCAGGCACTCCACGTACAGGTTTCTTCTTGGCTTGTCCGCATGGAGTCCGTTTTCCAGAAAGATACAGACAAACTGCTAGAGGACCTGAATCGTCGTAGTTCTCTGCTACTTCAGGGTATCTACTTGACATGGTACATCTCTTATCAGGTAAAAACTTTAATGAACTTGCATGTATCATTGAACAAGCCAATGACAAAGTCATCTGTTCTGCAACTTTGCAAGATGATTGAGATGATGAAAGCCATTGAAAGCATGTTCCATCGGCAAACAATGAAAATCTGTGATTCTGTCACTCACATTGTGCAGCATTTGACCTATGTGGCCTTATTTGCTGTTAGTAATGCCAAGAAGAGGCTCATTTCTGACAAGAAATACAGTGAACGCAGGCTAGATGTTCTCTCTGCACTTGTGCTGGTTGAGAAGTGCTTGAGCGGCCCAGCTACAAAGGAAAGACGACTGATCATCCATCTTGCCATTGCCGTTGGCGTGCAGATGAAATGTTTCAAAGATGAAGAAATTGCCTCCTTTTATTCTGTGATGCGAAAGCTCGACTTGATTGGTGAACTACATGAGAAACTTCAACAAGGTGCTGATGGGAGCTTTTTGTATTGGCACAGAGTGGTATTCCCTATCTTTTTGGATGATGTATATGAGAGTGCTGTGGATGGGCATCGCATTCACTACCTTGTTGCTGCACTGAAGGACACTGGTAGAGCAATTAAAACCACCAAGCATGATTCCAATCCACAGGCTATCCTTGACAACTTCAGAGAAGAAATATATGGGCAATTCAAGGAGCACATTTTGGACAAACTCTGCAAGGATGTAGAAACAGATTTACGTTTGCAGACTCATTGCCACCTTCAACTTGATGACCGAAACCCATTCCGTGTGGGTCTCAAGGACTATGCCCAGATCCTGCACATTCGACCCATAAGGCTGTTTGGCCAAGTCATCAATGTCAAGGCATATGTGGAGCACTACCTTGACAAAACCTTTTACAACCTGACAACGGTGGCACTTCACGACTGGAAGACTTATGGTGAAATGCGCAGCATGGCACGACAGAAATATGGATTGACTACAGTTGAAGACCACCTTCCTAGCCAAACTTTAGAACAAGGTCTGGATGTGCTTGAGATAATGCGCAACATCCACATTTTTGTCTCTCGCTACTACTACAACTTGAACAACCAGATTTTTGTGGAACGCACTAGCAACAATAAACATCTGAACACAATCAACATTCGGCATATTGCCAATTCCATTCGTACACATGGCATAGGCATCATGAACACAACAGTCAATTTTACATACCAGTTTCTGCGAAAGAAGTTCTACATCTTTTCCCAGTTTTTGTATGATGAACACATCAAGTCTCGACTCATCAAAGACCTAAGGTACTTTAGAGAGCTCCGGAGCCAGAGCGATCCAAAGTATCCATTTGACCGTGCAGAGAAGTTCAACCGTGGCATCCGCAAATTGGGCCTGACACTTGATGGTGAAAGCTTTCTGGACCAGTTTCGCACTCTTGTAAGCCAGGTAGGCAATGCAATGGGATATGTGCGCATGATCCGGTCAGGTGGGCTGCACTGCTGCAGCAACGCCATCCAGTTTGTGCCTGACCTGGAATATGTGGCTAATTTTGAAGAGCTGTCTCGGGAAGCACTGCTGGGGGATGATTGCACAGAAGCAGCTCGTAGGCTGGATGCTGTAGTGGCAAGCCTAGCCAAGAATTTCTCTGAGGGCAGTGAGTACTTTCGCCTTCTGGTTGATGTCTTCTCTCCTACTTTCCGAGATCCCAGCAACATGCACCTGAGAAACTTTTTTGTTATTCTCCCACCGCTGACCCTCAACTATGTTGAGCATGCAGTTTCCTGCAAGGAGCGAATGAGTCGTAAAAACAAAGTCGGGGCAGCTTTCACTGATGATGGCTTTTCCATGGGTGTGGCATATATCTTGAAACTGCTGGACCAGTACCAAGACTTTGACTCACTGCACTGGTTTCAATCAGTGTCTGAGAAGTTCCAAAAAGACACTGCTCAAGTCAGGGAGCAGAAGAAAGAAGCAGCTGGCAAAGAAGATGAAAAATTGCAGCAAGCAATGTCACTAACAGGAAAGCGCCTGGATACTTACCGGCATGAGTTTGACCTTCTCAACTATTCCTTGAGTAGTGCACGCATTTTCTTCCGTGCAGACTTGACTGCAGAAGAGGAGAAACAAGAAAATACTGATGATGGCACAATGGCTTGTGAATAGCAAGGCTAACCTTCATGGCCGTTGTCATGTCCACCGGCTGCATGTTGCAGTTACAGCAATACAGCACAGCCGTTGAATGAGGGTATCTGCCCTTTCAAGTGAACTGAACAGATTCCACTGAGCAATCTAGTCTGATTTCTTTGGGAGCATAATATTTGTTCTGTAAATATGTTGTTAAAGGGCCTGTCAAAATGTTTCTTGTATCGAATACACAATGCAGCGACATATGAATTTTGGTGATTAAAGGATAAATTTTGATACATCTGTTAGCCTCGTCTCATATTACAGTGCCTACCAAGGCCAAGGTCCAAGCTGTACCATACTTTGCGATAGGGTGCACTGGAAGTGAGTCGCCCAAATTAGTGGGTAGCTAAGGTTTCAATTTACTATGCCTGTGAACTTTTCTTGCGAGGATAAATTATAGGTCACTCGCAGTAATAACAAGGGGAGCCGCTGTATCTTTGTAAACGAAAAGGTTCATTGCAGGCAGAGTCACTTTTAATGGTTTTTTTTCCATCCCCACCCATCGTTTCTACCATTGGTTAGCACCGCAAATAGTGTCATTCATCGGTGTAGTTTTGAACAAGAAGCATTGTCCGTCGCTTTAATTTTACACCTGGCAATCGTGCTGTAACTCTTAACTGAAAGAAAATGCCTGTTAACACAGTTGGACTGCAATATGCATTTTCGCCCTATTAACAGCGTGGTCATCGCCAGCATATAACGTCGTAACCCCCTCACACGCTAAGCTGTGAAACTGAACTATTGTCCAAATTTAACCATGTTTTGCAAATCTGAATTTGTAGCTAATAGATTAGGCAGTTCTGAGAGTTTATGACAATCAGCAGACAATAACTCGATCTGAATTGTTGGACCGTGTAGTAACGGCCATTGTTGATCGCGATCTAGAAATACGATCCAGATCCGCCCTGATCACGATCAGATGTGTACGTGTGACACCGGTACAAGAATTCAAATGCAAACCAAAACAAATGTGAAATATACATGTCACGCGGCCACTTTTGATCCCGATCAAACCCGATCTGGATATAATTCTTGACTGCGATTGGCTCCTTCCCACAGTTTGTGAGCCAATCACGACCAAGAAACTTGATCCAGATCGATCGTGATCAAAGTGCGCCGTGTGGCATTCGTATTAGTCCATGGGCTGGGCGAATGGCTGAAAATTTCTGGCTGTTGTAGGGTTTATTAAAACATTTGTAATCTCTGCATGTGGCCTTCCAAAATTTTACAAGTTTGTAAAGCTAGGGATAAACTATAGATGCACATACAGTCAACCACAAGAGTTTACGGCCTAGGGAATTTCGGAAAACATTCAATTTCCGAGCAGCCTGTAACAATAGTTGGTAAAACCAAACATCACAATGTTGTTAACATATATTAGTAGAGGCTGTAAATGCAAATACTAGGCTGCATTGTGAGGCTGCACTGATATTCAGCTTTTTCTCAGATCTAGTGTTCCGTAGAATCTTGTGGTTGACTGTACATAACTAATTAGCAAATGTGGAATACTTTCTCAGGTCATAGTGAAGTCTGGCTGCATGAAAGCTTTCCCTAATTTCAACGGACTTGCCTGAATGCTACTGCCCTAACTCCATTATACTGTTTCATGGTGTTATAAAATGCTGCATCACATTCTGTAATGAAAGGGAAAAATTGTTATCTACCTGAAAGTAATGCAAAGCTACAAAAGAGACCTGTGCTTAGAGAGCTTTACAGTTGAAAATCTCCCAGTCCGAAGGTTTGAAGGTCAATTTATCAATTAGGCAGCTAGCATATGGTAGGGCAAACAAATTAATGGAATACTCAAGTGCAGAAACATCAAATAAGCAAATAAATTCTGCAGAAATCTGCAAACAATGTTAAGCTTCATCCCCAAGGTTTCCTTTGTAGTTTTGTCCCACTTTTGGGTGAAATGCTATTTTTCACTATCATGAAACTTCCACAACCTTGTGGATTTGCAAATGATTTACTTAATGACATCCCATGATTTAAGGATAAACTTACAAACACTGTGTTCACCTCTCAGGCAATCACATTAGAATAAAACTGTACCATCATGTATTTAATGTACCGAGCCCAAGCTGCTCTTGTGATCCTCAGACAAGCTCATAGATTCAAAAAATTTTAATGCATGTTGGCAGACTAGTACAGAAGTGCGGCACTTTCTGGTAGTCATTAGATAATTTTATGTCCATTTGTACTACAGAGTTCTTCAAACCACACAACTTACAGTAAGATTTTAATGGCAACCAGTTCTTGAATTATAACACTGTAGATGCTGGTGGATATAAGCAAGTAACAATTATGAATGACAGATAGAGCTTTATTCACCTCCACAGAATATTTGTGTTTACATTAACACACAAAATTAAATAAAGCCAGCTTTCTTAAGAGGCAATGAAGTGCAAAAAAAAAAGTGTCCTGATGTGTTCCAAAACCATAAGTAAATAATGGAACATGAAACTTATTCGATGTGGAGTACTTTGACACCTTCCTCTGGCAAGTCCTCACACCTTAGCCCCAAACTTCTTGAAACAGCACGAATATAATCAAAATGTGCATCGCTGAATCCAGCTGTGAAGGTTATAGGAGTACTAGATGGTGATTGCTTGAACTTCTCCAGGCGCTCACGTATGCTGATTTTCATCTTTGGGGTCACACCAGACCTCTCCATAGCAACAATACGCTTTGCCTCCTCTTCTGCAGTACTACTTTTTCCATTATTGAACATTCTCCTGTAAAATGAAAGAAAAACCATATAAGCTCAGTTGCCATAAAGGTGGTATATGAGGTTTAAGCATATACATAAAGTCTCACACATTCAAAATGCATGGAGCTAACACAGCACTGACTAACTCAGACACCTGTGCATTCTTGTTAAAAATCTGCAGTAGTTAAAAAAAACCAGCAAGGTTTCTAGCTAACAATATTATATAACATTCTCTTAAATTCCACCTTACTACCATGACATTTTTGTCAACTGTCAGTCCTGTGTCATTCTTTTCACTTAATTTTTTAATAGAATGTGCACTTATAGTACTATATATTTGTATGTGTAAGGCTTAAAAAAAAAATAAAAGTCGCACCACCCACCAATCTCAAGTAACATGCTGATCAATGGTTTTACGGGAAACTTCACTTGGGCTGGTATAAAGTACATGAATTGAAATGGAATTGTTACATTATCTCGTCCCTGGACTGCTTTCAGTGCTAACTCCTGTGATGTACAATTTGTATCTAATATGGCGCCTTGACTCCAGGCCAGAGAGTGAAATTGAAACTATGTAATGTGCTATGTAAAGTGCACGGATGTGCCTGGAAGCCTACATTTATAAACACTAGGGTGAAATAGTTTGCAAGCTGGCATCATCCTTTGCATGCAAAAAAGGCACTCCATTTTCGATGCTAGCTTCCCATATATTGCCAAGAGAGCCTGTGCTGAATGCTTTGCATGCAGGCATATCCTCGTCCACCTACATTTGGTTGACACTAATTAGCTGACAATAGGCATGTTCGATTTGCCTGCACGACATGAACTTGTTCAGGCAGTGCTGCACGTCACATCAGTGCAAGTGTGGCACTCTCCGTACAGTGTTGGTTGTTCCAAAAAGTGCAGGTAAAGTTCAGACTCAGTTCCTGAACTTTCTGCACTACTGCAATTCTCAGTGCCAGAATTGTGCAGTGCCAAAGCAGCAGACAATTTCTCTGGCGCCATAGCAGCAGACAATGCTGCAAGAAATATGGCCACGCTGCTGAATGGCGTACTGACAGAAATTGCGTCATTAATGGGCAACACTGGCATCCATGTCCACGAGAGAAGCCAGTATTTGTATGTGGCCTTTGAATGTGTCCAGAGACAGGCAGAAAAGGAGCTTGAACTGGAATTCAAAATATTTTCTTACTACCTCTTCACAATATCGAGGTATAAGATTTTTTTTCCATTGCAACTAGACCGTTATACTGCTCAATTTTGCTGTGGGATTGCTGGCAGAGACTGCACGGCAGCTGCAAATTTGACAAAAGTGGGCATTCGTAATACAATCGCAGCACACGCAGGTCAACACCAGCAATGAAAGGCACAAGAGGAGAATGCAGAAGACCGGCACAACATCGGCACTTTTGCATTAGTTTCCAGAAAACTTTAGTGTCACACTGTGGCTGTACTTGTGAACTGGCACTGCATGAGCATGGAACAGCGCAATCAACTTCTGAAAAAAGTGCAGGAAAGTCAAGCAGACCAGTCTCTGTTATGAAGCTCAGCCAAGCCTAAGGCATTCCACAGTTCCAATAGCACCTCACTCACAATCGGCTCAAATTACATCACTGGGAGTGTAGAAAATACAAACAGGCTCATTTTTAACCTGTTTTTTCCTAGGAACATGCACATAAGTAGATTTAAAGCCAACGAAATGCACTATAACGAACCTGAATTAAAGTTCTGGTGTTAAAGGTTAATCTGGTCAACGATTTAGTCTTTCCCTTTCCAATTGTAAGTACAGTCGAATCTCGATAATTTTAACTAAAAAGGGCCTGAAAATAGGGTATGTTCAAATTTCAGTTCGTATTAAATGATGCTCATTGAATGTAGGACTTAAGTGCAGCACTGCGTTAGGCGACGCATGTGCACTGAGCTAACAGATGTATGATGAGTTCCGGAAGTGAGGCTTCACAGCAGCACAAGCGACATTGTCGTGAATCCACACTTCTAGGCAAAATTTTTGCTGCTGTGAAGCCATACCTCAAGGCAGAATTTGCGTATAACCTACACCCTGACTATACTGTCAAATAGTTTGAATTTTCGGTGCAGGTTATATGCACCAAAAGACAGTACTTGCAATGAGAGACAAGAGCAGCAGCCAACGCATGGTCGCACCACCGGATCGGAAGTGCCGCCACATGAATCGGCACACTGCTGAGAGCGTAGTCGGCAACACAGTATGTTAAAATTAACCGTCACAAACACGCGTTCTAATTACAAATCAGTTTTGCACATTTAAATACACTATTTTGACAAGATCACCGACGCCAGTTCAAATGAATTAGTTGGGTTCTAATTAATGTGATTAAACTCTATACAGCACAAGAAATCACCACCATCAATATCACTCAAGTAAAAAAAGGCTTTTGCAATAACAACCTGAGCACAGGGTGCATAATAAACATGGGAATAAAGTGCAAGCAATTATGCACCTTGAAGTAGCCTTGTATTTGTTCTTTTGCAGCAAAATCCTGCTAATAAATTATTTAGGGAACCATGGAAAAAGAAAATATGATCATAGAAAGCTTAACATCCGATAATTCCTGCCCGACAGCACTGCAGATAACGAGATAGAACTAACTCACACATAAAACCTTATTTCAGGTGGAATAAAAAGCTGACAAACTATTGGGAAAACCCACAATAAAGCTTGTTATTGCTTCATTATGTTGTAGTGGTCATAGCTGTGAATCACACTAAATGAAGTGTACATCTGGCGCTTAGGTCAAATCATCAATAACGGTAACTTTTTGAGCCCTCATAGCACTTTCTCAGTTTCCGTGCATCCTTGTATATATCGAAGTAACCGTGCAAGGTGTTTTTCGTCACGAGACACCTGCAGATGTGGGCAACACCTTGCCTTCATTCAGAGCCTATTGGCTATTAACTTCGTGAGCCGTGCTGAGATCGCAGTGCGACGGGAATCTGAACACGGCGATTGCAATCCCTCTGAATTGCACGAAAGGTTCTGGCGACTGTTTTCAGCGACGACAATGGCAGTCAATGTAGACACTGCTGATGGATGATGCTGCATTGGTGATGTGCCGCGGAAGATCTCTGACATGACAAATGTGAATAAAAACTTAACAAGAAGCAAATACGCATGGCTCTATGGAAATCACACAAGACTGGTGCTTCAGAGCGTAAAAGCCAAGAAAACATAGCAAACAGAAACGTATCAATGAGGTTGTGCTGCAGTTTTATTTTCTATGCCTGTCTGAAGGGCAAGAAAATGGTTTGCAGTTAAGATTTTTGTAAGTCTACAAGCAAAGTAAGTCAGACCACTAAAAAAAAATTGTGAAGATCTGTTGGCGTCATAGTGATGTCCATGCTATGCCGGAAAGCAGCAGCTTTGCTAATGTAAAAACGGGCCACTTCCTTTTATACGGGCCACTTCCTTTTATACGGGGATCATTTGTTTTTACGCATTGTAGCAAGCACCTGTATCCTTTCTTTTACTTCCTTCTTTAGGCTTGTGAAGCAATGGCTGTCAGGTCAGGGAGCTGGAGAAGCCTCATCATGCTTTATTATTGCATTAAATCAGCTTTTCTGTGCAAGCACAGTGGTCTAACGTGTGTTCAACTGCTGAAGCCTCCACATGCTTTGTTCAGTTCCTTTACAGTGCTGCACAGTAATGTGAAGTACAGTAAAGAATAAGGGCACCAGGGTGTCTAGCAAGTTGACATTTTTAAATTCCCTGAGCTTTGCAGGTTTTCCCTGAGTGACACAGAACTTCGTTTTATGTCAAGACAGGTTGACACCATGTCGCCCGATGCTGCCACTATCTAGTAAGTATGGTAAAAAAAAAACGACTTAATACAGTTAGAATAGTAAAGACTAGTGTTTATTTGATTCAAAAAGAAAAGAGAAGGGCAGGGTTAGTAAAATGCACAGCAAATAAGATATCTTAAAAAAAAGGTAAATACCATCGCAAATCGAGTCGCACGTTCTCAAATACGAATAAAAAGGAGATGCATACAGAAGCTTATTTTTTCGATATCAGCAATTCCTGTCAACTGATGGCAAGCTCATTGGTATGAAGCCTGAAATTTGCGAGAAGTGAGATTCTCTTTCAACAGTTGGTAAGTAAACCTCAACTGTCCTGACATACTCTCAGCCCACGCACAATGCCTCAGTGTTGTGTTTCACTGCTTTAAAGAGTTTATTTTGGTTTGGATGAGGGACACCTGCATCTTGCCGTCAGCCAACATTTTGTTTTTTGAGCTCAAGCTCCTCCAAAGAAGCTGTGGGTCACTTCCTTTCCCGTTCATTCCTCAATGCGTAGGTCGTTTCTGTTTTCGTCCTTTGGCCACGCGTTCGCTCCATGGACCATTTGAAGCATTGTCTTAGTCAGTTGTACAGTCAATGTCCAATTTTTCGAACTCCCTAGAGGCCGCGAAAACGTCCGAATCGGGCAGTTCGAAAAAATGAATGCATGTCTTTTGCTGCCCTTAAAGGGCCCCTGACTAGGCCACATAGCAAATTTCAGTCATACGCTGGAGGTTGTTACGTGCCCTATAGGGAGCGTTCTGCTGTGAGAATTTTTTTAATTGGTTCATTGATACCCGAGATAGAAATATTTCAGTGCTGCGAACCCATGATTTCAGGAGGCGAGGGCCACTGCCAAGTGAGACAATCTTTCCATTTGCCCGGTCTAGCCTCTGCAAGCGAAATTCTTTCCCTGCAATCTGCTATACCGGAGCCCGAGGATTGCGTGATGCATACATCACACGCCTGCCTTCATTTTTTTTTTTCCCCGTTGCTTTTCTTGCTGTGCGGTGCACTTCTGCTGATGGCGTCGCATGCGAGCTGTTCAGTTTGTCTCGTTTCGTGCAGCACACAATTTTGCATGCTGTGCACGAGAATGCCTTACTAGTGGTATAAGCCAGTGCTACGTGAATACTGAGGAAGATGCAAGCGGATCATAGAGCATGATCGCACGATTGAACATTGTAGAAAATAACATACTCTCGTCTGCGCACGTGACTGCACAACATGGGAACATGCAGACGAAACGGAAGTACATATCTCTTGCAGCGGTGCGAAGTAGAACAAGAACACGCGGACATTCGGTTTGTGTGTTTTATTACTTCTCTGAATTTTAATTCGTCAATTGAAGCAACAGATTACACAAATAACGAACCTTGCCTTGAATAATTCTCGAAGTCGCGTGTCACTACGAGTAACGTCACAGCAGTACGATATATGTAAGCGTACTTGTGCGATTATGTCCGCTCTCCAACTGGGAACACGGTGCCCATGAGGAGAAGGGCAGACAGCATTCGGTTTAAATTTCAGCTCTTTCCACGGCGCGTAGCGATGTAATACTTAGCAGACACAATCGTTAGCGTGCATAGTATGCACGGCACTTGTCAGCTCAAAATGGCCAGACTTGGTGCAGGGTCCCTTTAAAGGGACACTAAAGGCAAAAACTAAGTCAACGTGGACTGTTTAAATACCATTCCAGAAACCTCGCAACGCTTGTTTCGTGCCAACAAAAGACTTAGTTTACGAGAAAATTGCATATGAAGGACCCAAATACCTTTTTCTAAATTCAAATCTTCCGCCACCCAACCGGGCGAGTGACGTTGCATACGCCAGCACCGCTCTTTGCTGCTGTTGGTGAGTAAAACGGCACCCAACAAACGGCGGTACCGAGCCAAGACAGAGCAGTGGATTCGCCGCTGCAGCTGCTTTTTGGTGAAGTGGCGTAGACCATTCGGCCATCCCGCGACACCACATGGAAGTCGAATTCTCTGCTACTTGCAGTTTGTGCGAGTTTCACGAGCCAGCAGAACCAGCACAGCATTACGCAATAACGAAACTACTGAAATGCAAAAGTGTGGGCAGCGCAGAGTTGCGCGAAAATAAAACCTTTCGACCGCCCGCGTCGTCGTCAACAGCAAATTCAATGAGTTCTTTTTTCTAAAAATTTAATAGAACTGGCCAAGTAGCATTTTACTTCGTCTTATAATACAATACAAGGATGATTTTTGCAACGAGTTGTTGAGTACTAGTGACAGAATTTAACTTTAATTCGTCATTGGGCAAGTACTTGAATGTTCCTGGGGAGTCTTTAATCATATCCTGCATTTACCTCAATTTCTAGATTATAAAGACTCTGTTCGCGATAATATTGACACCTTAGAGATCCTCGAGCACTAATCTATCATTTTAGCTTGACTTAATGTTTGCCTTTAGTGTCCCTTTAAGGGCTCAAATCGCCGCAGGCATATCCGAAAAAGCTCGGGAGGCCTGCCACTACACTAATTAGGCATATCGGTGCTCGTACTGTGACAGGAGATGGCGGGTGCACGCGTGTATAATTAAGGAATACATACTGTGTCCCATGACAATCCGCCTTTTGCGACGCCGAGCTGCGCATGCGCAGCACCCTAGCGGCTGAGGGCCGAAGCAATTTGGCAGGCGCACGGCCGGACTCGACTCTCTCCTCCGAGTAAGTGGAGTACGGCCGTGGCAGGCGCGTCACTTGTCGGTGGAATAGGGCGCTAGCCGTTTTTCTTAGACTCTACAGACCAGCACATACATCCGTGTCTTGCCGTTCTACACAGTTTACCCGGACCTATATCACGACGACGCCTGTCCGTCCAGCGGGCAGATATCCACACTAGCACACATGCTCCGGGAGTGTGGGCCGAGTACCCCAAGTTCAGCAAGGAGGAATGGGATTCGCATTTGCGTAGCCCCGCTTGAGCAAATCCTGGCTGTCCGGCGTGCCCGTGACCGGGACGGTAGGCTAGATCTGCCAGTCGCGACGTGGGACAAGCTGGGTGCGCGACGAGCTCGCGTCCTCGCTGGAACTCCAATAAAGTTCTTTCACTCACTTGTCAGCCTTGCCATTTTCGCTGCCGCGCGCATGGAACGCCTTTTGAACATTATTGCCATAGAAATTTGGCGTGATGCCAATGTCGTGGCTCGTTTACGGCTGCACCTCCCGTGACCATCCCAGCAGCGCAATGCGGATTTTCCGATTTCCGCAGGTAAAACGCGATCGACAGCGCCGTGACGCCTGGATTAGGGCTGCACTTTGTGACAGGTATGTAGTTTACCTCTCTGTTTTTGTCATTACTGACTCATACGAATAATCTCAACAAAGACGCAAATGTATGTTTTAGCTAGCGAAACAAACGATCTCTGAGCTCGCGCCACCTGGTTGAGTGAACCGCTAGGTATTCTTTCTTAGTTTTTTTCTTCTATGCTCTCTGTGTATGCTCTATTCTCTTTTTTTCTTCTATGCTCTCTATGCTCTCTGTGACGGCTAGAACGCCGTCATTTCGCAACTTCACACCGTGCACACTTGAAGCTTTATAAATGCTCAGCGAATGCTCGTGATGTCGGCGTGGTTCTATGTCGGAGCCAAGCTCACCTGCATTGCCGGGCTGACGTGGGAAACAGCGTACACTGTGGAAGTAGCTGATAGTGCTAGTTAGCAATTGTTGCGAGTGGTCGTGTTGTCATTCTTGTCGGCAGCAAATAATATTTACTTGCAGAAAGCTTTTATGTTCGCTTAGCGAATCGGGATGTTGTACGGTATGTACTAAGGCTCATTTTCCTGTGCGTCATCTTAATTACTGTGGAACTGACACATTTCAGGGCCGCCTTTGCTGTCGCCCAGACATCGGGACTTCATATTGACACGTGACCTATCTTTTTCAGGTGACCGCTTTTCACCGTCAAACAAATGTTATCGCTCAGCGCGGGACGTGCCCGCAAGTATCGAAAGTTTCTCGAATGTTATTGATTGTTCTATCCGCAGTCTGTTGTCACTGCACCTTGCATAATCTGATTGCATATATGCGCCACGCGAATGGTGTAGAAGTTTCTGGAAGGCACGCTGGCACCAGCGATTATTCTCGAATGTTCGATCGCTCGTGTATAGAAGACGACGCGCTAGACCGGCAGATCAGATTTTCGGCGATCGCCGACTGTGTTTGCTGCTATCGTTGTGCGTTAAGTTTTGGTGGGTACAGGTTCGGCCAATAATAGTTTCGTCATTCACAGTATTGCTACTGTGTTCTTTGCCGTCACTAATACATGACAATACCGACGATGTTTGTGTACATGCACCAGTTCAGAAAAAGGACGCGGTCCGCCGCTATGTTCGTACGGTGGCGCGGTCTAAGAGGAAGACAGGCACCCCACAAACAGGGGTCATCACCGATTTTCGTCATTCTGACCCTTTTTTTTGCCTTTTTGTAGATGTACACACAGCTTATGTGGGTAAATAACGTATGCAACTTGGAATTCTGTTGTTCTTCCCACTGCCTGTGTATGTATGCACGCCGAGCACATGACACGCAAAGCAAGCCATGCAGTGGTGAAACGTGATATTCGCCCTAAGAACTGCACCTCATGCCCTATTCGGGGCATGCGTCGCTGTACGTACTCATACTGTTTTAATACTTATTCACTTTGCGCCACAAGTGCAGCAGTTTCAGGTAAAGGCGGAGCTTGCAAAGCGTTGCCGAAGCTCTTCCAGGCCATTCGTCAAGCTGAAGAAACGTCCAAGTACAAAGCATTCACCAGCGTGCTCGATCGCTAGCTGACGATGACAAAATATGACGGCGCGTACACGTTGTTTCGGTCTTCCCTCACACGCTGCTTGTTTGGTCGCGAATCTCGCGTTGGGCGGCTGTCGGCAGCGCCTGCCAAATTGTTTCTCGTGGCCACCGCACGATAGCGCCACAATGCATCGCAAAAGGCGGATTGTCCCATTACCACGCTTGTTATGCTTCACCGCAATATTTTCGAGTATGGTTCACCACGTAACATTGCTGTACTGAGGCGAAGCTGACTTTCGGAAACCGGCATTATGCAACGCGCCGTGCTTTCCGAGCTTCGAAACAAATCGCGAGGACCATAAAGGCGGAGTGGCGTTGCTGACAGCGGCGAATTCTTTCAATGAAAAAAAAAAAAAAAAGCGGCAAGAAGCTTAATAGCGAACGTCGAAGCAGCTAGGCCTAGCGGTGCCGCGGTGGTGGCTACGGCTGCCAGCAGATCTGCGTGCGAGAACGCCAGTTCGAAGCGGCAAGGTAATCAAATTGGCAGCGGTGGTGGTGGCTTTGATTAATGCTGTTTCGGACTGGCAGTCACGGCAAAAAGTCCGAAAACTCGGACGGCGAAAGGTTCTCGCGTCAGAAATTTCAGACGTTCTTATACATTGACTCTACGGGGGACGAGGTGGCGCCGCGAAGCCGTCCGAATTATGTCCGGAAAGTCTGTTCGTGACGGTACACTGGCAACTCCTCCAGCGGACGACACGGCGCCAAAGAGGATTCGTTAAGATTCCTCTCTACGGCGACTTTCGTTCCCGTTCAACAAAATTACGGCTCATTTTCCCTGATAGAAGCGCAGCTTTCCCAAGTTTTCCCTGAGTATCTCCAGACTTAAAAATCCCCGAGAATTCCCGGTTTTCCCCGGTTGGTAGACACCGTGCCGCACTTGCACAGGGATGGTCAAAATGTAAGAGATTAGACAGCTAATCAAGCTGCAGTCGAAGGCTGGTCTGAAATCGAGTGCGAAAATGAAAACCTCCCATGACAGGAATGATTGCTTGTAATAATTTGTAGATACACTGTTGAAGCACTGATGGATAAAAGCAACCCATAATGGAAGTTGCACTTGATATTAATCTAACACAATTATCAAAATTACATGCACTCATGAGCATCTACCATTGTTTGATACATCTTTAGAACAACAGTCTATACGTGGGATTGGAAAATTGACAACCCGAGAGAAGCTTCCGTGTCTTCACTGCTGCTGTCATTGAAAACTTATGTTGCCTTGTCGACCAAAGCGCAAATTTGGCGTAATTCTATTCCAGAAGTGCTAGGAGCACTAGAGGCTAGTTGGGACAATTTGATCAATTTCTATATAGGAATGGTAACAAAAGAGTTAAACCACAGCTCATGGTTTCCCCATACCAACAACACTGCTGAACGTCACAATATCACCTTCAGGCATCAATTGATTTTGTTCATCAAAAGTTTAGATTCACCACATTTTTCTACATCTTCCGAATTTTGAAAAACATACAGCTACAGATTGTGGACTCCAGGCAAGAACTCGACAGGAATGTCAGATAAGAAAACATCAACTAGGCATTTCATCTTTACCATGCGTCGAAAGCACTTGTCTAGCCACTTGAAAGATATGGCTGATGTAAAACATCGTGAAAAACAACGAAAGAAGTGAACCCACTATGTGATAACATACTGAAACCAAGAGTAAAACACTCAGCCATCAGTTTTCCAACTTGTCTCACTAAAACACTTCACAGATTTCCAAACTTACAGTACACGTCAAATCAGAAGTGTCTCAAGTTGTATGCGAGACATTTACATCTTTTGCTTTTGATGCACAATACTCCTCGCAAGTCGTTTGCAGCACTGCTGCAGGTATGAGGCATACACAGGCAATATCCTTGCACAGTGGAATATAGTTCCAGGAGTAGCTATTTGCTTAATGGGGCGGGATTAGAGACTTGTTTTTGCTTGGTACATCATACAGCCATACGTGACATATAAGGGCCTTCGCGCATGCACATCGTATACAGCAAATTCAACAGCCACTGAGCAGACGATGCGGTGCGGATGAAAACACCTCGAGGGAGGAGTCCTGCAGCTCATGACAGTGCTATAAACGACTTGTGAAATGAAGTGTAGCTTGGCGTGCATGATTGTGCACACAGCACCTGAAGGGGCTATATATGCCTGCTTCAATGGTTTGCAAAAAGACACTGGATTTAGCTGCCACTGCTTGGAAAAATGGTGGTGAGTTACCTGCACATGTCACTCTCTTTAGTGAAGAGCTGCCTTTTCAAACAGTCTATGTCGCGCAGCTGTTGTGCAACATGTGTTGAGTTTGGTTGCTTTTGGAGAGCCTTCCGCAGGTATTTAGCAGCACTATCAAATTCACCAGTCATCTTGAGCCCTACACCAACTCGGTAGAGAGCACGAGCATCGTCAGGATGGCTCAGCAGTGCTCGCTTCCCGTATGTAATAGCTGCCTCTGCTTTGCCTGTCTTGATGAAACACAGTGATACATTGTTGTAAAGCATAAGCAGCACTTCAGAACGTTCGTTGTCTTCTGCCTCATTGCTTGTCCGTGCATCTTCCAAGGCTCTTATAGCAGACATGTAGCTCCTGATTGCGTGGTGATGTTCACCCTGCTCAAAGAAGGTGTTGCCAATTCGCCTTTTGGCAATACACCTCTGAAACAAGAGGAAAAGAGAGTAATACACTAAAAATGAAACAACCATTAAAAAAATCAACTAGAAACCAATTTAACACCCTCTTTTAAAAAATTTGCATAGCTCCAAGTGGGTTGTTATTTAATGCTATACTACATCCTTGTATTTACGCACATTAGCTTGAGAATTTTGAAGGGAAGGGTTAGGCCCATAACTCTGCCTATGCCACTGCAGCAACATGCATGAATGTATACTTCAATGTGTCTTGTCTACAATACGCTCACTGGTTCCAGTCATATAGTTTTTCAAGTTGAAACTATGCAAGCCTGTTATAACTATGCTTTTATGACTTTTTAAACATAGGTATGCAAAATAACACATGTAAATTAAGGGAACTCAACTGAAAGCTTTGAGGATCTCTATTCAATAAACAAGAGTGCAAATCTGCTCTGAAGATTTTTCTGGAACTTTTTCCCTTCTGAAGCAATGGCACAGGAAATGTGGACTGGCACAGCATGCTTCAGAGGTGCAGCCTTTCCAACCTAACGTTTTGGTTGCACTTCTCTAAGCACCCTCAGGTACACTCTTAAGCAAAATTACACCCTTTGGGTCCTATCTTGCCGCAAAACAATAAACGTCATCTGTTTTGTCTGCATTTCCTTTCTTGAATGCTGCGAGCCCAGTACTTCCAAGTCACAAATGGCATGTGCGTTATCAGCATGACAGAGCATTCTCGACAGGAATGTAGCGAGTGCAGCGTTTTCAAGAAAGGAAATGCAAGCAAGACAGATGACAATTATTGTTGTGTGACAAGTATACACCCCAAAGGGTGTACATTTGTTTGAGTGTAGTATGAACGCCCAATAAACCCATAAATATAACATGAACAAGTATTGCAAAAATATTCTGATTAGCTGATGCTAGGCAATGAATGCACACTACATGCACACAAACTTCTAAGAAAGGTAGTACAGTAGAATCTCAGACATGACAGTTATATCTGGATGGCTATGGATTATGAAAGATGAGACGAGAGACATCGGACGCCATGGTGAGAGGTTGACATGCTCTGGTCTACTCCATGTTGGGAGTGGGGTTCATTATGTAAGCAGCGAACAGATACCTAGGGGGCGTTAGCAATTACCTAACATGCCACCGTACTACTGGCAAAAAAAATTTAAATAAAATAAAATCAGATTACTACACGAGGAACCTAGAAGGAATTCTCACTGGACTTTTGAAGCATGTATTCTTTGGGAGTTCTTGCGATTGCACAGTTCTCGGGTATGAGGTACAGTTAGGCAGAGCTCTTGGGTGTGAGGAATGGCGTGCCTCATATTCTTTTGTTGACTCAACAGGATAGTAGTCTTCAGGTGTTGCCTAGGGATCCAAGTAGCGTTGCACTTGTAGGTGGTTGGTTGTGCATGTACACTTGACCACTGGCTGCTCTAACAGTATGCTTCTGTGGCTCTGGGCCTACCTGCATTATGACTGCTTTCTCCCATTTTTTTCCATGCGAAAACCACACCGGCAGGTTCTTGTCTAACAGAGGTAAATTTCAAGAATACTGGTCAGCGTGCTTGTGCTGTGCCTGCTGCCTTGTTTGAAGCTTTCTCTGGAGCACCTTATGCGGGTAGTGCTGTAACAAATTACTGGGATGGGCTGGAATAAACATTCTTATCCTTCCCATAAGCATCTCTGCTGGGGTCAGGAGGCCATTCACTGGATTTGCTTTATGGTTCATCAGTACCACTAAGAGTTCCTTGCCTTTGGACAGTGCTTTTGACTGCCCATTTTAGCGAGGGAAATAGGTGATGTGGGTTTGTAGACAATGTCCCATTGCTTGTTGAAGTTTATGAACCTAGTGGAATCGAATGAAGGGCCTTGATCACTCATGACTTCTGAAGGTATGCCAAAGCGTGCATACATATTCTTGAGCACTACGATGACAGATGAGGCTGAAGTTGTTGACATCTTCTTGACCTCCACAAACTTAGAATAGCAGTCGACTAAAAGCAAATAAGTAGCACCATTGTGGTGGAAAAGGCCCACTGCCATTTTCTCCCACGGACATGTCAGTAGTTCTCTGTCAAGGAGTGGTTCTCGCTGGTTAGCTCGCTGATGGCATTGGCAGACCTCGCAGTTAGATATCACCTGCTCAATGTCCTGGCTTATTCTGGGCCAGTAGACACTCTGGCGAGCGGTATTCTTACATGAGACTATGCCTTGATCGGTCATGTGGAAGTTGGGAGTACATCCTTTAGGCATGCCTGGGGCACAACAAGCCGTTCACCATAACAGAGAAAGCATTCAGTTGTGTACAGTTCGCTTTTGATTAAACAGTAGGGCTTAAGTGTTGGAACTTTTGAGATCTTGTCAGGCCAGCCTTTCTGGATGTACGAGGCTACAAGTTGGAGTGCACTATCAGTGGCTGTGCAGTGTCTTATCTCAGATGGCTTTGGAGTTGAAGCTTGCACCAATGTATAGGCTAGAACCTGATACTCTTGGTCCGAAGTCTTAATGGTCTCTGCTAGATCAGGCGCTCGAGACAGCATGTCTGCAACTGTCAGGTGTTTACCACGTTCGCACACCAACTTCACAGTGTAGTGCTAGAGTCTAAGTAGGCATTGTAGCCTAGGAGATACTGTGGAAGTCCTTATACTGAAGACCGATGAGAGGTTTGTGACCAGTCTCAACCACAATGCTGCGACACCGGATATAATAGTGAAACTGTTTGCGGGATAGCACTACAGCGAACAGTTCCTTCTCAATTTGCGCACAGGGCTGCTGTGCTGGCATGAGTGCTGCAGATGCATAGGCTACTGGGTGTCCATCCTGAAGGAGGACGCTGTCAATTCCATAGGCACTTGCATCTGTGGATACGGCAATAGACTACACAGGGCCGAAGTAGTGCAACACTGGTGCTGTTGTCAGCTTGCAATTTGCGCACAGCGCTGCCGTGCTGGCATGAGTGCTGCAGATGCATAGGCTACTGGGTGTCCACCCTGAAGGAGGACGCTGTCAATTCCATAGGCACTTGCATCTGTGGACATGGCAATAGACTACACATAGTCGAAGTAGTGCAACACTGGTGCTGTTGTCAGCTTGCTCTTGATCTCGTTGAATCCATCTGACATCTTAGGAGTCCAGTGCCATGCAACATCAGACTCCGTTCTCGAAGGGGCTGTGTTTTAGCTGAAAAATTCTGGACGAACTTCATGAGGCATGTTGCCATTCCCAGAAAGCAAAGACGTTCAGCTTTGCTAGTTGGTGCTGGTATAGCATTGACGGCCTTTGAGAAATTCTGGACGAACTTCATGAGGCATGTTGCCATTCCCAGAAAGCAAAGACACTCGGCTTTACTAGTTGGTGCTAGTATAGCATTGACGGCCTTGACGTCGCTGGGATCAGGGGTGATGCCCTGCTGTGTGAACTGATGTCCTAGGTAGGCGACTGATGGCAAACCCAGTTCGAGTTTGTCATGGTTCAGTTTGAGGTTGTTAGCTCGTGCTATGCTGAGTACTTTATGCAAGTGAGCTACATTTTCATAAAGTTTCTTGATGCAACCAAAATATCATCAAAGTATGGCGTTACAAGGCTTTGACATTCAAAGATACTGTCACCTGCTTGCTGTAAAGGTTCAGGGGCTGTACTGAGGCCAAACGGTACCCGGAGGAACCTGTAGCGTCTCCAAAGTGTGGCAACTGTGCATTAATACGAGCTGTTTTTGTCAAGTGCTAGCTGCCAAAAAGTGCTTTCAGCATACAAACGGGAACACTGCGCACCCACTTAGTCACCTTCTGGAACTGGAATGTGATAGTGATGTCGCTTCACTGCTGCATCTAAGTTCCTTGGGTATAGACATATTTGTACACTTCCCATCTTTCTTGGTGATAATGACAATAGGATGCACCCAGTCTGTTGGTTCCATCACACGCTTGACTATGCCATTTTGTTCCATTCATTCAAGCTCAGCTGTAACAGTTTTTTCTAGTCCACTTGGCACACAGCAAGGGGCAGTAACTGTAGGCTTTGTCTGGCTGGATGTTTATGCGGTACTCTCCAGGTAGCCTGCCAATGCCGTTAAACAGATCAGGAAATTCTCGAAGCACGGCTTCAAGCTGCTGAGAAGCTGGAGGGCACACCTCTTCTACTGCTTTGATGTTCCCGACTCTTTGCACCAAGTTTAGTGATGCGCACGCAGCTACTCTAAGTATAGACTTGAGCCTTTCTTTGACCAGCAAGAATTTTAGAAAGCTGTGCTTGTTTTTCACTGAGCAAGAGAGCTCACACTCATATTCAATGTTGAGTTGCTGACCTAGGTAGGTAGTGACCTTAGCCTTTGTTGTCACAGTTGTTTGATGCTTCCATTTCAACACTAGCTGCTCAGGGAGAATGTTCACATCGGACCCTGTGTCAAATTTTAAGTTCACATCGTGTCCATTCACTTCGACCCTTTTGAACCAGTCTGATGATGCACTTTCTACAATGTCCACTGTAAGGCTTCCTAAGAAGAATTCCTGGTTGGAGTCATCACCTTGGTCGGCACCAAGCATCCAAACTTTTCTCTGCATTGTTTGTTGCTTCTGATGGCAACCACCCACATAGTGTCAGAACTTCCCCCATGTGTAGCAAGTAGAGCCAAAGACGGGACACTGTCTGGGCTCATGTATGGTTCCACACCTGCCGCATGTATGCTGAAGCACTGTTTCTTTGGGATGACTGTTCCTTCCATGAAACATTGGTTGTCTTCTCAGCTGTTGCTTGTCAGCTTGTCGAAATTGCTTGCCTTTTCTGTTGAAATTGTCCACAGTCGCTTCTTGTGCATCCACAGTCTCTTCTTGTGCACCTGCAGTCGTTGCTAGTGAAGACAGGCTGCTTGGAAATTTCCGCAGCTTTAAACATAGCGACGATGTTCTCCAGAGTCAAGTCTCTCTAGCGGAACAGCCTCTCTTGTAGTGCTGCATCACGAATGCTGATGATGATCCTGTCACCTAGAAGGCGATCATGCTTGTCACTAAAGTCATACCTTGCTGCTTGATGCTGAAGTTCAGCAATGGACCTGTCAATCGGCTGCTTTTTTTCTGACACATGATGTTGAAGATGCTGTTGCTAGCGCCAAGTTTTTGTACGAACGGTATCTCTCGTCGAACTGTGCAAGAATTGCTGCTACCATGTCGGTTCTCTGCTCACCTTTGGCCGAGGAAGGAAAATGGAATGTCTCCATGATTTTCTGTGCTGTTGGGACCATTATGTGAAGTAGCAGTGCTCGCCTTGTTGCTTCTGGCTTTGCGCTGTATTCGCACACTGTTTCGTGAAGCTGATACGCTTTCCAGTCCTACCACGCTTCTGCAGGGTTAATGTCCGGCTCGAAATGCTTAGGTGGCTGAATGAGCAGAAGTGCCATGCTTAATACTAAGGTGCCGTGTCACTGAGGCGCCGAAGAGCTGCTAAGTTGCATTACTTCTGACACCATATTATGTCTAGATGGCTATGGGTTATGAAAGATAAGATGAGAAACAGCGGACACCATGGTGAGCTCTTGATGTGCTCTGGCCTACTCCATGTTGGGAGTGGCGTTTATTATGTAAGCAGCGAAGAGATAAGTAGGGGAGTGCTAGCAATTAAAAAACAATGACAACTGTTGATACAGATTTTAGTAAGGGCCACAGTTTATTGTACACTCCAGGCTACGATGCTTTAAGCTAAATGGGTCAGGTTTTGGGAATAATGCACTGGACTGGTCCATGCTAGACAATGTGAACAAGTAAACTATGAATGGGGACAAATGGCACTGTGAGGCATAGCCTCTACGTGTTGCTGTGCATACATTTTGCCTATGTTAAATGTTTCTGAGATATTTGGAAAAGGCCAGTAACAGTCCACACACAACAGTGCTCTGAAAAACAGCAGCTAAATTAGATCCACTGCCATTGCCAACACAACACAGCACCTAAGTTCTGCCAAACATTTCTGTCTGTAGATTGCCTTTTAACACCTTTTGGGCTCCGTTATTGTACTCAGATCAATGCACTCTTCATGAATCAGTGAAGACAGCAAGTTCCTGCTTTGCACATGTACACTATGCCTTGTGCTCTGACAAGGCGTCAACACAGCACATGGTACATGCACATCATTCAAGGACTCTGAAAAGTTGCACATGTATAAACCACTTTTGTCAGTCAA
Source organism: Dermacentor andersoni (assembly GCF_023375885.2). Classification (NCBI taxonomy): domain Eukaryota; kingdom Metazoa; phylum Arthropoda; class Arachnida; order Ixodida; family Ixodidae; genus Dermacentor; species Dermacentor andersoni. The sequence goes on from NC_092814.1 coordinate 176,573,451, forward strand.
AGTGGGAGCTCAAACACAAACCTCATTGCTCCAAAGGTGAAAAGCTGCCACATTAAAATTCAGTGATGATGCAGCAGGTACTAAAATTCTACAAACAGTATATTAACTTATCTTAGTATGAGAGATAGGTACCAGAAGCAACACAAACATACAGCTCCATTCAAGAACATGCACCGCGAACTGCTTTTGAGCTACAAAAAAAATTTATGCACACACTTTTTTAGGCTTCATAGGTTGCTCAACTTTCGATTTCAGGCCAAGTATATTTTTTGTAAAAGAGTGAAGACATAAAATGTGCCTTGTTCACTCAGATACTTACTTCGAGAAGTTCAGTGAAGGGCATGCGTCGCTCGTCTCCATCCTGCATGAAGCTCTTCAGCTCAAGTTCATCCTTGGCACTAACTATAAACTGCAGTTCCACTTCGTATAGGATGGTAGCGTTGGCTGGAATGCGTGGTGGACAGCCCATACGGCCAAATGCATACTGTGGTGCCACAAGAAATCGTGCAATCTCCCCCTTTCGCATGGTTGCCACTGCTTGGGAGAGCCCAGGTATGATCATGTCATCCAGCCTGCAAACAACAGTCCGATGTTTCCAAGAAGCACTTTTAAGATGCATTCCCAATTGACCACTTTCAGAGATATCAGTTGCAGAGTATACCAACAGGCTCAATGATGGAGGAAGATGCCATGAAACATACCTTTCAGGCAGGTGACTCTCTATTGGCATTAGTAATGTTCTGAACACACGACCAGAATGGGCAACAGAAATGTGATGACCTCAAAGAACAATTGTCACTTGTGGCAGAGACTTTGTCTATAGTAGTGTAACAGATGACAGACTGTAGAAGAAATGCTAGCCACACAGCATGTTCAGCATGCTTTGCTGTGGTTTCAAATTCCAAGTTCTCAATCTCAAGTGACTTTTCAAAAATCACTCGATGGATGCTGTGACATTGCTGTTGGAAGGCCAGAAACACACTATTGTCATGGGTACATTATTTCGCTCTTTTGCCAGTGACAATTGATCACCGGACTATCACCGTTATCAAGCTATCATTCAGCAGAAGACTCCAATATTTTCGGATGTTGTCGCGGATTCTATAACGAGTCTTGTGTAATCAGACGGCATGAAGTGGGTATTGTTTTGTTCTACTTATGGATGCTGAACCTGCACTCTCTCTATTCAGAATAAATTTTCATATGCTTCATTGTAGCATTGTTTCGTCTAATAGTGATACCTTCAGCTACGACTATTCGAACTAGAGAAATAATCTACTTTTTTTCTTTCACTTTGTTATTGCTGCAGATGACTCCTATATTTGCATAGTCAGATGCTAACTAGCCCACTAGACTGGCTTTTTTAACTTCATTCTTATAATTGACAGCCATGCATGCTCCAGCGAGACCCAAGTATGCTTCATGTGTCGTAACGTGCAATATAATGACAAAGGTGCTAAAGTTGTGAAAATAGAATGTGAACATCATTTTATACTAATGATAAAAAAAAGTATTTTAAAAAAAGCTATTCAAAAGGTATTCAGTATTTGATTCAATTCGCCTCTGACATTACTCAATTCGGCTGAAAAAATTACTATTTGCACATCCCTGCTTTCACTATGCCATCTGGTGCCAAATGGTAGCTGTACAGTGCCTAAAGCAAGACATTATGATGCATAAAAAATTGTGTTGCAAAGTAATCGATTGGGAATATGGTTCTGCAGCCTAATGCTAAGCAAAGAGGCAGAACTATACTTAGAACTATACAAAATAGCCCTGCACTTAAGCAGCTTTGTTACAGTGTGCAGTACTCCAGGAATGAAAAACATCAATTTAAGGCTAACTAATGCGCATACTTTTATCTTCACCGTATGCAGTTTATGTGAAATCAGTGGAATTGCGGCTCATACACTTAGTCTGCACCAGCTTTACTGACCAGATTCTTGGCAACATGACTAAAGTAATTCCACGCATATAATGTTCTACTAAAGGGAGGGAGGTGGGTCTTTGAAAAAAAAAAACATTCGAGATATGTTGCTGAAAACTTATGCATATATTGTGTGCTTATTTGGAATATGCAGTTCATTTTTGTTTACCTTCTCTGGTTCTAATTTTATGCAAGCTTCCTTTAATTATCTTCTGCAGAGATTTGCAAAATATTAGTTCCTGATATTCCGCTAAACGCGGTACCAATGTCTTCTGTATGGTTAAAGGAATGCAATAAGACTAACCTTACTGCTCTGCCTTAGCTAGAACATGAGTTCGCAGACTTCAAAGTTAGTCACCAAAAAACATTTTTTAGAATTTCAAATTCAAACCTCGCAACTCATGTTCTAGGTAAAGCAAAGCAATAAAGTTGGTCTTACTACATTCCTTGAATCATACAGAAGCCATTGATACCCTATTTAGCAAAAACTAAGCAACAGATATTTTGCAAATCTGTGTGGAAGATAAAGGAAGTTTGCATAATATTAGAACCAGAGGAGACTAATGAAAAATTCAATGCTATTCTACTCTGTGAAGGTGGATGACCAGCGAAGCTTGATTTAATATATGGTGATTACTATATTTATTGAATAAATACACATACAAGTGACTTTGTGATTCTACTGTCTTTTATTTTATTTTATTACCATAGTGATCATTGCTTTATGGTCACTATGGTAGACGGCCATGAGCTGAACGATGATGCTGGAAAGATTTTTACCAAATGTCAAGTCTATACATGACTGATAACATGTAGTTGCTACATTGACATGTGTATAGCATTGAATGCCAAACCTATCCTCCTCGCGGTATTCAGGGTCCCGACGGGCACTGCACATACGCCTGGCATTAGCAGCCCACTTGTCGTCGGTAGTCTCCTTCTGCCGCTGCCGTGCCCATTCCCATTTCTGTTCACGAAGGCAATCTTCATGAGCATGCTGCTGTTCTTCGTCAGATGGAAGGCGGCTGCGCCACTGTCCAGGCCCGTCGACCGACACTTGCTCAGTGTTAGCAGCTTCCTGCTGCGTTCGCATCCATTCCTGCTTCTACTCATGCCGTCGCTCTTGGAGGGCATGCTGCTCATCCTCGGTGTGCACAATACGCATCCTACCTATAGCACGGCCAGAATGAAACTGTTGATAACATCGCTAGGCAATGATGACATCACAGTAAAGAGGCGCACACATAACATGCACACATAACATCGAACTATAAACGTGCCTTTAGCATTTATAGTCCGACGTTATCTGTGCACTGGCAAGCATCGCTTGATGCCTGGCACGTCAGTTTCATGGTCTATGTGAACCTCTTCTACGCACGCAGAAAAATGGAAACCTAGCCATATACAGCTTTGCTGTAAAATGGACTGCATATTCCAAATAAGCACATAACATTACATATATAGTTTTCAGCAACATATCTCAAAGAATAAAATCTTTTTTTCAAAGACTCACCCCCCCCCCCCCCCCCCTTAAGCATGCACAATTGACAAGGGTACAAAAGAAACACAAAACATGTACAGTTGCTTTTAATATGAGCTGCAACATGGTGCACATGTGCAAAAGGGCTTGAGACAGCACAATGGCGCTGAAAGACGAAAAATTTGTGTAATAAATACCAGTAATTTTAATGTTGTTTAGTTCTCCAATTATTCGTATGTCAGCACCGCCATGCAGTCTTGCGGCCTTCTTGAACACTGGGATTGTGTTGCAGCTTGTATTGCACACGACTGTACATTTCACTGCTCTCTCTCTCTCTTCTTTTTTATGATTCCCCTCATTTATTTGTAGTTTCCTTGATAAAAAATTTGTCGCAAGTAAGTGCTTGTGTCCATGTGTTTTTTTTTTTCTTTAGTGCCCTTGTCAACTGTGCATGCTGGAATCTACAAGAAAGTGAATACAATCGAACTCATTTATAACCAGCCTTATAATTTCGCAAAAAGTAGTAGCTGTACCAGTAGTTCATTATATGTGGACAGGCCCTTCATAACGTGCAAAATTTTAAGGACACTGAAGCTGGCATCGGTTGTTATGATTTGAAACCGCTTTGGTTAGAATATCAAATTTTATTATCTTCATTTTTGTTCACCGCTTTTTCCCGCATCTAGCAACAAACTTCCATTAAAAACGTCATTTAAAGAACGAAATGCAGTGTCATAGCTTTCTAAAAATGACACTCAGTCGGTTCCGATCGCATGCCATTTTGGAATATGAGCATAGCCACCGCCACTTTTTCTTCGAAAGTTTGTGATATATCTTACTATTAGCGGGGCAAGCGTTCTTGTCGGCTGGAAGCACTAACTACTGTGGCATGCAGGCATTTTGCAATGGTCTTGCCGTCACAGGTGCATACATATGCGTGCTGAGATCCGCAAAGTTAAGTTTTCTATGTCGCTTTAGCTGAAAAAGTATGAAATTCGAAAAGTAGAATACCACTGCAAACCTGAGCTTTCGATAACAGCATAGTAACCACTGATTCTTTACCCCTTTGCATGGCAGTAGCACGTCATGGCACGTTCACGCCAACTTGGACTGTGTGAATATTGACAGCAATGATAAGATAGCAACCCTTGAGCAACTGCTGGTCTAAATTGTCCAAATACGCATAGCGCATGCGTTTTCATGTAGTGCCACATGGAGAACTGCACAAAAATGAGAGTGTCACCGTTGTGGCCTTCGAAATAGCACTGGTGAGCGCGCCAGCTATGTCGGAAGCCACCACCACTGTACTGCCTTGTTTCAAAGTACTCTGGAGACATGCCTTGAAAGCATAGTTACCCTAGCATGGTTGAAAGAGAGTGATTTTCATTGTGGTTTCTGAAAGCCATGTACGACACTTGCTCATCTCGCTGGTCGTATCTTCGTCGCGGTTGGTCTGAAAAGGGGCGCACGCTGCCATGCGCCCTTCCATGCTTCTGAAATTTGCATTCGCTCTCCTTTTACCATGGCCAGGTTTGAAGTGTTTGTTGCAACAGTATAGCGCTTTTTAAGATGTTCGTTATACCTGGATGCAGTTACCATAGGCAGGGTCAGAAAATCGTAAGTGCAGTGAAATGTGGTCATCATAACTGATAATTCATTATATTTGGGATCGTTATAAGTGGAACCGACTGCGTGTGGAATTGACTGAACAAAGTGTTGGTATACATAAAACACCACACACCTAACCCTACGTTGGCAATAAGTGGCACATTGTGTTGAACTTTTATTGACAAGTGTAAAAATTATTTTCTTGCTGAGCTCCGGTATTGAGTACAAAGTTCATGGATAAGTGTCTTTGGGCAACACTGAATGAGAAGCAGTAAGTATTGTTTTTTGATTTAGAGAAGGAATATTGGATGAGGAAGAAGTTTGGCACATGACTTGATTTCTTTTGAAAACACAGTCAGAGAAAACAGACCGATGCAAAATCTCCAGCTGCAGTGGTAAATACATGATGTAAAGCAAATGAAATGTACACCTACGGGCCACAAATGAAAACTGAGTAAATTTAAAATGAAGTCAGTGGTAGCTTGGGGTGAAGCCCACTTCCAGTTTTCTGCCTGTGTATTCTCCCTATTGCTGAAAAAGTTTCAACAAAATATTTTTTCTTTTCTTTGATTATGCTTTTTCTTGATGTGTTTGGCACATTTAGAAAGAAAAGAAATATTTTTTTTTCTGGTATTTATAAATGCTGCTATTAAAGGGTTAGAAATGAAGTATACTATCAATTGAACAAATTCTGAGGTTTTACATGCCAAAACCATGATTTGATTATGAGGTATGCCACAGTGGAGGTCTCCAGAAAGTTGGACAACCTGGGGTTCTTTAACGTGCACCTAAATCTAAATACACGGGTGTTTTCACATTTCGCCCCCTTCAAAATGCAGCCACCGTGGCCGGGATTCGATCCCGCGGCCTCATGCATAGCAGCCAAACACCATAGCCACTAAGCAGCCACGGCGGGTAAATATTTTTTTTTTTTTTGCATTTGTTTCAGTCACAATCCACTTAGCTTATCAGTTGTGTTTTCTAGTTTCTTCAAAGGTTAATCAAAAATGTGTAAGCAAGGACTACATACAAGCAGCGGAAGGTACGGCCCCGTAGTCGGGTGGAATCAAATGGTTCATCAGCCATCTCCAGGTAGGCGTTATAGTGGAAACACACACCACTGCCTGGTGGCACCACCGGACCTGCACCTGGCCGTATTACCTGCAGGAGTATTGCTGCTTTACAGAAACATTCAGAGATAACGTCCATACACAGCCAGAATGCTCATCTTTAAATTTCATGTGTGACATAATATGGTCGTGCAATGATATATTCGTCACCAAAAGTGTGCTGAAATGCAAATAAGACAAGCTCAATGTTAACTGACCAAGAATAGCATGATACACAAGGGACAAGAAGGAAACACAGCATGAGTGCTTGTGTCTTGTTTCTTTCTTGCCCTTTGTTTATGATGTTATTCATTAGTATGGAATACCAACTTGTCCAGCATTCAGTACTTTCAAGTCAATGTTAATAAGGGTGACATCACAGAAAAGTGTATTTGGCTCCCTTCACGACTACTTTGAGCAAAACGATTCTCTCATAGGCTGAACAATTCGAGCGCCTTTGTTTAGCTCCAACAGATTCTTGAGCTTCTGCTAAGTTAGCCTGCTGATAATACAAATAAGACAGAGTCCATAGCCCTTCCAATTTGTCTGGCCAATGAAATGACAATAACAATGCTAACCGCATGCTAGGCAATTGTTATCATAACTTCTAGTCTGCTCTTCTTTTCACATTACTACTCTACAACATGCTTGTTGAAACAGAACTTGAAATGCAACTTCTATGTCAGTTCTATTTTATTTAATACATTTCTTACTACAATGAAACTTGTGCAGAATAACAACACCAGATTTATTACTAACAACAATAACCACACAGCTGGCGTCACAACGATGAAAAGTGCCCTTGAACTGGCTTTGCTTGCATCACACTATAAGCATTGTTAACATTGCTTCACAAAATGTATTAGCATATCCCACAGCTCTGCTTTGATACGAACTCCCTACTTTCTTATATTTCTCACTCATCGATCACAGTAATGAAGTCACAATAAACATGCCACACAAAGGCTTGCCTGTGCTCATTTATCCCACGGACTTCGAAGGACTAGAGTCACTTTCCTAGATCAATAATTTCCATGCAAGACGTTGTTCATCTTTGCATTTATTGTATAATATAGTATAATCAGGAATCTTCTCATTAGTATTGTACTGCTCCCCTCTATAATACCTCCGGGTCTTGAGGGTACAAATGAAGTAAGCCTTAACCATTTACACTAGGCAAATATTTCAAATTACACCTTTCTAAAGTAGAAAATAAACATAAATGGACACTGTCCATAAAGCACAGGAGAGAGCGGAATGCAGACCGTGACCTGGGTGCGTCATATAGCAATTGGAACCTAAATGTCATCAAGAATTAAACATAAAAAATTTCATGAAAAACTGTGATAACTGTATGTTGATGAACATTGTTCATGCTTGTCATGAGTATTTTTCTTTATTTTGCAAAAATAATTCCTTACTCAAGATTAATTGGCTAACTTTTAATTACCTCACCTAAATGATAAGGCATCAATGCAAAAGTTGTGGAGGATATCGAGAAATGACTGATCTAGGCATTTAACCCTTTCACTTCTTAACAGCTATATATGTCTAACAAGGACATGGGAAGCATTATTTCCACCACAGGTATGTGTCACCATCTCATAGAAACTTTTAAATAAAAGTTTTTTTTTTTAAATTTAGCAGTGCCCTATGTTGCTGCAAAAATGAATCTACATCCTTTCTCGTGCCTTCAACCAATCTCAGTAATGCTGTCTGCTTGATTATGTTGTGTGAACTGCAGCTCCAGAAAGTGCGTAGAAGCTTTGAAACAATTTTCTTAGCGACAACAAATTGTCATTTGTTCCTAATTTGCTGCGAGTGTTTTGTCATGAATTTATGCCAGCACTGCAGCATGAAGGCAGCAGACAAGGAGATGCGGTACATTTGCCTGGGCTGTGCCTGTGCCAATTGGTGCAGACCCTACTTCGAGAGTATGACAAAAAATGAATAACAGGCGTTTCCCCCCCCCCCACCTTTCTGAGCCACAAAAAGGCATCCCGATCGTTCTGTAGCTTCTGGAGCAATTACGAAAAAAAGTTCCTCCCCCTAAGCACAAAATATTGGGCCACGAAAAGGTTAACCCAATCTATGTTTTGTAGGTCCACACTAAAGAAAGAAAAAAGAAGAAAGTCAGTTAAATAAAAAAAAAAAAAAGCATCAATGAATCTACACTTCAGCAGACATAAACCCCATTTTCTAGTACACTGTGCATTTTGGGCACACTGAAAGCCAAGAATTTGTGTTTAATAAGGACCAACGCTGCGTGCCGAAAGCTGCTGCTATGCCAGTGAAATAGCCTAGCTACCCGTTTCCAGAGCAATAAGCGAAACCTGTATTTGACAAAGTTTGCATTGACTGCTTATCAATTAGATATATTATTCTTGCAAAATGGAAAACATACTCATGAATAGCTTGAACAATGGCCATCAATGAACTTTGATTGCCATTCACACTAAACCCTGCATAATTATTTTAATTGTTGGCCACATTTAGTTGGGAGAGCTAGCATATATATAGTTACATGAACTCCATCATGCACATCAAAACAAAGCACTCGGCCAGCCACTGTTAAAGTTTGTGCCTCCTATAAAATGCTTGATAAAGACTTTACGACTAAAGCCCCAACCAGACGTATGCGCTGGGACGCGTCCGCACGCGCCGCGCTCACTCGACGTCGTGACGCGCCCGGTGGAGGAAGAGGGCGCGCACCCAAACGATGCACGAGTTGCCGCGCGTTTCGTCGCGGTGGCGAAGTGTTGATACGTTTCAAGGCAGCCCACCCTTCTCTTAATGGTCACGTTGAGCAATGTGTTAATGATGGCAATAAAACACAATATGTTTTAACTTAACCCTTTCGCTTTCACTGACGTACCGGTACGTCATCGCGCTTCCCCCGCACAGTGTCACTGACGTACCGGTACGTTCTCTGTCGCGCGTTCAAAATTTCGCGCCTGAGCGCAAAGCTGGCGCTCCCGGACTTGGCCACGCCATCTGTTGACTCTTCCTACAAGTTCAAATTTTCGCCCCGGCCTGTGTTAGTACACGTATTGAAGAGTACGGTGCGACTGCCACGCCCCCCTCTCTTTTTGCCGAGTGGCGCGGTGGTTCCGCGTTCGCTGGATCATGCGTCGCGCGCGTGGTTATGGGTTCAAGGGTTGTTCTGCCATCTCCGCCGGTTTGAAGGTTTTTATTTTCTTCTGTTGGTGTGTCTGCTACGGCGCGTCAAGTTCAGGCGCACGCGCCGCCGTTGCCTCTCCGAAAAGAGTGACTCGATTGCTGCTTTCGCTCTCTCGCCGCACCCTCGTTTCCGACTTGCAGCAGTAAACGTAAAGCCCTTCGAACTTTGTTTTAGCTTTTTTCCATCTCCCTCTTCTTGATCACACAACGTCCCATTTATCTCCGTTGCGCGGGTGACTGAAAGCGCATCCTCCCTGCGCGCGGTTACTTTCGGATAGCTGAGCAGCTCGAGACGTTCGTCTGTTCATCGGAGCGGTGGCTCTTACGATTCAGAATACGAGCCGAGCTCGGATTTGGACTCGAACAGCGTCTAACGCGATGAAGAGATGAGTTCCGCATCGTCAGATTCGGATGTTGAATGGATGTTATAGTCAGGCTGATGATGATGATAATGTTTACTAATAACAGCTGCAGAACATTAAAATGTGCATATTGCATTGACTATGTTATTTGTATACCAATTATAATCAAAAATAAATTGCTATGTTCATTCCCTGTTATGCTCGCTCCCTGAAACCAAGCCGACACTGGGGGTGCGTCACGGCCAGAAATGGCCGACAGCGAAAGGGTTAAAATTTGTTTCTGTATATTAAAGAAGGATCGATATCGCAGGACTCCTAGTGGTTCAGTCAGCTCAACTGCGACTTAATACCCAATATTGCGAACCCAATGGAACTTGCAGCAGCGTCGGCATAGCATCACTCGTGCACTTACGGGTGCCTCACGCGTGCTGCACGCCGGGTCATGTCCCGAACTTCGCCGATGAAAATTTCGTTAATAGAGAGGTTTAGCTTGTCCGGTATTCGGGTAAACGCAGGCGGATGGGGCGTTGGAGCGGAGGCGTAAACGGGAGCGGCCCGCATGGTGCAGCCACCTGGTGGCGCAGAGCTCAAACAGACCAAAAAGAGCTCATATTGCCTTAATCGAGTGTGTTCTACTTTGCTGCTAGTGTAAATTTTCGGCGCTGGCGTAATCGTGTTGCTACCAAAAAATTTACACTGACAGCAAAGTAAAATACACTTGCTTACTGGAACATTAGCTGTTTTAGTCTGTTTGAGATCTGCGCCACCAGGTGGCTGCACCATGCAAGCCGCTCCTGTTAACACCTCCATCCCGACGCTCCGTCCGCTTACGTTTACCCGAATACCAGGCAAGCTAAACCTCTCTAGTAATGCACCCGTTACGGCTGAAGACTTCAGCGGCTGCCATAATAAAATACCGAAACCCGCGTGGAACTCCAATTACAACGCACGCAGCTTGCCCGGGCTTGGCTGCACGCCGCTCGAAGGATCGTTCCAGAAGTCACGTTAGCTTGCCGTGGTCACGTGAGGCGCGTCGGGCGTGTGACGCGAGCGGCGACTTCCGGTGCGGGCGCAAAAAAACCTACTAGTGCAAGGTCTCCACGCCGCCGCGCGTCGACATGCGATGCACTCTCCGCGCCTGACGCCGTACGCGCTCAGACGCGGTGAGGCGCGTGCGGCCGCGTACCAGCGCGTACGTCTGGTTGGGGCTTAAGTTGTTCTTCAGAGGCAGTACCCTTAAATGACGCCTTGCAGCTTTATTCAAATTATGTTATCTCAGGTTGTCAGGTAGACAAACTACGGTTATCAGATGAGTTACAAAAATGTGCCCACATAAAAGCTACATGCTCCAACAGCACTACGTTGGTTTCCTTTTCACTTCATGCACGAGTTCACTTTCCCTCCCTTACATAGATGCTACGCAGGTAAAAAGGCCAAAGATCAATGCCAACGAACTTCAGTTTCAGATTGCACATTTCTGAGGTAAGAATTATAAAAAGTAATCTTTGTCTTTTGCAACAACAATGTGGCTAAATGTCAAAATTTCTATATTTTTGCATTATGAGTCAGTTTCACTATAACTCAGAAATTCAGTTTCTCCGGAGCATGCACTTTTTATTAAGTTTGCCTCAAGCACACATCTTTTACAGGATGCTATAAACACTTTATTAACAATAATTTAGATTTAGACACAGCCCATGAGCAGTAGAAAACTTGGAACACCAAAGACTAACAAGCAACACATTGTTTTTGGACCACTGACTTTTCAGCGACTTTGTTGCCAACTTTGCCTGCTTCAGGAGCTTAATTGTATAAACTTCTGTTGTCCTTTCCCTGTCAGAACACTTCCACTGGAAGGTTCGAAGATCGACTAGCCAAGCCTTTTTGCAAACAGAACTTATTTTTTCGTAAAGCTCGACAGGTATGCCTTTGTAACTCAGTGCTGCTTGAAAGGGTAAAATGGAGAAGTGCACAGGAGATATCTGAGCATGCCTCTTTACTTAAGGGTATGCAGTGCAGACAGCTAGAAAGCCAAAGCAACTAAGACACTGGCGTTATTAGCAAGTTCAAACAGTACAGCATCATGGAGGCAATGTGACCCAAAAGGTGGTTGAAGTAGGCGTAATGTGCCATGTAATTTTTCCACGTTTATGGCTGTCATACAAAGGTGTCCGCAGAACTTTTTCCAGGGGTGGGGAGGGGGGGGAAGGAATGGTAGGTTAGCACCAAAAAGGCACTATTTGTGGGCTGTCTAAACTACACACATAAAACAAAAGTTAGAAACAGCAATTTAGTGCAGGGCTCGGGGAAGAATACTGGATTTTATTAATGAACAAAGAATAAAACAGAAGCAAAACCCAAGAAGTTACTATCACTTTTTGAAAAAGAGTGATCTGTCTTGCTGTGTGCAGGTTCTCAACCATGCAAACTGATCCCCAGCACACAGCACAATATGTTCACTAACATGTAACTGCAGTCAGTCAGTCTTCCTTGAATAGCAGCTGCAGGCACCTCTGGTTTTCTAGGCAAATTGCGTGATGACACTTGTGATGAAGTCATTCTTGTTTCATTACACTCTCTTGGTGCACACTCATCACACAAGGGCCGTCCAGCCTGTCATTTGTCATTGTTGAGCGTAGCCAGGTTTTCACTCTCTTAATTGTACTGAAGGAGCACTCGACAACGTAGGTGTTAAGTGGCAAGGCCAGAGCTACCTCAATGGCTTTTGCGACATTGGGGAAGAATGTCTTCGCCTGAAGCAGAAGTTCAGAGTATGTCATTTCTGAGGAGACCCCAGTTTTGTTGCATCACATCTCATATCCAGAGATGCCCTCTTCCTTGAAATTTTCGATGCAGTAAAAGCTTTGAAGTTCTTCAGCAAAGACAGCAAACTCAACATGGCTCAAACATTTTATGTTTGCTGGATGCAGCTGGAGAAGTTCAGAGCTCTTCACATTGCTTTCAGAAAAGCGGCGAGCTAAGTAGGGCACATATATTGGCACACGGTAGTACTCCTCCAGCAATTGAATGCTGTAGTTGTCTAGGTGGGCCTGACAAGAGACTTGTTTCGGTACAGATATCTACATGTTTAAGCTATTAGCTTCCTCACTTACTGTTTTCATGATGTAAGAGAACTGCTCTTCAGCGTTAGTCCGGTGGCCACGAAAAATATTCTGTAACTCAGAGATGTGGCCATGTACAAAATGGTAGTCCATGGATACACTTTACAGAATGTTCATAACTGGTTCCAGCCATAAGCTGTATTTCACTAAAATGTGCAAGCAGATGATGAGAGATGAGCTTGTTGTTGCACAGTAGAGGATGCGAGTTCGTTGCCTAGTTGTAGCATTCGAGGTTGATTCCATTGATGCGAGCTCTTTCAGTGCTTTTACTATGGCCACGTAATGCTGAGAGAAGATACTGATAGACTTCTATTTTGCAGACCATCTTGTTTCAAACAACATCAGAATGTTGGGCACCAATTTCCTTCGGAGCATGCTCTCACGGAAGAAGTTTATCGTTTGTTTGATGATCCCTATTGTGTTAAGAATTTCAGAGACCTCATTCAGATCGTTGATCAAGAGATTCAGTTTGCGACTTGCGCAGTGGAAGAATAAAGCCTTTGGGAGCTCTTTCTGTATTATTCTGCTCATCCCAGCTTCTTTTTCAGCCATTGTAGAGCATCCATCGTACCCTGTCCAATGAGGTTCAAAAGAATCAACCCATCATACATTAAAAAGTTCAAGATCAGAGCGGAAACGCAAGCACAGTTCAGTTGCTCCAGCTCTACAAATCCCATAAATTGTTCTCAAACGCAGACATTGGTTCCTGCCTTGTCAATGAAGTGAATGCCTATAGATAATCTGCAGCTTTGTCCCCAAGGATGGAAAAAAAATTTGGGCCAAACCATTCATATGGTGGCGGATTAGCCAGTGAAACTATGACCAAACTCCGGGTCCAGAAACATTCTCTTGAATTTGGAATTCGCCTTGGTGAAACTCGAAGGAGGTGGCAACTCGCGCTTCTCCTCATACTCGGCTTGTTCTTTGGCCGTGCGCACAATGCATGGTCATCCCACTTTTTCAATTTTTGTTGGAGTTGCAACTGTTGCAATTGTCTATCTCTACAATGCACAATCCGGTTCTTATACACCGCAGCACAAGCCCCCGTGTTTTCCCGCCACAACTGCCATGTCAGTGTATTGAGGGCAAACGACAGTAGACGGCGACAGCAACGGCGACCAGCATGGGTGCACTCCCCCACTGCGCAGGTGCGGCATGCAGTGAAATCACGTGTCCTTTTTCTTTTGCACCATACTATCGTTCATTACCGTAGTTGTTCACTTTACGGACGTTAGCCAGCCCCGATACCACCCCTATGAGACCATGCATACAACTCATTCATACAGGTCTGTCAGCTTCGGCCACTATTTGCTCTCTCAGAATGTCACCACAGACTATGATGATCTCGTTCTGGACTTGGACGAAAGTGTACTTAGCATTGCCAGCAGAATAAGTGAAGTGTTTCTGAAGTCGAGTATCTCCATCTTCTACCCGAAAGACAAGGAGATCATTGAAGACTCCATCGTAAGACTGTTTCCTGCGAATTGGTGAGTGATGCATTGCACAAATAATAATGATGCAAACTATCCAAAACAGTTTCTTGCGGCTCCTTTATGCTTGTTTGTGCAGTGCTCTGTTCAACTGCTGTACAACGGGTAGCTGCTTGCCAGTCATCACATCTATAAAGTTATGTGAGGCCACCATTGCCTCCTGGTGCCATTGGGACTTTACGTGATCCCTGCACGCCTCATGCATTTTTTTCTGGTTACTGAAAGTGTGCATGATGAAACTACCTTGAAGACTCCACTGAACATTTGGAGAAAAAAATGACGCAGAAATGACAAAGGCACTTCTCACTGTAGCTGAGTACGCAAGCCAAGGGGCATAATCTACCAGCCATTGGTAGCGAAAAGTCCTCTTGTCAGGTGTTACATCATTTAAAGTCGATAAGCGTTTGGTCAACACTGGTTTGTAAGAAGGCATAACTTCAAACAGTCCAGGATGCCCATATGTTTAGCTTTGCCAATAAACTCTCCCAAGTCATATTCTTGAGACAAGTTAGTTGCTTTCTTGTTATTGTCACCACAATTTAATCGTAAGCAAGGAGAAAGGGAATTCTCATAGCTTACTATGTCACGGGTGCTCACTGTTGGTGGAGTCCCTTTCATGGAGTCTACAACCTCAGTACTGTCCACTAATCAAAGGTTCCATCACTCTGGTTAAAGGCTGTGACGTCACATTTTGCACCAGAAAATTCGGCCTGGCAGCTGAATAATACTCCGTCAGACAACCGCTGACGCTTGAAGAAGCGTTGGATGTCTATCATTTGGGACTGCGCAAGGCAAAGCTGGCTAGGGAGTTCCTCATGGTTGATAGTGTTAGAAAATATACACACATTGATTAGAAGGACAATTAAATGGTCACTTTGAAAACTCAAAAGGGCTATATGTACAAAGAAAACATATTCACAGATTAAAATACATGCTCACAACTTTATACATCTCACTCCATCTCGCTCTTGCACCTGCACTGTCAAGCAACTGCACACACACTGCTGCTTGCCTCTTGTCACTCTCTCATCCGCTGTCCTGATTGTTTTCAACTCTGTTGACAGCCGTGCCATTATGAACACTGAATTAAACAAACACACACAGAGACACGCACACATGCAGGAGCCCACTTTTCAAGAAATGCGTGTTACGTTTCTACTATGTGTGACCGGCCAAAAAGTTATGTGGGTGTACATAACAGAAATGCGCAGACCGGCCACATGTATGAGATTGATGGATGGAGCTTCTGACAGCTCGCATCTGTATCTAAATGTTGCACAAATGGGGTTCTCTGAATCAAGAAAATTTTGAGTAGCAGAACTTTGTCACGAACTTCAAAGTGTGAAGTATGGCACGGTTGACGCTTGACTTCACGGAACTTCATCACAGTCTTCAATGTGTGGTGTTGACATGTTGACCTGGTAGATCATCCCCTCCCCACGTGAGGTGTCCCGCGCTGAACCGACCAGTTTGTCCCGATCTACTGGCCATCAACACGGCACTGCAGCCGTGTTGATGACAGTGCAGCTTTCTGGGTGTTTACATTGTTTACATTCGTCTGAAGCGCTTGACTCTCATATTTATACACAGAAAATGAAGCAAGGCATACAATGTTACTTACCTATTAAACTCTTACAGTAATAAAGTGTATTTAATTACCTATCCTATTGAGATAGGTAACCATGCATCAAACTTGTTTTCGGTTTCATTTACCTGGTACCAAGATAACTATGTGGTGATATCTTAATCCCTTTGAAATGGCTCACATAATGTGGATACTGCTGGCCTCTGGCTTTCAATGCAGTACAAGCTTTTTGAGGGGCAGATTTATAGGTTTGGGTTGGAGGTTTGCATGGTGGGGTGGCCGACATTTCGGCAACGAGGGTCTACAAGGAGATGTGGAGATGAGAGGGTGTTACACTCCCTACTAAGTGTAGTGGTCAAGACTTTTTTCTAAATGTAGCCAGCACTTCATGTGAAAACTGAAGTTCTTACGATAAGATTGCATGAATCTCGGAGTTCAAAAAAGAAATCGTGAAACTTTTCTGAGAATTGTTCGCTATCTTTAATAGCCAGCACAGGCAGCATTTCTTTCGCTGCCGTGACCTGACTGGCAAGATTAGTCAGTGTGTAACATGCAAAGTGGTCTCGCAATCCTGAAGGGCATTTCATATGGATATGTGGGACCTGAGTGCACTAATCAAGCTGTGTAGCTTTTTGGTAGTGCATCAAAAAATATCCGAAATTCCAGGTGGGAAACGGGGGGGGGGTGCCTCCCTCCTTCTGGGTGCATATGGTGTCATATGCATTGTTTTTCGTACATTCCTGGTGTACAAGCAGTAAACAAGCAACAAAACCAGTGATTGTTAGTGCTTTATCTGTGAATTTTTTGTATCCCGTGTTCAACCTGTTTTGCATTTGTAGAAGACTATTGACAGGCTCACAAAGACAAATTAAAAGCAGTCATGCCAGTATTATTCTGTCAATTCTAACAAACATTGCCATGACATCATCATCAGCCTGTTTTATGCCCCGTGTAGGACAAAGGCCTCTCCCTGCGAACTCCAATTACTCCTGTCCTGTATCAACCGATTCCAGCTAGCGCCTGCGAATTTCTTAATTTCATCACCCCACTTAGTCTTCTGCCATCCTCGACTGCACGTCCCTTCTCTTGGCACCCATTCTGTATCCCTAACGGTCCACCAGTTACCTAACCTATGCATTACATGACCTGCCTAGCTCCACTCCTTTCTTGATTGATGTTTATTGGCGCAAGGGCATCTAAGGCCAAAGAGCGCCAGGACATGTGTTATGGTTTAGGACTATGACTTAAAGGCTGTATATATGTCTACACGTAAGATATAGCTTTAAATACTAGTGGATGAATTCTAAAATAATTACTAAGATAAATATAAGGCCTTAAATGCATTTGCTACAGACACACATATTACATTATTCTGGATTGTCCGAGTCTCTTGCTGTACAATTCTTGCTTACGCAAGAAGTTCAAGAGCTCAGACATACTTTTATGCATCAGATTGTGTCTCACCTGTGAGGCACAATCTGAAGGTTAGGATGGTATGAGATGATGCCGAGAAAGTTAACTTGTGCAAGAAAATTAAGCACTCTTTTAAAGTTAAAAAGTGCATCTTCTGATAAGAACATAAAGGGACGGGGGGGGGGGGGGGAGTATATGGTGTGAGTAGAGTTCCCTAAAATGAGCCAATCGGTCTCGGTGAAGTTCAGGACATTGAATGAGGACATGTAGGACGATTAGGTTCTCACCGCAGCGTGTGCACGTTAGTGGGTCAGTTGCTGTCAAGAGGTATTTGTGAGTGCCATAAGTGTGTCCTATTCTGAGTCGTGCCAGGATGACTTCGGTGTGCCTATCAAGCTTCAGTGCAAAAGATTTGGTTAACTGCGGTTTAAGCAGGTGCAGCTTATTTTCAACTTCCTTGTCCCACTCAGTTTGCCAATGATTACGGAGCGCCTTTCATACTGCAGGTTTCATATCTACACCAGGTACCCAGCTTACATCAATTGTATCCCAATGAGCCGCTTATCCTGCATTTTTGTCCGCCATTTCATTGCCTGCGATCCCAGAGTGGCCTGGCACCCAGCATACAACAAGAGCAAGGTTTTGTTAATACGCTGCGTGAATGTGTTTAAGGAGCTGGTTGATTACAGGGTTTCGGCTTGCTTTGCCACAGGACAGGGCTATGACAACGCTTAAGGAATCTGTGTATATTATGGACTTTTGTATCTTGTGCTGTACGCTTCGGCAGTAAGAATGCTGCTATGGTTATGCAAGGTTTTAGAGTAGGAGAAGTTTGGGCCATGGGCTGCACACGATACTGAAGTTGCAGACTTCGAAGCATCAGTGAAAAATGCCATCGATCTATACCTGTCTTCAAGGGCCAAGAAATGTTGCTGGATGAGGTCACTTGGACAACTCTTTTTGTTAAGTTCTGTAAAGGACAAGTCACAGGTAACTGTACATTGCTCCCAAGGTGGGATGGGTTCAGCGTAGTCGCTTTCCTGCAGATCTGTGAAAACTACTCCGAGTTTTTCCGCAACAGATTTTATTGCTAACGGGAACGGCGGAGCATGTGAAGGCCTGTTTGAATACAACTGATCTGTGGACTAATCACTTACGAGTGCTTTGCATGGATGTTGTTTTAGCGACAAGGTTCTTATTGCGTAGGTGACTCCCAGATATGTACGCTGATAATCCAGCGGCCACTGATCCGATTCTGCATATAGACTTTGGACAGGGCTCGTACGAAAGGCACCAAGTGCTAGCCGGATGCCTAAGTGATAGACAGGATTGAGTAGCTTAAGTGTTGTCTTTGAAGCTGACTGGTAAACAATACATCCATAGTCTATTCGTGACAACAGAAGGCTTTTAAAAAGAGATAGGAGACAATACCTATCTGTTCCCCACGACTGGTGACACTGAATCTAAACCCGTTTTCGTCTGCCCATTTCGCGAGCCGATTAACACTTAACTGTATCTGGCGTTTACATATAGACAGATTGCAAGATTTAAAACTGACTTGGATGTCATCCACATAGATAGAATAAGACACCATGGATGGTATCGCAGAGCGGAGAGAGTTCATTTTAATTAGGAAAAGTGTGCAACTTAGCACTCCTCCTTGTGGTACGCCATTTTCTTAAACAAAAGTGCGCGAAAGTACACTGCCAATTCTTACGCGGAACTTCCTTTCAGATAGATAATGCTGCAAGATCTTCAGCATATTACCACCAATTCCATAGGATGCCAGGTCCTGCAGAATAGCGTATCGCCAGGCAGTATCATATGCCTCAAGATCAAAGAATACAGACAGACAGTATTGGCTGAATACAAATGCATCACGTATATATGACTCAAGGAGAACAAGATTATCGGTTGTAGACCTTGCTCTTTGGAAGCCAGATTGGTGAGGGTCCAAGATATTATTATATTCTAAAAAGAACACAAGACGACGGTTAATCATTTTTAAACAGCTAGTGAGTGCAATAGGTCTGTAATTGTTAACTAAGGAAGGGTCTTTGCCGTGTTTCAGTATTGGCAGGACTATTGCCTTCTTCCAAAATGAAGGTATATGACCAGTTGCAAAAATCTTATTGTATAGAGCTAAGATGCAGTTTAGGGTCTCACCAGGCAGATTGTTGATTATTTCATAAGTTATTGTGTCAGAGCCTGGAGCCGAGCTGCCACAAGAACCTAGGGCAAGCTTGAGTTCATGTAATGTTAGTGGTTTGTTGTATCGTTCTGATGACAACTTGTTTGGACGCAGAGGAATATTTTCAGCTATTCTTTTATGATGCAAGAACTTTTCGGTATAATTTTCGGAGCTTGATACCCTCTGAAAGTGCTCACTAAGAGTGTCTGCTTGATCTTCTATTGTATCGCCAGAGCCAGGGATGAGAGGAAAAGGATTTGGACGTTGTCCTTTTAGTTTACGTACCCTATTATATACCTTGATAACATCCGTTAAGAGTTTATGGAGGATGCGTAGAGTGTCCAGCTTTCTCTTTTGGATATTCGGCGCATATGGCGGCCATTTGCTTTGCGCTGCTTAAACTCTATAAGATTTTCTGTTGTTGGGTAGAATGAAAATCTACTCCAGGCGGCCATTTGCTTTGCGCTGCTTAAACTCTATAAGATTTTCTGTTGTTGGGTAGAATGAAAATCTACTCCATGCTCTGTTCTGGCGTTTCTTTGCAGTTTCACAGTCTTTGTTCCAGTCTCCTTTCTCCTAATGTCAATTAGAATATCAGCTATCCATGTTTGCTTTCTGATCCACACTGCTCTTCCCATTTCTTAACGTTACGCCTAACATTCTTCGTTCCATCACCCTTTGTGCGGTCCTTAATTTGTTTTTGAGCTTCTTTGTCAATCTCTAAGTTTCTGTCCCATATGTCAGCACTGGTAGGATGCATTGATTGTACACCTTTCTTTTTGATGATAATGGTAAGCTTCAAGTCAGGACCTGACAATGTCTACCGAATGTGCTCCAACCCATTTTTATTCCTCTATGTTTCCTTCTCATGATCAGGGTCCCCTGTGAGTAACCGACCTAGGTAAAGAGTCTCCTTCACAGACTCTAGAAGCTGAATGGCTATGCTGAACTCTTGTTCCTTTTCCCTACTACTGATCATTATCTTTGTCTTCTGCATATTAAATTTCAATTCCACTCTTATACTCTCTCTGTTCAGGTCTTCAATCATTTGCTGTAACTCGTCCCCAGTGTTGCTGAACAGGACAATGTCATCTGCAAATCGAAGGTTACCGAGATATTTGCCATTGATCCTTACTCCTAAGACTTCCCAGTTTAATAGCTTAAATAGCTTTAATAGCTTGAATACTTCTTGCAAGCACGCAGTGAATAGCATTGGAGAGATTGTGTCTCCTTGTCTGACCCCTTTCTTTATAGGTATCTTCCTATTTTTCTTGCAGAGAATCAAGGTAGCTGTGAAATTTTTGTAGATATTTTCCGGTAAATTCACGTATGCCTCCTGTACTCCTTGATTACGTTGTGCCTCTATGACTGCTGTTATCTCTACTGAATCAAATGCCTTTTCATAATTTATGAAAGCCATATAGAGAGGTTGATTGTACTCTGCAGATTTCTTGGTTACCTGATTGATGACATGGATGTGATCCATTATAGAGTATCCCTTCCTGAAGCCTGCCTGTTCTCTTGGTTGACTGAAGTGTTGCCTTTATTCTATTAGAAATTATCTTGGTGTACATTTTATACAATAATGGAAGTAAAATAATGGGCCTATAACTTTTCATTCTTTAATGTTTCCCTTTTTGTATAGTGTAACGATGGCATTGTTCCAGTTCTCTGGGACCCTTGATGTTGTGAGACATACGGTATAAAGGGCCGCAAGACATGACATCTCTTCCATCTTTGATTAAATTGACTGGTAGCCCATCTTCTCCGGCCGCTTTTCCCTGTTTCATGTTTTGCAAGGCCCTTCTAGCTTCATCACTAGTTATAGAAGGAGCCTCTGTAACCTGTTCATTACTTCTTCAAATGGAGGTATCATGGCTGCTTTACAGTACAGGTCAGTATAGAATTCTTCCCCTGCTTGTACTATATCTTCGAGATTGCTGATGATATTGATACATGCATATTGCGTCTTTCTTGTGGACGATGCATGCGGGCGCCCCGACTAAGAGGACGAATTCTCTCTGGCTCTCGAGCTGTCGGCTGAACTGGCCAGCGCTGCAGTTATCCTTTGTAAATATACTTTGTAAATAGTCTTCAGTTCTTAATCCTTTGTTCGTGTAACATTTTGGCGGAGGGTGCCGTTCCCCGTCCTTGCCACGCAGCTCCGCAGTGGCCACACCATCCTGCTTTCCGCCATGGCTCCCGGTGACAATCCCTCGCCTGTTTCTACTCCTGCGACTTTGACGACAACGTACGTTACGGTTACCAATCCCCGCGATCCTGGTAATTTCTCTGGCCAAGATAATGTTGACGTTGAGGACTGGCTCAGCCGGTATGAGCATGTTAGCCAAAACAACTGCTGGGACTTTACCATTATGCTAGCGAATGTCCACTTCTACTTCGGCGGAACTCCTCATGTCTGGTACCAGACACACGAGGACGAGATCTCTAGCTGGTATGCCTTCAAGGAGAAGCTCAGCGACCTCTTTGGAAATCCCACCAGTCGGCAGCTGGCTGCTAAAAAAGAGCTTGCTACCCGAGTTCAGTCTTCTACTGAATCGTATGTCTCATACATGCAAGAAGTGCTCACTCTTTGCCGGAAAGTCGACAAGAAAATGGCCGAGGTTGACAAAGTCGGCCACATACTCAAAGGGATCGTGGACGACGCGTTCAACTTGTTAGTCTTCAACAATGTGTCCATCATCGACATCACTGTCAAGGAATGCCGCCGCTTTGAGCTCACCAAAAGCCGCTGCGTCACTATACAGTTCTCCTGGCTCCCTAACACAGCTGCGACGTCGTCTTGCGTCGACCTTTCCGCTTTACCACCATTAAACAAGCACGTCACACGTATTGTTCACTGGGAACTCGAGGCTACAAGTCCTGCTCCGTTCCATCACGCCCACTTGACCCCACCATTGACCAACCAGCCCCAGCGATCTCTCTCATTCAGGCCGCTGTGTGGCAGGAATTTGCAAACCTCAGTTTTCCTGCTGCCTGCTCAGTCTCATGACTTGACGCCTGACCGGTGCCGACAGCTATGCCTCACAGCAATCTGTATTCCCCTACCTGATACAGCAACCCTGCCGAGTGGAGAACTCTAGACGACAAGCCCATTTGCTTCTGTTGCCTCCGCATTGGTCACATCGCTCGCCACTGCTGCATCTCCTGGACGTCACCATATTCGAGCTCCTTTTCCCCGTATCCTCGCCCATATGCCGACCCGCGCCATTACTCGCCTTGCCGTATGCCTCCCACCTCTGACAAATCCTTTAATGACAGTCGTCCTGCTCGCATGCCGTCTCCTCAGCGCCGTCGGTCCTCGTTGCCCCAGCCACACCGCTATTCGTCACCGACCAATTATGGACCCTCCCGGACGGAAAACTAGTTCATGCAGCTCCTGGAGGTAGTGCTGCATTATCTTCATCGTGTCGAAATCCTCCATTGATGCTTCAAACAAACCAGAACTTACTTGATGTTCATGTCGACGGCGTCCCTTTGACGGCATTAATAGATACTGGAGCCCAGGTGTCCATAATGAGTTGTAACCTCCATCATCAACTGAGGAAGGTTCTTATGCCTGCTACTACACGAGCCGTACGCGTGGCCTATGGCAGCACTGTTGACGTCACTGGAATGTGCACTTCCTGTAAAGGTATTGCCAACCACCACGTTCCTGTTCTTTTTACAGTGCTGACCAATTGTCCCCATGACCTAATCCTCGGACTCGGCTTTCTTGCGGCACATTCACCTTTGATCGACTGTTCTGCCGGTACCCTTTGCCTCTAACTTCCTCTACTCGTGCATATTCGTGCCGAACTACGAAACAACTTTAGTATGACCGCTTTCGTGCATCTGCCACCTAAAGCCTTGACTTTCGTCGATTTGTTATCATCTTTTCCTTTGCCCGATGGTGATTACGTCGCCACACCTGTTCCTGATGCCCTTTTGAAGTGCAATATCACTGTGCCCAACTCCGTCGTCACCGCCGCCGATAACTGGACACGCCTCCCCATCGTCAATTTTGGCCTGACAAAGGAAGTTCTACCCCAAGGCATACCGGTTGCAACGCTGCGTGCTGTAGGAGATGACCAAATCACGACATTTTCAGTAGACATCTGCTCAGATTCTTCACCATGGCTACAGGATGCTATTTGCCCTGACGCAACATTTTGTCACGATTGCTGCGTACCTATTGCCTGAACAAGCAGCAGCTCTGTGTCGCCTTTTGTTTTCCTACCACGACATCTTCGATCTCAACGATCACCAATTGGGCCAGACTTTACTTCTTAAGCATCACATAAATACTGGTGATGCTAGTCCTATTCATTGCTGGTCATATCGAGTTTCTGCTTCAGAGCGTAAGGTTATTCAAGATGAAGTGAACCAGATGCTTGCCAAAGGCATTGCTAAACCTTCGTCAAGCCCTTGGGCATTGCCCGTGGTGCTTGTTAAAAAGAAGGATTGCACATGGCGTTTCTGCGTAGATTATTGTCATCTAAACTGAATTGCCAAGAAAGACATCTACCCCTTGCCTCGCATTGACAACGCTCTCGATTGTCTCCACGGTGCCAACTACTTTTCATCAATAGACCTTCGGTCTGGTTATTGGCAAATTTCTGTGGATGAAAAAGACCAAGAGAAGACAGCGTTTGTCACCCCTGATAGTCTATATCAATTCAAAGTTATGCCATTCAGTCTATGCAATGCCCCAGCGACGTTCGAACGTATGATGGACTCTTTGCATCAAGGCTTCAAATGGTCAACATGCCTCTGCTACATAGACGACATTCTTGTATATTAGTCTGCATTTGAGACACACCTTGGGCGCTTATCAGCTGTTCTTCAAGTTTTCCTCGAGGCTGGGCTCCAACTAAATTCCTCGAAGTGTCACTTCAGTTGTCGGCAGATTACAGTGCTGGGCCACCTCGTCGACGCTTCCGGTATTCAACCAGACCCGAAGAAAATTTGTGCTGTCACGTCTTATCCTGTACCTCAGTCTGTCAAAGACGTCCAAAGTTTTGTAGGACTCTGCTCCTACTTCCGAAGCTTCGCTATAGACTTCACAGCAATTGCCCGACCACTTACTGATCTTCTGAAGAAGGACGTGCCATTCAGGTGGGGCCCCGCTCAAACTGCCGCATTTGCCGACCTTACTAACCAGTCCTTTCCTACAGAGGTGCGTACCGATGCCAGTGGTCACGGTATCGGAGCCGTCTTAGCCCTGCGCCAACAACGTGAAGACCGTGTTATCGCCTACGCTTACCGCCTAGCCGTTCTTTCGTGTTGGATTGGACTTACTTGGCCCTTTCCCTCTATCCACGTTTGGCAACAAGTGGGTCGCTGTGGTGACAGATTACGCCACGTGCTACGTCATCACCAGAACGCTTCCAACAAGCTGCGCCACAGATGTCGCCGATTATCTTTTACGCTATGCAATTCTGCAGCATGGTGCTCCGCACCAACTGCTTACTGACCATCGACATTTACAGACATTTACGGACACTGAGTATGAACATTTCTTTCTAAAGTCATCGATGACATCCTGTAGTCCTGCTCAACTAAACACAAGCTGACTACGTCTTATCATCCGCAGACTCATGGTCTAACGGAGCGTCTGAATCGCACCCTAACAGACATGCTTGCAAAGTATGTCTCGTCCGACCATACTGATTGGGACTTGCCCTACCCTATGTCACTTTTGCATATAATTCTTTGCGTCACGACACTGCCGGTTATTCCCCGTTCTTTCTCTTCTTCGGCCGAGAACCCACATTGCCACTGGACGGATCCCTTCCATGCACCGCAGCAGAGAGCAGCGAGTATGCACTTGACGCCATCACCAGGGCAGCCCAAGCACGCAAAATTGCCTACACTCGCTTCCTGACCTCCCAAGAGAAGCAAAAGCGTTTGTACGATCACCAACACAGAGACGTCCCCTTTTCGCCTGGATCGCTGGTACTCCTGTGGTCCCCGACTCATCACGTTGGCCTGTCAGAAAAACTCCTGTCTCGATACACAGGCCCATATCGAGTGCTGCGTGCCATGACTCCAGTTACGTACAAAATCGCCCCAGTCAGTACCAGTGCCTCATCTGCCCCGAATTCCACTGAAGTTGTGCATGTTGCACGCCTCAAACCATACCACTCTCCTGTTCTCACCGATATTTAGACGCACCGGGACGGTGCTTCCACCGCCGGAGATAAATGATACATGCATACTGCGTTTTTTTTGTGGATGATAAACATGGGCGCCCCGACTAAGAGAACAAACACTCTCTGGCTCTCATGCTGTCGGCTGAACTGGCCAGCGCTGCAGTTATCCCTTGTAAATATTGTTCCTTGAGCATCGCTCGATGATATCGTAATAATATACTTTGTAAATAGTCTCCAGTTCTTAATCATTCGTTCACATAACAGTATTACCCTGCCTATCTTTCAGTGCATTCGTCTTGGTTTGTCAGATGCCTAGTTTCCTTCTCACTGTTTTCAGGCTGCGTCCATTTTAGAGCGCAGCTCTTTGGCGCCCGTCCCTGCGTTTCACATTGCCGCTGCCGTCGCCATCACTAATTCAAGATCTTCATAAAACTGTTCTATTTCTTCATCATCGTGACTGGAAGTTGGAGCGTAGGTTTGTACTACCTTTATTCTAAACCTCCTATTCAGCTTTATTACGACTACTGCTAACCTCTCATTAATGCTGTAGAATTCATCAATGTTGCCCGCTATGTCCTTATGGATTAGGAATCCTACTCCGAACTGCTTCTTATATGGTAGTCCTCTGTAGCAGAGGACGTGGTCATTTGTCAGCACTGTATAAGTCTCACGAGTTCTTATAACCTCATTAAGGCCAATGATATCCCAAACAATGCCTGATAGTTCCTCAAAGAGTCCTGCTAGGCTAGCTTCCCTCGAGAGGTTTCGGGTGTTAAATATGGAAAGGGTCAGTTTCCATCGGCGGCCTGTCCGGGTCCAGAGATTCTTAGCACCCTCTGCTGCGTTTTCAGGTCTGACCGCTGCCTTGGTCAGGTGCTCCGCAGCTGCTGGGGACTGCGGGCCATTGGTTAACCGAATGAGTAATTTGGGAGGGAGTGCGTTGTTGAAGCGTAGTGGGTCTTACTAATTTGCTTGTCCCTGGATTAGTACAGCCCCACCACAACGACAACAGATGTCATGCTACAAAGAGAAAGGCCAAATTAATATATAATAATTAAAGATATGTGATGTGAACATCTGACTAAACGTAACAGTTCTGTAGAAACCTGCAAGGTGGGGAGAAGTAATTAATAAAGGAAAAGTCAGACAACCACCCAAATGTAGCAATTGCTACAATGGAAACCCATACAGGTTCCTCGAAAGAAAGGCCTCGCAGTTGGTCTGGACCAGGATGAATTTTTATTCAATTGCGAGGCTCTTCTTTTGAGGAACATGTGTGGGTTTCCTTCGTAGCAATTGCTATGTTTGGGTGGATGTCTCATTTTCCCTTTATTATTATTTTTTAACATAATTAAGGTGTTGCAACTTTAGAAAGTTTTAGATAAAGGAATGCAAGCTTCACCTAAGCCCTGTGGGATGCAAACTGCCAGGCATACAAAGGAATTCAAAGTGAGTGCAAAAGAGCGCAAAGGGTCCACAATTTAGTTTGCGTCCCCAAACGCTTGGGTGCGGCTTGCGTCCCCTAATCTAAAGCTCTCCTTTATTGTAATGAACCAGTGCATACGTTTTTGCCCTGGAAGGGTATGGACAAGTGATCCTTTCGTTGCCACCAGTATTCAAATAGATCATAGTGATAAATGATCTCGATCGCAGATTTCGACACAATGAAACCATTTTTCAGATGCATAACACTATCCCGTGCGTAGCTCAGAAAAAGGGTTTTCGGAATCACTTTCGGTTTTGTTTCTGCTGCAAAAACAACTTTTGGTAAACTGAAATGTGCAGGCTGTGGCAGGGTTCGCTGCTTATGGGGGGGAAAAAAAAGCCTGTGGCTTGTGTTTACAGCAGATCAACAATAGATTTTTCTACTAAGGTCAGAGCACCAGAAGGGGATGACATTACATAGCCAGATTTACGATCGCATAGCATTGAAGGGTTGTAATTGGTAGAAAAAGCAACCAGTTGTCTGCCGATAAGTTCAGGTTCTGACTGAGATGTTTTTTTTTTTTTCAAGCACATTTCATGTTTCGTACCCCAAAAACAGTTTTGTATTGATTATTTCTTCCAGAAAAGTGTTCTTGGAACATTTATTTAACATATATTCTGTATCAGTGATTTTTTTTAATAGATATATAGACATTTGATATATGGCCACAAAAATGTCTTTGTAAATTTATGCTTATTATTTATTAAAGATTTCTATCTTGTAACTTATGTATTTCAAAACACCAATTACTTTTGTACAATTTTTAATGCTGCATTATATACTAAAGTGTTGCCCATAGCAACAATTTTTTTTTCTTACATCATTTAAGAACGATCATTTTCCCATGGTAACAAAAGAGTTAAGGACGCCCACTTGTGAAATCCATGCAGGCACACACTAACATGCACCTGTTCATCACCGAAATACACATAGTAGTAACACAAAAGCAGTAAATTTCTTGTGTAAACTCAGATACATAATTAAATATGCTTGTTCTTTCTATCTTCAATAGATTTCAAATAAAGATTCCTTCTGCGATTACTAATGAATTATATATCAATGAACTTACTTTCTTGAGGACTCCTCGGTCTTTTGTGAGAGGCTGCATAGATAAAGCCATTCTCTCAAATGGAAGGGCTATATCATAGTTAGGGTCTATTTCATCTTCGCCGCCATCCAGCAGGTCAAGCCGCAAATTTTCCATAACTTTTGCAGGTTCAAAAGTTGACTCTTCTTTGGCCTTGTCTTCATTTGCTGGCTCTGGCTGAATTTCAAACACTGTTCCATGCTGCACATTCCTGTAAAAAGGATAGATCACTGCTATGCCACTTCTGACTAAAGCAGAACATTTCCCAGTTTGTTCCAAATTTCTAGCCACATGTGAGCAAGACACCACAAGAATACTTTGACTACTTTAATGTGCTGAGACAGATATACAAACAATTATCAAAAGGAGCAGGTGCAAGATTAGCTGCAGTCATAAACATGTTACTTGGACTGGGAATGAAAGCATGGGTTATAGTTCTGGGCCAATGCATTAACAGGCATTAGTTCCCTACTCTGCACCTGTAAGTGTGCAAACAAGGGGGAAAATAGGTATTCAAGATGGGCATAAACCATTTCTCGCGTCATATTTTTTTAACACCTTATAAAAAGAGTGCATGCTAACAATAGAATAAATTTAATTCATCTTTCTTCAGACAACAAGTACACAGAATTGCCTAGAAGCATAAAGGCTTTTTAAAGCCTGATGTAGCACTCATCCCCCTTCCCAGTTTACACACAACTCAATGTTCACTGAAGCTAAATAAAATTTGAACAAGGTAAAGAAAAAATATGTGGCAACTACTAAAACTAAATTAGCTAGAGGTAAAAATGAGAAAATGCAAATAAATTGTTCATATATGAAAAACATGAAACAAAAATTAATACCACACAAAACTTTGCACTGAGAGAACACACAAATTGTGAAACAGATGCAATAGATACATGACAGAGGATGCTACAAATGTGGCGTGAAGTTAGCTCTAGGTAGATCATATATACAGTGGTGGTTCTGCCAGTTTAGGATTTGGAGTAATTTTTGGAGCAGGAAAAATGTCATTCTGAAGCAGTTTAGGAACAGCCACACCAGCATTTTGGAGCAGTTTTGGAGCAGAAAAATTTGTCTTTTTGGAACACTTGGCATAGTATACAGTAAAAGCTCATTAATTCGAACCACAAGGGGAAGCCTCTTCAGTTCGAATTAACGAAATTTTGAACTAACGAAAGTGAAGGAGAACAACAATACACTGCGATTTGGAAGCAGTAGGGCATGTCAGAAAGTGTGTGCCGCAGGCACACGCCATCTTCAAGTTGAAGCTCTGGGTTTGACTGTGCCACACCACCGCTGTCCACCGAAACGAATGTTAGCCGAGGCTTAACACCATCACAAAGAATCGCGACGGCCAATACCTCCTAAGCTCAAAACAGACGTGCACAACCGATGAAGACTGCTGAGACAAAGACGCTGAACATGTGAAGGTGGCGAAGGCCCCGATTCGTTGGTTCTTGATTGCAAGCGCAGCTGCGACGCATTTGATTCGCTGTGTTTTGGTGCTTGCTGTGCCATCTGCCGCACAACATTAGCAGCTGCACAAGATTTGCAATGCCTCCGAGATTCGCAACGGGCAAGAAGTCTCGGAGGTTATGTAGAACGGAGAGGTGGCAGCCGCCACTGCCTTCTGGCCGACCCCGCGCCGGTTAGATTTTTTTCCCGATTTTGCCTTCTCTCGCCATTCTCTCCGTTCCGGAGGCGACGCAGCCTTGTGTGTAGGCAGTAGGCGCGTTTCTCTGGCCGTGTGTCAGGCGAGCGTAGTTCGAATTATCCGTGGCGGAACCTTCTTGCATTCGAATTAATGGGCTTTATTATACATAGACTTCTGTGGAGCTTGCCCGGACCAAATCGCACAGTTCGAATTATCCATAAATTCGAATTATTGAAGTTCGAATTAACGAGCTTTCACTGTAGCAGTAATCTGTAGCCATTTGGTGAAGCTTGTTATTACTGCACAACTAGTAAGTGCTGCTCAACAGCGAAGCAAGACACAAAGCCAATAACGACCAATTAAGCTTGCCTTCCCACAGACGGTATACCAAGCACGGTACGTAGCAAACATTTTTATTTGGGTAGGCAAGGAACTTAATTTTGTAAACAATTACATAAAATTTTGTAGGCTAACAAGAACAAAGATATGTGCCAGGGTGCAAGACAGACATCAAATTACAAGTGAGCCAGAACAATTTGCGCCATAAGGCACAAGACAAAAATTGATCCCAAATGTCCTATGTAGTACATTCCAAATGACAGGTGTCTTTTGATATGCTTTACCGCACTAGACAAAATGTGTATTATACACCCAATAACAATGCTAGAAGCCTGACAAGAGACTATGCGTCTATGAACGGCTACAAGATGAAATGCCTCTGTGCAGTGTCACAAAAGGTTACTTCGATGCAAAAAAGGTGCACAGCACCCCAAATGAAAAGCTTCAAGTGGTGCCAATTGTTATGGGTCACGTTGCACCCACTCACTGCAAGGTTCAAGGGTGTACTGCACCACAGTGGCACCTTGTCTTGCACCCCATGCAATCGAGTGCGGGGGTGCAGGGTGCACCACTGTACCTTGGGGAATCGAAGAAACGTAAAGATGGTGATAGTGGTGGACCACGTACCATCCTGTACGCACGCTTTTGTTGTGAGGCAGATTGTCGGCTTCCTACGTGTCGTGAGGCCTCTGTGAATAGATACGAGTCGATTCGGCGTAAAACTTAACTTTTGTCGCCATTACCCGACCGGCCTTTCGAAGCACTACCGATTAGCCCTAACGGCCAAGGCAGTGTGCCATTGCTAAAATTGGCTGTTGGCCGATGTGACCGGCAAGCTTTCCACAAGCCCCCCACAAGTTGTGGAAAGCTTGCTGCTAATATGTTCGTATGAGTGGCTAACCGGCGATCGGTACCGGTAAGCAAGCCCTAAATTGTATAATGACAGACTGCATAACTTATTCATTCAACTGAGAGCGTGGCTGTCTGTCCAGACTGCCCCATAAAGAAAGCATCAGTTCAAATTATCTGTAGCTGGTCTGCATATTACACGAAGGCATAAGACATACATTGCTTTAGCTTGGCTTCTAGGGCTAAATGCGAACAGCCAATTCATGACTGTGTGGTTGCCACAGAACACAAACATCCCCCAAAATTTAGCGATTTCATTCAAACTTCGGGTTTTGGTGCAAGTTGGTGCCGCTAGGTGCTTTGGCGCAAGATGGCACAATTGGCGCAGCACTTCCATCCCTGCTGTGAATACTATTGCAAATTTGCTGACACCACTTGCAAATGCCTTTTTTACCATCAATCATTTTCACAAAATTGTCAATATCCCTCTCAATAACACACTTTACATAAAACTTAATTCTTGG
This sequence comes from Dermacentor andersoni, assembly GCF_023375885.2. NCBI lineage: Eukaryota > Metazoa > Arthropoda > Arachnida > Ixodida > Ixodidae > Dermacentor > Dermacentor andersoni. Next base: position 176,605,018 of record NC_092814.1, read on the forward strand.
GTTTTATGTGCTAAAACCACAATATGATCGTGAGGCATGCTACAGTGGGGGACTCCGAATTAATTTTGACCACCTGGGCTTCTTTAACGTGCATTCGATGCACAGTACACAGACGTTTTTGCATTTTGTCCCTATCGAAATGGTGCCGCCACGGCCAGGGTTTTATCTGGTGTCCTTGGCCTGAGTAGCTTAACGCCACTACGCCGCCATGGCAGGTGTGCTTTACAAAATTAACCTCTATATATTGTGTAATGACGAATAGTGGGAACGAGGAAGAACAGAATAGAACAGCCGACAGAGTGAGCAGGTGTTGTTTCTATTCCTTTATTTACAATGGCGCAGTCAACAGAATGTGAGCACTATCAGGAATCTGCCAACACAAGAGCAGCAGTATGGCAATGCCCCTGTGCACTACTTATCCTACCATGCTATGCATGAAGCAATTATTTACAATGGCATTGCACTGCCACACCATTGCAATTCCTACGCTTATAAAATTGCACCCCTTTTCTAGAGTTGCACTTTCTGACACGGAAGGTGGCGGTTCTAAAGGATTGCAAATTGCAATACCTCTAGCATTAGCATGCGGAATCAGCAATGCTGTAATACAGAATTTAAGGAGCCCTGAACTGCCCCTTGGGCTTAGTGAAATAACAGTCCCTAGGTAGCACACGCTGCTGTGAACTTCTCAGCCAAGTTTTGCTGTCGTACGTGGTGTGTGGAGCTTGCAAGTGGATCGCGAATTCACCGTTTTCTCAAATGTTCTCTTTTCAACAGAAGGCCCAGTCCTCACTCTCTTCTGGACGCTTTATTTTGTCACCGGACGCTTTATTTCATCACTTCCTTGAGGGCTGCTATTGGCCGAAAGCTGACATCAAGCTGCAGTTGGCTACATGGCACAGACACCGTGGCCACCCAGAGTCCACTGGCTAAACACATTGCGGCTTGCTGAGGACAACCGTGCTTAGCGCATCGCAGGCACCAAAGGCAGAAGTCGCAGCGTCTACATTAACATCCAAAATGAAATTTCAACTGCGTGCCACGGTGACATTTAGAAGGCAGAGCGTTGTGGGCACACCCCACTGCACCATAGCCTTCACAGTGCAAGGCATTGAAGAAGGAATGGGAGCACAGCAGAGGCTGCGTTTACTTGCCAATAAATCCGCTTCTGCTCAACATATTGACATACTTTTTGTAGCAAAGTATTTCTGAAATAGCCTATTTTCAGTTCAAATGCCTGTCTCCACTTTGATAAAAAGTGGTTCAGGGCCCCTTTAAGAATGTTGCACCAAGCGTTGCTGGGCTGCTCTCGTACTAGTGACGACCAAGCTCCTGTGTTCCCCCCAATTGGGCATACACACCGACACAAGGAATTACCACATATTCACACATGGGCTTTGACTCCAAGTGCTAACCTCTGAATGGAAGACACTGTACTTCAATTAATGCTTTTCAGGTAATGCTATGGCAAGATTCAGCTCAAGAAAAACATTCACGCAAGTGCAACCTTAAAGACAGAGAACACCTAGATCAATCTTCATTCAGAAATCGCTTTGGAAATCTTCACTAAAACACAGTGACCACTTTATTAAAGAGCAGCGCTAGAGCCCACTTTTTTGAGTTGTAATGAGTGTTAGGCTGAAAAGGGGTTCTTGACAGAAGACAGACATGCAATCTCATCCCCCTGCTCTATTTTATCAGACCTTGTCCTTTAGTTTTGCTGTTACCACTTGAACCTTGTAGTCTTGTGGGTTTTATCGCACACATGCAACAACATACTTCTCTGGAGCTTCATGTAGTCCATCAATGGGTGCAAATGTGCATCCTTCATTCTTCTAACCTACCTCTGTTCCACATTCTACATGCAATGGCTGTGAACACAAAATGACTGTTTTATTGTCTCATGCAACCTTAACATTTATTTATCTTTACTAATGTGAAGAGCATTCTTTGAGAACTTTGCCCAGTTTGCAATATGCATGTCTACCTATCCTTAACTAATCTCTTTCACACCAACTTGAGTCACTGGGTAATCCATGGTCTAATTGGTAGAGTAGCATCAAGCTGCTATGCTGAAAAAACTGGGTTCCAAACCAACCGTCAGACCAACTTGGGTCGGTGGGTGTGTGCCGCTCTTCAATTAATCTTTTATGCCAACCTAGGTCACTGGGTACAGACTGCTCATCATCACAAAGAAATCATCTAACATTTATCTGGTTCTGGGGGGGAATATATATATTCACAGAAGGTTGTCTGAATATATATTTCGACACTCGCCACGCGCAGACTTCGTGGTGGCGTTGCTACATGGCACAGCGTGTCCAGAGGGAAAAAAGAGAAACTCGGCGGCAGTACACGCCTCATACATAACGCATTTCGGAAGGGGCAATAAGGTGTTGCTAAACTGCTTCAATGGTAATCGCGTTAATGTCGACAGCCACCCTGTGATGGTTTCTGCTGGAATATATATACATTTGCATGTAACTGCTTACCAGTTGCAAGTTCTCTGCAAAGTACAAATGTAACTTGTGCAGTGACACGACACGTGCATCTTAAGTCTCAGTTACGAACAAAATACAACTCACTCGTATGTCAGTGGCTCTTTCAAGACGGAACGGACGTATTCCATCTCATCCTCTTCAGTTATCTCCTTCTCCATGGCAAACAGCACCTGGATGTCAGGGCAACACGGATTACTACTATCATAACAGGAGCATCACATGCAAGGATAGTTATGTGTAGACACTCTATAAAAGACGTAATAAGCAGAAATTGGTTTTTGCAGGACAGTTCTCTTCAGACATGTTCGTCTCATAACGTGACGCAGGTTAACGCTGAACCGCTTAAAGGGACACTAAAGTGAAAAATAATTTCTTCTGCATTAGTAAATTACCGTTCTACAACACCAAAAACACCACTCTTACAACGATAAGACGGTTGGTAAGCCAGAAAAAGCACAAGAACGAAATACGGGCGGCGACACCTACTTAAGTTCCCGCACCTGGGGGCTGTGACGCCTTGGATTTTGATGGCATCTTCTAGGGCCTACTAATTATATATAACGGTACAGATTGACTACATTGTGTTCTAAAGGAACCAAATATTAAACATGGCAAGTTTTGGGAACCTTTATTCAGCCAACGCGGCCCAAATACTAAAACATACTTTGGGATCCCTGACGTCACGCTGACGCTGGCGTTCCGGCACGAAATTCAAATACTGATACTTGGACCTTCATTTTCTCATCTAATAATCAAACTATTCTTTTGAAATGAGTACCTGCAGGGTTCTCAAGCAATGCTTTATTAGTCTAAACTGATTTATTGTTTCACTTTAGTGTCCCTTTAAGTATTTATTTAATTATTACATTCTGCAGACCCTTGGGTCCAAGCAGGTGGGTAGTTTCAAAAAACAGTCATAATACAAAAAAACGACAGTACGAACTGTTTGAAGAAATAACATAGATAATAAAACATAAAATGTCAACAATGAAATCTGTTTAAAGATTAGTGTAATAAGATATAATACAACTGAGTACAAAACAACGACGGAATCTGTTTCTAGATTAGTGCAATAACAGTGCTACAATAACAGATTTGAAATGGTGCAACAGTGATGTTTCGGTGCGGTAGGAGAGACTAAGATGTCTGGATTAATTCATTTCAATCTAAGACCGTGCGCGGAAAATAGGAATACTATTTTCTAAATAGAAATACTAAATAGAATACTAAATAGAAATAGAAATAGGAAGTATCAGTTCTAGCAAAATAAGGTGTTAAAAGAGTTAGGCTGATGGTGCCTTGTGGGTCTGGGTGATAGAGTAAGGGTGATAGATACGATGATGCATTTATCGCAAGTTTATGGTTAAGAAGTAGTGAAAGGAAGTCGATTCGGAACTGTTTCCAACGTGTTTTAAGAAGGGGAATGTCAATGGCTATCATTATTTCGGATGGAGAGTCAGTTTGAGAATTTGTTATAAATAACCCGGACTGCTTTCCTCTCTATTCTTTCAAGACACTTAATGTTAATATGAGTATACGGGTCCTATACTGCACTAGCGTATTCTAATTTGGGTCTGATTAAGGAATAATAACATAGTAGTTTAACATTGCTTGGAGTGGTTTGAAGTTTATGTTTCAGGAAGCAGAGCTTTCGAAAGGCAGATGAACAAATATTGCTAACATGTATATTCCAGGATAAATTAGTTGTTAATGTAACACCTAAGTATTTGTAATTGTAGACTTTTTTCAATGACGAAGGGCCAAGTCTGTAAGTAAAAGACAGAGGTGTTTTTTTTTACGTGTTATGGGGAGGAAAATAGTTTTGTCGGTGTTAAACATCCCCCCAATCTTTGCACCACTTCAATATGTTATTCAGGTTGTCATTGAGCTCAATCTGATCATCGGAACAAAAAATTTCTTTGAACAAAACGCAGTAATCTGCAAACAGCCGGATTTGCACACCAGGAGTTACTACATTTACAATATCGTTAATATAAACCAAGAACAGCAGGGGGGCCCAGTACACTACCCTGTGGTACCCCTGACGTGACTGGGAGACTGCCAGAAAGCTGTCCCCCAATGTCAGTGTGTTTCTTTCTGTTAGTCAGGTCAGGTATGCGGAAATCCAGTTGACAAAGATTTGAGGGATGCCAAGGATTCTAAGCTTTAAAAATTAGTTTATCATGCGGGACCTTATCAATAGCTTTACTAAAGTCAAGAAATATTACGTCTATTTGGCCGTTACGATTAAGAGATAAAGCGAACGAGTGAACTACCGTTATCAGTTGGGTTACCGTAGAATACCCTTTTCGGAATTAAAAGTGACATGCCAGTAATACTATGGGCAAACCAACCTCTAAAAGAGAATCACGTCTTATCAGCCGAACGAGAATCGAGCAGTTGCTGTCACACGCGCAGGTAGCCACAGCGAGATTCACAAGAAATATACGCTGGCCTATTATCGCTTGTAAGAAGGCGAGAGTAGTTCCAGCACTTGCTAATCCGACAAGACAGAAGACGGGTGCTATTTTATACGAACCGGCACCGAATGACACACAACGCGCACAGCGTTCTAGAAAGGACCATGTCAACCAAGTACCCACAATAACCATTATAAATGACAGGAGCATGTTTTTATACGCATTTATGTTATGAATGTCGTCGAGGTCAAATTGAATAATTACTCACTTTCCGCGTGAACCAAAGTAAGCGCGCTTTCGGTCCAGTGCTTTCACGTGGGCACACGACACAACGACACAACGCCAAAAAGCAGTGAAGCCGGCCCCGCACACTCTCAAGTTCAACAAATGGCCACAGAGGGCAAAAAATCAATCGAGGCGCGTTTCAGCATAAGCGCGCAAGTGGAGCTACTGTAATTTGGTCGAATAGTTTAATTTGTGCTTTCTCTGCTAGGGGCGCTGAACATGCTGAATTTTTTAATTTACACAAACCATTGACATGAACAATCGAGGTGTCTAAGGATGCTTTTTTACCTCAGGCAAATAGGCAGTTGATTTTCTTTTAATTTGATTGTTGAAGCTGCTTTTTAGTCATAGCGTCAAGGTTTTTGTGCTCGATTAACCACCGACAGCCGACAGCCTATTGGTATCGATGTGTTTCCTGGCCGTTGGCGTTCGAATACTACGGCGGTAAAACATTTTCGAAAGCATGCTGGTTTCGTCTGCGAGTCATTACATAGACTTGCTGTAAGAAGGTCTACTCTTGGCAAAGAATAGTGCCTCATTTTGTTTAGGCGTTGACTATCATAATGAATGCGGCGGAGGTTGAGGGAGTACGCTTGAAGGTACGTTTTTATGCCGTTGATCTCCATCAACACCGTAAGTACGCAAACCGATGTCGCAGAACACCCGATGCATCATTGTGTGTTCTCCGTCATCGCTTGTTTGCTGTATGCCTACTAATTCTTCATTTCTTCAAGTATTGTATCCTCATTTTGTCCTTGTTCTCTTGTGCTTCACTTACAGTATGTCGTTCCGTCAGCTGCAATGCGCATTTGCAAAACCAATACGTTTGATAAGACGCAGTGGTTATCATAATTTCACTACACGTGTATTAAGCTGGTACATATGGTTCAGATACAGATACCTGTATGCGAACTTGCACGACGTTGATGCGGCGATTAGGATAATTATGACACCCGTAAGGAAGAGGCAGCTGACGGCCGTATAAGCTGTTGCGTTCTTTCCGCCAAACTACCCGGCCTGGTAGTGCTGTAAAGATGCTGTATAAAAGTGACACGCGGTGACAGGGAAATTAATATACTTAGCAGCCGACCGTACGTTTTGTAGCTTAGGTCTTCTTTCTTGTGCGTTTGTGCTACCCTTATTAATGAGCCATCTCTTGACTATGTTCTTGACTATGTAACCGCGTTTGTGTGGATGCGTAGACGTGTGTTTTTTGTTGTACTTGTAAAATGCAAATAAAATATTTTCAGGCTTACTCAATCTTTGGTGTCGTGTGTGTTTATTCCAGTCGAGGCCATCGTGCCACCTGGAAACCGCATTCTGTCAGTAGCCCTACACGAAATGCAACAGCTGGAGCGCGGCGGCACAACTCGCCGTAGCGCCTACATAAATATGTAGGCGCTACGTTTGCTACACAGCAACTAAACTGGCGGGAGCACGATCGAGGCGCAGCAGCCAGAAACCCAGTAAAGCCACAGAACACTTGGTAAAGCGTGTGCAAACCTGGTGAAGCGTGTGCTAAACCCCGTTTCCGTTTCCTGTTGTACAGCGCCACCCGTGGTCACATACTTTAGTTCACGACGCCACCGCTACGCTTATTTCCGTAGCACTGTGGAAGGTACAGTTTCCCTTCTCTAAGTTTGTATAGGTGTTCTGTGGTGAAGCTAGCGAGAGACACAAACACACAGACACAAATGTTTATGGTGCCCAGGGTTGCCAGACCGCTCCAGCCACAGGTAGCCAAATTGGCCTCCCCAGTAGCCCAAATGCAACGCCTCCTCTAGAAAGATGCCTGCGGCGTCGCTCGCTAGTCGTTGCGCCTTGAGTTGCGGTCAGTTGTCAAGAGATGGCGCCACTTACGTCTCTATCTCCGCTAAGGGGACTGGGGCATGACTGGGGCAGTGGGGTGTCGCGGCGGCGGCCGCGCCGGCCGCGCTGCCATGCGGTGATGTGCGCATGCGCGCATGTGTTGCAAGCGACCACCGCAACGATCGCTAGCTACCGCCTCGAGTGAAAAGGAAGAAAAGGGGAAAGGTAAGGGCAGCAGGTTTTCGGCGCACGCGGCAGGCATCTTTTTAAAGGAGGCGTTGCCAAATGTAGTCAAAAGCAAAACATTTGAGTAGCGCAAAAGTAGCCAAAAATCTTTGTATTTTTGTACAGTCACTTCTTAAGCATATTGAATTAATTTTTGGCAAGAATACTTACATATTAGTTTTTCCCCGCATGACCAAGGTAAATATATACGGCGTTAGTGGTTTATGGGGCTTAGCGCCATCTGTATGTGGTGGGAACACTTCCGGCGGAAGAAAAAATAATGCGACGCCATATCCACCAAAAGCAAAAGTGACGTCACTTTGTTTTCGAAGGCGCAAAATTTGATTTGTTGGCCTGCCTTTAGAGCTATATATTCAAATGCCCCGCCATTCGACTTGATGGGCGTTTCGAGCTTTCAGCGAGGAAAGCGATGCAGAAAAAGGCCAGCCGTAGGGTTGTCGAAATCGCATCCCTGCACCGAACATACTTTCTTTGGAGGCCGACGAAAGCTTTAAGTATAGAGTGCTGATCCTATCGTCGGATGACAAGCCCGATCGGCCAGCGCAGTCACAACCACACAATTATCTGGCGGTCGTAACTCCATACTTTTGACTGAACAGGTTAAGAAGCGATGTATCTACCCGCGTCACAAAATTAAGAAAAACTCCGACAAGCAAAAAAACACCACCTGTGAGGGGGGCGTATTTCAACAGGTGAAGTTTACGAGCGCACCTTTCTGCACACATTGCATTGCGAGGATGGATGGATGGATGGATGTTATGAGCGTCCCCTTTGGAACGGGGCGGTGGCTTGCGCCACCAAGCTCTTGCTACTATGCTGCCTAATATCCTACCTAGGTTAACCAATGAAAAAAAAAAAAACACTATGAACTACCACGTCCAAATTTTCTGATACTCTATTGCGAACTGTGCTTTTGTACGTCTCCGCCTTTTGTCGTTTCCCTACTTTTCTTCCACCAATCCTCCAATCGCCTCTTACTGATGTCTATTGCGGACCTGTTTGCTTTACCACTGCTCCCGCTGAACCCAAGGGCTTCAAGGAGGCCAGTGGTGCCTAAATTGACCGCTGGATAGACGTCTTCACATTCTAATAAAATATGCTCCGTCGTTTCCCTAGCTTTACCGCAGCAAGCACATGCTTCTTCTTCCTTCTTATATCTCGCTTTATAGGTGCGTGTTCTAAGGCATCCCGATCTCGCTTCGAAAAGTAATGAGCTTCCCTTTGAGTTATCATAAATGGTTTCCTTCCTAATTTCGTTTTTTCCCCTTAATTAGTTACTCATGGCAGGTTTCTTTTCCATTGCCGCCACCCATGAGATTAATTCAGCCTCTCGGACTTTCCGCTTGACCTTCTTTGTTGCTGTGTTGCCCACCCCACAGGCCGCATACTTGCTGGTAAGCTTCCTAGTTCTTTTCCTCCACTGTGAATCAATGTTTTGCCTGTACAGATACCCACGGAGGAAGGAAACTAAGGAGAGGCCCTACCCCCTCCGCGCGCTAGGAGAAAAGTGTGGCGGAAATGACGTATAGGTTCTCATTTCTTTTGCTGCTTTTTTATTTTTTTTTGCTGCATGGCCACGCCTTTTGGGCCACAATGGCGGCGTTCTTCTAATTTTTTGAGCGCGCACACGTGTTGCTCTGGTAGGTTTCGTGCCGTGGCAAAGGCGCTGTGTGGGCGGGTTTGCGTTAGTCACCGTGTCTTGTTGCGCTGTGTTACCTGCACCGTGCTCTGCCGGATGTTGCGCGAGCGCGCGCGCTCCGCGTGCGAAACCACGCGCAGCGCGGCGTGGTTTCGCGAAAGATGTAAACAAGAGAGGAGGGTGGCACAAAAGGCGGGGCATCGCCATGAGCAACGCCAACTTCCGGCTTCACTTTTGCTTCACAAAGAGTGACGTCAGGGCCTCTCCTTAGTTTCCTTCCTCCGTGACAGATACCTGAACACTCTCCCAGCCCATTTACTTTCCTCCATATTCTTCAGCCGTTCTTCATACGCAATTTTACTGCGAGCTTCCCGAGTGATAGTGGCGTCAACGCCCCCTGTAACGATGGGCTCTGAAAAGAAATGTATTTATTAATAATAATAAATTCAATAAACTTGTATTTTCTTAACTCCTCACGAATATATAAGATTGACCAGAAATTTTATTTTCGTTGAATGAATCTAACTGTGTCTCGCTTGAATTAAAAAAAAAAAAAAACGCTTTTTTTTTCTTTCCCAATGTTTGTTCCCTCCAAACATAGTCGCGCTTCAATCGCTGCTCCCATAACCCCCCTTGCTGATGTCGGTGACAACTTGTACGGAACCGCTTTTCGCCCGAAGCTTCGCTATGGTAGCCACCATAGCTTCACGACCTATTTGGATCGACCTTGGCACTAGCGTAAAAATACAGTAAAGTTCGTGCTCAATGTTTGCTTAAGCATTTGTAGCTGCTAACCAATTCACATTTATTTTGTTTTATTCAACTGATAAGGTTAATAAACATGACAATTAGAAATTAAACCCGACTGCGCCGAAGATTGCAATGCGTTTTTTTTAATTTTTGCTATATTAAGGCTAGTAAAAGTATTTTGAGGCCTATTAGCAGTGGACACTTTCCGATTTGGCGACCAATGACTCACACAGCCGAAATCAGAATAGCGAGGGAAAAAAGCGCATCGCTGCAAGCAACCATGTTTGGCAGGCATCGCAAGGTCGGGCATCGTGCGGCGTAGAGGCAGCGCGAGTTTTTATCATTTTATTTGTCCCCTAGGTCTCTGTATGTGCCGACAATGGTCACATTTCACAGAACAGTAATATTGTTCTAAGTACGTTACCGCGTTTGCTATGCATACCACGGAAGTTGGCGTCAGTAACGTCCCCGCATTTTTAGTTAAGCTATGGAAGCTTGTCGAAGACGAGAAATGCAACGACCTGATCAGCTGGAGCTCGGTACGTCGCGCTTGTCCCTGTGGATGGGTTAGGGCTAGGCTAATGTGTACTTCATTTTAAAGCAGCATTGTTTAGCTTTTTCATGCTACGGTTTTATCTGGCATCTCGCGAAAACACAACAGCGTGGAGGCGCATTTGAGCGTCCCACACTCGATCGTTGTGAAAACGACTGTTGACACTTGCCGGCAATTGGACGGCGCTCGTAGTATACGCTCATGTAAATGTATCGTCGTCCTATGTATTGTAGTGATCACATAAGTGCGTAATCACTTCGAGATGCCTTTGGCAGTTGAACGAACTCATCCACCTACGTTTAGTCTACGTGCAGTAAATTGTTTTTCACGTCCCGTCTATTGCTTGGAGCACCGTAAACAGTGTTCCGATGATTGCACCTGTTATATAAATGTATGTTGTGCGGCTGCAGCTATCTGGCACTGCGACATAACTAGGCAGCGTCATCCGTTTTGGCCGTCGTTAACTGCTTTGCTTTCTCGCACTCTCAAATATGTGCCTTATTTTCTATCTCGAACCACCTTAGAGCTTCTTTTTTTTGCGTGTCGTTCATGCGGTTGGATTCACTTTCTCGCAATGTGGTTTTCCAATTCTTTGGACTATCTTTTTTTCCCCTACTCTTGCCCGTGTCCCGTGCAATAGGGGCTCGTTAAAGAACCCCAGGTGGTCAAAATCGGGAGCCCACGACTACGGGGTTCCTCATAACCAGGTCATGATTTTGGCTCGTAAAACCCCACAATTGAATTTTTTTTCTTACCCTTAGCCTACCCTCCCCTTGCGTGCGTGCGTGTACGAAATGTATTAATTTCCGGCGTCTGCTTCCTTATTCAAAAATGTCGAACTTAGCACGCCATGGCCGTTTATTCGTAGAAAACCCTGGGGATTGACCAAATTTCAGTGCTTACCTCCTCCTCCTCTCATTTTAATAGACTGGACAGAGCTTCATCATACACAACCAGACGCAGTTTGCCAAGGAACTTCTGCCCCTATACTTCAAGCACAACAACATGGCAAGCTTGATCAGGCAGCTAAATATGTGTAAGTATCTGTTTTAAAAAGAATTCATTACTAATGGCACTGATAAAATTAACCAACTTTATCGATTACTCCAGTTCTGAGCTCATTTGCTGTAACAGCAGCAGGTTCCCACTGTGGATATTGCCATTGTTCAGAACTTGTGGCCTCAAACCCATGATGGGGATTTGCCAAGCAGAAGGTGGTAATACCTTTACACAGCGAGAAAGAAGTTAACAAAAAGAAAACATAAGGGAACATAATGAGCATGGAATGCGATTTCAATTGTTTGCGTTGATATTGGTGTAGCTTCACCTTTTAGAATGAACAGGCACAAGGCCTGTATCCTAGCTGTGCTAACAAAAATTAAAAGGATAAAATAACAGTGTGACAGAAGGACAAAAAATGTGAATGAAAAATAGAAACAGCCTAAATTGTCACTATTGATTGCATGGCCTAACTTCAGTTCATGGATCTCCGCTCCCTATCCTCCACCACTGATATAGCCTTTACTTCGTGGTAGACACTGCTATTGTGAATGTGTCCAGTGTACTATCGGTTTCCTCACGGGTAATTGCTCCCGTGGCAACTGGAAATCCCAGCGCTTGGGGTAACGTGGTGCCTTCTGTGTGGGGTGGCGTGAGGCTCCTGCAGCTCAGGACCAGATGATCCCCATTCTCTTCTCCTTCTCCACACTCCCGGCACCTCGCAGCCAGCATTTGCTGTTTTGGGTCATAGAGCTGTCGACGGCACACCTGTACAAGCCTTGAAGAGGAGACTGCTTCCATTACTGTTGTCATATAGGTTTTTCACTGCAATGGTTGTTTTGTAGCTCCTGTATAATTGCAGCATTCATTCAGAGAGTGTGGTGGACTGCCACAGCGCAGTTTCCTCTTCACTAAGCCAAGCTCTCCCTACCTTCGCCCACTTGCGTTCACTGTCTTTCTGCATGGGACGAGCGAAGAAGCCAAACTTTGGCGGAAGAGTCTAGAGGTGTCTACTCCACTGTGTTTCTACATGCTAAAAGTTTGAATCCTTGAGTATTTCTAAATCTGAAGGTAATAAGCTCGAATGCTCCTCCTCCAATACACTACATCTCCAGGCTTGGACTGGCTCCAAACACCGGCAAAAATGCCGGTGTTAGGCAGAGAACCAGTGGGGCTATAATAATCCAATTAGGAAGGCCCACTAAGCTTCAACAAAAGACACTCCCTCACCAGAACAGGAATTGGCCTCCCTGGTGCTGTATTTGGCCACTCCCTTGCAAATGACTCATTCGATGAACCAATGGCCCTCAGTGCCCAGCAGCTGCAGAGCACCTGACCAAGGCAGCGGTCAGACCTGTAATGCGGCAGAGGGTGCTAAGAATCTCTGGACCTGTACAGGCCACCTATGGAAACTGACCCTGGCAACATTTGACACCTGAACTCTCTGGAGTGAAGCTAGCTTAGCAGTCCTCTTTGAAGAACTATCAGGCATTAAACTATCAGGCATCAGAACTGGTGAGGCTTATACAGTGCTGACAAATGACCACGTTCTCTGCTACAGAGGACTACCAGATAAGAAGCAGTACGGACTAGGATTTATAATCCATAAGGACATAGCGGGCAACATTGACGAATTCTACAGCATTACTGAGAGGGTAGTAGTAGTTATAATAAAACTTAATAAGAGGTATAGGTTAAAGGTAGTAAAAACCTACGCTCCAACCTCTAGTCATGATGATGATGAAGCAGATCAGTTTTATGAAGATGTTGAATTAGCGATGAGAAAAGTGCAAACTCGGTATACTGTAGTAATGGGCAACTTTAACACAAAAGTGGGGAAAAAGCAGGCTGATGTACAAGCAATTGGCAGCTACGGTGTAGATTCTAGGAACGATAGAGGAGAGATGCTGGTAGAGTTCGCAGAAAGGAATAAGCTTCGAATAATGAACACCTTTTTCAGGAAGCATAGCGACAGAAAGTGGACCTGGAAAATCCCCAATGGTGAAACAAGAAATGAAATTGATTTCATACTTTCTGCTGATCTCAGCATAGTGCAGGATGTAGAAGTGTTACGTGAGGTCTAGGATTCACTTCAATTTGAAGAGAGAATAGAGTGAATTCTGAATTTGAAGAAGAGAGAGCAAAATTGGTCAAGAAGCAGGCCAGCCTAGACACAGTAAGGGTAAAAGCAGACCAATTCAGGCTGGTGCTTGCAAACAAATATGCTGCCTTAGAACACCGAGTTGAAGATGACATAGAGGCAATTAATGAAACTGTAACTAGGCTGGCTTCAGAAGCACCAATTGAAGTGGGAGGTATCCCACCAAGGCAACCAATAGGTAAGCTCTCCCAAGCAACGAAGAACCTAATACGGAAATGACAAAGAATGAAAGTGTCCAGCTGAAGAGATCAGATGGAATTTGTGGAATTGTGAAAGGAGAAAATAAGGGATATTTGAAATTATAACGTAAGAAGGACTGAGGAAACATTAAAAAATAGATGCAGCATGAAATCAGTGAGGAAAAAACTTGGCATAGGACAAGCCAAGATGTATGCACTGAAAGATAAGCAGGGTAATAGTATCAGCAATTCTAAAGAAATAGTAAAAGCAGCGGAAGAATTCTATACTGACCTGTACAATACCGAGAGCAGCCACGATGCCTCCATTTGAAGTAGTAATGAACAGGTTACAGAGGCTCCTTCTGTAACTAGCGATGAAGGTAGAAAGGTCTTGCGAGACATGAAACGAAAAGCAGCTGGAGTAGATGGAATAACAGTCGATTTAATTTAGATGGAGATGTCGTGCTTGAGAAGATTGCGGCCCTTTATACGGAATGTCTCATGACTTTAAGGGTTCCAGAGAACTGGAACAATGCCATCATTATACTACTCTAAAAAAAGGGAAACATTGAAGAATGAAAAGTTATAGGCCCATTACCTTCCAGTATTGTATAAAATATTGACCAAGATGATTTCCAACAGAATAAGGGCAACACTTCAGTCAACCAAGAGAACAGGCTGGCTTCAGCAAAGGATAACTGTACAATGGATCATCAACCAGGTAATCGATAAATCTGCAGAGTACAGTCAGCCTCTGTCTATGGTTTTCATAGATTACGAAAAGGCATTTTATTCAGTAGAGATACCAGCAGTCATAGAGGCATTACATAATCAAGGAGTACAGGAGGCTTACATAAATATCTTGGCAAATATCTACAGAGCTATCTACAGCTATCTTAATTCTCCACAAGAAAAGTAGAAAGATACCTATAAAGAAAGGGGTCAGACAAGGGGACACAATCTCTCCAGTGCTATTCACTGCATGTGTGGAAAAAGTATTCAAGCTATTAAACTGGGAAGGCTTAGGAGTAAGGATCAACGGCAAATATCTTGGCAGCCTTCGGTTTGCAGATGACATTGTCCTGTTCAGCAACACTGGGGATGAGTTACAGCAAATGGTTGAGGACCTTAACAGAGAGAGTGCAAGAGTGGGGTTGAAGATTAATATGCAGAAAACAAAGATAATAATCAATAGCCTGGCAAGGGAACAAGTGTTGATCGCCATTCAGCCTCTAGATTCTGTGAAGGAATACGTTTACCTAGGTCAATTACTCACAGGGGACCCTGATCGTGAGAAGGAAATTTACAGAATAAAAATGGGTTAAAGTGCATACAGCAGACATTGTCAGATCTTGACTGTAAGCTTACCATTATCATTAAAAGGAAAGATGTACAATCAGTGCATTCTACTGGTGCTAACATAAGGGCAGAAACTTGGAGACTGGCAAGGAAGCTTGAGAACAAGTTAAGGGCCACGCAAAGAGCGATGGAACGAAGAATGTTAGCCATAATGTTTAAGGGCCCCTCTACAGGTCTGGCCATATTTAGCTGACAAGCACAGAGCATACATTGTGCGATAACGACCGTGTCTCCAAAGTATTACGTCGCTATGTGCTGCTGAGAGATTTGAAAATTCGAGTTGAACACCATTTTTCCTTCTCGCGGCTGCTGCACTCCAAGCCAGAGGATGACGTACACATGCTAATGCGCCTACCTACACGTTTGCACTGTGACGTCGCTCATTGTGACACGTGACTTCGAGAATTATTCAAGGCAACGTCTGTTACTTGTGTAATCAGGGTGTCTACCCACCAGGAAAACTGGGAATTCTCAGGGATTTTGAGTAGTCAGGGAAAATTAGGGGAATATGTGCCTCTATCAGGGAAAATTAGCTGTAATTTTATTTAAAGGGTCAAAAGTTGCAGTAATGCTGGCTCGAGTAACAGACAGGAATCGTAATGAATCGTCTTAGACGTCCTGTTGTCGGCTGGGGGAGTTGCCAGTGTACAGTCAATGACCTGAGAAAAGGTTTATTGGCGGCGCCTAATGCGAAGGCACAGCGACCGGGAACGGCGAGGCAGCCCGAAGCACTGTCCAAACGGACGCCAGCAATCAACAGCGCGAGCCGAGACGAGCCGCGCGTTGGTGATGCGGCTGTGCCGCGAGGTGCGTCTTCTTCTTCACAATCTCCCCCCGGACAAAAAGAGCCATCCTGGCGCCTTAAGAATCGGGAGGTAGAGGGTCGTGGTAGGGCTTGAGACGCGAGACGTGGACAATGTCACGTCCACGCCGGCGCAAGTCTTCAGGTGGTGACAGGGGCTCAATGAGAAAATTCACCGGGGATGTTTGCTCCAAGACTCGGTAAGGCCCTTCGAATTTTGGGACGAGTTTCGAGGAAAGCCCCGGTGTTTGGAAAGGGACCGACAACCACACAAGAATGCCTGGAGCGTAGGTGGTCCTTGGAAGCGTGTCGATGCGGATTTCTTTCTGGCGCTGCTGTTGCTCTGCCGTAAAGGAGCGCGCTAGCTGGCGGCATTCTGCGGCTTGTCGTGCGACGTCGGACACGGGTAGACACTCGGAGGTGTCAGGACGGTATGGAAGGAGCGTGTCGATGGTATGCGTAGGCTCGCGGCCATACAGGAGGAAGAAAGGTGAAAATCCCGTAGTGGCCTAGATCGCGGTGTTGTACGCGAACGTGATGAATGGAAGGATGCGGTCCCAGTTACCATGATCAGATGCCACGTACATAGAGAGCATATCACCAAGTGTGCGGTTAAATCGCTCTGCGAGCCCGTTAGTCTGTGGATGGTATGCCGTGCTTGTCCGATGAATAATGTGGCATTCCGAAAGCAAACTTTCGACGACTTCGGAGAGGAAGGCGCGACCTCGATCGCTGAGGAGTTCTCGAGGTGCGCCGTGTCGAAGCACGAAGCGATGTAGGACGAAAGAGGCTACATCCCGCGCTGTAGCACTTGGTAAAGCAGCAGTTTCGGCGTAGCGTGTCAAATGGTCAACAGCAACTACGATCCACCGATTGCCGTCTGGCGTCATAGGAAGCAGGCCGTATAGGTCGATGCCGACGCGATCGAAGGGTGTGGCAGGGCACGGGAGCGGCTGCAAGGCACCAGACGGGCGTAAAGGTGGCGATTTGCGGCGTTGACAGTCAAGACAGCACCGAACAAACTTGTGTACAAAATTGTACATGCCGCGCCAGTAGTAGCGGTGGCGAATTCGTTCGTACGTCTTGAAAATGCCGGCGTGGCCACACTGCGGATCGTTGTAGAAAGCGGCACATATTTGAGACCTTAAGCTGCGGGGAACCACCAGAAGCCACCGACGACCTTCAGGAGTGTAATTGCGTCAGTGCAGCAGCTGGTCACGAATGGCAAAATGAACTGCTTGGCGTCGGAGGGTTCGGGATACAGGGATGGTCGATGATCCAGAAAGATAGTCGAAAAGAGAAGCGATCCACGGGTCGCGACGTTGTGCGGTGGCAAAGGAGTCCATGTCGAGAGATGACACGGAATGTGCGGAAGTTGTTCCGCAGGCCGAGTCTGGAGGTAAAGGTGAACGAGACAAGGCGTCTGCGTCGGAGTGTGTGCGTCCGCTGCGGTATACGACGCGAATATCGTACTACTCCTGGATACGTAGTGCCCAACGGGCTAGGCGGCCAGTGGGATCTTTCAAGTTGGCGAGCCAACAAAGCGCATGGTGATCTGTGACCAAGTCGAATGGGCGCCCGTACAGATATGGTCGGAACTTGCCAAGTGCCCATACTAAAGCCAAGCACTCTTTTTCGGTCACGCTGTAATTGGCCTCAGGCTTCGTCAGCGTGCGACTCGCATAGGCGACTACGTATTCGGGGTAGCCCGGCTTTCGTTGGGCGAGGACGGCGCTGAGACCGACCCCGCTGGCATCTGTATGTACTTCAGTTGCAGCTGACGGGTCGAAATAGCGAAGAATAGGTGGGGAGATGAGAAGACGACGCAGCGTGGCAAAGGCGTAGTCACATGCAGGGGACCAGCAGGAGAGGGCGGCGTCACCGCGTAGAAGCTGAGTCAATGGCGCCATGATCGATGCGAAATTTCGAACAGAGCGCCGGAAATATGAGCATAGGCCCACGAAGCTTCGAAGTTCTTTGATGGTCTGAGGCTTCGGGAACTCAGCGACTGCTCGAAGTTTTGCAGGATCGGGTAGAACGCCATGCTTGGACACAACGTGGCCTAAAATGGTAAGCTCTCGCGCAACGAAGCGGCACTTCTTGAGGTTGAGTTGAAGGCCAGCGTTCGTTAGACAGGTCAAAACTTGTCTGAGGCGGAGCAGGTGAGTAGGAAAATCAGGCGAGAAAACCACGACATCGTCTAGGTAACACAGACATATAGACCACTTGAGGCCACGCAGCGTGTTGTCCATGAGTCGTTCAAAGGTGGCAGGGGCGTTACAAAGCCCGAAAGGCATCACCTTAAATTCATATAAGCCGTCAGGTGTAATGAATGCGGTTTTCTGGCGATCGGCAACAGCCATCGGGACCTGCCAGTACCCTGAACGCAAGTCAAGGGACGAGAAGAATTCTGCTCCCTGAAGACTGTCGAGGGCGTCGTCGATGCGCGGCAAAGGATAGACGTCTTTGCGCGTTACCTTATTTAACCGACGGTAGTCGACGCAAAAGCGAATAGACCCGTCCTTCTTGCGAACGAGAATGACAGGAGATGCCCAGGGACTGTGCAAAGGTTGAATAACATCACGGCGCAGCATATCTTCGACTTGGGTGGTAATGACACGACGCTCTTCGGCAGAAACACGGTACGGTCGTTGACGTAACGGCTGATGTGAACCGGTGTCAATGTAGTGCTGCACTTCCGACGTGCGGCCCAGGCGAGGTTGTGAAACGTCGAATGAACTTCTATATTTATGCAGGAGATCAAGAAGGTCGGCGCGTTCGGCAGGTGTGAGGGTATCGGCGATGGCATTCGAGAACGCATCCCTGGACGTTTCCTCAAGGGTGGACATCGAAGACGGTTGGCCGGAGTCGACATCAAAAGAGTCTGCGGGGACGTCAACCAAAGACGAAGAGTCGAGGAGTTCCACGAAGCCAAGGCATTCGCCAACGAGCAACGTAATAGGCGCACAGAGGGGATTGTAAAAGTATATGTTGCTGCAGCCGCCAGCCATGTCAAGCGTCGCGAAGGGTAGTGGGAGAGATTTACGGTTCATGAAGACGTCGGACGGTGTGAAGAGGACCATTGCATCAGCGATGGCATCACAAGAGACAGGTACGAGGGCGAAGGAGCCAGGTGGAATATCTGTGTCCTCGCGCACGGTAAGTTTAAAGGGGCGGTCGCAATCTTTGTCCAAGGGTGTGTCACAAGGGGAAAATTCAACTTCGGCGCGTGCGCATTCGATCACGGCTTTATGACTGGATAAGAAGTCCCATCCGAGGATGACGTCATGTGAGCAGGTGGGAAGAACAATACACTCGACGATGTAAACAATGCTGTGAATAAGCACACGTACAGTACAGGCTGCGTGCGGAGTGACGTGCTGCGCGCTTGCCGTACGAAGCGACAGTCCAGAAAGCGGCGTGGTCACCTTGCGCAGCGAATGGCACAGTTTGGCGGCTGTCACAGAAATGACTGCGCCGGTATCCACAAGAGCGAATGCAGGAACACCTTCTACACAAATTTCGACCACGTTAGAAGGAGAGGCGCGAGGACAGTTCGAATGGGGCGCAGTTCTTGCCTCTTGAACTGCGACGTTCAGTTTTCCTGGTCAGGTGGTGCGGGTCGCCGACGCATTGGGGAGAGCGAGCGTCGGCGAGGGGATGGCGAGCGACGCGAAGGAAATTCTGGGATGTCAGCACGAGCGTACTGTTGGGGGGAAGGAGCGGTGTATTGGCGAAATGGCCGGCTGCCGTACTGGAAGGGCCGCGAGGCATCGCCGAACGCTTGAGGGCGACGGCGGCAATATCGGGCGACGTGTCCGGGAGTGCAGCAAGAATAACAGATAGGTCGATTGTCAGGTGTCCTCCAAGGATTAGCTCGCGGTGCGAGAGGTACGGGGATCGATACCCCGCACCTCCACCAATTGAGAAAAGGTTTATTGGCGGCGCCTAATGCGAAGGCACAGCGACCGGGAACGGCGAGGCAGCCCGAAGCACTGTACAAACGGACGCCAGCAAACAACAGCGCGAGCCGAGACGAGCCGCGCGTTGGTGATGCGGCTGTGCCGCGAGGCGTGTCTTCTTCTTCACAGACCGACTTTCCGGATTCCTGATAATTTGGACAGCTTCGCGTCCCATGTGCCCCATAGAGTCAATGTATCAGAACGTCTGAAATTTCGGATGCAAGAACTCTTCGCCGTCCGATCTTCCGGATGTTTTGCCATGACCGCAGGTCCGAAATGGCATTAACGCCACGACTGCTGCCATTTTGATTACCTCACCACCTCAAATTGGTGCTCTCGCACACAGATCCACTGGAAGCCGTAACCACCACTGCAGCAACGCTAGGCCTAGCTGCTTCGACGTTTGCTATGAAGCTTCTTGCCGTTGGGCACTGTGTTTTTTATTGAAAGAATTCGCTGCTCTCAGCAATGGCATGGACTTCGCCTTTGCGGTCCTCGCGATTGGCTTAGAAGCTTGGAAAGCACGGTGTGTTGCATAATGCCAGTTCCCAAAAGTCAGCTTCGCCTCTGTACAGATATGTTACTTGGTGAAGCATACGCAAAAGTATTGCAGTGAAGCATAACAAGCATGGGAAGGGGCTATTGCCATGGGGCACAGTATGTATTCCTTAATTATACACGCGTGCACCCGGTATTTCCTGTCAGTACGAGCACCAATATGCCTAATACGTGTACTGACAGACTTTCAAAGCGTTTTCGAATGTGCCTGTGGCGGTTTGAGCCCTTAAGGTCAGTAAATTACATGCATTTATTTTTTTCCAACTGGCCAATTTTTTGGACGTTTTCGTGGCCCCTAAGAAGTTCAAAAACTTGGATGTGGACTGTGCAACTGACCAAGAAGATGCTTCAAATGGTCCGTGGGGTGATCGAGTGGTGGAAGGAGTACAAGAACAAAGAGGACCAACGCATTGAGGAATGAATGGGAAAGGAAGTGTGCTGCCGCCATTTTGAAAGAGCTTGAGCTGAAAAAACTAAGTGTTGGCTGATGCCGAGATGCAAGTGTCCCTCATCCAAACCAAAATAAACTCTTTAAAGCAGTGAAACACCACACTGAGGCGTCGTGCGCGGGCTGAGAGTATGTCAGGACAGTTGAGGTTGACTTATCAGCTGTTGAGAGACAATCTCAATTGTGACAAAGTTCGGGCCTCATACATCTGAGCTTGCTATCAACTGATAGAAATAGCTCATATTCGAAAATATTTGCTTTTCTATGCATCTCCTTTTTTATTTGTATTTGAGAATGTCCGACTCGATTTGCAATTTTTTTCAAAGACATTTTATTTGCTGTGCATTTTACTAACCCCTCCCTTCTATTCTCTTTTTGAATAACATAAACACTACTCCTTAGTATTCAAATTGGATTAAGTCGTTAAAAAATTTTTTTTCATATGCTTACTAGAGAGTGACAGCATCGGGCAATATTGTTTCAGCTCGTCTTGACAAAAAACATAGTTCTGCATCACTCAGGGAATTTTGCAAAGGGAAAATCTCAGGGAAAACCTGGAAAACTTGGGGAATTTGGAAATGTCAACTTGGTAGGCACCCTGGTAATATGTTGCTTGAATAGACGAATTAAAGCTTAGAGAAATAACAAAATACACAAACTGAATGTCTGCATGTTTTCATTTACTTCACACCTCATCAAGAAAGATGTCCATTTCGTCTGCATGTTCCCATGTCGTGCAGTCGCGCGTGCAGACACCAAAACTGTAATTTTCTACTGTGTTCCAGCACGGGATCGTGCTCTGTGGTCTGCTCGTGTCTGCCTCAGTATTCGTGGAGCACTGACTTATACCATTGGTCAGGTGCCCTCGTGCACAGCGCGCAAAATCGTGCACTGTGTGAAATGAGAGAATCACAGCAGCTCGCGCGTGCCGCCGTCAACGCAAAAAAGCGACGCGGCGCACTTCTTCAAGCACTTGTTAAATAGCATTTGATTAATTTTAAGCTCGGAAAATGAGTAGTAAATGTACCATGTACATGTAAACCAGCGCAAAAGCCATGCAGAGCTGCTCTTTCTACATTTGTCCCTTGAAATGAGGCTAAAAAGTAGACGCACAGCACTGTAGGAGGCACAGGGTTATTTTGCTCTCGTGATCAGGCATGTGCTGTAGCATTTCAATCATGAGAGCTCTACCAAACCAGTCATCGAAATACCCAAGTCTTTATTTATACTGAGAATTACATGTTTTCGAAGCACTGATTTTTGAGCGGGACTATTCTGATCGCGGAGGAAATCAGCTGTCACGCTTCGGTCATCTGGGTGGGGCCTCCTATTTTTTCTAAACTTGTATCCAACTGTAGGTGGTGTGATGAAATTAAGAAATTTGCAGGTGCTAGTTGGAATCTGTTGGCGCAGGACAGGGGTAATTGGAGATAGCAGAGAGAGGCCTTCGTCCTGCAGTGGATATAAAATAGGCTGATGATGAAAGTTTAGGTATTTAAACACCCGTCTGGCCCACCTCTCCTCGTTAATTAGCCTTAGACGACCATCAAATGAAATCTTAGTTGCTTCTCTAACTTTGAAAGAGGACCGGCCCATGTCACTCTGAATTGTTTCGATAGCGACATGCCCATGCCAACCCATAGCTATCCTCCCAACTTAGAGCCGACTGCATTTCATTCATCCTCGCATCTTGGCCGACAGGCTAACAGCATTACCAAAGGTGAGAAAGGGCACGTGTACTGGCTTCCAGAGTTTTCGCATCACCAAAGGGCAGCTGCAACCCCAAATACACGTTCTGTGCAGCGATTTTCATGCTCTCTGAGCAGCCCATTTCACGTGGTCCTTGTGTTTCTCCACAACATTTTCTGATGCACAAAGTGTTGCACCAAAGTAACGGTATGGTCATGGTAGGGTGGTACCATTGGGAGAAATCACAGGTGTGTCACCTTGAGAGTGGAGAACTACAGAACTGCAGATTCCTTGGCATTGAACTGCAGGCCCAGCCGAGAGAGGTGGACAGCAGCTGGAATGACCAACCACTGTGCATGCTTTACACTTTACACTTTTACCCAGACATTTCTCCAGTCAGGCCGGGATATTGTACAATCCCTGGGCTATATGGGCCGGAATATTCACAAGAGCTTGGTCAAGCTCTTGTGAACAGTGAAGTTTGATACGCTTCATTTGGGGAGCAGGGGCTTTCAGTGGAACAGTAAAGCCGGCGTTGCACGGGAGCCATGACAAAGTACTGTCAATGCTGCGATGTGCCCTGTCAGCGTTCTTTTAGTCAGTTGCCACAGTGTAAAAAATAAAGTTGATGATTTTCACTTTTTTCTTCGTACCATCCAACCGACCATTGTTTTAGGAACAGAACCTTGGCTTGACCCGACTATCGCAAGCACTGAAGTATTTCTGGACATGTACGAGTGTTTTCGTCGAGACTGCTGTGCACGTGGTGGAGGGGTGTTTATTGTTGCCCATAATAGTATCCCGAGCGTGCAAATGGAATTTCCGGGTAATGAAACTGAATCGATTTTTTGTAACGTAAGGCTGCCGAATGGGAAAGAAATTGTTCTTGGGTCACTTTATAGGCCTCCTGGTCCTTCTGTAGAACCACTAGTTCATTTATCCAATTTTCTTGAAACTATTAACAATGAATGCCTTGTTCTAGGGGGGTATTTTAACCTTCCGGATATTGACTGGTCAGCTGGTGAACCAAGGGATACTGCTCGAGGGAGCCTATACTCAACTTTCTTTGATATTTCAGATCAGAACAGTTTCTATTGGTATGTGCACGAGCCGTCGTGCACTGACTGAGCAGGTCATGTACTCGACCTTTTGCTCTGTAACGTACCTGATGTTTTATACAATGTACGGGTGTTGCCAGGTTTGAGCGATCACAACGTTGTTCTAGCAGATTTATCAGTTCCGTATATGAAGGTTGCAAAAACACCTAGTCGAAAGATTTATGCCTACAGCAGGACCAACTACGAGGCGATTAGCGCTGCTTTCGAGTCATTCTTTCCAACTTTCGATGCACTCGCAAATAATCTAGATATCAAACAACTGTGGAATACTTTCAAACTGAAAATGTTTGACCTACGTGAAGCTTCTGTCGCATCACGAGTCATATCAAGTAGGCGAGCTCGAGACAAACCCTGGTTTAACAGAGTTACGTGCCCTTGTTTGACGACAGCGACGAAATTATCAAAGATACAAGGCATCTAATTCGCCAGAGCATACTGCCTTGCTGAAAGCAATAAAAATTTAATTTAAACAAAAGTCCGACATCGCTAAGGACTTGTATTTTTTTTTTTATCTAGGAGAAAGACTTGTCAGGGATACCAAAGAATTTTGGAGGTATGTGAAGTGTAATGGCAACGACAACAGATCGATACCTGCTTTGAAAAATGAGGAAACAATTATTCATGATAATGAGTCTCAAGTTGAAATTTTTAGCCGTTATTTTTCGTCTGTGTTTTTGCCGTCTAGCTCACGTACTGTCTGTTTTGAATTAATTGCCGAAATAGACCGCATGCCGGAAGTCACCTTTTGTGTCGATGGTATTCGTAAATTATTAAAAGATGTGAACCAGGCTGAGGTATGTGGCCCTGATGACATTCCTGCCGCTATCATACGGAATTGTGCGGACGCGTTATGCTTTTATTTCACCCGGTTGTTTCGGAAATCCCTCAACGAAATCGACATGCCTGATGATTGGAAATTAGCACAAGTCGTGCCCATACATAAGAGTGGGGTGCGTAACTCTGTTCAGAACTACAGGCCCGTTTCCTTAACTAGTATAACCTGCAAAATTAGGAGCATGTAATATACAGTTGCGTTATGGCCCATTTAACTAAACATAATCTCCTAAGCCCCAGCCGACATGGTTTCAGGCATGGTTTATCTTGCAATTCACAGTTGGTAGAGTTTATTCATGATTTAGCCTCGGCAGTTGATAAGCAACAAGTTGTGGACTCCGTTTTCTTAGATTTCTGTAAAGCATTTGATGTAGTCGCACACAGTCTCCTACTCTCCAAATTAAAAGCTTATAACTTGGAGGGTAAAATAATAGCATGGATTGCCGAATATTTGTCTTTGCGGAAACAGGCTGTTGTTCTTAACGGTATATCTTCGCACTATGCATCAGTTACGTTGGGAGTTCCCCAAAGCTGTGTTGGAGCCACAATTGTTTTTGTTGTATATTAATGATATTTCAACTGGTATACAGTCTTCAATCAGGTTGTTTGCCGATAATTGTGTTGTTTATAGAGTCGTAGATGCCATTTCTGATTCACAAATCTTGCAAGTTGACTTAAATACTATAGCAGGCTGGTGTGTGCATTGGGATATGTCATTAAATATAAATGACTGTTCATGTCACCTTCACAAGAAAACGAGCTAATCATCCGTATAGGTATAGAATTTATGATATAACTCTAAACACAAGCAAGGAAATTAAATATCTAGGGGTGTTTTTTACTTCTGATTTACGATGGAACAAGCATGTTAACTATATTGTAAATAAGGCAGCATCAGTTTTGGGATTCTTGCGGCGCAACTTTAGTCACTTACCGTGTAACCTAAACACGCAGTTGTATTTCAGTCATGCACGTTCAATACTTGAATATGGATGTGTTTGTTGGGACCCACACACATCTGAGCTTATAAATAAATTAGAAAAAAATCCAGAATAGGGCAGTTAAATTTGTTCTTGGTAACTATAGCCGGCAGCTTAGCATGACAGAAAGCAAACTTAAACTTAAATGGCAAAAGCTGAAGGATCGTAGAAGGCATATCAGATTAAAAATTTTCCACGATATTTATTATTATGAAACAGGTATAAACCGCGAACAATATATCCAGGCACCACATTACATAGTGACTTGACCACTGTTTGAAGGTCAGGGAATTTTCTTGTAGGGGTGACGTCTTTCGTTATTCCTTTTTTGTTTGAACTGTTCGAGATTGGAACAGCTTGCCATCAAGCATTGTTTACATCACAGAAAATGATGCTTTTTTCCGCGCATTGAAATAATTTGTTCATGTATTTATTCAAGTTTGTAACCTCGCTGCTGTAATGCCCTACGGAGCGATGCAGGTAACTAATAAATAAAGATAAAGCGCAAGCAGTGCTATCACCCACTCACACTGCTGTACACTATCTTTGACGCCCATGCATGGGTAGGTGGGAGGAGCTTCTGGTGGCGGTGCAGGCGGGTAAGTGAATAGCTGCTCCAAATGACTTGCAAGGTGTCCCTTCTGGTGCTAGATTGGGTGGCCGATGTCCTCATCCTGTTGGTGAGGATCTTGCCAATCGAGAGTTCGCACCTACGACCAGAATTTTTGCACTCCCTTGCAACCAGGCTTGGTGATTGAAAGGAGCCAACAGTGATATTTTGCAATTTTCTTTGCACAATCCCCTGCATGGCCTGTTTATGTTGGACGTATGACTGCCAGGCCTCCTGGAATTCGTCGGCGGGCAGTTCTCAGAGAGCCCTGCCTGTTTACTGCCTGGCACGCTTCGAAGGCCATCTGCACTTCTGTGTCCCATCATCCCTAGCGATGCACTCCACCAACGCACTCCAACTTCATGCTTCAACACACACTCTGTCTCATTTTCTTGATATATTCTTCATAGCTAGTAGGTTTTTCAACTGCAGGTGCTCTTCAAATTCGTCTGCGACAGCCATGTAGGCAGCTGCTGACAGGCGGCATACTGCTGGGGATTGTATTTCATTGCATGGCCTCTGCCACATGGAGGTGGATGTGGATGTGATCACTTTAGACGCTGAATTGTCCTACTTCGTCGATGTGCATCTCCCTGACTTGTGCCAGTCCCTGCGATGCGAGTGCATAGTCAGCGCATGTGTGGTTGGTCTTGGTGCACCAAGTAAACTTGCTCTCGCAGTCGGCACGAAGGTTCAGCATATCGAAGGACAAGTACTGAGCTAGCTGCAGCACAAGTTTGCCATAGTAATCATAAAAGCCATCAAGTTCCTGTATATGCCCATTGCAGTCACCCATTACCAGTACCTCTCTGCCCAACAATGCAAGTCTTTCACAATGCACCGTAAGATGCTGACATTAGAATCATGTTTATCACTGGCGCATGAATATTACACAACACTCACATGCCCAGAAAGGTGGAGCAGGTTGCCAGACATCCATACAAGTGTTCGGTTCAAGTGCATTCGAGTTTTGTGCAGGATGTTCCACTATGCCACAGCATATCTATTTGACCATCTTTTCAGTAAGACTAAATGCTGGGTGAGTTGGTACATGGTGTGTAATGAATTAAACCAGCAAACTAGACGCGTACACTGAGACAAGAAGTGTACAGGACGATGCCAGACTATCAACTGACTAGGTGTGGTTTAGTGTGGCACTTTTTGCATTCGTGAGTGACCGCATTTGACACAGAGCATCTCTTGACCACTCACGAATGCGAAACGCACTGAAAGGCATTAGTATCTGAAAAGGCATCGCTAAAAAATCACGGCCCTGAATGATGTTCTCCCTAGTGGCTGCAATTATATTTTCTGTCTCGACCCTTCGGAGGATGTTGTGAACTCTTGCATGCAAGATCACTACTGCTGGCTGTTGCACTCTGCTTTCCCATTGCAAGGACGAAGCTGGCGCTCTGTACTCATTGTGAAATGCTTGGCAGGGTGAAATGTCACATGTTAGTTGTCTCCCAGTTCCCACTTGAGGGCCTGCACAACCTGCTTCACATTGCTGTCGCCCAGTAGAATCACTCTGCTTGTTCAGTCCGACTTGCTCATTTGGTGGCATCTGTGGTTGGCTTTCTGGGTGCTTTTGGCTTGCGATGTGAAATGCTTGATCACTGTTGCGGACAACTGTGACTGCTCGACGAGGGCAGTTTGTCGCACAACGCTTTTTGGAGAACCTGTGCCTTCAAACTTTTTTTTTATGCCTGAGCGATAGCCACCACTTCTCCGTTTATAGCCGTCTGTTGCCGAGATTTGTCGCTTTGGTGATCGGGTTTCTTAGCATTGCCAGGGCCGCTGGATGGTGCGCTGTTCAATTTGTCATCTGTTCAATCTTCATGGATCCTTTCTGCCATTGCAGCGGTGCAGTGTGAAAATTTTTATGACAGCTCGAGAAGTTGTGCCTCTTGTTGGTGCATGGTTGCTCTGAATGCTCCCAACTCTGTTTCCGCACCTCTCAGCTGAGTAAGCACCACTTCGAGTTTTTATACAGGCCTTGCAGACAAACGGGTCTGCCTCGTTGGCTGCCTGTGTGTCGTCGAAGCCAGCTCATCTTTGCATACCCACTTCATGCAGTTGTCAAATTGTACATGGGTCTCTGCAGAAGGTTTTTGGTTTGAATACTTTGCCATTTTAGTGCGCAAAATAGTCCAGAGTAGTGCAGCTAGCACCACCTCTTGATGATGAGATGATGATGATCATGCTGCTAGCGCCATCTATCATTGATAATCTCACCTCCAGGTGTGCGTCTACAGTGGAGGTGCGAGTAAACCAACAGTTAGGCCTAGCTGTCAGCCATCGTCATGGCAGCCCATTCAGCACCACAATGCGGAGAGGTCATAAGGCACACACATTCAGGCTATATCGATGACTCTGGTGATCTCTCTAGTATATCAAAGCACTCGGTGGCTCAAATAAGCAAAGCAACCTTCATTTTACCAATTCTCAGGTGGCACATATATGACACACACAGACCACCGCCACACACTTGGCACTCCTAGCAGTGCCAACTACCAGATAGTATAATAAACTTTTGGAGAGTTAAAACCATGGCTGGCACCGAACTGAAATGAACAACAAAACAAAAGAATACAAAAGATTGTAGGTCGATGAAGTTAGATGTTAGTTGTCTTTATCAAAATTGGAGGGACAGTCTGCAGAGGCAGGAGAAATGGTGGCAGAAAAGCAGAAACAATAAATAAAAAAAAATACACTGAAAAGAGTGCAGTCGTTCACGTTCCACACACCACGTGACGGTGCCTCCCGCACGGTTTCTCGTGTAATTTTCGTGCTTCTAACTCGGCTTTTCGGTGCTTCCGGCAAGTGGCCGGTGCATGCATGGCCACTCCTGGCTGTCGTCACGCTGCTGTTGGAATGGCCAGGGTGGCGGTATTTAGAGTGTACTGAGAAGGCAAGGAAACCCCACTACTATACAACAGCGGTCGCGGAGGAACAGGATAAGCTTAAGTTCAAAGTACGGTACAGTATATTGCTGCTATTTCTGAACAATAAACGCCATGCAAATTTGTCAAGTGGGCAACTTACGCGGGGCATGCAGAAACAGAGCCGCATTAATTAAAGCGCACCGCAGGGTCCAGGAGACACTACGCAAGCGGTCGCCCGTCAAATCAACACTTCTGTGCCCGCTGTTTTAGCTTTGCAGCTATGGCATTGCTAGAAGTCCTGGATTTGATCCCAATCGTGGCAGCCGCACTTTGACGGGGGCAAAATAGAAAATGCACGTGCACTTAGGGACACATTAAAGAACATCATGGTGTCAAAATTAATCCGGAGTCTGCCACTATGGCTTGCCTCATAATCCGAGTGTGGTTTGGAACGTACAGCCCCATAATCCAATTCAAGTTTAATACTTCTGCCACAATGTAATGTGCCATGTGAGGAAATGACAACACTCAACCTTCTCAGAGGTTATAAAATATGGCACACAACAGCGCCTCAAGCAAAAGCCTTTCCATGTGTGTTCTGTGTAGTACACAGACAAACAGCAGTGGTGCACGCAAGGTAACGTTTAACATCAACTCACCACTCTTGTGTTAGCCTAAATGTTGATGAAATTAAACTTGAGCCGTCAGCATCACCACTAATTATTGTCAATCAAAGCATCCAGCACAGGAAGCTTCGCTTACATCGATTCCCACAGTGCGTGGGATTTGCATAATTTTTTCAAATACTTTCAGTGTAAATGCACTTAACATTTCACTTTTTAGTGTCTTTGAAGAGGCCATGACATTGTCATCCAACTAATCTTAGTTCATCATTGTAACTGAGAGCAGAGGGGCAAATATGTGTACATGCAGAGAGAGAGAGAGAGAGAGAGAGAGAGAGAGAGAGAGAGAGAGAGAGAGAGAGAGAGAGAGAGAGAGAGAGAGAGGGTCTCATTGAACATTTTTACCCAAGGTTTCAGTTTGAAAGACCTGCTTTAACTCCCTGCCACTGACAGCTACCATCATTTTGGCATAGCGTGTGTGACATCAAGAAATGCAGGGCCACTGCTCATGGCAGTCACGTGTATGCCATGCCGGATCTTCTTGCTCAGTACACTCTGGCACCCAATGGCAGAGCGGGGGCGTCGCCAGGGTCCTTCAGTACTTTTAATCTTCTCATGAAACATGTTACTGTAGTAATCACCTATTTGCTTGGTTAGTTAATCAGTTGGGTGACTTCGTTAGTTTGAAACGCAGGTATTTTTATGCACATTTACATAAAAGTGCAAGGGAACTTGCTCTGTAGTCAGTAGTCCAAGTGTAGTTTGAATTATGGATTAAGCCGCTGTTCCAAACACAGTTGAACCTGGAAATGAAACAAAGCATTGTACTTTCAAAATTGTTTGCGTTTTAGTTTCTGAACGCTGCACAGAAACAGGGCAGCAATTTGCACATTGTGTTGACAATATTCATAGTCTGGTACCGGCAGTCAACCCTTACGCAATAGCGAGTGTACACACGGAATGCCGGTGGTGTCCGTTCGGCATCTGCTGCAGTCCACCTACTTCCGCCAGCACTGCGGTGTGTACACTGCGGATGCTATATGAAGCTGTCACATATCGTTACGTGGAAGTTTCATGACCAGATGAAAAGTGTTCAAGGACCCTGGCATCGCCATTGCATAGAACCCTTGTGTTACTGTTCAGTGTGCAAATATTGGCCACACAGAACGAACTTCATTTCGCCAGCTGTCAGTGTTGCCGGACTGCTGTACGATTCAACCATGATATATAAAAAAAAGTTTAAATATTTTCTATGGCACCAAATTTACTCAAGTTTTGCCAGCCTGCATACCGTTTAACTAGTGATGCATAAATCAAGTTAGAAAATTAGGTGTCATGGGCTATATAGACAAAATGCATGCTTGCTATTCTGTCACGTCTTGTGGACCATACAAAGCCAATAGACAATAGAAAGCATAGCGGAAATTAATTGAATATTGAATTAATATGGGAAAGGAGGATGAAAGGGGATGCAGAAGCTACTTACCGCTGGTGGGAGCTGAACCCATAACCTCTGCACAATGTGTGTGATGCTCTAATAATGGAGCTTCAGCAGCAGCTGCCTTCCCATCTACTTTCTTGACTATTTGTGCATGTGTACCAAATCTAGCATTTAAAGTGTTAGCCAGCACTGCTCATGACCATAGCAGCAGAATTCCTTTACTTGTAGTGAAGGAATTTTGTAGTTTTGGGTTCATTGTTTAAGAAGAATGTCCACCACTTCAGAACGTTACAATTCTTGAACATACACCTGCGCTGGTCTCGCCCCTACCTAATGTAGAACATTGATGGTGTATTGCATTTTATTATCATCAGTTGTTGCTGATAATGTTTTATATGCCTGTTGTCATCATGAATGCTTGAAAGTCTTGATTCATACTTTGCTTTTCACTTCAGCTATTAAATGAATATTCTGACAGCGGCACAGCAAATATGCGTGCTTTCAGAGTCAATTTTTGGATCATACGTATATACCACACCTTCCTCACCATTCATTTTGAAGCATCTGCACAGCTATGAATGAATAAATGTTTTTATTGACAAAGTGTGGGCCTTGTGCCAGGGGTGTGCAAGTATTTGAGATTTCAAATATGAATTAAAATTTCTTATTCCAGAGAATTCGATTATCACTATTTGAAAAAATAATTGCTTTAGGTAGGGTTCAGCGCTGTTTCTACAAACAGGAAAAATGGGAAAACAAAAGTACTTTCTTTTAATCAAACCTATTTGATAAAGTATAAGAGGTTTCACTAACCAAAAGAGGTCAGTGAAAGCGAATTTACCAGAGAGCTAAAACAGCAATTGGCCTGCAGCTGCAAACGTGTACATGCATTTGCCTGCCGCTGTAATAAAAGCTAGAAGCATGGAGGGGATGCTACATAGAGGGGTTAGGGTACCCCTGGCCCATGCCTTTAATCTTGCTGCGGTCATTGTAGTGAATGAACTGGGCGAGTCCAGTTATGGTAGCTTGTAATTTTTTTTCTGCATCATTTGTTGGAGCTCTGTATCTGCGTTATGTTACATGCACTCACTCTTGATTATGGTATAGTCACATTGCCTTATGGCATTGTGCCCTTGCTATAGGCTCATTCTCTAAAACTTTGTTATTCTGTGCATTGGATGCAACTACTGTGCTGAAGAGCAGCATATGGATTCATACAGAATATTTCAGCATCACCATAAATAGCGATATTCACTGTAAAAAAAAATTGTAACCATGATACAAAAAATTCTTCAAATAAATCTGTTGAAAGTTCATTTGAGAAATGTATTAACTGAAAAACATTTCATGTGAGAATAAAAATAGAGAAAAATTTGATGAATTGTGAGAAAAATAAAAAAAATGAAAATGCTGATCCCTGCATATAGGCCCATTATACTGCCTAGGCAGGTCTGTGAAAATGCTTGTCAACAGAGGTCTCCATGCCATGTTTTTTTATATCTGGTAACACAAAGCACAGACCTCTGCTAATTAATCTGTCGAGGCATGGATACCTTACTGTCTGAGCTTGACTGGATTGAGAATTTAGAATAATTTTTTGCATGAGAGGCATTGTTGCATGCACTGTACTTTACAAAGGAAGGAAAAAGCTGTGCTTACTGCTGAAGATGCTTCACGTGGCTCAAAAGAAAGCATAGATGCAGTTTTTCCAGGCTGCCGATTTCAAGTACAGCTTTGGGAGAAGCTGGGCCCTAGACTAAAAATTTAAAAAATCTTTATTCTTCAAGGTGTGTTGCTGAAAACTTCCACATATGTGTAATGTTATGCGCTTGTATCGAATATGATGTCGGTTTTTGTTTTACCTCCTTTGGTTCTAATTCAATGCAAATTTCATGTAATTAACTTTACGGAAAGATTTGCAAAATATCAACTCCTCAGATTTCCCTAGATTTCACTAAACAGGGTATCACTGGATTCTGTATGATTCAAGGGATGCAGTTAAACCAACCTTATTGCTCTGCCTCCCTTAGAACAAGAGTGTTGAGAGTTCGAAGTTAAGCTCCAGGTGAAAAAGTCTCACAACTCTTGTTCCATACTCCATGTCATTTGCAGCGTGGCCGAAGGTACGAGCCATGGACAGGTAATATCCGCTTGCAGTGGAATATGGTTCTGGGCATAACTGTCCGATTATTGGCAGAATTAGAAAGTTAAATTTTTTCTCGGTACATATATGTTACAGTGATATGTGACGTGTTAAGATCTTTGCACATTCACATCGTGTATCGCGAATCACTGTGGCGATGAGTAGATGATGCGATGCAGATGAACACATCTCGAGAGGCATTCGGCCTTCCTTTTGGCTAAGGAGTCGTGCAGCTTCCACAGTGCTACAAAGGACTTGTCAAATGCAGCATAGAGTAGGCATAGGAATAAGGTTAGTGTTACTGTGTTCCTTTGATCATACAGAAGCCCGTGATAACCTTGTTTAGCAAGATTTGAGGAACTGATATTTTGCTAATCTTCGCTGTAAATAATTAAAGGAATCTTGCATAAAATTGTGACCGAAGGAGATAAACCATAACAGATCTTGTATTTGAAATAAGCACATAGCATTGCATATATTTACAATTCTTCTGCACCATACCTCAAACAATTAAGGTTTTAAAGAAGTTTTGATCTAGGGTGCAATTCTCTCCTGAAATGGCCCTTCACCAGGTTTGGCCATTTTTAACAAACAAGTATAGCATATACATGATGCACTGGCGATCGTGTCAGGAAAGTACGAGAGTCAGTTGAATGAAAACCACAAATGTATTTTTTTTTTTTAATCTCCCTCCACACTGTGAAAGTGGATGACCAGCAAAGATGGTATGAACGTTAGACAAATACCACCACCCAAACTGATGTTAGACGACATTACACAAGCAACATACAGGGTCTATTATGAAAGTAATGTGCATTATTTTATTATGACGCAACTACTCATGGCAGCGCGGTGAAACCAGTCGGGAAATCTGGCGAGGGTTCTGCCCTACACAAGTCCACATTTGCGGTACATGGGATAGTGACCAAGGATCTGCAACTGCGGAAGGTCCGCACGAAGCTTGTGCCGAAAGTGGTGACGTAAGATCAGAAAGAACTTCGAGTTTTGCGCTGTCAAGAATTGTTGGATTTGATTCAGAATGAGCCGGACTTTCTTAACTAAGTTACGGTTGTTCCTGAAGATGTCTCTGTTAAGTTATTCGCAGACGGCTGTGTTGTGTTTAAACAAATTTCATCAGAACTTGACCACAGCTCTGTACAAAAAGCAGTTTTTGCCATTGAAGAATGGTGTCTGAGATGGGCTATGGAACTTAATAGTGAAAAAACTGTTCTCTTATGTATAACTAGAAAAAAAGTCTCCCAGTTTGCGTCCTTACTTTCTTCGCGGCAACATGATTTTGGAAGCTGAGAAATATAAATATTTAGGTGTAACACTTCATAATAAGTTAAAATGGTCGGCTCACATTACTAATATTTCTACAGCTGCATTTTGAAAGCTATGGGTTTTACGAAGAAAGCTAAAAACTGCCCCTGCACACATAAAAAAATTGCCTTACATAACTTGTGTGCGGTCTTTACTTGAATATGCTTCAGTAGTGTGGGACCCATACACGAAAAAAGATATAATGATCCTTGAAAAAGTCAATAGGAAAGCGGTTAGGTTTATATACAGAAAATACAAAGGGGAAGACTCCCCCTCGCAGTTAATGATCTCAAATAACATTCACACACTAAAAACCCACAGACAGAATAATTGATTGATATTCTTGTTTAATAGTTTAACAGAAAAAGACAAGCTCCAGCTTGGAGAGTGCATTAAGCGTCCTCTAGTGAGAAGGACTCGGAGCTTTCATGAGCATTCACTTGCTCCCCTTTTGCCAAAATTAACAGTTTTAAATACAGTTTTTTCCCTAAAACAGTGCAAGATTGGAATTCGTTACCGGCATCTGTATTTTCCCCGCAAGATTTTTCTGATGCGTTACATTGTCTACTTACCTGATAATATGTATGTTTCGTATCCGTGTGCAGCCAATATTGTATCATTTTATTCTTTTGATTTATTCTTTTGATATTCGTGTACTGCTAATATTGTATCAATTTTATTTTCTTGGTTATGTAACAATGTAAATTCATTCTTGCTTGGGCCAAGCAATGGCCTACAGTATTCTGAAATAAATAGATAAATAAATAAATAAATAAATAAATAAATAAATAAATAAATAAATAAATAAATAACTCTGTCGTAACCGGAGACAAATCCTGGATGTTCGAGTACGACCTAGAATCGAAAAGGCAAAGAAGCGAGGGGCACACAAAATCAACCCCCCGCCCCAAGAAAGCGCGAATGAGCAAGTCTCGAATCAAAACGATGCTCATTGTCTTCCTTGACGCCCGAGGAATTGTCCATTTTGAGTTTGTACCGCAGGGAGAAACTGTCAACTCAGCCTTTTACCTGGAGGTGTACAAGAGATTGAAATGCCGGGTCGTGCGCATGAGGCCTGACATCAAAGACACAGTCAAGCTCCACCATGACAATGCCCCCAGCCACACGTTCATCATCGTTACCAACTTCCTGGCCCGGAGCAACACCCCGGTAGTCTCCCATCCCCCTTATAGTCGCGACTTGGCTCCGTGCGACTTTTTTTTGTTTCCCCGACTGAAGAGAGCGCTGAAAGGAAAGAAAAGGAAAGCATTGGGAGGCCGGGGAAAACATACAAAAGCACGTTACAGTGTTTTTGAGAGACGTTCCCATCGAGGACTTTCAGGGTGCCTTCCAGGTGTGGCAGACACGTCTCCGCAAGTGTATTGATGCAGGAGGAGAGTATTTTGAAGAATTTTAACCATTTGTACAGGTCTGGTCAATAAATCTATTTTTCCCAGAAAATGCGCATTACTTTCATAATGGACCCTGTACACCAAGCGCGCATGCGCATGTGCAGAAGTGCAGCATACATTCTCATTCTGCTAGGCCATCTTCCACGCACAAGTGTCTTATTGTCTTATGTTTAAAAGTAAATTGCATCAGAAAATCTGTAAGGTACAACTTACACACAAGCTGCAGACATGATAGCTTCGGATTGTAATACGAGTATACGAGAAACATAATTCTGTTGAAACTGAAAGACAAAGCTCTTTTTCAGCTGCTGTTCGAGGTCCATCCTCATTCATCCTCATTCTTGTAGGCCCTCTGCCTGCAAATGCGTTATCGAAATAATTGAATTTCTCAAAGTAAAATGTCAGAAAGTTCATAAAGTACGACTTACACACAACCTACAGGCATGATAGCATTGAATTGTAATTTGAATATACGAGAAAACATTCTGTTATGTGGAAACTCTAACACAAACCCCTTTTCCAGCTGCCATGGCTGCACTGTCGTTGGACAGTGTTTGCCATAATGTTAATTATGGTGGCAGCACATGTTGTGCGACAGATACATTGTGTGCACACGTTTGTCACGCACCCACGCACATGTGCAGAAGTGCGGCATGCATCCTCATTCTTGTAGGCCACTTGGCGCAATGCATTATTGAACTAATTGAATTTTTCAAAGTAAACTGTGCCACAAATTTCATAAAGTACGAGTTACACTCAACCTACAGACATGATAGTGTAGCGGCATGACTATCGCCTCCAAAGCGGGTGAAGAAGATGGGCTCACATGCAGGTAGCGCGAGAATAGAACGCACTACTGCGCTTGACCTGAGTGGCCGCAGTGTCGGCCGCTCTGGAGATCCCGCGGCACCATGGCCGGTCGGCCTAAATAAACAGTGGCTACGGTGGCTACCTCTTCGCATCGTCTCCCTCAGTAGCATCACATTGTAATTCCAATATATGAGCAAACATAATTCTGTTACGTGGAAACTCAACCATAAACCATTTCTACAGTTGCTGATTTTTGGGTGAGCATGCCACAAAAAAATTCCAACCAGCTAGAGGCTAAA
The DNA here is from genome assembly GCF_023375885.2 of Dermacentor andersoni. Taxonomy (NCBI): domain Eukaryota; kingdom Metazoa; phylum Arthropoda; class Arachnida; order Ixodida; family Ixodidae; genus Dermacentor; species Dermacentor andersoni. Next base: position 176,641,856 of record NC_092814.1, read on the forward strand.
TTTTACAGCTTTGCTGTAAAATTTTTTTTCTACACACGCAGCACAAAGCTTTATTACTTTCTGACATAATCTCCTCCACACTCCAAGTAAGTTTGCTAGCGCTTACAAAGCGCCTGTATTCCCGTAGAAAAGAATTCGTTTGGGAGTGGAAAACCACTTGTGCACTTCGTGGTGTAGTTCTTCATCAGAATGAAACTTCTTGCCAACCAGGGCTTCTTTCAGTGGTCCGAACATATGGAAGTCCCTTGGGGCAAGGTCTGGTCTGTATGGTGGATGCGGAAGACACTCAAACTTCAGGTCTATTATTGTCGCAACTGTTACACGGGCCATATGGGGTTATGCATTGTCATGCTGCAACACCTGCAATGCAACACCTGCAGACAGCAATTCATGGCGCTTCGATTTGATTGCAGGTTGAAGATTATATTTGAGGTGGTCAGAGTATGATTCACAAGTGATAGTAGTCCCTCGCGACGTCTAGTGCACCTAGATGATGCCTTTTTCATCCCAAAAGAGGGTCAGCATAACATTCCCTGTTGATAGCTGTGTTCGGAACTTCTTTGGTTTGGGTGATGAGGAGTGGTGCCATTTTTTACTTGCTCTCTTTATTTCTGGTTGGTGGTAGTGAACCCAGGTTTCGTCCCTGGTGACAATTTTTGATAGGAAGGCATCCCCTTCTTCAACGCACTGCAGAGAGAGAGAGAAAAAACTATTTTCATGTTGGGTGGTGTGGTGGAAAGGCCCTCAGTCCAGAGCCTCGCTTGTGGCATTCTTCAGTGCAGCACTGATAAACGCCACAAGGAACCTTGGTCGTTGGCGCTGGCTGCTTCTGTCAGCCACCCGGCATGGGGTTTGGGGAAAGATTTGTAGGGGCAGGCAGGGGAGATGGGGGTGGTCCACAGGACCAGAGGATATGGGTGGGATGTGTTCGGGTGTTCGCCACAGTATCGGCATGGGGGGGGGGGGATCTTCAGGTAAGAGGCCGCGGATGAGGTGCATTCACGCTGGTGTATGGAGTGTTTTAGTTTGGGCCTGACAAATCAGTACACCCTGTTCACGGGTGAGCACTTTGCTGAGCTTGGGGAACTTGCGCCTTGCCTCTTGATATGGCCACAGAAGCAGGGGAGCCCACCTTTTCATCTGGGCTGGTCACGGAATGCAGGGTGCCTGGTTCAAAGTCTCGCAGGTGAACTGATTAGCTCTTTCATTTCCCGGCAGGCCGTCATGACCAGGTATCCAGATCATTTCCAAAGGACCCTGAAGGTGCTCTTGAATAAATGTCGAAATGTGGGCAGGGAGATCGTTGTGCAAGTTTGCTGCAAGCTGCCATGGAGTCGGTAAATATGGTTCTTGGGTAGGCTGAGTTACTAGGGGCATGTGTTTCATCGCGATTGCGATGGCTGTCAGCTCCGCTAAGGTCGGATTTGTCTCTGGGAGCACCTCTGTATGTACAGGGTCATCCACTTTTAGGGTGAACACGGCTCACCGTGGTCGTGCTCCGCGGGGCGCCAGTTCATCCGGCGCGGCGGCGCATCGAAGTGAAGCGGTGCAGGCGCAGACGGACCAAGGGGAGGTGCTTTGTGTCGTCTGCTACAGCGCTGGAGCGTGCCGCTCTGGCTTTGCTGTTTGCTGCAAAGTACACTTCGCTACACCCAGGTGACTGAGCGACCGAGGCGGCGTTGCGGGAAGGCGCACTTCACTAACTGGAGCATTTTCCAGCTGGTTCGGTCTACAGCTTGTGAATAGCCTGCTTAATATACATTAACAGAAACAAGCGTCTCACCACATAAATAACTTAGCATGTTATTTATAATTGATGAGGGTAAAAATACAATCATTTTTTCGCTCTCTTTATTAGGCTGGAGCCATTTTATTTTACTCTCACAGCACTTGGTGTAGTGCATACCGAGAAGCCTATTAGGCGCGCTCTTCTTCGTTGGAGTCATGATTTGATGAGCCTAGCGTGCCGTTTCGCGCATGTCTTCATGCTAAAACGAATTTGCTTAATTGGCCTAAGAAAGCGACCGAAACCCGTAATAAATTTCACAGCGATTGTTCAATCATGCATCATCACGTTTGCCATCGATTTTACCGTTAAGGAGGGCAATAATATTACTTCGATAGCAACTAAGAAGTCACATCCACTACTTCTCGACTCTCTTATTGACGCGTTAATGTCGCTGGTAGGGGTGCATGGAGCACTTTATGCGATATAGGAAAATTCTCTTCCCGGCATAGCAACTGATTTAGCGACAATTTTACTCCCCCTTCTCATCTTTCTACATCCTGTAAAAGAAACAAAATTCATTTTTGTTGTCACAGTTTGGGTAAAATCACCAAAGCGGTGCCATTCCTTTGACGGCTCCCTGACGCGAGAAGTAACATTCTCATTTAGAGGAATCGTTGGTCAATTATGTGATTACATTGATTAGGTGAAGTAAAACATGTGGCGCCGTCGTTTTTTTGGTTGTTTTTTTCTCCTTGGAGTCAATGCACGCTGCATGCGAATGCTGTTTCTGTCCGTTTTGAATAGGTAATTGGAGTGGAAAATCTATAATCTACATGTCTGTTTTCTAGCTTAAATTACGTCTTGCTGGGTAATTAAGTCATTGTTCGCTTCTATTTCATTTCAGTACTTCCTAGGAATAGGCCATATGCATATTCTCACTAGCATATAAATATTTTTTAATCGTGCGGTATACGTACCGAAGCGACACATGGCCTCTGCGTTACGCCATATAGGTGGGCATCGGATAAATTTGGAGAAAAGGACGAATTGATTTTTCTTTTTTTTAGGCGTTAGGGCAAGGGGGGGCTGAGTGGGTAAAACCCAAATATGAATACGGCACAGGAACCCTTGCCGCGAACAAGCGATGCTGTTGCCGTCGTGGGAAAGTGGCCGGTCCGTGTGTTGGACGAACGCGGCCACGATAATTAAACCGGCGGTCATGAGGCCGGCCCGGTGTCGTCTGTCGATAGCATGCCGGTGGTTGGCAAACGGGCTCGACATTTGTAAAAGCCAAGCCCGGCCCAAGCCAGATTGCTGTGGTCGGGCCAGTCTACTTTTTAACTGACCATGGGCGTTAGCCGGATCTACCACCGAGGCCCCCCGCTCCCCTTTTCTTTTTTTGCTTAGGTCATGCTACCCCATATTAGCTTAATATGATGATGCGGTGCAGCCAACGGCTGCTCAAGTGAGTGACTGGCCGCTCACGAGTCAAAGATTCTGGGATGACTCGTCAAATCGAAAGACACCAGAGGTGTTTCCACTAAACGTATTTCTGTCGACTTGCATGATGAATTGCATTTTGTTCGGTTGCTGGTTGTCATGGCACTTCAGGGATAAAAAACGCTGTAACAGTACAGGTTAATTTTATTTCACTGGTGCACTTTTGTAAACTAGCCATGTCGTGTGTACCGGAAAACAGAAAGACGACGCATTGTAGATCTGTGCCTACAAAACTATTCTCAATGGGTTATATTGGAGATGACAAAAAGGCCACTGAAAACTGTGAATCGAATCGTCCAGGTTTACAAGAAGGATTGAAGAATTGCGGATGCTCCCCATAAAGCCCGACAAAGAGTGACCACTGAAGCTGAATACATGACCATTGTTGTGGCGGCTGCTGCTGCAAACCCGACCTCCACCGTTCGGGAAATTAAGAACAGCCTCAGGCTGGGTGACGTCTCTGACACGACTATCAAGCATTGCCTCTATGCCCCAGGCTAATAAAGAGCGCGAAAAAATGACTATTTTTACCCTCATCACTTATAAAAAAACATGCTAAGTGATTTATGTGGTGAGAAGCTTGTTTCTGTTATTGTATATTGATTAAGCAGGCTGTTCACAAGCTGTAGACCGAACCAGCTGGAAAATGCTCCAGTTAGCGAAGTGCGCCTTCCCGCAACGCCGTCTCGGTCGCTCAGTCACCTGGGTCTAGCGAAGTGTACTTTACAGCAAAGCCAGAGCGGCGTGCTCCAGCGCTGTAGCAGATGAGGCGAAGTGCCTCCCCTTGGTTGGTTTGTCTACGTCTGCGCCGCTTTGCTTCGATGCGCCGCCGAGCCGGACGCACTGGCGACCTGTGGAGCGCGGCCACAGTGAACCGTGTTCACCCTAAGAGTGGACGACCCTGTACAGTTTGGAGGTCGTTAGTCACGACTGCTATAGCGAAGCCCCGTGCACCAATGCTAGCATCACGTAGAAGTATATGCCGTCAGGGTGTCTTGCCGTGTACCTCTTGCAGTAGGCAACTTGCTGGCGTCGCCTCTCCTTGCCTCGTTCTGGATTCATGTGGCATGGCAGTGGAGCTATGGTTAGGAGTTCTCATTGTTTCGGGGATAGTGGGCGCGTGTTCACAAGGTGCGCAGCTTCTGAATGATGACCGATGCTATGGAGGATGTGCGTGCCTTGACACGCAACACACTGCAGAAGTTGTTCACATCAACACGTCACTGTTTCAATTCAGGGGTCATGCTGCCGGGGGCACCCATCTTGCAGACACTTTGTGAAATCCTGAAGTCCGAGCACATCATACATAATGTGGTAAGCATAACAATGACAGATGTTTACACTTGCTGCAGTGTTATCCAGCATCAATCAACGCTTCTTAGGTTTCTGCGCTTACTACCATCATTTTGTCGAAGGAATTTCATGGATCGCTGAACCATTGAGATTAACACGCCGAGATCGACCCTTCGAGTGGACGGATGAGCAACAAGCAGCCTTTACAAAATTTCGGAAGTGACTGCAAACAGCCCCTGTGCTCGTGCATTTCGATGACAAGGCTGACACAGAAATCCACACAGACACACAGATACCAGCAACGTTGGGCTCACTGCCATGCTCGTCCAGTGGCAAGACGGTACTGAATGAGTAGTAGCCTATGCGAGTCGCAGTCTGACAGAGGCGGAGGTCACCCATTCCACGACTGAAAACTAGTGCCTCGTCGCTGTTTGGGCCATCGGCAAGTTCTTCCCCTACTTGTACGGCCAACCTTTTCAAGTAATAATGACCACCACTCACTGTGCTGGCTTGCGAATTCTTGGGGACCCTTCAGGCCACCTTGCTCGTTGGAACCTCCGCCTTCAGAAGCACGATGTCACAGTGGTTTATTGATCCGGACAGAAGGACTGCGACATTAACTGCCTCTCACATGCACCTATACCTTTGAAGCCAAGTGACTTAGAGCAAGACTTCTCGCTTCTTTTTGTAGTAGGCACTGTTGAGATAGCTGACCTCCAACGTGCAGACAGTACATTGCTTGCCCTCATCCTACACCTCCAGGGAGGCGACGTTGTCCCACGGCCGATGTCACGAGGACTGACTTCTTACTGCCTCCACAACAATGTTCTCTACAAAAGGAACTTCTAAAACAGCCAAGAAACATTCCTTCTCATCGTCCCAGTTTCACTGCGCGAAGTGTTGCAAGCTTGTCAAGACGACTCGTGGGCCGGACACTTTGGCTTCGCCAGGACATTAGCGCACATACACCAGAAGTATTACTGGCCACAGCTGTTCTCGTCCGTTCAGCACTACGTGAGAAGCTGCCATGATTGTCAGCGGCGCAGTTTCACCTTCGAAACCAGCTGGTCTTCTGCAATTCCCTGGACCCTTCTCCAGCACCGTTTGAACAGGTTGGAATGGATTTTCTTGGTCCATTCCCTATGTCGTCCGCAGGCAACTAATTGGTAATCGTCGCAAAGGACTAACCCAACGTGGTACGCAGAAAGAAAAGTAGTACCCCCTGGAACCTCCACAGAAGTCGCCATGTTCTTTGTTCATGGCATCGTATTATGTCACGGGCCCCTAACGTCTTAATAATCGATCGAGGGACTGCATTTACTGCTGACTTCTTACAGGAGATCGTCGCACTGACCCACACCAATCATCGGAAGACTGCGGCCTATCACCCACAAACTAATGAACCTACGGAGCGCCTCAATACAACTATCGCCGATATTATCTCGGTGTACGTTGACGTAGAGCACAAGTTATGGGACCAACTTTTACCGTATGTGACATTATCATATAATATGGCTGTTCAGGAAACCACCCGATTCACACCATTTGAACTTGTTTATGGGCGCTGCGTAACAACACCTTTAGACGCCATGTTCCTGGTCAACAACGAAAAAAGAAGCAACAATGCTGACGACATCGTCCAGAAGGCCGAAGAGGCTTGGCAGCTTGCTTGCAACCGCATCCGCCTCCAGCTGAGTAATGACGCCTGCCATTACAACAGTGGCCGAAGGAACATCCTGTACGGACCCGACGACTACGTTTGGGTCTGTAAGCTCATCCGTTATCAGGGGCTGTTGGAAAAATTACTGCGCAGATACTTTGGCCCATACAAGATTGTTAGGCGACTCAACGACGTGAACTACGAGGTCGTCCCTGAGAGTACTACTATGAGGTCGAGCCGACCATGGCCATGAGCAGAGATTCTCCTCGTAGTACAGATCGAACTGTAGTGTCCCTCTAATAAACTTTTTTCCGCGTCCTTTGTCGCCCTTTACTCCCTACGATCAGCGTCTGGGGCGGTTGCTTTCCACGTGGGGAGTAATGACGCGAAGTAAGCTGCCCACTGCGAGTCCCGATCGCCAGAAGTCAGCTGTCCACTACAGGCACTGATCGCCAGAGAGAAGACGACGAAGGGTGCAGTTGTGGTGCCGGGTTTTTTGGGTGTCGGCCATCATTAAAGGGACACTAAAATGAAAAATTATTTCTTCTGCATCAGTAAATTACCGTTCTACAACACCAAAAGCACCACTCTTACGATAAGACGTTTGGTAAGCCAGAAAAAGCGCAAGAACGAAATACGGGTTGCGATCCCTACTTAAATTCTTGCACCTGGGGGCTGTGACGTCTTAGATTTTGATGGCATCTTCTAGGGCCTACTAATTATATATAGTGGTACAGATTGACTACATTGTGTTCTAAAGGAACCAAATATTAAACATGGCAAGTTTTGGGAACCTTTATTCAGCTAACGCTGCCCAAATGTGAAAACATACTTCGGAATCCCTAACGTCACGTTGACGTACTGGCGCTGGGGTTTCGGTGCGAAATTCAAACACTGATACTTGGACCTTTATTTTCTTATCTAATAATCAAACTTTTTTTTTAAATGACTGCCTGCAGGGTTCTCAAACAATGCTTCATTAGTCTAAACTGATTTATTGTTTCACTTTAGTGTCCCTTTAAAGAAGGCTCTTCTTTTTCGGCGAGCCCAAATGCGAAAACATACTTCGGAATCCCTGATGTCATGTTGACGTACCGGCGCTGGGGTTTCGGTGCGAAATTCAAACACTGATACTTGGACCTTCATTTTCTTATGTAATAAACTATTTTTTTTAAATGACTGCCTGCAGGGTTCTCAAACAATGCTTCATTAGTCTAAACTGATTTATTGTTTCGCTTTAGTGTCCCTTTAAAGAAGGCTATTCTCTTTGGGCGAGCCCATCTTAGTTATCTTCGTGACAATATATAGTAATCATATTGCTTGGCATCTATTTGAGGTACTATCAAGACGGGCAACAACTGGTTATTTAATTAACGAAGAGCAGACACGATTTCGAAAAAGTATGGTATAGAGTACAGAACAAACACAAATAAAATGTAAGAGGGCAAGTGCTGGGGTAGCTGAGTAACAATATGGGATTTGTCAGGCGTGTTCAACAGTGAAAGTGCATGGCGAAGTGCAGAATACAGTGATGATGGTTTAGTTACAATATTGAGTTTTGTCAGAACAAATTTTTTTGGTGAAAACACGTGGTGCGTTCCAGACACATGGTTGCATGAAAGCTGCAGTTAGCTACAGAAGCACCATAACACCAGCACGTGGAGGGGCAGTGGGTTCGTAATGCTGCTAAACTGATTTTCATGAGATTTGCTGCATTAGAAAAGGTAAAAAATCTACTGTCTGTCAAAAATATATACCGTATTTACTCGAATCTAATGCATACTTCTTTTTTAAAGAACTGGTTCAATAATTGCGTGCGTGTTAGAATCGACTACGACCCTAAACCTGTGTTACCATATCGCCATCGGCATTTTAAAATGGCCACCTCGTACACGCTTCGAGCCTAGCTGCCGTAGCTTCCTCCATCTGCTGCTGTACATGTGCTTAGGCAATGCTTCCTTTGGCTTAGGTTACTGCACTGTCTGTCTTCCCGTTTTCTGCGTTTGCTCTATCAGCATGGAAGTGCCGACTGCAAAGACATGCCTAGTTTATCACAAAGCTGCAATTAAAAGGAAAGCGATCACGTGTGCAGGGACCGGTGGAAATCGGGCCGCTTCGGGCGTTCGGAGTCCTCGAAACTTGCGGGCGGCTCTGGTGCAAACGGAGGGGGGGGGGGGGGCGTTCTACACCAGCGGCTGCTGCGTACAGCGCGACTGCGCAGCCCCTATATTGAAAGCAATCTGTGACGGACACAAGAGTCTACACATCTAGGCGCACCGTGCTGTGTTTTCGTCGCTTAGTTTACGTTGAAGCAAGAGGCCGCACAAAGCTCCTGCTACCGCACTTCTTCTCTCCAGCGTTTTGATAAAGAGTTTCCGTGGTCATTGAGTGAGACATATTCATGTTTGCTTGTGTGTGCATGGCGCTATGCTTGTTAATTTAGCTAGCAAGCGAATGTTTAAAAGTTTATACGGGCCGATAAAACTACTATCCTTACTTTTCATATTGCTGTTTACTAATTTGCTATCGTAATTGATGCTTCGCCTTTTGGACGAAACTGCAACTTTTTTTATTTATCGCAACTTTACTGCATTGGGAGTAAATCTTTTTTTCATATGAGAGAAAGTTGTATTTCTGTATGAAAAAGTGAGGTGTGCGGCACTGTAAAGGACTTTTCTTTTTTTAGGTCATGGCAAGCAGGTGCGCGTTACAATCGAGAGCGTTTTTTTCTTTTAAACTTTTTTGTTGGTTGCGGAAAACGGGTGCGCGTTACAATCGAGGGCACGTTAGAATCGAGTAAATACGGTATATTTTCTTTAGGCCATCGAACTTTTACGAAAGCAGCAGAAAGTCACAGAATTAAAGTATATATGAGACATGTTTACAATTGTGTAATTTAGCAATAAAAAAAACAGCATATGTTTAAAAAGCCTATAACAATTCTTTAAGCTGCATCTGCTGGGACATTTAAAGTTGGTGAAATTGATGTTATAGACCATTCTGAAATATACCATTCCGTTGGGAAACTTGGGAGTGTGAGACTAGTATAAAAAAAAGGCGTAAACAAATATGTTGTATTTATTCAATTGACCTAATGTATACTTTACAGAATTGATATCAGTTTTTAGTGCAAAGCTATGAAGTTAAAATTCTGCTCCCAACATACGTAGACTTTAGCTTTTCTTTTTGGCAGTTCCATGAAAAACTGGAACAGGTTGTATATTTCACATCTCTAATTCTTCATAATTTTATATATCGTGCACATATGAGTCAGAACGCACAGAACAGAACTTTGTTTCTTCAGAAAGCAACTATTATGAAATTGTTTCAGGTGGAGGCGCCATTTTCATGGAGGGTGTGTTTTGCCAACTTTGAGGTCACTCCACAAGTGTTATTTGGTTCCTTGAGAAAGCAAATGTTTGAAAAGGACAATATTTCAAATGCAGTGCATTTTCTTTATTCTTGATCCTGTGATTTTCAATAAAAAGGTATTTGAATTTAGTTGCACACAGAGTGGTGATTTTCTTTAGAATTTATCATCGTACAATAAAACAATAAAATAAAATTTGCAAGTGTCGAAAATTTGTGTGCTATATTCCTTCCGAAATTCTGACTGACACAAGTTGTCGCAGCAGTTAGAGTGGCAAATTTTAAAATTTTGTGTGGTACGGCTAATGCAAATACTGCCATGTGATAATTTTTCAGGTATCTTCTTTGAATTTTGTACCACAGTCTGTTGAAGTGAAAATACATGAAAATAATTTTATTATAAGCCAAACACTGATTTTTGAATGTTCTTGGTTTTCAAGGCCATTATGAGGTATATAAAATTAAGAAATGGACTAATCTTGTTCTTTTCCTACAGATGGCTTTCGCAAAGTGGCCAACATAGACCAGGGTCTAAGGTCAGACCGAGAGGGAATAGAGTTTTTCCATAACTTCTTCATTCGGGGTCAAGAATGTCTGCTAGAATTCATCAAGCGAAAGGTAAATACTGCTTGCTCTTTTCTAGTTTCACCAGCTGTTCTGTCATGCTGCAGTTTGACTTGTTTCTCCTCTTGATTGGTGCTTTTGCACTCTACTTCTGACCATGAAGTTTAATCTCTTACCCTTCTTACTTGACACTTATTTGCTGTTGAGCTTCAGCTGTGGTAATAGCACACAAAAACTGCAAACTGCCATCATAGCTGTTTTAGGTCTGTGTTGCATAAGTGTGGCCAGTACATTTGTTTTTGTCCTTTGCATAAAGTGGTGATCTGTGTTGAAGGAATACTGCCTCACTCTGTTACAAAGTGGGTTACAATTTAAGCTGCAGAGACACTGTTGGGACAGTAAATTTTTTTTTTAAATTCCATTTCATGCCGAGGAGCACAAAAAATGGAAATGTACCACCCTTAGATACACAACTGGTCGCTTTTTCATCACATCACAGGTCCGCATATGTGAGAATCTCTTCAATGCAACTTGTACCCCTGTCAAGCGGGCAAGTTAAGTGCACTTACGGGGAGTGCACTTCGGGACCTTGAGTGACACTTTAGGCTACATGGTGCTAAACAGGAAAACAGAGCGCGCACGCAGTAAAAAAATTGGCGACAGCCTAAGAGCGTATTTCTTTAATATGGTGATTAAAAAGAAAAAAAAATTCTAAAAGGTTATTTTACATCGTATTATAAATAAGAAGAACTATCTTTTTTCTCAACAAAAAATGAAAATATTATTTTATTGTAAAAGTGTTGTAAGTCAGTGCTGGCCAAGACGAATGCCTAGCCAATCCGGAACAACATGGCAGCGTGCGACGAGACAGCATTTGTTCCTGTTAGAACAGAATATGAGCGAGTTCTGTTTTGCTTATTTTATTAAAAGCTGTTCAACTCAAATGAACTTCTGTGTCCTTTTCTTATGCATTACATTTTGTATCGTTGAAACCGCTGGCGGCGAGGCTACGCACTGAACCAGTGCGTAGCCCGCAAGACTAACATACAGCAAACAGCTTACGAGCACACAGCTCACTAGTTCATTTCTAGCATGACAAGGAGCACTCAGCTCCCGACAACGAGCACGACACGAGCACACAGGTTCGAGCCTACACACACAAAGGCTGACACGTTCGATGGCCCCGTGGACGGAAATGTTCGTGTTGCACTCACACACAGGTGAAAAGGCCGGACAGTTCTCGGTACCGCCCAGCTTTCAGTGCCGACGTCAGAGGGCTTCGTAGAACTCTGCTTTGTCCCGGATGGCTTGGCCAAGTACCAATTTCCTGAGTTGATCGCGCGCCACGTGGCTGCCGGCTCTTCGCAGTTCTCCGAAGGGCGCCCCGTCTGGTGGGCTTGGAACACGTGCAGCGGGCTGAAAGCTGGCACGTTGCCACCCCGTACGGCCATTCTTAACAGCTCCTCCATGGCCCGGAAAATCTCGCCTGGCCAGTGCTGGCAACCGCTGGGCAGGAAGAGAATGGCTGGCGAGCAAGATGATGGCTTTGCTCTCTGCAACCCCTGCGTACTTGGAATGCCTTCAACCATCTTACAACTGGCACGGAAGAGCCGACCCGGCAACACAATACCGCTCAGCGTTCAAACGCCCGGAATCAGCTGCTAACCCACCAGGCCTCCTATCACAATTCCAATGCAAGTCACTCAACTGGGAATCCCAAATTTTGCCCCAAAATTTCGTGCCGCCAAAGCGAGCGTTCACGTTCCTCCTGAGTTCGACCAAACCCGACCGTCGCGCTGCACAAGAGTAAAGGTTTACGCAGAATTAAACTGAAGCCTTTCAAACACCAATACTCAAACATAACTTCAGCAGCCTAACTTCGCGAACAGCCTGTTCCTACCCTATCACAGTGGCGTACTTATCTCATGTACTGCTGCCACTGAACCGTCTGGCCAACTCCACAGGTACGTCATCACAGACGCGCTAAGTTTGAGGTCCCTATTCTGAACACGTGCTTGCATCATACAAAGTTTTCATCACGCTGACTCACATTTGTTCTTTTAGTCCACACAGGACACGTTCCTTAAACAAACAACCAAATTTGCGTAACTTACGCATCACAGAGGAACCTTCGAACAAATGTGTCTTCTAATAACTAGCTCTACGCACGCGTACTAGAGAAGTCAGAATACGGCTGCCCTCAACACACACGAGCAACCCAGTCATCAACGTTCTGCTTCCTTCCGTCCGCACAGGACACGCGTTAATGGACCTAAGAGCTCTTCTCAGTGCAAATGACGCACTTACTGAAAATCTACGCGTTTAACCTTAGAAAATTCAAAAACACTTAGAAAGAAAGAAGGTTAAATAACACACACGCGCGTTACGATAGGCCTCTCAACGATAACCTTGACCTTCAGGTTACTCACGCATACACAAAAAGAAAGCCTATATACTTATTAATGAACACCTCGCGAGACTACAGGTTTACTTAAAACGCGTCTTTCAAATCTCGAGCTTCTCAAACAAATCATAAACAGAGCTCATACCTTACATATTGAAAGAAATCCTAGTCTCAAATCGCGAAAATTTGCAAATGTTCAAAAATAAAAAACAACACACTTCATTTCTACGGAAGGGCTCTCGGCCTCCCTTTCCAAACGCTTACGTCTGACTCATACTTTGAGTCGTACCCGAGGTGGTTGCGGTTTGAAAGCTACTCTGGCTGCCGAGGAACAACAAAAGGGCTGACTCACTATCAGCTCCCCCAAGACGTTAGAGTCCCCTGCCAATTTGCGTCCTCGCGCCTCGCTTTCAGCATGTGCTCGATTGACCGCGTCGCTACTCCCCACCTGGTCTCGTCTTGCCACCTTGCGCTTCTTTGTACTGCACGCTGAGCTTCGAAGAGAACGACGGAACGACGAGGAATTTAACTGCCCCGTGCCCTTTGTCCGCGTCCGTGCAGAACATGCTTCTCGGTCCCCTTTTGACCGGTGGCTCGAACGTGTTTGATGCGTCAACATCGTCCGTGACGACCGCACCTGTCTTTTCTTCGCGCCCTGCCTTTTCGCGCCTGTCGCCGTCTTTGGCTTCGCTACATTAGCCACCGCATTCCGATCCTTTCGGCGCTTCTTTCTGCGGCGCTTTCTCCTCGAACTCTCTTTCATGCCGTCATCTCGCGCCTCGTGCTGGCCGTTACACATCTTGTCGGCCCGGATCGGTCTCTTACCCGCATAGTCGGATTGATTTTCATTTAAATCAACATTCTCTCTGCCTCGACTGGTGGACAGCTCAACCGGCTCTGGCACAATGCAGCAGGCTTTACTCAAGTTATGCAACTCGCACTCTTGCGAACTGCCCTCTACTGCATTGCCCAGCTCACGCTGTGCATCTGCACACAGCCCGTCGGTATCGATCGCTGTCTCACACGCACAGTCCGAATGATTAACAACTGAATCATCCCTATCTAGGCTATCTAGACTGGCGGAGAGCCGCACCGATCCCTGAACAATGCAGTTGTTCTCTCGTGAGCTACGGAGCTCGCCACCCCGAGAACTATTCTCAACTGCATCGTCCAGCTCGCACTTCACTTCTGCACGCAGATCTGACCTGACATGGGTGCTCGCATCTGTCATGTCCGTAGTATTCTGTACCTTGCTAACGACCTCGCTACCATGAGATGCGACGCACACGCGCGGTAACTGTGCCAATTTGTTCGCAGCTGGCCTAGCTGTCTCTACAGTCCTCTGTTGGCACAGCACCTCGTCGCTCTCACTCTGGCCTTTAACCGCCTCTTTTGCCACTAAGGCTTCGTTAGCTGCTAGCACTTCGAGTTCACCTATGAACGTGCTGCTACTCTCACAGGTACTACTACTTTTCTCGGCTTTCGACGAAAATCTGCAATCTACTTCCTCACACTTTTGCTGCGTCCAGCCTACAGATTTCTCAAGCCGCTGTTGACTTCGTGCGCTTAACTGCTGCAAACCCTCTATCTGTTTCTTTACTGCTGCAATTTCTTTTTCAACCTCCTGCCGTTTTTGCTCACGCTCTTGGCGTTTTCGCTCGCGCTCTTGGCATTCTTGCTTAATTGATTCCTGTTCCCGCTTTTTGCTTAGAATTCGTTTGCCCATTTGTTCTATGAATTTCAAATCATTGTCACTTTCGAGAATGGTCTTACGAATCTCTGCTTCCGTCAAGTCCTCCTCTATGTACACCTCGATCTCCTCACACAACCACAACAGGTCAGCTCTCGTCAAACTCATTAGGACCATGGTTGCTACATTAAGCTTTGGCTCTGCTGTCACACAATACTTGCTGCGATACCCACGCAAATTAGAATGCAAGTAAAAGATCCCCAGCGAATCAAATCCAAAAACACAGAGAAATTGAAGCCTGGTAAATCTTACAGCCAAAACCAAACGCTTACCCACTGAAGCAGCACCATATCACCAGTCCTTCCCCGCCGTATCCAGTCAGTTGCAAGAGGTGGTCAATCTCAAGTCGCCTCCAACTTGATCAGGATGCCGGTCGGTCACCATGTGCCAACGTCCGTCAGCTGCCGTTGCTGTCTCCCGAGTCGTAGGCCGATCTAGGAGCCATAGTCGGATCCCACCGCTGCCACCAGTTATTAGATTCGTCGGACGATCCTACCGCTGTCGACCAGATGTAGGAGTCGTCGGACTAACTCGCCGCTGCCACCATTTGAAGGAGTTGAAGGTCGTAGAGAGGAACTCGGTGAACAGGATTTATTTTTATATTAACAGTTTAAGCAATATACATTGGCAGTCTAGCGCGACTCCCATATGGAGCCTGCAAGACTAACATACAGCAAACAGCTTACGAGCACACAGCTCACTAGTTCATTTCTAGCATGACAAGGAGCACTCAGCTCCCGACAACGAGCACGACACGAGCACACACGTTCGAGCCTACACACACAAAGGCTGACACGTTCGATGGCCCCGTGGACGGAAATGTTCGTGTTGCACTCACACACAGGTGAAAAGGCCGGACAGTTCTCGGTACCGCCCAGCTTTCAGTGCCGACGTCAGAGGGCTTCGTAGAACTCTGCTTTGTCCCGGATGGCTCGGCCAAGTACCAATTTCCTGAGTTGATCGCGCGCCACGTGGCTGCCGGCTCTTCGCAGTTCTCCGAAGGGCGCCCCGTCTGGTGGGCTTGGAACACGTGCAGCGGGCTGAAAGCTGGCACGTTGCCACCCCGTACGGCCATTCTTAACAACGGTAAATAAATTAACCCTTTGAGGACGATAACAATACCTGAAGAACATGTTTATTCTTCATCAAAGTGTGCTGTATACACCACGAATAAGGATATTAAAGTTTCAACGAGAAGAAAGAATATTTTGTTAACCTTTTCCATAATAGCTTTGTTGTGTGTTGGACATACCAGACCTAACGCTTAAAGGGCTCCTAAACCACTTCTGATATTTTTTAAACATTTCAAGTAAACGCGCATCGAGTTCAGAATGCTGTCATGATCAATGATGATAAACGCGGCAGCGCTACACGCTGCGGGCGTGCCCCAAAATAAAAATACAATCCAGTGCACCTCTCCGGGCCTTTGCAGTATCCTCAGTGCACGCCGCAACGTCACCAGGAGCAGACACTGTCGATTGTTCCAACAAGAACCTACGACTTCTGGTTAGTCTGCGAGCAGGTACACGTGCTCCATGCTCTTCCTCGTCATGTTGCTCGCTTGTGTGCACTTCCGAATCGGTAGCTACTGCCCTCAACGCAAGTGCCAAATCGCTTGCATTCCAGCACCATGCTTAGAGGTCTGATTAGCTGTGCGAACAGAGTCTGACAGTACTTTGCGATGGCTAAAAGGCATCCATGTGCGGTGCTTGGCTGCAAAAACACTATCTAGAAAAACAAATCGATGCGACATTGGCTGCGTCATGATGACGCCCTGCACAATGCTTTGAGCGCATTGGAGCTGTTTCAATGAGTTCACCTAGTAACGTTGTAGTGAATGCATATTTTGCTCACTTGTGTTTCTCTGCTTCTATTTGTGTGCCGAAATCCCGGAAAGCATAGTACGCCGCCTCGAGCACACCAGGATTCAGACATATGCTGGGAATATGGGTGCCGTGTAATGCAATAATTTCCTTTAGCAATGACTTCTGTTCCCTCTCTGCTGCAAACATTCTCCTCGGCATTTGTACTCGCCACGCATAGACCGCGCATGCACCTGCATTGATGATGCCATTAGCGTGGAACAGGCTAACAGCCAATGGGTGAAAACAGCAGAATGTACCAAGCCATATTGTCACCACGATCTGGGGAATGTGGCGATGGCGGCTTTTGATCTCCAGTGGAGGTGCTTCGCACGGCGTGTCACCATACAGGTGCATTATATTGGTGAGCCTTTCTAGAGGTGTGCGCAATACAGGGACCATGCAGCACGCTTCGCATGAGCACGGGCCAGCACGGCAGCAACAGTGGATAGCCGAGAAGTGTGGAGCTGCGGTAACCGAAAGTGGACAACGCTTTGAAAAGCATGTTGGCGATGACGTATGTCACGTGACATTTGGAGGAACACTTTGCGATTGCGAGGAGGAGACCACCCAACAAATGAAAAGTCGCGAAGGAAAGAGCGAAACAAGCGAGGGCCCCATTTCGATCGTCGACTTTGCTATCACGGCACCATTTCGAAAAATTCTCGCAGCTACATGTTCGTTGGAGATTTGTGCACAACTGCAACACTGCAACTAAATTTCGACCTCTGGGTGGTTTAAGGGCCCTTTAAATCGAGCTTTAACTCAAGCTGCCTAGGGCTTCGAGTGGAAATTATAGAGACAGTTCTCATCGGATGTGAAGCAGAGTTGAAAAACCATCAGTGCCAAAAAGTAAAATGTACCTTAATGTTATATACAACAAAAGGGCTTTATTTAGAAGCATGAAAAAGTTTTTAAAAGAATGCATATGTTAGAAGGAATCCAGGTTGCCATAATCTCCACTGCGCTTATGAACATGCTCACTGGGTGGACGTGTAACTAGTGTGACCACGTATTGCTATATAATTTAGTGTTGGTGGATATTTTGCTTATTTTGGGTTGCCTCTGCCTGGACAGCTTCTTGGTGATTTGGCGAAATTGTTGGTACTGCGTTTTACGCCAGAACTGTTGTAACTTGAGGAACCCAAACTTATTTCCACTATACAGTGTGCATATACAGTCAAATCTCGTTCCTATGAACCCCACATTAACGAATTTCTCAAATTTATGAATATTTTTAAAATCTCCACCAGATTGCCTATATTTTCAATGTAAAAATATTTCAGAACTACGAGTTTCAATACAGCGCATATTTCAGAATAATGCACGTAGTTTATTTTCCCTGTTATAACCGAGGAACATCAGTATTACGAATTCGGCTAAAAGTAACAGCGCCGCAACTCTCACGTGAAACAGAAACCACGAGTGCAGTAGCTATCATCATCACCATGTCGAGTGCCAACTGCTTCATCACAAACTTCACCAAGAACTTCATGACAAAGGTTTGGTGATGTTCACACGAGATCCAACGATGAATGCAGCTAGCGACTGCGCCAAGAAAAAACAAAAGCAGTTTTCGATGCAGGACAACTTGGATGTGCAGGAAATCGACGCAGGGAGAAAGCAAATCGACATGTGCAGACAGCGGGGCATTGCCCTATCGACCATTGCGACCATTTTAAAAGACCGAGACACAATTGTCAAGCTTCACCGAGAATCGCAACTCGCTCCTACGAGGAAACGGCTGCATCTGGGAAACTTTCAAAATGTGGACCAAGTTGTTCTCACGTGGTTCAAAGATGCCAGACTGCAAAACGTTCCCGTGTCTGGCCCAATGCTAGAAGAAAGAGCCCGTGAATTTGCCGCTGCACTTAAAATAACTGGGTTCGACGCCAGTGTGGGTTGGCTTTTTTGTTTCAGCCAAAGGAATGGAATAACTCGACAGGTAGTCTCGGGCGAGGAAAAGGCTGCTGGCAGAAAAGGCGTGGATTCCTGGTGCAATGATCGTTTTCTAGAGGTGGCTGAATCGTACTCTGATGATGATATTTTCAACGCGGATGAGACCGCATGTTTTTATCAGCTCCTGCCAGACCGGACGATACACTTCAAAGGGAAGCAGTGCAAAGGAGGGAAGAAGTCGCATCTTCGCGTGACAGTCCTACTCTGCTGCAATGCAACAGGCACGAAGAAAATAAACTGCTCGTCATCGGCAAGTACGCGAAGCCTCTGCATGAAAGAAGTCATGTCGTTGCTGTATGACTAACGCACCAGCAAACGAGCCTGGATCACCGGAGAACTCTTTTCCTAGTGGCTCATCAAACTTGACGACCAAATGAGGAGGGTTGACCGAAGAATTCTGCTGGTTGTCGAGAACTGCTCTGCTCACATTGTGAATGTTAGCTTGAAGCACGTTCACTTGGAGTTTATGACGCCAAACAACACGTCCTGGCTGCAGCCCCTAGACTAGGGCATTATAAAGACTGCGAAAGCAGAATTTCGTACGTGCCTTGTGCAGAGGTTGATTATCAACCTCCGCCTAAAGTAGCCGGCTGCAATCAATATTCGTCAGGCAACGGAAATGCTTACAGGAGCTTGGTGGAACTTGAAGGCGGTCCACCATTAGGAACTGCTGTCGAAAAGGAGGGCTTGTTAAAGCGCCTGTGCAGCTTGAAGATGGTGACTGACAACAACCCAGGAGCCCTGTTGACTGAGGTTGCGGAACTGCTGCCCACCATCTCTTCCTTCGACAACTACGGGGAGAGCGACAGCGAAGCACTAATGCGGCGAACCTGACAACTGAAGAGATTGTTAACTGCGTTTGCGTCGTCTCCAGTGACAATGACGACCCTAAGGAAGACGACTGTAGGTCACCGAACACAGAAGATGAGTTTGTATCGAACATTGATGTTTTAGTGCATGTGAACAAAGTCCGCACTTTCATCACTCGGTGCAATGATGTACCCGATGAGGTATTGGGCAAAGTGGAAGATGTAGACGCATTCCTAATCGGTTGTGCGGGCTTCATGCGCCAGAAGAAAATCACTGATTTCTTCAAATAAAGCAGCTTTGAAGTGAGTGAAACATTTTTATTTGAGAGTATGCTTGTCTGCACATGCGTCTACTGCCAAGGTACGTCATTTTCATTCCTAGGTTTGTCCACTGGCTTATAACTGCAAGTTTTTCATTACAACAATATTTCAATATAACGAACGATCTTCGACGCTCCCGCGTGCTTTGTTATATAAAGATTTGACTGTTGTATTTAATTGCTAGGTGTTTTTCAAGTACAATTCTGAGCAACACTTGTTTCATCCAGTCTTAGCAGTGATGTCTGAGCAGTTACCTTAGAGCTGAATCTTTTCTGTAGGGTACATGTACCCATCTTTTACACATACTCTGTCTGGGAAGTCATGAGATAGCAGTGCTGATCCCTTGGCATTTCAGCAATCCAACACAGTTTAACCACGATAAATGGTTCGCCAACATTGCATCACTACTCTTCTTGGTGCTAAAGACAATGTGAAGTTCCGCGAATTCATAAAAGAAAAAATTGGCAGAACCCATGTCACGATGACTGTCAATGGTAATGCGTTAGCATTGAATCAATACAGCAGCACAACGTACCGTAGAAACCCACGTATAATACGAACCCGCATATAGTACGAGGTGAAATTTTTGGGATGTGAAATGGAAAAAAAGAAAGTCTTATCCGTGTATAATGCAAGGTAGGAAAACTCGAGGAAAACATTCATTGAAATTGCACTCCGCACCTCAGTCGCTGTCACCCGCCGTGGTTGCTCAGTGGCTATGGTGTTAGGCTGCTCAGCACGAGGTCGCGGGATCGAATCCCGGCCACGGCGGCCGCATTTCGGTGGGGGCAAAATGCGAAAACACCCGTGTACTTAGATTTAGGAGCACGAAATTTCTGGAGTCCTCCACTACGGCGTGCCTCATAATCAGAAAGTGGTTTTGGCATGTAAAAACACCATGGATGGATGGATACAACTTTCTTGTACGTCCGGCAAGGTTTAACGCGACCCGGGCTCAGGTCTCCCACGGGGGAACGTCAAGGCCCTGCATCAACGCCGCCTCACGGGCTTGCTGGACTGCCCACGTCTGGATTCCGAGGTCTGAGCTGTGCAGAGCGGCGGCCCACCTCGATGACAGGGTCTCCGGAGTAACTGCCATCCCTCCTATATCTACATTGCACTCCCACAGCATGTGTTTGAGTGTTGCTGGTCCTTCCTGGCACAATTTGCACGTGTCGTCCTGATGCTTATCTGGGAAGATACGTTTCAGACGGAATGGATTAGGGAAAGTGTTCGTTTGGAGTTGTCGCCAGGCGACGGCCTGCCTCCTGTTCAATTTGGGACTCGGCGGTGGGTATATCCTTCTGGCTTTCAAATATGCACTGGTTATGTCGTTGTATCTGGTGAGCCTGTCCCGTTCTGCTCGAGAAGCGTTCGCTATCGTGCGAGAGGCGTTGCCCTGTTCGACACGGCGGTTCATGTCTCGCGCCGTCCGGTGCGCCGTCTCGTTTAGGTTCGGGAGCGCGTCGCCTTCCGTGGTGACGTGCGCGGGGAACCATATGATCCTCGAGCTCGCGGTTTTGGATCTGCCCGCTTTGGCCAGAATGGACAGGGCTTCCTTGAAAATTCGACCTTTGGCGTAATTCTTTACTGCCGTTTGCGAGTCACTTAGTATGACTTCGCATTCCTGTTCTGTGAGGGCCAGCGCAATCGCTACTTCCGCTATTTCCGAGTGTTTGGTGTATACACTGCATGTGGTTCTGATTTTTGGCTCTGCGTCAATGACTACGGCGGTGTATCTTTGGCCGTTCGCACATTCGGCTGCGTCGACAAAGCGCGCGTTTCTCTCCCTGCCGAATGAACGGAGCAGAGCCTCGGCTCTTGCCTTTCTTCTACCTCGGTTGTAATCAGGGTGCATGTTTCTTGGTATGGTTGCCACCATAATGGTCTCTCTGATTTTGTTGGGGATTTGCATTTTCTTGCCGTGCTGGTTGTGCTACGTTATGCCGAGCGTGTTCATAATGTACCTTCCCGTCGTGGTGGTCGACAGGCGTTCGAGCTGCGAGATGCGTTGTGCTTCGGCTATTTCTTCTAGGGTGTTGTATATGCCCAGCTGAGCCAGGAGCTCAGTGCTCGTCGATTCCGGGAGGCCCAGGGCTATCTTGTACGTTTTCCTTATGAGCGTGTTGATCTTGTTCTTTCCCGCGACGTACCAGTTGTGGTAGGCGGCTACATAGGTGATGTGGCTGACAACGAATAAGTAGATCAGTCTATGATGTTTTCTTCCTTCATGCCCGCGCGTCTATTGGTTATTCTCTTTATGAGTCTCGTGGCGCTGGTGACTTTGCCTTCGATCTTCCTCATGGTTTCGCCGTTAGCTTTGTTGGCTTCAATGATCATTCCGAGGATTTTGATCTTCTTTACTTTGGGGATTGCATTTCGGTCTTAGGTGTACAGGCCGATTTCCTCGTACTCTTGGGGTCCTGTGTAGCTCTTTGGTGGCATGCCTCTGCGCGTGGGCCGGTAAAGGAGTAGTTCGGACTTGCTCAGGGAGAATTTGAGGCCCGTTCCTTGGAGGTGCTCTTCGACTTTGTGAATGGCCGTTCGTAGTGCGTGTTCAATCTGCCCGTCACTGCCGCGGTCCGCCCAAATCGTTATATCATCTGTGTATATAGCGTGGTGGATTCCTTCGATTTCCCGTAGTTTGCTGGGGAAAGTTGAAAAGGAGCGGAGATATAACTGAGCCCTGGGGGGTACCTGCACTTCCCTGGGTTCGTTCTTCGGACTCGAGGTCGCCAACCGTCAGGGTGGCTTTGCGATCGTTCAGAAAGTCCCTCACGTAGTTGTAGGCCCTTTCCCCCAGGTTCAGATTAGACACTTGTCTAAGGATCGACTCGTGAGCGACGTTGTCGAATGCTTTCTCCAGGTCTAGTCCTAGGATGGCTCTGGTGTTTCTTGTCTTGTTGTCAAGGATCTGGTTCTTTAGTTGTAACATGACGTCCTGCGTCGACAGGCGGGATCGGAAGCCTATCATGGTGTGGGGGTAGGCTTCCCTCTCTTCTAAATGGCTGTTGATACGGTTCAGGAAGGGGTGTTCCAAGACCTTACCCACGCACGACGTGAGAGAGATTGGGCGTAGGTTCTCCAAACTCAACGGCTTTCCGTGCTTGGGTATGAGGATAGCCTTGGACCTCTTCCACTGCTCTGGGATGTGGCCTTCTCTCCAGCACTTGCTCATATAGCCCGTGAGTTTGGTGACAGATTTGTCGTCCAGGTTTTTGAGCGTTTTGTTGTTAACCCTGTCCGGTCCTGGGGCTGACTTGCCGTTGAGTCCTTGGAGTGCCGTTCTGATTTCCGCCTCACTGAAGTCTTCATCTAACTTGGGACTAGGACTGCCAGTGTACCGGCCGTGCTCGACCATCGGTCGTTGCGGGAGGTACTTGTCGCAGAGTTTCATGATGATTTGCTTCTTGCTCGCCGCCCCTTTTTCTTTGTGCAGAAGTCTCTGCATGTCGGCTCCTTGCTTGGATTTGCATTGGGTTTCGCCCAGCAGGTGCCTGAGCAGTCGCCACGTACTTCCGTTATGGTGTTGGCCATCCGCGGCGTTGCAGACTTCGTCCCATTGTTGCTTGCTCAAGGTTTTGCAGTGCTCTTTAATTTGTTTGTTTAATTCGGCTATCTTTTTTCTCAGCTTTCGATTGAGCCGCTGGCCTTGCCATCGGGTTTGTATGGATTTCTTGGCTTCCCAGAGGTGGGCGAGGCGACTGTCCATCTTCTCCGTCAGGAAATCGGGAGTGATGGTTTGCGTGGCCTCCCCGACATCCCTGGACGGGTCCGCGATCCATCTGTCAATGTCACCGATTGGCTCGTCGTCTTGCCTGATATCCCGGTGCTCTGAACTTGTCCGAGTCTGTCCATTTGAAGCTTTTGACTGGGAGGGTGGTTCCCGCTCGGGGGATCGTGATCTCGATGATCATGTGGTCGCTACCTAGGTCTTCTAGGGTGTTTCTCCAGGTAGCCCTCTCGATGTTTTGATCATTGTTAAGTCCGGTGTGGTATCTCTTGCAACCGAATTGCCCATACGCGTTGGGGCGCTGGAATCCGTGATGAGCGTGTATTCCAAGTCTTGCGAGTCCTGCCATAACTGTTTGCCCTTGGTTGTGGTGTGGCCGTATCCCCAGGCATGGCACGGCGCGTTGAAGTCCCCACCCACTATTAGCAGGTTCAGGCCGGCGAGCTCGGCTGCCTTTTTGAGCAGGGAGGGAAAACGCTGCTGTCTTTTGGATGGGTTACTGTATATGTTCAGTATAAAGATGCTATTCTTTTGCATTCTGTTAGGAATAATTTCTATCATTATATACTCGGCCTGTGGGCCTTTAATCTCATGTTCTATGGGTACTAGGCCCTTTCTGATTAGTGTGGCGATGCCCCTATCGTTTTGGAATTTAGGGACGAGGGCGCGGTAGCCCGGGATGTTGGCCGACGCGCCCACGGTTTCTTGTAGCATTATCACATCGGGTTTGGGTTGGATGTTTCTTACGTATTGTTGTAGGACAGGTTCTTTCCCGGCTATACCTCTGCAGTTCCACTGCCAGACCAATAGCTCTTTATCGTGTCTGGCCATCCTGGAGTCTTGAATAAGGACCTGTTGAGAAACTGGAGCGGTGCGCGGGGGGCGGTGCCACCATCTGAGATTACGGGATTTATATCATGAGTTCCCGTGTTCGGCTGTGGTGATTGCGACAGGGACGGTGCCCACATCGCACATTCTTCGAGCTTGACAACCCTAGTTGTGAGGCCGGCTATGGCGGAAGACAGATTGCCGATTGCACTTTGTAGTTCAGTAAGCATGGCTTTTATTTCCGATCTCGCCTGTTCGGCGCGGCTGGTGTCTTGGATTTGTACGGCTCGCTTTTTCGCGGGTGGGGTTGCTTTGTCCTGTTCCTCGCCATTGTTGCTCGGAGCAGGAGTGGTGACGGGAGTGGGTCTAGGGGGTTGCGTGGGAGGCGTGACCTTTCTCAGTTCGCGTACCTCTTGGGTTAGCTGTTGTACTAGGCTCCTGAGCATGGCGTTCTCACGTTTTATTTCTGTAATAATCTCATTGTCTATGTTCTTTGTGACTTGCGGTTCTGAGGCAGTTACTTCGTAGACCCCGCGCCTTGGCGCACCCTTGACCGCGTCTGCCCAGCTCACCTTTTCTGGGAGGGCCTGGATAGATCTGGACCTGGCTCGGCCCGGTCCCGGGGTGCGACTGCGAACTCTGCTCCTCGACCGGCTGTGCTGCCGGGATCGAGGGGTCCCGGTAGCCGACGTCGATCTGGACCTGGCCCGGCCTCTGGATCTGGATCTTGGCTTTTGCAGGGTGGGGGCTTGCTCTCCTCCGGATTCCTTGACCGCCTCGAGTTCTGCTTCCGCTTCGGCTCTTTTCCTTTCCCATCTTCGTTTCTTGACTATATACGGGGTCTTGAACTTTGCTCGGCAGGATTTGTCTGCCGTGGGGTGTTTTCCTCCGCATGGCAGCAGTTTGGGGTGCACTGGTGATTGGGGTCTGGGTTCTTGGCACCGCAGCCCCTGCAGATCTTGTCCTGGGGATTTGGGCAGACGTCCATACGGTGCCCCAGTCTACCGCATTGGTGACAGATGTCGACCTGCTTTCTGTACAGCGAACAGCGAAGCAGAGTGCCTCCATACCTGACGAGAGTGGGCACTTTAGGCCTTCGAAGGTGATGATGACTGTGGTCGTGTTGCTAAGACGCTTGGCTGCTAGGGCTGTCGGGTTCCTGTCGTTCACGATCTTGAAGTTAATTGTCCTGGAGTCTTCTTCGAGAGGTATGCCTCGGATGACCCCCTTGGCCGTATGATCGGGTGCCGTTTCATGCGCGTTGACCTCGTATTGGCGGTCGCCGATCCTGATGACCTCGAGCTTCCTGTATTTTTCTGCGTTGGTGCAGCTGGGTGTGCTGATAACGACAATGTTTTGATTGGTGTTGGGGCAGACGGTATCTTCGCTGGCGTCTTGATCTGATACTCCTGCAGCCCGGTATATGGCTGACGCAATCCTGACTGCGCCGATCGTTGCGGTGTTGAGGCCGCCCTTGGGTCTAACGACGATCTTGATGTCATTCCTCGGAAGGGCCGGCATTCTGCTGGCCTTGAGTATTTGTTGTTTTACGTTCTGCGGGCGTCGTGGCGGTTGTCGACAGTCTCCCTCGCCGGTGCGGGAGTAGGTTTCGTTCTTAGGTCTATCCCGCGATGTGCTAAGGCCGGACCGGGTTTTGGAGCCGATCATGCACCAGCGGGCATCTTCACCGAATTTTTCGGGAGACATCTCCTCTCCTTCGACCTGAACCTCCATGCGTGGCGAAAAATTGGTTCGTAGGGCTTGGGTATTGTTAGGCCTGGCGGGCGGTAGCTCGCCTAGGCTTGCCTCCAGGCATGCGCAGCGTCTTAACGCGGGGTCGGCGTTGCTCGGCCAAAAGTGCTTTCTAAAGTAGCGAAAAAACATTTCCCACCTTGAAACTTGATACCAGTACGCTCCTGGCACCTTGCTGCATTCGAAAATAGCCGAGCTAGAAAAATAGCGTTCTGGCTCGCAGTCACTTCGTCTTCCGTAAAAACACCATAATTTAATTTTTTCAATCGCTGTCTTCCTCACCTACGCTCTTTTCGGATAGTTCCTTGTCGGACATATCTTCCCAGAGGTACTCATCCTCTGTGCCATCGAGCGCATTTGAGGTGCCGCACTTCTTGAATGCGCGACGCACAAAGTCCTCTGGTATGCTGGCCCATGCGTCCACAATCCACTTGCATAGTGTGGCTGGCGAAGCCCACTTTAGCCGCCCGGTCGGCGTCACTGCAGGCTCACCTGAGCGCATCCAATCTGCGTAACACCGCTTGACCGCGTCCTTGAACGGCTTGTTCACGTAAACATCTAAAGGCTGCAGTCGAGACGTCATCCCACCCGGAATAATGACGAGTTCAGTGCTGGATTTGCGCAAGAGCCTCATCACTGAGTTGGCCAAATGGCAACGAAATGCATCCAGCACGAGGATGGATAGGACTGACAACAGTGCGCCGGGCCACCTACACCAGACGGACTTAATCCAGTCGAGCACAGGATTCTTGTTCAGCCTTTCTCATGGCATCTCACGACCACATTTTTTGGCAGCTCCTCAGCTTTAGGCACTGTCTTGTGGTTGAAGACGACATAGGGCGGGAGCTTGCGTTCGTCTGCTGTACACGACAGCATGACAATAAGTCGCGTTTTCTCATTGCTAGTGGACCAGACATAAACTTGTTTAGAGCCCTTTTCGTGCATGGTGAGGGGCAATGGCATGTCCAGATAAACCGGCATTTGGTCAGCATTGTGATTTGCCCTAGCTTGAAATTCTTGGACTTGCGCAGCGAAATAATGTGGTGCTGGAAAGCCACAAGCAGCTCTTCGAACGATTCGGGCAGCTTTCGCGAAATCAAAGTTCGGTGGTGTGAGGAAAATCCAACACGGCACATGTAGCGATAAATCAAGTGCTTTCTCGCTTTGAAGGCGGAGCTCGGTAGCCCTTTTTCTCTTGCAAGCTCCTTAGCTTTTGCCTGCATAAGCTCCACGCTCAACAGCTAGATGCGTGGCTCGCTGTTCGCGTACAAACTCTGTCAGGGCGAGTTTGATTTCCGGGAATGTCCCGCTCTTCGGGCCGCAGAAGCTTCTTCGCGTTCCTCTGCATGCGAAAAGGGCTTCCTTTGTCGACGCCACCTGTGAATGCTTCCCTCGTTGACGTCAAATTGCTTCCCGGCCACACTGTTGCCGATGTTCTGTGCGGCTAAAATAACCTTTCTCTTGAAAGCAGCCGAGTACTGTTTTTGTGGCTAGGACATCTTGGTCCTTCGTGCGGAATAAAAAAAAATGCACTTCGCGAAGTGTGGTTTGTACATGTGCTGCCAAGGTGCACACTCAACAATAAAGAAATGATGCTGTAGTCACGCAGCAATAAGAAAACCGAGCCATAGCCGCGCAGCAATAAGGAAGCCAAGCTGTAGCCACGCAGCAATAACGAAACCAAAACTTCTAGCCCAAATTTCTGACTGAAATTTTTTTTTGGATCCGCTTATAGTATGAGGCGAAAATTTGGGATGCTAATAATAGGGAAAAAAACCTCATATTATACGTTGTTTTTTACGCTATTTCCACAGTTGAAACAAGCTATGTAAGCAGTCTGTATTTGTACTGCAGCGGGACTCCTCTTTCGCACTCTCCTGAGAACGCTCAGCACCATCTAGTGTTGCCACCCCGAAGCCTGTGCATGGCCTCCGAAATGCATGGCACCTGAGAAACGCATCATCCAGCAACCGGGCTCCTCAGTCACGCTTCTTTCTGGACACACTGTGCCATCTAGTGGCACTGTCACAAAGCAGCAGTGATTTGCTGGTGCATGTATATACATGCTCCAATTGAGGAGCACTTGCTGCTGCATTTTTGACCTGGCACTGACTATAGATGAAGATGGTGCTACCCTCGAAAAGCAATGAGAATTATGAAAGCCCTGGAATCCGCTTTTATTATGGTTAATGCAGCTGGGAAATGTGAGCTAAGAAAAACAGTTATCTGTAGGAACCACAGAATAATGCAAGAGCTGGTCGACAGTGAGTGCCATCACTTTAGGTAAATCAAGTTGAAAGATTGACCCAACTGACCACCACCATGAGAGAGAGAGAAAGAGATAGTGCTTGTGAAGAGTAAAAGACTATATTCCACAACCCTTGAGGGAGCACGGCTCAGTGCCTTGGGGATTTATGCTGATCCCATGTACTGTGGGAATCGATGTTATAAAGGTAGCCAGCTGCTGTCTGGCATTGTTAGTGGTTCCACGAAGTGCTGCCAAGTGAACCAGTGTGTTTGTACAAGGTGAGCAGTTGTGTGTGTGACATGACCGTGTGTGTGACGTGATCGTGTGTGTGAGGGTAGCAGCAAGACAGTGACAACGGTGATGACGATGGTATGAAAGCAATGGCATGATTTTGAATCTGGCCATTCTGTGCAAGTTTACAACATGCTGATTGTTGGGTTTTACAAAGGTTTTACTAGATGGGCATAAGTGAAAGAAACACAAATAATGGTGTCACCTGTGACCAAGTGTTACACAGTCGTACATACCTATGTCTATGTCATGTGAGGCATGTTAAAATGACGATGGAATTTGTGCTTTGGCAATAAAACATTAAAACCTGCAGAAAGGTTGAAAATTGAGTTTGTTGGTAGATAGATACCTTTAGAGGAGATCTAAACGACGGGACAAGAAAAGACAGCACTTGGGTACAGACTAACAACTCATATTTATTTGAAGTGCTACAAGCTTTATTGGTGCTTATCACACAGTTGCGTTGGGTTGGGCGCAGAGCAGCCGAGCGGACCTAGCCAAACGCAAGTGTGAGCTGAAGCGCCGAGGCATCCGTCCTCTTCCATGTCAGCAGAGAAGCATCAGCAACGATGCTCGAGCTCTTCTTCATTAGAATGGCCCCGGGAGAGAAAAGGAGCCATCCTGGCGACTTATGGCGAATATACAATAACGCGATCATAGTAGGGTGTGAGATGGCTGACTTATACGGTGTCGAACGCGACGGCGCATGTGCCGGACGGCGTGAGAGGCTCGATCACGTAGTTGACTGGCAATATACAGTCGACAATGCGGTAGAGTCCATGATATTGAGCCAGAAGCTTGGACGAAAGACCTGGGACGTTGGGTGGGGTCCGCAGCCAAACGAGGGAGCCGATATGGAATGTTGTAATGGTTAAGCCATTGTTTTGTCTATTCTGTTCGTGTGCTTGATCTTCAGTTGTCATAATGCGAGCAAGTTGCCTGCACTCTTCTGCGTACTGGGCGAGTTCTGAAATGGGCGCTCCTAAAACTTCTGTCACACACCACATGGGGTAGCGACAGGAAGTGGCTATTGGACCTCTACAAAAACCTTATACCTACACGTTTAGACTATGGTGCCGTGGTGTACCACTCTGCCGCACTGGGAACGTTTCAGACGTTGGATCTGATTCAATGTTTGGGTAGCCGCCTGGCCACAGGTGTGTTCAGGACAAGTCCAGTGCAAAGCCTCCACATGGAATCGAACGAGTGGTCACTTGCAAAGGTCATACTCAAGCTTTACATATTTTCTGAAGGTACACGCAAACCCTGAACATCCGTGCTACGCTACTATAAATGATACGACATGCACCACACTGTTCTGCAACCGACCCACAGCAAAGGAGCCCTTCTTACTGCGTGTGAGGAAGCTCAGGGATGAAATGAGTGTCCCACTTTTAGAACCTTGTTTAAAGGCCCTGGCAAAGCTCTTACCCCCGTAGCAATGGCAGCTTATTAAATGTGACACGTTGTTTGTTCATGTTACAAAGCACGCTCCAGAGGAACACATCCAAATGCACTTTCTAGAACTCCAGTTAAAGTACTCATGCCCGGAATTTTATACTGACGCATGCAAAGTCCCATGCTGGCATGCCTTTTGCAGCGGTTGGTTCATCATTCTCAGAATCTGATGTTTTGCACCCAGAGAGAAGTATCTTTTCCGCTGAGGCATATGCAGTAATGTCGGCTGTTAAATGTATCAGGAAAACCAACCTACCCAGTGCCATCATATTCACTTACTTTTTGAGTTTAGTAAGGTCCTTTATGTCATTCCCCCAAAACAAAAAACCTGTACTCAACGAGCTTTATGCACTTTTGTGCACTGCATATATGTCAAACCAACTTGTCATGATCTGCGGGGTGCCCGGCCACAGAGGCATCAAGGGGAACATGCTAGCAGAACAGATGGCTACATCTGTTACAGCAAAAGCGAACAACACTTTTGTACCTGTCCCTGTGACAGACTTGAAGCCTTTTCGCCGCAGAAAAATTAGGACATACTGGCAGCAAATTTGGAACACTGAAATGTCGAATAAGCTTCATTTAATTAAGACTCAGTTGTGTAATTGGCGAGCAATAACAAAAATATGATGAACTGAACATAATTTTGCTGTCTCAGGATAGGCCATATGTATAGCACTCACTCGTACTTAACCGGTAACGATCCTCCTGTATGTGATAAATGTGGTGAAACCCTAACAGTCCTTCATGTCTTGTTAGAGTGTTGGGAAGTAGAAACTTAAAGAAAACAGTACTTTGCCCTTGCATACAGTCAACATATTCCCCTCCATCCTGCAATGTTTTTAGGCATTGATCAACTAACTGACAATAAGTCAGTTTTAGCGTTTTTATGCGATG
Organism: Dermacentor andersoni; assembly: GCF_023375885.2. Taxonomy (NCBI): domain Eukaryota; kingdom Metazoa; phylum Arthropoda; class Arachnida; order Ixodida; family Ixodidae; genus Dermacentor; species Dermacentor andersoni. The sequence continues at coordinate 176,672,283 of NC_092814.1, forward strand.
TTGGGACATTGCATATTATCAGCCCAAGGTATACGTAGCATATCCTCCCGCTAAAGGATGCTGCTGCGATAATGTTTTTGTAAAGCACGAACCTCCCAGCCCTTGCATTCAAGGATTCACTGGTGAGGTATGAGTGTTACTGCTACCCACATGCTTAGTAGATCATTCTTTTGTAATAGAGCTGTTATGATCATAGCATACACCATTGCTCATTGCCATTATTTTAATAACTGTACATTTTACGCACTTCACAGTGACTGAGCTTTAGGCCCTTTTACAGCCAACTAACATCTATCTATCGCAATTCACCTGTCGATCTCATTCACAAACCATTGGCACGAAATCACTAATTACATGGCGCTCTTTGGCCATACCTAGCCCTTGCGCCACTAAACACCACACATCATCTGAAATAGGCCTGCATTCGGAGGCGTCAGGTTGGTACGGTAGTAAAGTGTCCAATGTGCGCTATGTTTCTAGTTCATACAACAGAAAGAATGGTGAGAAGCCAGTGGTTGCTTGCCTTGCAGTATTATAAGCATACATTACAAAAGGGAGAACCATGTCCTAGTTAGAATGGTCGGAGATGACATATGCTGTGAGCATTTTGCCAAAAGTGTGGTGGAAGCGGTCAGTTAACATGTTGGTGTACGGTTGGTATATTGTAAACGTGCGATGAATTATGTGTCACTTGGTATGAAGGGCTTTGACGACTTCGGATAGAAACACACGCCCTCTGTCAATGAGAAGTTTACACGGCTCACTGTGTCGAAGCACGAAATCGCATAGAACAAAGAAAGCATTCTCACATGTTGTAGCGGCAGGTAGGGCTGCTGTCTCAGCATAGCAGGTGAGGTGGTCAACACCAACGATGATCCATCTGTTCCCAGACGTTGATGGGAGTCGGCCGGAGAGCTCAAAGCTGACGCGGTCGAAAGGACTCTCTGGGGAAGGTAGTGGTTGGAGTGTGCGGGTCGAATGCTGCGAAGGCACCTTGCATCACTGGCAAGCGGTGCAACCATGAATGTACTTGCGCACTAAGGTGTACATTCCACGCCAGTAAAAGCGCTAGAACAACCTTATACGGTGGTTCTACGGTTATAGGCTTCAATGCGCTGGCATGAGCACTCTGTGGATCGGTGTGAAAAGGAGCACAGATGTCTGAATGCATGTGATGCGGTTTGACAAGGAGCCACTTTCAACTGTCGGGCATATAGTTCCACCGGTAGAGCAGATTTTCGCACGCAGCAAAATGAGCGGCTTGCCAGCAGAGTGCGAGAAAAGGCAAGGCGGCAGATGTGGTGCACTAGATGTTAATGATGCTAACAATCCATGAATCCTTGCGCTGCTTCAACGGCTTAGAATTGAAGTCGAGTGCCAAGACCGACGAAGCATCAAGTGGTAGCGGACACCAAAGGGCATCCGCATCATTGGGCTTCCGGCCAGATCTGTATACCACTTGTATGTTGATTGTACTCTTGCAGGCAAAGTGCCCAGCGGGCAAGGAGGCCAGAGAGATCCTTTAGGCATGACAACCAGCATAGAGTGTGATGGTCCGTGATGATGTAGAAAGGACAGCCACAGAGGTATGGTCGGGACTCCATGAGAGCCCACACGATGGCCGGACACTCTTTTTCAATGACAATACTACGTCTCGACCTTTGTGAGTGTGCGACTTGCGTGGGCGACAACATATTCTTTATAGCCAGGATTGCGTTGCGCCAGTCCATTCCAAGGCCGACACCACTGGCATGTGTAGGTACTTCCGTAGGAGCCTGGGGATCGTAGTGACGGAGTATCGGAGGAGATGTTAACAAGTGGTGGAAAGTCTGGAGGGCGACGTCATACAGTGAAATCTCGATATAACGAACTTCAGGGGACTGCAGTAAATGGTTCGTTATTCTCAAAAGTCATTATAGTGAAATCCCCAAAATTAACCGTTCTGTCCATCGACTCATCATATGCAGCGCACGAGGCCGTGCGTACGTAGCGAAGCATGCACACGAAACGGCAATAGTTGGCTGCATGCGAAAGTTGAGAAGGGCGTTGCTGACTTGCACACGCAGAAGCCAGTAGTCTATTACTCAGCACTGCCATATGCCAGCTTCTGAAACTGTAGCCAATATCAGCTGCTGCGAAGTCAAACCACAAGCCGTAGTCATATCTTCGTCAAGAGCCATATAGAAAAATAAACTCTTGTAGACACGCGAGAACACGTGAGAATGACCCCAAAGCCCGCAGCGGATGCTACGCAGCTTTTGAAACGCTGTGGGCGCATGCAAGAGACTGTGCATGCACCTGCGTACTTCGCATGTGCACTGTTGCGTCTGTGGGTTTCCTGCGTACGCAGAGCTGCTGCGAACACCCAACTAAAGCTTTCTATAAATAGACAGTTTTAGTTGGGCGTTCGCAGCAGCTCTGCATACACAGGAAACCCGCGGAGGCGACAGCGCTCATGCGCAGTACGCAGGAGCACGCACGGGCTTTGCGGGCTTTGCTGTACATTCTCGCGTGTTCTTGCGTGTCCACAAGAGTGAATTTTTCGATATGGTTCTTGCTAAAGATATGACTCCGGCTTGTGCTTTGACTTTGTGGCGGCTGATATTGGCTACATAGCTTCAGAAGCTGGCATATGGCAGTGCTGAATAGGACACTACCGGCTCCTGCACATGCAAGTCGGCCATTCCCTTCTCAACTTTTGCATCCGGCCAACTATTGCTGTTTCGTGTGCGCACGTGCTTCGCTACGTACGTATGACCATGCGCTGCATACGTGGGTGGTTGAGGATGCCCAACTTAAACAGTATAATAAGTAAATAAATAAATAAATAAATAAATAAAATCTTCTCGCTCGTGGTTTTCTCTCTCCCTTTTTTTTTCGGGTGCCGTCTCAGGTTGCCTGAAATCATGCGCTTCCTGCGCCTTGTATGCTGGCCTACTAACTTAGAAGCCCCTAACTAGTGTTTAAACAGTCCTGTGCATGATAATCGCCACTTCGGTAGGGTGGCTAGATTGGGAGGTGTAAAAACTGGCCACTCCAAGCTTGCTGGGATGCGCAATCCCAGTGCAGTGGCGCTGCCATCGGGGCCGCAGTGTGTGCTCGCGGAGTCTTCTTGCTGTATGGCATTGAGCTCGTGTCGGTTGTCACTTTTTTTGTCAGTACAAGTGTTTTTATGAATGTGAGCAGTAAACGACGATGTTGCCGCTTGAGAATATGCATCTTTCAGGCTCAACAGCCACAGATCACGGCACCAGCTAGCAGGCCAAAGTAGCGCAGATATGATGCAACAATTTTTTTATAAAGTTTTTTGAAAGTATCGCGTCTTTATTAGAAGTTTTGGGGAGGCGAATTGATCTCTTTAGTGGATTTATCGACCTGTTTATGGAGAATAGTCTATAAACTGGCTGTTCCAGTGGAAGAGGGGGCACCGTTACCCGTAAAGACTGCTCATTTGCTTATATTTTCTTGATTCGTTGCTCCGGAATGAGTGTGCCCTAACCTGTGAAACATTGTAATGGCTCTTTGACATTAATCTTAATAGTGCGAGTGTTCCATGCTCGTTTATACCTTGTAGTTTACACAATGGCACGTTTGCATTGCCTGTCATGCAATCCTGGAGACAGTATGTTCAAAGTTGTTCAGAAATTGAGACAGCACTTAGATGGAACTTTATTTTCCACAATTCAATTATCGTTGAGTCACTGGTGGGTGTTGCTTTAAACTACGCAATGTTTCAGCCTCATAATTTTTTTCTCACTTTCTTGGTTTAGCCCCTGTGAAAAGAAATTAATATTTTAATGCAAAAAAAGACCTGACTACTGGCTTCGTCAGTTCGATGCAGTTTGGCACAGGCAATTTGTGGCACGCTGCTACGTACTGCCTGCAGTAGGCGGCTTATAACTTTAGTATGAAGGTGTATTGTACTAAACGCATGCGTTGGTCGACTTTCAATTGTGTGAATTTATTTATTTGTACATACTGCAGTCTATACAGACCAAGCAGGACTGTATCAAATCAAATTGTACATTGTAGAATTTGGAGGACGATCTTGCCGCTGCCACCAGTTGTAAGGGTTTGAGGAGGATCCCGCCGCTGGCACCAGTTGAAGGGGTTGTAGGTCGTAGGGAGGAACTTGGGAGGAACTAGGCGTGCAGGGTTTATTTACAGATATTTACATTAGAACATGGGATACATTCGACAGACTAGCGTGGCTCCCAAATGGAGCCCGCAAGACGAAGCATACAGCATGCAAGCAAACACACCCAGCACACTGCTGGTCGAGCACGAGCACACAGCTCATGAGTACGCTGACGAGCACATTGACGAGCACACTCTAGCAGCCGACAAACAGCTGCTTATAAACACTCCGTGTTCCCTAGATCCCTAGGTGAGGGAAAAACGTTCCAGTCATCGCAGCCGAGCCGCCTTTGAGCGGGAGGGCTTGCACACACACGTACGCACAACTTTCACTGCCCCCATCGAGGCCAGACGGGCTTCGCAGAACTCGGGCTTACTTCTTGACCAAAGGAGGCACCTCTCATTCCCCAAGCTGACCCCTGCCGCGTGGCCCCCGGTTCTCCATTGTCTTGCGTCTTGAAAGGCGCGTGCGACGTTGCCGCCAAATGCATTCCCTTGGGAACTCCCTTGCTCACAGCAGACCAGGTCGGCGGTGGCGGGTTCAGTCACAAAGCCTGCTTCGTCGGACTCATCTCGGCAATCCCGCGACGAAGGGTCGAGGACGCTGCGTGTTGTTCTTCGCACACAGTAGACCCAGTGACACCGTGTGGCTAGAGGGTGGCAGTGGCTTTCCAGGAAAGGTCGACGCTGCTGTCGCACCTGGCTAGCAAAACTTTGCATGGCGGCATCTCAGCAGGCCATTCCTAACAACAGTGGCTTTGAAGGGTACAGAAGCCCTCGGATGTCCCATTCGTTTGATATTTCAGTCGGCAGCTCCGCTACAGCACTGTTTCTTGGGACAATACAGGCACCCCTGCATAATTCACAGCTTCTTCGTACAATTCACTTTCTTGCTGCATAGCCCGCATGTCACCGATCTTGGGGGTGTGCCTTCCAGAGATGGTAATGAGGCACGCCGAGCGGCACAGCAAACATGATTTAATCACCGAACAAAAATCGGCAAAAGAAAACAAAACAAACAACACTCATTAACCCTCAAAATATGTGAACAACCTTATGAGATGTTCAAACACAAAGCTAATTATTAATTGTACATTCTTCCCACCACGTTAACTCTAGTTCTCGCTTCTTGCAGCAGTCTGACCACTCTGTTCTCTCTGACTGTGTCACTACTAAAGGTGTGCGCCGTGTACTCATGAGCAGTGGCGCACGGCCATTTTTCGTTGGCGGTGGCGGCACCGGTAGCATGGAAACCGAAAACACAAATTTAAAGAAGCTGATTCATGACACCTTTCTATGCTAAACTGGTTGAAATTCTGGGCTTTTCATACTAAGGGCTGAGAGGACCGAATACAGAGGCGTTGAAAGGGAGAAAAATACAAAACCAAGTTTCTGGCGAGCAAGCTCTTTCTTGATGATGTCGTCTTGTGCCTGGGAACCACTCATAAATAATCCTTGACCGTCGCGACTACCCTCTTCTTGTAGGCATCTTGCAGTGTGTGAACGTCGACATCAAGTGTCTCTGCAGGTTCGACGTGCTTACTGTGCATGTGTAGCGTTTTACCTTTGCAGCTGTGGAGGAAACAGGCGAATATTTATATTCTCACAATAAACGATGAAATGGCTAACACCAAATAGTTTAGTTCCATAAAGGACCAAAAGCGCTCTACTCAGGATTTGAAAGGCTTTGAGTCGTCCTTCTTTAAAGACTTGGTCAAGCAGCTCTCACAGTAGTAGTCCGTTCCAACTGTCTTCTGCTTTCTCCCAGTGAGGTATGTTAAGTGTCCAAAATGTTTCCTTACAAAACTAGACTTCATCTTCAAATTCAACGGAATAATGTGAAAACTTCCAACTGGCGTCTTAAACCCATCAGCCCCAGAAGTTTCCATCTTGCTACAAGTTACATCTCTCGTGTTGATGTCGTTTTGACACTTATCGCCGATTCTACCAGCAACTACTGTGCCCACGACCCTCAAGTCGTGATTCCGACGTTCTGAGGCTGCTCTTTCTTCTCAGTGCGCCATATTGCGATTTTGAAGGCAGTTTCGGAATCTCGCGTTGCACTGACTGCTCACGACATGCATGCGCAGACGCGCGGAAAGCAGGGTTGCTTTTGTTTGTTTTGTGCTGCTTGATTGCTCCCCTCCCTATTTGACATGATTCTATGCTTGAGAGACAGACAGACAGACAGACAACGAACTTTATTTAATCTTGAGGAGTTACTGTCAGGACCTCCTAACGGGAGGCCATTGCCTGAGAGAGGGGAAAAAATTAAGCAACACAATAGAAAATCTCAAATGAAACTGCATTTACTTTTTAAAAAATCTTTATTCCTATTTAAATGGCGTGCTGGCCTTGCCGAGAAAAAAAGGCGGTGGTGGCGGCACGCCGACGTCTTGGCGCATACCTGTAGTCTCTACACATATGGAGAATTCTTACTTTCTATCGACGGCTTGTGTTGCTTCGAAGTCCGAGCTTGGAGGCAACTTGTCTGTGGTCGACACTCCTGACGATCTTGTAGATGTCGTCGCCCGAGTATCAGCCGGACAATCCGACTGTCTCCAATGCCTGTTTCCCGGTCGTCGTTGATGACGTCTCAACGAGGCCTAGCCGATTAGGCCTAGCGATGGGTTCAAACCGTCCAGTGCCTTGTTCAAGCGACATTGAGGTGCTCCGGGGACTGTCTTGCATAGCATTGCTGGCCTGCCTTCAAAGGGGGGATTGCTGCTGGAGTGCCCGGGACTACCGTGGGAGGCTGCAACAAATCCAAGGAGCCTCGCTGAAACGTCGTCGAAGTCGACAGCCACACCTCGGGATGTCAGCATCATGACCTCTGGAAGCGAACACTCGCTGCTCCCGTCGCCAGTACAGTGCTGGCGAGACAACCTTCTTCATCCAGAGCCAAGCAGACAATCTCAGCTCAGCGCTGCTTTTCTCCTAATCACGGCTCGGGTCGTGCCTCATGGCTCCGGCACTCTCCCCTCGTGCGCTTGTGCCATTTCGAACGCTTTTCTCTCATCATCGTTGTCATTTCGCGCCGCATGTCTCTTACACATAACACCACAATATAACAAGGCGAGCATCACTGTGTTGCTCTATGTAATCAGCATGATCCACAGCCATTTCTGCTGCCTCTCTGTGAACTGCAGTATTACCCATAGTTTCCTGCTGGCTTTCATTTCACTGTAGTCCTTCCTCTACAGTGAGCAGAGACTCCAAAAGTCCTGGCAACAGGTTCCCATCATTACGGCTCTTCGCAAGACTGTAGAAACTCAAAAGGTTAATCAAACAGTTTGGCATTGGTTTCATTCAGTCCAGCAACTTGAAGCCAATTGTTTCAGCTAAATAATTCCTGAGGTCCTTTGTGGCATTGAGTGTAACACGAAGGCCTTCCGAGGTGCTCTTGCTCAGATGACCAAGTCCTTTTGTGTGGGACTCCCATTCATTCAGGAAGTGTAGCATTCTGTCAAGCACAGCCTTTTTTGCACTGCCAGGCCTGAAACGGCATTGGAAAAGCAAATTGCACAGGTAAAATATTGCGGTAGCACTGCAGATACCTCATTGCCTCTACTGGGAATCTTTGTCATTGCTTCTGTGAGTTGAGCCATCATACTGATAAATGTTTTCGTTGGTTCAAGATTCAGATACTGCTCCTCAATCATTTCCTTATAGAAGCTCATGGTGTGCACCTCTGGAATGCTGAAGATGTAGAAGGCCAAATTTACTCGCATTTTTTCAAACACTTGTGGATATACATGCGACCTTGTTCATTTGGGTGCAACTTTGAGTGTGGTGGCATTGCGGTCAAGCTTCCAAGTAGTTGAAACATGATCCTAGTGTAACTGTAATATTTCAAATTTGTTTCATTAAGTCATCTCGGGTTTACACTTTCAAAGACAAGATAGATAATTGCAGATCCTCGGCCTACATGAGTATTAAAGCCTTGCTTCAAAATTGTGTTCCGCACATACTTCACAGGTGCAGATAGTATCATATAAAGTGGAGATATCTCTCCTTGTCAGATGGGTATGTCATCTTGCACCGAACACCTTTGTTGCTTCCGTGAATGCCTATATTATGCCACATTGCTCTATTCCATGACTCGCCATCACAGCAGGTATAATCCTTGCGAAGTCCAGCCTTTTCACACACAAGTGTAGCTTCTGGGATGATCTTTGTCAGTAAGCCTGACATAACATTGAAAGCAAAGACACGGAAAAAAAAAAAAACACAAATCAGCGGTAAGCTCATTTGTAACAAAATTTAACTTATAATGGATGCTATCAGTGATCTGTGTCCACTTTCCAATGAATGTTTGGAACATCACAACCAGACCATGGTGTGTGCCTGTCCCATTCATGACTTTTATCTTTTCCTTCTCACACCCAAGGAGCGAGCTTCTGACAAGCCATATGATGATCTACTCGTCGTGGTTGCTCAGTGGTTATGGTGTTAGGCTGCTGAGCACGAGGTCGCAGGATCAAATCCCGGCCACGGCGGCCGCATTTCGATGGGGGCGAAATGCGAAAACACCCGTGTACTTAGATTTAGGTGCACATTAAAGAACCCCAGGTGGTCGAAATTTCCGGAGTCCTCCACTACGGCGTGCCTCATAATCAGAAAGTGGTTTTGGCACATAAAACCCCATAATTAATTTAATATGATGATCTGAAAGCCTGTTAATGTAAGGTGCATTATGTGTTTGCACTCATAGGTAGAAGGCAGTGGACATAAACATTTCTGTATTTCTGCAGGTATACGCGACTAAGTAGGGCAAGGACTTCGTGGCACCTCAAATGCTTGTATAAGCATGGGCTCTTCTAAGAGCTACTCTTATCATATTTGTATCTGCGTAGGGACTGTCACTTTGACTCCTCAAGACATGCTCGCACAGTATTTTCCTGTTTTTTGGGAAGCTTCATGATCTGCAAAAAAAAAAAAAAAAAAGAAGGGTAAATGAGTTGCATGGAACCAAAAAATAAAAAATAACGAAGTTGCGCCTTTTATTCAAAGACAGTCTCCTGTATCACAGAATTCTCCTTTTGCAGCCTTTCGATAAGGCCACGCACACTCTGCATTTGCTTGTTTCTCCATTCAGGGTGTGCAAGGCATGTTCTAGTCTCCTTCCCACAGACTACAAGAGGTCGCCACACTTTATTCTTCACTCAGTGCAAGGGAACAATTAGGATTCTCGCAACCTTTTTACACGAAGAGCATCTTTGAGCTGTGTGTGTCCATGATGTCCGTGAGAAAAAAGCAAGAACAGCACATGGTAGTACTGTAACAATTCTACTAAGCATGGAGTGTGGGATACCTAATTTCTAACACGAAGAAACATATTAGAACGTGGTAAAACAAAACATACCTTACGACACAGAGCCATTGCATGCACTAGCGTACATGTTATCTCTAGATAATTTAGTCGCATCAGGTGGGTCTATAGACCGTTTTTTCGTAGGCGCCGCCATATTGTGAACGCAGTGGCGCCGCCTATGAGCAGCGCCATACTGGCTTGGGTGAAAGCGGTCTTTTGCATGGCAGGTATACGCTCGGCGGTAGGTTCTGGCGTTTGTTTTCGTGGTCGTGCGGTCTATTTAGTATGACATGAGTTTTCTACGTGGTAAACGGTTCTGTGAGACGTGCTGAAGTGGTTTAAGGCGTCATGGCCGAAGTTTCTGCTGGCTTTGAGGGGGACGGAACACTCAGCGCGATGTGTGCGCGCATACTTGAGCCTACAATCAGCCTCGGAGATCAATTGTATATTTCTGAATGTTCCAATCACTAATGTTACCTTATTGCACTATTATCCTCTATTTCTAAGCTGCGGTTTAGGAGCCATGAAACATACGCGACGATCGTAACAGTGTGGGTACCGTTCTGCTACGATAGGAGCGGTGCTGTTATACTTTGACAAGTGTTCAAACTGTTCGCTGCAGGTTACATTGCGTGACTACTTCGTTGGATGGATGAGGTTTCCACCCATGAATAAAATAGTTTTGGCTACTAATAGCAGCATATGTTACAGTCTGAATTAAGCTTGTCCAGCAAAGCGACCATTTACGAACTGTGCAAGCGTCCTAAGCAGTAGTAGGTGCTGGATTAGATATTTTTGTTCTATATAGCGCATGGTCCAAGCATACGGCATCATGGGTTATATATTTATAAACGTTGTGCGGCGTTAGCCCGTTTTCTCTTGCTTTTTAGAGGAAGAGGATGATAACCGATTTTTTTTTTTTTCGGTTGTGTTCGTTTAGTTCTCTACGACGCACTCACACGTATTGCGGAAATTTTGCGCTCAAAAATAGCCATCACATTCTTTTTATGCGAACCCTCTCATATATTATGGCTGTATGCAGGATAAGAAGGCAATGCCGAAGCACACAGCTTATATATGTGTCGTGCTGGCTCACCAACCGCAGTGATCGCTGTGTTGAGCAGCGCCATGGGCCTCATGCAGCAAGGCTAGCGTAGACATATGGTAATTTTAAGCATACTACACTCTTAGGCAAAGTTACACCCTTTGGCTTGCCCCTTCTGCCACACAACAATAATCGTTATCTGCCTTGATACGTTTCCTTTCTTCAACGCTGCGAGCCCGGAACTTTCCAGTAACGAACGGCACGCACGTTATCAGAAGGGGCACTCCAAAGGGTGTAAACTGTTCTATGCTGATAACGTGCATGCCGTTCGTTACTGGAAAGTTCCGGGCTCACAGCGTTAAAGAAAGGAAACGCATCAAGCAGATGACGATTATTGTTGTGTGGCAGAAGGGGCAAACCAAAGGGTGTAACTTTGCCTAAGAGTGTAGACTTGAAATGCGTCAGAACGATGCCAGTGTATCACAAATATTTGATAGCGCCTGCCGCTCAGATGTTTCGTGGTTGCCTTAGGTTGGTCGTGCACAAGCATGCGCTCTTATGTTTTACTCCCTACGCCAATCGATCAGACAGTGAGCTGATTTACCATTTAATGCTGGTAATACAAAGACGCCAGTTTTTCTTGTTGAATTAAAATCGATATAAGCAATATAGTAAACAACACATACACGCACCGCGACTGATAATGCGCGTCACATTTTTGCGCCCCCAAGACATATTTCTGCCTACAGTAGTTACCGATGCACCGAAAGGCTTCCCTGACGATCTTATATGAACGAACATGTTGTAAATTTCACAAAGTAAGACCTAAAACATCTCGAAATCGTTCCGCAGCACACGACAGTAATACTTTCAAGCAGCACCGCGCCGGATCGCCCAAGCCAGAGAGGAGGAAAGGTTCTCCGTGCGCCCTATCCTCCTCTCCCAATGAAACGGTCTATAGGCTGGTACTTGACTGCCTTCCCATTGCCACAACACTGATAGGCTCTCTGTTTGCCTGAGGAGTCCTGGGTTTCTTTTTCCAACTGTGTATTGTGCTTACTGTGAAGTAGTCCAGCCAGGAAAATGCTGCAAGTTATTGAGATGGCTCCTCCATCTGGCTCATACACAACAATCTTGCAGGAGGGGAAGGAAAAAAAAAAAGCGGTATCTAAGCACTGACAAGCTGTGCAGTACGGTATGACACTGCATTTTGGTTCTGGAATGTTTGCAGAGTCCATTGCTCAGATGGTAGTTGTAGCTTATAGATAAAGTGTTTGGCAGGGACATCGCCAGTAGTTGCAAGATCCGCCATGTTTGTTGTCATCGAGTCAGACTGGCGATCCTCCTATATGCTCGGGCATTTGCAGCACTTCTTCACTGGTACACAATCGGCAGAAACTGCAGTTCGCCTTTCTCATTCCTTTGGCGAGCTCTTATAAAAGTATTTAGGCAGGTTTGACAGTATAGTAGGCACTGCATCAGCTCTAAAAGTAGGAATATTGTGCTGTATTCTGACTTCCTTACCTTTGACAATGTGCACGAATTTTCGCACGATGAAACTGAAGAATATGAAAATAAAATGTGACTAGCATGACAAATGCTTTCATCTAAAATCAATTGCCAAGTTTATAAAAGTGCCGTGGAGCACGTTATAAGCTGATTTTCTCGATGCATGTTACACACTTTAATTAATAGCTCTGTTAGTAGCTAAGGCACAAACACGCTTAAATGGGTTCAGATGGTTTACTTTGCATCGAAGTGTCTTTCACAGACAGCTGAATTCTCCTGTAAATGCATGTCGGCCCTTGGGATAGCCCACTCTCAAGCTGCTATTTCTCTTTGCAAGCCAACGCATGAAAAAGTGACACTTTTTCCGCGTATAATGCGCAACCTTAGCCTGAATCGCATCCTGGTACAATGCACTATCGCCGAGTTCCTTTTTGTTGACTGCATTCTTCACGAGGCACTTAACACAAGGGAATTTAGAAACGTGAAACGTCAACAAGACTGCGAACTGACTGCCACATACACACCGTTTCTACGCCTCATTCATTGTGCCCTCAACCGCCGCGCCCTACCTCGCTCTAGCGAAAGGATCACACAAGGCGACACTTCAGGACAAGGGAAATGCTCCACGCTCTTCACACCTCCCAAACCTTTCCACCTTTACTTTGGGACCTTTTTAGAAAAAATGGCTTGCCTTACTGTACAGCTGACAAACTGTTATGTTACCTGGCCTCGGAACGAAAAAGTGCGAGTCGAGGGCAGAGGAAATTGCTGTGATGCCTGACCCGAAGCATACCTTCTCGCCTTGCCGGTCCTGCTGCTCTACTGAGCTGTGCTGTCAGAATATAAGTCCACGTGGGGCCTTTGGGCACACTGCAATGCTGTAGAGCTCAAGGGCAGCGTTTTAAACCGGACAGACCCATTGCAACGCGTGCTGTTGTGTCATCTGCCATTGTTAGGGTTGGCTGGTATAGAAAAGGCATGCGCGAAAGAACATGTGTGCATGCACGGGCACAGTTTTCGCACTCGCCGATTCGCGTGACGGCCGCGCTGCTTTTGAGTCTTTTTTCGGAACTTTTGGAGTGATTATTGTGGCCGATTGGCCTTTCGAGAGGTGGCCGCAGCGCTTTCCGACTTGCCGATGCTGTGTCCCGGAGTGCTTTTTAAGCCTGAAATGTTTTTAGCTCCCGTTATCGGCGACCTTCAAGTGACCTTGCAAAAGCCAGAGCTGTTATCTGGGCGCTCAAATGAGAACATTTGGGCAAGGTGCGAGAACAAAACAAGATCATCCGGGCAACCAGTCAAAACTTAAGAAAATGTGTCTCTGGCCCCCAACCATTTGTATAGGACCGCTTTACATATACTAGTTACTGCCCAAACAAGTTACAAAAAATATTGTTTCCGAGTTCTTCCTAATGTTTGTTCACGTGACGTGATGAGCACCGCACTTTCTGGAGTGATGTTGGTATCGGTGGCGGCAACAATCTTTTGTAAGGTGGCAACAGTATCTTGCACAGTGTTCAACCGGCCACACAGTGCGACTTCGGCACAAGCATAGTCAATGACAGCGCTATGACGCGACAGGAAGTTCCACCCTAGGATTACGTCGTGAGAGCAGGAAGGCAGCACAACAAGCTCGACAGTATGGAGAATTTTCTGAATAATGAGTCTGGCAATACGCGCAGCAGACGGTTGGACGGGCTGAGTGCTGGCGGTGGAAAGTACAACGCCAGTAAGAGCCGTGGTGGTCTTCCCGAGTCGTCGAAGCGATGTCAAGTGACGACTCGGTGAGGGAGAACGATGTGTGCTGAAGTTCTGATGAGCGTTCCAAAAGTTCGGCGGTGTGTTGTGATCGGCATCGTGGTGGGCTGCAGTCACATGTGGTTCAGTGATGACGTCCGAATGCGGCAGGCGACGGCGACAAAAGCATGCCACATGTCCTGCGAGACCGCAGGCAAAGTGTATTGGCTAGTTGTTCCGCGTGCGCTAGGGATCTTGTGGCCAGAAGTACTGAGGGGACATATGAGGCGCGGTGAGGGGTGCGGGACACGGTGGCATCGATTAGGGGAGCGTCATCAGTCTAGGACGTGATGCAGTAACCAGAGGTTGCTGGTGGACTGGCAGGAGAACCTCTGCAACCTGCTCATGGATAGTCTGCTGTAGGTCCAAGGACAAAGGTTGACCAGGCTTCTGGGTGAGAGGGAACAGGGAGAGCTGGTGTGCCAGCTCTTCACGAATGAAAGCTTTGATGTGGAAAAAGGAGAGCGGTCATCAGTATGTTCGAGCGCATCCACCTAGCTCGAAAGGGAAGCCACTTGAATAGTTTGGAAAGTGAGCGCTCATTGCCTCCATAATTCATCAAAGCTTTGGCAGTAGGTGACTACAGCTTCAACTATGGTAAGATTCTTGGCCAGGAGCACCTGGAAAGTGTCATCTTCAATGCCCTTGAGGATCTGCTTAGTCTTATCTTCCTCAGTCATAGTTTGGCTTTCACAGTTGCAAAGATCGACGACAACCTCAATATAGCTTGTGGAGTTCTCGCCTGGCTGTTCCGTGGGTTGGCGGAGGCGTTGTTTGGCGTGAAGCTTTCTCACGGCAGGTCGGCCGAATACCTCCACAAAGGCAGTCTTAAGTTCAGTCCATGTGGTTGTGGAGCCACAAGTTAGCAACATCTGCTAGGTAAAATATACATTGGTGAGCTTGGTCGGATTGTCCCATTTGTTGTGGTTGCTCACCCGTTCATACGACGAAAGCCAATCATTCATGGCAATGTCTGCAGTGCCACTGAACACAGCTGGGTCACATTGACAAACGGCACCGCAGGTGACTGAAGCACTTGACGAAGTGGGTCGCTCACCGGTGTTGTCTCTCACGGTGGTAGTGGTAGCAACGAGAAGAGCGCAGCTCCGGAGTTCCAGGGCGAGGTGGTAGGGACCTCAGCATTTTCACCAAATGCTGCGGGATTTATTGGCAGTTATCAGGACGCTGTAGGCACAGTCACGTTGGGGACAAGCGGCAGGAGCGATGCTCGAGCTCTTCTTCATTACAGAAGGAACATATATGATCAAGATGCACAAATTGTTAAGAATCATTTAATGTGATACCAAATAGCCAACAGAACAACCCTGACCAAACAGCCAAGTGACTTGATGAGACAATAAAACTGTCCAGATAATTTAGCTCTTCATCAATTAAACTGAGCGATTGTGCGCTTACGAAAGAAAGACCCCTCTTATGAATGGCCTACGCTTCAACAATTTAGTGCATTCTTTGGTCTTTGTGTTGCCTGACTATTCAGCACTTATCAAATTCTGAAGTACAGCTGCACGACACTGCATGAATGGTTTCTGCCACATCTTGTGTTGAAAGACCTGGCATGTTCTTGAAGGCGTTCATTGAGGCCCTATCCCATCCGTCCTAGGTAGTTCTGGCTGCAGCACAGCGTAATTTCGTATACAATACTAACTGCAAAGGCGACGAACTGCTGTGTATGCTTCTTGAGGCATACTGCTCATCCTGGCTCGGTCTGATTAAGCTTGCGGCAAATGCGCCTAGCTTCTTTGGTGCAGAAAAAACAATGCGAACTGCAGCTCTTTCAGCTGTTTTTCTTCAGGCAATGACTCACCCTATGTGTATACAAGATGACCAAGGTGGCCCTCGGCTGGCTTGCAGTTCTCGGTTCTGAGACTAGTGTGCTCCGCTCTATTAAAAAATTGTCAGTGATGGCCACCAGATGCTGGTACGAGTAACTTGCTCAAAATAAACGCTGTAGTTAGTTCTGTTGGATATGTAGTCAAGAGTTCAACAAAAGTTTGTCTGGTCAGGTAACATGAGGATGAAGAAATTGCGTTCACTGACCAAGTCAAGGTGAAAATAACACAGAGATGTTTCGGGACCTATACAACTTGTATATTTTTTCATATATTTAGCAATTGGTACTGTGACCCTCCACCTCACATAGAATGGAAAGTCGTCAAGAAACCATTTGGGAGTGACCACTTTCCTGTAATGCTGAGCTTAATACGGGAACATGGCAGTCCAGCCCCCGCCCAGCGTTGGAAAATACCGTTGGCTGATTGGAAAGATTTTAAAGATTCAACTTATTTAACAGACTCTCCACCTCACATAGAATGGAAAGTCGTCAAGAAACCATTTGGGAGTGACCACTTTCCTGTAATGCTGAGCTTAATACGGGAACATGGCAGTCCAGCCCCCGCCCAGCGTTGGAAAATACCGTTGGCTGATTGGAAAGATTTTAAAGATGCAACTTATTTAACACGAGATTTTATTAACAATTTTTGTATTGATAGCGTATTAATGTATTTTACCGCTTTTATTCTCGACTCAGCTGAAAAATTCATTACACAAACAAACAGCCTCCCATGTAAAAGATGGGTCCCCTGGTGGAATGAGGACTGCAGACTGATGTGAAAAAAACAAAACAAAGCATGAGGCATACTGCATCGCTCCCCGACTGCAGAAAATCTCATAGAATTTAAACTCGTAAAA
Source organism: Dermacentor andersoni (assembly GCF_023375885.2). NCBI lineage: Eukaryota > Metazoa > Arthropoda > Arachnida > Ixodida > Ixodidae > Dermacentor > Dermacentor andersoni. The sequence goes on from NC_092814.1 coordinate 176,688,794, forward strand.
TCATAGGGAAGGCAGACACTGCGACAGGCCAGGAGAGCTAACTGGGAGGGATTTCTCACTGACATAGCATCTTACCCTCAGAGTCCAAAGTATGGAATGGCCTAAAAAGGCTAAAGGGGCAGGAAATGTATCAATTACCACCGGTCAATGAACAAGGAAACAGCTTAGAAGACCAGACCAACACCCTTGTTGAACACTTCGAGAGTGTTCCAGCTCGATCCAGTATTCAGGATCATTTTTCAAACACAAAGAAATAGCCAGACGTAAGACACTCTACGTAAATGCACACCAAATCACCCTTATAACCTCCCTTTTAACATCGCCGAGGAGAGCTTCCTTGGACATATGCAAGAGCTGTGCACCGGATCCTGGCAGCATCATGTACGACACCCCCACAGTGACACTGAAATGACAATGACGCTACTTGCACTTTTCAACACTATATGGGATGCCGGGTGCCTTCTATCTGTATGGAATGAAGCCATTGTCATCCCGATTTTGAAACAGGGTAAAGACCCCTCATTAGTAACAGCCTACCGTCCAGTAGCCCTCACAAGTTGTATCTGCAAACTCTACGAAAAAATGGCTAATCGCTGTCTTCTGCATTTTCTGGAATCCAACAAATTGCTTGACCCGTGCCAGTCCAGCTTTAGGGAAGGCCGGTCGACGACTGACCATCTCATTCGCATTGAGGGAAAAGTTTGTGCCTTCATTCACAAGCAATTCTGCAGGATTTAAGCTAAATCAACAAAAGAGCGCCTGTGTCCTGTTTACAAGAAAGAGATGCTTGGTTCCAGAGCCCAATATTGAACTCCATGGAGAATGTGTACCTGTGAATGGAGAACACAAATTCTTAGGTATCATGTTAGACTCAAAGCTTAGCTTTATTCCCCACATAAAGTATATTAAAAGTAAATGCCTAAGAGCAATGAATATCCTTAAAAATCCTGTCACACACAACAAGGGGTAGTGACAGAAAGTGCCTCATGGCCGTGCATAAGAGCCTTAAGACTTGCGTTTGGACTATGGCACTGTAGTTTGCCCATCTGCTGCATCCAGCACCCTGAGGATGCTAAATCCTGTGCACCATCTAGGTATTCATCTCGCGACTGTTGCCTTCAGAACAAGTCCTCAACGCAGTATCAAATGAATGGTCTCTTGATCTGCAGAGGACATATTCTAGTTTCTTATACTTTATGAAAGTAACTTCAAACTCTGAACACCCATGCAATTCTACAATAAACGATACAGCGTCTAGTACACTTTTTTATAACTGACCTTCTGTGAAAGAGCTCTTCTCACTGCATGTAAGGAAATTGAGTGAAGATGTGGGTGTTCCGCTCCTTACGCATGAAATAATGGCTCCTGCGAAATCGCTTGCTCCATGGCTGTGACAAGAGATAGAGTGTGACATGTCATTTGTTGAAATCACTAAACATGCTCCAGAGGTACACATTCACATGCACTTCCTTGAACTGCTGTGGAAGTACTCTTGCCCACAATTTTATACAGAAATATTGAAGTCGCCTTCCGGTGTCTCATACGCAGCTGCTTGTCCAGCATTTTCAGAATGCGACGTCCTGCACCGAGAATCCACCGTCTTTGCAGAAGCCTGTGCAGTGATAGCGGCTGTGAAACACTAGGAAAATAAAGCTACCAAAAGCCATTATATTCACAGACTCCTTAAGTGTAATGAAAGCTTTAAAATCACTATACAAACATAAAAATCCTATAATCAACTATCTTTATGGGCTGCTATGCACAACCTATATATCTAGCCAACACATTGTAGTATTATGCTGGGTGCCTGGGCACAGAAACATCGAGGGAGATATGCTAGTAGATGAAATGGCTAAAGCCTTAGCAACAAAAGCTAGTAATCTGTCCATAGCCGTTCCTGCCACAGATGTGAAGCCACTCCTGCGTAAAAAATTGAGGAGCCACTGCCAACACTTGTGGGATGCTGAAGCCCTGAATAAGCTCCACGTAATTAAACCCCACTTAGGAAATTGGCCATCACCATCAAAATCACAGCAATGTGATGTGCTGTTTTGCCAACTGATATAGTACACCTGTATGGTACCATTCTTATCTTTTAACTGGTGCTGAACCCCCAACTGTGGTAGATGCGGCGAGAGACTGACCATGCATCACGTCTTGCTGGAGTGTCTGAAGCAGAACCTGAACAGAAAAAGCACTTTCTTGTTGCATACCAGCAGCATGTCCCTTTTCATCCCACACTGCTTCTCGGCACAGAACCGTTTTTTGATACAAAAGCAATGTTAAATTTTTAAAATGATGTGCTCCATGTTACAACCCAAGAGATTTGTAGCATGCCCTCTCTCTAGAGGGCGCTACTGCAATTAATTAGTGTTTTAAGGCACTATGCTTCCAGGCCTTTACACTCAGGGGCCCTGGTGTGGCAGCTGTTCCACTGGCAGTGACACATATTATTGTACAGTTAAACCTTGATATAATGAAGTCGGTAGAATCAGCAATTTGCTTTGTTATCTCAAAATTTCATTGTATTGAAATTCGACCTTTTATGCATATAAGTACGGTTGCCGATTGACTTTTCTTACAAGGAAAGAGGCTGCAGAATTTTCCAAATTATCGCGGCAATTGACAAACGCAAACTTATATGGGAAAACAGTTCAATGTGATGAATTTGAGAGGCGGCGACTAATTATAAAGTTTGATGCAACGCCAACAATATCTTTACATCGGGGGTATGAATTAAGCGAAGCCAGCCTCGCTTTTGTGTGCACTCCACCCCTGAGGCTGATAGCACCACCTTCACTGGGACAACATTATCATGAAAAGCACTGGCAGTGGGGAGCGAATGCTTCATCTGCCTCTCGCGCCATTAGGTCACTGAAACTAGTGATTAAGCAATCTCCAATACTGAATGCACCGGAAGACAGCTTACATGACGCCGCACCGTCTCGGCACACCCACTCTTTGCACACTTGGCAGATTACTTCTAAAGCTGGGTGTGTGGCTGCGTATGTGCTTAGCCAGGCTTACCGCCATGCACAGTCAAGACTGAAATGCACACCAGAAATCGAGACGTGCGCAAACTTACCCCCCCTGCCCCGCTGCTCTCTTGTGTGCGCTTGATCGTGTTGCCACAAGCTTACTCCCCTCCACCGCTTTCCCTTTGCTCACGCGGGAAGGCTATGCTATCTTGTCTCACCCTCGCACACTCACTCGCATCTAAAGCACACAGTGGGCAGGCCACGATAGGATCTTATCACACTTTAACTTTATACGGGACATGAGACTTCTTTTTGGTGGTCGCTCTTGTTGCGCAATGTGTGATTTGAGAGATGCGTTTGGACCATCTGCGTCCTCCGAAGTTTAAATTTATTGTCTCAACATTCCTTTGTGGCAGCAGTAAAATTTCGTCATAGTGAGGCTCTAAATACCTGGTGTTCCATGGACAAGAGATTATGAAAAGCAAAAAACTTCATTATATCGAGGATTTCGTTATATTGAACTTCATTATATTAGGGTTTAACTGTATTATCCACATGAAGAATGTGTTCAATGTCACATGTCGTTGTCATTATTTTATTGTCTATATATTTTATGCCATTTACACTGAATGCTTTTAGGCCTCTATACAGCCATTGTGCAATAACTCATTTGTCATTTTCCACTTCATAGACTGTCCCATACTGTTTTTCTTGGGGCTCTTTGGCCATCCCTGGCCCATACGCCAATAAAACCCATATATCATCATCATTTGCAGGTTCCATCTAGCCGGGCAGGTGCAGTTGTCCCTGATGATGGACGAGCACGCAGCGAGGTTTTCAAGGAGCTGCTTTCAGATGTGGGCAGCATCCAGGGCCGCCAAGAGCAGATGGACCAGCTGCTTTCAGAAATGAAAAAAGAAAACGAGGCATTATGGCGGGAGGTGGCTCGTCTGCGCCAGAAACACATGAAGCAGCAGCAAATAGTTGAAAAGCTCATCCAATTCTTGGTCACCATGGTGCAGGCCAACCGTAATATCACCGTAAAGCGAAAAATCCCACTCATGCTCCACGACAGTCCCAGCACACATGCAAAGGTGCCCCGACTGGCCAAGAATGCCTTTATTGCCGACTACCAAGTCAGTTCAGTACGTTAAAAGTTTTTTATCATGGTCAAAGGCCTTTGCTTAAAGAATGTTATGTTGCCTTCTGTACAAAATTTTTTTTCCCCCGATGTTTTCTTGCCTGCTTTTTAGTTTGTAGAAACTTTTCTTTTGTGCAAGGTAGTTGATTGTACAGTTCAACTTTACTTACGATTAAGATGTCCTCTACTTTAGTTTCTTGGTTCTTGAACGTTCATAACTGGTGGATTTCTTGCACTTTGCAGCCTGCTGGTTCACAGGTGTCTGAAGGTCCTGTAATTCGTGATGTAACTGATCTAATGGAAGACCTTGGTGAGACAAGTGGCCCCATTGTTGCTGATGTGGTGACTGCTGGCCAGTCCCCCGGGGCAGGCGAGGTGCCAGCTCCTGTGATGTCATTTCGTCCGATTTCACCAGCAGCCTCCAATGACTTGGACGTTAGTCCTGTAGTGGCTAGTCCTTTGAATGCCACAGAAGCAATAGAGCCTCTGTGCCTACTTGATCCTCTTCAAGATGAGGAGGGGTGAGAATATGTTTTAGTCCTAATTGTATAATTTCATGGCAATTGTATGAATGAATTTTGTGTTGCATCATTGTCAGTACCAGACTTTGCCTTAAGGGGGGTTGGGGAGTGGCGATTGCAAAAAAAAAAAAACCGTAGATGGTAGTGGAGTAACTGCTAGACGCCAAGAGAGATTCGAAAACCTTCATCCCCTGACATAGGCGGTTATTCTGGAGACTGCAGAAATGTTTCTTTATGATAGGCTTAAAAGCTGCAAGCAGCCCGTGTTTTGATGGCAAGGTGTACTGCAGGAAATTGACCACAGCCGTTTGACGTTGAGAGACCAGACAGTGACAAGATGCTGCTTTGCAAAACATACGTTTATTTATATGATGAAAGTCGGAGACGAGAGAAAAATAGAGGGAGTCGTTTATTTGATACACTTCTGGGAATCAATTTTTTTCTGTAGCTCAGTGTGGTTGACAATCCGGTTAAGTACTGGAAATGCGCAGCTTCTTGTGCCACAAATAGCATGGTAGCTTGGCGGGTAACAACAAACCCTTTATCCCCCCCCCCCCCCCTCCTTGGAAATGCCACTGTGTCACACTATAAATATTAGATTTCATATGCTATTTTTACTTTCTAAATTGCTGACGCCCTTGGTTTTTGACATGCAAAATACACATGAAATTAATCTGATGAAAGTGTATTGATAACTGTCTGTCATATTTCACTGCTTATATCTCTTTAATGTAATTGAAAATATAATTTTACCCAGGCATATATTATTCTTGGCATCAGTTGCATCTTGTTTTGATGCAGCTGTTAACTAATTCTAGGAAGTTTGAAGTTCAGTTACAGTGTAGTCAATTTACAGTGATTACTAGTTATAACATGGGGGCTCTCTATTGCATCAGGTACTAAAGGTGCTTGAAATGGGCCCAGTTATGATATACAGTTAAAATGATCAATTTTTTAAATTTAATATTGTTGCTTATAAGTGTTACACCATATATATATTTTTGCCTGTTACAGCTCATATGTACTTCCGTGTGACATTGAAGAAGTGGTTGTGGATTCATCTGAGGACAGTTCAAAGGAACTAGCTGCATCCTCTTCCAAGAGCCTAGCAGTGCCCAGTCTGAAGGCTGTCCAAGTTGTGACGTCTACCACTGACAAGCAGGCCACATCTGCAAATTCAGTAAGTTATGTGATGTAGTTTTAGCAGATTTGTCAAAGCCTATTGGGTTTCAAAGCTATATGTGTTTGCAGTTACAACAATGAAAAAGTCTTGTCTTGTTGAACCCTCTGTGTGCGAAGGTATTTTGAAACCACCAAAATTGCTTGAATGTTTTTATAACGAAGTGATTGTGAACAGCTTTCATTAATTCAATATGAGCAGTTCATTTATTATTTTTTGTTATCGGTTGCTGTCAATCTTTAAAAACTTTTTTGAGTTGACGATAAACATGGCCACAGAAACTATCTAAATGAAGGTTGACATTACTTGGAATAGAAATAAAGCACGCTTTTGTTGTTCTCAATTGCAACATGTCATTCCTGGCTCTGTGAGTAACGGAAATCGCTGAGGCAGAAGTGGCACAGCATTATTGTCGAGCCTTGTCCACCAAATGAGAGAGGCTACCAGAGGCTTTAACTCTTCCTTGTAGTTGTCAATACTAAGTTGAAGCTCTGAACACGACTCACTAAAGCTTTACAAGTCTAATTGCTTACTTGAGGTGAAGAAGCATCCAAAAACACCAAAATAATACCGTTGAAAAGGGCAACCGTCGTCACTGCAAGTGCTTATAACTCTGAGCTGCCAATTTTAAAACCTACAGCAGTGAGAAATATGACGATGACGTCACAGTTTCTCTTCTCTCATATTGGCGCGATCTTGATTTTTTTTCTTGCCAATATTAGTGTGTGCTTTTATAATGAATATTCAATATAATAAAGTAATTTTAGTGGAAGCATCAACTTTGTTATATAGAGGTTCAACTTTACGTTGCATCCTTTCTTTCTCTTGGGTCTGCCTACTCTCGGGTTTTAATTATGACCATGTTATAATTTAATGAATACTCTACCTTATATTAGGTGCTCTTTCAATATTTTAATTTTTTTTGTGTGATTGTACATAAATGGCTGTTTTTCCGCATTGTCACGCATCTTTTCATGACAAAAGGTGAGCTATGGATGTCTATAAGGGGAATATTTTATGAACAAACAGATGTACGCATACTTTAAATTAAGATTAAGTGTGAAACTTTGTCGTGACAAAACTTTGTCACATTTCTTAAGTCAGGATCAAATTTTTAAGCTTCCAAGTGGAGTTCGCGTACTTATACAACTTAATTTTTTTATTCCTTTAATAGGCCTTTTCTTCATCTAACTCGATTGGTGAGGAAGAGCCAACAATGCTGGGTCAAAGGCAGGCACCCAATGGTACCTCAGACCTGCTGAACAGTTGTGTCTTGCTGGAGGAAATTCCCATGTTTGTGGGTGAACCTCCTGTAGCAGCCAGTCCGTCGGGCCTGGCTGACCTTGCAACGGAGGAAAGCTCCAAGCACAAGGAGAAAGCAATTGCACCACGCAGCCCAGGAATGCAGGTGGCATTGCAGGACAAGGCTGCTGGATCCACTAAGTGAGCGAACCTCTCAGTGCATGCTGTAATAGACCACTAGCAAACAGCTTGGTAAAAGATGGACACAAGCAGACAATGACGAAATGTGGTGCTGCGTGGTTGTCTACTCTTTGCACTCTTTCTTGTGTTGTTTGCTAGGGAATGTGTACTGCCTAGCTCATGCCTGCATGTCACTGCATGTTCTATGCTGGATGAGTTTGAATGTGTAACAAGTCCCAAGAGCCGACGTTTTAGTTTTTTCATGACAGATTATAAAACTGTGTTAATTTAATCCTCGGCAATTTGGAAAATCGCATAATTTGGACTTGCCCTTTGGTCCGCAAGCAAACATATGCATTATTTAAAGGCACCCTGAACCACGTTTTTTTTAAGTCTTAAAGATGCCTTGAAATGAGTATGGAGCCTCCCAGAAATATATTACCAAATAACTTTTCAGATCGACCTAGTACAAGGGTAGGTACCACGAGCGCGATATTTACCTTCTTCTTTCTCCCTCAACACCCCCTTTTCTAAAAGAGCGGGATGGCACCAGTGGCTGTGCACTGCCTATAGCGTTATGCTACCTGGCTTTAGTGTTCTGTTTCTTCTTTCAACGAAAAATGAGAGATGCTGATGCCAACCCATACTTCCGACTGCTGGTACTATAGTAACGTTGGTCTCGTCACTGCGCTGCAGCGTAGCAGATAGCTGCGTGAAGATGTTTTTTCTCTTACCGAGTGGCACAAGTAGCACATTTCCTTTCGTACTTATCTCTATGGCAATCACACAGTTTTCAAGGCTCGCACGAAATGTCTTTAAGTTGCTTGTGTAAATACATCGGCAGCGTGCACATTGGCTCAGTGATGGGTGCCGCACACTAGACTGTGCAACTCGGGAAGCAAACAACCTGTTGATGTAGGTACTTGGGCTGGCTGGCTGGCTGTCATCGCCAGTGACCAAGGAGGTTATAAAAAAATATTTTGTAACCTCCTTGGTTATCGTGCACCTGGAGCCACATTAACCACACAGACCAATCAACCAATGAGAGCATGCAGCAGTCCGGCGCCATGCAGCAGCCGCAGCAGCTACACGCAACTGCAGTGCATATAGAGCAACATTTGCTATGTGCACAGCAGAGCTCGAGTGCAGGCTTGTGCTCATGTGCTCTAGTCTGGTTGTGATATGTGGCGCAAATGGGCCTGATCCTGAACGAATACTCGCTAAATCCAGATTGCGAATTTTGAAGCGCTATCAATAGCTCAGTATGAAGCACTGTCTGCCGTGCCGTCTAACCAGGAGCGACCAAGATTGAACGCATGCTGGCAAGCATATGTTTATTCTGGGCTTAAGTTTCTTGGGTCGAGGCTACTTGAGTGTTCAACACTAATCAAAATTAGCTAGAAGTGACGGCTGTGACACCACTGAGCAGTGTGTTCAAAGTTTTCTTCCTTTGTAGGTGGGCACGGCCGAGCTTGAGCAGACGGTAGTCAGTTTTTTCTAGACGCACGTAGTAATTGTTATTGAAAATGAAATCGGATTTTCGCTTTCTTGCTTTGGCCTGTTTATAGTTCATTGCATCTAGTATACACAGTAACAGCAGGAATAAGTGCACTTATCCAAACTCTTTGGATAAGACATAAGTCATCGAAGGTTCCAGAATAACCACTGCTGCCTGCTCGCGTGTCTTCCAGGAAGTACTACACAATTCACGTCACAGATACCATCAGATTACACAAATTTCGGTGACAACTGACAACGGATAGAACCATAGATAACTTTCGATAACTTCCGATACATGCAGGCGAGTCCTGCACTGAGCGATAATGTTCAACCTTTTTTTAACCGGCGAAAAAGCGGTCGCTCGAGAAAGATAAACAAGTACACATGTCAATATCGGTCATTGGCCAATAGCAGCCATTTATAGGAATCTTGCATGTGACGACATATGCAAGTCGCCAGCAGTTTCAAAATTGATGAGGAGCAGGCCTCTGTTAGAAAAGAGGGTGTATGAGAAAAAGGTAACTTCACGCTCCACTTGCGAACTTCACAACCTGCGCATGGCTGTAAAATTTGGCTGAGATGTTCTCAGCTGCATATGCTATCCGTAAAATGTGTTTTTTCACCAAGCATGAGGGGCAGTTCAGGATCCCTTTAACGGAATCTCTCATTAATTTGGAGGCATTTGCCCACACAGCAGTTAATTCTGACAGTCTTTAGAGTCTGTAGAGTGCAGAGCGCTGCAATTGTGCAGCGCAACTAGCAACACTAGCGGCCAACACAAACAATGCAGGGGAATCTGCATCATCATAGTCATCAGCAAAAACTGTACAGGAACACTTGACTTGTTCTTCCATTAACCGCCACACATGATGCCACTATGGTGGTCATAAGAATAGGTGTGCTGGCTGAGCATTGACCACTTCTTTGCATCATAATGGTGTAATGGCACTGCTGTGAGTAGAATGATGCTGTTGCATGCACTGTCGGTTACACTGTAGGACAAGCAGTGTGGGTAAAAGCATTGCTGCCTCTGAATTCAGCTTTTATTTGTTTTAGCGAAGAGAGACGTTAGTGGGTTCAGCGCTACTGGCTCAAAACGCTAGTGGGTCGAGCGCTCCTGCTCACCAACGGCTCTCGTGTTTGGAAGCTGACTGCCCTGCCCGTCGACGTTGCGCTGCTCCGAGCTCTGTCAAATAAACACCTTTAGAATTGGTGGAGTGTGCGGGGTACCCTCAGACAATTATCCTGGAACTCCGGCCCCGTACCCTACCATCTACCATGCCCCAAGATGCCTCCCAGCAAACGTCTCCTCCTGCACCCACTGCGTGTCCCGGGGTGCCTCGTCATCGCGACCCTCCTATCTACACTGGAGCGGACAACACTGACGTGGACGAATGGCTTACGGTGTACGACAGGGTAAGCGACCATAACAAGTGGGATGAAGCGGCCAAACTGAGCCATGTTCTGTTCTACCTCGCTGGAGTGGCCAGCCTGTGGTATAACAACCATCAAGCAGAGTTCCAGACATGGTCGGAATTTAAGACTTCCCTCGCCTATGTATTTGGTTGCCCTGCTGTTCGCAAGCTGCATGCCGAGCAACGTTTGCGAGAACGAGCTCAACAGCCCAGCGAAACATTCACCAGTTATATCGAAGATGTCCTGGACCTATGCAGGAAAGTCAATTCGACCATGGCGGAGTCTGATCGAATCCGAAACATCCTGAAGGGCATAGAAGATGATGGCTTTAACATGTTGCCGGCCAAAAGTCCCCGCTCTGTGGCTGAAATTGTCACACTGTGCCAGAGCTATGAAGAACTCCGCAGGCAGCGGTCACTGACCCGTCGATCTCTACCGCGTGACGAACACCTCGCTGGTTTGGCTGCCATGTCCAACCAGGCAGCGTTTCTCGCAGAAATGAAGGCGTTCGTCCGCGAGGAAGTTGCCCGGCAACTCTCGTTGATGGATTTTGCACAGCCGCAGGCGGTACACGCACCTACGCCAAGTATTGCGCCTCCGCTTCGCCGCGTCATAGCGCAAGAACTGCATGAGGTTTTGCCTGAGCACCACCAGCGTGTTCCTGCGGCTGCACCTCACAGCTACGTCGAAGTCATGGCCAGGCCCCAACAGATCCCGACGGCTGTGCCACTCAGCTATGCGGAAGTCGTCACCCAGCCTCAACAACTACCTCAGCGGGGACCTCTCACGTACGTCGAAGTCCTCGCTATGCCCCGACAACAGCCTGCTATGCAATCACTTCACCAGCCGCCACGTCCAACACGTCCTTCCACATGGATGGGACCCGCCGCAACGACTCGGTGGCGTACAGCGGACAATCGACGGATATGTATTCTGTGCGGCTACGTAGGCCACGTCGCACGCCACTGTAGTCGCGTGCAGTCGCCTGGCGCTACACCATATGTGCCAAGTTCTATGGCGGGTTCTCCGCGCCCTTATTACGACGACGAACCTCGGGCTGCGTCACCACCATTCCGCCAGTCCGCCAACATCCGCCGCTCAACTTCTCCACGCCGACGCTCCCCATCACCGATGCGGCCTCCTCCCGAAGCTCGGGATGAGGAAAACTAATCGTCGCAGTCCATGAGGCAAGGGCTGCGACGCCGTCGAAGCGCGGAAGTCCTCAACGTAGCCCGACCAATGTGATAGACGTGTTAGTTGACGGGGTGCGCACATATGCCCTCGTGGATACCGGAGCCGCTGTATCAGTTATGGACTCAAAGCTTTGTCGCTTCCTTCGAAAGGTCACGACGCCCATTGCTGGATTCACCCTCTGCACAGCAGGCGCACAGCGTATTCACGCGATTGCGGCGTGCACTGCTCGTGTTCTCATCGAGGATGTTGTATACGCCGTCGAATTTATTGTGATTTCCTCGTGCTCTCACGAAGTTATCCTGGGGTGGGACTTTCTCGCCCGCCACGATGCCCTCATTCATTGCGCACGGGCCGAACTAGAACTGTCGCCGATCTCAGATATGACGCTTGCCGATAATGCTTCTTTTGCGAACAAACTACTCGTCAGGCACGACACCAACGTTCCTCCCAACTCGTCAGTGATTGTATCAATGTATTGCAGCAGCCTCTCTGACGCCATCGCACTACTTTCTCCGTCGGGCCGCTTTTATACTCGAAAAGGTCTGCTGCTGCCTTTTGCGACTGTGAACGTCAAACGGCTCCACAGCTATTTTTGTCTGTAACCCCTTCTCATACCCTGTGATGCTGCTTCAAGGCAAATGTCTTGGCCACGTGGAAGTGATTGACGCCGTACAAATTGCGGATGATTCCGAAGACACGTCCTGCGCCAGTTACAACACGCTCGGTTCTCTCTCTACGTCCGACCCTTTGCCCACAGGTGTGTTCGATTCATCTATTGCCGATGGCCTCACCCCACCTCAGCGTTCGCAGCTTCTGCGCATCTTAGAAGAATTTCGTTCTTCTTTTGATGTCGGGCAACCTTCCCTGGGCCGGGCGTCTGCTGTCACGCACTATATTGACACTGGCTCCCAACCGCCATTGCGGCAACGACCATATCGCGTCTCTGCCACAGAACGTCGTGTGATTAATGAGCAAGTGGACGATATGCTTCGCTGCGAAGTGATCCGACCCTCGAACAGTCCATGGGCATCCCCTGTCGTCCTTGTTACGAAAAAAGACTGCTCGGTACGGTTCTGTGTAGACTATCGGCGCCTGAACAAGATCACTCGCAAAGATGTATACCCGCTGCCGTGAATCGATGACGCCATCGATAGCCTACAAGGAGCAGAATTCTTTTCATCTCTAGATTTACGCTCCGGCTATTGGCAAGTACCCATGGCCGACGTCGACAGGCCGAAGACAGCCTTTGTCACACCCGACGGCTTATACGAATTTAACGTCATGCCGTTTGGACTTTGTAATGCGCCAGCAACCTTTGAACACATGATGGACACGGTTCTCCGCGGTTTGAAGTGGCACACGTGCTTATGTTATCTCGACGTTGTTTTTGCCTCTGACTTCACCACGCACCTTCAATGCCTACGGCGTGTTTTGACGTGCTTAGCAAACGCTGGCCTCCAACTGAACCTAAAGAAGTGCCGATTTGCAGCGCGGCAGCTCACGATACTAGGTTACGTCGTCTCGAAGGATGGAATCCTCCCCGATGCAGACAAACTTCGTGCCGTAGCTGAATTTCCTAAACCGACGTCCGTCAAAGAACTGCGCAGTTTTGTAGGTTTGTGTTCCTACTTCAGGCGCTTCATTCGCAATTTCGCCGCCGTCATATTGCCCCTGACGAAGCTCCTTTGCAGCAACGGACCTCTCCATTCGTGGTCGCCCGAGTGCGACGAGGCGTTCAGTAAGCTCCGTCGTCTGCTGACGTCTCCTCCCATTTTGTGCCACTACGACCCAATTGCACCTATTGAGGTACACACAGATGCCAGCAGTGTTGGCCTCGGCGCTGTCCTAGCGCAGCACAAAGAAGGGTTTCCTGAATATGTTGTGGCATATGCAAGCTGTATGCTTACTAAAGCCGAGACCAATTACACCGTCACGGAAAAAGAATGCCTGGCGATCATCTGGGCGCTTACCAAGTTCCGGCCCTATTTGTATGGTCTCCAATTTGATGTCGTCACGGACCACCATGCACTATGCTGGCTGTCGTCATTGAAGGATCCCTCAGGCCGTCTCGCCCGCTGAGCGCTTCGCTTACAGGATTACGATATCCGCGTACTGTACCGCAACGGACACCAGCATACCGATGCTGACGCCCTCTCACGTTCTCCCTTGCCAGACGACAATGCCTGCTGCGCAATATCCCAGCTTGACGTTTCTCCCGTTGACATTGGGACCATCGCTTCTGAGCAGCGCAAGGACCCCTGGATTGCCTCCATCATAGACTGCCTTGCTGATCCGTCATCGCAGCCAACCACTCGTGCATTGCGCCGTCAAGCTCGCCATTTCGCCATTCGCGACGACCTGCTTCACCGACGCAATTACACCTCTCATGGCCGCCAGTGGTTATTAGTTGTACCTCGAAGTCTGCATTCTGAAATCTGCACATCGTTCCACTCTGATCGACAGTGGGCTGACTCGGGACTTTTCAAAACCTACCAGCACCTCCAACGACGCTACTGCTGGCGAATAGTGTACAACTACATTCAAGAGTTCGTCCGCTGCCAGCGCCGAAAATCTTCACCCCACCTCTCGCCAGCTGGTCTGCAGCCTCTACCCTGCCCTACCCAGCCGTTCGGGCGCGTTGGCATCGATTTGTATGGGCCACTTCCCCTGACGTCGGCTGGTAACCGCTGGGCCATTGTAGCAGTAGATCACCTTACACGATACGCTGAAACCGCCGCTCTCCCAGCAGCTACAGCGCGCGATGTTGCATCATTCCTGCTTCGTCGATTCATCCTGCGGCATGGTCCACATCAAGAACTGCTCAGCGATCGCGGACGCGTCTTCCTGTCGGAAGTAGTTGAAGCGATTCTCAAAGAGTGCCACGTTGTTCATTGTACAACTACGGCGTACCACCCTCAAACGAATGGCCTCACAGAACGCTTCAACCGTACGCTCGGCGACATGCTTTCAATGTACGTTGCCTCCGACCACACGAACTGGGACGCCATTCTGCCATTCGTCACCTATGCGTATAATACCGCTACGCAGAGCACCACTGGATTTTCACCCTATTTCTTGCTGTATGGTCGACACCCTTTGCACACCATCGACACCATCCTTCCGTACCGGCCGGATGCATCCGAGTGCGTGCCTATTTCTGCCACGGTCAGACATGCAGAAGAGTTCCGCGACCTCGCACGGGCCTTTACTTCCGATGATCAAGAGCGCCAGAGGAGCACTCGCGGTGACGCCACTGCCACGGTCACCTTCGATCCGGGAGCGCTCGTGTGGCTCTCAGTCCTTTTAACTGCCCCTGGCCTCTTATCAAAACTGGTCCCTAAGTATGAAGGCCCTTATCGTGTTCTCGAACGCGCATCTCCTGTGAACTATGTCATAGAACCAGTTGAGCCATCTTCAGACATGCGCCGCCGTGGACGAGACATTGTCCATCTCGACCGTTTAAAGCGTTACTACAACCCACTCATCGTGACTAGCTCCCTTCTCGCTCCCGGGGGGTGATTGTAGCGAAGAGAGACGTTAGTGGGTTCAGCGCTACTGGCTCAAAACGCTAGTGGGTCGAGCACTCCTGCTCAGCAGTGGCTCTCGTGTTTGGAAGCTGTGACTGCCCTGCCCGTCGACATTGCGCTGCTCCGAGCTCTGCCAAATAAACACCTTTAGAATGTCATTATTTTGTTCTGAGGAATAAGCAAATCCAGAATGGGGAATTTTGATATTGCAATAAAAAGAAATGATGGAAATAATTTTATAGGCTATATTCAAGAACCTGGACACTGCAGTGTCAGGTTCTTGATGCAGCCATGGTGGCAGGTAATTGAACCCATGACCTCATGCTTAGCAGCAGAACTCTATAGCCACTGAGCCATTAGACAGTTTTAGTATAGCGTACGCTATACCATTGCGTACGTTAAAAAATAGCTGGTCGTCACTGCACATGCGCTGAACGCTAAACGAAATAGCGGGTATAGCGGGTGTACGCAACTCAAACGAGTTAGCGTTAGCGTTTTTGCGTGGTTTGCAGAGTTTCTGTGAAACATGGCGGCAGTCCCGGCTGGACGCTTCGAATCTATTTATTTTATTTATTTAGAACATACTGCAGGCCTACAGTAGGCCCAAGCAGGAGGGGCGAATACATAATATATGCAAAAGAACAGGATTAGCAAAATTGAAAAAATGTTAAATACAAGTTGTGACACAAAATACAGCAATAAATACAAGGCTCAGATGCAAAATACAAAAAGTAAACGTAGAAATAAATGGCTCTCAAATTAAATGCTGTGAAGAAAACATTGAGTCAAAAGAATCAGCTCTGGTTAAAAGATCTGGCGGACACCTGTTCCACTCCTCAATGGTGCGTGGAAAAAATGAGTATTTAAAGGCGTTAATCCTAGCACTGTAAGGGGTTAATGATTGTGCATGATGATTTCGTGTTTGGCGCGTAGTGTTAGGTTTAAGGAAGGGGTCTGCATTCATAGACAGTTTATGGTTTTTTAGTAAGAACAGTAGTTTCAGTCTTTGAATTTTCCGGCGCAGCTGTAATGTTTCAATACCGTGAGTTCGCATGAGGGTCGTTGGTGAGTCAGTTACACGATACTTTGAAAAAATAAAACGGATGGCTTTGCGTTGAATCATTTCAAGGGCCTCAATGTTACGTTTAGTGTAGGGATCCCAGACGGTGCACGCATATTCTAGTGATGGCCTTATTATTGAAAAGTAGGTTAATTTTTTAAGTTCAGGTGGGGCAAGTTTTAGTTTATGTCTAAGAAAGCAGAGTTTACGAAAGGCTGAGGAGCATACGTTGGATACATGTTTATTCCAGCTAAGGTTTTTCGTTATTGTAACTCCTAGATACTTGTACTCGCTGACTTCGGTCAGAAGGTGAGATGAAATATTGTAAGGAAATGAGAAGGAAGCCTTTTTGTTAGTTATCGTCATGTATACTGTTTTCTCTAAATTTAGCTTCATGTCCCATTTATTACACCATGTATGTATGTTCTGAAGATTGGAGTTTAGTAAAACTTGATCATCTTGGCAAGTAATTTGGTGAAATAAAACGCAGTCATCTGCAAATAATCTAATTTGAACAGGGGTAGTTATAACGTTAGTAATGTCATTGATATATATCAAAAAGAGGAGAGGTCCGAGGACGCTTCCCTGTGGGACGCCTGAAGTGACCGGCAGGTGGTTTGAATAGCAATCATCAATACAAACAAATTGTGTGCGGTGAGAAAGATAATCGAATTTGGTGTTGCTTTTGTAAAATGCACTTCGTTCGTAGCAAATTATTGTGTAAATGGCTTTCGCTTAGTCTCAGGCCGCTTCGACGACAGAGTATTATGGATAATCTCGTGGTGTTTTCGAGATCGCTTCTCGTTTCGAACGAGTCGAAGCCTAACGGATGAAACATTCGCGATATCAGCACCACCTATCGCTACAGTCAGGAAATAGCCGCAACGACGGCATATGGCCTCTGAGTCTGAGGAACTCGCCGGCCAACTAAAACTGTAAAAAACGTATGCTGCTTAGCGTACGCTACACTATATAGCATATAGCGTACGCGATAAGTTGCGGACGCTAAACAAAAGCTGTCTATTATGGCAGGTAAGAATCATTTGAAGTGTTGCTGTTGCATTCAAAGGTGAACTTGCCTTTCCCGTTAATCATAATTTCTCTCACCTTTCCTAAATCATCATGAAAAATTTTCACTGCATTTAATTTCATGACTGGCAACATTTTGCCTATTTCAGCTAGAAACAAACTTCTCTTTCTTGCAGATTTATGGTGCAACCATCACACCACGGTGGCTTGGATATAAACTCGCGCACCTCAAAAAACATCACTTTAATGAGGGCAATAATATTACTGTCTTTTGCAGAAACAGAATACGAGGTAGCCATGAAACCTTCCACTGCTGTACGCAGAGACTGCGGTACTACACATGCAGTGATGATCTCCACAAGTGCAAGCACAGAAAACAAAAAGTTGGTAGAACTTGCGCAGGGCTCATTAGCAGCCTTTCCTGTGATGTCACCACATTGTCAGCGGTGCTTGCACTCTGTCGTGCGTGATCACGGTTCTGGACAAATTTTCTTTTTTCTCAGACATCTTCTTACATAGATGAGTGGGAGCCCCTGCAGGATTGAGTGCATGACATCTTTGGTAGCTCTCTCTCTCCATTAACAACATGGGTGAAATCACACTCAAGGAACTATTCTTGAAAGGATTGTTCAGATACAGCTCATGTCCATTGTAGTTCTTGCCAGTTTGGTGAAAGGCCAATTTTTATTTCTGAAAAAGGTCAGGGTCTTTTTGTGCTGAAAACAATGCTGCTTAAGACCTTACACTTTGGAGCAAAGCAAAAGTGCACGAGTTGATCTTTTGTGGAGGAATACCTCTACATATTGGTCTTGCCTCCGGTCATTTGGTACGTGGAGATGACCTTCCACTGTTCTTGCCACTCATTTTTCATTCTTAGGAGCTTCATCATCTTTTAGCAACTTCCAAACACAATAATAGAGACTTGTAGTTCCTCAATGCAGAAACTGACTGCTACAGATGACATACAACTATTTCGCTTTCACACTTTATTTAACATCATTCTGTTGAGTGCAGTAACATTTTCACATCATGATGCAGAGAAGGGGTGAACTGCACTCCAGGCAGGACGGTTGGCGCACCTACTCATCTAGCTACTATAATGCCATGTTGATTGCGTCCAGCCGCGTGCCTTCAGAACTGCATAGTCACCATCCATAATAACAACGATAGTGACCGTGAATTCATCTTCAGTGGTTGTGGGGTGCAGGAATTTTCGTTTTGAGTCACTGCATGGTGCTTGTGATGTCACAAACACGGCAGAAGCTGTCAAGGAAGAAAAACAATTCTGCTGTGACCTGCACGCTTGTGCCAGGCCCATCGGCTACATCACATTTGATGATCACTTGCCGACCAGCTCACTAGCACTCAAATAAATGGTAAGTGCGTACACACAGTTATAGAAAGCACATCTACTCGGATGAAGGTGCGTGTCTTGCACTGCTGCCACACTGTGAGGGAATTTGAGGCCCTTGCTGCTTTGAGCACTTATCAGCGACGAGATGATGATAATCGCAGCTTCTGCGCTGATTTTGTTCAAAATATTGTTACAGGCCATTCCCACATTCTGCAGAAAGCACTCAGCAGGACGACGAAGATGGCAATCGAAAAAGCATGTTTGTGGTTGTCGTTATTCTGCCATCTTGGCTGTGGCTCCTCTGTATGTATTTTGTAAATATAATTTTGCCTACTCTTTATCTACGTCACAATATATGAAAGAGGGTTTGGATTTCTTCAGTAAGTAAAGACATGTTGACATAGTAACCAGTTGGCTTATTGTTAATATTGGTGCATTCGGTTAATTTTTTACATTTTTTTCAGTCCCTTGAAATCGGAATTGAGAAGGTTTACAATGTTACCTACATGTGTGCCCTATCCAGAATCTGAGAAGCAGGAGTATAGCAGGGTATTCCTAAAAATGTTTAATATTGTGTTGTTTTATATGGCCAGGTAATAGTATTTCAGATACTCAAGGTGACTCAGTGCCCATCACATACTAGTGTCATGCAATACCTAAGAAGTGTTGCAGTAGCTCGTGTCTTGCACACACTTATATTTACTGATTAAGTTGAATTTGAGTGATAATTGGATTATTTCATCCCTGCAATTTCCCACTTCCTTATTTTTACTTCATTGTTTTTGGGTTCATATGGTTCATTGTGCAGGGATGTGCATATTTCACTCAAAGCTTTTTGAAAAAGAATTTTGAGCTTACTGCTGCATTGTTCTTGCTCAAATTTCGCCGAAAGATCCCATTTTGGAGTCTACATTGTTCAGTGTAATACTTAGCAGAATTACTTGCCTGGTTTTTCAGAAAGAAATGAAATGTTGCCTTTGTTTATAAGAATGCAAGCTGTTGCCAAGATGGCGTTAGCATGAACTTATGTCACCACCTTTCAGTGGCTGCAGAAAGCAGCCATTCATGAATGATTGCAACATGTTGCACACTTCTGTGGCAAAATAAACATGCACCTTTGAACATATTTGAGCAGTGTTACCTAATTTCTGTGTTCTGAATGCAGGGTTTTTGCAGAGCATGTGGAATCCATAGATACCGACTTGGATTGGCTGCAAGACCAGCTAATGAGTGGAGGGCTCAACTTGGACACTTCCACACTGATGGGGGTATGTCCTGACTGGACAGGGCTTCTGTCAAAAGCCTCAAAGGTAGATGACAAAGGAAGTCGTGACACTGCTTTAAAGCAGTTCTCACACATTCTCTGTGTGAATGGCACTAAGCAAATTCTATTTTTCCCAGCAGAGTGTATCGCTATATTTTATTCAGCAACACTGTGCAACACTTTTTGAGACCGAAGCATTGTTTCTGCCTGATAAGGATAAATTTACAAATATCTTGACAGGTTTGGACATTTTGAATGAATGAGCACAGCATTTTGAAAACATGATCAACATCACCTTCTGAGAATGTTCCTATGTGCTGTGTCATGGGCAACTCTAAAGCTTGAGCAAAATCCTGTGCTTATTCACTACCACGTAATGGCATGAATCTTTTCAGTCACCAATGCTGTCTTCAACAGGCGGCCGCCTTTTAACTCGAGGGTTCCCACACCTCAATCCAAAAAACGAGGGAAGGAACTCCACTATAGAATGAACAAAGTGACATTCAATAATTTTCATGCTCCACTTTTGCCTAATAAGTTTTACTTTATACTGTCGCACAGAACAATGAACATATGAAAATGTTTCATGTGGTCTGTCTTGAAATAGAGGACTTAGCAAAATGAAGGACTTAACGCGACCTGTACCCAGTGTATGTTGATGGGTGTTGTTAAGGGGAGATGTGCCTCAAAGATAAACTTTCATTAATAATAAAGCTAATTTAATGAAATTTATACAGGACATAGAGTTAAATCTCCTGTTTTCAACTATCTTTTTTTCCCCCGAAAAATATGTGCAATGTTGGGGAGTACGTTCATTATGCAGGGTAACATTTTTAGCGATTTTTCTTTTCTGCGGCCACTGTCAGTTTCGCCCAAAATGCGAACCATCGATTGCGATTGCAAATGTGTAGACAGCTACACAGAATAAGGATAGTAGTTTTGTCGACTGTATTAACTTGCAAACATTTCCTTCAACGCAAACTGAGCGGCGTGAGCGCAATGCGCACAAAGGTGTGAATCGCCGTCGACTCAGCCCCCCGATGCAGATCGCTTTAAAGATAGGGTGTGCCGTGGCTGCACAATGCGCCGCAGTTGCTGCCTGAGTAAAACGCCACGCCCCTCCCCCCGACACCATGTGCGCAACGAAACACAGTGTGTTTCCTTCCCACTTTCCTCCCTTGTAGCGAGAAATTGAACCGCGATCGTTGACGCCCTGCAGGCACTGTTGCGCAGGACGCGTTTGCTGCTGAGTTCAACCCCCCCCCGCCTCGGTCTCTTGCGCGATCTGTGCTTCCCTCATGCGCTTTCACTCACACCTACACCATGCCGTGCACTGCGACGACGATGGCAAAACTGCGCCTGTGGCATCCATATAATTGCTATCACAATAAAAGTAGGAGACACGGCCCGATTCGGCATCCGACACGGCGTCGGACACAGTTGCACCCGCCGAATGCCATATCAGACGCCGAATGGTACCGTGTGTCTCCTACTTTACAGCAGCAAGTTCAGGGTGCGATCATTATGCGAGATAAAGAAAAAACCCACTTCTTGATTGGAAAAGTGAGGGCTGCATTCACTATGTGAGTGCGTTCATTATGCGAGTAAATATGGTACTTTTTTGACCACTTGAAATGGGAAATATATGGTGTCTTTTGCAAGATACAAGAGTTTTATAGATAGCATATATCACTTCGTATGCACAACTACTTGTAATTGTAAGCTCAAAAATAATTTTCTTTTAGCTTTACTATCTCAAGAAAAGAATTTGCCAGACTATCATTATTGAGAACATCAATGAGTGGTTTACTGAAAAACACATGGCCAAAATTATTGACCGTTACAATAAGATCTCAATATTTCCATTCTACAAATGCTTATGCTTGCAAAATTTGCCTGAGATTGAGTCACTTTAAGTACAAGAATATTGGTGCACAAGCCATACAAGTAGCCTGAAATTGAAAAAAGAAAAAAATTTAAGTTGGAGGTTCTATACATGCTCTTTACTATTGGAGATGGTTAAGTTACATGAAATTTGGCCAGAATGCAGATCAGTCTTTGCAAAAGTGTAAAATCTAAAAATTCTCCTGCGTAGGTGGTACCCCTCATAGCCCTTGTGAGCATCCTCCTCCAGGAGGACTTTCTTTGCTTCACTGTAACGTCAAGATGTAGTTTCCGCTGTCTGTTTTCCAGACATTCTTCTGATTTGTCTCTCGTCTGTTTGGTTTCTCAGAGCAAATCAACTCTTGAGTTGGATGGCCAGCTCCTGTATAACATCAAAGCCATTGTGGCCTTTACTCAACCACAGTATGGCTATAGAAGTGACCATCTCCACAAAAGTGCATGAATTCGGCTGAGCACTGGTGAATATTAGAGAATGAGCTTGTGTCGGCTCAGTTGAAGCTAGTGCTTGCCTGTTCTTACACCAAAAAAGCCCACCGTATGGGAAAAACTTGTGGCTGTGACCATCATCAGTTGGGCATGAATGAAAAAAATGAGGTCCCTGCAACTACCAAGCCTCTATAAGAACCATTTCTCCCAGTCTTCTGGATAGAGGATTGCGTCGATTTTTTTACACATGAACATAGAATGCTGAAGTGTAACTGTGCAACCACACATATAAAAAGTGACAGATGTTTTAAAAGGTAAAAGCAATTTTTGAACCTGTATGACCCCTTATTGCCACACAAGTACCTTTTTCATTGTGCACAAATAATTACTCACTTTAATCAACTAACTTATATTTAATTTTTTTAATTGACCAGGCATCAACGCAAAACTTGTGGAGGCCGTTGATGTAGACCGATAACATTTAAAGCAACCTAGGTCTTACATGATCCTTTCTTTCAAGGAATAAAGAAAAGCTACATTACTGCAAATGAAAAAAAACTGCATTATAATGTGTCCATGCACTAGCGACTGCAGCATCTCATACTCCATCATCTAGTACGCTGTACATCTTATGCACATTCAAAACCAGGACTTCGCATTTGATAAGGACCGAAGATTTGCACCAGAAACTGCTGACGCATCCTGGAAGGAGTTTAACTGCTTCCAGTTTAACCAGTGCAGCAAACTCGTAATTGATTTCATAGTGCTGAATTGACACGGACAAGAAAGACGGCGGGATGTGCGCTACTAGTAGTCAGTTACTGCAATGAACCAACCAGCCCAAAAAACTGAATTCCCATACAACAAACTAGGTCCGTATTTGAGGAGGTCATTTGTTAACGTCCTCTACAATTTTAACATCTACATCTTAAGTAGATTAAAAATTAGATAATTAAACTTTATTAATTCATTATTTGTGCAAAATGAAAAATATACCGATGACTAGCATGAACAATGCCCATCAACGTATAGCAGGTGTTGTTAACATACAGCCCTCCGTTATATATTTTAACTCTTCGTGACATTTAGTTTGAACAGCTGATATACAGAATGTCGGAAATGCATTCTTGTATATATATAATGCAGCACAATCGCAACACAACACGGAAACCAAGTTCTCCTGACAAGTGCGGCATCAGCGGAAGAATGCTGATATTTTCATCTGGAGATTTTTTTTTACAGCGCTTCGAACAATTTCGTACTCTATAAGGCTTAAGCACCGAAGTGCTTTCTCACTCAAACTGTTCTTCGCGCAGTACATCTTCACTTTGCTTAGGTATTCCAAAGCGTCTTTGCACGGGACATCTGGGTCTGGCGTCGGGTCAATATAGTCGTTCGACTCGTCTTCGGCTGCAAGCTCTGCGCTACCGCGCATCGCTGCGATGATCGCATCATCCGTGCTCGCTTCCTCGCAGACAGGAAGCTGTGACTCACCGGCATCGACATATTCTTGGAAGGTGTCTGTGGGGGAAACAAACTTGCTTTCAACGAGGCCGGACCACACGTCGTCGGTGTTGACCGTCTCATCGGCAACATTGTCGCTCGGCTCATCCAACGTCATGAGCTTCTGCATTGCGCACGAAGCCTGCTTTGTTGAAGCTTTTGCTTATTGTAGTGGCTTTTACCTGCCACCACGAAGCAGCAACCATATCAACCGCTCCCCTTAAATTCACATTAAGAGGCTGCTGCTGCTGCATGCTCAGTAAGACTCTTTCGCGGATGCATTTTTTGTAAAGTACCTTTACGGTTGCGATGACATCCTGGTCGAGCGGCTGACATTTTGCAGTCGTGTTGGCAGGCAGAAACCTTAACTTGACGGCAGTCAACTTTAGCTAGATGTTGTGGGTTGTGCAATTGTCGAGAATGAGCACGACCTGTCGCTTCGCTGCCACCACGTCTTCATCAAACTTGCAAAGCCAGCTTGTGAACATGTCTTGCGTCATCCACGCCTTTTTGTTGGATTTGTATGTCACTTGCAGGCACTCCCGCTCTTTAAAGCAACGTGGCTTCGCTGATTTTCCAATGACAAACAGGCGGCGCTTGTCGCTTCCATCCATGTTAGCGCAGAACAACACAGTTATGCGCTCTTTTGAGGCCTTGTGACCAGAGCAGGCTTCGCTTTCAGTGCAAGAGTGCGGTTGGGCAGAATGTTATAAAATATGCTAGCTTCGTCGGCCTTGTCTGTGTCTCTGTCCGTATATGTGGACAGCATGGTTTTCGAATTTAAGCGAAGACAGACTTCGATGGACTCGTCGTTGACATCACTGCGTTCACCGCACACTACTTTGCAGCTGATGCCATGGCGATCCTTGAATCGCTGGATCCATCCATTAAGTGGGTTGAAGTCGTCATGGCCTAAAAGAGCATGAAGGGACGGCTTTTTGTTGGAGCATGGGGCCACTCACTGGTATGCTCTGAGCCCTAACTTGACAGAACCACCTGAAGAGCGCTGCATCCACGTCTTTGTACTTCAACGTATGTATTCTCTTCCGTGACAGGGAAGACGAATCTTGCTGCAGTTGCTGCCGCAATTTGTCCTTGTTCTTGTATATGGTCGACACGGTTATGTCGGAAACGCCGTATTTGGCCGCCACCGACGCCTTCTTCAGCCCACTTTCTATGTCCCTTATAATGCATTCCTTCGTCTCCAGCGATAAGGCTTGCCTCTTTCTCTGCCTCTTTCGGCTTGAAGACGCCGCCGACGCCATGGTGACAAAAGCCAAGCAACACATGTGCACAGTGGACAACTATGACACGACGAGATCACGACGTGCCCACACCGAATGCAACAAAGAGACTGAAAAAAAGAAAGGAGTGCGCTGTCACCGCTATCGCTTCTACCCCGCATTCTGCCCAGCGCGCACCCTGATTGGACGCTGCTATAGTGACAAAAATACTCGTCCTCCTTCCTCTTAGGTTTCTCGCCCTTCTCCTTCTTTTTTTTTTGCTTTTCGCCGCTGGTCTCCACGTGCGCACTTAGCTCCCCTTTCTCTGCGTGTGCGTGCCTGGCAACCGTGCGGGCCGTGCTCAACGCCTCCGAGAAAAGGCCGTGCTCCGTGCGCCGACTTCATGGTTGTGCGCTTAAAGGAACCGCGCTATAACCGGTATTCTGCTTCGCGCACCTATGCAATAAACGGTCCCCCTATACATTGAGTTCTATGGGAGATATATCAGCGGTCAAAAAACCCACACTGTAACCGGTCCCCCGGTAAAAGCGGTTACATTATAAGTGGTCTGCACTGTAATAGAAAGAAAATGCTACTTGTTTACTTCTATTACTTAGAAAAAAGAACCCATTGATGTTGCCCTTGACAATCATGCAGTGGATGGTCAAAAGGTTGTTTTGCTCGACTCTGCACTCTTGTGTTTTGATAATAGTTTCTGTATCAGGTACTTTTATGCTTGTCTTCCTGGCTTGCAAAGCTCATAATAAAGAGACAACCATATGCACGCGATATTCAAGTGGCAAGCGACGCGATAGACTAATCCTTTCGTACTGTTGTGTCTCACTGTGAGACAGCGACAAACTTTCGTTGTTGTCTGAATCAGTACAGTTGTATGCCCATAAAGAAATCAACCCACGAGGCCAATGTTTTAATCAGAGGGTACTAGATATAGTATGCCCTTAATTTCCAGTAAAAATGCATACCCTGTTGTGAGTGGTAAATGATGTGGTGCCATCCGACAGCTAGAAATCTAAGCACTTTTGTGGTTTCTGAGACTCTGGTGTGCGCAATCTCCGATGCTTGGTACTTAGTGGGAGATGAGACGAAGCGAAGACTGCTTTAGAGCGCAGCTCTTAGGTGCCCATTCCTGTGGCGAGCATTGGCATCCATCAGCATCCTTGGCCTAACCTAGTGAACGAGCACAGAGGAGGATCAGAGAGCAAACGCAGAGTGCAGCGGGGAATGAAAGATGGCAAGAGCGGAGGGAGCGTGAGGAGGAAAGCGGAGGAGGAGGGTATGGCAAAAGCGTGATAAGAAAAGCGTAGGGCTGTGCAAGAGGCGCTCTGCGGCGATGATGGCTACGAGTTGGCACCAGAGTAGCACGCGTCATCTCTTCACTGGCGACGCCATTGATGACATATATGAAAACAAAGTGCTGCATGAGTGGAGGTCTGTCTGCGGCAGCTGCTGTGAATAGCGCCTATGCACTGCCTCTCGCGATCTCCCTATTAGTGAGGCAGTCGCACCACACTTCGCTCTATTTGCAACGTGCCAATCGAGACAGATAGTTTGTGCCAGTGAATATATTGTGAAATGAAAACACGTATAGAGCTGCGCTCAAACTTCGCATCAGGGAGTATCGTTATCGTTGAATTTTTTTACTATTTATTTATTACTGTCAGGAGGAGAGCAAGTAGCAAGAGTGAATTCGGATTGAGGTAGGTGCACTGGTTGCTGTCATGTTATGCAATCGTGTGGCGATGGGCGGTCTACTGCATGGACTTAAGGTAACAAGTAAAATTTCTGCAAGCAGCAGAAAATTGCATGTCCATGTGATGTCTTGGGATGCTGTCGGCTGTGTCTTCGCTCGGTTTGTGGCTGTGGTTTTGTGTTTCATAAAAAAAAAAAAAGGGAAAAAAAAAGAAAACCTAGGTGGTTGTCGGGTGCGGTTTTACTCACTGACAACAAAAAGGGTGGTTCTAATGGCATATGCAATGTCACAACTCCTTGCTTGTGGGTCGGCTATTTGAATCATGCTAGAGGAATGCAGACCCTTCAGGCGTAATTTCCTCTTAAACTAAGTGCTTTCCTTGCATGAAACATGCAGTGCGTGGCTTATGGGTCCATGGTGACATATTTGCCTTGAGTGTCCCTTTAAATCCTGTTCCAACCCTGATGTGGATGGCAAATAAGACAGCTTCGAGGAGACATATAATGAATGTCTTGAATAATTCCATTGCAGTCTTGGTAACAGATGACAGTGTACTACAACTGGGTGCTGTGGGATGTAGTGGAGTCAAACAAGCACTGTTAACCTGACATGATAATGTCGGAAGGCCTGTAGACGTGGCTGAGGTGTTAAATATTAAGCATGGAGGCTGTCTAAGCAAGCTAGACCTCCATGGGAAAGCACAGGTTTTGCAAAGTGATGGGCATGAGTTGTCAAACTGTCACTCAGGTGCTGAGGCAAGAGGAAGGTATCCAGCCCTACACTGACCCTCATAGGGTTGCTGGAACAAGCATCGTCCCCGAAAGGAGTGCTCTCCGGGATGGGCGCTAGCTCGGTTTTAGTGTACAACTGCATTGCGCAGTCACCGATGCTGGAGCCCTGAGCGATTTCCTCTCCGTTCTGCCGCATCTGGTCTTCTCTTGGCTCTGCCACTACCGTATCTGGGTCTATCCTAGACGATTCTGGAAAGTCGCCCAAGTGCTCGGATACGAGGAAGGTCTCCAGCGCCTCCTTAACATTCTCATGGCTACTGGAACAAGCCTCGCCCTCGCAAGAGACGCCGTCCGGAGTGGTCCCTCTCTGTAGACCGGTAACGGCCTTGCTCTCAACGCACTTTGTCTCTGAGGATTTCGCCACCTTGCACTTTTCGTGCTCTTCATTTACTGGCGCAATCTCAGTGTCTTTGACAAATTTTGTACTGGTCACTTTGATATTGTCTCTCGCTCTCAACAAGAATTTCGAAATGCCGGAGTAAAACACTCTTGGCCTTATCATAATTCCTGAAGTTTTTAGCGGAAAGGCAAGCCAAGCGCGTCTCTGGCTTGGACACGCCAGTTTGTGCTGCTGACAGGTGACAGCCGTATCATTGCTAATTGCTGAAACCTCTCATGAACGAGGTATTCCCGCGCTGGTCATAATTCATCCGTTTCTAGAACCATTTTGACGAGGCCGTCGGCCCGTTCGCCATAATCATTCGACCCGCGACTGTGGGGTGTCACGGGGTGAACAGCCGATCACAACAATGTGCACCTTCTGGATAGACGGTTCAATGCAAGGAATTGGCAAGTGCTTTTCATAATTGAAAATTTTTCGAGCCACAGGAAGATTGACAACCTCAAGGCAATTGCTGTGGAATTTTTGCCTGCAAGCACAACCGTGGTACTGCAACCGATGGATCAGGGAACCATTGAGACCACCCGGAAGCTGTACAGCAAGGCTCTCTTGTAATGCATGCTCACAGTATATGACGCCAGCAAAAGGTACAACATTCATTTCCTTGGTGCGATTCATTTGCTGAACTTTTCATGGAAAGAACTCGCACCTTCAAAGGTCGCTGACTCCTTTGCGCACGCCTGCCTTTCCCGCGCCGTCGTCAGTGACCTTGACGATGACCAGCCTGACTATGACCGGACTTACAGCGATTTGTACGAGGCTGTTCAGGAAAGTGTTGACCAAGAGGTAGAAGGCGACATCGAGACATTCGCGTTCGCTGACGCTGCTGCTCCCATGGTCGCCCCAGCGACAGATGCGAAGATACTAATCAACACTGTTGGTGGCCCCGACGAGGACGAAGAGCCACATGAAGGGCCAGCTATTGTACAGAAGCGGGAGTACCTACGTCTGCTGTGGAATATGGTTAAATGCATGGGCGACGACCATGGCCTTGTGCAATGCTTGGTCAGATTAGAGGAGGGGTTGCTCACGCCCGGTAAGAACATGAAACAGCCTAAGCTCACTGCCTTTTTTTGCACCCGATTAAATTTTTGCTTCACTAAATGCATTGTATTTTGACTTCCTTGCATTTGTTGCACAATTAAAGCTCAGCTTCTTTAGCTTTTCTCGAGTGGTTGCTTAATCGCATTACTGCTTATAACGAATTTTTTCGCCGTCCTGCCAACTTCGTTATAATGAGGAATTACTGTAAATATAGCTTGCTATCGACATTGATGACAGCAAGAAAAGGGATCAGTTTTTCCAGCTTTCAGCATTGAATTCCAGGCAATTCAAGCAGGCATACAATTCTGCAAATAGAATCTGTTTAGGACTACCAGATAAGAATGTTCATTGAGGCTTTCCTTTGTACTTTCTTTGAATGAGTAATCAAGTTTGACATTACGCCTATTAGCATGTCGTAACAATGTTGATCTAATACCACCTAAGTACAGTGCTCACGGAATGAAATACGTCAATTTAGGGCTAAGTAATGCGCATACTTTCATTTGAACCGGCTGCGGTTCGTGTCACATCGACGTAATTCTGGCGCACACACTTACATCGGAGTCCTGGTCACCTTTGGTGACCAAATTCCTAGCGACATGACATGCTGCTCTCGCGTACTTTGCACATATGTAGGGTTCTACTAAATGCTCCGTGTCCCATTTCATTCCGTGAGCACTGTACATGACTAGCTTAAGAAATCTAGGTGATTGCTATAAATTACAGTGAAGTAATTATAACCTCTAATAACTAATAATATAATAGTAATAATAATTATTTCCACAAAACAGGCTAACCGTGAGTGGCGTGCGAGGATGAGCAGAAAGGTGAAAAACCGTATGGCAAGTGCAGCTGTCGTGTGCCTACATTCCTGCATTATGCATACCACGTATTGGTATGGTCTTCTTGTTAGAGTTTCACAGTACACTACAGTGAAACCTCATTACTACGAACACCACATTAACAAACTTTTCTGAAATCCCCTGCTGACTTCTTATAATTTCAGTGTAAAAATATTTTAGTACTTTGAACTTCAGAATACTGATCTTTACAGAATAACGATCATTGTTCAGTTTCCCTGTGATGTTAACAATGCCTCAATACTACGAACTATTATTCAGGAATCTGGGGAGTCTTAGATTTCCGAGTATCCTTCACGGCAGCCGAAACGGCAGGCTAGCAGACGACAAGGTCCAGAGAGCGGACGTCCCGGCGCATGGGTTTAAGAAACCTGAGACAGTGGCCGAGAACGGGGGCGAGTGGAGGTGATGACACATCAGGTTTTGCAAGTGCATGCTCCGCCCGGGAAAGTGTTGCTTAGCAACGGAGGTGCATCTCTTCCTTCTTTGTCCCTTCTTTCTGCGCACCCCTCTTTTTTTTTTTTTTTCGCTTTTGCAGCTGTAGCTACACGCGCGGTGGAATGTAACCTACATACTCGCAGGGATGCCACATGGTCGCACTTTGCACTCTCCATGCAGGCGTGCTTGCACTTTTACATGGTTCAGGTGTCCACCTGGAGCGGGACAGTTGCGGTGTCCATGGCAAGAAATGTGAAAAAGAAACAAAAATAAAAAAAAAACATTGCGCTTTGTTGGCGACATGTCGGTAGTTTTCTCAGCATCAGTGTCTGTTTTGTGCGTGTCGCTTTTATTATACGGTACTTCGGTGGTGTGTGGCAGCGCAATCTATGGAATATAGCAACAGCACGTGCCGAGAGCCATCAGCGAAGTTTTCGTGGATAGCCCATATTGTGACAACTTATGAACTGTTGAGTTGATGGGTAGAATGGTTCATTTTGGGGCTTTCACTATAACGATCTTTCAAAATGACAAACAATTTACCGCAATCTCCTGAAATTCATTCTATCGAGATTTCACTGTAACAGCACAAGACACAGGACAACAAAGTGGACGACAGGCATGTCTTTCAGAACGCTATGATGCCACAGACAGGTTTCTAGACAAAGGACGGTAGCTGCTCAAAACATTTGATGTGTCAGCTTTTTCGCTATTAGAAATATTCAGAGAGGACTCTTATATATATTCACAGCATGTGCACTGCGCTGGGCAAACCGGGCTAGCGCTAATGTAGAATGTCGCAACATAATTTCCATTCCACATTGAGTAATCACACACAGTTCATTTGCGGCTTCGTTCAGGGGCAGACGTGCGCTTTCATGTTGGTGCTTGTTGCTGCGTTTGGTGCAAGAATATGACTAGGAGCAAGAAACACTTATGCGCAATCACAAACGATATACACACATCATTTCTCCAGACGATGGCACTCAGCCCGCGTAGCGCGAGGATCTTGTTGGGCTTTCACGGTGACTTCACTGCAGCTGAATTCCGAATACTGCATATGCGGTGAGGGTAGCTTTATGAACTTGTTGATAGGTCATCTTGTAGGTTGTTGTAGTGCAGACAGAATGACACAGGCATAGAAGGCACATGAGACAACACAGCTCTGAACAACCAGCTGCAAATAGCTGTTGTTTACGTGTGCCGTGTCAGATTGCACCGAACTTGCAGAAACTGCCATTGTGCATTCCAAAACGAATGTAAACTTCAAAGAATTTTTAAATTACGAAAGATGCCTATTGTTTGCTTCTACCAAAGGAAGGTCAATAATATTTTAATGTACATGTTTTCTTCGCTATATTAAAAGAATTATGCAGCTTGTGCCACAAAACCTGGCAGCTAGCAACCCTGGGCGTCGCACCAGTCGCATTGTTGAAATTGCAATCATGTGAAACGGGCCCTCTAAAAATCGCATTGCGACACGTGCAACTGCATCGATTTTCGACATTCCAGTCGCAGCATGTGAAACAGCCTTCACCCTCGCACACCTTCACTCGCACATACACAGGGTTCGTGAGGGTCCTTGAAACCCTTGAAAACCCTTGAATTTGAAAAGATCGTTTTCAAGGCCTTGAAAGTCCTGGAATTTTCGGAGATCCTTGAAAATCCTTGAATTTCCTAAATTTTTATTTTTAATAAACTTCCAGTGATTGTATTCGAGAAAATTTCAACCCTCCTTAATTCCCGCTGTGATTTTGTTAAAAAAAAAAGGGAATTCTCCGGCATTTTGAATTGTCTGGTAAAACTCAGGGAATTTGTGCTTCAATCAGGGAAAATTGGCTGTCATTTTATTGAAAGGGAACGAGAGTAAAAGAGAGGACTTGTTACCGATTGTCTTTGACGC
The DNA here is from genome assembly GCF_023375885.2 of Dermacentor andersoni. Taxonomy (NCBI): domain Eukaryota; kingdom Metazoa; phylum Arthropoda; class Arachnida; order Ixodida; family Ixodidae; genus Dermacentor; species Dermacentor andersoni. The sequence continues at coordinate 176,720,584 of NC_092814.1, forward strand.
CGTGTCTTTGGCTGGAGGAGTTGCCTGTGTACAGTCAGCAATCGATTTTCTGGACGCCCGATTTTTGTGAAATGCCCGATAGCGCGTACAGCTTTGAGGCTCCACCAGGCGTCCCATAGAGTCGATGTATAAGAACATCTGTATTTCAGACGCAAGACCCTTCGCTGTCCGATTTTCAGGAGCTTTTGCCGTGACCGTAGGCCCCAAATGGCATTTATTAAAGCCATCACCGCCGTTTTGATTATCTTGCCGCCTCGAATTATCCAGCGCTCTCACACGCCGATCTTCTGGCAGCAGTAGCTACCACCGCGGCAACACTATAGGCTTCGCTTCTTCGACGTTCGCTATTAAGGTTCTTGCCGTTCGGTGCCGTGTTTTTCATTGAAAGAATTCGCTGCTGTCATTAATCGCACCAACTCCGCATCTGTAATCCTCGCGTATGGCTTCGAAGCTTAAAAAGCGTGGCGCGTTGCATAATGCTGGTTCCCGAAAGGCAGCTGCGCCTCAGCACAGCGATGTTACGCGGTGAAGCGTACATGAAGTATTGCGGTGAAGCTTAACAAGCATGGGAAGGGGCATTGTCACGGGACACAGTACGTATTCCATAATTATACACGCATGTATAATTATGGCCCTGCGTATGGTCCTTGAAAATCCACACACAGGACCTTGAAAGCCCTTAAAAACCCTTGAATTTTTGTCATATACATCAGCATGAACCCTGCATACAGTGCATGGCGTGCGGCAACGATTTTGTCGCCCTTGGACTATACTCAATCTCACAGCGAAGGCAAAAGTGCGCCCGGTGTGTCCATAAGATTTCTTTAGTGCCTAAAATATACTGGCTAGAGTACCGAAGGCGTGCACTCATGTGGTCACCATGGTGATGCCTTCCCACAGCCGGCGCTGCTAATCCCTAAGGTGTAAAACCCCTGAACTAAGTTGCAACTGTGTGCATTTGCGGTATAGACCTGCATGGGTAGTACAGCTGCACTGCACTTTTCACCATGAAAACTGTCTTTTCTCTTTGCCTTGACAGCCCTTTGTCTAAATGCTTTGCTGGTGGGAGACGTAAACGCCCTATGAAAAAAATCCTGCACACACTAGCGTGATCAGACGCACAAAACTTTGAACACCTCCTACCACCGGGCTCGCCGGCTGCTCTTTATTATTTTGTCTATTGTTATCAAAGATTGGCTTTGGAGCATTCACCGAGAGACACCACTTGAAACAAACACCAAAGGTTTCTGTGCATGTTGATCACAATAAGTCATTATGCATGAACCTGCCTCACGGCAATTTGGATTGCGGTCCAGTCACTGCTGTTGCAGTATCAATCGCGGGCGTAGCACCATACACAGTCCTGCTGAGGGAACTTAATCACCTGTATCCTGGCTACCATTCTTAATGGCTAGTAAAAAAAAAAAATGATGCAGATCGGGTTTATCGCAGTATTGCACGAGGGACACTGTTTTAGAAAAGCGGGTTAATTTCTTTTTCTTTTGCTAGAGCATTACACCAGCTTTGAATTTTGTTCACTTTCTTGTTAAATCCCAAGGGATCTCAGGGCTGCAGTCCAGTGATGAAGATATCAGTGGGTCTCATACCTTGGATAAGGTATATCGACGTTTTTGTCGATATAATGCTGTGCTTGCCGATTCGAAATGTTAATATATTGGTCAGTAGGTGTTAATTAGTGTAGTATATATGCAAAAAGAAAGCAAGTACACCTTTGCTCTTTCCGAAAATGTCACTGTCTTCGATGATCATATCTGGTAATTAACACAAGAAGTCAGAATAAGACTCTATTCGTGCATTTTATTTAGAAGACGCAACTTGCTTTACATAGAAATAGTTCTTATGCAGCTACCTCAACTTTCATTCCCTTGTGTGAGAATAAAGCAAGAAGCAAATGAAAACGCCGATCATATGTATGGCGATTTTTCATCTACAATGTTTGCAATATAGAACAAAAACTGTCCAAAAGGCCAACGTAATAATAATAAACGGTCCCTCTCGGGCAATCTCGTTGACAACGCCATTCACCGTAACTTTGGAAGTTATCTCAGTGTAAATCTTCTAAAAGTGCTTCATGCAGACAACATATGTTGGAGTCAACTTCTGGCATCCCTTTTGATTACCTGCTACAATTCTGCAAGCCGTGTAGGGTCTGACGGCGTGCCAAACATAGATACAGTCAAAACACGTGATAATGAAATCCCGCTACAGCGAAATTCTCGCAACAATGAAACATTTTCGTATCCCCGGTGAACGCCCATAGGATTCAATGCATTTCATGCTTCTCTGCAACGAAATGTCGCTGTACTGCACTCCCTCAACGAAATTTGCCGGAACTTAACTCCGCATATTGCCTACTTGCGTAAGGCTAGCAGGCTCCAAGATGTGCTCAAATGCAATTGCTTTGCACTAAAATTGCGTAAAATACCACCACATTACACTTGTGTGGGCACCACCATTTTTGTTCACAAAAACAAAGAAGCACCGGAAGTGATCAGTGCACTGGAAACACCTCATGGCCGCCATCTTGTTTGTTGATCGGCCATTTGAAGTGGCACGCATATTGCTACCGACATGTGACAACAGCTTTTGCACTCCTACTAGGCAAGATCGTAGATCACTCTTCGAAACGCACGTTAAGTTTGCGTTCTCTGCGGCTGACGACTCGGCAAGGCCTAGGCCAATCCCGTTTGGCCAAACTGAATGCGCGTTTCAAACAACAATTGCCAATTGCGGCATTGCACTGCGTAATGTGCTACTCGGTGAGAAAAATGCAGCATAAACAAGGAAATTCATGTCCCACTGACATGGAATTGTTTATGGCGCTTGAGATGGCAGTTGCAGCATATAGAGTGTCACGCATCGGGCCATGATTGAGTGTTCGTCCGGGAATACACATCCCTTGCTTCAAGAGCACTGGTTTTGGTGCCACCTGACTGTCATTGCGTGTGGATTTGGCGCCGGACGTAGATTTGCGCGAAAGGGCTGTTATCTCGATCGTTTGCCTTCGGGTACACGAGATACGATCATGTTTGCGCTTGGCACCAGACGCTTCGGCGCTACGGGAACCAGCGTGCGCTGGAGAAATACTGCTGCATGCGCTGTTGCTCTGCATTCAGTGCCGAGTTAGGCAATATCTTGCAAAAGTGATCGCACCTCCGAAAGCAGTTGACCGAGAATACTGCGCTACGGCAGTACCGCCACTGCTGGTCAACGCATGCGGCACACTTTGTACTGTCGGCAATGTGGTTCTATATCCTCAAGCAAAGCTTGCAAAGTAGGCTAACGGAGTTTTGACAGTAAGGTTTTGTTCTGCGAGACATTACCTACCTGTGTGGTCTCTTTTCGCAATGAAGAAATTCTCTCAAAAGCGGATTTTTTCGCGTTCTCCGCCGATTTCGTTATTGCGAGGTTCAATTGTACCTTGTCTGGGTTCGACCGGTAGGCACTGCGACTCCTAAAGCTGGTTCCTTATTCTATGGTCTGACACAGGGCATGAAAGATTTATTCTCCGTGCCCTGATGCTTCGCATAACTTTAGGCAAGTAGGACAACAGAACGGGACGAAAATACAGCATTGTGTCTTCGTCCCCTTGTGTTGTCCTATGTGCTCTCTTATGCTGAACCTCAAGTTATGCAGTGCCAACTAGCCCACCAGTCTGTTCTTTTGATGCTTTGCATTTAGCATCATTAGTTGGTGCAACTTCCACTCACATGGGCTCAAATTGCACCGCACGATACCAAAGAATACCGCACACTGGAACGAAATGCTTTGCATGGGGCAAAGGGCAACACATGGACAACTGCAGCGCGCTGGAGCTACTGGCACCATTGCGACACCTTAATGACACGCAGTGCCCCTGGCGTTCAAAGTTGGAAGGCAGCGCTAGCGCGGCCACCTCCTCCCACTGAAAGAGCCCTCCGGTCGCCACTCTAGCATGTATATTCTAGGCACTATGTAATTGCTATCTCAGTAAAACAAGTTTTGACTTTGGTCGACTTATCTGTGGATTGGATAGAGACGTAACAGTGCAGGTTGCCAACGTAATGCTAAAATCCACGAAATTTAGGATATGTATGTTAAAATTGCGAATTTTGCCATTGTTTGAATGTAACGTGAGGGTAAAGTTCAAGCAACGAAAATGGTGAAAAAACTTGCGTTACAATCAAGTAAAGATGGTACTGCACAGGCTGGCTGCAGTGTGCTCATGTGCCAGCCTGCGTCTGCTTAAAGCTCCCCTTGGACGGTACCAGGTGGGATGGGTGATTGTGTCGTATAATCGAGATGTTCAATATATTGTTTTTATGGAGATTTTGCCAGGACCAAAGCAATTTGTCTTAAAATGTGGGTCATCGCATGACCCGGACACATATGATCGAGGTTGCACTGTATATATATCCTTTTTTTTTTTTTTTTTCAGTTGTTCTCTCCTGAAGATCCATTGACGTCTTGTTTGGGGGTAAGTTTTGTTATATGTTTTAGCAATGTATCATCTATTTTGTTCTGTTCGCTGTTTCTAAAGTTTGCCCATGTGATGCACTATAAATATGTGTATTTTTGTATTTTAGTGAGGAAACATTTTGTCTTAGAGTACTTGAAACAGTGCAGTGGAAAAAAAGAAAAGGAACAAGCTCATGATGCTATCATGCAAGCTGAGGCTCCATATGTGCCTTGCTGCGACATGAAAATGGAGTTCATTCATCAAGCTGATTTTGTTCTATTTTAAATTTAAAAGTGCATGGTGCTTCATGTATCGGCAAACTTTAAAAATGATGAACCGCACTCGGAGCACTGTGCTAGGCATGTGGCTCTGTCTTCACAGTGCAAAGTGCTGTGCTTAAACTTGCACACAGCTTTGTTAACTTCATATTTTTTCAAGTTGTTGTTTCAAGGTCCTTTCAGTTTTATTTTGAACTATCATAATCTCTGGTCTGAAATTTGCTGCCAAATGTGGAGTTCTGTGTTTGGTGGTGACATTCTAGCCAGTTTCTGCATTTGAGTTGCCAGTACCTTTCTTCTTTTTTAAAAATATTTTTTAGCCATGTGCCTGTTCGCAGTTAACAGACCGATTAATAGACAACTACCGGCGCCACTGCTGCCGCGGTACACGCCGGTAGTTTTAGTACCCCAAGAGCGTTGGCACACGCAGAGCGAACGCATATGCAGCACGGAATGCGCCGAGTCTTTTTTAATCGCTTGCAGCGTCTTTTCAACGGTGCACATTGTGTTAGTATAATAAAAAAATAAACTGTTTGCAATAATTTTCATAATATCAACAGAAGCTGTGTTCCTCTTAAAGGGCCCCCCACCAGGTCTGGCCATATTGAGCTGACAAGCACAGTGCATACAATGCGTGATAATGATCATGTCTGCAAAGTATTACATCGCTATACGCTGAGCTAAGAGGAAACTTTAGCTCAGGGCCAGCTGCAATGCTGTCTGTTAAAATGCATGTAAAATGCAGAAATCTTTTCATAAGACAACCGCTGGACCCATTTGAATGAAATTTGTCGCATTTGACAGAGAAAGTTAAATTCTAGTGACCAGGAGAATATAATTTTGATCTAGAGCATATAATTCTTTTAGAAAATTCTCATAAATTAGTAAGGTTTGAAAAAAAAAATGCACACTAAGGTTACAAATTCGTAAGTCTTCACCCAAACCCGATATTGCTGTTCTATCAACTGCATCTGTTAGAGAATCTAAAGGGGATAAATTTTATATATTAATTTACAGCTTATGTGAAATTGTTAAATGTTACGAGGGTTCTTCCACAATCCTACTTACAAACTAGTGCTACATTTTAGAGCGGTGTATAATACGTCAATTTTGTCTGCTTTATATGTATTATAAAGTGCATTTCAAAGAATTGTGATATCGTTTTTCATGCCTGAGTTAAGAAGTTGCAAACTTGACTCTTCAGCTTTTTCAAATTTTGCAATTTCAAGAATGTTTTAAGATGCATGACCTAATTTTAAAAAATCGCTGCTTCAAATCACCACATTATGACGTTTTTTTTAATACAACAAAGTTCATCCACATCAGTGGAGTGGTTGCAGGGAAAATGATTTCTCCATTCCCATGTACTATTTAGATAGGAGCTGCTGAGCTGTAGCATCCTCTTAAGTGTTAAGGTGCAAGGTCCATCAAAAAGACACAGTAGCTGGCCATAGGAATGTGTGTTGAGCACTAGTAAATGAGCCTAACAGAAAGTCAAAGAAATTATTGTTTTGTACTTTATTTTCTTTATTGAAGTACTGATGCAGCTCCTAGGGCATCTTAAAAAAAATATGTGCAAAATTTAGCATGGCATAGAATGGGGCACTGTGGCATTTGTGCCACAGCAGGTGCTGTTATGTTGGAAAGACACGAAAAGATGAATAGACAGTACAGGAACGAGCAATTTCACTGGTATGCATCTGCTCTGGATCAGTAGTGTTTAGTGAAGTCTTAGTAGTATTTTCAAGTGAAAGAGGCACTGACGAAATCAAGCGATACCAGATGATATTAAGATATTCAAGACGCAAGCATCACAATCAAGCGCTGCTCACATAGCCAGTCTTGGCCATCGTAAACAATTAGGATATGTTGCTTGGTCCGACTTCCTGGACTCATTTGCTGCTCGACAGCGCTAACCACATGTCTGACTGTAGAAAATAAGCTAAAATAGTATTCATGGCTAGATAACACTGTTTTCTTTTGCTTCTGGCATTACTAATAAGGAGCGCTTTAACTGCAGAATTGCGGGTGCATATCAGCAAGTACGTCTCGCTGTATAAACAAATTGCAACTACTCTGATGCAACAAATAACAACTTAGAGCTCGTCTATTAATTAACGAACAGGGTGTCTACCAACTGGGAAAACCGGGAATTCTCAGGGATTTTTTAGTAGTCTGGAAAAAGTCAGGGAAAACTCAGGGAATTTAGGTCTCTATCAGGGAAAATTAGCGTCAATCTTACTGAAAGGGTCGAAAGTCGCGGTAATGCTGGCTCAGTAACAGACAGGAATCTTAACGAATCGTCTTTGATGCCCTGTCGTCGGCTGGAGGAGTTGCCAGTGTACAGTCAACGACCGACTTTCCGGATTCGCGATAATTTGGACGGCTTCGCGGCACCGTCACGCACCCCATAGAATCAACGTATCAGAACGTGTGAAATTTCCGACGCAAGAACTCTTCGCCGTCCGATTTTCCGGACGTTTTGCCGTGACCGCAGGTCCGAAAGGGCGATAATCAAAGGCACCACGGCTGCCGTTTTGATTACTTCGCCACCTCGAACCGGCACTCTCGCACGGAGATCCGCTGGCAGCCGTTGCCACCACTGCGACAACGCTAGGCCTAGCTGCTTCGACGTTCGCTGTGAAGCTTCTTGCCGTTGGGTGCCGAGTTTTTTATTGAAAGAATTAGCTGCTGTCAGCAATGACATGGACTCCGCCTTTGTGGTCCTCGCGATTGACTTAGTAAATGCCGTTTACTGAATGTCAGCTTCGCCTCTGTACAGAAATGTTACTTGGTGAAGCATACACAAAATTATTGCAGTGAAGCATAACAAGCCTGGGAAGGGGCTATTGCCACGGGACACAGTGTGTATTCCTTAATTATACACGCGTGCACCCGGTATTTCCTGTCGCAGTACAAGCACCGATATGCCTAATATGTGTACCGACAGGCCTTCAGAGCATTTTCGAACGTGCCTGTGGCGGTTTGAGTCCCTAAGGGCAGTAAATGACACATATTTTTATTTTTTTTCCAACTGGCCGATTTTTCGGACGTTTTCGCGGCCCCTAAGGAGTTCGAAAAACCGGTCGTGGACTGTGCAACTGACCAAGATGCTTCAAATGGTCCTATGGGCGAACGAGTGACGGAAGGAGGACGAGAACAGAAATGACCTACGCATTGAGGAATAAACGGGAAAGGAAGCTTGCTGCCGCCATTTTGAAGGTGCTTGAGCTCAAAAAATAAAGTTTTGGCTGATGCCGAGATGCAGGTGTCCCTCATCCAAACCAAAATTAACTCTTTAAAGCAGTGAAACACAACACTCGGGCGTCGTGCGCGGGCTGAGAGTATGTCAGAACAGTTGAGGTTGACTTACGAGCTGTTGAGGGAGAATCTCAGTTGTGACAGATTCGGGCCTCATACCACTGAGCTTGCTATCAGTTGATGGAAATAGCTCATATTCGAAAATATTTGCTTCTATATGCATCTCCTTTTTATTCGTATTTGAGAATGTGTGACTCCATTGCAATTTCTTTCGAAGACACTTTATTTGCTGTGCATTTTACTAACCCCTGCCTTATATTCTCTTTTTGAATAACATAAACACTACTCCTTAGTATTCAAATTGGATTAAGTCACTTTTTTAATTTTTTTCATGTGCTTACTAGGGAGTGACAGCATGAGGCGATATGTTTTCAGCCCGTCTTGACATAAAGCATAGTTCTGCATCACTCAGGGAAATTTGCAATGGCACTCAGGGAAAACCTGGAAAACTCAGGGAATTTGGAAATGACAACTTGGTAGACACCCTGACGAAGCATTTAGTTCACTTGTACTTCTACACTTTTTGCATTGAAAGAAAAGTATTGAAGAAAGCATAACCGCTGCTTCACATGGTCAGAATAGATATGTATGTAAGTCCGACATTCTTGTAAGTTGCTCATTCGGTGGTCATTTCAGAGTATTCTTCCGCATTTTTAGGGTCATCTAGCAAACTGACTAAGCTTTATCGCTACAGCAAGCACTTTGTAACAAAAACAGTGGAACACAGCTTTGTTGTTGTTTCACTCAACTATTGGAGCTCTCGGAAAAGATCAGTTGAATATGCGATGAAGCTTATCACTCCTAGTGCCTCGTAGCATCTATGCAAGTAAGCATTGAGAGAAATATTTTTTGGAACAAAGAAACGTCTTTCAAGAAGTTTCAAAGCGTACCGGCATATCCAATTGCAATACATGCACACATTATTGCCTCAGTTGAGGCACTGCTTAAATGTAACCACATGAGCACCACTGTTTCAATACACAAAGTGTGATAATTTGGGCATTTCAAACTCGAATATTAATGCACAGCGCCTTTGAAGAGCAATGATATACAGTCGCCGACCGTTTATTCGGACCTCACGGGGACTGCGGAAATTTCCGAATAAACGGGTGTCCGAAAAAGCAGATTAAGAAAAAAAAAAAGAAATCCTTTATTTCCACGCATTTATTCGGGTTTGGCAGTAGGCTTGACGAAATTATGAATGTGCGGTTGCACGCTGTTCCATTTACACGCAATCCGATAAGCCTGAATCTTGGAGAGGGTCGTACGGTCACTATAGGCGGCTGAAAGCACAGTCACTGCTTCTGCACGCTCCGCATGCTACGGCAGCGTAACACATAGTGCGTCATCTTCCGACTCGGAGTCATCGTCCGGCGGTGCAGCAGAAACCTGACGAATGATCTCGCCGCCATCGAGTTCTGCGCATGTCAGTACAGCAGTGTGAGCACCTGTGAAAATGTCAAATGAGACAGTGTCCGGAACCACTGCACTGCACAGGTCTCGGCAGAACACTTTCGGCGTCAGTAGGGTGCACATCGGAAGGCGACAAATCCTAGGCCTCCCGGCATCCGCTTGCCGGCGTTCCCCAGCGCAGTCTGTGCGGACACTGTCAGTGCCGTTAGACACTTGATGCGATGTTTCTGTATGCTGCATTGCATCACGGCAACCTCAGCACAGCACACAAAGCAAACATCACCACGCTGTCATGCCTATACCACTCGCACAAACGAAAAACATGGCCTATTTGCAGCATCGTGCACGAATTAACAAACAAATCAGCTGCTGGATTGTCTTGACATGGCTTACTGAGCTGAGACCGGAACTGCTCTAGCCACAAACCAGGCAGAAACGATGATGATGAGTGGGAATTTGCAGTAGCGCCACTTCGTGGGACAGCAAGGAGGCTCCGTACAAAACAAAAATGGCGTTCAGCAAGTCGAACCATGCACCGGTCAGAGTCGGTGCATGGTGCTCTCAATCGAGTTCGCTCAAGGAGTGTCCGAAAAATCAGACGAGAGGTTGCAAGGTGTCCGAACTTTCGGCAGTTGTTATACATTATGGTCTATGGGGAGAATGGCGGTGCCGCGAAGCAAGACCGAATAGTCGAGCATGTCCGAGTTTTTGGAGTCCGAAAAATCAGTCGGCCACTGTATGCCCTTGATGTTTTCTACCATGAACAAAAAAAGAATGTATAAAGTCGCTTTGCATAGCAGTGTGTGTTAACAGCTTTAAATAAAATGCAGTTCACATCGAGAGAATAAATTTTGTTGCCCAGCCTCTCATCTGGGCAGAAGTTTAACTGCTAAATATGTAATCCTATGAGCTGTCCACCCACTGCTTCCAGAAAGCTTTAGTTGGCGTAGAGCCGGAGTAAATATATATCATGCAGAGCCTTCCTGCTGTGTTTGATTACCTCCCGAGAACTAGTACGAGTAATATGGCAACAAGAGAACTTCCAGAAAGTGTGCGCATGCGCAGTAGGCATGGTGCGATCAGTGTATTGTGAGGAGCCACACTAGCCAGTAATTCAAAGGCAGTTTTATTCTCTTATGTTCTATAACTATACAGTTGACTCACTATAACTCAAGCCTATGATTTGAAATTCTGGCCTATTCAAAAATGTTTCAAAATTTTGGCTAGATTACTATGAGAGGATATTCAATAAGATATTAATAGTAAGAATGTGCCTGCATTTGATAAGACTGGCTGTTGTGTGCATTTTGAAGGGCACTGCTACAATGTGGTGCCACCAACCCAGTCATCACAATACAGGTAACTCCCGTTAAGATGAATTCGGTTAACCGAAATTCTCAGATATTCTAAACTGTGTGGGAATGTTTGGTTGGTTTTCCATAGACTCACTAAAGAAACCGCTTAATAAGCTTGGAATGGTGAACAGCAAAAAATGGGTCATTTCATCACTTTCATAGGACAAATAGTGTTTTCTTCCTCAATGACATGTCAGTCATGTTGAGCTGGTTTTATCAAATCAAATCAAAATTTTATTCATCTTCATTTGGTACATAGGTTTTCATTTCCTGTCCAACCTAAGCACAGCGTGCTTGTTGGTTGTTCAGGCAGCATAGTGAATCATCGAATGTGTACCACAAAACAATGAAGTAAGGCATACTAGTACATACTAAGCATATTATACAAAATTATAGAGACATAATGAGTACAACTCGAGCAAAATTAAAACTAAGTAAATAAATAAATAAAGGACATCATAATAGCTTTACAATGAGCCATATCACAACTCACAGAACATCTAAGGAGCAAATCCAGGAAAGCAACCTTCTACATGCAAGAGGCCATCAGTGATTTATCTGCAAAGATGAGCACCATTTCCTTATTGATTTTGTCATTTTTCGTTTAGTTTTGAAATTTCCAAGCGCTTCTCCAAGTTCATTAAATATCTGTGGCACGTAATATCACCTTATTTTTTTCCTGTAATGTGTAAAGCATCATGGCTTAATGTATATTTCTGTCTTTCTTAGGGCAATGTTCTTTTTGACAGGTACTTTGAAATCCTTTACATAGTAATGCCGTGTGAGCACAGTGTAATAAAATAGTTCACACATTTCTAGTATGCCAAGCCTATTGTTCCTCCTTGTCAGCCTGTTGCAGCATAGTTCCGTAGGTTGCACTGTTTACTATTCTTTAAATTATGCGGTTTACGGCTCCCATTTTGTGATCAGAACAAGTTCCATACAATGTAATACCGTAGGTTATAACAGATTCAGCCAGCGCCATGTTTATGGTGCGCCTCAAGTACATCGAAGTTTTACCTCTTAGGTTGTACATCATCGCAGACACAGCTCTAAGACTCTTACATATATACTGCACATGATCATTCCATGTTATATGCTCATCAAATATTATTCCGAGATACCTGATTGCTTGTTCAAATGGTATTGCATTACTATGCACGGAGCGCAATGTGAGTTATGTAAAAAAAGAAACTCCCTTAGGAGAATTCGTTTGTGTGGGTTTCTAAAACAGGTAAGCTTTGTTTTTTGCCGATTTAACTATTTTGAATTTTGCGTCAGCCAATCTATTATCCTGCACACATCTTGTTGAAACACTTTGCACCCAAGATCTAGATCAGTGAGTTCTAGTGCTGATGCTGTGTCATCTGCATATTGGAAGATTCTTGATCTTAAATTCAAAAAACCCAGTTCAGACACGTAGATATTAACCATTTCGCTGTCACGGACGTACCGGTACGTCATCGCGCTTCCCCCCCACGGTGTCACTGACGTACCGGTACGTTCTCTATCGTGCGTTCAAAATTTCGCGCCTGAGCGCAAAGCTGGCGCTCCTGAATTGGCCACGCCATCTGTTGACTCTTTCTACAAGTTCGTATATTCTCCCCGACCTGTCTTAACCCATCTATTGAAGAGTACGGTGCGACTGCCACTCCCCACTTTCTCTTTGCTGAGTGGCGCGGTGGCTCCGCGTTCTGCGCGCGTGTGGTTATGGGTTCAAGGGTTGTTCTGCCATCTCCGCTGGTTTGAAGGTTTTTATTTGGTTGGTGTGTCTGCTACGCCGCGTCAAGTGCCGTGCCGTTGCCTCTCCGAAAAGAGTGACTCGATTGCTGCTTTCGCTCTCTCGCCGAACCCTCGCTTCCGACTTGCAGCAGTAAACGTAAAGCCCTTCGAACTTTGTTTAGCCTTTTTCCATCTCCCTCTGTCTTCTTGATCACACAACGTCCCATTTCTCTCCGTTGTGAGGGCGACTGAAAGCGCATCCTCCCAGCGCGCGGTTACTTTCGGATGGCTGAGCGCGCGGCACCTTCGTCTGCTCATTGGGGCGGTGGCTCAATTCCGATTTAGAATACGAGCCGAGCTCGGATTCGGACTCGGACAGAGTCGCATGCGAGGAAGAGGGTTCCGCGTCGTCAGATTCGGATGTTGAACGGATTTTATAGTCAGGCTGATGATGATGATGATGTTTACTAACAGCAGCTGCAGAACACTGAAATGTGCATATAGCATTGACTACGTTATTTGTATACCAATCATAATCAAAAATAAATTGCTATGTTCATTCCCTGTTATGCTCGTTCCCTGAAACCAAGCCGACACTGGGGGTGCGTCACGGCCAGACAGGTCCGACAGCGAAAGGGTTAAATAGTAATGGGGCCAGAGTACTTCCTTGCGGAACACCAAATTTTATTGCTTTAAATTCACTGTATTTGTTTTCAATTCTAACACACTGTGATCTGTCTGTGAAATATCCCTCAAGGAATTGATGAAATCGGCCCCTGAAACCTAAATTGTCCAGCTTTTGCAACTATAAGGCATGATCAAAAGTATCAAATGCCTTTTATAGGTCTAAAAACAATGCTAGCATAAGGTGATTGTTTTCTATTGTGGTGTTAACGTAATCCGAGAATTCTTCTAAGAGCGTAGTTGTGTTTTGGTCTTTTGTGAACCCATATTGTGCTGGGTTATTTAATGAACATTTATCGCAGAAAGACTGCATAACGGATGCCATGTGCTTTTCCAAAATATGAACCAGGGCAGGTATAATAGAAATCGGTCAATAGTTTGCGCAGTCACTTTTCTTTCCACTTTTGTACACAGGTCTCACTATCGAAGCTTTCAATTCTTTGGGCATCATTCTGGTTTCTAATATTCCGTTTAGTATTTTGAGAATCACACATTTTAGTTTGTTAAAGTTGTAGTACAGATCTCGTACGCGGGTCTTATCAAAACCTGGTGGTTTGAACATCTTCATTCTACCTATTATATTCCATAGCTCAGCTTCTGTTATCGCAGAAAGGTACGCTGTCTGTGCGCATGAAAGTATTGGCTTATATTCAATACGATTCGTACCATGAGCAATGCGCAGCTTATCTGTTGCGTGAATGAGTCTCGTTCAACAGTTCACACAATGACTGTGTTTCTTCCTTTGGAAAGTTTTTGTCAATGACCTCCTCAATCGTAGCGTGTTTGACGCGGCCCATTAAACTGTTTGCCAATTTCCATGTTTTTCTTCCATCATTCCTGTTTAGCGCAAACTGCTGGGATAGGTATCTTCTTTTTGCCTGTCGCATTTTGACTGTTACAAGATTTCGCAATATGCAAAATTCCTGCCTAAGTGCGGCATTTTCAGGGTCCTTTCTACAGTTCTTCCAAGCTTTATCCTTCAAGTAACGCAACTCCATGATATCCTGCATTATCCAATTGTTGTCCGATGTTCTTTGCTTTATTTTGATAGCTTTGGATGATGTCTCGTATATGAGGTGGAACTTCTCGAGAAATTTATTATATAGCCTCATATGATCCAGAGGTAATATAGCATTCCAATTTGTGTTCTGAATAGCTTTGTCTATACTCCTGTTGTCTAAAATCTTCCTGATTCTATGTCTGATGTTTGCATTGCCTTCGTGGTTACAAGTTTCTTTCATGCTTACTAGTGCCACAAAGTAGTGGTCTGAAAGTTTCAATTTAACGACTCCTGATGAACAGTGTCTGTTTGCTATGCAGGCAATTATGTGGCCGATGCGTGATGTAGTTATCTTGGAACCTAAAAATTCCTCTCTTGTACAGTTATTAATAAGGTTAACTAAGCCAAATTCAGCCAGTAGGTCTAAATAGTCTCTAACTACTCTCTTTAAATTTAGCATTATATCTATATTTAGATCTCCCGCTAAAATAAACTGCTTCTCATTCATATATTTTTTTTAGGAGTGAGGTTAGTTCTTCAAGGAATAAAGGAATGTTCGTGCTAGGTAGTCTGTATATTGCACATACAATGTAAGTTGTATCCATCTTGCTAAGAGAGACAACCACCATTTCTGCGTTTTCTATGGATACCTGAATTTCATATGACAACCAGGTATTGCTCACAAACACGACCACCCCTTCTCCTTTTCTGTTTTCTCGACACCAAGCGTAACGAGAGTACCCAGCAAGGCTGTAAAAGCTTTGTTGAGTTGCATCAAGATTAACGTCTGTCAAGACGATTACATCTTCTCTTGTCTGTCGAGTGTTTACATAAGCACATAACTGGTCGCAGTTTTTCTTTATGCTTCGTATGTTTATATGTTATAAACTTAGCTGCTGCTTTAACTGTTCTTCCTTAATGAACTGATTTATATGAGAATACCACTCAGAAAAAGACATGAACTCTGCCATTAGTTTATTTTTTCCAAATCGTTTTCTGTTGCAATGATCATAGCAGGACTTCCTTCATTGCGCATAGTGAAATTCTGCCATTGCGCATTCAAATTTACAGCCCTGCTGTCTGCCCCTCTGTCTGCTCAGCCAAAACAACTTCTTTTGCGCTCGTGTCAAGTTTTCGTTTATGTATATGCCATCAGACCGGAGCGCGTATTTCTTCTAAATCCACAGATCGCGATCAGCTAATTCCTTAAATCTGACAATGATTGAGGGTATCTTCTCTTTTAGCCTGTGAATGGCCTTCAGTGAGTGACGTTCGACTGTGTATTTCCAGCTTGGCGCTAAGCCCCGCTAGAACCTTATACAGATCTTCGCCCTGTTTGTACGGAACACCATGTACCTCAATGTTTTTCCGCCTCGAGTACTGCTCAGCACTCTCGACGTTATCCTTCAGCCTTGCAATTTCATTGTATTTTTCTGCCATCTTTCGTGTCAGCTCTGCTGACGTTATCTTTAATTCTGCAATGTCCTTTTCTTGCCTTACGGTAGTGGCCATAATTTCATCATATTTATGCGACAGCAGTTCCATAGATTTTTCTATTCCTTCTGTTGTCATGCACAGTCTGTCTGCCTTTTTTTCCCATCTCCTAGTCGGCCCAAGACTGCCACCATCTTTTGGCTAATGTCCTCAGTCAGTTTTGTAACATGACTCAGTTGATTTTTCTTTCCTCCCTTCCCTTCCCCTCTGCGTTCCGTGTCACTGGTTTCTGGCATTTCTTCCTCTGATTCCTGCTTTCTACAACTATCACACATCCAGCCGTCGATTTCGCGTGGTCCCGTGTTTTTGAAAGCCTTTTAGTCATTCCCAAACATTTGCCCGCGTGGTATACTTTCTTGCATTTGGAACAAGATATACTCTCTCGATCTTTTTCAAACAACTTTGAACACTTTGTACAATCTCGCGGCGACATGGTTCGAGACAGAAGTGCAGTCCAGTGGAGCAAAAAGAAAAACGACCGATCCCACCAAGTAGGCGCCTCTTACCTAGAAGTAAGCAGCAAAGATCAGCACGTTGGTCGGCGCTCCACCGGACTCCACTTGGAGTTGGCTTGGAAAGTAACAGCACAGAAAGTGAGATCTGCAAATCTAGCTGTTACGTTTGATGGTATGTACTTGGCAGAAACGAGGCCACAAGAGTCATAATGGCATAAGCACAACCATTTCTTTGGAAACAGGGCTTTGCCTAGACTTTGAAGTTCTGTCCAACTATTGCCAGAGTTGCACTACACGCAAGCCATTTGAAAGTGAAGAGGAGGAAGAAATACGGCAAGCTTTTCATATGCCAATGTGTGAAAAAAAATGTACATTGCCCAGCACATGCCATGCAGACTAATGCTGCTTTGAGGATATGAAAGAGGGCGGAGTCCTACAGTACTCCACTGAGGTTTACAACCTTCCTCAGCGGTAGCGACAGCAAGGCTTGTATGGCTGTGTCAGTGGCAAAAGTGTATGAAAGTGTGCCCATCCCAAAAGAAGACTGCACCAACCATGTAGCCAGGTGGCTTGGGACTGCCCTGCAAAAGCTAAAAATGCCATGAGGGCAGAAGCTTACAGATGCAGTCATTCAGAAGCTACAGAGCTACTTTCAAGTAGCCATCACTGCCAACAGAGGAAGTGTGCGTGGAATGTATTGTGCAATCTGGGCATCATTCTTCCATTCATGCTCAGCGGATACCGCCAAGAGCCACAAGTTTTGTCCGGATGGAGAAGACTCCTGGTGTAAATTCAAGCGGGCAGAAGCGTTAGGTCAGGCAGCCCCAGCACCCGCCCATATTCTCGCAAACAGCCAAGGTGAGACAATGCTGCCCGTGTACAGAAGGCTGACAGAAGAACAGTTACTCGCTGTGTCAAGGGAAAAACTCAGAATGGAGCCGAATCATTGAACAGCAAGATTTGGCTGTTGTGCCCGAAGACGAGGTTTGCCTCGCGCACAGTCGTGGAGATGGCAACAGCACTCACTGTCTTGTGGGATAACCAAGGGCACAAAGGCTATGAACAAGTTTTGCAGGAACTAGGAGTGCTTCCCTCCAGGAAACTAGTTGTGCTGAGCAAAGATTGTGACAGAAGAAGGATTTCCAGTATGTCAATGAAGCTGACAGCAGAGGCAAGGTCTCACCATTGCCGTCTGGCCAAGAAGGCTCGCTTTGAGTGTCGTGCTCACAAAGACTCTGTGGGAACAACACAAGCCACAGCTGAATTCTAAAGTTGTGCACTGGATCTAGATACCCTGGCCTGCATTATGTGCAATTTTTATATAGATTTCAGTGCTACAACACAAAGAACTTTTATAACTTTCAGTTGTGTTTTTCTCAGCTTCATGTTTTTGGCCAAACATAGCTTTCGTGCACGACATTTGGTGTACTTATTGTGGTCCAATCAAGACCAAATTTGGTGTGCATAATCTTTACGATGTGTAGAATGCATTTATCTAGGTTTTAATGCAATCAGTTTATTTTTAAGAATGGAAATGTTAAATACACTGAGGTACCAGCCACTGAAAACGATGCACCAGATATGAAATTCTCTCAAAATGTTGCCTGTCAAGCGAATTGCATTATCTTGGCTATCAGCTCTCAGTGGAGTTTTAGGGACAAGAAAAGCCCTTTTGCACTGCTATATCATGCCAACTGCTAGGTGCAATAGTTGCACAAGCATGCACTGTTTCTCACTTATGCATGGCACTTAGGACATGAAAGCATCGAGCTATCACAAAACTAAAAACAGATTTGGAATGAGGATATTAAGCTATATAAGTGGTATAATATCCATTTGCCTAGCATTAATATTTAAAAAGAAAGGTTTCTGAGGAGCGTCTCCTCTTAACGGACCTCCACTACCACAATCCTTAGTCGAGCTCAGAGAACGCATCAGTGCTGCAGTGCAGACAATTGACAGGACTGTGCTACAATATGTATGGAATGAGCTCGATTATTGTCTGGACGTGTATCGTGTCACAAAAGAGGCACATATTGAATATTTGTAGAAGGTGTGTAAATTTGGTGAGTTTGTGGTTCTTTTCATATATCTCATGTGCGTACGTGTAACACTTTTGAGAATATAGCATTTTCAAAATGAATGAATCATTTATGCTAGCCCTGTGTAATTGGCACTGTAGCACGACCTCATTAATCTGTTCAGGACAGGAACTTCAGAACCGTTCATACAAAATGGTACATGTAGTACTATTTAACCTAAAAAGAGATATACACCTACCTACCTATAAGAAATAAACCAGATCTGCACAGCAGGAAGCACCATAGATGTGAGTTTTCTTCTTTGCACGGAGTGACAGGGAGAGTCCCATTTTGTTTGCAGATGCGTCACCACACCTCCGATTTTTATTTATTTTTTCAACCAATTTGTCTAGGTGCTTAATAGCTTGATCTTTATTATGGCGCTTCCTGCTATGGTCTGCTATGTGAATTATGAAAATTACCGGGCTATTTGCTTTGTTGTTTTTGGCCATTATATTACTGTCCATTGAACGACTATACTGAAAGACACTCTGAAGTGAGATCTCTATTAGGCCAATAAAAAGGAATGTCATGAGTACTGTCCTTCTTTAAACTTTATCCTCTTTGAAACTTTATCTCCGCCTAGCTATAGAGCTGCCAATTACATCCTCAGCTAACTTGTTTCCGTTACATTCGTCTCTCATCATGTAGCACTGACTTTCTTAACATGTTTTACTCTGGGAGCATATGTGCACATTGTTTGTTTGTTTGTTCAAAGTGTGGGTGACACTTCCGCAGTTTTCGTTATCCACAACAGCAAGGCAATATTTCTGTTTAAATGTGTGTTGACTGCCTTTTGCTTGAAAGGTAAACAACTAAGTATGTGAAATTGTGCTGTCTGCATTTCAGGAATTGGCTACTGAAAACAGGTCTATTTCAGACACCATAGGTAAGTTCGTCTATCACCTCTGTTTATTGCATATTTTCTTGATGTCAGCATGGAATGTGTAGTGAAGAGAATTAAAATGTACCTGGTAACTTTGCTAGTTGCTACTTTCGATGTAAAGCATGTTGCACCTTATGGCTACAGGGTACCAGGCTTATGGAAGCTTAGAAACTGTAGAGCTTGTAGAGATTATTCTTGGGAGCTATCTAAATGTTGCTATGTCTTGCTACACTGGGAAAGACACTAAAAGAAAATATTATGCTGAGTTAGATCAATAGATTATTCAATGAGAACTCTATCATAATTTTCTGTTTGCCCGTGTATCACTTTTGTATACATGTCATAGATGCATAGATATTGTAGAATTGCCACCGAAGGTCAAGTTGATGCCCTCAATTTATATTATTGGACAATTTGACTTAATCCCCACGACCTCCCTCTGTGCCACACTGTGAATCAGCCAGTGCTGACGTCACGAGAGAGGTACGATAATCCAAAATTGGTGTTGCGACTCCTATTTTTTTAACTTAGTCATTTTCCTGCTTCCATAAGGCGACGTTCGGCAAATTCATTATTACAAGCTGCATTTACATGAATGTGACAGAAGCATATTGTATTAACTTCCAAGTGTATTACATCTCATGTAAACAAGGTAATTCGCTAGGAAGGCATATTGCATCAAATGCGCCATGCAGAGGCAGTTTGAGATAGAGATTGCGCATTTGAGTAGCCCACATATACAGAGGTGTATCGTATCAGGAATTATGGAAACCTATTTGCTGCGGGTTGACAGCCAGCCAACTATCTGGTGGCAGCCACTGCATCACTGCGGAACATCAAAACAAACATGGTTGCTCACGAAGCAGGCCGCACATGATTTCTTTTCACTCGTGAGTACGTTACGGGCATCGAAACAGCGTCTTCATTGTCAGTAATAAATTACAGTAACATTGGTGAGTTACTTGACTCATGGCATTAGCGTAGACAGTTAGGCTTTGAGGAGATGAAAGCTGAGTCGTCCACACTCTGCTACCACTAGGCATGGCAACACTTGTGGATACGCTGGGAAATTTTAATATCCTAATACAGTATGGTACGTTTCTGCAAAACTTCGCCTAGCTTTGTCCACGCTAACAAATGAAGGAGAACCTGACAAAATGTAGCAGACACCCTGCAGGTACTTCTGGTGCATTTCACAACAAGCCATCAAAAGCAAGCTTATCAGAAGTTGGGGAAGCTTATCAAACTTTTAAATATGACCCTATAGACGGGTACAACTTAAAAAAAAAGGGGGGGCGTTTACTCCTCCAAGGCCGATGCACATGAGCCTGCACTAATTGGCGTGCACTCTAGACTGACGTCACGAGCCGGACGGCCGGTGACCCCACTGATGGAGATGACTGCTCGTGCTTTGACCGGGGCTGAATTGCGTCCGTCGCGTGCGTCTACCCCTCGTCAGAGTGAATTCCCAAACTGTTTGTAGTGGTCTATCGTGTCGGAAATATTATTGCGAGCTTGTGCCGCGTGTGTTTATTCTGAGCCGCGATCCGGTGGCGAAAGATTACAGCGAGCATCGCTGATGCTACGCTACACGAGCTGGCAAGAGTGCAGGCTTGCAACAACAGCAAAAAAAAAAAAAAAAAAAAACAGTCACATTCTTGAAAATAAGCTTCATGATCATCAGCCTGTTTTATGTCCACTGCAGGACAAAGGCCTCTCTCTGCAATCTCCAATTATCCATGTCCTGCGCCAACCGATTCCAACTAGCGCCTGCGAATTCCTTAAGGTCATCACCCACCTAGTCTTCTGCCGTCTATGACTGCGCTTCCCTTCTCTTGGAAACCATTCTGTAACCCTAATGGTCCACCTGTTATCTAACCTACACGTTACATGACCGGCCAATCTCCATTTTTTTTCTCTTGATGTCAATTAGAATATCAGCTATACCCGTTTGCTCTCTGATCCAAACCGCTCTCTTTCTGTCCCTTAACGTTTTGCCTAGCAATCTTCATTCCATCGCTGTTTGTGCAGTCCTTAACTTGTTCTCAAGCTTCTTTGTCCGTCTCCAAGTCTGTGCCTCATATGTCAGCACTGGTAAAATGCACTGATTGTACACCTTCCTTTTTAACAATAATGGTAAGCTTTCAGTCAAGAGTTGACAATGTCTGCCGTATACGATCCAACCCATTTTTATTCTTCTATGAATTTCCTTCTCATGGTCAGGGTTCCCTGTGATTAATTGACCTAGGTAAACATACTCCGTCACAGACTCTAGAGGCTGACTGGCAATCTTGAACTCTTGTTCCCTTGCCTGGCTGTTCATCGTTATCTTTGTCTTCTGCATATTAATCTTCAACCCCACTCTTACTTCTTCTGTTAAGGACCTCAATCATTTGTTGTAATTCGTGTGCATTGTTGCTGAATAGAATAACTTATCGGCAAACCGAAGGTTGCCGAGATATTCGCCGTCGATCCTTACTCCTAAGCCTTCCCAGTTTAATAGCAATGAATACTTCTTCCAAGTACGTAGTGCATAGCATTGGAGAAATTGTTTCTCACTGTCTGACCCCTTTCTTTATAGGTATCTTCCTGCTTTTCTTGTGGAAAATTAAGGTAGCTGTGGAACCTGTGTAGATCTTTTCCAAGGTATTTACGTAAGCAGTCTGTACTCCTTGATTACGTAATGCCTCTATGACTGTTGGTATTTCTACTGAATGAAATGCCTTTTCGTAATCTATGAAAGCCATATAGAGAGGCTTATTGTACTCTGCGGATTTCTTGATAACCTGATTAATGACATGGATGTGATCCATTGTAGAGTATCCCTTCCTGAAAGCTGCCTGTTTCCTTGATTGTATGAAGTCCAGTGTTGCTCTTATTCTATTGGAGATTATCTTGAATATTTTATATAATGTTGGAAGTAAGCTAATGGGCCTCTAATTTTTCAATTCTTTAACGTCTCCCTTTTTGTGGATTACAGTAAAAGCTCGTTAATTCGAACCGCAAGGGGAAGCCGCTTCAGTTCGAATTAATGAAAGTTTGAACTAGCGAAAGTTAAGGATAAAAACAGCACACTGCGATTTCGAAGCAGTAGGGCATTTCAGAAATTTAATGCTTGAAAAAGGCCGTGATCGTAGTCTGCTTTTTTTCCTTGAAGGCGACAGCTAGCACTTTTTGCTCCAACAAGCGAGTGTGGCGGAAGGCCTCCTCTTCACCTTCTTCAATACTGAAGAAGAGACGGGTAGCATTCAACCCAGCCATGGCCTCCGCAGCGGAGGGCCGCACTAGCGCTTTGGCTTCCTCCTCCTCCTCCTCACTGGCAACAACAGGTTCAGCGCTTCTGACCTGAGAAATAATGTCCTCATCTGTCAGCGCACCACACACCACTGCACTCTCGTACACGTCGACATAGTCAGCAAATGGGATGTCGTCCAAAACGTCCGCCATGGGAGTGGTGACGCCATCTTCGAGCGCAGGTTACTGGTTTCCTCCTTGTAGAGCTTGCACGCCGAAGCCACAGTGGTGATAGCAATTTGCTATCGTAGCTGCAGTTACTTGCTCCCAAGCACGTACAAGCATGTGTAGCGCACTTAGGAGCGTCATCTGATAATTATTACACAAAATAATTTGCTCCAACAGATGGTGCCGGTAAAATGATTAAAAATTTTTAATGATATCTTGGTCCATGGGCTGCAGCGCCGCTGTAGTGTTAGGTGGAAGGAAGGCTAGCTCAATGGCCTTCGTCTCAACGTCGACCTTATGAGCCCAAGAACAGTCAACGAGCAGGAGGACTTTCCGTCCACAACGCTCAAACTTTTTGTCCATCTTCGCTAGCCACTGTCCGAACAGTTCCCTCGTCATCCATGCCTTTCTGTTGGCCGCGTAGTCCACTGGTAAGGACCGGACTTGGGAGGTCAACATAGAACAGAGAGGAGGCAGTCGCTGCCGCCTTCTGGCCGACCCCGCGCCAGTTAGATTGTTCCCGATTTTGCCTTCTCTCGACGTTCCCTCCGTTCCGGAGGCGACGCAGCCTTGTGTGTAGGCAGTAGGTGCGCTTCTCTGGCCGTGTGCCAGGCGCCAAGCCGCCGGCACGGTGGCGCGTAGTTCAAATTTTCCGTGGCGGAACCTTCTCACGTTCGAATTAACGGGCTTTTTTATACATAGACTTCTGTGGAGCTTGGCCGCACCAAATCGTACAGTTCGAATTATCCATAAATTCGAATTATTGAAATTCGGATTAAGGAGCTTTCACTGTAGTATAATGTTTACATTCTTCCAGTTTTACCTTGCAGAACCTTGCAGTCAATAGACACTTCGTATAAAGAGCCGCCAGTTTTCCAAGCATTATGTCTCCTCCATCTTTGATTAAATCAACTGTTGTTCCATCTTCTCCTGCCGCTCTTCCTCGTTTCATGTCTTGCAAGGCCCTTCTGACCTCATCGCTAGTTATAGTAGGAGTTTGTGTATCCTGTTCATTACGGTTTCTAATGGAGGTATCCTGACTCCTCTGGGTACTGTACAGGTCAGTATAGAATCCTTCCGCTGCTTTTACTATATCTTCGAGATTGCTAATGATATAACCCTGCTTCTCTTTCAGTGCATACATCTTTGTTTGTCCTATGCCAAGTTTCTTTCTCACAGATTTAAGACTGCACCCATTTTCTATGGCTTCTTCAGTCTTTCTCACGTTATAGTTTGGAAAATCGCTTATTTTCACCTTGTTGTTCAGTTTTGACAGTTCTGCTAATTCTATCTTATCTCTTGAGTTGGACACTTTCATTCTTTGTCTTTTCTTTATTAGGTCCTTAGTTACTTGGGAGAGCTTACCTACTGGTTGCCTTGGTGCCTTGCCTCCTACTTCACTTGCTGCCTCTGAAGCCAGCCTAGTTACAGTTTCATTCATAACCTCTAGGTCATCTTCATCTCTCTGTTGTAAGGCTGCATATTTCTTTGCAAATACCAGTCCAAATTTGGCTGCTTTTACCCTTACTGCCTCTAGGTTGACCTGTTTCTTCTTGACCAATTTTACTCTTTCTCTCTTCAAATTGAGGTGAATCCTAGCCCTCACTAACCTATGATCACTGTACTTTACCCTACCTAATACTTCTGCATCCTGCACTATGCGGGGATCAGCAGAAAGTATGAAATCAATTTAATTTCTTTTTTCACCATTTATGCTTTTCCAGGTCCACTTTCTGTTGCTACGCTTCCAGAAAAAGATGTTCATTATTCGAAGCTTGGAAACACACACACACACACACAAAAAAAGATTATATACATATATATGGCGGACAGGCCGCCATTGGAATCTGAATCTGGCAACGTTTAACGTTAGAACGTTATCTAGTGAGGCAAGTCTAGCAGTGTTATTGGAGGAATTAGAGGGTAGTAAATGGGATATAATAGGGCTCAGTGAGGTTAGGAGGACAAAAGAAGCATATACAGTGCTAAAAAGCGAGCACGTCCTGTGCTACCGGGGCTTAGCGGAGAGACGAGAACTAGGAGTCGGATTCCTGATTAATAAGGATATAGCTGGTAACATACAGGAATTCTATAGCATTAACGAGAGAGTGGCAGGTCTTGTTGTGAAACTTAATAAGAGGTACAAATTAAAGGTCGTACATGTCTACGCCCCTACATTCAATCATGATGACCAGGAAGTCAAAAGCTTCTATGAAGACGTGGAATCGGCAATGGGTAAAGTCAAAACAAAATACACTATACTGATGGGCGACTTCAATGCCAAGGTAGGCAAGAAGCAAGCTGGAGACAAGTCAGTGGCGGAATATGGCATAGGCTCTAGGAATAGCAGGGGAGAATTATTAGTAGAGTTTGCAGAACAGAATAATATGCGGATAATTAATACCTTCTTCCGCAAGCGGCATAGCCGAAAGTGGACGCGGAGGAGCCCGAATGGCGAGACTAGAAATGAAATCGACTTCATACTCTGCGCTAACCCTGGCATCATACAAGATGTGGACGTGCTCAGCAAGGTGCGCTGCAGTGAGCATAGGATGGTAAGAACTCGAATTAGCCTAGACTTGAGAAGGGAACGGAAGAAACTGGTGCATAAGAAGCCAATCAATGAGTTAGCGGTAAGCGGGAAACTAGAGAAATTCCGGATCAAGCTACAAAGCAGGTATTCGGCTTTAACTCAGGAAGAGGACCTTAGTGTTGAAGCAATGAACGACAATCTTATGGGCATCATTAAGGAGTGTGCAATAGAAGTCTAAGGTAACTCTGTTAGACAGGATTCCAGTAAGCTATCGCAGGAGACGAAAGATCTGATCAAGAAACGCCAATGTATGAAAGCCTCTAACCTTACAGCTAGAATAGAACTGGCAGAACTTTCTAAGTTAATCAACAAGCGTAAGACAGCTGACATAAGGAACTATAATATGGATAGAATTGAACATGCTCTCAGGAACGGAGGAAGCCTAAAAGCAGTGAAGAAGAAACTAGGAATAGGCAAGAATCAGATGTATGCGTTAAGAGACAAAGCCGGCAATATCATTACTAATATGGATGAGATAGTTCAAGTGGCTGAGGAGTTCTATAGAGATTTATACAGTACCAGTGGCACCCACGAAGATAATGTGAGAGACAATAGTCTAGAGGAATTTGAAATCCCACATGTAACGCTGGAAGAAGTAAAGAAAGCCTTGGGAGCTATGCAAAGGGGGAAGGCAGCTGGGGAAGATCAGGTAACAGCAGATTTGTTGAAGGATGGTGGGCACATTGTTCTAGAAAAACTGCCCACCCTGTATACACAATGCCTCATGACCTCGAGCGTACCGGAATCTTGGAAGAACGCTAACGTAATCCTAATCCATGAGAAAGGGGACGCCAACGACTTGAAAAATTATAGGCTGATCAGCTTACTGTCCGTTGCCTACAAAGTATTTACTAAGGTAATCGCAAATAGAATCGGGAACACCTTAGACTTCTGTCAACCAAAGGACCAGGCAGGATTCCGTAAAGGCTACTCAACAATAGACCATATTCACACTATCAATCAGGTGATAGAGAAATGTGCGGAATATAACCAACCCTTATATATAGCTTTCATTGATTACTGTTAAGAACGGCCAGCTGCAGTGCAAGTTTGCCAGCCAATGCCAGTGGTGGCAACCTCATCTTGGAATTTAGCCGCCAACCTCTAGCCACGGCGTGACTAAGTTGACTTTGTGTCATGAGCAATACGCGCATCCTCCACTCTCCGTCGCTTCAGCTAGGATGCGTTCGACAAAGCAGGCTTTGTGCTGAAACCGTCACCGTTACGCTCTAGCCTCGTCGCCGTTGTGACTGAAGGAGTTCGACGAAGCAGGCTTTGTGCGCAACAGCACAACGCCGACCTGATCTGCTACGGGTGGGGGAGTTGACGCGGGAACGCCGACGCAGGCTCCTTCCCACGCACCGACCAAGACGCAAGACAACGCGCTACCCGGTACGGCTCCGAGTTCTACGAAGCCCCTCTGACGTCGGCTCCGGACCATCGCACTTGTGTGTATGCGTGTGTGCTTGTGTGTGTGTAACCCGTCCCGGAGAGAGGCGGCCTGTTGAAAATGACTGAACGAACGTTCGCATCACCTTGTATCGGGAGAGGACCGAGTGTTTAAAAACCGCTGTTGTGCAGCTGCTCAAGTCACTCTCTCTCAAGCAGTCATGTTAGACTGATGTACTTTCTTAAACAGTCATGTTAGACTGATATAAATACTGTAAATAAACCCTTATTCCTCGTTCTCGATGAGAAGCAGTCCTTCCCTTCATCAACGTCCTCAGCGTGGATAAGTTGGACGACGGCTTTGGCCAGCTACCTTCTAATTCATGCCCGACTCCAATCTTGACAACGGATCACGAGCGATGGGATTGAACCCTCAATCATAACAACTGGCTCACAGCGGTGAGATGGACTTTGCGACGTGGTGCTGTGACTGCGGTGAGTGCTTGGTTCTTGCTTTGACTCTCTAGGCTTCATTTTGTGGTTGTTCTGTTTAGAACAGTAGGGAAGCTAGATTGTTGAGTGTTAGCTAGGTTGTGTTTTCCTAGCTAGATTTAGAGAGCAGGATCAAGGCAGTAAAGCAGCAATCATGGAGTTAAGGACACTGCTGAGAGACGAGTTGTTGATTGCTGGTGAGGAACTGGGCCTAGATGTACGCAAGGAAATGCTAAAATCGGAATTATTGCACCTAATTTCCGAACAGGCCAGTGAGGAAGAAATTGAAATGGGTTTGAACCGAACAGGCCAGTGAGGAAGAAATTGAAATGGGGTTTGAACTTCTGAAAAAGACAGAAGAACGAGAGAGAAAAAAAAGGGAGGAACGCGATAAAGATAGCGAGTTAAGAAAAATGCAACTTGAAGTTGAAAGCAAACGTTTGGAGTTGTCTCAAGGAAATGAGGGGGCTCTGGGACAATCAAGTGAGGCAGAATCATACCGCATGGACAGGCTATTAAAGCCATTTGAGGTCGGGACCGACATAGGCTTGTTCCTATGCAATTTTGAAAGGACTTGCGAGAAGATGAGCCTTGGCTCGAGTACGTGGCCACAGCGGTTGCTGTCTATGTTGCCGTGCGAGGCGGCGGAAGTAATCGCCAGACTGAGTACACAGGATGCATATGATTATGCAAAAGTTAAGGCTAGTCTCCTGAAGAAATACCACCTTTCGGCCGAAGCTTTTCGGCAAAGGTTTAGAAGCACAGGCAAGAAAGATAGCGAGGGGTATCCGGAGTTTGCATATAGCTTAAAGGCCAACCTAGTCGAGTGGCTGAAAAGCGCGGAAGCATACGACAACAGAGACATGATCATAGAATGCATGTGTCTAGAGCAGTTTTACAAAACCATCCCCCAAGCTGTGAAACTGTGGCTGCAAGACAGAGGGAATGTAAACACTGTGGAAAGGGCGGCTGAATTAGCCGAAGAGTGCGCAACCCGTAGAAAGTTGAACGCCGAGGATGGAAATTGGGACGGTCGAAACGGACCGCGGAAACCATTTCCGTTCAAAAAGGGATCGCAGACTAGACGATCGGAGTCTGTAGATGTGGAGGAAAAGCCCGCAGAAAAGAGCGAGGAGAAACTTAACGGGGAAACCGCACAAAAGGAACAGAAAAGAAAATTCGAATCTTTTAGGCCGATCCGCTGGTATAAATGCCACAAACTGGGAAATATAGCTGTAAACTGCGGTAAGCCTAGCGTAGTTTTTTCCTACGTAGAGGAAAAAGACGAGAATATGGAACTTTTAAGCCCCTATCTTCACGACCTGCAAGTTAATGGCAAACCATGCCGAGTGCTAAGAGACAGTGCCGCCACAATGGACATTGTTCATCCGTCTTACGTGACGGTAGATGACTTCACCGGAGAAGTAGCATGGATCAAACAGGTTGTAGAAGAACACAGCGTATGTCTGCCCATGGCCAAATTCAAAATCAGTGGACCATTCGGGGCGCTAGAGACTGAGGCTGCAGTTTCCAAATTTTTGTCACTGCAGTACCCTTACATCTTTTCGAATCGTTCGAATCAGTTACTGCGTGACAAAGGGCTTAAACTGGGAGAGGGCATAGCACAGGCATTGACACGAGGCCAAGCTCGTAAAATCGCGTCGCTTTCGGCTGAAGATGCACAAGCTGCTCCAGCGGAAGCAGAAAAGGGGATAACTTCCATACCCGAAAACGAGCTAGGCTCGTTTTCGGGTATCATTCAAGGAGAGCGTGCCAGCTGACGCACTCACAAGCGAGACAGGGTGTTTATTATCACCGGCCTCAAAGAACTTTGATAAACTCTTACGTGTGGATAGAGAGTCATTGGCAGCCGAGCAAAAGAATGATGAGAGCTTAGCTAAATTACATCACACAGCCAAAGAAGGCATTGCTAGGCGAAACGTGATGATACATGAGAGAGGAGGATTGTATTATCGGCATTACAGAGATCGAAAGGGTAGGATTTTAGATCAGTTAGTCGTACCTACTAAGTATAGGGAGGACCTTTTGAGTCTCTGTCATGGAAATGGGTGGTCCGGCTACCTAGGCATAAACAAATCAAAGGAAAGATTGCTTATGGAATACTACTGGCCTGGCTGTTTCAAAGACGTAGAAAACTTTGTAAGATCATGCGACGCCTGCCAGCGCTCTGGTAAACCAGGTGAGACATGGAAAGCTCCACTGAAGGTAGTGCCCTTAATAACAGAGCCTTTCAGATGACTTGTAATAGACACAGTAGGGCCTCTTCCAAAAACAAGATCGGACTACAGGTACTTGTTTACCATGCTGTGTCCGGCTACAAAGTTTCCAGAAGCAATCCCTCTGAAAGAGCTCAGCTCCACCGAAGTAGTAGACGCGCTTTTGACAGTGTTTGCACGAGTTAGGTTTACAGCCGAAATTCAGGCAGATCAAGGGTCAGTATTCACGAGCGCACTGACTTCCACATTCTTGCAAAAGTGCGGGGTAAAGTTAATACACAGTTCTGTCTATCACCCTCAGTCAAGCAGTGTAGAGAGGTGGCATTCGGTGCTTAAGCGAGTTTTGCGTGCACTCTGTTACGAGCACAAGGAGGACTGGGAGAACTGTCTGCTGGCAACTTTGTTCGCTTTGCGAACTGTTCCACATGAAGCGACAGGGTTCTCGGCAGCAGAACTAGTGTATGGGAGAACACTCCGTTCTCCACTAAGAATGTTGAGAGAGATGTGGGAGGAAAGAGGGGAGAGTCCAACAGTTGTTGAATACGTGCTAAATTTACTGGAACGGCTAAGCGCAACCCAAGAACTAGTCGGAAAGAACATGGGAGTAGCTCAAAAGAACGCCAAATTCTATTACGACAAGAATGCGAGGCTTCGTACGTTTAACGCCGGAGACCAGGTAATGATCCTCAAACCTTCAAGAAAGAACAAGCTTGAAGTTCACTGGGACGGGCCCGTTAAAGTGTTTCACAAACTTTCAGATACTAACTATGCTTTGAGAATGCCCGGTCGCAGGAAGGAAGTGAGGATATATCACTGTAATTTGATGAAGCCGTATGTAGAGCGGAGCGGAGTCGTTAACTATAGCATCAAAGAGCCGGATGGCATTAGTACCAAGTTTAAGGAGTATAGGGCGACCTCCAACTCTGAAATCGGCCTAGAAGAAGTAGTAGAACACTCGGTAAGCTCTCGCGCTCTAAGACCCGAGCAGCTAGATGAGCTAAAAGAGGTGTTAGGGGAATATCTCGACAGGTTCCGTGATCGGCCAGGTAGAACTGAACTAATAACGCATGAAATAGAGCTGACATCAACCGAACCAGTAAGATCAAAGCCTTACAGGGTGTCTCCAAGACACAGAGAGATTATGGAGGCAGAGATACAGTGCATGCTAGAGTTGGGAGTTATCGAACCCGCTGAGAGTGACTACACGTCACCGCTAATACTTGTAGAAACCCCTAACAAGGACCCTCGTCCGTGTGTTGACTACAGGAAGTTAAATGCCATCACTAGGGATCAGCTGTACCCGATACCTAACATTGAGGAACGAATTGAGAGTTAGCGCTGCTAAATACATTTCAACTATAGATCTCGTGCGGGGGTACTGGCAAGTTCCCCTTTCAGAAAGTGCAAGCCGCTATGCCGCATTCATCTCACCTGTAGGCACTTTTCGCCCTCTCGCACTCAGCTTCGGGCTGAAGAACGCCCCGTTTAGCTTCTCTAAGTTAATGGATATTGTCCTAAAGGACTTGCAGGAGTTTGCCTTGCCATATCTGGATGATGTAGCAATTTTTTCGGACAGCTGGCAACAACACGTATCGCACCTGAAACAGGTGTTCTCACGGTTGAGGGAAGCCGGCTTAACGATGAAAGCGGAAAAGTGTAGATTTGGTTGTTCACAGGTTACTTATCTGGGCCATGTTGTCGGCCAAGGCACGAGACGGCCGGCCGAGCTGAAAACAGCTACGATTGGACAATTTTCTCAGCTGTGCTTGAAAACAGACCTTCGTTCATTTTTGGGACTTGTGGGGTACTATCAACGGTGCATTCCGAATTAGTCGCAAATGGCAAGTCCATTAACGGACGCCCTCCGAAAGGGAGCACCGAGTAACGTACACTGGGATAAGGACAAAGAGGACGCTTTCCAAAGTTTGAAAACGCTATTGGTTTCTCGTCCTCTGCTTCGCACGCCAGACTACACGAAGGAATTCATAGTTCAATGCAACGCAAGCGACAGAGGTATGGGCGTGGTACTTAGTCAGGTCAGCGACAATAACGAGGAGCGTCCTATCCTCTATGCCAGCCGTAAACTAAATGTAAGAGAGGAAGCCTACATCGCTTCAGAGAAGGAATGCACTTGTTTAGTTTGGGCCGCCCAGAAGTTGTCGAGTTACTTGTACGAAGCGAAGTTCATCTTCGAGACCGACCACTGTCCTCTGACGTGGCTCAATCAAATGTCACACTAAAATGGCCGCTTGCTCCGATGGAGCCTCACTCTCCAAGAGTACAACTTCTCCGTTAGATATAAGAAGGGAAACTTGCATAGCAATGCGGATGGTTTGAGCAGGCTAATTTGACTTCTGAGTTTGAGGGTCCCGCCTAAATTTTAGGGTTACTAGTGTTAATTTTTTAAGCCAAGAAGATCCCCTCTCATATAGCAGGATTCCCTCCATGATTGCTGAATTTGTCAGCACGAAAGTGCTTCAGAAATCGGCATAGCAGAATGAAGCTTTTTTTTTTCTGTCTGCACTTTTTTTTTTTTTTTTGAGCCTAGCGGGTCTAAAGTGAGAGCCAAGGTACGTCATCTCGGCGCAGAGCCGTGTTGTGGGGTTCATTTTGCAGTTGCCTGTCCTTGTTGGATGTTTTGGGGCGGTGACATCATTGCACAAGTGGTTACTGCAAGCCAAGACATCACCCCCTGTCCACCAGCCGTTCTCTTCCTGCCCAGCGGTCGTCAGCGCTAGACAGTCGTGATTTTCTGGACCATGGAGGCGCTGTTAAGAACGGCCAGCTGCAGTGCAAGTTTGCCAGCCAATGCCAGTGGTGGGAACCTCATCTTGGAATTCCGCCGCCAACCTCTAGCCACGGCGTGACTAAGTCGACTTTGTGTCATGAACAATACGCGCATCCTCCACTCTCCGTCGCTTCAGCTAGGATGCGTTCGACGAAGCAGGCTTTGTGCTGAAACCGTCACCATTACGCTCTAGCCTCGTCGCCGTTGTGACTGAAGGAGTTCGACGAAGCAGGCTTTGTGCGCAACAGCACAACGCCGACCTGATCTGCTACGGGTGGGGGAGTTGACGCGGGAACGCAGACGCAGGCTCCTTCCCACGCACCGACCAAGATGCTAGACAACATGCTACCTGGTACGGCTCCGAGTTCTACGAAGCCCCTCTGACGTCGGCTCCGGACCATCGCACTTGTGTGTATGCGTGTGTGCTTGTGTGTGTGTAACCCGTCCCGGAAGGAGGCCTGTTGAAAATGACTGAACGAACGTTCGCGTCACCTTGTATCTGGAGAGGACCGAGTGTTTAAAAACCGCTGTTGTGCGGCTGCTCAAGTCACTCTCTCTCAAGCAGTCATGTTAGACTGATGTACTTTCTTAAACAGTCATGTTAGACTGATATAAATACTGTAAATAAACCCTTATTCCTCGTTCTCGATGAGAAGCAGTCCTTCCCTTCATCAACGTCCTCAGCGTGGATAAGTTGGACGACGGCTTGGGCCAGCTACCTTCTAATTCACGCCCGACTCCAATCTTGACAAGGACGCTGCAATGGGCTTTGGAAAGAAGAATTATGGGTGTAACGTTAAGGGATAAGAACAGAGCAGATTGGGTGGGGGAACAAACGCGAGGTAATGACATCTTAGTTGAAATCAAGAAATAAATGGGCATGGGCAGGACATGTAATGAGGAGGGAAGATAACCGATGGTCATTAAGTGTTACGGACTGGATTCCAAGGGAAGGGAAGCGTAGCGGGCGGCGGCAGCAGGTTAGGAGGGCAGATGAGATTAAGAAGTTTGCAGGGACAACATGGCCACAATTAGTACATGACCGGGGTAGTTGAAAGTATGGGAGAGGCCTTTGCCATGCATTTTTTTAATAATACATACTAAATAGCAACTGATTCACTTTAAGCCCGGAAAACAAATAGTAAACGTGCCGTGTACATGTAAACCAGCGCAAAAGCCATGCAGAGCTGCTC
Organism: Dermacentor andersoni; assembly: GCF_023375885.2. Lineage (NCBI taxonomy): Eukaryota > Metazoa > Arthropoda > Arachnida > Ixodida > Ixodidae > Dermacentor > Dermacentor andersoni. Next base: position 176,753,886 of record NC_092814.1, read on the forward strand.
TTCGTTTGTCTCTTGCAATGAAACTTAAAAGACTACATGCAGCATTGTAGATGGCACAGGGTTATTTTTCTCTTGCGATCTGGCATGTGCTGTAGCATTCCAATTACAAGAGCTCTACCAAACCCTTCATCAAGATACAATATCTTTATTTATACTGATAATTACGCGTTTTGAAGGAACTCTAAAGGCAAATATTAAGTCAATCTATAGTGATAGATTATTGCTCGAGAATCTCTACGGCATCAATATTATCGCGAGCATAAGCTTAATAATCGAGATATTGAAGTAAATGCAGGACATGATTAGAGACTCTCCCGGGACATTCAATTACTTGCCCGATGATGAAAGCACTCCTCATTTAAATTCTGTCACTAGTATTGAACCACTCGTTGAAAAAAACATGCTTGTATTGTAGTATAAGATGAAATAAAATTCTACTAGTCCAGTTTCAATTCGTATATTGATAAAAGAACTAATTGAAATTACCCTTGACAACGACGCGGGCGGTAGAATGGTTTCGTTTTTGCTCGACTGCGCGACGCCCACACTTTTGTGTTTCAGTAGTTTCGTTATTGCGTAGTGCTGCGCTGGTTTTATGGTTCACGAAACTCGCGCAAACTGCAAGTATAAGAGAATTCAACTTCCATGTGATGTTCCGGTATGCCTGAACGGTCTTCGCCACTTAACCAAAAAGGAGCTGCAGCGGCAAACTCACCACTCTGCATGCCACTTTGTCTTGGCTCGGTACTGCCGTCTGACAGGCGCTGTTTTACTGACTGTCGGTAGTAAAGGGTAGTGATGGCGTATGCAACATCACCACTCCCCCTGTTAGGTAGCGGGAGATTCGAATTTCGAAAAAGGTATGTGGACCCTTCAGATGCAATTTTCTCATAAACTAAGTCTTTTCTTGGCACGAAACTGCGTTGCGAGGTTTCTGGATTGCTTTTTATACAGTCCACGTCGACTTAGCATTTGCCTTTAGTGTCCCTTTAAAGCATGTTGTTTTGAGCAGGACTACTTTAGTCGTGGAGACAATCGGCTGCCGCGCTTCGGTCATCTTGGCGGGGTCTCCCCTTTTTTCTAAAGTTGTATTCGACTATAGTTGGTGTTAGCTTACTGGACAGGAAGATGCGCATTCATGTGAACAGTGTCATATGAGTACATGCGATAAAATAAATTGGTATGATACGCTTCTAACATATCCATGTAAACGCGGCTACAGAAGCCTAATCTTTTTTCTTTAATCTAGCTTGACTTAATATGGAAGAAATTATTTGATACTAGCTAGTGAGTTTCATTGATTGGTTGGAATTACCTTAAAGCTACACCTGGGCACCATGGATGACATAGTTTGACAGCTTGATAAGTTTCACAACGTGAAGTCTTTTTCATGTGTACTAGAATCTCAACATGTAAGAATTTTTGCATTCTGCCTCCATGGAATGCAGCTTTCATGGCTGGGAATCTTGTATGTTGTCCTGTGCTTAAGCACCAGATGCTGCTAGCCACTGAGCTGTCACGGTTAAAGCTCAGAGACACTTACATTTGTCTTTTTGTAACTGCAGGAATGTTGTATACAAAGCTGTACCAATGAAATGCGTTTCCAGGAGTGTCAGAGATGGTGTTTTGCTTAAAAGTTATTTGTTAAATTCTGCCGAACCAAGATCAAGGCAGGGTGGGTAACAACAGGAATATAAAACGGCGATACGCAACACTTGAGACGCTCAGAAGCGTGAATCAGTAAATTTTATAATCATAATGATGGTAGTTCAGCCTAATTGCAAGGATAATGGTTGGTAAAGTCATAGTGGAAGGGAAAAGGGCTTTGACACTTTACCGTTAAATTGCGAGCAAGCGCACCCCACCCCCCCATACACACACACACAAGGAAGTCGAAATTACCAGGAAAAAGGGGGGAGGGGGGTCTATCGTGGAACAGCTCCAAAATTCAAGATGGTGACTGCAAAATTTTCCCGCCAGAAAAAAAACTACACTGCTGGCATGGATTTAAAATTTTATTTGACCTGAACTTTGTTAAGCCAAAGATTTCTTAGTGCTGTTCATCACTCAAAACCATCGAAACACTCCTCCACGTCAAATGTTTAACATTAACGAGAGTGCTGATACAAGTCGAGCTCAGCTGCAGTGCATAGCTACCGACGGCAGACAGCAAACCGCGGCTCGGCCATGCTCGCATCGCAGCTGGCGGTGCTACAAATATCGACATGTTTTCTTCTTCGTGTGAAATTATTGTGAGGGGGTAAAGTGGTAACAACGATAACAAAACATTGCTGCATGGGAGCGTCAGCGGTTCACTCTGAAACACCGCCTGCTACAGATTCGAAGTGAACCAAAAAAGGCCTAGCGACAATATCGGTGGCGAGCGATCCGCAGCGGTGAGGCAATCGGAATGCCAGAGCACAGCTGCGACCACTCCTCTGTTGCTGAGTGGCCTCGTCACTGTGCTGCAAGATCCTCCGTACTGTGTGACAGGCAGATCTTGCCGTTTGCCAGCAAGATCGCTCTCGGCTAGCGGTTCACGAACTCCAAAGTTGCCGTGTCGCTAACAGAGACGCACCTACAGAAAAAAAAAAAAAACAGGAGAAAAAGAAAGAAAAAAAAAAAACCCACGATGAATTACAATAACCAAATTTTTTGACCCCTTATTGTGAATTTTGTTTTTGTACGTCTCCATTTTTTGTCGCTTACCTACTTTTCTTCCACCAATCTTGCAATCGCCCCTTACTAATCTCTATTGCAGACATGTTTACTTTCCCCCTGCTCTCGCTGAACCCAAGGGCTTCAAGGAGGCCAGTGGTGCCTAAATAGACTGCTGGGCAGATATCTTCACATTCTAATAAAACATGCTCCATTGTTTCCCTAGCTTTACTGCAGCAAGCGCATGCTTCTTCCTTCTTATATTTTGCTTTGTGGGTATGTGTTCTAAGGCATCCTTATCTAGCTTCAAAACGTAATGAGCTTCCCTTTGAGTTATATCATAAATTGTTTCTTTCCTGATTTCGTTTTTTTCTCTTAAGTAGTTACTCATGGCAGGTTTCTTTTCCATTGCCACCACCCATGAGATCATTTCAGCCTCTCTGACTTTCTGCTTGATGTTCTTTGTTGCTGTGTTGCCCATCATACAAGTCGCATACTTGCTGGTAAGCTTCCTAGTTCTTTTCCTCCACTGTGAAACAGTTTTTCCTGTACAAATACGTCAACACTCTCCCAACCCATTCACTTTCTTCCATATTCCTCAGTCGTTCTTCATAATAAATTTTACTGGGAGCTTCCCTCACTTCAAAACTAGTCCAGCCTATATCACCCTGCACAGCTTCATTTGTAGTCTTCCCGTGAGTGCCCAGTGCGAGGCATCTCACTGACCTTTGGTTCCCATAGAGTTCTGATTGTACCCCTGATTTCAAGCAAACAGTCGCATTTCCAAAAGTAAGTCCTGGAACCATTACACCTTTCCACATACCCCGGAGCACCTCATACCTATTGGATCCCCATAGCGCTCTGCTTCATTATGGCTGCATTTCTCTTCCCCTATACTGTTGTTTTTCTTGTGTTTCCAATATTTATTGCCTTCGTTTATCCATATACCAAGGTATCTATATTCTGTTACCTGAGGTATTTCCTGGCCCTGTATTGCCACTGTCTGTTCACTGTTTTCATTGAATACCATAACACCTGATTTTCTAACATTAAATTTCAAACCTAAATTCTCGCCTTCCTGTCCACGGATATTAGCCATACATTGCAAATCACTTTGCTTGTTAGCTAGCAACACAATGTCGTCCGCATAAAATAAACCTGAAAGCTGCTGCTCTACTACTGTACCCGCCTCTTTGTCTGATAGATTAAACCCGATATTACTTCCTTCTAGCGCCCTCTCCATCCTCACCATGTACATCATAAACAGCAGTGGGGATAAAGGGCACCCCAGCCTCAGTCCCTTGTTGATATCCCTTCCCATTCGCTCCTAATCCCTTCCCATTCAACACAAATGGTATTTTCTAGTGACAATTGTCCCCTAAGCTTTCCTCTTCCAGAATATCCCACAAAATATTGTGGTATACCTTGTCCTACGCTCCTGTAATGTCTAAAAAGGCCACATATAATGGTCTGCTTTCTACTCTTGATATTTCAATACATGAGTAAAAACAAATACGTTATCATCCAAACGCCTACCTATTCTGAAGCCATTCTGAAGTTCTCCCAAAATACCATTATTCTCTGCCCATGCTTGGAGTTTTAATTTGATGGCCTGCATTGCTAACCTGTATATTACCGATGTAATGGGCAACAGTCTATACGAGTGAATTCTATCTTTCTCCCTCTTACCTTTATAAGTTAAGTTCATTCTACTTTGTCGCCAACTGTCTGGTATTCATCTATCTTTTAAAGTTTTTTCCTCTGCTTTCACCAGAACTTCCTTACTTTTTGGTCCTTGTTCATTAATCAGCCTAACGCGAACCTTGTTTAGCCCTGTGGCTGTGCGCTTAGGAATTTTCTCTTCGGCTTTCTTCCCGTTGAAGTTTGTCAGCACCAGTTCCTTTTCCGTCCGGTTCTCTTTCATGCTCTTCTTCAAATACAAGCTCATCATTGCCTTGGAAAGATTCGGCTGTTATTTTTTGGATGTAATTTAATGCCGCTTCCCCTTCCAGTTTGTTTCCAACTTCGTCCAGGATATGTTGTATTGTTGTTGACTTCCTGCCTAATAATTTTATGTGGTTCCAAAATGTTCTAGGTGCAGCCTTCTTTTTCTCGCGTATTTATTCTCGCATACCTTTTATCTTTGCTTGCACTGGTATTTAAGCCATGTACTTTTTCTCCCGGTATATTTCCCATTTACTGGCCACTTCATCCTGCAGCAACTGTGCCGTCTTTCCCTGCCATTGCTCTCGGGATGCTTTCTGTTGTTCGGCGATCGCTTCTCGTATCTCTCTGTTCCATCAGCTTTTCAGTTTCTTTTTTCCTTTCGAACGAACATGTTGTTTCTCTCTCTGTATTTTTGTCGTTATTACACTTAGAAGCTCACTATATTCCCACTCTTTACTTGGCCATTTGCCAAGTTCTTCCTCCACTCTAGTGACTGTGTTTGTTATTTGTTCAGCGTTCAAATTTGGACTGGCCATTTTGCACTCCTTGCTCTCTTTCCCAACTACATATCCTATTTGCAAGATGACGAGTTTATAGTCGCTCCCATGTTGCTATACCCTTCCTCGCCAATTACCATTTCTCTCAACTTATCATGAATTCCTTCTGTCATCAGACAGTAATCAATGGTCGATTGCCGGTTTCCCACTTCCCACGTGATCTGTCCTTCACACTTAGGCCCTGTATTCACGATCACGAGGTTATGTTGCTCGCAAAGGTCTAGCATTGACTTCCCGTTATTGTCGGTATAGCCATCTAAATCCTGTATGTGGGCATTCATGTCACCTAATAGGACAATCTCAGCACCATTCCCGAAACCCTCAATATCAGCGCTTATGCATTCCACTAACTCTTTATTCTTCTCTGTGCAATTATTTCCTGTCCACAAATACGTAACGCCCAGCGAAGTTTTTTTCCCACTCATTGTACCTGATAACCAAAGATGCTCTTGACATTTTGAATTTACTCTTTTCCATTTGGCTCCCTGATGGATGAGCATTCCGACTCCCCCTCCCTTTATTTCCGACTTAGTTCTGTTGCACCCTTCCCAAACATAATTCTCAATAACTGGCGGCTCTTCTGAGTCTCTAAGGTGCGTTTCTGTAACCGCTCACACCCCTATTTGTTCTCTATTTAACGGCTCCTCAATCTCTGCCCACTTTTCCTTTCTTCTGCCGCCCTGCATGTTGATTTAGCCTATTGCATGGTGAGCTCTCTGTCTTGTAAGGTTGTCTGCTAACCGGGAAAACCGGGAATTTTCGGGGATTTCTAAGTCTAAAAAAAAACTCGGGGAAAACTCTGGGAATATGTGCTTCTATCAGGGAAAATTAGCTGTAATTTTATTGAAAAGGCACGGAAGTTGTGCTAATACTGGCTAGAGTAACAGAGAGGAATCGTAGCGAATTGTCTTTGATGCCGTGTCGTTTGCGAGAGTTGCCAGTGTATAGTCGACGACCGATTTTTTGGGCATGCCCGATAATTCGGACGGCTTCGTGGTACCGCCATGTACCCAAGAGTCAATGTATAAGAACGTCTGAAATTTCGGACGCAAGAGCCTTTCGCCGTCTGATTTTTTGGACTTTCTGCCGTGACCGCAGCACCAAAACGGCATTATTCTAAGCCACCACCGCTGCCATTTTGATTATCTCGCCACTTCGAACCGGCGCTCTCGCACGCAGATTCGCTGACAGCCACAGGCAATGCTAGGTCTAGCTAGCAGCTTCGACGTTCGGTATTAAGCTTCTGGCCATTCAGTTCCATGTTTTTAATTGAAAGAATTTGCCGCTGTCAGTAATGGCACCGACTTCGCATTTGTAATCCTCGTGATTGGCCTCGAAGCTTGGAAAGGAAAACGCATTGCATAATGCCAGTTTTCGAAAGTTGGCTTCGCTTCAATACAGCACTGTTACGTGGTAAAGCATGCAAAAAGTATTGCGGCGAAGTTTAACAAGGGTGGGAAGGGTAATTGTCACAAGACACAGTACATATTGCTTAATTACACACGCCTGCACCCGCTGTCTCCTGTCGCACTAAGAGCGATAATATGCGTAATAAGTATACTGGCAGGCCTTCAGAGCTTTTTCAGACGTGGCTGTGGCAATTTGAGCCCTTAAGAGCAGTAAAAGACATGCGTTCATACCTGACCAAGAGGACACTTCAAATTGTCCGTGGGGCGAACACACGGCGAAAGGAGGAAGAGAACAGAAAGGACCGACGCATTGAGGAATGAACGGGAAAGGAAGTGTGCCACCGCTTCTTTGATGGAGCTTGAGCTCAAAAAGCAAGGTCTTGGCCGACGCCGAGGTGCAGGTGCCCCTCATCCAAACTAAGATAAACTCCTTAAAGCAGCGAAACGCAACACTGAGCTGCTTTGCGTGGGCTGAGAGTATGTCAGTACAGTTGAGGTTGACTTTCCAGGAGCTGAGAGAGAATCTCACTTGTGGCAAAGTTCGGGCCTCATACCAATGAGCTTGCTATCATTTGATAGAAATAGCTTATATGTAAAAATATTTGATTCTGTATGCATCTTTTTTTGTTCGTATATGAAAATGTTCGGCTCGATTTCCAATGGGCTTTACCATATATTTTTCAAGGATATTTTATACGCTGTGCATTTTACTAACCCCTCTCTTCTGCTTTCTTTTTAAATAAAATAAACACTACGCCCTAGCAGGAGCGATGCTTACTAGAGAGTGGCAGCATTGGGTGACATGGTGTCAACCTGTTTTGACATCAAACAAAAGTTCTGTATCACTCGGGGAATTTTGCAAAGGCACTCAGGGAAAACCTGGAAAACTCTGGGAATTTGGAAATGTCAACTTGGTAGACACCCTGCTTGTTTTCCTCCTTTTTCTGTTATTGACGGCGATGCTATTCTGAGGTTCCTCTAGAGGACCGTCTTCATTACTACCTACACTGGCCTCCGGAGCGTCTGTGGGCCCCCTAAAGAAGCAGCGGCGCGACCAGCAAGTCACCAGCCCACTTCTCTTCCAAGCCTGTAATTGAAGTGGATCTCGTCTCATTCAAAACCACCACGCACTCTCACTTTCCTGTTTACTTTGACAGCCTCGAAACCTCTCTCTCGGCTCATTTAGATATCGCCTCATTAGCAGCCAATGCGGCTCTTTGTACGTGACTGTCACGTACAGGCATCTCTGGCACCGTGTACACCACGATCTGCATCTGAGGGGACAGCGTGCACAAGTCGTCTACCCCCTTCACCAAGCGCTGGGCTAGTCCTGTCCCTTTCCCGTTTAGGATGTCATTTGGCCAACCTGCTACTATGACAAGGTTGCGTATGTGGGCATTTTACATGAGCTTTGCTTTTGCTCGCTCCATGGCAACCTGGTGTCCGCCCTGGAAATGTCCCTACCACCACTCTTTTATCGCCTTTCACCCTCTCCACAATTTCTTCTGAGCACCTAGCTAGGTTTGAGTCGCCGATGATAATCAGCATTCCACTCTCTCCTACCTCTCCCTGCTTCTCTTTGTCCTTTTCCGCACGTTTTGGACTTGACAAGGGGCATTGACCCCTGCGCTCCTGCTTTTTTTGTGTGGTGGCCTCATGGTTGGTGCCACTCTTTCCAGCTACCCCCTCCCCACGTAGCACGCATTCCACGTGCTCCTCTCCTGTCACGTCGGGGAACTGCGTTCCATTGTCATGACCATTCTTGTTCGCAATGGTGGCCTTGTTCAGCCGTTCCTCGGCTGCTTGAAGTCTTTTTTCCCATTACCTTCCGTGCATCATACTCCATATTTAGGTCATTTTTGAGCTCTTCGACCTGTTTTACAAGCTCATCCTGGAAAGCCTCCATTTTCCTCTGCCTAGCATCGACATCACAGTGCGTGCCAATTGACTCGATTCCCTCTCCATTCTCACCCGTCCCTTCGTCTGCCTTGCGGGACTCCCCCTCCCCCCCCCCCCCCCTGCACACTGCACACTTTTCCGGCTTTCTTGCCATGTATTGCATGGCTTTTTCTAATTCAATTACTATAATACTGTAATAATGTGGAGCACATGCCTTCTATCAAAAACCGATATGCACAGAATCTAAATCCTTAAAATGCTGCAAAGTAATTCTCACCAATGTTTTAAAAGCAATCAATGCCGCACCGACTTAAAGTATGACACATTTTCGCATGTCTTCAACCACGCGGCGATGCTCTCACTTTCCTTCCCAAGCAATATTCCCGATACCAAAGGACACACAGTAAAACCACTAATAGCTATTAGTCTTGGATGTCCCACCCGGTTGCATGTGTTGAAAGCACGTTGCGCGAAAGGACGCTCCGACTATCCTGCAAGACCAAATACACACGAGACACACCCGCGCACACGAAGAAAGAGAGAGAGAAAAAAGAAAGCTACCCAATTATTATTTAAAGTTTTTTTTTTTTAATCAACAAATCAAAAACAGAAGCAAGCTCAATGCATGCACAAAAAACATGATTTTGTCACTGCCACGGAGCCCTGCAAAAACAGTGGAGGTAGTTGTTTTCTTGGCGTGGTCGATTTTTTTCACTCTGCAGCGATTCACTGGAACTTAATATTTTCCGCGGCCAACCAGAAAGTTCTGTGTGCAAGTATCATGTAGCTGTTGTTGATGTCAAGGGTCGACTGTCACGGCGTCATGGGCATGACATCTCGTTGATTACATAATGAGGGTCTCGAATCCGGCAACATTGATGCCTTCAGGTAGCATATGTGGGTTTATTGACCAATTGCCTTCACCCAAAAAGATCACGTTCTCGTGGCGCCTGCGGCAAGAAGGACATTCCACGTTCGCCGCCAAGGTCTGTGAGTGGTGGCGCTGGCTAACACTCCCAGGGTTCTACTAGGACACATAAATACCCAAGAACGTGGATGGGAAAACGGCGCCGCGGTAGCTCAATTGGTAGAGCATCGCACGCGAAATGCGAAGGTTGTGAGTTCGGTTCCCACCTGTGGCAAGTTGTTTTTTCATCCACTTTAATTTCCATTAATTTATCGTTTCTTTATTTCATTTATTAAGCACAAGTAATTTCCCGTATGTTGTCCTTGGTGTCAGTGTTTGTTGGCTTCTTATGATATGACTAATAAAAATTGGGCCCCTTGGTTAACGCCCTTTCTTCTCGATATATATATATATATTCCAAATCCAGCATGGCTCTGTGGAGTGTAGGATATGTTGACCAGCAGTTCATCATACATAAAAAAAAATCTTTCTTTTTTGTTATCAGTGTTTTATTTTTTTTATCTGTTCTAACTGCTCTAATCATGCCTATTTTTCTGTTGTGTCCTAGAATTTCGGAAAGAACATGCACTCCTTCTATGACTTTCATTTCCAACTTTTGGAGAATCTATCCTTGGCACTCTTTCTTATCCTGCTGTCTCCTTCTAGAGCTTTGTATAAATAGTTTACTACTTATGGTACCTGGTGCTGTCCATCAAGACTTTAGGGAATACACTGCACTCCTTCTATGATTTCCTTTTTCCAGCTGTTTAGGAATAGTGTCTGGGTGTTTGTCACCTTCAAATAAAAATCAACTTTTTGCACAGACAAACGAGTGCAAGCTTTACAAACAAGGGGGAATCAGTGCAGGAAAATAGTGCAAAAGGACCTAGTCGGTTTCCACTACTGAATGAGAAGCTACAACTACACATGTAATGGTGAAGTGCATAAACCTGCAGAAGCAGGATCTTATTAAATGGGTCCTGATCCATTTCTTTATCAATGTTGAGAAATGCATTTGAAGTTAAATTAGACTGTTTCCTAAATACTTTGCTGCAGAAAGTTCTTCAGTGCATTCAGCAGAAATGGAGTTAATTGCAATCAAACAAACCGTTTGCGGTGTTTTCGCTCCCTCGATGATTTGCACTGCGAAGGCTATGGCGGAATGGGGTGTGCCCACAACGTGCTGCCTACTGAATGCAACCATGGCACGCTGTGCAAATTTGATTTTGGATGTTCATGTAGACGCCATTATTTGTGATTTTGGCGTCTAAAGCGTGCCAAACGTGGTTGGCCTCAGTGAGCTGCAGTGCACTCAGCCAGTGGACTCGTGGCACACCATGACGGCCACAGTATCTACGCCGCTGTTAAGATCGGCCTGCAGGGGTACTGCTCTGCAAAGCTATTTCAGCCCGCTGCAGGTGCTTCGATCGACCCGCGGCGGTGGCGCCCTTCCGAGAACCAGCAAGGATGACAGCGCTAACCGACCATGAACTTCCTTCGGAGAACTGGAGACTACGGCAGCAGGGCTGGCCACGTTTGGCGCCCCATGCATTGTTGGTTGATTTGCCGGGTCTTCATGGTCTCTCTGCAGCAAGAAAAGCTTCCCCCCAAAAGGGTGCTTTGGGGTGCGTGGGCCCCAGGATTCGTCACAGTCTTCTGACACTAGTGGCGACTACAGGACTCAAGATAATGGACAACCGGCGGGTCAACTTCGATGACTGGTCGAACGGTTCTCTCATCTAGGGATCTAGGGAGCACTGAGTGTTTATAAGCGGTTGTTTGTCGGCTGCTAGGTGTGCTCGTCGTCGTGCTCGTTTGTTGTATGCTTCGTTTGTATGCTCCATTTGGGAGTCACGCTAGACTGTCCAGTGTATCTTGTTTAAAATGTAAATATTGTAAATAAACCCTATACGCCTAATTCCTCCCAAGTTCCTCTCTACGACCTACAACCCCTTCAACTGGTGGCAGTGGCGAGATCGTCCGACAACTCTGACATCTAGTGGCAACGGTGGGACCACCGTTGGGACTCAACAGGGACCCACGCCCCTGAAGAGACTGGTTTTAGACTGGTTTTAGGCAGATATGCTTTCCATACACGTGGAAAGCATATCTGCAATCGGTTTGTGGAGATGCTCAATTAACCCGTTGGTCGTACGGGTGATACGCAGTTGCCATACAGTGCATTCTTCTACTCAGCTGCAGAATGTCTCGGACCAGCTGCGTGGTGAAGGCCATACCACGGTCTGTGATGATGACAGCGGGAGCACCATGTGAAGAGCTTCGGCTTCACAGTATTGAGTGAAGTAGTCAGTGGTGACAGTGATCCGGCAGTTATCAGCTGAACACTTGGAAATGGGCCGAGTGAATCCATCCCAACTTGGTCAAAAGGTGACCAAGGAGGTCGTACAGGCTGAAGCAGACCGGCTGGTTTCATTGGTGGAACTTCGCAATGTTGGCAATCTCGACAACTTCTGACGCACCGCTTCACGGTTTTTGTGAGTTTTCACCAGTAGTACTTCTGCTTGATCCTTGCCGGAGTACATGTAAAACCATGATGCTCGAACATTGGTTCGTTATGGCATTCAGGTAAAATGTCACGAAGAGAAGTGGGAACAATGAGTAGGAGAATGGTTTCCATAGGATTAAAGTTCCGCTTGTATAGGATGTTGCTGTGCAGGCAGAAAGAGGACAAGTGATGCATGAACTGCCATGGGGGTTGTTGGCGGCGTCCTTCAAGATATTCAATCAAGGGCTGCAGCTTGGATTCTTAGCATTGCTGTTGAGCTAGGTTTAAAGATGGAAGAGTACAAAGAAAACCACGGTCATCAGCATCTAGTGGTGCGGGTTCGACGGCAGCACAGAAGAAACAATTGGTGTATGTGTGTTTCTGACCAGACTTATAGATGATTTTCACATCAAATTCCTGCAACCGAAGGCTCCATCTTGCGAGACAGCCTGAAGGATCCTTGTGTTTCTCCAGCCAGCAGAGAGAGTGGTGGTCGCTGACGATGTGGAAGGGGCATCCATACAAATGTGGCTGGAACTTCTGGGTAGCCCACACCACCTCCAGACATTCTTTTTCAGTTGCTGAGTAGTTCTTTTCAGCAGCAGACAATGTGCAGCTGGCATTGGCAATAACGTGTTCAACACCAGCTTGAAATTGTACGAGTGTTGCTCTGAGGCCAGCATTGCTAGCATCACTATGCACTTCTATGTCGGCCTCTGTGTCAAAGTGACCAAGGATCGGCAGTGTCTGTAGATGTCACTGAAGGTCGTGGAAAGCGTTGGACTGTGCCGGGCTCAAACAAATGTGACATTGTTCTTGATGAGGCATTGCAGAAGTTCAGCAATCTCAGAAAAATTTTGCACAAGATAGCGGTACTACACACAAAGCCCTAAAAATCTGCATACATCATGCTTTGTCTTCGGTATTGAGAACAAAGCACCTGTCGTGGCTTTGTCAGAGTCAGGGTGAGCACCGGTGCTGCTGACAATATGACCCAGAAGTTTAAGCTCCTCGCATCCAAAGTGAAATTTTTCGGCCTTCAGAGGCAGGGCAGCGGTGCGGAGGTCCTGAAGAACTGCCTCAAGCTGCTCGATTTGTTGCTCAAACTTGGTGGAAAGAACAACATCATCTAAGTAGACTAAACACGAGTGCCGCTTGAGGCATCGTGCGTTGAAATGTGGCCAAAGCGGAACACAATCCAAAAGGCAGGACCTTAAATTCGTAGAGACCATCAGGTGTTACAAACACCGTTTTTTCCTACTCCCATTCATCAACTTCAACCTGCCAGTACCCTGCTAGGTAAATCCATTGAAGAGAAGTAACGGGCATGTCTCAGGCGATCCAAAGGGTCATCAATCCGAGGAAGGGGATAAACGTCATTTTTTTGTGATCTTGTTCAGTTTGTGATAACTGACAGAAAGTCATGACATCATCATCCAGCATTTGTTTAACTTCATCACGAATAGCATCCTGTTCGCCCTGCAACATGCGGTAAGCATGTTGGGGAACAGGTTGTACGGTCGAGTCTGATTCTGTGTTTGGTTAGAGGAGTCTGCTTGACCTTCGATGTGGTGGCAAAACAGTCGCTAAATGATGATAGTAGACTGAAGAGCCTCTCCTTTTCGGGTTGTTCCAGTTGTGGATTGACGTTGGATGTGATTGGTCAACTCCACATCGCTGTGTTCCTGAATCGAGATTGTCGTTACCGAAGCACAGGCGTTGGACTTGTCCAGTGTCTCAAAGTATGCCTCGCAAAGTGCTTGAATTTGCTACTGAAGTTAGTAACGAGGATTGTGGTTTGCCTATTTTGGAGGTCTACGAGACCGCATGCGATGCCAACTTCTCGATCCAGAATAATGGTGAGGTTACCTTCAGCAATGCCTATATCTAGTTGATCTTGTGGGCACTGAATGAGGACGAAGATTCTACTTCGAGGCGATACCGTTACATGGTCGTCGACTATGCGTAAAGCCGTGCGATGATGTTCATCCTCCACATTTGAATCCAAAGAAACATAGTTAGAAAAAGTCACGAATAAGTCACGCAGATTAATGATTGCCCCATATTCCTGAAGGATATCCATACCCAGTATAACCAGCCGAGAACACTTGGGCAGCACAAGGAAAGATGCTATGGAAGTCGACATACAGATTGCGAGTCTGGCGGTGCACAGGGCGTCTATCAACTTGGAAAACTGGGAATAATTCTCAGGGATTTTGAGTAGTCGGGGAAAACTCAGGGAACTTGTGCTTCTATCAGTGAAAATTAGCTGTAATATTATTGAAAGGGGCGAAATTCGTGGTAATGCTGGCTCAAGTAACAGGCAGGAATTGTACCGAATCGTCTTTGACGCCCTGTTGTCGGCCGGAGGAGTTGCCAGTGTGCAGTCAACGACCGACCTTCCGAATGCCCGATAATTTGGACGGCTTCGCAATACCACCATGTACCCCATAGAGTCAATGTATAAGGACGTATGAAATTTTGGACACAAGAACCATTCGCCATCCGATTTTCCAGACTTTTTGCCGTGACCGCACGTCCAAAACAGCATTAATCAAAGCCACCAATGCCACCATTTTGATTATCTCGCCGCCTCGAACCGGCGCTCTCGTGGGCAGATCCACTGGCAGCCGTAGCCACCACTGCGGCAACGCTAGGCCTAGCCACTTCGATGTTCACTATTAAGCTTCTTGCCATTGGGTGTCGTGATTGTCATTGAAAGAATTCGCCGCTGACAGCAATGGCACTGACTCCGCCTTTGTGGTCCTCGTGATTAGCTTAGAAGCTCGGAAAGCACAATGCGTTGCATAATGCCAGTTCTCGAAAGTCAGCTTCGCCTCTGTACAGAAATGTTACTTGGTGAAGCATACGCAAAAGTATTGCAGTAAAGCATAAGCGTGGGAAGGGGCTATTGCTAAGGGACACAGTACGTATTCTTTAATTATACACGCGCGCACCCAGTTATCTCCTGTCACAGTACGAGCACCGATATGCCTAATACATGTACCGACAGGCCTTCAAATTGTTTTCGAATGTGCCTGTGGCGGTTTGAGCCCTTAGGGGCAGTAAAAGACATGCATTCATTTTTTCCAACTGGCCGATTTTTTGGACGTTTTCGTGACCCCTAGGGAGTTTGAAAAATCGGACATTGACTGTGCAACTGACCAAGAAGATGTTTCAAAGAGAACAGAAAGGACCTACACATTGAGGAATGAACGGGAAAGGAAGCATGCTGCTGCCGTTTTGAAGGAGCTTGAGCTCAAAAAGCAGTGTTGGCTGATGCCAAGATGCAGTTGTCCCTCATCTAAACCAAAATAAACTCTTTAAAGCAGTGAAACACAACACTTAGGCTTCGTGTGCATGCTGAGAGTATGTCAGGACTGTTGAGGTTGACTTACAAGCTGTTGAGAGAGAATCTCAATTGTGACAAAGTTTTGGGCCTTGTACCAATGAGCTTGCTATCAGCTGATAGAAATAGCTCATATTCGAAAATATTTGCTTCTATATGCATCTCCTTTCTATTCGTACTTGAAAATGTCCGACTCGATTTGCAATTTTTTTCGCAGACATTTTATTTGCTGTGCATTTTACTGACCCCTCCCTTCTGTTCTCTTTTTGAATAACATAAACACTACTCCTTGGTATTCAGACTGGATTAAGTCGTTTTCTTTAAATTTTTTTCACGTGCTGACCAGAAATGACAGCATCGAGCGATATGGTTTCAGCCTGTCTTGACATAAAACATAGTTCTGCGTCACTCAGGGAATCTTGCAAAGGCACTCAGGGAATTTGGAAATGTTAACTTGGTAGATACCCTGGGTGCATCGTCCAATGGGTGACATGGTGGGGGATGGAGACCCAGTATTAGCAGCCCGTGCAATTTTCAGCTAATCGAAATTAATATTATTGTGAATGCACTCGTTAGGTAAAAATAATATTGCACTGTGTGAATTGTCTGGAGAAGTGAGCTATGTAAGGCAAAATGAGTGGAGAAGTAATGTGGTTGCAGATAAGTAGCTTGCAGCTTGGTTGTGAATTTCCTGTGTGTAGAGTTTCCTGTGGCCCACATCTGAGGCGTGATCAGATGTGGACCGTCCCACGCTGTGAGCACCTTGCATAGCTTAGTGGCCAGTGAGGCACTCGTAACCGAGTAATCAGCTCCCGTATCGACAGTTGCAGTTACTAAATAACAATCGATAGAAACAGTAATAGCAGCGGAAGTTCTTATGGCGGCTTTGAAGGAAGGCATCAGCGGTACGACACGAGGGGGTGACGTCGGCGTAGGATATTTGACAGTTCTCATGACAGCAGCCTCACCCCCGGAGGTTGCCGTTATCAGTTTCATCAGTGCGGGCTTCTGCAGTCGACTCCAGTGGAATAAAAGGTGGGTGGAGTGTGGTTTGGGGGAAGCATGCCGACAAGGTGATGGTGACCACCACTGTCTGCTGTGGGGCAGGAGCAAGACTGTTGCTTTCCAAGTATTCCTTGATTTTGTGTGAGCGTTCACCATAGCACAGGCAACGGGCATCCAGGTGGTATCCCCACAGAATAATCCGTCGGTACTGCCAGTCACAATACAAGTGTCCAGCCTCCCCACAGTGGTAGCACAATGGACTGTTGTCGGGAGCGTGCCACACCATGGACATCCGTGGACCAGGATGAAAGGCTGCTTGCAATATACTCCTGTCTGGCTGCTCTACGTGGTGTGGACCGACTTTGTCTTGCACCAGCTCTACCGATCGATAGTACGCACATCCAACTTGCACATTTTGAAGCGCTATCAATAACTCATTACGAAGCGAAGTCTGGCAAGGTATCTAACCAGGAGTGGCCAGGACTGAGCATGCGCTAGCAAGCGTGCATGTGGTCTGATCGTAAGTTTCGCGTGGTTTGAGGCTAATTGAGTGTTCAAAACTAGTCTAAATTAGCGAGACTTGATGGCTACGACACCGATGAGCAAGATGACCAAAGCTTAACTCCTACGCGAGTGGTTGCGGCCAAGCGTGAGCAGACAGTAGTTGGCTTCTTCTGGAAATACATAATTATTATTGAAATTCATAAGAAGATTTTCACTTCAGCCTGTTTATTATCCTGTGTCAATAAATATACACGGTAACATTGGGAAGTCGCACACTGATCCAAACACCCTTCTTGATTGATGTAAGCTGTATCAGCCAATAGCAGCTGTGTATGGGAATCTACTATATTACGAAATAAAGTGTCCAGAGAAGAGTGAGGAGCAGGCTTCTGCTGAAAAGAGAGTGTTTGAGTGAAAGGTGACTTTGCCGTCCGCTTGCGAGATCCACAGGACACGCATGACTTTGGCTGAGTTGTTCACAGCAATGTATGCTATTCGTGGACTGTGTTTTTCCACTAAGTCCTAAGTGTGGTTCAGGGCCCGTTTAAGTGACCTTTTCACAAGGTGAGCACTACTAGTAGGAATCATTGCCATAATCAATAGACCTGTCAATTGTTAACTAATCCAAGTATGGCCAGTCCTCTATATCATTGATCACAGCTTGGCACGCGTGGTGGGGGATGGAGACCCAGTATTTGCAGTTTGCGTAATTTGCAACTAATTGAAATTAATATTATATGAATGCACTCGTTAGATAAAAATAATACTGCAAAGTGTGCATTTTCTCGAGATGTGAGCTATGCAAGGCAAAATGAGTGGTGAATAAGTAGTGTGGTTGCAAATAAGTAGCTTGCAGCTTGGTTGTGAATTTCCTGTGTGTAGAGTTTCCAGTGGTGTAAGCTCAGAAGATAGTAAGTCATAACACATGTATTGCAAGCCACAACATGAATAAGTAGTGCTATTTTACTGCAATAAGTAGTTAAGAGCTCGGAGCTCAGCTAGCTGTAGACGAATGGGAGCGGATAAAAAGATGAGACTTGCATGATGCAGAAGACGTGTGTAGAGACTGGGGCAGTCGGCAGATGTCTTATTACAGTTAGCAAAGGACAGAAGACCTCCACTAGAGTGGTGCAGCAAGGGGAAAATTTTAGTATTTCTAACAAAAATTTAGCGTTTTTTAGGCTTCAATTGCATATTTTCAAACACTAAGGTTGTCAGGTTTGCATGTGCAAGTTCTTTTTCTTTTCTTTTTATCTGCCTTTCTGTTTCTTGAAAGGATTTGCCTTGTTGCTCAAATGCAGGCAACGAGGTGGTACAGTACACACCAAGCCTCCTTGACCTGGGCATTGAAGACGACTCCTCATTTCAGCCTGTTAATGAGCTTCTTTTGTCCGACGATGAACTCCCAAGCAACTCATCTATGCCAGCTAACGGTGAATCAATCAGCAGGCCTGGCTCCTTGGTTGCTTCCGAGAAGAGTACAAGCTTGTGTTCTGCATCCCCATCACACCTGCAACCCGACAGCACTAAAGCGGTGCAGACTGTGCCCCGGTTAGTTGGAAAGAAAGGAAGTACATCAAGCAAGAAGCGCCGTGGAAATAGCAAAAAGTGAAACTGACTAATATTGAAAGGGAAAGTAACTAGTGAACTAAATTTGTGTTGGACCCAGTCTCGTTAACACCCTTACCCAGTTTTTCACATTACATTGGTCTTTGTGAGTGTAGGATACCAACTGCCTCAAGTATTTGGTATCATTGCCTTCTGTTATGACCAGCTCCTGTTAGTAGTACCTTTACATGTAATACCTACATGCATTTTAGATATTCAGTAACTTGTTCTTCTGCACAATGTGTTTCCCATGTTGAAAATTGTGTATTTATTAACTGTACACCTATAACTACCCTTTCAACAAGTGAGGTTTCTCTGCACCTTTATTGTTTTAACCTCTTGTGATGGCTTCCCTTTTCAGCCGACTCCCTTCATTTCTTTTAAATATACTATTCTTTATTTTTTGTTGTATGTGACATCTTGGTTGACCTAGATTCGCACATGTCAAATATATTGCAAAACCAACACTGAGTGACAGTGTTGGCCAAGAGAAGAATTGAAAAGCCTTTCAATTGCTTCTATATTGTTGTACTTCAACATTTTCAGCTGTCTTGTGCACATTGTACACCATTGTAGTGGAAAACCACATAAGTTTAGAGATAAATAAAGTGTTTCTGTTGACCATGTTTTTGCTTTCTTGCATGTACTTTTAGTTATAGCTAGGGCTGTGAAGTTATCAACTGGCCAGCAATAGTCTTTTCTAGCTACATGCTGGTAAGACTTTCCAGAACTTGTACCGCACTCATTGTGCAGTACAACAACTTGTGTACAGTGAGTAGCTTTTTGAGATTGTGTGCTTGGCCTACCAACTATCATAACCGTTTCATGGAGTAATCTGGTGATTTTGTACAGTTTAATCGACTTATAACAATACCGGTTTTAAAAATATATTTGATGTAATAATGAGCAGCATTCTTCTGGGAAAAAAAATGCAAGCTGCCGTTCCCTGTACCGCACAAGCCAGCCGCGCAGACCTTGTCAATGGTGCGGGCGTCGG
This sequence comes from Dermacentor andersoni, assembly GCF_023375885.2. Taxonomy (NCBI): domain Eukaryota; kingdom Metazoa; phylum Arthropoda; class Arachnida; order Ixodida; family Ixodidae; genus Dermacentor; species Dermacentor andersoni. Next base: position 176,773,232 of record NC_092814.1, read on the forward strand.
CGCAGGCGACTCTTATTTCGGAGAAGTGGAAGCGAGACCGGATATGGAAGGAGGCGCGCAGGCGTGGACGGCAGCTCACGTTTCTAAAGCGAAGCATTCATTGCCTTTTTCATTCCTGCATTGAGCGTCAGCGTCACCGAGCGAATGAGCACAGCGGGGGATGAAAGACTGCGAGAGCGCGAGGAGGAAAGCGGAGAAGTAGAGTATGACAAAAGGGTGAGGAGGAAAGTGGAGTGCTGCATGAGACGTGCGTCATGGTGGTGAGCACGAGACGTTCATTTGAGGGATCACCAGCCAGCCGTTTGTGCGCAGACACGAGTAAGAGCGGGCGTGAGAGAAAATCTAGGGGCTTTTGCTCCTTGAATATGTTACTCTGCCTATGCACTATGTTCGGTGGACGCGCTGCAGCAAACAGCATGCGGCGAGCGTGTCGACCGATATCATATATGGAAACAAAGCACTGGCGTGTGTTACGGATCGACTGTGCATGTGCTACTTCGCTTGCGCCGCTGCCATGAGCGAATGCGCTCCACGTGTTCCCGTGATCGCGCCTTTTTCATAGAGAAAAATTCAGCAAGAGGGACACTCGATGAAAATTAAGAACAGGAAACGTGTCACGTTTAGTGTTCACCCCATCCGTTAGCTGACGCGAGCATCGGCAAAAAAAAAAAAAGTGAAATGAACTTAGACATTTTATTTCGTTTTTTATTCTTTCCTGCTCTCCCAAAGGTATGTACCCCGCAGGACCTCTCCCCACCGCGTTCTTCGTGCGCAAGTGATGGAAGGAGACAAGAGGGACACTAATCACCCTACAACATCAGTCTGTGCCTGCGCGCGCAGCCATTTCGACACAGCTGCCAGAGTGCTTCATTCATAGTGCTGACCAGGTTCACGAGGGTGCGTGGGGGAAAGGGAGGTGGGGGTTGAAAGACGGAAAGTTGGGCCGAAAAAAAGTGAAAGTGCGCTGTGCCAAAGAAGGGCAAGGACGAGTGGGCGTTGACACGGACAAGCGCAAACTTTCAACTAAATTTTCTTTCAGTCAGGGGCGTCTATACAAGGAGCTTACTACACATGCACAAACAAGCAAATCTATAAATTTATTAGAATAGGAGCATGATGGTTGTTAGGTCGCCACAACATGCCATGCATGCATGTTGCTGCTAAAAAAAAGTTTCACTGATATGGTATGCACTCCATCTCGAGGCAATATAAAACGGTTCCATGAGCTCTGTGGCTCCGAAATTCTCGATTCTCCACAGAATCTAGATCCTCCAAAGCCACTGAGCGCACATACAAAATATGCAATGTGCTGGCAAATGCGCAGTATCCTTCTATCTTATGGAAAGCTCATGTTCACTTGCACGATCAATAAAGCAGCGGCTAGTTTGCCCGATATATGACTTCCCCTGCTTGCTACGTTGTGCATTGGCTTTTCTCATTAGGGGAGTGAATTTCGATGAAGGCAAAGTGCAAAAAACGGCCGTGTACCATGCATGGGGTTCACGTGGAAAAAACTACAGGTGGTTAAGATAAATCCCAAGTCCCCCTCCCTCCGTCCCTACGACGCGCCTCATAATCACATTGTGGTTTAGGCACATAAAACCCGAGATTTTAAGTTTAGCGACTTTCTTTGAAACGTCAGTTATGCTTAGCAAGTCGTACAAAAACGCATTTGAAAAATCGGGAATAAGGCATTTGCTTACTTCAAGCCTTGTGTTGTTCCAAGAAAGTCAGCTTAGTAACCCATGTTGGCAAATCCGCATAAATGTAGGTCCAATAATTCCCGCCTTTTTGAATGGCAGTGCTAATATTGTTTGTTGCATGTGCAAACGGCCAACCTTGGATCTCGTATCGCAGTGCTCCAGCCGATATTCGATTCACGCTGCTTATCTTACGCCCTCATCGGGCAAGGAATCAGAATGATGCAGCCCATATTGGCACCACGCTGTTAACCCTAGGCCATCATTGGGCCAGGAAGTGCCAATAAGTAAAGAATGTTGGCCCGAGCTGACGTGCCGCCTGGGACAAAGCAAAGCCTGCGTCCTCTAACTTTTTATTAGAATGTGAAGATATTTGCCCAACGGTTGATTCAGGCGCCTCTGGCCTCTTTGAATCCCTTCGGCAATAAAGGTCGGCAATAAAGGTTAGTAAGAGGTGATTGGAAGTTTGGTGGAAGAAAAGTAGGGAAACGACAAACGGGGGCGTACAAAAACAAAGTTCCCCATAGGCTGTAGGAAAGTTTGGTGTTGGGAATTCTTCGTGTTTCTCTCTCTTTTTTTAAATATGGGTAGGACATTAGGAAATGTAATAAGAGCTTGGTGGCGCAACCTACTGGCTCGTTCCAAAGGAGACGCTCATAGTATCTATCCATCGTTTGGGAGGTATGTCGGCGGCGGCTGTTGTAAATCGCGCCCACGCGTCACCCACGCGACGGCTCTCGCGATCTCTAGAGTAGGGAGGCTGTCGCGCGACACTTCGCTCTGTTTGCAACGTGTAGCACGAGACATTGTCCGCGCGATCCAGTATATCGCGAAATGAAAATGCGTATAGACCTGCGCCCAAATTTAGCATTAGGGAGTATCGTAATCGTAGCAACAGAAAGTGGACCTGGAAATGCCCTAATGGTGAAACATCAAATAATTTAGATTTCATGCTTTCTGCCGATCCCAGCATAGTGCAAGATGTTGAAATGTTAGGTAAAGTGCAGTGATCGTAGGTTAGTGAGGTCTAGGATTCGCCTCAATTTTAAGAGCGAAAGAGTAAAATTGGTCAGCAAAAAACAGGCCAACCTAGACGCAGTAAGGGTAAAAGCAAACCGATTCAGGCTGGTACTTGCAAACAAATATGCAGTCTTAGAATAGAGAGATGAAAATGACATGAGGTAATGAAGGAAACCGTAATTAGGCTGGCTTCAGAAGCAGCAATTGAAGTGGGAGGTAAAGCACCAAGGCAACCAGTAGGCAAGCTTTTCCAAGTAACAAAGGTCCTAATAAAGAAACGACAAAGAATGAAAGTGTCCAGCTCAAGAGATAAAATAGAATTCGCAGAACTGTCAAAACTGATCAACAAGGAGAGAATAAGGGATGTTCGAAATTGTAATATGGGAAAGACTGAGGAAGCATTAAAAAAAATGGATGCAGCATGAAATGCGTGAGAAGGAAGCTTGGCGTAGGACAAACCAAGATGTATGCACTGAAAGATAAGCAGGGTAATGTCATCAACAATCTCGACGGTATGGTAAAAGCAGCGGAAGAATTCTATACTGACCTCCCAGAGAAGCCACGATACCTCCATTCGAAGTAGTTATGAACAGGTTACCGAGACTCCTGTAACCAACAAGAGGTTAGAAGGGCCTTGCAAGACTAAAACGAGGAATGTGGTAGAAGAAGTTGGAATAACAGTCCATTTAATCAAAGATGGAGGAGACGTAATGCTTGAATAACTGGCGGCCCTCTATACTAACTGTCTGTCGAGTTCAAGGTTCCCAGAGAACTGGAAGAATGCCAACATTATACTAATCCGCAAAAAGTGAGACGTTAAAGAATTAAAAAATTATAGGCCCATTAGTTTACTCCCAGTACTATATAAAATATTCACCAAAATAATTTCCTATAGAATGAGGGCAACACTGGACTTCAGTCAACCAAGGGAACAGGCTGGCTTCAGGAAGGGATACTCTACAATGGATCACATCCATGCCATTAATCAGGTAATAAAAAAATCCGCAGAATATAATCAGCCTCTATATGTGGCTTTCATAGATTATGAAAAGGCTTTTGATTCTGTAGAGGTACCAGCAGTCATAGAGATATTAAGTAATCAGGGAGTACAGGATGCTGACATAAGGAAGTATAATATGGATAGAATTGAACAAGCTCTCAGGAACGGAGGAAGCCTAAAAACAGTGAAGAAGAAACTAGGAATTGGCAAGAATCAGATGTATGCGTTAAGAGACAAAGCCGGCAATGTCATTACTAATATGGATGAGATAGCTCAAGTGGCTGAGGAGTTCTATAGAGATTTATACAGTACGAGTGGCACCCACGATGATAATGGAAGAGAGAATAGTCTAGAGGAATTCGAAATCCCACAAGTAACGCCGGGAGAAGTAAGGAAAGCCTTGGGAGCTATGCAAAGGGGGAAGGCAGCTGGGGAGGATCAGGTAACAGCAGATTTGTTGAAGGATGGTGGGCAGATCGTTCTAGAAAAACTGGCCACCCTGTATACACAATGCCTCATGACCTCGAGCGTACCGGAATCTTGGAAGAACACTAACATAATCCTAATACATAAGAAAGGACGCCAAAGACTTGAAAAATTATAGACCGATCAGCTTACTGTCCGTTGCCTACAAAGTATTTACTAAGGTAATTGCAAATAGAATCAGGAACACCTTAGACTTCCGTCAACCAAAGGACCAGGCAGGATTCCGTAAAGGCTACTCAACAATAGATGATATTCACACTATCAATCAGGTCAATGTGCGGAATATGTATGTCAATGTGCGGAATGTATCAATGTGCGGAATATAACCAACCATTATATATAGCTTTCATTGATTACGAGAAAGCGTTTGATTCAGTCGAAACCTCAGCAGTCATGGAGGCATTGCGGAATCAGGATGTACACGAGCCGTATGTAAAAATACTGAAAGATATCTATAGCAGCTCCACAGCCACTGTTATCCTCCATAAAGAAAGCAACAAAATCCCAATAAAGAAAGGCGTCAGGCAGGGAGATACGATCTCTCCAATGCTATTCACCGCGTGTTTACAGGAGGTATTCGGAGACCTGGATTGGGAAGAATTGGGGATAAGAGTGAATGGAGAATACCTTAGTAACTTGCACTTCGCTGATGATATTGCCTTGCTTAGTAACTCAGGGGACCAACTGCAATACATGCTCACTCACCTGGAGAGGCAGAGCAGAAAGGTGGGACTAAAAATTAATCTGCAGAAAACTAAAGTAATGTTTAACAGTCTCGGAAGGGAACAGCAGTTTATGATAGGTAGCGAGGCACTGGAAGTGGTAAGGGAATACATCTACTTAGGACAGGTAGTGACTGCTGATCTGGATCATGAGAGTGAAATAATAAGAAGAATAAGAATGGGCTGGGGTGCGTTTGGCCGGCATTCGCAGATCATGAACAGCAGGTTCCCATTATCCCTCAAGAGAAAAGTGTATAACAGCTGTATCTTACCAGTACTCACATACGGGGCAGAAACCTGGAGGCTTACGAAAAGGGTTCTACTTAAATTGAGGACGACGTAACGAGCTATGGAAAGAAGAATGATAGGTGTAACGTTAAGGGATAAGAAAAGAGCAGATTGGGTGAGGGAACAAACGCGAGTTAATGACATCTTAGTTGAAATCAAGAAAAAAAAATGGGCATGGGCAGGACATGTAATAAGGAGGGAAGATAACCGATGGTCATTAAGGGTTACGGACTGGATTCCGAAGGAAGGGAAGCGTAGCAGGGGGCGACAGAAAGTTAGGTGGGCAGATGAGATTAGGAAGTTTGGAGGGTCAACATGGCCACAATTAGTACATGACCGGGGTAGTTGGAGAAGTATGGGAGAGGCCTTTGCCCTGCAGTGGGCGTAACCAGGCTGATCATGATGATGATCATGATGACGACAGCATGCTTACGTAAGTATTTTAGAAAATATCTACAGAGATTCCACAGCTACCTCAATTCTCCACAAGAAAAGTAGGAAGATGCCTATCAAGAAAAGGGTCAGACAAGGAGACACAATCTCTCCAATGCTATTTACTGCATGCTTGGAAGATGTATTCAAGCTATTAAACTAGGAAGGCTTAGGAGTGAGGATCAACGGCGAATATCTAAGCAACCTTCGGTTTGCAGATGTCCTGTTCAGTAACACAGGAGACGAGTTATAACAAATGATTGAGGACCTTAACAGAGATAGTGTAAGAGTAGGGCTGAAGTTTAATATGCAGAAGACAAAGATAATGATGACTAGCCTGGCAAGGGAACAAGAGTTCAGGATCGCCAGTCAGTCTCTAGAGTCTATGAAGGAGTGTTTATCTAGCTCAATTACTCACAGGGAACTCTGATCATGAGAAGGAAATTTACGGAAGAATAAAAATGGATTGGAGCGCGTACGGCAGACACTGTCAGCTCCTGGCTGGAAGCTTACGATTGTCATTGAAAAGAAAGGTGTACAAACCATGCATTTTACCGGTGCTAACATGTGGGGCAGAAACTTGGAGATTGACAAAGAAGCTTGAGAACAAGTTAAGGAACGGGTAAAGAGCAATGGAACGAAGATTGTTAGGCGCAATGTAAGAGACAGAAAGAGAGTGGTTTGGATCAGAGAGCAAATGTGGATAGCCGATATTCTAATTGACATTAAGAGAAAAAGAATGGAGCTGGGCAGGTCATGTAATGCGTAGGTTAGATAACCGTTGGACCATTAGGTTTACAGAATGGGTACCAAGAGAAGGGAAGTGCTCTCGAGGACGGCAGAAGACTATGGAGCGATGAAATTAGGAACTCCCGGTTTTGCTCGAACCAAGATTCTTCGAAGAGAGCCTGCATGTTTACAAGAAAGTGCACGCAGCGAGTTAATTTGCGACGAATAAACAAGGACCACAAGCTCAGTGTGGTTCATTGTATATCGTGTATAATTAAAGTCCTGGCGGGCTTTAAAGCGCGAAGTAATTATCGTACGGTATTGCATTAAAAACTGCTCGGCGGTCTTGGGTTACGAGAGCGCGCTTGTGCAGAAGTATCCTTCTAAGCATTGTGTGTTCATCTTTCTATCAAAGGCCGCACAGGCACATTCTTTTTGGTGGCTTTCGCTTTTTACACACTGAAACTGACGGAATCAAAAGATGCGCAACAAGGAAATCAGTAACGGAAGCACGTAGACATTGCTTCAAAGAAAGTTTCTTTATGTCCCATTATGCCCCATCAAAGAAGTAAGCTAGCTAGCTGTATATGCACCACATCGTAAAAAGCTCGGCCACTGTTTACGCATGCGATTTGCCCAGTTAACTGAACGCCAACAGTATCCTCCTTTTGGAAGAGGAACACTGTTGCTCTAGCTTCTTTCACCACTCTGTACAGTTTTGTTCAAAACAGCTGTTTTCAATGTTTGTCTGCTGGTCGATTTGATTGTATTAAAAGTAGTGTTATAGCAGCGAGAAAACATAAAATGGCAGACGTGAACTGTGCAGCCTGAGGATTACATGCACTGCCAACTAGAATGAGGGCTGCACTTCACATGTGAGACTCGGAACCCTCACACTTTACTACTGCTGTGGGGTTTATTGACAGTTAGCGGGAAACCGTAAGCAGTCACCTCGAGTCGAGCACAGAGCGGCCTGGCAGACCCAGCCAAGCACGAGCTGCAGTGCCGAGGCATCAGTCCTCTTCCTCTTCAGCAGACAAGCCGCAGTAGCGATGCTCGAGCTCTTCTTCATTAAAATGGCCCCGCTAGAGAAAAGGAGCCATCCTGGCGACTTATGGTGATGATACGATAACTGAATCATAGCAGCCCAGGTAGCACAAACCCATCTAGAAGACATTTATATTTGGGCTTGTTCAAGCCAAAAGGTTGTCTACCATCCAGCTTGTACAAGCTGAGCAGTAGCCCTAGAACTCCGCAAGCACTCCAGAAGCTAAGCTAATGGTCCCTTTGTATTCATCTTGGGGAAGTCTTGGCAAGCTGTTCGTTAGACTGTGTAGAACGCGCATATGAAGGCTTATTTTATTTCAGCATTGCCATTTGTTGGGCGTGTTAGTAAACTTATTTTATTTGCCTGAGAAAATACAGGGTGTTTCAGCAAACATTCAAACGCCTTTTTTTAAATTTCCTGGGGCAGATAGCACAATTCTAGTCCATGAGCTGGTCTTCTCGCAGAGGCGAGCATTACTTGCAGAAGAAATTGAAATGCAAATTGGCTAATTAACAAAAATTCACTTATTAAGCTTTAAACTAATTGCGTTATGGCACTTCTGTAATTTAGAAATTCCAACAGGTGAGACTGCGAGGCATGTCCATTTGAAGAAAGCTCTTCGAGTAGACCAGCTCAACAATTAGAATTATGCTAATTGACACAGGTAATATTTTAAAAAATGTGAAAGTGTTCGATGGATCACCCAGTATGCAATTTGCCCTGTAAAAAAGGTTAACTATGTTAATCATGCGCTATTGCAGATTACTGTACTGGTATGCTTGTCTTGGGACCAATTTCATGATCCTGGATTTCTAGTAAGTGTACATGTATTCAGTATGACTGGTTCTAACTTCAAAATTAAAACGCGAAAATGTACTAACCTGAAAAACATTCAGTATTATGGCCTAATGCATGCTTTTGCAAAAGCATAGATTATTGAAAGCGCCTGCATAGCTTCCACAGTTAGGGATAAAATCTGTGAATGTATAACATTGAGAGCCTGTGTATGACACAAGCATGTGTACATATGGCAGTCATGTCACTTCTGCACCAAAATGAAATTCTTCACGAATGAATAGTCTCACAACAGCATAACACTTTGCAAGTGAACAGCACTTCAGAAATTTGGCTACTGCTAACACAAGAAAAATACATGCAGCACACGAGGGTGTTGAATGGGGCACACTGAAAATACATCTTGTAAATATACTGTAAAATGCTTTTTTATAACCAGCATTTTATAACAATGTTTAGGAAGCAAGGAAATCGGCAAAATACAAATTTTCGTTGCAAATTCTGTACATCTGCTAGCCTTGCATTGATTGTGACAAAATTTATACATAAGTAATTAATGAAATGGCATGCTTTGCAGTGATTGACTAGAATATATATATATATATATATTATGAATGGCATGTCTAGAAAAACTGACCCCGCATCCACTTCCTAAGACTAAGGCACAGGACTAAAGAGGACGAAGAAAGGCATGTCAGCTGATGGCAGAATAATCTGCACGTCAAAAAAAAATTACTCATTTAGAGTAAAACCAGCAAATAAGAGTTGAATGCTTACCATAAACATGATTAAGAAATAATCTCTACATATTTAAAAAAATAACGATGACACTATCCAAAAAGATACTGTGCCCCTTTGACAGCTGTCAAGTGTATTTTTATAACTCTATAGTTTAAGTAATACGCACACCATTTTCAAGGACTGATTTCATGCTAGTTATGAAATTGCAATATTTTAGGACTTCAATTAACACGCACGATGTATAGTTGCTTGTTTTAAGCCTCACTTTTCCATGGCGGTCCTCACAAGACTGAACAATGGCATAAAAACAAATACAACGATAACAGGCACCATAACTAAGGGACCAAAAATATAAAAGTGAAGGCATAGCATAATGCCAGAAGAGCAGTATAATTCACTCTATAATTTAAAATGCCTATTCATGTTCACCCAAAGCATCTCCCATGTTCTGTTGCTGCTTGGAAGTTAATAGTTATTATAGCTTTCTTTTACTTTCCATCTTGTTGGCAAGTGGCCCTGAACACCAATTACAGCTGCAATAATTGATGTCTTACACTACTTGGTGTTAGCAAAATTTATTATGTCTAAAGTAGAATATATCAGAATGTATACAAATTTCCGTATGACCACAGTAAAGCATGATGTCGCAGCTCGGCCTCCTCGTTATTTATTTATTTATTTTACCCTCAGGGCTGAAGCATTACAGAGGGGAGTGGCAAAAAAACATTTATGTGAAAAGATACACTTATACATGGAGTTATGTAATGTACCAATACAATACAATACAGAAGAAACAACGAAAAATAACATGAGGTAAAGGACTAATTAGTTACTTTTAGTTAAAGCATTTTTGAAACGTTGATGGTCTGTAATTTCTGCAGTAGTGGTAGGAAGATGGTTCCACTCCTCGCAAGTCCTGTGAAAAAAATGAATACTGAAAAGTAGAAGTCCTACACCCTTAGGCAAAGTTACACCCTTTGGCTTGCCCCTTCTGCCACACAACAATAATCGTTATCTGCCTTGATGCGTTTCCTTTCTTTAACGCTGCGAGCCCGGTACTTTCCAGTAACGAACGGCATGCCCGTTATCAGCATAGAACAGTTTACACCCTTTGGATTGCCCCTTCTGATAACGCGCGTGCCGTTCGTTACTGGAAAGTTCCGGGCTCGCAGCGTTAAAGAAAGGAAACGCATCAAGGCAGATAACGATTATTGTTGTGTGGCAGAAGGGGCAAGCCAAAGGGTGTAACTTTGCCTAAGAGTGTACAAAAAGGAACGGCTACTTTATGTCGGTGGTCAATGCGTGATGATACATACTGGGGAGGAAAGATGAAATCATTGTGTAGTGAACGATGGTGAAATATGCGGTGAAAAAGACACAAGCGATGAATCTTATGGCGAGATGCTAGTGATGGTAGTTGAAGGCTTGATTTCATATTAGTCACACTTGCGGTTCGAGCATAATTAGACATAAAACGTGCAGAGTTATTTTGAACCATTCGAGTGAGAAGATTAGATTGTCGTGGAAAGGGTCCCAAACAGAGGCAGCGTATTCTACCTTCGCACAAATTAATGTTTTATAAAGTAAAAGTTTAAGAGCCTGAGGAGCGCGTGAGAAATTCCAGTGAAGATATGCAAGTGTTTTGTTGGCACTGGCGATTATGGATTCAATGTGATCATTCCAGGTTAGTTTTGAGGATATAGTGACGCCAAGATATCTCGCCAAGATATATATATGACGATACTACTTTCAAAGGAAAGTTATCAAGATGATATGAAAAATTTTCATTAGTATATCTAGTTACACGCATGACTTTGCATTTTTTAGTGTTTAATTCCATGCTCCAAGTCTTGCACCAAGCGGATACAGCATCAAGATCAGACTGAATTTGTTGAGGGATCAAATAGATGAATAACTGCATTACGTTGCCAGAGATGCTGCAAACGAATTCTTGAACACTGCACAATGTCAAGACAAGTAAAATATGTATTTTTTCATGAAAGAATATACTCGTATGTCCCAAAATATGTACCCGAAATAACTAATGTCAATGCTTCCATGTCTTGTCTATTTAATAAGTAAAGAAAATATCACATGAACTTTAGATCTATATCATTTCGAAACCAGCAAAGCAGTGCATGCCGCTGATATGAAAAATGTAAAGGCCATGAAATGAACAAGTTGAGGGCAAATATTTTAATGAAACTTTTTGTCATTCATGAACCTTGTTTACATTTTTGTACAAATGCAGCGGCCAGAGAAAAATCTCAATGACGCTGTCCTTTGTTCTAATGTATTGCACAGGAGCAGCTGTCAGCGGTCGTGTATTCCCAGGTAGCACACAAAGTCTTGAAAACGTCGTATTAAGGGATTCAACGTCTGAAACGGATTTTTGACCAAAATCGACGCATCAAAGACGTTCCAAACAAGATAGCTTAAAAACGAGGGGTGAATACGTTTTGATAACGTTGGAAGCCAGGCAGCTTAAACACGAGGGGTGAATACGTTTTGAAAACGACTCAAGGCGCCACCGCCACGCCACGGCGCGTCAGCCTCTTTAGCGGCTTCTACAATATTCAACAACCCATCAACGCGATCCAACCTCGCGCAAGGTGGCGATACCGTCGTCAAATCATGTGACCAAGGTGGCCACGTGATTCGTGATGGCGGGCAGCCGGGCGAGCCGGGCATAGTCGCGTCGTCATGGCGTCGTCGCGTCACCGCACTCGCATTGCGCTGTGGTGTGTTTGCGGCTGTTCTGAATGTGCTGCCGCTGCCCTTTGCTATGTAAGTGTTGCAGTGTTTTGCTGTCAAGAAGACGATATTCTGTGATCAGTTTGGGTTGTGCGATATGTTTGTGTGGTTTTAATTTGGAAATCAGTAGTGTTTTCAATTGTTATGTGACCAAGGCGGCCACGTTATTCGTGAAGCCGGGCATAGTTGCGTTATCGCACTCGCATGGCACTATGGTCTGTTTGCGACTGTTCTGAATGTGCTGCCGCTGCCCTTTGTCATGTAAGTGTTGCAGTGCTTTGCTGTCAAGAAAACGACATTCTGTGATCAGTTTGGGTTGTGCGATCTGTTTGAGCCGGGCATAATAGCGTTATCGCACTTGCATTGCGCTGTGGTATGATAGCGGCTGTTCTGAATGTGCTGCCGCTGCCCTTTGTCATGTAAGTGTTGCAGGGTTTTGCCGTCAAGAAAACGACGTTCTGTGATTAGTTTGGGTTGTGCGATCTGTTTGTGTAGTTTAATTTGGAAATCAGTAGTGTTTTCAATTGGAGGGCGCGGAGTGGAGGGCACTAATCAGCTCTTCAAGTTCATTGTCATGTTATGTGAGGCGCCTTTTCACTGACGCTGTAATTAAGGCGTTAAGGGCAGTATAAGGACGAAAGTTAGAGGGATGAAATCGTGCCTGTGTGTCCCTAGCGTCGGGATCGGCCGCTATGCGTGATCCTAACAAGAAAGTATTTTGCAGAATGCGAAGAAAGGCGGCAAAATTTCTGTTTGTGCGCACCTTGCCGATCTCCGCAATAGAGCCGTCATCGTGGTATTTTTGTCTCCCGTTTAGCAAGAGTGTTGCAGACAAGGGAACTGGTTCAAGCAGGCCTTTTTTTTAATGATTCAGTACTAGTGCGGTATCCCAAAAGGTGAGGTCAAGTGCTCGCCCTATTTTCTTCCCTCGCGCTACAGTGCACCATACCGTGCTTTTATCGTTTGCGCTTCAGGTTCTCGATTGTGTTTTCGCCCCCTTTACCCACGTGATGGGTATTTCATGGTATTACCGGGTACCACATGTGTCCATATATTGTGTCCAATATATGAAACGGCCAAATTCGATTTTATTTGACGCCTCAAATGGTAGTAATGTATTGAGTCCCTTGTAGCTTTGTGCTTGTTATCAATTTTACTATTTGGCGAATGGATACAGCATGTACGCTGCATAGCTCGCTTGTGGATACTGCATACGTGAGTCGAGTATGCCCTTGGTATAAAATAACTTGTATGCTTTAGGTAGTACGATTGTTTGCAGTTTGGGACATGTGTCGGAATGTACGCTGTGCGCCCTTCGCGCTTTACTTAGTCGGCGGCCTACCGAGTTCGTGCGGGTGCCATGTGTGCGCATGGAGTTCGCGAAGCGCTCTCGCAGATTTTTTTTTTTTTATATATACATGTGTTCTGTTCGCGCGCTTCGCACAACAGGGCATGTCGCAGTTCTTTGTCCTTGTGCAACACATTTTCCTAGCGTACGTCTGTGCATTATTTGATACCAGTTTCACACGGGGCTCTTTTAGCCGCTATCCAGTCCGTTACAAATCGAATTTCTCGGTCGTGATTGGCTCCTTTGAGTAAGTTACGAGAGTGAGCCAGTCGCATCGATAATTTCGATCCGGATCGGGCTTGATCGCGATCGAGAGTGGTCGTGTGACACCGGTTTTACACATGGCTCCCACATAGGGAACACTTTAAGTTCAATGCTACTGAGTGAAGAGCAAGTGCATATATATGCCAGTGGTGGTATGTGGGCAAGTCTTTCTGGTGAAGCCAATACTTGTGCATTCAAAACGTTTCAATTGCCAGCGTAGTGCATCAATGTGTCTATTTAGACAAAATGGAGCACCAGTGCAGATATCTGAGCATACCTGTCCAGGGCAGCAAGTGTGTCTACATTGAAACCACTACCAGCATGTGCGGCAGTTCTATTTCCAGCAGCGGGACTGCACAATAATCAGTAGGGTGCTCTCAAGCTGTTTATCTATGAAGCTCGGCCTGGACTGTGGGCCAAATATTTTTGGACGTGAAAGTGGGGGTAATTGGTAAACATCAGTGGAACTGTGCCTGGACTTCGTGGCAAATGTTTTTGGATGTGAAAGTGTGAGTGAACTGGCAAAGAATTTGCTCTGGGCTACATGTGTGAAACGTTTTCTCATTCAGAGTGCTTTTTTTTTTACTTTAGGAGACTGGAGATGTGCGCAAAGTGTGACATGTCAGTGTGCTAATTAATGTATTTGCTGGTTTGCAAATTATTCGTTGCAACTTTGTTTTTGCCAGAGAGGTACAACTTTGCCTCTTATAAAGGGCTTTTTAGATAAAACACTTACTATTTATTACGACCATTGCTTCCTTTGTTACACAAATGCAGCTTCCAGTGCATTCCAGTTTATTTCCATGTTTATGTAAGTTTCTAATATGAGGCTTGCATATTCATTTCTCACGTTCTGGAGTGGCAAGATGCAGCATTACTGTCTCATCGTTCGCTGTACTACAGTAGTGTTCACTTGTTACACTGAATCCCCCGTTTAAGTATTCTGTACTAATTTCACTTTATTGCTTTTTGTTGTATGGTTATTTTTTCTCGCCATTACCTTCTTTGATATATTCTAAAGGCAATATTTCCAATTTTGCATTGTTCCCATTTTTCTTTAATTTCTGTCACAGGATTGTTTTATGATGGTATGCGGTGGTATTTCTTCTTGTGCTCTTTTCGAGCTTCCAGCTGATTGGTAACATTGCTTGGAGGCAGTTACCATCCGATTCATACTCTTGCATTTTTCAGTCTACTTCTTCCATTCGCTCCGATGTCACTTCTGCATAACTCTAGTCCATCTAATAGCACGTGCACTTTACTATGATAAATTAGACACTTTAGTACACTCCAGGTTTTTCTGTTCATTTTTGTATGTGTACTTGGAATTTTGTTTATGTGCTAGTGAATGTTCACTTTCGAATTCATTACGAATCCTTTCTGCGACTTTTGTCATTGTTGATGTACTTTTACTTCTATTTGCATTTCTCACACAGTTTGTTCGAACCTTGCATAAGCATTACATTTTAATAAAGTGTTTTTGCTTTGTCACAATGTTCTCATTTCATGCACTCTTGGCATGAAGGGCTTGGTCTGGCCACCTGCCAAGACGTGGCCATTTGTTCTTTGCAGGATGTCATTCCCATTGTGGTTGTAAGCATTGTAGCTTACTAAAGGCGGTATTAAGGATTTATTATTCCTAACAGGCTCATTTTCGTGCGACTTGGTAGAGGATGCGCCGGCCATGCGGGGAACAGTGCTTGGCACTGCGCCATGGCTCTTACAGTCAACACCGACGCTTCTACTCATCTGGGGCGCGATTGGAGATCGTTGTTCGAAACGCCCGATCAGTTTCACCTCATGCGATTGGCCTAGGCCGTGCCAACGGGTGCGGCTGACGACGTCTGCGCGGCATAGGCCAGTCGCGTGAGGCGAAACTAAACGCGTGTTTTGAACAACGATGTCTGATCGCGCCCGTCACCCGCAAAAATTAGCTTCAGATGATCGTAAACCTTTCAAGACCGCTTCTAGACCAGCTTTTTGATAACGTCCTAAAAACGTTTAGAAATTGGTTACGAATAGTTTTGGCAAAGGGATTACTTTTGTCTTTCCCAATCCTATTTCTAGACCAGCTTTTCGAATACGTCTTGCAGACCTGTTCTAGATCGTCTCAAGAAAGTAATTAAGCCGGACATTAGCAGAGATATACGACGTTTTCCCGCCGAAGTTCTCTCATTCGTGTCTTCTTTAACCCGTTTTTATCGTCTTGGATAAACGCTACGAAAACGTTACGTATCTCTTTTGTGCTACCTGGGTAATAGTGTGTTTATTTCGCTTATCTCATTGTAAGGTCCGTTAATTGTACGACTTGAGAAAAGTCAATGCACCTTTGGCGTCCAATGTTTATAGCAACATTAAACCCGCAATGTATCCGGAATTGAAAATCTAAAGCACAACTTTGGAAATGTCAATGTATCTTTCGCACCAAAAGTTTATGCGAACTTTACACCCATAAAGTTTCAGAATTGAAATCCACGAGTTCTGTAGATTCCGCGGCCTCCGCGAGATGCCGCGATGAGCCCGCTGGCCATCAAAACGCCCTTGAAACTTTGTGCTCAGATGGGCCTCCTTGCCTTATGCGACTCGAGGTGATGGGCATTGCTACGAAATCCAGCCGGAATTCGCAATGTTCACTCTGAAATGTCTTTTCGAGTGATAAATATACATTCTAGACAAAATCAAGAATGATTTTCGGCGCCGGGGGTTGTTTTGGTCGGCAGTGCACGACAGCACGAAAAATTTCGGCCGGGGGTTGGGGGGTGGGCTGAAGCCCCATTAAGCCCCCCTGGCTATGCCCCTGTCCTCGGACGTCATCTAGCCATTGTCAATAGGTACTTGAAGACCACATGTTGATGTAAGGAGAGTTTAGAACCCTAAGACAAAATATTAATCATATACCATGCACTAAATTCTTATGTAGAACCAACAGTCAATTTTATTTAAATTTAAACATGCTACACAATGCTGACTTAGTCAATAACATTAGTAGTTTAAATTTCAGAATAAAAACTAACAGAACAATAACATAACATGCCAACTTCTTACCCGCTTGCAAACTGCAATTCTTCAACCAGGCAACTGCTGCTTGGCAAATGGCACGGGTCGTCACATTTTCCCATGTGGAATAGATTCGAATAGCTTCTGGAATACCAAACCATCTAGTCAAACAATGCAATTAACACAGAGTATCATCAGTTTTGGCTTATACCTGAATCAGTGTCACATACGAACAGTTCTGCAATTAATACATTAAATTTGTGGAAACCCAGTTCTATGGAACTGCAAATGGGAGGGAGTTTTATATAAAAATTGCCATCCACCCAACTGTAGCTACACTGGGTGCATGCCAATTTTCTCTTTAAAATGTGTCTATCAATTTTTGTTTCATTCCGAACACCATGAATTTTGGGAGTAAGAATCACTGCACTTATGCCTTGTCAAACAACAGTCCTCTAAAGTTACCTTCAATAATGACACTGTAAGCATGCAGGTCCGAGGCTCCTTTTCTCCCACTGGCCTTGACTACTGAAGTTTCCACCCAACCTGTCTGAAAATACTGGATAGGATGCCTGCAGTTAAGCATCTTAAGTCCCAGCCCCCATAAGAGAGAGCCGTCACGCACCCCCCCCCCCAAAAAAAAAGAAACATGACAGGAAAAAGAATTCAAAGCTAAAAACACTAGCATACACAATGTGGCTATTACAATGGCTGCATTAAGGCAGGAATGAAAGCCCCAGAAAAGATAAGGTAGAACAGCAAATGACACTGGATGATTATGCATTTCCGAGAAATAATTGTAGCGACATTTACGCACAAAAACTGCAAGATGTACATAGCATTAAACAAATTGTAATTGTACCTATTGTGTATACAACTCGAAAACATGAAGCCACGAAATGTCAAATAATACCTTCGGGTAGCATGTGTGGGTTATTTGTTGACCAGTTGCCTTCACCCAAAAAGATAATATACTCATGACGCCTGCGGCAGAAAGGATCTTACACATCTGCCGCCAAGGTATACGAGTGGTGGCGCTCCATGGCTAACACTCGCACTGCTCGTGAGCAGTGTGATCGTGTGGCATCGTGTGGCCATCGAGAGGATTGCTCGCGGACGCTCCTGTGTTCGAGGCTTCAGCGACGTCGTTCGTAGCTAAGTGCTCTTTTATCTTTATTAGCTAGTGTTTCGAAGTGTTTTCTTTTGCATGGAGTAGGAGCGCAAATTTTGAATTCTTGGTATACCCATTATACTATGGTATACTATGGTATACCCATTAGACAAACCTAGGAATCCTCCAATGCCGCCCTCCAGAGTTTTCTCTGTGCATTACGCCGTGGATCCCACGAATTACTTGTGGCGGACTCACGAGAAATTTACCATCGGGCAGTTGAGAAAGGACATGAAATCGTATTTCATTGGTGGCCAAGTCCCTGTGGCACACTTGGAAACGAGAAAGCAGACGCAGCCGCTCGATCTTCACATACTATAGTGCCGACTGCATCGCTTTCCCGATGTCAAGAACAGACGCAGCGAGAAAGCTCCGTGTGCTTGCTCGCGAGCTTGCGTTGGCACAATGCAATTCGGCAGACTCTAGGAACCAGCGCCTTTGTTCCCTGGATCATAATCTGAAGCTCCGCCTTCCACATGACTTACCACGATGGGAGGTAATTCTCATTTGTCACCTATGGCCTGGAGTGGCATTTACCAATGCGTACTCCTACCTCATCGCGATGACCATGAGCCCAGACGGTGAAGTTTGTGGGTGCAAAGAAACGATAGATCACCTTCTCTGGAATTTTCGTCGTTTCAATGCACAAGGAAAGGTCCTCAGCACCACGCTCGACAAGATTGACAACCGTCCCCTTACGGAAAGCTAGAATTCTTGGACCCTGGTCCCAGCCGACGTCGGCATGCACTGCTTTAAAAGTGCTGTAGTGTGCTTTTTAAAAGAAACGAAATTCATCGAAAAATTATAGAATGTAGAAACTGATGAGTTCCTTTTTTAATATTGTCTTGCTTTGTTATTTTTTCTGGCCTTACCCCATCCCTTGCGCAGAGTAGCCAACCGGACACTTAATCTGGTTAACTAAGCTCTCTGCTTTTCAACTCTTGTTTTCCTTCCTTCCACATAACGCCCTTACGAAATTCAATCGTGCAAGCCAGAGCTTTGAGACGCTTGGCACGTGAGTCGCGTTGCGTGGCGACAATTTACTCAGAAAAGCAAAAACATGCGCTTTTCTGGCTGGTAATGAAAATTCAAGTTTTACGGCTGAGAAAACAGCCGCTGCAATTGCGCCATATTTAATTCTAAGTCACGTATGCTGAACCCCAATTCTACACGCGCGCTACGACCCTATCACAGTGCAGCACCTTGCTCTCTAAATGACGTCGCTCGCGATTATGCATAAAACCACAACAGTGCCTCCCCTTCGTACTCGCATGGCACACCTAAGAAAGCCTTAGTGCCTTCAATGTGGACTTTGCACGTTTTCAAAGCGATTTTAAGGGAAAATGGAGCCTGCTGAAGGTTTCTAGAACCCCATGTCTGTAAATTGGTGTTATTTTGATTTTAAAAAATGTCTGTGACTTGATGCTACTGGTGAAGTGGACATACCGCGAGCACGATTTTCGTCCTCAATGGCGACATGTTTCTTTAATACCGTTTAAAGAGAACATATTTAGTGTATTCCTTAGTGAAAGAATTGATCAGCAATTTATCGCACACTTTTTGATGTCCGCCGATGAAAATATGGCGTCGACAAGGAAATCACATGTTTATCTGCAATTATCCTTAGAATGACTGACATTTGAAGTTGGAACACTAGGTATATACAAGCAAGATGTCTAACGTAACCTTACTCAAGTTAAATGAGAAAAATAACGAGCATGCGAGATAAACCAATGCATGGCTGTTTGCAGCCACCTTGCACAATTCAGTGCATTAGAGAAATAATGACGTTTTCAAATAATGATTTTGCGAGGCATGATTGTGTGAAGCCATACGTATGTCGTCATTAAAAACATTGAATTGTTTGCATGAGACTGTGCCCTTTGGCACAGCCTTTGTTTCACACTGAATAAAATATAATCAATGCGAGGAATAACACCATCGTGGTTCTCTCGATGGTCAGCATTTTACGTGTCCGTCCGTGAACAAAAATTATCATCAGCAGCAATGGCTTATACCCCTAAGCAAGCGAAAATGTGATGGCTCATCTCCCTCGTAATTTAAACGCTACAACCATTCAGCAAAATGAAGAGAACAGCGCACAATTCATTTGAATCACGCATACAACGTACAGAACAGCGTACGTTTTAATAAAGAACAAGCTCAAGACAAGCATCTGTCATCATAAGCAATGGCTCGTACATCAGTAAGCAATGGCCGATACCCCCGTGGGCAAGCGAAAAATGCAATGTCTCATACCCCCTTAAGGCAGAGGCTACAAGCGCACAGCAAGGTGAAGTGAACGGTGCATACATTCGTTGAAATCACTCATACAACACATAGAACAGCACACGTTTCAAATCGAACAAGCTCAAAACAAGCATCCGAGCCATCAATAAAGCAGTGCATATTCCCCTCAGCAGTTGTAGGGATGATTTTGCAACCGCTTCGTTGGACATCCACTTTCTCAGGGGCGAGTCACGTTTTTTTTTTTTATTTCACGCTTTCGTTCACAACACGGTCGCTAGCCCGTGTAGCGCACAATTGAAGTTAGTATTTTAAATAACGATCTATAAATCTCACCACTGGCGACAATTGCGTGGCAGCTAAGCACAAATGCCCGCTTAAAGGTGTTCGATGTTCGAAAGGAAAGTTTTTTTTTTTCTGTGTAATAAAATGTAGGATTCGAACCCACAAGTCACGAGTAATCGTTGCTTAAATACGAATTCGATTTTCACTCTTGTATTGCTCACGGCTGTAGTACATGTACCACCACCTGCGCGAAACCTTTATTTCACCGTTATTGCAAGTTTAAGGAAGAAAATAAGCACTCTAGGAAAGAAAAGAAGCTCAGATGCCACATGAAGCACTTATAATTACTTTGCAACAAAAGCAGGAAATTCTAAGACGACGAGAGCTTTGCGCACGAATAGGAAGGCTCAATATTAATGAGATAATAGATAGAGCGTGATGTTGTACTCTAGAGTTGTAAACTTGTACGGAACAAAGGCATGGTTATGGGGTTTAAGTTAAATGTACAGCATACGGTGAGTTCAGTACGCGGGGGAATTAGGTGCACGGAAACCGAGCACGAACTGAAAACGAGGACAAAAAGAGCTTGCTCTCTATGGTGGGGGGCTTCCGCGAAGCAGCCATGTGTGGCCTCCTACGTGCAGTCAGTCACAAAAGAAAGGAACGGTACACGAGCAACGGAGCTGACTCGCAGCTAAATCATTGCGACTAAATCCGATGTAAAGGTAAAATGATGCAGACCCAATGCGACATTTTTTCGGAATGTATGCGAGGCGAAGGCTTTGCGAAGCCTCGGTTGACTAAATGCTCTCGGTTTGCCCTTTTTTGTTCCTGCGTTTTTGGCGTAAAGGAAACCGGCGCGCGCGCATGCGCTCTCGCGCACCCGCGCTACGCAGTGTGACAAATCTTGTATTGTCCTGCATTTCTTCATTCCTTGATTTCTTTTAAACGTACCGCCCGCTTCTTGGCCAATCCCGTGTTAGGGGTATGTATTACAGTACGTAAATCATCATTACCATCATAAACAACAAAACGCGGCGATAACTTTTATAGAGGCATCTAAAATAAATAAATAAATAAATAAATAAATGATGATGATGATGCTAATAGAAGTCCATGTCGCTACTATATGGCATCAAACATCATACTCAGTACACATCAGTAAGGAAATGAGACAAAGTACAGCTTTTACACATTTGACTTTTATTTTTATCTTTTCTTTTACCTGGAAGGCGTAAATTTGAAGAAATAAATATAGACTGTCCAGATGGCTGCCCAAGATGTCGCTCATTTGTTGCTGGCACAGTGTATGTGTATGTCCACAGAGTTTCATACTAAAATTACTAG
Source organism: Dermacentor andersoni (assembly GCF_023375885.2). Classification (NCBI taxonomy): domain Eukaryota; kingdom Metazoa; phylum Arthropoda; class Arachnida; order Ixodida; family Ixodidae; genus Dermacentor; species Dermacentor andersoni. Next base: position 176,794,606 of record NC_092814.1, read on the forward strand.
AGGGGCACCTGGCGCCCGTGTCTCCATGCACCGTCAGTACAACGCCGAGTTCAGCATGGAGACCATGGCTTGTAGGTGGGCATGTCTTGTTTTGCATTCAACGGCAACGATTAGCCTCGTTTCACCTCCAAGCTGCACCATAGTACTGTTTTCACAACATTAGTAAAAGGTATAACTGGAGTAAACTGTAAATATAATCATCCTCGGTGAATTTTACTGCAAATACGTCCCATTCAAAAGCATCAAGGCTTTTTGTGCAATGGAAATCACGTGATTGAAAGACATAGTCGTGAACGTAATACAGTCAGCCGATCTAAAGAAACATTGTGCTTTGGGGGAGTAGCACGCAACAGACTGTGGCTCAAGGAACAATAGAAGAGCCCACCGAATGTTATTTAAAAAAAGAACCTCACGAACTACCCACAACTGCCAGGCTGGTCGGGTGACTGCAGCGCCGAACTTTCTCTCTAACGATTTTAGGATGAAACTCAATAGGTAGACATTATTCCTGTTGCAAAAACACAGCTGTTCGAAAGTAATGGAACCCAGCAGCTTTCAGAAGACACAGTCCGTCAATCCGCGTTTCCGCGGATTGACGGACAGTCTGTTCGGGCGTTACAATGGCGGTAATGTCCACGTTGATTCCCTGACGAAACAGTAACCACTGACGGTCGCAACTACCAAGCACTTCGGACAATACTTGCATGAGTAGCGATGCGCCAGGAATATATATATATATATATATATATATATATATATATATATATATATATATATATATATATATATATGTAGACAGTCGAGCAACCTTCCAGAGAAACTGATGCCAGAGAGCTGCTCCATTACCCTTTCAAGTTCCTTCGTGGAACCAATTTGTACACACAAGCAAACTTTCCCTTTCCGTCTTTCTTTCCGAAAGAGAGGCAACTCTTGCTGTGAACTCGGCCAGCTGACTGCCCTGCCAAAAAAAAAAGGAAGAAAATAACAAAGAAAAACACACAGAAGCTGTCGAAATGGCGGAAATGACCTACAAGTGCGTTCTTCGGCGGTCGCTTGCAACAAAATGGGTCTTCAGCACGACGCTCGTCGTGCCAGATGATGGCAGATGGCATGCATGTAGGGCTCCGAACGTGATAATTGAAGCTTGTGGGAGGACGGTGCATTCCTTCACTCGAAAAAAAAAAGAAAGAAAACCACACAGTCTTGTGGAGTTGTGGTATCTTACTGCTAAAGTCCAGCTAGACCTGCCTCCAGCTTGGGCTCAGTTCTCCACAAAGTACTCCTCGAGCGTGCCGTTGTGGCAGAAAGACGTCGATTTGCATGAGCTCTTTTTTTTTCTGGTATGCGCAGTCATATCCACTGCTACTGTCATACACTGAGCAGTCGCTGCTGGCCAGATCACCACTGTAGCGTCTTGTCCCGCACGTCTTGCCAAGAAAGACTGTTCGGGCTGTAGAACTGGGCGAACCACTTCCGGAATGCCATGATCGTTTTGTCTTCCTTAACCAACGCTGGGCTCTTCATGTATGACTTGTGGTTCCACACGAATATGTCCCTCTCAAACTGCAAATGAGAGAGAAGAAATAATCGTGTTACCACAGCCTGGTACGCAAACAGATAAGGAGAGCAAAAACAAACTAAAATATTCATTACTATACACAGAATATACAGGGTGCCCCAACTATCATGCACCAAGATATAAAAATATGCAAATGCCACGCAGCTGGACAGAGCCAGGATAATGTTGTTTGCCGTCGCTTGGAGATACTCAGATTATTCTTTGCATTCCGCCGAATTGCATACTTGGTCTTCATAAATGAATCAACTTCTCAAATATTATTGCGATAGCAATTATATGGACACTCCAGGAGCCTTCTTGTCGTCGCCGTCGCCGTGATGTTCCGTATAAAGTCCGAAGGCGATAACACCGTCGCCGCGCGTCGTATGCCGTGTGTGCGAGTGAAAGCACGCGAAGGAAGCCGACGATCGCGGCTCAGTCTAGCGCGCGCGAAGGAAGAAAGCGGAGAGCAAGCGCACCACATTCCATGGGGCGAAAGGCCGTGCGGGGATTGGAAGGAGGGAAGGAGGGGCCTGGGTTGTGCTCCGGCAGCAACATGTAGGGAGGAAAGCGCGGAGGTAGCCGAGGGGGAGGGGGGGGAGGGGTGGCTTCGACTCCGCCAACAAGTGCGTACTTTGCACGGCCACGCGGTCACGCGCGCCGTCTCTTGAAAGAGATTCACAGACGGCGCATACCTGTGTGCGCGCTGTGTTCTCGCCGCTTTTGCGTTGAAGCGATCGAACGCACGAAAGTAGCTTCGCTCGCTGCTGGTGTCGCGCTTGCTGACACCAGCGTTTTGACAGCGAGTGTCCGTGCTCGTCGAGTTCATGCGTTCATGTTTGCTTGTGCGCGCTGACACCATGCTTGTTAATCCAGCTAGTAAGCGATTGTTTCCGCGTTTATAAGTCAGATAAAATTAATATCCTTACTTCCTATAGCTGTCTATTAATTTACTATAGCAATCGATGCTTCGCCTTCCGGGTGACACTGCGACTTTTTTTAACTAGATGAAAAGTGTGAATGAGAAAATTGTAGGGCAGCATGAAAAACTCCCGATACAGCTTTCTGTTGCTCAATACGTGCTAAATAAAAAAGTGTTTTTCTAGCGAGAAGGAAGATGGCGAATACGCGCAAAATTGCCGCGCGACTGGCCACTCAAGGCACTTTGCGTGTATTCGTGGGCTGCTTTGACGCTTATTCTTGTAGCACGTATTGAGCGACAGAAAGTCGTATCGGGAATTTTTCATGTTGCTCTACAATTTTCTCATTCACACTTTTCATGAAATATAATGTTTGAGAAGTTGAATAATTAATTAAGTCAAATTATGTTATTAGGCGGAATGCAAAAAAATAATCTGAGTATCTCTAAGCGACGGCAAACAACATTACCTTGGATCTGTCCAGGTACTTGGCATTTGCATATTTTTAAATCTTGGTGCATCATAGTTGGGACACTGTGTGTGCATCACTTGCAAAAGCCCCACTGAGCGATGTACTCCGTTGGCCGCGGATAAAAGTGTAGATTTCGGCCACAATATTTCAAGGCCAGGTGCTCAGGTTGCGGGACGCTTGCTGATTGATTGCTGATTGAATGATGCTTGATGGAATGATTATTTTACTGGTCGTGCATCTTGTAAATGTTCAGTGCTGAAGTACCTAGGGTGCCTTTGATGGCTGCAGTAACAAGTAAGTCTAATGTAGTTAACTGTTTACGTGTCAATTAGATAATACGCATTCTAATAGTGTCCCCGTAATGCGTATCAGCACCTCAAAAATAAGAATAAAATATTCCAGATCAAGTTCACTGACGTGGCAACAAAATGCAGTGTATGTTTTGTGGGGATGCGCGACTTTCACGCGTCCCCTGATATGTTGCCTCCTCGCATAACTCCCGTCTCCTGTAATCCGGCTTCGCCGCGAGACTTTACTGCGGCGGTAGGTATACTTGCAGGGTAGTACGAGAGATGGCGCGATGGATGGATGGATGGATGGATGGATGTTATGAGCGTCCCCTTTGGAACGGGGCGGTGGGTTGCGCCACCAAGCTCTTGCTATTATGCTGTCTGATGTCCTACCTAGGTAAAACAATAAAAAAGAAAAGAAAAACACGATGAACTCCCACAACCAAATTTTCTGATCCCCTATTGCGAACTGTGCTTTTGTACGTCTCCGTTTTTTGCCGTTTCCCTACTTTTCTTCCACGAATACTCCAGTCGCCTCTTACTAATCCCTATTGTGGACATGTTTACTTTTTCACTGCTCTCGCTGAACCCAAGGGCTTCAAGGAGGCCAGTGGTGCCTAAATCGACCGCTGGGTAGACGCGAGTGTTGCTCTGCTAACGCCACCTAACGGCGGGGTTACTTAGGCGCAAAAAGGAGAAGCATCTTCCTCTTTGGATCCGTCTCGGCAAGCGGCGCGGACGTTCCGCGCGTGCACCGATCCATGCTTCTGCGAGACCGTCTTGCGAGGCCTACCCCGGAATGGACGAACACGATCGTTCGAACGCGCCATCGCGCGTGACCGTACACGCGAACGACCAGGCGTTGGTGTCCAGCATGGGGCGAACATATTCGCTCGCTATCCGGTCGCGGTGAGTTGGACTTCGTCGATTTGTCCCACGCCCTTCGGCATGTTTTGTGGATAGCAACTCGGCTAGCAGGCATTAGTATATGAAAGGGCAATAAGTGCCCGTGTGATTGTTTGCACTACTGTGTTGTTCCTTTGTCCCAAGAGCACGGGTGAGAACCCACACTTTCAACGGGGCACAGGCGTAAGAGTGACCTTTCTGAATCATTGTATCTAACAGCGTCGTGCTATGAAGATTTAGAGCGCGGCTTTTTGGTTTTTTGTGGCTACGTACAATGACATCTTTGTGGTTTGATGTGCACTACAAGCTACAGCAATATCTAGCATTAACTTCCTTGTCATGCAATGCCCAAAATACTAATGGCACTCCGGGGAGTGCTCACTAGGGCTATGAATTGAAGTACCCAACACTTACGAAGAGGGCCATCGCCGGGTATGACACTTTAGAATGTGATTTTGACTAGGAGGTCAAAGAATAGTCCCGTCAATGGAAGAGCTCGGTTTTCAAATGGGATGAAGCGGCCGGAAAATACTACAACCAAGGAAATACTCCGTTTTTCTTCAATATTATTGGATTTGTGGACCGCGAAATTAAGCCGGGGTGGTAGATTATTTATGTATATTATTTATGTTTTGAGAGATCAGAGGAAGCTCATTCGAAGAAAAAATTGCAGCAAATAAATGAATGTATCCACTACAACAAACATGCTGTGAACGCAGCCCTAGAAAGTGGTGTGATTTTATGCAGAAATAGCGCTACCACTTTTTTACCAACCACACTCATGCGGTGCTTAACCTCAACACTTGTCCGTGAATCTGTAGAGTAGGTTTAAAGGCTGCCGGTATGGAGCCGTCGACAAGATTCAGCGCAAGTCACTAAAAGAGCTGATACGCTTCGAGAGGAGGGCTTCCACGCATACTTTCTGGAGTGGGAAATCAACTAGGGTCTATGTATTGCTTCAAAAGGAGAAAACTTGCCTAATCTTTATTGGCTGTGTTATGTATTTGTCTTCTGCCTTGTAATGGACCCGGGACATTCGTCAAGCTGCTATGACAGCTGTTTACCAAACAGTCTGTCTATTGTATTTGCAGGTAAATGAACTCAATTTATTTCAGTTGAAACTAATAAAACTACTGCTGGAAGCCCAATAGTGCAACTTTGTGATCGCATATTTTATCAAGTCAAGCCACGACGTAACAGGGGCATTGCATCTTATTTTGAACCAAATGGCGTTATTGTGGTCAATTTTTCTAGCACACGTATTTTTGAGCCAATTCATGGCTTACAGGTTTTGTTGACAGCTCATACTTTAGCTACACAAAAATTAAAGGAATCAGCATAAAATAAGCTATTATAATATATAAAAGTAGCGGGCAAGGAAAAAACTACCTTACTATTCGCCAGAATACCATGCGAACAATAAAAGCGTTTGACGCTGCACATTATTTCGTGTTTCTGGGCTCAGAGTAACACTAAACGCAAGTTTTTAAGGTCTTTCGATTTCACGCTTCACCGAATAGAGGGACGACACACAAAGTGTGTTTGTATTTGATTGTTTCACTCGCGTTCGGTCCGAACAACGTAAGCTAACGGAGACAAATGTAATGTAGATACTGAATGTTGCGTCAGTACCCTAAACGAAGGGGGGGGGGGGGGGAGGGAGGAGGCTGCGTTAAATGGAACTAAATCGTGTTCAGTATGAATAGCATACTAACGTGCGCACGCCATTTGTAATCATGATATAGATGTCGCACCGTGAAAGACTGTCGGGTACCCACGTATGAGGTCATTGAACGTAGAAATAGAAGTAACAATTTCAATTACTGGCACCTACAGTTGACAATAGCCGACTGCTTTGACACGTTTCGCGGAACTAGGAGCCTGGCGCAATGAGTTTGTCCTATCACAGAATGAATATAACTGAGGGTAGACCATCTTAAAACGAGAGCGCTGAGCGTGGATCACCTGCAAACTGAAAATTGGAGAAGATAAGAAGCGAGGGGTAAGTGATGCATGCGGTATTTCTGGAATCGATGATGGGAAACACAAACATGGCATTATGTGTAAGCTTGAACAGCACGAAAATGCACGTGGCTTATGAAGACCGCGAATGGTGGCGCTCGAATTAACAGGCAGTCGAGTAGTTTCTGAGGAAGAAAGCCCGTCATACCAAGTCGCCCGGGTACTCACCATGCCCTTGGAGGCCCAAGTGATGATCCAGAACACTATGCGTGGCATGCTGCGATCCGGGAAGTAACGATGCACGGCGCGCACGTGGAAGGGCTTCATGGGTGTCAATGAAAGCACGTAGCCGATGTTGCCAAAGGCGGTGCGCATTGTGGTCACCACGAGCGCTGGTCCGATCTGGGTGACGCAGAAGCGATACTCGTTGTATCGGGATAACCAGCGCAGCGGCGACGACGTGCGGCACACCACGTTGACTTGCGCCGTGTGGTCCCGAGGCTCCCAGTTGGTCTGCCAAAAGTGGCGCAACAGGCTACCGCGCATGGTTGTCTCGTCCTGCTCGAAGAAATTCTCGCCCGTGGCGAGAAAAGAAGGACCGTGCAGGAAGTCGAAATGTGCCACGTCGGCCGCGTTCTCGGCGAGCTCCTGGATGTGGCACGAGATGTGGTTTTCGGCGCGCCACCGCAGCGATCCGCTGCTGTCGATAGCGGCCACCTCGGGCACGTCACCGACGTGCCACGATGGTGGCTCCGACTCGGCGTGGTACCAGACAAAGAGCAGGCCCAAGACCTCCTCCGTAGTCCACTTCTTGATCTTGACAAACTCGGGCACTGGAAGCAGATAATGAGTGCCACAGTTATGGAACCCATAGGCTGTGGCTCGGCTCTGAGCGAAAAGGCACAACTCGCTTGCCTATTGGCCGCTCTGATTAGCTTAGGGAGATGAAGATGGAACAGACACAACGGAACGAAGACGTAAGCGCGAGCTCTAAATGTGCATTTGGTTCACTGTTGCAAGTAGGGAACAAGAGAAGCAACTTTTACTTTTTTACAACATGCGATGGTTACGTTGCTTCGACTTTGTGCACACCTTTCGAGGCGTAGGGTACGTGTGTGCAGGCTCCGGTATCCCCCTGAAATCTCCATCCGTGGAATGGACACTCGATGCAGTCTCCCACCACTCGCCCCATCACTCCAAGGTGAGCGCCAAGGTGCGGGCAATAGGCGTCCAGTACGTGTGCAACTCCATCATCAGTGCGGAATGCGACAAGATCTTCGCCTGTGCACGAATAAAAAATAGAAACAGGAGCGATTAGTAAGACAGCAAACCTGTAGACAGTTATAGTAATTTTCTAAATTTATGCTGTCGAAGTTTCCATGAGATACAATGATTAATCTGATAGAATAATCCAACTTCTGAAAAATCTCTACCGGCGAGAGTGCTAATTTTTCGGATCATTTCGTATGTTCAGCACGCTGAGATGACTTTCTCGAAAAGCACGGTATAAAGGTTATTTCACAGTTGCAGTGAGACCACGCTGATTTTGACGCTGCACCTTACATAGGAATTCTGAATATTTGAGCTCAACTTGCCCGCTCTGCACCACGCGGAGCACCGTGGCTTGGACTACCACTCCCAAGTCTACAATATTCAAAGACCTTGTGATCATAGAAACAGTAATGCACAGTGACGTGGCAAAATATAACTAGTGCGGGAACCCACGTCCGCTGTTTTATTGTTGGAGGAGCGTGATAGACCTTTGGGCGCATCTCTGGTACGCGAAACATTTAGGACGCACCTGGGAGGACAGCGGACCTGTGGTGACACCGGCGTTGACACCGGGCCGGACAATTCGGTGCCGCACGAAAATGTTCCAGTGTGTCTAGGACTATATGTGGACTTGATTCCCTGTCTTATCTAACTCCGCTCTAGGTTTTCAGAGCCTGTGACATTTATTTTATTTTGTTACATTTTAGAACACCTTTCCTAATATTATTGCTACCATGCCTGAAAATGAGTAGCCATCACCATTACAGGTGACTAAATAATTTGATCATAATTTCATTTAAATAAAAAAAAAAGAACAGCCCAATCATACATAATTTACACGACAGAGAATAATGGCCTAGAGTGTGCGGAAAGCTTCCGGAAAATTAAAAATTTTCAGTGGCTACAAAGCAAAATCTTACGCTGCGAGTTCATAACCAGCCATACGTACAGTCGTGGTCAAAATTCCCAGGCCGCAGCGACCATGCGCGGAGCGGCCACGCCCCGCTATCGCGGCGCTGCCATCAACGGCGCTCGCAGTCGCTCGCTGGTTGCGAGGATAAAAGAGAGCGAGAAGGAACGTCGCTCTCGCTTTATCGCTGTCGTACGCTGAGTGATCATAAAGTGGCGCGTCAGCTCGTGCGGCATTCAGCTGCGCTTTTACCTTTCGTGCTCCCGCCGCGCGAATGCGCTGCTGACAACAAAGAGCTGCCGCCAAGGTAATGCCAAGGTAAATATTCCTGGTAGCGAAGCTTCCATAGAACCCATACGTTCAAAACATGGCGGTTCATCAGCGGTTCCTGGGGCTTAGCGCCATCTGTACGAGGAGGGAACACTTCAGGCAGAAGACAAAATAATGTGACGCCATATCCGTTAAAAACAGAAGTGACATCATTTGTTCTCGAAGGCCCCAAATTAGTTTTGGTGGCATGCCATTAGAGCTGTATATTCATATGCCCCGCCATTTGACTTGATGGGCGTTTCAAGCTTTCAGTGCGGAAAGTGATGTAGGAAAAGGCCAGCCGTACGCGTGTCGAAATCGCGCACCCCTGCACAGAACATACTTTCTTTGGAGGCCGACGACAGCTTTATGTGTAGAGTGCTGGTCGTATCGTAGGACGCCAAGCCCGTGCGCAGTCGCACGAAAACAACTAAAGTAAACAGTTATCTGGCAGTCGTAACTCACTACTTTTGATTGTGCACTTTAGGAAACGATGAAGGGACCCGCGTTACCAAATTCAGACAAACGTCGACGAGCAAAACAGGATAACGTGTGAGGGGACGCGTATTGTAACAGGTGAACTTTACGAGCGCGCCTTTCTGCACACTTCAAGACCTGCATTGCATTGCAAGTGATAGCGGCGTAAACGCCGCCACCTCTTACGATTGGCGCTGAAAAAAGGTATTTATGGAAAATAATAAAATAAAATAGAGTTGTCTTTTATTTTCTCGTCACGCATATATAAAATTGATTGGCAATATTATTTTCATTTAATGAATCTAGCTGTGTCACGCTTTTTTCAGAATGTTTTTTTTTTCTTTCTCAGTGTTTGTTCCCTCCAAACATAGTCGCGCTTTTATTTGTTCCGAACCGCTTTTCGCCTGGAGCTTCGCGACCTATTTTGAACGACCTTGGTGATGCCGCGATGCTCCGTAGCCTACTGTTTGGTACCGCGAAGCTTAGCCACACGACCGGGGTGTTCTGGCGAGGTAAAGTGTCGGGTTTAAAACGCGATAGAAGTTGCAATGGGAACCAACCTCAGGGTTTCCCCAACCACAGACCAATGATTTTGAAGTCGATATCACTGCATGTTATGGAGTTGCTTTCCGATTGTTCGAACTAAAGACATTTTATCCATAAAAGCCAAACCCAAGACGTGGGTTGGGCGGGGCGACGCAACTGGCGCGAAAAAAGCTTTAGAGCGCTCCGTCGGGAGCACGAAGATATCAAGAAAAACGCTCCTGGCGAAGCGCCACATCCCTAGGACCAAAGCAGCGCAACTCACAAGGAACAGTTGCGTCTTCTTTCACTGCTCAATGTGGTTCACGTTGTCGACTTGTTCTTACTAATTATTTGCTTACACGGCGATTTAGCGGGCTCCGTAATAGTGTACAGTATAACGTCCTATCCTTTAGGCCTCTGACAGTAAAGAGGAATTGGCTGTAAGAGGATCCCAAGTTTGACTGCGAAACAAACTGCATTTGATTGTACGCTGTGCTTAATTGTACCTTTTCGTCGAAAAGAAACCGACAGTTGTTCCAATACAATTTTGTGGCTCTGCCTCACAAAGGCACGAACTTTGTCAGAGTACAATAATTTCGAACTTCAGAGTATTTCAGGACGCGGAACACCTACTTGGCTGGCACAGAAAACCACGCGATTGCTGTTACAGTTGCGAATTCAAATATCCCCAGTGACCGACAAATATATCACAGTGCTATCATAGCCTCGCGCTTGCACACTGAGCGTACTTTCTCCTCAGCCTTCTTTGTTCTTAACACTCTTTATCGCTCATCCAATCAAATAAGGTGTATGCGAACCTGACTGACTTCATTTTGTTACTGATGTATATTATACAACTCATTGAAGAGTATTCTTTTGGCCACTGCGATCGTAGCTTAGTGTGACTTCACCTCAACGGCAAATAAATAGAAGTTCGCAGGGACTGGCACGTGACGATTTAAAAAAAAAATATTACCAACGATTACAATACTCTCTAATGTGAAATTTGAGCGCAGCTCTATACGTATTTTCATTTTGCTATATATGCATGAAGATATTGACTGGGGCGGTGAATCTGTCTCGTGCGGCATGTTGCAAAGGAAGCGAAGTCTCGCTTCCCTAATCTGGAGATCGCGAGAGGCAGCGCATTGGTGATGCGTGGGCGCGATTCACAGCAGCCGCCGCCGACAGACCTCCCAGACGACGCACGCTACTCTGGCGCAATCTCGTAGTTATCATTGCCGCATTACGCTTTTCTTTTCACGCTTTCGCCATACCCTCCTCCTCTGCTTTCCGTCTCGCATCTTTCATCCCCCACTTCGCTCCGCGTTCGCTCTTTCATCCTTCGCTGTGCTCGTTCACTCGGTTACGCCGACGCCGACGCTCGCTGCAGGAACGGGCGCCCAAGAGCTGCGATCTAAAAATTTGGTGAGGTACGTATAAGAAAGAGCTCCTGTAGGGGTGAAACGCCAGCTGTAAGTTCTAGCCACCTCGCCTTTACTGTTTGTACTCCGGGCGGCATGACCGCGCAGTTTCTCTTTCATAAACTAACCTGTCCATTTGCGAACTTTACGCATAAAGGCGATGAAGCAGATGGAACAGCGCGATCACATTTGAGCACGTCTGAGCCATGATGTGATGCGGGCAACAATGGTCTGTATCCCGCGTGTCTGAATGGATCCAACCGACGTCGGGCGCATTTCGCAGCTTCGCACAGAGCGCACTAAAATTAATGTGAGGTGACCGCGACAGTGTCATATAGGTCCAAATAACAACTTATCGTAAAGTTAATTCGTTGTGCGGTGTCCCAGTATAACATGCCGTGAAACTGAGAGGAAGTGCAGCCCCTGTGGACTGCACAATGAAACCTACCTGGAACCAAACAGCCAGCTGCAATGCCTGCCAAACATGTACTGGGTGTTCATTTTCTCTTTGACGGAGGACCTTTTTCACGGCGTGCAGTGCGGCGGCGAGATGGAGAAGCAGGAAGGGAACGACGTTACAACAGATTTTCTTGGAAGGCTGACGTCACCGTGTTGCCTCCTAGACAGTTCTGTTGTTTCTTCAAACTCCCCTTTCCGCAAAGCCACCGCTCTACTCAACTTCCTCTCTGATATGTGTACCTGTAATTTTCCGCAACGGGTATAATGATCACCCCTGCACGACTATCAAACATGTCGGGTAAATGGAATTGTTTCCGAGAACAGCGGGTATGATGTCAGCCGTCAACGCCCACCAGACGTAAGAACAATTTGACTAACAAATTATCAAGTACAAGCAGGCGGAAGCCCTCGAGCCGCTGCAAGCAGCCAGCGGGATGGCATGAGGTGGCAACGCTGCGAGATAACATCTGCGCAGTTGCCGGCACGCGTGCGCACGTGGCACGCAGCCTTCGTGACGTTCTTCTTGCTCACGGGGAAGGAAGGGTTGCAACTCGCACATAAGCCCATCGCGACACTGCTGGCCGGCTAGCGGCTGAGGGCGGGGGTATCACAGGAAAGTTGCTTACCGAAGACGTCGAGGCGTTTGACCTGTCCTACAGTCAGCTCGGTCGATTCCATCACTGGAATCCAGCCGTTAGGGAAGGGCGGGGGCGTCGGCCTCGGATAACGCCGTCTCCGAAGCCGCTCGTCAACTTCCTGCAAGAGATGACGAGGCGCGGTCACAAAGTGCCTGCCGCGAAGCATAGGAAGACGCGCACGCCGCGAAAACCTGACGCAAGCCCACAAGCGCGGCGTGGCATGAGACCTTGCCATCGTTGCTGCTCAAGTAAAGCGCCTATAGAGGGCATTGCAGCGCAAGTTTTCCGAAATGTGTGTTCTGGAGGAGGATAACATTTCGCTTTTATATCTCCGCCTCCCTATTATCCCTCTTTCTTGGAAGGGATGTTAACGAGTAGAAGTGAGAAAGTAATGGAAAAGGGGGGTGCGAGGATTGTACAAAGAAAGCTCTTATGACAATTCGTTTAGTGCACACGATCCGGCTTCTCCCTTTATGAGGAAATGAAGGAGGGGGCGTCACGGTGCAATAATCTGCCATGCTGGAAGTCGAAGGCATCGTCATAAATAGGGCGCACGAGAAATGATTCATTCTGCAGCTAGATTCATACACAAAAATGAGCCCACCCAACGATCATGCTGAGGTGCCTGTTTGCCCTAATTGCTTTGGAAGGACGATTGAGAACTATGCACGAGACTGCAGCTTCCAGAAGACGGGAAGCCTCGTGACACCAACTCACCTTATAATTGCACTTCGTGCCGCGGTTACTGTGAACGGAGGAATGTCACTGCGGTTCGACTGGTATACTAATTAGTACCGAGTGTCGGTAGTTAGCAAAGGGACGCACTAGATAACTGTCTTTGTGCGTCGTGGGAGAGAAGTGATTTTACCTCAAAAGTCTTGGTCATAACGTCGTTACTTACTACGGAATTTGGTGATTCACATTTTCTTATTATTCTTCTGTTACTAGTGAAGGGAATTAATGGCTATAACTATTGTCGAGATCCACGTAGCAGAAAAGGAGAACAAGAAACGAAAATAAAGAAAGCTCATAACGTTCGAAAAGGAAAGAAAGAAAATGAATTTACTGCCTCTAGGGAAAAAAAGAAGTTTTTATCCGCGTTTTGGGCTTCCGTTTGTTGTCGTTTCTAATTACGGTCGTATAAGACGTCATTCAAAGATTTTAATGTTGTCGCTTGGTAAGTCACCGGACGTCTCAATGTACACGGAACATGTCGAACTTTTTCGGGTGTCACTTAGCTCAACAAGTTAGCGCTCCCGAGATTGGAAGGCCGCCGAGCTGGAGTTAGCGTCGACAAGGCTTCGTATCTGCAGTTGCAGTTTCCCGGAACGTAGCTATAGGAGTACTGAACGCTAAGGTAAAACAGGTCATGACAAAGCGCAATTAAATCACGGACAGGAGATGCGCGTAATAAATATCCAAAGACCTCCAGAAGCTCCAGAAGTAACTGACGCCACCTTCAGCTCAAAGTACACCTATTAGTGGTGAGAAGTTGGAGTGGCGCCCTCTCGCGTGTGACGTTACGGCCAGGACGCCGCTCGCTTCGGCTCGCTCGTGTGCCGCGCGCGCTCGTTCCCTTTCGTGCATGCTTGGGGTAATTATTGGTGGCTTGAGCCGTACTTATTGAAGGATATGTCGGCTTCTTTCTGCTGCCATGCCTGAACCGCGGTTTCTTCTTCAAAACCGCGTGAGTTGATAAAATTTGCGGCTTGGATATCGCGAGCTATGTAGCGTTGAATGGGTCTAGTGGCCTTGCAATGCATATGCGCCTTGTCTGTCCAGAAATATTGCGTAAAAAGATTATCTGCGAATTCAACACGCGAAGTTGTGTATGATGCTCGGCTAAACACTTAACGTTCCCTTAGTATTTAGCTATGAGCGACACTGCATTTTACATTGAAGAAACCCTTGGCATTTGGTGTCGACATTATAAATCCGTGTTAGAAGGACACTGCCCAGCGAAGCTTTCATCATGATTCTTATTACTCTGGTGAGTTGTTCTAGTCAAATATGGGCACTTTATTAATGAGTAAAAGGAAAAGTTAGGCGCATTTTGTATGAAAAAGTCTGCTGCTATACTTTCACCGTTCTCTGAAACAGGCACGCAGAAAACGCATTGCTCATGCGGTTAACACGACGGCGGGTCAGGTAAATGCTTCACGAATACCATATCAGCAATCACCTTAAAGAAAAGTTTCGTGATTAAGATCGAGAGCCAATCCAGTGGCGCTATGTATATCGCATTATAGTTAATCTGGTTAACCTCTCTGCCTTTCACCTCTTGTTTTCCTTCCTGTATCATAGTGGCCTTCATAGTGACCCTCAGTAGCCTTTATCGACAATATGGCATACCCCTCAAGCAACGGATGCAACCGACTGTCGTTATGGCAAGATACGCATTATTCGTGAAACCCTTCAGTTCACTACAACTTAGAATTGAAACCCTGATGCTGTTTTTACGGTGTCCATTACAATGCTTAAAGTATACACGAGGCACTACAGCGCACCACAGGCTGCCTTGAAAATTAAAATTCAAACGCCTTCCAACTCACCATGTCTCGAAGCTGCGTTGTTTAATTATACAAACTGAGAACTAGGCACTTCGTCAGTACATCAGAGAGAACGTCGCTTTCCGGCCTCATAAGGTAGACACTACAAGCCTCACATGAATTCACTTGATTTTTGACCTCCACCGCGGAATAATGATATCTTAAATATGTCCCATATTACTAATAAGTGAGGCTTCCGCTTATTTCTGGCTGCAGCCATGCACTCCAACAGGCATATTTCACTCAAAAATTTGAGCCGAGCAGCCTGTGTCAGATCGCCAATCAGATTCGTCATGTCTGTTACTAAAGCAACAAGCACTAGTAAATTGCTCAAGTGAGTTGAACGTGTAGCATGAAAAAGGGAATAAATATTGGTACATCCCTTTCCGTATCCTGCAAACGGCTGTAAGCCTCAATTAGCTTTACTTCTAATTACTGCCACTTAAGATTAACCGGTGAAGAACGGCCTAACTTTCAGAAGCAGTTAAATAAGTAAGTTGTGCTGGTAGAATCTAAACTGCAGTGTTGCTCTAGCAGTTAATAAAAGAACAACATCAACGTGGTAAGTCCTCGTGTTACTGTCGAGCGCTACTACGAAGGAATTAAAAAATGTGTTATTATACCACGAACTACTCGTAGTGAGCAAACATAATTTAGTGGGTTAAAATCAAGTAAATGTTGTAGAAGTCATATATCACCAGCGTTTCTGAGATGCTTGTTGCATCACGGTAGGTATGATATCGTAATTGGATTCTTATATGCTATGTTATTGCGTTTATGCTTTTATTATTCACGTGAGCTACCGCTTGCGTAGATCCGCGCATGAAAAACCCGCAGTGGGCTGGTCTGAGCTCCTTCAACTGGCACTGTAGCGTTACCTTTGAGAAATACAGGGTGTTCCAAATGAAGCTTTATGACCTTCTTAAAATTAGGCACTAGGAGGCACGGCAAGACCACCTGTGCAAATAATTTATGTGGCCAGGGGGACACAAAGTGAGATTATAATTATCGCTGTCAGCAGCTCATTTAACTGAAATTGAATAATTACCTTTTTGTTGACTGCAGTAAAAAAATCCATTTTTTTCCCTTTATTCATTACTTCTCTCCACCTTGCGGGTTTCCGCAGAACTACTACGTCAAACTCTTGCCTTTGCTTCGTGTTGTCGACAAATTCGACTTCGCCCTGCCATCTGCTAGCCGCCTGGTTAGCTCAGATGGTAGAGCGGCTGCCCCGGAAAGGCGGTGGTCCCGGGTTCGAGTCCCGGACCAGGACGAATTTTTCTTCAACTATGAGGCTTTCCTTTGAGGAACCCGTATTGGGTTTCCTTTGTAGCAATTGCTACGAAAGGGGGTGGATGTCTGTTTTTCCCTTTTTTTCCCTTTTCTCATTACTTCTCTCCACCTTGCGGGTTTCCGCAGAACTACTACGTCATTGTCATAAGTTCCTTTTATGTCCAAAAACATAGCAACAGATAACCGTTTACATCTCTTTTGATGTTGAACGTAAGTGACCAGATTGACGACATTATCAATGGAGCAGCGGATACATCGAAAACCGGCCATAGTGTTTGGATACACTTTGTAATGTTCCAGGTACCACTCTAACCTGGCAGGGATCATGCGTTCCATCACTTTCCCTACGCAACTAGCCAGCACGATTGGGCGGTATGACATGAGCTCTAGTGGTGACTTGCAAGGTTTGAGCAGTGGCACCAAACGGCTTGTCTTCCATTCTTGAGAAACGTTTCTGTCCCGCCGGGATTCGTTGAATTTATCCAGCAACGCATTTCGTGCTCGAACACCCAGGCGGCACAAGATGCGGTAGGATATCAAGTCTGGTCCAGGCGACGACGACCGATTACACAAAGCAAGAGCCTCAACGAGCTCCTCGGTGGTGAAAGGTAGGTCCATGCGTAAATCCCGTGAATGCTGCATGATGCTATCCGTACCAAGGGAGCCTGTGTGCTTTGACTGACATGCAATCTTCCTGCAGAAATCTTCCGTTACCTCGACGTCCTCTCGATGTTGTAGAAGCGCCAGGGCTTTGAATGGCACGCGTTGTTCGGGAAGTACACGTAGCTCTCATATGGCTCTCCATATATGAGAAAGATATTTTCGGGGGTCTGGGGATTCACAAAATTTTGCCCACCGCTGAGACTTCAGTTTGTCCATTCGGCTTTGGATCTTTATTTGAGTGTATCTGGCTATTCTTAGATCATCGATGGACTTAGTGCGTCAGTACCTACGCTCCGCACGCCGACGAATCGCACGGAGTCGCTGCAACTCTACGTCGGATTCTGAAAACATTCGAGAGCATGTCAGCGTGCATATCTCATTCTGTGTTTCTTCCTCGATGGCTTGCTGAAGGCCAGAAGGGAGACCTTTGCGACAAGCTTCTTCCATGCTGGTTTCGAATGTATACCAGTCAAATCACCGGATTGTGTTTGGCGAATGACAGCTCGCCAAACCTTTGATCATAAGGTAACTGGGGTTATGATCACTCCCATGTGTCTCAATGTCTAAGAACGACTTCACATGAGTAGGAAAGCGACATGACGGAAACTCCAAGTCTAAGCAACTGCTGTACTGCAGAAAGAAGGAAACGTATTGAGATATCGGTGACTGTGTTGAACCATTTTGCAAAAGAATGAGTCAGACTTTCTGGACAACCTGGTGATGGAACATGGATCTACAATTATTATCTCGGGACAAAGGAACACTTCAAGGATTGGAGGTGTAGTTGTTCACCCAGGCAAAAGACATTTCTTCTGCAAAGGTCGGTGCAGAAGAAAATGGCGACAGTTTTCTTTTGAAGAATAGGAAGGGAATTCGGCTGGTAGACTACCTCCAACAGGGTGCAGCAATCAATGCAGAATATTACTGTGCTTTATTGGTGAGGCTGAGGTAAAACATACAGAAAACAAAAACGTTGAGGAAAGCTCTCCGAAGGTGTCATCCTGTGTCATGACATTCCGTTGTCACACACTGTAGGTGAAACAATGGCGAAACTGACCTCCTTAGGCTTTCAAGTTATGCCCTATTCACCATATTTGCCCTACCTGGCTCCTTCTGACTATCATTTTTTCCCCAGTCTCAAACACCTCAAGTTTCGAACGTTGTCACCTAAAGCTAGGGACAAATATTTGGCTGTGTTCTAGAGGCTTATAGTGCTAGAAATGAGTGGTTGCATCAGCAGACGGAATAATTTTATTATGAGGGACCTAAGAAGCTGCAGCACATATGTTGCAAGTCCTTTGACTTGCTGGGGAAATACGTAGTATAGTATGGCAGTTACAGGTTCTTAGCTAATTTTTGCTTCTGGGTAAAGCTCAGTACTTAACAAAACTCCTCCCCCCCTCCCCCCCCCCCTGTAGATATGACAATCACACAGCCCATGCTCACCTGTAAGAGTGAACATAGGGCGCACTTAGGCGGCATGACGACAACGAAATGACGACAGCGTGACGGCGATGGCATGATGACGGCCTCACAACTGCCATTTCTTATCCACTCGTTTATTTCACGGAGGCCCAGATACTCCTCTGACAATTCACTTTAAAATCGTGCAAAGCTCACACATTGTGGAAGTTGGTCTAAGCGAAAGCTATGGTGAGTCGGCAAGATGAAACAGCGCATCTCTACAAGAGGCGCGCAGAGGACCTCGGAGACAAATGCGCCCTGAAACAGGCAACACAAGTGGCATAAAAACGTGGCACAACGCCACCACCTACCACAGCATCTAAACCTTCAGACGCTACAACGCTTTCGTGTAAGAGCACGTGCGTCTCAAAGCACTAGTTGGCATTCGGCGGCGGAAGCACCCTACAACTCAGTTGCGTGAGAGCACGTGCCCCTTCAAAGTGCCTCTCCTCAAAAAAAAAAAAAAAAAAAAAAATCTGAGGGCACCCAGATTGATTCACAAGGACCTAAATAAAGTTCTTCATACCATACCATACCATACCATACCATACCATACCATACCTAAGCACTTCTTATGTGTTGTGAATGCAAAAGCATTCATGTCTAATTGAACGCCGCTGAGCGGTTCTTCGAGTAATGAACTCCTCGCGGGCGAGCCAGCGCGTTGAGACACTTGGCCAACGCCTCGTATATAGCACAAGGTCTGTGCACTTCAATCCGTGACGTCATGCTACCTTGCCCGACTGCCATATAATTTAATGTGGTCGCTCCCGAGTAAGCCACAGTGATTTTGACGTCACCGCGTTCTTCACACCGGGCTTGGCAATGGAAATTTCGGTCCAAGTAGCATGATTTCATAAAGCAGGGTGCACAGGCCTGTTTTCTAGGAGGCAATATTTTAGCCAAGTGGGTAAGACACTCGGCTTCTGAGCGCAGGGTCGTAGGCTCGAAACTTGCTACCGCCAACGTTTTTCCTTTCGAATTTATTCTGTTCTTTCATGCAGTAACTTTTTCATAGCGATTACTGAGGCGAAGTTAGAACGCAGGCGAGAGCATGCGAGGTCAAGGAACGCGCGGATAGCACAAGCTTCCGAGAGCAAGAAAGAGGGTGACGTGGCGTCGCGGCGATGCCCTCTCCCCTCACGCAACACGTGGAGCGCCGGCGCAGCAGCAGGTGTTCCTCTTGCCCACTCTGCTCCGTCGAGGCGCTCACGTAACGTCGCGTCGCAACAAATGGGAATTTATGTTCCGTCCTACTGCTATACAGACGCCGGCGTTTTCGCTCAGTCTACCATCAAAATCTGTTCTCCTTAAAAAATTGCCTCCTGCATACTCGTAACATTATAACAGAGCGCTGTGGCGTGCGCTGGTACCCTGACAACAACACATAAGAAGGTGACGGGTGGAGCCACACACGGAACACTCAGGAAGCAACCTGCTGGTGCTTATAACCGTACATTGCGCGCCTTTGTACCGGACAGAACAAACAGCCATGTTAGCACATTTGTCCAGTCTACTGTGAAGGCTTACTTGTGCCGCTCAGCAACGCACACCGCAATTTAGCATGTTCGATAGTGCAGCTCCTGAGCGGAGTTTGGCTATTTCAATGAGGCCTATTGAAATAACCAAACTGAACCGAATGTTCTCGAATAGAAACTTTTATCTATGAATGAAATTATAATTGATAACTGATTTTCGTGGAGAGATTCAAT
The DNA here is from genome assembly GCF_023375885.2 of Dermacentor andersoni. Classification (NCBI taxonomy): domain Eukaryota; kingdom Metazoa; phylum Arthropoda; class Arachnida; order Ixodida; family Ixodidae; genus Dermacentor; species Dermacentor andersoni. Next base: position 176,814,409 of record NC_092814.1, read on the forward strand.
TATTTAATTGCGCAGCGTCGCCTGGACGCCCACTGAGAGAGGGCGCTAGCTGTCTCGTGCGCCTTATGTCCCACATTTCTGTTGTTGACTGAAGCATGTGTGTGTGTGTGTGTGTGTGTATGTGCGTGTGCGTGTGCGTGTTCGTGTTCGTGTGCGTGCGTGCGTGTGAGCACACACCCATGCTAATATCTCTGCGTATAGTAGCCCCATTTCGTCCCGAAGAAAGCCGAGTGCGCAAGGATATGCACTCGGCACGTTCCGTATACGGATACCGCACATGTCGGCATCCCGCCGGATCGTCACCGTATGCGACAAACTGAAGCACAGCGCATTCAAATCAAGCGCACGGTCCAATAGGAACCATGTGCGTGCGGCGAACAGATATTCTTTGGCAAGTCAGACTCTGGCTGATATTTTCGCCCTACCACTCGTTGGCATTCAGGAAAGCGATTAGTTTAACCTTGAATGCGTTGTAACAGCGAGTTGCATATTCGTTCGTTTTGGGGCTGTTCCATGCCAACTGTCCCAACCGTTGCGCTCGAACAATATACATTCCTCTTAAAAAAATTACAAAAAATTACGAATACATAAGTATTGCTTACATATTATTTTCCCAAAATATTTTGAGCGGAAAAAATGGTTTCTGGCCGTGAGGCCTGTTTGAATTTCACTAAACGGCGGGAAACCGAGTGCGAAACAAAATATTTCCGAAAAGGGATCGTTTCGCGCATTATTGCAAACACTGCGTTTCTGCGTTGTCTGAACATTTTTCTTTTGTTACAAAAGAGTTTCCCAAAATACTTATACATTGTTTAACCCTTAACAGTGGCAAAAATGAGCAAATTAGAGCGTTTTGGGAAAATTGTTTACAAAGAATGGTCACTAAAATAAACTTGGAATTATTTTTATAAAACTGTCCCTAACATGTATTATATTTTAAAATTTTATTTTCGCCGATGTGCTGCGCACTGGCTCTAACATAAAAAACCAGACTTCAGCAAAAATGCTGTTTCGGCCTATATTTAGACGTAGGTAACAAACTAAGGTGGTCCACGGAAAAATATGCACAAAGGCTGATATAACTGAGAAGCATAAGAACTCTTGCGTTATCACCGAGAAAAATGTTTTTCTTTTCTTTTTCTTAGTTCCACCACTGCAATATTTTGGTTCAGGCTTCAACTTCAACTCATGGCATGTTGACGGGACACACAACCCAACATAATTTTCTTCGCACAAATAGGGCGGTGTCCCGCTGCATATGATTTTCGGATTTTTTTTTTCGCATTGTATTCTTTGTTATTAAACGGGGTGATCATTTCTACGTTTTACGTAAGTTTTGAAAATCGCCTGTGGCAGATAGCATAATTCTTGTTCCTGAGTTTGATTATTTAAAGAGGCCTATAATATTAGCACGAGAACTTGAAGAACACATTCAGCTAATCAACAAAAAATCACTAATTAACTTCATAATTAGTTGCTTTACAGCACCTATTGCAGTTTGAAAATCGTAGCCGGTGAGTCTGCAAGACGTATCCGCTTGAACGGAATTTCCAGGATGACACCGATTTCGAGATATTATTTCCCAAAATCGGACGAAATACATGGACTTTGCAGTGACTTTTGTGCTTCAATGCATAGAAGAGCGTTTTGCTAAATAAATAAGTGTAACAACAATGCATTATTGTGGCCAGTTTGATGACGTATATCTCGAAACTAGTGCCGTTCTGGAAATTCATTTCAAGTGTATACGCCTTGTAAACTCACCGGCTACAATTCTTAATTTGCAATATGTTCTGTAAAGCAACTAATTAAGAAGCTACTTAGTGACATTTGATAATTAGTTGAATATGTGCTTTGATTTCTCCTGTAAGTAATGTTTACCTCTCTTACTAATCCCGATCAAGGCCTGCAATTCTGTCATCGGCAACAGCCTATTTTTTTTTAAGTTCGTTTTTTTTTAGAGAAATGAGTATTGGTCGAGTGCCAACGGTTGGGACAGTTGGCGTGGAATGACTCTTTGTTGTGTTGCACACGCTTCACGACTGCGGAAGTGTATAGAAATATGCAAAACTTTCCGAAATATTTATTTATTTATTTATTCAAAAGAACCTTACAGGCCCTATGGCAGGGCATAAAGTAAGGGGGGCATATTAAACCATAAAGGTTTAAAAAGTACAAATTTCCAACAGGAACAGTGCTATCAAGAGATTACCGTGTTACAAAATATTGAAGGCACAAGGAATACAAAGCAATATTTGAAGGCACACGAACACTTGTTACTGTTAACAGAGCAAATGTTATGATATGCATCAATTCAGAGTTGTAAGTTTTCCTGAGGGATATTATTCAAACGACAGTTTAAAAGCTCGGCGTAGAGAACGACTGACTAAGAGAAGGAGAAACGCAGGGAGGTAAATATCGGAAAAATTCGATTCCTTTCCTATACACGAGGGCAAGGAGATAGAAAGATGAGAAAGGAATCGAGCATCGATGCACAAGGCTACCAAGTTCTTTGAACATATACCCAATTAAGAAAGACGATATGTTGCTGATCATTTATTTGCATCGAAGATTATCCCGCTTCCGTAAAGCAAACCAGCCCAGTATGTGTCCCCGTGCTATAGAAGCCGGCGTAGCTCGGAATCACAGGGAAATCAAGATTTAGCGCTGTGCGCGGGATAACGTTCCGTGTAACATAACGAAGCCTGCCTAGTTTCTTAAAAGGTCGCACACAGATAACACCCCTATAATTTATCATTGCTTCGTATTGCATTACAGTATGTTTAGATCTGCAAGAATAATCTGAGTCTGTGATAACCCAACGCCTTAACTATCAATGGAATTTGCTAATTGCTCTGGGTTGTGACAAGTAGCGTTCTTCATTTATGAACCACACATCCGTTTAGAGTTAGTCGTCATGGACGCTACTTCAGAAGCTCGCGAGACTTCTCAAAGAGTAGGTGCCAGCCGACATTGCTTTTTTTCCCCGTGACAGGTACGACATGTCACTCCGACCGAGCGTTCACATCAGAAAAGAACAAGGGCTTATTATATAATCTTATTTTCTTAATTTTGTTTAACAGAGTGAGATGGCGAAATCGTGTTTATTGGTAGTAGCGTGGCCAGAAGGGTCAGGGGCGGAATTCACTAAGCTGCGCTGTTCGTACGCAATTTTTTAGCCCAAAAAGTGCTTACGCTAAGATAAAGATGCAACCGAAGTGGCAGCGCATTTAACCTATGGCGTCGTACCAGAGCGAGGAGGAAGAAAAGCTCTGTTTAAACAAGAAGGAAGGAAAGAAGCTCGGTCAACTAATAGCATAGTCACACATCATGCGTCTGTAGTTGAGGCTACGTTCTGATGACAAATCACTGCACACCCCTTTACGACACCTTCTTTTTCCGGGCGTCAGCTACAGCGCCGCCTAGCGTAACCACGTTCGCCCGTTCACCGCACCGCCGTCAAATAAATGGCAGTGGAAGTGTCACGCGTCGGTCTCGCACTTCTGCGAGAGCCAGAATTGATGGACATATGGTAAAACATTTGGAGCACAAAGAGACGCTCAGCGATTGCCGGCCAGGCCTGTCAGACTAAGCACGGCTGTAGCACCACCACCATGGGATAGCGTGGCAACAAGTGCCCCCTTGACGCATGCGTGCACTAACGGCATATTCGACTGGCCACTCTTCCTAGTGAAATGTTTTGTCCATTCGGATGCAGATTTCTCCGCACAGCGCATGAGTTACCAAACGTAAGTTCAGGAACTAATACCCTTTTCACAAGGCTCCTGCTGCCTCAGTGTTGCAACCTTATTAGCGCTCCGTCGTTTAGCATTTCTCTCGCCTTGCGCTGTTTTTCTCATGCGCAGGGTCGTCCGCTTGCAGCGGAGGCACCTCATCTGCATTCAAGTATACTCATACCAGTCTACGAAGGAAGATCCCTTTCTCCCCTGGGAGGGGGGAGGGGGGTGTACTTATATATACTGGTCCACACGCCGCGCAGTTTTCTTTATTTGTATATTTTTGTATGTCCTCAGCGCTTTGAACGCATTTTAAAATCAGCTGGCATGAAACGAGACAAGGTCAGACGTCTCTGCAGGTGCAGCAGATCGCAGGCGCTGAGCGCGGGCGCGCTTTGGACGCACCTTTAGCGCATAAAAATAGCGCACGTTGCCGTGTCTGTTCTCATTAGGTTATGTTACGTTAGTTATGCGGGACTGACGCCAGTGTTCAAAACCTCGCTCGCGGTCGCTCCGTCTTGCGATGCGGACACGGGTGAGCTCATTTCACCCGTGTCCACAACGTGACTAATCTCGGTGGCCTGGTGTCGACGCCCACTGAATTCCACCCCCTTTTCTCAGCTGTAGGAGAATTTCGAGTCGTCCGAAACGCAAAATATATCGTCGACACTCTGCGTCCACTAAGCTTCCGCGTTGTCGCAGAACTCGAATGCTCTCGACACAGATACGCCGGGCGCTGGATGCCGGAACACCCATCGTGGCAGTAGATTCCAGGAGTCACGAAAGGCAGGTATTCCCGTACATTATATAACTTCACACCCGAGGTGTCTTTCCAAGACTCAGGCACAACCATGTATCTGAGTAAGCTCAGTTGAGTTCGGATGATTTAGAGGACTGAGCTCGAAGGAGGCCGGGTGGATGTGCGTTGGAGCGAGCGGTGTTGAGCGCGTGAGAGTCGGAGTTCGAGAGCATCGGAGCTCCAGTGAGTCTGATAGAGTGCATGGGAGTAAGATTGAATTACATAAGATGCCGTGTCTCTCTGAATCCGTGAGACAACAGGTGAGTCATATGCATGATCCCGAAGCCATCTGACTGCGAACTTACACATGGTGTCGATCAAACCCAGTAAGCATGGGTAAGTGCTAGTGAATAAAGTTCTGATAACCATTAAACCAATGCGGGCAGTGGTAAGGGACTAGAATATATGGCAAATTACGCGGCCTTTTTTTTTTTTTTGCTATCAGCCCTTTAGCAAAGTTCTGCCTAGAATAAATTGCGCGCCTTACTCCTGCATAGGGTCCAAGTTTATCGGTGGGACATTTCTCCAGATCACGGGCACACTTAAGCGCGTTCTTTTAGACAGAATCTTCAACACTGAATGCTTGCGGGAGCAAAGAACAACATTTCTACTAATGAACAACACAGAGAAAAAATTGGGCTGTATTGCAGGATGGTTCGGCTGTAGTGCATTGCCGCACAACAAGAAACGCACAATCATTGCCATTCAGTGCGACGACCTTTGTCAGATATGAAACCCAAGTGCATTATAGGAGAACGTACTTGTGAAGCACTTTTGGCTCGCCAACGCGCGCCTCGCTTATTCATTCCGCCGGGAAAAGAATGCGCCAAACTGGCGGTCGCACTTTTACACGCCAGTGACGAAAAAAAAAAGTAAAACAGTGGCGCTTTGCCAAACGTGAACGACATACTAGTACATAACGATAATTTAACAGCGTCTTCACGAATGTTGCAACCCGTTGCACCGATAGTGTTCTCACCTGCTATAAACGCATAGCGTGGTCGTAAAACTGTCTCTATGATGGTATCGTACATGATCGATATAATCGGGCACATTCTAGTTTTGCGTGAGTGACTGCGTTACCGTAACTTAATCTGCAGTCACAGTGCCATATATATATATATATATATATATATATAATATCGGTATATAAAGCAATTGGGTCCCCTATCACACGTGAAAAAATAAAGGCAGAAGGAGCTATGGAGCACGCAAGGCAATCACGCATGCTTTAAGAACCTTCCCTGGCACGTAAACTAAACAACCTTCCAACTTTCGCGATATCTGCTGTTGTGCGCATACATTTTCTTGGCAGTTGGCATGCCTGCAGCTAACACAATGCCGCATACCACCTCTGTGTGTGGGCAGTGTCTTGCGGAGTGCGACAGACAGGCGCACTGCACGAGACGCTCGCTTACAAATCAAACACAGTAGCTTACCGCTTGCGTGGGCAAGCAGAAAAACAAACAACGAAAAGAGAGAATCGTCCCAGTGGGCGCGCTGACGTGTGAGGCCACTAAAATTATGCAGTGGTTGTTCGTGCAGGCATAAAGGTCTGTAATGCGTATACAACACATATGGCACACGTGCAATGCGTATTGTCTGGATATTACAGTGTAGTCGCCGTGGTATAAGCCTCCTCGAAGAGGTAGAAGGCGAGAGTGATAGGAACCTTCAAGTGGCAAATTGAGAGAGTTGAAAATCAGGCGCTTCGTATTAAGGAACTCGGACGATAACATAACGTATCGCTACCATTCCAAAAACCTAGAATATATATATATATATATATATATATATAATAATATTTGGGGTTTTACGTGCCAAAACCACTTTCTGATTATGAGGCACGCCGTAGTGGAGGACTCCGGAAATTTTGACCACCTGGGGTTCTTTAACGTGCACCTAAATCTAAGCACACGGGTGTTTTCGCATTTCGCCCCCATCGAAATGCGGCCGCCGTGGCCGGGATTCGATCCCGCGACCTCGTGCTCAGCAGCCCAACACCATAGCCACTGAGCAACCACGGCGGGTATATATATATATATATATATATATATATATATATATATATACCTGCCCACCTAAGCGACTCATCTAGCTCTTTACTGCGACAGTGGTAGGCTCTTACAGCAGACACTGCCATCGTCTCAGGAACAACTTAGTACCTGCGAAGCACAGAAGGCCGTCTACATCCGCTGCAATGCTGCCTGCTGTGACCACCGAAATACTATAGGGAGTGTTCATACGCACGCCTACGCAGAAGCGCACGTGTGTATGAGGGCTGCCTACGAAATACATGCACATGAAGCCCACACAAATTTCCAAGCTCGAAAGTTGCGTGATAGCGCAGCAATTAGCGTTTTCAGCACCCAATCGCATGGTGCGCCAACTGCATGAGTTTCATCTAGAGTGGTTGGGCGCAAAATTTTTTTTTCTTCTTCATATGGCAATGATGAAGCTGAACATGAGTGGATCGTCTGAAGATGACGGCAAGCTAACGACGGCCCTTGCGGCTGGAGCGGGTGACTTCCGCAAAGTGAGTTTTGAGCGTTCAGAAAATGAAAGAACAAAAGAAAACGCTCACTGCGTACGTCATCGCCAGCATAACCTTCTCTTCCCGCGCTAGTCTGCACCTACACATCACCAAGTAGAAACTACAGCCACAGTCTACTTATACTTACGACGGTTGTAGTGCTGCAGCTCTTCCTTAATACAATGTCGAGAAAAGGAAAAAGTGGCGTTCTGCTTGACTCCGTGCGCGCCAACTTTGTCAAACTTACCGAGTGGTCCCGCTAACCTTTTGTCAAGTCCTGCTTTTCTTTCGTTTTCTGTTTATCCCGAAGCTTCCATCTAATTTCTGTCACTAGCTTTTGTCGGTACGGGCCAGGGATTACAACATATGCAAGGAAAGCCATGAAGTCATTCCTTTGAGAGGGGACAACGTTGCTGAGATTGATTGCAATTGATTCGGTAGCAGCTTCTGTACCATATAATGCAATGCACACTGCACGGCGGAACAGCGAAGGCACCCTTTGCTGGTATTGGGACATATTGGGGGAGTTCCTCCAGCAGATGAGATAAATTATATAATAAAATTACAAGGTTTGACGTCCCAAAGTGAATCTGGCTATGAGAAATGTCGGAATTGGTTGGCCTGAACTAATTTTTATCATCAGGAGTTGTCCAACGTAAACTCGGAGCTTGATGAACAAACTGTCATTAGCAAGTTGGGTAAATTGGCAACCATCCATCAGCAGCAGCACCAATTACAACAGAAACGAGCACACACACAAAAAAAAGACAACGCCGGACAGCTCATGTCCTGGATTCTCTTTGCTCGTCCCTCTTGTAAATGCTGCGCTTTGAATATGGAACAGGCGCTTGTTGTTTTATTTCCGGCCCCACAGGAGTCCGGCCACTGCCTCGGGGAATCGAACCTGAAACATTGCACAATTTTTAACCGTGATGTGAGTTTGGATTAATTTTGCTCATTTTGTTAATTAATGTGGCGCAATTTATTGCGTCAGCTACTTTGGCAAGCGGTGAAAAAATAACGCAAACCCCTTGCAGTCGTGTTTTTGTTGCGGCCCTCACCCCCAGCCACTACTGCTCACGTGGTGCCAGCCCGCGCTCACGAGAGCACGGATGTTTTCGGTGGCGGCTGGCTGCTGCCGAATTGGCCTCTCTATCGTATTTTGCACGTCCCGTGACTACGCCATCGAGACTAACAAAAAAAAAAAATGAGTGGCTGCCGATGCCTGGTGGCTCACAAACATGCGAAGCAACCGCGAGGATTACCTCTGCGGGGCTGCGGCGTGGCTTGCGCTTGAAGAGGAGCACGGACACGACGAGTGTCAAGAGTGCGCCGACGATCGCCAGTGCCATGTGATAGCCGTTCGAGGAGAGGATCCCGGCATAGGCCCAGGTAGGTAGCACAGAAGGGCGGCAGGCATCCATGCTTCGTGAGACGGGCCCTCCGGCGACCGGTCTACGCTCCGGGCTCCGCAAAACAAAATGACAGTAGCGCCTGAGAAACACTGCGCCGTCACAGACGTCCTTCGCAAACTGAAGCTTCCTTCTCTCCTCCGTGCGCTCTTCTTTATAGCAACGCGTCCCTCCTCCTCCCCGCCCGCGCGTTCGGCAGCGTATCGAAGCTAGTGGACACCGTGCCGTGTTGTATGAGGGACAGTTTTAACTTCGGTGTTCCTCTCCACTCTCATTTTCTCTCTCGCTCAGCAGCGACCCCGCTTTGGGAAAGAACAAAAGGAGAAACGTAGTGGCCGGGCCAGGCACCCCGCTTTCGCTGCCGGCCCCATACGTGAAGTATACGTCACGTACGCCCCAGCGCAGTGAATGAGTTCTCAGTTGTGAGAGTTTCAGCGACCTGTCGGATACGTTGCAAGAAACTCTGGCTAAAGTGCCTCGAGCGGCCAGTCGCGCGGTTATTTTGCGTGCATTTGTGCGCTTCTTTCACGCTCGGAAAAAACACTTTTATGTGGCACGTATTGAGCAACAGAAAGTTGTATCGGGAGTTTTTCATGTCGCTCTACAATTTTCTCATGGACACTTTTAATCTAATTATTATACTTGTCAGGTTCAACAATTAATTAAGACAAATTATCAAATTAGGAGGAATGAAGAAATGTAGTTTGGATATCTTTAAGCGAACGCAAACAACATTAGCTTCGTTCTGTTCAGCTACGTGGAATTTGCATATTTTTAAAGTTAGCTGGCACACGCTGTAGATGAAGGTAGAAATGCGAAAATGTGTACGTTTCTGGCTGGCATGGATTCATTGTGTTTCATTACGAATGGCCCAACAGTGACAGTGGTCGCTGTATTATTCCCTGCCACCTGGAGATGCGAGAGGAAATAATTGAATAACCTGCAGATATATGATGGTCATGAGCGAGGTGTCGGCCCGCCAAGAGATTTCATCCCCGCCAGAGGGACTAGTTCCGTACTTGTTATAAGCGAATGTGTTCCCCAAGTTGTTCGTTAACACTGTCCGCTCGCTCGTCGCGGATTTTCGGGCGCTGGGCTTCATGGGTGCTGAAGAGCGATAAAATTACGTACATTCTTGCTTTCATGATTCCCTTTGTATGTTTAAAATTTTAGGGGCTTCGAATTGATGTGGGGCGCTAGTCAGTAGCGAAAACAGAAATCACTCGAGTGACGCCGAAGGAATCAGACGTGCATTCTCAGCAGATCTATCTTCTCAGTGCACAAGGAGCAGCGCGTCAAAGCGATAAATTTTTTCACTTGCTTTGTCACAAGTTTGTTTATTAGAGGTATTAGGCTAAACGAGTAGACTATGTTTGTTCATGCTTTTCAGCTCCTTTCTTTTTTCTTTTACGCAAAGATAGGTAATGGAATTTATTTTTCTGCTAGTAGTGCAATTTTTATACGAAGACGTGAGTACACAATAGTGGGTTGGAAGAGCCCTAGCGTGCTTTGTACGGAGTATGAGCGTATTTACCCGTACGAAAAAAACATAGTTTCAGTCAGTAAGCGAAGGAAATGGGTGAGTTCTTGCACGTGCTTAACGTCCTTTGCTTGAAACAAAGAAATTCTGGGGTTTTACTTGCCATAGCCACGGTGTGATTATAAGGTACGCCGTAGTGCATGGTGCACAGGCGTTTTTGCATTTCGCACTCGTCGAAATACGACCGCCGCGGCCGGGCTTTGTTCCGCCAGCCCGTACTTAGCAGCGCAACGCCATACTCTAGGTGTCTCTTGCTTTCAGGGCCGTCTATTAGCATCAGAAATCACCGGCAAATCCCCACGGAATTTACGCGAGCTCTTTTCTCATCAAAAGGTGTGTACCTTCAGTGAACGTTAATGGGGTGGGCGTCTGGCGAGGGTCGGCCATGAGATTTATTCACGTAGTTCATTGACGCGGCTCTCCCTTCTTTGGCCAGATGCATCGTGAGCGGTACAATACGTTAAAAAAAATCTCTGCCAGGAATCTTGTTTTTCAAGCGAACCCCATCGTTAGTACACAGGCTCTCGGGGCATATGGTACATTGGGAATATTTTCTTCTGTGGCCAATGCCAACTATCAGTGTGGATTGATCGCCCGACGTAATTTACCCAATCGAATGTCGGCGCTTGCAGTTTCGTAGTTTCTCGGTGTGAAAAATTTTAAAGTGTCATCGATAGTGTCATTAATGGGAAAAGTAACAAAAGAAGCTATCCAGCTGCAGGAAGATCTCGCTATAGTTGCCAGTGCAATGGCTTCGCTTGCTCGTCTGATCCCGTTCGATGACCCGCCGTAGTAGCTCAGTGGCTATGGTGTTGCGTTACTGAGCGCAAGGCCATGGGTTCGATGCCAGCAGCGGGGGCAGCATTCTGATGGGGGCGGAATACAAATACGCTCGTGTACCGTACACTCGGTGCATATCAATAAACCCCAGGTGGTCAAAATCAATCAGCAGTGCCCCCGCTACGGCCTACCTTCTAATAAGGTCGTAGTTCTAGCTTGTATGATACCGGAATAAAATTAAATTAACCCCAGCAGATGAAAAAATGCAGCGAGTAACTGGCTGGTGCCGTTTGCAGTTGTGGTAGGTGATTAGTGAACACTTAGCAGTGGCACGTGTGGACTGCGCTTGGCACTCTCACAAGAATCGCGGATAGTTGCTGTAAGTTGAAATGCATACATACGGTGATGCTATATATCTTCGCTTTTCCGAACTTTAAATTTTTTTGTCAACTTATCACTCCGAGATGGTGGCAGCGGTATGACCTCGCGACCTTATAGGTATGCCGCCACGTCATGTGTCTTCCAACGTATGTCGTATGTTAGTCTTCTTTCTGCGCTCATCACCGTTGTTTACTGCTCAACGTCCTTCTTTTGCTCGTTTCGCAGAAGCCAATCACAGCAACTGGACTCATGCTGACCCCTGTTTGTTTTGCCCTAAAAGGACACCACATATACACACAAAACCGCGCTTCAGGCTGACGTGCGTGCATTAACATTTTCCGCTTTACTATCGTATAAGATCGCTCTAGTTTGCAGCTAGTAAGCTCCATAGGCCATGCAGGCTTTTCTGGCGCTCTTGTGGCCACTCGTAGTCCCTGAGGTGGCTCACCTATTTCAAGTCTCACATATTCTTGCCGATCGAAGTAGCAAAGTTCTTTGCTTATATGCTAGTATTTAGCGTTCGTAATGAAGTATTCGGGAAAGGCGGCATTTCAGTGGCCTTTTCCAGCTTTTGTGATGTCCGAAAATTCGGAACTGAACTCTTCTTTCAACCTACTAATACTTTTAATTGTCATGTAATCCAATTTCATGTCTTCGACCAAGAGACGGCTCGTGTTCCAGACCGTGCACTCTGCTGATGCTTGTTTCTACTGGTGCTCCAAGTTCGCTCTTGTAAGTATTTGACCCGCACCGTTCCAACTTAAAAATCAAATGAGTGACTATTATACAGTTTTTTACCATACAAATAAAAAGAAAAAGATCCATATTCTAGAAGACAAGGCGCAATCTGCGGTTGCGCGCAGTGAAGCAAACGGTGCCCCGATTCGACCCGAAAACGATTAACAAAGGGATGCCTCATCTCCACTATACTGATTTTTGGCGTTAATGTTTTATCCGCTTTACAGCAACTTAAAGGGCTTTCAAAGGAATACATGAATTTTTCACCGAATCCGCACATAATTGAAACAAGCATATTGCATAGCGCACCTGGCACGTGCTAAAAGGGTACGAGGTTAGAACGCGCTCAAACGCAAGCACGCATACAGTAAAACATTACTGAGGTTTCGTCCATGGGGACCTTATAGTGAAGGTAAATATAGGAGAAATTAATTGTGGTTCGATTACGACTGCGATGACCGAATTTCGATGGGGGAGAAATGCGAAAGGCATTCGCATATTTTGATTTATATTTGCAAGAAATCCCAGGCGGTAAAAATTAATCCGAAGCGCTCCATTACAGTGCCGCTCTCCTATTAACACACCTTGTAGCTTCGGGACGTTAAACACCATAATTAAACAAATTCTGTTTCTTTTAATTAAAATATGAGATAATTGCAGCTGGGGGCTAATTTGGCGATGATATTCAGAGATTTTATAAACCAAAGGACAATGAAGGTGAATGAAAAGGCAACCTTATCAACCAGTGGGCGCAGAACACACTACGCATGACGCGTGCAGTTTGCCGAATGAGAGACAGCACATCCCATTGCACGTACAAAACACAGTCTTTAACAAGATAGCTCACTTCTGCGTACACCTTCGTCCCGGATGTCCTAGTTAACGCGACATCGCCTGAATACGTAGTAGGGCGCGAACAAGACACATCCGCCTAAGATTGATTCAAGGTTTTTGAATCACCCAGAAAGAATATTAAGGCGCACACAGAGCGCCTTGACTGTGCCCTTGTTAGCCACGGCCCCAACATTATTCCCAATGACAGCGTCCTTCTGTCCCGAGCATGTCATTTGTGGTTCGGTGCTACTGCAATAGAAGGCGTTTGATGCCTTCTGATTCTGTTCAAATGCATACTGCTCTGTCCATCCTTGTCATTTTTCATGCAGACAATGCTTTATGTAAACCGTATTATAAAGTTTTCTGGGCGTGTTTTAGCAGAATGACTGACCGCAAGCGAAGGGCCACAGTGCATTTTGTATCGATCGAGAAAGAACATAGAATTTCTATCAACACGTTTAAACTGTTTCTCTGTCAACGTTCTGACACATGCACGACGTAGCGTATATGTGCGCCGCTATACGAGCAATGAATGATGGATATTTCATTTCTATCATGCGCCGCATGCGCTGGCCAACGCTGGTTTGTGTTTCCAGGAATGCGTTTCCAAGGGTGTCGCTTTGGCTGGCAGAACACAGAAATAAAATTTCAATGTAAAGTTCTTTCACCTTTGTGCACACCTTCTGCGCACCAAGCCACCCGAAGATTACCCGCACGAGCAGCTTTGGATTTCATCACACGAAGCCCAAGGAAAGAATTTTAGAATAGAATGCCGCTCCCTATTTAGAAAAGCCGTATGTCAGACTTGCTTTATATATATAACATCACGCGATCATGTGGGATCCTATATGAAGCTCGTAAGATCATGTGGGCGCATAAACGGTTTTCAGAAGCCAAGATTCTTGGACCGTGGCCATGCACGTCGCTGGCGCAGAATGCAAGGAAGGTGTTGTTGCAGTACTCGAAGTCTTGAAATCGACAGGTCTCTGCGACCGCTTGTAATCTCCTTCAAGCGTGCGCGCAATTAGTGCTCTCTATCTCTCTCTTTCCTTCTTTCTCCTTTTCTCACTCCTTTCTGTCGTTCCCTCTGTGCAGGGTAGCAAACCGTACATGCGTCTGGTTAACCTGCCTAACTTTTCTTGCTTCTCTCTCTCTCTCGCTCTCTTTTGAATATAGGTGTTATGAAGAATATATAATATCTAGTAGGGCTGTTACAGATAATGTGAGGAGGAATTACTTGAGCGTACTTTCCTTCGCAAGCTTGGATTTTAAACGCGGACCTAAGCTAACCTCATGCCCTTTTAATCGGCAGTGTGTATGCGTGGGGAACACGTGTTCCACATAATCTTGGTCGACTGCCTGTCCATGGTCTACAACTGGTCGAAAAGTCAGAAGCTACTTTCTGTCGCTATGAAAGCTAGGAGAAGACGGTCGGACCGCTGCTACACGCGTCCACGCATGTGCTTGCTATCGAAGGCACACTTACCGAATGTAAATCAAAATCGCTTGCTCATATAAAAATTAATGTAAACGAAACCGTTTCAAGAGAACATAAACATTTACGCACGAAAAAAGAAATACGCGATAGATAGAATTCATGTCGCTGTTTCACACTTTAGTTGCCGCAGCTCTGTACAGTTATTTTCTCGCGTTTATTTTTTTTTTTTTTGTCGATCGCATTTTCTCACATCTACTGAACGTTTGCAAAAAGGGCTTGTCAACGGCTCAATTTCTTTTTGCACTGATCACTTGCGCTCTGTGCGGTCAAGTATACTCGGAAATCATCAAGGTTTAGTGTTTCATCCTGCCTGAGGAACAGCAGGCTCAGCATATGATTAGCACGTGGCAGCGAATAAAATGATGAAAGTAAGATTGTGCGAATACTCGGCCTCTGGAATGCGGCGCGAGTCCTCACATTTCGCATCACGGTATTCGAACTGAGAATTTGACATGTTCAATTCTTTGTAGGTATAGGAGAGTGGTCGAATACCTACGAGGTTAACGAATATATAGGAGCGTTCTTGCCCCTATAGGTAGGTCGTGCATGCGGTGGCTGCCTAAAAGCAGCTTAAAGTGCCAGCCGTAATTTTCGTTAATGTTTGATACAGACGAAATTATAACAGTCCCAAGAACAGGAGGAGTGGACATATCTAGCTGAGAGCTGACACTAAGCGACGCAAACGCCTGCCAGCTCGGAAACAGGGGGCGGAAAAATTGATAGAAGCCAATGAATACAAACAAACAAAGAAAACAGAAACAACCAAGCGAAAAAAAAAAATAAAGGCGTCGTCCTCTCCGCAGAACCTACAAAGGAGGAGAAGGAGGGCAGGTGGCAGCGGCTAGCAGGATAAAAAAAATCTTGCCGTGGCAACTTTAATTGGCAATTTCGTCCCCGTATACAGGAGCAAGCGACAAATATTTTTATTCAAAGTGTTTAGCCGGCGTATATTCTCCTGCAGGCAAGGAGACGGAGGGGAATTCCCTAGGAGATGGAGAATAATATAAAGATAAAATGAACAGAGACAGAGAAAAAAAAAAAGGTGCAGGTCTTGTGATCTTATTGGCCACGGTAGAGTGAGTGTCCTAGGCAATGAAAGTACGTAATATTGTAAATATTGAGGGTTAGGGCAAATATTTGCATTTTTGGGAAGACGAAACGGGTGGGCCATAGTTTAGAATGCAGACGTATTGATTAAACAACACTCAATATGTAAAAACCAGAAGGTCAAGGCTTCACACTGCCTAGATGGTCAAGGCCAGGGACACAGAACCTGCTTCAAAGTTCAGGGGCCTTGGTCAAGCTTTTCCTTATTCAGCTGGCATCGTTCTCGGTCGTCTTTATAAGCAGTGCAGTCAAGAAAGATGTGCTCTAGAGACTACACTGCACCGCAACAGTCGAAACATGCACTCGTACTGTTCGTCTGCGCAACGTTTTGTGGAAGCTGTTAATAGAGGGTATCCAGATAGGGTTGCCATGTGGCTGGTTTCTCACATACACAACCGGATTTTCCCTCCCGGTGCCGCCCATCCCCCTTCCCGGAACACCATTGGCGTGCTTTCCGATTCACCCTAAACCAGCGCACGTATCGCAAGTGGTTGGTTGGACGTTCATACACAACAGCTGAATTGTCGCAAGCGAATTCATCGCCGATTTCTCAAACTGTTCAGGGTCATGAAACTGTCGTATTATCCGATGTTGCGAGACCGAGCGGTCTATCCCCTTGTTTTATTTTTTTCTGCTGACATTTCTCCCATAAGCGAAAGCGCAACTTCTCTTACTCTCCGAGACGTCTTCTCTGTGGCAATCCTCAGATGGTGTTTCTCGCGTGAACTGGCACGACCAGTGAGCGCCACGAACCAAATGGACACACACTGCCCGTTTTCCTATCCCCATACGTCCCTGAGCTACGGAAACAACGCTGAGTGGGCTGCTGGTTTGACCGTCTGGTATTCCTAAAAAGTTTAAATGCGTGCCAAGCTTTATAAAGCTTTTCAATAAATTTCGATAAATCAGCGTTTGTACTCGAAGTATCGTTACTTTATCTTGTTTTTATTTTGGCTGTATCGTTTTGCATGAAGTACTTGTCGCAAAAAACACACTTCAGTTTGGCCGATCTTGGTGACGTTATTCTAAACGTCATGAAAACGTGTGGCCTGTAGAAGGAACAAAAATAACGCGGAAAGGAGCTATACCGTGTAGAAGAGCTTGCAGGAAATATGCGGCTTGTAGTCGGGTACTTCATGCTCCTTTAGGCTTCTCCTGTATGTATAAAAATCCGAGTACACTTAAGCGTTTGTTATGAGTCGTGAATGCGAAAGCATTAATGTTCACTTGAACGCTGCTGAGCGGTCCTTCGAGTTTTGCGCTGCGAGTAATATACCATAGCGGTACGTGCTGCCCGAGCCAGCGACAGCCTGCGGTGCTGGTTCGGTCACCACTCGTCGGCTTCCGGGAGCCAGAGTGAGGGTGACGTGGCGTCGCGGCGATGCCCGCTCCCCTCACGCAACACCTGGCGCGCTGTCGAGGCTGCAGGTGTTCGTTTTGCCTGCTCTGTTACGTCGAGGCGCGTTCGTCACGTGGCGTCACAGCCAATGGCAATTTATCGAGGTGGGCTCGTGGCATTGTGTCGCAGCCAATGGGACTTTAGATGCCATTTCGCTGCTACAGGCGACGGACGCCGGCTTTTTTGCTCAATTGGCTATTTGCGAATGCGGAGAGGAGATAGTATTCACGGAGAGTACTGTAACGGAATCTAACACAATCTTCGTAAGAAAACAACTGTTTAGACACCGGCTTTTTCGCTCATTGGTCCGTTTGCCGCTTTCGCATCAGTAGCTGCTTGAGGCATGTTAGTCTTGGAGTCTGTACCATTGATGCCGTTCCGAATGCGGAGAGGAGATATAATTCACGGAAATAACTGTAACGGAATCTAACAGTGAGTGAGTACGAACTTTATTTAGGTCCTTAGGACAAAGAATTAAATAAATCCGGCGGCTCCACCGAGGTCGAGGCCGGTAGACAAAGTCTTTCGGCGACGGCCCGGGCCCTCTGGACAGCCTTGAGCTGAGCGATAAGCTCTGTGCTTCTGAGTGCTGAGTCCCAGGAGGACTGGTCAGGAAAGTCCGTGTCCGCGTTGGCGGGGCACAGCCAGAGCATGCGTTTGAAGTTGTTGTATTCGTGGCCGCAGTGTGGGCATTCTGTAGAAATGTCTGAATTGATCCTGCTTAGTGCCGTTGGTGTGATGTAGATTCTAGTCTGCAACCGTCTGTAAGTGACTGCCTGTGCTCTTTTGAGCTTTGGCTGAGGAGGAGGAAAAATTCTTCGTCCTAACCTATGATTTGAAGTGATTTCGTGGTATAACACGAGCAGGTATTTGTTGTTTAGGTGCTTCCGGGCTGGGTCGGAATGCGATGGGGGCGGACCGTAGACGCGGAATGCGAGTTCTGGCGCCAGTTGGTGTGCCCGCTCGTTCGGCTTACAGTCAGAACGTCCGGAAATGTTGCCCATGTGGGCCGGGCACCATGTGGTGTGTGGGGACATGAGGTTGTATTCTGCCGTTTCTTGGTAGAAGATTTTGTTAAGAACCGTAGCTGCTTTCCAAGAGACGAGGGCCGCCGAGAAGGTTTTGATGGCTGTTCTTGAGTCCGAGTAAATGACGGAGGCTCCTCTGCAGCTTACACATCTTTGTAACGAAACAACTATTTAGCCATCGACTTTGTCGCTCAACGGGCCATTTGACGCTTTCGCATCAGTAGCTGCTTGATGCATGTTATCCTTGTAGTCTATTCCAGAGATGCCGTTCCAAATCCGGATAGGAGATGCTATTCACGGAAAGAACTGTAACGGAATCTAACACATCCTCGTAACAAAGCAACTGTTTAGTCACCGGCTTTTTCGCTCAATGGGCCATTTGACGCTTTCGCATCGGCAGCCACTTGAGGCATGTTACTCTTGGAGTCTATTCCAGGGATGCCGTTCCGAATGCGAGAGGAGAAAGTATTCACGGAGAGTACTGTAACGGAATCTAACACATCTTCGCAATGAAACAACTGTTTATTTCCGTGCGCTACAAAATGTAGTGTTTGCCGGTCGGCACCGCGCAAGATAATGTCGGGACCTCAGAATACGCGCGACGGCGCGCATCAGCCGGGGGCAAAGCGCTCCCAGCATTTGAGTTACAGGATAGGCTGCCTATGCCGGCCGAGGGTCCATTCCCGCGCGACGAACAGGCGCTGAATGGGCAGTGCTTCTTTTTGGACAGTTTAGGGCCCAAACTCACTCAATCCGCCTGCTGTTGTGCGCTCCGCCTTGGTGCTCTGCTTCGCCTTGCCGATGGCTGTCCAGCCGTTTTGATGAACGTTGGCAACTTTGCCATCCGCATGCCTGCTCGTCTCTCATTGGCTGGTCCCAGGTAGATGGTGTGTGACGTCTTCACAGCAAACATGGCAAACACGGCAAACACAGCAAATAAGCGAAGCAAAGTGCGGACGTGAGGCCTAAGCTATAGCCGCGTCAGAAACAGTCTAGTTTTTCTCGTTCTAGTGATCTTTAGTAGAGTTATCCAGCACCCACGGAGATAATCATCGAATCCAGTAAGCCGGTGTACCCTTCCAGGCCTCATCAGTGCGTGCGATCGCCGACAGCAACAGAGGGAGCGCAGGAAGTGTTTTCTGCTTTTGCTAGCGTCGGAAGAAATATTTGAAGCCATCGACTTCGGGATTTTTAGAGCGCAGCTCTTAAGAGCCCGTTCCTGCGTTGAGCGTCGACGTACCTCTGCGTCGGCGTTGTAACGGAGCGAACGATGAAAGAGCGAACGCGGAACGCAGCGGGGGATGAAAAGCGAAGAGAGCATGAGACGGAAAGCGGAGGAGGAGGATACAGTGAAAGCATGAAGCGAAAAGTGGGGGAGGAGGATATGACGAACGCGTGAGATGAAAAGCGTAGTGCCGCTCTGCGGCGACGATGGCTACGAGATATCGTCAAAGTAGCACGCGTAGTCTGTTCATCGATGGCATGTGGCGAGCGCGTCTAACGATACTGTATATGAAAACAAAGCACGGCATTAGCGGAGGTCTGTTTGCGGCGGCTGCTGTGAATCGCGCCCACACGTCATCCACGCGCTGTCTCTCGCAATCTTCCGATTAGTGAGGCAGTTGTGCCACACTTCGCGCCGTTTTGTAACTTGCCGCACGAGGCAGATTGTCCGCGCCAGCCAACATATCGCGAAATGAAAACGCGTATATAGCTGCGCTTAAATTTCGCATTAGGGATTATCGCAATCGTCCGTGAATTTTTTTGTTCCGTGCTTCGCGTGTGCTTTGCAAACGAAAAGTCAATGACATGCACGGGCATTCGGAACACGACACACGTTCAGGGCTTGGCGAAATGAAAAGTGTCCGATCAGCGGACCCAGAGCGTACGCGACTTGTATGTGTTTTGTGTATGCGGTTTGTTGATGCGAAGTGGTGAACGCCAGTCCTTTGCAACTTTCAGAAGTGATGATACGATCAGTAGCGAGAAGCTTTAATGCCTTTTTATCGCTGTCATTCCTCGTGTGCTACACTGCGTGTGAGCCATTTTGCCTTCTGCGATGCGCCGTGGTGACCGCGACGTTCGAGCTGTGTTCTTGCTGTTACGGAGTGTATTCCCAAGATATAAATCGTGATATATATGTACGATATGTCGTAGGAGTACTCGGCGTAAACATTTTGTTTTATGCAATGTACGTGTGCTTAGAGGTTAACCGTGTATAAGTGTTGCCGATCGCGTTTTCTTATGTGGTACCCCGACAGAGAGGCCCTATCACATTGGCTTTTTCTGCTTCGAACATGATCGCTTCGTTCACAAGTTGTTACTGCACTTTCGAAGTTGCTTCTATCGGTGAGTGGAATTTAGGGAACATATTAAAAGAGACGTACTTCAAGGCATGCAGCGCTGTCGTGAAATGTGGACAGCCTGTGAGCACTAATGTAATCAATGCAAATTTTGGGCAGCCGTGATTTTTATCACGAGGACATTGGTGCGAATAGCAGGAATTTCTGGATTGTACGAAGTAAATAGATTTATATATTGGGATGCAAGCGGCTTGCCTACTCAAGAATCCTATGGGCTTGGTTTTTGTTAATGTTAATGCAGATGTTAATTGTTTGTGCAGACACCAGTGGAATGATAGATGACTATATTATCGGCATCTATCATTCAGGCATCTATGCTTCCTTCTGATTATACAAACTTGCGTTTTCTGACAAAAAGCAATATGCATGTAAAAATAACCAACTAAGGCTGAACAAAAGTATGGTGATATATGATATTCTACGAGCAGCCAGCAGAATCGCATGAAATAAATTTTTCCGACAGTTTTTCCTCACTGGCTAGCCATGGTCACGTTACTAATGCAGGCAGAGTAAGCTAAAGGAATGTTTACCGTTACTTTGTAGATCCACCCTAGTTTATACTGTGGTTTGCGTCATCCGTTTTGGCACGAGCCTTCAGTTTAATGCAGACAAAGGTTATTCTAGTAGCAGTATAATCTGCTTGGGAAGTGCTTTAGTTTTTATCCTCTTGTTGGTTCTGCCGACAGTCAGTGCCGAATAATGTGCCTTAAACTGACTTGTGCCTGCAAGTATACCCATTAAGTGTTTTTCCGGCGCAATTTCATCTAGCTGTAAGCGTACTGCTACTAATCATTCGTGGGTGTAGGATAATCGAAGTTTTAAGGGGTCATCTCGTTTATCTTTGTTTCGCACAGGCCATGGTTCCACTGATTAACCGAACCGTTTTCACCAGGGCTGCCAAATTATGGAATGAGGCGGCTCGCCTCTTACCATTCTTTAGCATGTTCATGGCCACGGTTGTAAGAGTTCAGGGGGACTTCGGGATGAAAACTTGGGAGGTTTATTTACATTATTTACAGTGAGAGTCAATTAACAGTCTTACAGTCATTACGGGCCGGCAGCAACTCGGACGCTGCGGCCCTTGGCAAGAAGTTCGAAAGAGATGAATCAAGGAATGCTCTAGGAATGCTCTCTTGCTGCTCCCGGTCTGCGTCTTTTAAGCCCTTCGGTGTCTCGAAGACACATCACGTTCGGCCAATGGGAGAGCCCGCTCAGGTGACGCTATTTTTGGCCAATCGGCGAGGGCTTACTTCTCCCTGCGGTCTTGCCTTGCTGACTTGCAATGCGCCGTCACAATAGATGGATGGGGGCGACGCCGCCAGGTTTTCACGGCGCATTACAGCCGTCTTGCTTCGGGACCCACTTTGCCCGCAACAGTGCCAGGCTCTCGCTTCACTTTCGGGAAGAGTCAAGCAGTAAATAGCTCCACCGGCGGCACACGAAGTGGGCTCCGCCAACTTGTTTGCACGTGCGCGCCTCAGGAATGTGGCATCCGTGCTTCTGCGCTCCTTAATTAGCTGTGGTGCGATTCGATGTGGTCTGGGGAACTCGAAGTAGGCTCAGGAAACGGTCCCGTATCTAACACGGTGCATTGCGCCTGAGAATTCAGCTGCTGTCACAATGTAAAGGGTGCCTATTGGATGTCAAGAGATTACTCTGAACACAAATCCTCCCAGATATGTGAGAATTAGTTATGTGAAGGAAGCCAGCCAAGGAGGACGAACTGCTGGAAAAATTTTCAAGTGACTGTGCCTGCAGAATATCTGCTCCCTATATTATGTTAGCCACACTGGTTTGGTCAGTGGGCTACATTCTTCTTTTGACATCAATTTACTACCCGACCAGATAAGATATTGTCGAACCATCAATTCTAGAACCCTACTCACGCACACTTCTTTATTTTATCATATTTGGAAATGATGCCCAAGCCCAGCTTAGATTAACATCACCTTAACTTACGTAAGCAGTTGACTTGCTGCATGAGAGAAAAATAAATCGTTGCGTCACTAATAGGAATTAGTCCTGTACAAAATGTAATACTTACTTAGGTGTTGATTGTATAAGTTGTGCTGTTGATTTGACGCACACAGTAACATGTAAACACAAAATGTGTGAAGGCCTTGCGTTTGCGTGCATATGTGTTTGAATAAAGCAGCAGAACTTCTATCAAGACATGTCGCACCAACTAGACTCCATCAAAGATGTTCTATACATCATTCAGCTGGTCTTATTTAAATTTTATCACGTCGTGTAGTTGCAACATTTCATACCTTTATGTAAACCGATTTATGGACTGTATTCGCTGCACCTGGAAATACATATTTTTGACCAATAACAGTACCTGAGGCAGCAGCTGTTTATTTAGCTTTTGCCATCACTTATTAGAGTGGTTTTGTAGATTATGTGATCTAAACTACTGAATGTTTTGAGGTTGTATACCAGCATTGAAATACTGAACGTAGCTACACTACTTTGTATACTAATGAGATTAATTCCACTGCTCATAATTCTGTCACGTGTTTTTCTTGTCATGCCAGGTGACTGCATTTGGTGTCATGAGTTCTAGGCTCACCTTACTTGGGCCTTTCGATCAAGTAAAATCTCCCTCTTCAACAGTCAATTTAATGGAAAGCGACCACTGAACCGATAGCTCCAAGACGAATTCCTGCACGCTGCTGGCCAATGAGATTGTGTATGGAAGATGTGTGGGATAAATCACTGCAGCTACACCAATATTCACACATCTCAATCTGCTATATGTACTTAAGTCGCTGACAGAGGCAGCGGAAGACGTTGCATTTATACAACCGTCACTCATCACATGAAATGATAATGACGCAAACCTTCGTGAGCATATCGCTCGTAACCATGCGGCATCCCAAGTTGGAACTAAGCTTTAGAACAGTGCCACCATCTCAGCTGGTTTGTCATGATGCTCTTGCCTGCAGGTTTTTTGTTTATATTTTATAGGCTCTATATTTTGTGAATTCACAGTTTTCATAACATTTCTGCACCAATGAAGGCACAGCACACCACTGCTGAAGGAGGTATACATACAGGTAGTGCAGAGAGAACTCGTGGGTAAGTTAAAAAATATA
This sequence comes from Dermacentor andersoni, assembly GCF_023375885.2. Classification (NCBI taxonomy): domain Eukaryota; kingdom Metazoa; phylum Arthropoda; class Arachnida; order Ixodida; family Ixodidae; genus Dermacentor; species Dermacentor andersoni. The sequence goes on from NC_092814.1 coordinate 176,837,656, forward strand.
CAGGTAAAGATACGTCGAACAAAGTGTTTTCACATTAGAAGATAGACCACTGGCAATACATGCACATTAAGAACATGCAATAAGTACCATGTGTGGGAAATGGAGATGTGTGATGCCGAAAACCTGCTTGCTTTTGAATATTCGTAAAAAAATATTCCAGTCTGGACTTTTGTTTTCTTTGGCGGAGTGGAGAATATGAAAGGAGAGGTCCAAAACGGATACTGTATGTAATAGTCCATTATGAATGTGCTACTCAAGTTGCATCAAACATATCTGTCAGTGTGCCACACATTGGGCCAGTAGCCATTACAACAGTAACCATATGTATGTCTGATATATTCGAAATCTTTTGTACTGACCATTCTGAGCTCTAAATTGGACATGCATGCTGTATTCAGATATATATATATATATATATATATATATATATATATAAGAAGCCAACAAACACTGACACCAGGAACAACATAGGGGAAATTACTTCTGCTTAATGAATGAAACAAATAAACGATAAATTATTGGAAATATAAGTGGATGAAAAAACAACTGCCGCAGGTGGGAACCGAACCCACAACCTTCGCATTTCGCGTGCGATGCTCTACCAATTGAGCTACCGCGGCGCCGTTTTCCCATCCACTTTCTTGGGTATTTATGTGTCCTAGTAGAACCCTGGGAGTGTTAGCCAGTGCCACCACTCACAGACCTTGGCAGCGGACGTGCAATGTCTTTTTTTGCCGCGGGCGTCACGAGAACATGATCTTTTAGGGTGAAGGCAACTGGTCAATAAACCCACATATGCTACCTGAAGGCATCAATGTTGCCGGATTCGAGACCCTCGTTATGTAATAACGAGAAGAAAGGGGGTTAACCGAGGGGCCCCTCGGTTAACCCCCTTTGTTCTCGTTATATATATATATATAGGTGGTATGACGTGCAGCAGCACAAAGAGCTGATGTGAGAAAAAATGTGTACACCTGAGTGTTATGTTGCTTTTCATGGTGTCTTCGTTTACTTCAAACAGTTTCAAATTTACAGATTTCTTCACATGTTTAAAATTAAAAACCGCAGACAAACCTGCTACCTGCATTGTGATTCAGAGGTCACAACGCAAGTATTTCTGTTGTGTCCTTCCTGTCCATCGATGTGGTCTTGCACTGTAAATGTAAAATGTCACACCAGGAAAGCTGATTTCAAAGGCTTTTTACAGCAAAGCTGTTGGCTTCTAGTTGGTCGAGATTTTTCGTGTCCGTGTGCGCGGTGTTCCCATAAAAACAAACGGATTTGTGTTTGAGCTTAAGCGTAACCAAATCATGTTTTCTCCTATATTCGAATTGCAATCCGATGCTATCATGCCAGTAGGTTGTGTGAAAGCAGTAGTTTACGAATTTTCTGACGAATTTTACTATCAGAAATTCGATTAGTTCAATAACACACTTCCGTTAGGTGGAGGACCTACAAGAATTAGGATGTATGCTGAGCTAATGGCACCGCCACCTAGAGGCCGCGGCCACTCAGACAGACCTCAAACGACAGCTGAATCGGCAGCTTAAAAAAATTCACTGATGATTACGATACTCCCTAATGCGAACTTTGAGTGCAGCTCTATACGTGTTTTCATTTCGCGATATATTGACGCAAAGAATTTGAGAGAGACCTGTAGCAGAGTCGGCAATCGGCGAAAATCTGATTTGAGGGTCAAGTGCGTCGGCTTGTATACATGACTCGTCGAAGGTTCCAGTGTAATCGCTGGTGCCACGTGGCTTCCAGAAAGTACCGCACAATTTGCATCGCGCATACAATCAGATTACAAAACAATCTGAAACCCTGACAATCGAAACGAGCGTGAGCGAGAGCTGACGCGAGCAGGCGATAGTACGAAACGAGCGGTCCGGCTGAGACCATTTACGAGTACGCATCGAGCGGTTGGGCGGGTCCGCATGCCGCTTGCTTCCCGCGCGCACGTCACTGAAGGGGCCGCTCTCATTGGTCTCCGCCGTTCGCGGCTCGCATCTTTCATATCCCGCTTCGTGGTCGCTCTTTCATTTTTCGGTGTGCTCCTTCGCTCAGCTGCGCCGCCGACGCTGACACTCGCCGCAGGAACGGGCGCCGAAGAGCTGACTCCAGCTGCACTATCCCCAGGATCGGCCCACCTGCTGGAGGGCCTCTGCTGCCTGCTGCCTAGAATATGCCTGCCCGGAACGCCTTCTTCCGAGCCGCGGTGCGGTTTGGGAGAGGGCTACCCTGGTGCCTCCTGCTGAGCGGCAGATGATTCCAGTGTCGCCTGGACCCCAAGCGCCAAGCTCAGCGATCCTGCCCAGTTGCCGAGGAGCCAGCCGTACCTAGTGACCCTTGGCCCTACCAGAGTGCGGCAGCGCTCAGCGCCAGCTGCACATGACCAGCATTACCGGCAGCCAGGTATCTTGGAGGCGTCGCATCTAGCGCGAACAAGACAACAGCACCCAAGATGACAAGTCAATGTGAGACCCCATTGAGGGAGAACTGTTTCCTTTTTAACGCGCCAGATGGAGATGTATCCGTAGACGATCTTATTGATGGAATTGAGCTAACAGCCGGTGATGACACTGTATTAGCCCTTCAGCATATGGGAGGAGCGAAATTCCTCGTGTGCATGCGAAATGCCACGCAGACAACCAGGTTAATGGTGGCTGAAGGATTTTCAGTCAAGCAGAATAAAGTACCGGTAGAAGCAGTTGGACCGCCCGTTACTTTTGTAAATGTTTACCGGTACCCTATTTACTACCTGATGACTCTTTATGTTTCGCCTTGCAACCTTACGGTAAAATCAAACCTGTTACGCGTTCAACTGTTCTAAATAAACAGAATAAGCCAAGTGGTGCGCGGGTTGTCCGAAATGAAATAAGTAGGCCTTTGCCTAACTTCATGACAGTTCAGGGACACCACATTATGATCGAATATCGAGGTATGAGAAAGGTATGTGCAAGATGCGGAGGTGACAGCCATATGGCTAATGCTAGTAAGGCCCCATATTGCAAAAGATGTGGAACATTTGGACATGACACAGAAGGATGTGAAGCTGAATGCAAAAGGTGCAGGGGACGTCATGGCACAAAGACCTGCTTCCGTGGCAAAGCATACGCTAAGTCGTACGCTGGTGCCCTAGAAAGTGATAGTTCTCCAGTACTAGAAGTAACAGGAGGAAATCAATTGAGCTCTGATTTCCCGTCATTGCAAGAAGCTAGCACCTCTGGGATGCAGATCTTAAGACCTAGAGGTTTAACATCGTCGTCTGCAAAGCCTAGCTATTGGAACGGGGACTCTGTCACAAATAGTCAGAGCAGCAATGACACCAAGATGGACCCCATGAGTAACGTGTCTGCTGGAAAAGAGTCGCCAAAATTGTGACTTCTAGACAGAGATACTGCCAGGTCAGAACTGTCATCAATCTGATGGCGCAAACCCTAGCCAAGGGGACCAGTCAGATATGGAACAAGATGATTGAAAATACTCTTCCTCCATACCAAACTGTCTCAAAAGAAACAGGCTATGACACAGAACCATACTACTAAATATGATAATAGGCCAATAATGAGTGGTGGCCAATATGTAACAACTGAGGTGTCTTTTTACAAGAAAATGCTCTCTCCAAAAGAGAATACCGAAAAATATAACATAAAAAATAGACACAGGAGTAAAAGGCGAAAGAATAATTCGAAGAATGAGGAGAGACCTGAGCAGATAAAAAAAATAGACACATCTGATGCGCAAGATGATGTAGGTGAAGTGCTGTGCCTAGAACTTCTCAGCCATCAGTAAAAAATAGGCACCACTCGAGATCACAGATAGGATAGATGGAAAAACGGAAACGTGTGCAAGTGCACATAAACAAGATGTGTCAACCACGCAAAGGCGAGCAAAATTGGAATTCACAAGCAGTGAAAGTGAAACCAGAAAAAGAGGGAAAAAAAAACCTAAGGCACATTCCCCAATATATGATAAAACGGCATCATCAACAAGTCATGAGGAACTCGATACGGTAGTATCACAAATACAAAAAAGTGAGGGAAAGCCCTCACTTTAATCATGGTCACATTTATTTTAGGAGTGGGCCAATCACTAATTTGCAAGCATGTAACCGGGGTAATAGATTTGTAATAGCTTGGTGATGCTACTGGAGAAATGTCATAACATATGCAACTTGAGATAAACTGTGAGATGCACTGTGAACCGGATGTGCAGTGTAGAAGGCTCCTGCCATAGATACCAAAGGCAGTTGGTTATTACCGGGAAAATACATTCCAACTTCCCTTTCCCATCCTTTCCTGGATCATATGTAAACTTTTCATTGTATTTCCCATAATGTTAGAGGAATACGAGACGTTTACAAGCATTAATTAATCCGTTTTGCAAGACATAAGAATGTCGATATACGGCTGCTGCAAAAAACAAGTTTCCGCACACCACAAGACGTGGTTGCATTGAAAGCAGCAAACGGAGTTCACGGGTTGTTTTCACTTACAGATAATAAATACTGTGCTAAAGGTGTTATTTTCATTTCCAACCGCAACCGCAGAGGAGCCTTCTGCACTTACGACACCAATGGACGAATAATATGTGTAGACATATTCATTGGTGGTTCGAAAGTACATCTAATTTATGTTTATGCTCCTGCAACACGAAATAGTAGTAACGCCTTTTTTAAAACCGTGTGGGATTACATGCCCATGAGAAAACCGTGTATACTAGTGAGAGGCTTTAATTGCGTACTGGACAGTGAAAGAGATATTCGTGGCCCGGTTCAAGGAAAATCAAATTATCATGCAAAAGAGTTAAAAAACTATTGATATATCACAACATGCCGGGCATATGGGTACTTAGTTATGGCAACACAATTCAAAGCACACGATCATGAGGACGAAGTAAGAGCAGTTTGGATAGATTGCGCATGTCATCGTCCCTGCTGGCAGAAATAGAAGCAATTCAAATAATAAATGGTCCAGATAGCATGAAAACTGTCAGTGATCATAGACCTGTCAGTTTTGTATTAAAAGGCAGAGAAGGACCAGTACATGTGCCAAAATTATGGCGCATGGATGTGGCCCTCCTTCATGACGAAAAAGAAGGTGATGACATTAGAAAAAAACGCAAGAATAGTTTAGAAGAATGTAATAAAAATCTAAACTGGGATGACTTGAAAGAAAAATGGACAGCTATTATTAGATATGCAGGAAAGCACAGGAAAAGATGATTTACAAGACATTTGAATGACATATCTAGACGAATACGAATTGTTGAGAGGGGATGAAACCTAATCTTCTGCATGCAAGAGTATGTAGAAGGCTTGCGGCATAAATACACTCGATGCTTAAAGGGAGAAAGACGAATGACGAGCTACCAATCGGTAAACGAGAAATTCGCACAGGAAAATCTCCCCTTTCGACTCACATCAACGTATGGAATCAAAAAAGAGAATTGAAGAAATTCGGAAGACTTCAAAAAGATTTTGCAAGATGATAACCCAATCACGAAATTCGATACCACTAGTCTTCTCGAAAACTTGCCTCAAGTGCAACATGAAGACAAAGAACAATTGTGCGCCCCAACCAAGCAAGAAGAGATGCTGAAAGCGTTACAATGAATGACGAAACAAAGCCCCTAGGCCAGATGGTATATTAGCAGGCTTTTATTAGACGTTCTTTAACATAATAGGATCAAGACTAGTTAAAATGTTAAATTAGCTTATAAGTCACAAGAAGAAACGCTATTCATTTACACAAGGCAGAATCGTGATATTCCCTAAGCCTAACAGTGATCCACTAGATATAAATGCATGGCGACCAATTACTTTACTAAACAGCGATTATAACACAGCGGCGACAATATTAGCTCTACGATTAGGAACGGTCCTCCCTACAATAATTTCTAAACTATAAATAGCGTCAATACCAGGAAGATCAATTTTCGCTCCACTAACATCAACAGGGATACGTTTTTCTCTGCAAAAGAAAAACCGGTTAATGCGGTTTTCATATCGGCAGTTCAAGAAAAAGCCTTTGATAATGTAAGAGACGAATACATATATAAGACAATGATGCAGTTTGGTTTCCTGAAACACTTCATTGAAATCATAAAAGTTCTATACTAGAATATTACAAGCCACGTCCAAATCAACAAGACATACACCAACAATTTTGTAGTCTCTAAAGGCATAAGACAAGGAGGTGCGCTTTCCCCAGGACTATTTGTAATGACATTAGATCCACTCCTAAAGAAAGTAGACGAAGACGAGGACGTGAGAGGCTTTCTCCTTCCCGGAAAACTAGAATTGAAGATTTCGGCTTTCGCTGATGACATATCTCTTTTCTTGAGAGACGAAAACAGTTTTAAAACATTTCTGCAAATTTTCTGTGAATATGCCACTATATCCGGAGCTAGAATAAACCAAAAGAAAAGAAAGCCCTCTGTTTCGGCCAATTCAAGGAAGCCTCCCTAGGCAATATAACATTTGTGCAAGCAGTTAAGGCTTCAGGAATATGGTTTGAAGCAGGAAGTATTTAAAAGAAAGCTAGGAAACACCATTGCAAAAAGCTGCACAGTTGGTCGAAAATCCTATGATCTCGCAACTAAGCGTCCTAGAAAAAAGCAGAGGTAATTAAAACAAAACTATGTGCCCCGGCCTTTTATGCGGCAACAGTCGCTGGCATGCCACGACTTATAGCAAACAAACTGACCACACTCATAGGACCGTACGTTTGGGGTAATAAGCCGGTGCCAGTAACAAAGAGAACTCTAAGACTCCCATCCGCAAGAGGCGGACTGGGAATTCCAAGGGCCCTATAACGTAAATCTATTCCAATGTGCTTTTATTACAATCTCCTGACGTCAAATGTGCGTAACTGCCGACGTAAGCATCAGGCGGTGACCTGCAGCGTTGCCTCAACAGCCCAATCAAACGCCCTCTTAGTTTATAGAAGGTCACTTCTCTTTGCTTTCAAGACAAATAACATTGCCTAGATTGAGCAGTTTTTCCTTTGTAATTGGCTGCCAGGAGGCGAGGAGCACGCCCAAGTGGACTGGGTTTCGCTGGGAGAGAGCCAGCGCACTGAAAATAGATAGCCGCATGAAGAGGGTGGTGCCGGCGTCCGCGATTGATACGCTTTTCCTTAATTCGCTTGCGGTGGCTGGTCGAAAATTGCGGCGGCGTGCAACGGAAGGTTAATGCCGCCAAAACGGATCCTCAGCAGAGAAAGGCAGAGCGAGGTTGTAAACGCACCGAAAGTGCTCGAAAACGTTACGCGTCCACGCAGAAAGCTTTATTATACGCGAATAAACCCATGCTCTCCGACAGGTGCGAGTAGCCAGTGCCAAAGCGATCGGCGGCAGCCATCTTTTATTCTTTTCGGGACGGGGCAGCCTCCGGCTATTCAGAAAAAAAAAAACAGTTTTGTTCGGCATATTAATGCGTCTTTAAAGCGTACACGTCACTTTGGCGCAGTGAGTTTTCGCGGTTTTGTGACGTTGCGTGACAGGCAGGTGAAGTGGGTGCAGCCCGAAAACTTTTGACCAATAGCCGAGGGCTAATGGCGTAAAGGCGTCGAATCAGAAATAACTATTTTTCTTTTGTTCGGTCCAATCATGCATGATAAGTGTGTACACGTCATATCCGATGGAGTCCTATAGCGGTTTTCGTGACGTCGCGTGATAGACAGGCGAAGTGGAGATTGTCCAAAAAAGTTTTTGACCAATCGCGGAGGGCTGATTGCAGAATTGGAATAGAAAAGTTTAGAATAGCTTTAAATTATAGCGCCCCAAATGTAGCTTTGATAGTAAGAACGCTAGCAGCGTAAACTGTTGTCGCTTTGGCCAACACATTCGACTTTGTGGGCAGACCTGTGTTGAGATACTGGCTTAGTACACCGGACCAATTTGTGACAGCAGAAAGGTGGCAAGGCCCAAGGACCGAAACACCGTTACAGTTTTACAAGGATGCAGTAAATACAAAAAGAGCGCTTGAGGAATTGGGCCCAGATACTGGCACTTCAAATCAAACCATCTGAGGTAAACGATGCGATGGCAATTGAAGAACTAGAACCTGATGAAATGACTAAAAGCTCAATGAACAAATGGACACTCTGGAGAAAGACGCAGTTACCAGGTGAAATCAAGGACTTAGAATGGAAGAGGCAATGGGGTGTGCTCCCGACACGGACGAGACACCCACAGATCGATTTCCCAACTCTCAAGTGCCCGAGACACAAACTCACGTACTTAAAGAATGTATGTCAGCCAAAGGAGTGTGGAGAGCAGCTTCCTCACAAGTTAAAACCAAGTTATTAAAAACGGAAAAAAGAAAATCGTCCTTTGAAAAATTAGTAACGCTAGTCATCATGTTTGCGCTTTGGAAAAGAAGAAGCATCGTGGAAAAAAAACGAAAACCGCAGAGAGCATTCTAACCCAGGATTAAGCAAAACTAGGACATTGATGAGAGCAATACTTATTAAAGAACTCATGTCAAATGGACTCGACAAATTTCTTAGATAATGGCACCCACAGTTTTGGATCATCAAGGAAAACAAACTTGTAATCCTTATAATCCAATATTAAATGTTTGGCTCCCACTTAGTGGAAACTTCAGATGATATTAATCGAACGCATGTGATCTCACAAGTGTCAATATATACCAGCACGCAAAAAAAAGTATAAAGCATTGTAAAGAAGATTGAATGTACTGACGGCCGAAAAAATAAACGGAGCACGGCTTAGGTGGCCGGAGCGGCTGCGGGGCCACACCGGGGCGCTGCTATCTCGCTCCGCGTAAAATCCCTTGATAATTTTAAAGTAGCGACACTCTTTGAACTCTGCCGCCGCCGCGCGACCTCCTCGCCTCCTCCTCGCCCCTTGAGCGTTCCCCCGCGGCAACCAGTTTTGCCCCCGTTTTGCTGCACGACGATTGGTCTCCCTGCCGTTGCCCTTGGAAACGCGCGGATCTTGAGTTTTGCTTGTGTTTTTCTTTTTCGTTCGCGCCATTTCCCTCTTGAGCACGGCTGGCTCGGCGCTTTAGCTCGGCGTAGCGAGCGTTGTACGCTGTGTTTCCTGCTCTATGTGCTAGCGCTATGCCGGGCTGTTGCGCATATAACTGCAGCAAGAAGCCTGAAGATGGTTATGCCATTTTTATGATACCACAAGGAAAGCGTGACGGCTTGTGCAGGAAGCAGTGGCTGCAGGACATTGGCCGAAAGAACTTTGTTGCGACAAAGAACAGCATTGTTTGCGAGCTGAGGCGTCTTTCTTATAGCTCGTAGCAAAGCATCCCGTAATGCTGCATTTTTGTTTTTTCATTCTTCCGGCCTGCTCACCAGCGTTTTTGTTGCGGTTGTCCTCAGTATGCCTAATATTCTGGGGCGGCTCCATCACCTCGCAAGTCGCTAACTGTTGTTATTCAGTTAGAAGTGCAGCATTATAGATTCTGCTTGGCGCCCTGAAAAAATTAGGGGCAATTACATCCGTGGCATTGCAGGTGATGAGCGTTAGCTAGTCAACATCGAGCTTTTTTTTTAAGTTTTAAGGCGAAAGCCTTTAGGTCTCTATGTTTCAAGGTCGCGTTGTAAACTGGAAGTATCACGTGACCCAAGGAAGGCCAGAGGTGACCCAAAGCATGTCCACCCCTGTATAAGAGAATGATTACCCAAGTTAATTACTGAATCATTAGTGATTGACATAAGGTGGATTAGGGAGGATTAAGGTTGATAAGAGTGTATTAAACAATATTAGGGTGGATTAGAGTGCATTAAGAAGGATTAAGATGCACGAACAAATATTAAGGTGGATGGAGGAGGATTAAGGCGGATTATGGTGGATTAGGGTGAAGGGTTGATGAAAGGGTATTAAGACCGATTAGGACGAATTAACATGGATTAGGGAGGAATAATGTGGATAAAGGAAGATTAAGGTCGATTAATGTGGATTAAGGTGAATTAGGGTTGATAGAGGAGGATTAGGGCCGATTATGGTGGATTAGGGTAGATTAAGGTGGATTAGGGACCACGGAGCTGGATTAGGATTGATAGAGATGGATTAGGGTGTATTAAGGTAGATTGGGTCTATTAAGCAGGATTAAGTTGGATTAACGTGCATGAATAAGGATTAAGGTGGATGAAGGGGGATTAGGGCGGATTATGATGGATTAGGGTTGATAAAGGAGGATTAAGACCGTATAGGGTAGGCTAAGGTGCATTAGGGGCGATGTAGGTTGATTAGGTTGTATTAAGGTGGATTGGGAGTATTAAGCTGGATTAGGGTGGATGAAGGAGCATTAAGGGGGATTAGGGTGGACTAAGGTGAATTAGGGTTCATTGGCTATTAAGACCGATTAGTCTACCATAATCCTCCTAATGCACATTAATCCACTGAATCCACATTCATCGACCTTAATACTCCTTCCTTCATAATCCATAATCCACGAAAGTACTCCTTAATGCACCCTAATCCACCTTCATCGACCTTAATCTACTCTAATCCTCCTTAATGCACTGTAATCCTCCTTAATCAACCCTAATGCTTCCTCATTCAATTTAATCCATCCTAATCCACGATAATCGTCCTTAATTCATCTTAATCCACCCGAATCCACATTTATCTACCTTAGTCCACCCTAACCCTCCTCAATCCACCCGAATCCTCCTTCATTCACCTTAATTCACCCTAGCCCGCCATAATCCTCCTTAATGCGCCTTAATCCTTCTTAATCCACCCTTATCCTTCTTCATGCACTTTAATCCACTATAATCGTCCTTAATGCACCTCAATGCAGCTTCACCCACCCTAATTCACCTTCATCAACCTTAATCCAACCTAGTCCTCCTTTATGCACCTTAATCCACACTAATGCACCTTCATCGACTTTAATCTACCTTAATCCTCCCTAACACACCCGAATTCCTCTTCATCAAATCACTAATCAATCATTACTTTGCTAATCATTAATCATCTCTTAACGCGGCTGAACATGCTTTAGTTCGCTTCCCGCCTTCCTTCGGTCACCTGATATTTTCTGTAGCTCACAACGGGACCTTGAAACAGAGGTCTAAGGCTTTCGCTTAATAAGCCACACACAAAGGGATGTGTCACAAGCAATACTAGATCAGACGCACGAAGTAAAGCATCTGATCATGTGGCAGAAAAATGGTCTGGAGTATAGAACGCGCCTCAAAGCTCCCTTTACATCGGTATACCCCGTTCATACGGCTTTAAGAAAAAACAAACCTCCTCATAAACGTTGCCTCCAGCATTATCGATGCTGTTATTAGCATTTATCAAAATTTTCAACCCCACTGGGGCGCGCAACTGGCCCAAAATAACACGCCTCCATGGAATCCTGCGGCCCGTCCGCGGGAGCTCAGGAGGAAAAACGCGCCGTGCGCAGCCGGCGGGCGAGGAGAATCAAGGAGGAAAGCGCCGTGAGGAGGAGAGTGTCGCTACTTTCAAATTATCAAGGGGTTTTAGCTCCGCGCGCTGACAACGAGAGTGCCCCGAGTGACGCCAGACTTCGCCCTCACTCTCACGCGTGGCCTTGTCCCGCTTGATAAATTTCTAGTGCGCCGTTCGGTTGCTCTGGTGCTGACGGTCGCACGTTGAAGGGGACCGCGCAATGCCGGTAGTCTAGCACATCGCGCTATCGCACAGTGGCTGACCGCGGCACTGAGAAGGAATGGAGACCCGTTCTGATTGTTGTTTTGTTTATATTCATCTTATCGTTTATATTAGTGCATGTCGCCGGCGACCACCGCTGCTCGATTTTAGGCAACATCGCGCAAGTAATCACAACTGCGGCTACGGTGACGCGCGCTCTTTCACGCCGACGCGATAAGTCGCAGGCGCCAAGGTTTACTGTTTACTGCGGGCACGGCTTATATGTCGAGATCACTTTTCCATCAACTGGCCTTTTCTCCGGCCGTAACTTGTTCCATGAGCATACAGACCAGCTGACTACGAACCGAATCCCTTTCCTGATCCCTGGATCAGTCTAAACAATGTTGAACTAACGAAGCAACAGCGATGCGCGTTATCGTTGAATAGATGGTGACAACTGAACTCATCGCGAGTTAATCGCACAGGCACCGAATCGATGAGAAAATTGGCCTTCACACAACAGGAGGTGCCGATAACTACCGCTATCCAAAAAGAATGAAAATATTGGCAATTCCACTCTATGAAGATGGAATGGAAGATAAAGCTGAGGACAGTCAAAGCTCTCAAACAAAAAGCAAAGTGCTTCACCTCCGCCGCGGGTTGGCCTGAAGATAGTACAATATCGGGCCCACCCGCGCCGGCGGGGAAGCAGGCGTTAAACACTCCCCACACTTGAGCCCGTCCCGAAGATTCCGAAGGGCACGTTACAGGTTCCCGAGCCCACAGTGGTATGTGCCATTCAGCTTGGACCTTTTCTGCGCTATCACCAGGATCGGCCCACATGATGATTTTTTCTGTTGACGGACGCTGAAAAAATACGGAAGGTTAGTCAAATACAGCTTTCGCTGTAGAAGCTAGCAAAATGTTGACCGCCGAATAGATTGATTTGTCAGCGCTTTACGAATGTGTGTGAGGAGTGGTGGCGTGGGCGGGGAGGAGAGGGAATGCCGCTTAATGTCAGGGGGAAACGGCCCCCCCCGGACCCCCCCGGGCCCCCCTCTTGGTACGTGCCTGATGTATAGGTGTGTATATAGACATAGATAATGATAAGTGTCTATACAAGTGTAGTCTGTATAGTAGAATTACGTAGACCGAGAGTTCAAAGGGACATTGAAGATATGTTTGAACTGTACTTTATAGTAATGCATATCTGTATTGCAACTGTATTAATAGCAATGTGTAATGCTTACAGTCATGAGTGTCTGTGGAATAAAATTTCTCTTGGTGGTGCTTGTGTAACGTCGGCAACAGCTTCGCTGTACATCCACTTTCACAGGGTGGAATGGAGGCATATTTTTTACAATGATAGGCAGTTATGCTTATAAGCATGTTCTGACAGCAAATGTGCGCCACCTTTATTTCAGATTGATGCAAAGGGAAGTTTGTGCATAGCCAAGCTGTTCTAGTGTGCCTGCAGGAATGCAGTAGTGCCTGGCGGCACCGTATAGTTCAGGCGTAACAGTGAACAAGTAGTAAAGATAGCGGCTTATACTAAGGTGACCCTTTTGTAGAAGGATTATACAGGGTGTTTCAACAAAAACTTTAAATATTTTTTTGAAATTGTCTGTGGTAGATAGCACGATTCTAGTTCATGAGCTACACGAAAAAGCGGACATTATTTGTACAAAAATTGAAATGCATAACCGACTAATTAAAAAAATTCACTAATTAAGTTATAACTAAAACTGTGGAACACATTGGAATTTACAAATTCTAGCCGCGGAGTTCGCAAGGCGGATCCACTTGGAAAGAATTCTCAGTGTGACACCACTTTCGAGATATTAATTCTCGAACTTTGCGGAGAAATGCATTGACGTTCCAGCTACTTTTGTACTTCAATGGATAAAACGACGTTTTGTTAAGAAAGTAACTGGAACGACAGTGCTCGGTAAAAGTGTCATCTGCACAATTCTTTTCAAGTGGATATGCCTTGCAGTCTCACTCGATGAAATTTGTAAATTTCAAGATGTGCCATAAGGTAATTTGTTAAAATTTAATTGGTGATGTTTTTGTAGTTAGTCGATTATGCATTACAGCCTGTGCGAGCCATCCCGTGCGAGCTCATTTTTTATATAGAGAAAAAGAATAAGTATAGAGCACGCACGTAAGATGCTGACAGCATCAAACAGTCTCAGGTAGATCACCCTTGTTTGCTGCCATGGCTGAGAGAGGGAGCATGCTTGTCATGGTACTGCTTAATGTTTGTGCACTTCGGTATTGTGTCGTACATTTTTTAAATGCTGAATTAGGTATGTTTCAGTAGTAAAGGGGCAACAGATTGGCCACCTAGGCTGCTAGAAAGAATGTAATAATTTGATTTCACTCGAAATTAGTTGTCTTATTAGCAATACAAATTATTATTTGCTTTCACATAAATATTCTCCTTGAAAACATCTTATGAGTATATATCTGCATAAAGTGACCATTATACGTACATATTGCTTTTATGCCAGCCATATTAAACTGTACACTCATAGCTTAACTTTCACTTCGCTGCTGCATCAAATTGACTGCTTATGCACGTTTTTACACGCTGTAAGAACTTCATCCATGGCTGAGCACATCTATTTTTCTGTTTCAGTGAAGGTTTTACTTTTTTTGGAAAGTTTACAAGCAGCAAGCATTCAATTTCTAAAAGGCATGTTTTATGCCGCACTTCCTCTGTGGTGATTTGATATATGTAAAAAAAACATTTCATGCATCAATGTTTTTTAAGCACACTCTAGAAATTGGCAGAGTTAAAAAGATACGGAAGCTGTATTCCGCAACAGTTGAGTGCGTGCTGCACGTCGCAAGCTGCCACTAGCACAACTACACAAACCTCGTCATCGCGCCGAACACGACCGAGTGTAGAGAGTGATATATGGGGACTCTCGGACGAATCACTTTCGGCGATACTATCACTTTTGCGTGAGGTAGAACGCGGCACGGTTGACGATTCGAGAGGTTTTGTTCAGCCAGCCAATGGCGAAAGTGATCGTCCGAGATTGCGCCCCACGTTGCGTCATGATGCGATTTCAATACATCTTCAAAAGGTGGCGCGGATTAGTGTGCAGTGTTTCAAACAAGGATGGCTGCGCCAACGCGACACATGCGGCTGCAGAACAGAATGTGACAGTCTAGAGTCGCGCTTCCATCGTGACGCGAAAACTTGAACTCGCACCTACGAAAATAGGCCAGTGTCGTGTGCCGTTAAAGATAGTTGCCAACCTCAGACACTTTCGCTCCACCGACTGGTTGCCAGCTGTCAACAGACCGCGTCGTCCAATCGGAATGCGCGTGCCATCCGCTCGTGCGAATTCAGCGAACACAAAATTTTGGGACACTATCCTCCTTACGGGCGTCCGCACCGGTACACACACAAGCGGACGCGCGTGGAACGGAGAGGCGGATTGAGCGAGTCTGGGCCATTAGCAACGTCAGTCGCAGAACGGTCTGGTTTGGTTATTTTGGAACTTTGAAGTTCGTTAATTAGGTTCGTTATATATATATATATATATATTTCTCATATGCTGTTCTTGGTGTATGTGTTTGTTGACCTCTTGTATACTTGTACACTTGAATTTATTATTTGAATAAAAGAAATGATTAATCAATAGAAATCGGAGTGGAAGGAAGAACAACTGGCCTCAGGCGGGATACGAGCCCACATCTTCGCATTATGCGTGCGCTGTTCTTACCAATTGAGCTACCATGGCGCCGTTTTCCCATACACTTTTTGGGATATTTGTGTTTATCTACTAGAACTTACACTGTTAGTGTTAGCCCGCGCCACCACTCGGAAGCCTTGACGGTGGGTGTGGAACATCATTTCAGTCGCAGGCGTCAGCGTGTACGTGAACTTTTGGCTGAAGCCAACTGGTCAATAAACACACACATGCTACCTGAAGGCATCAATGCTGCCGGATTCGATATCCTCGCTATGTAATGAACGAGAAGCAAGGAAACCGATGGGCCCGACTTTTATGAGTCACATCAAGCGAAGACACCAAGGACAGCATAGGGGAAATTATTTGTATTTGATAATTGAATGGAAGAAATGACAAATGAATGGAAATGAACAGAGAGAGAGAGAGAGCAAGGACGAGAAAGGCAGGGAGGTCAACCAGACGAGCACCCGGTTTGCTACCCTACACTGGGGGCGGGGGAATGGGACTAGAGAGAGGAAAAAAGGGGAGGAGTGAGCACTGAGTGCATGTGGGAGGGACACTATACACAGGGACACTATAAACGGTCTCTTAAGCCGTTGCACTTCAAGTATTGTACTAGTGCACGAATCGCTTCTCGTGCCAGTGACGGGTGTGGCCACGGTCCGAGTATCGTTGACTCGGTGAACGGTCTTGAGTACAGTCGGTGTAAAGTTGCCCGCGGAGAGAGGCGTTGTACATCGTAGCGAGGGTAGGTACACAATAGGTGCTCGATGGTTTCCTCGCACCCACACGAGTCGTACACCGGGCTCTTAGTAATTCCCAAACGATAGGAGTAGGCGTTGTTGCCGACAAAGCCACAGTGAGCCGGAACACACACACACACACACACACACACACACACACACACACACACACACACACACACACACACACACACACACACACACACACACACACACGCGCGCGCGCACGCGCACGCGCACGCGCACGCGCACACGCACGCACACGCACGCACGCACACGCACGCACACGCACACGCACACACACGCACGCACACACACACACGCGCACACGCACACACGCACACGCACGCGCACACGCACACGCACGCACGCACGCACGCACACGCACACGCACACACGCACACGCACGCACACACACGCACGCACGCACGCTACATACCTTTCACATAGCGCTGTATAAGGCTTTCGTGAAGCCGCCCACTAGCTCTGCCGGCTTTAGTGCTTTGCATATTTGAATGCGGTGTTGGCGTGTCTGAGCGCGGCCGCGAAGACCAAAATAGGCAGTTACGAAGCTTTGGCAGCAGTGGCGCGTGCATTAACAAGCAGTGTTTCCAGCTTAGTTTAAAGGGACACCGGGTTGAGACAACTGAATTGGTCACTCTAAGGAAAAAAATGCGTTGAAATATTACACTTGTTGAACACCAGAAACGCCACGTTTACCGTGAGCTGGTTAAAGCTAGAAAAGACGCGAAAACAAAAGGTGGGTGTCAAAGCCCTCTTAGAGTTTCCGCACTACGTCCTCTGTAGTGATGTATCTCGAAAGCGTCTGCTGGAGTTCACATTATTAGTAAGGATGTGCGAATACTCGAAATTTCGAATGCGAATCCACTAGTCTTTGCTATTTGGTTCGTGTTCTTTTCTAGTACTCGCCGCTCAAAATTGGCGAATATTTCTTTTCGTATCAAATGAATAACAACACTTATTCGAGCATCGGAGAAGAAAGACCGATGGAAGTGGGCAATGTTCTGAACGATGCGGTCGCGAGAGAGTCGCAGTTGTGCAGAGGAATCACTTAACTACCGCTGAACAAGTTCCAACCATTCGATAATCACGCCTCGCTTTTAGGCACATTGCAGATTGGTTATCTCGACGTATGTAAAGCAAGTCTTTATTCGGTCAGAGTTACCGTTCGCTGTTGCAGTACCACACTTGTCGTCTTAACGAACACAGCGCTCTGCGGGCATCGGCTAACGAGCTGTTCCCTTGTTTCATAGCTGTCATTGTCCTGTTTTACCAGATAACTTAAAGCATTTTTTTTTCATTTGCTAGCTCCTCAGTTGAACAGACTTATATTTGTGTACTTGTAGATATGAAATAGTGTAAACAAGATTTCTAAGGCAGCAGTGCAGGAACAAAATAGGACCAGCCACCCGTAAGAACTCGCACTAAACACTTACCAAATGAACGACATAAAACTTTGTTTCGTCTCTTTCTTTTCTTTTTTTTTTTGAAATGGGAGATTATCCGGTTTACGATTCGAATTTTCAAAGCTATTCGAATATTCAATTCAATTGAGAAATTTCACTATTCAAACATCCTTACTTATCAATTAACGATAAACGAGGATTGCATTACAATAGAAATAAAAATTCAAAATAGCTGAGTTTTGAATTTCATTTACTTTTATTTCCCATTATGACTTGGGGAGAGTTAAGTTTCTTCTTCTCCAGGTCTTCCAGGCAAACGATTCTTCAAGGAGTGGTCGCTGCCGTCCGGCGACACTTTGCACTCAGGGAGGCCAACTTAGAAATAACTAGGTTTATTAAGACAAAGTCGTAACATCGACTAGCGGCGGCCGATTATCGGCTCGCTCGCCTCTCTTTTTCCTCTGTACACACTCTCTTAAATACCATTGTGAATTGGGGCGGCACCCTTATTTTAGGCCTCCTCGCTCACATTCTACCAATCAGTTTTATTTTAAAGTAGGCGAGACCATCAACAACACACTCTGTGACCGCCCCCCTTTACTAGTCCGGTTTTTGGAACACACAGATGAACATCACTTAAACGAACGCCACATGGCCTTCTTGCGCGGGGTCCACACGCCTTGGTGCAGCCGGCCCGCTGCACTGGCATGTGCTGCGAACCCATAAACCGCGAGCCACTAACCGGGATCATAGCCGCAGAATCGTACCCTCGCACGACGCGGCCACGAGGTCTCCCGCGCACGCTCGACGGCGTACACACGGTCTGCCCCGCCGACACGGGAACGCCGCCTCCCCTGGCAATTGAGCGACATGCGCGCAGCGAGGCGGCCGCTTGGCCTTCGGTTTCACGCGCTCAACAGAGGCGCCGTTCTAAGAACACAAACGATCGCTGTCCGGGAAAGAAAACAACCTGCGCGAGTGTCATGCATGTGGCTCCCGGGTTCCAACGTGGTTGCGTTCAGTGCATGCAAGGACGATTGCGTCAGCCACTTAAGTGGGAGGGCCGAGGAAAAAAGCTGCATGAACAGCTTGACGAGCACGTCAACCCCTATAATGCGTGTCCACGGTCGACAAACAGAACGAGAGCTTGCAGAACGCTTTTTGAAGGAAAATGACTGTAACAGGCAAAAACATTATTCAACCTCTGACTTCACGCTTCACGCTGCACCAGACCGCCCGTTTAGCGAAACGAGTACTCTTTCTAAAATAAGTTGGATATAGAATATGTGGCTTGTAAAAAGTTATTAAGTGCTAATGCGAAGAGTGGGAAAGGAAGCTTTATAGTATAAGGGGCGTAAGTGCGGTGTTTTAGCTGTGTCAGAAGCAAGCAAAACTAGTGCGTTCAGGTACCTGTAGTGTAGATGTGCAAGCTTCAACGCGTGAACGGAGAGAAATCTCTCAGTCAGTGCGTGGTGCGGTAAGCCTATACTGCTCTTAATTTTCAGTTTCTGAGTGTAAATTTTTTTTCACAAGTTGGGTCCCCATTGGCAGATTTTTACTGCATTTTCAAAATTTTGACTGCATAATTGTTAAAAGAACAATTGGGAACCATTTTTTAATGAAGTAATAAAAAAAAGTAAAGGGCACGTATAGGCATTCCTACATGTGGATGAAAGCGAAAACATTACGATGTCTTACCGACGACGATTCGTTTTACGAACGGTATGGTATTGTTTTCACGTTGCCTTCATATCCAACTTTTCAGGACACCTACCAACTATCGCCCCAAGCGGCCCCGGCATAAAGCTAGCGCGTTTTCAATGGAACGCGCAGGTTTTTTCGCGAATAACAAAAGCTGCAGGTCGGTTATTGAAAAAGGCAGGTAACAGGCATGTTCTGAAAGACAATCCGCACGAGCAAAATGCAGCGATTACGCTGTGGCAAGCAAGAATTTTGTTACCAGAGCGGTTAGATTCAGCAATGGAAGCCTATCGAAACGACCAAAACTTGTACTCGATTTTCGAGACAATAACGGTAGCTGTGATAAAACTATGGCGTCTATCGTAAAAACTGATGTAGCGTATGCAGTCCGGAGACTCAGCTTTCGATGGATGCCTATCTTGACTCTTACGCATGGCGTAACACTGTTCCCAAAAACAATTTTTGAAACACAGTCGTGCAAGTTCACGTGGTATCTATAAAAACCCAAGCGTATAACACCTCGAAATGTCGGCATCCGTGGCCAAGTCGTGTAATCGCTCGCACTTATCGTTAGGCGTCATGCTAGCAGCGGTTCGATGCCGCGTTGCGTGATGCTTTTTTTTAACGCCACGTAGGGCTGAGTTCGACAGTCTTCCACCAGATGGCCGAAACACAAAACTCAAGATTTGGTTTCAGTTTTGGTTTTTTTCGGGAGGGCTCTTCAAATATTATATTTTCTACTTTTACTTCCTAAACGTACCAATGGGTTGCTTATTTATTAACTCATTGCTTTTATTATGTGATTTTATTCCTTGGACAACATAACAACAAGCATGCGCATGTCTTTGTGTAACGTTAAAGAAATGCTATCGTGCCTTGTAGCATGGACGCACTCAAGAATTCTGGACATTGCACCGTTACCATACTGTGGAACTTCACGGCAATGCACATGCGTAACTGAATGGGCAAAATTTCAAACAATTGTATTTCTATATAATAGCCAAGTATCAAGAAGTTTCAACTGTCTGCGCCGAGGGTACTCCTTTGTAACAACATATGCATTTATGGGACTTAAGTCGGAACATTGGTTGTGCGTTAAAGCAGTGTTTTGGTCGGGGATGGGCGGTTATGTCACGCGACAGGAGCAAATAGTTTTGCACCCTCTCAGCAGAGGGCACCTTGATTGGAAGAAGCGCGAAATTTAAACCGTAAAGCGATTTATTACAGCTGGAGTTTTGAACGCAATTGCGGAGCGAGCGTCATTCAGCATGTTTGCACGCGCATGTTTTTTAGAGGCAACAGGGAAGGAAAGGCGTGGCGCTACACAGGGTGTCCCACGTGACTTTAGACGAACTTTAAAGATATGCAGATGCCACGTAGCTGGACATCACAAAAGACAAATTTACAAATTATGGTGTTTTCCGTGCCAAAACCACTTTCTGATTATGAGGCACGCCGTAGTGGGGGTCTCCGGAAATTTTGACTACCTGGGGTTCTTTAACGTGCACCTAAATCTAAGTACACGGGTGTTTTCGCATTTCGCCCCCATCGAAATGCGGCCGCCGTGGCCGGGATTCGATCCCGCGACCTCGTGCTCAGCAGCCCAGCATCATAGCCACTGAGCAACCACGGCGGGTGGACATCACCAAGGTAAAGTTGTTGTTTGCCGTCGCTTGGAGATATACAGTTTACTTTTCGCATTCCGTCTAATTACATAATTAGTCTTAAATAATTAATTAACTTCTCGAATATTACAATTACATGAAAACTGTCGATGATAAAATTGTAGAGCAACATGAAAAACTAAGGATATAGCTTTCTGTTCCTCAATACTTGCTACATAAAAGTGTTTTTCCGAGCGTGAAAGACGCCTGCGAGTACATGGAAAGTGCCTCGAGGGGCCAGTCGCACGGCAATTTTCGCGTGTACATGCGGGCTTCTTTCACGTTCGGAAAAAACGCTTTTACGTAGCTCGTATTAAGCCACAGAAAACTGTATCAGTAGTTTTTCATGTTGCTCTACAATTTTCTCATTGATATTTGTCATCTAACTACAATATTTGAGAAGTTCATTAATTAATTAGGACTAATTATGTTATTCGACTGAATGCAAAAAATACGCTGAACATCTTCAAGCGACGACAAACAACATTACATTGGTTTTGTCCGCCGACGTGACGTTTGCATATTTTTAAAGTTTGGCTAAAGTTACGTTGGACACCCTGTATATAGACCGGCCACCTCCGGTCTGTCTCTATGACCACGTGACTTTTTGTGCCATCTCCGTCGAAGGTTCGTCCATTGGAGCCCATGACAGAACTCACCGAAATCACCGCACCGGCTGGCAGTGGGTCAGTGCCCTCAGCGCCTTCGCAGATGGAGGGGCAGTATGGGAACGCTGGCATGATGAGCGGCATCGGGGGCAGCTGGGGCAGGAGACGACGACGAACGCGCGAGCAGTAGCACGAGTGCGTCTCTGTCACCACGTGACTTTTTGCACCATCTCCGGCTACGCCACAGGATTTTCCGCTTCATGAGGCATATAATGTTTTCGCATTAATATTTTTTGCGCACTTTATATTATTTGTTCTTTACTATGATCGCAGTGCACTATGCAATATCTACACTCACTAAAATTAAGCCACTTAATTTCTGTCTTCGAAGTTGCACTGATCCGCATTTTTGCAATGGTACTTTAACGCGTGGTACTTTGTTCAGTGTCCTGCGCTAGGCTCGCTCACGCGAAGTACGTTGTTCTAGCGTCAAATTGTGAGTGCGGTGTTTCCCGACATTATTGCCTGGGTCCGGTCCTGACTGATCCCTGACGCAGGCCGGACCGCCGCTGAAATTTGGGGAAATAAAGAAGCTAATCGGGTACCAGCCACCGAAATGAAAAGAAATAAGAATGGTGAAAATCTGCAAGGACTTTTGTATGTTCAACGAACCTCCACACGAATCCTGTAAAGGGGGTAAGCGGGATTATTTAAAACGGGATGCTTTGTTTCCCATCTTTGTGCTTCGATATGGCTGACGTAGAACTCTCATAACACTTAGGATGTGCCCGCAGTTCAATATAGAAAGAAAAATGCTGTTTCACAGCCTATAGAAAATAGGTCTCTTCCTAACGCGAGCTTTCAAGCCGCAGTGCTCTCTAAAGGGCCTGGAAGCCGGAGGGATCAGAAAAGAAGTTATACGCCCATTGATTGCCTTCCTCCGAAACACCGAGTGAACGTTTGGTGAAACATCCGCGTTACCAAGTAAGAGGTGCTAAGGCGCAATAATTTCCATCCAGTCACATCAGGCTATCTGCGCCTGATCACCACACCCCCTACAAAGAGATCGTACTCGCCAAATACATCACCTAACGACCTCCACTACTAAAATGACATGGGTGTACGTTTAGTGAGATTAGAAGCAAACCCTTTATTGTGCACTGTTTGTAAGGCAATATGAATGTCAATTCAGACAAATACGTCGCTCTCAACTGAATGCACGAATCGCAGCAATCAAGTAGAAATGATTGTGGCCCCATAGTGGCTGTCTCTTCTGCTTCTTTGAACAACGCAACGTCCTTTTTATCTTTATATTTTCAATGTTCTTTTTTGCGCTTTATTGTTCTCTTTATTTAACTGCCAATTCGTACTCAAGTGTCTCTTAAGCTTTCGAAACACCTCGCTATTCCCCTCTCTCCAACTCTTTTTTTTTTTTTTATTTGCTCAATGCGCGAAGTAGCTGTGCTAAATGGCTTTGTTCTCGGTCTTATTATTTTTGTCTTTGACCAACGAGTCAAACATCATCACTGCGCCTGACATCTCTCACGGTGCGAACCACCTCAACACATGCGCGGCGCCGTTGCGAACAATTCACGGCAAGGAAGCCTATCAAATGACCAACAACAAAAAAAAATATTCCAGCGGTATTCACGCGTGTAGGCCTTCCATAACTATATGCCTCGGCCTTTGATCAGCGCGCGCGCTGTGATCGCAGTGCGTCACCTTCGAACGCGAGTGCTTTTAATATCTTCCGTTGCATCGGACCAAGCCCCGCTGTCAACAACTCTCGGACGCCGTCAGTCGCCTATTCGTTCTCTCCCAAGTCACGTCAGTACGCGTGCTGCGGGAGCCGACAACGCGGGCGCAGCTGTCGGGTGCGCTCCAGGACTGCCGCACGCTCGCACGCCGCACGTGTGGTGGCTTAAGGGTCATCTGCGTTTTTTTTTTCTTCTTTTAGTGACGCATGCCTCGCGGTGGCTGGCACACAAACAAACGAGCTCATACGAGCGCTTAGTCTTTATGGGAAGGAATGACGTTTGAGGTGCAATCGTTCATTTGCCTTTTTCTCTTTTTTTCTTTTCTTTTTTACCGTTCTTACGCGCTGGCTGTTGAAACTGGTCGCTGCTTCTATCTCCCGAAGATTATGTTGTACTTGTAAAACGCGCAGGGATGCATCGGCATAAAAATGGAGAGAGAGAGAAAGAGAAAACGAATGAAGAAACGCAAAACGGCCACCGTTTCAACCGCAAGCACATGTGCTTTGCGGTAAAATTAAAATCTAAATTCTCGGGTTTTCCGTCCCTAGACCACGGTATGATTACGGAGCCCGTCGTAGTGGGAAATTCCGGTTTAATTTTGGCTGGTAGCATGCATCCAGTGCGGGCGTTTACGCATTTCGCCCCGACCAATTTGAGGCCGCCGTGGCCGGAATTTGGCGGAAATCCCTTGGTGTTGCAGCATTTCACAACTGCGAAGATGTCGAAGTCGAAACTGCAATCCACAAGTTAACATAACAGAAAGCAGAGAAGCGCAACTCTTCCGCGTAGAAGCTCCACCGACCGCTGTTGAAGTTTCCTCCAGTTTTCATTCGCGAAAGGGCGCAAGCGACCCTTGTCGTAGTTTGATTTGTGGCTCAAAACAATTCGTTCTCGACGCTGCTTCAGGAGAGTGCTTTAAGCATAGCGCTAGGCAGACCAGTAATAAAAGCTTGAAAATTGGTAGCGCGAGTTACGGCGTCGTATAAGAAGTCGTGGTTCATACGTTAAAAAGCATTTTCATCCATGTCAGTAGCATATGCCTACTCCTACTTTGAGGATGCTTAATCTACGTAAACCTAATGAACTCTGTGTAGATATGGTTCTGCACAGAGGTGATCGAGAATGCCTGTACAGTAGCTCACTTCGATGGTAATCAGTGCCAAGGTGGCTGAGGGCTGTCTTTTGTAATGAAGCATGCAGTGGCTGTTTGTGTTGAATATCTTAAAGATAAAATGTTAAAGTAGAACGTACGTCAAGCGTACAAAAAATTCGTTTTCAGAAACATCGAAATCAGCAAAAATCATTCGGCAGAAAGCTGAAAAAGCATCCGGACGCTGAAAGCTGTAGTCAGTGGCTGATGTTACAAATACACAAATTATTGTTACTTGGCGCCGTCTTGCGGTACTATCTCCGATCGCTACACACTCAGGAAAATTACACCTTCGAGCGTGGATTGGATGTCGAATCACCCTTTTTGCACCTTGATTATTTTTCGAAAATTTTGAAAATGGGTGCAATTGTTAGCAGAACACCCTTAGTGCACCGTTTCATTAATTTCAGGGTGCTAAAGCGGTGTATTATGCGAAAAATTGAAAAGTGATCGGGTACTTCAACATTTCAAACAAATAAAAAGCCAGAAGTTTCAATTTCCCAGCGGTTAGTGCCAAGACATTGGTTGAGGACGTCATAGGGCATACGGAGCATACGGACCAGCTGAATTCACACTGAATCCGTTTCCTGGTCACTGGATCAGTCTAAACAAAGAAGGCTGAATTAAGAAGCAACAGCGATGCGCGTGACTGTTGCAATAGATGGCGATAACTGAACGCAGCTCAAGTTAATCGCGCGGGCACCGAATCGATGAGAAAACTGGCCTTCACGCCCCAGGAGATGCCGATAACTACCGCCATCCAAAAGGAGTGATAAAGGCAGCAAAATGTTGACCTCCGAATAGCAGTCAAGTCTGAAGAATGATTTGGCGGTGCTTTAGGAATGTGGGTGAGGAGTGGGGGCGCGGGTAGGGGGGTGGGGGTATGCCACATAGTTTCCAGGGGCGGGGGGCCTCCCCCCCCCCCACGCCCCCCCCCTTCGGTACGTGCCTGTCGTGTAGCGAAAGCTTTCTTTCATTCCTTTCATTTTTCATTCAAGTGTACTTCCACAGAGGCCCTATATAGGCGTGGAAAATGTTTAATCTCCCGTATACATTGTCTCTCTGTCTGCAGCAGCAGCCTTCTCCGTATTTATTACCGACCTATGTCCTTGAACGGCCACGTGCTGTAGCTGCTGTGAAGGAGGATCCTTTTGCCAAAACAAGAAGAGAAAAGACGGCTTGTAGTCGAGACGCGAGTCCTTCTAGTGAGAGCTGAATCTGCCCACAGCTGTAAAAACAAAGAAGAGTGCGCCGCCGTGATTTCCGCACCTGCCCCGGGGCAAGTGGAGGCTGGTAGGCCAGCGGTGAGGACCAGAGAGGCGACAGTACGCGACGTGGGTTCAAACGAGCTGCGCGCGTGCACGGAAAAAAAGTCTGATTTGATCGTATCTGTATCTTCGTATATAAGCAAATTAATCACGCATAATGCGAACAATTTTGCAGATCTCAGCTTTTTTATGGCTCTAGTTGAGTTCAGCAGTTTATTTTTTTTTTTTAATTCTGAATACCCATTACCACATCATGACGGCTGCTGGCTACTGCGCGGCAGCGCGCACGTCGCTCCTGAAGCTGCTTTGTCTCTACAGAACAAGGAGTCATGCCTGAACTGAGAAAACTGACACTGAGCTCATGCAGTGGTTGGAACGCCAGGACGCTGAGAGGCTTACAGGTGTTCAAACTCCAGGCGGCCCCTTTCGAGACAACAACGCTGCTGGCGCCAACTGCATTTACGCAGAGGTTCGAGAGAAACTTGCTTGCAGTTATGAGCAGTTCTCCACAGGACACCAGAGCTAAGCTTTCACAGGCCAGTGTGGCAATTCTCTAGACATCGATTACGAACGATTACTTCAAGCGAGAATTTAACGCAGGGAGAGCTGGTTTTGGTTACACGGTCGAAAATAGATGGAAAGCTTTGAAAAAAATGCGGACAAAACGGCCCAACACGAACGCTGGCCAATGAGTATTTATTTACAGCAACATTTTACAAAGCAAGAGGACACAGCTGGGCAGAAGCCGGAACATAAACTCCCGGATGCGCCCAAACTAAACGCGTCACAGCGAGAGTGAATGTGCTAACCACCTATGTATCAATTACTTTTAACCTTCCCTTTGCTTGTACGCCTTGCGTTTATTATTAAAATTTAATATGCTAATTAGATTTTGCAACTGTATTCTGTTTGTTCACTTTTCCATGTAAGTACATTTTTTAAATTGCCCATGTGCGCTATTCTAATCGCCTTGATTTTTAATGCCACTCCAGCCCTTATGTGATGCCCCTACTCATGACCTTGAAGCTCCATAAAATGAAATATAATGAATTTATAAGTACAGAATATTTCCTCCCTGTGCAGTATAAAGGCACGGCCACACTAGCGGCCAAATGCACAACGCAGTACATTCCGCGCGGCAGCATCCTCGTGGCTCGTGCCGCATGCCTTGAACAAGACAGGTCCACTTGTCGAAACGTTGGCTCCGGCTTTCACCTTGTTCTCGCTTTGCTCATCATCTTGAATTTCCACCTCCCACCTTTCGCCGTGTTTTCCCCTGGATGCCAAGAGAAAGCCACACGTGGCCCAGCCCAAAGCCAAATTGCTGCCCGGTTTGTATTTCAAGTTATGTACATGATCCCGCAGGCGATCGTTGATCCGTCGGCCGGTTTGAGCGACACGTGGCGAACTTTGCCACGTGTCGCTTGACCTGGTACTGTCCTATGTGCGAATGCACGCCGTCTGTTGACCGGATGCTTGCAATCAGAAGTTGCGGAGATCAAAGCACTCTTGAGATTTTCGAGGCGTTTTCTTTTGAACACCATAGCCCTCGTTTTGTCACCGTTCCGTCTGTGTCGCTTTCTATCAAGCGAGCTTGCTTATTATAATACACCACTGATTGGTGCGGCGCCCACATTTTTTTTCGTTCTTTTCTTCTTGCCTTTTTTTTTTCGTATAGTGACGTGCAAATCAGCAGCTGCTCGTGTGGTTTTCTTGGCGTTGCATGCTGGTTTTGTCGTAGTAATTATTTTAACATTTTATTCTCCGGAGAAACGTTTATTGTTCAGTGGCGCTAGTTTAGTGTCAACGCGTTTTTCTTTTTCCTTTCTTTTTTCATTGTTGCTGTGTACCTTCTGACAACTTCCCTTTTTCGAACTACTCTTTGTTTGTGTTGTTATTTTCACTACTACAGATTTTTTTCAAAGGCTCTCCTGTTCTGATAAATTTGCAGGAGTGTTACTCTATCTGGCCGGTATCGTCCTTGATAAGTAGTGTCCACTGGGACAAGGAAAGAGAAAAAGAATGAAAAGCAGAAAATTACACTGATCCAACGAATTGTGGGAATCGATGTCGATCATGCGAAGCATTTTAGAAGTAGCTGACTATCCAGCATTGCTTGGGTTCCGCAAAGCGTTACCAGGTGGACCAACGCTTTTGTGTAAATCAAGTAGTCGTGTGTATGACTCTAGCGTACAATGTGTGTGACGACAGTGACCGGTGGTGACGACGCTTGTATGACGGTAACGGCATGATTGCTCCTGCGTCTGTTCGAAGTGCATTCATATGGCGTGCCTATTCTTGGGTTCTGCGTAAGTACTTAACGAGCGTAAGCGAGAGATACACGGATTGTGACGTGATGCTGAATTCCAATGACATATACAGAGCGGTCCGGAAGCTCTGTCAAAGAGCGCCGTCCACCGGTGGAGGGCACTCACTCCGATTACGCGCCTGCAATACTTGCGCTCCAACCAGATCAAGCAGGGGAATAACCAGATGCGGAAGTACGGGAATTGCTTGCGCCGAAGTGACACTTTCATGTTTTCGCGAACTGCTAAGGTTTCTGCCCAACTTTCATGGCGTGTTTGCGTGCGGAACTTCAATTATATTGCAGCATAAAAACTCGAATGTGAACTCCGAGAACGTTTGCGCTGTGTCTCTTATCTTGTCATTTAGGCAGGGGCCTGCACTGTAAGGTTCACAAGTTTGGACTTGGTTCGACGAACAGATCAGAGCGTCTAGCGCGCGTACTTGCAAGCTCTACTTTGTCGTTATCTGAGGCAATTTTCTTACCCTTTGAACGCGAGGAGCTGCTTTTCGAGAGGCAATTGTCTCAAGAAGGAATCGACAGTACTGCTAGAAAAAGCGCTTTTCTTGAATAAACGAATCCACGCTCCCGATGTGGCCAATCGAACAGACTTGCTCCAAGAAGAGCAGACTTTTGATGCAGGAGCTCTCCAGATCTGCCATTGGAATTCAGCATAAGCATTATACAATCGCACGTATACCCATGTCAATGCCACGTGGGCTATGTTACAGCGACGATGGCACTCGTACATTTTTTTTTACGTAGCATTAGGTGCAACGAGAAAAAAACTGGCGAATGTGAGTTGATCCCAAAGACGGCGCAGTTTTACTCAGCGTCTCAAAACGCGAGCTGTCACTAGGAAAGAGCACCAGAGATTGGCGCGCGACGCACGCGCCAAACGTTTGAAAGAGCTATGCGGCCTTGGCACGAGAGGAGTTTGTGGCCTAGTGGTTGGAGCATTGGCCTACTTCGCTCGAAGGATGACATGTTCGAATTCACTGTCCGTCATGCACTTATTGTTATTACAGAGGTTCGAAATGAGGCGAGACAGGAATCTACGTACGTACCGCAAAGTGTCTAGAATGAGGGAAATAATGCCTCGCATTAAGTTGTGCGTGTGTGTGTGTGTTGTGTGTGTCGTCTTTCGCGCTTTCTAAAAACGAGCGTTCCTTTCATTACGGTAGCTATAGTTACGACCACAGAGAGTGTTCGATGTCCGGTGTCTTGTTGCACGAAGTACGCAGCAGAAAATCGGTGTATGCCCCATATTAAATACACGTGCTGGTGTATAGGCAATTTCGAAGTAACAGAAATTTATAAGTATAATGTGGGCATTCGGGGTGTTTCGCCAACGAGACAGAGCTGTGTGGTGACCATAGTATCATAGAGCATAGTATCAAATTGGTAGCAGTCACGCATTTTCCGGACTTGAGTCTGCGGGCTATACAAGTTTAAAAGCTGAAATTTCGCGGAGTGCGGTCTATCCATGCGTGCGGGCTTTACATGACTTCATTTCTTACGATCGGAGGGGCGCTTAACTCTAACGAAGCAGACTGCATCGATAAACTTTTCCTGTGCTAAATAAAATATCAAAATCCATTCCTCAATGATCGTCGCTGCACGCGAGCAATATTACCAGCTCATTATGGCGGCTCGAGGTATCGTTAAGGTATATGAAATATACGTCGCAAAATATTAAACACCGTGACATTATGCACGCGAATGATTTACCTACACAGCATTGTTCAAGCTCAGTGTAGTCGACCGTGCGCAAGAACTAAAGATTCCGAAGGTGAAGAAGACATCGAGAAGCTGTTCGTCGAATCCGACATGCTTGACTTGTTTTGTCTTCTGGCAGCCCTGACGAGAGCGACTTTGACTCTTTTTAGTATTGAGTCCTACATACAGCCTAATAAAGGACTCACGTTGTTACTGGCTAACGATAAATACTTTGCTTAACTACTGTTCACTGGTTGCAGACATGCTAAAGCACCTGATTTATGTTGAAGTTCGTCCCTCCGGAATATGCAACAAAAACATTTTATTTTAATTTCTAATTGGCTCCTGCAGACCGCGCGCGGATATAGTCTGGAGGATACGGTATTACTCTTAATAATAAAGGAAAAACAGGAGGAAAGCGGAAAATGGGAATTCAAGACGATGAGCAAAACGATTATCTCTTTCACAGACAGGATAGCCCACGACCACCAGCGATACAGGTAAAAGAGGGGTGCTGTGCACGCCGTTGACACGTCGACTGACACACGGCCGTTGACATGTGACTGACAGACGGCCGTATCACCGGCCTTGTGCACAGCACTCCTTTATTCTCAATTCTACACCCTCGCCGTTAACACGCCATCGCTAATTGCCGCACCCACCCACCTTACTCCCTCTCCCTTTAGAAGAACCCTACCTGTACATAATGTGCCGAGGAAAGCTTATGTCACCTTGAAAAAGACAAGTCCATTTGTCGAAACGTTGGCTCTTGCTTTCACCTTGTTCTCGTTTTTCTCATCGTATTAATAATAAAATGATAGTTTTCTTAAGCTGCTTCACCCATTTTGGATGATCGATGTTTCCCGCTCTATAGACGGAGAGTGTAACAAAGTGTACGGAGGAGGAGGGCAGGGGACCAGAGGAGAAGGACTCCTCTATGCCCGGCGGGAAAGATCGGAGCGTACCCACCGTGGCTGCTTGGTGGCTTTGGTGTAGCGCTGCTAAGCACGAGGTCGCGGGACTGAATCCCGGCCGCGGTGGCCGCATTTTGATGGGGGCGAAATGCGAAAACACCCGTGTACTTAGATTTAGGTGCACGCTAAAGAACCCCAGGTGGTCAAACTTAAGCCGGAGTCCCCCACTACGACGTGGCTCACAATGAAATCGTGGTTTTGGCAAGCAAAATCCCCTAATCTAATTAAATTTTTTTTAAATTAGAGATCGGAGCGTACGATTTGAGAGAGCGCGCCGTGGCGTTACGCCACCTACACTAGGGAGGAACGATGAAAGGAAGCTGCGCCCCCAACACAGATGCGCGCCATGTCGTCATCGCCGACATGTGCACATGGCGTGTGCCGGATGGAGCTTGGGAAACTTCCGTGCGGAGCAAATGTAAATTCTTGAGGTCTGCTGATATTGGCTATAAATAGGACGCATAGGAACGGGGCATCTTTAGAGCTATTGGAGGCACAAAAGAAACCCAATTTGGAAAAAGAGCGCTCAAAACGGCTTAAATTGCTAAACCGTGCAGTGCTAGCGTTTACTCCAATGTGTTAGAAGCACGGTTCCACGCAGCGCGTTGTTCGCCTTTCGGGTCAATACTCTTCCTCGCTCCCTTTCGTTATTTTAGACGCCATGCACCAGCCTATAGCCTCCAGTGGGTAAGGCCGGTTTCTTTTTATCATGTTTATAGCACGCGGGGTGCTGCTTTAATTTTATATATGTTACGTGCATGAGCACGATCTCATAGACAAAACGTGACAACTGACGCGTGCTAAACTTTTACGCTGTATGGCAGCGCATAGAATAAGAAGCATCGATCCGACCGCATAAGTCCGACGTAAACCGCTTTATACCACCTTGAGTTGCTCGGAAGGCTTTCCTCGTTTAGGTGCAAATGGCGAAAAGTGAAATATGTTACTTGTAGTCTGAGCGATAAAATCGCTCAGAGGTGGCGCGTGCTTGGTAGTTCCTTGTAGTAACCGGCGATGCCCATCGACAGGTGCGTTGGCAGGGCTGCGCAACTGGGTTTTGATCGTTAATAGGAAGAAGAAATATGCAAACTACTGCTTAAAATTTTCCGCATGAAGTAAGCGCAGAATTGCGCAATTGGTATACCATATGCATGAAAAACACTGAAAAAAAAATTCGTCTCACTAATGAAGCATACGTGCGCCTTAAGATGGTATGATTTATCGAAAAGACGACCTCGTCTGGACATAAAATGGGTCACCTAATTTTAAATTCGATAGTGTTTTTCTTGGTCATGCATAATGGCACAACTATGCAATTGCATTGAATTGCATTCGGAAAATGCAATGAAGCTCTTTCTTTCTCCTCAGCTGGACCAACACCTCCTATAGATATAACTGGCAGCCTGATAGTTTGCCGTCTGACGTCACGCGCGCCACTTTTCGCAGTCCGGACGTAAACGATGAGATGCCGGCGCCGGAACACGTTTTTTTCTGATCTTGGCCCGTCGTGTCTGTGCTACTTGGGCCTGTGTTGTGTGCAGCCGACGTGGCGCTCCCTGTGTGGCTACATGTGCGACTTCTCTGCGAAACGAGAAGGAAGCAACTAGCCGTGCCATTTAAATGTTGTGTGGAAGACAGCCGCGCAAACTACCCCTGCGAGCCGCAGGTTAACTATGTTCTCCTTCCGCAAGGAAGGAAGTCGCCGTCATAATTGGTTACGGGCAATACCGCGGAAGGAATAGGAAGTGATCAGCTATATGAGAGTAGGTGAAGTTGTTTATAACAATTTTGCGGTAGAAAAAGCGCCATTAAAAAGAAAGGTATGCAGCGACATACGCGGCTAACACGCCGTGCAGGGCCTGTAATGACATCGCACAGGCGCCCGTTTACGTTACCCGTAAAGAGCCGCATCAGTA
The DNA here is from genome assembly GCF_023375885.2 of Dermacentor andersoni. NCBI lineage: Eukaryota > Metazoa > Arthropoda > Arachnida > Ixodida > Ixodidae > Dermacentor > Dermacentor andersoni. Next base: position 176,870,205 of record NC_092814.1, read on the forward strand.
AAATTACATCACGTTAAGATTTGAGCACTGACAATATTTTTCACTTTTAATATTTATATCGTATTAGGAGATGCAAGATAAAATGCCAGCGCTGTGAATATTATGTTTGATGAGATGTGTTTGTGGGCTGCCATTAAAATATTTCAGAACAATAGTTTTGTCAAGAACATAAGACCAGTCATGAGCAACTTTAGTGGTTGAATAGTCTGCAAAAATTGGAGGCGCTTAAGCTTCGCCTTTAAGAGTGGAACGTGATAGCATACAGAGATCCCTGACTGCTTCTCACGCTTCCCGGCAACTGGAGCGTATGTAACCGTAATGTTTACCTGGAAACGCTTGCCGCGAACGCTATGCACGAAGGCGAGCTTTGTGGTGGAACCACGGCCTCTTGCGTGGGTCGCGATGCGGAGGAGGCGAGTGCCAGCTGGAGTCATTGCAAGGAGCCGGGCGGGCCGCCGCGGCCGGTTTGTGTGTTTGAAGGGGTTTCGTTGAATTTTCGCGATAGAGAATTATGTTTTCTCGTAAAGTCAAATTACAGTCCGAGAGCTATCATTTCTGTAGGTTGTGCGCACGTCGTATTTTACAATTTTTCTACGTATTTTAGCTTGAGAAATTCAATTCGTTGAGTCAATTTCTTGCATCATATGGACGGCCTGGGTGTACGCGGTTCGAAAATATTTTGCCAATGCGACGTCTGACGCCGGACGTTGAATTTTCTGCGACACGGGCTCCTTAACGTTATCGCCTTAATATAAACCGCATACACGGCATGGATAAGCATATAGGATACATATGCCAAAGTATATGCGGAGCCCCACGGCGACGCGGCGAAAATTCGCTTGGAGGGTCCATATGATTAATATGATAATAAAATAAAGAACAGTCTTTCTCATTGATGCATCTTTCTGGCCACTATAATTGATTGCAGGGTTCCAAAATACGCTGCAGAAAACTGCCCATCGTTCTCTCGAGTGCGAAAAGTAGTATTACGACTTGAAAAATATATGTAATTGCTTAATTGAGTCTAGCTGAATGTTATTTCTCGTGGAACGTTAGGCTTTCATTAGGGCAAATCAGTAAGCGTCCAAAATTGCTGTAGACGCCATTTTACTTGTTCCGGCGCCCACGACATCAAAGGCATGTCTTGCTATTTCGCTGCAGCGTAATGTACAGAATCAAAATAAGTGTTTACAGTTTACTCCAACTCATATCTCGCTATGTTTGGAAACCGCATTTCCTTGCGAGAAATGGCGATAAAACGCCAGACTAATAATATTATAATTTCGCATGTGTGCGCTCAGCATTTCGAAAAGTTCAACAGGTGCAAGGCCCCACACACGACCGCTTTTCAGATGCTTTTCAATCATTTCTTGCTGCAATGCCTTAACTTCTACAAAGCCTGCCTTTCACTGTCGACGATGAACCATGGAAACTAGAGCTTTTACGTGAATTTGACCTATTTAGCTCAATCGGCGCTTGGAAGTACCCATGGCTCCGGATACCTTTTATAATTTATGAAATCATAAAAGATTAGAATTGATAATGAGTATTAGAGTAGTCTGCCCCACCCGCCGCGGTAGCTCAATATCTATGGCGGGACGCGGCTGAGTTCGAGGTCACGGGATTGATCTCGGCCGCTGTCAATGCATTCCAATAGGGCCGGAATACGAAAACTCGTGTACCGCGCATTGGGTGCATGCCCCCCCTCCCCCCCCCCCCCCCAAAAAAAAAGAAGACAGGTGAGAAAAGCTAAGGCGGATCGCCCCACTACGGTGTGCCTCATTACCAGGTCGTGATATTGGCACGGACAACTAATAAATCATTTTTTTAGTCTGCACAACCGTTCTTATCTCCGAGGGGACGCCGTGACTGGTAAATATGCCCGTAAATAAGGAAAAAGGAACAGCAGGCAAAAGGCCACGATTGCTCATGGCTCAAAGAAGAAGAGAAAGAGATACAAAAGGGGAGGAAAGACAGGGAGGTTAGCCAGTGTAAGTACCGGCTGGATACCCTGTGCTGGGGAAAGGGGTAAAGGGAATGAAAGGAGAAAAAAGAAAAAGAAATCTCAAAAATTCGCGCAATACCACGATGCTACGCGCTAAAACATTCAAAGCCGGTCGCCCAATTCGCAAGCCCTTAAAAACTTGAGCAGAGCCCTTAAGGCCTTCAATGCCGAAACCCGTCTGGACCAGTGTCCTAGAACTTTTTATCCTGTGAGGGGGTGATTGTTCGATATTTCGAGCGCGGTCGCGAACACTTTTCTTGACACATTGTAACGGGGACAGTCACGAAGGAGATGCTCGATCGTCTCCTGGCCGCCGCAGGTCTCGCAAGTAGTGCTGTCGGCCATTCCTATGAAGAAGGAATAAGCGTTCGTGAATGACACGCCGAGACACAGGCGGCACAGAAGTGTTGCTTCCACTCGTGGTAACACTGGTGCAAGACGGAGTTGCAGAGGTAGATCCAATCTGTCGAGACGTGCGTTCGTGAATTCAATGGTGTTCCACAGAGTCTGCGTAAGCTCGCGTGTGAGGGAGCGAAGACTTGTGCCTGCATCTGTTCTTGACAGTGGTATTGGTACAATATGGGCACCATCGTGTCATCCATTGCGTCATCCGGGCACCATTGCGTCATCCGCACTGTGATTTGCCGAAATTCCGCAGTGACCCGGTATCTACTGGTAGATAATGTGGAGCACCTTTTCGATTGCGTGATGATGGAGTAGTCGGACGTCTGCGACTAATGTCACGTTAGATCCGTGGTTAAAAGGGGACAGCAAACACTGGAGAGCTGCTTTCGAGTCCCAAAAGATGGACCATGTGACCAATAAACTACAGAGCAGCATGGATAGCTACGAGCTCTGCAGCTGTCGATGATGTAATGTGGGATGTCTTGAATTTGATAGTGACAGATTTTGCGGGAATTCCCACTGCACCAGCTGACCTTATAGAGGAGACAGAACTGTCTGTGTAAACGTGGATGCGTTCTCTGTGCTTCTCATGTAGAAATGAAAGTACGGTTTGTTGGAGCGCGAAAGATGATATCTCCGTTTTCTTTTTGATGCTGGGAATGCCAAGAAAGGCCTGGAGTGGATGCAGGCACCAAAGCGGTAGAGATGGTCCTGCTGCAGGTGTGAAGTTTGAGGGTAAAGTTCCATGGTTGGTGGTAGTAATCCGGCTAAACGCTGAACGAGGTCGAGCGGCAGGAAGTGAGGCGAGATGATGCGATGGAAGTCGGGCGAAGTGTCTAATGTGCATCCTTAAAGCGTCGACTTGAATATATGTATTAATGGGGTGGTCATGCGCGATGGCTATTGTGGCTGCCGTGGATGCACACCTGAGAAGGCCAAGACATATTCGCAGAGCTTGAGCTTGCACAAACTGAAGGGCACGGAAGTTTGTCTTACCGGTCCCACCCTGTAGAGGTAAGTTACAGCGTAGGAGACCCAGGAAGAGTGCGCTATGGAGTTGGAGCATCAGACTCACAGACGCACCCCATGACTTTCCTGCAAGAAATATGGGCAGATGTGTTATCATGACTAGTTTCCTTTTTAGGTAAAAGACATGAGGACTCCAGGAGAGGTCTCGATCTATTATCACTCCTAGAAAGCGGTGCGTCTTCTCGTAGGTAATAGGCTGTCCATTAATTCTGACAACGTATGGTCTCTTTGCTTTGCGCGTGAAAGCGACAATAGAACACACTTCTCGGAGGACACTTCCAGACCTCGAGCGCTAAGATAGCCTGCTGTTAGTGTGGCCGCTTTTTGGAATCTGGCGCGCGCCTGGGGGCGCGTCACTCCTGATGACCAAATGCATATATCGTCTGCATAGATCGACACATGGACGGATTGCGGAAAGGTATGTACCAGGTCGATGATCACGAGGTTGAATAGAGTGGGGCTCAAGACTCCACCTTGTGGTACGCCACGGTAGGTGTTGTGTTGTGATGACGCACTACCCTCTGTTTGCACAAAGAATGACCTGTCCTTCAAGTAGGTGAATATACATAGAAAAACAAGGCCACCTACGCCGACATCGCCCAAGGCGTCCAGGATGACTCAATGGGTTACGTTGTCATAAGCGCCTTTAACGTCAAGGAACGTCACCGCTGACAGTCTCCTTAGGCTTTTTTTGTGCTGAACGGACGAGAAAAGGTCTCTGACGTTGTCTATAGAAGAACGTCGGCATCGGAAGCCTGCCGTAGCGTCACGGTATATCTTGTTGTGTTCTAGATACCACTCTAGACGTGTCAGCACAATCCTCTCCATCACCTTTCCTAGACAACTGGCCAGAGCACTGAGACTATAAGATGCCACGTCTAGGGGTGATTTGCCTGGTTTGAGCAGAGGCACAAGGCGGCTGGACTTCCATGCAGTAGGAACCACTCATTCACGCCATGAATTGTTGTAAACGTCTAGAAGAGCATGCCGAGCTGTTTGACCGAGTCTGCCAAGAGCTACGTATGTCTGCACGCTGCTAACGTCTGCACGCTGCCAACGCCGCTTGCAACTCCTCGATGGAAAACAGATTGCCCATACGATAATCCCGCGAGATTGGAACGTCATGGGGATCATGTGCAGGGAACGAGGACGGTTGATTAGAAACGTCAAATAGAAGCCCTCCGCTTAGTGATCTCTCGGCGACCTTGGCAGAGAGCCAGGCATTTGTAGGGGTGGCGTTGTTGTGATGTTCGAAGACCGCGCTCCTTTCTCTATATTTGTGACAGGGGTTTATGTGGATCAAGGGAATCACAGAAAGTCTTCTATCTTAGAGAATGCAGGGAGTCGATCCGACGCTGGATCTTCTGTATGCGTCTCGCCTCCCTTCGTTCCGCGCGACGGCGAATTGCTCGGAGCCGCTCCAATTGTGCCTCCAATTCAGAAAATTTAGGAATAGGCCTAAACACTCTTGTGGCGTTTTGAGCAGCGTCGTTAATTACTTCCCTGATGTTGCCAGGTAGATAGTGCTGGATCTTTTGGCAATTCTTCTCCACGAGCAACGTGTATTTAGGCCAGTCGATGCGTTGAAGAACTGTGGTAGAGTATGGCTTGCATATGCCGTCGATATTAACATATGTTAGAACGTGGTCCCTACAATGTGTTTCGTTGTCCGGAAACCATTTCACACTGGCAATGAGGCGTCTTGAAACAAAATTTAAGTCCAGGCAGCTGCTGTATGTCAATCCCCGCAGAAAAGTGGGACTGCCATCGTTTAGGCAGTCCCACTCACGTCCCACGTCTTCCTGGACAATTCATCGTTAAGCTTCCCCATATATAGCGGATGATACGCATTGAAGTTACCGGCGATAATCCATGGTCTAGCTGTCGCTGTTAAAATTGCTTAGTCTTGCGTTGTCAAATCGACTCGAAGGTAAAATTTAGGTACCTACGAGCGTGAGTGCGACGTTCTTGCATTTTATAGTCAAACATACGTACTGATTGTCGTCATCAGATGCCACTGGGTGTAAAACATAAATGAAATCGCATCTGACTAAACGATGACTTTGCTGCGGTCGGTACAGGTGACAGACATGAAAGCTTCATATCGTGATAGGCGGATGGCGCTCTCAATGTTTGGCTCACAAATGACGATGATTGGCAATTTGTTCTTAAAAACAAAGAGACGAAAGTCCGAAATGCAGGAAGGTGAAGCATGATTCGGCGAGCACGCTACATCTTGCTGCTCCGCTGGTTGGTCTAGCCGTGGCAACGGCGGCCACTCCTCGCGTGAGGAGATGATATGGGAAACTTTCTGCTTGGGATCCTCGCTGCTAATATTTCTAATTGTCTGTGGAGGCGTGTGGACTGTCCGTGGATGCGGTATGTCCTTAGCAATAGCAGTGAATTTCCTAGATCTCCCGCGATGGAAACGCCGACGTACGTCGCACCTTAGCGGCAGCCTCCCTGTGCGGCGAACCATCCCTAACCATTTGCCTCAAGACTTTAATCTCATTTTTCACATGTGGGCAATTCTTTGAAGATGCATCTTGAGAGACTTGACAATTGGCGCACTTTTGTTTTTCTTCACGACAGGCATCGGAGCTGTGCGACCCAGAGCATCGTGAGCACACTGCAGCATTTGGGCAAACCTCAATAACTTGCTTATCCTTTGACACTTCCCGCACTGAATAAGCTTTGGCAAAAAAGGCCGTACTACGTGTCGGAAATGAGCGACCTTGACGTGTGACGGTAGGCTGTCTCCTTTAAAAGTTAGCTTCACACAAAGCCGATTCCCTAGGCAAAGGGCTTGCAATATGGCAGTTCCCTCTGTCGCCGGCTTAATGAGTACATGCAGGTCATAATCGCCTGTGGAATTGTCTACGTTATACACAACACCAGCGTGGAGTCATGGTCGTCTTGTTTATAGCAGCATACGTTGATGCTATCCAGCACCTTAACATTGCTCAGCGGTTTGTGACATCTATAGAAAGAATGTTCTTACGGGCGTTGATTCTTACATCTTTGATCTGACCCTTAGTGGTTGAGCCGGTTTAGAGTGTCGCTTGCAGCCACAGGCACAAATGAAATTTGTGCTCCGATGACTTTCACGTCGGGATCACAGTTGTCTTACTAGTAGAAGGAGATGTCCTGACGAGTCCTCTTTGCTTCGTGCGTTGGTGCGGGTACGAAGTCACTGTCATCCGAGGTTTCATCACTGATCACTGAGTAGATCACAGTGCCCTCGCTGTCAGTGTCACTCTGGCGACTAGACCGCTTTCTCGGAGCGGCCGCTGTTGACCTGGAAGGACCGGGCACCCTTCCAGGTGACTCCACGTCAATCGCTGCAGTTAAGGGAGCGGCGTATCTCACGAAGTAGCTGAAGTTCGCAGAGATAAAAAAGCAGCGTTCCACACAACATACACTTCGTCGTCGTCCCAGAAGCTTCTATCCTCAAAGAAGAAAGCCACCACGGAAGATTTCCAAATGCGAGAAGCGTCGTACTATGGTGGTGACGTCACCGTCAGAGCAAGCAGGTCTAGAGCTATAGGAAGTGTTGCGTGAACACACCTCGTCGCCTCGCATTAGTCGGTTTGTTTCTATAATGCTTGAAGGCGCGTGTTCTGCTGTACGTTCATAAGACGAATCGTGTCTTTTACAGCGAAGCTGGATGGCTAGGTTCTGGGAAAAATCGCGTGCGTCTATCGCGCCGCAAACATCGAGAATTTCTCCCCATACGTGGGCCGATCCTGAAGATAGCGAATACCGGGCAGACCCGCGACGAAGGTGAAGCAGGCTTTAAGTCCTCCGCCAACTTGCAAAAATAAGTTTAGTATCCAATAAGTCCCCAATACAACCCCTATCAGATATAAACTGATAAGAACAGATACTACACTTTGACCCTAGTCGGCCATGTCTACGTTCGCACCGTCCTCTCTTTGTCGGTGTTCCAAGAGCTTGCGCATCTTCTTTTCTTTCCTTCCACTCTCCCGTGATGGTGGTCCCGTAAGCATGCTGCCTTCGCTGTCGCTCTCAGAATCCTGTGTTATGCGCGTGGTCCTTGACTGCGTAAGCTTTCGCTTGCGTTCTAACTGCGCCTCCGTAAGGCCAAATAAAAATGCGCTAAGGTTCTCAACGCGCTCGCTTGCCCGAGAAAAATTCATAACTCGAAGGACCGCTCAGCAATAGTCCATTGGACACTAATGCTTTCACAACTCATAAGAAGTGCTTTGGTCTCTTCGGATCTTTTTGTTCAATACAGAGCAATAACCAGGAGCGGCTTGCACGAACATTTAATGATAAAAATAACAAATTTAAGAATGCTTTCTTAAATGTTCCCTAGACAACTCCTAGTCCGCCCTAGAAGGCGTTGTTCAAAACGTTATTGTTTTCGTTATCAGATGTTCGTGCAAGCCGCCCGTGTTATTTTAAAGCGAAGCTTTCTTTGCCTATTCCTTCGACTTTTGCGCTGCTGCTGCTTTTGTTTGATATGTGAGCGTTTATGTACATGGCAGGAGCGTGGCAGAGAGAAAAGGTGACGTGGGAAACTCGTTTAGACCTTTCCATCGCGTGGCATGTGCAGAATGCCCTCTGGAGCTCCCTGGGTGTCGCCACATTAGCCTTTTGACAGCTGCAATTATCCGTGAGCCCCCTCAAAGCACTGCAGAAACTGCAGCGCGTACTTTTCTACTAACGTGTAAGCCTAGAGGGAAGCTATAAAGCTATTATAGTTATTATAAAGCTATGTATATACGATCTATAAAGCTATTATAGATAGAATGGTATAGAGGGAGGAGAGGAGGCAGAGAACGGGTATAACCAAGGCATCGCGAAAGAGTGAATAACAGCCTTGCCACTCTCGCAGTTACCATAAATATATTAGTGTGGGCATGTAAAAAAAAAGAAATAAATATAATACTGCCTAGCAGTTCCCATGCAATGGGAGAGGGCGAAAAAGGGAAGAGATGACGTGGCAAGGCAAGGAACCATCGGTTGCGGGCAAACTGAAGGTAGGGTGCCGTACGTTTCTGCCATTCCTAAAAAATGAACACCATGTAAATTTATCAAGTGGACAACTAACGAAAGGCTTGCAGACGCAAAGTCTCATTAAAACACCGTAGAGTTTATCCGACACTACGGCAGCAGTCGCACGTCAAATCAACACTCCTGGGCCCGCCGCGGTAGCTTTGCGACTATGGCATTGCTCGAGGTCGCAGGTTCAACCCCTACCGTGGCAGCCACATCTAGACAAGAGCAAAATACAAAAAAAAAAACGCTAGTGCACTTAGATTTAGACGCACGCTAAAGAACACCAGAGTGTCAAAATTAAATGGTAGTCCACCACTATGGCGCGCCTCATAATCTGATCATGGCTTTGGCACGTACAGCCCCATAATTCAAATAACTTTTACCACTTCTGCCGCGATGCGATGTGCCATGTGAGGCAATGATAATGTTAAACCCTCCCAGAAATTATGATTCATGGCACACAACAATGCCTCAAGGAAACACGTCTTCGTGCGTGTTCTGTCTACCACGCAGACAAATAGCAGTGGTGCACGCAAGGTAACGTTTAACACAAACTGAACACTTTCGTATTGAACTAAATGCTGAAGAAATTATACATTGGTCATCAATATCACCACTAAGTATCGTCAATCGATAATCGGGGACACTAATCTTTGACTTAGGTATCTCTTAGGGGCACTCGCACCTCGGCGTCGGTGTTCCTTAGGTTAATTGTAGGCGAACGGAACGCACCAACCGAACTCGGAGGCAACTGTTTCCCATTAATTAGCTGATTAAATATCAAGCCACCTTCTTGTGTGTTACGTCATTAGTGGCGTCATTACTTCCGCTTTCTACTTCCGGGTTTGCAGGAATGTCGGCGTAGTCGTGCTTATGAGGCGGGTCTCTAATTCCTATGATTCTGTGCTTTGGTGTGCCGTAATCAGTGATATCTAATTCTAATTATTCCAGACAATGCAGTAACTCAACTTGTAAATAAACTTACGCTCTGATGTCATATCTATATGAAACCCGTGAATTTTGTAATGAACTGTTTCTTTTCTATTTTGTTTTGATTTATTTTTCATTTCCTCCCCGGTCGTCTCAGGAGCTGAATCGGAAGTGCTGCCCTAGAAACAAGAGTGCCACTCGATGTTCGCGCCACTAAAGAAAAAATTTTGTGTGTGGTTATTAGCGACCACACACACAAAAAAAGCTGATGCATCTGATAAAGCTCAAACAAAACGCCCAAAGCCAGACCGATATTACGGATGATAAAGTCCCAGGCAGTGCTGCGTGTACTGCAGTATATTATATTGGAAGACGACGCATGCGCCAAGACAACTGGGTGCGCTTATATTCTACTATGCGTAATTGCTAATCGTTTTCTCGAACGCCAATGTTTCCCCTCGTAATCGATAGCACCACAGCTTAAGATGAAAACTGAAAAAAAAAAGATACATCAAATCAAGAATGTCGTCATGGGAACAGTTCCTCTTGATGGGAGAAAGGCATTCTAGGCCGCGATACTGCTTGCAGTCTACTACGCACGTGGATTGTACAGCAGAGTCAAAAAACGTGGAAGTTCCACTTCTGGGTGTTTTCGCTATGGTTTGTTTTGAAACTCTAGTGTTCTGCAACCATGTCATAGTCATATACGCGTCATGGTAAACTCTAAGCGCCCAGTGTCGTGAATTTGTGACACCGAACACTCGCCGACTCCATATTAAGGCGCAGTAAATGCGGGCTGGTTTCAGTCTTTGTGTGTTGTCCATAGGCGGCGCTTTCAATGAGCGACCGCGTACAAGTTCGCGTTTTTTCGCAGTTGCCTACTGATATATATATATCCGCCGGGGTTGCTTATTGGCTATGGTGTTGGGCTGCTAAGCACGAGGTCGCGGAATCGAATCCTTGCCATGGTGGCCGCATTTCGATGGGGGCGAAATGCGAAAACACCCGTGTACTTTGATTTAGGTTCACCTTAAAGAACCCCAGGTGGTCTAACTTACCGGAGTCCCCCACGTGCCTCATAATCAGAAAGCGGTTTTGGCACGTAAAACCCCGTAACTTACATTACATAGCATTCTTCGCTTCTTGAAATGCACGTTCTCGCGCCAATTCCCATTTCCGGACAACTCCCTTCGCAACAGGGCACGCAGTGGTGCTAGCAGAGGTTGGGCAAGAATTTAGAGTAATACGTGATCAAACCAAGAAAAGATTTCAACTGGCTCACTGACGATGGCGCCGGTGCGCCTAGTATGGCAGCGAGGTTGTCTTGCAGAGGATGCAGACCTTTTTCAGCGATTTGATGCCCCAGAAATGTCACTTGCTTTTTCCGGAACCTTCATTTGGCTTTGTTCAGCTTCAGATCGTTGTCATGAAGTTGCTGGAACACTTGTCGCAGTAAAGTCATATCATGCTTCTTTTCAGCAACGAAAATATCATCTAGGTAGACTTTCACCCCTGGAAGGCCCTGCAGGACAGATTCCACGCGCCTTTGGAACAGAGCTGGTGCTGAAGCAAGTCCGAAGGCGATGCGATTATAGCAGTACAGGTCCTTATGCGTGTTGAGCACCGCTATCGTTTTAGCTTCTGTGCCTAGAGGATGCGTTGAGTAGATCCAGCTTGCTAAACACTTCACCTCCTGCTAGCGCTGCGAAGATATCGTCGACTTTCGGCAAAGGATACTGTTCTCAGTAAGTTGCTGGGTTCACCGTTAACTTGAAGTCTCGGCAAAGCCTTATGTCACCGTTCTTTTTTGGCACGGGAACTACCGGTGTCGCCCATTCAGAGACACTGACCTGGGAATGTATTCTTTTTTTGCACCAGGCGATCAATCACTGCTGAAACTTGTGTGCACATTGCATAGGGCACGGTTCGGACTTTGCAGAAACGAGGTCTAGTACCTTCCATGATGTACAGCTTCAGAGGCAGACCTTTCCAGCAGCCCAGTTTGTTGTCAAACAACTGCGAAAATCAGTCTAGTAGCATTCTCACCTGCACGTCCACTTGGACGAAATTTACACTCGTAGACCCTTTGACATTCAAGGGAGACACACTGGCCTTGCAAGATTCCTCTATGGTACACCGACCACAGAGAAGTGGTCCTCGACAGTTCACGACCACTAACGTGCTGCTCACGGTTGTCGCCCCGGACTTCACGTCCATGGTTAAATTGCCAACGACGGGCAGGGAAGGGAGCCAAGGAAACACGATAGCCGCAGGGAAGTTTTTTCCAGAGCTGGCCTCGACCTGCGGTGTTTCTTGTATACACTCCTGGGTACTAAACTCGCCGGCGAGCCAGTGTCGATCATGCGCAGCTTCCGCCCTCCACACGTCAAATCTTGTTCGAGAGGCCGCGACATGGTTCTGTCAGCCTTGCTGTGCGCTAGCAGGGCAAGCATAAATTCTTCTACGCTCTGGATTCCACCTTCATCCTGACGTCCGGAAACGGTCCCTGTGATGCACCCTAGCCAGGTGTCCTTTCCAGCCGCACTGGCGGCATTTGGTGCTTCGATGTCGGCACCCGTTGGGAACGTGCGGCCCGTGGCAACGTTCGCACAGAGGGTGACTGCTTTCCACGTTGCTGATTGGTGTTCGTGGCTTCCAATGCCGCCGCGGATGCAGGCCATTAACAATGCTGCTTCCGTTCCCCATGCTATTCTCCTGCATGCCTCGGATGTCTTCTCGCGCCTTCCCGGAAGCCCTGACGAACTGTTCAGCCTATTCCAAAGGCAGCTTGTGACGCGTCAACAAAAAACGCCGTGCGTCGTCGTCCCGGCTACCGCAAACGATGCGGTCTTATAACACGGTTACTTATGCTACTCAAGTTGCAGCTTTCGGCAAGCCTCCTGAGATCGGCGATTGACACTCTCCCCTTCCTTTTGCTTCCGCATAAAAAACGCGTAACTGGCTGCAATTTCATCAGCCTGCGGGTTGCTGTGATTTTCCAAACAAGTCACAATATTGTCGTAGCTTAACCTGTTGACCGAGGTAGTAGGATGACGTCCTTGCAGAATACGCACGACGCTGTCGCTCAGCGACGATATCAGCAAGGTGTGGTGTCTCGAGGGATCTGTTACTTCTTGTCCTTCGAAATAGGCTTCCAGGCGTATGCGGTACGTACCCCAGCTTGCCGCTGTTCCATCGATAACTGGTGGGGGAGATGCCATGCCTGGGTGTCATCCGTCTTCAGGAGAAGGTTAGGCCGGAGTAGAATCCCACCCTCGTCGCCACTGAAGCGTCGTCCAGACCCCGACTCACACCAGGACTGCAGGTGATGATAATGATGATGATGATGTCCTGGAGTTTGGCGCTTACCCACTCGCGGGGATTGGCCAAGAGTCGGGCAGACTTTGCTTGTGTGTTCAGAAAAGGAGGTAAAAATCTAAAATTTTGTTACATGAATTTAGGCGAGGGAAAATCGAAACGGTTCAGTAGATTGTCATGCTACGTAGAGGAAAAAAAAATAATTATATTTAATATATCAATGAGGCAATAGAGGAGGAATGAATAGAATAATATGGTCATCAATGAAATCGGTTCGATTCAATAATAAATTTTTCTAAGGCGAAGCATACATTCCTGTGTGAGTGCCCAAGCACAGACGCTCCGAAAGACAGCAGTACCGGAGTGTTCAATGGCAGACCAAGCTGTCGCACTGTAATTTCTAATGTCATTTTCCTCATGGAGGAGAAACGCCGGCATTCTAGTAGGTAGTGCTCAATCGTCTCTAATGCATTGCAAAAATGGCACAATGGGGATATTGCCAGACCAGATCGCTGCATGTAAAAATTTAGAGATGGGACTCGACAACGTAGTCTCGTTAATGTAACTTCCGTTTGTCTTGTTTTGCAAAACTTCCTGCTCCAAGGGAATTGTAAGTGGCGTAGTTCCAATGATGATTTGAGGTTCGATTGAGATGTTAAAAGGATGTATCTTCTGAACCTGGCGGACGTGATAAAGCCCATCGTTGGAAGAAGGGGAAGCACTGGGCCGCTGATAGAAGCCTTGGCCAAGCTGTCTGCCACCTCATTCATAAATATGCCTTTGTGGCCAGGTACCCATATTAATCGTAAACTTCTCAAATGACTTGGAGCCAGTGAGTACAAAGTTTTCAATATCTGTGTCTCGCCGGGAGCAGTAAGTGAGGTGCACAGCGACAAAGAATCTGTGATTATTACCGCCGTTTACCTGGAAGATTGTAGCTTTCGTAAAGCTAGGACAACAGCTAGGAATTCCGCTAGGTATATTGGAGTGAAGTCGGGAAGCCGAATAGAAAAAGACCAGTCCAATGATGATGAGAAGATTCCAACTCCTGCCTTTTCTTCACTCTGCGAAGCATCCGTTGCTATAATTACGTTAGTGTGGAGTTGATTCAAGTGATCCTGGAGTAAGCCGTTAAGAATATGCGAGGGAAGCTGCTTTGCATTATTTGGGTATAGGTCATCATAAGTAATAACTAGTGAATTTGAGATGCTGTTTTCCGTGATTATATCATTTATATTTACGTCTAACGGATTCAATAACGACTGCGATACAATGACTTGTGGCGTGTGAAACCGTGGCCATCTGACTCCAAAAAATTGGACTCGTTGTTTGATGAAGATGGACTGAGATCTTCTTAGTGGGGATTCATAGAGCCTTATAAACGCTTGAACGGTAAGTATTTTAAATCTCATTTCAAGGGAAGGTAATCGTGCTTCCTTGTAGAGTACAGCGTTGGCTACAAACTTTGGAAGCCCCAGACATAAGCGAAGCGCTTCCCGTTCTAGCAAAACTAGTGGGCGTAGCTTGTAAGCCGCGGCGCCGGAGAATAACACACAACCGAACTCTAGTATAGGTCGAATATACATGCGGTAAATCATTATGAGTGTGTCTCTGCGCATGCCCCATCGATAATTACTTATCCTTCGTAATATCCCCATTGCACGAGAAGCTAAAAATGGGGTCTGATGAAGATGATGAAGCCTCAATTAATGGCACAAACCCACTATGGGGGATATAGGCCCCGAATCGAGTGGTAATATGAGTGAAAAAAATATTCCAGTCACACACATCGGCTCCCATTTTTCAAGGTTTTCGGCTGTTTTGCGAAGCCGACCCACGGAAACTATACCTTTTATGAAGCGGCAAGTTCCGAGGAATGCGCAGATAATGGACTCTTATCGGGGGTGGACTTTTCACCATTTTGTGACATCTTGACTCTCCGACCACGCCGCAAGAGCGCCAACCCTAACGGGCTACGCCTACTTACGGCGCGGCAGCGCGAGAAGGCGTAGGCGTAACCCGGCCGCCGGCGGGGACGACCGGCGTTCCAAGCGAACTACTGACCAACAGAAACCATGCCCGGGACCATAGTCGTCGAGGGGATGGAAATCGCCCCGGAGGAGCTCGGTGAAACGGGATGGACGACCGCCCTCGGCAACAAACGAAAACAACCAACGAGTACGCCGTCATATAGCGGGCAACGTGTCACCAAGAATATGCCGGCTGGCAGCCACACGGCCAACTCGCCGGCCAAAAGGTTCATGAAGCAGGCAACGGCAGCCTCGAGGCTACCGAAATTACCCAAGGACCAAATCAAGATCATCGTGCGCCCAAAGGGAGGCCTCGACGTTTCAAAAACGGATATCATACTCCTCGCCCAAGCCCTGGCCATGGCGGCGGCCTTGACGGAACAGCAGACTGCCGAGGACACCGTGTGCCCAAACAAGATGCAGAACATTTTGGTTATCTCTACTCCTCACGATCAAAACGCAAGGGCATATGCAAAAATCAGCAAGATACATACTAAACTCGGCGCCTTTGAGGTGTCAGCCTACATTTCTGCGCCTGATGACACGTGCAAAGGTGTAATAAGAAACATCGACCCTTCATTTGACGAAGGAGCCCTTAGGAAGATGATTCTGAACCCAAGAAACCCTACGGCATTAGAAGTCAGAAGAATTAAGAACACGCAAGTAGTTGTTATACCCTTTGACGGCATTGGACTGCCCAACATGGTCTTGTGTGGAGCCGCCCTCGTTCCATGCTTTCTCTACAAACGACAGGTGGATGTATGCTACGCGTGTGGTCACGTGGGTCACTGAGCCGACGTGTGCCCCAGTAGCGAAGAGGAAAAGAAGTGCCGCGGCTGTGGGAAAATGAAGTCATCAGAGTCGCAAGAGGAGGAACACCAATGCACACCTAAATGTGAAGCATGCGGCGGCCCCCATATCACCGGGGATAGGACATGCAAACAACGCTACCAAATCCCATATATCGTTAGGCGTCGGCGTCGAAGGCGACGAGAAATGGAGCGCAAAGTACATGGCCAGCGGCGAAGACATCAGTATCTCCTACGCACAGAGCTCGGCGACACCTGCGGCAGCATATGGTGGCTCCACCCTGCGAGCCCGCTCATAATCGAGGGGGCGTTCTCGCTCCAGAAGGCGAACCGGCTCAGGGAAAGGCGGGAAAACCAGCGCATCCAGATCGAGATCCCGGTCCCGGTCTCGCTCCCAGCCCGCGAAGCGGGCCACGTGGGCCGACAAAGTCAAGGGCTCCGGCACAGCGCCGTCGATGGGAAAGAAGACTACGACGGCCAAAGGAGCAAGTGGTGAGGCACAGTCAGAGCAAGTGATTGATCCCCGAATCCAATCACTTGAGGCGGAAAATCAACAGCTCAGGCGCGAACTTGCAGAGCTTAAGGAGGCCTTAAATAGCATTAGAGGGAAAATCTCGAACCGCGATGAGGATAAAATTAAAGCTCTAGGCCCGCTTGCTGGCAAATCCAAGCGTAAAGCTCCCAACCCAGAACTGGTGAGCAAGACAGAAGAGGAGGATGAGATGGCTGAGCCGAGCGAAGCCACAGCTACCACCTCCGATCCTCCTGCCGAAATAAACAGCAGAGGAAAGCTAGCTGCCATAGAAAAGACCCTAGGACGCATGATGGAAATGCTCTCCGGGATGGAGACGAGATTAACTGAACTAGGGAGACCCAAGGTCCAAGCCAAAGGCAGGCAGGCTTACGGTGTCGACAGTGCAGAATCAGGCGAACCCGAACCCCGAAAGTAGGGCTAAAGGGCTAATCGATCATTCTCAGTAGACAAAATGGCGAACACGAATAGCAACAATCTGAAAATCTGGCAGTGGAACTGCGCAAGTTTCCAGAGGCGCAAGGCCCCATTGGGACAAAAATAACGTACAGCGCGAAGGACAAGGACTGCGATATACGGCATACACAGAGCTGTGTCTCGCAGTTTTAGCGAGACACAGCTAACAGCTCACCCGGGAAATTGTAGAAGCTGATTTCATCAGAAAACTTGGTAGTAATTGCGTTAGTGCCCCCTCTATCGCGCTGACACCTGGTGAAGTCACGTATCTAAACAGATAGAAATCGTAATGCTTTATTTTTTATTATTTTTTTATTTCTATTTTTATTTTAATTTTTTTCAGGTCACCATGCTCTTAGTTCAGTGACTCGCTGTTAGAACACCCCATGTGACTGTCTTACATTTTCTGCGCATGCCCTTTCTTGTATATATACACACGATGTGGCAACGCAATAAAATATTGTTGGAAGCAGCGCTGTGTATTTTTGATCATGAATTACCAACTAGCCCAAGCAACCACCCTAGCCCATTGGGACAGCTTATCAGGTCTATTGCGGACAAGCCGCAAGTTATATTGTTACAGGAAACGCTATGTACAGCTGAAATTTCCCTCTCGGGGTACCGCACGGTAGCATACAGGAGAGAAAAGGGCAGAGGTATCGCTACCCTAATCAGAAAGAACTTCTCGTTCGTTGAGCACGAGGTCCGCGCGTACAAAGCGGGCCTCGAGGCCCAGTTAATAGAGATTGTACCCAACAGAACAATCAATTCTAACATTTTCATTCTCAACGTGTACAGCGCACCATCGGACAGGAAAAGAGACTTCAAAACATTACTAGGCACCAAGTCTAGAGCGGCGAGAAGCGCGCCTCTCGTTGTCGTGGGTGACTTTAACGCACCCAATACAGACCGGGGGTACGGTTACAAAAGTGCACAAGGGACGAACTTGACCTTCAACGCTGCCGAGCTCGGCTTAATACTCGTCACAGACCCAAGGCTCCCCGCCAGATCCGGAAATTCGATCAGTCGAGATACGACCCCCGATCTCACCTTCCTCCGAGATATCGAAGGCACGTGGGACAACCTCCAGGAGGGGCTAGGCAATGACCATTACATACTTGAAATTCTGTTGCGTGTCAAACCCAGACCACCCGCGAGATATGAGTATGTGGACAGGGACCTTTTTCTGAAAAATCAGAAATGACACTGTCCCGCCACACGAGACGTATGCAGATCTGCTAGAGAATCTAAACATGGCAGTAAAAGGAGCAACCAAAGAAATCATTACGGGTCTTGAAGTTCCTAAAATGGACTCGAGACTCGCTCACCTTCTGGAGACCAAACACGCCCTCTCAGCCAGGGGGAAGACCCAAAAGCTTAATCGTAGAGTAAGATCCAAAATCGCGCTTCTTAACAAGGATATTGAAGCCTATTCGGCCCAGCTCGCCCGGCAGCAATGAGATGAGACGTGTACCGAAACGGACGGGCGTATGCGAAGAGGTAGCAAATGGAGCTTATTGAAAAGTCTCCTCAACGATAAACAGTCTACGGACACCCTTAGCCTTACAACGGATAGGCTCATTAAGAAGCAAATTGCAATCCGTCTCACCGACATGGAATTGGCCAACAACTTAGCACATACTTATCTCCCCCTCGCGAAAGACGCGGATCGCCCGGTAGAGCGTGTGAACTACATGGGATTCTCGGCACCTGATCTAGACGAACCTTTCACCATGTCAGAGATCAGACACGTTCTCTTCAATCTAAACGGCAGGTCAGCCCCGGGACCTGATGGAATCACGAACAAACTCCTCAGGAACCTAGATAATAGGGCAATCGAGATAGTCACGGCCAAAATAAATGAGGTATGGAAAAGTGGACAGGTCCCGATAGAATGGCGTACCGCAAAAGTGGTACTCATACCCAAGCCAGGAAAACCCCCACATATAAATAATCTGCGGCCTATTTCCCTTACATCATATCGCCAAGGTTGCGGAGCACGCGATACATAAGAGGATAACTGAGCATATTGAAAACAAGGAGCTCTTTAGACACAACATAATCGGCTTTAGACAGGCGTTGTCCACACAGGACGCTATGCTTTTGCTTAAGAAAGCAATCTTTGATAATCCCACTCGCGACGTGAGAGGGATCCTCGCACTGGACCTCTCTAAGGCCTTGGACAGGGTCGCGCATAAAAACATACTGACGGAGATTTCGTCTCTCAACCTGGGCCAGTGGTTTCATGATTACACCAGATCTTTCCTCGCGGATCGCAAGGCACACCTCCGATTAGGCATGGTCACAGGAGGACCCTACGAACTAGGCACCTGCGGCACCCCGCAGGGCTCGGTCCTCTCCCCACTCTTATTTAATATAGCCATGCACAAGCTCTCCACTCGCCTCGCTGCAATCCCAAGCATTGGTCACGCCATTTATGCGGATGATACCACGATCTGGGCGCCGGGCGGATCGCTTTCCATGCTCGAACACTCGTTACAAAGTGCGTTAGAGGCTACTGAAGACTTCCTTTCAAACACGGGCCTTGAACTCTCCCCCGATAAATCAGAGCTACTGTTATACCGCCAGTCCAGACAGGGGGTCAGAAACCTTGCGCCTCTGGAAACTCGAGCTGGAAACCCGATAGAAATGTGAGCTAAAAATGGGCATCCCATACCGAGGATGGACTCGGTCAAGATTCTAGGTCTCCTCATTGATGCCAAGGGCTGCAACTCGACGGCCCTCAACAAGCTCACTGGACAGGCTTGTAATGTCCTAAAACTTTTAGCCCGCATCTCAAATCGGAGAGGCGGCCTCAAAGAGGACAATTTGCTCAGAGCTTATCAAGCATTCTTCCTGAGTCATGTTATCTACATCGCGCCGTACCTTAATTGGGGTAAAGCGGAAAAGGCCAAGCTCGACTCCCTAATCAGAACCAGCCTCAAGCGCGTGCTCGGCCTTCCGCAGTCCACAAGCACTGAGAAGCTGCTGGAGCTAGGACTCCATAACACCATCGATGAGCTAATAGAAGCTCACACAGCGGGTCAAATAATGAGACTTTCATCCATTAAGCCAGGGATCAAGATTTTAGAACAAGCGGGAATCGAACCCAGACATGAACCGGCGATTAAAGTTAGCTTGACCCGGGTAACCAGAACTCGCATCATGGTTGACCCCGTTCCGCGAAACATCCACCCAGTGCATAACGAGGGTAGGAGATTCGCGAGAGCCAAGTCCATCCTTAAAAAGATAAATCAGCAAAAACTAGATGCCCTCTTTATCGATGCTGCCAGATATGACAGTGGGGATAAGTTCGCTGTCTCGGTGGCAGACGCGACAGGCAACCTGGTCAATGCAGCCTCTGTTTATACGAAGTTTGCCCTTGTGGCGGAGGAAGTGGCGATCGCTCTGGCTTTTCACAGCTCAAAAGTTCCCGCTATCGTCTTCTCGGACTCGCGCACGGCGGTTAGATCCTTCTCGTTCGGTCTCTTATCTGAACAGGCGAACAGGATTTTGATTAAAGCCCTTCAAAGGACTAGGGAAAGCAGCGAAGGAGGATACCACATCTCGTGGTTCCCAGCCCATCTGGATAGCTCAATTAACCCGCTTGGATGTAATCCTAACGAGCAGGCCCACAGGAGAGCGCGCAATTTCACGTACCGCGCTGTCGTGGGTAGCCAGGCTTGTAACGAGGTCAACATCCACAAAGATCCATTGTATACTTTCCACGAAATTGTTTCCCATTATCGACTGGGCAGGAGGACATTTCCACCCCCTCACCCTAAATTGGACAAACCTCAGGCTAGCACACTCAGACTTCTGCAAACCCGTTCGTATCCCACTCCTCGGTCTCTTAACAGGATAGATCCTGCCCACTCACAGTCGTGCCCCAAATGTGGTCATGACTCATGCTCTTTTGAACACATGCTCTGGCTGTGCCCAGCCCTTAACGCCTCTCCACCCATAACGAAAGAACAATGGCAGGAATCTCTCAAGAGCAGCAATCTCCACATTCAACTCCAGGCTGTCCAGAGGGCCCACGATATTGCGGCGGAACTTCATCTCCCGGTCCCATCGTGGGCGGCGCCACCGACTTGATCATCGGGAGCCTTCGGTTTTAGCTCCCCAAGATCACAGTCCCTCAGGACTCAAATAAAGTTCTTGTCATGTCATGTCATCTGGTCGTCGTCGTCCTCTTCAGTCAGAGAGCTCATGGATGCACGTGCCGTGCCAATGCGCTTTGAGAATCTGCCTGTATACAGAATTTAAATTCTTTGAGATGTCAAGAGGCACATTGGCAATCATAAAAATTGCTGTAGGCAGTCCGGTGAGGCCCTACTCACTTCGGTCTTTAGTTCTTCGGCGTGTTTCCTCTTCATTCACTCGGCTTCCACAACAGCATAGTCATTGTAGTCCATGGGCTTGCTGTTGAAGAAACAGGAGCCAGGCACCTCCATGTCGATGTGGGAACGCTTACGTTATAGCACTGTGTCCTAGGTGCATACAGACATGCTCAACGCAAGAAATGAGATACTTTCTGTCATTGCTTTGGACAGGTTGTCGTCCAGGAAGTGCAATTAAGCCTCCAATGTAACAAAAATATATGAGCAAGGCAAATATGCTCGCTTCACTTCGTCTTCCTTTTTACCTACTGTAATAAGTATCACCAGCACTTCCCTTACGATTGGCTATAATAATAATAATAAGCTTTATTTCCATCAAAACGATGAAGGGGCCGTGGGTAAAAGCTGCTGAACAGCTTGACTAGAGCCCACGGTCCCCTCGACAAGGCAGTACAGGAGCATAGATGAAACATACAGGAATCTAACAAAAGACAAACGCAAAATTGATTCGATTTAATGTATTACAAGGAAATCAAATATTAAAATTGTTCAAAGACATGACATATCACGTTGCGCAGTTCGCGAACTGGAGTGCGACCTAAATCAATTGCACATTTATTCAGATTATTAAGAAGTTTAGGCAAAATATACGAAAGTGTACCCATAGAATAGTTAGCACGGGGAGTGACCACCTTCCAGTATTCAGAATGACTTATAGTATAGGATGTAGGCTTTATTTCCAGCTTGGCTAGGCTGCGAAAGAAATTTCGATTTTCTTTTAATTCGCACTTAAGGGCAACAATTAGTCTATAGCTATACAATTTCCAGACAGGCATTATATCTGCTTTAATGAACAGAGTATGTGTATGAGAATTGTAGGGGGCATCAAAAAGAAGCCTAATTATTTTTTTTGTACGATGTACACCTTTGTTAAGTTAGTTACTGTAGTAGATCCCCATACTAAAAAGCAGTAAGAGAGGTGAGTGTAAAAAAGAGAATTATATATCAGCTTATTTTACGCTGAAAGGTAATATCGACCTACATCTGGATAAAATACCAACGACACTTGACAGTTTAGTGCAAACAGAATCTACATGAATATCCCATAGCATATTTTGCGAAAGCATGACCCCAAGAATTTTAATACTACTTACTATTTCTATTTTTCTGGTGCCGTAGATAAGATCTACATTCATATTTACCTGTTTTGATTTCGGTCTAAATAGCACAGCCTTAGTTTTGTTAGTGTTAACCCCTAACTGATTTGCTACTGACCATTCCAGAAGTTTTACAAGAGCAGAGTTTGCTATGTGGCTGATTTGCTCACAGTCTGTAGCGGAAAAAAATATGCTGGCATCATCGGCGTACAATATATATTTGGCTTCAGCGCATGTATTTACCAGATCATTTATATAGATATTAAAAAGAAAAGGTCCAATAATGCTGCCTTGAGGCACTCCTCTTGCAATCGGTTTTTGGTCGGAACAGTGCTCACCTATTTGAACATACTGCCGCCGATAGCCAAGGTAAGGTTTTATAAGATTCCAGCAATGGCCACGCACTCCATACAATTCAAGTTTTTTGAGTAAAATGGAATGAATAATACAGTCAAATGCTTTCGTGAAGTCAATGTACAGGCCCAGTACAACCATCTTACTTGAAAACTGTGATAAAATAAACTCTTTTTGTTCTATCAAGGCTAGTTCCGTAGACCTATGCTTTCTAAACCCAAATTGAGCTGGGGTTAAAAGGTCATATTTCTGAAAAGAATTGAAAGGCGCTCATGAATAATCTTTTCTAAACCCTTTGAAAATATTGGCAACACTGAGATAGGGCGATAATTCTTGATGTCATTTCGGTCACCTTTCTTGAACAATAATGTAACCTTAGCCACCTGCATTCTTTGTGGGAAAACGGCACTGGAGAAACAAAGGTTAAATATATGGGTAAGAATCGGTGCGATAAGATCCATAATATGTTTAAGAGGTTGAATTTGCATACCTTCAACGTCACAACTAGAGCTGTTTTGAAGAGACGTAAGTACAGACCGATCTTGTTCTTCGCTAACAGCCTCAAGAAAGAAAGTAGATTGGTTACTAGGGGGCATCAATCTTGAAAATTCAGACACTGGAAAATATTCGCCACACTGCACAAAATAGTTATTGAATAAATTTGCCAGGGCGCAATCGGATATCTCGACTTCACCGATTTTAAGTTTATCTGTTTTTGGGGACGAGTTACTGCGATTTAAAACAGTGTTCAACTTTTTCCACAAAATATCAGGCTTACGAGAGCAGGCGTCAAGTTCCGCATGAAAATAGTTTTGTCTGCTTAGCTTTATTTCTTTATTTAGCTGATTTCAGTACATCTTAAACTCCTTGAGTTTTGGGGGATTTTCAGTTTTTATAAACTGGTGGTACATAGTCTTATTCTCATTGATCTTTTTAATGAGCTCTGGCGTGATCCAAGGCTTGCGTATTTTCCTACCAAATTTCAGTTGCTTAAGCGGAAAGTGCCGTTTATATATTTGAGCGATGTGATCAACGAACATGTTATACGCCTTTCCAGCGCAATTAATCGCAAGAAGATATTCGAAATCAGAATTTAGCACGTCATTCCTGGAGGCATTTAGGCGAGTAGGATTTATTATTTGAACATTTATAAATTGTTTTTTGCTATGATGATTGTGTCTAGCTAATATTATGAAGGTAGGAAGGTGGTCACTCAAGTCGCAGGTCATCACACCCGCAATGTTATTTTCACTGACCGAGTTAGTAATAATTAGGTCTAACAAAGTTTCGCTATGTTCTGTGATCCTAGTAGGCAAGTTGATTTGGTTTGAGCACCCGTTTGAAGTAATAAGTACATTCATAGTGGTTTTGGCTGCTGAATCTCCTAACAAATCAATATTAAAGTCGTCAGCAGATAGAACAAAGTAACCAGCCTCAGAAATAAACGATAAGAACTCTTCGTAGAACGCAAAAAAGTTTTCAACATTTCCATCGGGCGGGCGATAACATACAGAGCAAACAGAATTGTTCACTTTCGCAGTCAAAACCTCGTAATCACAGCAAGAAACACAGAAACGAGAAAGCAGTTCACATTGTATCCCTTCCTTTAGTAGCATCATTACGCCGCCGCCACGACGATTTTGGGCGATTTAAGGAGAATGACTGTTAAGGTGTAAACCCGAAGTGACCATGATCATTTTTACACCACGTTTCAGTGAGCATTATCACATCAAACAGAAATGAAAAACTCGAAGTAAAATGCTCGATAGAATCTTCTTTGTTACAAAGGGGACGAACATTCATGTGAAGGCATTTCAAAGCGCTTATTTGATAGCCCGAGACAACAGCATTCACTTCATGTGGCAAGAGAAAGTTGTGACGTGTTGATTCACACATAAAATATTAAAACAAGCAACATGATCAAGATTGACTGTTCAGATAGATCATGTCGGAAGGTCACGTTCACTGCGCACGATGACAGAAGAATCGCCGTCTGCCTTACGCAGATAAATCTTGCCATTTCTGAACCAGACATATTTGTAGCCCTTTTTCTTTGCCAACTCTTTCGCTGTTAGAAACCGTTGCCGAAATCGGGTTGTCATATTCTCTAGTATACAAGTACTGCTCTCATTGTCTCGAAGTTTCCGCCTAAATTTTCCAACCATTTATCCCTGGTGGCTTGTCGGGCATATCGAACGATTATTCCTGGGACCTTGCCTGCTTTCGCCGGAAGGCGGTGAATAGCATCAACATCCAGTTTGCTCAATTCTGGGACTTCTAACAAACCTGCCACGCTGCTCACTTTCATCAACAAGTCTTCGTTCGGAGTAACCTGAATTCCATGAAATTCCAAGTTTAACCGATGGTTTCTCCATTCAAGTTCACTGATTTCAGGGACCAGCTTTTCAGTCTCCGTCTCGCTACATCGGGTCTTTTGCTCAAGCTTCTCTACCCTTGCTTTCACATTCTTGTGTCGCTTTCTTGTACAGCAAGACGTTTCAGCAGTTCATCATACTTGTCAGACATTACTTCAATACTTTTTTCGATGTTAGAAACCGTCTCCTTTAGAGGCGCCAGCCCATCGAGCTTTTCATTCATGCTGACCAGTAGAGACCACAATCCAGCAAATTCTTCCCGAGTTACTCTATCACTGATTTTCTTCCTTTTGCTTAGCTGCTTTGCAACTGGGACATGTCCACTTTTGCTTTGGTCACGCGCTTCGGTTTTTAAATTGCTTTTCTGTGAGACCAGCACAGTTTCCAATATGGTAAGATTGGGTACATTCCACACAAGACATAAACGCCTCTTTGGGGTCAACAGCCTCATTACAGGAAAGGCAAGTATTGTTTCCCGACATTGGGACTGACAGTAAATTCAAGAAGCAAGCAACAACCAAAATACATAGGCTTTGCAAGTTGGCAGCAGTGCAGCGACAGCAAATTTACAGCTACAAAGGCGTAAAAGAAACGCTACCAACCTGCGAAAAGCAGTGTTGCGTTTAGAAAAGCGTCCACATGCTGCCACTGCTTCCGAGTGCCGGGTGGTTCACGAGTACAGATTTTATCCTTGCAGCCGGTAGCCTGCAGCGCTGCTCGTTGTTGCAGTTTGTCGCTGGGTTCCGCAATCACATGCCCACTGCTACGATGATTGAAGCCCAAGTAGACGCCCACGTCAGGCCAGGCAACAGGATTGCGGGAGAAACGGAGCTGCGAAAAGCAGTGTTGCGTTTAGAAAAGCGTCCACATGCTGCCACTGCTGCCCTATTATCCTTGTGTTACTGGGAGTGTGTGAAGAACAAACTGGATTTTTTTTCGAATTCATGTTTCTCGAAAAACTCACAATTAAATCAGCGTGCAACCCATCAGACTTGGCGTAGCGAACCGGATTCAAGTTTTTAGAAGGAAAGACTTCGATTTTCGGAGTTCTGGCAGCCTGCTGGCAGCCAGACGGCAGCCAGCTAGTTCCGGTCCCGATAGGAAGTCATGTGGGCTGGGATTCCAAGACAACCAGAAGCTGCCCGAAGTTTGCAAAATCGAACGCTGGGGCAGCTGGCCATGGGATTAAAATGTAAACATGCTTCCAGCATGGCAGCGGCAGCCTAGTACGGTGCGCACTCGGCGTAGACGGCCCATTTATGCGTTGCCAGCTTGAAAATATATATAGTTGCATTCGGGGATACGATCACTTTGGCGAGATTTCACTCGACTCGGCACAAGACGCACACCGGGCCAACTGCACTTTGCACCGTGCAACAGACGGCTCCCGACGCGTCCGATGCTAAGACGCGAAATCGCACGTAAATGACTGTATCCCCTAAAGCGATCGCTCGAGGTTCCCAGATCGCGGTGATCACGTCGCCCACCGGCGACATTGATGAGTTAGAGTTGTGTCATCACTTGACAAGACATGAAAAAGCAGGATATCGGGTAGGTCTTCTATGCATAAAATTTCGTGCCGACCTGCTTGGGCTTCGACTTCAGAAAGTTTGTTTCAGCTGATGGTGCTTCTCTTATGACCCTAAATTATTAGCTGGGCGTGTGGCTGGCGCATGAAAATGCACGCCGCCTGTGACCAGCGAAAGGTGTCACGCGAAAATCAATGTTGATCGCGAATATGAGAGCAATAAGCTAATGTACGTGTGTTTATTACGCACCCAGCGCATATATATATATATATATGAAATCAAACTCGTCGAAATATGAAATTGACTTTCGTTCTCGAGCACCTCAACATTTATTCCCCAGGGTTGGCTGGAAAACAACTGCACGAGGAGGAAACGAGTATAATAGGGCCGTCATTCAGCAGCGGTGGTGAAATGACATGAGCCAGGCTGTCCATTGGCATGCGTTGTGGCGACACTTGTGGTGCTTTGAATCCTCAATCTCAAGGATTCCGCTGCAATGGAGCACTGAATGTGTGTCTGTGTTTGACGCTCGCGTGCTGTGTTTGCTTTAGAACATGGGTGCATGGCTTGAGGAAAGGTTTCAACTAAATATAGGGTGTTTTGCTCACTTCATGTGTTGAGAGTGCGTTCTCTTAATGCATCAAGTTGGCTGAGGATACGTCTCTTATCGGAAGGCGAGAGTGATGACAGGTGTCTCAGTGACGAATATGACGAGAGCCATATACGCATGCAGATTTCAAAACGCTACGTCTCCTATAGTGTAACCACGAGCAGCGAGGACGAGGAAGACGAAAACTGCAGTCCCTTCGACCATGTGCCTCTCAGAAATAGAAAAGTGCGAGCCATGTCCTCAGGCAACAACAACAACAACAACAGCAAATAGAAAAGGCGGCCTGCATGAAGTGGACGAAGACATCCTGCACTGAGCAATGTGGGGATAGCAAGTCGCAGGGATTCCTACCTGTGAGTGAGAATGTGAAGACTCAAGAATGTGTATTTCAGATATTTTTTATGAAGCTTTATGC
This sequence comes from Dermacentor andersoni, assembly GCF_023375885.2. NCBI lineage: Eukaryota > Metazoa > Arthropoda > Arachnida > Ixodida > Ixodidae > Dermacentor > Dermacentor andersoni. The sequence goes on from NC_092814.1 coordinate 176,897,527, forward strand.
TCAAACAGGGAAAACACTGCTCTAAAGCGGAGTGGCAGGCAGCCATCGTGCATCAAAAGCATCCTAATGGGGAAAAGAAGACGGGTCTTATGAAGCCAGTCCCTATCGGACATCACAACTAAGAGCACGGGGCACTAATCACTTGTAAAAGACACGCGGCAAAGGTTAAAATAAGCTTACTTTAAGTGACACCAGATTTACACGTGCTCTAAGTGCAATGTGCATATCTGCCTCAATAACACAAGAACTCCTTTTTCAGTTGCCGTCAGCACTTCAGCCAGCAAGACCGAATTCGTCAGTTTTGTTAAGACCAAAAGTGTCTGAGAAAACAAAAACCAATCATTCTTCAAGTAGTTGAGCAAGCTGCATAAATTTTCAGCATTGACCGAAGGAGCACGAAATGCTTGGTGTCGTGGCGACATACCGAGTTTGAAAAATACAGCGGTGGAGCGAAGTTCTCTAGTATGTATATCTTTTCAACATTGCGGCAAAAAATAATTAACCACAATCTTTTACATTTTTGTGCCACTAGAAAATTCATTGGGAATCAAAGCGGTAATCCCAAAATTGCCCGCCACGAATTCGTATGCCTTAAAAAAAAATAAAAGCAGTGAACACGTGGTGTAGTATTGCACAAAGGACACAGTTAATTGACAGTAAAGCGCTTTGCTTTCTTCGTTTTCCAATAATTTTCCCATATGGAAGATAATCAGTGCATAAGAGAACGGTGCCGATGTACAATAAAAAAAAATCACCGACGATTAACGATGCTCGATAATGCGAAATTTGAGCGCAGCTCTATACGTGCTTTCATTTCGCGATATATTGGCCGGCGTGTACAATCTGTCTCGTGCGGCACGTTACAAGCGGAGCAAAGTCTGGGGCGACTGCCTCGCTAATCTGGATATCGCGAAAGGCAGCGCGTGGGTGACGCGCGGGAGCGATTCACAGCAGCCGCCGCAGACGGACCTCCCAGACGACGCGCGCTGCTCTGGCGCCATCTGGTAGTCATCGTCCCCGCACTACGCTTTTCTTCCCATGCTTTTACCATGCCCTTCTCCTCCGCTTTTTGATCGGGACAATCATTGACCATGTCAGCAAAGTACCCTACTAATGCACGAATGCTCCTTGTTTAGTCGGCAATATAAATTACAGTAAGTATTCGCTTACTAAGTAAGCACATTGTCATGTGCCCAAGGAAACGCATGAAAAAATAAACGCTTGCTTGATGCGGAGCGCCCGCAGCGGGAATGCGCGTGCTGATCGTCCAGTGCCATGCTGACCATGCGGCCTGCCGCCCCTTTACCGTCTCAACTCTTAGACAGTTCTTATGAAGTCACCTACCTTCATTGCTTTCCTATTACGCTGGCACCCGCAGCAGATCACCTGACCTAGAACACAAGGCGCGCGGGCTGCGTACGCGATCGTTATCGCGGGTATAGAGCAGGCTCGCCGGTCTAAACCACTGGGGCAGCACATGTGCGGTCGCACCCGCGACTACACCGCGACTGCGACTTGACCGGGAGCGGCACCGACGGCGGGAACGCTCCTCAAATGTCCGTATGATCGCTATTGCAATAAAATAATGCGTTCAGTACGAATTTATCACTTTTTGTGAAACGCAGATGTGTAATTAGATGGCCTGGGGCAGAGGCCGGCTGCACATTAATCCGCTCAGCAACAATAAAGTCTGATCAGTTTCTGCCTCGCGCTTCCCATCTCACTAGGTGAAAATTTCAACTGTAGGCCCGGGCCTTACACCGTGTCCTATTAACAGTCATATGCTATGAATCGGGCTACCCATGTGATATTATGCTCGAAGCCTCGGCAACTTAAATAAATTAAGCAAAAAAAAAAAAATACATCATTAGTTGAGTTCCAACAATGAACACAACTATAGTGTGTAATGAAAGGTGTAACCAGCTCATCCTTGAGGCATTAAATTGAAGGTGGCGATATTAAAGTGCTCAACATTTTATTGATTCCTTATATATGTTGTTTTGGTCTCTTCAATGTAGAATCAAGAGTTGTGGAAAAGTCGATGACAAAAGTGCTGATATCTCCAATATTAGGAAATAAATAAATAAATAAATAAATAAATAAATAAATTTCGTAGGGCGCTTAATTTATTAATGCAACAAACCAACACCGATAATCCAGGCGGTAGAGGCCAAGCACGAGCACTGATCTCCCGGACAGCGACAGACCCAAAGCGCTTCTTCTGCTGCTTCTTCATCACTACAATGGCCCCGGGAGAAAAGCTGGGTGACCCTGGCGACTCGTGACGTACGTAGAATGAGCGGGTTAAAATAAGCCTTCAGACACCTGACATGGGCCATGTCGCGACCACGATATCCCAGGTCATGACAGTGTCACAGGTTCAACGATGTAGTTAAGCCTTCAGACACCTGACATGGGCAATGTCGCGACCACGATATCTCGGGTCATGATAGTGTCACAGGTTCGACGACGTAGTTAAATAAGCCTTCAGACACCTGACAGGGGCCATATCGTGACCCCGATATCTCAGGTCATGACAGTGTCACAGGTTCAACGACGTAGACAGCAGAGGGGCGGCCTGTGATACGGTTTAGGGACCATTATAGCGCGCAAGGACTTTAGATGAAAGTCCAGGGCCGGCATCCACAATCACACAATGGGAGTCAGTTGGAAAACGTTGCATAGGCAGGCCACTGTCATGTTGTAGCTTTCGCGATCCTGAGCGGCGGTTGTGAGGGAGATAGCCAGCTGCCCACAGTCTTCTGCATATTTGGACGCTTCAGACACTGGCAGGGGTTCAGAAGCGTCGGATCATGGCATGGGAGCTAAGCATCCAGTGTACACGAGGGCTCTTGTCGGTACAAGACTAAGGGCTATGTATATAACTAAATCAATAAATACATAAACAGGAAGAATGGTGAAAAGCCCGTTGTGACTTGTGTAGCGGTGTTACAGGCGTACGTGACAAACGGCATAAAGACCGGAATACATGGAGCGTTTTTGAGGCGATTTTCGCCTCACGGCGCCGATTTGACGCCCGGCGTCGAGAAAAACGCCCGCCGCCGCCGATCAGGACCGGCTAGATTTTGACGCGGCGCGCACGCGTCTGACGCTACCGGAAGTGCCTGTCGGAGTCACTTCGGTCTGTTTTCGGCGGGAGCGGCCAGCCGTCTCACCGTTCCTTGCCGTCCCTTGAACACTCCGCGCGCGTGCGCTGGTCAGCACCATGGCTACGTCGGCGAAAGCATACCTGGTAATGTGTATAGACATATTAGTGGGGTATTTATTGCATAATTTATTAATTATAGCGCAAGCAAACAACATATAAGCATTGTTCGTTCATTTAGTGGTAGCCAAAACATTTTGCCTTGTCTGGCCACACTGCGGCGGCGTTCGCCGCTCGTACGCCTCATGTAGCCTGGCCGGCGTCCCGCCAGCGCGTTTTTTTTTTTGGCGCGCAATAATCGCAGGAGAAAAACGCACCGTGTAGCACCCGCTTAACGGTCTACCATATAGTTAGTGTGACCCGAAGCGCCGTACATAGTCAACTTATCGCCGAGTGTGCGGTTGAACCTCTATGTCAAGCCGTTTGTTTGTGGGTGGTAGGCGGTAGACGTGCGGTGAACGATGTTGCATGCCGTGAGTAGAGCTGAAATCACCTCGAACAGGAACACACGACCTTTGTCGCTGAGCAGTTCGCGTGGTTCACCATGCCGGAGAACGAAGTTCTGCCAAATGAAAAATGCAACTTCGCGCGCGGTATGGTAGCTGGAAGTAACGTTTAAGGTGATGGACACCCACCATTATCCATAGGTTATAGCCGAGGAGCTGCAGGGGTGCGATCCCTAGAGATCAATGCCGACGCCATCAAATGGACGAGCCGGCCAGGGCTGCGGCATTAATTCGACAGCAGGACGGTCTTGGAATTTGCGCTATTGGCGCGCCGTGCAATCACGGACATACTGGCGGACAAAGTGATGCATTCCGTGCAAGTAGAAACGCTGCCTTAGGTGGTTATACGTTTTCAGCATTCCGGCATGCCAACTTCGGGGAGCAGCGTGAAAATATGCGCAGATGTTAGCACGCATGTGACGGGGTTTCACGAGCAGCCACTTGCGACCGTCGGGCAAATAATTGTGGTGGTAAAAGACGTTGTCGCGCACAGCTAAGTGGGTGGCTTGACGGCGAAGTGTTCGAGAAGAGGGAGTGACGAATGGATCGTCGAGGGAAGTTCAGTATGGCTGAAAGTGAGGGACCCTTAAGTAGGAGACACACGGTACGATTCGGCGTCCGATCCGGTGTGCGGCGCCGCATGCTCCGGCATGCGGCATATATACGACGATTCGGGGCACACGGTGCGTGCATCCGAACGAGCGAGCGGCGCGTATTCTATGGTGTAAGCTCCGCCCAGATCCAGCGGCCCAGCTTGTACGCACAGAAGACTTCATATTCACGTCGAGAAACGCAATATAAACAGCTGTGTACAACGCTGCTTCGCTTTACACGAACACTGTCAGTAAAATTATGCCTCTGCGAGCGACAAAGCACTTCACAACGGTGCGCTGTCCCCTGACGGCTCCGCTCAGTCCGCTGACAGCCAGCGGCCGGTAGGCCTATAGCTCGGCAGATGCCGAGGCCGACGGCGCTTGTGATCTCGTCCGAGCTCGTCGAAGAGCGCTTATTTTTTCCAAAAAGATCAACACTGCACACTTAGGTTTCCCGTAATCAAATACAATTGGTTTACTCGACGCTGTCGTTGCGAAGGGTAAACGCGCAATCCAAGTGAGCAGCCTCACTCCGACGGTCGGTGTGCAGTCTGCCAGTGAAATGCCCTCGCATGGCCGCTGCCGATCTCGCCATTAGCTTAGTACTAGTGTACCAGGCGTTGCTTTGCAGAACAGGCACACGTTCGAGATTATTTTACTCTACTAGTAAATATCTCGTGTCGGAAACGAATTGTAGCCAGCAAGATAGATGGATGGAAAAAGTTTATTGTGGTCCATTAGGTCGCGCTTTCGTAGCCCTAAGCGTGCCGCTCCCACGTTGCGACCAAAAGGCCAAGCCTTTCGCCCGCTTCGCGGGCCCGTCGGACTGCCCATAGCTGTTCTTCGAACGTGAGACTGCGTAGAGCTGTGTCCCCGCTCTTCAGTGTTGTCCTCGTCGCTGCGCAACGCGGAGCAACGTCAGAGCATATGACTAAGATCTATGGTGTCGTTACATTTATCGCATGTTGTAGGTGCAGAGAACTCCGGATAGATCTTGTTGATTAGAAGCGGGTTCAGATAGGTTCTTATTTTCAAGAGCCTTAGCGTAATGACCTGAGCTCTATTTAGTTTACTGTGCGGAGTGGGGAAGGCGCTGCGTCCTAGGTAGTGCTTGGTTAGCTCGCGGTGCGTGAGTAGGTGGTCCCTGCAATCTGGAACCTCAGCATCTTCTTCTTGGGATGGTGGACGCTAGCCAAGGCAGAAAGGGAGGGTATCTGCGTTGGCAGTGAAATTCGCTTCCTGGCAGCTTGATAACATGACATTTCAATTCCTGCTATCTCCTGTGACAATAAACCAAGTTCAAAAATTCTTGCGGTAACACGCTCCCTAGATGGCACGAAGCAACTTCCAGTGAGTAACCAAAATTCCAAATTGGGCCTGGTGAGGGGTTGTGTACACAAATGTTGCCGCATTTGGGCATGTCACCACTACTAAGCTCCTAGGGTGAACCATATGGCATGGAGGATACACGGGGAATTACGGAGACGTGCACACTTAGATGAAACCACTTGCAAAATTTTGGCGAGCGTCAAAGCAGCCAGTTGTATTTTACGGAATTCGTTAACAGCCGAGACCTATAAGGAAACGTCTTGGGAACATGTAGCGTTTAGGAAGATGTATACTGGCCTTTCAAATCTTGGAAGTTTAGTAGCGTCCGCTGGCATCATGCCTTGCACAACTCTTTCATTCACATGGCCACTTGTATGTGTGTACTGATACCATCTTGCTCTTTCGTTCGGGAAACTCACTCGTGAGCTGTCCCAGTGACTTCGAGCGTCGAGGACCTTCTAAGTGCAGCGGTGTGGAGTGCCTTAGTTATATAGGATGCTGAAGATGAAGCCTGTGATTATACGGCAATTTTTTAATTCGTAAGAATGCTTATTACTGCTATGAAATCAGTGCACACTCTATATTTCCTGAGTGACGCTTCCGAATTAATTTACTCATTCACTCACTGACTTATTAAACGAGTAAGAAAATGAGCACGGTAAGAAAATGTTCCCGATATGTAGACAATGCTGCTTTGAAATCTCACGGTAAGCTCAAAAGGTTACCATAAGCGCGCCGCGATAGAGAGCTAAAAAACAAAAGGCGATCACTACACCCCAGCTGAGAGCTACCAATTAGTTGAAAGGGAAAGGAGAAAATAAAGTTCAGTAAAATGAGTTTGTGCTTCGTCTATGTGTGCACGCTAGCACACGCCTGAGGTGTAGAGCGAGTGGCTGATAACGCAGAAGAAGAAGGTGATGATGATGATTTACGGCCATCTACTTTGAAACAAATAGTTACCAAGCATATATACTGTATAGTGGAGATGCTGCAAGCGCTGCGGAATACAGCAATTTCTTAGTTACCCTGTCGATGAGCAGTGTAGCAGCGTTGACGTCACAGATAACAAACTGAAGATATCGGCCAAGTGCTGCTGGTGAGGTTAAAAAAATGCGTCCCGCGTCGAATAGTTTTGGAGCATTGCACGGCGCGTTTAGTTAAGTATAGGTGCCGAACTAATGCTGCGCTATATCGATTGAAGTGCATATGTATACATGTAACTCTTGAGATACGATAGCGTTGGCACGTGTAACAATGAAATGGTGAGGCGTATGGTAATATAAGCCAACGCTGCATGTTTGATGAAATGCATGGTCGCTGTGCGTGAACCCTCCTTCCAGAGTTCGTCAGAAGAAGGAAATCGCTGTTGGAGGCTAGTCCAATTCAGAGTACGCGCGAAGTTAGTATGAGATAAGATTACCCGCCGTGGTTGCTTAGTGCTGTGGTGTTGGGCTGCTAAACACGAGATCGAGGGATTGAATCCCGGACACGGCGGCCGCATTTCGATGGGAGCGAAATGAGAAAACACCCATGTACTTAGACTTAGGCCCGTATTCAGAAACAGAACTTAAGTAGGTCGTCAATAAGTGCGGGAAAAGTACGAGTTTTAGGAAAGTTTTAGGCGAGTACTTCAAGAACGACACTTAAGTACACGGAGGAAGGAAACTAAGGAGAGGCCCTGACGTCACTCTTTGTGAAGCAAAAGTGAAGCCGGAATTTGGCGATGCTCATGGCGATGCTCCGCCTTTTGGGCCACCCTCCTCGCTTGTTTACATCTTTCGCGAAACCACGCCGCGCTGCGCGTGGTGTCGCGCGCGGAGCGCGCGCGCTCGCGCAACATCTGGCAGAGCACGGTGCAGGTAACACAGCGCAACAAGACACGGTGACTAACGCAAACCCGCCCACTCAGCGCCTTTGCCACGGCCCGAAACCTACCAGAGCAACACGTGTGAGCGCTCAAAACCATAACAACGCCGCCATTGTGGCCCAAAAGGCGTGGCCATACAACAAAAAAAAATAAAAAAGCAGCAAAAAAAATGAGAACCTACTACGTCATTTCCGCCACACTTTTCTCCTAGCGCGCGGAGGGGGTAGGGCCTCTCCTTAGTTTCCTTCCTCCGTGCTTAAGTATCACTTTCGAAAGTAACATTTTCGAGTCAAGTATGTCGTCTGGTGTCGAGGATACGTAAATATTTTACGTGTACGATAGGTTGAATGGCAAAAAAATAATTTTTGCAGCAGAGGAATGTGGGTATAACTGTTGCAGTGCTTGCTCGCGCATTCTTCCGAGTAAAATACAAAGAACGGTTTGGTTTTAGCGCTTTACTCAAACTCGTCTGGCCACAAGTTCACGTTGGTTCTCGCAGCCACTGCGGTTCTGTGTGTCGCCGTCCTGACTTTTTTTGGTTTTGCTGCTGAAAACTTGCGGTGTTCTTGCGCAGAGAGTGTGTGTGCGTTGCGTGTTTTCAACTCGCGCGGACGATGAAAAAAAGGAAAACAAACTTTTCCGAAGAAGAACGCGCCGTGCTCCGTGAGTCCGTATCACGCCATCGCAGCCTTTCGACAGCGAAAAACCGCCGCGTCATCTCCTCCGGGACTTCTGATGGGTACATGAGTGCAGTCAATGCACCCACTCACACCAGGAAACCGTGCGATGGTGTAGAACTCCTCCATTACGGATGCCAAATCATTAGCATTTGGCAACTTCACGAGCTGCGGGAACAAAGTGTCGGCAATCATTCTTGACATTCGTGCGATGATTCGAGACACAGTTGCTTGCGAAACATTAACGAGGTTTCCGGTGACAACCTGAAATATTCCGGCGCCATAGAATCGCAGCGCGATTAGAAGCTGGAGCAGCGGCGGCAAAGGGTGACCGCGTATGTTGTCTTTGGGGACCAGTGGCAGCATTTCCAACAGCCGTAGCACCGCTTGCTTGGAAAAGTGGTACCGCCACGAGAATTCCGCGTCGTTGTATACTTCCATGGGATTCGGTCGATCCTTAAGCCGTGGCCGTAATGGCGACACGTATCGGTATGCCTCATCCTCCCTAATATTGCGCACACGTCTGGCGAAATCGGCAAAGTCGTCGAGGCTGCCGTAGCAGGCGGCCATCTTGCTTGCTAGGCGAGAGTAGCGAAAGCCGCACGTAAGGTTGCCAATGACCATACTTTACTTTCCGGCACTCAAGTGTCGATTAAAGTTTACTTTAAGTACAAGACAAGTAGTCGGTCGACGCGTTAAGCGTCGACCGACTACTTAAGTAATAAGATAAGGGTAAGTTGCGTTTGTGAATACGGGCCTTAGGTGCACGTTAGAGAACCCCAGGTGGCCCAAATTTCCGCAGCCCCCCGCTACGGCGTCCCTCATCATGAGATCGTGGTTTTGCACGTAAAACCCATAATTTAACTCGAGATAAGATTATAACCGCTCCGTCTAACTTGTCATCCTGTCATCATCATGTCATCCTGTTTTTCGATTATGGGTTTTCCTTTTGCCATCCTCGTAAGATGGAACGTGTATAAGAACACTGGCAAACAAAAGAAAAAATAAAGGTAGCGCAAACACAGGGCGTAAATACTGGGTGCAAATGACGTGAGGTCATGCTCCGTTTCTACTGCCAGTGAACTGTTAGCCACACGTAATTGCAAAAGAGCGTGCAGGATCTGCACGAATACGTATTAAATTATTATTATTATATTTTTTTAGTCTTTGCAGAAGCCGGAGGAAATGCGGTTTTCGCAGATGCGCGCGTCAAAACAACTGCGTCCGGTCGTCGTGACTCGTTCAGGCCCCTATGCTACTGGAGCTTTACTTCATGGGTATATATCTGCGGCATGTTTTTATGCAGCACGCAGCGCCTTACGAGGTTGTAGGCGAAAACGCGGAGAAGCGTAAACAACTTAAGTCTATTACTTCACGACCCCTTGCGATGGTGGGTACACTGCCTATGACGTTCTGCTGCTGAAATGCAAGATCGAGGGTTTGATTCTCGACCACGGCGGTCATATTTCGATGGCTACGGAACACAACGCCCGTGCGCCGAGCATCGTGCGCCGCAGGTTACAGAACCCCCGGTAGTCGGAAATTATCGGGAACACTCCAGTATATACGGCGCCTCTCAGGGCGCTTGCATTGGTTTGGGGACTTGAAACTTCATCAATCAACTTCATCAATCAATCCAAGACGCATCAAATCTTAGAGGCGATTAGCAGGTGTGGTCTCGATAACGCTTTTTAAACGTGAAAATGCGTGTTATTCCCTTCCACTACGCAGACGTGGTCAGTTCCAACAACAAGATGGTCCTTCCGGGTGATGTGCTGTTCGAAATAGACGGCACCTTAGCACATGACCGACACCAATGTCCCGTCGAAGTCTGCAGCAGCTGATACGTGCACAGACTGACTGCCTCATTATTGGCCTTGCCCTCGGACAACTGGTTTCTCGTATCTGTATGAAGCCTTCATTATTGTTCATGGCGAAAAGCGCATAAGGTGCAAAGACTTGTTTTATGCCGTTGAAAGAGATCGCACACAAGCTTCCCTCCATAACGCATTTGTTATTGTGGCAGTATTTCGCCATCACATCTTTGTGTTATATTATGGTATGTTAGAATAGCTTCTGTAATTCTTCATACTAACACCTGCTGTAACGCTTTATTGGAGGGGAACGCCTATTCAATGGACCATAATAAGAAGGTTCCCGATGTCGCGAATTTTGCATGTACTTAGACACTGTGCTGAGATGCTGCAGGCCGTAATCCAGTTGCTTGTGGATTGCGTTATTAAAGAAACACTAAGTATATGTGTGAACTCGGAGCTGGCAGTGATGTAAGAGTGCAACTCTGTGTGGGGAAATACTTTATCTAGATGACTGTAGTGATAACACTTTGGAATGACTATTGCGAAGGTGCTACATCGACAGAATTGCAAAGTATGGCAATACAAGTGAGAAAACTGTGCTTACCGATTTCCGTCTTTGCCATTCTGTTTGCTCTTCTATGTTTCAGTAAAGCCAATGATTCCACTAGTGCCACCTCGGATATCTTGGCGTCATGTTTTTGTGAAGAGTGTACCTTTCCCCTTTCGTTAGCCGGTCTTTCCAGTGATAACAGTGTGCTTGTTTAGAGGATAAATGAGTCTATACTGAATACACATATTCCAATTCGGCACGCTGCTATAATGGCCTCATGCTTTCTTGTCAGACCATTTCTTCAGTTGTAAAGGTAGCGTTCGCGTAAGGCAGCTTGCCGAGATAATTGTCGCGTAGTCAGCTTTACAATGAACGTGTGTGTCCGGCCAACTTGTACGCTTTATGACACGAAAAATGTAGGTGTGCTCTCGTGATGAAGCATAGCAGCAAGCTTCAACAGGCGCACTTCGCGTTTCGTTTTCATTTGAACAATGCCTGATGCCGTCATTAGTTAGGAAGCGCAGTTGCGAAACAGCGAAAAAAAAAAGGGAAAACAGACAAGATTCCACGCACACCAAAACAAATCTCTGACAAATTATTACCATGCGATTCTCTAATAAACTTACAGAACCAAATTCCTATGGTTTGTCGCTGTTTGTCGTCCAAAGTGCAAACATAGGTTTCAGCTGGCCTATGATGGCCACATTCACTGAAAAAAGAAAGCAATTAAAACGACGCTGTATAATTTAATGACAGTGGTATGGGTGGGGCAAGTACACCCTTCTATGCAGGGTGTTTTTCTTTAGTTGTATCAATTTAAAAAAAAATTGTGCGGGGCAGATAACACAATTCTAACCCTTGACCTAAATTACTCAATGAGGCGCGACCATTACTTCTCTGAGAAATCAAAATGGTTGATTTAACAATTACCGTAATTACGACAAATAACATTTTAATTAATTAGTTTACGGCGCATATTTCAATCTACGAAATACAGCCGCTGAGTTCGCACGGCGTATCCACTTGGAACGAATTTTCTGGACAGCACCAGTTCCGAGATATTAATTTTCGAAATGTCCGCCGAGATATATTGGTGTTCTAGTTACTTCTCTGCTTCAATGCATAAAACAGCGCTTTCTTAAAAAAAGTTACGTTTGTCGCGCTACCACAGATAAGCGCATCCCGGTAAAAGCAGGCGGCACAGCGGCAGGGCTCGAAAGAAAGCATTACGGAAGGCCAATCTTATATAGGCGACGTGAAAAGTGAAGTAACAGAACGCTTTCATTTAATCTCGGCTGACAGATTACGCCACATCGGAAAAAAATGTGTTCATACATGTGGGTTGGGGCCTTGCACATTCCCTCATCTAGAAACACCTGACTATACATTTGTTTTCCCTCGCTGAATGCTCAGATCATGTTAAATTCTCTAACTCGTGAAGGTCACCATAACTTGGCCTTCTCTCGACTGCAATCATCTTGATTGTTTTTTTTAGTGAATATTTGATGATTACACGATGCTTGTATGTTTCTGAGGTTGATAATTAACTATATAAGGAAACATTTTTCTAGGAATGCGAGTACTGTAGCATCTAGTAAGGCAATGCATATAATTTTCTTTTTTTTTTTCTTCTGGTTGCCACCCTGTGATTGGTGTTATTTTGTATCAGGGAGTCTTGAGACTGTCAGGCACTCATTTGCAGTTATGTTTAACGACTCAGAAACTGTTATTCTGTTGTTCAAGTAAACTTCATCTTCAACCAGGATCTGAGGTGGAACCGCTGATGACCCCGTAAACTGTCCAAAGTTTTCTTATCCAGCATCTACAGCCGACATTCACGAGCTCTTTTCGAGCTGCCCACGAACGAAGGCTATATTTAGGGAGAGGGTTGCAAATGTTGCCGTTTAAAAGCTACGAGCGGATCAGACAGACGGTTACAAGAATTGGCTCAGGAACTGTGAGTTCCCTAAGTTGCTGCTGAAATTTCTGCGTGAGGAGGGCCTCGACGCTTTTATTTAAATGCACATGTTTGCGGTATGGCAAGCTTTACGAAAAGAAAAAAAAATGCAGCTCCAAGAACAACACTTGTACGCGGATGACACTCACGGAAGAGTTGGTCTTCAGCGTGACAAAGTTACTGCAACTTTCGGTATTTGTGCTTCCATTCTTGAGGTTAAGCTGTTAAAGCATTAAAGCATAAAGAAACTTAGCAATTAAATAACAACAAGCAAAGAATACGAAAGAAAAATATGCAGGAACGTGTTTTCTGTTTAATCACAGGTACCAACTGGAACTGACTACAGTACGGGATTTCTTCGTTAAAGTCATAACACTATAGTGACACTATAGTGACACTATAGTGCATTAGAGTCGTAACACCAGCCAATACAGAACCTGTGTAATGACGGAGCTTTCCGTCTGGTTTCATGGTGCCGCGGAAAGGCGTTGGGCTCCCGAGTTTGAGGTCCTGGGGTCGAATTCTGTCATAGCATTCTTTTTCTGTGTTACATTTTACGTTGCTGCATTATTTTCTTGTTTGACGTCTGCCTTACTTGTTCTTTTATCGTTTACTTCACCACCACGCCTGAAACGGAGAGCTCCTGCCAAGGGCAACCGAGCGACCCGTTGCGTAGCCCAGGAAGAAGGGGTGAGGGGAGGGGTGACATGTCGCTTGAGCAGCCGCAAACAAATGATTAATGATGCGTTGTTACCTTGCTACTGTGCCGCTCCAGTGAGACTGAACAGCGAAACTCTGCGCACATAACATGCGATGGAGTAAAAAGAGCGCCCTTACTTAAATTTGGCAACATTACAGTGAGGGGGCCCCTCATAATAGTGTATATATTATTATGACGGGCTCCCTCACCTTAGTAAGTGGGAGAAAAAATACGCAAAGTGATTCCTGTTTAATCACAGGTACCTTGCTTTGTTGAATGCGCATCACTTAAGGTAACCAAGGGTGCACAACAGCATTTCCTTGCACGCCATTTCTTTTTTATCGGGGCGATGAATATATATATATATATATATATATATTCTACATTTCTCTGCGGATTGCAGTAAAAATGACCCAGAAACATAAACGTACGCGTGAAGGAAGTTTTAAAATTCAAGTTGTTTAGGGGTAACAAGATTTTATGAATGTAGCCTTGTGTTTTACAACCCATAGGAGTGCTTTCATTTTGTAAAATTATATTTTATAGGAACAACCGCAAGGCAATGTGCTAAGTAGGTCACAATTAGGGATATATTACTAGGGTTGTTCCATACGATTCGTTCCGAAAGCAATATATCACAACCGATCATGTCGAATGCCGTTAAAGATATTAAAAAAATAACGGAAGAGCTACGCGTTTTTCGGCCAAAAGGTATACTGAAGACAGCCTGAACTCTATGAAAGCTTTACTGGTTGTGACTGAATGACGGTCTCTTGAAAGTGCGTGCTGAAGCTTTTCTTCTCGCAATGTTATTTACTCACCTCTTTTGGCCCTTTCATCCCTTCCGTAGTGCAGGGTATTAAACCGAGCTCAGCCTGGCGAACCCCCCACCCGTCTCATGGCCGTTTCACCTTGTGCTTGCTATGTCTGAATAAAGTTACTGTATATATACGACCCTTGATTGGACCTTCCCTCCCTCAACGATTTGAGAGTGAATTCCGGATTTTTTGCGACTGCACGTTGCTTTTACGCCAATCTTAAGCGACACGCTTGTTTCACCGTGGCCTCCGAGACCAGGCGGCGCGGGCTGTTTATCCCAGGCCGTCGCACTCGCCACGGAGAGCGCGTACTCGGCGGAGTTTCTCTAATGCTGCTCTGGCGCTCACCGCCGAGTCACATACTCTGAGAGCGTTGCTTGGATCTGACTGACTGAATAAACTTTATTGAAATCAGCAAGAGATGGTGGCTGGGCCTAGGCCTCCCACGTGGGGACGTCGAGGTGCTGCCTCTTCGCCACCTCGCAGGCCTGCTGGGTCGCCCAGAGTTGGTCGTCAAGGTTGGAGCTGCGCAGGGCAGCGTGCCATCTCGACGAGAGGGTCGTGGGGTTAGTGTCGGGGTATTGTTGTGTACAGACCCAAAGCATGTGTGGAAGTGTGGCTGGCTGTGTCTTGCAGATATGGCACGTGGAATTGGGGTAAGTGTCTGGGTAGATCTTGTTGTAAAGTTGTAACGAGGGGTAAGTATTGGTTTGTAGCAGGCGGAAAGTTGTAGCCTGCGCTCGGGATAGTTTGTTGTGTGGGCCGGGGAAGGTTCTACGCTCTAAGTAGAAGGACTTCACAAGATCATTGTAACGTGTCAGGCGATCCCTATCGGTGGGGGCAGCCTCCCCTTCTCCCGCGCGGTTAACTAGGCCTCGCGCTAGGGAGTGGGTAACCGCGTTGAGGTTGGGGAGGTGCGGGTGAGCGGTGCCTACATGAGCCGGGAACCAGACGAGTGTAACCTGATGGTCGGTTGAGCGGGGTGCTTGTTGCCAGATGCGCAAGGCTTGGTGTGAAATACGGCCGTTGATATAATTGATAACGGCGGAGCGGAAGTCAAAGACGATGGTATGGCATGTTAGGTATAGTGTGGCTAGCGCGATGGTCACTTCTTCAGCTTCCTCAGCGTGTGCGGTTACTAGGCTTATAGCATGGTGGAGAGATCCTTCACGCGTGGTGACGGCTGCAAAGCGGGTACCGTGGGTATTCGGCGCCGTCGACGAAACTCACACCGTCGTGGCGAGTGAGGGATTTCGTGAGAGCCGTGGCACGTGCTGTGCGACGTGCGTGGTTGTATTCGGGGTGCATGTTTCTGGGGATAGGGTCGGCGTGAATCCAAGCTCGTATGGTGGAGGGGAACTGGTGCTTATGGCCGTGTTGATGGTGGTAGGTGATACCGTGCGAGGTGAGGAGATGGCGGCCCGTCGCTGTGAGAGAGTCTCTCCAACTGAAAGCGACGTTGGGCCTCGATGAGCTCGTCCAGTGTGTTATGGATGCCTAGTTGAAGGAGGAGGTCAGTGCTGGTGCAACCGGGGAGGCCGAGGGCTTGTTTATAGATACCGCGTAGGAGGATGTTGAGCTTGGTTTGTTCAGCCTTGTACCAGTTCAGATACTGTAAGATTTGGAGTCGGGCTTGTAGGACGATCGGAGGAACTTGGGGCGACAGGACTAGGTGAGCAGGATTTATTTACAGTATTTACATTTTAAACATTGGATACATTTTCACAGTCTAGCGTGACTCCCAAATGGAGCCCGCAAGACGAAGCATACAGCAAACGAGGACACAGCTCACGAGTACATTACGAGCACAGAGCACGACGACGAGCACCCTACAGCCGCCGACAACAGCTGGTTATATCCACTTCGTGTTCCCTAGATTCCTAGGTGAGGCAAAACGCTCGACGCCAGCGTAAACAAGCCGCCTCTCTGCGGGACGCACGGGTTTCAGTGCCCCCTCCGCGGACAGAAGACCTTTGTAGCGCAGTCGTCGTGGTGTCCATTGTCCTGCGTCCCCGTAGCCAGGTGGTCACACCCGACCCCAGCCGGCGCCGCTAAATTGCAGAGCGGACCTCGCACAGTGGCTTCCGCCGCGGTCCATTGTCTGGTGTCTCGAAAAGCGCATGGGGAGGTTCCGCCAATTACCTCCCCTCGAGAACTCCCCTGAGCTGACCTTTGCCGCGTGGCTGCCGGTTGTCCGCAGTTCTCTGAAGTATGCTCATGGTTGGTTGGCGCTGTCCTCGCTGGTTCTCTGAAGGGCGCCACCACCCCGGATCGATCGACGCACCTGCAGCGGGCTGAAATAGCTTTGAGGGCAGTACCCCTGCAGGCCGATCCTAACAGCTCCTCCATGGCCCGAAAAATCTCGCCTGGCCAGTGCTGGCAACCGCTGGGCAGTAAGAGAATGGCTGGCGAGCAAGACGATGGCTTTGCTCTCTGCAACCCCTGCGCACTTGGAATGCCTTCAACCATCTCACAACAACTGGCACAGAAGAGTTGATCCCGGCAACACAATACCACTCAGCGTGCAAACGCCCGGAATCAGCTGTTAACCCAACAGGCTTCCTATCAAAATTTCAATGCAAGCCACTCAACTGGGAGCCCCAAATTTTGCCCCAAAATTTTGTGCCGCCAAAGCGAGCGTTCACATTACCCCTGAGTTCGACCAAACCTGACCGTCGCGCTGCATAAGAGTAAAGGTTTACGTAGAACTAAACCGAAGGCTCACAACCACCAAAACCCGAACATAAGCAGCCTAACTTCACGAACAGCCTGTTCTTACCCTATCGCAGTGGCGTACTTATCTCATGTACTGTTGCCACTGAACAGTCTGGCTAACTTCACAGGTACGTAAATACAATCGCGCTAGCTTTGTGGTCCCTATTCCGAACACGTGCTTGCGTCATGCACAAAGTTTTTATCACACTTGCTCACATTTGTTCCTTTAGTCCACACAGGACACGTTCCTTAACCAATCAACCAAACTTGCGTAACTTACGCAACACAGAGGAACCTTTAACCAAATGTGTCTTCTAATAACTAGCTCCACGCACGCTTACTAGAGAAGTCAGAACACGGCTGCCCTCAACACACACGAGCAACGCAGTCATTAACAATCTGCCTCCCTCCGTCCGCACAGGGCACGCGCTAATGGGACTACGAACTCTTAGTGCAAATCACGCACTTACTGAAAACCTACCCGCTTAACCTTAGAAAATAAAAAAAGCACTTATAAAAAAACAGAAGGTTAACTAAAACACACACGCGTTACCATAGGCCTCTCACCGATAACCTTGACGCTCAGGTTACTCACACACAAAAAAAAGAAAGCCTATATACTCATTAACTAACACTCGCGAGACTAAATGCTTAAACAAAACACCTCTTTCAAACCTCGGAGCTTCTCAAACAAAATATAAACAAAGCTCATACCTTACATACTGAAAGAAACTGTCTCAAATCGCGAAAATCTTTCATTGCTCAAAAAAAAAAAAAAAACATGCTTTACTTCTACAGAAGCTCTCTTGGCCTCCCGTTGCAAGCATTTACAGCTGACCCATACTTTTGAGCCGTACTCGAGGTGGTCGCGGTTCGAAAGCTACTCTGGCTACCGAGGAACAACAAAAGGGCTGACACACAATGAGCTCCTTCAAGATGTTACAGTCTCCTGCCAATTTGCGTCCTGGCGCCACGCTTTCTTCACGAACTCGACTGACCATGTCGCGACTCCTCATCACCTCGTCTCGTCCTGCCACCTTGCGCTCCTTCGCACTACACGCTGAACTTCGAAAAGAACAACGGACCGACAAGGAACATAACTGCCCCGTGCCCTTTGTCCGCGTCCGTGCAGAACATGCTTCTTGGTCTCTTTTTGACTGGTGGCTCGAACGTGCTTGATGCGACAACATCGTCAACGACGACCGCATCTTTCTTTTTCTTGCGCCCTGGCTTATTGCGTCTTTCGCCGTCTTTGGCTGCGCTACATTAGCCACCGCATTCCGATCTTTAGCGCGCTTCTTTCTGCGGCGCTTTCTCTTTGAACTCCCTCTCATGTCGCCTTCTCGCACCTCGTGCTGGCCGGTACACATTTCGTCGGCCCGGATCGGTCTCTTACCCGCACAGTCTGAATGATTCCTAACTAAATCATCGCTCTCGTGGCTACCTAGACTGGCGGAGAGCTGCACCGATCCCTGAACAATGCAGTTGTCTTCTCTTGAGCTACGCAGCTCGCAATCCTGCGAACTACCCTCAACTGCATCGTCCAGCTCGCACTGCACTTCGGCACGCAGATCTGACTCGACATGGGTGCTCGCGTCTGTCGGGTCAACAGTACTCTGTACTTCGCAAGCAACCTCGCTAACATTACAAGCGACGCACACGCTCGGTAACTGTGCCAATTCATTCACAGCTGGCCTAGCTGTCTCTACAGTGCTCTGTTGGCACAGCACCTCGTCGCTCTCACTCTGGCCGTTAACGGCCTCTGTTGCCACTAAGGCATCGTTAGCTGCTAGCACTTCGAGTTCGCCTATGAACGTGCTGCTACTCTCACAGGTACTACTACTTTCCTCGGCTTTCGACAAAAATCTGCTATCTACTCACTTTCGCTGCGTCCAGCCTACAGATTTCTCAAGCCGCTGTGGACTTCGTGCTTTTAACTGCTGCAAATCCTCTATCTGTTTCTTCACTGCTGCCATTTCCCTTTGAAGCTTTTGCCGTTTTTGCTCACGCTCTTGGCGTTCTTGCCTGATTCCCGTTCCTGTCTTTTGCTTAGAATTCGTTTACCCATTTGTTCTATGAATTTCAAATCATTGTTACTTTCTAGAATGGTTTTACGAATCTATGATTCCGTCAAGTCCTCCACTAAGTTTACCTCGATCTCTTCACACAACCACAACAGGTCAGCTCTCGTCAAACACATTAGGACCATGGTCGCTACCTTAAGCTTTGGCTCTGCTGTCACACAATACTTGCTGCGATACCCACACAAATCAAAATGCAAGTAAAACATCCCAGCGAATCAAATCAACAAACACAGAGAAATTGAAGCCTGGTAAATCTTACAGCCAAAACCAAACGCTTACCCACTGAAGTAGCACCATATCACCAGTCCTTCTCCGCCATATCCAGTCAGTTGCAAGAGGGGGTCAATCTCAAGTCGCCTCCAACTTGCTCAGGATACCATTCGGTCACCATGTGCCAAAGTCCGTGAGCTGCCGTTGCTGTCTCCGAGTCCTAGGCCGATCTACGAGCCGTAGGCCGATCTCACCGCTGCCATGCAGATGTAAGATTTGGAGTCGGGCTTGTAGGACGATCGGAGGAACTTGGGGCGACAGGACTAGGCGAGCAGGATTTATTTACAATATTTACATTTTAAACATGAGATACATCGACAGTCTAGCGTGGCTCGACTCCCTCTAGCACCTCTAGACGAGCACCCTCTAATCGCCGACAACAGCTGGTTATATCCACTTCGTGTTCCCTAGATCCCTAGATGAGGCAAAACGTTCGACGTCAGCGTAAACAAGCCGCCTCTCTGCGGGACGTTTTACAAACACACACACGCACACACAGGTTTCAGTGCCCCCTCCGCGGGCAGACGACCTTTGCAGCGCAGTCGTCGTGGTCTCCATTGTCCTGCGTCCCCGTAGCCAGGTGGTCACGCCCGACCCCAGCCGGTGCCTCTAAATTCCAGGGCGGACCTCGCACAGTGGCCTCCGCCGCGGTCCATTGTCTGGTGTCTCGAAAAGCGCATGGGGAGGTTCCGCCAATTACCTCCCCTCGAGAACTCCCCAGAGCTGACCTTTGCCGCGTGGCTGCCTGTTGTCCGCAGTTCTCTGAATTAAGTTCATGGTTGGTTAGCGCTGTCCTCGCTGGTTCTCTGAAGGGCGCCACCACCCCGCGTCGATCGACGCACCTGCAGCGGGCTGAAATTGCTGTGAGGGCAGTTCCCCTGCAGGCCGATCCTAACAATACGCAGCAACGTAGGTGATGTGGCAAATTACGAATGACTGTATTCATCGGAGCAGATTCTCCTCTTTCCTACCCCCATGGTGGTTGGAGACCCGTTTCAAAAGTCTCATGGTGTTGGCTGTATTCTTCTTGATTTTGGTGAGGGCCATGCCATTCGCTCCGTACGCCTCTATGAGCAAGGCGAGCACACGGATATTGGTGACGAGGGGTATGGGGCTGCCATCCGTGAGATGAAGTGCAATGTCTTCGTAATGGCGTTTAGCGGTGGAGTATTTCGGACGGCAGCCACGGAGAGTAGGCCTGTAGAGGTGGAGTTCGGACTTCGCAGGGGAGCAGCGAAGCCCCGTGCCTTGGAGATAGGTCTCGATTGTTTCAATGACGGATTCTAGTGCTGTTTCTTGGTGGGCCCAGATGGTTATATCGTCAGCGTATATGGTGTGGGTGACACCGTCCACTTGCTGCAACTTCTTGGCAAGATCGATCATGACAAGATTAAAAAGCATTGGGGAAATAACGGAGCCCTGGGGGGTTCCCGCGCTGCCCAAAGACTGGGCGTCGGAGAGGAGATCCCCCACCGAAAGGAAGGCCGTGCGATTAGAGAGAAAGTCTTTGACGTAACTATAAGCGCGCGCACCGATATTAAGGCGTGAGATGCGGTCAAGAATGGTAGAATGGGCTATGCTGTCAAAGGCTCTTCCGAGGTCGAGGCTGAGTATAGCTTTAGTAGTACGTATTCTACCTTCTAGTACATGGTGCTTAAGTTGTAGCATGACGTCTTGGGTCAATGACAGACAGCCAATGACAGAGTGAGGATATGCTGCAGTGTCTTCCAGAGGGGTGTTAAAGGGAAGCTGAAGAGTCTGTCGAATTCAATAAGACGCTCATATACGGATGCGGGAACCTTATAAACCATGTAGGTAAAATTTGGGGGCTTTTGTTCAATTAGGAGCGACGTAATCGTCGGTTGAAATAGCGCTGCAGCTCCACCCCCCCTCGAATGCCGCGCGCTGCTGCTGACGCTGACGATGCGAGCGGAGGCCGGAAACCGCGGTGTTGTGACGTCAACTCTAGTGTTTCGTTCCTTCGCAGCGTCCTAGACCGTGCCTGACCGCGCTTGTTTCTGCATGCGTGCCATCGTAATCTGCTTCGATCGACCCTGCATTCTTTTGTTGGTGCGTCTGCGTGTATGTAGAGTGGTAGTCAACGTGCGTGGTAGTCAACGTGAGTGGTAATCAACGTGAGTGATAGTCAACGTGGTAGTCAACAGATGAAGGTCACTACACGTACTGCATGAACCGGGAAGCTTTTCACGCGTTTAAACCGTCTTTGTAGATTGCCGACAGCTTTGGACAGCGCACAAATGCCGACGATCGCATCCCCGCTTACGTTCCACGAGGAGGCATGCAGGAACACCACGCTACAGTTGTTTGACCGGAAACGAGCTCACTAGATCGGCGAAAGATTGGCGAGATCACTAGATCGCTTTGCAAAAAACATACTCACCAAAGAGCATTTCAAACACGAGGAGATCCCAAGACTTTGCTTTCGTTCGCGTCGAAAGCACTGCTCGCACCAGCATCGTTTGCTTCTTCGAGAGGCCGGCTCTTCGCAATCGGCTCGTACATGTAGGGAGTAACGCCGAACTCCTCAGAAAAACGCAGTCTCTCTCAATTTTCCATTACCGTCTCAGAAAAACAGCACCAAACTACCTGGCACCGCGCTTCATGTGTAGCGGCAGCGGTCGGTTACTAGAGTTGACGTCACGAGGCGCCCGACCAATCACAGGCGGAAACGAGACGCGGGAGCTGGGCGTGTCCGCTGCTGCACTTTTCGTCGAAATAAAATATATTTGCGCTTTCTTTCGCTCAATTTCGATACGATATTCGAGTTCGGAGGGTTGAAAACCATTATGTACAGATGTTCACTCATTTTTTCTGGAAAACCTTTCAGCTTCCCTTTAATTCGCGTGAGGAAGGCATGCTCCATAACCTTTCCCACACATGAGGTTAGTGAGATGGGGCGAAGATGATCGAGGCTAGAAGGTTTGCCAGGTTTGGGAATAAGGATGACCTTTGCTGTTTTCCAGGCCGGCGGATGGCACCATTACGCCCGCAGTCATTGATATAATATGTGAGGTGGGTGACGGAGGCATCATCCAGGTTACTGAGCGCTTTGCTAGTGACCCCATCGGGGCCAGGGGCAGAGCGGCTGTTTAATTTATGCAGGGCGGCTTGGATCTCAGCGACACTAAAGTCTTCATCCAGTGGGGGGTTGGATGCCCCGGTGTAGGAGCCGTGAGGTTGCACTGGGCCCACGGGAAGATACTTGTTAGTGAGGTAGTCTAAGACTTGGGCGCAGCCCAGTTTCTTCGTTTCAGTATAGAGAAGTTTAGTGAGGCGACCTTGTTGGGAAGAGCGGGTGGCTTGACTATCGAGGAGGTGTTTGAGAAGCTTCCAAGAAGAAGGACAGTGGATCTGTCCGTCAGCAGTATTGCACAGTTCAGTCCACTGCTGACGGCTCAGAGTGAGGCAATGGGCTTCGATTTTCTTGTTGAGGAGGGCTATTTTAGCGCGGAGGCGCCTGTTGAGACGTTGCCCTTTCCAGCGGGATATGATGGATGTTTTAGCCGCAAGGAGATGGGCCAGTCTACTGTGCATGCGCTCGACGGGGGCATCGGCGGTTACGGTGGGCGTGGCTGCATTGGTATGGAGGGGAGATTTCGGGTCCATGCATCAATGTCCGCTATGCGTTCCGCGTGCTGGTCAGCGGATCGATGCTTGCGAAATGCATCCTAGTCAACCCAAGTGAACTCACAGGGTTTGGCAGTAACTGCAGCTATCCGAGGGATAAGTATGGCAATGATGGAATGGTCACTACCGAGATCATGTTGTGTGTTGCTCCATTGGGCGTTGGTGACGTTCTTGGTAAATTTCAGGTCGGGGGTCGTGTCGCGGGAAGTGGAGCTACCGAGGCGTGTGGGGAACGTGGGGTCTCTAA
This sequence comes from Dermacentor andersoni, assembly GCF_023375885.2. Taxonomy (NCBI): domain Eukaryota; kingdom Metazoa; phylum Arthropoda; class Arachnida; order Ixodida; family Ixodidae; genus Dermacentor; species Dermacentor andersoni. The sequence goes on from NC_092814.1 coordinate 176,920,471, forward strand.
TGAAAGTGAGGACGAGGTCTTGGGAGTCTTTCCAGAGGTTTTGAGCCGCCGTCGTCGAGTAGCCATATCCCTATACCGTGTGGGGGAGATTGAAGTCTCCACCGATAACGAGGGGGTTGGTGCCAGCTACGTTAAGGGCCTTCTTGAAGAGGGTGAGAAAACGGCTTCGAACTTTGGCAGAGGGATGGCTGTACACGTTAAGGATAAACATACTTTCCCTACGTCTCCTGGTGGGGATAAGTTCAACAAGAAGGTGTTCGATGTTTCGGTCGTGGAGTGCTTGGATCTAGGCAGAAAACAACTCAGCTTGGGGCTCTCCGTCCAACGGTACTACGAACCATGTAAGGGTATAATTTTATTTCGGATGATATTAGTCATGCTGAACTCGGTTAACTCGGCATGGTGATTTGGCCGTTGTGAAGCATACGACTACGGGCATGAGAGGCTGGTCGCCGCAGCAGGGCAACACTTTCTAGGAAAAAGTATTTTGTTCCTCTGTACAAAAGTATGTCTGTGTGAGTGCTGTCACTTCCGCCAAGAAGCGGAGGTGACCAAACCGAAAAAAAAAGAAACATAACTTCATGTGGGCGTTGGTGCTATCAATCCAGTGTGCTTAGGTTTCCCCCCAAAACAGGAACTAACACGTAATTGGCTTAAGGTGATTCAAAAATTGAGGAACATATCTGAAAGAAATTATGATTAGAAACTGAAAAGCTAGCTGCATCCACTGCTCCAATTATTATTTTCTCACAAGCCACCTTCTAATAATTTCTTCTTAGTACCTCATTTATTGTTAACATATTGGTCCAATTTAAGTGTATTTTTTTCATTTATTGAATAATTTTACTTTTGATCATCCTGTTTTCTCTCTCTCAGCTTTCTACAACACGCGTATTCTTACTGATTCCTGAAATTTCTCATTTGCTCTTTTAGTTCTTAACCGGACGCCTAGGTCTAGATACGGCTCAGTTCTTTTTTAAAGCTTTTTATCTTTCTCTTTTTCTAGTTTTATTGTTTGTTTTTCAACAGTGCGAGGCTTATCTCTTCTTAGTTGCTGTTTTCTGTGGAAATGGAAACGTAATGTTCAGAAATATTTGAGGTGACAAAAACTGGAAAGAATCGTTCAGTGGAAACAGGAGTTATCAGTATATGGTCGGCTTAGTTTTCCCAGAAAACGGGAAATAAATAAAGACAATTTCTGAGCAGTTTAAAAACAAGCAATAAAAAAAAGTAGGTTAAAATAAACTCAGTAGCACTAAGAATTGTAATGCACAAGGCTCACATATCATATCGACGAGGTATCTGTATGATTTTCAAGCGTACATTTGCTGAAACCAGAGGTCCTATAACGTAAAACTATTCTAATATGTTTTTATTCCAATCTCCTGATGTCAAATTTGCGTAAACACCGACCCAAGCATCGGGCGGTGACCCGCTCGGTTATCTGAAGAGACCAATCAAACGCTCTCCTCATTTATAGGAGGCTATCTATAGCTTGCGGTGGCTGGTCGAAAATTGTCGTGGAATGCAACGGAAGGTTAGGAATGCCGCTAAAACGCAAAGAAGGGTTGGCAGAGCGAGGCTGTAAACGTGCCGAAAGTGCTCGAATAGATTACACGGCTACGCAGAAAGCTTTATTATACGCAAATAAGCCCCTGCTCTCCGGCAGGTGCGTGTAGCCAATGAGATGCAGGCAATCAAATTAAACCTGCAAGCATTGGCAGAGAATAATGGCGTTTTGGGAGAACTTCAGAAGGGCTCCAGAATAGGTAGGCGTTTGGATGACAATTATTTGTTCTTACTCAGTGTATTGAAATATCTAGAGTAGAAAATAGACTGTTATATTTGGCCTTTTTCGGCATTACATAAGCGTGTGACAACGTAGAACGCAACATTTCATGGAGTATTCTGGAAGGGGAAGTCTTAAATGACGATTCTCTACAGCTTTTGAGAGAGATTTGCCTAGAAAATACCGTTCGCGTTGAATGGGAAGGGATGAGGAGCGTGGAGAAAGATGATATCAACAAGGGACTGGGGCAGGGGTGCACTTTATCCCCACTTCTGTTTATGAGGTACATGGTGAGGATGGAGAGGGCGCTGGAAGGAAGTAATATCGGGTTTAATCTCTCATACAAACAGGCGGGCAAAGTAGTAGAGCAGCAGCTTCCAGGTTTATGCGGACGACATTGTGTCGCTAGCTAACAAGCAACGTGATTCGCAACGTCCGGCTAATATATGTGGACAGGAAGGCGAGAATTTAGGCTTGATATTTAGTGTTAGCAAATCAGGTGTTATGATATTCAATGAAAACAGTGAACATACAGTGGCAATACAGGGTCAAGAAATACCTCGGGTAAAAGAATATAAATACCTTGGTATATGGATAAACTAAGGCAATAGATATATGGCCGATGACCTTCTGGCCTTAGTGAGATTATTGGAACTGGTGAGGCTTATACATTGCTGAATAACGGCCATGTCATCTGCTATAGAGGTCTCGCTGATAAGCAAAACGGGGAAGGATTCCTAATCTATAAGGACATAGCGGACAACATTGACAAATTCTACAGCATTAATGAGAGGGTAGCAGTAGTCTTAATCAAACTTAATAAGAGGTATGGATTAAAGGTAGTTCAAGCCTACGCTCCAACATCCAGTCACGACGATAAGGAAGTAGATCAGTTTTATGAAGATGTTGAACTAGCGGTGAGAAAAGTGCAAACTCGGTAGAAATGGGTGGCTTCAATGCAAAAGTGAGGAAAAAGCAGGCGGGTGAACAGGCAATTGGTAACTACGGCGTCGATTCTAGAAACCCTAGAGGAGAGATGCTGGTAGAATTCACAGAAAGGAACAACCTGCGAATAATGAACACCTTATTCAGGAAGCGTAGCAACAGAAAGAAGACCTGGAAAAGCCCTAATGGTGAAACAAGAAATTAAATTGTTTTCATACTTTCAGCCGATCCCAGCATAGTGCAGGATGTAGAAGTGATAGGTAGGGTAAAGTGCAGTGATCATAGGTTAGTGAGGGCTAGGATTCGCCTCAATTTGAACAGAGAAGCCGTAAAATTGGTCAAGAAGAAACAGGTCAACTTAGAGGCTGTAAGGGCAAAAGCAGACAAATTTAGGCTGGCACTTGCAAACAAATATGCAGCCTTAGAACAGAGAGATGATGATGATGATAATGATGATGATGATGATGACATAGAGGTAATGAATGAAACTGCAACGAGGCTGGCTTCAGAGGCAGCAATTGAAGTGGGAGGCACGGCACCAAGGCAACCAGTAGGCAAGCTCTCCCAAGTAACAAAGGACCTAATAAAGAAACGACAAAGAATGCAAGTGTCCAACTCAAGAGATAAGATAGAATTCGCAGAATTGTCAAAACTGATCAACAAGACCAAATTAAGTGATATTCGAAATTATTTACTTGAGAAAGACTGAAGAAGTCGTAAAAAATGGACGCAGCCTGAAATCAGTGATAAGAAAACTTGTCATAAGGCAAACCAAGATGTACGCAGTGAAAGATAAGCAGGGTAATATCATCAGGAATCTCAAAGGTATAGTAAAAGCAGCGGAAGAATTCTATACTGACCTGTGCAGTACCCAGAGGACTGTCCATTGGAAACAATAATGAACAAAATACAGAAACTCCTCCTATAACTCGAGATGAGGTCAGAAGTGCCTTGCAAGACATGAAAAAGGGAAGAACGGCAGGGAAAGATGGAATAACAGTATATTTAATCAAAGATTGAGGAGTCATAATGCTTATAAAACTGGTGGCTCTCTATATGAAGTGTCTATTGACTGCAAGGGTCCCACAATACTGGAAGAATACAAATAATATACTAATCCACAAAAAAAAAGACATTACAGAATTGAAAAATTATAGGCCCATTAGCTTACTCCCAGTATTATATAAAATATTCACGAAGATAATTTACAATAAAATAAGGGCAACACTGGACTTTAGCCAACCAAGGGAACAGGCTGGCTTTATGAAGGGATACTCTACAATGGATCACGTCCATGTCATTACTCAGGTAATCGAGAAATCCGCAGAATACAATAAGCTTTTCTATATGGCTTTCATATATTACGAAAAGGCAGTTGATTCAGTAGACACGCCAGCAATCATAGAGGCATTGAGTAATCAAGGAGTACAGACCACTTACGTAAATACAATGGAAAATATCTACAGGTGTTCCACAGCCACCCTTCTCCTACACAAGAAAAGTAGGAAGATACCTATAAAGAAAGGAGTCAGACAAGGAGACAATCTCTCTAATGCTATTCACTGCGTGCTTAGAAGTATTCAAGCCATTAAACTGGGAAGGCTTAGGAGTAAAGATCGACAGCGAATATCTCAGCAACCTTCGGTTTGCCGATGACATTGTTCTATTCAACAACAATGCGGACGAGTTACAACAAATGATTGCAGACCTTAACATAGAGAGTGTAAAAGTGGGGTTGAATATTAATATGCAAAAGACAAAGGTAATGATGAATAACCGGGCAAGGGAACAAGAGTTCGGGATCGCCAGTCAGCCTTTAGAGTCTGTGAAGGAGTACGTTTACCTAGGTCAATTAATCACAGCGAGCCCTGATCCTGAGAAGGAAATTAACAGAAGAATAATAATGGGTTGGATTGCATACGGCAGACATTGTGAGCTCCTGACTGGAAGCTTACCGTTATCATTGGAAAGGACGGTATATAATCAGTGCATTTTACCGGTGCTGACATATGGGGCAGAGACTTGGAGGCTGACAAAGAAGCTTGAGAACAAGTTAAGGACCGCGCAAAGAGCGATGGAACGAAGAATGCTAGGCATAACTTTAAGAGACAGAAAGAGAACGGTTTGGATCAGAGAGCGATCGGGTATAGACGATATTCTAATTGACATTAAGAGAAAGAAAATGCTGCTGGGTAGGTCATTTAATGCGTAGATTAGACAACCGTTGAGCCATTAGGGTTACAGAATGGGTACCAAGAGAAGGGAAGCGCAGTAGAGGAAGGCAGAAGACTGGGTCGTGCGACGAAATTAAGTAATTTGCGGATGCTGGTTGGAATGGATCGGCGAAGGACAAGGGTAATTGGAGGTCGCAAGGAGCGGCCTTCGTCCTGCAGAGGACATAAAATAGGATGATGATGATAATGATGATGATGATGATGATAGATAGATAGATAGATAGATAGATAGATAGATAGATAGATATATGGAAACACAGGAAAAAGAATAACAATAAAGGGGAAGAGAAATGCATCCATTATGATGCACAGAGCACTATAGAAATACAATAAGTACGAGGTGCTCCGGGGTATGTGGAAAGGTATAATGGTTCAAGGACTTGCTTTTGTAAATGCGGTTGTTTACTTGAAATCAGGGGTACAAGCAGGACTCGATGGCAACCGAAGGTCAGTGGGGCGCCTCGCATTGGGCGCTCACGCGAAAGTTACAAATGAAGCTGTGCATGGTAATATGGGCTGGACTAGTTTTGAAGAGAGGCAAAAAGCTCACAGTAAAATTGATTATGAAGAATGACTGAGGAATACGGAAGAAAGTAAATGGGCTGGGAGTGCGTTGAGGTATCTGTACAAGAAAAACATTGATTCACATTGGAGAAAAAGAACTAGGAAGCTTGCCAGCAAGTATACGGCCTGTAGGATGAGCAACACAGCAACAAAGAACGTCAAGCGGAAAGTCAGAGAGGCTGAATTAATCTCGTGAGTTGCGGCAATGGAAAAGAAACCGGCCATGAGTAACTACTTAAGACGAAAAAACGAAATCAGAAAAGAAACAATATAACTCAAAGGGTAGGTCATTAGTTTTCGAAGCAAGATCAGGATGCCTTAGAACACGCACCTATAAAGCGAGATATAAGAAGGAAGAAGCATGTGCTTGCTGTGGTAAAGCTAGGGAAACGATAGAGCATGTTTTGTTAGAATGTGAAGACATCTGCCCAGTGGTCGATTTAGGCACCACTGGCCTCCTTGAAGCCTTTGGGTTCAGCGAGAACAGGGGAAAAGTAAACATGTCCGCAATAGAGATTAGTAAGAGGCGATTGGAAGATTGGTTGAAGAAAAGTAAGGAAACGACAAAAAACGGTCACGTACCAAGGCAATGTTCACAATAGGGGGTTGGGAAATTGTGTTGTAGGAGTTCATCGTGTTTTTCTTTTCTTTTTCTTTTTTTAAACCTAGGTAGGACATTACGCCGTAATATAGCAAGAGCTTGGTGGCGCAACCCACCGCTCCTTTAACGCGTACACGTTACTTTTATGCGGTGCGTTTTCGCGGTTTTGTGACGTCGCGTGACAGGCAGGTGAAGTGGGTGCCCCGTTCCAAAGGGGACGCTCATAACATCCGTCCATCCATCCAGCGATCGGCGGCAGCCATCCTTGATTCCTTCCTGAACGGGGCAGTCTGTGGCAATTCAGAAAATAAATCCAGTTTTGTTCGGAATATTAATGCATCTTTAACGCGTACACGTTACTTTTATGCGGTGAGTTTTCGCGGTTTTGTGACGTCGCGTGACAAGCAGGTGAAGTGGGTGCCCTCCTAAAACTTTTGACCAATAGCGGAGGGCTAATAGCGAAAACGCGTCGAATCCGAAATAACTATTTTTCTTCAGTCCAATCACGCATGATCAGTGTGTACACGTCATATCAGATGGGGAGCTATCGCGGTTTTCCTGACGTCGAGTGACAGACAGGTGAAGTGGGGGTGGTCCAAAAAAAATTTATCACCAATCGCGGAGGGCGGATTGCAGAATTGGATTAGAAAAATTTGTGATAGCTTTACGTTAAAGCGCACCAGGCCACTCTATCAAAAAAAAAAAAAAAAAAAGAAGACAAAAAGAAGACCAGCGCTGTCATAGAATTTCGTGCAAGTATTCACTGTGCTAGACCGGACAACGCTCGTATGTAGCATCGGAGCTGGAGCCATTGTTTGGGCGCATAAATAATTTATTGTCCGCGTAGCTGCAATTTCCATCAGCAAGATGCGGAGCAATTATGCTGTTGCTGCTAAGGATGATGATAATCGTGATGTATTGGCATCCCGTTTGAAACGGGGCTCTGAGAAATAGCCACCTTGCCAGCTATAGCTAATGAGGTGTGCTCTACATGTTTTTCATTCTAGCCTTTTGTACACATCGCCTGAATCTTTTTTATCTTCCTTAAACTTCTATATTTACCTTGCACCGCTACCTATGCCTGTAACGAATCCGTTACTATCAATCTCCTCGCTGCTTTTTTTTTCCCCCGCTCTAAATTATCTCGCTTGTCTCGACTGCTGACCGGTTGATGATTCCATCCACTTTAAATACCAGCGCTTCTGGAAGGCGTACGTTACCTACGGATCTCGCTGGGTCTCCGGTTTTTCGCTGAAGCAGACACATGCCTCACTTCGTTGCGAATATTTGTTCCGGTATGTTCTTGTCCTTGGGCAACCAGCTCGAGCCTGAATAAGGTTTGTGTTAGCGAACAGATTTTTCCTTTATAATCTTTTTTTTTTTTAGATTCTTGTTTTTATGTTCTAAGCAGCAGACATACGCTTCTGCGGTAGCAACGCAAAAAGCTCTATATTCGAGGCAGCAGCGCACTTTTATAGATAACGCTAAATGCCGGTCAGGCACACGTCATTGATGGTACAATCTTATCTGACCGACTGGGCGAAAAACAGAACACTTGTAAATCTCCATGGTCTTTCTTTTTTGTTTCCATTCTTTGCATCCAATTTACTGTCTCGGTTTCTCTCACTTTCTTTTTTATGACTCCTGGTTGCCTATTTACAGTTTCAATTGCCCTGTACTTGTTTGCCTACTTTCTTGACCTCTTCCTCCAATCTCTATCCACGCTTTTCAAGTACAGATACTTGTGCACTTTAGCCGCCCATTTATTTCGATCCATGTTGCTGAGTTCTTCCTCAAAACTAATTTTGCTCTGCGCTTCTCTGACTTCGAAAGAGGCCCAATCCATGCCACCCTGCATTGCCGCATTTGTGGTTTTCTTGTGGGTTCCTAAAGCCAACCAGCCTACCAATCTTTGGTTTACTTGCTACCCCGACAAGACCAATTTGAAGCACAGAATGGCATTTACGAATGTTAGTGCTGGCATGATTACTCCTTTCCAGGTTCCGCGTACCACCTGATATTTAGTGTAGCCCTAAAGTGCTCTACGTTTCATTATTGCAGCACTCTATTTCCCCCATGCTTTCAGATTATCTTGGTGGGTGTTTGAAAAAGCCTTCCTTCCGTTTATGCACAAACAAAGGTATTTTAATTGCTTGATCATGAATATGACTTGTTCTTGAATTGATACGACGTACTTACTCATCTCTTTATTAAAGATCGTAATCCCCAATTTCTGTGTGCTAAACTTAAAGCCTAGATCTATCACTGCGTTATGGAATTGATATGACGTACTTACTCATATCTTTATTAAAGATCGTAATCACATATTTCTCTGTGCTAAACTTCAGGCCTAGATTTGTCACTGCGTTGCCGCATGTATTGGCAAGTCTCTGCAAATATTTTGCATTGTCTGCTAGTAGTACTATGTTGTCTGCATATGTCATACTATGGACGATCTGTTGTACCCTTTGCCTATTAAGAATGTAAGATAAATCAAACCATAAGTAATTGTTTCCCAGTCGTCTTTCTACGTCCTTAATATAAAGCGTGAAAAACGATGGAGACAGAGTACATCCGTGCTTCAGTCCGCGGTGAATTTCCTCCGCTTCATTGCATTTCCAGCCTTCCCATACAATTTGTACTCGATTGTTCTTGTATATCTCCCTCAGCGGCTCCAAGAAATCTTTAGTACGTCTTCGCGCTCCAGCATATTTCATATCAATTGCCTGTCTATGTTGCCGTAGACTCGTCCTGTGGTTTTCTTTTCGCTTCGTTTCGTCTGTCGCGCTGTCATGTACCCACTCTCTCTTAATATCTAAAAATGCTGTTCATGAAGGCCTTTACTGAGCTATTTAAATCTCTATGCATTGTGTTAGCCCAAACATATTATCCTCTAAGCGTCTGCCTGGTCTAAACTCATTGTGTAGTTCTCCCGGTATATCGTTATTCTCCACCCACTTCAACAGTTCTAATTTTATGGCTTGAATTGCCATCCTATATTCACCAACCTTACTGTAACCGGTCTGTACGAGCTTCTCCTATTCTTGTCACCCTTGCCTTTGAAATGAGGTTCAATTTGCTCTTACGCCACCCAAATAAAATTTTCTTCATTTTAATCAATTGCTCTAATGCATAAGCCACCAATGCCTTGTTCTCTGGACTCAGTTGTTTGGGTAACCATATTGGTATTTCATCGGGTCCTCCGACCCTGTTATTAGGGAAAGTTCCTTCCGTATTTTTCCAGTAAAAGTTTTCTACGCTAAATTTGGATCTCTCAACGATGCTTTGGTGGAGAGTGCCCCTGGGGGCTCGCGGTCATACTAACGCATATTACGGTAGATCTGCTGGGGATCGGGTCGAGTTGGACGGCCTTGCAAGGACACCGTGTGTCGCGCGATGTCGAATGCCATGGTTTTTCACTTTTTGCATGCACTAATTGGAAGGTATGAGGGCGGGGGTGCTGAAGGCAAGAAAGGACATTTTATTTTGAGAAAAGCAGGGAGGTCGGCCGTAGGAGCTTCCCGTCTATCCTGCTGCTATACGTAGGGGAAAGGTAGAGTAAAAATGAGGGAGAGCGCGGATTAAGATGATAGTGTGCAGTGAATTATGTGTTATGAATTATATGTACTCTGTGAACTATCTATTCGAAGGAATGAATGGACAGATCTTGAAAGCAGCAGGTGTCAGAAAATGGTATAAATAAGCATTGCCAGTAATTTCAAGTGTTTGTCCCTATTAATAATCTATACGGTAGGTGTCCATTATCAATTCACACGTTAACACTACCGGAAATGGAAGAAACAGTGATATCGGCAAATGTGTCAGTGCCGAAGTCATGTTTCTACTAATAGTCTATACGGTAAGTTTCCATTATCAATTCACGCGTTGACGCTACCGAAGAAGGAAGAAACAGTGATATCGGGAATTATGTCACTCCCAAAGTCATGTTTCTTGGGATATAAGATCAAAAGCTTTCGCAGCAGCTAGCACTCTTAACTCAAGAAGAAAAAAGAAAACCTTTTCTCTGGTATTTTGCTTTAAAATCAGGAATGTTTGTTTGTCCTTAACAGGAGCCGTTCAATACTTTTCATCTAGTCAGTAAACTTCCTCGACAGTTTTGTATAAGGACAGAAGGTGCCACGAGACGCGCTGGCACCAGTTAAAGGGCGGGAATCTGTCGCGGTACGTGGATGGCCGACTGCATGATCATGAGAATCTTTTACGAGGAAAGGCGCCGCTCCAACATTTAATTCAATCTGTTTTCATAGCGAAGATCCAACGGTAACATGCGGGCAGGCAACAAATATTAGGCATTGTCGCTGTCACAAGCCCTCGCTACCGCCACAGGGGGGGGGGAAATATAGTGCTCAAAAAATGAAACGCGAATGGCTAAAAACAACAACGAATGCCTTTCATGCATAATTACACAGAAATGCGACATGTAACCGATCTGCAACTGAGGCCCTATAGCGTGCAAATATTCCACTCTGTTTTTATTCCAATCTCCTGACGTCAAACCAGCGATACTGGTAAGCATCGGGCGGTAACGCCCAGCGTTGTTGGAAAAGCCCGATGAAACGCTCTCCTCGTCTTAGGAGGTTCCTTTTGTTTGCTTTCAAGGGAAATAGCGTTGCCTATATTAAGCGGCTTTTCTTTATCTCTGGGCCTTGTCCAAAGTTGCGGCCAGACATCTCGGCGGTGTCCTCGACGCAGGCAGGCGCCGCACGCGGTAGCGCAGCCGTGCTTGGGCGACGGTCGCAGCCACAGTCGTGCCACCTCTGCCTCGGCTCGCCTGGACGAGACGCAAAAGTTTTTTATTGTTATTTTACGCAATTGGGCCACTACGCATGTCCGTCACGTGAGGTGCACGAAAACCGCGAAATCTCTCCATCTGATATTTTTGACAAGCCAGTGCCAGAGCGATTGGTGGACAGCCATCTTCCATTCCTTTCGGAATGGGACAGTCAAGGGCTATTCAGAAAAAAGAAAAAATCAGTCTCGTTTGGTATACTAACGCATATTCAATGCATACACGTACTTTGACGTTACGGTGGTGGCACTAGCTCATCCGGTGATCTACATTCGCTACGTTGGCTCACCCCACCGCGACCCTCTCCACTTCATTGTACTCGTCGTCTCTTGTCAGCCTGCTTGTCCTCTGCCTCTGAGTTCGAGGAATGCCGGATCTGCCTGGCTCTGAGTAGAAGGATGGAATTCAGAAATAATTATTTTTATTTTGATCGATCAATCAATCAATCAATCAATCAATCAATCAATCAATCAATCAATCAATCAATCAATCAATGAATGAATCAATCAATCAATCAATCAATAAAAATTATTTTTATTTAGACAATTCAAGGAATGTGTACAAAAATAGTTGGACCAATAGCCCATGTGGCTAGTAGCTGGTCTGATACACAAAAATACATATACAGGTCAACCAAGTAAATATTTGCTCATTGACTAAGAACATTATTTACATGAACAAGTACTTTTTTTTTCAAGATAGACAAGAAGAAGCGTTTACATGCAAGATCAAAATTTCTGGTTACTTTTGTTTCCACAGCCACAGTGTTCCATGTTATAGCACCAAAGAACTCTAATAATCGTTCACCGTAGACATTGCTGCAATAAGGAAGGTTTAAGTTAAAGTTATTTGCTTGCCTGGTGTTTATAAGCGCGAAGTTAAATATGGTGTTGGGTAGGGGTAAGTTAGTGTTTAGTATTTTGGGAACTAAACAAGTGATCTTATAATTATTATAACTGGATGAAAGGGTGGCGCTGGCGTCTGCGATTGGTCCACTTCCCCTTCCTTAGTGTGCGGTGGCCGGTCAAAAATCGCGACGACGTGCAACGGAATGTTGGAAATGTCGCAAAAACGAATCCACAGCGAAGAATAGTCGGCAGAGTGACTTCATGTACGTGCCTAAATGGCTCGACATCGCTATACTGAGACGGAAAGTTTTTCATTTTAGCAAATCAATCCACGCTCTCCGGCAGCTCCGAGTAGCCAGTTCCAGAGCGATCGGTGGGCAGCCATCTTCCATTCCTTTCGGAACGGGTAGTCTACGGCAATTCAGAAAGAAAATCAGTTTCGTTCGGTATACTAATGCATCTTTAATGCTTACACGTACTTTGACGTGGTAAGTTTGCGTGGTATTGTGACGTGGCATGATAGAAAGGCAAAATGGGCGCAGCCCGAAATCTTTTGACCAACAAAGGTGGGCTAATGTCAAAAAAACCCTTTGATTCAGAAATAATTATTTTTCGTTTTGTTGAGTCTAATGATGCATAATCAACGTGAACACGTCATATCAGATGGGGAGTTTTCACGGTTTTCGTGACCTCGCATGACAGACATGCGAAGTGGATTGGCCCATAATTTTGTGACCAATCGTGGAGGGCTAATTGTAGAGTTGGAATATAAACGGTTTGGATTAGCTTTACGTTATAGCCCTGGTTTCTAATAGTTCTTGGACTGGTCGCCTCCATCCTCCTACTCAGAGTCGGGCCGATCCGGCATTCCTCGAACTCAGAGGCAGAGGGCAAGCAGGCCAGCCGATCGTGTAATTCGCTCTCGGAGGAGGCGAAACCACGTGACTATAGAGAAATAATGTCAGGTTTCGCTTAACCAAAGCTGCCAAATCTCCCGACGATGCGAGAAAAAACGGCGGACGTGTCAGTGAGACGAGCGTTTGTTGAGACGCCAGTATGCAGTGGATCCGCAATGCATCCGCAGTGGGTCCACTGCAGAGCGATGTCGTATACGTGCCCCAAGGGCTCGACAACGTTTTACTTCCACCTAAACACTTTATTATACGTAAATATACCCATTCTCCACAGCAGCTCCGAGCTGCTATTGCCAGAACGATCGGTAGGCAGACGTCTTCTATTCCTTACGGTACAGGGCAGTCTTCGGCTATCCAGAAAAAAAAAACCAGTTTTCTTCGGCATATTAATTCATATTAGCTGCGTACACGTCACTTTGATGTGAAGAGATTTCGCGGTTATGTGATGTCGGGTGACAGAAAGGAGAAGTGGGCGCAACCCGAATACTTTTGATCAATAGCGGAGAGCTAATGTCCAAAAATGTGTTAAATGAGAAATAAATATGTTTCTTTTGTTCGGTCTAATCATGCATAATAAGTGCACACACGTCATGTCAGGTGGAGGAGACAGGCGAAGCGGGGATAGCCCAAAAAATGTTGACCAATTGTGGAGGGTTGATTGCATCAGTGGAATAAGAGCAGTTTGGAATAGCTTTACTTTATAGCACCCTTGTTTTCCATCTGCTGCACAAAGTATATCGCAAATTATCAGAAGTGAAACAACGACAAAACTTTTCGAAGCAATGCAGAAACAAATTGGAAAATGCAAGCTTCGTTTTCGATTTCGTAGTAGAAGCCTGCATCATCACTTGGGGATTTTTTGCTTGTATTCTGTCATTTGGTGCTTTTTGCACTCAAGCCATGTGGAAGTTTTATCTTCTACCCTACAACCAGCGATGGCTTCCTTGGAATGGGCCTTTTTCCACGTATCTACGGGACACAATTCCTTGAGAAGCTTTTTCTTTTATTTCTCCCAACTTCAAATCTTTTTTCAACAACCTTTTATTTAGCGTTTTTTTAGAACCATTCTGGAAAGCCGTACAGCAGCCTTTATTTCTTGGAAAACTTGTTTACAACCAAACTATAGATGTTGAGAGGCTATTTGTGCACTTATTTTAAAAACAATTAGTGATCTTGTGTTTACAACTGATCCTACTTCTACGTGACGATTTGCTGTTCAATTTTTTTTACTATTCAGTACAGTGGTTGTACCTAAATATACGGTAATAGATGTTCCCGCTGTAAGTACACTCGCCTGTCTTTCACTATTCGATTTTTGATTCGATACTTGTTGTTCGATTTCTATTCGAAAAAAGTTGTACCAGGCCACTTCTCATAAAAATAGTAGAGCGTAGCGAACGTGGCATTTTTGCGGATCAGTATTTTGGCGAGGCAGCCATACATTGCCGATTACAACGTGAGTATCAGAAGGATAATTAACTAAACATCGTAAGTGAAATTTTATTTGAACCTTGGGGAAATTGTTTTAATGGGTTTTAATGCACCTGCAATTTATTTCTAAATCTTCAAAATTGCACTAAATTCAATAAATTCATCAACTAATTTCGACGCTCAATCCAGCCAATATGAGTGCAGAAAAGGCGGCCCCACTACCGTATCAGACGGAAACGCCCCGTAACGTTGTTTCGACAAAGTTTGAAACAACGTCGCGGCCCGTTGCGGCAGATACTGATACCACACACACCTCATAAATTATCATCGCATCTGATAAGCATCGGATAGTGATAGGCAAGCATCTGCCTTGACGTGCTGTATCAGTATTTGCCGCGACATGCTTTCATCCAAACTTTATGACACACTTCGTCACGGAGTGTTTCCGTCTAAAGTAGCTGCTGCGTGCGTTCAGTTTCGATATTGCTTGGATTGAGCATTAAAATTCGATTATGAATATGTCGAATATGGCGCGATTTTCAAGCTTAAAAAAATTGAGGAGCACTAAAATATGATTACCTCCAAATTTGCCTTATAGACTGCTTCTAAGATTGTAATATGAAAAATAATTAGCAGTTTTTGTTAATTAGTACTTTGATACTTCCGTGCTTAGCGGCGAAGTATTCCGCCCCACCGAAAAACCAATCTGCAGAAACGCCATGTTCGCTGCGCTTATTGCATTTATATATATATATAAAATATGTGTGGTCAAAAGAAAATGCCACTCTGTAGAAATATGTACCAGAGAGACACTGGCTCGGCTACTGCGTTTTTATAAACGACGAAGCTACTCGGACAAAATGTGGCAAGAATACCAGTCAATATCGTTTGTTCGACCGTTATTCTGGGCGTGCTGGTGCAGCGTTTTAGGCTACCAACATCACGGCTGATTCTCTGGGCAGTCTACTTGCGTATTGGCAGTAAAGCAAGATATAGTGTTTTCTATTTCTTTCACCAGCATAACCAGAGTTAGGTAATAATATAAGATTTAGATGATCTAACGTCGCAATTTCACTATATTCAAAATATTCGAAACGACGCAGTTTTTTGAAGACATTGAGATTTATTCAGTTCAAGTAACCTAGCCGGAGGATCATAAAATACCGAGTGCGCTAGCACTCACACTGCAATTGAACCTGACGCTTTCCGGTCGCGCAGAGGCATGACAGCGCGTTTATCGCAAATCTCCATTCATTTTATTTCATTTTATTTTCTTTCATTTTATCTCGCCTTCCAACCAGGGACGTACAATTGATTAAGGAAACATTTTAAACAACGAAGGTTATGCGAGACTCTTTCTCAGACGTACACCTCTCTGCATTTGCTGAGGCGCGTGAAAGCATAATTGTTTTCTGCACGATGTTTTCTTGAGTACTTGGTCTGCTGCAATTTATTTACCTTCACCTCTCGTTTGGAACCGGTCCATGATCCTCAGTGCAGGTGCACTTTCCATATGTGACCGTCGTTCGCCGTTTGTGTGAGATAATTTATGCGGCGTGCGTCGACGGTGGAGCACATGTGAATCGTGTTCCCCTTTATAGACTAGCACACAGTGCAGCTATCAAGATGTGTTTGGAAAATGCTCATGAAGCGCGCAGCTTCTGCGCTACTCGTCTTCGATTTGAAAATAAAATAGCTAGAGCACGTGGCATACAAATCATGACGCACAGCGAGAACTGCGGTGTCTTGTTCGAGAGGAAAGCGAAAACGAACGGCAATACGCGTCCAAAGTTCAAGAATAACACCAGGAGTGCAATCGACCAGCAGGGAACGTCGCGGTTTTATTCCTGGGATTCCATCTCGAAGATTTCTATCGCGAAAGGTTTTGCTACGACTAGCAATATGTCCCCATGAAAGTCATGCGTCGTACGTTGAATATATCGCTGTTGATTCATGCTGCCTTCGAAATAGCGTGCAGCAAAATTTCGTTTTTCTATGATAGGCCTTGGCGATAACTTTTTAAAATAATTTATGCACGTTTATTACCACGTCATAAAATCAGGTGTTTACTGCTAAGTTGGTTCTGCCTATAGTGCAAAATAAACAAAAATTTGCTTTTATTAATTCTAGACTCAATCGGGGCAATTTTTCAGCAACGCATTTACTGCTTTCATTGTTTGCTTCTGGAAACGCTGCGCCGATTAGACTGTTGTATTTTTTTTACACCCTTAGCTTACAAGATACTAGTATTCGTTTCCACATTACTTTCAAAGGGGTAAAACAGATCACGAAAAAAAAAAAAAAGTGGCGATGAATAGCTTATGCCGGCTTGACGTTAAGTTCCTTTAAGAGAATGGTGCCCTGATGACACACTGAATCCAAATCTGTCGGATGTTGTCAATGTTGAAGCAACAATTTTTTTTTTCTTTTCGCGACGATCGCCACAAGAAAGGCGACGTCTCGTGTGTAGAGTTCATTTTCGTGCTCAGCGCGGTCTGCCCCATAGATCGTCAGACGCGGCGAAACAGTGTGGCTTGCAAGAGCAAAACTGAAAAGATCAAAAGTGTCACGACATGGTGCTTTTCAGTGCCGTGGAGACGAAGAAAAAGAAGAAACTCTAAACTGAAGCACGCGGGGAAATCGCGAGAAAAAGGCGCGTTGGCATGGATGAAGAAAGACGTTTTCCGTTCGTTCACACTTTGAAGTGGCTTCAGTGGCTCTGCGTTGTATTCAGTGTGTTTGTTCGTTAGTCTAATTTTCAAGCATGGGAGACGTCTCACCCGGTAAGCATACGTCTTTATATAAAGTCTAAGTCCTGCTGCCCGTACCGCAGCTCCCACTGTCTACGCTTTCCTTGGCACGTTTCTTTATAGTTATGATGTAACCTCTTAAAAAAGAACAGTCGCGATTAGTGCTATCACATTGTTGTTTTCGAGTTAGTAGGTATTGGACAGCTTGCTTATGCCACTGGTTGTGCTACTGTGTCTGAATCTTGTTACAATAGCTTTCATGTTGCCGTAGTAGTAGCGCATTTGAAGTGACGTTAACAAACACAGATACATACAGAACACAAGCGCTGATGTGTGTTTTGTATTTGTGTTTTGTCTGTTTCTGTGTTTGCCTGTGTGACTATCTGTGGGCTGCTTCCACAACCATAGTCAGCTAACCCACAAACAACCTTCAGTTTCGTGTGATGCAATGTGAAACATTTCTGGCTATCGCTCGAAGCCATTTATTTTTGGATCGTGTTTTGGGTGGCGTAATGCTTTGAAACATGTCTCTGTTTCCGAAAGAGTGTGCGTGCCGCGAAATAGGGCCTGCAGTGCTAACATTGCGCCGATTTTGCATGGATGTGTAGGGCGTTACAAACTTGGCTAGATGTCCAGAAACTTGTTCGCATATTTATTATATCAGCATGTCAATGGTGACTCTTTGTGCACATACACCTCAAGCAATTCTGAGAACCTGTATTGCATGTATATTATGTTTGCATGTGCGATGTAACGCTGAAGAATAGTTCACATATTGCTAAAAATGTAATTGCCTTTAAGTGACGAGCCATCGTTTGCCAAATGTTTCTGCTTTGAAGTTGAAGTGAAGTAGTAAGAAGGGGGTGCTTTGGCTGCAGATAGATCAAACCTTGCGTGAATTCCCGGCATTTGCTACACTAGAGCAGTGTCTTGGATGAGAGTTTAATAGTACTAAAAATTTATTGACACGCCGTCCATGCGTGGATTCCGACTTAACAGCTCTACAGACAGTAGACTGACTATCTGCATGACTGTAAACGAACTTGTTTTCAAAAGCGTTGGTTTTAAAAGCTACGGATGCGTTATTTGTAGTCATTGCCAATGTGCACGGTACGACACGTGTGTTAACTCGCTGCCCCTAACAGCAAAAATATTCTGATAAAGATGACCTTTTAACGTTATATTTGGTAATTTACACCCTTTCTAACAAATCTTGATGTGTTGAAATCTAACAGGAGCCTTTTTTATTCTTTTTACTCCTGCGCTTGCCATCACCGCCTCATACCAACGAACAATAAAGGGAGCCAAGACAGTAAGTTCACATAATTCTTCTTTGAATGCTAAGACTTGGACAACAATGTGCACTTCTTCTTACAGAACAGAAAAAGAAGTCTTCAGCAAAGGTTCTAACTACCTTGTTCCCAAGGGTAAGCTTCGGCAGAGGCTCTCACTTCATAAGCTAATCACTTACGCTTATTCGTAAGAGAAGATTCAAACCAATCTTGATTATCGGCATATAATTAACGAAGGCGAACGGCCAATGGCAACGATCACTTACGACCGAAAAGTGAATTCTGCCCCAGATCAGTATTGCGAGTGCTGATGCACTTCAGCTTACGGCAGGAAAAAGCGTCGGTTCTTAATAGGACAGAAGTAATACAAATGCAATTAAATAGGGGCTGTTCCCAACAATGGGACTCATTTCAGCGTAGATGGTGACTGAGTGCGTGACAGCAGGACTTCGGCAGACGAATGTCATGCCTTGTTGGTGCACTGGGGCGTTACAAGTAGAGTGTGTGCGAATTTTTCAAGCTTTTGACCATCAAACTGAATGCTCTGCTATTCAACTTGGTCTTCGAATCAAGTGACAGCTATTCGAAAGTTGGAATATTTATTGAGTGGTACGTCAAATTTACTATAGCTTCCTTAAATGGACTCATGATGAAGACGTCATTATAAGCTCGTGTGATCGTTTTTATGAGCTTTTGCATTCAGCTGTTTAATCATGAGAAGCGTGACCCAACTTCTGCTGTTTTATCTGTGGTGTTTCCGATGTCGTTAGCCTGTTTCGTCCTTGTGATCCCTGTTTCTTTCTCTTTTTTCTTCTTCAACCTAATTTCTGGTTTTAATAGTAACAGATATGCGTATTATGTTCGTATATGGGTGCAATCTAGCTGTATTTGTTTCTTTCATTAATCAGACAAATCCCTATACTCGAGTTGCAATAAATATGTTGTCAACGAAATAAAACGCATTCACTATAGTGTTTCAAAACTAGCTGGAAAGCATTCTAAATATTAGGAAACTATTCAAAAGATATATGATTATAATTCGAGTTCGATGTAGTCTCATCGCCATTGAATTCGTGTTTCAATCGGTTTTTTTACAAGCACTTTTCGCTGAGTGCTCACTGCACGTTACTGCTGCACAGGCACACTCGCACCATGCTTTTTAGAACACCGTATACGAGACATTGTAAAAGGTGGTCCTCATTTGTTGTAAAGCATAAAAGGCTTCTATTAGGATAAGTTCACATATTGGCCACCACTACCGCAACTGTTGTAGCAAATGACTTCACAATTCCTGTCGGCGAACAGGGACTCGTTCATTGGAATGTATGCGTGCAATTAAAGTCTCCGTTAAGACAGAAGTCTGAATATAGCCTAAAATTTACTTCCTTTCACTGCATGTTTTATCCAGCTGGTCTTCCTTTAGTCTTGTACCCAGACCATTGCACTGTAGGCTGTTCAGTAACGAAGAGGCGAAAATCGAAAGCCAGAACATGGGTCACAGTAGTATAATCGGAATGTCTTGCATGTGGTAGATAAGTTTAAATAGCTTATTTCGACTCCGTTGAGCGTTACATCAATTTTAAGGTACGCGAAGACTGATGGCACCTCTATTCGAAAACCATAAATGAAATCTTAACTTTCTCTTGTACCGGTCTTTGAAGTGCTAAGCTCCATTTTCATTTGTCCAAGACGCTACGTTTTTTGCGTGTGTTTATTAGAACGGTGTGTGCCTCACTCAGTAAAATGTAAATAAAGTTTCATGCTTGTAAACTCGTGGAGCTTTCAGGTTCAGGACATTGCACCTATCAATCGAGCTAGTCTTCCGGCTGTCTGGCACAGCTACTCTGCGTAAACTTCTGATCTCTACAACGTCTGATATATTTTTCTATTTCTCATGTTTATTTCATGGTATTACATGGCACTGTTTTCTCTTCAGTATTATCAAAAACACAGGTTGACCATGTATCAGGAAGAGAAAGATGTGAAACTTTGGAAAACATTGGAAAGGCGTTATTTTAATAGTACAAATGAACAGAGACGATACTTAGGGTATCATCATTATAATCATCATCATCATAATCATCATCATCACCCTGGCTACGCCCACTGTAGGGCAAAGGACTCTTCCATAGTTCTCCAACTGCCCCGGTCATGTGCTAATTGTGGCCATGTTGTCCCTGCAAACTTCTTAATCTCATCCGCCCACCTTACTTTCTGCGGCCCGCTGCTACGCTTCCCTTCTCTTGGAATCCAGTCAGTGGCGTAGCAACAGGGGGGGCCGGGGGGCCGGGGGGCCGGGGGCCCCGGATGCAAGGGGCCAGTGGGGGGGGGGGGTCATATACGCTGAAGACACCCCTCTTTCCGCCGGCTTGACTGGGCACAAATTCCAAAGAATGCTCCGGTATCCAGTAGCCCGAGCTCATGCACCCGATGCGTTGCGCCGCAGAATTGTCGGCTGCAGCTCTATCAACACCCCACGAAATAATTGCACGAATGTGCGGGCAAAAAAAATTTAATTCGCGGAATGGTCGCTAAACTACTCGCCTTAGCGGAACGTTTCATGTGGGGTGCGCTCGTGCTGTGCGTTCATGCTGGGAGCAGGAGTCGCTAAACATAGAGTGAGGCGTTGTAAGGCGTTGGGGCTCTTGGGTCCCTCTTCCGTTCAGAATGCGCAGCGAACACGAACAAAGACAGCAGTAAGAGGGCGTTCAATTAGCGCACCCGGCGCTCGCGTTTACGGCGAAGCGTTCGTTGAGAGCGACGTTGCATAAGTACGGCCGTCAAAAGTCGCGAATGGGATTCTCTGGATCGTCTTCAGACTCGGTGCGGCCGAAGAGTTTGGCGGCGTAAGACTCGACGGGCTGTAGTCGTGGGCCCGCCGCGATGTTTGGCTCGCTTTTACTTCCCCTCTCCCGCTCGCTCCGAGAAGCCGCTGCGAAACCTACCGTTATGTTTCACGCTTTCTTTCTTACCCTAGAAAGTTTTAGAAAACTGTTGTCGTTGCGTGACTTCATGTCACAAGTACAGTGTCTGTATCAGCTGCACAGAATTTTATATAAAAAAGGTGAATTTTTGTAAGGATATTTCCCGATCGAGATTCTATGAGGTTATGTGTTCTTGTGATTACTAGGAACTCGGTAGCTCGAAAAATATGGCAGATAAGTAATAACCATATCCTTAATGATCCCTTAATTAGTACTTATAGAGGAAGCACTTCAGTTCGAGAATTGAGGACTCAAAGTTATATTATTAACTACACAAAAACTTCTTAAACAAAATCGTTTTGGGTGCTCCAACCTACAGTACTTTGGCACTGCGGGATGCGCGCAGTATATGGCAGCAGCGAAATAAATATGAAATAGTGGACCAGTGACGTTGATCCCTTAATCCTATCCATTGCGAGTGCAGACCAACAGTAGTGCAAGCTTTCACTGGCACGGGCTTCATCGCGACCTTTTCTTTCTTTTTTTATGGTGACGCCAAGAATCGACGCGAAGCGTGCTCTACTCTGTTCCCAATCTTGCGGTGGTACCGCAGCTCGGATAATCACGTTTGTCCGTATAGCAGCAAATGAAAACAAGGCTTTATTGATCAGAATGAAGAGAACTCGTAATTGCCATAGCATTCGCGCCCGCGCAGCGGGGAGGCAGGTAATGTTTTCTAATAGGGTGGGGAGATCAGTGTCACTGACACACAATTTAATTTTCGTTTTCGTTCAGGGCTACCCACAGACAAAATACTGCGTGCCATAGTACCTACGACGATTTTTGTGAAGTTGTTGTTGGGCAAGATATGAATGTCAGGCTTCAATTTTGCGAATGCAATATTGCCGCTAAAATTAGTAATTAAAACTTTATTATAAAGATATCTTTTGTTACTTGTGACGTGATACATATTTTCCACGATGCCGCATTTGTATTTGCTACCAAGCCTTACAGTCTGACAGAAGATGCGCACATGCGCTTATCACAAGTTATCAGTGCAGCACCCCGTGTTACTTGGCGCAGGAAAAATAGCGTGTATATTTGCTGCATTCGCGATCTCTGGGAAAGAAAGCGGAGGAGAGGGGGACCCGGGGAACATGCGCGGTATCCAAGGCGGCTGTACTGGTGCTGAAACCCGGAAATTGTCGATATCCTCGCCTTCCTCGACTACACCAGGGGGGGGGGGGTAATAGAAATGAAATTAATGAAATTATGGGGTTTTACGTGCCAAAACCACTTTCTGATTATGAGGCACGCCGTAGTGGAGGACTCCGGAAATTTCGACCACCTGGGGTTCTTTAACGTGCACCTAAATCTAAGCACACGGGTGTTTTCGCATTTCGCCCCCATCGAAATGCGGCCGCCGTGGCCGGGATTCGATCCCGCGACCTCGTGCTCAGCAGCCCAACACCATAGCCACTGAGCGGGGGGGTAATAGAAGACCTATGGGCCCCGGGTGCCAGACGACCTAGCTACGCCACTGAATCCAGTCCGTAACCCTTAATGACCATCGGTTGTCTTCCCTCCTCATTACAAGCCCTGACCCGCCGTGTTTGCTGTCTATGGTGTTGGGCTGCTGAGCACGACGTCGCGGGATCGAATCCCGGTCGCGGCGGCCGCATTTCGATGGGGGCGAAATGCGAAAACACCCGTGTACTTAGATATATGTGCACGTTAAAGAACCCAGGTGGTCGAAATTTCCGGAGTCCTACACTACGGCGTGCCTCATAATCAGAAAGTGGTTTTGGCACGTTAAACCCCATAATTTAATTTTTTTTAATTACAAGCCCTGTCCATGCCCATTTCTTTTTCTTGATTTCAACTAAGATGTCACTAACTCGCGTTTGTTCCCTCACCCAATCTGCTCTATTCTTATCCCCTTAACGTTACACCCATCATTCTTCTTTTCATAGCTCGTTGCGTCGTCCTCAATTTAAGTAGAACCATTTTCTTAAGTCTCCAGCCTTCTGCCCCGTAGGTGCGTACTGGTAAGGCACAACTGTTATGCACTTTTCTCTTGATGGATAATGGAAACCTGCTGTTCATGATCTGAGAATGCCTGGCATATGCACCCCAGCCCATTCTTATTCTTCTCATTATATAAGTATCATGATCCGGATCAGCGGTCACTTCCTGTCGTAAGTAGATGTATTCCCTTACCACGTCCAGTGCCTCGCTACCTAACGTAAACTGCTGTTGTCTTCGGAGAGTGTTAAACATTACTTTAGTTTTCTGTAGATTAATTTTTAGACCCACCCTTCTGCTTTGCCTGTCCAGGTCAGTGAGCATGCATTGCAATTGGTCCCCTGAGTTACTAAGGAAGGCAATATCATCAGCGAGTCGCAAGTTACTAAGGTATTCTCCATTAACTCTTATCCCCAATTCTTTCCAATCCAGGTGTCTGAATACATCCTGTAAACACGCTGTGAATAGCATTGCAGAGATCGTATCTCCCTGCCTGACGCCCTTATTTATTGGGATTTGGTTGCTTTCTTTATGACGGACTACAGTGGCTGTGGAGCCGCTTACGGTATACAACGTGTTAAATAATCTTACTCAATGATATTGATGGTCTCTAATTTCTGATAAAAGTAAATTACGTCCAGTAATCACACCGTATGCTTTGCAGCGATCTCGTGGGCGTGGATCTTTAATTACGTGAGCTAGTTCACGATACATTCTCCAGGCAACTAATGTCATTCTTCAGGTATTTGAGACAAGAGATCAATTAAGCTGCACTGATGTGGCAGAACTTATTATATGTTTGTGTTTCTTGCTATATTACTCAAACGTGCTTCAATGACTGCTTTAACCGTTTCTTGTTCTTTCGCTGCACTCAGAATCATGCAGGTTTGTAGCAGTGTTCTTACGTTGCTGCAGATTAGTCAAATGTTGATTAGACGATGAAATGGCGAATTTGTTGACACATCACGAATACCGCGATCGTAGCGTCACTATTTCGTGATAAGCCACGCAGATTCAGAGCCTCGCGGAATAAGATTCTTCAGGGCAAAGCATTAACATTGCGCCCAGTCAATATGCAGGTGAAATAGATCGCGCCGGCGTTCTCTGCTTTCGGTGGTTTGCCCTCTGGCCAATGCGGTGGCATCTTTTGTAGTTCGTTGTACAGAACCTTCACTGATGGCTGTACCATGAAAGTATTTTTATGGAGGTCTCCACCTAAATTTTGTTGTGTCGTCAATTTCACTAGTGTATATCAGCGTATATTGTGGTCCTTGTTGTTCCTTAGCTTTGTCACATTCGCGTGCATGAAATATGTGACTCCGAGGCTCTTGCTCGAACAAGATTTACAAGATTGCAGCGAAAGCACCATCTGCGTAAATTGGTACGCGAGAAATTCAACATGAAGTATACAGCACGAGTTCCTGTTTCCACGTTTGTCAGTGTATCCACATTGGTCTGACTGATGCTCGAACGGAAAAGTATAAGGCAAAGTAAGGTGTAGTGTTTGCGGCACTTGGATCAAGCATCGCATATTCCAATATTTAAGTGCATCATCATCAGCAGCAGCAGCAGCAGCAGCAGCAGCAGCGGCGGCGGCGGTGGCGGCGGCGGCGGCAGCGGCGGCAGCGGCGGCAGCGGCGGCAGCGTCAGCAGCGGCGGCAGCAGCGGCAACAGCAGCGGCGGCGGCGGTGGCGGCGGCAGCAGCAGCAGCAGCAGCAGCAGCAGCATTTTTTATTTCCACTGCGGGGCATAGGCCTCTCCCTGCGATCTCCCTGTCCTGCGCCAACCGATTCCAGCTAGCGCCTGCGGATTTCTTGATTTCATCACCCCACCTAGTCTTCTGCCGTCCTCGACTGCGCGTCCTTTCTCTTGGCACCCATTCTGTAACCCTAATCGTACACCGGTTATCTAACCTACGCATTACATGACCCTGCGCAGCTCGATTTCTTTCTCTTAATGTCAATTAGAGCATCGGCTATCCCTGTTTTTTCTCTGATCCACACCGCTCCCTTCCAGTCTCTTAACGTTACGCCTAACATTCGTTAGGGGAATGTTATGTGTAAGATCGTTCCATCGCTCTTTGCCCGGTCCTTAACTTGTTTTCGAGCTTCTTTGTCAGCCTCCAAGTTTCTGCCCCATATGTCAGCACCGGTAGAATGCATTGATTGTACACTTTTTTAACAATAATGGTAAGCTTCCAGTCAGGATCTGACAATGCCTGCGGAATGCGCTCCAACCCATTTTTATTCTTCTGTAAATTTCCTTCTCATGATCAGGATCCCCTGTGAATGCGTGCTTGGAAGAAGTATTCAAGCTATTAAAATGGAAAGGCTTAGGAGTAAGGATCAACGGCGACTATCTCAACAACCTTCGATTTGCAGATGGTATTGTCCTGTTTAGCAACACTGGGGACGAGTTACAACAAGTGATTGAGGACCACAACAGAGAGGGTATAAGAGTGGGGTTGAAGTTTAATATGCAAAAGACAAAGATAACGATTAATAGCCGGGCAAGGGCGCAAGAGTTCAGGATCGCCAGTCAGCCTCTAGAGTCTCTGAAAGAGTACGTTTACTCAGGTGAATTTATGTGTATAAAGCTTCCTATATATATATGCTCCTTCCTTCAATCGCGCTTCAGCTTGCGCTGAAAGTACGCCCGTTGAATCCTGCTGCGCAGATCCCGAAAGTAACTACAGTGCTGCTTGAGTTCTTCATCAAACGAGAAAGCAAGGTTTCCCTGTTCCGCGACCCCCTGTCACACTTCTGCCAGGAGCAGGTGGTTCTGGCGGCCCAAGACTGCTTGCAAAAGCTGAACCGGCAGGTCATAACCTTCCAGGACATCCGCGACATGATCGAGAACCTCATCGGCCTTCACAGCTTGGTGCGTGCACTGCCATGCCATTACAGAAGTGTTCGCCTTATTTTGCAGGATATTTACGAAATTTCTCAACAGAAATACAACATCAAAGCAAAGTGAATATGGTCTCAATGAAGCCTTTCTTTATTTTGTGTGGGGTGAAAGATGTGAGTGCGCAGAAAGTGGAACCTTGTTGGGGGGGGGGGGGGGGGGTGCTTTAGAATGTGCAGAAATTAGAATACGTGTAAGCGCCCCATGTTGTTCTATTGTTCTAGATGTCAGTTCGCTTACAAAATGATAGCTAAAACAAGAACTGATATTCGCTGCCATATAATAACGGTAATACAAAATCAGATTGATATGATTTTAACACTCCATAGTGTCTTTTACTTTCATGACGACATGCAAAGTGTGACGAGCAAGTAATTCTCACAAGAAAAGGCGAATACGATGGCAGCAAAATATGGCTGTAAGAGAAATATAGAGATTGTAGGTCGTGTAACGCGAGGTGTAACGCGAGGCCGCGTATACGCACAAACTTCTTGTGCTGAGTACAGTCTCCCTGTCGCTACGTCTCTAATTATTTTTCGGATGGTTGTTTTGAAGTCGTTTGAAGCATATTGAAAAGCAGCCCCATGTCTCCTTGTTTGGAATTCAGCTTTCGAAATGGGGGCATCTGGCTGCTTCTGATCGCGCGAATTCACTCTCACAATTCGCTTCGAAGAGCTCCAAAATCTGGCTGGACTCGGAAGTGTGACGTGGTCATACCATCGTTCGTGAGCATGATCTCTGGTGGCTTTGGCTATAGCGTACTGAAATTATCAACCTGTCTCCATTTCCGGCCCACTCAAAGCTGAAAAGCGTTGGGCTGGGGAGATTTTCAGGCTTAGACCAAGAGCAGATCCACTTGCTGATTCGCTGAAAATGATTGCAATCATCAGCTGAAGGTAATTGACTGTGAAAGTGCTGCACTAAAAAAGAGAGATATGAACTTCTCAGCGATGGCTGTTTATGAGTAGTATGGTAGCGTTTTTTTGGAAACGTATCAGCTTTAACACACGAAGTAACATATTAAGAGATATCGCGTATGTCGATGCTGCTAAATGCATCACGAGGCACGGCGCTGCTGAACTGAAGGTGACGATATAGAAGCATAACACTGAGTGATATCGCGAAACACCAGGTTGTTCGCGCAAAATGTAATCTAAGGTTGCAGCACGATATTAGCTATTGAATGCTTTAATAAGTATAGTGTTTAAACAGTATATTTTAACCATTATTAAAAAAGTATTGTTCGTTAGGTACCTGAAGAGAACTCTAATGCCAGTTTAGGGATTAGAAAGACTACTGCATTGCGTCAAACACTTATTCTATAAGTGTGCTTTATCACACGAGCGGCACCGGGCTGCTCCATTGAGTCATTTGCGCACAATAGCTGTAAATTGGCGAAGTGAGGGGTCCGAATTCAGGCTGCTGTCGACACAGATCAAGAGTTATCACACATACCACTATACGTTTTACCGCACAGCTCCTGCACAATGAGTATAACAAGCGCATGCACAAACCATCTGAAAAATAAGTAAGAAATGCTCGCGTAGAGTCGATCCACCACTCTGCACGTACGTGCAAACAGCCCCCAACACACTTGTCTGCGATGCGCTTAGAAGTGCGTTCGCGCTGTTTAATTTAGGCCGCTGGTTAGACAACTTGCTTCGCCTATGCTTTGTCAGATGAGCTCATCTCCCCTACTCATGCTTTCTCACTGTGCAATTTATCTTCACTGCTGCATTTTATCAACGACACCACCCTACGCCAGGAGAGCCTCAGTGGTCGCCAAGGTGGTAATCGCCACGCGCGTCCTATCGCTTACTATACGGCGTCTGTGTCCTCTGCACAGAGGCTATCAACCAACTAGTCAGTAAAGCATTGTTTGCAGAGAAGAACATTGTCTCGACCCAGCAGACGAAGAAAATGCAAACCTTCGCACACTGACTCCGCGCTCTATGTGATTGTGCTGGCAGCTACACTAATGGATAAAATTACGCCAATGACAGCGGTAAATAAATTTAATTTTGATGTGGCCTACATGTCTAACCTGGAAATAGGGGATGAACCACGCCGATCGCACCCGCCTGCGCTGACTGTATCTTAAGAGTATTACGATGGGCGCGTAAGCCGCTTGACCATTCGACTGTACGCCATTCGCGTGCTCAACAAACTACCATCATTGTACGCGCGGGCTTGCCGGCAGCCGTATGTGGCTGTACAGCAACCCCTCACCCGCAGTGCATGAAACGGGCTCCGGAGACAGCGAAAGAACTGGGTACCACGATACGTAAGCTGACCATCATCATTGGCGAGTTGGCGACTTCTCTCGAGAAGATCTGTGAAGTGAGTGTCACCGACTGGATGGCCATCGGCGACAGCGTGGTCAGCAAGACGGAAAAGGTGCGCATGTGTCGATTCTTGCACGAGTAATAGAAGAAACACGACGCAGTTCTG
The DNA here is from genome assembly GCF_023375885.2 of Dermacentor andersoni. Taxonomy (NCBI): domain Eukaryota; kingdom Metazoa; phylum Arthropoda; class Arachnida; order Ixodida; family Ixodidae; genus Dermacentor; species Dermacentor andersoni. The sequence continues at coordinate 176,948,956 of NC_092814.1, forward strand.
CCGTTCAGTCATACCCACACTGTGAATGAAAGGAAGCATAATATAACGTGCGTTGTCACGGTTATTTCACTGCTTGCGATATGCATTGTTGACTGGGTGGGACAAATGCTCTAGAGAGTGCTCATCGTTTTGCATACCTTGACATAAAAAATTCAAAGCAATTGCTAGAAGAATGAACGAAATGCGTACAATGCTTTCCATCGTGTGTGAACCTCGCGCATTTCTACATTTGAGACAGAAGTGGCCGTGCCTTATGTGCACGCTATAAGGCAATTTTTGAGGCAGCGTGACAACCAATTTTTATTGAAAATAACAAAGACAAATTTCCGCTTAATCGCAGAACCTCCATCTTACCAAAATAATTTGATAGGTCAGCCTGCTTTTAGGCTGTCAGGAGCAGACCCGTCAGCATTATCACTTCCTCAAGCTACCGTGTGTTGTCACGCGCTACACAGACTTATTATACGATCCTGATCAAGGAATATATCCCATGGGCGCAAGGTTCTCAGGCTTCCACATCCATGTATCATAGACCTGGCACATAACCCCTGGGTGCTCTTCCCTAACATGAAATTCTGTAATGGGTACCAAGAGAAGCGAAATGCTGTAGAGGAAGGCAGAAGACTAGGTGGTGCGATGAAATTAGGAAATTCGCGGGTGCTAGTTGGAATCGGTTGGTGCAGGACAGGGGTAATTGGAGATCGGAGGGAGAGGCCTTCGTCCTGCAGTGGATATAAGATACGATGATGATGATGATGATGATGACGATGATGATGTGCCATTCTAGTATTACATCTACTTGTCCACCTATAGTAAAAGCCTTGCGTTTTGCTTCCTTACCGGACTCGCGCCAAACCTGAACAGCACGTTCAAGTTTTGCCAGTAGGCATATTATATGCTAAAACGTCCATTCCGAAGCTCGAATCAGCGCTTAAAGGAAGAAAGAGTTTTCGTATCGCATACAGCAATTAGGAGCACTGAGAACAATGAATGTGAAGAGCAAGATAAATAGTGACACACCTTGTGTTTCCTGTCTTTCAGCTTAACCTGGAGAACATTCCACCTTACACGACCTTCATACCGAAGATGAAGGAATTTAAGCCACAAAAGCTTCTTGGTGCCGGCGGATTTGGGTAATTATCGCACCTCCACAGCTCTCACTAATTCTTGAAGTTGCGCAATGCCCCACGAATTGCTGACTATAAATATCTCACTCGTTTACGGTTAGGCCAATCACCTTGTGCTCTTTTCACCAGTCCTGTCCAAGTGTTCCTTTTGTTAGTGATTAAGCCATAATTCCAAGATTTCAAGATTGTGCATGCTTGTCTTATCTCTTTTATGTACGTGGTTTCTGCGCGCTAAATAAACTTCGGTTATGGAATACCAAATAGCTCGATCTTTCACATTGCTTCGTACAAGTTTATTATGGCAACCATGCAACGTCATTCCGTATAATTCTGTCATTACGCTTCTACAGCTGTTGTCGTTTCTTGTTTGGTCCCTCCGCGTAAGATGCCATAACTAGAGTTGAGCGTTCTTGATCAAAGCCAAAAAGCCCTGGAAAAAAGAGGCCAAACTAATTTTCCGAAACTCGGCCTCAACCAGGGACAAGCTGCAGCTTTCCGGAACAGTATGAAGCGCGTTGGCGCGCACGTACGTGGAGAGATATGCAGGTGATTAACCTCAACAATACAATTTTGAGTAATCATCGCACGGTAGCAGCTCCAATATCGTGTGCTAATTTAAATTGAAACATTAAAGAGCAGTGCAATTAGGGTACGCTTGCGCTTGTTGGAGTTAAATGCTCATGATTAAGACAAAGTTATAGTGCAGGTAACTGTACGAAATAAGTGCCACTGCGGATACCCGCTGTAATGATTTGGGACGTCAAGCCCACCACTGGCAACCAGTTGTAATGTTTGGAGTCGGGCATGAAATAGATGGTAGCTGGCCCATGCGGTCGCCCAACTTATTCACGCTGAGGATGTTGTTCAAGGGAAGGACTGCTTCTCATCGAGAACGAGGAATATGGGTTTATTTACAGTATCTACATAAGGACGTTGCAGTTCATCACTCTAGCATGACTGCGAGAGAAAGCACACTCAGCAGCCTCACAACAGCTGCTTATAAAAACTCTGTCCTCCCTAGATCCCTAGGTGAGGGAAAAACGGCAGTTCACCGCCAATTCGTAGCGTCCAAAGTCATTGTAGCCGCCCCGCCTTTTAGGGGGAGGGTTACATACACTTCCACACAGGTTTTACTGACCTCGCCCAGGTGAGTGGGTTCTTTGAGACACGGGGCTTGGCCCGGGCAGGCGCCTCTTCATCCCAGTGTTGACCCCGCAGACAATGGCCACCGCGTCCGTCCATGACTTCTAAGCCCCGTGAGACGGCCGCGTAAAATACCTTCCAGGGGCTCCCCTGCTTCAAACAGCGAACACGGCGAATCCACGAACAATGCTTGGTCCGCCGACCGCGTTTAGTCATAGCGGCACCGAGGGGGTGTTGACGCGGTACATCGTCATCCCTACGAAACGAGTCACCGCGGCAGGTGGTGAAGGCTTCCATGGTCGCTTCGGGGAAGCTCGCCACGCTCGCAGCTGCAGCTGGCTCAGAAAACTATGCATGTCGGCACCTCTGCAGGCCGTTCCTAACACCGCACGGAAGCTTAGTGGAGAGAAAATGAGCACTGCCTTAGCTTGTTGCATAGTGATTGTCGAAGGCCGAATGGTGAAATTTCGATGATTGAGTAAGGGAACAGAAACTGTAATAGAATGGTTTGAGCAACGACCAGTTCCTTAACTGGTATTTTTGAAGAGTTAAAATGAAGTTCTTGAATGAAGCAAAAATGATTCATTACGGAATGGTTCAAAGCACTTCGTGACAACGTAAGCGCATAATTCACTCAGACATGTGGAAAACTCGAAGAGTATGATAGCATCTCGGACTTTCACTCCTACATAAGGTGGTAAGATGCGTAGATGATGAGATGATAAGACGAGTAGATAAGAGTGAATTACAGCGCCTCGGTCTTTATCATAAATTATTAGAAGGACGCTCCTTGCGACGGTCATTACACAGTGATGTACAGGGTGTTTTATTTTATCGCTAATAAAATTTTAAAAAATCACCCATGACATGTAGTATGATTCTACTGCTTGAGCTAGATTACTCTCAGAGGCAGACAATTGCACAAAAAGTGAAAGTGAATATTGGACTTATTAACACATTTATGCTAATAACCTTTTAAACTAATTACGCCGCAAATTGCAATATACGAATTGTAGCCGGTAACCTTTAAAGTCATATACTCTTAGAACTAATTAAGGATGACACCAGTTTCGAGGCATGCGTTCCGATAGTTTGTGACGGAATGCATTGGTGTTCCAATAACTTTTGAGCTTCAATGAATAAAAAAAAGAAAAACGTTTTTTTAAGCAAGTGCAACAACAATGTATTTTTACGACAAGTTTGACTGCACTTATCTCAAAACTGGTGCTAACTACAAAATTCGTTCCAAGTGGGTGTGCCTTGCGAAATCACAGGCTTCATTTCATTCATCGCAATATGTGCGCTAAAGTAATTAGTTGAAAATTTAATTATGGACTTTTTTTGTATTCAAGTATGCGTATTGACTTTCAGTGTCAGCAGTGCATATCTTTTTGAGTATTCGAGTTGAATAAGTATAAGTTTGTGCTAAATGCTACAGGCGATTTCTAAAATTCTGTCAAACAACTTAAAACACCCGGTATATACGTGCCCTTTACTAGTTGATCGTTGCGACATTTGAGTATTTCTCGCTGCCATATGACATTAACGCTTTCTCATTCTCCTTATAAAAAAAAAAGAAAAGGCGTGCTGGCATATAGCTTTCGTGCCGGGCGCTGACTGCGGGCTCGCTTTGAGCGCAGGGCGGTGTACAAAGCGGTGTACACGCCGGCCAACTATATCTGCACCGTGAAGTTGGTGGCCATGGACCGGTTCACACGGCACAAGCAGGCCTGCATAGACAAGGTGGTCGCGTCCGTCATACGCAGCCCGTTCCTGGTGAAGTACTACTGCTGCTTCTGCGCCAAGGCAAGCACACCCCGCATTTCACGTGCGTCTTTTACATCGAAGCTGTTAATTCTTTAGAATCAGTCGTAAGCGTGGCGAGAGAAGCATTTGAAAAAGGCGTGTGCATAGAGTAAGCGTCCGTACCCCTAAGTGCAAGGGCACTAAAAAAATGGATCGCAATAAATGTTCGCGGCAATACGGAAACTGCTCAAATGACTCATTCGATCAAGCAAGGGCCCTCAGTGCCCAGCAGCTGCGGCACACCTAACCAAGGTGGCAGTCAGACCCGTAATCCAGCAGAGAGTGCTAAGAATCTCTGGACCCGGACAGGCCGCCAATGGAAACTGACCCTGGTAACCTTTAACACCCGAACTCTGTCAAATGAGGCTAGCTGAGCAGGACTCTTTGAGGAGGCATTGTTTAAGATAGCATTGGCATTAATGAGATTAGAGCTGGTGAGGCTTATACACTGCTGACTAACGGCCATGACCTCTGCTATATAGGTCTCCCAGATAAGAAGCAATACGGGGTAGGATTCCTAATCCACACGCACATAGCGGGAAACGTTGACGAATTCTACAGCATTAATGAGAGGGTAGCAGTAGTCGTAATCAAACTTTATAAGCGGTATAGATTAAAGGTAGTACAAACATACACTTCAACATCCAGCCACAATGATGATGAAGTAGATCAGTTTTATGAAGATCTTGAATTAGCGATGAGAAAAGTGCCAACTCAGTATACTGTAGCAATGGGAGACTTCAATGCAAAAGTGGGGAAAAGCAGGCTGGTGAACAAGCAAGTGGCAACTACGGCGTTGAATCAAGGAACGCTAGAGGAGATAGGCTGGTAGAATTGGTGCAAAGGAATAAGCTGCGAATAATGAACAACTTCTTCAAGAAACGTAGCAACAGAAAGTGGACCTGGAAAAACTCTAATGGTCAAAAAAGAAATGAAATTGATTTCATACTTTCTGCTGATCCCAGCACAGTACGGGACGTAGAAGTGTTAGGTAGGGCAAACTGCAGTGATTATATATGTTAGTGAGGTCTAGGATTCACCTCCGTTTGAAGGGAGAGAGTAAAATTGCTCAAGAAGAAACAGGCCAACCTAGACGCAGTAAGGGTAAAAGCCGACTAAGTCAGGCTGCAACTTATAAATATATGCAGCCTTAGAACAGAGAGATGAAGATGACATAGCGGTAATGAATGAAACCTTGGCTAGACTGGCTTCAGAAGCAGCAATTGAAGTGTGAGGTAAGGCACCAAGGCAACAAATAGGCAAGCATTCCCAATTAACAAAGGTTCTAATAAAGAAACGCCAAAGAATGAGAGTCCAACTCAAGAGATAAGATAGTATTCGCGGAACTGTCAAAACTGATCAACAAGGGGAAAATAAAGGATATCCGAAATTACAATATGAGAAAGACGGAGGAAGCCGTAAAAAGTCGACGCAGCATGAAATCAGTGAGAAGGAAACTTGGCATAGGGCAAGCTAAGCTGTATGCAGGGTAATATCATCAGCAATGTCGAAGGTATAGTAAAAGCAGCGGAAGAGTTCAATACTGACCTGTACAGTACCCAGAGGAGCCACAATACCTCCATTCGAAGACGTAATGAACAGGTTGCAGAGACTCCTGCTATATCTAGCTATGAGGTTAGAAGCCCCTTGCAAGACATGAAACAGGGAAAAGCGGCAGGAGAAGTTGGACTACCAGTCGATTTAGTCAATGATGGAGGAGACATAATTATTGAAAAACTGGCGGCCCTCTATACGAAGTGTCTATCGGTTTCAAGGGTCCCAGAAAACTGGAAGAATGCCATCATTATAGTAATCCACAAAAAGGGAGACGTTAAAGAATTGAAAAATTATGGTCCCATTAGCTTACTACCAGTATTATATAAAATATTTACCAAAATAATGTCCAATAGAATAAGGTCAACGCAGGAATTTAGTCAACCACGGGAACAAGCTTGCTTCAGGAAGGGATACTCTACAATTGACTACATCCATGTCATTAATCAGGTTATCGAGAAATACGCGGAGTACAATAAGCCTCTCTATATGGCTTTCATAGTTTACGAAAATGCATTTGATTCAGTAGACATACCAGCAGTCATAGAGGAATTACGTAATCAAGGAGTAAAGAACGCTTACGTAAATGCCTTGGAAGATATCTACAGAGGTTCCACAGCTACCTTAATTCTACACAAGATAAGTAGGAAGATACCTATAAATAAAGGGGTCAGACAGGGAGGCACAATCTCTCCAATGCTATTCATTGCGTACTTGGAAGAAGTATTCAAGCTGTTAAACTGGGAAGGCTTGGGAGTAAGGATCAACGGCGAATATCTCATCAACCTTCAGTTTGCAGACGACATTGTCCTGTTTAGTAACACTGGAGACGACTTACAACATATGATTGAGGACCACAACAGAGAGAGTGTAAGAGTGGGGTTGAAGGTTATCCTGCAGAAGACAAAGATAATGATGAATAGCGAGGCAAGAGAACAAGAGTTGAGGATTGCCAGTCACCCTCTAGAGTCTGTGAAGAAGTACCTTTACCTAGGTCAATTGCTTAAAGGGAACCCTGATCATGAGAAGGAAATTCACAGAGTTGTAATAAAGGGTTCGAGCGCAAACGGCAGACATTGTCAGATCCTGACTGTAAGCTTACCATTATCATTGGAAAGGAAGGCTTACAATCAGTGCATTTTACCGGTGCTGAGATAAGAGCAGGAACTTGGAGACTGACAAAGAAGCTTGAGACCAAGTTAAGGACCACGCAAGGGGCGATGGAACGGACAATGCTAGGCATAAAATTAAGAAACAGAAAGAGAGCGATTTGGATCAAAGAGCAAACGGGTATAGCCGATATTCTAATTGACATTAGGAGAAAAAAATTGAGCTGGGCAGGTGATGTAATGCACCGGTTAGTTAACCGCTGGACCATTAGAGTTACAGAATTGGTAACAAGAGAAGGGAAACGCAGTCGAAGACGGCAGAAGACTAGGTGGAGGGAAGAAATTAGGAAATTCGCGGACGCTAGTTGGAATCGGTTGGCGCAGGACAGGGGTAATTATAGATCGCAGGGAGAGAGACCTTCGTCCTGCAGTGGACATAAAATAGGCTGCTGCTGCTGATGATCAGCATGATCACGTTTCCGGGTTTTATGTCTTTCTGAATTTCGCGGAGTAAAAATCGGGCGTAATGTTTTAAGACTGGAAACCGGGGAGAAATTAAGGTTTTCGTTTCTGGCAGCCGAAACTTTCGGATTTTCCTGGTAACTTTCGCAAACGATTAACACAGGTAATCGGTTCCTTTTACACACAAAGGTTTTATTTAAACAGGCGACATTAACTCGGAGAAACGTGCAATAACAGAGAGATACACTGAAGTCATGCGACGAACTTATCAACACAAGTCCTAGTTAGCAGGCATCATTTACACTTTTATACTAAACCACATTACTAAATATAACAAATAGAGGCGTTCTTGGCTATCATTTCCATACTTCGTTCTCGGAACTTTATTATAAACACAGAAAACAAGCACAAAAGCACACAGGCATGCTTCGCAAAAGATGTGATGTTTTTTTTTCTTTTCTTACAAGAGTTTGTCGATGTAGAGCCGCCGTCAAACGTAACCCGAACGCGCCTTAAGGCCCTTTTTTATTCCAAAAGTGTGGGAAGTTGGGCTGTTGGTTATTCGTGACTGTAGACACAGCGCAAGGTAGACAGGATGCACAGGAAGCCACACATGGAGCTGCATCTCTCAACATTTTTTTTTTATTGTGAAAAACGACGCATAGCATATATACATATATATCTTCACGCCGAGATAACCACTTACAAAGCACTGAATCACGCAATATACTACAGATACTACGCAAGATACTGCAGATACTACACAGGTGTCGCACAACTGCGCGGTCTTCTCAGCTTCAGTTATGTCACGTGCAAGGCGATCCCTGTGCTCGCTGACAATAGTAAACATGTTAAACACGGGGACACACTTGCACGATCTGCAGTGGACGGCAAACCATCCTTCGAGTGCGCGTTTGAAATTGTTATCATGCTCCCTGAATCTATCGTTAACGTAGCGGCCCGTCTGCCCGACATAAAACATCCCGCACGTGAGATGAATCTTATACTCAGTATTTTCAATGCAATCAGTACATCTCGTTTTATGCTTCTTTTGGCATTTCTTTTCCGGATTCATTGCATTATATGGCCTCGTCGAACGGCAAATACTGCTCATTTTTGCAGGAACAGAAAACACCACTCTTACGTTCGACTGTTACGCGATTCTCTTCAAGTTATGCGGCACTTTATGAAAAGAGGAATGACTGCATTAGTCACATCTTGATGAGGGTCAGTTGGTTCATAATTAGAACTGAGGTTTAACAGCGCGGATAAATGGAGGACACGAAGAAACAAATACCACAGACAAGCACCGCTACCCGCCGTGGTTGCTCAGTGGCTATGGTGTTGGGCTGCTGAGCACGAGGTCGCGGGATCGAACCCCGGCCACGGCGGCCGCATTTCCATGGGGGCGAAATGCGAAAACACCCGTGTACTTAGATTTAGGTGCACGTTGAAGAACCCCAGGTGGTCGAAATTTCCGGAGTCCTCCACTACGGCGTGCCTCATAATCAGAAAGTGGTTTTGGCACGTAAAACCCCATCATTTATTTTGACAAGCACCGATGAAAGAATAAAGACAAGAGACCAGTGCACGTTGTGCCTTACTTGCACAAGTTGTAGCACAATGTAAAGAAATTTTCAGATAGGCATAATTTTCTTTTAAGTGCCCTGCGCAAGCTTTCCTCGACATGCCATCCCATGAAAACGCTCGAAACGCCATTATGTATCACCAATCATAAAACTTGTTTTACTGACTGCTCGCGCAACGTTATCTATCAGATACCGCTGAACCGTGTTAAAACATATATTGGACAAACGGGAGTGTTTCGATAACAGAGCTAGTAAGCACTACAGTAACGTAAAGAATGGATATGGAAGCCATTTAGCTGGACATTGTATCAAGTACGCATGCACTTCCACCTTTTTAAAAAGTACGCATGCACTTCCATGTAACTTTTTCCAAAGAAAAAAGTAAGCGGGAAAGGGAAATAATAAAGGCATATGATATTCGAAAGGAAGGACATAAATGTTTACGCGTTCCCGCTCTTGCTTTGTCAGAAAAAGAAATAGCTTCTTTTGCATGAAAGATTATGATTTTGCGTATGTATATGTGACTGGTGTACGCATGCCTATGCTTGAAAAGTACAAGAATGACTGGCGAAGTTAAGGTAAACTGCCAGTTGGCAGTCAGTGCTTGTCTGTGGCATTTGTTTCTTCATGTCCTTGTTTTGTTAGCGCTGTTAAACGTCAGTTCTGAATGACCGCAACGTTTTCTTTTTTTTTGGCCCTTTGCCATTTCTTGATTTTCTGCAGTACATGCTGGAAACTTCTTGCGCATGCTTTCGGCTACAAACGTTACTATATGTATATATATATATATACTCATAATTCCCGGATAGCGTCGTCTACACAATTTAATAATAGCTCACGTGGTATTATAGGATAATGTCTGGCGTTTACATCTATTGAAAAAATGCCGCAGGCTCCCTTGTATACATTGTAGTGTCTGTAGCCGAAAGCATGCGCAAGAAGTGTCGAGCATGTACTGCGGGAAATCAAGAATTTGCAAAGGGCAAAAACGAAAATGTTGCGTTCATTCCTCATATGCATAAAGTGTCGCATAACTTGAAGAGAATCGCGCAACGCTCAAACGTAAAAGTGGTGTTTTATGCTCCTGCAAAACTGAGCAGTATTTGCCGTTTGACAAGGCAATATAATGTAATGAACCCGGAAAATAAATGCCAAAAGAAGCATAAAACGAGGTATACCGATTTCATTGAAAATGCTGCGTATAAGATTCCTCTCATGTGCGGGAAGTTATATGTCGGGCAGACGGGCCGTTGTGCTAACGATATATTAAGGCAGCAAGATAAGAATGTCAAACGCGCACTCGAAGGATGTTTAGCCATTCACAGTATATCAAGCAAATGTTCCGCCGTGTTTAATAGGTGTAATATGTGTACTCTTTTGACCGATCACAGGGATCCCCTAGCACGTGGAATAATTGCATCTGAGAAAAGCGCGCAGTTGGGCGACACCTGTGTGAGCACTGCGTCGACAGAGTTATCATCTATAGAGCTAAACTCCTTGCGTAGAAATTATCCACAAACCTGACTTGCCATATGAAGTATACTGCTGGTGGTCTTTCAATGGCTTCACTGTGAAACACTTTCTGACTGTGGTATTTTGCTTGATTGAGTGCTTTGTTAGCTGTTACCAGGTGTGATCACGGTATATATATGCATGTATATGCGGCACGTCGTTTTTCACATTAAAAAAATGTTGAGAGACTCAGCGCCATGTGTGTCTTGTATTGTGCCTCCTGTATGCTTTGACCTGTGCACATATAGCTTTTGATACCTGCCCGGGGGGGGGGGGGGGGGGGGGGGGGGAGATAGTGATTTCCAGATTGGTTGATTGCCTTGAATTTCCTAAGTTAATGCGCATTCCTTCCAAAACGCTTAACGTTTGCAGCTTAAAAACGATTTTTTTTAATTATACAGCTATACATGTGTCTTCTCAGTTCGTAGTAAGTCTGACGGCAGCTGTACACTACCAAATAAATTCTAAGCATTTCTGTGCTCATACTAGACCTGTCGGGCCTATGAACGTACTTTATTTGCGAAAACGTCCTCTCAATGGTCGCAGCGTATTATCGCCATTTACACGCGTGGCCAGTGCAGGAAATGCTATGCCATGCACCATTGTCTGGTTCGTGCAAACGCCGCTACTATATCGGCAACTACCTTTTTTTACACCTCGCGTGGTTGCTTAGTGGCTATACTGTTGAGCTGCAAAGCACGAGATCGCGTGAGCAAATCCCGGCCACGTCAGTCGTATTTGGCTGGGGGCGAAATGCAAAAAGGCCCGTGTACTTATATTTAGGTGCACGTTAAAGAACCCCAGGTGGTCCAAATAAATCCGGAGTCTCCAACTCCGATGCGCCTTATGATCAAATCGTGTTTTCGGCACGTAAAACTCCATAATTCAATTCAATTCAACTTTCTTCCACTCAAGGCCGGCAGGCGCGATATAAATGACGGTTTCCACTTGACTGCAACTTGAAAAAAAAAGAAGCATGTGTCATATACATTTACGAATATTAATAATAGGATACAGCTTGCTCACACAGTGTAGACAGCGTTCATTACTTTGCGTAGGAGTTGCATTTATTCTTACCTTTTAGGAGACGGGAAACTTAAGTGAGAAAGAAGGTGTAGCCCGATTTTTACAACACTTGTTCCGGGCTCAAAAATGGGGAAATATCGAGTTTTACCCGAAAACGGAGGACCCTATGTATGATAAGCATGCAAAATGGTGATGATCTGAGATAAGGGTGGCTGTCGCTACAAAGTATCAGTGTTTCCCTTATTTTAAGTAACACCCACCGAGAAGTCCGAGGAGATTTCTGTAAAAACACTAACGGTCGAACGGTAATTATATTTCTGCGACTTTGGATGGCAAGACAATGACCTGATTATTGGGTACGCCGTAGTGGTGGACTCCGGATTAATTGTGAACAACTTGGGTTCACAACTTGCCCCCATTACTTGCTACACAAGAGTGTTCTTGCATTCGGAGGGGCACTCGTAAGGGGAGCATAAGCATGGTGTAAACAATAAAGTAGTTCAGACTTGGGCGACTGGAGGGAGCCAGAAGAAATTATCACATTCGAACTAATTAGAGCGTGCTGTGGAGATCGCGGCGAGACTAAAACAATAGCTACTTACAGAAATATTAGCGTCTCTGCAATGCATACCAATGACAGTGGTTTTTCGGTCAATTTGGGGAGCCGCAAGAATTTAAGAAAACGCATCGGGTGTTTGCTAAAACGCCTTGCAAAAGGAAGAGATTAAGAAGTTGTGTCTACAAGCAAACGAATAAATATATGGACCTGAAAGTTGGCACAAGTATAATTGAATCCTTTTAAAAACTCATGATAGAATTACGAGATTAAAAACACGTAATTGTGCACGTTAACCATAGCGGGGTGTACGAAGCAGCGGCGGCGGTGGAGGAGATGGCGGTAAAGATGAAATGACGTGAGGAGCGGGTCGCAAGAATCATATGGGGCCTGGCGTGTCAGTGACATCGTTTCGGTGGAAAAGCGCACTGCTTTTGGATGATTTATTCTAGAAAGTTGCATGAGTCAACTAAGAGTTTCTTTCTTTTTTCTATATGCGAGACACTGGTGTTGTCTTCCTTACGGTATATATGGCAGTCACCATATGTTGCGAGCTGATGAGAAACAAAAGTGACAAAACAAAAATGCATGAGTACAGGCGAACGCCAAAGGCCACTGAATCATGCGTTTCGTTTTAAATCAATGTTTATTTTGACATGCTGTTTGCGGGAAGATTTTGCTCCCTACATTTCAGGGTACATGGTGCCTGTCGCCACGGACTTATTCCGTCGATTTCGAACTCTTCCATCCATTTCACGATGTTCCGATCAGCCTTGCACTCGCTTTTTTAAACTGTTGCATGACGACCTTTGAAAGCTGGAAATGTGGGACGGAAGCATCTGTAACACATGTAGCAGAAGTTACACTATTAAGTAGTGCACTGCTGCCTTCCCTTCATCGAATTTTTTTCCTACCCCGTATAGGACTCATACGTGACCATGATGGAGTACATCTCGGGCGTGGATCTGATGCGCGTGGTGACAAAAGCTACGTATTTGAATATCGACCACGTGCAGATTGTCATAGCACAGCTGATTCTAGCACTGGAGCATCTTCACCTACGAGGCTTCTTGCATCGAGACGTGAAGGTATCCAAGTAAGTTCCCTCACCGTAGCTCTGGGAGCCGTAGAGACACGTCTTAATAAAAAGAATTGCAGCATGCTCATCGTTCCTGGCGGCCGGGTCAAGCTGATCGACTTCGACACCAACAAGGTCTGCCTGGGCCACTGTGAGTGTGCTTGAATCACACAGCAGCTCATTACGCATAACGGCTCAGCGCTCTGTCTCCGAAGGAGGTAGTGGTGTCAGAGGGCGTACAAACATTTCAGCTAAATTTTTAATTTGTGCCAGCAAGGGATTGGCTTCTTTTACGGTAGCAAAGTCTATTAAAACCTACTGCAGTTTATTTCAACCGACAATCTTCTAATGTCATATTGGCAAATTTTCGTACTATTTAAACAAGCAGATGTGTCGCAAGAGCTCTTCGGAATCGAGAGGCGCAAGGTTCTTGCAGCCAACTGGTCCTTATAATGTTCACCTTCGGACACTGCCTGTTGCCGCGTGTAAGATCGCTGTTTGAGTGTGCGTGATACTGTGCTCTCTTCGACAGTTTCAAAGCGACTGGTAAAAGGATACTTTGCCAGGACAGCGTTTGAATTCCATGACGGCGAGTCCGCGGGTACGATTCCGTACATGGCTCCCGAGATTCTGAAACGGCGGCCGTACGGTAAGTGTCCCGCGCCAATGCCACCCTGGTAGCTTTGTTGACGTCTTCACGCGCTTGCGCAGGTAGGGCCTGCGATTGGTGGTCATCAGGCATCGTATTTTACAAGTTGATGACCGGCAGAGTGCCTTTCAGAGGAAGGACAAAGCAGCTTCTACGAGACCGCATCATTGGAGGTAACACAATACTGCGGTTCAATTCATAGCACGGGGTTGCAAGGCGAGGCTACATAACGAGCCTGGTGTGCAACACAACGGCCGGTTCCCTCAAGAGGAAGTGAGTGGGAAGGAGGTCCTTTCCTTGCTCAGCTCAGTCAAGTGAAATTATCCGCGCCTTTAGTTTGGAGAAGATGCAGTTGCGCAAGTGCATATACTGCGCAGATTACAGAGACTGAAGAAGGCTGTCAGTAGCTTCATGTCCACAGTGATAATATTGCGAAGTGCGATGGAATGCCGTCAACAGATTCGTGTACTCATTTCTCGCTCTTCTAAAAGGGTCACTAAACAGCCACACTATACCTGTTTAAGTAGGCAAACGATTCCGTCAAGACTCTACATTTATTCGGCGGTACAAAGTTGGTGACTAGGGTAAAAATTGGAGTCCAATGTTCTCCGTCTTGAATTTCACGCCTGAAATGCAGCGCGGTGCGTCAGTATGACGTCACGGCTGTAAAATAATATTCCCGTATGTGGGCCGTTTTCTCTTTCTTTTTCCTGCAAACGTTCACTAAATACACTAAGTTGAATGTTTGGTTCCTATACATTGCCATGTTATGCCTTGATTATCATCATCGTCATCAGCCTATTCTGAAGTCCACTGCCGGACGGAGGCCTCTGCCAGCGATCTCCACTTACCCCTGTCTTACGCAAGCTCATTGCAACTTGCGCCTGCAAATTTCACAATGTCATCACCCCAACTATCTGCCATTGTTGACTGCGTTTGCGTTCCCTTGTCACCCATTCTGTAACCCTAATAGTCCAACGGTGACCGGCTCTGCGCTTTACATGGCCTGCCCAGCTCAATTTTTGTCACTTATTGTAAACTAGTAAATCGGCTATCCCCGTTTCCGCTCTGATCCACACCGTTCTCTTCCTATCTCTTAACGTTACCCCTAACACTTTTGTTCCACCGCTCCTTGCGTGGTCCCTGACTTTATTTGTCAACCTCCATGTTTCTGCCCCACATGTTAGCAGCGGTAGAATGCAATGATTGTACACTTTTCTTTCCAGCAATAGCGGTAAGCTTCCCATGATGATTTGGTAATGCCTGCCGTATGCGGTCAAAACTTTTTTTCTTTTTTCTGTAAATTTCATTCTGATGATCAGTAATTGAACCTAGATATACGTACTCCAGCAAAGAATCTAGAAGCTGACTGCCGACCATGAATTCTTTTTCCTTGTACAGGCTATTGAACATTATCTTTGTCTTATGTGTATTAATCTTCAACCCTACTCATACACTTTATTGGTTAAGGTCCACAATCATTTCTTGAAATTCTTTCCTGTGCGTTGCTCAACAGGACAATGCCACCTGCAAACCGTAGGTTGTTGAGGTATTCACTGTTGATCCTCACTCCTAATTTTTCCCAATGTCTAATAGATAGAATGCATCTTGTAAGCTTGCAGTGTACAGCATTGGAGAGATTCTGTAGCTTTTCCTGACTGCTTTCTTTATCGGTATTTTTCTATTTTTCTTGTGTGGAGAATTGAGGTAGCTGTGGAGTGTGTAGATATTTGCCTAGGTATTCACATATGCTTCCTGTACAGCATGATTGCTCAGTGACTTCATAAATGCTGGTATTTGTACTGAATCAAATGCATTTTCATAATCTATGAACGCCATATAGAGCTCTTAATTGTACTCCACATATTTTTTCAATTGCCTGATCGATGGCACGGATAGTAGAATATTCCTTCTTGTAGCCGGCCTGTTCTCTTGGTTGATTGAAGTCAAGTGTTGCCCTCACTTCATCGGAACTGCATCATCATCATCATCATCATCATCATCATCATCATCATCATCATCATCATCATCAACCTGTTTTATGTCCACTGCAAGGGGGAAGGCCTCTACCTGCTATCTCCAATTACCCCTGTCCTGCGGCAACCGATTGCAACTAGCACCCGCGAATTTCCTAAATTCATCGCTCCACCAAATCTTCTGCCGTCCTCGACTGCGTTTCCCTTCTCCTGGTACCCATTCTGTAACCCTAAAAGTCCAACGGTTATCGAACCGGCGCATTATATGACGTGCCCAGCTCCATTTTTATCTCTTAATGTCCATTATAATATCGGCTATACCCGTTTGCTCTCTGATCCATACCGCTCTCTTTCTGTCTCCTCGTATGCCTAGCATTCTTCGTTCCAGCGCTCTTTGCGTGGTCCTTAATTTGTGCTCAAGCTTCTTTGCCAGTCTCCAAGACTCTACCCCATATGTCAGCACTGGTAAAATGCACTGACTGTGCACTTTCCTTTTCAATGACAGTGGTAAGCTTCCAGTGAGGTGCTGACGATGTCTGCCGTATGCAATCCAACCCATTTTTGTTCTTCTATGAATTTCCTTCTTATGATCAGGATTGCCTGTGATTAGTTGAACTAGGTAAACGCACTCATTCACAGACTCTAGAGGCTGACTGGAGATCTTGAACTCCTGTTCCCTTGCCCGACTATTCATCATTATCTTTGTCTTCTGCATATTAATCTTCAACCCCACTCTTACACTCTCCCTGTTAAGGTCCTAAATCATTTGTTGTAACTCGTCTGCAGTGTTGCTGAATAGAACAATGTCATCGGCAAACTGAAGGTTGCTGACATATTCGCCCTCGATCCTCACTCCTTCCCAGTTTATTAGCTTGAATGCTTCTTCCAAGCACGCAGTGTATAGCATTGGAGAGATTGCGTCTCCCTGTCTGATCCCTTTCTTTACACGTACTTCCTGCTTTTCTTGTGTAGAATTAAGGTAGCTGTGGAACCTCTGTAGATAATTTCCAAGGTATTTACATAAGCGGTCTGTACTCCTTGTTTACGTAATGTCTCTATGACTGCTGGTGTGTCTACTGAATCAAGTGCATTTTCGTAATCTATGAAACCGATATAGAGAGGCTGATTGTACTCTGCAGATTTCTCGATTACCTGATTGATGACAAAGATGTGATCCATTGTAGAGTATCCCTTCCTGAAGCCAGCCTGTTCCCTTTGTTGTCTAAAGTCCAGTATTGGCCTTATTCTATTGGAGATTACTTTGGTGAACATTTTATATAATACCGGAGTATGGTAATGGGCCTATAATTTTTCAATTCTTTAACGTCTCCCTTTTTGTGGATTAGTATAATGTTTGCATTCTTCCAGTTTTCTGGGACCATTGCAGTCAATAGACACTTCGTATAAAGAGCCGCCAGTTTTCCAAGCATTATGTCTCCTCCATCTTTGATTAAATCGACTGTTATTGCATCTTCTCCTGCCGCTCTTCCTCGTTTCATGTCTTGCAAGACCCTTCTGACCTCATCGCTAGTTATAGGGGTTTCTGTCTCCTGTTCATTACTGTTTCTAAGGGAGGTATCCTGACTCCTCTCTGTACGGTACAGGTCAGTATAAAATTCTTCCGCTGCTTTTACTATATCTTCGAGATTGATGACGATATTACCCTGCTTATCTTTCAGTTCATAGATCTTGGTTTGTCCTATGCCAAGTTTCCTTCTCACTGACTTGAGGCTGCATCAATTTTTTAGGGCTTCTTCAGTCTTTCTCATGTTATATTTGCGAATATCACTTATATTCGCCTTGTTGATCAGTTTTGATAGTACCGCGAATTCTGCCCTATCTCTTGAGTTGGACACTTTTACACTTTGTGGTTTCCTTGTTGGGTTCTTTGTTACTTGGGAGAGCTTGCCGACTGGTTGCTTCGGTGCCTTGCCTCCCACTTCAATTGCTGCCTCTGAAGCCAGCCTAGTTACGGTTTTATTCATTACCTCTATGTCACCTTCATCTCTGTGTTCTAAGGCTGCATATTTGTTTGCAAGTACCCGCCTGAATTTGTCTGCTTTTACCCTTACTGCATCTAGGTTGACCAATTTCTTCTTGACCAAATTTACTCATTCGCTCTTCATATTGAGGTGAATCCTAGCCCTCACTAACCTATGATCACTGCACTTTACCCTACCTATGTCACTTCTATATCCGGCACTATGCTCGGATTTACAGAAAAAAATGAAATCAATTTAATTTCTGCTTTCACCATTATGGCTTTTTCAGGTCAACTTTCTGTTGCTACGCTTCCTGAAGAAGGTGTTCATTATTTGAAGCTTACTCCTTTCTGCGAATTCTACCAGCATCTCTCCTCAAGCGTTAGAGAATCAACGCCGCAGTTGTCAATTACTTGTTCTCCAGCCTGCTTTCTCCCCACTTTTGCGTTGAAGTCGCCCATCACTACAGTATAACGAGTTTTCACTTTTCTCATCGCTAATTCAAGATCTTTATAAAACTGATATACTTCATCATCATCGTGACTGGATGTTGGAGCGTAGGCTTGTACTACCTTTAATCCTTACTACCTCTTATTACTACCTCCTAGTAGTAAGTACTACCTCTTAGTACTACCTCTTATTAGGTTTGATTACGATTACAGCTACCCTGTCATTAATGGTGTAGAATTCGTAAATGCTGCCCGCTATGTCGTTATGAATTAGGAATCCTACCCCGTATTGCTTCTTATCTCGGAGACCTCTATAGCAGAGGACATGTGCGTTATTCAGCAATGTATAAGCCTCACCAGTTCTTCTAAGCTCACTAACGCCGATGATATCCCAAACAATGTGTAATAGTTACTCAAAGATTCCTGCTAAGCTAGCCTCACTCGCCAGAGTTTGGCAATTAAAGGTTGACAGGGTCAGTTTCCATTGGCGGCCTGTCCGGACCCAAAGATTCTTAGCACCTATTGCGTTACAGGTCTGACCACCACCTTGGTCAGGTGCTCCGCAGCTGGCGGGGACCGAAGGCCATGGGTTAATTGTAGGTATCATTCGGGAGGTAGTGGCCGAATACTGCACCAGGGAAGCCAATTCCTGCTCTGGTGAGGGAGCGTCTTTGTTGAAGCTTAGTGGGCCTTCCTAATTGGGTTGTACCTGGATTAGTGTAGCCCCACTCACTCTTGGCATATGTTGCCGGTGTCAGGCGTCAGTCCAAGCCTGCAGACGTTGTGCACTGGAAGAGGTGAATTCATAGCTCACCATCGTCAAAAAAAAAAAAAAACCTTTTAGAATGATTCGCACTTCCCACTATGGAGACCGAGCATCCGACATAGCTCAGTCAGATAATCCCGAAGGCGGCGAGGCTACCTTATCGCCCACAAGTACAGCCGAGAGGGCCCTACGTGCCTAAATACTTCTTTTGCTCGTGATCTACAGGAGTACAAACGCACACCCGCGAGAACGAATATAAGTGCAAATCAGTGATCACGTTCCCGGATGTAGAATAGCCACCCGGGAACGTGAGTTTTCGGACGACAAGAGACAAGCAGACGCGACTAGGGGATCATACGACACTCGGGGCCTCTCGGTAAGCGTTTAAAAACTTTCCCCTTTTTTTATTTTTACGCACAAGTGTTAATGGCTGTTCAAATTCAGCGAAAATATATCATGTATCTAGGCGCACTCAAGACCGCGTGCATGCGTAAGATGCGGGTAACAAGAGGCTAGGGCAACCGAGAATTGACACTATGTTGTGCAACCTATGACTATCAGCAAAACCCGTAAAGGGTGGACAAATTAGCGGATCTTTTACGCATGTAGGGCCCTCTGGGCCGTACTTTTCGGCGACAAGGTAGCCTAACCGCCTGCGGGATTATCTCGGTCTTATGCTCGGTTGCGGTAGTCGTAAGTTCACATCCCCCCCCCCCTCCCCATTTTTTTGTATCTGCGTATGACATCCTCCAGTGCACTACATCTGCAGGCTTGGAGTGGCGCATGACACCGGCGAAAGATGCCGAGAGCGAGTGGGGCTATACTAATCCAGGTACAACTAAATTAGGAACGCCCACTAAGCTTGAAGAAAGACACTCCCTCACCAGAACAGGAATTGGCCTCCCTGGTGCAGTATTCGGACACAACGTCCCTAATGATCTGCTCAATTAACGAATGGCCCTCAGTCCTCAGCGGCTGCGGACGGCGATTGTTACGATTACAGTGTTCTACCAGAGCACTGTAATTAGCGCCTTCTCCGTCGTACATGTTCCTCTTTTAGTCCGCGTCTTCGTAGCGCTCTTTTCAAGTTTAACTTATACCTCTTATTGAGTTTGATTACGACTACTGCTACCCTCTCGTTGATGATGTAGAATTCGTCAATGTTGCCCGCTATATCCTTATGGATTAGGAATCCTACCCCGTACAGCTTCTTATCCGGGAGAGCTCTATGGCAGAGGACATGGCCGTTATTCAGCAATGTGTAAGCCTCACCAGGTCTTCTAATCTCACTGAGGCCGATAATATCCCAGACAATGTCTGATAGTTCCTCGAAGAGTCCTGCTAAGCTTGCGTCACTCGAGAGGGTTCGGGTGTTAAACGTTGCAAGGGTCAGTTTCCATTGGCGGCCTCGAAACTTGGTATCAAGTAGAAGTCTTGTGCTGCCTTTACTATAACATTGAAATCGCCAATGACATTACCCTGTTTATCCTTCACTGCATACATCTTGCCAAGCCATATTCCAAGCGCTCTTCTCCCTGATTACATGCTGCCGCTATTTTTTACTGCTGTGTATTCCTAACCCATCCACAAATTATAAACCGCGGAAAACGCTGTTAAAAATCCTTGACGTCATGTGGTGCTAGCGGCGTTGCCACGCGTATTTAGTTCTTGTTCTTTTCTGGCCTAATTATGGGCGTACACTCACGACAAGACGGGTACTTTTGGTACTTCATTTGTGGAATCTTTCCACTTTGGTGTTCCGTTTAGACATGGCAGTTTGTTTGTGGCGCATCTAGGTTGACTCTGATACTTGTGTTGTTGCAGCACCACTGAAATGGCCCAAAACTGAGGAGCACCCGCATTCGGCAACGCCGGAGGCCAAGGACATGGTTTTCAAGCTTCTGCGAAAAAACCCGATAGAGCGACTCGCGTCTCGGCATTATCAGGACCTCAAAAACCACCCCTTCTTCAGCGGCTTCAACTGGAAGGCGTTGAGTGCGAACAAATTCCTCTGCGAAATTCCGGCCATCGCGGAAGCGATGGGTGGTGGTATCACCACTTTGTCCGGCGTCGAAGACGGAGGCGGTCGTGAGGGCACCAAGAAGCCGAGGTCGTCCAAACCACCCTCGAGAGGGGAGTCGCCGCCCGATAGAAAGGAGGAGCAGCAGCTTTGTGAGTCGCCGCTCTGGGATCGATACGTCGGCCCTCCTTTGTCAAGAGCCAGCAAACAAAAAATCAGAGTAAATGCCTCTTTCAAAGGAATTAGACATTAGCACATAACATAAAGTGCATAATCTAAAGCCGCGATTGCATCTTCGTACAGTCAGCAAGACATATTTATAGTATAAGCAGGCACGGTTTTATGATATTGAGATGCTCAAGAGAAGCCCCTCACCAGATGAGTAACCCTAGCTCAAGCCCGTCGTATGAAATACTCAGAGCTCTTTCGATCTCTCGAGTTGAAGCGCCCTCTTGTTAAAAATGAGTTCGGTGTTCGTGCTCCAGCCTGCCCTCATTCAATGGTTTAAGTTATTTAGATTCATACTAAGTTTTCAATTAACTGGACCTTTGTTTAGTGCACGTGCCCAAAATTTATTATGTTGCCCACTTCGCACTTACTGTACATTGTACACGGCATGATGCTACCAGTATGGGGATTCACAAACAGAATGTTCGCTCATAAAACTTCGGTGGCTTATGGCTGGTCGTGCCTAATTAAAGCTATTCATCGAGCTAAGGCCAAGTCGGACTACCAGAATAACTCGAGTTAAGCGCCAAATGACCCTAGAGTCATCAGGTATTAAGTTACTTCAGCACAGCAGACGTAACAGACTCTGGCCGTAACAAGGCGTGTTGCTCGTTTCGCAGTGCCCTTGAATGAGGGCGAGGCGGCGTACGAATAGCAGGGTGTTAGAAAGGGCGTCGCTATCACCCCCTCAACTAGTCAGCTGCGCATAAACCAAGTAAAATCAAGTCCACCTGGAAGATGGATTGGACGACAAAACACTCTTCTTGCACCCTTACTTTCTCTCTAAAAATTTTGGAAATGGGTGCATTCGTTTGCACAGCACCCTTCTACCTCCTTTGATTAATTCCAGGCGTTAAAGGGTGTTTTGGGTGAAAGATATACGTTATAGAACTTAAAGGTGCTCGGGTACTTCAACATTTCAAGCAAGTAAGAAGGCATGAGTTTCTATTTCGCGGGTGATTGCGCCAAGTCATTGTTTGAGCACTACGTATGGTCACAGTAAGCTACTTCATGTACATGGTATCCCCGATGGTAAAGTGGAAAGACATAGCTTTCTACAGCGAAGCTGTATACCTCATCCGTCCAAGAAACTTTTCGCATCGTTGTAGGCGCGTTGTTTTCGCGCGTTGTAGGCGGTAAGCAAAAAAAAAAAAAAATTCCTCATACGTGGGCCGATCCCGGAGATAGTGCAATGCCGGGCCGACCCGCGATGGAGGTGAAGCAGGCGTTAAGCACTCCCCATACGTGGGCCGATCCCGAAGATAGTGCGATGCCAGGCAGACCCTCGGCGGAGGTGAAGCAGGCGTTAAGCACTCCCCATACGTGGGCCGATCCCGAAGATAGTGCAATGCCGGGCGACGGAGGTGCAGCTCGGCATTAAGGGGCCCACACAGATGAACAGGATGAATGATGAAGATGATGAACAGCTTCGCTGGTCATCCTTCTTCACAGAGTGGAAGGGCACTGAGCTTTTTGTTTTATTTCTTGCCCTGCCTTTTGCCTTTGCCACTGACCTCATTTAAATAGTTTCAGCTAGGTCTTTCGTAGGTGAGCTGCTAAGCTTCATTCAATCTTCAGCCAATCACACCGCGTCAGCCAATGATAGTTTTTCAGGAGCAAGTTATTCCTGCTGTAGCATCGGGGCCGGCTCAATATTATTCGCAGTAAGTCTTGCGCCATTTAATGCAGTATCCGTTGGAGAAAACATTCGAAAATGCATGGTGGAGCAATTTTCTACTGATAAGAACACAACATTTATTGTGGAGATGGCGTGCCCTGGTCGTAAAATGTAAAGGCACAAGCACTTTGTGTTCTCTCCTTCCTGCCTTTCACGTTTTATTGCTAGCTTTGCTTAAAGTGCTTCACCTTGCTGCTGATTTATCGATAGGCTGAGACACTGAAAAGCATGGTGTCAGCCTATCAGAGCAGCTATGGCACTGCTACACTCTTAAGGGGTATTTGATGTTGCCGTTGAGTGCGGAAGTTGGCCGACGTTGAGGGGGACTTATAGAATTGAATGTTAATTTACATTCTGTACATGAATAGAACAAATCAAAATAACAGTAAAAAGTCATCGTTACGGCCGGCAATATGTCGAACGCTGCGGCCCGCTGCAAGAAGAACGTCTCTCTCTTCCCGATGGTTCTCTGGCTTATAACTCTTTCTTCCGTCGGGGTCAGGTCATTTTCAGCCAATCGCCGAAGATGTTCAGATGTCGTCATTTTCATTCGATTGGCGAGTCCGTACAGCTGTCGTCATGTTCCTCCAATCGTAGAGCCCATGCAAGTGACGTCATGTTCAGCCAATGGGGACATTCTATGGGCTCTATTCTCCGATGGCTGCCTCTATCGAGTGTTGCCTCCTCGCCTGCAAGGTACAACCCGGATCGCCTTGTACGATATTACAGTGCTGCAAGCAGCATTTCCTGGTACTATAAATCAACTACCTCAAGCCGTGCCGGCTTCCAGTTGAATTTTCTGGAAGCATCACACAGGGGGGAGACAAAAGCTCCGACCCGCGGCACACTAGGGCGGAAAGCCAAGCTGTCTGACGGGTCCGATAGCATGGTCGACGCGCACCTGCGCACCACAATTGGAATGCGACGGTGAGTGGTTGCGTTGGGAGACCTTGAGAGATGTTGGTTAATGGTCCGTATCTGACAGGGGCTAGATTATTTCCGAAGGTTGTGTCGGCGGAGTGGTTGAGAGGTGTCACAGACTCCGTGAACGAGACGCCAACGCCAGGCGAAATTCCAAAGCCGACTTATCAGCTTCTGAATATAATAACAGTAAGAGGCTTTCTGGTGCGCCAGCGAACGCCGGTTGTGGTCCAAAGATCGAGTCAGAGCCCGGAGTTGTCAAAACTCCAGAAAATATATTCTTCAAATAAGGCAGTTACATGCACACATGCACACTTCGGCTAGGCACATCACAATATAATTGAGAAGGCTATTAATGAAACGCTGGAAAATGATTAACGACAAGCACTAAGAGTTCAACAGTTACAGCTGCACAGAATGAATGGGAGCACCAAGTATGCACTCGTATTCACCCGCGTTGGTGTTGAGCCAGACTTCCTCGGCGTAGCTCGAGGCAAATCTCGAAGCAGGGCCTTCTTCCGGAAACGCAGACGCTCGAGAAACTCGTCGGCCAGCTTGTCAGGGAGTCCCCCTTTTCTGCAGAAGGTCGATCACCGGCGCGGTCTGATTCCCCCGATTCCAGCACGGCGCCTTTATCGCCTCCGCCGGAGTTTCCCGAACTTTTTGACGGAGTAATCCCAGGCCAAAGCCTGGGAATCTTTTAGACATCTCTCGCGTTTTCGGCCGCGGCAACAGACACAGCTTCGAGGAGGGTGGAGACTCATCCGCTGGCGCACGTCGGGCTGTCGCGCTTCCGTCTCGCTATGCTCGCTCTGTGTCTAGGTCTGAACGGGTTCTTCCGCACGCGCCCTATTTTTCTCACCTTTCTTTCGCGTGTCTCTTAGAAGTTTCCAGTCGCTGTTGATAGCGTCGGTTGCCCGTAGCGTATGCGCTCTCTCCTTCTGTCAGAGATGTCGCGGGGCCGATGTACTCCTTTGCTGGCTTGGGTGATACGCGGCGCGCGATTTGCTAATGCGCACTTTTGTGACAAGAGGTAACACATCTGCATGGCAATCTGTAGAAGCACAGTTGGAATCCTAGTTAAGCGGCTTTATTTTAATTTCTTCACTTTATTTTTTAAAGGTCTCGGAAATTACTTCGGGCATAGTTGGCAGACGTCCGATAGACTAAGGTAATGGTAAAATAAAACATATTGCTCCAAAAGTAAAACGTAGTGTACATTCCGGCAAAACACACATTGGAGGAAAGGGTGCAATAAAAAAAAATCACCCATTCAAATGGATGTATTTGTTCGCTTAAACACCCTTTCCTATGAATGTAAGGGAGTAAGTTATAGACACTAGAAAACACCCTTAAGGGTGCAATTTTTCTTCAATATGTGGTTTCTGCTTGAGGTATTCTGGCCTTTGAGAGCGAACTCACGATCGAATAACCGTTAACCCCGTTCTCACTTCCTTCTTTGAATAGCGGAGAGTACAATAATATGATATGGTTAGCACACCATGTAAATGATATTGCACCGGAATAACGTTTCCACAATAATCCAGATAATAGTGTATGTATTAAGAATTCGCTCGTTTGGCTTTAGACATCCTGACAGAAAGATGTCTTGTGTTGGCAGCCAGGTTTGTTTTACAGACGCGTACATAAGGCTACTCTAGGTGTCGAAAGACGAGTGCATGGCTTAGCCTCAAAGGATATCACGCGGAACGTGATCCGTTAAGCACGCTGGTCCTCCACGGACTTACTATAAGACATCAGGAATCTGTCGAAAAAGATGCTGTCCTGGATATTCGAAACACAATTTTATTTAATTTCGCTCATTTAGTTTCTATGTGTCTACGTAGCTCCAGCTCACACCTGCACGCAGCAAAAGTCTCTGAAGCTGTTAAATTTCCTTGCAGCCGAAGAAAATAGCCTGATATTGAAGGGTGCACTTTTCCAGTAGCGTGCGCGTACACAGACCTCCTCCTCCCAGTTACATATGGCACACCTATAGGACTCGGGGCATTTGACAGTATTACGGCATCCGTGTTTCGATAAGTTCTGCAAGCGTCTGTACTGACAGAAGCAAAGTCCAAAATGAGTATAGCACAGCGGTCATGCTCGCAGCCGCCGGGGCCACGACTAACACAAAGAAGCGGAAGCTGCAAAAGATCGAAGACATGATCGACATGGAGCCCGACCTCCAAAAGCCGCTCTACACGTACGCTTCGGCCAGCTTCAAGAAGCTCGTCATCACGGTGAGCTGCCGATGTACTACCAATGCTTCTCACCTTTATTTAATTGTATTTTTTTATCACAACGTACTCCTGCTAGTGTTTCATGATAACTGGAGACTAGCGTTCTTGTGAGATAATGCATGGCGTTTTCTCATTGGAGTGTACAAGTTGTCATGGCCAAGGTACGGTCAATACGCAAAGTCTATCTTCACATAATTCGCCGAGGTACACGTAAGGCTGAAATATAACTTTCATGAGCAAGTGAGCAATTACCTGAACTGCGGAACATCTTAACTGCCGATTTTGCTATATATAGGCACATGGAAGAGTTCGAATCAACGATTACCGTCGCGAGCATCTAGGTGGCCTCAAAGTTTATTTTCATACCCATGGTTATGAAAGCGAGAGTTTGACGGAAACCTGTCTGGTCGGGAGGAGACATTGTAAGTAGTTGAATGTTGCTGGACGCCGACCATAAAAATTAGAAATAAACAAAAGTTTCAGCCCCCGCGCGCGAGCTTCATTCACAATGAGGATAAACGACAAGAAAATCCGGTTATGTACGTTTCAAGACATGACGTGAACACTAAGCATACACGTTGGAAAGTTGTTGCGTTGTGTGTGTGTGCATGACTTCATCTTGAACAAAGGCTCAAGATGAAGTCATGAAGCCAAATTCCCTCCTTCTTGCTTTTGTCCCTATTCATTTCATTATTAGTCGTTTCTGCGTGTACGAGCAGTGTGTCTGACTTAGCGTTATATCTTACTACAATCGTAACGGTGTGGTTTTAACCATCACTCAAAATTACCTGTTTTGCCAACATAAACACAATCATATTCTGCGCAAGGGATACTATATATCAATCCGGGAAACTTTTCTTTGGGAAGTTTGTCTTTTACCTTCACCGAAGGATCCGTAAGGTTCTGTGCTGGCACGTGGGCGATCGGTACTTTATTTCCGCTAAGGACGTGAGCCAAAGTTTCACTGATTCCGGGTACATAAGGTACTGGTGCGCGTTTTTTTCGAGTCGCATCATCTTGATGTGCAGAACGAGACAGTTTTCTTTCAAGTAAGTGCGTGAACTCAGGGTAGGCGCATGATGCGAGGTCACAAAGCACGCCACTTGCATAGGCGGCAACATGCTCTGGATATGTGCAGATACGGCTTGCTCGATGCAGCGGAGAAGCTACACGCCGTTTGTGCGACGCTCGATAAACGGAATTAAAATCTAAATAATGACCCGTCTGGGTAGCCTTTTTGTACACGCTAAATGACAATGCATGATGGTGGCGCCTAACGAGTACTATCTTGATCTCTTTGAGAGTGAGCGTGGGAGCACGTAGCTTCCAGCATGTAGCTTCCCACAATTACTAGAGGGAACTCTGGCGCTGCGGTCCTTCAGCCACCACGGGAATGATGGGTATACATGTACATGGATTTGTCTCAGATCTGTCTCAGATTTGTCTCAGATTCTCAGATCATGAACAGCAGGTTGACATTATCCCTCAAGAGAAAAGTGTATAACAGCTCTGTCTTACCAGTACTCACGTACGGGGCAGAAACCTGGAGACTTACGAGAAGGGTTCTACTTAAATTGAGGACGACGCAACGAGCTATGGAAAGAAGAATGATGGGTGTAACGTTAAGGGATAAGAAAAGAGCAGATTTGGTGAGGGAACAAACGCGAGTTAATGGCATCTTAGTTGAAATCCAGAAAAAGAAATGGGCACGCGCAGGGCATGTAATGAGGAGGGAAGATAACCGATGGTCATTAAGGGTTACGGACTGGATTCCAAGGGAAGGGAAGCGTAGCAGGGGGCGGCAGAAAGTTAGGTGGGCGGATGAGATTAAGAAGTTTGCAGGGACGACATGGCCACAATTAGTACATGACTGGGGTAGTTGTAGAAGTATGCGAGATGCCTTTGCCCTGCAGTGGGATGAACCAGGCTGATGATGATGATGGATTTGTCTGCTCTTCGTGCTTGGGGCTTCAGACATTCTTGTGGCTTCGTTTATTAATCTTTATCTGCGCCTAAATTGGCCTAAATTTGAAAGCAATTCATACTGTATTAATGCAAAGGGCAATAAGATTGCAATCAAGCATAATCGCTGCTGATTGCAGTGGTTCCGCTTGTCCATGCGTCCATGGCGTAATGGGTTAAATATTGGGCTTCTGCGATAGAGGCCCTTTGTTCGCATCCTGCCGTCGGGCAATTTTAATAATGTTAATTTAATTATACATAACGCAGTACTTTCTAAAAAATGATCGATTTGCAAAGAAGCGATTTAAAAGCCCGAAGGGCGAAGGTTAGGCAAAGATATATATATATATATATATATATATATATATATATATATATATATATATATATATATATATATATATATATATATATAAAGAACTTGAGTGGTGCTACAAGGTAAACAGAACAAGTATTTATTTGCAACAGTTTCGATCGGTGGACCGATCTTCATCAGGGTTTACAAAAAAATGGCAGTTCGGCCCTGGTAGTGAAGACACCAGAGCGGGTGCCCGGTCGTTCTCAGATACATCAAACCGAGAGGGACAGTTGGGACAGTGATTGATTTTCGGCGCTTTGGCAGATTTACAGCTGCCTTTGGCAGCTATACAGGGCAAGAGGAAGGCGGAGTCCCATGTATGTAGAGAAAGGATGTCAGTGAGAAGAAAAAAAAGGAAAAAAAGGAAAGAAAAAGAAAGAGAAAAGAGCACACAGGAGGAGGGAGACGTAAGTCGGAGAGTGAGGGGGGCGGGAAGTAGCGGCAGCTAGGTCCCCGTTCACCCGAGGCAAGGAGGGAGAAAACGGTCGCTCCGCAGCACCAGTGCGCGTGCTGCCATTGTAGCGGGAGAGAGGGCAAGTTGAATCGGGCGGCGGGGGGCACAATAGAGAAGGGGCCCAGAAGGAAGACAGAAGAGCGGCAACTTGCGGAAAGAAACACAGTGTCACAGTACACATATACAAGGCACGGCCCGTTCCGGCAACTCTGTGGTCCAGCTACGGTGCGAAAAAAATATATAGTTCCAAAAAGGATATATGTGTGGGATTCGCAAAGCAAGTGTGCCCCTGGGCTTAGATTTAGGGAGCCGAGTTAAATAGTCTCCTTGTGGTCCAGTTTTTGAACGTTTAACCGACAACTGACATCAAGCCAGCTCGTGCGTATTCCAAGAAGGGCAATAGGTCACTCAGAATGACCACTTCAGTGGCAGGGTGCAGGAAACTGAATTTATTGGTTTTCCGCTCGCCCCCTTGAGGCGCATGCGGAGGGTTGAGCAAGCAGTGAATAGCCAGCGTCTCAATTTTAGAGTACAGAACATGTATTCGCGTTTCCCATGCACTCTCACGGCATATCCCGGAGGCACGTCAGCCGCCCCGGACTCTCGTTAATTCCTTTAATGTACGTTCCAAATTTATGGATGAAAAAAGATTCCCTCTGCTCGCGTGCACGGGTGTGTTGGAAACCAGATTGCAAGAGCACAACGCTCACGCGTTCAAAGGAGTGATCTGGGAGCCGAACGTGCCTGGAGAAGGGTAAATTCGGGAGACTTTTCACATGTGCGCGGTGATTGTTGAACCGCAGGCGGAAAGGGGTCTCTGTTTGTCCGATATATTCCTTCTTACACACCTCGCATCGAATTTTGTACACGACGTTACTGGAATCACAGTCAAGATTTTCGTTAATTTCATATACGAAGGACGAGTTCGATGCCTCAGCCGTGTCGGCTGTTGTCATGTGACGGCATACCTTGCAACGAGGTTTCCCACACGGTCGACAGCCCTTGGGCGTGTTTGACTTCTGTGTCCTCGCCCTGACTAACAAATCCCTTAAATTTTTGTTTCTTCTATACACAACCCGAGGCGGCTGCTTGAAGATAGTAGCGAGTCGGATGCTCTGTTTCATGATATTGAAATGGCGGTTGAGAATGGCATTGACCCGCGGAGCACCGGCGGTGTATGTGAGGACCAAGTTTGGATCTGATTGTGTATTGGTATTGCTTGCCCTTTCTCCCATTATATGTGCTCGATCTAAGCTGCGGGCGCGTTCAATGGCATCGTCTACTATTTTTGGAGGATATTTTTGGCGTATGAGAGCAGATTTCAATTCCTCCGCATGTCGCTCAAATTGCGCAGACTCGGAACAGACTCTTCTGTATCTGTGGGCCTGGGAGTAGGGAATGCCTGTTTTGCAGTGATGGGGTGGCTACTATAAAAATGCAGATATTGCTGACGATCTGTCGGCTTTTTGTATAGGGACGTGGAAATGCGACCGCCACTCAGTGACAGAGTGACGTCGAGGAAGTGAATACTGTCTTGGGAGAAATTGTGCGTAAAGCAGATTGACGGGTGCAGAGAATTGAAATTGGAGATGAAGTCTAAGAGACTTTGTTCCTTGTCGGCCCACACAAAGAAAATGTCATCCAGGAATCGCTTATAAAATATTAGTTTTACGGCCGAGTTTGCGAGGAAGGGTATTTCTAAAGATGCCATAAAGATATTTGCATAATTTGGCGCCATCTTCGTTCTCATGGCGGTTTCGCTGATTTGCAGATAATGCTTGTCCTCGAAAAAAAATTAAATATTGGGGTTTTACGTGCCAAAACCACTTTCTGATTATGAGGCACGCCGTAGTGGAGGACTCCGAAAATTTAGACCACCTGGGGTTCTTTAACGTGCACCTAAATCTAAGTACACGGGTGTTTTCGCATTTCGCCCCCATCGAAATGCGGCCGCCGTGGCCGGGATTCGATTCCGCGACCTCGTGCTCAGCAGCCCAACATGTCCTCGAACTCAAAGTGATTATATTTCAGTACTAGATTTAGAAGAGTCTCAACTGTATCTTTATATAATTGCCTAGGTTGGCTGGAGCCAGCGTAAGCTGAAACTGCGGAAGCTATGCCCTCGGCGTGAGGTATGTTGGTGTACAAAGATGCGACATCTATAGTGACCAAGTAACTCCCCACCGGTACCGTCAGGTTTGATACCTCCCGAAGGAAGTGATTTGTGTCTTTAATGTACGAGGGGAATGAAGATGGGATGTCCTAAATGAGACTGTCAATAAAGCTGGATATTTTCTCAGTCACTGTTCCATTACTGGAAACGATAGGCCGACCGGGATTGTTTATTTTGTGAATTTTGGGTAGTAGGTAGAAACGGCCGGGGCCAGAGTTTCTTGGTATCAATGCTTTGAACGTCTTATCGGTTATCTGCCCTACCTTGCGCAGCGTGGTTAGGGCGTCCTTTATTTCGCTTTCAAATTTCTCGGTAGGATTGTTTGGGAGTTCTGTGTAAAAGTTATAGTTGCCCAGTTGACGGAAACCTTCGACTATGTAAACACTCCGGTCAAGTACCACCACGGCACCACCCTTGTCCGCCGGCTTAATGACAATTGTTTGATCATCACGTAGAGTTCGCAGCACCTGCTCTTCCTCTTTTGAGAGGTTACTGCGGATGGGACGATGCCTCTCGTACTCTTTTATAATGCCTTTTTGAACCGCACAAATTGGTTTGATGTATCTGAGAACGACCGGGCACCCGCTCTGGTGTCTTCACTACCAGGGCCGAACTGCCATTTTTTTGTAAACCCTGATGAAGATCGGTCCACCGATCGAAACTGTTGCAAATAAATACTTGTTCTGTTTACCTTGTAGCACCACTCAAGTTCTTTACGTTTGAAAGGTAGCCTGAAGAATTCCTCTTTGCCTACTGTATATATATATATATATATATATATATATATATATATATATATATATATATATATATATATATATATATATAATCGTATCAACCGCAAGCGTCACGTAGCACGTGAACCTTTTTAGGTGTAGGCAAGTGGTCAATAAACCCACACACGCACCTGAAGTCATCAAAGCTGTCGGATTCGACGCCATCGCGATGTAATGATCGAGAAGATAGGAAACCAAGGGACTCGACTATTATTAGTCAAATCATATATATATATATATATATATATATATATATATATATATATATATATATATATATATATATATATATATGTATTGCTACAGATTTGTAGAGCCCCTGCAGAAACCACCGATCCAGTTGTTGCCTGTACTATACGTCTCACGTAGTCCTGTTATCCGGGTTGCAAAGAAAGCCCGTGAAATAATAATAATAAATAAAGCCACGTGACGGAGTGCTTGCGCAGTTGTGTCGTGCTGCTCTCAAGCGTTCGTTCTGACCGGCGCCTACTCTTAGGCACAGTTAAATTGTAAGAATCACTTCGTAGGTACGGAGCAAGTCTTAAAAAGAAAAGAACATGCAAGCGTCGCGGAAGCGCGATCAGATGACTTATCAGCGCGAAATTGACCCCGGTGCTAACTGAGATATTATAGTTAGGGGCACATTTTCGCCTCGTATTTTGGTTGCGCCACATTAACGCGCGAGAGCGAATGCCGCTGTTGTGCAGTGAGATACGCTAGAACGCCTTAATATCGCAATGCGCACACACATATGAGGCAAAGAGAGAATGAAACCGGCGAAAGCTTGTATGAGAAATTGAGTTTTTAAAGCAAAAATCTACACTGCATTACAAATGACAATTAAAATTGCGATAAGCCTTATATTCTTTATAAAGGAAAAGTGAAACGAAAGTGAAAGTAAAGACAGCTTGCCACCGGGAAAGGAACCGAACCCATAACCTCCACATGACACGTGTGGTGCTCTGCCAATTACGGAGCTGTGGTGGGGTCCAGCTGCCTCTCCGCACATTTTCTTGGGAAAGTGTGTATGTAAGTATACGTGACACACACAATTCACAGCGTTAGCGTCCCTCGAGCTGTAATATGACTTCTTCGGAAAAGCAGTCTTCGTCTCAATCGCGGCAAACGGCTTTAATTAATGAGGGCATCATCCATAAATTGTGACTTGAATTTTTGGTAAAGACGATAATGCAAAGTGAGTAAGGTAAATGCGGCAACAAATCGAACTGCGCCTTGCTCATAGCTCGCAGAGCGATCCATTACTTCAGCGATGGGGCACTTTCGTGATTAAAATTATAAAAGGAAAAAGAGCGTTTTTAGCAATCGATAATTTTTTTTTCTCGGCCAAAAAATTAATTTTTTCTTAACAAATTTCTATTACACGCGTTTGTTAATAGCTAAATTTTGTAAAAAAAAGTAAGCTGGCCATTTACTTAACAGAAAATATTTACCTTAAAAGATTTTCAGCTAATTTTCAGAATTTTATGGACGGTGGCAACGTTTGGCGGTTGCCTTGCTTCAATTCCTGCTTTTTTTTCGGGTTGCAACGTATGATACTTATGTGTATGAAGGCATTTTCTTCAGTACTGCTAGCACCAAACCTCCATGTAACTTTTTCCCTAGATCAACTCCTTAGAACAGGTTTTGCATTGTACAGGACGTCCTCCTAGTACACATTCATGAGCTGGTCTATTCAAGTTACAGCGCTTATCTCTCAGTTATCTGGATATGGAAGCTTGTATGCTCGATACAATTTGAGAAACACTAACAATCATTCAGTTATAGTGAAATCATACCACTGTTTCATGGGCAGGCTGGATTAATGGCAATCGGTCCATGTAAGTGCCACCACTCGTTCGCCGGATGCTAACATGCTATCAGTCTGCTTGTCTGACGTCATAGCCCCGTGCTTCAAGTGATGGTGCTATTTAGAGGGTTTAATTATTACCTTGACGTGCTCTCATGTTTCGACAAACTATACCAATAGTACATGCCATAACAAATCATGCGCTTGTGCGGAACTTGGCGCAAGATGGACCACATAAGATTGCGCATCGCTGAAGTTCAGGAAGAGGTGAATGGGAGTATTGCTGAACCTGTTTATGTCGTGGCTTAGCCAGGCAGTACGAAACGTACTGCCGCAAAATAAAGACGATGCAGGTGAAATATTTTTGTCTGTTAAGGGGAAGGCCATAATTTTAATGTGAGTTCACTCTAATGTATGCAGTCCTGGGCCCAATGGTTGCGTTCAACGCTACATAAAGAAATGGATTCTGTTTGTAACAAAATGTTAATAGTATATTTAGGGTAATTATTTTTATATTCATCGCAGCTATCATTTTTCCTAACACACACCTAGCCGTATGTTGTATATCTAAAGACGGGTCGTAGCCTATGCAATGTAAGCATAGAAAACAAAAGTGCCCTGTACGTGCAAGTTAATTGCACATAATGCACGGAACGAAAAAATTATTTGAGTGCCATCTTCTGTTTACAATTGCCGGTTGTTTCCTCGAAGTAACTCATTCTGGTAAATCCAGGCAAACAAAAACAAGAAAAAACATAGTGGAAAGTTCTTCTTATTGCCTTTTGCGATTCTGCGGATCCCTGCTTTAACGCACAACCCATCGAGTTCATCACTAATTCCCAACCCGTCTAGTTGATCATGCTCTGACGTGCCCAATGAGTCTTTACCAATAACTCGAATGCAGTTATTCGCGACTCCAACTAAATCCTCACCCCCTGACGGCTGCGCCAAGAACCAGCCGATCTACGTACATCCGCAGGTCCTCGCATTACAACGTGTGCTGCAACTTTCCCTCGTAGTTTTCAAATCGTCGTGATGCCGCCGTGCACAAGCCCGGAAAAACTGACAGGTATCGAGAGAATTTTGCTGCGTACCATTATGGGCGTGTCATCGCGGCGGAAAGACAGCAATTCATCACTTCATCGTTTCATCGTCATCACTTCATCGCTCTGCACCGACGTACACCGATATTGCCGCTCCAGGACACTGGTCTAGCCGATCGCCGTCACCTCAGAGTCACCAGTCGCGCTCCCCTCAACGCCGTCGCTCTCCCTCCCCCGCTTACTCTGACCACCACCCGGGAAACTAGCCAGTGCAGCTCCGGGAGGTGAGGCTGCATTGACGACAAGGACCGAAAAACCTCTATTGACGCCTACTTGAAGACGCAATTTGCTCGGTGTTCTCGTCGACGGCGTGACCGTTACTGCTCTCATTGATACTGGTGCCCACATATCTGTTATGAGTTCTATGCTCCGACGCCGCCACCGAAATGGGCTGACTCCTGCCGTCTCTCCTACTGGGCCAGTGGCTGATGGCACCCGAACACCGGTTCTTGGTATGTGCACTACCGCGGTACTGTTGCCGGCCACCACACTTAAGTTCTCTTCGGTGTTCCCGCCGCTTGCTCACATGATATCATTCTTGGTATTGACTTCTTGACCACCCACTCTGCCCTCATCGATTGTTCTACTGGCATTTTGCGGCTCGACCTGCCATTGTGTCCTGATGACGCTGCATCACGTAACACTCGCCTACATTCGGTGGAGTTTCTACGAACTATCTGCTCAGGCTGCCACTTACGTCCTCTTGTCACCGTTTCCCCCAGTCCCTGATGGTGACTATGTGGTCGCTCCCCTCGCAGATCTGATCCTCTCGCGCAACATCGCACTTCCTCACACCATAGTGGTTGTTGCCGAAAACAGAACGATGCTTGCAGTGCTCAACTTTTCTACTTCGGCAAATATATTCTTCAATGAATTTCCCTAGCTGAACTGTCACCGCTGGAAGAATGTACAGTTTATGCATTCACTGCTGACAATGTGACCGTGCCCCAACTTGTCATACCGGCGCCAACCAAGGCAGTTCTGAAGATATCACCCGACCTCTTACCTTCCCAAAGTGAAGCACTCCGCCGTGCTGTCCTGTTTTCTTACCTTGATGTTTTTGATGTTGAGAACAGTCCACTAGGCCGTACACATGTTAATGTTGCGGTACGTTGTGCCCTGCCGCGTGCTGCGCCAGGTGACTCCTGTCCTCTATGAGATAACTCCCTCGATGGCCACTCCACGAAGTGACACCATTCATGTTTCACGTCTCAAGCGTTACAACTGTGATAACCCATTTTGACCGCAACCAGCGCCGGGACAGTGCTTCACCGGCCGGGGATAATGTCACGAACAGTGGCGAAGACAAAGACATTGTAGTGAGGCTGGGTCAGAGTTTCTCCTGTTGGATTGAAGGAGCGGCTAAAAGGTGCGTGCCCTGTGCGGTCTTGACTAGCCAAGTGCTAGCCGTTTACTGTTGAGTGAATACTCCCCGTAACAATATTGTGACGCTCTTAGGTGCATAGTGGGTTCACGAATGTGACGCGCTTAGGTGCATAGTGGGTTCACGCCTCAACAAACAGTATGCGGGGGCACCGAGGGGTAGTGAACGAGGACGACGACGTGTGGCTGGCTGGCTGAATCTCGACAGGCGCTCAGTTGACCAAGGCCATCGCTTCTAACTCTACCCGGCTTCAAAGTAACGCCTTTCGTGGGCGTAACAGAGTGGTGGAGGTGCGGGGTACGACAGAACGTACCACGGAGTCGCAACATCTAGAACTTCGCCGGAGCCGTCGTCTTGCCGGTCTCTTGCCAACGACCTTCCCTATGGCTCAGGACGGAGGTGCACAAATGCCAGCTGTAGTTTCACCTTCTCAAAGGTCAGCGCCAGTTGGACCTTTGCGGCACTACATGGAACCACGCTCGTTCGCGGGAAAAGTGGGCGAAGACGTCGACGAGTGGCTTATGCACTACGCAAGGGTGAGCCGCTACAACCGTTGGGATTCTGTCACTCAGCTTGAATATGTTGCACTCTTTCTGAGTGAGACAGCGCTGATGTGGTATGAAAACCACGAAGACTCCCTAACAACGTGGGAGCACTTTGTCGAGGAAATTAAGAAGTGTTTTGGCGACACCCACGCCAAACAGAAACGCGCCGAGAGAACACTTGCTCAAAGAGCTCAAGCTCCTGGAGAAACATGCACTATATACATAGAGGAAATCCTCAAGCTGTGCAAAATCGTAAATCCGCAGATGTCCGAGGAAGACCGAGTCGGACATCTCCTCAAAGGAATTGCAGAAGATGTGTACAATTTCCTCATAAGTCGGGAACACGTTGATTCTGTCTCAGATGTCGTGCGTCATTGCCGTACGTTTGAGACGTTGAAAACACGTCGCATTGTGCCAAAGTTTGGACGCCTGGCGAATGTGACAACCATTGCCAGCGTCGATGAGAGCCCGTCTGCCGATCTTTCGTCTACTATACGGCAGATCGTGCGTGAAGAACTGCTGCGGCACCAGGAACTTGCGCGCGACGTCACACGACAACCTGACGCTTATTACCCGCAACACATGGCGCCTGCCGCACCCTGCGCTTCCTGGCAACCGGCGGTATGTGTCCCAGACGTCAACAACAGAGGTGCTCCATGGCCACGTGAGGACACATTTACGCCCGAACACCGACCAGCAGAACACCCTCGCCCCAGCAGGTTTGCACGCAGACCGACCGTTTCTCCTGTGCAGCAGGCTCAGCCGCTCCGCTCTGCTACACGACCCCCCACGGCTGAGCGCTTCGAAGGGCAGTTCATCGATCGTCGTTTACCTGTGTGCTATAGCTGTGGCGACTTGGGTCACATTGCCAGGTACTGCAATCGCCGCCAACCACCGAGGTTCGACCGATCGACGATGTCTAGGCGGTACCGCGCTCCTCTGGGCGAAACATATTCGCCCTCGCACACATATTTAGGAAGCTTGCCTCACCAGCACCCGGAGCCGCTACGGAACCGTTCTCCAGCATCCGATCGCAGCTTGACACCACCACCCGCTCCTCGTGTAAGCCGGTCGCCCTCTCCGCGGCGTCGATACCCGTCGCCACCTCCGGAAAACTAGTCAGCGCGGCCGTTGGAGGTGAGGTCGCTGGACAATCTTCGATATCGACAGAGATACCTCCAACCATTTGTATGTTTAAGAATAAGGTGTTTGTATTAATTGACGGGGTTTCATCCATGGCCTTAGTGGACACGGGAGCAACCGTTTCAGTGATGAGTCTTGCGTTTAAAAGCCTCCTAGGACGAAAGGTGATGTTTCGCTGGGACCGTGCCGATACGTTTCGCGGAGTGAGTGGGGAGTTGTTGTATCCTGTGGGCGTGTGTAATGTAGACGTTACCTTGGGTGGTCAAATATTTAACGCGGAGTTCGCTGTTCTACCTCATTCTACGCATGACGTAATCCTGGGTCTTGATTTTTTTGAAACTGTGTGGTGCCACCGTCGACTGCAAAACGGGTGAAATCAGTGTAGGTACGAGCTTTGCTGCGGCGTTTATGGAAGCCCCACCGTATCGTGAAAGTGTGCTTTGTGTATCCCGGGATACAGTTGTGCCTCCGTTATCCGCAACGTGTGTTTCAGTCGCCTGTTTCCCCGCCACCGACGGAACGTTTGACGCTACCGTGGAGCCCGTTCACCTGAGTTGCATCAAGAGGAATGTACTGATACCGTATTGCACGCTGTCAGTTGTTCAGGGACGCACCAACTTATGGGCCGTAAACTGTTCGAGTGAACCTGCAATACTACCACAGGGTCTGAAACTTGCCGCCTACCATGAAGATCACGTGCTTTCGCTCGCCATTCTTACAGAGGCCCATGATTCTGCGGATGAGCGCCATTTCGCTAATGTCTGCCCTGCGGCGCACTCCTCATTTCTGACTATGGTAAACAAGTCGCTCAGCACTAAGCAGCGTCACGAAGTGGCGAATATTCTGCTAAAACATGCCCGACTGTTTGACTTATTCCAGCAAGAGGGACCACCATTGTTTCCTCCTTCTCGTATACACCATCGCATCGATACGGGATCTGCCCAACCGCTGCGACAGAAACCATACAGAGTCTCACCGTCGGAACGCAAGGTGATCAATGACCAAGTCCACGAAATGCTAAATAAGAATGTAATCCAAGAATCATGTAGTCCGTGGGCAGCGCCAGTGATCCTGGTTAGAAAGAAAGATGGTACATGGCGATTTTGTGTTGACTACCGCCGCCTCAACACCATCACTAAAAAGGACGTATATCCTCTTCCGCGTATTGATGATGCTATCGACTGCCTCTCATCAGCGTCTTACTTTTCGTCTGTTGACTTGAGGTCGGGGTACTGGCAGATTCCTATGCACGAGGCGGACAAGGAGAAAACGGCATTTGTAACACCAGATGGACTTTTTGAATTTAATGTGATGCCGTTCGGGCTCTGTAATGCGCCTGCAACTTTCGAGCGCTTCATGGACAACATCCTGCGTGGTTTGAAGTGGGAAGTATGCATGTGCTATCTAGATGATGTAGTGATTTTCGGGCGCACGTTCAGTGAGCACAACGCGCGTCTCGATCTTGTGCTAGACTGCTTGGACAAAGCGGGTTTGGTGCTCAACTCGAAGAAGTGTCATTTTGGAGAGCGCCAAACACTCGTTCTGGGACACCTAGTGGATAAGGACGGTATACGGCCTGATCCAGCGAAGACTGCTACGGTGGAAGCCTTCAAGCAACCTCGCCATGTAAAAGAGCTACGCAGTTTCCTAGGGCTTTGCTCATACTTCCGCCGGTTTATTCGTGGATTTGCCAACATCGCGTATCCGCTGACATGCCTCCTCCAGAAGGGCGTTCCCTTTGAATGGACTCCTGAATGTGAAGCTAGTTTTCGTGAGCTGAAGTCTCGTCTGACGTCTCATCCCATTCTCCGACACTTCGACCATGCGGCTCCCACAGAAGTTCATACGGACGCTAGCGGTATTGGCATCGGCGCCGTCCTTATTCAACGCGTCGACACCAAAGAACACGTCGTCGCCTATGCGAGTCGTTCTTTAAGTAAGTCCGAGCGTAACTACACCGTTACAGAGCAAGAATGTCTTGCAGTTATTTTCGCAGTACAGCGCTTCCGGTCGTACCTGTACGGGCGCCCCTTCACTATGGTGACAGACCATCATTCTCTCTGCTGGCTGGTTAATCTCCGTGATCCGTCGGGCCGGCTTGCGCGTTGGACACTCCGTTTACAGGAATATAACTTTACCGTTTCTTATAAAAGCGGCCGCCGACACGCCGACGCTGACTGCCTCTCGCGCATGCCGCTTCCAACGACGGACTGTGACGCGGACAACTTCGACTGCTATATCGCATCACTGGAGCCGGGATTTCCTGATATAAATACCTTCAAGGTCGAGCAACAAAAAGACAGAACTTTAGAACCACTGCTCATTACTGCAAGGCAATCAGCACCATCCACTCGTTTCTGTGTTCGTGATGGGGTTCTTTACAAAAAGAACTATTCTACTACAGGCCCACGATATCTTCTGGTG
Source organism: Dermacentor andersoni (assembly GCF_023375885.2). Lineage (NCBI taxonomy): Eukaryota > Metazoa > Arthropoda > Arachnida > Ixodida > Ixodidae > Dermacentor > Dermacentor andersoni. The sequence continues at coordinate 176,988,959 of NC_092814.1, forward strand.
GTCCCGGAGAGTCTCCGTGTCTCCGTCTTGCGCGCTATGCATGACGATCCAACATCTGGACATTTGGGTTCTGCGCGAACTCTCTACCGCCTCCAAGAAAGGTTCTACTGGCCTAAAATGCGCCAGACGACCGCCCAGTATGTGTCCAGCTGCAGCGAGTGTCAACGTTATAAGCGTCCGACGAGTGCTCCTCCTGGTCAACTCCATCCAGTGCCACCCCCAGCTCTCCCTTTGAGCAAGTTGGCATCGACCTCCTCGGTCCTTTCCCGCGTTCATCCGATGGGAATCGCTGGATTATCGTATGTGCCGATCACTTGACACGCTACTGTGAGACAGCTGCAATACCATCGGCTACTGCAACCGAAGTGTGTATTTTTCTGCTGCGTTTTGTCATTCTCCGACATGGACCTCCCAGAGTCATCATCAGCGATCGTGGGCGGCAGTTCACTGCAGACGTGGTCGAAGAGATGCTTCGTCTATGTGCTTCAAGGTTTCGACATTCCACCCCGTATCATCCCCAAACAAATGGCCTTACGGAACGCACGAACAGAACTCTTACTAACATGCTGTCCATGTATGTCGAGTCAGATCATAAGAACTGGGACAGCGTGCTACCTTTCATTACGTACGCATTTAACACCTCAAAGCATGAAGTTACGGGCTACAGTCCCTTCTTTCTTCTCTACGCTCGTCCGCCTCGTTATACACTAGACACTATCTTCCCGTTTTCCAGCCACGATAACCTTTGTATATCAGAGACAGTCTGTCTTGCTGAAGAAGCCCGACGACTTGCTTCGTTACGCACTCTTGTTTCACAAGACCGCTCGAAGGCACGCTGCGACCGCCGACGCCGACACGTGATATATGACCCTGGTGATTTAGTGTTGCTCTGGAAACCAACCAGGAAACGTGGACTATGTGAAAAACTGCTGGCCCACTATGTTGGACCCTATGTTATTACGGAGCGCATCAGCGAATTAACCTACCGAATAGCACGTCTCGCATCAAATGGCCGACGGTCAGCAAAGACTGAACTTTCGCATGTCGCCCGTTTAAAGCCCTTTATTTCTCGACAGCCTGTTTGACTTGCCCGGCGGGCTTCGTCTGCGCGGAGGGAAATGTGACGGTCTTAGGTGCATAGTGGGTTCACGAATGTGACGCGCTTAGGTGCATAGTGGGTTCACGCCTCAACAAACAGTATGCGGGGGCACCGAGGGGTAGTGAACGAGGACGACGACGTGTGGCTGGCTGGCTGAATCTCGACAGGCGCTCAGTTGACCAAGGCCATCGCTTCTAACTCTACCCGGCTTCAAAGTAACGCCTTTTGTGGACGTAACAATATGTTGCTCGCGTTTCAAATAGCGGAGTGTAACTGTTTAGTTAGGCGCTTTAATAAATTAATGATAAACTATACTATCACCCCATGCTACGCGATTCCGTCATTTCGTCCCCCAGATACGGGTCAAATCGCATTGACCATCGTCACAAAGTTGGCATTGAAACATGTAACACTAAAACTGCATTTCAGTCTTTCTTGCCTCGCACATCACGCGAATGGAACCGCCTTCCCGCAGATATCGTCGACATAATTGATAACCAGCATTTTCGTTCTGCACTAGCTAACATTGTATAACAGGAAGATGATAATACTTGTTCTGTAATATGCATTGTTTTATTTATGTATTTCTGTTTTGTAACCACTCCCGTCTTTAATGCCATTGGCCCTGAGGGTTCAATAAATGAAATGAAATGAAAATGTATGCTTAAGCTTCATTTGGTTTGGTTAGTTTAGTTTTTTGCCCCAGCATTAGTGTTACTAATGCCTTGAGCAGCAGGAATATTCCCGCGAACGTACTTTTGTCCGCAAGCAACGGTAGCAGGAACGATGGCTATAGTTCTGAAGGTCTGAAGTTGATCATGGCTCACGTTATGCCGCGAGGCGACATATCGTTTTGATAGCATGCTTTAGTTTAGCGGCTGAAGCAGATGCTCTTTTCTTATTCAGCGCGGTGAGTTGTCAATTTGTTCGCAAGAAATTTAAAAGCGACTGCTAACAGCGCTCGTTACGGATTTAGAGCATTCAGCCTGGCCACAGCGCCGCTAGTTAGCATTCTGACACTGTGCACACAGCCAAATTGCATTACAACTGGTTCGTCTTTCTTCCAATTTATGCATATGCACAAGTGACATTGCTCAAAATGAAACCCTCGATAAATTTCAGAAACCTATTGGAATGAACGCAACTGGGTCCAGTTGGTAGTTTTTTTATTTCTCACGTTTCCTCGGGGTTTGAGAATTCCTACGGGTGTTGGGTGTATGCTGTGTTCCCAAGCCTGGAGGCCACCTCGAACACTGCGTACCGCGAGCACGAACAAGCGCCAGTGATCAGACGAAGGCTACCGTATCACACGGATCAGCTTACTATAAAGAGAAAAGTGCTCCCCAACTCACATAAGGAACTCTCATTTGTTTTTATTCCAAAACACATGGACCAGGTAACGTTACAGTTGTTGTTCTCGTTCTATCAATGCACAATGTCCGTGCAGACCTTCTGAAAGCACGACAGACGTTGCTGCCTATATATTGCGGGATGCTATGTGATCTACTGCAACGCGAGCCACAGTGTGGAGTTGTCTATGAAGGTCGAAAACAGTCGTATCCTATCTGTAGTAGCAGACAAACCCCGCGAACAAGTTCTTGCACCTTTCGGAGGCCAGCTACGCACAAACACTTCCCTTTTTTTAACCTACCGCTCGCTTGAAAGGCTCTTGGTATTTATACATGACTGATGCGGCTCGCTATGCAGGCTGGACGTTTGCACACACATCGCAATGATTTCCGCGGTTTCGTAAATGAAATCCTCGAGGCCGATCAAAATAAGGTAATCGGCAACAAGGACCCTTTCGGCTTCGACGAAACCTCTCGATTCTAAGCCACAGACGAGAAATCTGAGCACAGCAAGTGAAAGCGCCGCCGTCATGCCGCCGCGAACTTCGATTTCGTAGCCATCTTTGTTTATTTGGCCAGTGTTGCCAGCACAAGTAACAGATTGTGGTATTGCCGTCTGAAAAAAAGTATGAAATGAGCTTCGTTCAGGGAGCTGAATATGCCGACGAAACATCTCGATTCTTTATAAACGCCACCAACGAGACATTTGAGCAAAGCAACACGTGAGAGAGCCGCCGTCATGCTGCCGTGAACCTGGATGTCGCAGTCATCTTTGCTTTTTTGGACAGTGTATGAAATGAGCTTCGTTCACAGAGCTGAAGATGCCGGGCTCACATGCGCTATATATCATAATGAAGTGGCACATAGCGTATCAGTAATGTGACAGTTTTGTGACATGGTCATAGCATAGTTCATATAAATGAAAAACTGCGATTGAAGAAAGTTATGCCTTTTCTTTTTTTTCCCTCGTGCAGCTGAGAGCAAAAAAGGCCGTCGAAGTGGATGACAATTTCATGAACACGTCAGGAATGGAATCCTCTGAAATTGATTACAGAAAAGTTTCAGTGGGTGACAGTATGATTGGAGCTGGCGCAATGTCCGGTGAGTTGCGATAGTGTATGCGCTACTTTTCTTGGGCAGCAGAAAAAAAAACAGAAATAAAATGACCTGCCATCTTCCATTTCCAGAATGGAAAGTTCATTAGAATCGAAAACGCCAGGAAGCACTAGCTGTTCTTTAGAGCGGAGATACCATTAAACAGCGCACTTGGTTAAGTTTTCCATCCTTTCGCCGATGGAATGCTCTTTGAACGGATATACGCAGAAAGACAACTCTGTCTCTAAATTTGTAAGCAAGGCTTAAGACTGATGGAGAAAGATTACCTGTACACTTCTCTCTGCGATTCGTAATATAGAACCACCAGTGACAAAAGGCTTTACGCCTTACTTCTAGAAAAAGTTCTGTATGCCATTGCACTCATCGCATGAGCTGTTAACATTAAGCTGGTGTCATTTTTGCGTGTGCTAATATATAATCAATATAATGAGCAAAACGAGAACAAGGTGAAAGCAGGAGCGATCGTTTCGACAACTGGACTTGTCTTCTTCAAGGCGGACAGGAGCCCACATTCCGACAAGTCCACTTGTCTAAAACTAGGCTCCTGCTTTCACCTTGTTCTCGTTTTGCTCATCGTCTTGAATTTCCATCTCCCGCCTTCCCCCTGTTTTCCCTATATAATCAATATAAAAAGTCCGTAAGTGTAGTCACATGACATTCGTTCATTACTTTGCATCGAGGCCAAGCAAATGGTCAACTGCAGTGCTGCCGCAACATAGTTAACAAAGAACGCGTGCATCGCGCACCAACTCGCAAGATTTCGACTGTAACATGATCGCCTCAGCCAGCGCCACACAGTATGCTTTCCTACTTCAGGTATTTTAGCTCATTATCTCCGCATGTTAGGCTGACGTCTACATCAGTATAGCCTGAACACGCGAAACTAATGATGTTTGCCGACTGCTTCAGCGGACAAAGCAGCTAGCGCAATTATGTAAGCCTGTTCCCATAGTTCTGTCTTGCGCCATTTGAGACGTAAATGCCTCCGGCAACTGAAGAAACATGCGAGTACCTTCCTCGTTTCGCCTTGATTCGAGAATGAAAAAAAAGTTATTTCGAGTACGCCCTACTTGGATATGAATCCAGCTTTAAGGATAATATCCCCAATCATTTTATTTCATTTGCTGCTTGCTGCAGCACTAGGTTGCACTACCTTATCGATTAATATCCGAATTTATTATCCGAATTTATCTCACTAATAGAAAAAACTGTGTGTGAATAACAGTACCTATTATGCATGCAGGTACACCGGCACAGATTGCTTTATTCGTTAGGAAATTTTAATAAACACTCTTATTTTCGACAGCTTATTCGTTTGCCATAATGATTCCCAAACACTCGTAGTTTATTTTAGTTATTTCTGTTTTATTACTTGCCCTTAGTAATATATGTGCTATTGTTATAAAGCATCTTGCTCTTTTACATCTCTTTTTTTATTATTATTTACTATTCCGTTTAATCTTAACATGGTTTACTTGTATAGTACAATGTATAACTTGCACTGCTTATGTCGTTTTTTACTTTTTGTATAATCTATACTTTGATTTCCTTGCATTGTACAGCTGAATTATTGTACTGCCACGCTCTCGAAGGAGAGCAGCAGTATTGAAAATAAAAAAAAAATATCTCATGCATTATATCCTTCGATGCTGCATTGACTTTTCGTGCATAGAATATGCTGTGTGGTACTTCACAACACAGCTGCTGTTACAACTTTCCGTAAAACTTTGATTTATTGCATTCCTTTTTATGGCTAGGAATGAGTGAAACACAAACGGCACGGTCATCAGAGAAGCTCGATGTCATTCTTTTTCGGAGAAGGAGCCTTGGAAAGTTCTGGAGCTTCGGTGTTAACCTTGAAAGAGTCAGAGGCGAAGGAGACAAGTTCTATTATATGGTCGAGGTAAGGACTGCTTTCAGCAAATGTTTAGCACTTCACGTGGTTACAGAACCTAGAGCGCGAACAATAAAACGGCAAATCCCGCCGTGGTTGCTCAGTGGCTATGGTGTGGGGCTGTTGAGCACGAGGTCGCGGGATCGAATCCCGGCCACGGCGGCCGCATTTCGATGGGGGCGAAATGCGCAAACACCCGTGTACTTAAATTTAGGTGCACGTTACAGAACCTCAGGTGGTCTAAATTTCCGGAGTCCTCCACTACGGCGTGCCTCATAATCAGAAAGTGTTCTTTGCGCGTAAAACCCCATAAGTTAAGAAATTAAAATAAAACGACTAAGATCGAAAGGCATGATTACGGAAAGTGTGAGCTTATACAACAATAACTTGAGTGGATTACGTTTGAATATAGAAAATGAAGACATGCAGTCCTTGTTTTAAATACATTTGGCGTGACAACTGAATGTTTGTAGAAATAGACCTACTTTATTCGACTGGCTCTAAACAGCCTTCGAACTTTTTGACCAGAAAGAATTGATTAAATGATCCGAAAGAGTTGACTGAGAGCCTCCGATTAGTGAAATTGGGGAGACGAATGGGTGGTATTCAGAGGGAATAAATTTTGGGGTAGGACCGTTTGCTGTGATAACGGGATGCCGGCGCCTGGGTTCAGAGGATCATTCTTGTTTTTCTTTACGGCATGCGTGTCCTCAAGTATACCTGCGCCGTAACTATAGCACGGCGTTTGTGAAGTCTGTACATGGGTAAAGCGACAAGGAAAGGCGGCAGCGGCTGTGGTAAAAATAGGTGACAGAAATGATCTCTGAATTATCCACCCCTGCGAGTGCACTCTGTCATTTTCAAGGGAATGGAAATGGTTATCTGCGACTGAGTTGGTGTCATTCTGATAAAAAATAATTTATAGCGTTAGCAATTATATGTGCACACTCCATGCACATTTCCGCAGTCGGCGTCGTCATCGGCGTCACTGTAATGTTCCGTATAAAGTACAAGTGCGATAACATCGCGCACGCGTGCAGTATGCTGTACGTGCAAGTGAACGCGCGCGGGAGTGAGCCGGGGATGGTGGCTCGATCTCGTGCGCTCAAGGTAGGAAGGCGGGGAGGAAGCGCGTCGTATTCCATCGCGTACAAGGCACCGGAAGTGTGGGGGGAGGAGGGGGGTGGCGTTCTACTGCGGCAGCGGCTGCTGGGCTGAGCGCGACCTCGGGGCCCTACCTTGAAAGCGATCTGCGATCTGTAGAGTGTAGGAGCGCCGAGCGCTAATATCTTCGTCTACACTGTGTTGTCACCGCTTAGTTCGCGTTCAAGCGAGAGGCAACACGAAGGTAAATTCTCTCTGTTGCTGCTGCCGCTCTTACTTACGCCAACGTGCAGACAGCGAGTGTCCGCGGACATCGAGTTAGATGTGTTCATGTTTTCCTGTGCGCGAGTGACACCATCGGTCTTAATTTAGTTAGTGAGCAAACGTTTACAAATTTATACGGCCGATAAAGATACTAGTCTTACTTTTTATAGCTTGCTAATAATTTGCTATCACAATCGATCGTTCGCCGTTCGGGCGAAACTTCAACCTTTTATCACCACCAAGTGATTTCGACTTTCGTAAAAGTAGGCGAACAGAATTAGCTCTGCTATCGCAATACGATTTAATATTAGACATACATGAATTAACAAAATATTAGGCGTCTATTTTCTCCAATTGTTTTATAGGAATAATAACGTGTCGTTGTAAACAAGCGCCCTTAAGATTCTACGGATTGCTCCTTTATTTACATAAATAACAGTATTTCTGCCGCGCACGAGGTATTTCACGAACGTTTGCCAATTTGTATGCACAATTGTGTAAGGCTTGACGTTGCTTCGTTTATGGAAACTGATGTAGTTGTCAGGACTATGTCTTTGTAACTGAGGCAAGCACATTAAAAAAGAAGGCTTGAAATAAATATCGCCGGCACTCAATTCATCATCAAGTTACAGAGCTCTTGAATCTGCATACTTCAGCAGCTGAATGAGCTTTCAGTTGTGTCTTCTGTCGAAATTCTACAATCTTTCTTGCAGCCAAGGTATTATTACACAATCAAGTGATTGTCTTTATGCCAAAGATAGCATGCCACTGAGAAATATTGACACGTGTACTTGTCTTTATAGGGCGACGCGTTTCACCGCCTAACAAATGTTAACGCACAGCGCAGGACGCACTTGCATGTGTGGGAGCTTCTGGAATGTTATCGATGGTTCCATCCGCTGTCTGTTGTCGCCGAACCTTGTGTAATCTGATTGCAGGTATGCGCGACGCGAATGGCGTAGAACTTTGTGGAAGGCATGCGGGTCCCAGCGATTACTCTGGAACATTCGACGACTGATGTATAAAAGCCGACGCGCTTGACCCGCTGATCAGATTTTCGACGATCGCCGACTGTGTTCGCCGCTATCGTTGTGCCTTAAGTATAGCCTGTCTTTGTGGGCACATGTTCGCCCAATAAAACTAGTTTTGTCTTTCGCAGTATTGCTACTGTGTTCTTTAACGTCACTACCACGTGACAATATGTTATGAACGCTATGTTTTGTATGTTATGCACCTGCTATGTTACGCATTAAATCTAGATGTGCGGTTTGCTGCTATGCGTGACACATCACGGGTTCCATCCCGTCTGCGGTGACCAAATTTCGATTGGGGCAGAATGCAAACACGCTCGTGTACTTAGATTTAGGTGCAGGTTAAAGAACCCCGAATGGTCAAAATTATTCCGGAGTCCCGCGCTGCGGCGTGTCCCATAACCATTTTGTGATTTTGGGACGTAAAGTCCCGAATTTATTTTTAAATGCGCAGCCATTTCTATGCTTACCCAACGAGAGAGACCACCCATCCGTCCCTCTGTCCGCCCGTCACCTTAAGACGATCTCTTTCAAGATAAAGCCCGCAGCAGTGAACGACTTCGTGCTGCCTGTCGCTTCAGCTAGCGTGCCTCGATGTCAGCGCCGTCTGAGAAGCGTGGCATCGAGGCACCCTAGCCTTAACGCGAACGAAGCGGCGGAAACACAGTGCGCATGAAGATCGCTTTCAAGATATGGGCCCGCGCGAATATCTTCAACGCGAAGCGCCGAATACAAAGCACACTGAGCTATCAGCATTGGGCACTATCTAACCGCCCCGGAGATCCCTTTCGAGATAGGGTCGGTGCGGCCGTGTTATACGCAGCCCCTGCCGGAGTACGGCTAATCAGAGTTCATAATGGTTCGCCGCGAAGGGATAAGGTGCTAAAGAGCGATAACTGCTTGCAAGACCCAGACCTCTACGTTTGTGTCTGTGCAGGCGCAGTACCGTCCCCTAAACTAAAACTCTCTAATACTATTTGCGCCGCAGTCCGCATCAGTTAGCGTCGCCGCAGCGCTGTCGTTTGTACTGGCCGGATCAAGTGTCATAAAATTGACATAATATTATTGCATAATTGACATGCATAACATAACGTTGAGTGTTTGTGTACGTGTGTGCGTGCACGTGTGGGTGTGTGTGTGTGTGTGTGGTTGCGTGTACGTGTGTGTGTGTGCGTGTGTTTGCGTGTACGTGTGTGTACGCGCACGTGTGCGCATGCGTGTGTGGGTGAGAGCACGTGTGTGTTTGTGCGCGCGTGTGTGTGTGTGTGTGCGTACGTGTGTGCGTGCACGTATGTGTGCGCGCACGTGTGCGCATGCGTGTGTGCGTGAGAGCACGTGTGTGTTTGTGCGCGCGTGTGTGTGTGTGTGTGCGTACGTGTGTGCGTGCACGTATGTGTGCGCGCACGTGTGCGCATGCGTGTGTGGGTGAGAGCACGTGTGTGTTTGTGCGCGCGTGTGTGTGTGTGTGTGCGTACGTGTGTGCGTGCACGTATGTGTGCGCGCACGTGTGCGCATGCGTGTGTGCGTGAGAGCACGTGTGTGTTTGTGCGCGCGTGTGTGTGTGTGTGTGCGTACGTGTGTGCGTGCACGTATGTGTGCGCGCACGTGTGCGCATGCGTGTGTGGGTGAGAGCACGTGTGTGTTTGTGCGCGCGTGTGTGTGTGTGTGTGCGTACGTGTGTGCGTGCACGTATGTGTGCGCGCACGTGTGCGCATGCGTGTGTGCGTGAGAGCACGTGTGTGTTTGTGCGCGCGTGTGTGTAGGTAACCTGTGTGCGTGCACGTGTGTGTGTGTGTGTGTACGTGTGTGTGTGTGTGCGTGCGCACGGGCACACAAAATCTTGGCGCACGCCAGAAAGGTTTTGGATTGGCGAGATTTGGTGCGCTACAATAAATATAGCTAGCGATACTATAGCTGCATCGCGAGCTAACTCGGAGTCATCACATCTTTCAGCGGCTTCGCGAATTCCACCATTCATCGGCTGATGCCGTATATTTTTTAGCTGCACCAATTTTTTGAAAATCGCCTGCGGCAGATATCACAACTCTAACCTTGATCAAATTACTCGATGAGTCGGTCATTACTTCTACAATAAAAACGCTAAATAAATAATTAACATAATTATGCTAAATATTTTCTTTTCAATATTCACTTCGAGGCAAATATTTCAATCTACAAATTGTAGCTAGTGGGTATGAAAGGCATTTCCCCTTAGACCGAATTCTAAAGATGGTACCGGTTTCGAGATATGAGCCTTCAAACTTGCGCTAAAAATGCACTGCTCTTGCACATTCATTCATTCACTTACAAAACTTTATTCACATGCTTCTTTAATAAAACGCTGTTTCATGCATTAAGCACAAGAGTAACTGAAATGCCGATGTATTTGGTTGGCAACTGCATGACGTTTAGTAAGTAGCCCCGGCAAGCCAACCTCCTCTGACTACAGCTCTCCCTCTTTGTCCTTTCCTTTGAGGCCCATAGGCTCGGTAGCTGTTGGGAAAAGGGCCCTACACATGGCTTCCAGACCAGTTACGGAAGTGTTTAGTTCATGGGAGCTCTTATAGGGACTCCCGCGTCACGATCGGTGCTCCACAAAGTGTGAGATGGTTAGAAGCCACCGTCTGTCTGTCACGAGGTAGCCTTTCCCACAAGCTCGCTTTTGTATGTTTTTAATGAACGTGTATCTGGATTATCACATAATGCACTCTCTTAGTTACTGTTGTTGTTTTTCTGCCTCCATAGTACGAAATTCTGAACTAGGCTTTTTATTTTCTTCTGGTACTAGAAAATGTGCAGTTAGCCCTAAGAAACGGTGGGGAGAACTAGACAACGATGGGCGTCAGGTACCGTGACGGTGGACTTGTTTTTCGTTTTATGGGTAAGCGCAGAGCGTGAAGCGTGGCAGCCCCGCCCAGCGGTCACAGCTGCTCCAGGGGGACGTGGTGGTGGCTGTCAATGGAACGTCCATCGGCAAGATGCCCCTACCGCAGGTCAAGAAGCTGCTTAACTCGTCCGGCGACCAGGTCATCATCACTGTGCTCTCCTCGAGCGCATTCCGCATCCTGAACACGAGGTGAGCAAGAGGGGCGATGCGCAAGGGCACTTAAATGGCCGCTCATGAAGTTTAGGAATTTAAGTGAGACAAACATGGTGCGTCGATGACGCGGTAACGACCGTGTATTATACCGCCAAGAAACAGCAGAAAATTTAAACAAAGGCCCGCGCTACTTCCTTGCTGAAGAAGCCGCCAGGCCCGCCGACACGGTTACGTCAAACGTGCGGCGCCATACTCATTGCGCCCACAGCGTACAATTAGCCAGCAACAGCGCGAAGAACTCGAGGATTACAGTGAGCCATATGGAGCGCAAAACCGTTTCCGAAAACGCGCCGCGTCGCAAAGAAAGAAAAGAGCGAAAAAAAAAAATATGCAGGTCCCATGCATTGTGGGAATCAATCTAAGCGAAGTGTTCTGTGCTGGTTACTTTGATTGACGATTATCAGGGGTGATGTTGACGGCGAAACCTTAAGATCTTCAACGTTTAGTCCAATACGAGTGTGGTGAGTAGATGTTAAACGTTACCTTGCGTTCACCACTGCTCTTTGTCTCCGTGGTACACAGAACACGCAGGGAGACGTGTTTGCTTGATGCGTTGTTGTGCGCCATCGTTCATAATCTTGGGAGGGTTTAGCATTATCATTGCCTCACATGGCACATCTCATCCTGGCAGAAGTATTAAACTTTGATTGAAATATGAGGTGGTACGTGCCAAAACCACAATTGTATTACGAGGTACGCCGTAGTGGCGGACTCAGGTTTAATTTTGACACCATGGTTTAATTTTGACACCACCTCATAACGCGTCCCTAAATCTAAGTGCATGAGCGTTTTTTATTTCGTCCCCGTCGAAATGTGGCAGCCGCGGTCTTGATCAAATCCGCGACCTCTAGCAATGTCTAGCAGCAAAGCTACAGCGGCGGGCACAGAGGTGTTTATTTGACGGTCGACCACTTCCGTAGTGTAGCCTGGACCCTGAGGTGCGCTTTAATTAATGCGGCTCTGCTTCTGCACGCCCTGCGTAATTTGTCCGCTTGGCATATTTGGATGGTGTATATTTTTCAGAAAAAGCTGGAACGTACTGTACCGTATCTTGAACTCAAGCTTATCCAGCTTCCCCGCAACCACTGTCCTATAGTAGTAGGGTTTCCTTACCTTCTTACGTACCTTCCCCCCTTGTATGGGAACTGCCTCTTCCCCTCCCACCTCTCCACAGGTCTATCTACGTCCCCTCTGGACTCGCACGTTAGTAGAAAGGGAAGCGTTGTAGTTTCTGCAATACTTTTGAAGCGGTCAGCGATAATTACAGCTGTCAAGAGGTTAATGTGGCGACGCCCAGGGAGCTCCAGAGGGCATTGTGCATATTCGATGTGGTGAGGTCCAAGCGAGTTCCTTGCGTTGCTTTTCGTCTCTGACTCGCTCTTGTCATGTATACACACGCTCTGAGCCACCCCCCACGCATTGTGCCAGACAGCAGCAGCAGCAGCAGTGGGAGAGTCGAAGGAAGAGGCAAAGCAAGCTTCGCTTTAAAACTAGATCGCAGGGGCAGGGCATGGCCGAGGTTCACAACGCAGTTTGTACTCAATGTAGAGTGGTCCGTAAAACAGGCGCTGGTCAAGCGCGATAGCGAACGTATTACTGGCAAAGGTTACCGGGCCATATGACCGGAAGTTCTATACGAACGAAACGTTTAGTTGATGCCACCAGGGAACTGCTTGAAGAACAAGACCATATAATAGACCACGCGGAAACGAGCAGATAATGGGCGAAATAACTAGGGGTGGGCGAAGATTCGAAGTTTAGAATACGAATCGAATACAAGCTAAATTTCTCTGATGGCAGTGCATGTCGATGCGTTGCACCACCATTAGCGACAGGCAGAATCCAGGCACCATAATCATCGACAATGGTTGGCGTTCCTCGTGAGGCGTTTCCAAACTTGTTTAGGCATAGGAAGTAGAGATGGGCTACCTTCAACAGTGCTTAACGTCACCACAACTGTCTGAATAATACTATTCAAAGGGCCACTAAGGAACAACACTAAACCTGCTTAGACTGATAAATTATTATCTCAAAATTCAATTTACAATCATTTTGATAAAAGGAAAGATTATTAGTTAACAAAATTAAAGCGACATTATTATTTCGCATCGGAACCTCAGCGCCGGTACGTCAGTGTTGCGTCACAGATTTCCGTGTACTTTCTCGTATTGATCTTGGCACAGCTAGTGTCTTCGAAACTTGCTAGGCTACGTTCGTTGGTTTCTATGAAATGTAATGTCATCTTACCTCACCCTTCAAACAAAATTATTAGATCCGAGCAGGCGCGGCGGTAATTCATGACGTCTGGGCGGCATGGTGCAGGTAATTTCGTGGCAGCGTGGCCACCCCTCTTTCGTAATCACGTCTTTTTCCGGCTTAACAACCCTCTTCTTACAGTGAGGGCGGTTGTTTCGCTATTGCAGAAGCGCAATTTATTAGTACGCCTGAACTTTTTTAAACTCTTTTGCGTCTCTATAACCTTTCTGCTTGATACCTCGAGTGCCTCCACTTGGGCGAAAGGTTCGCGTTCGGTGCTAAACGTAACCTTATAGGGCCCCTGAAGCCATCTGTGGAGACAAGTTTTATTCCGAGTGCGCAGCACGCACGCGAAAGGATATCCTATAGGATAAGAGATGTGGTGGATTACGTGCCTTCGTTCTTTCCCTCCTTTCTTACCAAATTAGTTTCTCCTCAACGTTCACACCCCAAACAAGGGAGCGAACGGCGTATTTGTGCCGAACTATGTTGTACAACATATTTTTCAGCTGTGACAAGCTTTTGCCAAGGTTTTTGGGGAAAATATTCGGTCGCGGTTGAAAGTATATTTCCCAACGCTTGTCAGTGGTGCAGATGAGACAGGGTGAAGAACTGGGACAAGACAGGCCCAAGCGTTTACTGTATCGTTCCGGACTATGATGGCCAACATGCTGCTTAGTATAAACTTAGCATGAGCTGAGTAAGCTATCGCAGCCTCTGCATTGCCGGCAGACATGACTCCCGTGGGCCAACAAGAAAACGTATACCGCTGGTGCCTCGCACAGCAATAGTGCAAAAGGGGGACAAGACAAATGTAGTGCGCCTTTAATTCGATGCACTCCAAAGCACATCGAACCGGCAAGTATGCGTGCGAAGTGAAGATAATGTTGTTCCTATGTTATCACTACTTTTCTCTGACTGCGAACGCTGCTGTAAATCGCCTGGCTGTGAGACGGATGTGCCATCACGTCGCGTATTGCCGTTACTATTATTTGCCCGCAGTGCCTTATACATTATAACGGTGGTGCAATTCCTGTCGCAGCTAGCCATGATTGTTTTTTTTTTCCGACAATGAAAGTGATTATAGTGACAACGCTTTCGCAAACTGCAATGTTAGGGTGGTTGCAGTGTTTCCAATAGACAGAGCGCTGAGTAGCGATAGGTGACAAAGTTCACAATCGGCGCGTTTTTGCCGACAGATATTGATGTTTTGTAGCCATCGTTGCAATTACAACTGCAACTGAAGCATTCTTTGCATTCTTTGCATTAGCTGGTGTAGCTTCGCATGGTGCAATTTTTAATACATTATAACATAGAGTGCTTTTTCTAGAAATGAAACATTGCGTTTGCGAATTGCCGTATTGCATAAACTTTATCTGGCCGATGGCGTACTACAAGAGGATCGTTTTAATGTTCGGAACACACCATGCACTATCAATAGGCCTCGTAACCTCGACGCCTTCATACATTTAGGGACTCCCTTTCTTTCCTCGGGTTTACGCCTCGAATGAAGGTGGAGATCTCAGGTACGGAAATCTCTTCGCATGTGTATTCACTTCCACACGGACGCACATAATCACGCGCGCGCGCATGCAGAGTCCAAGCTTAATTTAGCCAAGGTTCAAAATCTTTCAGGTGTGCTACAGGAGGATGCGACTAAAGGCATGTTGTCGGCCACTTTATGGTAGAAATCGCAAAATTGTTTCATTCTTCTAAATTGCACAATTATTCAAGGATAATTAATGAATACCTCAAGTCTTATAATTTCGAGACAAACTTCCAATGAAAAAGTTGTAGAGCGTTGAAGGAAACGTCCGATACCGCAGTATTTAAACTCGTGCCTATTATGCAACGAATTTTTCTGCGTCATAAACAAAACCCGTCAAATACGAACATACCTACGCGAATACGCGTTTGCGCGCCGCGATCGCGGTGCTCTCAAACGTGTCACGCCATGAACCAACAGCCTATATACTATAAACCTATATGCAGCAGAGCATGGTCAGGTGTCAACAGCGGTGGCTTTTGCACTTTTGAAACAGGGCGTACACGCCGATAGTATACGTACAGTATAATGGGAAGTTATAGCTTCTATGTATATATTCTTACCTTATCGCTTTAGCGGAATATCGGGATGGAAATGCTGGCGGCATTCAGTGACGAATGTGTTAAGAAAAAAATAACTGAGTGCTCTTCCACTCTGTGAAGAAGGATGACCAGCGAAGCTGTGTATGCGGGCCCCTTAATGGCGAACTGCATCTCCGCCGCGGGTCGGCTTGACATTGCACTATCTTCGGGATCGGCCCACGTGTGAGGAGTGCTTAACGCCTACTTCACCTCCGTCGCGAGTCGGGCCGGTATTGCACTATCTCCGGGATCAGCCCACGTATGGGGTGTTTTTTTTGCTTTCCACGTCAACAACGACACGAAAATTTTCTTGCACGGTAAAGGTATACAGCTTTGCTGTAAAGACCTAACGTGTTGAAAAGTCTTCTTATGGGGCACGGTAGAAGAATATACACTCTATCCCCACAAAATAATCCGGGCTGACTTCATGGAGCTAGTCGTAATTGTATTGCTTCGTTCACCCCGCCAGGTGGGTGTAGACGGCAGGGTTGCCAGGTTTGGCGATTTGTCACCTAATTGGCTACTTTTAGAGGCTCCTGGCGACCGAAAATCGGGCTTGGCGACTTGGCTACTTTCTGGCTACTTTTGGTGCTGTTAATTGGTCTAGGTAGTGTCCGAATCACACTCCCCCTGACGGCCCCCTGAAACCAACAGCCCCAAACGCCAAATCTTGAAGGCCACGCATTTGTGTCTTGCAAGCTCTGGAAGCAAATTCAGTAGCTAAACATATATCATAGCCACCATATGGTCAATGGGCCTTATTGGACTTATCCTGGACTGTCCAGGAGTGCCCGATATGTTTAATATGCAAAGCTAGTCGGCTGAAATCACCGTTTCGGGCAGTCCGGGACTGTCATGGATGGATAATTCAGCAGGACCAAGCAGCTCCTTCTGAGTAACAGGAATTAACGAATCTTAAAGGAAATGCTTTTGCGCCCTTCGTACGACAGAAGCAGTAGGTGGTGTCCCGATATCACCCCCCAGTGACGGTTACCTCAATAGAGAATCTCGAATACTATGGTTCTTGGCGTCAGAAACGACTGCAACGACCGAAAACGTGTCATGACATCCATCAGATTACAGGTGTCAATGTCTATGTCACTATGAGACTGCGTACAAGAGAGAGAAGTGCACGTGTGATGTCATACAGTTCGCGCGGGAACGTTTGAAGGGAAGCCATAGTGGTGCAAGGACGGCGTGCCGCCAGTTTATTGTACTGAAACTGGCGATATCGCTTCGGCCATGAGAAAGCACGAAACGGGGCGGCGAAAATTATCAAAGAACGACAGCTGGTCATTATGGTAAATTATGACACAATAATATGTGATAACATTGGTTTTGTTCTGTTATTTTGTTTGCATTAGTGAAGCAGGAAACGACAGGTCTTTCTAGCTTTTTTCTTCATTATTTTCGCGTCAGAAATGGACAATTGGTTTGTCGCAACGTGGCTATTTTTTTGGCTACATTTCGAAATTTTTCACCTACTTTTTCTCCCAAAGAACTGGCGACCCTTGTAGGTGGACAGTCAGCAGCCAAGCCGACATAACCATAAAATGTCTTACGGGTTTGTGGTGACAGTTGTCCCACCTGTTGTTGCGCTACTCTTGAGATATAATGATGTCTATTTGTAACGGACAAAGAATATCCTTGAGATTTGGATTTCTCTTTCGAAAAGCGATCACTGAAACTGTTGAAATGCTTCAAACGACGTTCAAAGAGGAGGCATATGAGCCGTATACGAGTTCTTTGTGAACAAGCGTAACTGTCCAGCTCTTCAAATCGGCGGTGTCTGTCTGAAGCCGCGAAGCGAGCAAACGAGGAAGGCGCCTGCAGGCATGGCGGAAGTGTTTTCCTTCCTCCATGCCTGGAGGTGAAGAAAATCTCGCGAGTGAGCGGCAATGTGACGCCACCTAGAGGAAAGTGTAGGTAACGTTGAGCGAGCCGTTGTCAGATGGGAAGAGAATTTGGCGCCTTTGAAGGTGCCGTGTCCATGAGCTTACATGTACTCATCAACCCAGCATCATTAGATACATTGACCCCGGCGAAGGCGGAAAGAACAATCAAGGCGAAGCGTCGAGGAGGACGAAGATAGGCAGAGGCGCACCGGGTTGTGTTTTTTACAATTGCTAGTAGGTACAGCGGGGCTTGGTGCTTTTGACGGCGCTCGACGTTTCTGCGCAGGCGCGAGTAAGAGCGGGTGCGAGAGAGAAAATCTGGGGGTCTTTGCTCCTTGAATATGTGAATCTGCCCAGGCACTACGGTGGAGAAGTTTCTCTGCGCGTGTAGCATGCCTTTGTCCCGAGGCGTGCCGGCATGGCGGAGGGGGGTCCAGTTTGTTTACGCTCCGCCGTTGACTGCCCGCGCGGTGAGGCAGTGGGCACGGACGCCCCATTTGGTGATCACTGTCTCTGAAGGGGCAAGGTTCCGACTGGTGTTGTATAAGTCGCGGGTCACTTTGTTAGTCGCGACGATAGATTGCATTTTTACAAGCACTGCTCCGGGCGGGCACATGCAACCGCCAAACCGAGGCCTCAGGAGAGCACCTGCGGTTATATTAAAGCAGGCGGCGCAGGATCTCCGGGGCACTCAAGCGGTAGCGGGGAGATCAAAGCTGGAAGCAGGGTGGCCCGTGGGTTGGGGCCGCGGAGGCCGAAGCGTGCCAGGGTATGTTCGCATAAAAAATTGGCTGTCAGCGATAGCGGACAGCCGATCTTATACTCTCCTGCCACGCGCAGGCCTCTGCTTCTAGCTTTGATGTCCCCGTTGCCGCCAATAATGCGAAATAGTGACAGGTTGTTTTAATTAGCAAAGAACACGATTCAATAAATATAATTGCGTCACGCCGCCAACTTGCGATGCTAGGTTCAGCTCTACCAAGCCCCGCGACTTCTGCCGGCGCGCCTAGGGACAAGCGCATACAACACGCGCTAAGAAACTCCTCCGTAGTGCCTAGGCAGAGTCGTATATTCAAAGAGCAAAAGTCCCCACATTTCCTGTCTCGCGCTCACTCTTATGCCCCAACCACTGGCACGCGTCGGAAAGCTTCGGCACGCGCCGAAGCGTCAAAAGCGTCAAAAGCGTCGGTCGGGAACACGGCGAAGCGTAACGACGCGCAGCGATTATGTCTACTGTCGATACTAGAAGTTTGCCGACGCGCGGCGAAGCTGCGCCGGCGTGCACCAATGAGAGGCTGCGACGCGTCGCAGGCGTCAACCAATCGAAGGCTGCGCAGCCTCCGTCTGCTATGCCTATAATGGCCGCCCAAGCGAAGGTGCCGGTACCAACGATCGTCCGAGTTTTTTGGACACATGACGCACGCGACAGTGTTCCTGAAAGACAGTGTTGTAATAGTAGGCCGACAACGACGCGACCGACCGACCAACGACCGTGGGTTGTGGCAGTGCGACGTGGATCCGAAGCGACTTCGAACGACGCCGACTAATCCAACTTGCCCACAGGGTTCCGCCGGGCTCAGTGCGATCGTCTGCTAAAACAGCCAACCGAATCACGATTGCCGCAACGTCTCTGCTTGTTGTATGTGTATTTTGGTGTGCTCAAAACGAATGAAAACATGTTTACGAGCTCCGAAGTCTGGATAATCAACACTCGCCTATCGCCGATGTTGTTTACGTTACGCGTAGGCCTAGCACGTACATCGATTTCGTAACTGGCGAGTGAACGAACTCACCTGAGAAACTCTGTCGAAGGAAATGAATTTCCAGGTCCGTTTGGTGCTGCAGTGATTTAAAATATGGCACTCCTGACTTCGTGTGATGTGTGATGTGGTGAATGAACCGTGTGGAAGTTGGGTTGGTCAACCGCGGCGTGTTTCGTATGGTGTCGGTTGACTCAAGTTTAAGGGGCAAGCTCTGCGCTGTTTCCAGCGGTAAAGATAACTTCCGAAAGCGAAATACACTAGTAGCCGAACTATTGGAAGTACTTACATAATCAGCCGTGCCGCCTGTTTCAGCTGACACTGCGCTCTTCTATTCGGCATGTGAATCCAGTTCAGTACAAGTTCACTGCACTCATTCACTCACTTCTTTCAAGTGCATCCGTCTTTTGGGCTAGTTGGGGATAAATCGCTCGTGTAGCAATCAAGAACACTGACGCACTGAAGCATACGTGACAACGCAGTCATGTTTGAGTCAGTGTGTCCTTATAGTTGAGCACTGCAATAAGAAATTATCTGTTTGCAACGTGTGCCCTGTGTGCAGTGCATAGCAGGACCTGCATCATGCAAGACCTATGCATGTAGCAGCGTATACCCCGATTGCTTCGATACCCGCTTCAGAAGCAGCAAGTACTGAGTCAATGAAACTGTAATTGATTTTTATTGCGAAGCAATACTACTTTAGGTCGCACTTCAGCCCGTTCCGTGGCGAGGCGGTGGTAGGCACCATTGACCTTTAGCGTGACCTCGCTGCGTGACGTCACACCACGTGACCTAGAGTGACGTCACACCAGCTGTGTAAAAACGGGGCCCCATCTCACGCCGTCGCGAGGCGAGGCGGTAGCCACCAACGGCAGCCTAACTCCCGCTCCTCTCACCAGGGGCGCTACGGTCAGAGTGGGCATATCTTACGACGCGGAGAAAATGGAGTGTTACCGCACCGTCGGCCAATCGATACTGGAAGATTTTGTAATGGGCACGCTGGTGAGGGAAATGTTTGTCGGCATACACGGATTCGACGGATGACTTCCTCTTAGATGATTCACTGTAAGCCGTAACACTAGCATAACCCAAGACTACCACCAGCCATTCTACCAGCTGATCCGAGAATAACACACTATTGCTTCGCAATCACCAGGCTTAACCAAGCTAAGCCACGGCCGTTTTTATCTCACTTTTTGCTTATGGAAACTGCAGATGGTGTGAGTGCATTGTGGGGAAGGTGAAAAGGTGTCATCAGTGTTTTGTACAGTCGGTATGCTTAAACTGCTGGAATCCGTTCAGCTTCTACTAAAATGTTTCTTGCTGCGATACTATAAATTGTAGTCAGGACAAAGATCTACTCAAAACCAAGTTACTAATGCATCTGCGCAGAATGTGTTTGATTAACAAGTTAACACTTCCACAACAACAATATGCCGATGCACAGCATATGTGCTTAGAATAAATACATTCCGTAAAGGTGAACGACTGGGCCTACAATATCAAACTTTGTAGTAGCACCGTAAAAGTGCTGCCATGCATATCAGCCACAACGAAACTGCTGCACGTCCAACCTTCTTCCTTAGAGGCACCTCTATAAAGACTGTTCGGGCCCTTCCCATTCTGGGTGTAACATTTAGCTCTTCTCTCAACTTTTCCGCATATGTCACCAGCACTGTATGTAAGCACAGGCCCATTCTCGGGTTTGTGTCCCGTGTCTCCCTTCCCTGATGACCTAAGGTTTTCCGAGCACTCTACACTTCTATCATTGTGACACGACTTGACTACTGCTCATCAGTATAGTTCCCGTACCAAACTCGCGACGCTAATAAACTTAAGCTTGTTCAGCCCCGGACAATATGCACCCTTTACTTCCGTCTTTTCGGTTGTCACAAGCTCATGCCAGCCTTCGAGGATTGCCTCAAACCCCTCAAGTAGCACACCCTGCAATACCAGCGCGACATTGCACTAGTCTATACTGCAGGGTGCTTGACGACTCTCTGGACAGCACTAATCTTTCTTCATTTCGTCAGAACATCTTTCTTTCTTCATTTCGTCAGAGCCCTCATCGCGCCTCTATGGCCCAACACCACAACTCCATGATTATATCTGGCATGCAGAGCTTTCTCACCACCCCCCTGGCAATTTGGATTCTCCTTCCTTGTAACCAGACTGAATTGGCACTCCTGTGTGTTGTGCACCTGTCGAATGTGTGCGTGTGTGCCGTGCTGTGTTACTGAGCAAGTATGTGTGCACGTGGAGGGGAAGGAAGTGTCTTCTGCATCCTGCAAATTCCTGCTCTAGATGGGTGGTTATCAGATGCTCTAACATACAGGCGTCAGCCTTCTTTTTAGTCTAGTGTGCCAAGTTACCACTAAGATTATTATTATTATTATTATTATTATTATTAGAATAATCACTACGACCACATTGATTGTATTGAAGCCAGCGTGACACATAATTCAAAACATTTCTGGAGCTTTGTGGGCTCTCTCTTCTAAAAAGAGTGCCAAAGATGTACGTCTTCTTCATGAAAGTAGTGGTGTTGTCTCGAACACTGCTGATGCTTTTGCAGAACATTTCTGTTTGCTATATGGTGTAAAAAATGCTTCAAGTAACCTTCCTTCTCAGTCTGGCACAGTGTATGCTATCAGTCAATGAAAACCTTGTTTCCAAGTATATGAAGTGCCTTAAACTTTGCCTTAGACTTTGCCTTTCTTGTGGTGTCGATGGTATTTCTTCCGCAGAGCTTAACCCTTTGAGACGCTGTCTACACAATTATGCACAGCAGGGGCGTGCATCAATAGCAAAAGCACTGATGAAAGTAATGCTATTTAAAATGTGTTTCATACATCTTTAAACACTTATTATTGGAACTGTGCTGCAATTTTGAATAACGTGCAGAATGTTTTAACAAAATGAGTGGGAAGGTAGACGGCTGGGTGTGTTTACTCTGTGTCAGTATGTTGTATGTAGCGGGTTCACTTCTTTCATTGTTTTTTACAATGTCGTGCACCAGGCATAATTTTCAAGTGGCTGGATAAGTGCCTTTCAAGCTTTTCAAAACACGAAATAGTACATGTTCTCATATTTTGTGTTCCTGTAGTGAGTTTCCGCATGGAGTCGAAAATTTGTAAACTTGACAAAACTCGCTAAACAATTGAAAATTCTTAATATTTGCTGCAGCTGTACACTTTCTACGATTCTGAGGATGCAAGAGATGTGGTGAAAGCAACTTTTCAATCAACGGGATAAAGTGGTGTCTGAAAGGGTTAAGACGTATGGAAGCATACTTGTTCCCTGTTCTCACAAGCATCTTCAATAGTTCCCTAAAGTCTAGTACCTTTTCTAGCACTCGGAAGGTAGCATGAACATTGTCCATGCACAAATCAGGTGCTATATGTGCAGTTACTAACTGCCGACCTATATCTATCCTCTTCAGTGCGTCAGGTGTTTGAATCGATATGGGATTCCTCGCTTTCTGTTAGTGCTAAGAGCATTTTAATAAATGAACAGCATGACTTTGTGTGCAGACAACTTAAAACTATTTCAGACTGTCAACAGTGTTCACCACTGCATCGACTTCCAAAAAGACATTTTTTCACTCTCAAACTGGTGCAGAAACAATAAGTACTCTTAAATGCTTCCAACACTATGGCATTAAGTTATATGCAGAAAACGCACCATGTGAAATTTTGATCTACCCTACGTGATGCTCCACTCCTTAGGGTCGATGAAATGAAATATCTTGGTGTGTACTTCGACAAAATGCTAAGCTTCTGTTCACATAGATAATTACACAACATGCCCTTCACGCTCTTGGAATTGCATGCCGTATATTGCATGATTTCCACTCACCTGTTGTGTTTCTGAAATTCTGCTGTGCGCCTGCAACTACTAGAGTAGTTCGAGGCACACAGCCCAACTCGCCCAATCCGCTGCCCTTCTACTAGAGTATGCCTCTGTAGGAGGGGGTGCAATGAGCTAATCTAATTGTGACGCCATTGAACGCATCCAGAATAAATTGATATCTATCTTAAAGCACCCCTTTTGCCATTCTGGCGACCACAGTTGAGCCTTCTCAAATATACTTCAACTCGCACCTCTAGATTCAAGACTTAATTAATCACACCATTTGTTCCTGTATAAGGTGGTCCATGACATTATACATTCCTTAAAGCTTCTTGATCATATGCATTTGTTCGTGCCGCAACAGCATACCAGGTAGCATTCCACATTCGTTGCCTGGGCTTGTTGCAAGATTGTGCTAATAACACTCGACTCCAAAACATACTTCAGAGTTCATATCCTGTGTTTTGTGTATCTGTAGATAATCACGTAAGATTACCTCCCTTTTACTTTTCATCGTTTCCTTTTTTCCCTATTTGTTTCTCTATCTTGCATTTTTTTGTCTACTACATTCATGTTTTCTGTACATTTTGTCTCACATAGTGCTCGTTAAGTGCACCAGTACAAAGTCTCTCTAGCTGTTCCTGGGCACTACAATAAAAATTTGAATGATTGATTATTATTGTAGTATAAAATCATGCTTTTTAAGTATGTACAAGTATACTATTTCAGTGCAGTAGCTTTTGTGCAATTAAAAAAATGGCATGAATTAAGAAAGTGCAATAATAATATGCTATGTGCCTGATCATATGCATTGTGCTATTAATTTTTTCTGAGTTTTAATAATGACTGGCTACTTCATGCAATGTTGTGCAATAAAATAATATGCCACAGCAATTATTGCGTACCTCGCAGAACAAATTGAATATATCTTTCTCAGTCAAAACATCATAGCAGGCTGAAAACAATACACTGCAATTTTTTTTTTTTGTGGTGACGAAGTGTATAAATTGTGAAAATAACCTGTTTATATATTTCTTATACTATGCAAATGAGCTGCTCCCACACATTCGAATAAGCGCTTCAACAGTACGACTTGGCAAAGGGCAACGAAAGACTCCTATTAAAACCCTCTAATTCTCAAGCTTGTATTATCTGACGGTATGTCATTTCATTAATGTAAAGAAAGACAAACTTGATATGTGGAAACCAGTTACAATAGAACATGGCCCTTACACTGTGAAAATGTTTTGTAGCAATACACTCAATGTGAAGGCCTCCGGATGCGGTGTTGATGCATCAAAACAACCTAGAATAATAGAGGTGCTCCATGTGCTAGATTTGACAGAATCAAGAATTGGGGGGAGACAAGATACGAATTACATACATTTTAGCTATTCTAGCTTTTCTTTTGTGGGTGCTACAGGTGTTTCAAGTCTTTTTTGCTGATTTTCTCAGAACCCATTTTTTCACGTTTTTTTTCATGCACCAACAAGCATAATTATAGTAACACGGATGCTTTATCTGTATCCGGTTACCGTATTTCACCGGCTAAAAAATGTTAAACGTTATCGCTCGATGCAGGATGCGCGTGAGCGTATCGAAAGTTTCGCGAATGTTATCGATGGTTCTGTCTGTTGTCGACGAACCTTGCTAATCTGATTGCATACGCGACACGAATTGTGTAGTAGTTACTGGAAGGCGTGCGGGCACCAGAGAATAGGCTGTAACTTTCGACGACTGACGTATGCAAACCGACTCGCTTGACCCGCAGATGAGATTTTCGACGATTGCCGACATTGCTCGCCGCTATCGTTGCGATTGAGTCGGCACTATTTATTTACCGTCACTACTACGTGGCAATATTTCCAACACAGATTTTTTTCAGTTATACTTTGCATGCCTAATTTTTACATAGTTGGCTGTGCAATAAGCTACCAAAAAATGAAATGGTACAACAGTTTTTGATATATGGCATCGTCGTGCAGGTGTTTGCAAAGCGATCTTGCAGACAGACGACGCGCGAGCGCTGATGTCGATATTTTGTGCATTATTGTTACTTCAAAAATAAAAACAAACTGTTGCGGCAGGCGTATATTCATTATTCAAACGTGTTTTTTATATCTAAAAGCACATACAGATCACTAAATTATTGTTTCAAGCTTAGTTTACAGCAGGCTGTTTTAGGCCGGACTTTGACGGATGAAGACGGAATAGTCCAGCAACAGTGCGCCGCAGCCGAGGAGCGAACTTCGGCGCGCGTCGGATCTTCTGTCTAGTGGTTGCGTGCCCTCTTCCTCCCCCCAACGCGAAGCGAAGCGTTCGCTTGTCGGCGCGCGCCGAAGCTTGCCGACGCGTGCCAGTGGTTGGGGCATTACTCGCACATGCGCGCAAACGTCCGTCGTCTACGCAAGTGCCACGCCCCGCTGTACCTACTAGCAATTGGAAATTCGCCGCCGGGTTGCGTGTTTCTATTTACGCCCAATCCCAGTGCTCGACCGCTGCGCCGCCATGTGCCGCCCGCGCGTACCACGTTTCGAGGTACTTTTTCGCCGAAGCGCCGGGGCACACACTCTAGATCCTTCTAGGTATTTGGTTTTATGTCCCTGGCTGTGCCTAGGCACGCAGTCTGCTCAGCCCAGCCCACATTCGCAGAGTTTAGGTGGTGTAGGTAAGTTTTAAATTGAATGGGCAAGCATTTCTATTCCCAACTAGAAAACCATCCCTCCGACCGTCCCGTATTAAGACGGCCACTTTCGAGATAGCGCCCGCAGCAGCGAGCGAATGTGCCTTTGCGCTGCTTCTGGCTTCAACGCCAACGAAGCGGCAAGAACACAGCCCGCGAAGCTATGAGCAGTCAGCACTCCTTATGGGCATCGCAGATCGCTTTCACGGTGCGGCCCACGCTGCGGTGCCATACGAAGCCACCGCCTGAGTACGTTCACGGTTTATAATGGTTCTACGCGGATCCATAAGGCGCTAAAGAGCGATAACGGTTTATAATGATTGGAACGTCATCAGCGCCCCTGGCGCCTCCACCTGCTGTACTTTGCTTGCGTCATCAATGCTCTTTGCGCCGCCGTCGGCACCAGTTCGTGTCGCCACTGCGATGTCGTGAGCACTGGCCTAATCAAGTTATATAACATTTGTAATGACACCGGGCTGCGTGGAGGTCAGCAAGTAGCACAATGCTTACGCGTGCTTAGACAACTCCCAGAGGAGTTTCTGTGTGATTTTTTTATTTTTTTGTTCCTGGAAGTCGCGCGATAGTTTGTTTAATATGCGTCGTTTGTGGCGCCTGCGGTTTGCTGCTGTTTCGGCTGGAAGAGAGATAGTGATGTAAGGAAGGAACGAACGCTTTATTGCAGCGATGATATGACTCACGGTGCGAGAAACCCTCCGTACTCCACGATTATCCCAGCTTTTGTAGGTCAAAGCGCCTCGCACACCACGGCCTACTTCTTATCACGTCCCTTTATCCCTGCATCCATAAGAAAAATTTCGTCCAGCGTTACATGAGCTTCCGCACGCAACTTTTATTTCAAAACATCTTTGGTTTCTAAATAGGTTTTGAAAAAGCTAGTTTCTCTTAGCGACAGCTAGCTGGGCAGATTATGCGCCCAGGCGTAACATCTTCCTAGTTCCACCAAATACTCAGATGGATCTAAGGCGCTCACCGTGTCTCTTCGTGGAAAAAAGTACCTAGAAGTACCCACATGCGAGCGGCGCATGGCGGCGCAGCGGTCGAGCACTGACTGCTCTTGGGCGCAAATTGAAACACGCCGCCGGCTGACCTCCCCTAGCAGTTGCTACAGGTATTGCTTGCGATACTGACGTACACTGTCGTCCTCGCGCGCCGTACGCTTTGTGTGCGAGTGAAAGCGTGCGACGGTGAGCCGACAATGGCGGCTCAATCTCACGTGCGTAAGGGGGGCAGCGCGCATTTAGGTACCTAAATTTTCTCGAAGATAATCGTTTTTCTGTTAGGTTGCTGTCTACACAAACTTTTACGGAATTGATAAATCTTTTCCAGCCTTCCACAGAATAGATCAGCTGTGTAAATGTTTCACCATGGATTGTAGGGGACTTGAATTATGTTTATCTGTATGTTTGTCTACGTTGGCATTAGAATTGTGTAATGGGAACTGGCGAAGAAATTGTGTAAAATCATAATAATGTAATAAATTACGTGTAAAATCACAATTATGCAATAGATTTCGAGTACTGTGATTTTGAATTCTGTTTTTGTGTATACTTTGCGAACTGTCGCATTGTTTTTGTTTTTCACCACACTGCTGCTCTGTGGGGCGTAGGGGGTCCTCAAGCTGCATTTGGCAGCTTTTCCCCTTCCGTCCTCTCTCATTCTGTACTTTGTTTTGAGATAAATAAATCTATCTGTATCTGTATCCCGCCGCGCGCATGACTCCGGAGGAGGGGAAGGAGGCGGAGCGTGGTGCTTCGGCCGCGCGTGGTCGCGCGGGCTTTATATGGAAGGCAGTCTACTTTGGGGGCACAGTCTAGGTACTACGATCGCTCGTAGCTATGCGTACGCTGTGTTCTCACACCTCAGTTTGCGTTGAAGCGTCACTTCGCTCGCTGCTGCTGCCGTGATTCCTCTCGCCAGCATTTTGACAGCAAGTGTCCGCAGTCATCGAATGTGAAGTGTTCATACTTGCCTGTGCGCGCTGACACCATGCTAGTTACTTCAGTTAATAAGCAAATGTTTACAAGGCGGTGTTCTACTCCGACGGCTGCTGCGTATGGCACGGCCGCGCGAGCCCTGTCTTGAATAAGATCTGCGATGCGAGCAGTGTAGGCGTTCAGGCGCACCGACGGTCGATAACGTTGTATGCGCTATAGCACCTATACGCTTGCGTGTCACTCGCGTTCACAAAGCGAAACGTCCCTGTAAATTTTTTTAGTGGTTTCAAGAGGAGAAATGAGTGTTAAAACCATCCTGGTTTCAGCTGACCTTCATCTAGTCGTACCTATGAAGTCGTCGAAACGTTCGACAAAAAACCCTTTGAGAGTCGTCGCTACACAATTGAAAATATTTAAGAAGCTGCTGGCGTGAATTGGAGCTCGTGTGAGTGAATTTTAAATGTGGAATTAGGGCGGCATGAGATGCGTTGCCGCAATGTTTGTCGCCCCTCTTGGTCACAAAAGACAAAAAAAGATAAATTTGTTTGATTTTGCACCAGGGTTTGAAAAAAAAAATCACATCGGAAGTGACCCAGTCCTCCTTTCGAAGAACGTCATGGCAGAGGAAAGCTGGTGCTATGGATATGGCTCCGACACCAAGCAACTTTCCAGCCAGTTGAGGACGCCCTCACCAACACCGAATAAAACAAAACAAATATCCCAAATGCGCTAGTTCGGGTAAAGACGATGACTATCGTTTCTTGTTTTTCTTCAATTACGTCTGTGGAATTGTGCAGCGTGAATTTGCTTCTCCTGAACAGATTGACAGTAACCAATTTTACTTGAAGCTGTTAAGGCGACTGAGAAAGGATGTGGGAGGGAAATACGCAAAATTGTGAAATGCGGGCGTCTGGTTTCTCCATGATGACAACACCGCAGCTAATACTGCCTTTGCTCTGACGTGATATTAAGCCTCTCCGTAATATGCTAGCGTTCTCCACGCACCGTTTTCATTGGACAGAGTTCCCTTAGAACAAAATTAAATAAAAGAAGGAGATTTATTACTCTGCACGAGTTGGAGACTACTTTGCAGGGGGCCACTTAATAAGAGAAGCTCCAGAGTTGCTCCGAAGAGTGGGAAAGAAGGTTGAACAAGGGTGCAGACTCCGTTGAAGATTATTTTCAAGGAAACTTGGGTCTATTTACCATATATATATATATATATATATATGTGTGTGTGTGTGTGTGTGTGTGTATGTGTGTGTGTGTGTGTGCATATATAATTTGGAGACAAACCGATTGTCTTTGGGTACCCCTCGTCCACCGTGCTAGTGAGTGACGCTATTCGTATAGTATCACGAAAGTTGGCATCCCTGCGATAACTTCTACGTCGTCAGATAAGATTGCGCGTTCACAAAATGCCTGCCATCAGTGGCCGACATGTTTCGGATTAGCGCGTCACAGTTTAGATGTCGCCGCCAGTGCTACGTTTCGTGGATCTGTCCAGATCCACGAACTGGATATGTGCGCGGAAATGCCGCCGTCGCTGCCCGGAATATAACCCGCGTCATGTTGCTGCAGTACAACACCAAAGCGGGGCCATTAATGTTGTGAAGGAGCTGTTAACCAAATTGTATAATTATTTAACACACCATTTGATTAGGTCACTGCAATGAACAGGCAGCCATTCATGATTATCTATAGATATGGCTGAGCACAAACGGTTCCATCGTGAACCCCCATAGAACAATGATAAGCTATTCGGGCCGAGCTCCACCACTGGAAAAGCTGGCACCACTGCGCCGGCGTGACGTGGCATGAGGGATCACGTGGACACAGCGGCCGCGTCGGCTGCTTCGGAAGCGCTGAAGCGAGCTGAAAACGAAAGTTTAAAGCGCCACCTGCGCTGCGGTTCTGATTAAGTGGTAAGGCTTTCCCGCCTTGGGGGTGTCTGTTTGATAACATTTGAAAGCACTATAATAGGTAATGGCCGCCTTTAAAGGCGTGCAGCATGGTAGGCTATACTGTTCAGTGCCGCAGTGCCGGACGTACGCAACGGAGCCCGGTTTCAGCCTTATTCAGACATAGCCGCAGGACAAGAAGCTGCGTGAAGCTTGGCTCGCGAAACTTAGAACCGGCAGGCAGCCATCGGCTACAACTCGAGTGTGCAGCAAGCACAGACGCGAGGAAGATTTCTAATACGGCGTCGGGGCTACGATGTTCGGTGAGTAGCAGAAAGCGCGAGCACGCTGCCGGGCTAATGTCATGAAGTTTTTGCCTATTGACTTGTTGATGCTGGATACTGGCAAGTTCACAGTAATGGAAATGGAACCATAAAAATCACATAAAAAGAGGCATGACATACGCTCACGCTTGTGTAGCACCAAACAATGAAATTTACTGGATTAAACAAACGGAGCAGCGGGTAATTGCTCGCTGAGAAGACCGATAAACATGCAGTGTGAGACAACTTGAGAAATAATGGTATTTAAATGTCCAAGACCTTAGAAATAAAGAAGATTCAATCATCGTGACGGGACATCCCAAGTCACCCTGGTAGGTGTCGAACTTCTATAGGTATAACGAAATTAATTTTGAACAGCTCTGATATTTTCCACGCAACACTGATTTCCTGTGTGCTGTCAAATGCTCATATGCAGCTGTCTAAAGCTCAGATCACGATGCGAAAACGCTCTCGCAGCAAAAGGGAACCATAGATGCAGGCGCGTAGTCGGTCACCGCGAACCCGTGCGATCGCTGCATGGAGGCCTCATTCTGTTATACTCTATTTAGTTATGCAGACAGCCCACTATAAGAACATATTTCACGTAGCTTGCTGACAGCATTTGTCTACCTTTCACGCAAGAAGCCGGTTCGGGAGACTCCATCGCGGCGACCGCGCGCAGTGGCGTTCACTGTACGTATTCGGTAAAGACATGGGGCTCTTGCATTGCCGAGGGGGCGCTGCGAAAAAGGTGCTAAAAAGCGCCCTCTGTCCTAAAATGGGTCGTACCAAGCTCGGTCGTCTGCTTCGGAAAGCACGTTTACAATATGGACCCGCCACTTTCGCTTGTGTTGTATCACGGCCTGCAGCGAATATCGGGCGCCGAAGATTTTTTTCAGGGTTGGCACGCTGCGTAAAGGCACGAAATTATGCAGTGCCGAATACGTGTATGCCGTTCAAGAATTAAGCGGCGAAGTTTTAGCGCGGTGTCAATCGCAAGTGAAGTGAGTCGCGTACGAAGTGGAACTTCAGGTAAGGTTTGCACGCTGCTAGAATCAGGCGCACAAACGCGAGGAAATGCTTGCTATAAATGAATCCACAGCAGCGATAAGCAGACATCATATGTACGGAACTGCTCGCGCACACGACGGTACGCGCCGCAACGGCAGCGGTCTTTCAGCATGCCGCGATGTACGAACTGCTCGAGCGCACGACCGTACGCGCCGCGACGGCAGCGGTCTTTCGACATGCCGCGAAACGGCGGGCCTCCTGAAATCTTTGTTGACTGCATGTCGCTAAACAAGTAGTTATGCCTGCGTTGTAGTAGCGGCCATCTGTCCCTTTTAGTAACTGGTAATAACTGATGCAATGCATATGAGCTCGCGCGTACGTGCGAATCGCGCTGCAGCGCGAACTTGTGCGCTGCTCGCTTGATGTAGCTTTTAATGACAACGCTCGAAAATCGATCTGCTGTACTCAATACTATCTAGCTGCGCTGCCTCAACATGCTGGCTTGAGGTCAAGTATGAGCGCATTTAACTCTCTAACCTGTGCTGCTCGTAGTGGGGTAGTGAATTGTCACCGAATCAGCCCGGCCATTTGTGGTCAATTGCACACACCTGGGCACTTCACCACTTCGCACCGGTCGAATTGTTAATTGTCACTGTGGCCGGGTTTCGAATCGTGAATCACCAGCCATGCCTGCTGCTATGTCGGTCTGCCGTCGGGACTGTAGGTGCAAAAGACCGAATTTTAGAACGCAGATCTATCGTCAAGCAAGCTTCAAGACAGGTGAAGCAGTCAGCATGGCGCGAAGTTTCGCTTACCCAGCGCGACGAACTGCAGTTATCCAGCGCGCCCGACGCTCCGCTTCGTGAGGCTTTGAAGGGAAACGATAGAATCGGATGTTGGGATTCAGGCCTTCTTGTTCATGGCAGCCCACGACGCAACAGTATCGATGGTGACGCTTTTTCGATGCTGAGCTAGGACCCTCCGGATCGGTGTCGTCGATTCCTTCTGCTTCCAGCATTACGTCTCACGGAGAGTCCGTTTTCGTGAAACTATAGGCTGCGGCTAGCTCGCAGAGTGGTCTGTGAGAAGTGACGAGCCTTTTCGCACTCGTAACAGGGCAGAAAAAAGTGCGAATCGACGCAAAACTCGGCCTAGAAACGTGCTTCGCAACATCCAGGGCTCAATACGACCCAAGCTGGTACGACCCAGATGTCGTTTCCCGCGCCGCCACCAGGCGCCGCTGCTATGCCTCAAACTCCAGCGCAAGACGCCCATAGCGTCTGTAAACCATTGTGTAGTTTCAGTTTGCCCAAGATTATTATGTGTACAGTAAAAAAACTTGCCTCGTTTTGAGACTACTTACAGAAATGTCCAGGAGGGCTGCCGCGTGGTGTTTTTATTGAGCGCCGTAAGCCAAACCTGTGAGTAGCGCGCCGTGATCCCTCATACTGCGCAAGAGAGGCGCTTCCGACATATGGCGATGCGTAACTCCTCGCCCCCAATAATTGTCAGAATCGTTCTGTACTGCAATATTTTTTTTTTTTTTTTTGCGTCGGATTCCTTAGTATCAGTGTCTGCAACTGTACGGACTTCGTTAGGGAGCCTTCGTACGCCCCCATACTCGTAGGCGCGATTATGAAGGCTCCCAAGACATTGTGGAAAGGGCCCGCCATCTATGAAACAATTCCAGAAGCAGCACTGGCTTGGCAGGTTCTTGAAGGTCACGATGAAGACCATGGGAGCGGCTCACGCCGAGAATGTCGCAGTTAGGAACCCCTACGGTATGTGCGGCATAGAGTACACTAAACTTGTGAGCTTGTACGCATAGCGTCATGTTTACTTAGATCGCTGCAGTAGATGTCGGGCGTATTCTCGCGATAGTTATTCAATGTACCTACAATTAAACACAGTTAGGCTGTCACTGTTGAAAGGGTAAAAATAAGTCAGGAGGTCATGGAAAGAAAAGTACATAGAATGCAAAAAAAAGGAAAAGAAATTGTCAGTGGCGATTTAGCGGTAAATGCGAAAGTAATGCCCTATAGGCAGAACGCCACATTTACCGCGTCGTACATATATATACAGGTAGCTTGTTATTTGATCATTCGCCGCTTGAAAGAGTAACACACACAACATATCTCGGAATATACCTAAATGAACAACTACTTTTGCACAAGTATATTTATAAGCTTAGACGGCCACATTTATAAGCTTATATTGCTAATAGCTCTCATTAGCCACCGTCAAGAAAGAAGTTACGGGTGGGACGCGCGTTCTGGAAGATGCGGGCGCTGAGAAAGAAGCAGTGGAGGCTGAGCGTTCAGGCTTTAGGAGGATGACGCTGTCTTGTCCGACTCTCTGTCTTGCCGACGCTGTGCACGCCAATTGTAATTTCGGGCTTGTAGACAGCGCGCCCAAGCTAACTCTCGCCAGGGTTTAAAAATATGCTGATGCACTCTAAGACGATGCCACCAAATGCACGTTGCTGACTATCGTATGTATTAAATCACACTGTTTTTCGTATCCTGCTTAATTGCATAATTAGTGAACCATAATTAACCAAATTCTGAATTCCAGTTAGAATTTTGTAATTTCCAGGTGTAAAAATCCAGTTAGAAAGTTGTAGAGCGGTTTGCAAAACGTCCGATTAAAAAGTTTACAACTTTCTATTAACTATTAGTGTTTTTCCGCTTACTCTAGCTGCCCGCAAAATAGCAATAAAAATAAACCCCACGTGGCATACCCGCTTGCGCGCCGTGATTGCAGTGCTCCCAAACGTACCGTTATAGCAGTGCAACTGGGCTGCTATAACGGTTGCCCTGTTGCCTTTTAAGCGGCAGCACACACTGCTAAATGCTATGTTCGTTTGTACGCGCAACGTTTGGGAGCACTGCTGCGACAACAGAGCACAGTGCCAGTGCAGAGCGTCCAGAAAAAAATCGGAGAATCCTTTATAACCAAAACCATGTTGAGTAATCAAACGATTTGTGATATATTTAATCAAATTGTAGTATTTATTGTCTTCTACTGCAGTATATATATATATATATATATATATATATATATATATATATATATATATATATATATATGCTAAGGTTGGCAGGTGTGTGCGAGGGAAAATTGACAGTAACGTGGCGGATCCTCTCCTACAGTAATATGGCACACTGCAGAACAAGGAAGGAATGTGAAATGGACGCATTTGATTTGATCGTTCGCTTTTCCGCCATTCGTGTGCCCCGCAGGAGAGACATACAGGCCATCCTCAGCTCGTGTCGTCGAGAAACCATCGCGCTTCGAGCGGTGCGTGGAGGATGCACGGGGACCGGCAACGGTTACGGCTTCAAAACGATGGAAGTGAAGACGTACAACGAGCAGCAGAAGAGTCACACCAGGTACCACATTGTGCAGGTAATCACGCGCGTCTCGCCACGTCGTCGTGGAGCATGCGGAAAGGGGATACGTCCGGGATTTCGTAAAAGCACGCGAAAGTACTGCCCCTTGGAATGCGAGTATAGGGCCAAAGGCTGAGGAAAGGCCATAGATATCTGTCGTGGGTACTTGTGGTAAAGAACACGGGCCGCTTCATCGAAAGAGCACACCCGTTGGCCTGATTAAATGTAATATTAACAGGTTAGGTGAACGGCTGTAATAGTCTCCTGATCATAGTGTGGTCATAAAAAGAGCCGTGATATCAAGATTCTAAAGGTGTTTATTAGCCACCAGCGGTTGGGCCGACCGTCAGCGCAGTGCACGGACTCAGCACGAGCGGCGTTCCTCGAGAACAGTGCTGGAGAGCTTGACCCGGAGAGTGCTGGATGAGAGGATGGCCCACTATAGTGTTCCTCTTCTTCGCTACAGTTACCCCCGGAAAGGAAAAGGGAGCCGTCCGGCTACCTAACAGCTCCTCAATATGACTGTACGACTTGAGGCGTTCGACGTTGACAATGTCTCGTCCACGACTGCGCAAGTCCGAACATGGTTCAATGGGTTTGATCGCGTAGTCAACGGGGGATGCGCGCTCGACGATACGGCATATGGCCCTTCATACTTGGGCAGTAGTTTTGAAGATAGCCCAGTTGCAGCGGAAGGAACGGAAAGCCACACAAGCCCTCCAGGAATGAAGGTGGGTGCAGAGGTGGTGTCACCGCGAGTGCTCTTCTGGTGCTCTTAGTCATTGGAGGTAAAGGCACGTGCTGTGGCAGAAATGGGCGCACATCAGATGCATCCGGCCGGTGTGGTAGAATTCTGTCGATGGTGTGCGACGGGTGCCTACCGCATAGTAACAAAAAGGGTGTAAAGCCGGTGGTGCTCTGAGTAGCGGTGTTGTACGCATAGGTCACGAAGGGCAGAATGACGTCCCAATTTGTGTGGTCGGGGGTGACGTACATGCAAGCACGTTGCCGAGCGTACGGTTGAAGCGTTCTGTAAGGCCATTCGTTTGAGGATGGTTCGCAGTAGTGCGATGAACAACGTGACTCTCTTTAAGAATGACTTCAATACTTCGGATAGGAAGACACGTCTGCGATCACTGAGCAGCTCCTCAGGTGGTCCAAGACGCAAGATGAATCGATGAAGCAGGAAGTAGGCAACATCGTGCGCTGTAGCTACCGGGAGGGTCGCAGTTTCGGCGTACAGCATGAGGTAGTCAACCGCCACAATGGCCTAGCGGTTTTCAGCCGATGTCTGGGGAAGGAGCCCATACAGATAGATGCTGACGCACCCAAACGGCCAGGTAGGGTAAGGTAAAGGTTGCAGATCGGCTGGCGAGAGGATGGGTGGAGATTTCCGGCGTTGGCAATCGGGGAAAGAACGAACATACTTCTGAACGTCGCTGTACATCCCTCGCCAGTAGTCCGACTCCCGACTGTGCACACTGTAGATCGGCGTGGAAAGCCGTGCATATGTCGGAACGGAGACTGCGAGGTACTACTAACAACCACTGGTGCCCGTCGGGGTTATAATTGCGTCGGTGAAGCAGGTTGTCACGAATGGCAAAATGGTGAGCTTGACGACGCAGCGTGCGAGTGTTTGGGGGTGCTGATGAGCCAGAAAGCAAGTCTAAGAGAGGTAATCCAATGGTCCTTGCGCTGCTCAGACGCGATGGTGGTAAGGTCCAGCGAAGGAACGGTAAAGTAGGATAGTGAAGGCGAAGTGCCCATCGGGAAAAACGGCTTGGGGGAGCTTTCAAAAACGACAGCCAACATAGGGCATGGTGATCCGTGACTATATCAAATGGACGGCCTTACAAATAAGGCCTGAACTTGGTGAGAGCACAGATGATGGCCAGGCATTCTTTTTCTTTTACAGTGTAATTGGTCTCAGCTTTCGTAAGTGTAATACCTGCATAAGCCATGACATATTCAGGAAACCCCTGTCTGTGCTGGGCAAGAACAGCGCCGAGGCCAACACCGCTTGCATCTGTGTGCACCTGGGTAGGGGCTGTCGGGTCGTAATGGCGCAAAATTGGCGGGGACGTTAGCAAACGACGAAGTTTTGTGAAGGCCTCGTCGCACTCGGACGACCACGAAGTGAGGGGCCCGTTGCTTCTAAGCAGGTTCGTCAGGGGCGATATGATGACAGCGAAATTGCGAATGAAGCGTCTGAAGTATACCCTTAAAAAAAATTGGAGGACGCTTAAACTTCGCCTTCAAGAATGAAGCGCGATAGCGTTCCCGTTGACCCGGCAAGGG
Source organism: Dermacentor andersoni (assembly GCF_023375885.2). Classification (NCBI taxonomy): domain Eukaryota; kingdom Metazoa; phylum Arthropoda; class Arachnida; order Ixodida; family Ixodidae; genus Dermacentor; species Dermacentor andersoni. The sequence continues at coordinate 177,025,369 of NC_092814.1, forward strand.
GTGTAAAACAATCCTCTACGGCGCAGCGATCACTTACGAGGCGCCCCGCATCGGACTTTGCACCCACCAATCACGCGGTGAGCGTCAAGCAACGCAGCGTTCGGCGAGGCAACGAAACGTGCGCCTGGGCAAGCGGAACGAACCAAAGAACTCGGTGTCTCGGAGGGGGAATCGATCTACGCCAACCAAACGTCGTGATCGGCACGGGCAGAGAGATATATAGATAGTGATCTAAAGAAAGGAAGGACGCTTGATTCTGCAACCCGTGAGAATGCACGGCGAAGCGTCGTCAGGGGAGAGGGAGTCGGGGCCGCGACGCGCCTCGCACCGGTCCCTGCACAGCCCCAATGCGCGCGTGGCGCGCCACCTGTCGGGGCAGCGCCATACATTGAGAGGAGGGGGTCTTCTGTGTTTGCCGCAAGATGGCTCTGCGTGTGCGGAAAGCGCAGAAGAAATGTAGCGGAAAAGCACCTCGCTACTCGTGTAACTGCGACTTCTGTAAGTTACATGCTCATAATTACCGATATACACCGCAGTACAACTTTCTACGGCACGTTTCTAAGACAACACCGCATTCACTAGAGGCGCTTTTGTACCGCTTTGAAGCATCGAACTCGTGGCTGAGTGGTAGCGTCTCCGCCTCACACTCCGGAGACCCTGGTTCGATGCCCACGCAGCCCATGTTGCAGGTTGTTTTTATTTATGAATTACCTGCTGGGATTTTTCGCTCACGGCCAACGCCGCGGACGCCGACACCGACGACACCGACTTTTCTGCGACACGAGCTCCTTAACGCTGTCGCGTTAAAAGAGAGTGAAAAAGCAGCAACTAGCCGTTTTCCTCTTTCAGGCCGGCGAGTTCCTCCTTCACACGCACTTCACATGTCGCGCCCTCTTGTGGCAAGCGAAAGGGAAGGAGCGCGCACCCCCATGGGTGCGTATCTTGCGTCACCGCCGCCGGTGACCCGAACATCGGCTACAATAACCTCTTTTCGGCGGAAAGTATGTTCAGTAGCATAACCTGAGGTCTAAACCTTTCATGACAAGCAACCACCAGTGTCAAACCTCTAGCTCGAACGGGAGCTGCGATACGAGAATAGTTCAACTCAAAGGAACGCCTGGCTGCTGATTCACAGCGAGACAAGCCCGTATTCAGGCATCTCGGCCTAGACACCGCAGATATCAGCCAACCTGTCTCGTTTGGCGCTTGAAATTAGGATTAGCAGAAGGATAAGCTATCTCAAATGTATGCATTTGTGGCCGTTATGAAGCACCATCCGCGACGGCTTCGAAGCGAAAGCAAAATGCGTTTGCTCACGCCGTCGGCACGTAGCTGGGCGGTGTGAGGGCATCACCGCCGCAAGCGACGCCGTCAAATCCACAGCTCGAACACAAACCGCCGCCAGAGCAACCTGCCGCCTGAGCGACGAGGCGCTCGAGCGCACCATGCAACCAGATATACAGCTGTATATCCAGTGTCACTTGCGTGCCGGCTCGTCTGCGTCGATCTCCACCCGCTAGCGGCGGCTTCTCCGTGATATATCGTGTAGCGCGCACGACAATACAGACAGGAAGCACCGACCAACAATAGAAGATGTATTTCCCAAAAGGTGGGGTACAAGCAAACGTTCAAACAGAAAGTATCCAGAAAATAAATTCGAAAAAAAGCTTTTACAAATTGCTGACTTCCGCGTTGCAGTTTCGCACATACGGATGTCGGCGTCTGTGAAGACTCTCGAAGATAGCATGTAAAGAGATAATTGAAACTACAAAGTACGAAAAGCGTAATGAAAGGCACAAGGGTACGGGACAAACGGATATGCCCAGACTTGAACGGGAGACCAAGCTAAGGACACACATGGGCACGGCAGCGTTGTGCACTGTGTCGAGTGTCGGGATTATAGAAAGCTGCAGGGCAGTGTCGAACTCGAACGTCGGTACGAAGCGAAACCACCCTCGTTCTAGAAGAAAGCACGACTACCACGGCGGCAGACACAGCTTTGCAGTAGAAGAGCTCGGAGAGAGACGGCATACACCAAAGTCAGAGCTATCCTTGCCGGTCACTTGTCGCGACGGTTACGCTCCAGCCACTGTATTTACGCTATGGTTATAGTAGTTGTAGCCTAGTAGACTGTATCGCAACAATCTTCGTTATCAAGACTCTCCTAGAGATGGATATAACACAACAGACACCAGCAGTTAGCCTTCTGATATCGTCAATGGTGAGCGGGGCCAGTCACGCCAACCGCGGTGAGTAATCTTTGGTTCTCGTATGTAGTAGTAGTAGTATCCTAACATCACGGCGAGTAACTTGTATCATAGCCTCCTTTGATGCAATGCTAGTATTTACGACCGCTCTCCTCCAGTATCCTTACAAATCGCACGCAGCTGCTCAGCGTGTAGCAGCGAACGACGTCCTCGACGTTACAGAATACTTTTAGCCTGTGGACAGGAAGGCAAAACATGATTTCGAAGGCTTGCTCGAAAGCGGTGGCTTCAGCGTCCCGGTGAGATTCATCCCTACACTATACGCACGGCCTCAAATATGGCCGCTGGATTCGCCGCCACACCGCGCGCCGGCTCGCACGTACCCGCTTTGCAGCGGCGTACGGACGCGGTGGATATCAGATTGTTTGCCATTTCTGTATGAAATTAGGTAGAAAACGTTGAAGCGATCTCAACAGAATATATTTTGTAAACGTCAGCTGTACTTGAAGCGCCATCCGCTACGGCTTCCAAAGGAAAGGCTTAGATTGCCGTCGCCACCGTGTTGATTATTGAAAGTCGCTTGTCAAAAGCATTCATTATATTGCGGTTTTATATTAACAGCTTTTTCTGGATTTGCCGTGTCTCTCTGTTGACTATGCCCAAAGAAGTATTCTATCGAAATTTATTGCTGAAGTACGTATACAGAGTCACACACTGGCACTACTATGCGGTTGAAATAATGTGGCTATATACGAAGGTTCCAAGGCATATGGATGTAGACAGCTCGAGCAGTGTTGTGTATGTGTTGTGTGTCGTGGGTGCTCTGTTCTGCGCAGTATGTGTGATAGTGCTCCGTGTTGCTCTGTTGTGCATAGTATGACTGTGAAAATGTTGTTTGTTCCTCTGGTGGGACCTTGCCGAACGGAAAATGCAAAATAAAATGTGGGCATTTTTTTTGTCAGCTTTTGGCACCATCTATCGGGCCGCGCAGTAACTATACGGTTCAGTAATTTGAAGCCTCTCCAGCTGGCGCTACGTGCATTGTTTACATAAGCGTGTGTGTGTGTGTGTGTGTGTGTGACGGATTGATGTGTGGATAGCCTTATGTTTACGTTAGTTCAACGCCACGGTGTTCTAGCGATGCTATTCCTTCTCGCGCTTCGACAGTGGTTAGAGCGACGCTCCGTCCGCTTTATGAACATGATCAGCTGGCCGTCAAGGGTGGGTGATAAGTGTGGCAGTCGAGCGGACGGCATCGCTACAAAATCGTGTCGTACTTGCACATGGTTCCTTGTAAGGGCCAAAGTCAAGCTTAGCGAGATTGTCTTTTTTTTTCTGGTTTGCAAATATCAGTAACATACACTATGCTTATGACGCGCTCGTTGATTTTCAGCTGCGAACCAGCACAGTTCGTAAGCCTAGCTGCATCCATCGCTTCGCTTGCCTGGAATCGGCCATGTTGGTTTTGGAGAGGGAGTAACCGTCGCTCCCATGCATGAGTGAGGAAATTTGCTCCATTTAAAGATGAACATACGGGACATCGCCGTTTCTCCCTTAATGGAACAAGGGTCACTCCTTTTTTTCTTAGATTGAAGGAACACAGACAGATGAAATTGCGCAATTCTTTCACGGGCGTTGACTTAGGGAATTCGGCGACGGCCCGAAGTTTGGCTGGAACAGGGAGAATTCCATCCTTGGATACGATGTAACCTAGAATTGTCAGCTGCCGAGCAGCAAATCGGCACTTCTTGAGGTTTATTTGTAGCCGTGCGTTTGTTAAACACGTTAAAACAGACCGGAGCCGTTGAAGGTGCGCGGTGAAGTCAGGAGCAAAAACAACGTCGTCAAGATAACACAAGCGCGCGTGCCACTTCAAGCCGCGCAGAACTGTGTCCATCAAGCGCTCTGTAGCAAGTAGGTGACGCCCCCTCGGACATAATCTTGGTTCACCCGCCAAGCTCGGTGGCCTGCTAAAGCTCGGCAGGCAACAGTGGTCACCCGCACCACAATAAACACCGACGAGCACGGCAGCTCGCCGGTCAGTAATCTTTCAGCACCACCACGCTGAGAAGCCCTCCCTTGTTCACGACCCGGGGTGGATTGTGACACTGGCGACGAGGATGGGATCCGTGTGACTCTGGCGACGAGGATGGGATCCTCGTGACTCTGGCGAAGAAGCTGGCGACAAGTACCTACGGAGCGTCCCACGCCGCCGCGAGCGGCGAAACACCGCCCCCCGTTGCTGTCGCCATGCCGCTGTACGGAAGGCTCGAGCCGTTCGAGGGAGATGGGTCCGCCTGGCAAATTTACGAGGAGCAAGTCCACGTGTTCTTCCGGGCAAATGACACACCCGAGGCCAAACAGCGGGACATTTTCCTGGCCAGCTGCGGGACCCGCGTCTTCAGCCTCTTGCTCGACCTTCTGAAGCCAGCCACGCCGCACGTTAAGACGCTGGGTGAGCTGCTTGCCATACTGCGCTCGCATTTTAACCCAGCACCGTCCACGCTAATGGAGCGTTTCCGCTTCAACAACCGGAGCCGCCGGGAAGGAGAGACCCTCGGGCAATTCGTTGCTGCGCTACGAGGGTTAGCGAGTGCCTGCGCCTTCGGGGACCAACTGGACTCGCTGCTCCGGGACCGTTTCGTCTGCGGTATCAACAACCCCGCCATGCAGACGCGACTCCTGGAGCTTCCCGACCCGTCGCTGGACGACGCCGTGAAGGCAGCTCTGGCAATGGAAGCTGCCGCCAAGGACGCCGGCGAGATTTCCCGTGCGACTGGCTCACCGTCGACGGAAGCGGCGGTCAACAAATTCGCGACAAAGGGCAGTACCTGCGGTCGCTGTGGTGGTGCCCACTCCCCTTCACAGTGCCAGTTCTCTCAAGCACAATGCTTTACGTGCGGGAAAACTGGGCACCTGGCACGTGTATGCCGAAGTGGGAGGACGAACAGCAAGCAGCAGCCGGATTCAAGCCCAGGTACAACACAAGCCCGCGGCCAGGGTAGCCGTCGCAAGGGTACGCGGCGGAGGCATGCGGCAGCAAGCTCAAGCTCTTCCGCGGCCAGGCTCCACGTCGTGGCCGAGGACCCGCCGATTTTCGACATGTGGCACACAGGCTTTGTACCGTCGTCTGTGCCGCCATACATGCTGACCGTCGAAATATGCGGGCACCCTATTTCCATGGAGCTGGACACGGGGGCCAGCGTGTCTGTAATGGCCGGGAAGCTCTTCAAGCGGACTTTCCCCGGCGTGTCCGTCGAGGCTTCGGGCGTGATGCTGCGCAGCTACTCCGGGCAACTCTCCCAGGTCCAGGGTCAGGCACAGGTCAGCGTTCGCTTTGGCGACAGGGAGGCAACCCTTCCCCTTTACTTAACGAAGGGGTCGTCGCCGACGCTGCTGGGCCGAAACTGGATTCATGCATTGGGCGTTCGTCTGCCACAGTACCAGAAAGCCAGCCTGCATGTGGTGCAAGACGTCCCCAGCCTCCTGACCCAGTTCAAGTCCCTGTTCCAGCCAGGGGTGGGCACATTTGCCGGCACGACAGCTGGCATCTATGTACCTGAGGGAGCCCGGCCACGTTTTTTCAAGCCTCGCCCACTGCCGTTCGCCCTGAAGGACGGGGTTACCCAGGAGCTGCAACGGTTGCAGCGAGAGGGCATCCTGGTGCCCGTAAAGACATCTGAATGGGCCGCTCCCATCGTGCCAGTCCTCAAGCGAGATGGCAGTGTCAGAATCTGCGGGGATTTTAAAGTTACCATCAACCCCGTCGCTACCGTCGAGAAGTACCCGCTGCCCCGGATTGAAGATCTCTGGTCAGCATTGTCCGGTGGACAGAAGTTTACCAAGCTCGACCTCAGAGATGCTTACCAGCAGCTGGTGCTCCAGGATGCCTCCCGGAAGTATGTCACTATATCGACAACTTTGGGACTCTTTCAGTACACGCGCTTACCGTTTGGCGTGGCCTCAGCCCCAGCCATATTCCAGAGGGAGATGGACAACCTCTTCAGGGCCATGAGGCACGTGGCGGTGTACTTGGACGACATCCTGGTTACTGGCAGCGACGACGGGGACCACCTGCAGAACCTGCACAACGTCTTGGCACGACTACAGGACGCCGGCCTCAAGCTCAAGCTGGAAAAGTGTGTTTTCCTAGCCCCCAGCGTTGAGTACTTGGGACATATCATTTCCCAGGCAGGCCTAGCCCCGGCTCCCCGCAAAGTTGATGCGGTGCTCAAGGCACCTAAGCCCCAGGACAAGAAGGAGCTTCAGAGCTACCTGGGCCTCATCAACTTCTACAGGAGTTTTCTGCCGAACCTGTCGCAGCATCTACAGCCGCTCCATCTTCTGCTTCGAGATGGTCAGCAATGGGTCTGGAAGAAGGAGCAGGACCAGGCTTTCCAGCGCAGCAAGGAGCTAATCACCAAGGCTCCAGTGCTGGTGCATTTTGATCCTGCTAAGCCTGTAGTCCTTACCGTAGATGCGTCGCCGTACGGTGTGGGAGCCGTCCTGGCACACCGGGACAAAGATGGCCAGGAACACCCTGTGTCGTTTGCTTCCCGACGGCTTCATGCTGCAGAACAACGTTACAGCCAGCTGGACAAGGAAGGTTTGGCCCTCATGTTCGGTGTCGAACGCTTCCACCAATACCTTTGGAGCCGGAAGTTCGAGGCGGTCACAGACCACAAGCCGCTGTTGGGGCTGCTGGGGCCTGACAAGGCAGTTCCTGTGCAGGCATCGCCTCGAGTAGTACGCTGGGCCTTGAGGCTGGCAGCTTACAGCTACCAGCTGGTTTACCGTCCGGGAAAGGACCTGGGACCTGCTGATGCCCTGAGCCGCCTGCCCCTGCCAGAGGTGCCAGATGCTGTTCCAGAACCTGCTGAAGTGTTCATGCTGGAACACGCGTACCCGGAGGTGCTCTCCAGATCTGCAGTATCTCAAGCGACCAGCCGGGACCCAGTCCTGTCTCAGGTGGTCAAGGCGGTGTCCCGTGGAGAGGAATTGGTGCAGCAGGCCTATAGCCACAAGGCCACTGAGCTGAGCTTGCAGCAGGGCTGCCTACTGTGGGGTTCGAGGGTGGTGATCCCACAAAGTCTCCGGTCCAGGGTTCTGCAGTTGCTGCACGCGGGTCATCCAGGGATAGAGAAGACTAAGATGGTGGCCCGGTCCCATGTTTGGTGGCCTGGCCTGGACCAAGACATCGCGCATTTGGTGCAGAGCTGCCAAATCTGCCAGGAGAATCAGCGAGCCTCGCGTCGTGTGGAAATCACCCCCTGGCCGTTTCCACAGAGACCCTGGTCCCGCCTACATGTGGATTTTGGGGGACCCTTCAAGGGCCATTACTTCCTGGTGGTGGTGGACGCCTTTACAAAGTGGGTAGAGGTTATACCCGTCACCACCCCATCAGCAGGCGCGACCATTGCAGCGCTACGACAGGTCTTCGCCGCCCAGGGGTTGCCAGATGTCATCGTGTCCGACAATGGTCCTGCTTTCGCCAGCGCAGAGTACCTGGCCTGGCTGACGAAAAACGGAATCCGCCGGATGATGGTTCCACCGTACCACCCTGCTTCAAATGGTGCAGCCGAGCGGGTGGTGCAAACCATCAAAGACAAGCTCAAGAAGAGCCAGACTGGGGATTTCCGGACGCAGATTGCTCGGATACTATTCCAGTACCGAACCACACCTCACGATGTCACTGGCCGTGCCCCCTGTGAGCTCCTGCTGGGTCGGATGGTCAAGACACCCTTGCACGTCTTGCATCCGGACCTCCGATCCACAGTGCTTTTGAAGCAGCTGAAGCAGAAGCTGGCTGCTGACCAAGGATGCCGTCCCGGGCCTTTGCCAGAGTCGGGAGCTCCAGTTTTCGCCAGGAACTTCCGTCCTGGCTCACCCTGGTCTGCCGGACAGGTGGTGTCTCCTGCCAGCGCCTCATCGCTGCTCGTCCGCATGCCAGACGGGGCCATGTGGCATAGACACGCCGACCATGTCAGACCTCGCCTCGGGACCTGGCCAGCACCCTCGACTGCCACTGAGTTCCAGCCCGCAGGAGGACTAGCGGCAGCACCAGTCGCTTCTAGCGGAGTACCACCTACCTCGGAGGCGGCAACCGTAGCCAGTGGTGCGGCACCCGTTGGACCGGTGTCTAGCTCGGCACCACTCGCAAGGCCGACCACTACGGACCCCCCGGATGGAGCAAGGCTGGCTCAGGCAGCACCCGGTGTTGCCACACCCGACCCGTCAACACCGGTGCCCAGGCGGAGTACTCGACGGCGGAGGCCACCAGACCGTTACTCGCCTGGGTAGCAGGCACTGTCGACCCAGCTAGGGTGGAGGCGGAGCCTCATAGTGTGAACTTGGACGTTTGTTTTTTTTATTTAACAAACAAACTGGGGGTGAGGGGTTGTAGCAAGTAGGTGACGCCCCCTCGGACATAATCTTGGTTCACCCGCCAAGCTCGGTGGCCTGCTAAAGCTCGGCAGGCAACAGTGGTCACCCGCACCACAATAAACACCGACGAGCACGGCAGCTCGCCGGTCAGTAATCTTTCAGCACCACCACGCTGAGAAGCCCTCCCTTGTTCACGACCCGGGGTGGATTGTGACACGCTCAAATGCTGCGGGCGCATTACAATGTCCAAAAGGCATTACGTTAAATTTGTATAAGCCGTCGGGTGTGATAAAAGCTGTCTTTGGCCGATCGGCGTCCGCCATGGGTATTTGCCAATACCCTGAGCGCAAATCTAGAGATGAAAATAATTCTGCGCCTTGTAGGCTGTCAATCGCGTCGTCTTTGCGCGGGAGAGGGTAGGCGTCCTTGCGAGTGATCTTGTTGAGGCAGCGGTAGTCCACACAAATCAGCGAAAGTGAGCGACGACGGGGAGAAGGCGAACGGCGGGTAGTTGTCGTCGGGCTCAATGTGGGTGACATAGCCGATGGGGGGCCGTAACATGGATGGTTGGACTGGCTTGTCACGGGTGGTGCGGATCCAGGCGGCTGCACACGATTACAAAAAACTGCGGCATTACCGGTGTAGCCGCACGCAAATCATATTGGCAGGTTGTCGGGAGTACGCCACCGGCTTGCCGGGCGGCGTGTTTGTATTTACGCTCAAGCCCAGTGCTCGACCGCTGTGCCACCATGTGCCGGTCGTGTGTACAACGTTTCTAGGTACTTTTTCGACGAAGCGCCACGGCGAGCGCCCTAGATCCTTGTAGGTACTTGGTGGGACTAGCGAGATGTTATGCCTGGTCGCACGATCTGCTCACCCAGCTGTCGCTAAGAGAAAATAGGTTTTTCAAAACAAGCCGCCTAGACTGTTTCGAAATAAGAGTTGCGTGCGGAAGCTGAGGCAACACTGGATGAAATTTTTCAGTTTGGATAAGGGGATAAAGGGATGTGATAAGAAGTGGGTCATGGTGTGCGAGGCGCTTCGATCTACAAAAGCTGGGATAATGGAGGGTTTCTCGCACTACGAGCCACATCATCGCTGCGCTCAAGCTTCCTTTCCTTCTTGACATCACTATCTCTCTTCCAGCAGAAAAAATAGCAAGGCACTGGCGCCATACACGACCCATATTAAACGGCCAGGAACAAGAAAAAGATCACGCAGAAACTTCCCTGGCAGTTAGACTATACGTAAGCATTGCGCCACCAGCTCATCTCTGCGCAGCCCGGTGTCATTACCAATATTATGTAACTTGATTAGGCCATTACTAACGACAACTCAGTGGCGACACGAACTGGTGGCGACGGCGGCGCAAGGAAATTGATGACGCAAGCAAAGTACTGCAGGTGGAGGCCCGAGGTGCGCTGATGACGGTTCCGATCATTATATAAGCCGTTATCGCTCCTCAGCGCCTTATTCATCCGCGTGAAATCATTCGAGGCTTTTAGCGTGTCCGCTATTCCGGCAAACGGGGCCACGTGGTTTGGGCGGATTACTGGATGGGCGGGGGCAACGTGAGCGGCTGGAGCGGTGCAGCCGCCTTGTTGGCGGCTGCACCGCTCCAGCTCTGGTGCAGCTCTGCACCGCACCGCTCTGGTGGCGGTGGCTCAACCAGACAAACACAGAGCTAAAATTGCAGTAAGCTGCTATATTCTGCTTCGCTGCTGGTGCAAAATTTCGGCAGTGGTGTAATTGTCCAGACGATTACGCCGCTGTCCAAAATTTACACCAGCAGCTAAGCAGAATATAGTAATTGGCTCCGTGTTTGTGTGGTTGAGCTTTGCGCCAACAGCTGGCGCCACCAATCTGGCCGCTCACGCTTACACTCCCGTTCACCCGGCAAACCGCCCGCGCTTGCCGGAATACTGGACGCACTAAAATTCTCTATTATTGAGCCATGAACGTACTCAGGCGGCGGCTTCTTATGGCAATGGCGCGTGGGCCGCAGCTTGAAAGCGATCTGCGATGCCCACAAAACAATGCCAACAGCTCATAGCTTCGCGCGATGTGTTCTTGCCGCTTACATAGTCTTGAAGAGACGCGCGCCCGCTTAACTTCAAAGCAATCTGCGAAAGTTGCACAATGAGGCGTTAACTGAGAGCACCGCCAGCACTGTGTTTTCGCCGCTTCGTTGCCGTTGAAGCGGAAGGCAGCGCAAAGGAAAATTCGTCGCTGCTGCGGGCGCTATATCGAAAGCGGTAGTTTTATTACGGGACGGACGAAGGGACGGTTTTCTCTTTGAGTAAGCATACAAATACTCACGCATTTAAAATTAAAACCTACTTGCACCGCCTAAGCTCTGCGAATGCGTGCTGACCCGAGCAGACTGCGCGCCCAGGCACAAGTCGCAAAACCAAATACCTAGAAGCATGAAGCCTAGAAGGATCTAGGGCGCGTGCCGTGACGCTTCGGCGAAAAAGTACCTAGAAATGTGGTACATGCGGGCGGCGCATAGCGGCGCAGCGGTCGAGCACTGGGCTTGGGCGTTGTTGTGCCATTACCACCAGCCCGGATTCCGAATCTACAAGATGCAGAATTTATCCTGCGAGCGCCCTTTGGACAAACCCGGGGCTGCGCCGAAAGGCACAGCGCCCTAATTCTCCCTTGACAAGTCAAGATGCTGAGCCGTCAGGCAGCGGTGTCCTGCGGAGAAGTATCGGCGAGCAACGTGTCCAAACGTGCCACCAAGTGCCAGACAGCCCGGCGCCGCAACTCCCTTTTCCTGGAGGTCACCGCGCGCGCGAACTTTGAACCGGGTGGCCAGCGCGGTCGCTGGTTGGACCTCTCGGACGACCGTCGAGTGCTCGCTTTGTATTGGGCCGTTTGAGTGACAATGGTTTCTTGGGGCTTATAAGCCGCGACGCGCCGCCTGGAAAACCGGATCCGCCGACCCACCGGGAGCGAGTGCCGCTCTCGACTGGAGTGAGATGTGTCACGCGTTTTCGCCGGACGTCGCCGTGCGGGAACAGTCGCGTTTGCTGTGAGCTCTCGGCCCCAGTGCCGATCCGATCATGTCCTGTATAATGACCTGTATATAGTGTATAAAGTCCCTTTTGTTATTCTCACCGACGCCCGACTCGGAGTCTTCGCTACCAACGCTCTGTCACGAAACGGGTGACGAGCGCTACGGGACCACCTCAAAGTCGTAATAGTGGTGGCACCGGTGCAAAGTCGTAACAGTGGTGGCAGCGGTGGGATGTCGTAACAGTGGATGGCAGCTACGGGATTGACCGGCATCGGCTACCTCGGCGCGGTGAGTGCCTGAAGTTTATCTCAAACACCAGACTTTCTCTGACACAGGTTATAGTAGCTCAGGGAAGGATTTGGTGTTGCATTGTGTTAACCTCGTGTGTTTCAAGCCTAGTTAGAGTGTTTTGAAAACCAGGGGATGCTGAGGGGGTAAACAGGGCAGTGTGTGAAATACTTGCGGATGTCTTACTAGTAGCATTATAGTAGCGTACGGCAGGTATATTGAAAAAGGGTAAACAGCAGGAGGACAGTGTGAACGATGGAGAAGTACAAGGCCAAGGAACTTCTCCAAATTTGTGAGGAGTTGGGCATTGAGTTGGGCTCAACCAAAAGAAAGAATGCGATCCTTGAGGTCATGAGGACTGGGGACGTAACGGCTGAGGAAGCCGAAGAGGCCTGGGCGGATATCAAGGAACGTCGCGAGGAGGAAAAGAGGGAGAAGGAACGTTGCGAGGAGGAAAGGAAAGAAAAGGAACGTCGGGAGTGGCAGGCAGAAAGGGAACGTCGCGAGCACGAGCTTAAAATGAAAGAGTTGGAGACCCGAAATAGCTCGCCGGCGCCTAGTGTAACTTCTAACGTTCCAAGAATACGCGATCAACTTCCACCCTTTGTCGTCGGAGAGGATATGGCCAAATACCTCGTGAAATTTGAGCACGTGTGCGAACGGAATAGCATTGAGCGATCCCTCTGGGCACAGAATCTGTTAGCCTTGCTTCCTGGGCAGGCATCGGACGTAATAACTTGCTTATCGAAAGAGGCGTTTGAGAGCTACAGTGATGTGAAGGAAGCGCTACTGCGGAAGTACAAATTGTCGCCCGAAGCTTTCCGGCAGAGGTTCCGGTATGCAAAAAAGGGCAAGGAGTCAAATGTTGACTTCGCGTTTCGTCTAAAAGCCGACCTGGTGGAATGGCTGAAGGGCGAAGAGGTTTACGACGACCGCGACAAAATCGTCGAATGCATCGCGTTGGAGCAGTTCTACCGTTGCATTGATGAGGATGTCCGGCTCTGGCTGCAAGATAGGCTAAAGGAGGTTAAGCTAAACAAGGCAGCAGAGTTAGCTGAAGAGTATTACACCCGCCGCAGCTTGCACAGCAAGGCAGTGCGCGTAGAAAAAGCAGATAGGAGAGATGGATTTTCCGGGAAGCCCGACGAACGGAAGCAAATCACGCGTCGCGAGTTTCGGGAAGACGAGTCCCTTACCACAGAAACTGTAAGGGAAGGACAGAATGCATCTCAGAATGATAGCGATGGTCCCACACAGCGAAACGATACGACGCGTTCTTTTGAAAAACGGAAACCGTTAACCTGCTACAATTGCAAAAAGCAAGGGCACATCGCTGCGAGCTGCCCAGAGAAAATTGCTTTTGCAGCAATACAGGAAACTCACAAAAACATACCACTATTGGAGCCCTATGTGCAGGAAATTAAGGTAAACGGTAAGAAGTGCCGTGCACTTCGGGACTCTGCAGCAACTATGGACGTTGTCCACCCGTCTTTCATCTCCTCGAGTGATTTTACGGGAGAGTGCGCTAGGATACGGCAAGTGGCCGAGGAGGAGAGTGTCTGTTTACCGATCGCAACGGTTATCATTGAAGGAGAGTTTGGGAAACTTAACACAGAAGCCGCTGTGTCTGCCGCCCTCCCGGAGCACTTTTCCTACCTCTTCTCAAATAGCTCGCAGCAGCTGCTGAAGGATCAGGGCAAATCATTCTTTGCCGACGTGGCGTACATGGCCCTCACGCGATCCAAAGCGCGCCCGCTGTCGAGGGAACTTGACTTTGCGTCGGTGAGCGAACAGCGGTGCGGCACACGGACCGATCAAGGTAACTTGAGTGGCGAGCAGTCACGGGAGAAGCAGAGCTCGGAGGCTGGCCTAGGCGAGCGGGTCCTGGAAGTGAGTGGGAGTGACACGTGCAGTGCTAGCCGGGATATGGACGCGACGCCGCAGTTAGGCGACGCGGGCTCCACACTCGCTCCGGTTTCCGCCAGCTGGCAGGAGCAGGCTGCAGTTGAAAGGGAAACTCTGATTCGCGAGCAACAGGAAGACTGTTCACTAGCCGATCTGAGGAAGAGCGTCAAACGGGGAGTGAAAAAAAAGAGGGTTTCATTTTGCAAGGAATCTGGCTTATTGTACCGCCGCTACACGGATAAGCAGGGTCGCAAATATAAGCAGCTTCTGATTCCGCGAAAATATCACCGGGAAAAATGAATGACCTCACTTGCTTCCTCAGCAGTGTGTTTTCGGTCCAAGTGATTTCGAGGGGACCATTCTATTGGTCATTATTATTGCTGATTATTAATTGTTTCTGATATTTTGGTGTGTTGTTAATTTGAAAACTGGTTGTTTGAGCCTTGGGTACCAGATCGTACACCTGCCTCTTGTTACAGCGGGAGCAAAAATGGGGATAGCAATTCAGTTAGGTTGATTTGGATTATGGCCTTGTCTGGTGTTTGACGGGAGACAGAGGGCACTTGTTCGTGTTGGGTTTGCCTTTTGCCGGTCGGTTTTGCAAGCTGCAGAACGACCAACCGGGACCAGTGGCGAGAAGCAAGGGCTTAGGAACGACCCGAGCGGAGCTGGTCGAGGTGCCTTGGCGACAACGCGGTGAGCAGAGCTCCTGTCCTGGCGAGTCGGACCTGGGCACGTGAAGTTACCTGGCGTCCCGACACTGGACGTGAACTTGGACGAGCCTGACGAACATGCGCGCCTGGCATCCGAGCCACGTGGAGGCAGCTCGTCTTCCCGGCGCCTTATCTGAGGGCGGGGATGCTGTTGTGCCATTACCACCAGCCCGGATTCCGAATCTACAAGATGCAGAATTTATCCTGCGAGCGCCCTTTGGACAAACCCGGGGCTGCGCCGAAAGGCACAGCGCCCTAATTCTGCCTTGACAAGTCAAGATGCTGAGCCGTCAGGCAGCGGTGTCCTGCGGAGAAGTATCGGCGAGCAACGTGTGCAAACGTACCACCAAGTGCCAGACAGCCCGGCGCCGCACCTCCCTTTTCCTGGAGGTCACCGCGCGCGCGAACTTTGAACCGGGTGGCCAGCGCGGTCGCTGGTTGGACCTCTCGGACGACCGTCGAGTGCTCGCTTTGTATTGGGCCGTTTGAGTGACAATGGTTTCTCGGGGCTTATAAGCCGCGACGCGCCGCCTGGAAAACCGGATCCGCCGACCCACCGGGAGCGAGTGCCGCTCTCGACTGGAGTGAGATGTGTCACGCGTTTTCGCCGGACGTCGCCGTGCGGGAACAGTCGCGTTTGCTGTGAGCTCTCGGCCGCAGTGCCGATCCGATCATGTCCTGTATAATGACCTGTATATAGTGTATAAAGTCGCTACCAACGCTCTGTCACGAAACGGGTGACGAGCGCTACGGGACCACCTCAAAGTCGTAATAGTGGTGGCACCGGTGCAAAGTCGTAACAGCGTAAATGGAAATACGCCGGCGGGCGCGTATTTAGAATTGCTAGTAGGTACAGCGGGGCGTGGCTCTCGCGGAGATTCCGGACGTGTGTACGCATGCCCGAGTAAGAGCGGATGGGAGAGAGGAAATGTGGGGACTTTTGCTCCTTGAATATATGACTCTGCCTAGGCAATACGGATGAGTTTCTTAACGCGTGATGTATGCGTTTGTCCCTAGGTGTGCCGGCAGAAGTCGCGGGTCGCGGTAGGGCTGAACTTAGCGGCGCAAGTTGGCGGCTGGACGTAATTATATTTATTCAATCGTATTCTTTAATAGTTGAAACAACGTGCCATTATTTCGAATTATTGGCGGCGGCTCCAGGACACCAAAGCGGCAACGGCGACACCAAAGCTAGAACCCGGACTGGCCCGTGGGTTGGCGCTCGCCGAGGCCTGCGCGTGCCAGAGGTTTTTTATGCGATTTTTTATGCGAGCACCCCCTGGCACGCTTCGGCCTCCGCTACCCCAACCCACGGGCCGCCCTGCTTCCAGCTTGATCCCCCTGCTACCCCTTGGGTGCCCTGGAGATCCTGCGTCGCCTGCGTTATTATAACCTCAGGTGCTCTCCTGAGGCCTCTGTTTGCCGGTTACATGTGCCCTCCTGAAGCAGTGCTTGCAAAATATGCAACCTATCGTCGCGACGAAAAAAGCGACCCCCATCTTGTACAACACCAATCAGAACCTTGCCCCTTCAGACACAGCGATCACCAAACGGGGCGTCCGTGCCCACGGCCTCACCGCGCGGGCAGCCAGCGGCGGAGTGCTGGCAATGCAACGCAAACTCCGCAATGTTGGCATGTCTAGGGGACAAACGCATACAACACGTGCTAAGAAACCTCCTCCGTAGTGCCTTGGCAGAGTCACATATTCAAGAAGCAAATGCCCCCGGATTTTGTCTCCCGCAATCGCTCTTACTCGCACCTGTGCAGAAACGTCGAGCGCCGAGAGAAACGCCACGCCCCGCTGTACGTATACTAGCAATTGTAAAAATGCTGCATATTCTATACCGTACGCTATCAATTGTAAAACACACACACACACACACACACGCACGCATATATATATATATATATATATATATATATATATATATATATATATCAAGCAATCAACATACAGAGCAGTCTAAGCCAAGCACAAAAACAATATATATATATATAAAGAACGGGATTGATGTGCACAAGCTTGAGAGAAACTTTACCAGAGAGGGCCGCAACATTTGGTCGTGTGTTAATGAATGCCAATCACCGATCGTTCTTGGGAAAATCAATATATACACCAATTATTACGTATTGGGTACGGTGTTAATGTTCGATTATACCGTTGTCTTGTGTTATAACCTGAGGAGAATCGAATAACTGTAGATGCATCAACCTTAACATGTCCCACCAGTATTTGGTATAGAAATTTTAAACGTGAATGACGGTTTCTCGCGGCTAGAGGATTAAGGTTAGCTCTGGTTAATACGTATGTTACAGATGTGCGGTCATAACGATTGTATATAAAGCGAACTGCTTTTTTCTCAATAATTTCTATCTTTTCAATATTCGTTTTTGTAAATGGATCCCAGATAACAACGGCGTAATCTAACCTAAGCAGAATGACAGATTTATACGCACGAAGACGGAACTGCTGGTTAACAAAATTGGGCGATAATTGATTGTCATTGAGCGATCGCTAGATTTGAAGATCGGAACAATTTTAACCACCCGCCAGTCTTGAGGAATGGTGTGGGATGATAGTGATTGTGTGAAATGGGCAAATATAATTGGCCGAAGGCTAGCCGATATATTTCTTGATATCGTGTTGTTGAGCTCCAGCAGATCAGACGCCGAAGAAAATATAAGATTCTTATATAATGAGTAAATTTCTGCTCCTGTAATAATTATTTCTGACGTCGCTATGTCGCTGCGAATGTTAATGACAGGGCATGATGTTTTGTCTTCGGGCGTAAATACTGACGAGAATGTATCGTTCAATAATTGAGAACTTTCTAGATCGGAGAGCACGTCACCGTTCACGTTAGTAATTGTGATGTCAGGGTGGCTGCTTGGGTTTAGTACACGTCAAAAATGCCGTGGGTTTGTAACGAGAAGAGAAGAAATGTCACTTGAAAAAAGCTTGCGTCTCGTATTTTTTTAGGAAATATTGGTAGTCATTTTCCTACATTTTGTGTAGCGTTACCATGAACGAAAAAGAGGATTTTTGTCAACATTCACATAGAGTCACTTTTTCTAGCAGCATTCCGCTTGAGTCGCACACCCTGGTTCAATGAGCGGCGTCGAAGCCGTTCTGTCACAGTTAGCTGTCTTGTAGCACATTTTATACTTGTCCCTGATTTGGCGTCTACTAGGTGAGATAGCAAGGACACCGGTAATAACATCATGGTCAAACAGATCATAAATGTAGATCAAGTTAGAGCAAGAGTAGAGATTATTTGCTCAGATGAGATCCAGAATATTAACAGATGAAGCCGTCGTCCTTGCTGGACGAGTGATTGGCTGTGTTAAAGAAAGGTCCAGCCAATTTTGAAGAAAACAGTGCTCTTATGTTAGAGTTGGTGGAACAGATATCATCGGCCAGTTAATACTCGGAAAGTTGAAATCTACAAAAATAAGCAAAGTGCAGTCGGGACAAGCGATTGACAACAAGGCTCAGTACTCTTTGAAATTCGTCTGAAAATCTGCTGCATGCTCATATTTGGGGGTTGACAAAATACACTGAAGAATAATAATCTAATATCACGTTTCATCATGACCTATATACATTCTAAAAGAAATGTATTAATTGGAACATCTCTGGCGATAAATTCCTTTCTAACAGCCACTAAAACACCTCTGCCCTTTTTTTTGTACGTTTGGGCACAAAAGAAAAATTAAACTCCAACCAACAACACAAGATCAGCTTATCGGGCACTGAGTCATCAATCCATGTTTCAGTGAGTATGACTAGTGATGCTGAGCATGAGTCGATGATGGATCATACAGCGAGAGAATTAGGAAGCACGCTTCTAATGTTCGTGAATTTAAAGAAAATACTGTTATCCCGTTAATACTTGCAATTTGCAATAAATTGCAATACGTGCCATAAGGTGATTAGTTTAAAATTTGATTAGTGATTTTTGTTAATTCGTAGATTATGTATTTCATTTTTTTTCTTCAAGTAATGTGCACCTGTTCCAGTAAACTAGTTCATGTGCTAGAATTGTGTTATCTGCCACAGGTAATTATTAAAACTTGTTGAAAGTGTTCGCTGAAGCATCCTATTAGCAGGGTAACGCTGCTGCAATATTCGCATTCTGCCGCATGATGCCTGTCACCAAGCAACCGATCGGCTTTGTACTGCAAGCTTTGTCGCTTTTTCATTGCTAAGAACTACTGGGGCCGAATTCATGAAACTTTCTGTTCGTATGTGTTCTATGCCATTGGCCGGTCACCTTCGCTAATTTTTCCAGTATCGGATCTGACTGACATTTCCTCTTACCTACGATTCTAGCGTGAAGAGTATTTTGCAAATTCGGGCCCCGGTGTCGTAGGTCTTCGTTGGCATTGGCTCCCCCCTTTGCATTGCAACTTAATCATCAATATGGACCGACACGGAAACAAAAGATGCAGGAAAGAGTGCCTGTTACACGTAGTACGTTTGCTGAGACATAGGTAGTAGCGCTAACAAGACTAACGGAAAAAAATTTGGGAGAGGACAGCGCGCTAGTGTCCATCCTGTCGCTAGTATCTGTCTAGCGCTCTGTCCTGTCCCAATTTTTTTTTTCCGTTAGTGTTGTTAGCGCTAGTAACTATGTCTCAGCAAATGCATCCACACCAATTAGCTCAACTGTCTGCGTTAAGGTAGTACGCTTGCACACTGTAGTCGAAGTTGGCAGGAGACCCACGCTGCCGGCGCACCTGTGCTCTAAGAAAGATTTGGCGGTGTTCAGATGATACAGACTTGGCAATGTTGCAAGGAAGCGCAAGAGCACTGTGGTATATCCATAGCAGATATCATATGATAATTTTGTCTGACGCCATTGTCTGGCTCTATTGGCGTCATGACGTTTGCTTGTCCTAAAGTATGCTTATAAGTAAACTATGAGGAAATTCTTCCTTGCTGCCCCTCCTCCCACTCCCACCTTTATTTTTTTTTTTCTGTTAGAAATCGCATTGTAACAGCATACGTAGTTGTCACATTAATATGCGATCATTACTTTCGTTCTTTCAATTTAATCGCTCAATGCGGAGCGGTGCAGACCTTGTTGGAAGATGTTTTGAGCTAGCCTTTTTTTTTTCTTCTCGTACCACTTAGCGAATGCCCTATTAGCCTAGGAACCCATCTTCAATGTCGAGGCTAAACACTTATGACACCCCAGTCTGAGTAAAGGTTTGTGATTCGGATGCAATTTTATGGACACACAGCTGCAATGACACCATAGCTTGCGCTAAACTACCAGAACTAGAGGCTGAAGTGACAGTTTTTCGCTCATAAGTGGTCTTTACCATTGGCCGGCCACCTTCACTGGATTTGCTTTCACGAACAATCCTAACTTAAGGGCTTTTTTGTAAACACGTGCCCAGATGCGAGCAGATCGTCTCAGATTTCGTGCAGTCGATATTACACCCGGCTGCGTGCATGGACTTGTTCGTTACGATGAAAGATCGCAGCGGCACACAACGCTGAAGCAACACAGAAATGCGTCATCTGAAATTCAGAATCCACTAAGTAGTTAGTACTCTGCAGAGTGTCTCGTAAAAAAAAATGCGCCTTATACTGGACAGTATGCTTATTAGCATTGACCAATGGGAAATGGCATCGTATGATATAAAGGATTATTTTCCACAAATTTTATTCTTTTCTTGTCACCATGACAACGAATAGCCGATACCGGCGATAAACGTAGGCGTGGCGTCCTGCCCATCAATGACAAAGGGCAAAAATAATGAAAAATAAAAATAATCGTCACATATTACACCATTGGTAATTCTGTGATAACAAAAATATTTGCAAAATGGAGTCCTGAGGTCAAATTCATATTTCATTTTCTATTATTCTCTAAGCTCGAGGTGCATGAAACTGTCATTCACCGGCGTTATGATGCTCGTAACCACGTTTGGCCAGCACGTGTTCTACGAAAAGCTACAACAACCTGCGAACTGTTTTGAGAATCCCGGCCCTTGTTGCTAAGCGGTGCGCCGTCGACCCGTTCACGTTTGCATTCATTTTTGCCAAGTCGAGTTGGGGTGAGTCAACCTGCCCATGTGCGCACATTTAATCAGAGCAAAGCGCAAGCCTTTTGCGAGCCCCACAGGTAAATACAGCCAGACAAGCAGACTCGTCCAACTTTTGTTGTGTTCACGGGACGCCCTGACTATCTACTTTTCTGTGCTGTGATAACGCTTTCGATTATGTCGCAGCTACCGTCATCGAATGCTTGCTCTTTCGCCCTTGGGCGTTTTCACGTGGCGCAGAAAGTGGGCAACCTGAACGTGAGCTCGCCTGGCAAGACCATCTACCCGGGGGACATCGTAACGCACGTGGACGACATACCCGTGGAGTCGTTCACGCAGACCATGATGAAGACGACGCTGACCAAGACCAAGGCCGAGGTGAAGATCACCATCGCGGCAATCTCGCCGCTGCGCAAGCGGCGGCCTTCGTACACACGCCTCCACGAGACCGTCATGACGGACACCAATGTCGAGACACCTTCGTCAGACGCCTTTGTCAACGAGGGCAAAACAGAATGACTCTGTCGCGCCCTCACGTCATCTGTACATTCTGCTCATTACACTGTTCATTACCATCACCCCACGCACTGTTCTCCGCGAGTGAAGAGCATCTGCCATCCAACAACAGTGCTGTGTCTTCGCGTCTTTACTTTCACGAAAATGATGGGAAAAGAGGTGCGTGAGCAGCGTCCGAGCACCTGATTCGTGAGCTGAGCCAGAGAATTGTTAAAGCCTTTGTTGCATGCCTCCAGTTAGGCCCGGTAACCCGTAGCCCCGTTGTGAGGAACCACAAAATTTTGCAGGCTGTCCCTGCCGTTTCGGTTTTCACATAGCCCGTACAGCGGTTTGAAGACATCTAATTCGGCAGCCAATACACGTACGAGCCGTCTATGTAAACTACAGGACGCCAGCACGCGGAACAGAGATTCAATATGCGGTATTCACTGATGCACGGCCGCTCCATGCCAGCTTTTCGCTTGACTTGCGGTCAGAGCTATGTGTACTGTCCCATTACGTTAAAATGCCAGGCAACGTACTCAGCAAGCGCTCCATCAAGAATTGACGCACGTCTCCTATGGCTCCTCCGCTGTAAACTCGCGCCTGTTCTCTCATTTGGCACTTCAAATGTTGGATTTCGGTTATAAATTCTTCGAAGCGCGACACGCTGGTTATACATACACTTGAAGACATCTACCCAAACAAGGAAGATAAGGGAACATGAAAATGCAAAGTAACAGTTCGCAGTACAACGTAAAATATTTTGTGACGCATAAGTGAATTAAGCGCAAGGGTTTCCCATCTTTAACATAGCATGTGCATTCTTTGTCCTAGCTGTCCCGACTATACCTTCATTCAGGAAGGTGTTTGGCTTTCGCAGGGTGCTTTGACAAACTATGTTTACGAAGGTTTAGAGAATACGGGAGACATGCCCGAGGCTATTAATTGTTGCTTTTGTGACATTCTGCAGAAGATATCAAATATGCCTGCCGGTTTGGTACGTTTGCGACCGAATGTGTTGACCGTTGTTCCACGTTTATGTTGTCGGGAACATACTGACCGAAATCAGCGATTGCGCCACGTTCCTGTCGCGTCATCGACGTTACTTTGATGTTAAGACCGATTCACCATTGTTAACGAATCCAAGCGGAGTTTTGTGATGCATGTTCACTCATGGACGCAGCTTTATTATTGTATGGAGCGCGATGATTACTGCGCAATTAACTTGTAAAAGTGTCGACTACTTTCGCGAAATTAAAATCCTCTTAGTGCACGGGCATGCATGGAGTGGTTTATATTTATTTTGTGAACAATGGGACCGTCTGACAACCATTTTCTTCTGTCTCTTTTTGCATAACGCTTACGGGGTAACTCAGCTGCCACATGTGCAAATTGTTTTCTATGATGAAGATAAGATGTGCTATTTATTTATTTATTTTTCTACTGTCATTCGCCCCACGGCTTTACAGAGATGAGGGGCAAGAATAAATGTAAGTGTTAGTGGCAGTATTGAACTTGAAATTCTGGGTGTTCGCGATGGCAGTGGTGGAGGCAGGGAGATGGTTCCAGTCTTCCGAGGTTCTTGGTATAAGTGAGTCTGAGTAAATTTTTGTGCGACAAAGGTGTCACGAACTTTTTGGGAATGATCAATGCGAGATGACACGTACGATGGCCGACGAATCAGTTCTTCCCTAAGTATGTGATTGAAGTAAAATATTTTATGGAAGAGGCACAGTCACAGGGTGCACGTTAAATAGTACGAGATGATCAAAATGAACACGGAGCTTCTCACAACGGCGTCCCTAATGGGCCAGTGTGCTAATTTTGGGTCATTAAATCCCAGAATTATTTTAACACGTACTTAAATGGTGCCCAATTTTAGCTCAGAATACACGCACACCTGCCCTGCCGGCGTTATCACTACCGTGTGTGTCTAACACTAAAAGGTGAGCGACCTTATATATACGACGTTCCAACCTCGTGAAGTCGACCTCAACCTCTATTTGACCTCTACCTCACGCAATGAGGTGACGTTGAGGTCAAATTTAGGTTAAGTGAGGGTGAGGTGAGGTTGGTGACTCGTGCAAATTTTGTGAGTGAGTTCGATAATGTTGAATTCTATCGTATGCGCGAGTTTGAGGTTGAGTAAGGTCGGATCCTCGTTGAGGTTCAATTTTGAAGTCAATCGTTGGCTCAGCTGCTTGCATGCAGGTCTGCGTCTCCTGGGCAGACAAGTTTTTCTTCATGTAAATTTTTACATCTTTAGAAGTATGTCTACGTGTGTTTTAGCCCCAACAAGTTTCAGTGGTGTCCTCTAGCGTGTGACGTCAGCTGCGGGACTCCGCTGCCGCGCCTCGCCTGTGCTCACAACGTGAAGGCTGCTGGCTGGTCGACCTCCCCTGGTCGTGCTTGAGTCTTCTAGTTTGCACTTCGCTGTACGCTATAACCTTGTACACTACTCACCATGACACTCAGCCGGCGGAGTCGCTGCCTGACAGGCCGTCAAAACCACGCTTAGTCATCGAGTTGTGTGCGAGCAATCAGTGTGGACAAGTGTGTGTGCGGCGTGGTCTTCTCGCGAAGTCTTTGTTCCGTAGTTGTAGCCGACTTGATTGGCCTTTTCTAACGATGAACGGGCGTTACGTTGCTGTGTGTGCGCTGTAATAAATTAAATGTTTCTGCCCAGCGTGCGCTGCATGGTCGGTGCGCACCTTCTTGGCGTCAAAAATTAAATTTCTGGTGGTATCCAGCGTTCGAAAATTACGGAATGCGTTCTATGTCGTTCTCAAGAAGCTAAGTAGTTGCTGCGGAGAATTATGTGTTATAGCAGCAGTGTAGCAGAATGCCGCATTGATTAAATCTGGCCTTGGCGGTGAAATTTTGCTTCCGGCAAGTGAGTGACGGATCAGTGGTGCTCAATGGTCCAGTACTTGCGCTAGAAGGCTGAAAACTAAGGAAGCGTGAAAACATTGATTCAGTGCCAGGTATCATGTTTACCTGGCCTTCATACATGTACAATATGAAGATTACCCGCTCTTCGTATAGAAAGTGAAGTTCAAACAGAGAAATCTTCAATTTACTGCAATCAGAGGGTCTCAATGCCAGAAAATCTAACAATGCATAGCTGAGTACAGACGTTTACATTTTAATTCGCGCAGTCGATATCTCCTTGAGCAGTTAATATCAAATATTTGTAACCCCTAGTAGAAGGGGCGTGCAAAAATAATTGACAAGGTAGGTCAACTTACGTACGTAAGTGCCACAGTGCTGACATGCCTGGACAAGTTGGCTATATTAATTTTCACATGCACTTACGAGACGTCCCGATTTAGGCGGGACACGTCCCGTTTTTACAGCAGTAGTCCCGCTGTCCCTCCGCTCACGTATGGGCGTTGTTCTGTCACGCGTTGGCCTCCCCGGACCCCGAGTTGTACCGAAATGCCTGTTCTGTGGTACCGAATTGGATGTTCACTTTCTCGGTTGCATTGGCGCCACCTCCTAAAAAGCTCGAGAGGCAGGCGACAACGCGAAACTATGCTGGAGGTAGCAGAACCTGCAGTGCGATCTCATAATGGTTCAGAAACTAACCATTCGCTTCCCCTCGCGTAATTGAGCTTTTGCTGACGAATGCGAGGTTCTGATCAGTCACCCGAGGGCAAGCAAGCGGTTCTTTTCCCGAACTGTTATAAGATAGCACCCAACCTAAAACGCATGACCACTTACGACTCGTATTGTTTCTAGATCCAGGTACAAAGGACTTCTCAATGTGCTGGCTAACCAGCCGTAGCTAAGCCAAAGTGCACTGACCACGCCGTCTTGCTTGTCACACATGTGGCATTGGAAGCATGTGGAATAATGCTCAAACGCAAGTGCAAATTTATTGATGAGCTTGAAAAAGTTTCCCTTCGTGTAAGGAAAGCTTCAAATAAATGTTAAATCTCGCTTCGGTCCTCGAATCCCCCCCATCCGTCCGAGGAATGGGGTCACATTACTCTAACTTTAAGAGCGCCACGTCAGGAAGAAGATACTTCGGCTCGTCAGAAAGGACCTCCGTGATACAGGTTTGCGAAGTGAATCGTGAGCCATGTGGGTCGTCGTGGTTCGGAAAACGCGCAACGTATTGGGCTTCGTGACAACTTGTTTTTGATACCTGGTGTTGTTAGCTGGATTGCGGAGTGTTTCAGACCGTATCGTGGTTGATAGGCGTCGCTCAGGCGGAGCAGTTCCCGGCAACTTCGGCAAGACTCTACCTGCAGCAAGCATCACCACTCCTCCTCTTCCTAATGAAGGACTCTGCTCGGCCCCTGCAAGTTAGTTTAGGCGGTGTCCGTGTAAGAAACGACGAATAAAAGGAATATCGAAGTCTTGATGCTGAGTTACGTTTTTTCTTCTTGCTTGGGCAGCGTGCACCGTTCGCGGGTGAAATTTGTGCGCCGATGCAAATAGTTGCTAGCGTGTAACGGGGACAGGCAATAACCTCAAAAAAGATTAAGCTTTGGGGTGTTACTTGCCAAAACCGTGAAATGATTATAAGGCATGCCGTACTGGACGACTCCGGATTAATTTTGATTACCTGGGGTTCTTTAACGTGAACCGAATGCACGGTGCACGGGTATTTTTGCATTTTGTCCCCAGATAAATGCGAATACCACGTCTGGTATTTGATCCAGCACCCTAGGACTTAGCAGCGCAACGCGGGCGATAACCTCGGCCGAATACTACGTGTATTCGTTTAAGTATATTTAATTCGTAGACATGCAATATTCATGTTCCAACTAAAACGATGAAATTAAAAATATAGAGCTTTGGGCTTGTTGATAAGTGTTCTATTGTCCCATCCTCACCCCAGTATGAGCACGAGGAGGAGGGCGCCAGACCAGACCGATACAGATAGTAGTTTAACGTAGGTATTCAACATCTGAGTTTCGTAAACAGTACAACTTTTCAAGTACGGCAGCAGTTTCTGTTCCAATGAAATAGGAGGTGTGCATAATCAGTTAAATTTGCTAATTATAGGTTCCAAGAGTCTTGCTGACTGCACGTCTCCTGAACCTAGCAGCAGTTATGAAAGTTGATACAGGAAGTATCGGGATAATTGTACCACTAAGGGACGCTCTCGCCCAGCTGTCTGCTGATTCATCACTAATCCTTTGTGATCAGGCACCCATACCAACCTAATTAGTGTTACGTGAGAGGGTAGCAGAAAAGGAAATGTACGTAGATGCAGATGTAGAACTTTGTGATCTCCTGGCACGTACGCATTCTGGGGGATTGGCCATGAATCGGGTAGGTTAAAGTAAAGTGTAAAATAAGGGGTAAAAATTTCATAATAGGTAAGTTATAATCGAAAAATAGAGATTGGAGAGACTGAAAATATCATGAAAATGAAATTATACCATAATCATAAAAATAAAACAATTCACATTCAATGTTGATGAAAGAGAAGGCGGTTTAAAATTTGTATTCAGACTTTAAATCTCACTGATTTTAAAATCAAATCTTGGATGGCAGCTCTAACCTTCCTGTCGCTATGCCCAAGTGTAGAGGCGCCCAAAATAGCACGTTTCGGACAGTTAAATCCAATCCAAGAAGGCGGAGTGAAGCTTCAAAGGTCCGTTTTCTTAAGCTAATAAATCGCCGACAAGAAATAAAGAAAAATGTTCTATGGTTTCATCTTCCCTACACATATGACAAAATTGGTGAGGGTGCCAGACCAGTCTTGTATAAATAAAAATTTTAAGGTATGCGACAGCAAAGGCATAGCGAATAGGTACTTCAATTTTTTTCCGCTTGGCATAGGTTACTTCTCCAAGGGTACAATAAGTGTTTAAAATCCGAGAAATTCGCTATAGATGGTACAAAGAATTCTCGCAGCATCATTTGCCTCCGAAATCTTGCAGCTACGATCAAGGCTGATCCAGGGAGAATTTGAATGGCTGGACGCCTTCGCCAATGAATCAGCCGTTTCATTTAGAACTGAAATATTACCTTCCTGAATTGCTTCTTCTTCTTTATGCTTTGTTGTGTTTAGATATCTGCATGTGACTGTGACAACGTCACAATACTTCATAAAGACGGGTAACAGGGTTAAGAACAAGAGGCGAAAACGAAAGTGGACACTAGCGTTGTTATCTGCAATGAATGCCAACAAACAAGTACAATTTGCCACCTTGAAAAGTTTAAATTGTTAACTTGCTTTATCTCTGTGTGTTTCTGGTAAGAACTCGGGGCCGAATTCACAAAGATTTTCTTTTGTAAGCGATCCTTTGACATTGGCTGGTTGCCTTCGCGAATAACATGTCCTGCGTTATAGGATTCGCTGGAGCTCTTACAAACAATTCCAGCATAAGAACATTTTGTGAATACGGACCACGGTTATTGTCCTATTTACCGTTGTAGGTATCTGCCACGTGCTTTCAAGGCGGCGGTGGATGCGGCAGCACCACCACCACCACCAACAACAACAACCTCGATTTCATGCATTGAGGTCTCATCACCATCACCATGGAGGAGAATACAAAGGTGAGCTAGTTGGTGAGCGGTCATCATGACGAAAATAATAACAAACAGCTCGAGAAACGGGACAACGCAGCGGCGTGTCTTTTAGATTGTCGCATTTTCATCAGCGATCTCTTTTTTTTCCAAATTGCAATCATCATCGTCGTCGCCGTCGCCGCTTCTTCGGTTGGATAACGTGGTGCTCGAGCCCTGCGCGGGCCGCGCGGGAGGTGACGTTCTGCTGCACCGGCCCGCGAAGCACGAGATTCGTGCGGCAGGCGTCGTTCGCACAATTGACAGGACGCCAGGCTGACCGTTGTCTTCGAGCCAAACTTCACCGGCACTGACGCTATAATGCCAGGCTCGGACAAATACGGAGGTATGTATTCGCTTATGTCAAATCTGCCAGCGTGCGTAGTGAAGTTGCTGCTTTTGTTGACAGCTAAATGTGGGACATTCCTAACGTATCCTAACGCCCCCTTTGAAATGTTAGGTGGTGGTTAGGTGGATTGAAATTCCTGTTCGATTCGTTTCAAGTGTGAGCCCTAAAACACTGTGGGTGCTTTGTGGAATGAAGGTGGTGATAATGCATAAAAATAATGCTGTACAACCTGTAAAATAGCAGTCGCACGTCAAGCTGTCGTTGCAAGGTTCGCGGTACAACTGCTGCTTTTAATGACCCTTTGGTAATATGTATTGGCCACGTAATGCTAAGCACGGAAGCGCTCAAAAGTCCGGTGCTAGTCTTACATATGTAAATGGTGACAATATTCCTGTAAGTTATTCCTAATTTAAGAAAAAATGTGTTGTTACACAGGAAACTCCGAGAAACTTACAAACCGTGGCGGTAAGTATAATCTGTCATGCACAGTAACGCCCTATTTGGGATAACGGCTGAACTGGCGTAATTTAATGATGTACTTCGGGGCCGTATCGCACAGACGGCGCTACAACGATGCCGGTGACGACGTCAACGCGACATCGAGGTGGCACATCTACCTTTGCGTCGGGTGGTACGGGAAGCTTGAGCTCAGCGAGCAAGTCGTCGCCTGCGACGTCGACTACGAGCAGCTCGGAGGAGGAAGAGCCTACAAGCATGAGCTCCGAGGGGACGTCTATGTCGCCCCAAAAACGAAAAGGTGGGCTGGGTGTCACTGTTTGCTTTGCGTAAGGTAGTAGTAACCGAAACAGACAAGCTCGACAGGTATCATTTTATGTGCATTTTCGTTTGCCTTTCCACAGAGATGATGCGACAGAAGAAAAGTTCTGCGGTGAAAGTTTTGGTTACCTTGTTTCCAAGGGTGAGGCACGCTCAAACTTATTTTTTATAAGTTTCTACACTAGATGCTTCCATATCCCAATGGTAAAGGCATTCATGCAGAGTTCTTAGCCAAGGGACGAGTGGTGAGGACTGGGAAATTTTCATAAGGGTATTTCTTATTCAGCATGTGACACCGAAATTGACCAATGTACGTGGTTAGTGTTTGTTGTGGTATCGTCATAGCTCATAATTTTTTCGTGTCCGGCATCCTATAGAAAAAGAAAAAAGCATTTCGCGTAAAACTAAAGTTGTCCCTTTCCGCCCTTTTCCTTGACAGGAGTGGGACATAAGAAAAAAAAAGGAATGAAACGGGCAGGGAAATGTGTCCGTCTCTCAAGAGAACACCGTATACTGACAGGCCCATATTTCGAACACGAGGGGTGACTGCAACAGTTGGTTCGGCCGACGAGCGTGGGTGCGCAGAGAAAACCGAAATCAGTGCTCACACAAGCTTGGCCTTGATTAATATGTCCTCGGTGTCACCGCGTGCACTATACTTATGCACATCTCGGGCAAGAGCTGATTCCTAAACACCTTTAAGGCCTTGACAACATTACTTACGCTTTTGGTTTGATCGTACACTAATTGTACAGTGCGAAGTGTCCCGTTATTATGTGACTGAGTCCTTACAGGACGTTTCCGTTTCCAAATAATCGGCATCTTACTGAAACTTAAAATTAACTTGATCAATGCTTTTTAGTCGTTAACCTCTTAGACACTGTATAACTCGAGGTAACATAAGTTCCCCATGCAGCTTATGATATAGTGTTATTTTCCCTTACGTTCGCTACAGGAAATCTGCATTCTTTCACGTTATGCAGATCAGTAATTAAATATAAACAAACCCCAACTTAGCGGTAACCTTTTGATATCATTAAGAGCGACTGAGTAATAATATTCGAAAGAAAAAAGGGACCTTTTATCTTATCAAAGGGAAATTTTATCTTCAATGTGCAAGTCAGAGCTCCTGCTTCTATATTTTCACGGGGGCACGGGGACACCGGCTCATTCCTCCCTCTGTACTGCTGCCACATTTCTCCTGAATACAGGCACCTCGAGAAAAACGTTACTTACTAATGAAGACCACATCATGGGTTCCGAATGACGGTGGCCTTGGGCTCCTCGATAACAGAATCCCTAAAGTTTTTCGTAGCTTGGGAGCATGACTAACCTCTCCAAGTAAGAGGAAAGAAAAACAGAAAAAAACAACGAAAAGGTTGAGAAAACGTCATTTTTTGAGTTTAAAAGTCGATTGTTCAATCGTAGCACGCTTACCACGCTAAAGGAAACAGCCATTGCTAAGCAAAACTGGGCCACAGTAGCGCCATCTGTGAAACCTATTATCAACTCCCTAAGGCTATTCTCTACGGAAAAATGCAAGCTCTCCCTCCAGTTGTCCCATTCCTCCCTGCCTTTCCGTACCGAAAACATTTCCATAGTGACGTTGCCTGATATGCCACTCGGACTGAAACAAGGATACAATGTCGAGTAATCGTGTTTTTCCAGAACTTACGCATATGTTAGGTCAGAAATTTGTGTTAAGCGAAGCTGTGGTATAGCTACATCTATTCTTCGTCCTAGTAAGACGAATCGCATACGCGTGTTGGTCGGTGGCGCAGATACCGAAGGTGACCACGGTGCTGCTGGAGTTCTTCATCAAGCGCGAGAACAAGGTATCGCTGCTTCGCGACCCGCTGTCGCATTTCTGCCAGGAGCAGTCGGTGCTGGCGGCACAGGACTGTCTGCAGAAGCTGCACCGGCAGTTCATCACGTACCAGGACATCCGCGACATGGTCGAGAATCTGATGGGGCTCCACAGCCTGTGCTTGAAGCGGGCGCCTGTCACGGCACGCAGCCTCGGCCTGGTCATCCGCAAGCTGACCATCATCGTTGGTGAGCTGGCCACTTCTCTCGAGAAGATCTCCGAGGTGCCGGTTACCGACTGGATGGCTGTCGGGGACGCGGTCGTCACGCGCACCGACAAGGTATGCGTGCCTAACCGCCACCGCGTGCATGTTGCATGCTGTCTGCACAGTCGTTTGTATAGAAAGAAACGCACTGAGGCTCGACAACAGGTCGAACCGTTAATGAGACTGCCCAACAGATTGGTAATGCTGTATCAAAGCCGCCTCTCCCACTCCTCTACCATAAAGAATAATACTATCTCCTGGCCTGGCTGTTGGGAATGCTTGCAAAGTGATAAGAATGTTTCTCCTATGCCAGTGAATAAGCGACGAGTAATTGCCACAATATCTGATTACTTTCTTTACATAATGTCTTGTTTCTTTAGTGCGATTACGAGTAGTATGTAAGAACCTGGAGAAATATGTACATAAGAATGACATATTAGGCTAATAATGGACTGCTCTTATTTCGCCCAGGAAGCGTGCTCATAAAATGCCAAACCAATGTTGCGAAAAAATAAAGAAACTTTTGGCATAACGACAAGTAACTATATAACTGTAGTTAGGTAACATAAACATGATTTTAAATTGAAGTCTAGGAAAAGCACCTTGCCCCGCAGCAATGTTATAAAATTTCTCCAAAGCAATGCTATTTCCTTAATGTCGACGCCGCTTTTATGTGTTCGGTGTTTAATGAGCAGTTTGCGACAAACAATAGACATAGAGGTCGTACTGAAGAGAACTGGTATTTCTTTCTAACAAACAAACAAGCGAACGTGGTTGCGTGTACATCTAGATAAACAGCTTAATCACACAATGAGCAACAACTCTGGTTGTGCACTCTACTCTGAGTTCGTGCAGCTATTTTCGATTACGCGCTGTTATGCAAAGGGGCAACTTCCTCTCCGCAGCTCTCTCTCCCCCAGCTCGGCGAAGTGGCGAACGTCAAGCGAAACCCAGCGAGGTTCTAACAGCTCCACTGTAAAACTTAATTAAATCCTGGGGTTGCACGCGCCAAAACGACTGATTATGAGGCCAGCCATAGTGGGGAACTCTCGATGAACCTTGCCCACCTAGAGTACTTTACGTGCACCTAAATCTAAGTATTGACGAGCGGTTTTGCATTTCACCGTTGTCGAATTGCAGCCGCCGCGCCTCGTGTGGAAACCGCGACGCCGAGCTGAGCAGGCACAATGCAATAGCCACGAAGCTATCGCGGCAGATTTCGGTGAACTAGCACCTGAGCGAAAAGGCAGAGGGAAGAAGGGGACAACGATGGGGGTTTTGCTTGGGCAGCGACATGTCCTGTGCTGAGTAAGGTGTAATTTTTGCAGTGACAGCGTTTGTATGGCTGATACTTCTGGAGGGTGATGTGCATAATCAGGCGAGTCAAAAGCGGATGTGACATATCGTGGTTCCTTAGTGACTATATTGTTGGCTTCTAAGTACGGGGTGGCGGGATCGAATCCCGGCCACGGCGGCCGCATTTTGATGGGGACGAAATGCGAAACACCCGTGTACTTAGATTGAGGTGCACGTTAAAGAACCCCTGGAGGTCCAAATTATTCCGGAGTCCCCCATTATGGCGCGCCTCATGATCATATCGTTGTTTTGGGACGTAAAACCCGAAAATATTGTTTTGAAAAGCGGCTGAGGGTTCACTGGAGGACGCTTGCGCCCTTACAGGTGACTAGACCTCGTAGTGGTTGTGAGAATACCCACGGAGAAGCTTGATTCTACAATTTGCTCGCAATGCACGTTGCATGCCAGTGAAGAGGTAAAAGTAGCAGGTGCGTGGTTATGTTTAGATAATTACAAAATGAGAAGAAACTGGTCGCGCATTTGTGCCTTGAGACGCGCGCTTCCCTGCTTCTTACGAAGTAAACAAAAATTCTGAATGATTCTTTTTATTTGCTGGATAAGTTCCCTTTACATTACTCTGAAAGCGCGATATCAGGGACAAATATCAAAGCTTTTGATACCAGTAAAAAGTGTATTGGGAGTGTGTGAAGTTTACTGATTGTCATCGCCCACTTTTCTGGGACGGCTCGATTGAAAGAAAAACAGTATTTCTTGGCTACAGATGTCCCACATTGCGCACCTCTACATCTTTTTTTTTTTTTTTTTGGCAGATGAGAATTGAAGAACAGGCCCCGTTCACTGAATTCATTCCGAGGACCCGAGATATCGAGCCTGTGAAGCTTCTCGGGGCAGGCGGCTTTGGGTGAGCAGAGGATGGTGCATTACGGGTCAAATTAAGGACGTGAGCGCATGTTTGGATGTTTACATAAGAATGTACTGTTGGGCTAGCTGGGTTGACAGAGTGCTATTTTTCAGAGCCAAGACGAGACAATAGAAGTCAAGAGAGCTGTCTTGTCTATTGCCTTGTGTCTTATTTGCGCCGTAAAATGGGATAACCTTAACGAAGCTTGCTCGATAGTACTGAAACTTTTGTTACTGGCAGAAATACGCTCAGTGTTAATGCCAACACGTATGATGCATATGACAAGAGACCGTACAGAAGCTTGCAATAACCGCATAAGTGTTATTCAAGATCTTGTATGGAAAGCCAGCTTGCGCCTTTTACACAGACAAAAGCTGAGCGTTTACCTTTCTTTTTTTCAGACAATGCACCTTTTTCTTGTCAACAGAATGCTACTTAACTTACTAATGTATGTCGGGATGTATGAAATTCGCGAGTATTACTGCGTGTTTCGATCGAGCAGTTACATAAGTACGAAGAGTACTCCGAATTGCAACGGTGACTGTCTCGACGTGGCAAAGCAAGCTCCGCGGTTTGCAGTACAGTGGCAATTTTCTCCTACCAAGATCCTCAGAATATAAAGAAAATATTACTTCATGCAAAGTGGCAGTGCGGCTGTTATTTTATATTTATCCAATATTGTAGGCCTATACGGGATAGGCCATACGAGGTAGAAAAGGACTACGTGTTAATGAAGAACGAAGAAAAAACTATAATACGTTGTAAGCATAAACGCCAACAGCAATAAAGCAATAAATTCACTATACATTAGAATATTTTAGTGGCCATATCATACTTTGTAAAGATATTTAGGATAACATAAGAATGCAGTAGCAAAAAGTTATGCACTGTGAGAACGCAGTAATATGAAGAGAAGCAACACAATAAGAAAAAAATTGGTTTGGACAGAAGAGCGTGTAAATACATGCGCGATGCACTGTTATCGCTTTTCTTTGCGCCCCAAATGCTAGCGGCTTAGTGCAATAACTCAAAATAAGATTCTAAAAGTGGCAAAAATGTATCAGCTCATTCAAGATTGGCAACGTCATTCGGCAGGTCATTCCAGATTTCGATAGCTAAAGGAAAGAATGTATACTTAAACGCATTACAGCGTCGGAGGCAGGTGCGTATACATTTCTCGTGGTTACTTCTACCGGAGTATTCTTCCTTACATATATATTTGCCAAATTGTGGGAAAGAAGAACAAGAAAGATTAAGCAGGCTAGCTTACGCCGGCTAGCCAGATTTGCGGCACAGTAACGCAGTAACGCTCTTTTATCTCGCGTACTTTGCATAAACAAATCTAAGTGCCCTGTTCTGGATTTTTTCTAAAATGTCAGTCAAGTGCTTTAGGTGCGGGTTCCAATTATTGCTGCATACTTCAAGATGGGTCTAATTAGTGTGTTGTATGATGTTTCACCTGGGGGGACGTGCTAACTAGTTTTCGCCTTAAAGAAACCTAGTTGCTTAAATACTCGTCTAGAAACATGATTGATATTTAAATACTGCGTTAACGTCACCCCCAAGTGCTTTACGGTATTCGCCCGTCTGATGTCTGTACAGAAAAGCGTGTACTCAAAATGGAGAGGTGTCTTTCTATGGATAATGGCAATGTACATTGTTTTATCGGTGTTAATTTGCGTGCTATACTTATCACACCAGTCGCCAATATTCTCTTAAGGATTTGTTAAGCTTTACTTAGTCTTCCGCTTTATTAGCCGAAGTGTATATTGCACAGTCGTCTGCAAAGAGCCTCATTGTAACACCTGGTTCCACGCAAGTATAAATGTCAGTAACGCAAATGAGGGATAGTGTTGGTTCTAGAATTCCTGTGATACGTCAGAAAATACTTTAGCACAATCAGAATCAGCGTTATTAAAGCTGACATACTGCATGCGATTGTCGAGATAACCCGCAATACTAATGACAATATTTTAATTAATGCCAAATAATGCTAGCTTGACTATGAGTAAGGAGTGTAGGACGCGGTCGAATAGCTTAGAAAAATCCATAAATATTGCATCTGTTTACTTTGGAGAATTAATAACTGTTGCAAAGTCATGAGTAATTCCTAGAAGCTGCGAAGTGGTCGAAAACCGTGTCGGTTGGGGTAAAGCAAGTTGTTATCCTCGAAGTGATCCCTGAGCGCTTTATTTATGATATGCTCCATTAACTTACAACATGTGCTTGCTAAAGATATGGGTCTGAAGGTGTCTATCAGCTGTTTGCTACCACTTTTTTAGATGGGTATAACTTTCGCACACAACCAGTCAGCAGGCAGCACCGCTGTTTCCAATGATAAGGTGATATCTTATGCAGGAAAGGCGGTAACGGAGCAGCGTAGCGTGTAAGAAATGTGCTTCAAATTTCGTCCGTGCCATGTGACTTTCTTAACGTCTAGTTGTAGAAGATGAACTCCATATTCTGATAGTGTTACGTCTGGCATCTGGGATTCGATGTTTGTTACTAGAAGATTTGAAGGCTGTATACGCATAAAAACTAACTGGAAGTGTTAAAAGCATTTGCAATAGTACGTGCATCTTCAACGAAACTACCTGAAATTTCTATATTAGAATGGATTTGTTTTCATTTTTCCGCATCATTTGTACTTTTCTTTTGAGGTGGATTATACTTCTCGTAAACTATGGTGTTTTAAATTAGCTTTATGAAACCTAGTGGGTATAAAGGTCGCGATTCCATTTTTTAGTTTCCGCCATAGATCAACACCCGACGGTTTATTAAAGAAATCATCCTGCACTGATTCAAGGTAGTCTATAACACTTACGTCATTCGCTTTGGTATAGTTTTTAACTGATATACGAGTCGTTGGACCGGCATGCGATACGCTGCTACCCAGGCTATGAAATATTAGTAGAATGAGGTTGTGGTCAGACGTCCCTTCTTCAATGATTATTTCTGGTGTTAAAAAGCTGGACACAAATGCAAGGTCAAGCACTGAACATGATGACTTTTGGACGCGAGTTGGTTTTCCTCACTAGCTTTGTCAATGTGCAACCAAACATTGTATCAAAACGAATGTCTGAACCTTTAAATTCGGTGTTTTTTACTGCAAAACTGCCGCAGTCTATTCTTGGTATATTAACATCCTCAGTTAGTTTGAATCCAGTTCGCTCACTCACGCAGCTGTGAAGAAAATTCTGTAATTGTACACGGTAATCGTCAACGGCAGCAGGACCCTGTTAGACACCACCAATCAATACGGTAACGGTAACACACTTAATTTTCGTGGCAAGCGATGTCCTTTTCCTTTGGAAAGACAGGTTTCGTGTAAGAGCGATGGTCAATTCCCTACACGACCATCTCCATCTGTACGAAGTGGTGCGTAGGATGAAGGCACTTTCACCGAGTCGTGGATATCGGGGTTTAGCCACGTTTCTGTAATAACTACATCAGGACAATACGAACGCAACAGTCCTTCAAACTGCTGTATTCTGTTTACAATACCTCTTGCATCAAAACATAATACTGTAAAATGTTCGCCGTCAGGCTTTAGAAGAGCTTGTCTTCCATCGTCTTACGTGCGAGCATGTTTCACAGCTGTCATTTTATTTGTCATTTCATGCCGGGCAAGTCATTCGCCGTTTATATTAAGCTTGTCGTACACTAGTCACTTTTGCTCCATTGCTGCGATTCAACGCCGACGAATGCCACAACTTCTTCCGGGTTTTTCAAGCGAAGCTTGTATTAGCTCACAAGTTCCAACGGCGCTGTCGTGGTCACGCAAAAAAACCCAGTTGCTCCCAGAGCCGAGTAGCTACCTAAAAGGGTGGTTTGATGAGTTGACAGCTGCGCCAGCGCCGGAGCGTGGGTCATTAGCAAGGATTCCAGCTGCATAGGCGCGCGCTCACGCCACGCGCGCAACCAATCAGCCATTTTTCTTCCGCCGGGTAGGGAAAAGGCAGGAAAAGGTTTCGCGCGTGCTGCGCCGGCTTCGTTTCCGTTCAGTTCAGTCTCAGAAAACGGACGGGACAGCCAAGCGTTGTGCGTTCCCCCGAGGAACAGGCAGCCTTCGATGAGCGGCGCGAGAACTCGTCCGTGAAAGGGCACGTCGTCGGTGCGCCGATCCAGCCGTTAGAGCCACCCGATCCTAGACAGTATGACAGCAACGAAAAGATACCGAGCTGAGGGAGCGGGAGGCCGAAGTAATCCGGCACCGTTAGCTATGGGTTACTTAACCGTGACGAATGTCAGGTGCATGCAGGACAAGCTTCGCTTACCCCCATTTTGCGGTAGGGGAAGGGTTGGCCGTTTTTCTAACAGACTCTGAATAATCTTTGGACATAGATATGGGTGTATTTTTCAGTTTTTAACAGCTACCTAATACCAACATTTCTTGCAGTGAAGTCGTAAAAGCGCAATATTACCGGTAGATTGCGGTTAGGCTTCTTGAAACCTAATCTGTGCGCACGCTCGATGGATTTCACTTTGTCTAACATTTCAGAAGGTATTTCCCTGGACACTAGCTGCGCTAGCTCCTCTGGTTTCTGTTGAGTTTCTTCAAGACCATAAATAACTATATAGTTTCGGCGGCTTCTAATTTCAAGGTCATCAATTTTGTTGCACATCTCTGTGAACTCCTTACGCATGGTGAAAATAGTTACTTTGCATTTTTCAACCTTTTCTTGACATTGCTTCAGGGACTTAGGTGCAGATTCTATCAGCGAAAGCCTTAGCTGCACATCTTCAAGACCAGTTTCAAGAGCTGAGTGCGATGTGTTAATTTCGTTGACGGCCATTCATATGCGATCTAATTTATCAGAACCTGGATTTTCTTTGACATCGCCATTCAACCAAGAAACATCAGAAAACACACCAACAAGAAAATTACACCAACAGACTGTAGTTAGCAAGACTAAATGCACTGAGGGCTTGGCAGCACAAGTACACGGACATGACTAGTTTTACTAGATTCAACACAGGACCATTTGTCACCAACCGGTAGAGGGAAGAGCACGAAGTTTAGCATCGTGCTTCGAATGGTGCTGCCAAGCGCAGTGAAGTGCGCGCGATGCCTCTTAGATCTTTTATGCTGTCCCGCTGACGTGCCAGGTCTTGCTGGTGCACCAAAAGGACCCTGCCGACATGACGTAGGCGGTGTTTCACCTTGAATTGACGTGTCCAGCGGTGCTGTCAGCGATAACACCAATGGCTTGGCATGCACGTGTTGTCGGACAGTCAATAGAGAGTTTAAATTTTAGACTAGTTCTTGCGTACGCAAGCCGCTTGCGTCCCCTAATCTAAAACTCTCCAATATTGTCGGCACTATGGCAAGGTGACCACAGCAACTCGACAGGGAAGCGTTGCCAGTTCCGTGGAATCCGAGGAACACTTGTAATTGGGAGTTTATGCTGAAAGTTTTGTTAGATCCACACCTTCCATTTTATGCGATATATTTTTGTGCGCTGAGTAGAAGGAGTAAGCTTCAGTTGAAATACGTAGCCTGAAAAGCGTGCTCATCAGGCTTCCGCGCTTCACGAGTGGCAGGCTATTACTAAAGTAAACTTTGCACTGTACTGTGGAGACGGCTGGTTCTATGAGTGGTACGACAGCGATTTGCAGGCTAACGTATGCTGAAGCTCTCCGCGCATAGGCCTGAGTGTTTAATAAAAGTGGGCGACGGAAGTAGTCGCACATTGAGAAGCATGCGAGGAGCGGCGGTGAGTCTATCTGGGAACGCATGCTCAAGGCAAGTCGTTTTGAATCATAAAGCGGTAGTTCACCCCACACGGCGGGAGCGAAAGTCTAAGTGCATCACCACTGCACTCTGGACAAGGGTGCAAGCAGCCGTGCAGCTTCCGTCATACTTAACCCAAACACACCTCAACCACCTTTTTTTTGTTTCTACTCCCCCTTCTGCGGATGGTGCTGGAGATATTTGGTATGGGTGCTTTAAACCTGATAGCTTACGGCATCTTCCTTCTGACAGATTCGATGTTTGCGCCTTACATCCTCTGTTTGCTAGAACTGTAGATGCAGATGCTAGATGCAGATGCTAGATGCAGATGCTAGAGCTGCAGATGATGTTAACTCGGCCTTTCTGTCACGCAGCGCCGTATACAAGGCCCGATACAAGCCGGCCAACCTTATCTGCACGGTGAAGCTCATCGCCTCAGACCGATTTAATCGACCCAAGCAAGCTTGCATTGACAAGGTGGTCGCTTCCGTTGTGCGCAGCCCTTTTCTTGTCAAGTACTATGTATGCTTCGCTACAAAGGTAAGCGGAACCATGGCTCTATTGGGATAAGTGTAAAGCTTAGTGCTGCAATTTGACGAGGTTTCATCTATGGGCGCAGAAAGCCGCTCGAAATAAGAAAACTAAAATTACTGTCATTTTCGTATTGAGTGCGACAGTAGGCCCCTGGACTTCGTTGCGTTATTGGGATTGTAAAGATTAACGTCGTAGACCTTTGTCACGCTGAAAAAAATGTCACTACTGTTTCGACGAGAACACTCATGTTACAATAAGATTTCGCGTGTTGTTCGACAAAGTAAGATGTCACAACCAGCGTTGTTACTGCTGCGCAAAGTTTACCGCATCTCGGTATTTGCATCAAAAGTGCATAAGCTAAAGCTCTCTATTGTCCACACTGAGCAGTCTGCGTCTCGCAGGACGCATATGTTACAGTGATGGAATACGTGTGTGGCGTGGACCTGATGCGCGTGGTGGAGCGCGCCATGTTCTTGCCCATCGACCAGGTGCGCGTCATTATGGCCCAGCTCATCTTGGCCGTAGAGCATTTGCACCTCAAGGGCTTCTTGCACCGGGACATTAAGGTGTCCAAGTAAGTGTGCATAGCGCGCCCTCAGTCTACTCCAGGCTCACTCGTCTGAGGCTTCATTTGCAGCATGCTCATGATTCCTGGAGGAAGAGTCAAGCTCATAGATTTTGACACCAATAAAGTTTGCCTAGGACATTGTAAGTAACAAAATGAAATGAATTTTCGGTCGCTCTGTCAGATTTCATGTTTCTTCCGCAGTTACGAAACGTGTCATGCGGGGCTACTTCCGGCGAACCCCGTTCGAATTCAGGGATGGAGAATCCGCCGGGACTATTCCCTATATGGCTCCTGAAATTCTCAAACGAAGGCCGTATGGTGAGCCGAAACGCTATTTTATGGCTGTTCTTTACCACCGCTCTGTCACTTCAGTACCAGAGGATCCATGATAATGCTATGTAGTGGTCACCGCTGAAATAGAGGCAGTATGTACCGCAACAAACGCAGCTGTCTCCCCAGCGTTCTTTCTTTTCAATCTTGGTTTATTCACACAGACGAGCGATTTAGGTGGTAGGGTTCATGAAAAGGTATTCGGGAGAGTGACGGCGCTGAGTAACTTATTATTGTGGATCCTGCCAATAGCTGTCGATTTTCTACAATTAGTTAATTAATATGGCTGTTGGAATTCAACATTGGCGTTCTTGCATTTTCTTGATTGACGAATGTCAAGGTGCACATTCAATATCGAGCGCAGGCCGCGCTTGCGACTGGTGGTCAAGTGGTGTGGTATTCTACAAGCTGATGACCGGTCGGGTGCCGTTCCGAGGCAAGACCAAGAAGTTGCTTCGCGACCGCATCATTGCGTCGCCCCTCAAATGGCCGAAAGTGAGCGAACACCCGCACTCGGCCAACACCACCGCCAAAGACATGGTCTACCTGTTGCTCAAGAAGAACCCCGTTGAACGGCTCGCCTCCAAGCAGTACCGCGACATCAAGGTGCGTTAGAACTATTTACTTTGCCACGACAAGGCTAACGCAATCTTTTTTGCTATATCCTTATGTCTAAGTTATCGAACTTATCCAACTTTATAACTTACCTTAAAGGGCCCCTCACCAGGCCTGCCACTTTGAGTTGACAAATGCAGAGCATACATTGCGCAATAACGATCGTGTCTTCAAAGTATTACATCGCTAAGCACCGCGGAAAGATCTGAAATTTCAAGCCGAACGCCGTTTTTCCTCCTCCTCGCGGCCGCCGCGCTCTAAGCCGGATGGTGACGTAGTCATGCCCCTGCGCCTACATAGTCCAGTCCGCAGTGTGACGTCGCTCGTGGTGACACGTGACTTCGATAATTATTCAAGGCACCATCTGTTATTTGTGTGATCTGTTGCTTGAATTGACGAATTGATGTTTAGAGAAATAATAAAACACACAAACGGAATGTCTGCGTGTTTTTTGCTTTACTTTGCACCGAAGCAACAGAGATGTACTTCCGCTTCGTCTGCTTGTTCCCACGGTCGAGCGGCCACGTGCGCAGGTACCGACACCGTACCATTTTCTACCGTGTTCCGGCGCGTGATCATGCTCTGCGATTCGCTTGTTCTGCCTCAGTATTCGTGTAGCACTGAATTATAGCGCTAGTCATGTGTCCTTGTGCACAGCGCGCAAAACTGTGTGCTGCGCGAAACAATAACAGCTCGCGCGCAACGTCGCCAGCGGAAATGCGCATCGAAAAAAAAAAAAAAGAAGAAGCGAGGAGGAAAAAAGTAGAGGGGTATGTGTCACGCGATCCTCGAGGTCTGGCATGGCAGAACGCTTGTGAAGGCTAGACGGGGCGAGTGGAGAGGGAGTCTCGCTATGCAATAGAGCCCGCCCTGCAGAAATCATGGGTTCGCTGCACAGAAATATTTCTATCTCTGCTATTAAAGCCGACTTGACAAATTTTTGCGGCAGAACGCTCCCTAGAGGACACGTAACAACTTCCAGCGTATAACCAAAATTCGCTATGGGGTCTGTTGAGGGGCCCTTTAAGTCTACAGTGTAAGTGTACTGACTTCGTACATGCACTATTCTAATACGTTGAAATGCTGTTTACTAAATCACGCGCGCAAATTCTGACGCAGTCGCATTCCTTCTTCGACGACTTCGACTGGAACCGGCTGCGTTCAACCAACAGCCTTTGCAATGTCCCTGCAATATTCGAGCTGATGCAGATATCGCCGCCCTCAGATCCAACTACCAACGTGGCTGAACACAGCACGCTAAATCTGTGTACGTAAAACCTCCAAATTAAATAATTCTGGGGTGTTACGTTCCAAAATGACTATGTGATTATAAGGCATGCTATAGTAGAGGACACCGTATTAATACTAACCACTTCGGGTTCTTAAACGCGCAACTACAACTAAGTGCAAGTGCACGAGTGTTTTGCGTATCGCCCCCATCGAAAGGCTGCCGCCTTGGCCGGTGCCCAACTGGCGACCTCGAGCTCAGCAGAGCAATGCCGTAGCCACTAAAAGCTACCGCAGCGAGTCTACGTGAGGTCTCTCTGGCACAGCTCATTTCTTCGGCAAAATGAAAAAAAAAAGACATGCCTTGTATGGCCTTTTACGAGCATTCCTTTTCACATAATTTGCCGTGTGGAAACTTGCTTTAAACTAGAGATTCACGTGTGGGGTTTCCATCAAAAAATGTAATTAGTAAGACCGACAGAATACTGAACACCACATTACAAATCTGACTGCGGATCGGATGCACTACCACGCAACATCATGCCTTATCCTGAAGCATGAAGGTTGGCAGCGACCAACACACAGCTGTGAAAAGCAATCAAACTTGGTCTCAAAGCTACACCATAGTAGAGGACACCTAATTAATTTCTTCCCTTGATGCTCTTTCATATGCGCCATCGCGAGATTTATTAAGAGGAGTCTCAGCGTTTTGCGAATACTAATGAGGCTGCTTGCGACCATGCCACAAATGTGCCACGTATTGCTTGGCAGCCGAACACTTTTGTCGCTGAACAAATACGGTGCGTAGCAGGCCGAAGTTTTCTGCGTATCACAAGACTGGCACTTGCATATCGTGAGAAGGAAGTCCGACGTTTACGCTCTGGCATCGTGCAGCCCCCGGAGCTACGACTTCGACAAAGAAGCGCAAGCTGATCAAACTAGAGGAGCTCACCGACATGGACAGCTCGTTGCAAAGACCACTCTTCACGTACGCGTCATCGGGTTACAAGCGACTCGCCTCCATGGTGGGTATTACGGTTATTCATCTGTGGAATAGTACCATGCACGAAATGCGACGCTGGTATATGGTTGAGGTTTCAATAAGCATACACAAAGCTGCGTTCCCGATAGGCCGCTATGCCCACTTTGCGTGAGATGCGTTGTCACGGGGTAGTGACGGGTGCTGCCAGGCAGGCAGGCAGGCAGGCAGGCAGGCAGGCAGGGCAGGCCAGGGCAGGCAGGCAGGGCAGGCCAGGGCAGGCAGGCAGGGCAGGCAGGGCAGGCCAGGGCAGGCCAGGGCAGGCCAGGGCAGGCCAGGGCAGGCCAGGCCAGGGCAGGCCAGGCCAGGCCAGGCCAGGCCAGGCCAGGCAGGCCAGGCAGGCCAGGCAGGCCAGGCAGGCCAGGCAGGCAGGCAG
Source organism: Dermacentor andersoni (assembly GCF_023375885.2). Lineage (NCBI taxonomy): Eukaryota > Metazoa > Arthropoda > Arachnida > Ixodida > Ixodidae > Dermacentor > Dermacentor andersoni. Next base: position 177,068,814 of record NC_092814.1, read on the forward strand.
GCAGGCAGGCAGGCAGGGAAAGGACAAGCTAGGCAGGCAATTGTTTACTGTGCGAATTTGTGCGTGCAAACCAAACTCGGCAGCAAGAGTAAGGATACTGGCAGTGCGATTGACAATGATCGGATCCAATGACCCGCCGCGAATGTTTCCTATATTTATGCATGCATCACACGTCGAAAGTTCCAGAGCCGTCAGAGGTACTCGGGTCGATTAGAGAAGGTATACATCATTTGCAACGCACGTACAATCTATCACATGGACCTGTCTATGCAGCGCGCGTCACGTAACACAGCTGACGTAATGTGCAGGATGCAGCCAACGCTTCTCGCACAGAAATGAGCGATAACCGCGATAATTAGGTGAAAAAAAATCATCAGCAAATGCTAAAACATAAGTCGCAATATTTAAAATGCTGTCCGTGAAGATATATATACAAAGTTAACTTATAAAAAATGATATACATTCATGCGAACAAAACTGCCATATTGAATTAATCGTATTATATTGCTGGCAACGGACTCGTTCATATGAATTCGAAGAAAGGACCCATCCTCCTTGAAGGGACTGTCTACCGTTTTTGTCTAAAAGTGTCTAAAAATGCAGTGGATTCACTGAAAAACAACTAGAAACTTGTAAACGTCATTTTTTGGTCTCCGTCGGCCCTTCCGAAAACTGTGTACGGACGCCGACAAAACTGATTACTAGACACAATGGCAATCTCGGAGGCCTTGCATCAGTATACCCATGGAGGATGGAAAAAACTGAGGAACTGCCCTACCCAGTCCAAGCGCTAGACGAGCAGTGTGGAGGGAGTCACGTGGTATTTTTCGCTGTAGCAGCCATGCTATAGGGGCACAATGACTGTTTTGTTATGGTGGCGTGTGGTAATGCGCGTGCTGTCCCGTACGTCTCGTACCGTGGCAAAGGAGTCGTGTGTGCAGGATTGCGTTAGTCTGTGTTTTGCTCCGCTGTGTGCTCTCCCGGCTGTTGTTGTGGCCAGGTGGGACTGCAAGAAGTAAAAAGCATGAAACGAGCGAGCACGCAACGCCGTACACCACGTACCACGCCACGGATGAAGGATGATCTACAGGAATATATTGGCCGTTTCCGGTGGATTCGTGCTGTGTCATCACAGACTGAAACGGTTGTGCTTCAGAATACGTACCATAAGCGCCCTGCAGGTCAGTGAAAAGTGTGCAGTGTTCCTGCTTTTGACAGCGGACGATGCATTCGGGGCTCGCGAAACAGCCATGTGCAATGATGGGAAAGCATCGGCTGCTGTGGCTAATTAAGACGCAAGCCCTCCTTACCGCAGGAGTTTGTGTGCTCGAGGGGCGCAAGGAAGTGAAGGTTGGAGGATTCGGTGCAAGAGTTAACAAGGCTCGACAGAAGAACGTTCGCCTGCATGGACATCAAGGGGCTTGTGGTCGCACGTAGGCGCGGTCAACGCGTACTGTTCGACACCGCGCGGAGGATTCCACAGAACTTTGTTTCCGTGAAACTTCACTTACTGTGACAACAATATAACTCAGGCAGCAGCCAGTGTCTTTAAACGCGTAACGACGTTCTCTTCTGCTGGCCTTTTCGTCGGCACGCTGTTGCTCGTCACATATCTCCGATGTGCATGGCGGCTCGAAACTTGTTTATTAAAGCAAAAGGATTCCTATAAAGCCGTGACCAGCATACGTGTTTGTCCTCATAGACTGCAGATAGGCTAGCCAGAGGTCGTGATGTACGTAAAGTGAGCTGCCGGTCATCGCCTGTGCATTCTTGCAGTGCAGTGAAAAAGCAGATTTATTTTCAGAAAAGCCGCAAAATGTAGCGGGGGACCGGCCTGACAGAACTCGGACAAAAATGACTTGGGCAGCGGTATCGCGATGGTGGTATACACTGCGATCGGATCTGTTGGTCGGATAAGTACGGCTCGCGCACGTCCACGCGGCTTCGCACCGAAGGCGATAAATGTAAACAGGAGAGGAGAATATTTGCCCCGACAAGATGGCGAAGTAACGCAAGCTTCTGGCGTCACTGAGCTTCACAAAGAGTGATGTCAGAGCCTCTCAGTTTTTCCTTTCTCCATGGGTACACCAACTCGTTCTTCCACTTTCGCACAAGTACTGTAGCGGCGGCTTGGATGCGGCGAGAAAAGGAGCTTTTACGCTGCTGTATGACTTTTGCTGTTTGGAATTGACGGCTCAAGGTGTACGAGGGGCAAAGTGCATGCTGCAGTCTGTTCTTAAATGCGCTTAATTTTTTTTTTTCAGCAGACATACTCCCGCTACATTCAACTAAGTACGTAGAAGTGGAATGACTATGCGAAAGAACACGTGCTGGAAACGCACAATACTATTGAAAAAAAAAATACCGGTTCCGTTCGAGTTCAACACGCTCTGATTTCTTTTCTGTTCAGCAGTGGTTCCAACAAATAAAAAAATTATATAACGGTAACGGTTCGCGAACCCGTTAGGCCTTGCCCACTTTATCTAGCCTCATGGCCGCACGTCATCCAGCGATATCCACTTGTGCACATGGCGCACGCGCAAGTTATGTCTAGAGGATGCAGAAATTGACTACCTGACATATGGCAGAAAACAATCTTCTCCAATGGATGTAAATTACTGAATTTTGTTGTACAGCCACGGAAGGCCTACGCATAAAGACAGTCACCTTATCTGGCAGTGACCGGCGTCGCTAGACTTAGTGTGTGCGAGACATGGTGCGGCGCCTCAACGTGTCCCTCTCTGCGCTCTCGCTTCTTTGTGTTTGCTTTTAAAATTACATTATGGGGTTTTAGGTGCCAAAACCACTTTCTGATTATGAGGCACGCCGTTGTGGAGGACTCCGGAAATTTCGACCACCTGAGGATTTTTAACCTGCACCTAAATCTAAGTACACGAGTGTTTTCGTATTTCGCCTCCATCGAAATGCGGCCGCCATGATCGAAATGCGGCCGCCATGGCCGGGATTCGATCGCGCGACCTCGCGCTCAGCAGCACAACATGTGTTTGCTTTTATTTTCATCCCTAGCGAGTACATGCAAACCGTAGAAAACAGCCTTTCTTTAATGTGCAAGACCGCTCATTTAAGCTTTTGTAAAGGGAAAATATCGACGGTTACAACCTAAATAGAAGAGTTTTTTTTTTTTTGTTGCTATCTTTTTCGTAAATGGCTGACTGCAATTTAGCAAAATGTTGCGAACATTTAGGAAATTGTGAATGTAAAGCTAAACACAAACATCAGTTCGATATACAGGACAAGCACAGGGATGACGAGTGACAAATATTCATGAAAAGTAACACAGCAGAACATACCACGAAATATTTCATTTTCTTAATAAAGGGAAAATTTCTGTACATCACAATATCAAATAATCAGATCCAAACATCCAAAAGGTAACGAAAGTGACACCATCAGAATATTAGCTGTTCACTCGATTAACTAAGCTTTTCTTGACGCTGTGAGGCTTGCTTGCCAAGATTGCATTGTAGGTGTCACGAATACCGTATCCAATAAACGTCTCTAATCATTCAATCAAATTAAGTATAAAAGTATCAAGTAAATGATGCCTCACCTAACTAGAATGGAAAAGAACTGCTGAAAGCCCGGCTCACATCACCGTTCTGGAAGACAGCCCTGGACAGTGAACTTTCAGAAGTTCCGCGATGTCTTCACAGATGTCACAGGAGTAATAATCATGATACGAATTGCGCAAAAGCATATATGTGCATGTAGAACGGTCTGCGCAAAGCGGTGACATCGACATTTCCTCTCAGTTGCGTTGTACACCAGCGCCGCATCCGTACAAGGCAACAGTGCAAGCGCTCGGTTTACGCGTCACACGCGCGTTACAGAGAAAGAAATTCGAGTGCACGCTGAAAATGCATGAACCAACCAAACTCGGTACTCGGCATCGGTCATGCTAGCTTCTCGCAATGTCGCTGGCCCTGGCGTGTCCAGGCCCTGCGGCGAAGGCGATGCTCGCACAGAGCACTACGCTTCGCGCTCGCCTGCGAGGCTTCCCACGTTTCCCTGCCAAACTCCCTCCGTCGTTCCGCGGAAGGAGTAGACACACTCTTTCAGGAGCAAAACAAGAAGCACGGGGCCGAGAGGGAGGTGGAAGCAGTGGCTGTACGTGTAGTCAGAACTCACAACGTCTATTTTTTTCTTAAGGCTCACTCAGACTAGCAAAATTTTACTCAGCCAGACTGACACTCGCGGTTCATTCTAGGTTTGAGTGAGTGTGAGTGAGTCTGAGTGAGTCGACAAGAACATAATTAAGCCACGAGCGGCTGTTACGATTCAGAATGCTTTCAAATCCTTCAGAGCTGCAAGCCTTCATTGCACTGCGACCTACGGAGACGATCATGGTGACGACACTCAATTACTTTAACGCTGAAATGGCTTCTTATAGCACGGAAAATGCCCCTGCTTGGGTTTTTCCATCTCATCAATGTCTGTGCATGATCAAGTAATAAGGCAATCTGTCCCAGCATTGATTGATTGAATAACTTTAATGAAAGGTCCTGCGAGCTACGGGACGCAAGGTCCCATAGAGCGGGCTACTCCCACGTTGGGACCGGGAGTTGTAAATCCCTAGCCGCATCGTGGGCTCGCAGGAAATGTCCCAGCATGAGCACCACAGAATTAAGCGACCACAGTTAGCCCAATTTCCATCCACACATCTCTTGAGCAAGTATGGATGCGAGAACATTCCTATTATTTCCCAAATCAGGATACCTTACGCTGCGAAGAAGCGGACAAGAATAAAATAATGTGATATTAACACGAACGAAAACATATCTCCTTACATTTATTTATGCTTGGAAAAGTGAGCAGTTTCTGTGTCATGCTTCGCAAAATAGGCCAAAATAAATGTAGTAAAAAACGCGAAAAAACAAACAATGCAAAGGCGAAGATCTCGCGCGGTCTACTTTCAACCACAGCCTCCGCTTGCGCCGTACCCCTTGTACGTTGTAGTTTAAGAGAAACGAGATGACGCTGTCGGCGGCGCGCCACACGTCGCCTCAGCGACAGCGCAAGAATGCGTAACCACTACCGCTTCTACCTTGCTTCTGTGCGATCAGCTGTCGAAAGTGCAACTGAGTTTTCGCTCACGCACTGTGCTCCAACCATGATGGATTGAATCGTGTGGATTGAAGGCGCGTGCAGCAGTTGGCCGCGAAAATCAATAGTGACTGGCATTAAGGAATGAAATGAATCTGTGCGGTCAAATTGGCGGACCGCTGTTGCAACTGTCCGTACGTATGTGTTACCGGCAGTTTGAGATGTACGGCTTTCCTCGACTATACAAAAACTTGCTCATTCGCCGGCGTTGTATCGCTAATCTTCAAAGAAAGGGCTCAGGCCCGGAACGTCGGCAAGAGTGAGTGCCGCTCGTTAAGCAATGACAAAACGAGTAGCGTCGCTTCTTGTCATAGCAACTTTCGCGCACAGTATCTACACACGTCTACCCCATCTGGAACGGAAACATAAACACACTTTATCGCCAACGAGTGAAGATTAAGTGAATGAGAGCACACTTGAATGTTTGCGTACTATATAAGCACAATAAATCACAGGCTGCACCAAAGCTGAATGTTTTATGACGGTCCACAAGAGTAAGCGAGTTACTAGCGATAATACATCTGTGCGACAAGGTATTAAAATATACGAAATAGCTACGTTTCAAGCCTTGTACGCAGAAAGAACCAATCTATCAGAACTGAGGACACGCTCGTGCGATTAGGCAGAAAATAATCAGATAGTGACTGCACCGAGGAACTTTATTCTGACAAGCTGATTCCAAAGTATTTGCCAAAAAAAAGTGCTAATAGCAATACACACTAATTTTCATCCAATTCCTGAGCGGAAAGTTTGTATAGCTTGGAATACATATTTATCCCCACTTTTAGAACAAGCACCATATACGCAGCTCGCGCCGTTTGGACACAGGTTAACGCTTTCCCTACCATGTGGACAATGTCTTCTTCGTAGGTTACGCCAAATATTTTTTCTGGAGGAACTACTGCACTCAGCATCTTATGTAATGCATAAACAAAAGGCAGACTGAATGCACTTTTTACGCATAAAAGTTTTGTTAACGAGATGTATGTCATAAAAAAAGATATAACTTCTCAGAATCAAGATTTTGGGGTAAAACTGAACAATGTTTGTAAAGACATGCTTGTATCTAGTATGAAATAAATGTTACAAAAACTACGAGAAAATTTAAAATTTTCATGTAACAGGTACTCCACTATAGTGGAGTACCTGTTCCATGAAAATTTGTATACTGTATACAGTTTAGCGTGCCGGGCTGCGACTGCCGACGTACCGGGCTGGCTTGCGTCGTCGTCGCTCACAGAGTCAAAGTCTGAGGAAAAGGCAGCATCCTCACAGTCGCTGCTACTCGGTCCACCGATAAAATCAGCCGCACACGCAGCAGAGTCGCAAGATATGCGATTTTTCGAAGCGCACGCGCCGCTCCCGGAGGCGGCCATTTTTGCTTTGTACTTTTACGATCGGGAAACTTCGGAGTACGTTAAAGAATCAACGCCTGGCGCGGAAACAGCGAACTGCTTCGAAAACAAAAATATAGTTCTCCTCCTCCACGTCCGATAGCGCAGTGTGTCCGTGAGCGGCGCGGAAGATCTCGAAAGCTGCGTTTCAAACCACTGTTAGCGGGCTAACGATGTCCAATGGGCGCGGTACGGAGAGCGTTAATCCAGGACCGAATCTTATAACGGTTCGGAAGGGAACCGGTTCCCTTGACCTCATATGATTGGTCAAAATTTTGCTAGCGTCAGAGGCCGTCAGAGACAGCGGGGCGGCACCGCAAATTATGATCACGTCACGCTTCTGCCAATCATTTCCAAAGCGAACCCGTCTTTGGCTAAGAGCGGAACCGGCAAAGGGGTAGTCCGCTTTGGGTTCCATTGCTGAGGCTCGGCTGTTGGCTTGCGACCCTGGCCGCGCGCGCCGGTCGCGCGACCTCGGAGACACGCGGGCGTCGCGCGTGCGTTGGTTGCTTCGGAGGCTATTACTTGCCTTCGTCGTCTGCTTGGCGTTGCTCTTTCGGTCTCGACCACGGCTGGAAGTGCGATACGCGTTCGAAGAAGTGACGGATGATGAGTTGCACCACCCTTGCCGGCTTTCTAAGTAGACCTTTTGCAGGCTACACTATCAATTGGAGGAGACTCGGGTGCAAGCGTACCATGTGGTCATTCCACGCAGAGGATATTGCGCGCTGCGGTTCATCGCCACTGGCATGCAGCTCCCAGAGGTCGGTCAGACGCGAAGCATTCATCGGAATGGCCTAGATATCTGCTGCCGACACTGTCCACAAAGTTGCTCTCGCAATTACTGTGTTGGCCGGTAGAAGCGCTGGGTCAGCTTTCCCGTGACCTCCGCTTCAAAGCCATTGCCAAGGAGATATTTGCATGGTGAGATCGAATTCCCAGTGATATCTCCGGCGTGAATAGCTCGCAGATCGCCGTTCAGCAATCAGAAGGGTTCAACCTAGGCTGGTTCAGCGCTTCCTTCGTTCGGCTGATGAAACTATACAGTCAGGACGGGAAGATATTGTGGAGATCTCTTATTGGCTGCCCTTCCTTCTCTATATATAGTTCGGGAGTTCCGCACTTTGTTCCTCAATTTCACGGCACAGCGCACACCGTCAGCATCACGCTTTTCGATTTTACTCTGCGCAGGCAGTGCAGGCCCCGTATATCGTGATGTTCGATTTCAAGTTCCATTGCTTTTATCACGCGACACGCCGTGGGGCAGATCGCAGGAATAGCGGGAGCGTGGTGGCGAGCGAGTCATGTCCGAGCCGATGACGAAGGGTGAAAAAAGAAGGAAAATTGATATAGTCGGCTCGTAAAGGTGTCCCTAAGAACCAGTTCACGGTTTTGTCGCGCTCGCTACTTAAGTGCTGGCAGTGCGTTCCTGTTGCGTGCGTCGTGCGAGCTCCTGGTAGCAGACGACATAGCGCTGCGCTCTGCCAACTCATTTACGCTTGCGATACTGCCTGTCAGCTGAGAATGAAAAAGAATGACATAAATAAATTACTTATCCATTGCGTAAACGCCTCGCACCACACGTTTATACTTCAGAACTTTCCGTATAATATTTAATTTATATTTTATATTTATTTAGCAAGCAGAAACATTTTGCATTTCCTGGATTAGCTCGTCATATAATGACCTACACTTCAGAGGTGGAACCCTCACATCTATTGGTCGCGTCCTCCCCTTCTTCTACCACCGGCTTGGGAGTGGCACATTTAGTCACGTAAGCGGCGAAGCGAACGGTTCGTATTCCGAACCCTTATAAGATTCGGCCCCAGCTTCGAATGCGCGTTTGCATGTTCTCTCAGGCTGTGACCAAAGCTTCGTGTCGTCCATCCAGTCAACGTCTACGATATTTCCCGAAACAGGTGTTTTCTCAGCTGCATCGGCGTCATGCACGTCCATTGTAAACACAGATTCAAGGGAGGCAGTTCAGGCAAACGATGGACGCATCACCACGTGATCAAACATGACAGCACCCAGGGTATCACCGTGAAAAGGGTCAATATGCTCACTTCAGGGAGCCCTTAAGGGAGCCTGTAAAATAACTCTAGTACGCCTTTGCTAGCAGCGCCCTCTCGGGGCAGCCGGGCGCGCTCGCCGCACTTTTTTGCTGGGGAGCGCTGTGAATGGGATGGCCGGAGCAAAAAAAGCCGATACGCTCGAGTCTCGGAGGCCGTGCTCCATTCACCATGACAACGTTTGTTCGCACAGAGCGGCGCCACTTTTCAAAACACAGGAAAGAAGAAAGAAATTACTCTGTAGAACAGTACGCATTTGGGCTGTTTGGTTCATGATTTCGAGCAGTAAAACAGCGCTAAACAACAGGATGAGGAGAGGGACACAGACACCAGCGCTCCTCGTCCTGTTGTTTAGCGCTGTTTTGCTGCTCGAAATAGTCTCTCAAGCAAAAAAAAAAAAAAAGTCAGCAGAAGCGCATAAAATACAATTTCAGGCAATACAATAACTCTCCCTGCTCGGCTTTTTGGTTACGCCACGGTACTCGGGTGAGGTACCCGGACAAGGCCACATGTTATTCTTGCACCACTTTGAGAGCTAAATTAAATATATAGCTCCTTGTTGATGGGGTACAAGCATGCTGGTTTCGGTCAATATGACACACAATCTTCTGATTTCCACCACAATCTAAACACATGTTCCGAGCTGTAGACGGTTTCGTTAAATGACGCGTCTTTCCATTACAGCTGAGGGACAGTGAAGACCCGGTGTCCGTCAATGAATCTTTCATGGGCGAATCCAACGTGTCGTCATCCGAAATCGACTACCAGAAGACGACCGACGCGGAATCCAACTACGGGTTTACCGGCTTTTCGAAAAGTGAGCCCGCACAACACAATATGTCAGAATTCGTCGTGATGCGCTACAGCTTTAGGTGTTATCGACGTGGCCAGCAGTTAAACAGTTATACCGTGGTTAAACTAAAGGTTCTTCTTTCAGCGTGGTGATTTGAAGCTCGGTTTCTTTGTCTGGTGTCGATATCCAACGTGAGCAAGTCCTATAGTGTACAAAACTGGCGTTGGTTTTAAATGCTGTGCTGCGGGAATAACTATTGAATGCCTTTAATAGGGGCCCCTTCGTGAAGATATACTTAACGTTAACACATCAGAAAAGGCTTGATATTGATGCGTTATTTATTTATAGCGGACACATTCAGCCGAAGCCGTAGAGCGACCGAGAAGCTAGACCTGATATTGTTCCGCAAGAAAAGCTTCGGAAGATTCTGGAGTTTCGGAGTCAACTTGGAAGCAGTGACAGGCGAAGGAGGAACAACCTTCTATATTGTCGAGGTGAGCCTTAAAAATGATTTACCTTAAATGAATACCTTAATTATGGCTTACCTTAAACGACGTAACTTAATGACTTACCTTACAGGCTTAAAGGATATTTATAACTTCTGACAACTATATTTACACTCAGTAATAGAGATTCTTGTATGTCGCTACACTATACATACGGCACAATATGCAGGATGCGCGAAAAGAAAACCGCAAAGACGGCTCAACAATGATATCTTTGTACGGCAAAGACACTTTCTCCTTTTGTTTAAACTACAATGAAGGTGGTCTTGTTCGGCCGTTTACTGACTAAAATAACGTCGCCTGCCCTTGAACGACTCTGTCGACTCCCGCTATCTTAAGTGATAGCGAATTACATGCCGTTCTTAGTTCTATGCGTGAATTTGTGTGGCTATCCCTCTAACTTTGGAATAGAGTAAACATAAAGACCGTTAGGGGACCATGGCGAATGCGAAAATGACTATGAAGAGAGACACAACCCTGAATATCAGTACGTGCCGTGTGTATATTGTGACTAATTATCTTACGTTGCTTTTCGCTAATCGTTATGTCCCCGCCATTTCTTTCGGAGTATTTGTATATCACATGTTTGTTGAGTTTTTGGTGATGTACTGTCTACTTAACTATCTCAATGCAATTTATGGAAGAACAAGATATTCTTACTCTGACCGCTGCAAGGGCACACGTTGATTGTATTACTACTCGGGACCCTCGTTTGTGGACATGTATTTTGTAACCTATTTTATTTTGAATCAAATCCCATGCGTCATTTCTCGCTGTAGTCTGAAGAGCGCGGGGCGTCAATCGCGACAGAACCCGCTGACGTTTCTTAAATAGCTCGCCGCACACCTTAAAGGGGTCATTGGGCTGCCTTGAATTCACTGTAAAAAAAGTACACACAATGCGAGCAGCTGCTCCCTTTACAAGTTTAAACGCTCAATCAAGCACGGATACTTGCTTCTGCAGTATTAAAATGTGGTCAGCTGTGTAGTTGGCACGCACTTCGTGCAAATTGCACGGGAAAGCGCTATGTTCCGTATATAGACAAAGCGCCACAAAGGTAAACAAGGACGCCGGGTGCCCGCGCGAAGTGAGCTAAAATTCCTGCGGTAACGTTATACCGCCACTTATTTCGCAGAGCGTGAAGCGAGGCAGCCCTGCTCAGAGGTCCCAGATTCTGGTCGGCGATGTGGTGGTCGCCGTCAACGGCACCAAGCTCGCCGGACTGCCTCTCAACATCGTCCGGAAGATCATGAACGCCTCCGGGGACCAGCTTGTCCTCACCGTGCTGTCATCCAGTCCGTACAGAATTATAAACACCAGGTGTGTCATACACAAGTGCCGCAAATTGCCGCATTCTGTGACGAAAATATCTGAACTATCACGAACGCAAAGAATTCGTACGAGATTATAATGGCATATCGATTGCGTAATGAGAAGCTGAATAGTTCAGAATAGTTACTTTCCACATGACAGGCGCTGCGTGACGCCCAGTATGCGCAGATGCTCCGCAGCACACGTTTTCCTTGAACCGAAAGAGTTTTAGTGCCTGTCTCGTCGCACGAGGCACTGGCTGTACGTGCGTGGAGAAAACGATGCACACACCTGGGTTAGCGAGCTGAATAGTTCAGAATAGTTACTTTCCACATGACAGGCGCTGCGTGACGCCCAGTATGCGCAGATGCTCCGCAGCACACGTTTTCCTTGAACCGAAAGAGTTTTAGTGCCTGTCTCGTCGCACGAGGCACTGGCTGTACGTGCGTGGAGAAAACGATGCACACACCTGGGTTAGCGCAACACTGGCATGCGCCCTTGAAGCAGCGTGGCGTAACGTCCTGTTATTCGACAAGGAATTAGACGTTCTTGCGCCTCACGTGTTGTAGAATTTTTCTTGCCAAGTCCCTCACACTTCTCTTTAGACCACGGCCGGACTGGACTGCGCGACGGCACGCACGCACGAGTACGGCCGTGGTCAGGCTTACTGATTGTTACTTCGAGAGCTCGTTTAGTTGGCATTTTCCACCGCCTCTGCGTTCCGAGGCAGGCGTTTTAGGCGAATTCAGAGCTAACAAAAGTGTGTAACTAGCCTGCCGATGCATGTGCGAGTGTCGAAATTTTGGTCATGGCACGCATGACACATACACTTCACCACGACGCCCCTGCATCTTTTTCTTTTTTTGTTTCGCCAGCCAATTATTCTTCTAGGAAGCAGGGATGGGTTTTGACTGCAAACTACGCGCGTGCAGCCCTTGGAAAATGTAGCTTATGAATCAGTACGTCTCCGCAACGCCTCTTTCGTCGTTACTGTGCTGCTATGGGAAATACAATGATGATGAAAGGGCACCGCCACAGAGAGCCAGTGTTCACAGTGTTGAACTAGAGTATGAAAGGCTCCAACCAAGTTCTTGACTGTTGCTTCTTGATGTGTGGCGTTCTAGAACGTGTCAGAAGAAAAGCAAGTTACGGTTGGAGCGTAACTGCATGAGTGGACTGGTTGGTGCTGAAACATCTTGTATGTTAAAGTTCTCCATTTCACACAAGATGGCTCTAAGAATACTTTACCGAGATGAAAAGGAAAGAAAAAAGGAAACAATAAAGTAGTAAAGAACTTAAAAACAATGCAGGGGACATTATTTACCCTGCAGATGTCGGAATTTTTCATGTCGAGGAATTCTGGACATTCCCCTTTGGAACATCTATATATATCAAGATAACGGCCGAGGGTCATAAAGTTTCAACTGACTACAACGAGACGGTAGTCCCTTCTAGCAACATATGAATTTATGGCACTTAGTCGGAACGTTGGTGGTGGGTTAAAGCAGTTAAAGCAGGCCAGGGATGGACAGTGAAGTCACACGGCAGAAGGAAATCGTTTTGCACCCTCTCGGCAGAGGGCAGATGACTTGGAAGAAGTAGGAAGTAGCGCCAAATTCAAGTGGTAAAGCGATTTATTATAGCTGGTGTTGGAACGGTAATGATAGAGGGAGTGTTATGCAGTCTGTTTGCACGCGCAGGTTTTTGAAAGGCAGCCGCGACGGAGAGAGAGTGATTATGGTGTTCACGTCTTGAGCGTGCGTATGTATGGTTGTATGCGCGTACTTGAGCTTCCGTATTTGCGTTTGCATGCGCGCGAGTGCGTGTATCCCTGTAGGAGCATTCGTGGCGTGCCTGCATGCATGCGTGCATTTGAGTGCGCGTGCGTGTGTATACGCGTGTTAGTGCATGTCTGCATGCTTGCGGCGCATGCGTGGGCGCGTGTGAATATGTACGTATGCGAATATGCATGCGTGCGAACAAACGTGTGCATGTTTATGTGCGCATGGATTTCTGTGCTCGCGTAAAATGTGTGTGTGTGCGAGGGAAAGAAGGAGTATGCGTGTTCGAGGGAGAGAGGGAGTGTGCCTGCGTGCGAGGGAGTGTTTTAAAATTCATAGCGGATGGCTGCAGGAACATGCTCACGGAGTCCTACCAGTAATGGCAATATCACAAAAGGCTGGGCGCAGTCAGGTCGACCTTACATACTTTTTCTGCGTGCAGTTAGGCTTTCGGGTGGCTATTACAGAATCTTGTTTAATTAAAGAAAGTTTGGTCGTTCAGCTAAATAATCTCGAGGACTGGACTGGCTCCAAACTACTCATTTGTTTAGCTACCTATGATGAATTGTTGAAAAATTAATTACCGTAGCTTCGTTTATTACGCAAACAACTGCTCAACTTACTCCGTATCTCGAGGTACCGATTTGAACACTCTAATAAAATGATGTCTCCAAGATTTATATGTGTTTAATATATTATTTGGTGCAGTCACAAACAGCCGGCATGTTGATGCTGCTGTAGGCTTTTGACAGAGCAAGTGGGAAAGCTTGGACAGGTTATCTTGGCGCAAATCAAGTTCATGAGCTTAAACGCATGTGCCTGACCCTGCACTTCTGCCTTTACAACTGATTCTCTTACATTATAGTAGCCTAAAGCAAAGTCATCATCATCAGCCTAGTTACGCCCACTGCAGGGCAAAGGCCTCTCCCATACTTCTCCAACTACCCCGGTCATGTACTAATTGTGGCCATGTTGTCCCTGCAAACGTCTTAATGTCATCCGCCCACCTAACTTTCTGACGCCCCCTACTACGCTTCCCTTCCCTTGGAATCCAGTCCGTAACCCTTAATGACCATCGGTTATCTTCCCTCCTCATTACATGTCCGGCCCATGCCCATTTCTTTTTCTTGATTTCAACTAAGATGTCATTTACCCGCGTTTGTTCCCTCACCCAATCTGCTCTTTTCTTATCCCTTAACGTTACACCTATTATTCTTCTTTCCATAGCTCGTTGCGTCGTCCTCAATTGCAGCAGAACCCTTTTCGTAAGCCTCCAGGTTTCTGCCCCGTAGGTGAGTACTGGTAAGACACAGCTGTTATACACTTTTCTCTTGAGGGATAGTGGCAACCTGCTGTTCATGATTTGAGAATGCCTGCCAAACGCACCCCAGCCCATTCTTATTCTCCTGATTATTTCAGTCTCATGATCCGGATCCGTGGTCACTACCTGCCCTAAGTAGATGTATTCCCTTACCACTTCCAGTACCTCGCTACCTATCGTAAACTGCTGTTCTCTTCCGAGACTGTTAAACATTACTTTAGTTTTCTGTAGATTAATTTTCAGACCCACCCTTCTGCTTTGCCTCTCCAGGTCAGTGAGCATGCATTGCAATTGGTCTCCTGAGTTACTAAGCAAGGCAATATCATCAGCGAATCGCAAGTTGCTAAGGTATTCTCCATCAACTTTTATCCCCAATTCTTCCCACTCCAGGTCTCTGAATACCTCCTGTAAACATGCTGTGAATAGCATTGGAGATATCGTATCTCCCTGTCTGACGCCTTTCTTTATTGGGATTTTGTTGCTTTCTTTGTGGAGGATTACGGTGGCTGTGGAACCGCTATAGATAGCTTCCAGTATCTTTACATATGGCTCATCTACACCCTGATTCCGTAGTGCCTTCATGACTGCTGAGGTTTCCACTGAATCAAATGCTTTTTCGTAATCAATGAAGGCTATATATAAGGGTTGGTTATATTCCGCACATTTCTCTATCACCTGATTGACAGTGTGAATATGGTCTATTGTTGAGTAGCCGTTACGGAATCCTGCCTGGTCCTTTGGTTGACAGAAGTCTAAGGTATTCCTGGTTCTATTTGCGATTACCTTAGTAAATACTTTGTAGGCAACTGACAGTAAGCTGATCGGTCTATAATTTTTCAAGTCTTTGGCGTCCCCTTTCTTATGGAGTAACTAAGCAAAGCAAAGTAACTAAGCAATAAAAACGAACACGCACTCAAGGCCTTCAGTACGAGCATTTCACCGACAGCCATGGGCTGCCGTCATGAGGAATGGGTCGAGCGACACTGATCCTATCTCAGTCCACTCAGGCTTGCACAGAAGTGGTTTACTCATGCAAAATGAATACCTGCTCAGAAAATAAAGTGAAGTACTTGTGCTTACCTGCTGTCATTGGGAAACCTTAAAAACTTCGCAGAAATGGAATTCCCGTTGTTAGAACACCACAGAGCCGCACAACACATGTGATCCCCCATTTAGGCGTCTTCCTATAATGCTTGGTTGACCTGGTTTCCTGCGTCTTCCGTTCGTTGCACGCCTGATCAAGCGCTCTCTGTCTTACCTTTCCCATCTTCATACATGGGACAACAACCGAAGCAGATAACCAAGCGCGATCCGACTTTTAATTTCGCTGAGCGAGTGGCAGATTTGTTGGACAGCAGATTTGTTGAAGGATGGTGGGCAGATTGTTCTAGAAAAACTGGCCACCCTGTATACGCAATGCCTCGTGACCTCGAGCTTACCGGAATCTTGGAAGAAGCTTAATATAATCTTAATCCATAAGAAAGGGGACGCCAAAGACTTGAAAAATTATAGATCGATCAGCTTACTGTCCGTTGCCTACAAAGTAATCGCAAATAGGATTAGGAACACCTTAGACTTCTGTCAACAAAGGACCAGGCAGGATTCTGTAAAGGCTACTCAACAATATATCATATTCACACTATCAATCAGGTGATAGAGAAATGTGCGGAATATAACCAACCCTCATATATAGCTTTCATTGATTACGACAAAGCGTTTGATTAAGTCGAAATCTCAGCAGTCATGGAGGCATTACGGAATCAGGGTGTAGACGAGCCGTATGTAAAAATACTGAAAGATATCTATAGCAGCTCCACAGCCACCGTAGTCTTCCATAAAGAAAGCAACAAAATCCCAATAAAGAAAGGCGTCAGGTCGGGAGATACGATCTCTCCAATGCTATTCAGAGCATGTTTACAGGAGGTATTCAGAGACCTCGATTGGGAAGAACCGGGGATAAGAGTTAATGGATAATACCTGAGTAACTTGCCATTCGCTGATGATATTGCCTTGCTTAGTAACTCAGGGGACCAATTGCAATGCATGCTCACTGACCTGGAGAGGCAAAGCAGAAGGGTGGGTCTAAAAATTAGTCTGCAGAAAACTAAAGTAATGTTTAAGTCTCGGAAGAAAACAGCAGTTTACGATAGGTAGCGAGGCACTGGAAGTGGTAAGGAAATACATCTACTTAGGACAGGTAGTGACCGTGGACCCGGGTCATGAGACTAAAATAATGAGAAGAATAAGAATGGGCTGGGGTGTGTTTGGCAGGCATTCTCAGATCATGAACAGCAGGTTGCCATTATCCCTGAAGAGAGAAGTGCATAAGAGCTGTGTCTTACCAGTACTCACGTACGGGGCAGAAACCTGGAGGTTTACGAAAAGGGTTCTACTTAAATTGAGGACGACGCAACGATCTATGGAAAGAAGAATGATGGATGTAACGTTAAGGGATAAGAAAAGAGCGGATTGGGCGAGGGAACAAACGCGAGTTAATGACATCTTAGTTGAAATTAAGAAAAAGAAATGGGCTTGGGCAGGACATGTAATGAGGAGGGAAGATAACCGATGGTCATTAAGGGTTACGGACTGGATTCCAAGTTAAGGGAAGCGCAGCAGGGGGCGGCAGAAAGTTAGATGGGTGGATGAGATTAAGAAGTTTGCAAGGACAACATGGCCGCAATTAGTACATGGCCGGAGTAGTTGGAGAAGTATGGGAGAGGCCTTTGCCCTGCAGTGGGCGTAACCAGGCTAATGATGATGATGATGATCAAGTATCAAGGGTGAGCGGTGGTAAGCTCGACGCACGTACGAAGACAACCACCACCCAATTTAAAATTCTTAAAAAAAGAAACAAAAAAATAAGTAAGGATGTCCGCCAACCGCTTGGAGCGCGCATGTTCCTTAAAACCGAAACTAGCACTCGCCTTCCGGCGGTTGTTTGAAGTATACAATTCTGTGCTTCAGGAACTGAAAACGATATCGCAATTATGTCAGCTGCACCAAATATTTCATAAAAAGAGGAAAAAATTACCGACGATTACGTTACTTCCTAATGCGAAATTTGAGCGCAGCAAATAAGCTGTTTCACCTTTTCGATAGATTAAGGCAAAGAAATCGAGCAACACATGTATGCGCTATCACAGAATTTTTATTTTATTTTTCACACGTATTCCTTTAACAAAGACTCCACTAACAGTTCTTGACAGTCATGAAGGAAGCTTTGTGGTCGGAGAAATAGACTGATATATGTTCGACTTGGTACACCAATGCTTGATTCTCAAAGACCAGATCTATACAAGTGCCTCGCGAGGTTGTCACAGCCGTGGGACGCGTTACGAGCGAGAGGAACGGGATGTTCTCCCGCATAAGTGTTAGGAAATTGCTGTTTGTCTTTATGTCAACATTAAAGTCCCATCGGTCGTCTCGCTCATGGCTCAGAAAGAACTGGCAGATAATTTCGCAGTGGCGAACGGCAGCGGCAATTTCGGCTCGGGCGGTGCACATATACAGATCCGCCGCCACCGATCTGGCTCTCTGATTGCCACCGCACAGGGCGAACGGCAGCGGCAATTTCGGCTCGGGCGGTGCACATATACAGATCCGCCGCCACCGATCTGGCTCTCTGATTGCCACCG
This sequence comes from Dermacentor andersoni, assembly GCF_023375885.2. NCBI lineage: Eukaryota > Metazoa > Arthropoda > Arachnida > Ixodida > Ixodidae > Dermacentor > Dermacentor andersoni. The sequence continues at coordinate 177,086,754 of NC_092814.1, forward strand.
CACAGGGGTTGCATTGGAGGAGGAGCGAAGAAAGGAATTAAGTTCGAGCCGGCGCTTTGACAACCGGAGACTCGCAGGAAGAGGGGGGAGGGGGGCGGCGTGTACACCCAGCGGCAAACGATGGGGGCAGAAGCGCGCGCAGCAAGCGGACAACACGATAAAGGGAGGAGGGAAGAGATAGCAGCGACTGACTGATGCCGCTGACGCCGATAGTGAGTCAACCCCAGCTGCGGAGTTGGTTTCAGGGACAACGCCGCCGATGCCGACACAAACAATAAGATACCCTCGCTTCCGCAGCGCTAAGAACCAGGTCTAGCCGTGGGAAGGTGGTCACGTATTCGTCGACGTGCCGGGGCCTACGTGAAATAACCGGCGCGTCGGCAACTGAAGAGCACCCTATCCGCCACACAAGAACAGGGGGGGGGGGGACCCTTTCCTCCTCTTTCTGCATGGCGGCGACGGTGTTCTATGCAGTCACGTTATCTTGACTCTCTAGCGGCGTCAGCGGCATCCAGCGGTATCAGTCGGTCGCTGCTAGCGCTGGGGGGATGAAAGGGGGGCGGAGCTGGTTACGAGGCCGACGACAACGCCGACGACGACGCGAAACCCAGGAACGGACGCCAAAGAGCTGCGCTCTAAAAAATGATATATCATTCGCTACCCTGAAAGATACCACTAACTTCCTGACATGACATTTGCAAAACGTCCTTAAACGTGGTAACAATTTCACATCAGTAATAAATGCATAATCAGAATTGTCTGATTTAGATGATCCAACGGTTGCAGTTTATAGAAATGGGGCATTTGTATTTGATGCAAAGTTGCGAATTTGTAAACTTCGTATATCTAGTTTTTTTTTTTTTTCAGATTAACCGATTCCCAGCAAATATCGTAAAAAATGCCATGGCCTAAATCAAAATTCTGTTTGCTGCAATCACTGTGATTGAACTTTCTCTCAGGTGCAACAATTCTCACTCAAATCGGTTGAGCGGTTTATCATAAAAGTGTGCTTGCGTTTTGCATGTATTTGAGCAGCCGGCATCGGAGATATAGGTCCGAGCTAAAGCTTCCTCTTAATACTTCACTCCGGTTCTATAGGCAACCCACGAAACATAACGCTGGCTATGCGCAAGCCCGTGGCCGCAGTGGTGCACAAAAAATAAGTGAACCAATAATAAAAAAAAAAAGCTGCCGGAAGCTTCACAGGAGCAGTTATCTCGGCAGAACATACCGTCCGCGATGCCGACGGGCTGCCTGGCCACGCGCCTAGCAAAATCGTCGATTCACTGCCAGTCGAGCAAGTAGCTGGTCGTCTTCGAGATAAGGTTGATACACAAGCGCACTCGTTTCCGAGTGCCGAGGTGAAGCAAAAGTCTCATGGTGTGCTTCTTTTTATTGTTTTCTTTAGCTGTGCGTCATGGCTCACGTCATGGCGCGAATTTCAATTCCTTAAAGGGAAGCTGAAAGGTTTTCCAGAAAAAATGAGTGACGAGCAGTACGCCGTGGTTTTCAACCCTATCAATTCGAATATCGCATCGACATTGAGTGAAAGAAAGCGCAAACATATTTTATTTCGGCGAAAAGTGCAGTAGCAGACACGCCCAGCTCGCGCGCCTCGTTTCCGCCTGTGAGAGAGAGAGATTCTTGTTGGAAGGAAAAATTGGGGTAAAGTGCAGCGCAGTAACTGTCTCTCAGGTGAGGACACCTCAACCACGCTGCACAAGAGGGAGAGGGAATTGAAAGAAGGGTGAAAGAGACGCGGCGGCGGCTGCCTGATTGGTCGGGCGCCTCGTGACGTCAACAATGGTTCGGCTTGCAGACGACGAGTGAACGCGACAGCCATCGCCTCGCTTGCAGCGCTGTCGCTGTCGCGTGCAAGATCACTTGTAAGGGGTTTATACTTGTACATACTACATGCACGAGCCGATTGCGAAGAGCCGGCCTCTCCAAGAAGCAAAAAATGCTGGTGCAAGTACTGCTTTCCACGCGAACGAAGGCGAAGTGTTAGTATCTCCTTGGTGTTGCAAATGTTCTTTGGCGAGTATGTTTTTTGCTAAGCTGCATTCAGCGTTCCAGTGAGTACGTTTCCGGGTAAACGACTGTAGTGTTATCTTCCTGCATGCCTCCTCGTAGAACGTAAGCGGTGATGCGATCTTCAGCATTTGTGCGCTGCCCCAAAGCTGTCAGCAATCTACACAGACGGTTTAAACGCGGGAAATGTTTACCGGCTGTTGTAGCACGTGCAGTATAGAACCTTCATCAGCGCGCCATCCGCACGCTACTCGTAACCGGCGAATTGCGTCGGCTACGTGAGATGGTCGGTTTCTTATGTGTGCGAGAGAAGGGGGAGTGCAGCGTCTTGGCGTGAGCAGGCTTTCCAACACATGCCAACTTTACGCTTGCACTGCGTTATGGTAGCTGCATGCAGGCTGTTTCACAACACACGTGCGAATAGAAAATTCGCGGCGCTTGGCCATGAAACCTGCGTCAAGGGTGGGCGATAAACATGCATCTTCCGTTCAGCGTGCTAACAATTTTTTTTTTTAGGAGAACCCAAAGCACGCATTATTGATAAACTCCGGTAGTAATCGTCACGGAAGTGGTTAGAGCACAACATTTGTTCTTGAGCGCTTGAAGTTGTTTCGCTTCACAGCAGCCTCCCACTTAGCTGAATGCTTCTTGTCTTGCAGGAAATAATGAAACATCGGGACATCGTCGCGGCCGCTGGTGTTCGTGCAAGTGTAGGCTGCACAGAACGCCGTCATGATCGGCCTACAAGTTCAATTGATGCTGCGCACGTCAACTACCACTCCTATATACACACAAATAAAGGAATGTAGGGTGGCGCGAAGCAGATTAGGACGGCACGCACGCAGAAATAAGCCCGGTCAGGCATGGTCGCGGAGACTGCGAAGGAGCGGAACACCAGTGTTGACGTCACTAAGCAGCGGTTTCCGGTCTCCGCTCGCATCGTCAGCGTCAGCAGCAGCGCGCGGCGCTCGACGGGGGGCGGAGCTACAGCGCAATTTTAACTGACGATTGCGTCGCTCCTAAGTGAAAAATCCCCCCCAAAATTTTACGTGCATTGTTTATAAGGTCCGCGCATCCGTATATGAGCGTCTTATTGAATTCGACAGACTCTTCAGCTTCCCTTTAAGGTTGATAGGCCACGTCGTGGCTAAAAAGGAAACTGAACAAATGTCCAGAATTACTGGGTATGCGCACTGGTTGCAGTGTAAGCCCTTGCCAGACTCACAATTTTTTTATTTCGACAGTGTTCATAAAACGCGCTAATAACGAAGGCGTAAGGGACACATACGACAGGACGAGCGCTGATGAAGTCGGAATGTTCCCTACACGTTTCCGTTATAGCTAATGAGAATTTTATCAACCAACATCGCCGTAAGATGCCAGGGAAATTATGCACATGTATTTCTTGCATGATGCTTTTATTTTATTTAAAAACGAAAAAGGAACTTTATGCACATTGAACGCCCAGAAAACACACTTTTATTCTGGGAAATGCGACTGCAAAGACAGGAGACCAAAAGTTTATTCGGGCCACCGGCTCAGAGAGGCCACTGTGTATGCGAAAACATATATATAAAAAAAAAAGTTAACTGCAGTTATCGCGGAGAAACCATCACAATGAGTGCAGAAAAAAGAAAGTACTTCTGACAATGTCGAAGAACCCACACCTGTTTGCGAACTTTTGAGGCGTCCAGTAAAAAGACAACTTTTCTTTTTTAAATGCTCTATTTGCAGGCAGGACATGAACAACATCCTTCAGTCATGTGGCCGACAGACGCTAACCCTGTCTCTCGTGCGAGCCGGGTGCCGCAAAGGGGCGTGGTATGGTTTCACGACGTTCGAGGCGAAAACCTGGGACCAGCAGCAAAAGGCTTTCAGCCGTCTGCATATTGTGCAGGTACGTGTACTGGGCTCCATGATTAAAGCGCTCGCAGAAACGGGTCGCTTATTTTAACACTTTCCCGCATATGCATGTTCCCATTCTTCACTAGCAATCCATGTTTTCAGCCTCGGTGCTGCTGGCACGTGGCCCACTCGCACACAGCCCACTCGCTGATGGCCAAGGTTTACGACTATCGCGCCCAACCACTCTCTCTCATCATTCTAACGCGCCCTTGCACTAATATCTGCGCGGAAATCACAGCGTGGATCCCGAAGACTACGACCGCTCGCAACATTTGAACACAAATCATGGAGAGCGTGCCCAAGAAACACCTTCTAGACTTGACGTCACCACCGTATAGTAAGACGCTTCTCGCGGCTGGAAATATTGCGCGGCGGTATTCTTCTTCGAGCCGTGAGCGATCAGGCCCTTTTTTGCTTGCTATACTTTTTTTTCTCTATACGCACACATTTAGCAATCACGACGTCCCCGTTGGCAAAGAAGACCGCTGTACAAACTCGCTATAAATTGAACATGCTGTAAATCGAAATAATCGTGGCCACGGGTACCTCATATCGAAATAGCGCTAACAAATGAAAAGGAATCAAAAAGCCGTAGTTTTCTTTGTCAGTCGTCGATAGCTAAAGGCGGCTTTTTTTATTTATTACTTTGGAACCGACTGCATTGCAGCAAGAAATGACTAGGGAGGGTCGTGGATAGGGTGCTGGGCCTGGTGAACTTCTCGAAATAGCGAGCGCATACACGCGAAAACATAAAATTATTATTCTGTCGTTTTATCAACATTTCTCGCACAGAAACACGACTTCCAAGCGTAGCACAATATGAGTTAGAGACAACTGCGAACACCTATTTTGTTTGTGTATATTACACTGCAGCGAAATAGCGAGATGTGCCTATTATGTCGTGGGCCCACGAACGACTAAAGTGGCGTCAACAGTAGTTTTGGACACTTCTTTTGTTTAGTCGCGCCAATCAAAGCCTAGCGTTCGTTGTTTCACGAGAAAATACGTTATGGTAAGCTTAAACATTTATACATATACGTACTTTCAAGCAGTAATGTCGCTTTTGGCATTAGGCAAAGCTGTGCACAGTTATAGGTAGCGTGTTTTAGAACGCTGCAGTAAGAGAAACGCTGTCTATAAAAGCTGACAAGAATGCGGTTAGCGGACAGCAGCACGATTTTTTTAAATAAATGGCCGTTTTACCATTTCCTAACTTCACGTATCTTTGTATAGCTGCTCACTTCGTATTCCTTCCGCCGTATTGGCGGTAACCACTTATGACGGCGGCTTCCTTCCTTGGGGAAGGAGAAGACGGGTACCCGCGGCTCGTTGGGGTATAGTTTACGCGGAAGTCTGGCACAGAACACTTCAGTGGCATGGCTATATAGTGGCCTCCTTCACGTTTCACAGGGCAGTCAAGCGCTCCGTCACGTGGCTTTTTTCATAATTCATAGGCTTTCTTTGCAACCCGGAAAATAAAAGGAGTATGTCAAACCTATCGTAAAGGAAAGAACTCGATCGGTGGTTTCTGAAGGTGCCCCACAAATCTGCCTATCACACTTGGGGTCCTCAGCCAATAAATAAAACGTTGAATAGATTATGGGGTTTTACGTGCCAAAACCACTTTCTGATTATGAGGCACGCCGTAGTGGAGCACTCCGGAAATTTTTAACGCCTGGGGTTCTTTAACGTGCACCTAAATCTAAGTACACGGGTGTTTGCGCATTTCGCCCCCATCGAAAAATAAAACGTTGGGTAATTAAACATAAATAATTAGTGAGTTATGGGGAAACAAAAAATTGTATGAGTTACTATAGGCTATTGCGAATAGTATGCGTTCGGTTCAATCCGCTTCCGACGCGCCTTTCATTTTTAATTTCTTGACTCAAGTTATGTGGGACACCATGCATAGGTGTTCGCCCAAGGTGCCCAGAGTACGCGCGCGTATCAGTCTACAGAAGTGCCCTTCTGGACACTCTCAAATCCACCATATTCTCGAATTCTGCAATGGCCGCGTCAGAGAGGTCGTGGAAACCGTGTGAGCCAGTCAAAGCTGACGCGATGGCGCATTCGACGATATGGCACTATTTCACAATGTTGAGATTTCCACATGTAGCATGCATTCAACTTCGTATGGACGGATGGCCGTCTGTTCGGTTGGCTGGATGTCGTACGTGTTCTTAATTCTATAAGCGTGTCGGCACCCCTGGGTTGCGATTGTCGCCGAAGAAGCGAAGTGTTCAGTCTTCGGGCAGAAAGCGGATGTGGACGTCACATCGTACTCCGGAATGTTCTATCGTATTTTAGGCGTAATGCTACTTTTTTTTTTTTTGCCTGCGCCTTTTTGCGGTAACCTTGAGTATGAAGCACAAACATATATGTCGGGATGCTTGTCTTAGAGAATACAATCTATTGTGCACACGATGCATTGTTGAACGAAGTTAGAGCAAAACAAATTCATAAAATTGGCTGATAGTCTTATCTACCATACGTACGTGCCAATGGGAAAACTCCTGCAACAGTGTGCTTGCTCAGAATTGAAAACATATACTCAGGTGTCATGCTCTCTGTCCGACAGGTATACGCCAGCGTGAACTCCAGCAGTTGTTAAGTATGCCAGATAAGAAGTGCGCAATGCGTGATGGGAGGAACAGGACATAAAGAAATCAAGCATGTTTCGCCGGACGGGTACGGTAGATGTCTGCTTCACGACTTCAAGGAAGTTGTTTAAGAACTGTCGAGCTTATCGGCCGTTTCTCACTGACATTTCATTGAAAACACATAACAATTATTACTTCCTGTGACGTGTACATTAAAAAAAAAAATTCGTTGGTCTCCTATGGTCCCAAGGTAGATCACTTTATTCATAATCTTTATTTTTTCCATGACAATATTCGAATTTCACAAATTTCAGACCTTGCCGGTTTGATTCCAGCAAAGTTATGTTACCTTTCCGACCGCTCGCTGATTAAATTCAATCATTGGTCATACACAGAGATATCCGCTACTCGTTGTGTCATCGCAAGAATTCCAAATTTAAGAATTTTAGCTTAACTAGTGGTAATCATAGCGGTGCGCCGTGCATTGTAGTAGCCGGTGCTGGGCAGTGTCGAAGGTTCATGTACCTTAGATACTATCCGAGATACTCTTTGGGCATCTTGTATTTGTATCATAAATCGTCTGGCAAGACGTGTATCAGCATCTGTATTTCCGATACATCGAAGAATCTATTGTGTATCTTTAGGTACAAGATACTGCTATCGCAACATCACCGTGCAAAACTATAAAAGGTTGGCTGAATTGCGCTTGTCAAGCTGATACTGCTGCCACTAAGCCAGCTGAATAAAGCTAAAGGCAGCGACATTGTTTTACCTTACCGCGAGAGCCCTCCTGCGAGGGAAGGCCATGAGGTATGCGCGTAAACGGTATTGCGTAAATGCTAATACATTTCCGGGTAAGGTAAAACTCCACAGCAGTATTAGCGTCATCTTTCAGAGGCTTCTCATTGACGTTCTTGTAGTTAGATGGCGACCCACATGTTAGTCGGCAAGCGGAGCAGTGACTCCCATCAAATAGAAAAGCGACAAGCAAAAACCGCTGACAGCGCAGCCTATAAGGACCTTTCACGTTAAGCACCTAAAGCAACCCGAATAAATGGTTTGAGAGAGAGAGAGAGCAAACTTTAATGAACACCAGCAGTTCTGTCGGCTGGGCCTAGGCCTCCCACGATGGGACGTCGAGGTCTTGCCTCTTCGCCGCTTCGTAGGCCTGCTGGGTCGCCCAGAGTTGGTCGTCGAGATGGGAGCTGCGCAGGGCGGCGTCCCATCTCGACGAGAGGGTCACGGGATTAAGCTCTTGGTATTGATCTCTGCACTCCAATAGCATGTGGGGGAGTGTTGCCGATTCAGTTTTACAGACCTTGCCCGTCTGGCTCGGGTAGATGTCGGGGTATACAGTGTGATAGCGTGTGAGGGAGGGGTATGTATTCGTCTGTAGCAGGCGAAGGGTGGTTGCCTGTGCCCTGTTTAACTTGCGGTGAGGGGTGGGGAAGGTTCTTCTTGCGAGGTAAAATGACTTTACAAGGTCGTTGTATCTCGTAAGGCGGTCGCGCCCTGCGGGTGCACCTGCACCGTCTCCGGCACGGTTGACTAGTCCTCGTGCTACGGAGTGTGTAACCTCGTTGAGGTTGGTGAGGTGCGGGTCGACAACGTCGGCGTGTGCTGGGATCCAGACGAGGGTGATTTGATTTTCAGACGAATGCGGGGCTTGTCGTAAGATACGGAGTGATTGATGAGAAATACGACCTTTGATGTAGTTGTTGACTGCTGCGCGAGAATCGCTCAGTATGGTGTGACAGAATGAAAATATTATACTTTGAGCAAAAAAGACGAAGACAGAATGATGACAGAATGAAAATATTATACTTTGAGCAAGAAAGACGAAAGCTTTTCTGCAAAATTCGATTAGGATTAAGTATACAAGTATTACCAATTGGGACCTCGACACTAGGCTATAGTCAGAGACGTTTGTTCAGCAGTATTTGATTATTTAGCTTAAACAAAATGATTACCTTGTTAATTATTGTATATTTATTCTACATATCAAAGTTGCATTAATTTCATCTAAATTGGTTTCTCCTAACTTTTTAATACCATTATTTCTCTTCTTGATGGTAGCCTCTTTTAACATTCACCTTGCAGTTAGTCTGAATACTCGCCCGCATACTAGTCTAGTTATTGCGACATCTCCTTATTTTTGTATTTATTTTACTTTGCGTTTATCGTTTTCAAATAAGGCTTCTATCTAGCTACCTCCTGCCGCCCCATTCTTGGCCTATCCCCCTTAGTGAGTGCGAGTCATGACAGAGGTCCATCATCATCATCATCATCATCATCATCATCATCATCAAATTCAAATTAAACAAGGTTGGTCGGAATTTAGAAATTTCTAAGCAAACATTGTTATGCTTACGCGTGTGCATCTACGTTACGTACGTAGACCTATAATAAGAAATTTGCGAATGTATCGAAGCATCTTAAGATACAAACGGAAAGTATCGTATCGCATACAATAATTGCAGTAGTATGTTGTATCTGTACCTCAAATACTTGTCGTCCGAGTATGTTGTATCGTATCATGATACAATTGCAAGGTATATTTGCCCAGCCATGGTAGTAGTGGGGAAATTAATCAAAATGTGCAGAATTTTACGTATGGGTATGCAAAAATATTGCAGGCTCACGTTGACTATGCACCTCCACAACATTTCTGGTCATTAGGAGCGACAAGAAGCGGTTGACATCCAGATCCATTTTTCTTCGCAGTTTTGGGAAATACAAAACGGTGAACCACGACCTGTTTTGAAGGTGAATATTCTGGCAGTCGTTCGAATAAATCATTTATATTATGCCTCCAGTTTGGGCTATATCTACGGACAGGGAAACGTTCCTCCACTGGCTATTTGGAGGATATGTTTCTGCGTATGTTATTTAATGCAGGGGTCTGTGCGACTGGCCTTTCTCGTTGCACCTAGTGCATGAAGTTTGTCTTTGGGGTTTACGGGGGCTTTCTAATGAAGCATTTCTGTGAGTGTTCCAAGTCTCGCCGCGACTGGATTGTCACCTTTTCTAGACGCAAGCAATTTTAAGAACTGCTCTAATCAAAATGCAGAGGCAAAATGAGCAGCTCGCGACGAGAGCGTGCACCGAAGTCTGCAACGGCGCAGCAAACATAGCAAACAAACTATTTGTTTAACGGCGCGGCGTGCGACGTCCCGGCGTGAAGGCAATTCTGTGCTCCAGAGCGTTGTGTCAGAGGCGCGTTAAGGTGCCTGGCGCGTGCAACTTCTAGTGCCGGAGTAGTTTAAGCTTGTCGAGAGCCTTGAAACCACCGGCGTCCCTTGCTCGTCTATACACGCTACTGCGTGAGTCGCCGAACTGCAGTCGTATGGCTACACAGCCTAAACTAGACCGCAGTGAAACAGATTGTACACTTATGTGCATAATTTCAGAGAAAAAAAAGCATATGCAGGTTTTACACTATCCATACAGCTAGCTCTTACTAAAATTTTGAAACGGTGAATGAACAACACCTACGGATGTTCGTGTCAGTGGATCATAAAATGGATAGTCGTGGCAAAGTATGCTAGTTCATGCAGATCCACCGATTTATAAGGAAAAAGAAAGAGTGATGAGTTCGATTAATCATTGACTTATGTGCAATTAGCGACCCGTCGATAAAGCCACATACCTGTGATGGAGTCACACCAGCGAGCCGAGCCTCCTTCACACGTTCACTTTTTCACGAAAATGCATCTGCGAGCACATGTCCCGGACACGGGTACGACATAAGCTCATTTGTATAGTCTTGTGTGTGCTGTGCGTAAGCTTTCTCCATTGTTGCCGTGTATGTGAAAACACGGCCTTGTTTACCCCACTGAACTATATATCACTCCCAGAGGCACGGCTACGTGCCCCGAAAGCCAACTTAACGCTATTCTGTGATCTCAGTGGTCCATGAAGCAAGTCTTTTTACCAAATTTCGAAAGAATATCGCAATGTAATGGAACCATATGCAACTGGCGTCATCCAATCCATCTTTCGTATCAGTCTGGAGTGCAGTCCCGGTACTCAGTATGCCGGCTCTATAGCTTCCGCTATCGTGAAACAAATTGCCACAGAATTGGGAGGAGCATCACACTCGTGCACACTGACAGCACTGGTACGCTGATGCGGAAGCACAACTGGCATCCTAAATTTCGCAAGAATCGTATGATTTAGTATGCGAGGAGCGTCGCGCTGTGCCGAGCTTAAGTCCCAGGCTCACTCCGTGCACCGTAGGGAACGCAAGAGCACTGTTCGATGCATAAAAATGGCGAGCACGCACTTGGCGGCGTTCGCAGCGCGCCAAGGACGTGCGTGTGCAGACCGTGGGCCAGAACCTGTTTCCCGGGGACGTGCTGACGCACGTGGACGCCACACCGGCGGACAAAATGAGCCACTCGATCCTACGTCAGTACCTGGCCAAGGCGCGGCCGGATATCCAGATCACTATTGCTCCTCTGTCGCCCCTGCGACGCAAGCGGCCCTCGTCCACGCGACTCCACGAGACTTTCATGTCCGACGACAGCGTCGGCGAACCCAGCAGCGTGGCCGCCGACATCAACGACTGACGAAGTCTACTGAGGATGGAAAAGGTTGTGGGCGACAAGCACGCGCTCTATAGCGCACTAGTTCATCGTTGGTACCTTTTTTTTTTGTTCGAGACAACCGTTCTCGTGAGCCTGTTTCATTAAAATTTCACACCAAATCTTGCCTCCTCCGCTGCCTTCAAGTTTTTCTTAAGATACTGTTAAAATGTACGTGTTCAATCATTTCTTAATAGTTAGGGCACTATGTGATTTCGTTTAACGCTTGTCGGAATTTTCTTCAGCATTTAACTGTGTATTACGCAGCGCTAAAGTAAAAGAAAGGTAACGTCCTCCCCTACTAATATGCATGCCGGCGTTTAGCTATGTAGGTGACACCAGTGATTTTAAGAAGGTGCAAGGTAAATGATATTTTTTCCTGTTTACTGGGACCTGCCTTGCGTGAGTCGCTATGCAGTGCGATTCTCCTTTTCACATGGTATTTTTGCATGAACACTTGTACACAAGTGAAGTGGTCAGTGCACACTAAAAAACACACTAAAACACCCTAAGGATGAGCACCCTTAGAAAGTTAAATACGAGCACCCTTATTTGATTAACACCCTTAAGGAAGGGTGTTTGGCTGAAGTAGAAGCGAATTAAAAGAAAAACGTCTCTATCAGCTCGTTATACTTCCCACTGTTTGCGAGTTCTTTACTAGCATTACTACACAAACTGCATCAAAGGACAAACCAGTAATGCTAAAGTGGGTTGCGAATGTTTTGCATGAAGATGGATTCGAACCTATAGGAATATCACGTGGAAACGAGATGCCCTGACCACTGCGCCGCAGAGGAGCCATGTTTACGCTTTTCAAACAAATATATGCATAAATTGCCCCCAAAACTCCAATTACTTTATTTCATGAGAAACCTTACACAAGGTCGCATCTTGCATCGAAGAAAATGCGTTCGTTACACTTGAAACCTAACATTCCTATGGCTGCAACGACAGTTTTCAATGGTAGCGAGCTTCCGAACACCTTTCGTATAGGATTTTCGTTTCTTCATATGGGTGGTTCATTTATTAGTGTTTTGATTTTTTTCGCACATACCTTTACTATAGGGTATTTTGAGTAAAAATGGGCGCTAAATGGATATAATAAAGGGTGCAAAGTGAGAAAACGCTCTTTTAGCACCCTTAAGTGTGCTAAATTGTTTAGTGTGATGAGTCAGCTTGCCAGGGGTCATTCAACTTTGAATCAATCATTATAGCTAGGGGAGCATACGCTTACATGTATAAATTGAGTTTGCCATTTCTGAAGGTCGTTCCATTTTGGAAAGTTTTCCAGCTCAATTGAGCGAGTATTTTCATCTGTTATCGAAATGTCCAGCCTGTTAGCCGGTTGAATGGAAATAGCGCGTCATGTATAGCTTATGAGGTTGGACGAGAGAGGATGATATCCAAGGGTGGTGTTCTGCACCGCGTCGCTGTGGTCCGCACCTTGTGGCTGCTTGTCAGCTCGTCCGCTATAAGGAAGCATACGACCCCATCAAACGTAAATTAAATCAACGAGGGACGTCGCGGCACACTTCGCTCTTTGACACCGCGTACGCAATGCGGCATTCACACGATATTCGCACGACATTCAGCTCCGCGTGACGTCGCACTACGATGGAGGTGCCTCCGCTAATCCATCACACGGGCAGCGCGAAGGTCAAGGGAAATTATTGTAGGAAACTCTGTGATGTTACCAGATGAATACAGCTGGGACACGCAACGGAACACGAGCGTCCGAGGGCTGCTGTACCGGCAAAACCTCCAAGCCCGCCATTGAAGAGAACAAAATAGAAAAGCGAGCACTTCTTCGTTTGACAGTGGCGCGACGCTGTTGAGCCTGCAGCCAACTGATTCAACGCTCAAATCGAGGCTTGCCGCGTGTCCATTTCCGAATCGTACAGTGGAGACGCAGCGCACAAAAGTAGACGAAAACAAGAATGCCAAGTAATATCAAGCTATAGCGAGAACGTACTATAGAGTACATTCTAGTACACTGTATACTATAGTCGCTCATGATAGTCATTCATGACATGTAAAGTTGCCAGATATTCTAGCGAACAACCGCTAAAATTGTGGTTCCTCCGACGCGCTCCGCTCGGATAGTTTGACCTCTGTGCATGTCTACTTCATCGCGGGCGTCTCACAATGGCGTGACGTGTGCGTCATGTGATGCAGGCTTCTCGGAGCAAGCCGCCGGATTTCTTCGTCATGTAACATCGCTAAAGTGAAAGTTGAAATCGGGGCGTGGAGGCATTGAACTTGAACAATTATATCACCTTACACATCTCTTTGAATTAAATTCTGGGGTTTTACGCGCCAAAACCACGAACTGATTATGAGGCACCCCGTAGTGGCGGACTCCGGATTAATTTTGTCCACCTGGGGTTCTTTAACGTACACCTAATGCAGGCTACAAGGGCGTTTTTTTCATTTCGCCCCCATCGAAATGGTGCAGGGGTGCAGCGGTGCAAGAGGACCGTGGTTCGAATCCCGGTTTCGCGCAATTTTCCACCGGATTAAAAAAAAACTGCGTGTTGAAAAATTGCATAAACAGGCCTGGAGTGCAGCCTGATCCCGGTGACCAGAACTACTAACGCACTCCCTCACCAGAGCAGGTTTGGCCACTTTGGTGCAGCACTTGGCCACAACCTCCTATATGAATCAAACAATCAAACCCCGGCCCTCAGTCCCAAGCAGCTGCAAAGCAACTGACCACGGCGGCGAACAGACCTGTGACGCAACAGAGGGTGCTAAGAACCTCTGGGTCCGAACAGGCCGCCATTGGAATCTGAACCCGGCAACATTTAACGCTAGAACGTTATTTAGTGAGGCGTGTTTAAAAGTGCTATTGGAGGAATTAGCGGGCAGTAAATGGGATAAAATAGGGCTCAGTGAAGTTAGGAGGACAAAATAAGCATATACAGTGCTAAAAAATTGGCACGTCCTGTGCTACCGGGGCTTAGCGGAGAGACGAGAACTAGGAGTCGGATTCCTGATTAATAAGGATATAACTGGTAACATACAGGAATTCTATAGCATTAACGAGAGGGTGGCAGGTCTTGTGAAGCTTAAGAGGTACAAATTGAAGGTCGTGCAGGTCTACGCCCCTACATCCAGTCATGATGACCAGGAAGTCGAAAGCTTCTATGAAGACGTGAAATCGGCGATGAGTAAAGTCAAAACAAAATACACTATACTGATGGGCGACTTCAATGCCAGGATAGGCAAGAAGCAGTCTGGAGACAAGTCAGTGGAGGAATATGGCATAGGGTCTAGAAATAGCCGGGGATATTAGTAGAGTTTGCAGAAAGGAATAATATGCGGATAATGAATACTTTCTTCCACAAGCGGGATAGCCGAAAGTGGACGTGGAGGAGCCCGAATGCTGAGACTAGAAATGAAATAGACCTCATACTCTGCGCCAACCCTGGCATCATACAAGATGTGGACGTGCTCTGCAAGGTGCGCTGCAGTGACCATAGGATGGCAAGAACTCGAATTAGCCTAGAATTGAGAAGGGAACGGAAGAAACTGGTACATAAGATGCCGATCAATGAGTTAGCGGTAAGGGGGAAAATAGAGGAATTCAGGATCAAGCTAAAGAACAGGTATTCAGCTTTAACTCAGGAAGAGGACCTTAGTGTTCAAGCAATGAACGACAGTCTTATGGGCATCATTAAGGAGTGTGCAATAGAAGTCGGTGGTAACTCCGTTAGACAGGATACCAGTAAGCTATCGCAGGTGACGAAAGCTCTGATTAAGAAACGCCAATATATGAAAGCCTACAGCTAACCTACATGAAACAATGCCTACAGCTAACAATGTATGAAAGCTAACCCTACAGCTAGAATAGATCTGGCAGAACTTTTTAAGTTAATGAACAAGGGTAACACAGCTGACATAAGGAAGTATAATATGGATAGAATTGAACATGCTCTCAGGAACAGAGGAAGCCTAAAAGCAGTGAAGAAGAAACCAGGAATAGGCAAGAATCAGATGCATGCGTTAAGAGACAAAGCCGGCAATATCATTACTATATGGATGAGATCGTTCAAGTGGCTGAGGAGTTCTATAGAGATTTATACAGTACCAGTGGCACCCACGACGATAATGGAAGAGGAAATAGTCTAGATGAATTTTACATCCCACAAGTAACGCCGGAAGAAGTAAAGAAAGCCTTGGGAGCAATGCAAAGGGGGAAGGCAGCTGGGGAGGATCAGATAACAGCAGATTTGTTGAACGATGGTGGGCCGATTGTTCTAGAAAAACTGGTCCCCCTGTATACGCAATGCCTCATGACCTCGAGCGTACCGGAATTTGGAAGAACGCCAACATAATCTTAATCCATAAGAAAGGGGACGCCAAAAACTTGAGAAATTATAGGCCAATGAACTTACTGTCCGTTGGCTACAAAGTATTTACTAAGGCAATCGCAAATAAAATCAGGAACACCTTAGACTTCTGTCAACCAAAGGACCAGGCAGGATTTCGTAAAAGCTTCTCAACAATAGACAGTATTCACACTATCAATCAGGTGATAGAGAAAAGTGCGGAATACAGCCAACCCTTATATATAGCTTTCATTGATTACGAGAAAGCGTTTGATTCAGTCGAAACCTCAGCAGTCATGCAGGCATTAGGGAATAAGGGTGTAGACGAGCCGTATGAAAAATACTGAAAGATATCTATAGCAGCTCCACAGCCACCGTAGTCCTCCATAACGAATGCAACAAAATCCCAATACAGAAGGGCGTCAGGCAGGGAGATACGATCTCTCCAATGCTATTCACAACGTGTGTACAGGAGGTATTCAGAATCCTGGATTGGGAAGAAGTGGGGATAGGAGTTAATGGATAATACCTTAGTAACTTGAGATTCGCTGATGATATTGCCTTGCTTGGTAACTCAGGGGACCAATTGTATTGCATGCTCACTGACCTAGATTGGCAAAGCAGAAGGGTGGGTTCACAAAATTAATTTGCAGAAAACTAAAGTAATGTTTAACAGTCTCGGAAGGGAACAGCAGTTTACGATAGGTAGCGAGGCACTGGAAGTGGTAAGGGAATACATCTACTTAGGGCAGGTAGTGACCGCAGATTCGGATCATGAGACTGAAATAATCAGAAGAATAAGAATTGGCTGGGGTGCGTTTGGCAGGCATTCTCAGATCATGAACAGCAGGTTGCCATTATCCCTGAAGAGAGAACTGTATAACAGCTGTGTCTTACCTGTACTCGCCTATGGGATGGAAACCTGGAGGCTTACGAAAAGGGTTCTACTTAAATTGAGGACGACGCAACGAGCTATGGAAAGGAGAATGATGGTGTAACGTTAAGGGATAAGAAAAGAGCAGATCGGGTGAGGGAACAAACACGAGTTAATGACATCTTAGTTGAAATCAAGAAGACGAAATGGGGCATGGGCAGGCCATTTAATTAAGAGGGAAGATAACCAATGGTCATTAAGGGTTACGGACTGGATTCTAAGAGAAGGGAAGCGTAGCAAGGGGCGGCAGAAAGTTAGCTTGGCGGATGAGATTAAGAAGTTTGCAGGGACAACATGGCCACTATTAGCACATACAGGGCTAGTTGGAGAAGTATGGGAGAGGCCTTTGCCCTGCAGTGGGCGTAGCCAGGCTGATGATGATGATGATGAAATGCGGCCGTCACAGCCGGAATGCGATCCCGCGTGCTTAGCAGCGCAGTGCTTAGCCGCTAGGCCACCATTGTGGGTTCACCTTACACATGCCTTGTTATGAAGCGCCTCTACCACAAGACCATCTCCCTAAGCGCACTACTTTGCGTGAAAGCATGAATGAAGGCAATAAAAATAAAGCATTTGCAGAGGCACTTAAGCCAATGTTGAGGGTGGGCCACCCAAATTTTGGGGGTGGGTCATGTCGACCTTGGGAGTGGGCCAGGTCAGTTTTGAACGTGGGTCAATTCATTTTTACGAATTAGGCAAAGTCAATTTTGGGGGTGGGCCAAGTCAATTTTGGGAGGGGTCCATATCCGTTTTGAAAGTGGGTCAACTCAATTTTCGAATTGGGCAAAGTCAATCTTGGGAGTCGGCCACCCAAATTTTGGGGGCGGGTCAAGTTAAATTTGGGAGTGGGCCAAGTTGGTTTTTAACGTGGGTAAACTCAGTTTTCGAATTGGGCGAAGACAATTTTTTTGAGTGCGAGCCACGGCGTCTGTCCAACGCCGTGACTGTTCATTGTGGGATTTCGCAGTGCCGCAGCAGATCCAGCGCCCGGAACGTGATCATTTGGTCACGCTAGTTTTATCACCATCGAATGCTAACGCCGGAGGGACGCCGGATGTTCCTCTTCATGGGACATATAAAGCTTTCACGATAATAAATAAAAATTACTGACGATTACGTTACTTCCTAATGCGAAATTTGAGCGCAGCAAATAAGCTGTTTCACCTTTTCGATAGATTGAGGCAAAGAAATCGAGCAACACATGTATGCGCTATCACAGAATTTTTTTTTTATTTTTCACACGTATTCCTTTAACAAAGACTCCACTAACAGTTCTTGACAGTCATGAAGGAAGCTTTGTGGTCGGAGAAATAGACTGATATATGTTCGACTTGGTACACCAATGCTTGATTCTCAAAGACGAGATCTATACAAGTGCCTCGCGAGGTTGTCACAGCCGTGGGACGCGTTACGAGCGAGAGGAACGGGATGTTCTCCCGCATAAGTGTTAGGAAATTGCTGTTTGTCTTTATGTCAACATTAAAGTCCCATCGGTCGTCTCGCTCATGGCTCAGAAAGAACTGGCAGATAATTTCGCAGTGGCGAACGGCAGCGGCAATTTCGGCTCGGGCGGTGCACATATACAGATCCGCCGCCACCGATCTGGCTCTCTGATTGCCACCGCACAGGGCGAACGGCAGCGGCAATTTCGGCTCGGGCGGTGCACATATACAGATCCGCCGCCACCGATCTGGCTCTCTGATTGCCACCGCACAGGGGTTGCATTGGAGGAGGAGCGAAGAAAGGAATTAAGTTCGAGCCGGCGCTTTGACAACCGGAGACTCGCAGGAAGAGGGGGGAGGGGGGCGGCGTGTACACCCAGCGGCAAACGATGGGGGCAGAAGCGCGCGCAGCAAGCGGACAACACGATAAAGGGAGGAGGGAAGAGATAGCAGCGACTGACTGATGCCGCTGACGCCGATAGTGAGTCAACCCCAGCTGCGGAGTTGGTTTCAGGGACAACGCCGCCGATGCCGACACAAACAATAAGATACCCTCGCTTCCGCAGCGCTAAGAACCAGGTCTAGCCGTGGGAAGGTGGTCACGTATTCGTCGACGTGCCGGGGCCTACGTGAAATAACCGGCGCGTCGGCAACTGAAGAGCACCCTATCCGCCACACAAGAACAGGGGGGGGGGGACCCTTTCTTCCTCTTTCTGCATGGCGGCGACGGTGTTCTATGCAGTCACGTTATCTTGACTCTCTAGCGGCGTCAGCGGCATCCAGCGGTATCAGTCGGTCGCTGCTAGCGCTGGGGGGATGAAAGGGGGGCGGAGCTGGTTACGAGGCCGACGACAACGCCGACGACGACGCGAAACCCAGGAACGGACGCCAAAGAGCTGCGCTCTAAAACATGCAGATCACACGCACCGTGGGTATCGGTGTAAGCTCAGCTTTCGCATGAACCCCGTCGCTGCGGCCGACCTAACGCCGGTACATCACGCCACCCCTCTCGCGCGTGCTATCTCCACTCCACATTCACACTCTGATGATGTTTTAATTTTCGCGGGTCAATCGGTGTATCTCTCTCCTATACGAGCTTCCACCTCACGGTGCTGCCGCTCCTTGCCGTTCTTTCCGCAGCTTAACCGCCACCACCACCACAGCAGCTGAACCCGTGGTACGCCACGAAGAAGCATTCGATTTACATGTAACCTCCGCAGTAACCCAGACCAACCACCTACCGCAACATAAACACCCATCCGTGTTCACAAAAAATTTTCGCCTTTAAGAATGCCATAATTCCCTGCAAAGAAAATATTCGTTTGCTCTGCTAAAGGTAAACAAGTGGGTACAGAGAAAAAAATTAAGCACAAGGGGCATTTGGTCATAGTTAATGGCGTTAACGTTTTTAAATATCCCCGTCCCATCTTGCGTACAAAATGATATAGTTATCTTCTGGTGCACTTTCATTTCCTTTTCTTCATTATTTTCTACATATGAATTTCAACTATACAGCTAATTTCCCCGATGCCTTCTTTGGCTTCATTGTCTGTTGCCTTTATACTCGCGGATTACGCTTGAACATCTGCTCTGGGAGTGTGGGTCGCTCGGCCCTGGCATTTCCCGGAATCGGTTTTTAGGAATGAACAGATCTCCAGATCATATCCCTCAAGTCCTGGTTGTCCAGTACGCCCGGGATAGGGCTAGGAGGCTTGACCTCCCGGTCCCAACATGGGACTAGCCAGGCAGGTGGCAACACCTTGTACAGGACAAGAATAAAGTTTTTCCTCCTGCTCCTCTTCCTCCTCGCGGATTTGTGACACATATGGCGATCATTTGAAAGAGTTAATTGGCGTTGGTACTATAGAAGTATATGTTACTAGTATTTCGATGCAACAAAGAAAAAAAGAGGTAGGGTTGTGGCTTAATGGTTAGAGGATCTGGCTGGCTTAGGGACCGCGGTTCGATCGCACCATCAAGCACGTCATTCAATTTTGTGTGTTTGTGAGAGAGCTATTTGCCAAGACAGCAGCAACACCAGCAGCCACGGTTAGGAAAGCCGGGGAGTGCTTGCAAATAAAGGTTTGCTTTAAAAGCGCGGAAACAAAGTTGGCCTTGTCCGCTTCAGCCGTGTACGACTGAAGTGTTGTTGCAGAATCATTTTCATTTCGGCACGGCGTTAGATAGCAAGGTAATCTGTGATGGTGCTGACCAATAGGTTGCGAAGATGACATACTACGCGCAACTTTTTTGCGCCGGCTTCGTGTATAGACTAGGGCCCGTATTCACAAAAAACATTTCAGCTAGAATAGTTCGTAAGAGCAAATTCCAGCCAAACCTGACGCTCGTCATGTTATAGGCGAAGGCGGCCGGCATAGGTGACTTACGAACTAAATGTTCTGTGAATTCAGTCCTCTGGTATATAATGTCTCCTTCGCTCAATATTGCTGTCGAAAAATAAACGCAAGTCAATGATATAAACACTAGCTAAATGACTCTCTTTGGTAAAAGTTCTTGGGCTGTATAACGTAGAACTATTCAAATCTGTTTTATTCTAATCTGCTGATGTCAAATTTACGTAACCGCCGACGCAAACACCGCGCAGTAACCCGCACCATTGTTTGAAAATCCAAATCAAATGCTGTACTCGTTTATACGACGGCACATTTGTTTGCTTTTAAAGAGAATAACATTGCATACATTGAGCAGTTTTTCTTATATGATCGGCTGATAAGATGCGAGGGGCACGCTCAAGCTGAGAGGGTTTCGATGGGGCCGAGACAACGCTTCCTAAGTAGCACAAGGCCAGTGCACTTCGATCTGTGACGTCATGCTACCTTACCCGACTGCCATAGAATCTAATGGAGATGCTCCCTTGTAAGCCACGGTGATTTTGACATCACCGCTTTCGTCACGCCGACCTCGCCAGTGGAAATTTCGGTCCAAGTAGCATGATGTCATAAAGCAGAGTGCATAGCACTGCTGTCTGGAAGGCGCTGGCCGAGCCAGCGCAGTGAAAGTAGATAACCGGATGAGGAGGGTGATGCCGGCGTCTGCGATTGGTCCCCTTCCCCTTACTTAGCCTGCGGTGGCTGGTAAAAAATCGCGGAAGCGTGCAACGGGAGGTTAAGAATGCCGCTAAAATGGATCCTCAGCAAAGAAAACTTGGGAGAGTGATGTCGCAGACGTGCCGAAAGGGCTCAATAACGTTACAGTGCCACGCAAAAAACATTTTATATGCAAATAAATCAAGGCTCTCCGGCAGGTCCAAGTAGCCAGCGCCTACGCTATGAGTGGGCAGGCATGTTCAATTCCTTTCGGAACGGGGCAGTCTCCTGCTATTCAGAAATCATAATAATAATAATTTTGTTGGGAAAATAATGCATTTTTAACGCGTATACATGTCACTTTGACGCGGAGAGTTATCGCGGCTTTCTGACGTCACGTGACAGACGCGAAATGGTCTCAGCCCGAAAATTTTGACCAATACTAGAGGGTTAATTGTGAAAAGGCGTCGAATCAGACATACTTTTTTTGTTCGGCCTAATCATTCAGAATCACTGTGTACACGTCATATCAGATGGGGAGATATGGCGGCTTTCCTGATGTCGCTGGGGAGTTGCCCGAAATTTTTTTTGATCAATCGGTGAGGGCTGACTGCATATTTCAAATAGAGACGTTTGGAACAGCGTTACGTTACAGCGCCCCTGTATAACTTGACACGTGCGTGGGACAGAAATATCCGTAGATTATCGTGCCTCAATAAGCAATACATGCAAACGTCAGTTGTCTAGGTTTATTCAGAGAATAAATCCCATATGGTGGAAGTCTCTTCGCTTTTTCGCCGAAAAATAAAGTGCATGCTTCTCACTCAATTATTTTCTCTATACTGACACTTGGATAGCATGAATAGCCGAGCTCCCGCGGCACATCGCCGCGATCGGCAGATACGAAAAATATTTTGCCCCCTCCCGCTTGGGGCACATTTTTTGAGCCGCAGTGCATACTTTTGATTATAGAACACTCGCCTCAAACGTGACGCAAGATCTTCATATTCCCGATGCTGGTGAAGCGCCGCTGAAGCCGCAGTAACATGCACCGTACGCGATTTACTTGTAGCTTCCGCGTTGTTGGCACTTGTTCGAGACACGCATAAGTGATTCCAGGTAAGGTGATCTGATACGTCAATACAATGAAAACGGTTACGTAACCGCGATATTACTGACGCAAATGCTGGCCGATAGTCGTTAAGAGCGCTCTTAAGTCTCGTTTTTATTGCATTGAAGTGTCTCTGCATCATGACGAAGTTTAGAGGTAAATGCTAATTTATTGGCTAAACTCCAGGAGGGCCCGATGCAGAGAAGCCTATGTATGCCCAATAAGCACAAGGGGTCAGGCGATCTGCTCAAGAAACTGCACATCCTGGTGCAGGAGGAATATACGGCGCGTATCCAGGTCTCCAAGTAGCTCGCCTATAGCGTTGTATTTTTTTTACAGATGTTTTATGAAGCTCTTGAAGGTCACACTGCCCTCGACGGCATTTCTGAGGGCAGTTAAATTGTATTGTCGATTCGGTGGTGGCTGTCGTATAGTCATCGTCATTGATGCGGTCGCATGGCCGCCTCTAAACACGCAGTCACCGTCGTAAATCTGTTTTGCCATCACCGTGGACCATCCCAGACGAACCGCCGCGCTTTTGTGACACAGGCACAATGGCGGCAACGGTACTAAACCAGGTCGTTTTCACCAAAGGCCTGGACCGCGGGCGGTGACACCGTACTTGTAGCTATAGGCGCAAGTTTAGCGTCGGCCCGCTTCACAGTAAGATGTATGGCACTCGAACAATAGCCCTCTTTAACAGGCTCTACTATTTGTTCGTTTCGGCACAAGCATTACTGGAATGAGCGCCCGAATTAAACAGAATGTTAAGTGCGCGCCTGCGTGTGCATGTGCGCGTGCGCGTGCGTGTGAGTGAGTGAGTGAGTGAGTGAGTGAGTGAGTGAGTGAGTGAGTGAGTGAGCGCGCGTGCGTACGTGCGCGTGCGCGTGTACGTTCGCACTCCTTTATTTTGCTCATTACAACAGAAGGCCCTGCGGCGCTCTCACCGGCAATGTTGCTGGTCTTTCTTGTAGAGTAAGAAGGCGCCAAGCTATACAAAGAAAACAAATCGGGTAAAACGTTGCGGTAAGGGGGAAGGGGAACAAGAGGAAGATGACGATGGTGGTAATTTGGAGAGAAATGTATATGCGTATGGAAGAGGAGTATGGGTTAAGTGAACAGGCGCGCACGAATTCCAGTATACGCCGATGCCGCTGCCACTATAATAATAATAATAATAATAATAATAATAATAATAATAATAATAATAATAATAATAATAATAATAATAATAATAATAATAATAATAATAATCAAACCCTGTGGTCGAGTGCTGGCCCCTCGCACGCATGTATTTAACACCAAGAGAAGTAAAAGAAGTAAAAAAAAGAAGTAAAAAAAAACATACACACACAATCAATAAAAAGAACAATTATGAAAAGCAGAGTGTACATACAACAAAGCGCAATGTGACTAGTTTATCCATTTGCATGACCATAGCCAAGTAGGTAGGGTTAAGTGAACCTTAATGCACCCTGTGTATTTAAGCCGCAAACATTGCAGTGAAACATTGCAGTGAAATTAAATGTAGGCTAATGAGTTTCGAGTCGGTTTGATGTCGATTTGTAGGGTTGCATGCCGCGTCGCCGCATGTTTTGCACTTTCTTGATGTAGGTGCATCTGTGCTTGTAATATATATATATATATATATATATATATATATATATGGGGGTAGTACTGTTGACAGTAATGAAGCGTGAAACATCGAGCTATGAATATATCGCTCCGTATAACTTTTGCGGGCTCATTGTACCAGCAGCTATACCGAAGCAACAGCAAACGTGGTGCAATTAACGCTGTTCTGCTCGGCGGCGCGCACTCAGCGGTCGATGTCCCCTCGTCAGCGGTTGTAAAGGATGCCGCCTTTGAGCAACGCTCAGTTCGTGCTTGGCAGATAGTGTTCCTGGCCCACTGACATGGCCCAACTCATTTACATCACGCGAGAAAGGGAAAGAGAGGGAGAGGATTGGGAAGGCAAAGCATTCAGCAAAAACCGGTTTACCTGAGTCACTGAGATAACAGTGAGCATTTGCTAGAAGCTTTCCCCATCGCAGATCTATGTGGTAACCCGTTTCTTTTATTTTCGTATTTTGATGTGCTGTGTTTCTAGTTTTGGGCAAGACCGCGGCGCACCGGTTGCTTTGCTCCTTGTTATGGTGCAGGAATTCCTGTGGCACTTGCTTAAGCGCTCCAAGCAGCCGTCATAGCTCCTGCATGCCACCAGACACTGTGGCGCCTACTTGAACAAGGGAAAGAGACGATGACAGCGCTGGCTGGACGGCTGATTATGCGTGCAACCTGTAGGAACGGTGCATAATTAGAGCTAGAAGAAGTCGCGAAACTGACCATTGTCGGTCAGATCACGCACCCGCCCATTCTTTACCGCTACCACGAGTTCACGGCTCAATAAAGAAATTGACGGAACGTGAGAGACGTTATGGTGTTGTTCGAGCACGATCTCCTCAGGATGCGCAGCACGCGGTCAACGGCTATTCAAAAACCCCTGAAAGAGTGAGAGCTGCGCAGCATGGGCAGAAAGTCATCGATGTCATCCAGGGGACACATCACCTTGCGGACGGGAAGGCCGTAGTTTTGCACATAGGAGTTAGGTGTAGCTAAACTGACATGGTGTCGAACAACACTGCACAGGCACGCGTCAGTAGAAATACATTTAGCGCGGAAACATCTGGGTCAATTGCCGACTGAAGTGATCACAACGGAGAAGCGTTACTAATCGAAGAAAGTAACTGAACCGCGCGCATGTTCAGCTACCCGGGCGTGTTGTTACAGTAGGTGTTGGAGGAATAGTAAAAGCAAGCACACTTATCAGTATAGGCAATAATGTTCTTATCTAAAGCCATTCATATGCGCTCGACTACAAAGTAATACAATAAGAATAATGCAGAAACCATGCCAAGGCCCGACTGCCGGCTAGGGCTTCTGACAGATGGCTCGCTTGTTTATTCATGACTGTGGCATGCGACTGACACATTCGACAGCTCGAGTGCAAAAGCTCGGCCACCACCTTCATTAAGGTAGCTTAGTTGTGTGTAGTAGCCATCTTGTGGAGTTTCTCGTTGAGGTCACAACAGTTGTGAGCAAGGAGCACGGAAAATCGATACCTCGTTTCACTTTCCAGTGAACACCGCTACTCCAGTGCAGTCCGCTCCGGTGTCGGCATTGGTCGCAGTTATCGGCTCAGCGTTGGCGCCGGAAGACGGTGCCGACTGTTCCCTCAGCCTCTCAGACATGACGCACGCCGGTGGTTCCGCCTTTCCGAGCCACTGAACCACTCTGGCGCAACGATTGTTATCGACGGAGAAAAGGGCTGCTCCCACTGTCGCCGCTTCTCTCAGTCGGAACTCTTGGTGCGCTCCAAGCGATGTGCCATGGATGGCTCCGGGGCGTTCGGACGAAGCTTTGACCGCCTGCCCCAGAAGACGAGTGGAACCGCGATCTCCTTGGACGCTCATGCTTTCGCGACGGCTGCCACCGTTGCGCTCATAGCCGTCAGCGTTTGTTATTTTTGGCACAAGAAGAAGCTGGTCAGCGATTCCGAGAAGGTGCGTGACTTTGCCCCGCTAGCGATCGAGATGGCGTTTTTGTGCGCGTGGAGGCATGTTTGTACATGCACAGTCGAGTTTACAGCCATAGCAGTAAGGCTGTGGACTCGGGAACACTGAACGTCCGTGGAGCACATGCAGTCTCAATCACGTCCAGTGCTACCACAGGTCGTATAGGTATACAGCTCGAAGGTGAACGTGACCTTTGCCCATTACCACAAGTTTGCCTAAATATACGCGTCTTAGAGAGCCACGAGAAGGCAGTCAGAGCTGTAAGGTTACTCATAACTGAGACTTAGTCGAAATAGGCACGCATTATAAAGTGCAAGAAAAGCAGGACGCACGTAACTATGACTCCTGTAGTGTTTTTTTCTGCAGTGTCGTATTTTGGTTAATTCGCTTCGGAGATAGTATCGCCGTCAGGCGCGCCCTTATTGGCTTGTTCAGCAAAATCGGAAGACGTAGTGCTCAACCAGCCAATCAGCGCGCCTGATGGCCAAGGCGATAGTATCGCCGAAGTGGATCGTCGCAGAATACATCCCTATATCAGGACGGGTCAGGAATAGGGAGTGGTTTGCTACTGCCTGGCAGTGATACTGTCAGCCCCGTCACCCACACTAGTTAGTGGAGTTCGTGGAACTAAGTAAGCAGGGCCAGCCATGTCACCATTAATTTTTCGGGTGTTTGACCACGTCTCAGCAGGTTTGAGCACGATTCTGTGTCCGTACCTTAAGGCGAGAAAGTGTGCTTCAGAACCGGTCCGCAGTCAGTTCATCTGGCTGTGGACTGTGAGAAGCAGCGCTTCTGTTTTCTCCACTTTTGGGGAGCACGACTGCTAGCCATGCCTCACTACAATCTTACTTTGATAATTAGGACACTTTGATTCAGTGCTAATATGCTCCCTGTTGAAGGGGATCAGCTGTAGCCTAACAAAACCTACACGCGATTGGTGTGCCTACATGTGGAACCTTTCTTGGTGAGAGAAAAACAGGACAAGAAAAAGCGGTAGGATACAGCGCTGAAAAAAGTTACAGATACACTCAAGTCTCCTTACGTGCACCTAGTGCGAAACTAGTGTGACTCTTCCACGCGATACTTTTCACTTTGTCATGTGCTCAAATTGGACACAGTAAGGTTTAGGGGAGGGCCAAGTCAATTTTGGGAGTGGGTAGGTTGGTTTTGAACGCGGGTCAACTCAATTTGTGAATTGGGCAAAGTCAATTTTGGGAGTGGGCCAGGTTGGTTTTGAACGTAGAGCAACTAAATTGTCCAATTGGGCAAAGTCAATTTCGCAGTGCGAGTCGCAGCAGCAGGTCTAACGCCGGGAACGTGACATCAGCACTTGGTCACGTGGGTTTTGGTACAACAGGGTGTTAAATCTGGACGCAGGCCGGATTTCCCGCTTCATGGGACATATAATGCTTTCGCATTAAAAGGCAGTAGGTTGTTGGGCTGGTTTTCTATCACGAAAGAGTACCAACAAGCTTCAGTTCAGAGTATACGGTTACTTTTCTTGCCATGCATCGTAAGGCGAAGTTTGGCAGGCGCACGCACCATGCACGAAATAATTCCAGTGAAGTTTGCATGACAGCAGTTAGAAAGTTGGCCACTCGGAACGAGAGCATACTTTGCAAAGCGCCACTGCAGTTGTGTCCTTCTATGCTTGAGGGGTGCCTTTTGCGCTATTTTCCTAAGCATAATTATGCACGTTCCAAAGAGGCCGAATTAACAAAGTCGACATTAGCACATTATCACACAATTTTTGGCGAGAAACTCAATATTGAACTGAAGCTTGCGGAATTCTGTCGCTGTTCGGAATGAACGTTGGGCAAACTTCTCAAGGGAAAACGTTCACTTTAATCTCTGCTGTGCCGACTTTGTAGACTAAAACTAATACAACGGGCACCAACCGCAAACACATCAGCTTCGGTGAATGTGTATTTATGACCTTCACACGTCGTAAAAAAACAAAACAACGCAGTCAGGTTGCGGATCCGAACAACGCCTTCACGATAGAAATCAGAAGTGCCGCTGCACTTGCATTTGTTCTTTCGTCAATAATTCCATAAGAACACAAAAGTATTCGAGCTGTATTAATATCATTTCTGCGATATGGTAGAAGCCGAAGCAAGTTATTAAGCTCAGCCTCGAAAGCAGGCCCTCGTGCCACTGTCAAGCAGCTTTCTGTCAAACCGATAACCACATGCATTCTTAGAGAGCTCACGTCACAAAAGATTTGTTTTAATATACCAATGTATACCGTTGCGCGTAGACTCTCTTGAAATGTGGTTGATTACCGTATTTGCACGATTCTACCGCGCCACCGATTGTAACGCGCAGTTATATTACCACCCAAATATAAAAAAAAAAAACATAAATTGGTGACGATTCTACCCGCACATCAAGTAATGAAACCTGAGTCGACGCGTAGCGTGTAGAAACGATGTTATAGAACATCCAAAGCACACAGACACGCACGCAGGTGAATCCTAGCGGCCAGTCGCTATCATAGTGGGACGGCGCCTCTTTTTCGCTGTCTACCGACCATAGAAAGTCATTTTCAGTTCCATTTATTGCATTAGAAATGCCACCCTTCTTGAAGGCTCGCGCAACTACCGTCTCCAGCAGGCCATTCCACACACCGTGGAACTACGAGTACCTTGCGATGTCTCTGAGCGTCGCTTCCTTCACACGACCCGTGTGATGGCAGTGTGGCTAGCTACCTTGCATTGAGCTGTTTCTTTTTTTTACTGAGAAATGGTTTGATTTTTAATTTTGAGTAGAATTAGCTACGATTGTAACGCGCATGTAAATTTGAACGCATCTTTTATTTAAAACAAGTGAACCTTAGAATCGTGCAAATACCGCAGGGCACGTTTATTTCGAAGTGTAGATATAAGAGGCCTTTCATCGGTAGTTTGCGCCAATCGAGTACCCGCACACAACGTCTCAACAACACAATCAGTGCATGGCTGACAGCGCAAAAAGTGACTCTACTTCATAAAACACACATTGCCTCTGCGCATACTCTGATCTGTATGGTTCGAAAAGATTGGGAGAAGTTACACGCAAAAGTCTTCTCCCTATATGCCTTGGGAGACATTGTATTCCCAAGGAGGCTCTGGAAACTGGAGGTTAACATATACTCCTCCTGTTTCTTGGGGTTTGACTTGAAAGCTATTGTATAAATTTGTTCTTTCTTTTTCTGTTACAGTGTTGAGATTCGAATTTTTGTGGGGAGTAATGTGGTTCACTTCATCATCATCATCATAATCATAATCATCATCAGCCTGGTTACACCCACTGCAAGGCAAATGCCTCTCCCATACTTCTCCAACTACCCCGGTCATGTACTAATTGTGGCCATGTCGTCCCTGCAAACTTCTTAATCTCATCCGCCCACCTAACTTTCTGCCGCCCCCTGATACGCTTCCCTTCCCTTGGAATCCAGTCCGTAACCCTTAATGACCATTGGTCATCTTCCCTCCTCATTACATGTCCTGCTCCTGCCCATTTCTTTTTCTTGATTTCAACTAAGATGTCATTAACTCGCGTTTGTTCCCTAACCCAATCTCCTCTTTTCTTATCCCTTAACGTAACACCAATTATTCTTCTTTCCATAACTCGTTACGTCGTCCTCAATTTAAGTAGAACCCTTTTCGTAAGCCTCCAGGTTTCTACCCCGTACGTGGGTACAGGTAAGACACAGCTGCTATACACTTCTCTCTTCAGGGATAATGGGAACCTGCTGTTCATGATCTGAGAATGCCTGCCAAACGCACCCAAGGGCATTCTTATTCTTCTCATTATTTCAGTCGCATGATCCGAATCTGCAGTCACTACCTGTCCTAAGTGGATGTATTCCCTTGCCACTTCCGGTGCCTCCCTACCTATCGTAAACTGCTGTTTCCTTCCGAGACTGTTAAACATTACTTTAGTTTTCTGCAAATTAATTTTTCGACCCACCTTTCTGCTTTGCCTATCTAGGTCAGTGAGCATGCAATGCAATTGGTCCCCTGAGTTCATAAGCAAGGCAATATCATCAGCGAATCGCAAGTTACTAAGGTATTCTCCATTAACTCTTATCCCCACTTCTTCCCAATCCAGGTCTCTGAATACCTCCTGTAAACACGCTGTGAATAGCATTGGAGAGGTCGTATCTCCCTGCCTGACGCCCTTCTTTATTGAGATTTTGTTGCATTCTTTATGGAGGACTGCGGTGGCTGTGGAGCCGCTATAGATATCTTTCAGTATTTTTACATACGGCTCGTCTACACCCTGATTCCGTAATGCCTCCATAACTACTGAGGTTTCGACTGAATCAAACGCTTTCTCGTAATCAATCAAAGCTATATATAAGGGTTGGTTATATTCCGCACATTTCTCTATCACCTGAGTGATAGTGTGAATATGGTCTATTGTTGAGTAGCCTTTACGGAATCCTGCCTGGTCTTTCGGTTGACGGATGTCTAAGGTGTTCCTGATTCTATTTGCAATTACCTTAGTAAATACTTTGTAGGCAACAGACAGTAAGCTGATCGGTCCATAATTTTTCAAGTCTTTGGCGTTCCCTTTCTTATGGATTATGATTATGTTAGCGTTCTTCCAAGATTCCGTTACGCTTGAAGTCATGAGGCATTGCGTATACCGTGTGGCCAGTTTTTCTAGAACAATCTGCCCATCTTCCTTCAACAAATCTGCTGTTACCTGATCCTCCCCAGCTGCCTTCCCCCTTTGCATGGCTCCCAAGGCTTTCCTTACTTCTTCCGGCGTTACTTGTGGCATTTGGAATTCCTCTAGACTATTTTCTCTTCCATTATCGTCGTGGGTGCCACTGGTACTGTATAAATCTCTATAGAACTCGTCGGCCACTTGAACAATCTCATTCATATTAGTAATTATATTGCCGGCTTTGTCTCTTAACGCATATATATGATTCTTGCCTATTCCTAGTTCTTTCTTCACTGCTTTTAGGTTTCCTCCGTTCTTGAGAGCATGCTCAATTCTATCCATATTATACTTCCTTATGTCAGCTGTCTTATGCTTGTTGATTAAGTCGGAAAGTTCTGCCAGTTCTAGTCTAGCTGTAAGGTTAGAGGCTTTCATACACCGGCGTTTCTTGATCAGATCTTTCGTCTCCTGCGATAGCTTACTGGCATCCTGTTTAACGGAGTTACCACTGACTTCTATTGCACATTCCTTAATGATGCAACAGTGGTTCACTTAGTTTTCTCTTAATGTGCAGAAATGCCATTCACATTAGCCTGCATTTGTAGTTGATTTGTACTTATTCTCTTTCGTCTTTCTTACCGATCCTGTCTTTCCTAGCTCTGTGAGTTAGGTTAGCTCAAGCTTTTTGGCATAATTCGAATAAAGAAAACAGCGGAGAATCACTGCAATGCTTACATGACCTAAAACCAAGTTCTAAAACACCCAAAACCAAGGACATCATGATCATTATCGTCTTGGTTGTCATTAACCTCGTCCTCATCGGCCTGCTTTACTATTCTCGTTTCTTGTTATTGGCGTTTTCTTTTGAGTATTTCTTTGCCCTCCTTTGAATAACTATTTGACTTGCGTTTCATCGCGCATTTCTATTCTTGGTCAATCTCACTTTGTGGGCACCTGACACAGCAGAGAATCATCATCATCATCATCAGCATGTCCACTGCAGTACAAAAGCTCCTCTTCAGCGGACTCCTGTTGCACTGTCATGCATAAGTAGACTACATCCTGATGGTGTCCACTGATGTTGTGTCATTTCACACCATCTAATTCTCTGTGCTCCTCGACCACATTATCCTTTCCCTAACACCCATTATGTTACTCTTAGAGTCCACTGGTTATTTGCACAAGCGACTCCCATTAAATGCTCGACTACACTTCTTTTTCGTAACCTGAAATGGAACATCCGCTACACCTGTTTTCTCTCTCGTTGCGCGGTCCTTAGTTTGTTCTCCAGGTTCTTTCTTATCCTCGATTATAGTAGTGTACATTTACGAAGGTTCGAAAAGGTCACTATGGTTAGTGGTGTGGAAAGTATGAAGGAGAAGCCGGCACACAATAATTTTCTGAGCGTACAGATCTCCACAAAGTCCTAAGGCTAAGAAGTTCCAGTTTACTATTTGCTTCGTTCCTAACGTTGGTCAAAGGCGCTGAATCTATCCCCAAACTGCCCATCGAGGTCCCTTTTAGTCATTCGACCAAGTCCGGATTCGCTTGGACGTAAGCGGGTAGCATTAGAGAAAAAAAGTATTGCCTATTTTGTAATTCAACCCTCCAAGCACAAATTTCGACGCCAGTATACCCGCAGGTCACTGTGCGCATTACTACGTGGTTGACCACCGCCGCGGATATAATTTGCTTACAACGCCTATCGCTACCATCAGTCGCCGGTGCCCGGACGCGACCAAATGGGGTAACGCTGTTATTAGAGCAAATTTTTGCTTATACGTGTCCCGTTGTTCTTTGAGAGATACAAACTTCTGCTTGGCGAAGGCGACTTTTCCTTCGCTCGATACAGGTTTAGAGCGCCTAGACTTTCACAGGAGCCTCATCTATTCAGATCAGTTCAGGATATTACACTTAAATGATGGCTCGAGAACTTATCTCACGTGGTCTAGCAGCAACTGTGCTTATGTGCGCAATTGCGCACGATTTTTTTTTCACAATGTTTGTGAAAATGAAGTGATAGTGACAAGGCATCTGCAATCAACGTGATTGTTGTCTTTTCAGCCTATGCGTACACGTACAGCGCGAGCCTTCAAAAACTGCCCACCCGTTTTCCCAAATGGATGGATCCCAGTTCTTGAGTCTGCACAACTTCAGACAGGGGAAGTGAAGGCTCTCAACGTCATCGGTGAGTTGTTCTTACTCTGCGCATACTTGGAAGTTGCGATAAAAATTATGAATGCCCTGTAACACGTCAGAGGGCTGAGCGCGTATTAGGGCAGACCCAGACTCGGTCATGTGAAGGGGAAGATAGCTATGCCGCTTTAAAGAGAGGCCTATAAATCTTCCAGGCGGGTCTACAAAATCCGCCTAGGCTCCAGCTGAAGTTTTGGTATTACGTAAGGTGAAATCTTAGTCCGACTGGGTGGTTTTATATAGAACATATAGGCAGACCTACGTGACACTAAAAAACTAGAAAAGAAAGAGTCGAATGCACGAAACTTCGCTATCGCAACCATTGTTTCTTACTGGCTGATTGCTTTCTGAAAATGAATGTGCGCTCTCGCTAAATCTCTGAGGCCCGCTCTTACAAACAATCTTAGTGTATGAAATACTCTGCGCATCGCTTTGCTAGTGAAGGTAGCCAGTCAATGAAACAGTTTACGAAACGAAAACCTTCGTGAGTGCGGCTATGGCTATCGGCTATCGAAAATGTATAAACTCGAGATTGTGTGTTCGATCTCCTCCATGGAGTTCACATTTAGATGAGGGAGAAATGCAAAAACGTTTCTGTACTTAGATTTAGGTGAACATTAAAGGAGCGGAGGTGGTCAGAAGTAATCCGTGGCACCGTGATACAGATTTCCCCCCTACAGCATGCTTCATAATCAGATCTCTGTTGAGGTAATACCCAAGAATTTATTTAAATAATTAAATAGCAAATGATTCACTTTGTACATATTTACAAACTTTCTTAGTCTGGAAAGTTCTGCTATGCATCAATTTTCGGCTCCAACTGTGCGTTTTTTCCTTGAAGGCCTAGAGCTGGTAGCATTCCGCACCGAAGACGGCGTTGCGCATGTTCTGGACGCTTACTGCCCCCACCTGGGTGCCCACCTGGGGGTGATGGGCCGCGTGGTGGGAGACTGCATAGAGTGCCCGTTCCACGGGTGGAGGTTCCAAGGAGACACCGGCGCTTGCACACACGTCCCATACGCTGTGAAAGGTAAGGCGTGTGTGTTTAAAAAAAATTATACTACAAGAGTTATAAAACATCATACACATAAAGTCTAACTTGCTGCGATAGCTACCGCTGTCGTAGCTTTTTGCTGCTGTCATCTGGGGTCGTATTGTTCATGAGTCATGTTCGGCAACTGCTTTCTCTAGGGGCCTCACGGCATGAGCGATGCCTTAATTTATCATGCAAAAAAGAGGGGAGGCGTGCGGACAGGACACAAGAGTAGAGAAGTGGACAACACGTGTTGTCCAATTGTCTATTTTTGTGTCCTGTCTGCACGCCTCACCTATTTTTTTCATAATGAATCCTTGCCAACTAGCTCAGTTTTCTGTCGCTCTAAGTCTTAATTTAGTAAAGCGACGACCATCTACCACCATCAATGTACTGATCGACTGTACCATGCGACGTGAAAATAAACGTTACATCTAGAATAAATGACATTGTATGGAAGACTGTTTCGGTTGATTGATTAGGTTTAACATCCCAAAGTAACACTGAGACTATTAGAAGCGTCATAATGAAAAGCTCCGAAGTAGTTTAGATCAGGTGGAGTCCTTGGACGTGCATTCAAACCTCGGTGCATGGAGCTACTTGCCTTCCGTCTCCATGGGTATGCGGTAGCCGCGGTCGAGAATTTAACACATGACCTCGTCCTCAGTAGCAGAAGGGCATAGCAACTGTAATACTTAAGCCGGCAACAAACATTTTTGGTACCGCCCACTACTGCAATAAAGAAAACGATGTGAGCCTACATGAAAAGGGATATATCCGAATATAGCAGACTTGGAGTATGTCCCCAGTATACTGCGTTTCTGCGTGTGAGGCCAGGTGAGAGTAGGCAGAACGTAGTAATTTACTATTGTCTCCAAGTAGAATGCCGTCACGTATGTACAGCTATGTAAACCACAGGTTCAGCCTCGCCTCGATCGCAAGGCCAAAACAGCTTTTAGCTATACTTTCACCACCACTGACCTAGAAGCGACGTGAAGCTGATGTCATGGCAGAGAGAACCAACACTTTGGCGACCGCCACCTGCCATCTACGTCCTACCGCTGCAGCAATTGGAAGCTGGAAGACTGATATGCCAACCACTGAACTGTCGCATACTACGCTCTCTTAGCCATTCGGACGGGTTTTATAGCGTGCACGATACAGACTAATAGTGACGATGCTCGTACATAAATTTTATGAATCAACGGTAGACAATACGCTCACACAGGACAGCTCCAATAGTGTGAAACCTGTAAAATGGAAGTTGTTGATGTGATGTGCAAGATGATGTGATGTGATGGAAGACGAAGTGACTGCGAGCCAGAATGCTATTCTTCTAGCATTTTCGGATGCAGCAAGCTGCCGGGAGCGTGCTGGTATGAAGTTTCAAGGTGCGAAACGATTTTTCGCTACTTTACCAAGCAATTCCGCCCGAGCAACGCCGACGACGCGTTAAGGCGCTGCGCATGCCTGGAGGCCAGCCTAGGCGAGCTACCGCCCGCCAGGCCTAACAATACCCAAGCCCTACGCATCAATTTTTCGCCAAGCATGGAGGTCCAGGTCGAAGGAGAGGAGTTGTCTCCCGAAGAATTCGGTGGAGATGCCGGCTGGTGCATGATCAGCTCCAAAACCCGGTCCGGTCCCAGCGCATCGCGGGATAGATCTAAGAACGAAGCCTACTCCCGCACCAGCGATGGAGACGGTCGACAACCGCCGCGAGGCTCGCGGAACGTAAAACAACGAGTACTCAAAGCCAGCAGAATGCCGGCCCTCCCGAGGAACGACATCAAGATCGTCGTTAGACCCAAGAGCGGCCTCAACACCGCAACGATCGGCGCTGTCAGGATTGCGTCAGCCATATACCGGGCTGCAGGAGTGTCTGATCAAGACGCCAGCGAAGATACCGTCTGCCCCAACACCCATCAAAACATTGTCGTTATCAGCACACCCAGTAGCACCAACGCAGAAAAATACAGGAAGCTCGAGGTAATCGGGTTCGGCGACCGCCAATACGAGGTTAACGCGTATGAAACGGCACCCGATCATACAGCCAAGGGGGTCATCCGAGGCATACCTCTCGAGGAAGGCTCCAGGACCATTAACTCTAAGATCGTCAACGACAGGAACCCGACAGCCCTAGCAGCCAAGCGTCTTAGCAACACTACGACAGTCATCATCGCCTCTGAATACCTAAAAGTGCCCACTCTCGTCAGGTACGGAGGCACTCTGCTTCGCTGTTCGCTGTATAGGAAGCAGGTCGACATTTGTCACCAATGCGGTAGACTGGGGCACCGTATGGATGTCTGCCCAAATCCCCAGGACAAGATCTGCAGGGGCTGCGGTGCCAAGAACCCAGACCCCAATCACCAGTGCACCCCGAACTGCCGCCTGT
Organism: Dermacentor andersoni; assembly: GCF_023375885.2. Taxonomy (NCBI): domain Eukaryota; kingdom Metazoa; phylum Arthropoda; class Arachnida; order Ixodida; family Ixodidae; genus Dermacentor; species Dermacentor andersoni. The sequence goes on from NC_092814.1 coordinate 177,122,596, forward strand.
GCGGAGGGGAACACTCTACGGCAGACAAATCCTGCCGAGCAAAGTTCAAGACCCCGTATATAGTCAAGAAACGAAGATGGGAAAAGAAAAGTGCCGAAGCGGAAGCAGAACTCGAGGCGGTCAAGGAATCCGGAGGAGAGCAAGCCCCCGCCCTGCAAAAGCCAGGATCCAGATCCAGAGGCCGGGCCAGGTCCAGATCGACATCGGCTACCGGTACCGCTCGATCCCGCCAGCACAACCGGTCGAGGAGCAGAGCTCGCGGTCGCACCTCGGGACCGGGCCGAGCCAGGTCCAGATCCAGTCGACGCCGCCAAGGCACTCAGGAGGTCCAGGCCCTCCCCGAAAAGGTGAGCTGGACAGACGTGGTCAAGGGTGCGCCAAGGCGCGGGGTCTACGGAGTAACTACCTCAAAACCGCAAGTCACAAATAACATAGACAATGAGATTACTGCAGAAATAAAACGTGAGAACGCCCCATGCTTTGGAGCCTAGTACAACAGCTAACCCAAGAGGTACGCGAATTGAGAAAGGTCGCGCCTCCCACGCAACCTCCTAGACGCACCCCCGTCAGCACTCCTGCTCCCAGCAACAATGACGAGGAACAGGACAAAGCAACGCCACCGGCGAAAAAGCGAGCCGTGCAAAGCCAAGACACCAGCCGCGCGGAACAGGCGAGATCGGAAATTAAAGCCATGCTTACCGAACTACAAAAAGCAATCGGCAATCTCTCTTCCGCCATATCCGGCCTCACAACCAGGGTGGTCAAGCCCGAAGAATGTGCGATGTGGGCACCGTCCCTGTCGAAATCAACACAGCCGAACACGGGAACTCATAATATAAATCCCGTAATCTCAGACGTTCCCATGGTGGCACCACCTCCCGCGCACCGCTCCAGTTTCTGAACAGCTCCTTATTTAAAACTACAGGATGGCCAGACACGATAAAAATCTATTGGTCTGGCAGTTCCACTGCCAGACCAATAGATCTAGATGAAGATGAAGTCTAGTCGGGAAAAGAATAGATGAAGTCTAGCCGGGGAAAAACCGGTCCTACAACAGTACGTAAGAAACATCCAACCCAAACCCGATGTGATAATGCTACAAGAAACCGTGGGCACGTCGGCCAACATCCCGGGCTACCGCGCCCTCGTCCCTAAATTCCAAAACGATAGGGGCATCGCCACACTAATCAGAAAGGGCCTAGTACCCATATAACATGAAATTAAAGGCCCGCAAGCCAAGCATATAATGATAGAGATTATTCCTAACAGAACGCAAAAGAATAGCATCTTTATACTGAACATATATAGTAACCCATGCAAAAAACTGCAGCGTTTTCTCACCCACCTCTAATAATTTTCTATCATACGTGGTACCGCAAGGCAGTTTACTGGGTCGGACACTGATTAAAGCTGTTATGTCAAAGCTGCCATCAAAACTTCCCGTTTTATCGCACATCTATAATACGCAGACATTTGCATATGGGCATCCTCTTTCCACCTGTTTCTTCTGTAAAAACAATTACCGTCTGGAAATGGTACCGTGGGCAAGTTTCTGTGAGCCACAGGTATGAATTGATATCCTGGAAAGTGTTTTTTTATTTCCTGTTCGTTGGCCAACGATTAAAATTTTTTGACTTTTTTAAAGAAGGTGAATGACCCTTGATAGTGTGGGTCATTACTAGCATTTTGACGTTGTCATTGAAGTGTCTCTCTTCTGAAAAAAACAACAACAAGCATGATGTAACTGAAAGTGAACAAGCTCATTCATATTATACGCTGCTGGAGTGGGCCTTGATGAGGCTCCCCACAAGATGTTTTTAAAGCACAGACAAGACTCGCTTGGCAGTTCATGGCCTATGGTTTTCCGGTGCTAAACTACTTATTACCTACTAAAAAAAAACACGAAATAAGTTAAGTAGTTCGTAGCTTGAGAGTTGGCTTACGACTGCCAGACATGCCATCTAGAACCTTCGTGATGGCGAATTCAAATTTGAACCTCCAGTAGCTGCCCCTTCCTCAATAGGGCATGGAGACGTTTTTATCGTGTTTACGTTCGAATTCTTTCGGCACTTTTCGCGGTGACTCGGTGGCTATGGTGTGGTGCTGCTGAACGCGAGCACGTGAGTTCGACTCCTGGCCACGGCTGCCGCATTCCAGCGGGGCGGAACGCAAACACGCTGTTGTACTGTGCTTTGGGTGCAGAATAAGTAAACCCAGGCGATCAAAATTAATACGGAGCCCTCCACTGTGACGTCTCGCATTACTAATTGCGCAGTGTTGGGACGTAAGGCCTCACACTTTAATTTCTAAAATATTTTCTTTGGATGTGGTGACATATTCAAGACACGACAGCTTCTCCATGTCAGGCCATGTTTAGTGAAGGGTCAATTCACATCGTCCATCTTGACTTCTTCGGACACTGCGCATAAATGCGGATATTCTCTCACTGAAAAAAAAAAAAAGTGTTTACACCATTTTTCGCTCAATCGGTAACTCCTTCACCTACATGATTATCACAATGAAAGCATAAATTATTTGTGTTAACAGATTAAGAGCTATGTATTTATTATTCGGTCATTCGGAATACATCAATTCTGTCATCTTTCACATGGGCTGTCTTCCATGGAAGTAGAGCTACATGGAACATTTCTGGCCGTGACTTCATTCAAGCACTGGTGAAACCTCCTGTGCGGGATATTCTAACAACCTCGAACGCGCATCTTCAATGCTTATGGTGCTGTTGCTCGTGTGACCCTAACGCAATAACAACTTATCAGATTTCACAGAAAATAGCTAAATGCAGCCGTATTATCCGGACACCAAACGAACCTGCAAAGGACATGGAAATGTGGGTGCTGCATGTAACATTGAAGCCGATGAACTGATTAGTGAACCACATATTTTCGCTATTATTGCGCTAACTGAATTCACGAGGGATGATGATAAAGTAGGGGCAAGATCACATTTCAATAAGTCAAGCTTCTCGACTTGATGGAAATTCTACACACAGTCTTTTGTATACAATTGAACTCCATCTGCAGTTCCTGTTATCTGCTGGCGCTGGCCGTGACATAGGTTCAGATCCATCGTCTCAGGTTGAAAGGAGTGCATACAAGCAGATTTTGATCGCGTATACATAATTTATCTATGCCTTGTTGCACGTGTGGCCATTCATGAAACAAAGAGAAACACGTCCTCATAAGCCCTTCTATGTCTGAGCAGCAGAGGGGCACTTTGAGGTCAGCGACGGATAACCTCGATGCGCATTCTTTCACGCTAGAAAAGTTTCTTGGTTCATGCAAGTAACACCTGATTGTAGAAACCGGCTCTTTAAAAGTTAATAAAAGTGATACATTGTACCTAATCAGCCAGCGTTTTTTTAAATTTTCTTTCAGTATTTATTTATTTATATATTTATTTACATGTACTCCTGTCTGAATGCAAGACATAGCAGGAGTAAGTACAGATAGTGAATACAGTTGTAATAAAGGATACCAACAAAGTGCTGATGAAATGCTTCAACTTGTAACATGGTTAGGTAAAAGATTAGCAAAGCTATCAAATGGTATGTTGCGCAATGAATCATCTAATTCGTTCCGTAATTCAACAGTTAAAGGAAAAAAGTTATAACAGTCCAGGTAGGATCTAAAGGCCACAATATTTAGCAGGTGCGTGTGCCTAGTTGGTCGGACAGAAGGGTTTCAAAGCTTGATGGGTACTGAAATGACAAATGTCGAGTGCGGTATTTCTTATAGCAAGGAAACGCGTTTATAAGTCCACCGGTGCAGTGATGAAGAAAGTGATAAGCGGGCAGCTTGCACTGTCCGTGAAGAATCGCCATCATAACTCTGGTATTTGAATCTAACCGCTTTTTTTCACTATTTCAAGTTTATCAATCTCCCGCAAAAAATGGGGTGACCACTGTTAGATACGGACCCTTTTCCTGGCGTCCTTCGAGTTCACCAGACCACATCGAATCGCCGTCGCACCCATTTAAAGTGCGCAGAAGCGCGTCTAACACGTTCCCGGACCTGTCAGAAAAGTTGGCGACCCCAACCCGAGGTGTCGCACGTCGAGCTATTGTCCCCCTGCTTCACCCTTCCTACAGTGGAGCCTTGGAGCAACCCCCCTCCGCCGATTGTGACGGCGCTTGCAAGCCATGAGGCAACGCCGGTCGCAAGTCACCCGTCCTTCAGTGAAGCCCTTGGAGCAACCCTCATCCGCCGATTGTGACGGCACTTGCACGGGCACCTACCATTGGAGTAAAATGACGACACCTGATTGGGCTCGACGATTGGCCAAAAAAATGACATGACCCCGAGACACCGAAGGGGTTAAAAGCGAGAGACAGGGAGTATAGAGAAGCATTGCTTCATTCATTCTTCTCTTTCGGGCTTCTTGCCACGGGCCGCAGCGTCCGATTTGCTGCCGGCCATCGATGACTTTATGAATGTTAATTACTTCGTGTTTTTACTCTAAATAATGTAAATAAACCTCCAGTTTTCATCTCAAACTCCTCCTCAACGTCGGCCAACTACCGCACTCAACGGCAAGATCCAATAACTGGTGGACAGCGGAGGGATTGTCCTCCAGATACAATAACTGGTGGCAGCGATAAGGATGAACCTTCGTCCAAGGAAGTCCTAAGGAACTGGGAACAGCGAAAAAGAAAGAGCCTTCAACCAAGAGAGTCCTTAGGAACCCGGAACAGCGAATAAGAAAGAGCCTTCGTCCAAAGAAGTCCGGAGGAACTGGGAACAGCGAAGACGAAAGAGCCTTCGACCCAGGGAGTCCTGAGGGACTGGGAACAGCGAAGAAGAAAGAGCCTTCGGCCCAGGGAGTCCTGAGGAAGCGGGAACAGCGGACCGATGAACCAGATGGCATGGTGCTGCATCCATAAGTGAGCGCGTGGTTTTTTATTTCATTTTGATTCGCCAGACATCAAATGTTGCCTCTTTATTTTGATCGTTCTAGGAATCGGGAATTTGTTGCATATTGTGTGTTTGCACAAACTATTCAAGGAAAACAGTTCTAACCACCAGTCGGGACAGCTGCCACGGATCTTAGAAGGTTGGCGAAGTCAGACTTGTGCGACGAGTTGGTAGTTGAGGCGGACGAACAGATGAAAAAGCCAGCTATCATAAAGGCGATTCAAGATAGTGGCAATGATGACGAAAGCATTAAGATTGCTTGGGAGGTGATACAAGAAACACGGGAGCGTGAGCGTGAGCATCAAGAGCATGAGCGTGAGCGGCAAGAACGTGAGCATGAGTGTGAGCGTCAAGAACGTGAGAGTGAGCGTGAGCATGAGCGAGGACGGAAAAAGCACAAGAAAGAGATGGCAGCATTGGACAAACAGATACAAGATTTGCGGCAGTTAAACGCACAAAGAGGACGGCTGTATGAAAATTCTGTAAGTAATACAGAGCAAAAAAATGAAGTATCTAGCGGATTTTCGCCAAGAGACGACAAGAAGAATAGTACCTGTGATATTAGCGGCACATACATAGATGAACGGAAAAGCCTAGCTGCTAACGATGCCTTAGTGGCAACAGAGGCCGTTAAAGGTCGTAGTGAGAGCGACGAGGTGCTGTGCCAACAGAATACTGTAGAGACAGCTAGGCCAGCTGTGAATGAATTGGCACAGTCACCGCGCGTGTGCGTCGCTTGTAATGTTAACGAGGTTGTTAACGAAGCACAGAGTACTGCTGACCCGACAGACGCGAGCACCCATGTCGAGTCTGATCTGCGTGCCGAAGGGAAGTGCCAGCTGGACGATGTAGTTGAGGGCAGTACGCAGGATTGCGAGCTGCGTAGCTCAAGGGAAGATAACTGCATGGTTCAGGGATCGATGCGTCACTTTAATTTCGGCTGCAGAGTCGAAACTCGGCAGAACAACGTGCGTAGTGTACTGTGTTCTACTTTAGTCTTTAGATTTCTCCTGTGGCTCTTCCTTTGCTCTTTCCTCCCCTCCTTCCTATCTTCCATTTCTGTATTGCTTTCACCTCCCTTCAGAAGAGTAGGCAGGCGTTGTGCCCCTTCCGGTGGCAGTTGCCAGCCTGCTCCTCGCTTTCCCGTTCCTGTTAACTGTGTATAAGTGTTCAAAATAAATAATAATAATAATAATAATAATAATAATAATAATAATAATAATAATAATAATAATAATAATAATAATAATAATAATGTAATGAAGAAGAAGAGCACAAGAACAAGGCCAGCCGGATCGCCAGTGCTTGGCACGAGTGTGAGCCGTTCGGGCAACCAGCTGTACCTGCTCTGCGTCACCTGCCTCGTCGGTTACGAAGAGACGTTACCCTCGGAACTGTTCAGTGCACCCATTACCATTGGTGGAAGGTGCGGGGTACTCAAGAACATCTACACCCTGGAACTCCGGTCTCGGACTCTGCCTCCCATCATGCCTGACTCTCCCCAGCCGACGTCGCCGCCACCCCCGTTGCCTGCTCTGGCGCTGTCCCGCAACGCCATCCAGCGGTTTTCAGCGGTACGGATGAACAGGACGTCAATGACTGGTTGGCTACGTACGAACGGGTGAGCTTGCACAATCGATGGGATGATACCGCCAAGTTAAATGCCGTCATATTCTACCTTGCGGGAGTGGCTCACCTGTGGTTTAAAAATCACGAAGCCGACTTTCAGTCCTGGTCCGCTTTCAAGACCAGTTTCGCTGCAGTTTTCGGTCGCTCTGCCGTCCACAAGTTGCACGCCGAGCAGCGGTTACGAGAGCGAGCGCAACAACCCGGTGAAACATTCACCTGTTATATTGAAGAGGTTCTAGACCTATGCAAACGTGTGGATGCGTCTATGCCCGAAAATGACAAATTGAAGCACATTTTGATGGGCATCGCCGATGACATTTTCCAAATGTTGATCGCCAAGCGCCCGCGCACCGTAGCAGAGCTCATAAACTTGTGCCAAAGCTACGACGAGTTGAGGAAGCAGCGCGAGTTGACTAGGCGCCCCTCAGTGGCTGACGAGGCCCTCTCTTCCATGACAGCCTGCTCTGATCGCTCCTCCTTGCTCACACAAATCCAAGCTTTCGTGCGGGAGGAAGTTGCACGTCAGCTTTCTCTGCTACCCTTCGCTGAGCTACAGCAGCCGCTGCCGCAACAGCCTCCTACACAGGTCGCTCCTACGCTCTGGCGGGTTATTGAAAACCAAGTTGCTGAGGCTCTACCAATGCAGCATCAGCAGTACCCTGCCGCCGCGCCACTTACGCATCCGTCGCCGCGCAGCTCCCTCGTCAACCACTCGTTGCGCTACATCCTCGGCCGCCACCACCCGTTCATAGTCCCGTTCATCGACCTGCTCCTGCCTTTACTAATCCTTGGCGCACGCAAGACAACAGGCCCATATGTTATGCCTGCGGTATTCCCGGCCATGTTGCACGACTCTGCCGCCGCCGCATGCTGCACTCTGATGAGTTTGTGCAGTCGCCTCCCTACGCCAACGTGCAACCTCTCCACGACACTTATTTTATTCCACAGTCGAACAGGCCACCAGCCACCTTTCATTACCGATGACCTTACTTCCGAGCCGCGCTCCCAGCTTCTTCACCTGCTTGCCCAGTTCCGCTCTTCTTTTGATGTCGCTCAGCCTACTCTGGGTCGCTCGTCAACCGTCAGCCACCACATCGACACTGGCTCCAACGCGCCATTGCGGCAGCGCCCGTACCGCGTATCCACCAAGGAGCGTCAGGTGATCAGTGAGCACGTGGACGACATGCTTCAGCGCGGCGTCATTCGACCTTCCAGTAGCCCGTGGGCATCACCGGTGGTTCTCGTCACAAAAAAAGATGGTTCCATTCGGTTCCAAGATAACGCGCAAAGACGTCTACCCTCTACCGCGCATTGACGACACTCTGGACAGCTTGCAAGGCGCTAAATTCTTCTCTTCGTTGGATTTGTGCTCGGGCTACTGGCAGGTCCCGATGTCAGCAGTTGATCGCCCTAAAACTGCATTCATTACGCCAGATGGTTTATACGAATTTAATGTGATGCCATTTGGCCTATGCAATGCACCTGCTACCTTTGAACGAATGATGGACAATATCTTGCGCGGCCTAAAATGGAGCACGTGTTTGTGCTATCTCGATGACATCGTTGTGTTCGCCCCTGATTTCAGCACGCATCTTCTTCGCCTTAGGCAAGTGTTGACGTCCTTGACCAACGCAGGCCTGCAACTGAACCTGAAAAAGTGCCAGTTCGCCGCGCGCAAGCTCATGATTCTAGGTCACGTCGTATCACAAGACGGCATTTGCCCCGACCCATCAAAACTTCGCGCCGTGGCACAATTTCCGAAACCTAAGACACTCAAAGAACTCCGCGCCTTCATCGGCCTCTGTTGTTACTTCAGACGCTTGTTCGCAATTTTGCATCGATAATATCACCTCTGACACAACTCTTAAGTGGCGCCAATGACCTATCCTCCTGGTCTCCTGCATGCGACACCGCGTTCGTGACCTTACGCCGTCTCCTGACGTCTCCGCCTATACTGCGACACTACGACCCCACCGCCCCAACTGAAGTGCATACCAATGCCAGTGGTATTGGCCTTGGCGCTGTCCTTGCGCAGCGCAAGTCTGGCTACTCTGAGTACGTCGTTGCTTACGCCAGTCGTGCGCTGACCAAAGCGGAACGCAATTACAGCGTCACAGAAAAAGAATGCCTGGCCATCGTTTGGGCCCTCGGGAAGTTTCGCCCCTATTTATAGGGCAGGCCTTTCAATGTGGTTACTGACCATCACGCCCTTTGTTGGTTATCCTCTTTAAAAGATCCGTCTGGACGCCTTGCCCGCTGGGCTCTGCGCATTCAAGAATACGACATACACGTCGTATACCGCTCAGGTCGCAAGCACACTGACGCTGACGCTCAGTCCCGCTCTCCGCTGCCAGCCGACACGGCCTCCCTCTCCACCATTACGGCGGTATCCTCGGTCGACATCGACACCTTCGCATCAGAACAGCGCAAGGATCCGTGGGTGGCCTCTCTTTTGGATCTCCTTTCTGGCTCGCCTGCATCTCCCATCTCCCGCTCCCTGCGTCGCCAGGCTGTCCATTTTGCTGTCCGGGATAACCTCTTGTATCGACGCAACTACCAGCCCGATGGTCGCAAGTGGCTCCTGGTTATCCCTAGGACTTTGCGTTGCGACATGTGCGCGTCTTTCCATACTGACCCACAATGTGCACACGCAGGCGTTTTGAAGACGTATGAGCGCCTGCGGCAACGGTACTACTGGCGAATAATGTTTACTTTTGTCCAAAAGCTTGTCCGCTCGAGCCCGCAATGCCAACGCCGCAAATCTCCGCCTCATCCGGCCCACGGTTTATTACAGCCGCTTCCGTGCCCTGCTCATGCCTTCGACCGTGTGGGAATTGACCTGTACGGGCCGCTACCACTAACACCCGCTGGAAAACGATGGATTATCGTCGCAGTTGATCACCTTACACGCTATGCCGAAACCGCTGCTATACCTGCAGCCACCGCCAGTGACGTTGCATCCTTTCTGCTCCATCGTTGCATTCTTCGTCATGGCCCACCTCGGGAGCTGCTGAGTGATAGAGGCCGTGTGTTTCTGTCGCAGGTGGTTGAAGCTCTGCTTGCTCAATGCCGCATTGTTCACCGGACCACCACGGCGTACCACCCTCAAACTAACGGACTTACAGAGCGTTTCAATCGCACCCTTGGTGATATGCTCGCCATGTACGTTTCATCGGAGCATACAAACTGGGACATCATCCTCCCATTTGTCACGTACGCATATAATACGGCTACACAAAGTACCACAGGATTTTCTCCGTACTTTCTTCTCTACGGTCGCGATCCTTCCCATACCATCGATACGGTTTTGCCTTATGCACCAGACGCGTCAGAATGTGCTCCCGTTTCAGCCGTCGCCCGATACGCCGAGGAATGCCGTCAATTAGCCCGAAAGTTCACCTCCGCTGACCAACAACGACAAAAAGCCAATCGTGATGGCGACGCTAGGAATCCGAACTTCGCTCCCGGCACCCTTGTCTTGTTGTCCGTGCCTTCTACCACGCCTGGACTTTCGACAAAACTTCTCTCGCAGTATGATGGACCATACCGCATCGTCGAATGCATCTCTCCGGTCAACTATGTCATAGAGCCGCTTACATCGACATCCGACAAGCGCCGCCGTGGACGGGATGTGGTTCACGTGCGCCGCCTGAAACAATTCTATGACTCGCTCGTCTCCACGTCGTAAGTCGCCAGGATGGCTCCGCTTTTGCACCGGGGGTAATTGTAATAAGAAGAGCACAAGAACAAGGCCAGCAAGATCGTCTCTTCCGTGCCTGCTGTGCAACCAGTGGGCCAGCCGGATCGCCAGTGCTTGGCACGAGTGTGAGCCGTTCTGGCAACCAGCTGTTCCTGCTCTGCGTCACCTGCCTCCTCGGTTACGAAGAGACGTTACCCTCGGAACTGTTCAGTGCACCCATTACAATAATAATAATAATAATAATAATAATAATAATAATAATAATAATAATAATAATAATAATAATAATAATGTCCGCCAGTCGAGGCAAACAGAGAGTTGATTTAAAAGAAAATTACTCAGACTGTGCGGGTAGGAGAGCGATCCGGGCCGACGATATGTGTACCAGCCAGCTTGGGGTGCGAGAAGGCGGCATGAAAGGGAGTTCGAGGAAAAAGAGCCGTAGAAAGAAGCGCCGTAAGGATCGGAATGCGGTGAATAATGTAGCGCAGCCAAAGGCGGCGGCAGACGCAAAAAGCCAGGGCGCGAGGAAAACAAAGGCGCGGGCGTCGTGGACGACGTGTGCGCATCAAACACGTTCGAGCCACCTGTCAAAAAGAGACCGAGAAGCATGTAGAGCGCGGATCATGACAAAGGGCGAGGGGCAATTATGTTCCTCGTCGTTCCGTCGTTCTTTCCGAAATGCAGCATGTAGTGCGAAGGAGCGCAAGGTGGCAAGACGAGACGAAGTGGTAGGAAGTCGCGACGCGGTCAGTCGAATTCATGATGAAAGCCTGGCGCCAGGACGCAAATTGGCAAGAGTCTATAATGTCTTGAAGGAGCTGATAGTATGTCGGTCCTTTTGTTGTTTCTGGGTAGCCACAAGAGCTTCCGAACCGCGACCACCTCGAGTACGGCTAAAAAGTATGAATTAGTCAGTCGTAAACGTTATGAACGGGAGATGAAAACAACTTCCGTAGAAGTCAAACGTTTTCTTTTGTTTTATTTTTGAGCATTTGAAAATTTTCGCGATTTAAGACTAAAGTTTCTTTTAATATGTAAGGTAGGAGCTTTGTTTATGTTTTCGTTTGATAAGCTCCGAGATTCAAGCGATGCGTTCAATGTAAACGTTTAGTTTCGCGAGGTGTTAATGAGTAGATTGGCTTTTTTTGTGTGAGTAAACTGAAGCGCCAAGGTTATCGGTAAGAGGCCTATGGCAACGCGCGTGTGCATTAGTTAACCTTCTTGTAGAAGTGTTTTCGAAGTTTCTAAGGTTAAGCGCGTAGGTTTTCTTTAAGTGCATAATTTGCACTGAGAAGCGTTCTTATTTATATTAGCGCGTGTCCTGTGCGGACGGAAGGATGCAGAATGTTTATGACTGGGTCGCTCGTGTGTGTTGAGAACGGCCGCGTTCTGACTTCTCTAGCAAGCGTGCGAGGAACTAGTTATTAGAAGACGCATTATTTTAAGGGTTCTGCGGAGTGCGTATGTTACGCAACATTAGTTGTTCGTTTAAGGCACGTGTCCTGTATGGACTAGAGGAAGAAAGAAACGTGAGTAAGCGGGATGAAACGTTTGCGTACGACGCAAGTACATGTTCTGAATAGGGACCACAAAGCTAGCGCGATTGTGATTTCGTAACTGTGGAGTTGACCAGAGTGTTCAGTGGCACCATTACGTGCGATAAGTACGCCACTGCGATAGGGTAAGAACAGGTTGTTCGTGAAGTTAGGCCGCTTAAGTTATGTTCGGTTGTTGTCCTTAATTGTTTCACTTTCTCCCGTTTCTTTTGCAACCACAATTTCACTCTGGCCTTGTCGGCATTCGGGGAGATATGGAAAGCAGTTTAGAAAGGTGGTTGGAACTACTTTATCAAAATTGGGGAAAGAAAACATCAGGGTTCATTTTGACCTAGTAAAAGCCTGGCGAATCAGGGGTGGAGAGCCTGCGCTTACAATACCACACAACGGAGGCATATTCAAGAACCTGGCTCACCAGAGATTTGTATGCGAACAGCTTGCAATCGATAGCGATTTATTCGCTTCACTGTTATTGCCTTTCATTTAATATGTTTCACTTCGCTTGGCGATGCTTTTGATGGCTTAAGCTCAATGCGCTCAAGTTGTTTTTTATGTATGTGTACACCGTATGCAGGTGATTTCCGTCACCACCCATTTACCAGTGCCTGTATCGAAAAAATGCCCTTAGGCTGGAATTGTTCGTAAGAAAAAATTCCAGCCAATCCTGATGCTGGACATACTATTAGTGAAGCCGGCCAACCAATGCCAAAGTTTAATTACGTACCAGAAGTTTTGTGAATTCTTCTGAGGTCTTTTCTTCTTGTTACTAACACTTGTATTTCTAGCGTTTGTACTTCATTGAGTTGTGTAAGAGCGTAGAATAACAGTACGAGCATAGACATAGCACAATTCAACGTTTTATTAATGTTGATTCTTTATGCACTGGCTCTCCACGCACGCTGGCGAAAACTGAGGTCGAATTCACGAAGGTTTTTGTTCGTAAGTTGTCTTTGCCATTGCTGGTCTCCTTCGCTAATCATTTGTCAATCGTCACGATTAGGTAGAATTGGCTCTTACGAACAGTTAGAGCATAAGAACCTTTTTTTGTGACTACGGGCCCGGCTGTTTTGCCAGAATGCTATCATATCACTTCATGCTATAATTCCTTAATCACTTAAGAATTTAATGTCTGCGTAGAAGCCGGCTGCAGAATAGCTGCCTACGTTTTCAATGTCGTCAAAATAGATCGATTACCGTATACGTTTCTGTGCCAAATAACCTCCATTTTTTTCCCTACAGTTCCGGAGTTCGTGAAAGCCACCAGATGGGAGTCGCGTGAATCCCTTGGTCTGCTGTTCGTGTGGTATCACGCGGATCGCGCGGCTCCTTCCTGGGAGCTGCCGGACGTGGCCGAGGTCGAGAAAGGCCTCTGGAGGGAAGAGCACCGCTTCGAGCACATCGTCGAGGCGCACATTCAGGACATCGCTGAGAATGGCGCCGATCTGGGACATTTTAATCAGATTCATCGTGCCTCGTGCTTCCTAACTAGCGAGCAGTTCCAGTGCACACTCGGAAACTCTTGGTGGGGCCGCTTGGTCAACCACTCCTGGCAGGCAAGAACTTTGGTGGTGCTATGCACCGCGTCTGTTTACCTACGCAGGCAGTTACGAACCTGGCGCATCTTCCTAAGAACGCGTAGTAAGGGGTATTACAGTTAGACATTAAGATGCCGAACTGCAACGTTATCAAATATTTTGCAGTTTCCTTTGTTTTTCAGTGGACTTGCGTGATACTATAAAGACCAGGGCCCGAATTCACAAAGCCTTCTCGCGCTAAAATTTTTCGGAAGATGAAATTTCAGCCAATCTCTATGCAAGGCATATTATTATTGGCGAAGGCGGCGGTCCATTGTGAAGTAGCACTTCCGAACGAAAAGCTTTGTTATTTCAACCGTAGACGAAAAGCTCTTACTCTAGAATGATTCATGAAAGGGAATGCCAGCCAATCATAATGCTGGGCACATTTTTGGCGAAGGCGGCCGCCCATTGGCAAGTAGCACTTCCGAACGAAAAGCTTTATGAATTCGGCTTGAGGGCCTGTATTCACAAGCAGCTCTTACGATAGTATTGTACGTAAGAGGAAATGCCAGCCAATCCACCTGCTGGACGTACTATTAGCGGAAGCAAGCGGCCAACGGCGATGAACACTTAAGAATGAATAGCTTTGTGAATTCGCAAAGGTTTTCGTTCATAAGTGTTCTTTTCATCTGGCCGGTGGCCTCCACTGATAATATGTCCAATATCAGGATTGCTTGGAGTTTGCTCTTACAAATAAATTCTAGTGTAATAGCGGTTTCTGAACACAGGCACCATTCTTTTCAGAAAAGTGTAACAGCTTATTGCGTTCCAGGGCCACCTTTCTATATTCTTACTGCTCACTGGAGCACTGGTCCTCCAAATGTGCAAGAACATCTTACTTTCATCCAACCTGCAGTGCTTTATAGCTCGTTGTTCTTGCGTCGTTTCCTTGGCCGAAATTACACTGCCTGCCACTGCTACAAATCTCTCTTCAGCTAGGAAAAAAGCGGAATTTGAACCGTTGGAAGCCGTAAGATCCCCTCCTCCAGCGACGTACATTCATCAGATAAATGGAAGACATACTTTACTAGGATTGCCAGTGTCATTGGAAATGTTCGTCTAAACACGCATGAGAAAATGGCCGGATCTATGTTATTTTAAATTGGTAATGGGCATGCACAGCAACATTTGCTCTCGGCCGTGCTTGAAGATTCATCTTTCGGTGATTAGCATCAGGACAAAGATGTATTGGGCCCTCCTGTCATTGTACTGATGGTGTTTATGGTATATCCTTATGACTAGGGGAGCTATTGAAGCTTCATACAGAATAAGGAGCAAAATTTATTAACGAAAGCTTACTGATGCTACAAGATTTTGTATGCAGAAGAAGGCCTCATTGTCAAAGACTATATCGGGCCCTCCTGTACAAAACTATATTCATCAGTAACAAGGCAAAGCAATAGCAGAGCCCTTATTTATTTCACATACTGTCAATTCCTCATGGAATTATAATAGCAAGGGCAAGTACAATTGTTGTAGGAGATACGAGCAACAAAGCTAATGTAAATACAGTATATATTTACAAGAGTATTATTGCACACGTTTTTGCTAGGCTAAGACAAAAAAATTAATTACAACATCACAGATTCAACATATGGGTACAACCTACAGTTACCTAGAAGAATCTGGCGTAAAAAACGAAAAAAACCAATTCAAGAAAGGACGAGTAAACACATGTGATAAAAATACGTGATCAACATAATAAACAGAATGCGCTAATGTACATAACACATTATAAAAAACCTCAGTGTTTGCAAAAGCAGTGATAGATGAAAATATGTACTTTTTTTAAATACTAGAACATCGAGAAGAAAAAAAAGGTGTAATCTTGCGTAACTAATAAACAATGCAACATTATATGGAAAGAGGGTGTTTACAAGGTGTACAACTAAAAATGTTGGTAATAGAGAAGCAAACAAGGAGAATGATGGCTCACAAGAACTAAATCAAGCACGGTATGTTGGAAGTAGTTCCTTGAACCCTTGTTTGCTTTGTTACCATTTTGCTGAGATTCCGTAAAAGCATGAGATCGAGAACATATCGGCACTGAGTGAGTGGTGTTGAAATCTTGGCCAGTTCACATTAAGCAGAACAAAATCTTCGAGAAGTACTACTCTGGCACCCAGGATGTTATCTTGCTCAGCCTTTCCATCACATTAACATCACGTGAGCGACTGCATGCTGAAAATGATAGCTTACAAAAAATTCCTTTCACGCCGATGACATCAAGTAACACAATATCAACAATTTCAGTTTTAATCAATAAGGCGACGCCAACATCACGTGTTAGTCGGTCCTTCCTTACGATTACGTAGTTTGGCGGTGTGGTTTCAGCATCCATGATAACAATTGTTGGCAATGTCTAGATTAAAGTAACAAAATCTGTTTCGTTATAAAGAAGTAACTTTTCAAGGACGCCAGTTTTCTTTAGTATGCTACGCGCTTTAATATTGCAGAAGGTTATCTTGTGTGAAGTGCGTTGTACCGAGGGCGTCTTGCTGGTTTTCCTGCTTCCTGATTTTGTGGGATCGAAGTAGCAGAATGTGGTCGTATTAGGACGGCGTCATTTGTTTCATCATCCCATCGGGATAGGTCACCATTGATACGCTGTTTGTCATAAACCTACGATTCTTTTCTAGCTTTCGCGTAGTCCCAGTTTGTTTTACTGATGTTTCTCACGCGCCAAGAAAAATCTTCGCTGATTGAAAAACTGCTCCCCTTTGGCCTATAACAGTTTCTTAGGATTTTCGATTTGTTACGGAAGTCTAATAGCTTTAAAATGATCGGTCTAGTTTCTTAACTGTATTTAGAAATAAAGCAGTTTAGAACTAAAGGAAACAGAAAAACGCGCATATAGAGACGTCCGGCACTGCAATCGTTAAGCCACCCAGCAAACGATTAATGCAAAGGTGAACGTTCGGCAGATATGTGCCTGGTTGGGGACAAGAGAATTAAAGAGAAGCGAAATATAAGCACTACTACTCCTCACGCCATCTCATCCCTGAAGAAGGATCTGGTTAGGCTCCGAAAAGTCTGGTTTTAAAGTAAAGTTTGGTTATACTTCATCCTTCTCGTTAATTAAATAATTGATGCTGCTCAGAAGTCTAGAAAATTTGTAGTTCTGGCGTCGTTAATCTTCAAGTATCGGCTGTGTTACCTGATGTTTTAAATATTTTATTACGAGCAAATTAAAAAAATCGTCTGTGACAAAGAGCGCCATCTGTCCTGTTCAGGTGGATTACCTGAAGAGGCGGACATTACTCGCGCAAGTCACGATGTCCAGAGATAGCCTAAAAGAACTCACTAATATTTTTTTAATTGCTCACTTTAGTCCACAAGAGGCAACTGCTAAATGGAAGCTGAACCACAGGGAAGTCCCCCATTTTCGTTTTACATAAATCCGCAGATTAGCACCGCTTTCGACATATCCGTCCTCTAAACCTGCAAAAAAAAAAGGCATTGGCGTTCTAGTTATGATCGTCCAGAACTGCTGGAGAGAGGCTTTTGGGGAAATTAACAGGATAGGTGGGGGCGCAATGGCAGGATCAACAAAACAGTAGTTACGTTTTTTTTTGCTGAGTTCATCTGTCACATAGCGACATGCTGAACATCTCTAAATTTACATCAGACATTCAGCTACATCAACACAAAAGCTATTTCTTAGAGGATGCTCTGGAAACATTGTATAAAAAAATTGAAAGAGACAAACGGGTCCCATTTCACCCTTGCTATTCTTTGCAGTCAGACATCAAGCTGGAGAAGATAGGACCATTTCATATAGGGCTAAAGTGTGTCTACTGGACCTTATACGCGGAAAGGTCGACACTGAACACAAGGTCTTCAGTCTCGTGGTTCTGCTTGCCACTTGTCACTCTGGTAACTTTGGAACGATGTCTTTTACAATAAACATAAGTCCGAAGGGCAGTAAAAATAATTGCCAATATTTCTCCTCTTCTTTTCATGTCCTTCGCAAATGTATCCGTGCCGTCAGTGCTCTTGACTTTGCCCTTCAATAACGACTGATCTTTCCTGGATGTTCATACAAGCATATTCTTACAAAAATTTGTTTTAACCTACACCGGGGCCCCTTAAACGCCGATTGCTGCGAGACCCTGCGGCTCATTGTCAGGGAGGGTTAGGTTACTTCGTTTCTTCCTACCTCAAGAGAAAAGACTTGTCATTCGCTGTACTGGGTCTGCTTTGAACGTCTACGTTCCTTTGCCATGCCTGTTTCTTTCTTTTTTTTTTTCTGCCATGATTCCTGGTCCAGTTCTGCCATGATTTCTGGGCCAGTTCGTTTATCCCGTATTATATGTTCTTACATGTCGCAATTTTGGTTTAATATTGATTTAGGAAAGTGTTATAAATACACGAGTAAGTAACCAACTATAGAGAGGTAATTCACAATTAAGATAACAGCGCAGTTACGGAGGGCTGCGGCAGGCGTCCTAATCCTCCCTCCATCCTGCTGTCCCATTCCTCTCAAGGACACAAGACAGGGCGAAATCGCTTTTCATGTGGAACGGTCGTTCATTTAGCCTAATATTAAAGTGGCAGAGAACATTCCAGAATTGCAAGTTTTGAAGATTTTTCTTCATTGACTCATCTGCCTTGCTGCAACAAAAATGCGATTACATTATGCAATCGAAAAGGCGATTTTCGATTCACCCGCACTCCTTGACGAAGCGATATATGTACGGTGGCGCTATTGGGGACGGGTTCCCTCAACTATATAGCTCAAATGGTGTTTGAATTATTTGACCTATCCCAACACTCCAACCATCCCCATATTCCCTTCCTTCTCTCCTACACGCTTGCAATGTACAAGGTGTTTAAAGAAACGCGCACTAATATTGTTTATTCGAGGGTTTAATTCAAGTTGAAACCGACTGTACGTTGCTAGCCGCCACATAAAGAAATCTTCGGTAACATTTGTTTTCCTTTAATGTTTAGGAATGACTAGGTACCTCATTGTTGAATGAAGAAAAAAAAACCACCATCGATATTATGTACGAGGTTAACGAAGGAAATTTGAAAGAGCTTGCGTTTTAGCTTGATGCTGTGCCCGAGCTTGATAGCGTAGCTCTTTTCTCCACTTTTATGCCTGGGCTTATCGGCAAAGCCCACCACGCTGGCGACTTCCTGCTTCTAACGCCGCCACTCTCCCACACGCAACGCGCTTTAGAAAATGAGAAAGTTTCGCAGTGGCCCATGACCGGACACAGACGCGTACGCGCACGTACATGCTCCTTGATGTTAGCCGCTGGAAACTCGCGGCCATGTACGGAGCTTTCGGAGTTCTGTAGCGTAGGTAACGTCTTCCTTGTACGAGCGATAGTTTGACGCACTTGGTGTCAGTTTTGGCCGCATGAAACGAATGTTCGTCCAGGAGGCGAGGCGTAACAACTCCATACTCTTCCGGGCTGACGTCACAGCTGTTCTGCGTGCTTTCCCGCGCCTCAACTGTGTGTGAGACCCTACCCTACGTATAGCCATCGAGACACCGACTCAACACTAGGAGAAGGAGGCAAAGGAGCTAAATCCACATGCTACACCCGAGCGGCTGTAATGCGATACCATTACCAAGATCGGTCCAATCACGCCTGTTATTACTCTGCCTTCAAAACGGACCCCCGATGCAAACCACATTAAAACCTTGGCGAGGACACAGATTGTGCACTCTGGTCAGGCTCGAACCACCAAGTCACCATTTTTAATTCACAGGTTTCTCAGACACAGTGCCCTGCGGCACTCTGTCTGACGCGGCTAAAACCATTTTGGCGTCTTACATTTGGCGCTGGCAAGATGGCACCAAGGAGTGCTCACTACCACTCGAGAGTCGCATGTATCGGACCGTCGGGTCATGCGTTTAGCATGTTTATTGCGCTGTCCCTACAGTATGTTTATTTCGCTGTCTTTACAACTGCGCTTTAGCACATGTAAAAAAGCAGCGAAATGAACTTTTCAACGCATGACCCGACAGACTGTGTGGCTGTCGGGCAGTAGTGAGGACGCACTGTTTGCTGTCATGTTGCCCTTGTCAGATGTAGCGGCGAAATTGGTTTTGCCTATTTCATAAAATCTGCCGAAGGGGAAAAACATATGAAAAATTTGTACTCACTTGGTATTGAACCAGACCCGAGTACTCTAGTGTGGCATTAGGGTTTTCTAACGCAACGCCAAGAACGGGAAAATAGCAGTCATTACTCTACGTGGGATATTAACCACTGTATGGAAACTGTTGTGGTTACTTCTGCATGATGTTTTATGGTTTCGGCGTTTCCGAAGACAAATGCTTGTGCACCTGAATTCTATACACAACATTTTATCTATAACGTATCGCACGCCTACAGCCACTTCTGATCGTCTCTTTCGTTTAAAAAGCGAACCCTCGGCTGCGTTGACATTGATAGCCCTCGAAGTGAGTTACAGCACTTAAATTCTCCCCCACGTTAGCGCACAGGCCCACTTACGGAATTCGCTACCTTAAAGAGGCAAAGAAGCAACAAATTATATGTGTGTAGGAACACCGTCCAGTATTGTTTTAGACGTACGCAGAAGCCCGACGTCTCATACGACGCCCGTGTACACACGCTACCAATTTCCAAGTTTGTATTATTGATCTGCACAGCGGTGTGATTAAACCTGTCCCCCGAAGACACCTCATGTAGGAAGCTCTTGTGAGTGACAAAGCAAACGGTACGACAAGCGTCATTCGCGCTTGTTCGCGAACACAAATTGAAGGCGTCTTGAAGAGAGGGGTCAGCGGAACGAACTGTTCGGTGACGAGTTGTGTTTCGCTGCTTCGGTTTAGTTTACGTTTCTGTTCATTAGTGGATCAAAGTTAAGACTTCGACATGTTCGTAATTGCCGCATATGCGAAGAACAGTTGCAACATGGCGCCATTTGCACTCAAGCTGATTGGTAGCAGGGGGTAATTGTATAATTATTCAATTTGTGACAAGCACACGTTGTCGTAGTACCGGATAAGCCTGATGGAATGCGTTTTTTCTTTCTGCGAAATTGCGCATCTACGCCATTGCTGAAGATGCGGCAATTGTTGCAGCAGTGATTAGCATGCAGATCTGCCCTCACTCAGGCGCGCTCCGCCGCAACACACGCAACAGGAACGTTGACGCGAGGAAGTGCGTATTTAGCTTTTCCGCGTGCTTATTCCCGGTTTATCGTAGCGTGAAACATGCCGAAACCAACGAGATATGTCGGACGTACTTCCATATAAGTACTGACGGATCCGTCTAACGTACCTGTAAAAAAGTTGAATGGTTACGTCCGACGTACCTTTAGTCATAACTTTAGACATGTGCATATGAAACACTCTGGGAAGACGCAACCGAATGAATGTCCCTGACTACGGAACGGAGGAAGCAATACTTTTGTTTTGTATTGGGCTTAATTGTATAATTACACAGTGTTACATAACCAACTTCGTAAGTATTCATTTTAGGGCAGAACTTCGAATACGAAAGTTGGAGAACGTTCCAGGCAGCATCTAATTCAGCAGCTTTGAACTTCCAACTTGTTGCGTAATGATTTGTTGTGCTTCCTAAACAAAACCCGCGAAGTATTAAAAAAAAGAGCACGCGAAATACACGCTTGCTCGCCGCGATTACAAGTGCTCTCAAACGTGCCACATATGAACGAACAGCCCATCAAGTCTGCAATTCCGCAGCAGGTTAAAAAGTGACAGGGCAGCAACGGAGACGTTCGCTGCGCGGCTTTTACTAGTGATGTTCTGCTTTTTCAGCGACGAGCTAACCAAGCAGTACATAAGGTTATATGCGCTGTTCGCCGAGTCTTTCGAGTTCCAGTGCTAAAGAATGGTATTGTCTAATTGAGTATAATGTCAGTGATTGTCAAGATAAAACCAACAATGATTCGATGCTTCGTTTCTAATTAGTCTGGAAAATCACAAATTTAATTTGTACGATCAGCGATGTCTAGCTACCTACGCCCATACCTAGAATAATTTATGAAGGTCAGCGTTTACGGTCGCAACGAATCAAGATACGCTGCCAATAGTAAAATCTGCGCCAGCCGGATACAGCAAAGTCCGCACGATCTTGCGCACTCTTCTTGTCTAGTTTAAACCCTTTAGCATGCTAATTCTAGGAGCTCCATCTCTTATCTGTTCCGTCAAGTCACCGTTTCCTTTCGCGCTTTTGGTGTTTCGTTTTTTGTTTGTTCGTGACTTTCTTGCTCTTTTGTGCTGTACTTGCGTGTGCCCCAATAAGGATATATATTCGAAGATAGCGCGAAGACGCAATCGTTAGCATTTGAAATGGTAGCGCATGCGATATTTAAAACCTCCCTGATAATGCTTCTACGCTGCGTACGGCAGTTGCAAGCTCTGTCGAAACTTTCCTCGTTTCGCAATTTTCGGGGGCGCCCCACCGCCACGCGTTAATGAAGGTACTCGTTTGGCAGTTTTATGGCGCAAACGCGACGCGGCCAAGGCTATGGCGCGCCGATAAACTCGGGGTGCCGGTTTATGATTGCGGTTCCCTTTTCTAACACGGAGCTCTGAACGACGGCGGCACACAATAACTGCGAAACACCTGGATGCTGTGGCAATAGGTGGTTTGGCTGGATGGCCGCGAACATCGTTATACATCCGGAACGGTGACGTATACGATCCGCATCGCACATTGCGCGTGGCGGCCCTGTATAGAACGGGTATCGTTGTTTTCGTGCAGGCTACCTGGACTCCGCACGAGCACACGGCTTCCGTGGACGTGGCAGCATGCGTGTCGGTGTTCGGCACCTGCCCCGACTTCCTCAAGCACCGCGTCCAGGTGCTCCAAGTGGGGCCCGCTCTGGTGCTGGTTCGCATGCGCAGCCGCCACGGCGACTGCCTCATCATCCAGTCGCTGACACCAGTGGCGCCTTTCCGAGTGCGCCTCGTCCACCGGTTCTACCCGGAGCCCCAGCTGCCTTGGATCATCCGGCGCCTGAACGTCCTCGGCTTCAGGCATATGGTGCGTTTCCGTCCCTGTAGCCGTGTTATACGACACCAGTTCCACACATTAAGCAGTCGGGATGAGTCGAGATCTGACAAAAAAAAATGCATGACACAAATCGCAGGAGCACATTGAAAAGGGCACCCGCATTACACCTCCTCCTCCGCCCCCCCCCCTTTCTTTTTGTATGCGGCGGCACACTCCTCTTCATGATCTCGCATTTTGCGTTCGTACATCTGCATAAGATACCACGTACCCAGTTCATTTACATTCGTTTTCGCGAACGAATTTTTCAATATCGCAATTGTTCCTTTCCAAGAGGAAAACTTGAAGAAGCAGATATTAACAAATCCCACTGTTTGGCTTACTGAGCAACACAGGATCATTAATCAAAATTTTAATTACTGCGTTTGACTCCGTTTTGTAATTGTTGAATTGAAGCCGGATCATAACGAAGTCATGTGTTATTACAGAAATTTCCGAGACTTCTGTACCATTAAGGACCACCTGTTTCAACATCAGCAAAATAAATTCACTGACATTACAATTTTTTTCCTGCATAACGCGATGGAGGCTTTTATAGAACAGTTAACTGGAGGATCAGCATAATATGTGGCACTTCTTGTGGATTAATATATTGCAACTAGCGCTGGTCTTCAGATTTCTGCTAAGTGAAAAAGGGCGTGTTGTTACCTGGTTTCACTTCCTAAATTTCAACATGTGCCCTAAGGATGCCGTTGCAGCGTCCGTGTCGGTGCTGGGCGTCTGCCCCAGCTTCCTCAAGCACCATTATTAGTGAGATTTTAGTAGTTACCTAACCGCCCAATTGAATTTGCTGTTTCAAAGAATGTTCACTTCTTCCCGTCAGCCGCCTGAAGATGTCGAATGGCGCTACTGCCAAAGACGGTTTTAAATGTCCGTCTGAAGTAACAGAGAAACCTCCCATATACAGGGTGTTTCACTTGAACTTCAACCAAGGGTTTAAAGAAAGTGAGTAGCCGCATCTGAAGGAAACCAACAGCACATGGTTTGACGTAAAGTGACGCTTCCTAGAGTATATTTTTATATTCCGCTTAATTAGTTAATTAACTAAGCTGTATTCGGCAAAATATGTAATATTCACTTTAGGATAAATGCGTTTCATTGCGCTGTAGAGGGGGTTCAGAAACGACCAAACCAATTTTTTGTAGCAACGTACATGCTACGTGGTGATCTTTTTTGGCGTTTAAAGTAGGCCCGCGAAATATGAAATTGAAAACACGTGACTGCCCTGATGCGTTATCGTATTGTAGCGCTCTCAACCGTGCTTAGTGCAAAAGAACCGCGCGCGCGGACCGTGGCGAAGTGAGCGGCCGCGGCTCTATAGGCATCGGCTTCTCAGTGCGTCAGCATCTTTGGCGATGGCACACGGAAAGGAAGTGCCGTCGTCCCTGGCAAGCGATAGGCTCGACGCATGGTTGAGAGCGATGTGGGTTGCCGTCGCTTGGAGATACTCAGATTATTTTTCTATTCAATCTGCCTAATTTGATAGTCTTAATTAATTAATGAAATTTTTAAATATTATAATAAATCAAAACTGTCAATGAGAAAATTGTAGAGCAAGATGAAAAACTCACGACACAGCTTTCTCTTGCTCGATACATGCTACATAAAAGCGTTTTACCGAAAGTGCAAGAAGCCCGCCTTGAGCGGCCAGTCGTGCGACAATTTTTCGTGCATTTGCGAGCTTCTTTCACGCTCGGAAAAACACTCGAAAGAATCCTGTATAGCGTATCCAGTTGGAATGAATTTCCAGAATGGAGCCAGTTTGAAGATATGCGCCATCAAAGTCGCCATCAAACGAGGGTCTCGAATCCGGCAACATTGGTGCCTTCAGGTAATGTGCGGGACCAGTTACCGTCACCGACAAAGATCACGTACTCGTGACGCCTACGGCACAAAAGATCTTTACGTCGGCCGCCAAGGTTTGTGAGTGGTGGCGCCGGCTAAACCTCCCAAGTTTAGTTCTAATAGAACACATAAATACCCAAGAAAATGGATGAGGAAACCGCGCCGCGGTAGTTGAAGTGGTTAGAGCATCGCACGCGCAATGAGAAAGCGCGAGATCATTCCCCACC
Source organism: Dermacentor andersoni (assembly GCF_023375885.2). Taxonomy (NCBI): domain Eukaryota; kingdom Metazoa; phylum Arthropoda; class Arachnida; order Ixodida; family Ixodidae; genus Dermacentor; species Dermacentor andersoni. The sequence goes on from NC_092814.1 coordinate 177,147,087, forward strand.
TGCGTCAAGTTGTTTTTTCATCCACTTTCATTGTCATTATTTATCATTTTTTCAATTCAATTATTAAGTACAAGTAATTTTCCCTATGTTTTCCTTGGTGTCTTTGTTTGTTGGCTTCTCATGATATGATTAATAAAAATCGGGCCCCTCGGTTAGCCCCCTTCTCGTTCTTACACAACGAGGGTCTCGAATCCGGCAACATTGATGCCTTGAGGTAGCATGTGCCGGTTTATTGATCAGTTGCCTTCACCCAGAAAGATCACGTACTCGTGGCGCCTGCGGCAGAAAGGGTGTTCCACACCCGCCGCCAAGGTTTGTGAGTGCCCTTAAAAATTTTTTTAATGTGCTTTTTTTAGTAAGTCTTGAATTTGCTCTATACAACTCTATTGGGTTTATTTTGATTGCCTATAGAATTTTCCTATAGAGTTCCAAAAGTTATTTGGCTATCGCATTCTTATAGGAACCCTAAAGACACGTTTCTATAGAATCGCTGAATGGACTTGCTTTAAGTATCCTAAAGACAAATTTCTAGAGAACATTTCGATTGAATTGCTTTAGAGATGCTAAAGACAAATTTCTGTCGAACATTTCTATCGATTTGCTTTACAGAGGCTAACGACAGATTTCTATACAACATTTCTATCGAGTTGCTTTAGAGATGCTAAATACATATTTCTATAGAATATTTCTATCGAGTTGCTTTAGAGATGCTGACAAATTTCTATAGAAAATTTATATCGAGTCGCTTTAGAGATGCTAAAGACAAATTTCTATAGAATGTTTCTATGGAGTTGCTTTGAATATGCTAAAGACAAATTCCTGTAAAATATTTATATGCAGTTGCTTTCGAGTCCCTACAGGCAAATGCCTATAGAAGCTAGGCTGATGTGTGTAAAGTGCTGCAATTTACCAAGGTTCTAGAGAACTATACTGTGGCCAATAAGTACTACACTAAATGCAGTGGCAAAAAAATTGGTACTAGCACCACAAAGTATTCAGTTTGAAATGTTTATTGCACTTCAGACTAGATACATGCTTCATTTATGTTACATACACGCTTCAGACCAGAACTTGCAACACACAAACTGTAGCTGCCAACATGCTTTTTGGGTCAAGCTGGTGGTGCTAACGCCCGAAACATGAGGTAAAGAAATCAGTGGCAGCGTTGATTACAGTGGACACCTGGCAAGCATAACAGGCTTGACTAGGTCAAGAAAGCTTACCACTGAAACTGCAAAAGGACCGCCTGTTCCAGAAGTGTAAAATAAATGCTTGGGTACTAAAGCTTGAAAATAAACTGATATGAATGTGCACTGCAATGTTGTGTCAGGCAGACGAAACCATACAGCATTTTAGTCTATGTTTAAGTGCAAAAATAACACTGGCAGTCCCTGCAAAAATGTGGCAAATATGGTCTTCATAGATAAGTACACCATATACCGAAACCATACAGCATTTTAGTCTATGTTTATGTGTAAAATTAACACTGGCAGTCCCTGCAAAACTGTGGCAAATAGTGGTCTTCATAGAGAAGTAAACCATATATCGTACAAAGTTTAAAAGCTTGAATTTCGTTGTAAGGAAGCAATCAGAAGATCAGAGCCAATATTCTAAAATTAGGGTGAGAAACACGAACTAAACCGACACACGCAATGCCTAAAAAAAGTTTTTGCTCGGGAGCTCCTATGTAATGCACATGAACAATAAAATCGTTTTTCTCGCCAGCTATGGGACCGAATTTGATGAGGTTTGATACATAAAAACATTTTAAAATCATAGTTTTTACATTAACGCCATCAATTCTTATTAAAAATTGCTGAAAATAGCAAAACTTGAAGGAAAAAAACTTACTCAGTTTGGAACTGTATATAACAAATAAAAAGAACTAGCACAATTCCGTTAATTCTGTAAATTTTTCTACTCAAGTACATCCAAAATGAAGAAATGCTTTTGAGGCAACCACCGGACAAATTTGAATTAAGTCTGTGGCACTTGAGAAAGGTAAATTCCACTCGTTGCAGGAAGAACAATTTCATTTAGAGCCTAAAGGTAATACTTTTGAAAATTGGCAGGTTTAAGAAAAATAACTCCACGAACCTTAATAATTCACGTCTCTGTGCCAAAAACAGATATGGCAGTTCTGCAGACTCCATCTGCTACGTCTAAAGTCAACAAATTTGATATATGAACTTACAGCTTACATGAAATTGTTTCAATGTTTGAGAGTTTTGCGCATCTACTCACAAATTAGTGATTGTATATTAGAGCAGCATATGATATCTCAAATTTGCCAGATTAAATTATGGTATTAGGTGCAATAGAAATGTGATCTCGTTTTTTACTTATGAGTAAGGTTTGTTAACCTTACAGCTTTGTTTCTTCAAATTTACAGTTTTCATGAATTCGTACAAAAGCCGACTAGTTGCCTAAAAACGTTTAATCATGGTACTGTGCTACGTGAATTATGCTTTTTCGAATAACACGTTTACTTTGATGCAACGATATTTCTTTGCTTTACCTGATTCCTTGCTGGAAACCTGTAAAGCATTCATGAGATATGAATGAATAAATATTAAATGAATAAGTAAACAAATACATATTGCGGTTTGTCTTAGCATTCCACAACCACCATGACCTGTATGGAGCTTTGGCTGCTGCTTACATGTTGCAAGTTCATTCTTACATGATCACCTGCTATTTCACTTCCCGGGCAAGGAGCGAGGAAAGGCTGATTTTTAGCCTCATTTGGTCCGTCTAGTAATCGGCGACGGTGGAGCCTGCAAAATACAATTGAAATTAATTTTCAAAAGGTGTAATGAACGTTCAGCTCTAATGTATCAGCAGGCACAAACATGCCACAAATATGTATATAGTTGTAGCACTATGCTAACTTTCACTTCAGTATTTCAGAAAAAAATTATTAAAAAAATGGCAGAACGCCCCACATCCCTGACCACTCTGCCAAAGAGGGGCAGTTCTTTTGAGAATCACTTTTCAGAATATTTTCATTTTCCCAAGATTCTGTAACATTAGCACTGAGCTAATGTGCCTGACACTAGAATATCATTGCGAATAACAAAAGATGTATCTCCAAACGACAAGAGCCCAGCCACACATTAATCTCATCTTCCAATGACAACACATTCCCATTTATAACATAAGCTGCTGGCTTATGTTATAAATGGGAATAGAAGCCAGTATAATTACCTACTGGCTTCTATTGTTGAGCGGTAGAGAAAATTAATATTCCATCCACTGTTAGCCATAGTTGGTACGTACTATGCTTAATATGCCAGTAATAAATTTCTCACGTGGAGCTTTAGATTGAGCAATCATGATAGTGCATGTAACCATTGCATAAAGACAAATAATGTTTTATTATTCTTCTCGCAAATTGTGTTCGAAAACTGCCAATTTGTGGTATTTGGAACACAGTCGTAGTGTCGCTCTCAGACACAGTGGGCACAGTATATTTGCGCTTTTTGAGTTATCAAACCAATTCGTTTCTAATCTAGTACGGGCATGTACACTGATGTGTATCCTGAGCGCAATGATGAGAATTCCTAATTGTAATTAAAAAGTTAATTAAGTTTTAATTAAAAAGGGTCCTTCTTGCAACATAGCATGTGAAAAATAGAAAACAAGAATTATACTCAGAAATTACGTAAACTGGAAAATTGATTGCATAACTGCGCTATAGGTCAAGCAGAAGATTTGGCAAGAAATAAGGTGCCTGAAACTAGCAGCAACAAACAAATTTGTTACTACTCGAGGTTGCAGCGAATTCAGTAAACAGATTGTGACCCACTGTTTTTATGTGGTATTTCTCAGCAATCTTTTTGGTCAATTTGTCGCCGTAGGTGAACAAAACAGATGAACAGTCCGGCGCGCAGCCTTTTAGATACGGGACCTTTTCTTGAGCCTACTTCGAGTTCACCAGACCACATCGAATCGCGTCACAGCTAATTAGGGAGCGCAGAAGCACATCTGCCCCGTTCCCGAGGCGCGGTACGTGCAAACGAGTTGGCGTCCCGTACCTCGTGCGCCGCAGGTGGAGCTATTCACTGCTTGACTCTTCCCGAAAGTGTAGCGGGAGCCTGGGGCTCTATAACGTAAAACTATTCCAATATGTTTCTATTCCAATCTCCTGACGTCAAATTTGCGTAACCACCAACGCAAGCACCGGGCGGGCACCCGCAGGGTTGTCTGAACAGACCAATCAAACGCTCTCCTCGTTCATAGGAGGTCACTTTCGTTTGCTTCGAAAACGAATAACATTGCCTACACTGAGCGGCTTGTCGTATCTAATTGGCTGACAAGAGGCGAGGAGAACGCTCAAGTGGAGAGGGATTCGATGGGGCCGAGCCACTGCACTGAAAGTCTATTACCGGATGAAGAGGGTGGTGCCGGCGTCTACGATTGGTCGGCTTTCCCTTACTTAACTTGCGGTGGCTGGTCGAAAATCGCGGTGGCATGCAACGGAAGCTCAAGAATGACGTTAAAACGGACCCTCAGCAAAGAAGAGTTGGCAGAATGAGGGGGTAAACGTGCCGAAAGTACTCGAAAACGTTACACGGCCACGCAAGAAGTTTTATTATACCCAAATACACTCATGCTCTCCGGCAGGTGCGAGGAGCCGGCGTCTGAGCGATCGGCGGCAGCCATCTTCTATTCCTTTCGGAACGGGGCAGCCTGCGGCTATTCCGAAGAAAATAATTTTTGTTCGGCATATTAATGTATCTTTATCCCGTACACGTCACTTTGACGCGGTCAGTTCTTGCGGTTCTGTGGCGTCACGTGACAGGCAGGTGAAGTGGGTGCAGCCCGAAAACGTTTTACCAATAGTGGTGGGCTAATGGTGAAAAGGGGTCGAATCAGAAATAACTGTTTTTCTTTTTTCTGTCAAATCATGCATAATCACTGTGTACACATCATATCAGATGGGGAGGTATCGTGGTTTTCGTGACGTCGCGTGACAGACAGGTGAAGTGGGGGTGGTCGAAAAAAGTTTTTGACCAATCGTGGAGGGCTGATAGCAGAATTGGAATAGAAAAGTTTGGAATAGTTTTACGTTATAGCGCCCCTGGCACGGTTCCAGGTAACACAGGGCCCGAGCAAAGCTGCTTTGCAGCACTGAAACGTCGCCCCCTTCCGCCTATTGTGACGGCGCTTGCAAGTCAGGATGGCAATACCGCAGAGAGAAGCAAGCCCTCGGACAATTAAGGCCCAAGGAGCGACCCTGTGCGCCGGGTGTGACACAATTGCACGGGCGCCTACCATTGGCCGAAAATGACGACACCTGAGCGGGCTCGCCGATTGGCCGAAAATGGCGTCACCTGAGCGGGCTCGCCGATTGGCCGAACGTGACGTGACTTCGAGACACCGAAGGGCTTAAAAGACACAGACCGGGAGCAGCAACGGAGCATCCCTTCATTCATCTCTTTCGAGCTTCTTGCCACGGGCCGCAGCGTCCGAGTCGCTGCCGGCCCGTAATGACTGTATGACTGTTAATTTCTTTGTACTCTCACTAAATAATGTAAATAAACCTCCAGCTTTCATCTCAAAGTCCTCCTCAACCTCGGCCAACTCCCGCACCCAACGACAAGGTCCAAAAATCTGGGGGACAGCAATTCGTATTGTCCTCCAGATCCAACAACTGGTGGCAGCGCTAGGGATGAACCTTCGTCCAAGGAAGTTCCAACAACTGGTGGCAGCGCTACGGATGAACCTTCGTCGAGAGAAATCCTAACGAACTGGGAACAGCGAAGAAGAAAGAGCCGTCGACCCAGAGAGTCCTGAGGAACCCGGAACAGCGAAAAAGAGCCTTCGTCCAGAGTAGTCCTGAGTAACTGGGAACAGCGAAGCAGAGCGAGCCTTCGACCCAGAGAGTCCTGAGGAACCGGGAAGAGCGGACCGATGAACCAGATGGCAGGGTGCTGCAACCGTGAGTGAGCGCGTGGTTTTTTTCCTTTTGATTCGCCAGACTTCAAATGTTGTGTGTTTATTTTGATAGTTCTAGGAATCGGGAATTTGTTACAGATTGTGTTTGCACAAATTAATTAAGGAAAACAGTTCTAACCACCAGTCGAGGCAGCTGCCATGGATCTTAGAAGGTTAACGAGGTTAGACTTGTTGGTGTGCAACGATTTGAGAGTTGAGGTGGACGAACAGATGAAAAAGCCAGCTATCATAAAGGAGATTCAAGATAGTGGCAATGATGATGAAAGCATTAAGATTGCTTGGGAGGTGATACAAGTACCACAGGAGCGTGAGCGTCGTGAACGTAAGGGTGAGCGCCAAGAACTTAAGATTAAGTGTGAGCGTCAAGAACGTGAGCGTGAGCAAAAGTACGAGAAAGAGAAGGCAGCATTGGAAAAACAGATACAATATTTTCAGCAGTTAAAGGAACAAAGACAACGCCTGTCTGAAAATTCTGCAGGCAGTACAGAGGAAAAGAATGAGGAAGTATCTGGCGGATTTTCACAAAAAGCCGACGAGAAGAGTAGTACCTGGGAAAGTAGCGGCACATTCGTAGGTGAACGGAAAAAGCGAGCAGCTAACGATGCCTTAGAGGCAGCAGAGGCCGTTAAAGGCCAGAGTGAGAGCGACGAGGTGCTGTGCCAACAGAGGACTGTAGAGACAGCTAGGCCAGCTGCGAACAAATTGGCACAGTTACCGCGCGTGTGCGTCGCTTGTAACGTTAGCGAGGTTGCCAACGAGGTAGAGAGTGCTGTTGACCCGACAGACGCGAGCACCCATGTCGAGCCACATCTGCAGGCCGAAGTGAAGTGCCAGCTGGACGATGCAGTTGAGGGTAGTTCTTAGGATTGCGAGCTACGTAGCTCAAGGGACGACAACTGCATTGTTCAAGGATCGGTGCGGCTCTCCGCCAGTCTAGGTAGCCAAGAGAGGGGTGATTTAGTTAGGAATCACTCAGACTGTGCGGGTAAGAGACCGATCCGGGCCGACGAAATGTGTACCGGCCAGCACGAGGCGCGAGAAGGCGGCATGAGAGGGAATTCAAAGAAAAAGCGCCGCAGAAAGAAGCGCCGTAAAGATAGGAATGCGGTGACTAATGTAGCGCAGCCAAAGACGACGAGAGACCCATAAGGGCAGGGCGCGAGGAAAAGAAAGTTGCGGTCGTCGTTGACGATGTTGGCGCATCAAACACGTTCGAGCCACCGGTCAAAAGGAGACCGAGAAACATGTTCTGCACGGACGCGGACAAAGGGCACGGGACAGTTATGTTCCTTGTCGGTCCGTCGTTCTTTTCGAAGTTCAGCGTGTAGTACAAAGAAGCGCAAGGTGGCAAGACGAGACCAGGTGGTAGGGAGTCACGACGCGGTCAGTCGAGTTCGTGATGAAAGAGGGGCGCCAGGACGCAAATTGGCAGGAGACTGTAACGTCTTGGAGGAACTGATAGTGAGTCAGCCCTTTTGTTGTTCCTCGGTAGCCAGTATAGCTTTCGAACCGCGACCACCTCGAGTACGGCTCAAAAGGATGAGTCAGTCGTAAACATTTGGAACGGGAGGCCAAGAGAGCTTCCGTAGAAGTAAAATGTGTCATTTTGTTTTATTTGTGAGCATTTGAAAATTTCGCGATTTAAGTTTCTTTCAATATGTAAAAGTATGAGCTTTGTTTGTGTTTTTGTTTGAGAAGCTCCGAGTTGAAAGACGCGTTTTAAGTAAACCTGTAGTTTAGCGTGTTGTTAGTTAATGAGTAAATAGGCTTTCTTTTTTGTGTGCGTGAGTAACCTGAAGGTCAAGGTTATCGTTGAGAGGCCTATCGTAACGCGTGTGTGTATTAGTTAACCTTCCTTTTTTATGTGCTTTTTTATTTTCTAAGGTTAAGCGCGTAGATTTTCAGTAAGTGGGTGATTTGCACTGAGAAGCGTTCTTATTTCCATTAGCGCGTGTCCTTGTGCGGACGGAGGAAAGCAGATTGTTAACGAATGGGTTGCTCGTGTGTGTTGAGGGCAGCCGTATTCTGACTTCTCTAGTGAGCGTGCGTGGAACGAGTTATTAGGAGAGGCATTTATTAAAGGGTTCTGCGGAGTACATAAGTTACGCAAATTAAGTTCTTGTTTAGGTTACGTGTCCTGTAGATACTAAAGGAAGAAACGTAAGTAAGCATAATGAAACGTTTGCCTATGACGCAAGTACGTGTTCTGAATAGTGACCACAAAGCTAGAGCGCTCGTGATTACGTACTTGTGGAGTTGGCCAGACTGTTCAGTGGCAACAGTACGTGAGATAAGTACGCCACTGCGATTGGTTAGAAACATGCTGTTCGTGAAGTTAGGCCGCTTAAGTTATGTTCGGCTGTTTTCGTTTGTTGTTTCCAACGACAACGGCCCTTTGTTTTGCAACAACAATGTCACTCTGGCCTTGTTGGCATTCGGGGAGAAATGGATAGCGGTTTGGATAGGTGGTTGGAACTGCTTTGTCAAAATTGGGGAAATAAAAGATCAGGGTTCATTTTGACTCACAATAGCCTGGCGAGTCAGGGGTGAAGAGCCTGCGCTTACACGTGGTGCAGCGCTGTGTTGTTTTGTTTGTTTGACGTACGTTCTCCAGGGCCCAGCATCCAGAAGTTCGTCAAACGAGGCTTGACACCAGTACCCTACAGGTTCTTTCAGCGTTCCTCATGGCCAGCGAATTGATTTCACCGGCCATTCCGAACTTCTGGGGCGAGGAGGAGCTGTTAGATACGGGACCTTTTCTTGAGCCTACTTCGAGTTCACCAGACAACATCGAATCGCGTCACAGCTAATTAGGGAGCGCAGAAGCACATCTACCCCGTTCCCGAGGCGCGGTACGTGCAAACGAGTTGGCGTCCCGCACCTCGTGCGCCGCAGGTGGAGCTATTCACTGCTTGACTCTTGCCGAAAGTGTAGCGGGAGCCTGGCACGGTTCCAGGTAACGCAGGTCCCGAGCAAAGCTGCTTTGCAGCACTGAAACGTCGCCCCGTTCCGCCTATTGTGACGGCACTTGCAAGCCAGCAAGGCAATACCGCAGAGAGAAGTAAGCCCTCGGACAATTGGAGCCCAAGGAGCGACCCTCTGCGCCGGCTGTGACACAATCGCACGGGCGCCTACCATTGGCCGAAAATGACGACACCTGAGCGAACTCGCCGATTGGCCGAAAATGGCGTCACCTGAGCGGGCTCTCCGATTGGCCGAACGTGACGTGACTTCGAGACACCGAAGGGCTTAAAAGCCAGAGACCGCGAGCAGCAAAAGAGCATTCCTTCTTTCATCTTTTTCAAGCTTCTTGCCACGGGCCGCAGCGTCCGAGTCGCTGCCGGCCCGTAATTACTTTATGACTGTTAGTTTCTTTGTACTCTCACTGTAAATAATGTAAATAAACCTCCAGCTTTCATCTGAAAGTCCTCCTCAACCTCCGCCAACTCCCGCACCCAACAGCAAGGTCCAAAATCTGGGGGACAGCAATTGGTATTGTCCTCCAAATCCAACAAATGGTGGCAGCGGCGAGATCGTCCGACAACCCCAACAAGCCCCAGTCCCATCGGTGCATGCTCAAGTCAGACGAGCATACTGGTCCCTTGAGTTAATTATGGTGCTCCCCTAGGCACATGTTGATGCGCCGGCCAGTGTGCATGTACATTTGTACATTTGACGAAATATACACATAATCACAAGGAATAGACTACACTACCCCTGACAGACACAAGATAAATTTGGTGGTATATTTAAAAAAATTAAATTATGGTGTTTTATGTGCCAAAACCACGATCTCATTATGAGGCACGCCATAGTGGGGGAATCCGGAAATATCCGGTTTGCGTTGTAGGCGGATAAGGAGCAGGGGCTATGTTCATCTTAACAGAAGAGCACACGACGCTCGCAAAAGAGTATGCTATGAGCGAATACACCTTCCGTTGCTTTTTACATGGATGCACTCTGCAACACAGAGCCGAGCAACGTTTGCGTCGGCGCTCCCATGAGATTATTAGCCCATTGGATAGCTGTAAATTCTTTCTTCCAGTTCGCTCATGTTTGCAGAATAACACAGTAAGAATAAGAGAGTCGTGAGTATACTTGCCATATATTCGATCCTTGTCACAGAGGCTTCAGAAAATAGGTAAGCGCCGTGTACACGGTCAGCAATAAGCTAAGAACTAAATGCGCTGCCGTACAGTAAAAGAAACAGCAGATGAATGGCAAAACAAGACCTGACAAGCGCTATGCTAAGCATATATACTAAGAAGTATGTAGAATGTCGCATTGAAGGAGTTGATCAAGTTCTTTTTGGCTGTCGTATCATAGGAAGCCAACAAACACTGACACCAGTGACAACATACGGGAAATTACTTGTGCTTAATAAATGAAATAAAGAAACAATAAATTAATGGCAATGAAAGTGGATGAAAAAAAAATTAAAATTAAATTATGGGGCTTTACGCGCCAAAACCACTTTCTGATTATGAGGCACGCCGTAGTGGAGGACTCCGGAAATTTCGACCACCTGGGGTTCTTTCGTGCACCTAAATCGAAGTACATGGGTGTTTTCGCATTTCGCCCCCATCAAAATGCGGCCGCCGTGGCCGGGATTCGATCCCGCGACTTCGTGCTTCGTAATCCAACACCATAGCGACTAAGCAACCACGGCAGGTTTAGTGGTATTTTTAAACAAGTCTTCCTTGTCGGGATGCCTCTATATCCAGTCAAAAATAAAGTATGCAGAATATGCATGGCAGTGCGCAAGTGAATTGAGAATGGCAAGCAGGCAAGGGAGGCTTGCTCGTTGAAGGATACCACAAAATTTTTCCAGCGTGAGTCATAAAGAGTGTACGGTATCCCTTTTACACGTGGTCAAACATACATAGGGCAAACTGGCCGGTGCCTTGTCATGTGCTTAAGAATTAATAAAGGGAAAATGAGACATCCACCCGTTCGTAGCAATTGCTACAAAGGAAACCCATACGGGTTCCTTCGTCCTGGTCGGGAACAAATTTCCGGAATGTCCGGTCCGGTTTCTGCAAGACTATTACGTGATGGTGCCTAAGAGATCACCATATTTCATTCAAAAGACCAGTATGGCTGTCCAACTTGGCCGTACATTTCCACAACGGGTCTTCATGTAGGATTATAATCGTTCATCTGTTTTCATCCACCGTAGAAAAATTACCAGTGAAATCAGTGAGGCATACCACATATATAGCAAGACATGTTAGCGACCCGCCACTTTTAATGCAACAACAAAAAAAGTCATCCTGTGTAGATGACAAGGAATCGAAATCAGTCTGTGCCTATTTACTACTGAAGTAAATGCAGCATAGAGAATACCGACCTTCATATTAATTTTCAAGAAGTTCAAGCTCATCAAATGTGTATTTGCCAGTGGCTGTTATTATGGGAACAAGACAGAAATAAGAAAACTGAACATCTCAATGATAAGCAATGCTGTGCACACTGCGTGCTTAGACCTGAGACATATTTAGCCCACTACACTTCGAATTCTTACATGCACAGAAAACTGCACGTGATTGCAGCACAAACAAAAGAAATACATAAATAAAAGATACAGCATAAGAAATACTTTTCAAATAATAAAACCAATATAAAAAGTGATAAATATACTATGTACAAAGCAAAAATAAAATTTAGCTTGCAGCCAAGCAACTTATGCAAGAAAAAATAATAAACATCAGGAAAGGTTAGGTATAGTTTTGTACAGAACACCATAATGTGGGCGTAATGGCTATGCACATAAATAAGTCGCAAGCTCAATAAATGTGCATAAATATTTATCCTCTTTAGTAAGCTGCGTTAAGTAATGTGTTGATAAACTTCACCATGAATGATACCAAGCCCACCTTTTGGAACACGTACACTTCAACATGGCCATCCAGATCACACGTCATGCTGCTGCAGCCACGGGGTCTGCATTTCTGGGGGCTCCTCGATCTTGCGGTTTGTGTTGTGGGTCACGATCTCACTACTACAAAATAAGTTCTGTGTTAGCTTATAGCAGTGGCACAATAATGCTGTCATATCATGAACACATGCAAGCAGCACCTAAAGAGTCACAAAAACAATGTTAGCACTAATGTGGCACGATAGGAAAAGGTTGAAATGGTCGAATATCATGATAATAGAGACCTCTTCATCAAAGTAAAATTTTGTGCACGCCGCAACAGTACATTACAAAGTAATCTTGTTTTTTTTTTCATTACTTTCTCCTGTCATGTTTGGTTAAGTCAAAGTTATGTCAATGCATCTTGTCTTGAAAATAAAGCTGTATTAGCAGCAAGCTGTGATTAGCTTACATTTTTTCCCTAGAACGGTTCGTTAACCGAAAACCTCGTAAGCAGAGATTGTGCACAACGTCGACGAATTTATAAGCGAGGAAACGTCATTGAAGAAAGAATCGGTCAAGAGGTAGATGGGTGGTTACTACGCAACTTTAGCAGACAAGCGGGAGCTCAAGCACAGGTTGTTAGATATGGAGCTGTTTCCTGCGCCTACTTCGAGTTCCCCCGGACCACATCGAATCGCAGCACATTCCAGAGGATCGCTCGAGCCAACAAGTTCACGTGCCAACAAGTTCGTACGCCGCCGGTAGCTATTCAATGCTTGAGTTTTCCAGAAAACGAAGGGATGGCCCGGCATTGTTGCAAGGAAAGTGGGTCCCGAAGCAAGACGGCCGCGATGTACCGGGAAGGCCCAAGCGTCCCCCTTTCTCGCCTTTGAAGAAGGCATTTGCCACCACAGCAGGGCCGTACCACCGGGAGCAGGTGAGCCCTCGGACAATGGAGCCCAATCGTCCCCCTTTTCCGCCTTTGAAGAGAGCATTGCACCACAGCAAGGCAAGACCGCGGGGAGCCGCCGGGTGTGACATCACCGCACGGGTGCCTACCATTGGCCGAAGGTGGCGTCATCGGAGCGGGCTCTCCCATTGGCCGAACATGACGCGACTTCCAGTCCTCGAAGGGTTTAAAAGAAGCATTCCAGAGAGACCAGAGCATTCCCTGATTGACCTCTCTCGAACTTCTTGCCGCGGGCCGCAGCGTCCGAGTTGCTGCCGGCCCGTAATGACTGTACGTCTGTTACTTGACTCTCACCTCTCTGTATATAATGTAAAATAAACCTCCCAAGTTTTGTTTTTCATCCCGAAGTCCGTCCCTCAACCCCTACAAGGTGCACAAGGTGAACACGATTTCCTAAACCCTTCTGAGCGGAAGGAAACGCTTATCAGGATTAGCAATTCCGCATTGTGGCAATGGAGTTGCGTAACGAAATTGTGACAACCAGCGCGCCGCAAGCATCAGCACAGGTTTCACCGTTGTCGTAGGTGTTCCATTTCCTACATTCGCAAGGCACTCTATGCACACACGTGAAGCGCGCACAACACGCATGAACGCACGTGTAGTTGGCGAGCACCATTGCTTACAGTTTTAACGGTATGATGGGGTCGAAAGGCGCTCTCCAAATTTCCAGGGCTGCGTCGACGATGTTACTCGCAGCGTACATGTCGTTGCGTAATGGACTTGCTGAGGCATGCTAATAATAAGCATTATTTCTTTGCGACGCCCAGCATGCTTTCCACGACAACCAGCAGAGACAAAGAGAACGCACTCCACGGCATTAAAATCGTTGGTCTAAATTTAGCTGGCGCGCCACGCATACAGCGAGTTTACAGCGAGACGCAAACCATCTTCTGGCACTTTCGTGCACGCTAACTACGTCTTATTTCATTACAGCAAACCTAAAAGCACACGATCAAACAAACGCATCGAAGCAGCTCGCACTACCGATTGAAGGCGGAGCAATAACAGCAAGCCTTATTTTACCGGTCGCGTGGATGGATGGATGGATGCTATGAGCGTCCCCTTTTGAACGGGCCGGTGGGTTGCGCTACCAAGTTCTCGCTATTATACTGCCTATTGTCCTACCTAGGTTAAACAAGAAAGAAGAAAAAAAAGACACTACGAACTCCCACAACCACATTTTTTGATCCCCTACTGTGAACTTTGCTTTTGTACGTCTCCATTTTTAGTCATTTCCCTACTTTTCTTCCCCCAATCCTCCAATCGCCTCTTACTAATCCCTATTGCGGACATGTTTGCTTTTCCACTGCTCTCGCTGAACCCAAGGGCTTCAAGGAGGCCAGTGGTACCTAAATCAACCGCTGAGCAGACGTCTTCACATTCTAATAAAACATGCTCCATAGTCTCCCTAGCTTTACCGTAGCAAGCACATGCTTCTTCTTCCTTCTTACATCTCGCTTGATAGGTGCGTGTTCTAAGGCATCCCGATCTCGCTTCGAAAGGTAAGGAGCTTCCCCATCATAAATGGTTTCTTTCCTGATTTCGTTTTTTCCTCTTAAGTAGTTACTCATGGCAGGTTTCTTTTTCATTGCCGCCACTTATGAGATTATTTCAGCCTCTCTGACTTTCCGCTTGACCTTCTTTGTTGCTGTGTTGCCCACCCTACAGGCCACATACTTGCTGGTAAGCTTTTTACTGCTGGTAGTTCTTTTCCTCCAGTGTGAATCAATGTTTTTCGTGTACAGATACCTCAACACTCTCCCAGTCCATTCACTTTCTTCCATATTCCTCAGACGTTCTTCATACTCAATTTTACTGCGAGCTTCCCTCACTTTGAAACTAGTCCAGCCCATATCCCTCTGCACAGCTTCATTTGTAGTCTTCCCGTGAGCGCCCACTGCGAGGCGTCCCACTGACCTTTGGTTCCCATCGAGTCCTGATTGTATCCCTGATTTAAAGCAAACAACCGCATTTCCAAAAGTAAGTACTGGAAACATTACACCTTTCCACATACCTCGGAGCCAGTGGCGTAGCCAGAAATTTCGTTCGTGGGGGGCTCACTTTGCAGCTCGGCCTCCTCCTTATAGAATTATAGAATTAGTCGAGGGATCGATTAGTCGAGAGTTATATATATATATATATATATATATATATATATATATATATATATATATATATATTTTCCCCTGGTCGTTGCATATGTACGAAAATGTAAACAAGGTTGTTGAATGACATTATATATATATATATATATATATATATATATATATATATATATATATATATATATATATATATATATATATATAATGTCATTCAACAACCTTGTTTACATTTTCGTACATATGCAACGACCAGGGGAAAATCTCGATGGCGCTGTCCTATGTTAGAATGTATTGCGCAGGAGCAGCTGTCACCGGTTGTGTATTGTAAATTGCTCCGAAATTATAGTCGCAACAAAGAGCACATATAAAAAGCAGGAGTTCTGCAAAATATACGAGGGCGAGTCAAATGAAAGTGAGCCAATGCGAATATATGACAAATGGGGTACTTTATTTAAAAGTAGTCACCACGAGTATTTAGACACTTTTCCTACAAACGAGTCGCGTAATTCCCGTCTCATAAAACGCCTTGGGTTGCTGCCTCAAAAATCTGTAAATGGCTACACGTCATCTTCCGACATGAATCTGGTTCCCTTGAGCAGTTTTTTCAAATTTTACCAAATGTGGAAGACGCAAGGCAACAGGTCTGGGCTGCATGAGGGATGTTGCAACGTTTCCCACTTGAACTTTGCCAGTTTTGTATTAACCACATCAGCGACGTGGGAACGGGCAATTTCGTGAAGCAAGATGTTCCCAATGCTCAATTTTCCACGTCGTTTGTTCTTGATTGCGACACACAGCCGATCCGACTTTTCACAACATCTGAAGTTATTTAGAGTCTCTCCAGGTTTAGAAAATTCGATCAATAATGGCCCCTAACGATCTAAAAAGAAGTCAACACTTCTCCGGCAGAAATGACGGCCTTTGTTTTCCTTGGGAGTGGTGAATTCAAATGTTTCCACTGGAAGCTTTGGCGTAGTGTTTCAGGCTAGTAGTAGCGGCACCATGAGTCACAATTGCAGACAAGAAGTCGTCATCCTCATCTGGGGTTCTTTGCCTTTCACTTAAATCTGAGTACATGGGTGTTTTCGCATTTCGCCTCCATCGAAATGCAGCTGCCGTGACTGGGATTCGATTCCGCGACCTCGTGCTCAGCAGCCCAACACCACAGCGACTGAGCAACCACGGCCTTTTCGCTTGTGTTGGAGGTGATTGCACGGTGGCTTTGGCCCGGCCATGGATCGTCTTTGTAACGTTCATGTCCTCCTTTGAACAGTTTGCTACAACGCTTCACAGTGGCCAATGAAACGCAATGTTCAGCGCATACGGCAGCCATACGGCGAATAATTTCTTTTTGGGAAACATGTTCATTTGTCAAAAACCTCACGACACCAAGCTGTTCAACTTTTGGAGTGTCCATTTTGTCACGCAACCATGTTCAACCCAGTGCATGAGAGCACTTTCATTTGACTCGCCTTCGTACATTAGAAATGCCAAGATACAATGGAATATACAAATGTGAATATACAGCTTGATACAGGGCAAAAAATTGTCACTGGAAACAAAGTTCACTGCGCATATACACAAAACCTCGCAACACGATATTTAAATATACGTATAGGTCTCCAATAAATCTACGTACCTATGAAAAGGTCACTATACATAATGCGTCAAACAAGGCAAATAAACAGGTTGCGCAACCACAGATTGACCGATTACAGCAGCACCCCCCTCCCTACACTCCCAAGATGTATCGCGTGCGGCGGAAGGCGGCGCGCTTCCCCCCCGCTTTTCTCCCTTGCACACACAAGACTGAGCCACCATCGTCGGCTCGCCCCCTCCCCCTTCCCCCCCATGCTTTCACTCGCACATAGAGCATGCGGCGCGCGGTCACGATGTTATCGCCCTTGGCCTTTATTTATACGGAACATGAGGGCAACGGCAGGAATGCGCCTGGACTCTTCATATAGCTGCTATTGCAATAATATAATAGTATCCGGCAACTGAAGCGTCCCGTGGCCCATAACTTTCCGCAAAAGAAGTAACAAAATCGAACTTTCACCATGCGACAATTCGCTGCGCCGCAACAATGTCTTCTTTTTTCCTTCTGTGGGGCGGGGGGCGGCGAAATAGAATAACGCAACTGAAAGCATGTTGGCTACAATCGAATGCCTACTTTGGGCACCTAATGTGGCTACCGAAGGAATATCGAAGAAAACGTGTGACGCTTGGTCCACAGAAAACCATGCGCATACTGCTCGGTATGCTACACCGGCGACACAAAACTTTCCGGAAAGGTTGCGCTCAAGCGAACGTGTTGCAATCTGTCGAGTACCCGCAGTGCTGGCGGCGAGCGACTAGGCATTGTTAATTTTTTTTTTTTGTCTGCTAGCAAGAAAGCGTCCAAAACTCTGCCAGGCGAAAATGCAGTCGGCCAGAGGAAAACGAACGCGCATCCAAGTGCGCCGCGCGGTTGTCGATGCAGCACGAGAAAAACGCATGCGCTCTGGCTGGATCGGCAGCCCGCGGGTTGCGAGAACAAAAAAAGAGAAAAGAATGAGAAAGAGGCTCAATGTATCCTCGCGAATAAAGTCTAGGTAGAAAAATAAATAAGAACTTAGTTACAATGGTGGCTTTAGTGTCTTGACATGGATGCTTTGGCGCAGGAGAAAAAAAAAATGTTCATATTCTTTTCTGTGACCTGACGGCACAAGTGAACCACCAAAACGCTTTGTCTCATCGGACCTCGCTGCGTGCTTTGTCAACTTGTCTGATAGTATGTTGATTTGGCTTATCTCATTGTATGGCCCAATGTACGACTTTAGAAAAGTCGATGCACCTTTGGCGTCAAATGTTTACAACAGCATTAAACCCACAAAGTTCCGGAATTGAAAACCTAAAGCACTACTTTGGAAATGTCAGTGGTCCTTTCGCATCAAAATGTTATGAGAACTTTATGCCCACAAAGTTTCAGAATTGAAATCCAAGCACTCCGTAGATTCCGCGGCCTCCGCGAGATGCCGAGACGAGCCCGCTCGCCATCAAAACGCCCTTGAAATTTTGTGCTCGGTGGGGCTCCTTGCGTTACGATATGCGACTCCCGATGCATGGGCGTTGCCGTGAAATCCAGCCCGATTTCGCAATGTTCGCGCTAAAATGTCTTTCAGCGTGAATTAAGTACATTCTAGACAAAATCGAGCATGATTTCCGGCGCCGGGAGTTGTTTTGTTCAGCGGCGCATGACAGCACGAAAAAATTTCGTGGGGGGCTGAAGCCCCATAAGCCCCCCCCCCCCCCCCCCCCCCCCTGGCTACGCCCCTGCTCGGAGCACCTCGTACTTATTGTATCCCCATAGCACTTTGTGCTTCATTATGGCTGCCATTTCTCTTCCCCTTCACTGTTATTGTTTTTTCCTGTGTTTCCAAATATCTATTGCCTTCGTTTATCCATATACCAAGGTATTTATATACTGTTACCCGAGGCATTTCCTGGCCCTGTATTGCCACTGTCTGTTCACTGTTTTCATTGAATACCATAACACCTGATTTTCTAACATTAAATTTCAAACCTGACATGTTGCCTTCCTGTCCAGAGATGTTAGCCAGACGTTGCAAATCAATTTGCTTGTTAGCTAGCAACACAATGTCATCCGCATAAAATAAACCTGGGGCTGCTGCTCTCCTACTGTACCCGCCTGTTTGTATGAGAGATTAAAGCCGATATTACTTCCTTTTAGCGCCCTGTCCATCCACACCATGTACATCATAAACAGCAGTGGGGATAAAGGGCACCCCTGCCTCAGTCCCTTGTTGATATCAACTTTCTCCTCGCTCCTCATCCCTTCCCATTCAACGCAAACAGTATTTTCTAGGTAAATCTCTCTCAAAAGCTGTAGACAATCGTCACCTAAACTTTCCCTTCCAGAATATTCCACAAAATGTTACGGTCTACGTTGTCATAGGCTCCTGTAATGTCTAAAAAGCCACATATAACGGTCTGCTTTCTACTTTTGATATTTTAATACAATAAGTAAGAACAAATAAGTTATCATCTAAACGCCTACTTATTCTGAAACCATGCTGAAGTTCTCACAAAATGTCATTATTATCTGCCCATGCTTGCAGTTTTAATTTGATTGCCTGCATTGCTAGCCTGTAAATTACCGATGCAATGGACCGATGTAATGGACCGGCGCCGAGAGCGCCGTCTGTATACTTGTGCGGCCGTTGTGGCCTCCGTGATGCCTGCAATAACAGCCGCTACAGCAGGTTTTGTGCCATTTTGGGCCCATCTAGATGCATATGTTGCGAGACAAAAAGAAGTATTGACATGTTTATATTGTTCGCTATAGTTTAGCGCAGAAATAAATGACATGACGTATTCTTGCTTTTGAATCGCTTATGCCGCACGCAGTCAGCAAAAGCATGGTCTTCAAGATCTGAACAAGCTCGCCTGAGCAAGCTATCGCTGGGGTGTGATTTGAACAATTTCAACTTCGGTCACTGGCCTTAAAGCCCAAAATGACGTTATGCTCAGCCGGAACTTGCACTACCTGCGGCGTCGCTTCGTTTCTCTTAGAAGTAACTTCCTACTCTTGTTTATATTTAACAAGAAATTGTTGACGCGATCTCGGAGGTACACGTGTGCAGTGTATGATGTTTCCGTGCGCCTTGTAAGTGTGTCCGTCGCATAGCAACAAATATATGATGGCATTTAATTTTGCTCATGAGGCGCACGTTACGCTTATGTGGTCCGTATCTTGCTTTTGTGGTGGTGTGTTTATCACGCGCGGATCGCGCTCATGTCGTCCATGCCTTCTGCGTGCATTGTGCGCCCCACCCAGATTCCTCGAAAAAAAAAAACTTGTCACATTTGTCACATTTAAGTGGTGTGGTCCAGAAATGTGCGGTGTCGTTTAATGTGTTTCCACCCCAAGTGCTGCAGCCACTGCATTTCAGCAAATAGAAGTGACGTGACTGCTTACGCGCAGTTTTGCTTAGTGTTTCTTGGTCATCTTTGTGATTTACCTGTATATGCGATAGAAAGCACAATACGCGCTTTCATGACATTAATTTAGTTTTTCTAATTTCGATTAGTGTCTTGTTTGCCTTCGTCAATGAGTGTCTTTCTAAAGGCGCTCTTGCTTGAAAGTAAAAACCTCTGAAATGGGGTTGAAATAATCAGACCTTTTGTTTCTCGAAAAGTGCGTGAGTGGTAATTTCACAAGAACTTAGTGATGCAGCTCTGTACATAGAATTAAAAAGGAAAATATCTAAACGTGCTAGAGTGCGTAAATCTTATCATGATGTGTCAATATATCAGTACGCTCTTAGTACGGTATACGCCTCGCACCACGTTAAGGGCAAATGCAATAGTCCAATTCGCTCTAAAGTAATGTACATCACTTCTTCATATCATTTGTTCCGTGTACAAAATTTTCCATGAGTGCACACCTTCTATTGAATGCTTATAGAGTGCAAATATAGAGCCATTTATTAGACAGGCCGCACTTAGGCTTCTTTATATGTCCTATAAACGTTCCTCTATAGAAGTCAGTACATAGGATGTCATATGATGGCACATCTTTAGAATGGGAATGGAGAGCCAGTCTATAGACAGGCCGCATTAGAAGTACTAAAAACGTTCTATAAACATTGTTCTATAAAATGTTGCACGTACGATGACAATAAACCCTCTATAGACCGCTTATAGAGTGTCAGTGGTAAGTCAGTCTATAGACAAGCCACATTAGAAGTGTTAAAAACGCTCTATGGACATTATTTTATAGAATTTAGTACATATGATATCAATACACCCTCTATAGAACGTCTATAGAGGGCGAATGGAGGGTCATTCTATAGACAGGTCGCGTTAGAAGTTTTAAATACATTCTATAAAATTTACATTCTATAAAAATTTCTTTATAGAATTTAGTACATATGACGTCAATACAACCTTTATTGCACATCTATTGTGTGTGAAATGACTTGTTTCTATAGACAGGTTTCTTTATACTTCTTATAGAGATTCTAGAAGACTCTATAGATCGCGAGTTCCTACAGAGTACCTTTTGACTCAATAGGAACTTATTAGGAGTTCTAAAGGAACTCCAAACCCATTTTCATAAGGGTGGTGGCGCTGGCTAACACTCTCAAGGTTACTTCTAGTAGAACCCATAAATACCCAAGAAAGTGGATGGGGAAACCGCGCCGCGGTAGCTCAGTTGGTTAGAGCATGGCACGCGTAATGCGAAGATTTGGGATCGTACCCTACGTACGGCAAGTTGTTTTCTCATCCACTTTCATTGCCCTTATTTATCATTTCTTTAATTCAATTAGTAAGTACAAGTAATTTCCCCTGTGTTTTCCTTGGTGTCTTTGTTTCTTGGCTTCTCATGATATGGAGCGCCCATGTATTTCGTACGACACTTTGTGATGTAATTTCTCGAAACTGGTGTCATCCTGCAGGTCCAGTTCAAGTGGATACATCTTGCAAATTGACCGGCTACAATGCGTAAATTTCAATACGTGACCTGAACTAACTAATGAAGAAGTTAGTTAATTATTGTAATAAGTTCAATGTATGTTTCGATTTCTCCTTCTAGTAACGTCCGCCTCTTCGAGTAATATAGGTCAAGAACAAGAATAATGATATCTGCCAGAGGCGATATGTAAAAATTCAGGAAAGCTTAAAAATGCTCACCCCGTATGTGAATGAATGGTGGGTAAAGCATAGAAGCCTCATACCGAAGGCAACGTTTCAACAAAGGATCTTCTCTTCGCTACGGTGCATGTACAGCACTTTTTGTTTTTTGTTCTAGAACATCAGATTATCACAAAACTTGATTTTGTGGTCTTTCCCTTTCTTTAAAAGGAGCTGCGTGCTCGTACGAGTTCTACACGAATATGCTCTCCTGAAGTAAGCATACGAGAATGATTTTAACTTTATTCAGCCAGAAAAGTTGTATAAAAGCCTACGACCCCAATTTCCCTGTCTTCGTTGGCCGCAATAGGTGGAATATATACTCGTATGTACACACATGTTAATGGAGCGCTTCAGCTGTACCTGAATAACTTCAATAGTATTTAAGCTGACAAAGAAAAGAGTGGCCGAAGATATAAGTAGGGAAAGTTTTTGCTTACGCTGGGCAAAAGTGGATATGTGTACGGAAGCAACAGTTTGGGCGACCGTGACAATACGCCGTAACTCGTGCCGCACGGGCTAATGTGTACACGCGTGTTCCTTTCCAAACTCGTCAGAATGTTGCGAGGCGTGATTTGTTGGCACTGGCTGGCATCAAAGAAAGATAAGGTCTTCTTGGGAGTATTAGTGTACCATGTGGTTTGCTGTTAAAACTGCACTACATTGGGGATCGGCCCACATTTTTAGAATGCATCCATCTCCGGGATGAGCCCATATTTTCCGTTCAGTAAAGCCGCACTCCCGATTCCAGTTTTAGGCAGGAAAAGTTTAAACGAGCACATCCATGCTTTATTTCGGTCTTTTTGGGCTAGTTACACATTATTACTGCTCGGTACATAGGTCTACGATAACTTGGTGCGTCTCCTTCGTTAAGAGTTTCATTTTGACGCCTTTTATCGTTGTCCTATGTGCACTAGAAGGCCTCGCATCGTTTAATTTGGTGTAACGAAGGCGGCCAGATACCCACATTCCACGAATCCCAAATCTGTCTCAAGTCTCCCGAGAACACCTTGTCCTCAATGAAAAAAGCGTGACGCTGTCGCTGTGCAACGCACCTTTTCCGCGCTCACAAAACAATAAGAAAGACATTCCTGCGACTGTTCTATACCGCTTTTTTCAGGTGGAGAGGGATATAGCCGTTTGGAATCACAAGACCTACCTCAAGCAGCCTGCCCTGGTCAAGGAAGACCGAATGATTGTGTCCTTCCGCAAATGGTTCTCGCAGTTCTACAGCGAAAGCAGCCCCAAGTGGCGCGAGGTTATGGAAATGAGTCTGGACTGGTGAACCCAATGAATTCAGTGCCGGCAAGAAAAGAAAAAAAATAACTGTGTCGACGCCACATTGCACGTGTTTTCACAGCAGCTGTCTTCTTGTAGCTGCAAGCTATGTCACTCGAAACGCGTAAACGACACCCTTCAGCAGTGGCATAGCTAGAATTTTTTTCATTTCTTTTTTTTTTTTTGGGGGGGGGGGGGGGGCGGCGTACCTGACCGGAGATGGTGCGTGGAGTAGGAGGGGAGATGGGCAGTCCGCATGGTGACAAAGAAATTTCGAGGTTGGTGGGCACGGGCACGTGTCCTGTACCCAGTGTGCCACCGCCTGGCTACGTCACTGCTCCTTCAGTCACATAATGTTTTGGGTGTTGTTTCCGTCCCTGGACGCCGCACTTTTGGACATTCAACTTTGGGCATTAGCGTGCAGCCAGTGCAAGACGATGGTGCCACATTGCAGCTCTGGATGATGAAGATGTGTGGTGTTTTGTGGGGCAAGGGCCAAGTATGGCCAAAGAACACCACTGCAGCTCTGGAATCGATTTACTTACGTGAATTTGGGCTGGTATTTTGTAGCGATGCCTTTTCCGATTCTATGCTTTTTCAGGCTTTTCGTGCTTGGCCAGTGGTCAGAGCGACGGTGTGCAACATTATCAACGGGATCAGGCGGCCGTGTGTGGTTGATGATAAGAATAGCATAGAATAAGGCATAAGGCATCGCTACAAAATAGCGGCCCTGATGCTGCCTTCACTTTTCACAAGGAGACAACTTCCTTGTCTGGTGGTTTTACAGGCCACCCGGAAATACAAATGTTATGCCATTGCTCAATTTGTCTCGGTCGCTTTCAGCCCTTTCTTCAGAAGCCGTTTTACTTGTAGAAGAGCTTAATATGGGGCTGACGTTGCTTGGCTTGAGATAAGTGTACCTGAGAACAATCACTCAGACTTACGACCTCTATCAGTTCGTTAATTTTTGTACGTATATTGGCTTTACAAGTAGAAATGTTCTGGATTTAGTGTTTGGTAAACGTTAGGAACCTAATTGAATCAGTCATCTCGACACCCGGTATCAGTGACCACAAAATAGTGGCAGCTACTGTGATATGCAAAAAATTGAGCTCAGTATGTCGCGCCCAAGAAATGTATACCTGTATGACAAGGGCAACTTTGATGCCATAAACGGCGATCTAGATGCGCGTCTGGGTTCGTTTATAAAACACAGTCGTGACTTGGAGATCAAAACATTGTGGTTACTGTTTAAATAAAAGTTAATGTCCGTAAGGAAGAAGTTTATTCCAATAAAAATTCTGACATTGAGTTCCCACAGTGATAGGGCTTGGATAACAATTATGGGGTTTTACGTGCGAGAACCACGACTTGATTATTAGACACGCCGTAGTTGGGGGAGGGGGGGGAGGGCTCCGAAATAATTTGGGCCACCTGCGGTTCTTTAACGTGCACCTAAATCTAAGTACATGGGCATTTTCGGCGCCATTAAAATGCAGCCGCCGTGGCCGGGATTCGATCCCGCGACATCGTGCTTAGCAGCCCAACACTATAGCCACTAAGCAACCACCGGTGGGAAAAAGCCTTAGATAAGTAGCAACCTGCGTGTCTCTCTCAAAAGAAATACTAGGGTCTATAAAGCATTATATTCAAAAGAAAACTGCGGATTTATTTGTAAAGCTGAAACTCCTAGGCCTTGAACCTACAGAGCAACTAAAACAGGCAAAAGATGAATATTTGTCTTCGTTGGCAGATAAAATGATATCCAACCCCAAAGAAGTATGGCGATCTGCTGTGGTTGCTTAGTAGCTTTGTCGTTTCGCTGCTAAGCACCAGGTCGCGGGATCAAATCCTGGCCACGGTGGCCGCATTTCGATGGGGGCGAAATTCAAGAACAGCCGTGTACCTATATTTAAGTGCATGTTAAAGAAACCGATGTGGTCAAGATTAATCCTGAATCTCCCACAACGGCGTGTCGCATAATCAAATCGTGGTTTTGGCACGTAAAACCCCATAATATATTTCAAAGAAGTATGGTGCTTTGTTAAAAATCTTAAAAAGAATTCTACCGGCATCCCAATCATAGAAAACAACGACGAGGTTTTAAAATATGACATGGGCAAAGTCGAATGTTCTAACGCGTACTTTCAATAAGTTTTATTCTCAGCCAATATGTGCGTCGTCAACGCAAATCGGCTATACTGAAAATACGGCACTAGTGCCACTACTGGAAATGTTCGAAATTCATATAACAGAAGAGGGTTTCTGGAATATTTTGCATAAACTGAACCCGCACTCTGCTCATGGCCCCGCTGGCATAGTGAACGATATTTTGAAACGCTGCGCCTATCGTATTGCTGCTTTTTTGGTTGTACTCAATCGCCTATCATTCTGGCAAAGATAGCTCCCTTGAGCTTGGAAAATGGCCATTATTGCGCCCGTACATAAAGATGGTGATCGAGTACAGTTACGTAATTACACACTGATATAGATAACCTCATTGTGTTGTGAAATACTTGAGCATATCATCTATTCGTGCTTATAAAACATCTTCAAAATGTCATTTTTTTTTTCGTCCATCACAACACGGTTTTCTCTCCGAGCTTTCTTGTATAATGCAGTTAACCGAGTTCGTACATGATATTGCTTTATGTTTAGATGAAACTGTACAACTGGATGCCGTTTTTCTTTATTGTAAGAAAGCTTTTGATGTAGTGCCACATTACCTCCTTCTTTGCAAGTTATCCCTTCTGGGAATTTCATAATCATTGTTGGCATGGTTGAAAGGCTATCTGACCGACCGCCAACAGTGTGTGGTTACAAATGGTACGACCTCATGATCCGCAGCTGTACTAACTGGTGTATCCCAGGGCTCACTTCTGGGTTGTCTACTATTCTCGATTTTCATGAATTATTTTCCAAATGGTCCGAAATCTACAGTAACACTCTTTGCCGGTGACTGCGTATTGTATTAGTAGCTGAAATGCGTTAATGACATTGCTGCATTACAGTCCGACCTTCAAAAAGTTTCGTCTTGGTGCGACGTCTGGCACATGAACCTAATTGTAGCAAAATATTTTGACATTAGATTTACCAATAAAAGAAATATCTCATAAACAGTTCTTATGTCCTTGAATTTCATCCCTTAAAGTGACTGATCATGTCAAATTACCTCGATATTACATTCACTTCCACATTAGTATGGACATGTCACATTGATAAAAATTGCTGCCAAGGCTTCTAAGTTGCTGCACTTCTGAAGAAATTTTAAACATGCACCGAAAAGTTCAAGGAAAGCTTGTACTTAAGGAACATTAGGCCGATGTTAGAGTATGCGTGTGTTGCAAGGGACCACTTTACAGTCGCATTGAAAGATAAATTAGAAAGGGTACAGAAACAAGCTGTGAGGTTTGTGACCAGCAATTATAGCTTCACCATTCGAAGCCCGCGGATTAAATTACAGTTGAGTTGGAAACAACTGCAGACTCGTCGAAGATTGCAAGGCTTAAGTTTCTCTTCATCATTTATAATAAGCAAACAGGAATAGATAAAATAGCTATATAAGCAAACATTTTATGTATGAACAAGGCGTAACCATAAAAAAAAATTAGGGAGTACAAATGTCGCCTTTATGTTTTTAAGTTCTTATTCTTTCCTCATACTATTAGTGCTTGAAATGAGCTCCATGCGAAGATATTTTTGATGCCTCGCTTCATTACTGCATTTTAAGCCACAAGTTCATTTTGACTGCACTTTGTTCTTATTTTATTCTATTACGTTGTTGTTCGTCTCTTTTCTTTTGGCGCTTGTCCTCTTTTTCAAAGATTTTTGCATACAGATTGTTTTCAGTGCGGTTGACCCTGGTTGCCGATGTTTGTGCCTGCATTTTTTTTCTCTTTTTCTTTTGTTGGACTCCCTACAACAATGCCTTCGGGCGATGTAGGTATTACTAATAAATACTAATAAATAAATATAACGTGTCTCACTCAGGGTTATATGTGCTTGAATGTTTTCTATTACCTGCAGCTGCCCGACCTGAAAGGTTTTTGAACTTAAAGGAAAGCTGGGCTGGGAATATGGCGGCGGGAAATATGGATCAGTGCTTTACTAACTGGTTTTCCAAGGAGTACAGAATATCAAACGAGCACTGGCACATGTTTTTGAAAGTCCTAGAAACTCCACAGCACGTTTCTCACACTTTTTAAAGGCGTTACAGTAAGTATGAAGCTCTAGAAACATTCACAGTAAATTTTAATTGTTTTAACATCAGTAGTTTACATTCAGCGCGTGATTTTGTCGCTTCATGTCTCACATTCGTCTTCGTTGTTTGCGCTCTAGTAATTACGAATCAATACCAACTGGCCCAATTCACCGTTCTCCTAAATAATTTCTGAAAATTGAAAATTAAGATCATAAAAAAAGTGTACAAAAAATGACCGTCCTGCCACTACTATGAAGAGGGGTGCAAGCGAAGTTCGGGATCCGCGGCTCTTCGTTGTCGTAACGCCTCGGCTTCGCGCTCCCGCACGGCAAGGTCGGCCCGCCGACGACGAGCCCTTTCTCGAGCGAGTTCCTGGCGGTGTTTATGAAACGTCGCCTGTTCTTCGGCCGAACGCACGACGCGCGGCCCGCTGCCGTTCCTTCAACGCAGCCTGCCCTTCGGTAGAACGAACCAAACGCGGCCTCCCCATGTGATTGCGGGGCCTCAACTGGCGGGGAACGGCGGGCGCCGAGGTGAGCGAACACGCGATCACACCTTTTCCCTCCTGCGGAGGGAGGGGACACCTTGCGCTTCTTCACGCACATAAAAACCCCCTTTAAAAGGCGCGTACGATCAACCGACAGTGGCTGAATCGGTCAGCGTGGTGGTCTCGCAACCCGGAGGTCGCTGGTTTGAATCCGCAGCCCGACATGCAATTTTCATTATCGCGCGGCTTCAGTTTTCTCGTACGACAACGCCGACACCGGCACGATTGAGGGCAGTGCAAGCTTCGCTTGTTAAGAAGTGGGGCGCGTGTTTCTTGTGGCTGTGCTCACGTATGGCAGCATCAGTGATCGCAGGAGCGGAGCGAGTCGTTTTATCATGACGTATACGACGCATCCACCTCCCGATTGCCGAAACTGGAGCTGAATCACAAATATTTTTTGTTGGTAGTGCTGTTTCTCGTTGGTCGGCCTCCTTTGATAACTATATGTACGTCTACGCAACTGGTTGGAATCTACTCTTGCAAACAATTTCAGCGTAAGTACTTCTTTGTGAATACAGGCCCTGGGGCGGAATTCGCTAAGCGAACTTATGAACAAATTTCGTCGAAATAAAAATCTTGTGAAAAAATGTATTGACAAAGCTAGAACTGTTCGTAAGATCAGTAAGCTTGCGATGCCCGCCGCTACGAAGGCGAGCGCTTTAGTCGAAAAAAGGCATATATGTAAGGGTATCACATGTGCGAACTGCAGTGCCTCCGCCAATAGTAAGCGTAAGTCGATTAACAAAAAATCGCAGTTTCGCCTGAAAGGCGAAACATCGATTGCGATAGCAAATTAGCAGACAGCCATATGAAGTAGGGATATTACTTTAATCGACGGTATCAACTTGTAAACATCAGCTTGATAAGTAAATTAGCAAGCATGGTGTCATAGCGCTCACGGCAAACATGAACACACCACACTCGATGACCGCGGACACCCGCTAACAAAACGCTGGAGTCAGGAAACGTGGCAGCAGCAGCAAACGAAGTGACCTTCGTGGTGCTATCGCTCCAACGAAAACTGAGCACCGAGAACACACAGCACGCGCAAACCTATGAGCCTTCGACGGACTCGGCCCCCAACGCCGATCGCTCTCAAGGTGCGCTGCAGTACATGAAACGACGTTTTGTTAACACATTAACCGGAATGCCAATGCATTTCTCCGCAAAGTTCAGAAATTTATATCTCGAAACTGGTGTCATCTTGAAAATTCGTTCCAAGTGGATCCGCCTCGTGAACTCCGCGGCTAGAACTTGTAAATTGCAATAGGCGCCATAATGTAATTAGGTAACAACTTAATAAAATTTTTATTAATGTGCCGATTTTGCATCTCAATTTTTGAGCAAGTATTGTCCACCGCTTCGAGTAGACCAGCTCATGAACTTGAATTGTGATATCTGCCACAGGCAACGTTTAAAGATTTTTGAAAGTGTTTGCTGAAACACCCTGTATATATAACATGGTGGATAACTCCATATGTACTATTTACGAGGGTAATTCCTTCAGTTTTCGGTCTGGCATCTGGAACAAACAGCAATTTCAAAACAGCCGCCCCAGGCAGACAGCTATTAGGAGGCCAGAGTACGAGTTTCAACTGAGCGCGCGTGTTTGTCGGTAGCAGGCGCTCGCTTGACAAACTCTAGACACGCTAAGTGGCGATAATGTTAAAAAATTGAGTTCTGCTGGCACAGCTGCACTTCCGAAGCTTCAGAACACCCTAACAATATCACTCATCTCAATAGGCGCATAACCACCCAAACAAGAGGACTTAAAGAGCAAGAAACCATCCAAATAAGCCAAGCCCGCCTCATAAGCCGGATAACATATGACACCCCGTATCTATTTCTGAGAATGCCGTCTATTGCCCTCACCAAAAACGAAATCAAGTAGCTGGCTGTGATGCAGTAGGGGTTCATGTGTGACCTAATGCAAAAGTTGTTTTTTCATTACTTTTGCTCATGTATATAGTTCTGGCGATTTCGCAAATAAAGATCAGTTGAAGTCAGCGCCTGCGTTGTGTTCTTCCTTCAGTCATCTTCTTTTGCGCTGTACAAACATGTCGCTATTTCTCAAGAAAGCTGAAATTGAAAGAAAACTCAACATCGTCATCAGAAAAGCAATTAAGAGCGTACTAAGACCGGTGTGACCTCAACCACGACACTCCTCAAACTTGGCGTCCATAGCATCTCAGAAGAAATGGCTGAAGCGCAGATGACGAGCCAGATGGAACGCCTTAAGCTGACTCAAACAGGCAGAGCAGTACTTCGCATACGCGCGTACAACGAAAACTTCATAGCAGATTCAGACGCGAAAGCCCGATTTCCGCCACTACACCGAGAGCTTATCTCAGTTGCTCCAATACCTCGCAACGTTTAAGCAACGCACCACAAAGACAGAAGACAAACAAGAGTTCGAGCCCTAAGCAAGAGATACTCAAAGCACCGCAACAGGGGACATATAGATGTGCCAAAGTACCCAGGCAGAAGAGCATACGCAGTTAGCGTGATCAGCAACCAAGGGAATGAGCTAGTGGCTGCTGCCATACCAGCCAGAAATTCAGAAATGGTGAAGGAAGTTTGTGGCCATCGTCTCCGGCATCGCCACATGCAAGGACGCAACCATCATATTGAGTGACTCCCAAAACACGTGTAGAAACATAAAAAAAGACTGAATCTCTGCCGCAGCACTGAATATTCTAAATGAAATTACAATATGACAACAACTCTCTGAGACGTACGTCGCATGGACCCCAGGCTATGAACACCTGGCAGGAAACAAAGCAGTACATGCTGTCGCCCGAGAGCATACCAGCCGGGATTTTCTGCCGCACGGCCTCGAGAAAACGACGAGGGTGGAGGGCATTCCCATCAACTACGCCATAATATTGCAACTCTACCGACTGGAAAGGCGACAATATCCACTACCGCATCCAAAACTAAGCAAGGAAGAAGAGACCGCCCTCCGCGGACTACAAACGAATACATATGTCCATGGTATTATCATACAACGGATGCACCCCACAAAATTCTTATATCCTATGCCGATTTTGGGATGTACCGGACACGACGTTTATCCACAGTCTCATGGAAAACCAACTAGCCCGAATCATCACCCATCTAGGGAACTTAATTTGTTGTTAATAACGTATTGAGAAGTAGGGTAGAACTTGCATCGATCAAAAGAAACTCGCGAAATTTTGTTAGTAGCTGGATCACTGTACTGCGGCCACACTTTGAAGAAAGTGAAATGGAAAATTAAAATCTAAGGGCGCGCTAAGGCAGACACACATCTGGATTTCTGCAACACGGGCGGCCTCACGGTGGACTTCTGGCGTATTACCATGCATTGCAACGTTATCGCAAGTCGGCGACAGGTATCACCCTAACAGAGCCTGAACTTTAGATATGTTGTTGCTGCATTATTAGTTAACGTTTATCGAGACTGTTGAAAAATGGACTCACGATAAATGGTAAATATCAGATGAAGCCTATACGCCACGTATATTAAGGGCGAAAGGGGTGCCAGGCACGAGATTGCTAGTGAATGGGAACGATTTGCGTACTAGATAGCTTCAAATTTGCATTCAATATTCCAAAATTGTTGTTGCAAGCTTAATTAGCAAGTTTTTAATCACGTGCTTGATGATAAATACGTGTATAATGTCCACCACGGGGATCATAAAACAAGTGCCAGAACTCACATATGGACATCTGTACGTAAGTGACGATGTTTACATTAGTGATAAATATGAATAAATAAACAGTCACTTTGCGAGCCGTGGGCGCTGCCTACTCGGAAGGGAAACAATAATGTCGAGACACGTATAATTCACGTCTAATTCGCACGTCATTGAAAACGACTCCACCGTAGGAATCATTAAAGTAAGCAGGACAGTTTTTACACAAGTAAAAAAAAAAAAAGACAGCAGACGCGTGACTTTGTCGCATCACGTCACAATTTCCAGCGAAGCTGTTTCTTTCGAGTAGACAGTTGTAGTTGCTTGTAATTAAAGCACACATTTTAACACGTTGCTCGCATGTGACACCCGCGCTGGCCCTGTTCCCCGCAGACTACAACGCTGTCAAACACTCAATTACGATTTCTTCCTTCTTTTTACGCTCTTGCTTTTGTTTCTTTAAGCCGACGCTACACTTCACCCACACGCTTTGAACTTCGCATGCATATCCGCCATAATGTTCTTCCCTCTACCAATTTTAATCTCTGTGGCTTATAGTTCTCCTAGGACGATGGGTTAAATTCTGTGCTGTTATTCAGCGACCTACTTTAAACTTCGCCTGCGCATTACCCATAACACTCCCCCCCCCCCCCCCATATCCATGGAATATAAACAAAGTATAACTCCTTTATTCATCGAGTGCGCCACAGGCGTCTTACATAATGCATGAAAATATGGAGAAAACAACAGTTCGGTAGTTATTTGCAAAGCTTGTTATTAATTTACAAACGTTAGCGTTTCGCCACACACTGAACATGACACGCACTCAATTTTCACCAAATGCAAACACGTTACGACGTAAGTTATTTCGGGATGCTGGAAAACACAGCGGATAACGCATCCTATAACGCATCGGAGCACTTGATGAAGAAAATTTTCACAAAGGCTGTAAGTTATGCACATTCATTTAACCGTTCGTTATAGTGGCCCGTCCACTATTCTCATTTGCTAAACATTTCGTCGTAACGGCCGTTATAGTTCTACATGGACGGTGGGCTCAATTCTGCGCCGTTTGTGGAATACATCTATAACTTTCGGAGCGCTTCCATACTTAATCACCGAATATAGGCCGCAATTGGCCAATAAGCTCTGAATTTCGCCTAAGCATTTTTCTCTTGCTTTTACCAAATACAAAACAAATTCCTCATTCAGTTCGCCTACGCCATGGGGTAATCCTATCGTGCCTCGTGGTATTCGCTTGAAAATAGGCAGAAAAGTAGTATTCAATAATTACTTGCATTGATTGTAATTAAGGCAGACACGTTACGCTTTTGTTAACACACCACGCCTAACACGGCCCCCTTTCCACCTAATGTGAACTTGGGGCGCTATAACGTAAAACTATTCCAAACTTTTCTATTCCAATTCTGCAATCGGCCCACCGCGATTGGTCAAAAACTTTTTTGGACCACCCCCACTGCACCTGTCTGTCACGCGACGTCACGAAAACCGCGATAGCTCTCCAGCTGATATGACTTGTACACACTGATTATGCATAATTTTACCGAACAAAACAAAAATAGTTATTTCTGATTCGACGCCTTTTTGCCATTAGCCCTGGGCTATTGGTCAAAAGTTTTCAGGTTGTACCTACTTCACCTGCCTCTGACGCGACGTCACAAAACCTCAGAAACTTACCGTGTCAAAGTGACGTGTACCCGTTAAAGATGCATTAATATGCCGAACAAAACTGAATTTTCTTCTGAATAGCCGCAGGCTGCCCCGTTCCGAAAGGAATAAAAGATGGCTACCGCCGATCGCTCCGGCTCTGGCTATACTCGCCCCTGCCGGACAGCATGGGTTTATTTGCGTGTAATAAAGATTTTTGCGTGGCCGTGTATCGTTTTCTAGAACTTTCGGTACGTTTACGACCTCGTTCTGCCAACTCTTCTTTGCCGAGGATCCGTTTTAACGTCATTCTTAAGCTTCTTTTGCATGCCGCCGCGGTTGTCGACGAGCCACCGCAAGCTAAGTAAGAGAAAGCGGACCAATCGCAGAGGCCGGTACCACCCTCTTCATCCGGTTATCAATATTCAGTGCAGTGGCTCGGCCCCATCGAATCCCTCTTCACTTGACCATGCTCCTCGCCCGCCTCTTGTGAGCCAATTAGATAAGACAAGCCGCTCAGTGCAGGCAATGTTATTCGTTTTTCAAGCAAACAAGAGTGACATTCTAGGAACGAGGGGAGCATTTTACTGGTTTGTTCAGCCAACCCTGCGGGTGACTGCCCGATGCTTGCGTCGGTGGTTACGCAAATTTGACGTCAGGAGATTGGAATAAAAACATATTGGAATAGCTTTACGTTATACGGCCCTTGGTTCCATGCGCAATTATCGTGGGACGTACGGAAACGGCGAATAACCGCCTAACCCTTTCAAACAGTTTCAAGCAATTTTTTACATGTGCTCTAATATAACAACACATATTTAACTTCGCATGCTCATTGGCCATAATGTTCCTCCCATCTTCACCAAAGTCAATCACGGCGGCAATTATATTTCTCTTAGAATAGCGTGCTAAATTATGCACGGTTGGTAAAACGCACCGATAACCTTCCGGAGCACTTGGATACGTAATTTACTCCATAGGATGTTAATCACGTAAAAGCTCATAATCATGTCAGAAACGCTGAAGTTTAGTCACACATTATACTTAAAGGGTAACTCCGGCGTCTTTTTAACCATATTGGGGTATTGTAATTTTAAAATGTCATTGACAGTCGTATCGCCGGTAGGGAGGTTCAATTTGCTTAGAAACTCCTCAATTATTTTAAATAGCCATTAAGCGAGGTACCGAAACCGAAACGGGTAGCGGCCTCGTGTGACGTCTACGATGAGTCGACGACGTCAGATGTATACACTACCGTGATGTAAACACGCAGAACGCGTGGTGCTAACGCCAAAAAAGCGAAGCTGGCGACGTCTTCTGACGACACGGGTAGCTTTTTTAGCCCACTCTAGCTATATACAGCGGCGATTTCGGCGACGATATGAGAGCTGAAGGATAGCCACTAGCCTTTGACCTGCGGCCACCGCGTGAGGCAGCTGACGAGCCCCAAGCTCAATGCATTGGGCTGCGGCAAGACGCAGAGGAGTACCCGTCGCTGCGTCTGTCAAAACGATGATCGTCGGCCGTTAATCCGTAGAAAACGGAGCCAGCTTTGTCGTTTCTGGGCGAAGTGGCGGTGTATACTGAGACATCACTGTGATGACGTAACATCAAGTGCATGCCGTGCCACTTCGTCGTCACGTGGACTGATATCAGCAGCGGATAAGCAACCGCTGCCTTTAAAAAGCGTGTCAAAAAGAATAAACGCAGATTCCTTGTTCGGCACCGGCCACTGTCGTTTTCTGGAGTACGGCTTCTCGGTTGCCGCATGTTACTATCACAAACACATGGTGGTCATTAAGTGGTCATACAATTGTGTGAGTGAATCCGGAAACACGCAGCCAAACTTTAAAATTCATTTTGAGGAAAACTAAATGATTTGCAGTCATATCGTTTGGCACAGTAAGCCAGAGTGCGAAATAGAACGTATTCAAGATTTTGCTAGGGTCAGTGGACAATTGCCGGAGTTTCCCCTTTAACATGCTCTTCTCTTTTCACCAAATGTAAACTCGGTGTGCTGAATTCTATCGGGACACTGGGATACGTAACTGGTAATGCCATATAACGCTTTCGAGCACTTGCATAACGACTTTTTCGCAAAGGCTGTAATTAACTGACGTTCTTCGAAAGTTTGCTCATACATCACGCTTAATATGCCCATTATTCCTTTAGAATGTCAACCTTGTGGTACGTTTCGTTCAGGACATCGGGCAAACTTCCTGTGCTGTTTGTAAAATACGCTTGCAACTTCCGCTACACGTCACCCATAATATGACACCCATTCTGTGCAAATATGCATTACTGCCTTTGCTTCGTTCAGGGCAGCGGGGAAAGGCTTTTGGCGTTTCAATAACGCCTCTACTCCGCCAAAAAAGAAACGAAGGTTTAATCTTTGTCATTTAGCCATTAATGACCAACCCACTTGAAATTTATTTGCGTTTTATCATTAATGCTCCTTGCATTCCCTCGAAATATAGCTTAGTTATCTAGGCAGGGCAATTGAAAAAAAAAAAGAAAACAGACACGAAGAAATGAAGCGCCGAAGCAATTCAGCGCTTCTTGGGTGCCCTCATTGTTTGTGTCCATGTTTTTTCCAAGTCTGCTCCTAAACGGAGTCATTAATTACCAACTAGCTTATCAGAACGTCTCAAGCTCTAAATGTAAAATTGGTGAATTATCCAGCTTTCCGAGAACAGCACTGAAACAAGCATGTAACGTTTCACGCGCTTCCAGTTGCACTAGCTCCTTCGCAAAGGCCATGAACAAGCAATCCATCTGGCCCCCAACTTCCGGGAGCACATCAAGGTAGCCCCTATCCTCAGAAGCATGCACCCGGAACATCATGCCGATCGTCGCCAAGCTCGCGCAAAAACTCTACAGACAAGATATGGCAGTCTCCCCACCCAACTATACACAGATGCCGCGCAGTACCCCCAAAAAGCAGCCATGACGGCCAGCGTTGTCGTCTATAACCTACAAGAGGTGGTCTCGATGACGGTCCGCACTGCCAGCGCTCTCGTAGCGGAGGAGACGGCCATCGCCTTGGCCATCACCTCTAGTTCTGACCAACGAGTACATCACAATTATTACCGACTCCCAGGCAGCTTGCCGTAGCTACGCGAGAGGTCGAATATCTTCAATCGCCCACCGACTCCTCAAACAAGCCTCCGAATTCCCGGACGTTGAAATAGTGTGGACTCCAGGACATGAGTTCCTCCGTGGAAATCAGCGTGCGCACGCTGTAGCCCGAGCTCATGCCTCCCGGGCGCCACAAGAGAGGGATACGGACGCATCCATGGAGCCCGTACCTTTACAATACAACGCTATACTACAACACCACAGATTGAACAGACAATACCCACCTCCACACAAAACCCTCTCACGTGAAGACGCCGTAACATGGAGACAACTACAAACCAACACATACCCACATTTAAGCAGACTACACGCAATCCACCCTACGCTATGTTCATACAAATGTCCCCTTTGTAATGATTACGCCTCCTTATATCACACCACATGGGCGTGCCCCAACGTGAAGGCGGCCCCGCGAATACCCAACCCTACACCCGAGCAATGGGAGGCCGTACTGACTAGTTCGGACCCTCGTAACCAGCAGCAACTGGTGCGGCGGGCCCGGGAGACAGCAAGAGCCGCAGGAGCCCTGGACTAAGGGCGCCTCCCGCACAAGCAGAAAGACACCTGCTGGTCCTTTTTTTTAAATAAATGTTTCTCCTCCTCCTCCTCCTCCTTCGCTGTAAAATCTTGCAGAGCAGTGTTGGACGCAATCCGAACATTTAACATATTCAGTCTGTAGGTACAAGCTGCCCGTATACCATCAGAAACGATTATTAGTGTGCTAAATTCCTCTTTAATGCTTTGCCCTCGATTATCAGCATTCGCAGAAATTACGCTAAATATATATATTCTTTTATGATATGTGTCTCACACCCGCGCGAACAGTAAGGTAACAAGCTTTTAGAGACTCAGTTGAAAAAAATTTACAAATAAAAAGTTATGAGGAACTTAAAGGGAACCTCAGCTGTGCCCGACAAAGGCCTCGCAAGGACAAGCTGGGGCTCAGGAACGGGCGGGGGAAGGGGGGCTTGAATCTTGCCCCCCCCCCCCCCGTAGTTTGCGTCTATGGGCGTGAACAATTATGGCGGGAAGACAGATCGGGTATAGTACTAGCGTATTTTTCACCAATGATACGCTTTCTTAACTAGAATAATTCAATAGTGTGAACCAGGCAGCATGAACTTTCACATGTAAGAGGGCTGTGATGAGTGTGGATTGATCGGGATCCGAGATGGCGGAAGCGTACGTATTCCTGTTAAGGGTGATGAAATATAGTGTTTCGTACAGGTTTAATTTTAAGGATGAATGTTCACTGGGTAAAATTACGGCGCATGTAGCCAATCGTGCGTTTCTCATTGCGAGTTACATAGCCGACCTGTATCCACCAAGACTGGTTGTTATCAATTTTAATGCGAGTGTTACCGGTGTCTAAGGGAGTTCCATTGAGGGAATACGTGTAGCCGTTAGTGTTTTTAAGGCGGTGATATATTATCATACCCCTACAGTTCTTGATGTCTCGTGGTGTAAGCCATTGTTTGTTGACTGTTTTGGCAATCAGTAAGGTTAGTTATATTGCGCTAAATTATGCAATAATTCGAAAAATCTTCAATGGATGAAAAGGCAATGCAGTGGCTACCAGTTATGTGATGTAATGTAGTTATGGAATGTATATAGTCACTAGCAGTTGCGTATTCGTTTCGCTTAGAAAGAAAGTCTTAATCCAGTTATAGAGATTTATGTCTATGTTAGGTTTACTAAGATTGAAAAGAAGATGGTAATGCCATATATGGCATAACATGCCTTAGCGAAGTCGAGAAAATGCAGCCGATGCCGAAACCGAGGTCTGTAGCAGGTCGTTAGTAAGCGATAGCAGCTGGATGACAGATGGAAGGATGGATGGATGCAAAACTTTAATGAAGGTCCTGAGGTACGCGACTCAGCGCGCTGCGGGCCGCTCCCCCGTTGGGACAGTCAGGCCATGCCCGACCGCCGCATCGTGGGCCCTCTGGACAGCCCATAGTTGCACCCCGGCATCGGGGCTCTTGATAGCGGAGAGCCACTTGTCCTCATTGATTTGTTCTGTGCCTCGTAACGAGGGGCAACGCCAGAGCATATGGTCTAGGCTAGTGATGTCATTGCAGTGCCTGCAAGAACTAGTGGCATAGGTGTCGGGATAAAGCTTCTGGAATAAAGCCGGGCTGGGATACGAGCCTGTTTGCAATCATCTGAGGGTCAATGCCTGCGCTCTATTTAACTTCTTGTGTGGAAGGGGAAAATCTCTCGTGCCGAGATAAAAGTGCTGCGCAATTTCATTGTATGTGGTCGGTTGATCTCTGTTCTCCACCACTGCTGGCCGGCGTTGGAGTTCTCCATATTCGCGGAAAGCGAGACCTCGCGCCTTGGAGTGGGCCAGCTCGTTGAGGTTTGTGGGGCCTCCGATGATAGATCTCATGTGAGCGGGGAACCACGTGATAGTGTGGGTGGCGATGCTTTTGCCATCGAGGATGCGACAGGCTTCCTTACAAACAGCGCCAACGCTGAAGGCGCGGATGGCTGCCCTGGAGTCGCTGAAGATATTGGCATGTTTGTCGTCCAGGAGGGCCAAGGCAATGGCCACTTGCTCGGCCGCACGTGCTTCGTACCGAAGCGGCGTTAACGGTCGAACCCCTGTGGTTGATCGACGCTACCATGAAATTGTTGCTGTTGCTATACTGGGCCGCGTAAACGAAGCAGCTGCCGCCAGGGAGTTCTGTCGCGCGGCGTAGGAGCGCCACTGCCCTGGCCTTCCTTGTTTCTACGTTACGCTGGTGATGCATATTGCGCGGGGGGGGGGGGGGGGCGATATGATGATGCTATCTTTCTGCTCTTTAGGAAGGCCCTGGTAGGCGTCTTCGACAGTGGCCGGTGGGACGCCCATCTCTGTTAGGAGTCGTCTGCCTGCCCTGGTGCCGGAGAGCCTGAGAATCTGTGCCCTTTCTTGTGCTTCTGCAATTTCTTCCAGGGTATTATGAATACCCAACTGCAGGAGTCGGTCGGTTCGTGTGTAGTTTGGTAGTCCGAGCGCGCTCTTGATCCCCTTCCTTATCATGGCATTTAGCTTGTCTCGCTCGGGCCTCTTCCAGACGTGCATGGCCGCTACGTACGTGAAATGGCATAACAAGAAAGCGTGGACTAGCCTTATCAGATTCTCTTCGCTCAGGCCTCTCCTTCTGTTAGCTACCCGCCTGATTAGACCGATGACGCTATCCGTCTTCTTTGCTAGTTTGTGAATGGTGATGCTATTCGTGCCTGCCCCTTCGAGTGTCATTCCCAAGATTCGAATGGACGCGACTTTGGGAGTGGGATCTCTGCACTTGGTGTAGAGATTAATGTCAATTTCAGTGGGGGGTTTCCAGTTCTGTGGCTTGCGGCCCTTTCTAGTTGGGCTGTAGAGAAGGAGCTCCGATTTCTTTGGGGAGCACCGGAGTCCCGTGTCGGTTAGAAAGTGCTCTGTAGTGTGGACAGCTTCCTGGAGAGCGACTTCGACTTGTCCGTCACTGCCACCCGCGCACCAGACAGTGATGTCGTCTGCACAGATCGTGCGACCGATGCCCTGGACCTTGCCTAGGTATCTTGATAGGTCGACCATTGCGATGCTAAAAGGAGCGGTGAGATGACTGACCCCTGGGGGTTGCCTCTTCTGCTCAGCTCCATTTTCTCCGATTCCAAATCTCCAGCCTTGAGGATGGTGCATCGTTTGCTCAAGAAAGATCTGACGAAGGCATGGAAGGACGAGCCTAGGTCGAGTTTGGAGATGGCGTCGAGAACGAACTCATGACGGATGTTATCAAAGGCCTTCTCCAGGTCCAAACCAAGGATGGCTCTCGTGTCCCGAGTGCAGCGTTCCAGGATTTGTATCTTGATAAGCTTCATGGCGTCCTGGGTGGAGAGGCCTGGCCTGGAGCCTATCATGTGAGGGAAAAGGTCGTTGGTCTCGATATACTCGGCAATTATGTTATGGATGGCGTGCTCGGCCACCTTCCCTGCACATGACGTCATTGAGATCGGGCGGAGGTTGTCCAAGCTCGGCGGTTTACCGGGCTTTGGGATTAGTATGACCTTCGCCAACTTCCATTCTTCTGGTACAATTCCCTCCTCCCAAATCCGATTTATCTCATCTGTGAGAAACTCGATCGATGCGTCCTCTAGGTTTCTGAGAGCCTTATCGTTAGTGTGATCCGGGCCGGGCGCTGACCTACCATTGAGGTCGTGTAGGGCGCGACGGATTTCACTGACTTTGAAAGGCTCGTCCAGCGCGGAGTTCGGCTTCCCTTTGTATACTGGGTATGCCGCATCATCGGCCACAGTTTTGAGCGGCAGGTACTTCTTAGCTAGCATCTCCAGCACGTCCTTTTCCGAAGACGACTTCTTGGCTTCGTGGAGCGCTTTAGCGAGGACACTTCTCTGGTTTGACTTGGTGCCGGAGTCGTCGAGCAAGTGTTTGAGAAGATTCCACTTGCCTCCCGTGCGCATCTGCCCGTCGATTGAATTGCAAATTTCGTCCCATTGCTGCCTAGACAGGGCTTCGCAGTGCTCGTCGATCTGCTTGTTGATCTCAGCTATCTTTTTTCTGAGCTTGCGATTTAAGCATTGGCTTTTCCACCTCTCGAGAAGTGATTGCTTGGCCTCGAGAAGGTGTGCTAGCC
The DNA here is from genome assembly GCF_023375885.2 of Dermacentor andersoni. Classification (NCBI taxonomy): domain Eukaryota; kingdom Metazoa; phylum Arthropoda; class Arachnida; order Ixodida; family Ixodidae; genus Dermacentor; species Dermacentor andersoni. The sequence continues at coordinate 177,187,816 of NC_092814.1, forward strand.
TGCTATCCATTTTGTCTGTCTGTAGATCCGTCTCCATGGTTTTGCAGAATTAATGCACACCACTAGACGAGACTCTCCGGCTTTTCTCCACAGGCGGCGCGGGCCTTGCGAACCTCACGGAATTTGTCCCAGTCAGGGACCGAGAAGGCCTTCTTTCTTTTCTGCTCCACTTGTAAGCTGGTGACCGTGATGTAGTGATCGCTACCGAGGTCTATGAGCAGATTCGACCACACGGCTGAGCCAGCGTTTTTAACAAAGGTGAGATCTGGGACAGAGTCCCTGGTCGAGGAGGTGCCACGTCTGGTGGGAAAGGCTAGGTCCGTCAATAGAGAGAGTCCCGCATCTCCCGCCTCCTGACACAGGCATCTGCCTGTGACCGTGTCGTGTGTGTAGTTCCACGCGTGAAAGGGGGCGTTGAAATCGCCGGCCACAACCAGTGGAGAGTTTCCGGCGAGTTTCGTTGCCCTAGTGATGATGGTTTTGAAACGTTGTCTGTGATCGCTCGGGCTGCTATATACGTTATGTATAAAGATGCTGGAGATGTTGGATTGACTTGGGATGACTTCTACTAGGGAGGTCTCCGTCTTGCTAGGCCGTACCCCTAGATCGTGTGCGACGAAAGTGAACTTGCTGCAGACAAATGTGCAGATTCCTCTGCCGTCCCCACGGAGAGCAAGAGCTTTGTATCCCTGGAGTGAAACCTGATCAGTCATCGTTTCTTTCAATAATATAACATATGGCTTTTCTTTGTGAGCGCGAACAAACTGCTGCAGGGTGCATCTTTTATGGTTGAGTGCCCTGCAGTTCAACTGCCAAATCCTAAATTGGGTGTGTGGCTCCATCATTGCTGTATAAAGCACCTTCCGGCGTTGCTACTAGGGTCTCGATGGAGATGGTTCTATTAATCGGTCCGGGGAAGTGCAGTGGTGGCGGCGTAGGTACCGACGTGCCATCCGGGAAGTAAACGGGACGTACGTGGGTCGACGTCCTGATGTCCATTTCCTGCACCTTGGGCTCCATCTCTGACATTCTGTTTTCTAAGCATTCAATTTTAGCGTTTTGCGCGTCTAACTTCTGATCCACGACCAAGAGTTGCTGGTTAGATAGTCGTTCGTTAATCTTCTTGATCTCGAAGCAGATGGAATTCAACATTTCTCTGACTTCGGACTTGGCTTTAGCCTGTACATTATCGGGCATGCTGGGAACTGCCTTTTGTTTCGCTGGGTTGCCCGAGTGGCTTGCATCCACGACCATGGGAACGTCTGCTGTTTGGGGAGAGGGGGTCTCCGAGGGAGATGAACTAGGGACTGGAATGGCTTGAGGTCCCCGAGGGGGATGGGGCGAGGACGCCGCCGAGGGGGTCCCTGAGGGGGTTGAACTAGGGACTGGAATGTGGTGAGGTTGATTAGCCTTTCTGAGCTCTGCTATTTCGGCTCACATTAACTCGATTATGCTGCGCATCTCGGCATTTTCTTTCCTAAGCTGAGCAATTAAGAGGAAACATGCTCTGGCGCCGCACCCCCCCCCCCCCCCCCCGTTACCTTTTCGGCAGTTCTCGCTCCATTCCGCACCCTGTCTGCCCAGGTGGCACCTTGTTTGCCAGGTCCGGCTGGCTCCTCGAACCGGACCCTGTTCTGTGGGCCCTGGGACCTGGACCTAGAACGGCTCCTGGACCTGGACCGGGAACGGCTTCTGGACCTCGAGCGGCTTCTCGAGCGGGAGCGCCGGCTCGAAGATCTAGCCGGTTCGCTTCCGACGCATGTCTGTGCTGGTGACGGGTCTCTATTCCTGGATTCCGCATTTCTTTCCCTCTTGTCTTGTCTTGTCCGCTGTGGCGTGCGGGCCCTCGCAGAGGCCGCAAGTAGGCGAGCAGGAGTGGTTGTAGTCGGGGTTGTTGGCCCCACATTTCCTGCATAGTTTTTCGTCCGGCGTTGGGCAGACGTCGGCTCTGTGGCCTAGTCTACCGCAGGTATAGCAGCAGTCGTGCTGCCTGAGGTACAAGGAGCACTTGACTAGCGCCGAGCCGTAGAAAACGAAGTTGGGGACCTTGTAGCCGTCGAAAACGATGACTACCGTTTCGCTATTCTTGATTCGCTTGGCTCCCAGGGCTAAGGGATTTCTCTCGTTGAGGATGCTTCTGTCCAGGTCGGCCTGGCTCTCCGACACATAAATTTGACGTATGACGCCCTTGCACGTGGCATGTGGCGCGGCTTCGTAAGTGCTGAGTTCGTATTGTTTGATTCCCAGGGTGATGCAATTCATTTTTATATAAGCATCTGCGTTATCGCGAGACGCGATGATGAGGACGATAATATTTTGTGTTGCGTTGGGGCAGACGATGTCGTGGCTAGCTTGCTCGGACGTGAGTCGTGCAGCGGCAGCGACGGCCCGAAAGCCTTGCGGAGCCCGTTTTCTGAACATCCAGACCACAACTGGCGCGGGCGATCATCTTCCAGTGTTCCTTCGGGAGCTGAGGCATTCGCGGCGCCTTTATCTTGTGCTTTAGGCTAATGGGCTTCCTGCTGCCGTTGAGACGCTCGCGGTGCCTCTCGCTGCTTGCGGCTTCACGGGTGCTGTCGCGACGAGAGACACGCATGGCGTTTTTCTTGACAGCGGCGGAGCGCCAGCCGTGCTCCGCACCAAATTCCTCCGGAGGAAGATCGTCGCCTTCCATTACAACAACTATTCTCTCTGTCATGACGAGGCGGGATTAACCCTGCCCGGCGAACGCTGGTTAGGCCTTGCCGTCAGATTGAGGGAAGCGCGGCGTCACGGAAGAGCAGCAGCTCGAAAAACCGCCGAAAAGGCCACCCACCGTTGAAAAGTCGGTATCCGTGGGTTCCTCTTTTCCTTATGCATCCGCTGGTGCAGAAATCATCGAGATTGAGATGAATTGCTCACCGAAAATATCGAAGAAAGCAGGAGCCGATGTGGGCACGACCGTACTACTCGGCTTCTTCTTCTTTTCTGGATGACAGATGAAAACATTATTAGAAATGCGTGCTGGCAGGTATTAAAGAATAATTTTTCTTCGAGAATTCGATAAGGTGCGAATATTGACGTGTCATAAGATTTTGCAAGCAGTGCTTGTTAAAGATATAGGACAATAGTTAGCTCTCTAATACTCAGACACCGTCTTGTCTTGTCTTGTGTCCCAGACGGTGGCGCATATCCACTATGGGGGATTGCCCAAGAAGCAGGCGGTTTTTTGTATGCTTAGAAGTAAAGCCAAACTAGATTTAAATTGTGGAGCGTGAGACTAGAACTGTAATTTAGACGTGTGATGAAAATATTGTTAAGAATTTTGATAAAATAAGTTAACGTTAATAAATGAAATAATAGAAAATATTGATAATATTAGAAAGTCAGCAAGGTACTCTTTTTGTATCTCTAATAAAATTGTAAATTGCAAGAAAAGCATCCCTGTGGCTGGATCCCAGTGAGGTCGCACCAAAAGAAAGAATGGTTGGTGAGGTTAGCGATAGCACAAGTTTGGTGAATGAGTGTACTAATAATTTTCTTTGTCTTATAAAGCGGCGGCAGGAGAGAAAATAATGTTCGATAGTTTCAGGTGCACTGCAAAAAGAACATAGAGGGGACATAGTGAGACCAGACCTGTGTAAGTAAAAATTTGGAGGAGGTATACGACATCTCAATTTTATTCCATGGGAAGTCAAGATGGTGGAAATCAGAAGACGGTGTTAGTATGGATGTTGCAGAGTTTTGAGATATAGCGAAATTTCTGTACCTAGCCGCGGTGACATAAGCTGATGTCGGCAAAACTGATATGATAGGGCCGTTGAGGGATGCTCGTGCGAGTGAATCGGCCATTTCATTCAAGGATAACCCATGATGTCCCGGTACCCAAAGCAAACATACTTTCCGTAAGTACGGAGGTACAATCGAACGAAATGTTCTTTGAATTCTTGTATCTAAAGATGCAGTTAGTGCTGCACATACAGATAGCGAGTCGGTCACAATAACGGCTAATGGGTCGTTTTGGGGGAGTTTTCGTAACGCTAATATAATCTCTAATAATTCTGCTTGAAATATAGGTGTGAAATCGGGAAGGCGAAGGGAGTAAGACCATTGTACAGATTCAGAGAAGATCCCCACTCCCGCCTTCTCATTGCACACAGAAGCGTCAGTGGCTATTACATTTTCAGTGGTTAGTTGGTGTAGGTGGTCGTGTAAGATATTAATTAAATCTCGCCTTGGCAACAGTTTTGCGTGATTCGGAAATATGTCCTCGAACTCAATTTTGAGGTCTGTTAAGTCATCATCTGAATGACAAACTTGGCGTATGGACACATCCAATTGTTGTAACTGTGCTTGCACAAATAATATCTGAGGACTGTGGAGTCTTGACCCCAATACCTAAAAAAACTCAGATGGTTCAGTGATAAAAGCATATTGCGTACGTCTTTTTGAAAACTCATAAATTTTTAAAAATGTCTGAACCGTAAGCATGCGGAATCTGCAATCTAGGGTGGGTATATGAGCTTCCTGATATAAAACAGCGTTGGCAACAAATCTAGTAATCCCGAGGCATGACCGTAAAGCTTCTCTTTCTAAAAGTATAAGAGTTTTAATTTTGTAGGCGGGGCCACCGGAAAATATTACGTAGCCAAATTCTAATATGGGCCGAACATACATTTTATAAATAATCAGTAAGGTATCCCTGCGTAGTCCAGAGCGCTGGTGGCTGAGCCGGCGAAGCATAGCTACGGTCGTTCTGCCTTCGTTTTAATATGTTCAATGTAACTGCGCCAGGTGAGTTTGCCATCGTAAATAACACCAAGGTACCTGACTGCGTCAACTTGAGGGATGATTTCCTGTCGGTATTGCAAGGATATATGCACTTGTGCAGTTAATGGGAATACTAAGACCGCACTTTTGCTAATATTTAATGACATACTTAATCTCTCTAGCCATGTCTCCAGCATTCCTAAGTAATTTTGCAACGACTATTGTACAGGATGTAAATTGCTTGCGGAGGAGCAAAATGCGATATCGTCCGCATAAACATAAATATGTACTTCCGGAGACAAAGGAATGGTGCTTAGCAAAATGTTAAATAATATAGGGGAAGGAACGGAAACCTGTGGTACACCTCTTGTCTGCTTGTGTTTAGACGTCGAAATACCGTGTTGGTAACAATAAAACTCTCTATCCCTTATAAGTTCATAGATCCAAGCGGTTATATATTTTGGGAAATTTGTAGAGTGGGAGCTTATCGAATAAAATGCAATGTTCTACAGGGTCGTGTGCTTTTGCTAAATCTAGTGTCACCAAAGCTGAGTACTCTCGTTTGCGGCGAGCAAGTTTAATGCGGCTCTCTAAATCTACATGGGCGCACCATATGGAGAGGTCCAGACGAAATCCAATCTGACAAGGACTGAGAAGGCTATCATCCTGCATAAAATTTGCTATACGGCCGTGAAGAACCCTTTCTATTAATTTGACCACATTTGAGGTAAGAGAAATCGGTCTTATGTTTTCTAAGTCAAGTACGGATTATTTTTTCTTTAATAGTGGGGTAATTTTAGCTACTGTCCACTCTCTTGGAACCCATGAATTCTTGAGAGAGAAATTTATTATGTTTAGTAGGTCCTGAGGCGCATAATCAAATAAAACTTTTAGCATTACTGTTGTAATTTCATCTGGACCGGGGGCTGACGCCGGCAAAGAATTAATAATGCCTTCAAGCTCTGTCGCTGTTACTGCTACAAAGTCGTCTACCCAGGGAGGTTTCTTTAGTCCTATCGGCAATTTATGTGTGAAACGTCGCGCAAGTCCTTGAGCAATTTTCTCAAGTGATTCTGATAATTCTTTTGTTGATAGAACGACAGATTCGATGTCCACGGGGCCCGGTATAGCTTTGTGAGATCGAAGAAATTTAAACAGGGCTTTCTTATTGCTAGGCTTTGAAAGGTATGTGTAGTGCCTGGAATCGTAATCCTCCTTAGCTTTTGAGACTGTTCGTTTAAATGTGGTAGCTATATATGTATAATCAGCCAAATTAACAGGACACTGGTTGTATCTAAAATCTCGCTCGCACTCAGAATTCCACCAGGGACAATATGATCCATCCTTATAAGATTTCACAGCAAATTGAGCTCTTTTTGATGACTGTTTTAGTATTGAACATAGGCTCATTGCTTTAATATCCCTCTCCATGCCCTCCTGGGCTTGTAAAGCTGATTTTAAAGCATTTAAAAATTTTTCGTAGTTAATAAAAGTACGCATATTATTATTTAATCTAGTTAACGGAGTAAGCAGTTCAAAAATTATAGGAAGGTGATCACTGTTAGTTCCGGAATCTACAGTCTTCCAGGAGGTGACTGTCATGCTCGGGGTAGCAAACGTAACATCTAGGGCAGATCGCGACTGACCACGCACGAAAGTATGTGCTCTCGAATTTAAGCAGGAGAAATGATTTATTAAGACGCAATCCCTCAAGCGTTTGCCACAAGTGTCCGTTCGGAAACCCCACGATACATGATGAGAATTAAAATCTCCCACTAGTATGATGTTCTTCTGACTGCGAGCAATAGAGGTATCTAGATAACGGGTATCTTGTACTCCAGCGGGGAAGTACGTGTTAATTATAGAAAGAGGTGTGCAACCGGGTAGTATTATATCCAGTGCTAGGATTTCACAGTCTGGGGACACTATCCGGTATGCTATAGTAGCTTTATGGCAGATTTTTGATGAGACAAACAACACTAAACCACCGCCTCGGGATGGGCGATCCAATCGAAAACATCGGAAATTTTTTAGATGAGAAGATTGACCAGCAGCAAGCCAAGTTTCCTGTAAAATAATAATATCTGGAGAGTATGTAGAAATAAGATATCATAAATCTGTTGCGGCCGAAACTATGGAACGACAGTTCAACTGAATTACTGTTAAAGTTCCTATGGTGAATAAATCCGAGCAGCAGAGACTGCTTGGTCTAAAACGTTCTCTTTTAAGAAGTCTTTATTAGTCGGAATCTCTCTAACGTACTTTTTTGCTTTGGAGTTGATGGGAGAGCTAGATTTTTTTCTCTGTCGGTGACCTTATTTGTTTAAGAGATGGGGGATCCATATCTACATCTTGATTTTCCACCCCATCTGTGTCGGAGAGACAGATTTGGTCGACTTTCTCAGGAGTTGATGGCTTTGGGGCATCGTTATTTGTGAATGGCTGCGTGGTCGATATTTCAATAGGTGGACACCGCGGTAGACACGACACCGGATCCTCAATATTGGGTTTATTAGTTAGTTGAAGCCACGGAGTTAGTTGTGAGGACAGCACCTGAACAAGGGAGTTGGTGAGATTTGTTATGATGCGCTCCATTGCTTTCTCTAATGCCTTTTCTACGGAAGCTGCCACAGCCTCAGAGATTGAGTTCTCCATAGGCAATGTTTGACGGGCCGTTATACCAGCATACTCTTGAGTTCTGCTCTGAATTTCTCCAATGGCCTCACGTCTGTCAATTATTTTGAGGATTCGTATTTCTTTTGACCTTGCAGGGCAATTATGTTCATTTGCGGGGTGGAGACCACTGCAAAGGCAGCAGGACTCATTTCGGGAAGAACAGTCATTTGAATGATGGCCTTCTCCACGAATTCGGCATCGTGTGTTAGACCTGCAGCCTTTTATGGAGTGCCCAAACCGCCAGCACTTTAGGCACTGAAGGACACGAGGTGATAGAGGCTCAACTCGGTATATAAGTGGCCATGCCTTGATTTCCGATGGGCGGTTCATTCCATCGAAAGTAGCTATGACTGCTTCAGTGGGCATGCGCTTATTATCAACGACACGGCTGCGACGATAACAAAGAAATCACGCCTGCCGCTGAAAACATTTCCAAGATTTCTGCCGGACATAGACTTATGTCGACACCGCGCACTAGGCCTTTGGTACATGCAAGGTGATGAGGAATGAAAGTGCTCACCGGATGTGTCGCAAAAACAACGCACTTTAGTAAATCTTGAACACAAGCCTGGTGTGACGAGCAGCAAAGAATGCCCCCTCGGCCAAACTGTCGAACCTCGGTGATTTGTTGAAAATTGGCCGAGGCCATCCGGAGTTCGGTTTGAATTGCTTTGGGATTCTTCATGCGAATCACCCCGCCATCACTCGGAACCAAAGCGACAGGTACGCTGCTCGTCCCACTGCGTAAGAAGAGCTCTACCGGCAAATCAGAGTTAGGAACAGAAGCCGACCAGGAGGATACCTCCTGGCCTGGCGATGAGAGTGACATTGCCAAGAAATAGGAAATTACTCTGGAACGTTATCAGATATTCAAACAAAAGGTCAAAAACAATTACGTAAAACACACAGATTAAAAGAAAACCGCCCGCTACTTGACCAGATCCAGCACTAGGCCACGTTAGGCAGGTGAACGCCAGCCAAGTCTTCCTGACCGCCAGCAGCGTCCTCGCGATCCGTCCCACAGTACCACATAACTGAAAATTGGATGTCGTTCACATTGCTTTCTCATGAAAGAAAGTGCATCTTTACCAAAAAACCAATGACACCTTATTTGAGTAATGTCAAATTAGCATCGTAATTTAATTATTAATTTGTTTGCCGAGCTATCCACAGTTGAAAACTTGCTCCATCTCATTAAAAATGCTGCTATAGACTATGCGTTCAGTTGCTCGTGCTTTAATCAGAATGTTGAGGTATCTAACTAAAGGAAAAAGAATAATTCTGGGAATTTACGTTCGAGAACCGTGACATGACTGCGAAGCTCTGGTAAGGGGGGGGGGGGGGGAAGAGTGTCCGAATTAATTTTAACCCCTTAGGGTTCTTTAATGTGCGCCTAATCCTAAGTACACGAGCGTTTTGTACTTTGCCCCAGTCGAAATGCGGCTGCCGCTCTCGGGATCGAAGTTGCGACCTCGAGCAATGCTATAGGCCCAAAGCTACCGCGGTTGGTGCAGAAGTGTTGATTTAACGTGCGCCCGCTTATGTAGTGTCGCCTATACATACGGTGCTTTAATGCGGCTTTTGTCTACATGCTCTGCGTCAGTTGTACGCTTGACAAATATGCATGGTGTTTATTTTTTAGAAATAGCAGAAACGTACGGTAGCGTACGTTGAACTTAAATTTATCCGGTTTGTGCGCAACCGCTGTCGTGTCTAGTAATAAAGCGTTTTCTTGCATTCTAACGTCGCCTTTTCTCTCTATCGCCCTTCCCCTATGCATGGAAATTGCCAGCGAAGAATGGCAAGGCTTTATTCACTCGTTTCGTGATGGAAACGTCCAAACGGCTCTCCCCATTGTCACCCTACCTCCTATCTACTGTTTAACTACCTCCCCTCTGGACAGCTGCACATAAGCACAAAGGTAAGCGCTGCAGTTTGCGCAACGCTTTTGCGGGGGGTCACGGATAATTAGAGCTGTCAAGAGATCTGTAGCGACGCCCAGGGAGCTCCAGAGGACACCGTGCATCTGCAACGCGATGGAAAGGTCCAAACGAGTTTCTCGGTTTCTTGCGTCACCGTTCCTCTCTGCTACGCTCCCGCCATATATACACACACACGCGGAACCGCCTACCGACGCCGCGAGCAAGACAGCGACAGCAGCAGCAGCAGCAGCAGCAGTGGAAACGTCGAATGAAGAGGCAAAGAAAGCTTCGCTTTAAAATGAAGTCAATAGAAGGAAATTTTCGGACAGATAGCCATGGGAACAACGCAGGGGCAGGTATGCAGAAGCACAAAGCAAATGCATTGTTCAAACTGAGCGACATTGGCTTGGCGGAATAATAGTATTACCATTGTGCGTCAGTTGAATGAGTCGTGTACTAGAAGCATTGATAATGCCAAAAAATTTGCGAATATTAAATTGTAATGCAAACGGCAATGTGATGCTAAGAAAATAATGTTTGGTGCACTGAACGGCGAAGGTGTATTTGCTGGCAACTCGATAATATGCTGCCTGGTTATCAGCATGGTTAGTTGGCTTCACATGGTGAAATATCTTTTCTTTTAATTGACTAAACGTTTTAAAGAAGTCAGCAAGGGTTGAAGTTGTTTTTTATGTCGGGTAAATATCACTCAGGGATAGATTTTCCTCTTTATTCAGTGACCAGCTTTCCTGTATGGAGCTTTCGTTGAAGCTGTTCATTTAACCTTCAACAGACTATTTTAACTCGGCTATTCGTGGCCTTGCATCAGTTCTGCTCTAGTATGTTGCTTATTATTTTGTGCGTTTTGTGAGGTGTGAGCCGCGCTTCAAAAGTAAAGTGCTTCAATGCGTAATCACTAAGCCATAGCAGGTAAGTTAGGGGACACACTATGTCTGGAGTGGTGACAATTAGTAAGTCAAAAATATGGAAGATGCTGTGGTACGTGTTCTTTTGTTAAGTATAATCTCTATACAAATGTAAAGAAATTGCGTACATTCCGAAAAGATAAGTGTTACACTAAAAGAATCGTGGCTCCCCACTATGGTAGGAAAGTTCAAACCACCTAGAAAAAAGTGGGGCAATTTAGAAAACCGATGAAATCATTGGTTTCTTTATCTGCACGGGCAGGTGTTTACCTACTTTCTCATTATGAAACACACTGCTAGCTCTATTCACCACTAAGTCACAGTTCATGCTCAAAAAGGGCTCCGCAACAGAACGAAACAATATCCCCTTCAAATTAAAAGCACGAAACTTGAAACACTCGAGTAAAAATCTCCTCGCATTCGAAGCATACGCTTTAACGAACAAGCAAATCTGGAGACATGGTTCGCTTATCTCAAATGAACACGGCAACACGAATCGCACATAACCAAGAGGATACGTACAAGGTTCGGAGGAGCCTATATATGCGAACGTTGTGCGCTTTCTCTGCTTCCTGTCCTCTCATACAAAGCATGCTTTGGGTGAATGGAGGCCTAAATAGCAAGGCAACTCTACTCCAGGCTTCAACGATTACAAAGCGCAATGCGAAGTGTCATTACAGCCCTGCCGAAGCATGTAAGAATGGAATACCTAAGATGCTACGCGAAACTACCGTCGCTCCAGGATATTATGAAGGTACGAAGACACAATGAAGCCAATAGACAACTTCCGCTAACCTCGAGACGGACCTATAGCCTATTGGGGGTGAGCTCCACCACTGGAAAAGCTGGCGCCACCGTCGGCGTGACGTGGCATAAGGGATCACGCGGACACAGCGGCCGCGTCAGCTGCTTCGGAAGCGCCGAAGCGAGCTGAAAACAAAAGTTGAAAGTCCCACCTGCGCTGCGGTTCGGATTAAATGGTGAGGCTTTACCGCTTGACAAAACTTGAAAGTACTATAATTGGTAGTGGTAGCCTTTGGAGGCGTGCAGCATGGTAGGCTACTGCTCGGTGGAGCAGTGCCAGACGTACGCAACGGAGCCCGGTATCAGCCTTATTCACACGTAGCCGTATGACAACGAGCTGCGTGAAGTTTGGCTTGCGAAACTTAGAACCGGCAGACAGACATCGGCTACAACTCGGGTATTCAGCAAGCACAAACGCGAGGAAGATTTCTGCTACGGCACCGGGACAGCGATCTTCGGTGAGCAGCAGAAAACGCCCACTGAGACGCTCGCCCGTGCCCGCTGCCCGGCTAAGGTCATGACGGTTTGGTCTGTGAACATGTTGATGCTAGATACTGGCAAGTTCACTGGAACGGAAAGGGAATGGTAAGACGCACATTAAAAAAAGGCATGGCATATGGTCATGTTTGTGTTGTCAATGATTGCATTGGATCACGAAAAAGAAGCAGAGGGAAATCGCACGCTGAAAAGACCGCTAAACATACAGTGCGACGCAACTTGATAAATAATATGGAAATGTCCAAGGGCTCTATTACGTAGAACTATACCAATATGTTTTTATTCCAATCTCCTGATGTCAAATGTGCGTAACCGCCGACGCAAGCACCGGGCGGCCACCCGCAGGGTTGTCTGAACAGACCAATCAAGCACTCTGCTCCTTCATAGGAGGTCACTTTTGTTTACTTCAAAAGCGAATAGCATTGCCTACACTGATCGGCTTGTCTTTTTAATTGGCTGACAAGAGGCGAGGAGCACGCTCAAGTGGAGAAGGATTCGATAGGGCCGAGCCACTGCACTAAAAGTCAATAACCGGACGAAGAAGGTGGTGCGGCGTCTGCAATTGTTCCGCTTCCCCTTACTTAGCTTGCGGTGGCTGGTCGAAAAAAGCGGCGGCATGTAACGGAAGCTTAAGAATGACGCTAAAACAGATCCTCAGCAAAGAATAGTTGGCAGAATGAGGTCGTAAACGTGCCGAAAGTGCTCGAAAACGTTACACGGCCACGCAAGAAGTTTTATTATACGCAAATAAATCCATGCTCGCCGGCAGGCGCGAGTACCCAGCGCCTCAGCGATCGGTGGCAGCAAGCTTTTATTCCTTTCGTAACGGGGCAGCCTGCGGCTATTCAGAAGAAAATTAAGTTCTGTTCGGCATATTAATGTATCTTTAATGTTTAATGCGTACACGTCACTTTGACGCGGTAAGTTTTTGCGGTTTTGTGACGTCGCGTGAAAGGCAGGTGAAGTGGGTGCAGCCCGAAAACTTTTGACCAGTAGCCGGGGGTGAATGGCGAAAAGGCGTCGAATCGGAAATAACTATTTTTTCTTTTTTTTGGTCAAATCATGCATAATCAGTGTGTACACGTAGTGTCAGGTGGGGAGCTATCGCGGTTTTCGTGACGTTGTGTGACAGACAGGTGAAGTGGGGGTGGTCCAAAAAAGTTTTTGACCAATCGCGGAGGGCTGATTACAGATTTGGAATAGAAAAGTTTCGAATAGTTTTACGTTATAGCACCCCAAGAATGTAGAAGACAAAAAAGATTTAATCGTCGCGACGGCACATCACAATCGCTGTAGGCGTCGAAGTCTCTATCACGAAGTTATTTTTGAGCAGTTCTGATAGCGTCCGCGCAACAATGGTTACTGGTGTACTGTAAAATGCTCATATGCTGGGGCCTAAAGCTCCCGGCACAGTGCGAGAACGCGCTGGCAGCGAAAGCGAAACGTTCTGCGCGGACGTGCATGCAGACGCGCAGTCAGTCGCTGCGAACCCGTGCGATCGCTTCACTGAGGCTTCGTTCTGTTATGCTCCATTTGATTATACAGACAGCCCACTATAAAAACATATTTCACGTAGTTTGCTCGCAGCGTTTGCGTACCTTTCACGCAAGAAGCCAATTCGGGAGACTCCAGCGCGGCGTTCACTGTACGTATTCGGTAAAGAGATAGCGTCTGTAAACGATTCTAGGCTTTCAGTTTGCCCAAGATTATTATATCGACAGTCAAAAACTTCACTCGTTTTGAGAGTACTTAAATAAATGTCCAGAAGGGCTGCCGCGTGGTGTTTTTATTAAGCTCCGTAAATGAAACCTATGAGGAGCGCGCCGCGCGATCCCTCATACTACGCAAGGGAGGCGCTTCCGACAGATGGCGACTCCATAACTCCTCGCCCCCAATACTAGGTGAACAGATCCCCGATACTCTCATCTCAATACGCATAGCACCATGGGAGGAAATCGGCATTGTCGTCCTATGACGAACGTATGACGAAAAAGGACACCAAAGGAAGACATACAAGACCCGTGGCGGTAGCACAGCGGCTATGGCATTGCGCTGCTCAACAGGAGGTCGTAGATTTTATTCCTGCCTTGGTGGCCGCATTTCGGTGGAGGTGAAATGCAAAAACGCTGGTGTACTTAGATTTAGGTAAATGGTAAATAACCCCACGCGGTAAAAATTAATCTGGAGTCTCCCACTACGGCGTGCCTGATAATCATATCGTGGTTTTGGCATGTGTAACCCCGAAGTTTAATTAATTGTAGAGCCATAAAAAAGAATATAAAGCGCTTGCAAACGGGATAAACAGTGCTACTCAAGAAGGGGAACTGCATAAATGTGTTGTATGATCCCGACTCTCAATACTGAGGACTAGCATCGGTCTCGCCCCTAAACACATCCTTCTAGCCATCCATCGCGAACGAAGTACAATACAATTGTTTAACAAATAAAAGAGTCATAACAGACTACAAACCAATCATATCATCATACCTCTGCTAGACTGGGTCCCAGGATATGCGGACTGTTTCGGCAACAAAATGGCCCACATGACAGCAGCGGAATTCTCTGCTATATCGGTCCCGCTACCTTCGAAGCGCAGTTCTAAAATGGGGGCAACAGCAAGCGATCCCATGTAAACCAACACTCGAAGCTATAAAAGTCAAGAACAGGGAAAGCCTGCTCAACAGTACCCCTGTTCTGTCTCAAAGGCTCAGCAGAGGAAACGATACAGAAGCTACAGGAACAAGCCTCACAGAAGATGTTGCATGTAAATGGGTGGCCTATAAGACAAGAAAACAGCAGTGACAGCCTGAAGATGGCTCACCAGCAACTGAAGTAACCTTAGACGTGGCAGCGGCACACTGGACTTGAAACAGCTGTTCAGGTTTTGCACATCTATAAAACCAGTCGAATACAAATACAACGGACAACACAGAACACTGGATGCCTGGACATACAGTGGCAAAGGGCAAAACTGTCGCTGTGTGAATGATCGGATGCGTGAGCATGATAATCTGGTACCCACAGGTAAGGGAGGTAATCTTCCGCTAGTACAATTTAAGGAGCGCGGTTGCACTCCCATCTTCGACAACGTATCAGTCTTGGGGAAGGCTAAGACTCAGCAAGAGTTAATTGAAGCTTATCACATCTATAAACTTGGCCCCGAGAAGTGTGTAAGCACGCCATCGATGTTCCTAATTAAGAAAAAGCTTGAATTTCTCGATCAATGTCACCGTGTATAGTTAAAGTGACTATGGCGCACATGATACGTTGTGCTTTGCACATGTTCAGTACGGACTTGGGTGACGTCGTTTTCCACGAATAAACTTTATTTGTCAGTCCAGCAACCTTCCTGTCACTTAGTGCATGTCTACTTCTAGATTTTTCCCTTTTTCCAAGTTTGCTGGCATTCTCCTAGCATAAATTAGTTTCGGTGGTATGGTTGTATACGGACTTCAACAGCGACTCCCCTATGACCTGGAGTAGGGCCTGCGGAAAACCTGCATTACAGAGACGTTTCACCTGGGAGGAGAAACTAGCTTGGACCTTAGCATGGCAGTTAGTTTCTCGTTAGTTTCTATTGGTTTGTAGTTAGTGTGGTCGAGTATGGTATTGCAGCGTGCTCTCTTTGAAACCGTTCTGATAAGATTGTAGGGATTATGACACCGCACTTGTTGCATTCAACAATTTCAAGTACTTCAAGATTACAGAACCTGCTCTTCACGTGCCAGACCTTTGACGTGCGAACTCTTCCTTATTAGCTTTGAATTTCGATTTACGAAAGGTCGGGCGGCATCACGTGCACGCGCCCATACACATGTTCAAAGGTGAATGGACGGATGGATCGATGGATGGATGGATAGGGGGAAGCTAAGAGCGTCCGCTTTGAAAGGGGGTGGTAGGCTTGCGCTATCAACTATTGTATGTATATATATATATATATATATATATATATATATATATATATATATATATATATATATATATATTAATTTTGCCGAACGTCTTGTTTATCCCATCATTTTTTACGGACGATAAATGCCTAGCATGAGACTTTCTGAGCCATTATTGGAACTTCGTTTTTGTACTCCCCAATCGGTTGTTTGAGGTCTGCCCACTTTGCTACCGCCAATCTTCCAACCACGTTTTAGGAATCTAATATTTCGAAAATGTTTACTTTCCGTTTGCTTTCTTTGAACCCCAGGGCTTCAAGGAGTGCAGTGAAGCCTAATCCGATAGCGGGGTAGATATCTCCACATTCTAATATGACATGTTCCGTTGTTTCCGTAGCTTTACCGCAGCAAGCACATGCTTCTTCCTTCGTGGTGCACCTTGCTTATAACCACGCGTTCTGTAGGAATCACAATGTGACTTCGAAAAGTGCAGAAATTATGCAGTTTTGAACTCCCTAGTTGGTATGTAATCATTTTTTTCTGCGTCATAAAAAAAAGCTCGAGAAATATGAAAAAATAAACATGTGATATGTCTGCTTGGGTCGCGACTGCAGTGCTCTCAAACGTGCCGCGTATGAACAAATAGCGCATTTAGCCTGCTGTGCTCCATTTAAATATGTCAGGCCAGCAATTAGGTATTGCTGTTCGCGCTAGTAATGTGTTTCCCACGCAATTCTTCGTGATTGCGGTAAGTAGAGCAGGCACCAGAGCAGGCTAAGTGCACTGTTAGTTCATACGCGGCACGTTTGAAAGCCCTGCAATAGCGGGTACCAGCGGGCGTGTCACGTGCTTTTTTAGACGAAAGCCTTAAGTGGCTCGTTGCAATGGCTCATACCCGAAATACCTTAGTAACTTGCTCTTCGCTGATGATATTGCCTTGCTTAGTAACTCAGGGGACCAACTGCAATGCATGCTCACTGATCTGGAGAGGCAGAGCAGAAGGGTGGGACTAAAAATGAATCTGCAGAAAACTAAAGTAATGTTTAACAGTCTCGGAAGGGAACAGCAGTTTACGATAGGTAGCGAGGCACTGGAAGTGGTAAGAGAATACATCTACTTAGGACAGGTAGTGACTGCTGATCCAGATCATGAGAGTGAAATAATCAGAAGAATAAGAATGGGCTGGGGTGCGTTTGGCAGGCATTCGCAGATCATGAACAGCAGGTTGCCATTATCCCTCAAGAGAAAAGTGTATAACAGCTGTGTCTTACCAGTACTCACGTACGGGGCAGAAACCTGGAGGCTTACGAAAAGGGTTCTACTTAAATTGAGGACGACGCAACGAGCTATGGAAAGAAAAATGATAGGTGTAACGTTAAGGGATAAGAAAAGAGCAGATTGGGTGAGGGAACAAACGCGCGTTAATGACATCTTAGTTGAAATCAAGAAAAAGAAATGGGCATGGGCAGGACATGTAATGAGGAGGGAAGATAACCGATGGTCATTAAGGGTTACGGACTGGATTCCGAGGGAAGGGAAGCGTAGCAGGGGGCGACAGAAAGTTAGGTGGGCAGATGAGATTAGGAAGTTTGGAGGGTCAACATGGCCACAATTAGTACATGACCGGGGTAGTTGGAGAAGTATGGGAGAGGCCTTTGCCCTGCAGTGGGCGTAATCAGGCTGATGATGATGATGATGATACCCGAAAAAAGCGGCGTCTAGTTGAGTGGTTCAAAAAACATCACCAAATCGAATGGTTTAAAAAAAGTTAAGTGGTCGCCGGTCGCCGCCGGGCTCGTTCGACGTAACGTCACTGTGGCGCAGCGAGAACTTGCCGGCGTAAAGATACCTCACGTGTTCGTAGAATTAATTCCTGAGAGCGGCCGAGGACTCTTCGTCTTTAACGTGTACAGTAAACCCACGCTGCAGCACAGATTCGGGGACCTGCTGCGGGGCGCGCTCGCGGCTTCCGCCGGCGAGCCTCTACTTGTTGCGGGCGACTTTAACGCGCCTCACGGAGCCTGGGGCTACACCCGAGAAACACCCAAGGGCAAACACCTTTCGGAAGACTCGCAAGACCAAAGGCTTGAACTGATTGCGAATCCCGCCGATCCTACACGCAGAGGGAACAGCGTGAGTGCCGATACGTTACCAGGCCTTGCGTTCGTTTCAAATGTAACAGCGCACTGGCAAAATGCGCAGGAAGATTTGGGGAGCGACCACGCGCTGATCGAGATCACGATAGGCACGGGCCCGAGCGGTCGTGGTACTAACCCTGAAGGCAAAGGTCGTAGGCTCAAACTCGTGAAGTGGGACACGTTCCGCAAGAAGCGAGAAGAAGCGGGGCGAGGCGACGAGCCGATAATGGACATAGACGAGTGGACCGACACGCTCAGAAGGGACGTAGGCGCAGCAACAAGCGACGTTCCGCCAGAGGCGAACCTCGAAATAATTGACAGCAGGCTCCTACACATGTGGGAAGCAAAGCGAGCCCTCCTAAAGAGGTGGAAATGCCAAAGACATAATAAGGCGTTGCGCAAACGCATAGCACAATTAGACAGAGGCATCGAAGAACACGCACTCCAGGTATGCAGGGCACAATGGGAAGACACGTGCAACGGCCTCGAGAGGCAGATGACCGGGGCGAGCGGCCTTTTTAGATACCTATTAGATCCGGAGGAGGCTCGGGCCGCTCAAGGCCACAAGACTCGTGGACTAGTAAGAGATCTTAAAGGCGATAACTTCCTCGACGCAATACGTGACCGTTACTTTAAGAAGGCCGAAAGCGTCCAGCACGCCGAATACAACGGCGTCGCAAACGAGAAACTGGACGCGGAATTTAGCGAATCGGAAATTCGGATAGTCCTGTTCGAACTAAGCACTCGATCGGCACCCGGCCCGGACCGGGTTACCAACAAGACTCTCCGCAACCTAGACGACGAGTCAGTCTCCCGACTCGCGGCCTACGTCAATGAGTGCTGGCGAGGGGGTTCCTTTCCCGAAGCGTGGAAACGGGCCCGCGTTATCATGATTCCTAAACCTGGCAAGCAAGTTACGCTCGATAATCTAAGACTGATTTCGCTTACGTCTTGCGTCGGCAAAGTCATGGAACACGCAGTTTTCACCCGCGTGACCGACTTTCTCGAAGATCATGACGCGTTCCCGCACACCATGCTAGGATTCCGCCGCAACCTCTCCGCGCAGGACGTATTGCTTCAGCTTAAACACCAGATCGTAGACGACACTACCAGCTCCACTAAGGCAATTCTAGGCTTAGATATTAAAAAAGTTTTTTGACAACGTTAAACACGAAGCGATCTTAAAAACAATTAGAACATTAGGAGTAGGCCAAAGAATGTATAATTACGTTACAGATTTCTTCGCAGGCAGGCGCGCATGCGTCGTCGTCGGCGACGAGGAATCGCCGGAATTTGAGATGGGTCAGTGCGGCACGCCGCAAGGATCCGTCATATCACCATTACTCTTTAATTTAGTTATACTCGGTCTACCCGAGAAATTAACAGAAGTAGAAGGATTACGTCACAGTCTCTACGCGGATGACATCACCCTCTGGGTTCCCGGGGGAGGATGTGACGGTCACGTCGAGCGAACGCTACTGGCAGGAGTAGATGGGGTTCAGAATTATTTGCGTGGAACGGACTTCGAGTGCTCGGCTACCAAGTCCGAACTCTTACTCTACAAACCCACAAGGAGAGGTCGTAAAACCCTGCGCGAAGAGGAACGGGAATACTCCAAAATACGCATTACATTGGCAGTTGGTACTCCAGTACCGCACGTAGAGAAAATTAGAATCCTAGGGTTACACCTGCAGGCAAACGGCCACAACGGAGAGACGGTGAGAATACTTCGTCGTTCGGTAGATGACACGATCAGACTCTTGCGTCGCATCACGAATAGACGCAATGGTATGCGTGAAGAGTGCGCGATCCGTCTCGTGCAGGCATACGCGATAAGCCGCATAACGTATGTCGCCCCCTACCGGAAGTGGATCGGGTCCGAAAAAAACAAAGTCGAATGCATGATCCGAAAGGCTTTCAAGAGGGCGGTCGGCGTTCCACTCAACGCGAGCACCGACAAGTTTCTAGAACTCGGAGTTCTCAACTCACTTGACGAGGTAATCGAGGCGCACGGCGTTGCGCAATACGAACGATTGTCGAGGTCAAAGGCAGGTCAATGCATCCTTGAGTCGCTCGGCATCACGTACCACACTCAGCATGGAGAAAAGACGGCGGTTCCAGCCTCGGTTCGCGACCGCCTGATCATCCCGCCGCTTCCCAAGAACATACACCCGACGCACCACGCCGGGAGACGCAACAAACGAGCAAGCGACCTTCAGAAGACGTTTGGTAACAGCAACGAGGCGCTGTACGTAGACGCGGCGCGATATGGAGGAGGGAGAAGCGCACACGCGATCGCGGTTGTAGACCGCACGGGTAAGTGCCTCGCAAGCGCCACGGTGACCATGGGACACACGGAGGCGGCCGAAGAAGCCGCGATAGCCCTAGCACTCGTCGCGGTGCTGAACGCTGCGATCGTGATCAGCGACTCGCAGGCGGCAATCCGCGGCTTCGCACGCGGTCATGTCTCGCGGGAAGCGGCCCGCATACTCCAAATTTCTGACGACGGCGACTCGTCATCGCCCTCGTAACTCCAAAATTCTACGGTCTTCCTCCTCTAGACCCCGACACACACCGATGTTCCGCTCGCGGGCAACGAGGCGGCCCACGCCACGGCTCGAGGTCTCACACGCCGAGCCGCCGCTGATTACGTGGCCGCCGCATCCGCCCCCGAGAGCGGGGCATCGGATCTGCCGGATCGGGACACTACAACAGAAATACAGCTACAAGAAACACACTGGGCGTGGGGTGATCGCCTAACCACGTTCAGAGACCTCACACAACACTACAGACTCGAAAGACGCACATTCCCGCCACCGCACAATAAATTGAACAGGAACGAGGCCGTAACTTTACGCTTGCTCCAGACACACACCAACCCTAGCCCCGCTTTCTTACACCAATGCTATCCGCGTTTACATCCAACAGACGCGTGTAAAACTTGCGGACAAAGAGCAACGCTGCGACACATGCTCTGGGAATGTGCCGGCAACAACGGTAATCAAACCAGCTGCGTTCGCGACGCGTCCATAATCGCGGCCGTTGCCAGAGTACGGGAAGGCTCCAGCTCGCTTCTTCCCGACGCCGCCCCGGATGCGGGAGCCACCGGGGACTTTCTCCGTAGGCGTTGCCGACGCTGGGAGGCGGCTATCAAAAGTTCAGAACTGGCAGACAAGCTCTGGGCCGTCCGGCATGCCGAAGGTGCCGCCCGAGTCCAAGTACTTCGAGCCGCCACCTGAGGCCACCACAGCAAGAACTGCCGGTTTTAGTTTGGTTAGGTTTGGTGCCTGTCGTTATAGCACAACCCACTACGGGGGATTGGCCATGAATCGGGCGGCAGTGGGTTGAAAAAGAATAAATACCTAAATAGGATTTGTTTTTACTGAAAATGAGATATTAAATGAAATCTAATCGTTAATAATAATTTTCATGCTATAGTTTCTTAAACTTAGAAGTTAATATTTTTGGTTTCTTGTTGTAAAAAATGAAACATTAAACTTAAACATTAAACATGGAAGTCTCCTTGTTTCCATTATAAAATTATATATGGCATCACATACGTTCCTATTACAGTGTCCTAGTGCCGACGCCTCCAGAGACAGAATGATAGGTAGCGTAATGGCTAATCCAAGTTGGCGGAAGGGACCTTCTAGAAGTCGTTTTCTATGCACGTTGAACCTACGACACTCTATAAAGAAATGATCCATAGTTCCGGGTTCATTGCAGTAAAAACATTTGGGAGAAGGCGCCAAACCAGACCTATGGGAATAGAAATTAAGCCGTGGTATTCGGCAACGCATACGCGTAAATGAAACTTCAAATTTTCTTGTTGCACACCATCCGCTGTGCCAAGGAAATCTAAGGTGCTGAAAATTGGCGTTACCTAACACTTATGATTTCGCATGTTCTTCTTGAATGGAAAAGTTTTAAAATCTTGCAGAAGTGACGTATGCCGAAGGTTTTAGAATCCTCAGTACCGGGCCTTGAAGAGATGCCGCTGCTAGTGCGTCTGCTGACTCGTTTAAAGTGAGCCCCACGTGCCCTGGCACCCATACCAGGTGGATGAGGCGTAAATGTTGGGGAACCAATGAATGAAATTCTCGGAGAACTGCCGGACTATTCTTCAATAAAGTTTCTGCTTCTTCTTCAGTAATGGCTAAATGGCTCATACCCGAAAAAAAAGATAACATAATCTGGAATGGCACATACCCCCGTAAGCAAGTATGCAATGGCTGAATATGAATTGAAGACACGAAATAAAGAAAGAACGAAGGAAAAAAAAAAGAAACACCAACAAGTGGAATGGCTCATACTCCGTAAACAAGTAAAGATGCAGTGGCTCAGTATGAAAGAAGAAACGAAGAAAGAAAGAAAGAAAGAAAGAAAGAAAGAAAGAAAGAAAGAGAACGAAAGAAACAAACAAAGAGTGAAAGAAAAAGAACGAAAGAGGACGGCAACAAAGGAACAACGGAAGAATGAAATGACCTTGAGATAGTGCATTAGGCGCTCGCATGTCTCGTTGAGGAAAGCGACCTACAGCGCTACACGTTTACTTCACACGGCAGCGTATTATGTCTTGCAAGTCTGACCCCTCCGATCAGATAATGCATTACGCTGCGTGCAGCAGGCTTTCGCCTTTACGTGTTACGGGAATGTAACATGCTGCCGATTTTTTAAAAATCTTTCGCAGGCTCTCTTTGGTACGCGGAAAGAAGTTATTACTCAAGAAGTTAAAGGTTAGAAGCTGCCGAATTAAATTTTTCCTATAGAGCGCTCTACAACCTTCTCATTCAAAGTTTTGCCCTAAAGTTAATACCTGTAAATTAAAGTTGGTTATTAATACTGTACAATTATGAAATTAAGCAGAATGCGAAAGGAGTTAGCCTTGCTCCATACAATAGCCCACAATATGCAGTTGGTCGCATCCTCTTAGTGTGACTCGGCATATTTTTAAACCATGGATAAAATTAGCTGGCACAGCCTGTAGAATGTGAGAACAGGTGTTTAATCACCACTTTTTATCTACATTTCCCTAACTCCATGCTGCAGCTTGCCGTGCGTAGGACGTCAGCCAATTTTATTTCGCTTGTCCTCTCGGCAACAACGTGTTCTGCAGCAGTTTCTACCACACTATCAACTTTCGCTTAATTACTTTTGTCACTTCATCATAAGAAATAATTCCCTTAATGCTGCAAATTACTGTGCATGGTAGTTTTTAAATAAAGAAGAGACCAACCATGATTTTCTAGACTCAACTCTATTTAGCGCCACCTTTTGCCTCGTTGAGCATAGAACGAGAGGTGCACGAGGGGGTACGCGAATATAATGCTTAGTTTGCGTCGTGCCTGGAGGCTCTTCGATGGCTCAGTGCAGCACGTCACGGATAGCCAGCAGTTTGACCACCAGGACGTCAAGGGGTCCTCGTTCACCACAGACGTACTCCAGGGCACTCGTGGTTGCCTTGAGGAGGCGGCATAACCCAACTATGATGCGACTATGGAAGGGCGTGGTGTTTAAGGCAGCGTCCGGGCGTATAGTGAGCAGCATTTGATCTGCCCAGGCCCTTGTTATGAGTAAAATTCTGCAAGCATCGATTTAGTGTAACGCATAACTGATGCCTTGCGTATCTGTGTGGCATCGCGGCTGCTGGCCTGCCAGCTCTAAGTGTAGTATAGATTTCTGCAAGGTGTGTCCAGTGTGATTGGTGTAACATGGTGCGTGGATGAACGCTGAGGCACGGCCTCGCGCATCTGCCAAGAGCCTATCGAAGTCGAGTCGCCAGGAAGAAACAACATCCAGTCGAAAAGCTTATCTTAGGGGTTAACAATTACAAAATACAAAACGGAAGAGGAAGAGCATATTCCCTCTCTCAAGCACCGCGGAAAGTAGCGGCCACGGGAAGCTCTGACGACGTCGATCGCTCTCTGGGGGAACTTTGAGAATATTTCCGCCTTGAGTCATCACTGCAGCGAAAATGTTTCTATGAACCTTAGGGCAAACGAATGCACTTCTCGCCAGAAAAGCCATGGTGAACTTTGTGGGGATGCGCGACTCTCGCGCGTCCCCTGATATCTTGTTTTCCCGCATAGCTTCCATCTCCTACAGTGCGGCTTCGCCGCGTGGCCTGGCGCCCGCGGCGGTTGGAGTGGTTGAAGCGCAGTGCGAGAGATGGCGCGAGTGTTGTGCTGCGGCGGGGTTACTAGGGCGCAAGGGAGAACACGCTTCCTCTTTGGCTGCGGGTTGAGGTACGACGCGGACGTCCGCGCGTGCACCAATCCATGCTTCTGCGAGACCGTCTCGCGTGGCATCCATCGAACGCGCCGCCGTTCGCGTGACCGTACGCGCGAACGACGAGGCGTCGGGATCCAGCATGGGGCGAACATATTTGCTCGTTATCCAGTCGCGGTGAGTCGGACTTCTAGATTTGTCGCGCGCCCATCGGCATGTTTTGTGGATAGCAACTCGGCTGGCAGGCATTGATCTATGAAAGGTGCAATAAATGCCCTTGTGATTGTTTGCACTACTGTACTGTCGTTCCTTTGTCCCAAGAGCATGGTTGAGATGGTTGAGAACCCCACAACTTAGCCCTCGGGACTTGACGAAGACAGTTGCTGATGCGACGTGACTGGCGGCCAATGCCACGCCTCTTTGCGCCTAGAGCCTCACCAGCCCGAGATCACCTGACTGCACCCATGGTTACGTCGGGCCTTCTTAAAGAGTCCGCCATGTATCTTTTGAATGGTCTCTCTTCTCAGCTGAACATTTCACCATTTTCTAAATAAAACGTTGAAATTTTCACAAATATTCGTCATAGTCTCCGCCCGGTCACCTGGTGTCTTGATGCCCGTGGCACGTCTAGCTCGGAGCACGGCCATTTAAGTAACGTCGGACGGCAAGCCACCAAGAACGATAATCTGGCGTCGGAAGTCCCTTCACGTGCCAGTTCGCGTAGCACTACAGAACACCTAGATTGTATACACTTCCAGCGCTCTAGCTTGCGGCGCGTGTTCATGCGGCCTGGCAAACGTCGTAAGTCGACCAGTTGCAGGTTAATTTTCCCGGCATCAAGAACTCCCTGTCTATTTATTAATTTCGAGCATCAAAAGGCGGTAAGGTTAGCCAACAGACGAATAAGTTGTGCTCAAACGCTAACCTCCTCATGGCAGGCAAAGCGTGTCTTGTAAAAGAAACAGTGAAAGTCCCTTTTTTTAAACACACCTAGAAACACAAACCATAGAGTTATAAAAACGGTTTGTTGTCAGATGTCACAAGTAAACGCCTTTGTGTTGATAAATACTTGAAGAAACGCATTAATAAACCTTACTGCAGAACCAGGTAACGACATAATAGATGGGTTGCATTGACGCCTTCATGACCACCATCTTGGGAGTATTAGCGCGTCGAGAAGGTGGGTAAACAGGAAAAGCGATATGAAACGAAATGAAAGCAAAACTCCTTTCTGAATGCAAATAAATAATAAATAGGGTGTGGGAGCACACCTTTTTGAGAGCACGATGAAAGCAAAATATCGTCGGATAGTTTCCCACTTCGAAAAAAAAAAAACGTCACGCTGAAGTTTTCTGAAGCGCAACTACAAAGTCATCAGTAGAACATGAAAGAACCACAGGACAAGCACTTTTCTCGCGACTCATGATGCGTTGCAGAGAAGTGTTCCGATTGTGCGACTCTTATCTCAACAGGGAGCTTTTTGCACGCTATGATGCGCCGCATTAATGAAAATTGTATTACGAACTACAGAATTTACAGGCCCCCTTCTGGCCCTCTTCAGCTGAAAACGTGAAAATTTACGCAAACTATATAAGGAAGCGGTACCACGGTATGAAATATTAGCGAGGCCGACAGGTCATAAGAAAAGGAGCGCACTCGCACAACAACCGTAAAGATTAATCTTCAACATTCCTTCTAAAGTTAAAAAAGCAGAAGCTATCTTAGCTAATTACGCTACACCGCCCAAACCTATAGTAATTTTGGACAGACGAGAATATATAATTGGGCCAAAAGCGATGTAAACATGTTGTAAACAAACGAAAATATTCCAATGATGTCGTTTCTCAGAATGCTCTGATCGTCAGTGCCCCCGCTAAGTGTGTGTTTAACATAAATTTATGATTTAAAATGCTTTATTCATTGTTACCATCAAGTGTTGTTCTCAATGTTTCCAAAGTTTTTGGGAAACAACATCATTGTTTTGTTTTTTGTTACTCACTCGAAAATGTCTGGAAGTTCTACATATTTAGAGTGTTCTTGAACCTTTTTCATTCCCTCTTTTTCTCCTTACACTTCTGGCAGTGCAGAGCGTGCGTGAAAAAACATGATATGGAAAGAAGGGCCGCAGTATGTTTCCGGTAGAGAATGTAGCGCCTCGCTCTGCCTCATAGCGCGGGCGTGAGCCGCTTCTGGGGAAAATGCCATCGACACCGGAAAACGTGCGAGAGAGCGCTTTAAAAACTACATTAGTCTGCCCTCATGTCATTGTTTAAAAACAAGAACTTCTTGAATGCTTTTGGCCATACTTCCTCCGGCCCTTATGAACCAGCTGACGACAGCAGATTTAACCGTAGTTTTTTTTTTCCTCACCTCTCTCTTTTACAGCGAGTGTACAAGACAGTGGGGTAGGCGTTGTGTTGTTTAAGTTGGTTAGTGCAAAAGTCGGGAAATTGGCCTCCTATCAAAAACAGTTGACATACTATCAGGCCGTGTATACCGTGAGGTTTTTTTTTTCTTCTCTAAAACCTATAAAAACAAATCTTATGTGCTTTTCGCTTATGCGTTTCTTTATGCGGATATCTACACGACTTCCCTCGATTACCCGCCACTGGAGAACTGACCACAGACTCTTTGGTACGGCGATGTTATTGGGTGCAGGATTACTCCAGGAAGAGGCAGAAGCAGCGCGCAGAAGCACAAACACACATCAGACTAGTACTGACGCACATAACACACAGAAAACGGCACACACACGTGACAGTTCCCCAAAATATCTCATAGACGACATGCAGCTATATATTTGTATCGGTCAATTGTAATCGGCCTACAGTTCAGGCGAAAGCGCGTGTCGCCGTGTCGGAGACCTCGTGGAACCGATGTCGGCCAGCTGGGTCGGCCAGCTGGGTCGGCCAGCTGGGTCGGACAGCAGTGTCGGACAGCAGTGTCGGACAGCAGTGTCGGACAGCAGTGTCGGACAGCAGTGTCGGACAGCAGTGTCGGCCAGCAGTTTCGGCCAGCAGAGTCGGACAGCCGTGCCGGACAGCCGTGTCGGACCGCCTCGCGGGGCTCAGGTGGCTCTGCGCAACAGTCGATATAGTGGAGCCTCCGCGTGCTCGGTTTCCCTCCGGTGGGGTTATAATGACCACCAGCATCAAAAAGTTACGTTCTAAGGAACCTGTTGTTGGCCAAGTTGGTGAAGCTTGAATACGGAGTTTAGCGCAGAACACGCACGCCCAAGAGAGAAGAACAGCGCACAGCTGACTTTCTAGTCTCTTCTGAGCAAGCGTGTTTTGAGCTCAGTTCCTTACAAAAATAAGTGATGTTGTTACGTACATCTTGCGGCAAACACGCATTAGACTGATAGCGTTTTGTGTCATTTATAACTTAAATCTTGTGCAGCGTCACTATCGTCAACATATGATTGCGCTGTGCTAAAACTACCATGAACGAAAAGCACTCCGTACTTAGCTCTCACTTTCAACAACATAGTGAAAGAAGGCGATCGGGAATTTCACTATATATATGATTTGTTCTTACGCTAACGTCACCTTTAAAGTTTCGGTCGGGTAGAGCGATCCCCGACAGCACTTGCAACTCAAGGTCCTCCTCTGACACTGTCAAGCACTTTTTTCGCGCCCTTTAGCTGTGACATGCACCGAAATTTCATAGAGTTTTTTATGTTCCTAATTTGTGACAAGCATACGTATTTTTGCCTGTGCTATATGTGTTAACGCATAGTATAAGTCTTACATGTGACCTATGTAATTTATAGATGCAGCTATTGTTGCGTTTCGTTCCCATGTGCCAACGCTGTAAACAATTACCACATACTCCTTGCATGCCGGTATAATCTCTATACATACTAAACAAGCCGATTTGTCCAAGTGACAATTTGACTCTATCAAACCTGAAATTCTCTCCTTCTTACCACGGCCGCTATTCCACCGCATCTCACGCCATCATATAAGCGTTAACGCCACGCCAGGGCCCATCGATGCACATACATTCTACTTGTGCGCTTCTGTGAAAATTAGGTTGCGAACAACCAGGTTGTGGATGAATTGTTGTGGCTTTATGCGAGGTCGATATTGGCACCTTTTCTCGAGCTGTGCTGGTTGTCTCACACAGTTTGTTCGTTTGGTACACGTGATACAATGCAGTGCTAAGAACTTCTGTCCGCAACATTAAATGTGCATGCTCACGCCTTTTGTACCCTTCGTAAGCTGACCAAGACGTTGCAGCGTGGAGTTACAAGGTATACCTAAAGAGGCCAGCGTTTGTCAAGGAAGACCAGTCAATTGCCGCTTACGGCAAATGGTACTCACTGTTATACAGTAGCAGCAGCAGTCCTACGTGGCAGGATATGCGAGAGTGAATAGGTGAACAGGTGCTTCCCACCTTCCATGCTACCGTGTGCCATAAGCTATGGACAGCGGCCATGAACTTCGGTGATATACACGAATTGCGTGTATATGCGTGTATAATTGCGTCTATATAACTGCGCGGTGCGCATTCCGCGCAGCTACCGCCGCTTCCGCTTTGCGGTGGGAGAAAAAGAACGTAGACTGATCCAGACGGGTTTCTGCACTCAAAACCTTAAATTCGCGGCTCAGAATCTGAAGGACTTGTGAATTGTGCGACTGATTTTGAAAGGTGTTGCCCATTGCATTATAGTGTGAATTTTTTTTTCTCTCTGCATTATTTATTCCTTCTGTCACCTCTTGTTCTCTTTACCTCTTTCCCCAAAACTGGCTAACCTCACTGTCTCCTCTCATTTTTCCCAAGGCATCGTCAGTTAGGCTTTTCCAATTAATCGGGCATAGCGCCTGCTATTTATCAGCATATACATATCGTTTGCAACCGCTTATTGCAACTATTGAGCTCACATGAGCATGTGTGCGCGTTGCTGTTTGCGTTGTAGGCGGATAAGGAGCAGGGGCTATGTTCATCTTAACAGTAGAGCCTAGACCACGACGCTCGCAAAAGAGTATGCTCTGAGCGAATACACCTTCCGTTGCTACTTACATGGATGCACTCGGCAACACAGAGCTGAGCAACGTTTGCGTCGGCGCTTCCATGAGATTATTAGCCCATTGGATAGCTGCAAATTCTTTCTTCCAGTTGGCTTATGTTTGCAGAATAAGACAGTAAGAATAAGAGAGTCGTGAGTATACTTGCTATATATTCGATCCCTGTCACAGAGGCTTCAGAATGTTGGTAAGCGCCGTGTCCATGGTCAGCCATAAGCTAAGAACTAAATGCGCTGCCGTACAGTAAAAGAAACAGCAGATGAATGGCAAAAGAAGACCTGACAAGCGCTATGCTAAGCATATATACTAACAAGTATGTAGAATGTCGCATTGAAGGAGTTGATCAAGTTCCTTTTGGCTGTCGTATCATAGGAAGCCAACAAACACTGACACCAATGACAACATACGGTAAATTACTTGTGCTTAATAAATGAAATAAAGAAACAATAAATTAATGGAAATGAAAGTGGATGAAAAAACAACTTGCCGCAGGTGGGGAACGATCCCACAACCTTCGCATTTCGCGTGCGATGGACATAGCATTGGCTGCCGTGGCGTTTATATAGGCGAGACAGGCCTTGGCATCAAACATACCATTAAATGAACGAAAAAGACGGCTGCCCAATGAAATGCGATCTAACCTTTCTACGCACCGTCGTGTTAGCAAGTGTACTCCGAAATTGGCAGATGGGGAAGTTCTGTTGAGAAAAACGAGTGAATAAGAGCGTCTCATTGGTGAAGGTAGGGCATATCAGTAGAAGCTCTAGCGCATGCGTTGGCTTTCGATTATCTTGCATGAAGAGGAGTTTTCATCTCGATGCCGTTATCTTTCGATACTGCCCACATGTGTACATCATTGATGGATTGGCTGTGCCTTCCCATGAGTACGCACAGACAGTTATTATTGTTTTGTATTCCTTCTTATTCGCCACTGTACAGGTTATAGTCGGCGTCTGTGTTCTTTCTCATTATTCTTGATTCCTTGTATTTATGCATTCGTATCATGAGCCATCTTGATCAACTTTTTGTCGTCCTAAATACCCATGACCTCCGAAGTGAATAACAGCGTCATCGCTCCACCTCATGATAGGGTGAACGCTATACGTTACAGGATATGCATGTTTTTAGCAGCGAGTTATTCTCTTCAGGGAGTGAAAAAATTTCTCGATTGAGTTAATTTCTGCTTCCACTGAAGACCGCTGCAACTTGAGTTTTTTGCATGGTTCGCAGCATGCCATGATCTACGGCTCCTCTAAAACGTCACTGAGACTGTTTAAAGGGACACTGAAGAGAAAAGTCATTTCTTCTGCATCAGTAAATTACCTTTCTACGACACCAAAAACAGCACTTTTATCACGATAAGACGCTTGGTAAGCCAGAAAAAAACGCAAGAACGAAAGACGGGTCGCGATGCCTCCTTGAAGTTACCGCACCTGGTCGCTGTGACGTCATGGATTTTGATGGCGTCTTGTAGGACCTACTTAATTATATATCGGTACAGAGTGACTACATTGTGTTCTAAAGGAACCAAATATTAAACATGGCACGTTTCGGGAACCTTTACTCAGCCAGCGCGGCCAAAATGCTAGAACATAGTTTGGAATCCCTGACGTCACACTGACGTAGTGGCGTCGGGGTTTCGGCGCGAAATTCAAATACTTATACTTAGACCTTCGTTTTCTCACCTAATAATCAAACTATTATTTTGAAATTACTGCCTGCAGGATTCTCAAACAATGCTTTATTCGTCTAAACAGATTTATTGTTTTGCTTTAGTGTCCCTTTAAGTATGAGGGAGTCAGACATCTTAGAACCGCCAAAACTGCGTCGGGGCCTTTACTGACCGTTTAAATATTTCTCGTTCGCACTAACACATCATTTGAAGGGGATTTTTTTCTCAATCTCTAGTGCATTAGCCTCCGTTATTTGTATGTGTAAAATGAGCAGCTCTAGAGCAGCGGCGATGCTTGGCCGACGCTGGATATCTTAACTCACCACGCTAGAAAAACGTACAAGCTCACGTTTTCTGGCATCGCGCCCAACCGCCTTCGCACGTACTCGCTCTGAATATGGCCTCTGTTTCAGTGATGCTATCATGAAGTCACACAAGAAGGCACAATCGCCTTTTAGGAGGTCTGCTTTCTCGCTAATAGCGGTATGATCTCACCTGTATCCTGCCTGTTTAGGTGAAGCAGCAGCGAAATAATAATCACTCGCCTTAGTCTTGATTGCGAAGACCCGTCTGTGAAGAAATCGGTGCGGTGACACTTTGTACACTCACTCGTAGAAATTATGCCGTTGCCACCATACGATTGTTGTCACCGTCTTAGTCATCTCGCTGCTATCATCGCACATGATCGCGCCATGCACGCAATCGCTCGCGCTACACAAAACAATTCTTGGGTTTTACGTGCCGATCTGATTATGAGGCACGCCGTAGTGGTGGACTGCCGAATCATTTTGACCACCTGGGGTTCTTTTCCGTGCAGCCAATGCACACTAGACGGAAGTTTTTGCATTTCGCCCCCATAGAAATGCGACCGCCACCACCGGTATCTGATCCCGTGACCTCATGCTTAGCAGCGTAACGCCAAAGGTAATAACCAACCACGGTAGGTCGCGTTACACGAACACGTATTTCCACATGGTAACGCTCCGCGGAACCCCAAACGAAGCTGAATATCCCGCCGACCTGGAAAATGCTTCGCATAGCATAGTATCGAAGCGTACGGGGGATCCGCGTTATTCTTTTTTTATAGAACTCAGCCTTGTTTTCGTTCAAAAGGCTGGCAGTTAGGGTGAGCTCATGTTATGTAACGTATTCCTGAATTAGCGCCCCTGAGAAAGAGTGAAGAAAATAAGACGGACACGACGAAACAGGAGACAGGGGA
The DNA here is from genome assembly GCF_023375885.2 of Dermacentor andersoni. Lineage (NCBI taxonomy): Eukaryota > Metazoa > Arthropoda > Arachnida > Ixodida > Ixodidae > Dermacentor > Dermacentor andersoni. The sequence continues at coordinate 177,219,568 of NC_092814.1, forward strand.
GCGGTAAACTTCCAAGTGATTTATTTCATAACAGCTGTAAAATGCTGTATATTCACTGCAAAGAACAACACACTTACCGCTCATTGTACACGTGCCGGCAAAGTAAGAAACGTCAATACTTTACACGATAAAGCTACAGACGGCAAGCTTACACAGATCTGTGTCAATCTTGCTATAGCTTCATGTTCCTTTGTTTTCCGCGTCAGCTGACTATGATAAGGTCCCATTACCGCACATTTGTTGAAGTCAGGGGTGCAGCCACAGCTATTGCTGTCAGAAGCAATAAAAAGCTGCCACTGCGATTTTTTTAGCATTGTTTCTGTGCTCGCCCTACCTCTAATTAAATTAATTAAAATTGTGGGGTTTTACGTGCCAAAACCACTTGCTGATTATGAGGCACGCCGTAGTGGAGGACTCCGGAAATTTCGACCCCCTGGGGTTCTTTAACGTGCACCTAAACCTAAGTACACGGGTGTTTTCGCATTTCGCCCCCATCGACAAGCGGCCGCCGTGGCCGGGATTCGATCCCGCTACCTTGTGCTTAGCAGCCCAACACCATAGCCACTGAGCAACCACGGCGGGTACCTCTCATTAGGACAGCGCCCCAGTTGTCCAACGTAATATTTGCCACAATACAAATGAATACTACACAGAACACATCGAGCACAATCAGCAAATTTGAGTCGATGTCTCTGTTTCGCAACCAGGACTTGCCACTTCCTTAGGATTTGTGAGCCCACAAAGCTTTGTGTATATGCCATGTGGTCGTTTTTCGCAGAATGGTGTACTCCTCTAAACTCCACGGGAATATTTATGCAGGCGTTCACTTTAGCGTCATTCCTATCAATGCTCAACTGGGTTATTTCGTTGCGGTATGTTCGTCCACGTGCAGAGGTATAGTGGTGACAGTGACACATCGCGTGCTCAATGGGGTCAGGCAGTTTTCACTCTTTCGACGGTGGTGAACTGAGTTGCGCGATCTTAAAAGAACTACTGGTGTAGGCTACACGAAGCCTCACCTGACGAATGACGCCAAGCTTCAGCATGCTTGCGCGGTCTCCGGGGGAGGTTTTAGGTGCATTGAGGGTCGATTCGATGAAAAGGGATGTATTGACGATGAAGGATGGTCCAAAAAGCAACTAAGGTTTTTCATCTAATGTGTGAGGCAAGCGCTCTTATTTTCAACAGGAAAATGGAATCTGTGCACTTGACTGCACAGAATGGGCGTCCTTGGCAATGTCGTTTGACTTGATGCTTCCTATAACTCCGCAGTGTCCAGATAACCACTGCTAGGCGTTTCTGCGACCTTTGCCCGTCGCTCGTGTGTGTATAGCGTTTATTTTATAGAGTAGTTGACTGCACAGATTTGAGTTCCCTTTAATGACCTCAAGAGTTGAACGCGAGGCTAGGGATTCCATGACAGTAGGGGTAGGTGAATATCCGTCATCTGGAATCCGAATCAAATACTACACACTAACTATTCGTATTATTACTTGAAAGCGAACGATTTGGAATCTTAGAATATTTGAAACAATCCAAATATTCCGCAGCAACCGAATGTTAAAGTCTCGTACGCACTCTGTTCTTATTCCACGCACGAAAATCATTACTACGCATCTGCACAAAAAGGGACGATGAGGCACAGTGAAGGCCACAACTGGTTCGGGTGAACATATTGAAGCTAAGTTCAATACAACTACGTGGACACCTAATGCGCACGAGTCTACTTCTTTTCCGAGTTACAAAAGCATTTTTCAAGAGCACGTGCAGGTCGAAAGTGATGATCACTTCATAGGTTAGCGCCCGCCGACGCATTAACAGTAACCTCACGTGCGCAAGAGAGGCGCGCATGCACGGTTTAGAATTCAAGCTATGTTGTAATTATGAATTTTATTGATAACCCGCCGTGTTGTGATGGCATGCACTGCCTTAATGCATATGTAGATCAGATTCGGAAAGGTAAACTGAAATATACGTGCGTGCGCATGCCAATTTACAACGTTCAAGTGTAAACATCATTGGCGAGAACCTGCTAAAGGGGCGCCCATCCCAAAAAAGAAAAGAAAGAAGAATTAAAAATGAATTTATATAAGGAAAGATACATCTAAACGGACACAAATAGAGAAGGGCGGCTAATGATGTGCTGGGAACAATTTTATTTTCTTTGTTGAACTTACGTTCCTTTTGGTGAAGGTTTCTGGGAGGTAAAAGGGTATGTGTCTTGGACTGATTGCTGCGAAACACCTTCCTTTTTTTGGAACATGGTAGTGAAAGGCGTCCCTCCTTGGGCGCAATTATTTTGCTGTTTTATCTCCGCCATAAGAAGTTCCACACGCACAGAATCCCTTCCGTCCGTCCAAGAACGTTTCCTCACGTAGAACTATATCGTCCCATTTGTTTGGCGTCGCTGACCCCCCCCCCCCCCTCCCCCCAAGCACAGAAAAGGGATCCATAACAATCTTCAGAGGGTTTCGCGGTTACGTCTCTCACCGCGCTCATGTGACGTAGATTATAGCCGCAATGTGAAGGTAGATCTGGCTCTGACTAATCAGTCGATCATAGTCAGGGATGAATTACTCTTCTAACACTTTCTAGTTGGGACTCGGTATCGCCTAATATAATCGGGAACATCACAGCAAAATCTGAGACGAGCAGTAATTCTAATTGCAACTCAGGCCACAAATGTGGACTGGGGAGCGACAGCAGCGAAATTATTCTATGGGGTGTTTCTTGACTATTTGAACAGAGTTATCAGAATGCACTTACCATATATCGGATGATTGAGCCTGTTTCGGTGTATAGCATGAATAGGCGGACATTACTGGCACGGCAAATCGGTATGTCTATATTAAAAATTAAATACTTAAGTCTTAATTATTCCCTTTAAGGCACATGTTGTAATTGGGAAACTAAAGCTTCATGATACTGTAGATGTGTCTGCTAATTAAAATCCTAGGACTAGCACTGCTTTTGAGGTGTGTATTCCCAAAATTCGATAAAGGCGCCATTTTCTCCGCTCCGGTTAAGATGTTATCTGCAACAGCAGCAACCGGGTAGGATCAAACGCGTACCTCCTGATTGCCAGAGGTACGCGTTTGGGAAAGCATTAATTCAGATGACAATGTACTTCGCGTCACATTTCAAGGCAGGATATGCTAGTATTTAGGATATCTGCTGTGTGCACACGAGAAAACACAACTGCTCGACACCCGCCGGGGTTGCTTAGTCCATGGCTATGGGGTTGGGCTGCCAGCCACGAGGTCGCGGGATCGAATCCCGGTGGCGGCGGCCACATTTCGATGGGGGCGAGATGCGAAAACACACGTGTAGTTAGATAAGCAATCTATATTTCAGTTGTAGACCTCTAACCAGCAATGACATGCATAGGTGGTTTATATTTCTATAGCTTCAACTTTCAACCCATCCTTCCGAAAAGAAGTCCAGCCAAAGCCAATCATTCAGTAGGACCCAAGAGGACTAAAGTCACGTTTTTCGGACTTTTGTCAGTTTTTATGTGCTAACATCTTCCTAATCATTATGATCTGTAAGCCTAACAGATCAGAACCAGTCAGATTATCAGGATACGAAGCTGTCATGTCCAGAACAACTGATGCATGCAGCGATGTCATCGTTTTTTATTCGCCGTGAGCTCACCTATGTTCGCCGGCCGAATACGCCTCACGATGACAGTAAATATGTTTACCTAACAGCTAAAAAAGGGAAACTCATGTTAACGCTTTTAGACGTTTATATATCGCTTTCAAGTAACTTTGATTCCGGAAGGTTACCACAAATCTTGACGGTGTGCACGGCTTATTGGGCCATCAACGGAAATGTTAATGCACACCATAGGGTGCGGGAAGCACAAGGACAAATGCAAGATGACAAAGACTAGCATCCTTGGCCTGGAACCACGGCCTTTGGCTCATGAATTATGGCAACCCAAAGTTCCTGCGAGTTGTGAAATATGGCAGTCCTCATAACTATACTTTTTCTCTTTAACCAGATGTCTTAAATGGTTTTTATGTTAAATGTGTTAAATCGATAGCCACGTGAGTGATCATATCTCCATGTACCTTATCATCATAGGGATGTCGATGTCCTTTCCACGGAACACCATTTGATTAATTGACTGGGCAATTTTTCAATCTCGCATGGAAGATGCTTGCGGAGAGAGCTTATCCTCTGGATTAGAGAAAACAATCAAGCGTACAATTCAAGACAACACGCGCACTCTCACGGCTTCGTTTAAGCACACATATTTTGATACAGGGTTGGAGCGACTTCATCCGCTCCACTACCGTGCACAAGAAAGATACCGGCGTACAATATTAATTAATGACTTTAGGACAGCGAGACGAATGCGAAATAAAACCTAGCCTCGCATGGATAGATTAGCGTCTCAACGTTGCACAACGTTTTGCCAGTCACCGGACCACCGGAAGCCACTTTCTCACATCTGGAGCACCGTACGTGGTCTCCGTTCACTCCCTGAACAACGCTTCCCATTCAAAGTGCTGGCACTCTTCCGGAGGCGACCACTGGAATTGTTGCTGCAGAAGGATTTTGTGCAGGAATCGCTGGCCGAAGAACTGGTGCAGGCTCTGCAACCACCAGTGACATCCGAGTTTCGAATGACAGCCACAAGAATCACCGTTTTACAATGGAGGCGCGTGAGACGGCTCCTGCTCTGTGCAGGCGTTCTTCATCGCCGGAGTTAGGCGGAATATCCTTCCGCGCCTTGTGCAACCTGAGTGAATGCGCGCGGAGAGAGCTGCTAGATCTCTACAACGTATCCTGGAAAAGATGGCATGGTTTTCGAGGAATGGAAGATGAGCCGCTTGGTCCCACTCCTGTAGCATGGCAAGTCTCCACTCTAACTCACCTCATATATACCATGCAATAGCGCGGGCCAGCTGTGTAGGAAAGGTAATGGAAAAGATGATCCTTGCCCACGTGGAGTGGTACCTACAACATCGCAACAGGTGTTCAAATTGTGCAGCTGGTTTCCGACGAGACGTCTCGATCATCAAAAGACAGTGTTGCTTATCTCGATACGCGTGTCCATCATCAGGCGCTGTTTCATACAACCATCGCAGCCCCATGGCGGCCCAGTGCGAGGATGCCCCACAAGTGGTTCTTATATTTAGCACTCAATTTGACGTCACTGAAAAAAAAGAAACTCGTAACAGCACCTGTATTCTGTACAGTGCGCATCGCTCGCCCCTTGTGCATGCGAAAACGCACGCCTTGTTCGAGGACGCCAAAATTGATGGCTCCGCAAGGAGTAAAATTCAATTATTTTGCGGCGGTCACCTGCGAATATTACTAATTCCACACTCGTTTTGATGTGGTTTCAGCCGCATGGTTCTTAGCGCACTAAAACTCAGGGCCAAAAGATGCTCTTGGCTTTGGAGAAGCCTAGAAAAAGTAGTAACATCTGAGTACCTCCGGCATCGAAAATGGAAAGAAATGACCGACTAGAATTCAGCCTTGCTTTATCGAGAGGCTGCCATGGAGCAAAGCTTATCAGTGGGAGCGTGAAAGGGAAGCACGAGGGGGGCACGTGACACCGCAAGCTCTGTATTTGGCGCCGTTGCTTTCGTTTCCCTTTCAACGTATTTGTAGAGTGAGCTTTTAGTCTCGCTGGAGTGTTCCAAGTCACCATGGGCGAGAAGACATCGTCAGAGCAATGTGCGCGCCTGCATCTATCAACGCTTTCATCGTAAATGGTGCTCCCGAGAGCTCAAGTGTTTTCCCGGAAATAATTATAATCAACTTCATCAGAATTTTTATTCTTTAGATTGTACAGCTGATACTACCGGTCGGTAGCATAGTTAAGCGCTGAGTGCAACGTTCGCAATTTATTATTGACAATGTTATTGTAAGTTTGAATCTCTCATAGAACTGAAAGGGATTCCTCACTCGAGGTGACTAGTACTTAAATTTTTGCATTTTGATAATTCGGAAAAAAGTAGATGTAAGCATGAAATGGCAACCGGCAAAGCAGATTGGTTGGAGATTATAGTAGCCATATTCATAAAACGGTTGCAGTGCATGTTCGCAATGGCGTACCCCACCACACCACACTGCATCACGCCATACTGTGCACTGGTCCATATGGACGCTGCCCAGCTAGAAGAACGAAGCCGGCTGAAGATGGCACGACAGGTAGCGAAAGACGCCAAGGAAACAGAGCGCATTGCCCAGCCAGATAAAAGCGCCTGAATGAGGCGTGACGCAGCGTGGCGCCATCTCTCGAGGCGTTGCAAAACCCGGCCCCGGGGAACTCACGGACCGCTGGCGTTCTACAGAGCACACGTAACCCTGTCTCAGCGCCAAAAGAGGACAATGAAGTGCATGGTGCCTTGTATCAGCCTTTTGAACGTCGCTATAGGAAACGAGAAATAAAATTTCGGCGTACTAAAATTGCAGCTTGAGTGATATCGTGAACAAACATTAGGAAGAACTCGGAAGCAATATTTTTGTAACTTGTTTGGACAGTACCTTGCGCATGTAATGCGGTCCTGTACAAAGGGTTGGGAGCCAGAGACCGCGTTTTCTTAAGTTTGGACTGGTTGCCCGGATGATCTCGTTTTGTTCTCCCTGCTTGGCCAGATAACGGCTCTGGCTTTTGGCTCACGGTCACTTGAAGGTCACCGACTGCGGGAGCCTAAAGCATTTCATGCTTAATATGACAAAAAACGTATCACCGCGATCGCCGGGAAACATGTTAGCGGTAATTTTTACAGCGAAGCTGTTTACCTGACAGGCCTCTATGAATGAGCCGTATGTGTGGTCTCGTAGGGGGGTTATCTGAGCTGTCTAACGTCGGTAAGGTGAAGAAAAAGATAACGAACGATAGTACGGCACAGAAGAAAGAAAAGACGCGTGAGTTCACTACGCGCCACACCTGCGCAGTGGGGGAGTGAACCGCGCTGGCCGCCATCGCTGCCTGCTGCGTCTGCTGTCGTCTGCACTGAATACAACGGCGAGGCAATTGTGGCGGAAAAACACGGGGACGTGCGCCGCTGTAGCCGCTGCAGTGTGTAAGAGACGGATTGTGCATTGGGGGGGCAGAGGTAGATCACAACAACAGCTGCAGCTCCAACAAAAATGTGAAAAGTGGGAAGATCACGCATTGTACGCACGGCCGTAGAACGAGCTGAGTACAAGGAGAGTCGTTGACAGCAGAGGCACGACTATAACCAGCGACAGCGTGCTCGTGTGAAAACAGAGAATGCGGCCAGTGACTTTGCCTCAGAAAAACGGCAGCGAGAGAAGATGCAAGAGTCCAATCGTCGGCGTCGAGTGCAAGCTATAGATGAAGATGGCGCGCTGGAGGCCGCTCGTAAGAGTGAAGCTATAGGTTGTTCGAGTCTGCGTCCAAGCGGAAGAAGCATGAGTTGGAACCTCCTTTGAATTTCATTGGGCGAATTCCAAATTCAAACAATGTTTCTGGCAGCAGAGTTTGGCCATAGTTTCTCGGTGTGCGATCCATAGCTTCGCTGGCTAATCCGCCACCATATGAATGGTTCGGCCCGAAATTTTTTAGCTAAGGGTTTAACATACCTGCTAGGTGAGGCGCTTTATATTCATCAGTACTTTGTTTCGAGCTAAACTTACCGATATTTTAACAGTTATGGAAAGAAAGATGTTATATACCTAGATATTACATACAGGTTATCGAGTGAAATATGCCTGACAGTGGAACCTCCCATTAATATTGTGTTTGAAATGTCCAGGTTACCTGCATCCCTTTGCATGAATGACACATCACAGTGAGGATCTAACACTAGTCCATGGTTGAAGACACCGCAGTTAAACGGGGTCGAAGAAAGAGAGGCGAGAGACGCGTTTTTGTCGTCTCGCTTTCTTCGTCTCTGTTTTATGCGTTCCATCCAAGAATTTAAATAAAGTTGGCTAATATGCTGCTCTTCTCAACGAACGCTCATGCTTACTGGGCAACCAACGGAGGCCCTAAAACTGACAGAAGTCATAGTAGTCATAGTATAGAGGCTAATTTTCTCCGCAACAACTGAGGCTTCTTAACCATTTGTTGTGCGGTGCTGAGAAAACCTTGGTCCAAATTCACAAAGCCTTTTCGTTCGTAAGTACTATCGGCCATTAGCAGGTCGCTTTCGCGAATTATATGTCCGATATCATGACCGGCTGGCATGTGCTGTTTCTAAATGTTGTAGCGTAATATCTGTTTTGTGACCCTGCATTGTGAAAAGGTGCACGCACGTACTATACAGGGTGTCCCGACTATCATGCACCAAGATTAAAAAATATGCAAATGCCACGTAGCTGGAGAGAACAAAGGTAAATTTGTTTGCCATCGCTTAGAGATACTAAGATTATTTTTGCATTCCGCGAAATTTCGTAATTAGTCTTCTTTAATTAATGAAGATCTCAAATATTATAAATAGATAAACAGTGTTAATTAGAAAATTGTCGAGCAACATGAAAAGCTCCTTATATAGCTTTCTGTTGCCCAATACGTGCTACACAAAAGTGTTTTTGCAAGCGTGAAAGAAGCCAGCGAATACACGCGAAATTGCCGAGTGACTGTCCGTTCGAGGCACTTCGCCTATATTCGCACGCTTCTTTCACAGTCATGGAATGCTTTGCGGTCTGTAATGGAGACGATATCGTCAGGAATATTGTTCCAAGGTGAAATGACATGTGGAAACTCTGATAAGTTAAACGCTTGCGTTTTACCGAAGATACACCTGATGCTAACGTTATTCTGGAGCCGTCGAAACATGCGCATTGAGCTTTCTTAGGATAGTACAGGTGGCCTGGTAATGTTAATTTATCCACGAAGCAAACACAAAGGAGAAGCGGGATGGTGAGTTTGAAAAGGGTGCAGTGAGTTTTAAAGTTTCGTTTTCGTAGAGCTAGACTTGCGGTCATAATTTCCAGAAATGAACCGGCAGCCTGGTTTTGTACGCGTTATAAGTTAGTGATTAAGCAATCTGGCGACCAGATCGATGACACGAATTGCAAGTGTGGACGAATGAATCTTAAATGCTCTAGCGTGCGAATGTTAGGTGGTGATTTAGTTTGAATGTATTTTTTGTGATTTTTTATACCTTTTTCCTTTTTTCATTCTTTGCATTTCTACGTGAACAGCCAATGAAAAGTGCCAACATCTCCTAACAGTATAAATAGGTGCGAGAACCCCACCTATATATACTGTGGCGAGGAAAGCCTATGTCGCCTTGAAGAAGACAAGTTCACTTGTCGAAACATTGGCTCCTGCTTTAACCTTGTTCTCGTTTTGCTCATCGTCTTGAATTTCCATCTCCCGCCTTGCCCGTGTTTCCCCTGAACATATCCCAAGTATTATATATTAGAAAAATGAAACAACTCACATTGTGGTCAGCGTAATTGTGCTCAGAAAGGCTATAATGAGGCCTTATGTGATGCTATAATTATGCTAAATATAAAAAAAATCACTTGGCACCCCGGCCTTGCGAAAGTGCATTTCCAGCGAAGGTGTTGAAAACCACTACTACAACTGCTGAAGAGGATACGCAGTGCTTTATTCATTTAGAGTAATGGTAATAATGGTAATGTAGAGTAATGGCAGTAGTGTGAGTAAATGCAATGTTGACAGCACACCGCCGCCCATAGTGGTGAAGCAACAACATTCAAATGAGTTGCTAGGCTGGTTCTTTTATACACAAAAGGCCAGGGACGTCGCGCCCCATGTCGCAAGCTGCCGTAGGCGTGGTAGCATGTACAACAGTAATCTTTACAGGGAAACATATACGGGGGGCGCTACGCGCTTCACATTGTTATCAATAGCGCCTTTTCAGCAATTAAGTGTTTTGGATGATTGTTTTGTGCTCGTTCACATTGAAACATGTGTTGTTCTATACGTTGTATACATGATTGCAAAGAATCTATGCACTATTCGTTTTACTTTGCTGACTGCTTGAAGCATCTGCCTTACGGGCCACTGCTCCTGGCCCTGAACTGCAACCGGGATCGGCCAACATTTTTGCAACCGGGATCGGCCAACAATGCCTACTGTTACGTTTCGCCTACAACGCGCGGTAATGCCGGCGCGGATGCAACGGACGCCGGGGCTTCGTTCAAAGCGGCGGACATTTTGGCCCGTTCGACGCCGCCACAACGCCTCCCCGCCAAGCGTGTTCAAGCGTGTTTCAGTGCCACGTGTCTTCGTATGTGCGTGTGTGTGTGTGTGCCCCCGCTTGTCAAAGCGCGGCAGCCGGGGAGCGGAGCTCTCCAAGTGAGGAGCCAGCAGGTCTGTCCGTCGGCGGGTTGGCGATGCGTCACTACACTCGGTTCAGCAGGTCTCTCGGCTCGACCGTGCGCGCCGTCGTGGGCTCATGCTCCGCCGTGTCGTGGGCTCATCCCGTGACCTTCCTTCTGGCCCGCGACGCCGAGAGTATAAGAGCAGCTGCCCCCGGACGCCAGGAGAGAGGCTCCGATTTGTACTGTTGAGTTACGTGCTCTCCCGTCTCTCCACTTCGGTCGACCTGACCGGCCGCTCTTTTGCTATGTTAGAATAAACAAGTTGTTCTGTTACCAGTCTTCTCTTGCTTTGCCGGGACCTTCGGATGCTTCCAGTGCCCCAGGCCGCCAGGCCAACGCTACCCTTGGGGCTTGCGACCCATTGGCAATATCGGGCGTCAGCACCGAGACCCCAACACTACCAACTAGAGGCTAACAGCGTCGCTATAAAATAGTAATTTTCAAGACACGCGTACGTATACAGAGTGTACGTACAGTTCAATTGGCGTATTTCGAAAAGGATTCAAGCGCTTTTCGTCTTCTTCTAGTTCTACTACTCCAATGATTTGTTTTACGTGCGATAGCAAGTTGTATTTAGCGTTTGCGTTCGTTTGTGAAGTCCCTTGTCTGTAGCTTTTGTACGTCGTACGTACATACCTCGACGATGTCTGATCCCGCAATCTATTACTTTCGTTATGATTGGCCTGGACCTCCACCTGTCTAGTGTGGGAAACATTCCAGCGTGCTTTCCCATGTCAAGATAATATAATCTAATAATTCCTTGTCAAGATCATCGCCCTCGTCCCCAAGAAAGCGTCACCTCTATACGCCCTCAGCAGACACAAAGGCGAGGACCCAAGGAAAAGACACGAAAGGGAAGAGGTCGTCGACTACAAAACCTGACAAAGGCGCTGACACTTCCACAAGTTCCCCAAGTTTCCCAAGAAGACATCGACTATCACAAGACTGCGAGGGGCTATTTAACGCCGTCCTGGCCCCCGTGTTAGGCAGAACCGCTCGAGACTCGGATAGAGTCACAACCATGTACCAATGACGTGGATACATTTTTTCTATTCTTTTCGTCGTCATGATGCCCGCCTTCATCGCCTTCTCCTATTTATTGCGATGAAGACCCACCTCACTTGGTCGAGAATGTATCACTTGGAATAGAAAATTATACTTTATGTTTGCACTGGTTCGTGCGAACTTTCCTAACCATCTTGTGAGTCAGATGTAACCATTAAAAAAGAAAGCAAATGACACTCAACGGTACAGACCAAAATCTCGCAGGCAATAATTCGCCAAGTGCGGGACAAATGTAGCCCCCAGTAGCACGCAGCAGCAAAGACAGAGCTTTACCGAGACTCGGAATACCTGCACCTTACTAGCGCAAGTTAGTCAACATGCATCTAAAGCAACGATTGATGTGCATGAAACTTACATGGGTGGTATCGTATGCAAGAAAGACGTCAAATTGCTTTGTCAAGTGCTATCAGTTGCAGTTTTAGGCAAAGAGTGCTATGATCGACCAGTCAAGTGTGAGAGACATTCAGGTGCACGTTCCCATGACAAGATGATTTGCTTCGTCCCAGAAAAGGCTGTTACGATAAGCCTGGACCTCGACCGTTCAAGTTTGAGAAGCGTTCAAGCGGGCTTACCAGTGTCAACATAAATGCCGTCTTCTCCGAAACAGCATCACCCCTTTTATTCCCTGAGCTGGCACTGAGGGAAGGACGAAGGGAAGAAAGTCCGAAGGGCAGGAGCTCGTCGACGGCATACCTGACGAAAGCACTAATACTTACACAGGCTCGCCAAGAAGACGTCGACGAACACAAGACCGCAAGGGGTAATTAAGGCCGTCGTGGCCCCCGCATGATCGACCTGTCAAGTGTGAGAAACATTCAAGCGGGCGTCCCCATGTCGGCATAATTACCCTCATCCCCGAAAAGCATCACACCTTTGTTCTCCGAGCTGACACAAAGGGAAGGACGAAGGGAAGAAAATCCTAAGGGCAGGAGCTCGTCGATGACAGAACCTGACGAAAGCACTAATACTTACACAGGCTCCCCAAGAAGATGTCGACGACCTCAAGACCGCAAGGGGTTACTTAAGGTCGTCCGGGCCCCCGTGTTAATCAGAACCACTCAAGATTCGGATAAGAGTCACAACCATGTACCGATAAAGTGGATGCAATCTTTTCTAGTTTTTTTCATCACCACGGTATCAGGAATTGTGTGGGATATCATTGGCCTTTGAGTTTAGAACTGGCGAGGCTTATACAGTGCTGAATAACGGTGACGTCCTCTTCTATAGAGGACTGCCAGATAAGAAGCAATACGGGGTTGGATTCCTAAACTATAAGGACATAGCGGGCAACATTGACGAATTCTATAGCATTATAGAGAGGGTAGCAGTAGTCGTAATAAAGCTAAATACGAGTATAGAATGAGGGCAGTACAAGCCTAGGCTCGAGCTTCCACTCACGATTATGTAAAAAACAGAACAATTTTACGAAGATGTTGAAATAGCGATAAGGAAACTGCAAACTCAGTATACTCTGATCATGGACGAATTCCATACAAAAGTGGGCAAGAAGCAGGCTGGTGAACAAGCACTTGACAACTACGGCATCAATTCTATGAACACTAGAGATGAGATGTTAGTAGAATTTGCGGAAAGGAATTAGGTTCCGAATAATAACTACCTTCAGGAAGCGTAGAGACAGAAAGTGGACCTGGAAAAGCCCCAATAAAGAAACAAGAAATGAAATTGACTCCATACTTTCTGCTGATCCCAGCATAGTGCCGGATGTACAAGTTATAGGTAGGGTAAAGTGCAGTGATCATAGGTTAGTGAGGACTAGGATTCACCTCAATTGGAAGATAGAAAGAGCCAATTTGGTCAAGGAGAAACAGGCCAACCTAGAAGCAGTAATGGTAAAAGCAAACAAACTCAGGCTGGTATTTGCACACAAATATGCATCCTTAGAACAGAGAAATGAAGATAACATATAGGTAATGAATGAAACCCTAGCTAGACTGGCTTCGCAAGCAGCAAATGAAGTGGGAGGTAAGGCACCAAGGCAACCAGTAGGTAAGCTCTTCCAAGCAACGAAGGACCTAAAATAGAAACGACAATGAATGAAAGAGTCTACCTCAACAGATCAGATCGAATTCGCGGAACTGTCAAAACTGATCAACAAGGCCCCCGCAGGGGCGTCTGCGTCAGCGGGCGTTTGGTGTGTTGCGACACCACGGACCCGAGCACACAAGGGTTGGACCCTCCCGCGTGTAGCCGTGCGCGGCTTAGCCGTGTTTGGGGAAAAGGGGATCCTGGGGGTTGAGCCGATGCTGGGTGTTTGGACCTTTAAGGCCCCCCGGCGGAGGCAACACACCTCTTCGGCCTCGGCTTCACATAGACGGCACCTCCAGACTGACCCACCTGGAGGACATCGGCAGTCGCCTTTTCCTGCCTCTCCCTCCTCGAATCTTCGTCTTTATCTCTCACTTTTGGACCTTTCCTGTCTCCTTCTCTCTTCTTTTTACTTCCTTTCTCCATGGCGGCAAGGGTTAACATTGTGTGGATATCCTACCTTGGGTACACCATATTGGGTTATAGTGATGGCGTACGGCTGGCGTCGTGCAGGCTTGTACACAAGCTCTGCCGCGTCCCCTCGTTGGGCTCCGTGGTGGGCGGTCGGCGCTGTTGCCGAACACACACACTTTCCTATGGCAGCTCAAATCTCTGTTGTCCATGATCGGCGTCTGAAGAGATGCCGCACCGAAGTAACATTTCAATTTTCCTTTCAAAGCAACGCCCCAACATTTCCAAAGTACTATGTAGTGCATAGTGAAAGCAACATACCGGTAAGGAAACTCTCTCCATTCCTGGTAGCGAAGTGTCTGAAAGACAAAATCGGACCAACATACAAAGCATCCAAAATGTCTAGCGGGGACCTCCTCCTAGAACTGAATAACAAAGATCAAGCAGATAAGCTCTCTGAACTTACCAGTATTGGCGACGCGACAGTGACTGTTCCAGCCCACAGAACACTTAATACAAGCAGGGGAGTAATATCTGAAGAAGACTTTATTGGCTTAAGTGACGAGGAACTGCTGGAAGGTTTCCAGGAACAAAATGTGACAAAGGTACAAAGAATAGTAATCCGTAGAAACGACCTAGAAATCCCCACCAAACATGTCATACTTACATTTGGTACAAGCGTAATGCCTACCTCTCTGGATGCAGGGTACGTAAAAGTAAATGTCAGACCATATATCCCAAACCCAAGACGGTGTTTCAAGTGCCAAAGGTTCGGACATGCTTCACATGCATGCCGGGGCCAAACAACCTGTGCTAAATGCAGCTCAAATGATCATCAATCTGAAAACTGCACTTCTTCCCCACATTGCATTAACTGCAAAGGAGACCATCCAGCCTACTCGCGGTCTTGCCCATGCTGGAAAAAGGAAAAGGAAATAATTGCACTAACTGTGAAAGAAAAAATATCGTTCTTTGAAGCCAGAAAGCGGCTGTCGTACCCTCCGCGAAGAAGTTACGCCGATGTGACGCAGTCGGGGGCAGCGTCACAGAGGCCTCCGGAGTCCTCCGAGCCTAGACGCAGTGGTGCTGCAGTGACTCCTCCCGCCCCCGTGATGGAAGCAGCCGACTCTGCTCCATCCTCTTCCAAGGCCCTGCAAACACCAGTCCCGCAGGGCCCTAAGATCAAGCGAACTCCAAGGCCCGAGACACGTGTTTCGGCGCCAAATTCTCGGTCCTCCAGCGCTTCAGAAAGAGCGATGGAGGTCGACACAAAAACCCCGGTGTCATTGACACCGAAGGACAAGCGCTCTCTCGAGCGCGGTAAGAGGGACAAGATCCCAATAACGACCCAAAATAAGAAGGCGATAACCTGAAGGTTATCGCTCCTTTGTATCACCCTTATTGAGATCTACGTCACCTAATATCTTTCCTATCTCCTATTCAACTGTTAAAGCCACTTTTTACCCTTCAATTCCATAATGGCTTTTATTATTCACTGGAATTGTAGAGGTCTTTTACATAACTTAGGTGACATTAAAGACCTGTTATTTAACTTCTCTCCTGTGGCCTTATGCTTACAGGAAACAAACCTAGGCGAAAAACACAAACATATCTTAAAAGGCTTCACTGTTGTACGGCGCGACCGTACTCAGATGAACCGGCTTTCGGGTGGTGTAGCCATTGTTGTGCAGGGCGGTATTGCAGTTAGAGAAGTTCCGATTACCAGTCACATAGAAGCCGTTGCTGTCACCGTTATAACTCACAAAACCATCACTATTTGCTCGCTGTATATCCCACCCCACACCCATTTTACCACTAAACCCTTAGAAAATATAACAGGTCAATTACCGGAGCCATTTGTTTTAGTGGGGGATTTTAATGCACACGGTACTCTCTGGGGCAGTATCAAAACTGACCAAAGAGGGCAAATGGTTGAAGGTTTTATTCTGTCAAATGATATCTGCCTTTTAAATTCAGGTGCACCGACATACTTTTCACCGACTTCCCGCACTTTTAGTTCTTTAGATTTCGCTTTTTGCTCACCATCACTTTTTAATGATTTTAAATGGGAAACAGTCGACAAGTCTTATGGCAGTGATCACTTGCCCGCAATCGTCAAATTTTTATCATCACCACCAACCATAGTCACTAGGCCACGCCAGTGGAAATTACAGCTCGCTGACTGGCCGATTTTTACGGAAAACGCGAAACTGGAAGTTGTCTTTTCCCAAGAACTAAGCATTGATGAACTTAACAAAAAAATCACTGAGGTGATAATCTCTGCAGCAGAAAAGGCAATACCCCAGTCATCCGGTATTGTACACAAAAGGCTAAATCCCTGGTGGCCGAATGAGTGTACCGAAGCCAAAAAGAAACAAAATAAGGCTTGGGGAATCCTACGGAGGTACCCCACGTATAACAATCTTCTAAATTTCAAAAACGCCAAAGCCAAAGCACGATTTATTAGAAGGCAGGCAGAGAAATCGTCATGGCAAAAATATGTATCTTCCATTAATAATACGGTCACGTCAAAACGAATGTGGGACCAGGTAAGGAAATTTAAAGGAGGGTACACGTCATACACAATACCACTACTGACATGTCCAGGCACACAAACAACACTACAGGACCAGGCCAACTCATTAGGTGAACACTTTTACAACATCTCCAGCTCAGCACACTATTCAAGTTCATTCTTAAAATATAAAGAATCGGCAGAGAAACAGAGACTGCCCACCACTGGGGCTTCAAAGGAACCTTACAATAACGTCCTCACAATGCAAGAACTGAACAGGGTTCTCTCTGCCGGTAAAAAAACAGCAACAGGTCTTGACCATGTCCACTACACAATGTTGGCACACCTATCTCAAGCATCAGCAGAAACACTTCTTAAATTTTTCAACAAGATTTGGGAATCAGGAATAATGCCCACAGACTGGAAAAATGCAGTACGTCCCCAAGCAGCTACAGGCCCATTGCCTTAACAAGCTGTCTAGCCAAATCTTACGAAAGTATCATAAACATAAGGCTCACATTCATCCTTGAATCACGGAACCTGATAGACACGCACCAGTGCGGATACAGAAAGGGCTGCTCGACAACTGACCACCTCGTACGACTAGAACATGAAATGCGTAACGCGTTCCTACACAAACAACACTGTCTCACAGTATTTTTCGATCTAGAGAAAGCGTATGATACCACGTGGCGGTATGGAATTTTAAGAGACCTGGCTGACTTGGGAGTACGTGGCAGAATGCTAAACTGTCTATCTGATTTTATGGCAAATAGGACATTTCAGGTGCGTCTCGGCACAATACTTTCACGCACATTTACACAGGAAAATGGCATTCCACAGGGTTGTATCCTGAGCCCGACACTATTCATAATCAAAATGAACTCTGTTAATAAGATCATACCATCCTCTGTTATGCGCTCAATATATGTCGACGATTTGCAAGTGGCTTGCCGCGCCTCAAATCTACCCACTTGCGAAAGACAACTACAAATAACCATAAATAACCTTGTACAATGGGCTGACAAAAATGGATTCCGTTTTTCCACAGAAAAAACTGTTACAGTTCTCTTCTCACAGAAACGAGGGTTACACGTCAATCCAGTTCTCACATTGCATGGTACAACCTTGCCGGTCAAAGAAGACTACAAATTTTTAGGCGTAACATTTGACACAAAGCTGAACTTCCTGGCCCACATTAACACAACCAAAATTAAAGCAAATAAAGCATTAAATATCCTCAAAGTGCTATCGCACAAGCACTGGGGCTCTGACCGAACTTGTCTACTACGTATATACCGGTCCCTCGTACGTAGCATCCTCGACTACGGAGTGTAGTTTATGGTGCAGCTAGGCAGTCATACATCAAGCGACTCGATCCAGTTCATAATCTCGGCCTACGACTGGCAAGCGGTGCCTACAGAACATCGCCTGTCCAAAGTTTATATGTTGACTGCAATGAGCCGTCCTTACAGCAACGCAGAGCACTGCTTACACTTTCCTATGTACTACGAGTTCGATCATCACCACAACATATATGCTACAACATCGTTGCACAGTGCAAATTAAGGATACACTACACAAGCAAACCGAACATGATTCGGCCACTAATCTTACGATACGAAGAATACTGTCAAGCTTATGATGTTCCTCACGAGGCCCTGCAGGTTGCTGAAAGGCCACCAAGATTGCCACCATGGTACAACTTTTCACAGCTATGTGACTGGACACTAACACATCTAAAGAAAGAAGACATTCCACAAGAACACATAATACAAGAGTTTCGAGCTATACAAGAAAAATATAAACATTACACGGAATTTTACACCGACGGCTCCAAAACACAAGAATACGTAGGTGTCGGAATAATTACGAAAAATTGGCAAAATAGCATTCGGATAAATAATTTTTCTTCAGTGTTTACCGCCGAAGTTTTCGCAATATGGACGGCAGTAAAGAAAATTACCAGTGAGAAGCAGACAAATACTATCATATATACCGATTCGTTAAGCGCACTGAGAGCTCTAAACCTTAACTCCGCGTCCGAACCCCTACTTGGTGACATCCGAAACATGTTGGCTTATAACGAATATGGAAGAACCATACGATTCTGCTGGGTCCCAAGCCATGTCGGGATACCAGGGAATGAAGCAGCAGATAGATGCACGTTCATGGCAGCACACAAAGGTATAACGCAATCAACACTTCCATACAAAGACAGTATCCGAGCTATTCATAAGGCCCTGACATTAAAGTGGCAACTAGAATGGGACTCATGCACAAACAACAAGTTACACACAATAAAACCCGTGCTTAGAGAATGGAAGTCGTGCTGTCACCAGCAACGCTTCTACGAGGTGATCCTATGTAGACTCCGAATCGGGCATACACACCTGACACACAATTTTCTACTTCAAAACGAAAACCCGCCAACTTGCTAGAAGTGCCATGAACCACTCACCGTAATGCACATTATTATGACATGCCCAAATATTGAAACACAGAGACAAAAGCTTTTACAGAATCTTTATAACTTACACATACCTTTACACCCCGCCTCAATACTCGGAGATGAACCGCTAGTGCCTTTCGCCGACTTGTTCAGCTTTTTAGAAGAAACCGGTTTTTTACACAGACTCTAAAATAACGCAGCTTCCACTGCTTTAACATTTCAATTCTTAATATCTTGTGGCTGGCGCAGCATGGCCTTAGTTGCTTTTGCGCCATTAAACCCGAATTAACTAACTAACTGATCAACAAGGATAGTAAAGGATATTCGAAATTATAACATGAGGAAGACTGAGGAAGCAGTACAAAATGGACGCAGCATGAAATCTGTGAAACTTGGTATAGTACAAGCCAAGATGTATACATTGCATGATAAGCAGGGCAAAATCATCAGCAATTTGAAATATATGGTGAAGGCAGCGGAAGAATTCTACACGTACTTGTACAGTACCCAGAGCCGCCACGATCCCTTCATTCATAGTAATAATGAACAGGTTACAGAGGCTCCTTCTATAACTAACGATGAAGTTAAAAGGACATTGCAAGATATGAAACGAGCGAAAACGGCAGGAGAAGATGGAATAACAGTTGATTTAAGCGAAGATAGAGGAGATATCATGCTTGAAAAGCTTGCGGCCCTTTATACGAAATGTCTCACGACTTCAAGGGTTCCAGCGAACTGGAAGAATGCCAACAGTATGCTAATGCACAAAAAGGGAGACATTAAAGAACTGCAAAATTATAGGGCCATTAGCTTACTTGCAGTATTGTATAAAATATTCACCAACATCATAGGCAATAGAATAACGGCGACACTTCAGTCAACCAAGAGAACACAGTGGCTTCAGGGAGCGATACTCAACAATGCACCACATCCATATCGTTAATCAGGTAATCGAGAAATATTCGGAATACAATCACGATTTCTATATCGCTTTTATAGATTATGAAATGGCATTTGATTCAGTAGAGATACCAGCAGTCATAGAGACATTGCGCAATCAAGGAGTACAGGAGGCTTACGTGAATATCTTGGAAAATACCTACAAAGGTTCCACAGTTACCTTGATTCTAGACAAGAAAAATGGAACGATACCTATAAATAAAGGGGTCAGGCAAGGAGACAAAATCTCTACAATGCTATTCACTGCAAGCTTGGAAAAAATATTCAAGCTATTAAACGGGAAAGGCTTAGGAGTGAGTATCGACGGCGATTACCTCAACAACCTTCGGTTTGCAGATGACAGTGTTCTGTTCAGCAACACTGTGGACGAGTTACAACAAATGATTGTGGACGTTAACATAGAAAGTGTAAAACTGGGGTTGAAGATGAATATGCAGAAGACAGAGATAACGGTCAATGGACTGACAAGGGAACAACAGTTCGGGATCGCCAGTAAACCTTTAGCGACTGTGAAGGAGTACGTTTACCTCGGTCAATGACTCACAAGGGACCCTGATGATGAGAAGGAAATTTACAGAAGAATAAAAATCGGTTGGAGCGCACACGGCAGACCTTGTCAGATCCTGACCGGAAGCTTGCCACTATCATTGAAAAAAAAGGGTGTACAATCAATGCCTTGGGCCAGGACTAACATGTGGGGCAGAAACTTAGAGGTTGACAAGGCAGAATTGGACGAAGAATGTTAGAAGTAACGTTAAGAGACAGGAAGAGAACTGTGTGGATCAGAGAACAAACGTGGATAGCCGATATTCTAGTTGACAATAAGAGAAAAAAAGAAAGGGGCTGGGCAGGCCATGTAATGCGTAGGTTATATAACCGATGGACCATTAGGGTTACAGAATGGGTGCCAAGAGAAGCGAAGCGCAGTCGAGGATGGCAGAAAACTAAGTGCACATAGGGTGATGAAATTTGGAATTGGTTGGCGCAGGACAGGAGTAATTGGAGATCGCAGGGAGAGGCCTTCGTCCTGCAGGGGACATAACATAGGCTGAATAATAATAATAATAATAATAATAATAATAATAATAATAATAATAATAATAATAATAATAATAATAATAATAATAATAATAATAATAATAATAATAATGTAGCGGTGGCATTTATTTAAAATAAGCCCTTTTCATAGAAATAACGCAGCTAAGTGGCGCTTCTACCCATGCAGGTGGATCGAGACTAGATCGTGTGGAGCTACAAAGCATTTTTGGAGAAGCCCATGCTTGTTAAGGCGGAACAGTGCGTCACCAGTTTTCGCAAGTGGTACTCTCAATTCTACAGCTCCAGCAGTCCCACATGGCAAGGAATACGCGACAAGACCCTGGAATGGTGACGCGCACGAGCCCTGAGCGCCATTGAGAAGCACTTGGCATTGGGGCGCTCATCACCAGCGTTGAAGCTAGCTTACACTTTAATACTGTATGGCCAGTATGGCCAGTATGTGCGTGTGTCAGATATTGTCGCCTTTCTTTCTTGTGTCACGGTCACTTCGAGTGCGGCATCATGTCGCCGCCGGATGTTTAGGAACTCTAGTATTTGGGAGCATTGCTTTATAAGATTGCCGCAAGGGCTAACCTGAATGGCACCGCATACTATATAAAAGGCGTTTTATTATTAGGTACACAGGAGTCGATTTCCATAAATTACGAAAAGCAAATAAAGCATTTAATAACATGTGGAAAGAGACTACATGCGACGAAAGCAATTCTGGTAGGGTAGATCATCATACAACGGAACCTTAAAAGTATCATACAAATCTGCTTAATGCGTTGGCGGGCTAGTTGGTGCGAATCCATAATTACTTTGTTTAGCGCAAAACAACGTTGTTTTGCGCTAAACAAAGTAATCATACAATATCTAGAAGGCGGTTTTAATTGTGGAAGTGTAGATTTCTATAAATGTCAAAAAGAAATAAAACATACACACAGTTACAGTGCTTGTGTATCGTGTGTCTTCTTGGTCCGTGTTTCTTGTGCGTGTTGTTAGTAATAATACAGTAACAAAGCAAAAACGTTAAAGGAACACTAACACCAAATTTCAATCTCAACATGTTTGTGTTGTTCGGTTCGCCTCGGTAGCGCAGTAGGCATCGCGTCAGTCTGATAATCTGAAGGTCGTGAGTTCTTGTGTTGTTTGATTCTCCTGCGTACTTAAGTACCGCTGACAGTGGCGAACACTACCTCGAACATATCCTAACATGGTTTTCAGCTCTGCGGTAGCGGCTGATCTCAAACTGCATCACCTCGCGACATCGTCATCAAAATGACGCATTTAGTGGCCGCTTGGGCTTTCTATGCCGTTTTGCCAGATCTGAGAGTATTGTCGACGTCGCAGTTAAAAGGCGCCTATCCCTGCGTGGAGCACGCCGGGATAGGCGCTGCTTCCACGCTTCCGTGCCAAACTGGTTTTCTGCTTGCGTCTGAAGACACGGTGTCATCCGTCGTCCAATCCGTTGTCCGACATGTCCCGACTACCACACTCAACCAATTTCCAAGTGGTTCTCGCAATGACTTGCTGTCCGCACATTTCGCTGGCAGCTATTCTCTTGTATAGGTTGCAAGGGCAATGGGTTGCGGTACCTCACCCACTATTGTGCCCGTTGGCCTTCGAAGACGATGACTATGTAGACAGTGTTGCCCAGCCTTCTGGCGTGTAGGACTCGCGGTTCGTTGCTCTCTAGGCTTTTAAGGATGATTTCGGGGAGTTATCGTAGTCCGGTACGTCGTGGATGATGCCTTTGCTGGTGCCATCCGGTGCGACGGTTTGGCCTATTATCTTGGGTTCTTGCAGTACGCTGTACATGTTTGCGTTTTCTTCGAGTAAAGTGTTTATGGCGATCAGGTTCTTCGAGATGTTCACGCGGCCAGTGTGATGACTTGTATCTGTTACAGTGACATTAAGCGTACCAACTACAGCGTCGGCAGAGGTTGCGGTGTTCCACGTTTACTGTAAAACTACCTGTTAATTTAAAGAGAATTTAAAAAAATTATTGATACAGCAAAAGAAATTTTCGGTAATTGCTCTATGACAGAAACGTGTTAAACAAAAAAACTAATTTTCTATTGTTCTTAATCTCCAGCCCGTAAATCGAGTCCAAACTAAAATATAACTGTTCTAAATAATTGTAACTGCACAAAAAACTATAAAGCAAAATTTTAGAGTTCTTTTTTTCTTTTCATACACGCTATTTTTTTAATATACCACGCACGACGCGCTGTTTGTGTTACTGCTTTGGTGCCCCGTGCCATAATCAAGGTAGCTGCTCTCCGAGTGAACGCACGTCGGCACTGTTCGATTTCTTTCGAAAATCATCACGGGGGAGTGGTTTCCTTTTCAAGTGCGTTACAAACACTGCACGACGTATTTCTTTTACCCAATATATTCCGCATGTTCATGACATAGAACAGGACTACAATGTAGCCCGCAAAGAAAATTTAGGCGGACAGTGACAAAACTTAGCAACTACGCGTTCCGACATTTCAGCGTACGTTACGCTTCGTGAGGCAACGTGGGATTTCGGTATTAAATTTAGCTTTAATTTTTTTGTTATTGCATACGTAAGGGGTAGCCATTGGTCTTGACAAATGTATTATTGTATATTCTTGCCTTTTCGAAGTGTACTTGTTTTTGCTGTGGCTGCGAGAAAGAAGAAAAAGAAAGCATGCGTGGGTTCTCAACTAAGCTCACTCAGCGACGTGAGCTCTTAGCTACGATCAAGTGTCTCGTTTATTTAGGTCACCGGAAAGTGCCACTTTCTTTTTCTCTTGTGTAATACTTCATTTGCTTCGATTCTGACATACAAACCCATCGCATATGAGGGCACATGGCTTCCAGTATTGATTTTGTTTCTTTGTTAGCTGTCGTTCGAGTGTTTTACTGCGTTACAGTCGAGAAATGACTTTGCCTGGCCACTGACTACATCGTTTCATTTCGAAAATAGTTGGCGTGAACACTGTAGTGCGTGGTTAGTTTGAACATTTTAAAAGCATAGCGCAGAAAGTGCTAGTACCCGAGCCGCGAAGACATGCCGTGCGTCATCGGGCTCGTGCACCACAAAGAATTGCTGCATGTCATCGGCTAGCCTCACTTTCCGACTCTGACAAAGAATAACTAAATTTACGAATGGTGGACTGCAAAAATAAGAACCAAATAGTCAAAATTGGCATAAATTGAACTGTAGCAAAAAAATTTAGTGAAAAAAAAGTAAAAAGGTAGCATGTGTCATTGTTTCACATAGCTAATACTATGCAGTTACCGTAATGGGTCCACCGCTTTAAATTATCAGGACCTTTCTCTACCTTGCGCCATTCTTTTGACATTGTTGCAAAAATAGCTGAGGTGTGATTTGTTTGCGACGTACGTACAGCGCACTCGAAAGGTCGTGTCAGCGTTGTATATATGTATGGTATCAGTATTGTATTTAAATGTACGGTACAGAAGTAAATTCCATTTTTTTTTCGTTTCTGCTGTTCATCGTTACTCTAGACGAGACGTAGAGAAGGCAACATACGGGCAACATAATACATTCGAATTACAAGGGGCTCACTATGAATATAGTTGTATTTCATGCCCCGTGCTCCTGCACGGCATTTTCAGCGCTGATAGTAGAGGCAGTACAGAAAATGGGCTGATAGCACAGGCATGCATAGAGAAATAGATCTTGTGGTAGACTCTATGGGCCCCTCCATCTAAAGAGTGAAGAAGTTGGCTTGTTTACGAACACTCCAGCAACAAGTGCTTACTTTGCGGGGTCACGCGCGCCCTATCTCTATAGCGATCTGCAGACGGCTCATTCGTTTATGCGCGCCGTATTATCGCCGAGTTTGCGTCAAACCGTTAGATCGCACGAAGGTCACTTCGCTGGCTGTTGCTGCGCTTGCTCACACCAGCGTTTCGACAGCGAGTGTCCGCGCTCATCGAATGTTCATGTTTCCTGGTGCGTGCGGCCACCGTGCTTGTTAATTCGTTCAGTAAGCGAATGTTTCAAAATTTATACTGCCAATAAAATTACTATTATTATTTCGTATAGCTGCTACCGCAATCGACGGTTCACCTATCGGGCGAAACTGCGACATTCTTGTTTTATTTCGAAAACTTAAAAACACACGGAGCATATAGCAAAATTCTGCCTATTGATATGGTTTGCAGGGAGAAGTGAACTTTACTTGAGCGACAGATTTCAAAGTTCAGGTTGCTAATTAAAACGATTGACCACGTTCGTAAGTATTCTATTTCGAGCATATGTACAAATTCTCAAATTGAGGCCAAAAAGTAATAAAGTCATTGCATCACCTCTCCTCTGATCAGTTTCGATTCGGCGATTTCAACATGTGCCCAAAAGTGAATAGTAATATTAGTTTAGAAAAGGTATAAAATAAGAAGTCATGAGAGAATGTGCATATTCGTTTTTAATATCACCTTCAGACTGGCAGCATGGTTTAATATATATTTGAACCATAATTGCAAAGACGGTATCTTAATATTTCCATGAATTGCTGATACACATAAAAACAAAACCAAGAAAAGAACTAAGATAGGGGGAGGGTCGTAATTACACTTGTAGGTGACCCTATGGAGCCCAACCTGTGATCTTTTTCTTTCTTTGTTTTCATTGACTGTTGTTACTTTAAAATGAAACAATAGTCATGAATGTGTCTACTTTTGTAGGCTTAACTGTAGTTAAATAATAAAACCACATACGCCTAAATTAACCCGAGTTTCACACATCCTCTAGCTTAGAGCATATTGCCAATAATAAGTTGAAGTTTGTCAGTGCAATGTTCTGTATAGGCTTCTACATTTTTGAAAGAAACAGCGACCAGCGACATGAAGTTGTGTGTGTATTGTGTGTGTGTGTTTTGTGTACGTCTGTCATGTGTGTGTGTTTTGCACTCGTGCGCGTGTGTGCTCTGAGTGGGGGGGGGGGGGAGGGGGGCGTGTACATTTCGTGCCATGGCGGGTGCTGTTTGTTTCAAAGGGAAAAGTGTATACGGTGCCACTGAATGGCGACGAACTAATATTTTGCAGTTAACTGAAACGAAATAGTCGTCTGGCTGGCATAAACAGTGTTTGGAAGTAGCCTCCCACACGGTGCTCAGATGCGCACACACTGCAGGAGTTTGTAGGCCATTCTTCTCCAAAAAAAGTATTGTGGTAAAGTGCTTCACTGAGGTGTGTACAACCATGCTACTGCTATATTTATGTTAAAGGACCACTGTTGTTTTTCAGGCCTGTCGCAGCATGACATCCTGTAAGAGGAACCAAGGTCCAGCGCGCAAGCAACCAGCACGGCCTTGCACCAAAAGTTGTCTCCATAATCAGGTGTCTTCGTGATTGAGTTTTAAAGCAATAGTTTTCAACAACCTACTGCTGAGGCCGCTTTCAGTTTTTTTTTCATTTTGCACCGTAATGGTTTCATATACAAGCTGGTGCTCTTTCACTGTAGTAAGACGTTCGCTGTCTGTGTTTTCTTTTCATGTGGCTTATTTAGCCATCAGTTTTTCTTGCTTTAAAAGGAAGCACTTTACCACTTTTGTATGAAGCAAACTGTAGCCTGGCTCTTGCTTATAGCATCATTTACCACAGTGTTAGCGCTGACACACACACACGCAAGCACGCCCGCACGCACACGCGCACGCACGCACGTACGCACGCACGCACGTCGGTAGAGCTCCGTAAATTGGTCATCAGTGACTAATATACACAAAGATGTGCGTATTTATTTAATTGGCTTGCCTTGCTTTAAAAGGGCATGTACTTTTTCCCGTTCCTCCTTCTTTACGTAAACGTGCGATCCATTGCAAGTGGAAGCTTATCGATAGGCTGAGAAATTGAATTTTAAGCTGTTAGAAAACCTGGAGCAAACCCGATGCTGCTTGTTTTCTGAGTGAGTGAGTAAAGACTTTATTTGAAAACAAGGTATTGACAGATGACCTTGTTCTTAGGCAGCCACGAGCCCCTGGGCGCGGGCGGCATCTTCAGCTTTCTTGGTGACCTTGGCCTGCAGGTCAGAGTCGGAGCTGAGCAACACGGCCTCCCACTGCTCAATATTACTTATTTCGTGATTTGTGTGATTTTCGGCTGGGCACGACCACATAATATTGTTACGGTGAAGTGAAGGAAGAAGTTGAATTAGACTAGAGAAAGACGAAGTCTGGCAGTTGCCTGAACGCCATATCCATCATTTGTAAATATACGTTATATTACACTCGTGGGCCTGCTTTCTTTCCGCAACATATTGGTGGAAGGTGCGGGGTACAACCACGGAACTTCGCAGCGGACGTCATCTACCTGCCGCTACAATGGCAAATCAACCGACACAAGTGACAACGCCTCGGCAGCCCGTGCCAACGGTCATCCTCACTCACCCACGGGACCCGGGAATATTTTGTGGCACGGACAGCGCCGACATCGAGGACTGGCTTACGATGTACGAGCGAGTGTGCGACAACAACAGGTGGGATCCTACAATGATGCTTGCAAACGTAATATTTTATTTGAGGGGAACTGCGAAGCAATGGTATGACACACATGAAGCTTACCTAGCGAGCTGGGATGTCTGCAAAGAAAAAATGCGAGACCTGTTTGGCAGACCTGTCGGTCGTCAGCTGGCAGCAAAAAAAGAACTTGCGTGCCGCGCTCAGACGTCCACAGAATCCTATGTCGTGTACATACAGGATGTGCTGGCCCTCTGTCGTAAGGCTGATGACAACATGACCGAGGCAGACAAGATTGGCCATATATTGAAAGGTATTGCAGAAGATGCCTTCAATCTCTTGATGTGTAAGGATTGTGCCACTGTGGATGCAATTATTAAGGAGTGCCGGCGCTTCGAACAAGCGAAGGGCCGCCGCGTCATTCAAACTTTCGACCGATTGCCCAATACCGCCGTGACATCTTCTTGCGAAGACCCGCCGCGGTTCGTTCAGCCCACAGGACCGGAAGAAATAACGCGCATCGTTCGCCGTGAGCTTGAGGCCATGGCCCCGGCTCCAGTTCGTTCAGACTGTCGGGAGAGCGTACCCGCTATCTCCCTTATACAAGCGGTCATTCGGGAGGAAATAGCAAGTTTGGGCATTCCATCTCTCTGCTCGGTCCACCATACAAACACCTACCAAATTTCTCCGACCGCTCGCTCCCAGACGCAAAGCTTTCCACCACTCCGTCGCAACCCAGCTGAATGGCGCACAGCGGATCATAAACCCATCTGTTTTAATTGTTCCGGTAATGGACACATCGCCCGTCATTGCCGCAACCACTGGTCGTCGCCTCCTCGCTGGTCGTCTCCGAGTCACTACCGCCAAGTACCAGACAATCGTACTTTCTCGCCCTATACGCCGAATAGGAACATCAACGCCGACAGTGCTCCACCAAGATCCAGCCGCTCCCCGTCTCCGCAAGGTCGTAGGTCCCGTTCGCCTCTCGTTCACCGCTCTTCGTCCCCTTCTGCAACCGGTCGCTTCGCTTCGCGAAACTAGGCGGTGCAGCTCCCGGAGGTGAAGCTGCAACTCCGACCCGGCCCACAAATCCTCTGTTGACCCTGCCTACACGTGGAAACCTACTGGACATTGAAGTTGATGGCGTTCCTGTTAGATCTCTCGTCGATACAGGAGCGCAGCTTTCAGTTATGAGCGCTGCTCTCCGCCGAAGGCTCAAAAAGGTTCTGACCCCCGCCGTACCGTGCACCGTGCGAGTCGCCGATGGGAGTACGTCACCTGTCCTTGGAATGTGCACAGCACGTGTGACAATTGGGGACCATTATACTGTTGTTCAATTTATCGTCCTTGAACACTGTCCGCACGACCTAATTCTCGGGCTCGACTTCCTTTCGAAACACTCTGCCCAAATTGACTGCTCCGCAGGTGTTGTACAGTTGGATCTGCCGCTTCCTGCCGATGCAACCACTTGTGCTCCACACCGCTTATGTTCTGCTGAATTTGCAAGGCTGTCTCCACAGGCGGCTACAAATGTCCTCCTGACGCCCTGTTCTCCCGTACCTGATGGCGAGTACGTCGTGTCGCCGCTTACTGACGTGGTTTTGTCGCGTAATATTGCCCTTCCGAGCACCTTAATTCGTATCCGCGAAAACTGCGCTCGCGTGCCCATCCTCAATTTTGGGTTTTCGTCACATGTGTTGCCACACGGTATCGCCATAGCGCATATCACTCCTTTGGAAGACTGTCAGATTTCTTTTTTGAGCTCTCAATCCTTCCTCAGTACGAACGGACCTTTGTCATCCACTCCTTCGTACTCGACGCCTGCGGACGATGTTTCTAAGATGATCACCCCCGACCTTCCTTCCGAGCAAACAACAGCTCTTCGTCACCTCCTGTCATCTTATCGGGACAACTTTGATTTGGACGACCGTCCACTTGGCCAGACATCTGTTGTCACTCATCGCATCAACACCGGTGACGCCAGCCCGATTCATAGGCGGCCATATCGTGTCTGGGCAACAGAAAGGGCCATCATACAGAAAGAGGTAGACAGGATGATGGACAAGGACATCATTGAACCTTCCAGTAGCCCGTGGGCATCACCGGTTGTCTTAGTAAAGAAAAAAGACAACTCGTGGAGTTTCTGCATTGACTACCATCACCTCAACCGGATAACAAAGAAGGATGTTTATCCCCTGCCTCGCATTGATGACGCTCTTGACTGCCTTCACGCATCCCAATACTTTTCATCTATTGACCTCCGCTCCGGCTATTGGCAGATTAGCGTCGATGAGATGGACCGCGAGAAAACCGCCTTCGTCACACCGGACGGTCTGTACCAATTTAAAGTCATGCCCTTTGGATTATGCAATGCGCCAGCTACATTCGAGTGCATGATGGACTCTCTCTTGCGCGGCTTGAAGTGGTCTACATGCCTGTGTTACCTCGACGATGTGATTGTGTTTTCGCCGAACTTCGAGAGCCACCTGCGGCGCCTCACAACCATACTCTCCGTGTTTCGCAGGGCTGGCCTTCAGCTAAACTCCTCCAAGTGCCATTTCGGTCGCCGTGAAATTAACATGCTTGGTCATCTCGTAAACACCGCCGGAATCCAACCTGATCCACAGAAAGTTCACGCCGTGCGAAATTTTCCTGTACCTTGTTCAACGAACGATGCCCGTAGTTTTCTGGGCTTATGCTCTTATTTCCGGCGATTTGTGAAAAATTTTGCCGACATCGCTCACCCTCTCATTGGCCTTCTTAAGAAAGACGCCTCTTTCTCTTGGGGACCACTACAGGAGAAAGCCTTCTCTACCCTGATTGAGCGGCTTACAACTTCCCCGATTCTCTCACACTTTGACCCTTCTGCGCCCACTGAAGTACGAACTGACGCGAGTGGTCATGGCATCGGCGCTGTCCTCGCTCAGCGTCAACAGGGCCAAGACCGTGTCATCGCTTACGCTAGCCGCCTTCTTTCCACGCCCGAGCGAAATTAGTCCATTACTGAGAGAGAACGTCTCGCGCTCGTATGGGCGGTCGCGAAATTTCGACCGTACCTTTTCGGTCGGAGCTTCTGCGTTGTAACCGATCATCACGCCCTCTGCTGGCTCTCCTCTTTGAAGGACCCAACTGGACGACTTGCACGTTGGGCATTGCGCCTACAAGAATATACATTTTCTATTATATATAAGTCAGGGCGCCTGCATAAAGACGCTGACTGCCTGTCCCGCAATCCCGTGGATCAACCGGACGATACCGATGCAGACTCTGACATCAGTGTTCTGTCCCTCTCCGGCTTCCTCCATATTGGCGACGAGCAGCGCAAGGATACTGTTCTTCGAACACTTATGGAACGCCTAAGCTCCTCGCCCAATGACGCGTCCCTTCGGATGTTCACCTTGCGTGATGGAACTTTATACCGTCGCAGCGTTCGTCCTGACGGCCCGGAGCTCCTCCTAGTCGTCCCCAAGCACCTTCGGCTCGCCGTGCTCCAGCAACTTCATGACGCTCCTACTGCTGGACATCTGGGCGTCACTCGTACTTACGACCACCTGCGGCGCCGCTTCTTCTGGCCCGGCATTTATCGCTCTGCGCGCCGTTATGTCGCTTCTTGCGACCTGTGTCAGCGCCGGAAGACGCCTGCTATGCCTCCCGCTGGTTTGCTTCAACCAATTGATATCCCCACAGAGCCCTTCTTCCGTGTGCGCCTCGACCTCCTTGGCCCGTTTCCAATTTCCATCAAAGGGAACAAATGGATTGCTGTAGCAACCGATTATGCCACTAGATATGCCATCGCACGAGCGCTGCCAACCAGCTGCGCTACAGATGTCGCCGACTTCTTACTAAAAGCCGTTATCCTGCACCACGGCGCCCCTCGCCAGTTGCTGACGGATCGCGGCCGCTACTTTCTATCGAAGGTCGTCGATGATCTGCTCCGCTCCTGTTCTACAGAACATCAGATTGCTACCGCGTACCACCCTCAAACGAACGGCCTCACCGAGCAACTCAACCGCACACTCACTGAAATGCTCGCCATGTACGTTTCCAACGATCACCGCGACTGGGACGTCGCTTTACCGTACGTCACTTTCGCATACAACTCGTCCCGTCACGACACTGCCGGATTTTCACCATTTTTTCTTTTGTATGGCCACGACCCCACCTTGCCTTTTGACACGTTGCTACCTTCCGCAGTACAGTCACCCAGCACTGGTTACGCTCGCGATGCTATTGACTTAGCCGCCCAGGCCCGAGATGTCGCCCGTCATCGCCTCAAAGTCTCGCAAGCTTCTCAAAAGCGACGCTACGACCTTCGGCACCGAGACCACCATTTTTCACCTGGTTCCCTTGTCCTTCTCTGGACGCCTTCACGTCGCGTCGTCTTGTCAGAAAAACTACTGTCCCGTTTTTCTGGTCCGTACCAGATCTTACGCCAACTGTCCGACGTGACATACGAGATCGCCCCAGTCGGTCAGCCTTCAGTGCCTCCCAACGTAACCAGCGATGTTGTTCACGTCACCAGGCTCAAGCCCTATGTCCCCCCATTAAGTGAGGCTGTATAACTTGCACCGGGACGGAGCTACCCCGCCGGGAGGGTGATGTTACGGTGAAGTGAAGGAAAAAGTTGAATTGGACTAGAGAAAGACGAAGTCTGGCAGTTGCCTGAACGCCATATCCATCATTTGTAAATATACGTTATTTTACACTCGTGGGCCTGCTTTCTTCCCGCAACAATATGGAACAGATCCGCTTTTTTCTTACAATGCTTACATATATTAGGGTATTGGTCCGGGTATTAGTAGCGTATCCAGCTTTTCTGGACACAAGGGTTATAGTTCGCGTGAGTGCCACCACGTGGCGTACTGACCTTCAACTTTTCGAACTTCCCGCGGTGACGCGAGATGACGTCAACTAAACAAATATAAAAAAAATAAAGCTATCCCTGTGCATTGAACTTCGCCACAGTGCTTGTCCCGCCGGCGTTATCAGTGTTCTTGATAAAGCGTATTCGCTCGTCGCCTGGAAATTACGCGTCATCCTAAGAGCGTTTAGTCGCGACGAGCATTGGTTGATTCTGGGCTTTTGATGCGGTTCTTTTTTTTCTTGCTTCTTTATTTTCCTTTTCTTTTTCGTTTTTTTTTTTTCATGGGCTACCGCCGCAGCTGCAAATCTAGATGTGCTTAAGTATTAAGACATATACATGGATATGTTGGTTTTTCACCTTGACACAAAAGTCACGGCACAAGAGTTGAGCAAACTGTCCCTGTGTCGTGGCAGGGTGTGAGACCGGGCTAGTTGGTATTCCATGCTAAAATGACTAGCGCAAGAGTGGACACGGGACACTAAAGAGGCGACAAGGATAAGCGTAAGCTTCCAACTGGGCGCTTGTCCTTGTAGCGTCTTTAGTGTCCCCTGCCTCTTGCGCTAGTCACTTCAGTCTGTGTCGTCGTCCGTTGGCATGCTATGGCCGAAGCTGCTCGCAATATTACGTCACATTTACTGGCCACCAGGCCAGGTACACCCTTGGGTACGACATATACAGTACTTGCAGTTAGTTTCCAAAGTCGTCTCCTATGGCGGTTATCCACGTGCGTGAAGCAAGAACGCTATTTAAAGTTATTGTGCAGTAATATATGCGGGATTTGTATATTCTCCACATTCTCTACCATGTTGCCGTTCCGCCTTTGTTATATAGCCGCAATATAGACTAGCAGCTATCGAACTCCATAAAGGCTATCCACACACTCAAAGACCTCGCGCACAACTCCTGACACTAAATTGTATTCAAGAGTTGTGCGACTGTCCAGGACATCCTTAACGAATGTTACATAACACATTATGAGGTTTTACTTGCCAAAACCGCGATTTCATTTTGAGGCAGGCACGCCGTAGTGGAGGATTCGGGAATAATTTAGACCAGTTGGGATTTTTTAACGTGCGCCTAACGCTAAGTACGCGGGTTTTCGCATTTCACACCCATTTAAATACGGCTGCGGTGGTTGGGATTTGATCCCTAGACCTCGTGATTAGCAGCCAAACCCAATAAAAGCTAAGCAACTATGGAGGGGAAGGAATGTTGGCAGTAGGAGGAAGGTGACAGCCGGCACGTGAGACAATTTGTTCCTATCCTCATTGCGCGAGAATCGGTACCATCTGTCGAAGAATGACACCATAGAATGCACTGTGTTCAATGTGATGGAGTCCGCATCCAATATTTCAGACCCGAATCATACTGTAACTACTGACGACTAGGCATCTCGCTAATACGTGCAGTCGCTTGACAGCTGCCGAGCGCTGGCGTGGGCCACAAGACCTACTTGACCTTTGTTCAACACTTGCCTACATTCTCGCCTTATTTCGCACCATTGCGTTTCAGCTGAACTGCTTCAATAGCCAATTTATTTCTGCCAAAATTTGGCCACCTTGTCAACGTTATGGTTTCTTATTTTTAAGTCATCTTTTATATTTAGGCTAATGCTGTTATTAAATTTCCAGCAGTTTCACCTTTCCCAAAATGCCCGCATTTTTTTAGGATATTTAATAAACGTGGAAACCATTGCGTGGCCCCCTGACCAAGCTGCTCAAAAAGTCATTTTATATCCCTGAGGCCTTGTGCAAGCTTCTGCCTTTTTGCCGTTCATCAACCTCCTGATTTCCCTGTCAAGTGTATCCCATTTTGACGACTCCAATCCCACGGAAGTTGGCAATGATATAATGTGCATGGGATTAAAGCCATTTAAATCAATTCTACTGTGGATACGAGAGCCGCTTTTGCTCACTGCGAATGGAAATATTGCGTTAATGAGCGCCATTCTTAAGCATGTAAATTGACAGTCAAAAAATTATGCGGATTCTATGTATGTGCGAATCGATGCAAGCAAAGCTTTCTGTGTTTGTTGTCATTGTCATACGTAATCTCCACAGGCTAGACAGGCACTCTCTAATGAAATGCTGTCAATGTTTGCCTGATTACGCCTGTCATTGTGATGCAAATAAACGGAACTTCAACTCATTTTCTCAGAAATAAACGCTGAATGAATGCTGACGTCATCCTAAACAAGATCAACAAGCGCCGTAGTGCTCGATCTTATGATGTCCCTATTCGTAAGCTTATATTCGCGATTTATATATATATATATATATATATATTGTGGGGGGTGCGATGTGCTCTTATACCCTAGAAATGTCCCTCGGACGTGTCTGATGTGCTCGTTTTTATTCTCAAGTGCCCAATGAAAACTCTCATGGCTGCAACTTCATGATGTCCTGGTGGCAGGCCACCATGGCGTGTCGCGCAAGTATGACCACGATGATTCATTTGGGCTGACATATACTATTTTGTGCGTCACACTTCGCGACATTCATTTTTCAAACTATGGCAGAGATCGAAAAGGGCGGCCAACTCACTACGTCCCTTTCCTCTGTTTACTTCCGCAAAGTGTGTGTTTATCGCTGTGGGTACCAAATACGCCCAGCGGTATGCTACCACTCAAGCCTTTCTGGCGGCTGAGCAAATGAAGTCGCAGGCTTTATTCAAGATGGCGTCGACGTTCATTATGGCTATCCTCAATTACTTTTCGCGGACTTCGCTCACCGCCTTCTCTCCAGTGTCATCTCTTACACTACTCGCTCCTGCTAGACACAACACAAACACGCAGCGACCTTAATGAAGTATCAATTACACGCTAGTTGACACGCTGTCTATGTATATTTCCGCTAAGCACCGGGATTGAAGCGTGGTCCTGTCTATGGTGACATTATCCGTCTACAGCCTCGCTCATCATCACCGCTCGTTACTCGTCACGTTTTTTTTTTTTGTCGACAAGAGCATAGTGTATTTCCTCTGAATGTGCTTTCGGCTTTAGGTGTGACCTTGCACACCCGCTTATTCTTTTACGTTGACGGCGACTGTTGTCGTCAGGCTGCCGCCTCATTCTGAGCTTCGCAGTCACCAGAGAGGACAGAAAGCTGTCTTCACAAACAAACCACTGGGATTCGAGCCCATCTCCCAAATGCACCATCTTGCATTTGGGAGATGGGCACGCTAACCATTACGCTACCACCTGCCTCCACCAATTTCTGTTTATCTGCCTTCCCACTTCACTATTTTGCCGCAGACGCAGGCAGAACGGATGCAGAACGAAAAAAAAGTAAAGATTGCTTGATCCGCCAGCTGACACATGACCTTAACTTTGACAGGTTATTGTCATTGGAGCGCATGTAGGCTTGCGGCTGCGTGCAGATTGTGGGTCCCCTTAGCTTTATTGTAAATTTGCTTTCACCGACTCTTTTCAGCTAGAACTGAAATGCCGGACAAAAATGAGACCTACCGTTGAAAATTTTTTTCTTGTTTTCTAGGTTTAAACCAAGAACTCTCATTTACACAAATAGTGATTTTTTTTAAGAAATGGCATAAGGATACTATATTTCGAGGTCATGTCGTTGTGTCAATACGGGCCCGCACCACGTATCGACGAAAGGGCATCACAGTGCCGATGCACGCGGCAGGTTACTGAATGAAGAAAACAGGAAACGACTGTTTTTCAGTTTTCGCAACATATTGTACACAGAACACAAGGCACCCACCACCATGACATTTTATTTTTGACAACAGCGACACACAGTGGCGGACTGATATACTTCCTAAAAGGGTTTCATTTTATTTTTTCATCGCAGAACCGCAAGCACAGGTTGCGTCGCGCGTATACGAAAGCCACGTACTGTGGCCGCGCTCCTTTTTCTCTAAGAATGTGGCCCCCGGCGGCTTCACGCGCTCCCGTAGGTGGCGGATTGGACTGTCACTCCAGAAGTTTAAATAGATAACCTCTTTGCATAGAAACGACGGCATGATTGTTAACATATTGTTGGCTTGGATATGTCTGGCACGAGGCCCAAGACCGTGTCTTCAAACGCGTTCTTTGCGTTCGCGTCTCTGTCTTGAAGGGACGCGCACCCTAACTTGCTGCAGTGGTGCTTGCGTTGAGCGTATGTAAGGCAAAAAACGCGGTTCTAAAATGTCTGTTCACTAACTTGTGCAGTAAACCCATTTTTACAGTATTCGCGCAGTATAGTAGTAGTATAGTAAGAGTCACAAGTATGGCATCCGTAACCGCAAGCGTCATGTTATAGCCGTAACTTGTCGGGACAGCGTAGTTGTAATCCACAGACCCTGCCACTGAAGAATACGTGGCTAGGCATGGCTGATGAATAAGTAATTGCTAAGATTGGTTTTCAGTAAAGGTTTGTTACCAAAAACGGCGGGAGCCTATACTGCCGCAAAGGACGGATGCCGGGCGGTGACTCCAATCAATTACTCGGCACATCACAAATCTACACTGGAATTCAACTGGTTTCGCCAACTCTTGCTTATATTCTCTCGCCCCTAAGCTGCGACTTCGCCTGCAACCCGGGCCTCAGCTTTTCCCCTTTGTCCCCCGCTTCTTTC
Source organism: Dermacentor andersoni (assembly GCF_023375885.2). Classification (NCBI taxonomy): domain Eukaryota; kingdom Metazoa; phylum Arthropoda; class Arachnida; order Ixodida; family Ixodidae; genus Dermacentor; species Dermacentor andersoni. The sequence goes on from NC_092814.1 coordinate 177,256,245, forward strand.
CCAATCTGCTAAGACGTTACCATGAGGTGAAAGCCGACTAATAAGCATCTAAATTTTCTGTGTTATTAAAACATCGTGTTAATAAAAGGTTGCGCTTTACAGCCCCCCAAATCAAAAAGTAAGTTATGAAAAATAAATTGGTCCGGTAAATGTGCAAGCGCAGACGCAAGAAAAGGCTATAGTCAGTTTCCCAGTATTCACTCAATGAAGATGGAGCACCTCTATACTCTCACGTTGTAGTAATGTCAAGAACAAAACACTTCCGAAAGAGTCAGTCACCTTGCAAAGGGGCGCTTGGTGTGTCGTCTCTCACGTCCGTGTCGTTTTTTGTGTCGCGCAATATCATTCAAGACAGTCACGAATGTTACTCATTATAAGATGAGCTTGCGCTGGAAAAGAAAATAACACTCAAACATAACGATGGCTGCGCGCAAAGTGCTTCCTCTGATTCCGATCTACGGATCAAGGCGTCGGTTCGTCAGATTGGAATGCTCGTACATTGCAGCGCAATCTCGGGTCGTCAAATGTGATGGAGAATGTACGCCAGTGTTCGCTTCACGCGCTCAATCTGATAAGATAACGCTCTTTCGCTATTGAATCCGTGACAAAATACTGGATATTAGAAACACATGCAGGCGCATCTTGAGCTAACTGATAACTTTGGAACTGTGGTTAGACGCTAAAAAAAGCCCAACCCCCCCCCCCCCCCCCCCTTAAAAAAAGAATACAGCTGCTTTCAATATTAGCTGAAACATAATGCTTGTGGTCTAAAAAGGGCCCCCAACACTGCACAGCGACGCCGACATACAGGAAATTCAAGAGCGAACCACTTTTCAATTACTGGTATTTATCAAACCAGCATATCGTGGTTCAATGTAGCCCTGTAGTCCAGAGGCCAGTTCCACCACGGGTACTGTGTCGGAGCTCATGTTTCATGTTAGCATTAATTGTCACAAAATCACAGTATTCTTTTCTTTAGATCTTATCATTAGACAGCTAAAATACATCCAGCGAAACCCTCACCTTAATATTTCAGTACTTTTCGATCTAACGTACATATCCGTGCTTATCCATATGTTACAAAGTACTGAAAATGTACCCAATGCTTTCCTCCAGGAAGCTGTTCTTATTCCTTATGATGCCAGGAAACCGAGCCTGATACCACCAACGCTCAGAAACCTAATCGGGAGCGCGCATAATGTTCTCGCATACCTTGTGGGATGTACCGTAGCGCTGAGGTGCTTCTTGTATAATGTATGAGAATCAGTTGTAAAGACAGACGTGCAAGGTTGGGCCATGTGCTTAAGCTCATGAAGTTGATTTGTGCCAAGATAGCCTGTCCAAGCTTTCACACTTAAATTAAATTATGTGGTTTTACGTGCCAAAACCACTTTCTGATTATGAGGCACCCGGTAGTGGAGGACTCCAGAAATTTCGACCACCTGGGGTTCTTTAACGTGCACCTAAATCTAAGTACACAGGTGTTTTCGCATTTCGCCCCCATCGAAATGCGGCCGCCGTGGCCGGGATTTGATCCCGCGACCTCGTGCTCAGCAGCCTAACACCATAGCCACTGAGCAACCACGGCGGGTTTTCACACTTACTTCATAAGAAGTCTACAGCACCATCAATATGCCGGCTGCTTTTAACTGCACGAAACAAAACTATTGAAACGATACAAACAATGTTAACATCATTTTATCATTCGAGTGTTCAGATTGGTAATCTCTAGATGCGGAGTAAGTTGAGAAGTTGTTTGCGTAATTAACAAAGCTACGTTAATTAAATTTTCAGTAATGGTTCTTACGTGGCTAAAGAAAATGAGCAGTTTGGAGCCCGTCCTTGAGATTATGCAGCCAAGCAAAAAACTTTCGACTAAACGTGCTTCTGTAAGAGCCATGCGAAAAAAAAATTTTCCAAGTAAACAATCTTGGAAGGCGTAACTGATGCAGAAAAAGAACATCTGTAAAGCCACAGAAAGAACAGCAGTTCACGACGGGACACAAAGGAGGAAACATACACAAACTGCGCTAACTTTAAGCGCTGTTCTTTATGTGATAATGAAGCAACTAGCCCGTCAGTCATTCCTTTCAAACCTGTAAAGTCAACCTGACCACATCTAGCCTTTTGTGATGCTGTCATCAATAGTATGGCCCCGTGAACATGTTCCCCGTGGCCACATAGTCGCGTTCCATTTTTATTCATGCTGCTTTCTCGAAGACAAGCATTTTAAAGTTTTGGTGTCAATGCGGCAGTGTACGTGTGCCGCCGAAAGCTTGCTTGGTCACAGAAGCGATGCATGACGGAATGATGGTGCAGATTTAGCGCGTCGCTGGCATCAAGACAATGCGCGGCCGCCAAGGGAAGGAAGATAACGAAAGTGAACAGCTTGGTAGCTGCTCACGGAGCCGTGCCGATGGGGACGGTGCCATCATGACGAAATCTGAGGCGGCGATATTGATGGCTGCAGCGTTCTTTTTTTTTCTTTTATTCTTTTATTCTTTCTTTTACAGCGAAGTCGTTAAGAGGAAGCTTTAACACGGGCCCTACTCCGACTCAGCCTATTCAAATAGATGTAAAACGCCGAAACGCTTTTCTTAGATAACCCCTGGACCGATTTTAATGAAATTTGTTGGATTCGGGAGAGAAAGGTAAATTCTAGTGACTATTGGAAGCGGAATTTCTATTTAGGGCCTGAATTTTTGTAAAAGATATTCAAAAATTCGAGAATGCGAAAAGTACACAAGCACGAAGTTTACAAATTATTAACTCCGCATCAAGAACTGATATCGCGGTTCTGTAAACAGCATCCATTACTCAATTCAAAGCCGACAAATCCAATATGCTGATTTATATCTTACGCGAAGTCGTTACGTTGTGAACAAGGGTTGTGGAAAAGCTGTATTTCCATATCACTAAATATTTTGAGATTCATGCGTAATATATCAATTTTGTCTGCTTTAGATGTGCTGTTTGATGCAATGTACATAATTGTGACATCAGTTTTCATTGCCGAAAAAGAGTTGTAATCTTCATGGTTTCGTTTTCTTAAAATTTGCGATTTTTGACAATATTGAATAAACAAATGATGACCTAAATCAAGAATTCGAAACCAACAGACATTAGATTTTAAGTTTTTGTTTGAAATGCAACAAACCTTGTCAAATTAGATGCAGTGGCTGTCGAGAAAAACGAATTCAACTTTTACATTTATTTAGATAGGACCACCAGAGCTAAAGCTTCCTCTTAAGGGCTACTTTCCCCACTATCGCGTCCGCGTGCAGAGCCAAATCCCGAAGATAGCGTAATACCGGCCCGACCGGCAGCGGTGGTGAAGCATGCGTTCAGCGCTCCCCATACATGGGCTGATCACGAATGTAACGCCATGCCGGGAAGACCCGCGGCGGAGATGAAGCAGGCGTTAAGCACTCCCCATACGTGGACCGATCCCGAAGACAGTGCAATGCGGGGCCGACATACGGTGGAGGTGCAGTTCGCCATTAAGGGGCCCACATACACAGATTTGCAGGTCATGTTTCTTCACAGAGTGGAAGGGCACTGAGATTTTTTAGTTATCCGCGTTTATCCTGCACGCGTCTGCGATCAAAACAAGAAGCAGGTATGCCTGGTGGTGGATGCAGGTGGTAGCGGAGAAGTTAGCATACCCAGCCCCTGCACGTACTTATATCTGCATTGACATGGGTTCGTGGTAGTGATAGCGACCAAAGCTCTACTTTTTCTGCGTACTCTAGTCATTGTGAAACTAAGGATGTGGTTAGCATGCCCAGCCACTGAATGCAAATTGCAGCAGTTACGAGGGGTGGAATCCCGCTGGGGCTGATTGTGAAAAAAGCTTCCTTTCTCTGTCCACTCTCGCGATGGTGAAGCTAAAGATGAGGAGGAGGCCTGACGGACACAACGTTGATCGTCACCATAACAGAATGGATGGACGATCTGCGGAAAGGACAAGGCACACCAAGTTTTTAGCACTTAACTTGTCCTACAGTAAAGCGCTACAATGGCTAGTATGCCCTCGTGGCAATGGTAGACCGAACTGCTTCTCACTGCTAACACTGGACTGATACTAAGAAAATACTCCGTCCGCGGGCACCACGCTACACTGAAATTAGCAAAACAATGTCAGTTTATAAACTGATATTGCCAATTATCTGGTGTCCTCCTTGTGTGTGTGGAGGGCACAAAGGTCCTGGCAATGAAATGGTAGTATCTTCTGTTTTTGCTGCAGTTGCACACAAACAAAATTCTTTGAAGTGATCGGACAGCGATCTACCGGTGGAGAGGACCAACCCAGAAATTAAAAATAATTGCTGGTTTCAGATCTTCTAATGTACTTTGCGCTTAGCTACCATCTGTTATATTTTTCTTTTTCTGCTCTTATAAAGAAGAAAACTCCACATTACTACAATATCAACAACCCTACACAAAATAGACTGGCTTGAAGCTGTGACCACGCACCGCACTTTTGTACATTTAGCACATGTAGTATTGGGGCAACACGTTTGAGCAATATTGTTAGGTTTTAAGTCAAAGCACTGTGACAGGTGGGAAAAACTCGTTGTCATGCCCGGTCGAAATAATACCATCTGAAATCTTATTTACCTATATTCATTTTTGAAAAATCACTATAGCCATTTATACATTTGCTTCGTATGAGTTATGTACTAGCTTGCCTCGTCAATCTCAAAAATGTATTCCCTTTTCGGGAGACGGCATTCATGAAAAAGGACGCAACATGACAGTAAAACATCCAGCAAGGTTCTATCCAATGATGGGCGAAATTGTGCACTGAGAGCGTGTCAACTAGCGTGCGAATGAAAGTTGAATTATGATCGTTGTAAGCTTGTGTTGCCTCTAGCACGAGCGAGGAGTGTTGGCGATGACATTGGTGTGAAAATGGTCAGCTCGGTCTGCGATTTGTTCTTCTGATCTCCACATTTACCGTCGCAGTTGTAACGGTGAGAGTACTTCTGTGACATTATTAGCCCAGTGGGCTGGGAAGGCTCGAGTGGTAGCTCACCTTGAGGAGTATTAGGTAACAATTATTAATATACGTACTTTTGCGATCATGAAAAAGATGCAGAAACACCACTGGTGTTGTCTAACTATTCGTAAACAGGCCCCCAAATTTCAATTGGCCCACCCCCAAACATTAAGTAGGCCCACCCCCAAATTCCAAGTTGGCACACCCTCAAATTTAATTTGGCCCACCCCCAAATTTAAAGTCGGCCACGCCCGATTTTCTTTTCGCCCAGCCTTAAACTTGGAGTTGGCCCAATCCCCAATTTCAATTGGGCCACCCCTAATTTTCAAGTTGGTCCACCCACGAATTTCCATAAATCGTCCCCCAAATTTCCAGTCGACGCACCCCAAAATTTAGGTTGGCCCACCCCCATATCGCCCCCAAATACAGATTGGCCCGCCTCCACAACACCACCAAATTTATATTGGCCCACTCCAATACCACCTGCAAATCGAGGTTGGCCCACCCCCATATCAGCCCCAAACTAACGCTGGCCCACCCCTCGATCACCTCAAATTTAGGATGGCCCACCGCAAATCATCCCCCAATATAGGTTAGTCCACCCATCACCCCCCCCCCCCCCCCTATTCACCTTGGCCAGCCAAACATCACCCCCATGTTTAGGTTAGCCCGTCCCCATGTTACCTCCAAATTTAGGTTGACCCTCCCACATATCATTCCCAAATCCAGGTTGGCCCACCCCCCTATCAGCCCCAAACTTAGCCTGGCCCACCCCTCTATCACCTCAAATTTAGAATGGCCCACTGCAAATCACTCCCAAATTTAGGTTAGCCCCCACTACCCCCCCCCCCCCGATTCAGCTTGGCCCAGCCCCATATCACGCCCATGGTTAGGGTGGCCCACACCCCATGTCACCCCCAAATTTAGGTTCTCCCACTCCCATATCATTCCCAAATCCAGGCTGGCCCACCCCCCATATTCCCCCAAACTTAGGCTCACCCACCCCTATATCACCTAAAATTTAGGTTGGGCCACCCCCATATCAGCCTCAAATTCAGCTTGGCTCACTACCATTTCACCCCAAATTTAGGTAGGGCCACTCCCATATTACTACCAAATTCAGCTTGGCCCATCTCTGTATCACGCCCAAATTTATGCTGATGCCACTTCCAATTTCAAGTTGGCCACCCCAACCCTTTTTATGAAGACCTATATATTTATATGGGAAATGCGTCAAGCTTTTGGCGTTACAGACACGATTTTGCACGGTTTTGCTACCAAATTGCTGGGGTACTCGCCAAAGAATGCTGCGCATTAAAAGCAAATGCACCGAACGAAGGACACCATATGCTGATCCTAAATGCTGACGGCTAGCCAAGCTAGCTTCTCTGTAGAGAGACCGGGGCAGACACAGCACGGGACATTTATTCAAATGGTTTTTTACGGCCACACCTACGGACTGATACCACTTGCCTGTAGGGAACACATTAACAGTAGCTATTAATCCAGACGCTGCACATCTTCTCCTAGTCGGTGCATTTCTTATTTGGATGAATCTTTAGAAATAATTAACGTTCGGGCAGCGACTCAGCCTAGCAGACCCTTTGTTCCACACGAATGTTGCATAGGATTGGCACTGGCCACCGGGTGGCATTGTGGCACAGGTGGACGTGATTCGCTCGGAGTGTGTGCCATTAAGGACAGCCGAAAGTCGAAGAAAACGGACCTTCAAGAAGAACGCAATAAGAATAGCCATTTTGTTCTCCCACGTTCCACGCTACAAAGCACGAAAGTTTTTTTTTCATAACACAAAGCCATGCGCAAGCTTCTAGTTATGATGTCCAATGAATAAAATCTTCATAAAACCGATGACTTAACAAATGGACACGATACTTCTACGTTTTATGAAGGAAAAATAGAAAGGATAATATTTCAAGAGCACCACTGTAAAACCAGAACCGAAAGCAAATATTGAGTTTTGTGTTTCTGCCATTTGATAGGAGACTATAAAACTAAGTCCTATGCGGCTTTAAAAAAATGCGCTGCTGAAAAACCAAAACTGAAAGCAAATCATGGGTTTTGTGATTCTGCCATCTAGTGAGAGACTACAAAACTAGGTCCTATGCGGCTTTAAAAAAAAAGTACGAAGCGGGAATCGAACCGCGGCCACCGTGACGCGGGACCAAAGGTGCTCGCTATTCTACCACTCGGCCACGGCTACCAGGCTTTGCCAAGCGGTACGCTCATGTTTTTATAGATACCACGTGAACTTTCACGACAGTGTTACAAAAATCGCTTTCGGGAACAGTCTTACGCCATATGTGGAGAGTCGAGATAGGCATCAATCGAAAGCTGAGTCTCCGGACTACATACGCTTCACTGCGTATTACGATAGACGGGATAGTTTTATTACAGTCATCGTTCTTGCCTCAAAAATCGAGCACAAATTTTCGTCGTTTCCATAGGCTTCCATTGCTAAAACTTTAACCGCTGTGGGAACAAAATTCTTACGTGCCATAGAGTGATCACTGCATTTGGGTCGCGTGGATTGTCTTCCAGAACACGTTTGTCACCTGCCTTTTTCAATAATCGTCCTGCAGCTTTTGTTATTCGCGAAAAACCCGCTCGTTCCATTGAAAACGCGCTAGCTTCGTGCCGGGCCCGCTTGGGGCGCTAGTTGGTACGTGTCCGGAAAAGCTGGATATGTGATAGGGTACGGGGTTGGGGTAGGTGTCCGTCTGAAGTCGCCTCCAAGCTACTTCTTGCCGCTTGTTAAGCGATTTGTGTGCTGGCGGATACACTGCCCTGGCTAACCTGTAATGCTGAGTTATTTCATGGTAACTGACCATGCGATCCCTCTCTTATCCTAGCGTGAGCCGTCCGGGTGCTCGGTTGGCGAGTCCTCGAGCGGTGGTGTGGGCGGCATCGTTGCCGGGTAGGGAGGAGTGTGCAGGTGCCCAAATGATCTGGATTGGTCGTGGGTGTTGCTTGGTGTCTACTATGTGTTTTACGGGAGCCGAGACCCGACCTTTCGCAAAATTGCGTACTGCTGCTCTGGAATCGCTAATAATGTATAAACTTAGTGCGCGTAAGCAGTTCTATTAATATTCCTGTTTTAATATTTATATATATTTAATATATAATTTTTCTGCTACAGTTTCCTAAATTACAAATTATTCCTTACAGGCACTGGAAGAAAAAGTGTTGACCATATTGAAAAGTAGCCCAAGATAACTGACTAAGGTAAAAACGAAGACACACACGAGCGCTACGTGTGGCCTTTGTCTTCTCGCGTTGCAGTTGAACATTTTCACCTTTGTCCACACAGCCTAGTTTTTGTTTTTAGACAAGCTGCATACTTACATGACATTTGTCATTTTATAATGATTATGTGATGTGCGACAGAAAACTTAGACATGCCAGGAGTTCCCATGAAAATGAAGGCTAGAAGTGATGAACAGTTGTCGACCAAGGAATATTGGCCGCAGTCAAGGTTTCGAAAATTCTTTTTGTGAGGGCGGCAACTGCCCTGACGAAGAGAAATGCCATTTAATAGCGTTGGCTTCAGAGACAGCCCCGTTTGTTCGCCCCCATTATTCGTGGCCATAGAAATTTGTCTTTACACATCAAATTTCTGTACAGCGGAACAGAAAAAAAGGTGACAGAAAAAGTGACAGCAAAATAAAACAGAATACACAACTTTTTCTGTGCCTAAAATTTATAGTTGTTTTACACATACATTTTCTGTAAAATAAAGCAGAAAATATTATTAAAATAACTGGAAAATTTCAAACAGAATTTTTTCTTGAATTGAATAGAGATAACTCTCTTTAAACATAACATTTCTGTCACTGTAAAGCAGAAATAACTTGTTAAATAACAGAAAAAGCAAAAACTGAAAAGAGAGCTTTACAGAAATCTTCTGGCAAGGTAGCTGCCAGAAATTTTGTTTGTTTAAGGAAATATTTTTTACACTGCTAAGCTACGTTGCAGCCGCCTCGCAGGCGCAGCACAGCCTTGATCTCTCATGGCGGCGGCTGCTTCCGTGGCTGTTTACCGCGGAATCTGGTAGCGGTGGCCTCCGGGGAGTTCTGTCGCTGGACCATCTTGTTCGCGGGTGTTTTCAGGTTCCGGTGTGCATCTACCAATCCCGGTGCTGTAATTCGTTCTGGGGCTACATCCGTTTCTTCTACGGAGACCTCCATGGCCGGGCTGGTGTTTAGACGCGGGTAGGGTTTGGCTTAGTAGGACGGCCGCCTCGCCTGCGCTTACCGGGGCTGTTTTCAGGCCTTGGACTGCTGGTGGGGCCTGTGGGACTCTCTACGGAGGTTCCTGGCAACTTTTTACAGGCCCTCTGCCGGAGTTTTCGTGGGTTGGTCGGGTGTGATCCGGTCTCCGACTTGTAGCGTCTCCGACACTCAACTGGTTTCTAACCAGTTCCGACAGAATGCGGCGTTGGAACCGGACGCTGGACGAACAACCGATTCGCGCATATTGCAATTGTCTGTAGCAGAGCCGGCGCCAATGGTGCGCGGGCTTCGCCGCTCCGATCACCACGCCCGAGGCCTTCGCGTCTATCGCTGTTAACGACGGCTTGAAAATCGGCTATATTTGACTTCTGATGTAAAAGAGTGACTCCTAGAATAAAGTTAGGTCAAAAGTGCGCCTGTTCTGCAAAGCTGCTCTCAGTACACTGGCGTAATTGGGAGCCGTCTTGCGAGAGCACTTGGTCTCGTAGGACAGCACACACCGACTGCCCATGATAGGCGTCTCACCTGGCTTCCAAGTTTTCTCTTCGCAATCATGACATGAAGAAAACAAGTTCTATTTGTTAAAGGACGACATAATTCTATAAATGATAATTTTGTTGATGAGCTGCGGCCGGATCGCAAGTGCCATCAGTTGCGGTGACCAGCGAGCCTATACTGGATCAACTGGCGGCTGTAATTGGCGCCGTTGGTGCGCGGCGCATTGTTGTGAAGGGTTTGTCTTTGCGCTGACGTGGTTTTATTGACAGTGTTCGTGCAAAATAAATATGCGTCGTGCAAAGATGTTTGTTTTGTATTTCCTGACGAGTATACGAAGTCTTCTGAGCGTACATGCAAAGACGCCGAATCTAAGTGGAGTCTATGTGCGGCTCTCTCGCTCTCATGCCCGTCCGTTGTCTCCCAGTCATCGTATGCGGAAAGTCGGTTGGACGCGCGTCGTACATTGAATGGCACGTGAAATCATGCTGTGTGTTTCCTGCATAACAGCTAAGCTCTCCAATGCGCGCTAGTAGTAGTCTGAACGCCCTATCATGACGAGGCATCAGTCATGTCTGCAGAATCGTCTGTTGATTGTAAAAAGTGGCATCGCAGCAACCATGTCATTTTATCTGTGTCCCAACAAGCAGCCCAGACATCAGTGGGCCAACTGCGTTTGAAACAGCGGTCTCAATGAATAGACATCGTGGAAAAACAGACGAATTTGCTCGCTTCATTTTGCAGGGACAATAATTACTGCTGGCAGCGTTGTAATTTCCGGACCGTTGCTCTGCGGGGTGGAACTGACAATGACTCGCTCCATTTCTACGGCGATTCCTACTTATACAAAGTCATCGGCCTCTATTAACGATGACGACGACCACGACTATGACTGCGACACACATTTAGGACTAACAGACCAATTCTGCAACTGGCAATTCAATATGTGCAGTCCTTAATGTCATTGGTTTTTTGAACCCACACGATGACGTGTCCGCTGAGTTGCGATCACCGCGGCGCGACGCTTGGCGTGCTACGGATGTTGCCAGCGTTTTGAAGTGAAACCAGCGATTATAACAATTGACAATATTATCATCAATTGTTCGTCACGTCCGAGCATTTACGGTATAATTCCATATGAGACACAGACCTACTCATCACATCAGAAAAGTAAAAACAAATATTTTGCTTTTAGTGGCCCTCTAATGGTATAGACAACCGCTCAGAACATGAATTGAGGTAACCCTGCTGGTGGAATTATTCCCTATTGTAGTAGCTAAAACGAGCCATATTTTTCTAATTAAACGTGTATTTATGTATTTAACTTATCACTAAATGTCGCGAAAAATAACCTTTGGCACCCCACGCGGCAAAAACATGAAGCTGCATACGACGTCCACGACGTGACCTTCTACTAGTATACGCGGTTACTGGTGTCATTATTAGTATTAAAATGATGTAAAGTTTTTATCATTATAAGTTGTCCTGATTTACAATGTGCAGCTAAGCCTTCGTTTGTAGTCAGCAGAAAAGTGGTGCTGCCTTAGCCTTCGTTTTCGATGAGTTAGCTTGGCTCATCTATCGACAGAACAACGACGACGGGGGCCAGACAGCCATGACGTAGGCCTGCACTTGGGAAAAAAACGCGGTACAAATGCAAGAAATGTCTGTAGAACAACGCGAACTTATTGCACCAGCTTTTTATTTTCAAAAGTGGTTGAAAATGTCAAAATGCAGGTCAAAATGCAGTTACACTCACTACTGTGAACGCAGAACGATTGGAAGCTTGCACAATTTGCGAGGCGGGATATCGACATCGCTCTCACTTCTTTGCGTTGCTGGAGGAGGGACTCTGACTTTTTAGAGGCTGCGCAGATCGACAGATGCTGCTTACTAAATATCCACGCACTTTTGGAAGTAACCGCTGCAAATGTAAACACTACCGAGGGTCAGCTTTGCATGGCGCCATAAAAAACTATGACTTTAAATATAAATCAATCAAAATGTTTTATTTCCAACAAACTTGTTGGGGGTCCTCCAGGCGAAAAGCTGCGACATACAGCTTGAATGTGCCTGAAGGCCCTCACATGGCAGCAGTACAAATACAAATACAATATACAATGCAATGGGTTACATTTACAATAATTACAAAGATCACATTTCAAAAATTTCTTTACAAAAATATGCTCTAAGCTGTTTTCGAGTCAAGGTATTTGTCATAACAATTGCTTTCCCAAATTTATTGAACAGTGAAGGTAGCGTGTGTCTTAGCGACTGCATAAGGTAATTTGTACGCCGGTACGGTACTAACCACCTGTCTTTGCTGCGGGTACGCGCATCACTTCTGTCATATTCAAGTCGTGACATATTTTTTACAAATATTTGAAACTTTTCGGAGCCGAAGCAGAAAGAATACAGTAGCCTGTATTCGTAAATGTTAGTTACTTGTATTATGTTCTAACTTTCAAAAAGTTGCGCAGTAGAATGGAAATAAGGTACATTCGCTACATGTCGAAGTGCCCGTTTTTGAAGTTGAAGAAGCGCATGAAGATTACGTTTCGTGGTGGTAGCCCATACAAGCGCACAATAATTCAGATACGATTGAAACAAGGCATAATATATGTACAACTTTACTTTCTCTGGGAAAAAATGACGGCAACGGGACAATGCACCTGCGGCAGATGACAATGATTTCATAATTTGTTCAATGTGATATGTCCAGTTCATATCTTCTGACAGCGTCACGCCCAATACTTTGTATTTGGTTACAATCTCAATGGGCGCGCCATCCAACAATAATTCTTCATTTAAATAAGACCGCCTGCCTCTTGCCTTGAACAGTATGGCCTTCAATTTGGAGCTATTAATTGTTAGAGCGTTATCACATGACCAACTCGACAATTTAGAAAGGATACTGCGAGATCTTTGTAACAGATTATCAAGATCATTGTCTGAGACAAACAGGCTCGTATCGTCAGCGTATAGTACAATGGATGTGTCACTTACTATTTCAGCAATATCGTTTACATAGATATTAAACAAAATCGGGCCTAAAACGCTACCCTGGGGCACATCTGATTTAATTTCCCTATATGAAGAGCAGTATTTTTCGATAGCAACGCACTGCGTCCGCCCAGACAGATAAGATTGAAAGAGCTGATTTGCCATGCCACGGATACCATATCCTTCTAGTTTACTTATTAAAATTTGATGACTTAAGCGATCAAATGCCTTGCTATAATCAATAAATATACCCAACGTTAGTTTGCCCGCATCAATATTATTAATTATTAGTTCTTTTTGGCGTAACAAAGCTGTTTCGGTTGACCTGCTCGAGCGGAATCCGTGTTGACATTCAGAAAGAATGTCATTCTTCACAAAGAAATTGTTAATGCGTGCAGAAATCAGTTTTTCTAAACCCTTAGAAAAAGCGGATAAAATGGAAATAGGCCTATAATTCCCCAGGTCATTTCGGTTCCGACCTTTGAAAATAACTGACACCCTTGCTTTCTTCATATTTGTTGGAAAATGTCCCAATTCTATAACAAGGTTAAACACAAATGCGAGATGAACTGCGATGACATCAATTACAAATGTTATAGGTCTGATTTGAATGCCGTCTGCATCAACAGCATTGCTGTTTTTTTAAGCCCAAAAATATACGACAAATTTCGGCATCGTGACTAGGCTCGAGAAAAATGCTGTGCGTACATCTCTTAACAGTAGTACCACTGACCGTGTTATTTGATGATGCCGTCATCTTCACAAAGTGTTCATTGAAACGTTCGGTTAAGAGGATGCCCGACACCTTTTCATTATTCACGGTTATCTCACGCAAACTGCGATTCACATTCCCCTGTCTGATTGCATCATTGATAATTGTCCAAGTCTTTTCTGGATTTTTTCGCTGCACGGCTGCAAAGAGGCTCTCGTAATAGAGTGCTTTAGCTTTTCGCAGTTCTTTATTTAGTGTATTCCTTAACTTCCTCAATGCAGCGAGATCACTTTGCTGACGCGTACGCAGAAATTTATTGAACATCGTATTTTTTTTTGTTAATGATTCTAACATGCTGTGGTTGCACCCACGGCTTTCTAATGCGTTTTTTTACCTTTCCTGTTTTAAGCGGGAAAGACAAATTGTATAGGCGACTGAATATGGATAGAAATTCATCGTACGCTTGACTAGCATCTTTATTGTTATAAAGAGAAGACCAGTCTGTGCGCAAAGCAAGTGCGCGAAAGTGTTCCATATTTTCGCTTGACAGGCATCTGTAGCTGAACGTGGTATCAGGTAAAGTTCTTTCGGGAATATAAAATGAGCATATTATGAATATCGGACAATGATCAATGATATCATAGCTGATAGTCCCGGCTGTGTATATCTCTGCACCAGCGTTAACAATGAAATTGTCGAGACCTGATTGACACGATGGTGTCACGCGAGTAGGTGTCGTAATAACGCTGCAGAAACCGGAAGAATTGATTGCATTAGTTACTGCACGAGTTGGAGCGCTATTATCAAGCACGTTAATGTTGAAGTCACCACCAAGAAGCACTTTGTAATTGGGAAAAGTAGCATGCTCTAATAGCTTTTCAGTAAATTCTAAGAAATTAGATATATTACTAGTAGGTGGTCGGTACATCACAACAAACAGGTTATTGTCAGATTTAACGCTTAGCACTTCGTAATGTGGCGTGACGCAGGTGAATTCCTCAAGCACATCACACTGTATGCCGCGCTTGACATGCATTGCTACACCGCCCCCACGTTTATCGGTGCGATTAATAAAGAAATGTCTGTAACCATCTATGATCAGCTTTTCACTGTGTTCCTGATACCATGTTTCAGAGAACATGATAATGTCAAATGGAAAAGTAAACTCGGCTAGAAACATATTTACTATGTCGTGCTTATAGGCAAGTGAACGCGCATTCACGTGAAGCGCGGAAATGTTTTTTGCGTGTGCGGGCAGAGAAATTTTGCTTGGAAAGCTATACTCACGATACATCGTGTAGTCAAAAGAGAGCAAAGTTGAACTTATTTAGACGCTGCAGCTTAGGCGATCTTTTGAAGGTCAGTCTCTGAGGCAATGTGGACAACACTACTGGCTTCAGTCTTGCGTGCAAGTACTTTCCCATTTCGCGTCCAGACAAAGCGCCACTGACATTCGCGCTTTCTTGCTCATGCCAGCGAAAGAAGACGTTTCAAGGTCGGACAGAGGTGCTCATTAATAAATACTCTGGTATCATGAGGAATTCCAACCTGATTGTTTCGCAACCTAGCCTTCCGTGCTTTTTCAAGAACACTGTCCCTCTTCTGTTTGCTCTTAAACTGCACAACTATATTAGATTTTCCAGCTTCTCGGGTGGGCACACGGTGACAGACTTCAATGTCAGAAGAAGTTATGGGCTCAGCCAGCGCATCACCAATTTTTCCAACAAGTTCAGTAACGCGTTCATTGTCCTGTTGCACAAGTCCCTTAATTTCTATATTGGACCTGCGCGAGTATTGCTCCGATTGAACAACCCTCTTCTGAAGTTGGTGAATAACATTTTCATTTTCCATGCACCTAGCACATAACTTTCCATTCGCCTTTCTCCAGGCTTCCCTATCTTCTGTGGCTTCTCTAAGCTTCTTTTTCATGTCCTCAAATTGATCGCTCATAAATTTAACACTGTCCACGAGAGACTTCATTTCAGCACGAAGTTCTCGGATTTCGCATCGTCTTTCTCTTTGAGCTGTAGATTTGGTCATGTTTTCGCAAAGGAACAGTACCAGTGGACAGAAGGTATAATAAATATACAATAGATACACAGCAATACAGAAAGGCAGCAGCGACAGCATAAACTATCTAGTTACAAAGCATGTATAATTTGGACACCAACCTGCAGTACAGGGATCAAGTTTTTAGCGTTGCGCCGATCAGCTGTCACTGCTGCCAAGTGTCGGTCCAGCGAAGGCAGCCGGCTTTTGTACCGCTTGTCCTGATGACGTCCTCAGCGGAAGAACCGTCAAGGAAGTGACGCAAGCAGACCAAGGCTCCTGGTGGTCAGCAAGATTCTCGACATCTGCAGTACAAGGATCAAGTTTTTAGCGTTGCGCCGATCAGCTGTCACTGCTGCCAAGACTGCCAAGAATATCGGTCGTCTGTCCCTTTAACGTCGAGTGAAATCAGCTTCCAGGGGGTTTTCACTGTGCTACGTTTCCACTACTTCAACGATGCATTATTTTTAATTTCCACAAACTTCAGCGCGCACGTAGGGCTTGCTTACCCGGAATAACTCTGCCGTGCCATGTTCAATGGTGTAATGCCATAAAGTGCAGCGCGATTCGAGAAAGTTATTGCTGACTTTGATAACCATCGGCAAGGATTTCTACCGAAATTTTCTTTATTCAACGCCGCTTGACCATAGCGATAACGTTCACATCTACAGGGAGGGGGGAAGGAAATGTTGCTTTATCCTTCATTCGTGGACAGTGCATGTTTCTTGTCAAGAGTAAGACCGTACAAGTCATTATACTAAAAGAGCATGCATGTATGGATGGATGGATGGATGGAAAAGATTTATTGAGGTCCATTAGGTCGCGCTAGGTTCCAAGTCCAAAGCGGGCGGGCCGCTCCCACGTTGGACCGAAAGGCCCAGCCTTTCGGCTGCTTCGCGGGCCCGTTGGATGGCCCATAGCCGTTCTTGGAATCTGAGACTGCGTAGAGTTGCGTCCCACCGCTTTTCAGTGTTGTCCTTGTCGGTGCGTAACGCGGAGCAACGCCAGAGCGTATAACTAAGATCGATGATGTTGTTACATTTATGGCATGTTGTAGGTGTAGAAAACTCCGGGCAGATCTTGTTGAGTAGAAGCGGGTTCGGATAGGTTCGTGATTGCAAGAGCCTTAACGTAATAACCTAAGCTCTATTTAGATTACTGTGCGGAGGGAGGAAGACCCTGCGCCCATGTAGAAGTGCGTGCTTAGCTAATTGTACGTGATGAGGTGGTCCCTGCAATCTGGAACCTCGGCCTCTTTTTGCCTTGTGGCTGCACGGTTCGCCAGTCCTCGTTCAGCATTACGGGCAGATTGGTTTAGGTTCGCGGGAGCACCGATGATTTCACCCATATGAGCAGGAAACCAGATGATCGTGTGGGGTTTAACGACCTTTCCGTCGAGAATTACTAGGAGGTATCTAGAGATGACTCCTTTGGCAAATGCTCGGACGGCTGCCCTAGAATCGCTGTGGATCTTGGATCTCTTTGGGTCTAAAAGTGACAATGCCATGGCTACCATTTCTGCAATTTTTGGTTGTGTGGTGAACGTGGAAGCCGAGTTGTCTTCACCTTTTCCATTCAGAAGAACCGCTGTGATGGTCGTCTATTTGACATGAAAGCCGCGTCGACGAACGAGCATTCTTCAGCCTATTTTTAGCTTTCTCTAGTAGGGCTTCAGCTGCGGCTTGACTTCTGGCCACATTATGAATGGGGGGAACATTCCTTGGAACAGGCATGACTGTTATATTCTACCGCAGGTCTTTGGTAATTTCTCTATGGTTATTATGTAGTGCTGTAATTGGTATGCCAATCCGCTTGAAGATGTGTCTTCCTGATCACGTGATGGAGAGTCTAGAGAGAGTCTAAGTCTCTTTCTTGTGCCTCAGCTATTTCTTCCAGTGTATAGTGCAGTTGCATGAATCTTTCAGCTTTCGTGTACATATGCAGCCCACGAGCTACCTTGATTAGCTTCCTTAACAATGCATTGAGTTTGCCTCTTTCATTCCCGATTGACGAAACAAAGTGCAGCGCGAAGAGCAGCTAGTTCCGCAGATGTGGATGTCAATCTTCAGCAACATAAAGGCAGCCCTACAATCTGTGCTATCAGCTCTGCGTCGCGGGCCATTCGAACAGCTCGTATTCGATATTAGATGCCTACTCCATACATCAGGAGAAAGGACACCACGTGGCGTTTCAGTGGCTGCCAAGTCACTGCGGCATCATAGGAAACGAAGACGCCGATAATGCCGCTCGGGCAGCTCTTGAAGACGCACAAGAAGACGCCATACCACTTTCACGGTCCGACGCAGCTAGCAGACTTCGAGTGCTTGCACAGGAGATCACTCTCTCTCTATCGTGCACACCAAACAGCCGGACCAGCCGGAGCAACTGTCAATACCACCTGCCCTCTTTGATGCATCTCTTTATGCCAACTGCACTCCGCCGAAGAGAGGCGACTCTGCTTTATCGCTTATGGCTAGGGGTGGCTTTCCCTAAATCTTACTCATTTCGCATTAGAATGGCCTACAACGCTGTCTACCTGTCTTTGCGAGGAGACGCTGGAACACATTCTCTGCGACTGTTCTGAATATAATGTTCAGCGACAGTCTCTGGCATCCGTTCTAGCGCACCTTGACACTTGACCATTGTCCCTCGAAACGATTTTCACATGCCGCCGACAGAGGACATCGCCGGTGAAGGCGACGAAGGGACTACTTCGGTTTTTGAAAGAGACGGGATTGGACAAACGTCTGCGACAGTGATATCACGTACCACGCAAGAGTGATGGATTCTAACGGACGATGTGTATACTGTGCTATGTGCTCTCTCTCTCCTTTCACCATCTTTCATCCCCCCATCCCGCTCCCATGTGTAGAGTAGCAAACCGGTTAAGCTAAACTGGTTAACCTCCCTGCCTTTCCTTCTCCACTTTTTCCTTCCTTCCATCCCTTGCCTCTTTCAGATCTCCGCCAATCGTGCATGGCTGCTACGTAGGCGTAGTAACATAGCACAAAGGTGTGAACTAGTCCGACGACGTTGCCTTCTCCAAGCCCATGTCGGCGGTTTGTTACTCTTTTGATGAGCCTGATTGCGTTGTCTACTTTCTTAACGATACGTAGAATCGTTTGATTATTGGACCCGTTGGCTTCTATCACCAAGCCCAGGACCCGGATGGAGTCCACCCTTGGGATGACGCTTCCGCTCCTTGTATAGAGAGAGCGTTATGTTCTCTGCAGGAGGATGCCATCCCCTGGGTTTATGGCCTCGTCTCTTTGGTCGGTATAGTAGGAGCTCCGATTTCTTGGGTGAGTATCGGAGTCCCATTCGGATGAGGTACTCTTCAATGACGTTTACGGCGTCTTGTAATATGTGTTCTATTTCTGCGTTGCTACCTCCAGTACACGATACCGCGACGTCATCCGCGTAAATGGTGTATTCTATGCCTTTGATGTCTTCCAGTCTTCTGGCAAGACCTATCATGAAGATATTGAATAGTGTGGCCGAAATGACCGCTCCTTGGGGTGTGCCTTCGTTACCTAGTTTCCTTGTATGTGATGTTAGGAGGTCCCCAGCATTGAGCGTGGCCATCCTTCCGCTGAGGACATATTGATGAAAGTGACTAGCCAGACCCAGGTTCAAAAGGGTTTTGAGTATAAGCGTATGGAGGATATTATCAAAGGTTTTTTCCATGTTTAGTCCCAGTATTGTTCTCGTGTCCCTAGTCCTGTGGCTGATTACGTAATTCTTGAGTAGGAGCATGACATCTTGCGTAGATAGACCAGGTCTGAAGCCGATCATCTTGTGAGGGTAAACCTCGTGTTCTTCCTGGTACCGAGATAATTGATTCAGTATTGCATGCTCAGCAACCTTTCCCACGCACGATGTGAGTGAGATCGGTGGTAGATTCTCTAGGCCAAGAGGCTTGCCCGGTTTTGGGATTAAAATGGTGTAGGCTGTCTTCCATTCGCCAGGAACGTCAGCGCTCTTCCATATCTTATTATTATTAAACAGTTGTGTCTAGCACTCTATGGAGTCGTCATCCAAATTACGAAGCATCTTGTTTGTTATCCTATTGGGACAGGGGCAGATCTTCCGCTGAGGTCGTGTAAAGCCGCCCTTACCTCTCCTACTGTGAACTCAGCATCTAAAGTTGGGTTGCTCGTTCCCGTATATTGCAATCGAGGAGGGGGTGGCTGCTGCGTCTACTCGACGGATAGGTACCTATTCACTAGCCGTGCAATAACTTCTGACTTGGATGAGTTGTTCTGTGCCACGTGCAGGATCTTACTTAGCGTGTTGCGTTGATTAGATTTTATGTTGGTTTCGCCTAGTAGGTGCTTCAGTAGATTCCAGGAGCCTCCTTTTCTCGTTCGGCCATCTGTAGAGATGCAAACTTAATCCCACTGTTGCTTAGAGAGGGTTTTGCAGTGCTCTTCTATCGCTCGATCGGTTTCGTCAATTTTCTTTCTCAGCCTAAGGTTGAGTCTCTCAGCCTACCATCTGTTGAGTAGGTATTGTTTAGCTTCTATGAGGTGCGCCAATCGGCTGTACATCTTCTCGATTGGCAGATCCGTTAGCACCTCCTTAGTTGCGGCGCCGACGTCCTCCGTTAATTGTGCGGTCCATAGTTCCAAGCTCAGGTTGACTTCTACAATCACCCTTTTCTTTCTGATTTTACGGAATTCGTCCCACTCTACGACCTGAAATTTGCGTAGTCTCTTCTGCCTGATTCGTAAGTTGATCGTTAATATGTTATGATCACCACCCAAGTCTTGGTACAAGTTAGTTCGCAACGCTTCGAAACCCATCATGTGGGTTTCGAAGCGTTGCGAACAAAAGTGAGGTTGGGAGTCGTGTCTCGACATGTCGATGTGCCGTGTCTAGTTGGGAATGATAGGTCCGTGATGACCGTTAACTCAAGCTCTGTCGCTTTGCGCCAAAGTCTCTTTCCTTTGTTCGTATTGTAGGGGTAACCCCATGCGTGGTAGGGGGCGTTAGAGACTCCGGCAACGATTAGCGGTGAGTCTCGAGCTAGTTTGACTGTTCTAGCAAGTAAGGACCTGAACCTTTGCTTCAGATCCTTAGGGCTGCCGTAGACATTGAGAATAAATATTCTGTCCTGATTGCCAATTGAAAACTTTGTAATGATTTCCTTCATGATGTATTCCATCTTGCTACCAGTCATCCTTATATCGTGGCTAATGTGCGTAGCCCTTTCAATAACTAGGGTTGCGATACCTCTCTGCCCTCATTGCTCTTCATCTCCAAGCGATACCCGGGAAAAGTGACGTTGGGGGTGAGCGTTTCTGAGAGCGGGATAACATGCGGTTTCTCAGGGTGGGATCGAATAAATTGCTGCAGGCGTGCCTCTTTATGCTGGTAGCCCCTGCAGTTCAATTGCCACATTTTGAATTAACTAGTTTGCGCAGCCATCTTGCTTTGGCTGGGTTGTATTATTTAGTCTAGTGAGACTTTAGACTTCGTGCGTCGTACGAGAGGTTCAGAGGCCCTGGAATCTAGAGCTGGGACTACCGTATCGTTAAGATATGCTTCGATCTTCAGGAATCTCGTTAGTGCGCTCTTCCATGGCTGCAATACCTGACTGGAGTTCTATCAGCCTTTCGTGTATCTGCTTGGCACTCTCGCTGGGCGTTGTGAGTATTTCTCTGACTTCATATTTCGCCCTGGTAGACGCTTGTTCACATGTTGTTATGGCCCCCTTCTTGGGCACGGGTGCGTCCTTATCCCCCTCCTCATTGGTAACGTCCATGGGTCGAGAAACTTCCAATTGCTTGCTACCACTGCTAGTAGAGGGTGACTAATTTCTCGCGACTATCTGAAAGCTTCTACTAATTTCCAGCATCTCTGTAATGAGCTTGTCTATCATGGTTCTTAGCTTATCATTTTCTCTTTCTAGTTGCGCTATCCTATCATTTTCTACTCTGTTATGCTCATCCTCTGGCATTCGCTCGCGCGTTACCTGTGTTCCCTGAGCTCCCCCTCTGACTCGATCGGCCTAGGTTGACTGCGGTTGATGATTTACTTCTCTGGGGTCTGAATTTCCTCCAGGCGAATCGAAGCACAGCTGCGCCCCGTTGGAGAAAGGGCGTCCCCTAGCTTTGGATCGGCTCCTGGATGTCGAGTGGCCTCTGGTTCTGGAATGACTCCTGGAACGGGAGTGACCCCTGGACACGAGGGCGCCTTTCTGCCACGGTTTCCGGGTTGGTGGGCATGCTCCGAATTTGTTGTAGTCTTGCTTCCTCGTTGGCTCGTTCCCTTCTTCGTCTTCTAACCACGTAGGGTACCTGGAAGCGTTGCTTGCAGGTTTTACCGGCCGTCGCGTGTGGTCCTCCACATACGCCACATTTCGGTGAGCATTGGTGTGACTCCTCTGCGTTGGGTGCACCACATTCTCACTAATAAAGTGCCGGCTGTTCCTTGAATTTTGTTCTTTGTCTGTTCTTTGACTTCCATAAATGTTTTAAAGCAATTAAAGCACACTTTGACCTTGCTCGTGCTGGCCACCGCCTTAATAATTTCTTCAAACAGAGAGGTTATGGTCTAAAGCTATTAATGGCAATTTAGGTCCGGATCCTTGCTTAGAACTGTGTGGACAACAGATACCTGTACACAAAGAGCACAAATTCCTAGCTATTATACTTGACTATAGACTCACTTTCATTCCACACATCAAATATCTGAAAGGAAAATGTGTAAAAACAATGAACATAATAAAACTTCTATCCCAGACTACATGGGGCAGTAGCAGGAATTGTTTAATGAATCTGTACAAGAGCCTGATTCGGTCACGGTTGGATTATGGTGCCGTGGTAGATAACTCTGCCTCCCCGAGCGCGCTAAAGATGCTGCACCATCTAGGTAAGTATCCGCTTAGCAACGGGCGCTTTCAGAACAAGCCCGATTGAAAGCTTATATGCCGAATCGAATGAGTGGTCACTCCACCTCATACAGATCATACAGATCATACATCGGCTTTACATATTTCCTTAAAATGCGCTCTAATCTTGAACATCCATGTTTTAATACCCTTACCGATATGACATGTGCTACACTTTTCCGCAATCGTCCCTCTATAAGACAACCTTTCTCGTTGCGTGTGAAGGAGCTTAGCGCTGAAATGCATCGCTTAATGCACCTAACCAAGCTCTTACCTCCTTGGGAGTGGCAGGTGATAGAATGCGACGTATCCTTTCTAAAAGTTACAAAGCACGTTCCAGAGGTCGAAATCCGAATGCATTTCCTAGAACTTCAATACAAGCACTCCTGCGCAGAGTTCTACACAGACGCTTCGAAGTCAAATGCTGTGGTTTCCTATGCAGCCATCGGCCCATCCTTCTCGGAATCCGATGTACTGCATCCGGAAACAAATATCTTTACGGCCGAGGCCAACGCATTACTGTCTGCTGTGAAGCATATAAGAAAATCAAAACTTCCAAAAGCAGACTCTTTAACAGACTCTACAGACTTATGGACTTTAACAGACTTATAGACTTTAACAGACTTATACGTACTCTTTAAGCGTCGTGAAGGCCTTGATGTCACTCTATACACACAAAAATCCCGCATTTAATTAACTCTATTCGGTCTTGTGTAAAGCGTACTCATCTAACCAGCATATCATTATATTGCCGCCAGCATTGCGAGAAGACAAAGACGACCGACATATCCCAACTGCATAGCCGCCACACCGCGAGCGTCAAGCAAAGCACCGCAAGGCAACGCTCGGCCGGTGCTGACAGGCCGGCGGCTCGTGCGCGAGAATCGGACGATTGGCACGCGACAGAAGGCGACAAAGAGGAGAACGACGTTCGAAGGAGCGAAGCTCGAGGGACGCTTTTGTTGTTGTTGAGTGCTCAGTCGGTTTTTGTTGACGGGCACAGGTTCGCCCAGCATAAATCAGTTTTCGGAGAAACGGCTGTTGTAACTGTTGGTTACATATCTGGTGGAGGTGCTGGGTATGATTCCAAGCCCCACACACGCCAGGGAAGGTAGCCCGGATCCCCGAAGTTTGGAGCCAACAGAATTAACGCCTGTCCACCAACGCGCGAGTCGCCGCATACGAGGTGAGGCCCCCGAGTTTGGTCCTCTCGCCGATTCACCAAGGGCAGCGGCGGCAGCCAGCCGAGGTACCAGTGCGATGGCTACTCAAGTAACCCCTTCTCACGTCGTCGTTGACTCACCCCGGACGCCAGAATCCTTCCACGGAGACACATTCGAGGATGCCGAGGACTGGCTCGAAAATTTCGAGCGTGTCGCCAGGTGTAACGGTTGGGACGAGACAAAGAAACTCCGGTATGTGTACTTCGCGCTGGAGGAATCTGCACGGACGTGGTTTCAAAACCACGAAGCGTCGTTATCATCGTGGAACGACTTCCGACGAGAGCTGCTACGTACCCGAGCACGGACCGCAGAGAGAGGGCAGAAGCCGCTCTTCAGGCGAGGAACCAGCGGAATAATGAAAGTGTGACCATGTACATTGAAGACATGACCCACCTCTTCCGCCGAGCCAACCCAAACATGGCTGAGGACAAGAAATTGCGGCACCTAATGCGCGGTGTGAAACAGGAACTCTTTGCCGGCCTGGTTCGTAATCCGCCCCGCTCTGTAGCCGAATTTCGATCAGAGGCGACGACGATGGAGAAGACGCTGCAGCAGCGTGCGCGGCAGTACAACAGAGATGTATGCGTCGCATCATTTGACGTTGGGTCAGGAGCCCTCCCCAACAACATGGACATCCTACGCGAAATGGTGAGGTCCGTCGTAAGGGAAGAGCTGCAGAAACTGCAGCTGGCCCAAAGCCCTCCTACGGTGTCCTCACTTGCTGATGTCATACGCGAAGGAGTCCGGCAAGTAATTTGTGAGCCAGAGCCTCAGGTACGGCCCCACGCACAGCCAGAGCGTCAGCCGCGGATATCGTACGCCCAAGCTTTACGTCAGGACCTAGGACGCGCCGACTTTGGACGAACGGCCACAATACCCCAGGTACTTCCTCGCAATGTTCAGCCCATGCCAGAAGGAAGCCCACGTAAAAGCGATGTATGGCGCACTGCAGACCGGCGTCCCCTCTGCTACCACTGTGGAGAGGCTGGTCACCTATACCGGGAATGCCAGTATCGCCGAGTAGGACTGCGTGGCTTCTCTGTGAATGCGCCTTGCCCTCGAAATGGTGAGCGTCCTTATGAGATTGAGGCATTTTTATCTACGCGCCAAACTGTTCGGAACCCCCAGCAACATGAACCTCGATCAGCAGCGCCTATGCGTTATAGGTCGCCCAGTCCGCGTCCCGCTTCCATTTCACCGAGGCGTCGCTCCCAAAGTCCGCGACGGAAAACTAGAGCCAGCGACCTGTGGAGGCAAGGCCGCTGACGCCCGGAACACCGAAGGCCCTCCATCGCCAATCCGACAAGACGACGGCAGTGACGAAACGACCGACAAGTGCAGTGATGACACCGTTACTTCCGAGTTGCGCGTCATCATCGACGACTTCGAAGTGACTGCGTTGGTAGACACTGGTGCGGACTATTCAGTTATTAGCAGTGTACTCGCCAGAAAATTGAAAAAGGTATTGACCCATTGGACCGGATCTCCAATACGTACAGCGGGGGGACACTTAGTCGACCCCGTAGGAATGTGCACAGCAAGAATAGGAATTAGAGGCTTTACATACGTCTGCAGCTTTATTGTTATCCCTGAGTGTTCCCGTGATCTGATACTGGGCATGGACGTTTTACGAACGAATGGCGCAATTATCGACTTGCAAGAATCACGCGTGTTGTTTTCCACAGAAAATGCTGTTACCATTTCTGATACAGAACAGCCACATATTTCCTCTCTACGTATTGTGGATGAAGACGTGACGGTGCCGGCACGGTGCAGTATGACTGTCGTTGTAAGGAGCGACATGTTTCATGACTATGAGGGACTTGCAGACGGAAATATCAGGCTGCTACTAGAAAAGCAAATATGCGTGGCAAGAGGCCTAGTTCACCTGCGTAACGGGTATGCGGACGTCCTTTTGACTAACTTTGGCAATGAGGCACAACAAGTGGCGAAGGGAACAGCCATAGCGTCTCTTCATGACTATACACAATTTTCGGATGTGTCAACCCTCGATGCAGCATCACCAGCTTCTGCCACCTTAGACAGTGTCCTTACCTCTATCGACATTGACCGAGAGCTGTCATCACTACAAAGAGATGAGATTGTGAACTTGGTCACAGAGTTTGCAGAATGCTTTTCGACTTCATCGAAAGTCCGTCGTACTCCCGTCGCAAAACACCGCATTGTGGTCGAAGAACCTGCAAGACCAGTTCGCCAACACCCGTACCGAGTAGCTCCGAAGGAAAGAGAAGCGATAAGAAGTCAAGTACAGGAAATGCTCAAGGACGATGTAATACAGCCATCCAATAGTCCGTGGGCATCTCCGGTAGTCCTTGTCAAAAAGAAGGATAACACGCTACGATTTTGTGTTGACTACAGGAAACTCAACCTCGTCACGAAGCGGGATGTTTATCCACTCCCCCGCATCGACGACAGCTTGGACAAACTACGCAATGCTTACTTCTTCTCTTCTCTGGATCTCAAAAGCGGATACTGGCAGATAGAAGTGGACGAGCGAGATCGCGAAAAAACGGTATTTGTGACACCGGATGGTTTATACAAGTTTAAGGTGCTTCCATTTGGTCTGTGTTCTGCGCCAGCCACGTTCCAGCGGATGATGGACACTGTTCTCTCCGGACTGAAATGGCAGTCGTGCCTCGTCTACCTTGATGATGTGGTGGTCTTCTCCACTACATTCGAGCAGCACGTGCAGCGACTGAGAGCAGTTCTGGATGCTATTCGCATGGCAGGATTGACCATAAAACCCGAAAAATGCCACTTCGGCTTTCGCGAGCTCCGCTTTCTCGGACACATTGTCAGTGCTGAAGGCGTCCGCCCCGATCCTGAGAAGATCACTGCAGTAGAAATGTTTCCGAAGCCAAGAGACAAAAAAGCTATTAGACGTTTCCTGGGACTGTGTGCCTACTACAGGCGTTTCGTAGAAAATTTTTCTAAGATTGCCGAACCACTCACGCGACTGACAAAAGAAGATGTCCCTTTTGTGTGGGAGAAAGAACAAGAAGACGCCTTCTCTGAACTACGACGGCGTTTGCAGAGTCCTCCTATACTCGCCCATTTTGATGAAAATGCCGAAACGGACATACCCACCGACGCGAGTAACATCGGTCTCGGTGCCATACTTATTCAGTGGCAGAATGGAGAAGAAAAAGTCATTGCGTACGCAAGCCGTACCTTATCGAAAGCCGAGACAAATTACTCAGCTACAGAAAAGGAATGCCTGGTGGTTATATGGGCCATCAGTAAGTTCCGGCCATACTTATATGGCAGACCGTTTCGAGCCATCAGCGACCATCACTCATTGTGCTGGCTGGCGAACCTCAAGGACCCTTCTGGAAGACTCGCTAGATGGAGTTTGCGTCTACAGGAGTATGACATCACGGTCGTTTACAAGTCCGGCCTCAAGCACAATGATGCTGACTGCTTATCACGCGCACCAATCGAAGCTACGTCACCTGAATACGAGCAAGATTTCCCATTTCTTGGGGCTGTGAATACGACGGAAATGGCTCACCATCAGCGCACTGATCCGGAATTACTCCTGCTCATCGAGTACCTGGAGGGTCGACAAGTGAAAGTGCCTCGAGTTTTCGTTCGCGGATTGTGTTCGTATGTCCTCCGAAACAACGTCCTCTACAAACGAAACTTCGAGCACAGTGGTGAGGCGTTTCTACTTCTCGTACCATCATCGCTGCGAGCTGAAATCTTAGAAGGATGCCATGACGACCCTGCAGCTGGCCACTTAGGCGTTAGTATGACTCTGGCGAGAATCCGCCAGAAATATTACTGGCCGAAGTTGATGAATTCAGTGCAGCACTATGTCAAATCGTGCCGAGATTGTCAAAGACGCAAAACACCGCCACTCAAACCAGCAGGTTTTCTGCAACCGATACAGCCACCAACAGCGCCATTTGAACAAATAGGAGTGGATTTACTTGGACCATTTCCCGTTTCAACCTTAGGAAAGCGGTGGATTGTGGTAGCAACCGATTATCTGACCCGGTATGCTGAGACCTCTTCTCTTACAAAAGGAACCGCCATTGAAGTGACTCAGGTTTTTGTCACACACATAGTATTACGACATGGCGCACCTAAGGTACTCATCACAGACAAAGGAACAGCTTTTGTGGCCCGTTTGATGCAGTCTGTTATGAAACTAACACATACTGCTCATAGAAAAACCACAGCGTACCATCCACAAACAAACGGCCTGACTGAACGGCTCAATAGAACGCTCGCTGACATGATCTCAATGTACGTGGACATCGAGCATCGGACATGGGACAGTATTCTACCATATGCCACCTTTGCGTATAATACTGCAGTACAAGAAACGACACATTTCACGCCATTTGAACTTGTTTACGGTCGGACAGTAACAACGACACTAGACGCGATGTTACCTGTAGACAACAGCGCCGAAGACGACCCTGACGTTAGCGAGTACATAGAAAGGGCAGAAGAAGCACGGCAGTTGGCAAGGCACCGTATCATACAACAGCAATACGTGGACGCAAACCGGTACAACCTAGGGCGAAGAGAGGTACAGTACAACCCCGGAGACAAAGTGTGGGTATGGACGCCTATACGTACGCCCGGTCTTTCGGAAAAGTTACTGCGCCGTTACTTTGGCCCCTACAAAGTACTTCGCCGGTTAAGTCCCTTAAACTACGAGGTAACTCCTGAAGGCCAAGTCTGCTCCACACGACGCAGGACTCGCCCAGAGGTCGTACACGTAGTACGAATGAAGCCATACTATGAAAGGCATTGATTAACAGAAGTCGCATATACGATCAAGCCTAGCACCGGCCATCCTCTGACCGCTGTCCTGCTAAAGCAGTTGGCCTCTCTAGGCCTTTCCCACGCATCGGGACGATGCTTCTTCGGAGGGGCTAATGCCGCCAGCATTGCGAGAAGACAAAGACGACCGACATATCCCAACTGCATAGCCGCCACACCGCGAGCGTCAAGCAAAGCACCGCAAGGCAACGCTCGGCCGGTGCTGACAGGCCGGCGGCTCGTGCGCGAGAATCGGGCGATTGGCACGCGACAGAATGCGACAAAGAGGAGAACGACGTTCGAAAGCGAAGCTCGAGGGACGCTTTTGTTGTTGTCGAGTGCTCAGTCGGTTTTTGTTGACGGGCACAGGTTCGCCCAGCATAAATCAGTTTTCGGAGAAACGGCTGTTGTAACTGTTGGTTACAATATGCTGGGTGGCTGGCCATAGGAGCATCGAGGATAACGTTCTGGCAGACGAGATGGCCACGTCAATCACATCGCAAGCTTTTAACCCTACCGCTGATGTGCCTGTCAGAGAACTGAGGCCTTTCTTACGAAAGAAACTGCGAAACCACTGGCAGTGGACGTGGGACGGGGAAACAAATAATAAGCTCCACGTGATAAAGCCACAGTTAGGATTCTGGCCCTCTGCAACAAAATCGCGCCGCACAGATGTCCTATTTTGCCGTCTCAGAATAGGACACAAATTTGGCACCCACAACTTTTCACTCACCGGAAATGACCCTCCAACCTGTGGTAGACGCGGGGGAGAGGCTGACCGTGCTCCACGTCCTCCTGGAGTGTCGGGAAGCCGAATCTGAGAGAAGGAGACATTTTTCCCTAGCATACCGGCATCACATTCCTCTTCATCCTGTAATGTGTCTCGGTCCAGAGCCGCTTTTTAACGCGACAGCGTTAAGGAGCTCGTGTCGCAGAAAAGCCGGTGTCGTCGGTGTCGGCGTCAGCGGCGTTGGCCGTGAGCGATAAATCCCAGAAGGCACTTCATAAATAAAAAACATCTTGCAAGATGGGCTGGTGGGAATCGAACCAGGGTCTCCGGAGTGTGAGACGGAGAGGCTGCCACTCAGCCACGAGTTCATTCCTTCAAAACGGGACAAAATCGCCTCTAGTGAATGCGGTGTTGCCTTAGAAACGTGCCGTAGAAAGTTATACTGCGGTGTATATCGGTAATTATGACCATGTAACTTACAGAAGTCGCAGTTTTACGAGTAGCGAAGTACGTTTCCGCTACATTTCTTCTGCGCTCGGCGCACACGCAGAGCCATCTTGCGGCAAACACAAAAGACCCCCTCCTCGCAATGTACGGCGCTGCCCCGACACGTGGCGCGCCACTCGCCCCATGATCGCGTCCGCCTTCATAGCGCGTCGGGGCCCGGCTATCTGTGCCGATCGCGACGTTTGGCTGGCGTAGCGCGTTTGAGTAGGTGGTGCGAACGGGGTGCGATAACGCTATCGCGTTCCGCTCTTGAAGGTGAAGCTTAAGCGTCCTCCAACTTTTATTATAAACACAGTGCTAGGTTTCCTCAGGGATGTTGTCTTACACGTTATTAGTCCCATAGATTCGTAGCGCTTCCTCTCTTGAGAGGATGCCGCTGTGATAGTCATACTGTGCAGCACATGCCTCCAGGCCCTTGTAATTCAAGGACTCTGGTGAGGCAGTTGTGCTGTAGCTAATTTTTTGCATCTTAGATGTTCTGTACATCATATCGTTCTCCCGCAATGCAGTGTAAGACTCATAGTACTCGTTATTCGACATCGCCATAATTTTATAGCACGTAGATTTTACGCACTTTACAGCGACTATTTTTTAGGCCCCTTTACATCCAAGTCACATCTTCTTCACAAAACTCATCATTCCACCGCGAAATCACTAACACTGTCTTGGCGCTCTTTGGCCATACCTGGTCCTTGCGCCGCTAAACAACACACATTCATTCATTCATTCGTTCTATTTAAATGTAATGTCATGTTTAATTCAATAAGTGGATATACAGATCCTCTTCACGGCGGTCATGTGGGCTCCACCTTGTTCGATAACATGGTCACGCGTCCATTGCTTGCTTCAGCTGCTGCCATTGCCCCCCTGTTTACAATGTGCATGCATGACGCACGGTGTTGTTCAGCAATCCACTGTTTCAGCAGATATCGTAGACGGTGATTGGATGGACGACAAAAAGCTTTGGCAGCAGCTTTAGAGGACATGTAAGCGCGATCGGAGCTCCTTACGGCTTGTACAAAAGGCGCGAGCGCGTATACGGTGCTTCTTCTAAAAGCGTGGCTAGAAATGCATTCCAAGCTATTCAAAGTTTCCGCTTATGAATTCAATCAGGGTCAATGTGTTTTGCTCTCCGTTCTTTATTTGACAACCACTTTCAAGCATCGGCTTGTCGTGTTTCTGACTACGTAAAGTTCTTCGGTGCGATCATTATGGCATTGTTTATTTTCTGCCTAATCGCTCGCGGATATGCTCATTTGCGTGATAGACTTGTTCTTGCTGCGCGCAAGGCTTGGAACGTAGATGTTATGTACTTTGTAATCATCATCAGCAGCAGCAGCCTGGCTACGCCCACTGCAGGGCAAAGGCCTCTACCATACTTCTCCAACTACCCTGGTCATGTGCTAATTGTGGCCATGTTGTCCCTGCAAACTTAATCTCATTCGCCCACCTAACTTTCTGCCAGCCCCTGCTACGCTACCCTTCTCTTGGGATCCAGTCCGTAACCCTTAGTGACCATTGATTACCTTCCCTCCTCATTACATGCCCTACCGATGCCCTTTTCGTTTTCTTGATTTCAACTAAGATGTAATTAACTCGCGTTTGCTCCCCTCCCTCACCCAATATTCTCTCTTCTTATTCCTTAACGTTACACCCACCATTATTACACTCCAGGTTTCTGCCCCGTAGGTGAGTACTGGTAAGACACAGCTGTTATACACTTTTCTCTTGAGGAATAATGACAACCTGCTGTTCATGATCTGAGAATGTCTGCCAAACGCACCCCAGCTCATTCTTATTCTTCTGATTATTTCAATCTCATGATCCAGATTTGCCGTCACTCTCTGCCCTAA
Organism: Dermacentor andersoni; assembly: GCF_023375885.2. NCBI lineage: Eukaryota > Metazoa > Arthropoda > Arachnida > Ixodida > Ixodidae > Dermacentor > Dermacentor andersoni. The sequence continues at coordinate 177,287,761 of NC_092814.1, forward strand.
GTAGATGTATACCCTTACCACTTCCAGTTCCTGCCTACCGTAAACTGCTGTTCTCTTCCGAGACTTCAACATTACTTTAGTTTTCGGCAGATTAATTTTAGACCCACTTTGCCTGTCCAGGTCAGTGAGCATGCATTGCAATTGGTCCCCTGAGTTACTAAGCAAGGCAATATCATCAGCAAATCGCAAGTAACTAGGTATTCTCCATTACCTCTCATTCCCAATCCTTCCCATCCAGGTCTCTGAATACCTACTGCAAACACGCTGCGAATGGCATTGGAAAGATCGTAGCTTGTTGCTTTCTTTATGGAGGACTACGGTGGCTGTGGAGCCACTATAGATATCTTTCAGTATGTTTACATATGGCTCGCCTACACCCTGATTCCGTAATGCCTGCATGGCTGCAGAGGATTCGACTGAATCTAACTCTTTCTCGTAATCAATGAAAGGTATATATAAGGGTTGGTTATATTCCGCACATTTATCTTATCTCCTGATTGATAGTATGAATATGGTCTGTTGTTGAGTAACCTTTACGAAATCCTGCCTGCCCCTTTGGTTGACAGAAGTCTAAGGCGTTCCTGATTCTATTTGCTATTACCTTAATAAATACTTTGTAGCCAACGGACAGTAAGCTGATCGGTCTATTTTTCAGGTCATTGCCGTCCCCTTTCTTATGGATTCAGATTATGTTGGCGTTCTCCCAAGATTACGGTACGCTCGAGGTCATGAGGCATTGCGTATACAGGGTGGCCAGTTTTTTCCAGAACAATCTGCCCACCATCCTTCAACAAATCTGCTGTTACCTGATCTTCCCCAGCTGCGTTCCCCCTCTTTATAGCTCCCAAGGCTTTCTTTACTGCTTCCGGCGTTACTTGTGGGATGTCAAATACCTCAAGACTATTCCCTCTTTCATTATCGTCATGGGTGCCACTGGTAGTGTATAAATCTCTATAGAACTCCTCAGCTACTTGAACTGTCTTATCCATATTAGTAATGACATTGCCGGCTTTGTCTCTTAACGCATACATCTGATTATTGCCTATTCCTGCTGACACTGCTTTTAGGCTTCCTCCGTTCATGAGAGCATGCTCAATTCTATCCATATTATACTTCCTTATGTCAGCTATCTTACGCTTTTTGATTAACTTCGAATGTTCTGCCAGTTCTATTCTAGCTGTAGGATTAGAGGCTTTCACGCATTGGCGTTTCTTAATGAGATCTTTCGTCTCCTGCGATAGCTTACTGGTATCCTGTCTAACGACGTTACCACCGACATCTATTGCACACTCCTTAATGATGCCCTTAAAATTGTCGTTCATTGCTTCAACACTAAGGTCCTCTTCCTGAGTTAAAGCCGAATACGTGTTCTGTAGCTTGATCCGGAATTCCTCTATTTTCCCTCTTACCGCTAACTCATTGATCAGCTTCTTATGTACCAGTCTCTTCTGTTCCCTCCTCAAGTCTAGGCTAATTTGACATCTAACCATCCTATGGTCACTGCAGCGCACCTTGCCGAGTATGTCCACATCTTGTATGATGCCAGGATTAGCTTAGAGTATGAGGTCTATTTCATTTATAGTCTCGCCATTCGGGCTCCTCCACGTCCACTTTCGGTTATCCCGCTTGCGGAAGGAGGCATTCGTTATCCGCAAATTATTCCGTTCTGCAAGCTCTACTAATAACTCTCCCCTGCTATTCCTAGAACCTACGCCGTATTCCCTCAACGACTACTCTCCAGCCTGCTTCTTGCCTACCCTGGCATTTAAGTCGCCCATCAGTATAGTGCATTTTGTTTTGACTTTACCCATCGCCGATTTCACGTCTCACATAGAAGCTTTCGACTTCTTTGTCGTCATGACTGGAAGTAGGCACGTATACCTGTACGACCTTCAATTTGTACCTCTGATTAAGTTTCACAACAAGACCTGCCTCCCTCTCGTTAATGCTATAGAATTCCTGTATGTTACCAGCTATATCCTGTTTAATCCGGAATTCGACTCCTAGTTCTCGTCCCTCCGCTAAGCCCCGGTAGCACAAGACGTGCCCACTTTTTAGCACTGTATATGCTTCATTTGTACTCCTTACCTCACTGAGCCCTATTATATGCCATTTAATGGCCGCTAATTCTTCAATAGCACTGCTAGACTCGCCTCACTAGCTAACGTTCCACCGTTGAACGTTGCCAGGTTCAGATTCCAATGGCGGCCTGTCCGGAGCCAGAGATTCTTAGCAGCCTATGCTGCGTCACAGGTCTGACCGCCGCCGTGGTCAGTTGCTTCGCAGCCGCCGGGGACTGGGGGCCGGGGTTTGATTGTTGTATTCATATAGGAGGTTGTGGCCAAGTACTGCACCAGCGTGGCCAATCCTCCACTGGCGAGGGAGTGCGTTACTGGTTCTGGTCACGGGGATCAGGCCGCACTCCAGGACTGTTTATGCAGTTTTATCAACACGCGGATTTTTTTTTAATCCCATGGAAAATTGCGTGGCACCGGGATTCGAGCCACGGTCCTCTTGCACAGGAGGCGGATGCTCTACCTCTACGCCATCGCTGCATCCTTTGTAATACTTTGTGTACTTTGTAATAGCTTGTAGCAAAGACGTGCTCTCGCAAGTCACTCGCTTGCTCTGTGGACCGTGAAGAAACGTTGAGCTTCGAACATTTGTGTGCTGTCGCTGTGTAGAGGCCGTCGCTATTGCTTTGGCGCATTGATTCGAGCTTGCACCTGTTCACTCATTCTCGATAGGATGGCGAGAGAGTGGGCGTTGAAGTTGAAGAATGTGTTAAACGGGATAGCGCATATATATTTGGTATAGAGTTAGTTGTTGAGCAGGGACAATGAACTGGTCTCGTTTTCTAATTATACTTTCTATTGCCAAGTCTATTATAATACGAAAGCATTATATTCCCAATGACGCGAAAATCCGGCGTTGTCGTAGCTGTCGTTACCGAAAGATGGTGCCAAAAATGACCGAAAGCGCGAAGACTAAAATTACGTTAAAAGATAATCGGATTTAGGTCAAATTTGTCGGGCACGTTTCTGTAAACAAATTGAATTAATACCTTCTTAAAGAAAATGAGGTGAATGTCGGGCTAGGTGGGAAACAAACCCGGAGGTGCGAGATGAGCAGGCTGCTCCGACGCAACGGTGGCTCCATGACTATGGTTCAATAAAGCTGTGTCTACTGCTTGCTTCATTGCACACGTCACGTCATTTTCTTCCACTTGTCACTTGCTCTACGTATTTCGTCGGTGCTCTGTGTCTCCTGCGATGTACTCTCGACGCCAAATCACGAGTGTATAAAATAAGGTGTGCCTAATGCGTGCGTCATTGCCACGTCACGTCGCTACCTTCGGATTTCATCGGTCTACTGCGGTGCACTCCCAAGCGTCTACCTCCGCGGCAGCTATGAAACGTGGGGGACCACGGAAGCACGCCTCAGAAGAAGATGCAAAGGAACACAAAAGAAGACGGCATAATCACGAAAGACCTGCCATTAGCTGTAAAAAAATTTATCGTTCTGCAGCAAAATTCTCCGAATGTTTCCAGCGTGTGGCCAAAGTATACGCAAACACACACACAGATTCCGCAGAAAGAAATTTAATGCATGTCGAAAACACCAATTTAAAACATTTCACCTAAGCTATTATAATGCTTTCGCATTCCCGCACGTAAGTTGTGTGAAGTGTCTCTGCTTAATTTTTTGGGGAGCGTGAGCTTCCACGGAGGGTATTCTACATCTGCTTTCGGAAACAAATTTCTCGAAAGAATATAGAGATGGTTGTAAGTTTATTTAAGGACAAATTGTATTCCTTTTTCGATATGTTTAACATCAATGGGTGATTTTCGTGCTGGCTTTGAAGCCAGAAAAAAAGACATCGTTTTTGTAGTTCTCAGACCTGGAAACGGCTATCGGCGATCCTAAGCAATAACAAGGCAGCTGGAAGTCGCACGTAAGACTCAGGCATATGCGAAGACCTCTCGCTAAGAGTCTTTGAAGCGGCCCTTCCGATTTTCGGGAAAGCCCGTGTAAGATGGGCGCAGCATATGCTATTTATTGTCGAATTAAGGCATTGTTCACGTTGAGCATTGGTGATAATGATCCGCCCCATGATGTACCACCAACCTTGCGAAGTACATTCGCTGTCCCATTGACCTCACTTTCAAGCTTTGTTATGTGTAGAGTCCAGGATAGCTGCCGATCGAGAATTATTCCGAGCAATCGTGTTCTTGAGGCACATGTGTCATATTCTTGCAGCATGACATGTATAAAAGGCCGTATTTACCCTAAGTGAAACCATTTTCTTTTTTGGTTAAGCAGTGATTGCGAAAATTGAGGCTCGTTTTTCACGTGAAACTAGCAAACATATCAATTTTAGGTTACAGTACAGCGCGTTACAGTCGGGACTACTGAACAGGCTTTCCTTTATGCTCACATAATCATCATGAAATACAAAATCGCGATTCTCCTCGCACCACAACCTCGTGCCCTCTTCTAATTCTGTGGTTAACTTGAAATGGTGTTTCCAAGAAGCTTGTTGAACAAAGCCGCACCTTAAAAGAATAAAGAAAGAGAGACAGAGAGAGAAGAAACGTTTACTGGTTATATGTACGACGGAGGTCTTGTCAATATATCCCCTAGTTTTAGGTGCGGCTTTGTCGTCTCTCGCCACGAAACGATCCATCACATTTGCTGCTGCGAAAACAATTTTCTTTGCCTTGAAGCTTCGCACATCTTGTTCTTTTACACATATCACTTCGTTTCTATTCATACAAAAAGAGGACGAACATGCTGGCGAACACAGAGCAGACGTGGATCTTCACAAAGTGCTGGCTGGTGGAGACAAGAGCACGATACCACCCATCAGAAAAACCCGTAACGTCACATGTCACACCCGTACCGTTACACGTCAGAAAAACCCGTAGAACCTGCTCTTCTGTAATGTAGTCAGCAATGCAACATAAGTGTCATGTTTTTCAAAAAACTATCCAAACTGCGCATAAATAATTTTGCTCTTTATTGTTCTTTAGATGTACGCGGTTTGAATATATTAGTCTTTTTTTTTTCATTCACTGGATGACAATTAAACGACCACTCAGATATATTGTGAACACTGCGAGCTGAGTTGCCTTGGAGGGAAAATAGCTGCGCGGCTTGGCACTTGCATTTCTCTTTTCTTTTTCATGTGATTCTTTTTCTATCACTTTTTTTTTGCACTGCCAAGCGTTTCTATCGAAGGCTCAATGCCCTCCGCATTTACCTTAGCAGTCTTTCCTTCTGCAGTTCTTTTCCTTTTGGCGCTCAGTTGCGCCGGTTTCCCCGACACCGCGCAATGCCATGGAGCAAAGCACGCTGCTCTCTGTATTCTGTTGGCGAGCCCTTTGATTCCCTCTCTCTGCCCGCTTCCCGCCCCATTTGGAGATATTGCGCCCGAAAGTAGCTTGTCTGTACGCCCTTGCACTTGGTGGCAATAACTGTCTGCAGTAGCGCTTCTCCCTTTCAAGTAAGACCGCTAGGCCGCTCAAGCGGAGTTTCGAGAAGGCGAACGCAGTTCTTGCAGAGCCAAATTCTTTTTCAGAAAAACTCCATTCCTCCAAGTTTCCTCAGAGCCAGACAATTTTTCGTTACACTTACAGTCTTCCTCGATCTCTTACAAATAAACTGGCTCTTTTATTTCGGCATTCTGTTTTTCCCCCCGGGGGCGCAGACTGCGCTTGCTCAGAATAAAAGTTTACTCTCTCTCTCTCTCTCTCTGTGATGTTCCCCTTGATTTTCAAAACCGACGCACAGTAGAGGAATGCAGACACACCAGAGCCCGCCACGCGCACCCAATGCCCGATCATGTTTCTCCTAGTTCCCCTGAGTGAATGGTGTATCCGTAGTATGAGTTCCATGTGCGATAACTGCTGTAGTAGAGACTGGAGGGCTGCACATAGAATAATTAGGCACTTGGTGCTAATAAGTATGTGATTCGCACTTAGGAAAACTTTGGAAAAACGATTCCACAATGACTATTAATCTTTATTTTAAAATACTATTTTTACTTACGAAGTGTTTAGGTCGTGAAAATATTAACTTGCATTGTCGTGTAATATTCTCTGTAGTAGCGTTCCTATGCCATAATAGATGTTCTGTAATTATGTGGTCTTATTGCATTGTCACTGCCAATAGCTGTTGGTGAATTGTAGTGTAGAAAGTTATGTTTTCAAGTCGTTATATTGTCTTGTTCCTAGCTGAAGTTGTGTTGTCACTACAGAAAGCCATGCTGTCAAGTCCTGCGGTTGTATTGTTACTCGATGAAGCGTGTTGTGGTGTCTTTATGTTGTGTTGTTACTACAGAAGGCCATTTTCTCGTGTTGTAGCGTTGTTTTGTTACTAGAGAATGATGTGCTGTAACAACAAGAAATTGTGTAGTGGCAACAAAACATTGTGTCGTTTTACACAAATTTTAGTTGTGTAACAGAATTTTCTTTTTATGTTTTTCAATTGGAATTCTTTAAACTTGCTTTCAGACATATTGTCCTGTGTCTGCACGGTATACTGTTCACGGTTACCCGCCGTGGTTGCTCAGTGGCTATGGTGTTGGGCTGCTGAGCACGAGGTCGCGGGATCGAATCCCGGCCACGGCGGCCGCATTTCGATGGGGGCGAAATGCGAAAACACCCGTGTACTTAGATTTAGGTGCACATTAAAGATCCCCAGGTGGTCGAAATTTCCGGAGTCCTCCACTACGGCGTGCCTCATAATCAGAAAGTGGTTTTGGCACGTTAAACCCCATAATTTAATTTTGTTCACGGTTCGTTCACACAGGAAATAAAGTATGAACAAGATCCTTGCGTAATTTCTTATGTCACACTTCAATCAAATATTTTTAAAAAAGACGCATTAACAAACCCAAAATGATGCAACCACTTGCTAGGCCAAGGAAGCAAACAGCATAGAAACAGTTAATGGTTTTGTTGGGTCTGGTCATATAGTTGACTTACCACATCTAATAGGCTATATCTGCTATATTAGGCTAATTTTGGCCCTGGGTCAGACGCAATGGAGCATCACTTCTGACATCCAATATAAACTTTGTAGCAGTCGTGTTCTCGTAAGCAGTGCGTGTGCAGGATTTTATTTATAGATACGCGTAACGCTGGCCTTGATGACCCGCATAAAAGCGCGGGTTCGAAGCTTGTGTGCCATTTCACAAAGGTATACGTAAGTTATCAAGAGCACAGTCGGCACAGAAATAGTAAGCGTCCCTAACAAGTGTGAATATGGTATTAAAAAGTCAACTTTATATACACGAGAGATCCAAAGTAGCATCATTTGCATGAATAATCGGAAAAGAAGTACCTTGCAACCTTCACGTACCAGCTACTGGCCACTACTCGGTAGCCAGTTTGCTTCTAAATCTTTCCAGTTATAGCACGCCTAAATTAAATAAATAAATTTTTTTCACAAAGCCCTACAGTTAACCGTTGTTTTCTTTGGCTGCCTCAATCGTTGCGTCATTGGCATTATGCCAACGGTTCTATATTATGGGAGGTTTTGGTTGTGTGCCTCAGAAAACAACCATGCACAGCGAAGTGAGAAAACGAGTTTTGCCCCGACGAACGAATCAATGAAAGTTTCCTCACCATTTGGCAGTTTTCTTTCTGAGGCTTTACACGGGCCAAAACCACAATCTGACTAGGAGGCACGCCATAGTGGGGGACTCCGCATTAATTTTGAACACCTGGGCTTTTAGTGTGCACCCAATGTACGCTACGTAAACGTTTCTACATTCATCCCCCATTGTAATGCGGCCGCCGTGATCGGGATCGAACCCGTGTCCCTGTGCTCAGCAGCGCAACGCCATATGCCATGGTGACTCGCCATTTAGCAGTTGCCCTGCTTTCTGCTTAACGGAACGCGTCGCGATCAATTTAGGAACGACAGCGTTCACCTACGAGCGACGCTGCATATCCGAAGCACGCAGCAATATTCAGGCGATTATTCCCTTAACTGATACCTCATTTCATTAGATTCCGATAATTTTAGCCGACAGCAACAAGATCGCCATTCGTCCGTACTTCCCCGCCCCCCACCCACGGTAACCTTAATGCTGTTTACATATGTATTGTTAGATATGCAATGGAATCTCGACGAAAAGGAGATGGAGGAGGAAAAGAAGGAAGGAAAGGTAGGGAGGTCAACCAGACGCATGTCCGGTTTGCTACCCTACACAGGGAAAGGGGTTTAAGGGAAGAAGAGAAGTGGGAAAAAGGAGAAAAAGGAGAGTACTACCAGTGTGAATACGTATGGTTGTCCATAACTTTACGTCTATAATCGGTCACTGAGGCCAGTTGATTTCATGAAATGTAGCAGTGTCCGCGTCGCTTTGTAAGCCTGAGAGGCGTGGGGCCATGGCCCGAGAATCTTTGTCTCTGACAACGGTCTGCTATCGCATCGGTTTAACACCCTCCGAACAACGTCGCGTTCGATATCATAGAGTACAAAAACACAACCCGCGCTCGATCGCCTCTTCAGATTTGCATGAGTCACAAATCGATGTGTCTGACATTCCAATAAGGAATGTGTAGAAAGCAAAGTTGGATCACGGCGGCAGAAGTTCGATAAATTTGCAGCTTCATTGAAGGATTCAGCCGGTGAAGAGGGCAATTCGAGAAAAGAAGGGTGTTCCACAAAGTTTCAGTCTTGGCTTGAGCAATAAACGAACATCCTTCGCAGCGTATGTTCTTGATAAAGGTATAGGAAGTGTCAGGGTTTCTTTATGGGCTGACCGGGCGGCATCATCAGCAAGGCCATTTCCGACGATGCCCCAGTTTCCTGGAAGCCATTGGAAGATGATGTCATGTCCGTTCATGAGGGCTTGATGGAGAACCTTTCGGATCTCAAGCACAAGTTGTTCATGGGTGTTTTGTCGTAAGGCTGACTGGAGATCCTGAAGGCCTGCCTTGGAGTCACAAAAAACGACCCACTTTCGAGGTTTGGCTCGTGCGATGTAATTAACAGTGGCAAGTTCTGTTGCGTAGATGTCGTTATATGGGACACTTACAAAGTAATTGTGATCTGTAAGGCCGGGATGACAACAGCGCCTGTGGAACTGGTAGCTGGGACAGATCCATCGGTGTAAATGTGCGTTCTTTGTTCATATGCCTCGTTCAGTAATGATAATGTAAACTGACGTAGAGCCACTGTTGAATGACGGGTCGTCATCGTAATTCCTGGAATGGTGAGGCGTACTTGTGGCTATCGTAGGCACCAGAGGGCTAACAGTGGTCTTGCTGCTAGAGTAAAGCCCGATGGAAAGTAGCCTTGATGTGTCGCAACAAGTTTTCAAAATGTGGCTTGAGGTCTTTGGCAGGCAAAGCAGCAAGACAGTGACTGGGTATGCGACACAGACGTCGAATGCGTGCTCTAAGGTTGTAAATCGTTATATATGCTGGAACCAAGTAGCCTCTAGCAATCATGATAGTTGTGTGAGTCGAAGCGCATGGTGGTAGTCCAAGACATATTCGCGTAGAGCCTCGCCTTGGAAACTTTCGAGGATACGAACATTTGTTTTACATGTGTTCGCCAAAACCGGCAAGCTGTGCCGTAAAAAGCCCAGAAACAGTGCGCTGCACGGCTGCAGCATGGACCGTACCGACGTGCCCCAGGTTATTTCCGCAGAGGAGCCTCATTATATGTACATGAAAGGTCCCTGACAATAGTCACACCTAAGAAGCGGTGAGACTTCTGGTATTTGACAGCCTGGCCATTGAAACAGGGTACGGTGCCATGGGTTTGCGCGTAAACGCGATTAACATGCATTTTTTGATGGACACACTAAGGCCGTGTTTACGGATAGGAACAAGTTAGGCTGTTTGCATGCTGAATGCTTTACTGCTTCACTTGAAGACAAGCGACGACAGAAAACCAAAGACAGATATCATCAGCGTACATTGGTAGGTGAATTGTCTCGGGTAATATTTCAGCAAGACCAACCATAGTTGGTTAAAGAGGATAGGGCTCAATACTCCGCTCCGTGGGACGGCACCGTATGCAAAGTAGTTGTCGCTCAGGCCATCTTCGGTCAGCACAAAGAAGGACCTTCCGGTTAGATAGTCGTAAATCCACTGAAACATTCGGCCACCAATTCCAAGCGCATTCAATGACTTGAGGATTGCTTCATGTATAAGATTATCGTACGCTCCTTTCACATCAAGAAACAGCGCCACGATGCGCTTGAGGCCTTTTTGTTGTTTTATGAACGTTGTGAGGTCAGTAGCATTGTCTACTGATGACCTGCCTCGCCAAAAGCCTGTCATGGAGTAAGGATACACATTGTGGCGTTCAAGGTACCATTACAGGCGTCTAAGAATCGCCGACGCGGAGGCAAAGATGGCCCACATTAATGCCACGCCAGTGTCCATCCCATTTTCACGACCAGACACTAATGCCCTGGTGTGCAGACTTCTGCGCGATGATACCCCAGTGTATTGGACCTCGCCAAGACAGCGTCATCACCGCCTTTATGAACTCGACCCAGAGATCAATATACGGATGCCACCGAACATGAAAAGGTGAAATGCAAGCTTGCTGCACAGATTACGACTTGGTGTGGCCTTCACCCGGCGCTACCTACATCTCATCGGCCAGGCGGACGGTCCGAATTGTGAGGAATGCGGTATTCCTGTGAAGACAAAACACCTGTTGTGTATGTGCCCGCGATTTGATGTATAGAGAAAATAGCTGACAGACATCTTGTCCAAATTTGTCGTTGGACCTTTAACTGAAAAGATTCTGTTGGGACCATCAGCCTGATAGTCTGAAGGCTCTTACAAATTTTTGTATGAGAGTACACTGGACAAGAGATTTTGAAGAATCTTGGAGCGTGCAAGATTTTCCTCACCATCTTCATCCTCATAATCAACGTCATCTCTATTCTTTCTGTCTACACCATTTTCCCTTCCCCTAACGCCGAGTAGCAGGTGAGAACATTGATTCAGGCCGACCTCTCAGCTTTTCTATCATAATAAATACCTCTCTCTCTCATCTTTTCCATTACTTTGCCTATGCCGCTTGCCAAGGCAATAGGACGATATGACGTCAGGTCGAAAGGCGACTTTCCTTGTTTGAGTAGCGGTACGAGCCTGCTAATCTTCCATTGCTCAGGAACAATGCCTTCACGCCATGAGTGGTTGTAGTAATTCAACAGCTCTTGCCTGGCCTCTTGTTCAAGATGGGCAAGAGCTGCATAGGTGATGCCGTCGAGCTTTGGGAAGATGAACGTCGAGAAGCAGCCAAGGAGGACTCCACTTCTTCCATAGTAAATGGAATTTCAGTTTCTGGGAAGCGAGATACAGGGACGACACACGTTTTCGGCGTTTGGGGTGACACACACGCCAGCGATCCACACACAAAAATCGTTAGCCACCTCAAGTTGCGTCTGGCAGTGATTTAGAGGTAACGCCATGAAAGGATGTCGCTGTTGGGGAGACGAGCGCAGGCCCCGAACAGTCAACCAGATGTACGAAAGTGGTTGTCGAGGGTCCAGTAATTCACAAAATGGCTTCCAGCTTTGTTCCTGCAATTTGCCCAAACGGCACTGGATTTTCTTCTGTGTTCTCCGTGCCATTCTCAGGTCTCAAACTACTTTCGCGCGCCTGTATCTTTTCAACTCGTCGTGGAAGTGTGGTTGGCCTCTCCCGTTCTACGTCAACTCGAGAACGGTTCGCTGTCAACGTTAGGAGGCATGAAACTTCTCTCACTGTCTCTGTGATGGTCTCCTCCAGGCTACGGCCTTCTCTGCATGCATTTTCCATTTGTAGCTTATATTTTGTTCTGTCAATCCTTCGTATTGCCTTCGGCGAGGAGAAATTGTTTAGCCCCCTGATGCGCAAATATATACGAACGTGGTCACTTCCATGTGTTTCTATGCCTGAAAACCACTGACTTGCGAATTGAAGCATCGTGACACCAAAGTCAAATCCAGGCAACTGCTGTGCTTAAGACCTCGCTTAAGACCTCGCCATTATTCATGACACAAAGGTCGCGATCGCAGGCGAACGAGACTAGTTTCCTGCATCTGGAATTGGTTGCCAAGCTACCCCACAGTAAGTGATGGGCGTTGAAATATCCCGTTATAATCCCAGGACCACTGGTCTGTGACAATAAGTCTCGAAGTCTATCGCGTTCAAATCGTCCTGACCGGGATATGTAAACACTAATGAGGGTGAATCACACTTGCTTCTTTGTTACACGTAGGCAGGCATTGATTGTTATAATGCGGTAGTACTGGATTGGAGGAATACGTAATACACACACACACACTTGTGTGTGTGTGTGTGTGTTTGTGTGTGTGTGTGTGTGTGTGTGTGTGTGTGTGTGTGTGTGTGTGTGTGGCTCAGCAACACCGATACCCTCTCCACTTCTGAGTGTTTCTTGCCTCTTGTCAGCCAAATAAATAAAAAGAACCAGTCAAGGTAGGCAATGCTATTCGCGTTGAAAGCACAGAAAAGTGACCTATACACAAGTAGACGGTTTGATTGAGCTGTTCAAACAACGCTGCGGGTACCCACCCATCGGCGGTTACGTAACTTTGACGTCAGCAGATTAGGAGGAGGAATAAACTTTTATTTTGGAAACAGTGTTCCGGAGTAAGCCCCGGTTCTACTCTCGGTGGGAGGTCTCCTCATTCCAGGAACCCTCTGGCCTTCGCTGCCTCCTTGGCCCTGGTGACGAGGCGTCGTTGTTGTTCCAGGTCCTCGGAGACGAGCTTGGCCTCCCACGTTTCTATGAGGTCTTCGCTTTGTCTGGCGTTGTAACAGTCTCTCGGTGAAGGCAATGCGTCTTTGTCTAGATGCCATGGACATTCGATGATCAGGTGCGCTAAGGTGTCCGGTACGCCGCACATTGGACAGTGATATCCTTGTAGCGTTGGGTACAGCCTATGCATGATGATTCCGTGGATGTAAGTATTACTTTGCAGTCTTCTGAGTATAGTGCTTTCTTCTTTGTTGAGCTTTGGGTGAGGTGGTGGGTACACCCTGCGTTCCAGCCTGTGATGTTGAAGGATCCCTGAGTACGTGATGGGTACGGTCTCTGCCTCCGCTGACTCAGACCGGGCGTCTCGAGAGTAGGAAGGGTTGGCCCGGCAGGTGTGGCCTCGGGCCGCGGCATGTGCCGCTTCGTTCCCCTCCAGCCCCTCGTGCCCAGGAACCCATGTCACGCAGGTGTAGGGGATCGGCGTACTGCGGTGCTTCAAGATCTTCAGTGCTTCTGTCGACACGCGACCCTTAGCGTAGTTCCTGACGGCTGCTTGAGAATCGGAGAAGATGACAGCTGCGTCCATGCACGTGGTAGTTGCTAGGGCGATCGCCGTCTCTTCTGCAGTCTCGGGGTTTTGTGCACGGACTGTGGCAGACGCTAGCTCTCTGCCCTGAGAATCTACGACGCTCAGGGCGTAAGCGTTTCTTTGCGGGTATTTGGCTGCGTCGGTGTATCTGGCGTCCGGATCTTGCCTGTGTCTTCGCCGTAGAGCATCCACTCGGGCTTGTCTTCTTTCCTTGTGGTACGTGGGGTGCATGTTGCGTGGAATTGGGGCTATGGACAGGGATTCGCGGAGGTTTGAAGGAATTCTTTCTTTTCGGTCTGTGGTGGCTATAAAGGTTTCACCGTAGCTCAGCCGTTGCAGCACTGATCTTCCGGTGGGCGTGAGCTTCAGTCGTTCTAATTGACTGGCTTTGTGAGCTTCAGCTAGTTCTTGCCAGGTGTTGTGTACGCCCATCTTGAGCAGTCTTGTAGTCGAAGCCGTAAATGGTAGGCCCAGGGCGATTTTGATGGCTTTCCGTATTTGAATGTTAATTTTTTCTACCTCTACATTCTTCAGCGCGAGGTAGGGCGTGCCGTATGTTATTCGACTGGTGAGGAGTGCTTGCATCACGCGTAGCGTGTCTTGTTCTTTAAGTCCGCTTCTATGGCTTGCAACTCTCCTGACGAGATGCGTGAGCTGTGATAGCGTTCGCTGTAGTCGCGGGAGGGCGGCCGCCCCGGACCCGTCTTTGTGTATGTGTAGCCCTAGAACTTGTAGGGTTTCCACTTTTGGAATGGGCGTTCCATTGAGGGTGACGTTAGGATCGGGTTCATCGTACCCGGGTGGTCTGCCTCTCGTTCTTGACTTGAGGACGAGGTGTTCGGACTTCTCGGGAGCACAGCGGAGGCCGCATTTGTGCAAGTAGCTCTCGATGGTATCTACTGCTTCCTGTAGGCGTGTTTCTTGTGTTCCAGTGTTTGAAGCCCTTGTCCATAACGTGATATCGTCTGCATAGAAAGCGTGTCTTACGTCTGGTATCACGTCGAGGAGGCTGGGTAGTTTGATCATTGCGACGTTGAACAGCAACGGCGACATGACCGAACCCTGCGGGGTGCCTTTGCTCGGTAGTTGGAAGCTGTCGCTGCGCAGGTTGTATATTCCAACTGTGGCCGTGCGGCCCGTAAGGAAATTCCTGACATAGTCGTATGTCCGACAACCGCAGCCCAGGTCTTCGAGGTTGCAGAGGATAGCTTCGTGACTGACGTTGTCAAAAGCTCCCTTTACGTCGATGGCTAAAATCGATGATTTGCTTCTGGTACTCAGGTGGTCAATGAGTTCTTCCTTGAGTAGAAGGAAGACATCTTGCGTTGACAGGTTCTGCCTGAAACCGAACATAGTGTTTGGAAAATATCCGTTGTCTTCGAGGTACGAGGTTAGCCGGTTGTGAATCATGTGCTCGAAAAGCTTCCCTACGCAAGAGGTAAGGGAAATTGGGCGCAAATTCTCGATGCTGAGCTGTTTATTTGGTTTGGGGATCATGCTAATCTCCGAGTGCTTCCAGGCAGCCGGTAGCTCTCCTTTCTCCCAGCATGCATTGATGTACTGGAGCAGGGCTGCGGTAGCCTGCTGCGGAAGGTTCCGAAGATGCTTGTTCATGATCCGATCTTTGCCCGGGCTGGTGTTTCTGGTGAGCGTCGATAGTGCTGCAGAAAGTTCAGCATGCGTGAAGGGTTGGTCAAGATCGGGGTTTGATTTCCCACCGTAAGCTTTGTCATGTGCCGTCGTATTAACGGGTGGGTCGCTGCACAGCTTCTTCTGAATTTCTCGGAGGAGGTTCTCTTCCGATCCGGCGTGGTTGTGCACGAGCCTACAGAGGTTCTGTCGCTGCTGCGTCTTCGTAGGGCCGTTGTCGAGAAGGGCGCGCAGGAGATGCCACGTCCTCTTTGTGCTCAGGGTTCCCTGGAGTTTGTCGCAAAATGCGTGCCAGTTCTGTCTTCCTAATCTCTCCGCGTATGCCTGTGCTTGCTCGGTGAGGAGGGCAATTCGCTTCTTTAATTTCTTGTTTAACCTCTGTCTCTTCCACCTCTTGAGGAGAGCTCTTCTGGCTTCCCAGAGGTGGAGGAGGTGCGTGTCGACGGCTGGCACTACTTCATTCAGCTGTATTGTTTTCGTGTGGCGTTCTGCTGTGTCGAGGACTTTCTTCAGCCAGTCATCTATGTTCGCGATGGTGGTCTCGACATTTAGCACATCTCTGAATGACTTCCACTTCGTTACCCGGGCCGTTCCAAGCCTAGCGGGCTTGCGAGTGTGAGCCACGGTTAGTTGGAGGATGTGGTGATCGCTGCCCAGGGTTTCTGGGAGTCGACTCCATTCTGCCGAGGGCATGTTTAGCGTGAAAGTGAGATCCGGGTTTGCGTCTCTGGAGACACTATTACCTATCCTCGTTGTTGGGAGTGTGTCATTCCATATGGTGAGTCTGTGCTGTTGTGCAGTGTCGTGCACTCGGGCTCCTTTCTTTGTGGTGGTCTGGTATCCCCAGGCCGTGTGTGGGGCGTTGAAGTCCCCTACTATAACGACTTGATGACCATCGGTGCGCTTCTTAATTTCTCGGACGAGGTGGTCGAAGTCTGAAAGGGGGTCTCTGGGAGGGCTGTACACATTGACTACAAATACGCTCTTGAGCGATTTCCTCTCCGGTATGATTTCGATGAAGGTGTGTTCGATCGGTGTATTGACGGGTTCCAATTCCTGTACAGTGAGATTCTTCTTGGTGAGAATTGCCGTGCGTTTTGTTTGTACGTGGGCGTTGTACCCTTGTAGCCGGACGTTTTGTGTATTTGTTTCTTGCAGCGCTATGAGGTCGGGTGGGTCTTGCTTGACAAATTCTTGTAAGGTAGCATGTCGTGGTCGATAGGAACGACAGTTCCATTGCCATATGCGGAGAGTCGAGAGCACATTTGTAGTCCTGCGATTAGGGACCGCCATCTTCGGTTGTTTCTGTTCCCTGCCGGCGCTCGCGGGTAGGTGAAACTGAACGAGAGGCACTTCGGTCATTTGCTCGCGGCCGCTTTCTGTCGGGCTGAATGTCATTTAGTGACGTGTTGAGGTGCTGTTTTGTTACGTACGTCTTCTTGATGTGGGCTATGAAGTTGTTTTGTTGCGCTGCAAGTCCATCCACCTTGGCGTCTAGCGTGGTGACCTTATTGGCTATACTTGCGGCGAAGTTCGTTATTGCTGCCTGGACGATTTTCTCAATTGTGTCGTGGGTACTTTTCATGAGAGTTTCTTGGAGGATTTGGAATCTTGCGTCCACTACGGATTGAACATCTGCGTCGGGAAGTGACGGTCGCGGCTGTGCAATGTTCTCTTGGACTTTCGTACATCTCTGTTGCAGTTTATCAATGATACCTTTTTGCTCCTCGCACTTTTGTAGAAGCCTGTTTATGTTGTCTTGCTGTATCTGTTGACATTGGATTAGCTTGTCGATGAGGGCCTGTTGGCTTTGTAGTTGACTGTTTTGATTGTGCAACGTGTTTTGTTGAATTTGCACCTTATTTTCGAGAGCCTGAAGGGCCGCAGTTTCGGCCGACAAGAATTTGGAGCTGCTCGTGGCTCTCGATCCACTCGATCCGCTTACCACATCCGCGTAGCTCACGCGTTTGGGCGAGTGCGAGCGTGAGCGTGATCGGGAAGGCGATCGGAGTATAGATCTAGACCTACTTCGTTTGGGGGTGCTGCCATCACTGCCCCTCGAGCTGGTGGTTGAGCTTCCTAATTGCGGGAATTGTTCGCCGCCTGAGCTCCAGCGACTGTCTCTCACTTTGAGCCTGTCGATGCGTTGCTGTCGTATGTTGAATGGCGGCGGGTTGGGTTTCAGTCTTTTCTTGCAATCTTTGCTTGCGGTTTCGTGCCCTTCTCCACATAACTTGCATGCGGGTTTGCACTCGTGGTCGGGTAGTTGATCGGTTTTGCCACATTTAGAGCAGAAGGCTGGCAATGGTCTTGGGCAGACATCCTGGCGGTGTCCCATGTTGCCACAAGTTCTGCAGTATTGCACTGACTTGCGGTAGGGTCGGCATCGAAAGTCGAGACTCTGGAGCGGACGTAATAAGGTACGTGCGGTCCTTGGAAAAAGATCACGGCCGCGGACGATTGCCCGAGCATACGAGCGTGGAGGACGGTGTACCTCGCTGGTGCGCGAAGACTTGCCTTGAGTTCTTCTTCACTCGTGCCGGGCAAGAGCCCGCTTATTACGCCTCTGGATACATCGTCCGGGGTTCTCGTGTTGCCTTTTACAGTGAAGAAAGTGCCGCCAAGTTGTATTCTGCTGATATTTTCGAGTTTCTTCGCGTCTTCCCAGTCGGCCATGCTTGCAATAATCAAGTTCTCAATTCTCTGCACTTGAACACACACTTTTGCGCCGAAGTCTTGCTGCGAGAAACCGCTGGCTCTTCCGATGACGTGCATAATGGCGACATTGTTCCACTTTGCAAGCTCGAGGCCTGGTTGTGGGCAGAATACGACCTTGTAGTCGTCGACTGGTAGAGGCGGCATTCGGGGCTTTCGCTGTTGCGGTGGTGGTGGCTTTCCATTCGTTTGTTGCTTGGCTGGGTTGCTTTCTTGTGTCGATTGATGCTCTGCGTCCTTCTTGCCTTTTCTGCCCCTCGTAATCCAGATGCTCTCATGCTCAATAGTTCTTCCGCTGCTTGCGTCATAATTCCAAGCAGTTTCTGTGTTGCTTACTTCAGCCGGGTCCATCTGCATTGTGTTTGTATCTTCCAGTTGTTCTCTTGGTATGTTGATTGCTTCTATTGCTGCTTCGCTCATCTCGAGAGCTCGTCGCTGCGTGGGCAGGCGCCCGTGCTATGCTCGCAGATACGCTCGAGCGGCGCGAGCACGCGCCACGGGGTTGCAGCCGCTCGTTCGGCGTTGGGCTTAGCTAGGCGGCTGTGCAGCTGTTGCAGAAATCAGTAAATATGACACTCACTTGATGGTGGCTAGTGTCCGCCGATTCCTCTCGTCTTGCCGGTTATGCAGTTGGCAAAATTAAGTTGGTCGCTGGCCGTGATCCTGGTTGACAGGCACGAGAAGCGGGAGCCCATGTGAAGCGCGTCTGTTCTCCACGGCCCCCTAGCGAGAACCTCACGTCAGCAGATTAGAATAAAAATAAATTGGAATAGTTTTACAATATAGCGCAACTGGAACCGCTTTTCAACACTTTGATTGCACTTTACGAGCGCCTCATCCAGCCACTGCAAAATACCCGCATAGACGCTCCACAATAAAATTCGCAGCGGCCAAAGCAGACGCTAAATCTTAGGTCATTGTTATATCGGACATCTGCTCGTCGTGGTCACACGGCCGTCTATGTCACATATCTACCTCTGTGCCGACAAGCTGTTTGAAGTCGCGTGACCTAAAAGACACCGTTTGTTAGGTTATTCCACGGCAGCTTCATGAATTTGGTCAGCAGTTCACTGTCAGGGATGCTCTGGATAACGTGAGTCAGAACAATATGGCTGCTACTCCTAACAGAGTGCAGCGTGAGAAGGTATGTAAACAAATGAGAGGTTTGTTTTCACTCCACTGTCTGTGTGCAAACTATATATGTCTCCAGCCATCAATATTTTCCACCGTAAGTTCATGTACTGTTCTCCTAATATATATAAAACACAAGGAAGACAAATATTTGTCTCTATATGGACAGTTTCAAATTATAGAAGATCTTGCCTAATAGTTCCTGCGCTATTTGGCGACGTTGTACAGACGAATAGTCCTTATCGACAAATTTTCCTTTATATAATAGCGCGTTGGCAGAATCATGCACTTTTATGTATTGGTTTAAACTGTTGTTCTCGGTGCTTTTGAATATAATAAAGCTTCTCACTTAATTTCATTGGTTAGTGTTTGATGCAGCTCCGTAGCTTGCTTCCCTTCCATCGCCCCTATATCCGCTATGGTGTTTCATTTCATATCATATCTTTCACCCCTTGCTCGGGCACTCCAGATGCCCCCGTGAGCGTAGTATTTGCTGATTAGTTTCGTGGCCCATTTGCACATTTTCTACACTGAAGTCAACGTTTTTTTAAAAGCTGCCAACGGTTTCCCATATTTTTTAAAGCCAGCTCAAGAGAATGCGAAAGCCAGTATATGGAGCGGAACTCGTTTGCGAGCATACTTTCTGGAAGCTTCGGCCAAGGCAACACTTCTAATAGTAGCAGGGATACTGTCTTATATAGAACATTATCTGTAGATATCTGATGTACTATTTTTTTTGTCGGACACGTACAACGTGGAATCGAGATGTCCGTTTATCAATATGATTACCAGAGGCGCATACAGCTTGCTTGATTGCTCCTCACTTGTGGCGCTTACCCACCACGGGGGATTGGCCAAGAAGCCAGCGGTTAAAGCTTAAAGGGAAGGAGAGAGAGAAAAACCTAAACGGAATATTAAATCAGGGTGAAGTATAACGTTCATGTTAATTACGGAATAGATTTACGTGGCAGATATAGAAATAAAAAAAAATATTTGTATTTATATATAAACAGCACATTTTGTTTTCTTTTTGGGTGGTGGTAGAATAATTTCGAATACACAATCAGCGATTTAATGATTTATCCAATTGTTGATTTCGAGAATTAACATGGTAGCCTTCTTGTGTCACATAGATAGTCGCATATGGCCACGCAGATGTTTCTGTGGCTAAAGCCCAATTAAGAAGCCCCGAAGGAGAGGATATTTTCAGTACTTAAAGAAATGCCTAATTTTCAATATCAAAATTCTAATTTCTTCCTCTAATGTGTAAATCGACATGCTATTAGAAAGTGATCAATGTTTTCGGGTTCCTGCCAGGCAGGACACAGAGTGGTTGGCGCCAGGCGAAACCTGTGTAGGTAAATATTTGATGGTGGGATGCGGCATCGTAATTTTCTTATGGAGATACCAAATTTACGTGTGGGACACCATTTATTGTCTCATGAAAAGTACAAATGATTAAATTCCGAGGTTTGGATTTTCAATTTTGTAGAATCTTGGAAAAGAGAAAGTTTTCTAAACCTAGCCGCAGTGACATTAGTCGAAGTAGGCATAATGAACATAGCTGGTCCATCAAGAGACAACCGTGCAAGTGTGTCTGCCAATTCATTTAAAAATAAGCCACCAACCGTACCACCAACCGCACCAGGCTTAAGTCTGAGAGGATTAATGATTTAAATGTATTGGCTACAGTAGTGTCTGAAGATGAATTGAGGGATGTGCATGCTGACAGTGAATCAGTCAGTATAGCCGCTGTTGACTTATTTGACGCAAGTTTTCGAAGAGATAAGATAACGGCTGATAGTTCAGCCAGAAATATGGGTATGAAATGCGGAAGGCGTAATGTATATGACCAGGATTGTGACTCGAACAAAATACCCACACCCGCTTTCGCTTCACTCATCGACGCATCAGTCACGATAAAATGATATATTCTCAACTGCGTTAAATGATCTTGTAAAATGCCATTTAACTACATAGGGGGCAGAAGTTCGGCATTCGATGAAAATATATCATCATCTTCGCATACAAAGGTTGTGGGATCGTTCCCCACCTGCTGCAAGTTGTTTTTCCATCCACTTTAATTTCCATTAGTTTATCGTTTCTTGATTTCATTTATTAGGCACAAGTAAATTCCCCTATGTTGTCCTCGGTTTGTTGGCTTATGATATGACTAATAAAAATCAGGCCCCTCACTTAACCCCCTTTCTTCTCGTTCATTTCACTGAGAAATACAAATTCTGATTGTATCAAAGAAGATTCATAAATGTTTAAATACGTCTTTAATGTTAGAATGCGGAATCGGCAGGGACGAGTAGGCAGTCGTTCTTTTTGAAATAAAACATTGTTAACTACAAATTTTGGTAAACCAAGACGATTCCGGAGAGCTTCCCGCTCTAGAGGAACCAAGTAGTTAATTTTGTATCCTGGCCCACCAGAGAATATGACGCACCCATATTCCAGTATAGGCCGAACGTACATGTGACAAACCGTTATTAGAGTTTGCCTGCGTAGCCCAGAGTGATGTCAGCCAAGTTTACTTATCATACCAACAGCGCGTGCTGCCCTAGATCGAACATGATCAATGTGATTCGTCAGCTCAGTTTTGCGTCGTATATTACACCTAGATATTTGATAAAGTCAATTTGCGGAATTATTTCCTGACAGTATCGGAGATAGATATTAACCGGTACATTCGATCGAAACACAATCAAGGAACTTTTGTTGAAATTAAGCGACATTCGAATATCTGCTAACCAAGCTTCCAGCGTTCCTAAGTATGACTGTAGTGTTCATTGTAATGAGGGAATATCTCTCGCAGATGCAAAGACTACTATGTCGTTTCCATAGACATGTACTTGTACGGTATCCTCCAATGCAATTGAGCTTATAAAGTGTTAAACAATATAAGATAAAGGACAGATCGCTGGGGAACTCCTCTTAATTGATTATATTTTTGCATCAACAAGCCACGTTGGGAACACTAAAATTTCCTATCCTTTAAACATTCATATATCCAATTTATATATACTGAAGAAAACTCATGCTATTTAAAGCGTTAAGGAGTATGACGTGATCTACGCTGTCGTTTGGTTTAGCCAAATTCCTAAAGCTGCGTACTGCCACCCCTGTCGAGCAAGCTTAATGCGTCCCTCTAAGTCGACATGTGCGATTGACCTTATATCTATGTTCATTCCCGCTCCTTGCTTGTTAAGCAGACGGATTATTTTTGGGAATTTCCAGTCAGGAAAAACAATTATGAGGTTTTACGTGCCAAAACCACTTTCTGATTATGAGGCACGCCGTAGTGGAGGACTTCGGAAATTTCGACCACCTGGGGTTGTTTAACATGCACCTAAATCAAAGTACACGGGTGTTTTCGCATTTCGCCCCCATCGAAATGCGGCCGCCGTGGCCGGGATTCGATCCCGCAACCTCATGCTCAGCAGCCGAACACCATAGCCACTGAGCAACCACGGCGGGTGAATCCAGTCAGGAGGTATCTATGATTTCATGAGGGAGTAATTAACTATATTTAGACGTCTTCCGGGCAGAGGTCATACAATTGTTTCAACATGCCTGATGCAATGCCACCTGCACCCGGAGCTGTGCCAGGGAGCAGACGAACAACGTGCTGAAGCTCTTCCAATGTTACCGCTAAGAAGTCATCCCCTGCCAGAACCCCTATGAAGTTTCCGTACAGCTGAGTTGTAAAGCGCTGTTCTAAACTTTTACTAATTTTATCTAATGATTGTAACAATTCTTTTGGTGACAGAACAACTGAGTCAAAATTTATGGGCACTGGAATGGCCTTGCGAGAGCGGAGAAACCTAAACAGTGCTTTTTTATTGCAACTTTTCGATAAAATATCATACCGTTTTTCATCATAATTATCCTTCGCTAATGAAATTGTTCTTTTAAACATAGCAGCAGCATACTTATACTTACTCCGATTAGTAGGGCACTGATTGAAAATAAGCTTCTTCCATGCAGCTTTTCGCCGTCTATAATCTCATGCGTAATCACTATTCCGCCATGGACAATGAGCACTCCCTTTTGTTGATGAGATTACAAACTCAGATTTTTTAATGGTACCTTTCAATACTGCAAAAGCGCTCATCGCTTTAATATCTATTTCCATACCTTTCATAGAAGACAAAGTTGACTGTAAAGTATTTTTAAATATTGAATAATCCACAAAACTCATGTTTATTTAAACAAATCAGGGGTTTGTTAATATCAACGACAATCGGGCGGTGATCAGTACTAGTGGCGGCACCGACCACAGCCCAAGAAGAGATGGGAATGCCTGAGGCAGCACACGTCAAATCTAGGACACATCGCGACTGCGAACGCACGAAAGTGGCAACTTTAGCATTTAAGCATGGGAAATTGTTAACATTAGTCCAATCCCGTAAATGTTTTGCAGATGAGTCAGTGCGGAATCCCCGTGACACATGATGTGAGGTGAAATCTCCCACAAACAATATGTTCTTTTTGCAATAGGCCACTGCGACATCAAGTGTGCGTACGTCTTGCACCCGAGCAGCAAAGTAGGAATTAACTATAGAGTGCGGGGCGGAATCCGGAATCGTTATTTTTAATATTAATATTTCCCATTCAGATGATGGAGTATGATGTGAATTTTCGCTTTATGACAGAAATCAGACGAAATGAAAAAGCTAACCCATCCACCTCGGGAAGGTATATATCCAATCGAAAACACTTGTAGTTGTTTAAATGAAAGCCTTAGTCAGCAGACGAACGAGGTTCTTGTAATAGTATAACGGCTAGAGAATGTTGGGAGATTAATTATAAAAAAATTGTAGCTACTGAAAGTAGTGATCGGCAGTTCCACAGGAGTATTCTTAGGCACCGTATGATGATGGTAGACAAGCAGCTGCAGCTGCTTGGTCTAGAATACTCTCTTTCAGAAAGTCAGTCCTCGTAAACAATTCTTTCGCATAGTTTTTTTATATAGAGATAGTAGTATTAGGCAGTTTGTTGTTAGGCGATCTCATGCGTTTAACAACTCGAGTGTCCATATCCACAACTCGATTGCCTAGAGAGTCTGAATCAGAATGGCATTCATGATCAACCTGTTTTGACGTCTAAGCTCTTACTAAATCCACGCTCTTAGAGGGACGACCTCGCTGACTTTGTTAGTAGGGCGGCCGAATTTCGTACGCTGTTTGTTATTGTCCGAGACATAGCAGATAATTGCGTGGATATTACTGTAGCCGAAGAGTCAGATAGGTTTAGTAGAATCTTTTCTGATGATTTTTCCATCGCTTTTTCTATCACTCTTGCAATTGCCTGGGGAATTGACGAGTCCATGCCAAGTGACTGACGGGCAGTTACACCAGCATAACCATGAGTCCTGCTCTGAACTTCTTCAAGGGCTTCTCGACGAGAGCACCGCTTCCTCTTAATTATTTCGATTACTTGGATCTCTTTCGATCTTGCAATGTAGTTGTAGTAGTTGGCAGCACGATTGGCATTGCACAAACAGCATGACTGAGTCTAAGACGTGCAATCGTTGGCGAGGTGGCCGTCCCCGCATAAACGGCAGCGAGCACTTGATCGACAGCCATTAGCGCTGTGTCCGTACCGCTAGAACTTGAGGCATTGTAGTGGTCGTGGAGCTAAGGATTCTACTCTATAGATTAATGGCCATGCCTTTATCTTTGATGGGCGAACCGTCCATGCAAATGTTGCTATGATTGTTTCTGTAGGGACCCTCTTGTCTACAAGCGTGGTACAGCGGTACACGGAAGCTACACATGCTGCAGAAAATATCTCTAGGATTTCCGATGGACTTGAGCTTATGGCCACACCGCGGACAGACACCGCGGACCTTTGCAGCAAGCTACGTGAGAAGGAATGAATGAGGTCACCGGCTGCATGGAAAAGTTAGTGCATTTAGTACACTAACTTTGTGTGCATATAATTTAGTTATAACGTAAAGTGATAGCGTAAATTTATTTGGTGCATTTGTTACTGCAAATTAGTACACAGGTCTGGTCTGGCGAACAACAGAGGATCCCCCCACGACCAAACGGTCGGACCTCCGTTATGTGCTGGAAGTGCGAAGATTGTGCGAAGCTCTGATTGAATGGCATTGGGGTTCCTCATATGAATAGCTCCTCTTTTCGTAAGTACCAAAGCCACAGGAACCCTACTGGTTCCACTGCGAAAGAACAATTCCACTGGTAGATCCTGCGGAGGAATGAAACCAGAGCATAGGGTAGCCCTCTGGCCCGGAGATGAAACAAACATCACCTTATCAATAATCACCCCTTTCAATCAAAGGAAGAAGAAACAAACAATAAAGTTAAGAAAGGAAAGTTAACCGCCGGCTACTTGTCAGCAAACCCGGATGAGGTCCAGACCGGGGCGTACCAGGAGCGTTGAATGAGCGGCCACCACCGAACAGCCAGGACCATCAACTTAATCTTCAGTTAATGTTACGCGCACTATAAGAACATTGGTGCAGTCCCACTATGCCGTTGATGTGGTGATGATGACGTAATGACACCATTTAAGCGTGGCTGGTGGCGTATGTCATCATGCTCGTTCTGTTAACTTGTGGGGATGCGCGACCCTCGCGCCTCCCCTGATGTTTTCCCGCATAGCGCATCCCCTGATATGCTGTTTTTCCCGCACGGCTCGCGTGGCCTGGCGCCCGCGGCGCTCGGAGTGGTACAGGCGCGGTGTGAGAGATGGCGCCACCGTCGCGGCGGGGTTACTCGGGCGCCGAGGGACAGGCGCTTGCTCTTTTTTCCCGGCGGATCGGGCGCACGGCGTGGACGTCCCACGCACGCGCGGCGACCCAGGCTTCTGCGAGACCGCCTCGCGTAGCGGCCTTCGAGCGCGCCTCCGTTGGCGTGACCGAACACGCGGACGACCAGGCGTTGGGATCCAGCATGGGGCGAACAT
Organism: Dermacentor andersoni; assembly: GCF_023375885.2. Taxonomy (NCBI): domain Eukaryota; kingdom Metazoa; phylum Arthropoda; class Arachnida; order Ixodida; family Ixodidae; genus Dermacentor; species Dermacentor andersoni. Next base: position 177,313,532 of record NC_092814.1, read on the forward strand.
ATTCGCTCGCTCGCGGTGAGTCGGACTTCTAGATTTGTCGCGCGCCCATCGGCATGTTTTGGGGATAGCAACTCGGCTAGCAGGCATTGATCTATGAAAGGTGCAATAAATGCCCTTGTGACTGTTTGCACTACTGTGTTGTCGTTCCTTTGTCCCAAGAGTACGGAGGAGAACCACTCGTATCCCCCACAAACTTTATGGTCTGTCTAAGTTCTCAAATTATTTTGCAGCTAATGCGCTCTCATCTCTTTACGTCTCTTTCATTCATAGTCATCTAACATACAGAATAGTCGCCTGGGGAAACACATATCATTCTCGCACTTCCTCTTTGCCGCACATTGAGAACCGGACTCTCCGCATTATTACATACAGTACACGCGGTACTACTATATTATCATTATGTATATTGCTCCGTTAATATCGCATTCCATAGGCATGTAACTCGTTTCATTGCTGCATTATTACTTAATTTTTTAAGACTAATAATAATTAACTGCACTTGGAACTTATTAGTAAATATTTGTTGCGAAATACTAATAACACTCGTTTTGCACCCAAAATAAATGTATTATTGATACGTGCGTATAACGATTATGGCACGAAAACTATGCAGTTTATGGAAATATATCTTTGTAATCACTTACCACTGCATATGAAGGCGCTAACCTCGATATTTTCATTTAAAAGAGCTCTCAATGCATTTCTTCTTATTATCTCACCTCGATCTATCTTTTCTTTTCTTATCCAAATATCTGTGGATTTTTCTGTACTTCTTCCTCTTCGATATTCGTTTAATTTGCACAGACGTATTTGTATCTCATCTTTACAAGTGTTTAACCTTATTTTATTCTTCCATATTGCTGCTGCCTTGTTCATGTAAATTTATCCCTGTAACCTTCCTCCTCGATCCCGTTGTAGTCCTCAGACTAGAGGACCCTATAGCCTGAAATACTTTTTTGTGTAAATATTGTGCATGTTGTACATGTAAACAAAAGAAAAAAAATGAAACTTTATACATTAACCTACACTTACCACTGTTTATTGAGGCCTAGAAAAAAAAGGTATATAGCGCTTTGCACTGTTCAGAAGCACCCTTGCGTCCATATTGCATGTGTAGCCTATTCAGTGCATATATGCAGATCACGCACTGATGCTTAATGTGGCACAATTATATATATATATATATAAACAACTATATAAACGAACACGTACCAGTACATGGCGCTAGCCAGCTTTATGGATGGAGCACAAAGCAATCAGTCGCGCCGATGATAAAGCCGGCATGGCCAATCTGTGATTACGCCACGTATTTGCTTTGATTGCACGTTCATCCGGCCCCATAGACATGGGGAATTGTGATATATTAGTTTGTATAAGAACGTCGAAAAAAAGATTGTTGGTGTTAGTAAAGGAAATTTGAAAGGAATTGTGCTGGTGGGAGATATAAAAAAATGTGCAAACAAGCACCTGTAGACTTGAAACGGCCTCTGCAGTGGGTCTATAATGAGGAATTGCCTAATGTATCGAAGCACCTTAAGATGCAGATAGCGAGCATCGTATCGGATACAATTATTCCACTTGTATCTTTATATCAAATACTTATCGTCGCAATTTCTTGTCTCTGTAGCAGGACACATTTGCAAAGTACTTTTGCCCACCTGTGGAATTGAGTCACCAGAGTCTATCAGCAATTTTCTTATTTATTTGATGCAATGATTTCCCTTAGCATCGAAGCTCAGTCGTCGATAATTGCGAAACACAAGTCCAACAGGACCACCGATGCTACTTTAGATTAGGTTATGCGGGTTTACGAGCCAAATCCACGATCTGATTATGAGGCACGCTGAAGTGGAGGACTCCGGAAATTTGGACCGCCTGGAGTTCTTTAACGTGCACCTAAATCAAAGTGCACGGGTGTTTTCGCATTTCGCCACCATCATAATGCGGCCGCCGTGGCCGGGACTCGATCCCGCGACCGCGTGCTTAGCAGCCCAACACCACAGCGGGTTCGATGGGACATTTTACAGCCTAACAAACAAGATGCAGAGCCCCCGTAGAAACCGGTTGTATCGCTCGTCCCAATAGATAATAATGAAAAAAAGACAAGACCGCATAATTCGTTTTCAAGACGTGTTTGATCGTTCCTTTCATTCATGGTCATTAAGATTTACAGTGTGGATAAGCCTACTGAAAAAGTTTGTGCGAAGGCACGAGGACAAGCCGAGAAAAAAAATCAAGGTCGAGCGCTACTCACAACTGAAATTTATTCCGAACACATGCACTAATAAATAGAAAAACCGAAACTAGCGCTCGTTCTCGTTCTTTTTTGTGGCTTGTCCTCGTGTCTCCGCGCAAGTTTTTTCAGCATTCATTTCAACCAACTTGCCCAACTTTCTGCTCTCCTATTCATAAGCCTACTTCTGCTGTTAGAAAGACAAGCATTTATTAAGGGCAAGTGCAGTATAAAGTGATTATTGCTTCCAAGGTTAGGGCCGCCGAAGAAGCCGGACAGGGCGATCCCGCTCGATTTGTAACCAACTAAAAAGAAGAAAGCAAACGAAAGCTAACAAAGCTGAGTTTTCCTCAAACTAACTGCGGGCGTCGGTACGGCAACAGCTGGCCTGAGCGCAGGCACGTACCCAGGATTTTTTTTCGGGGGTAGGGGGGGTGGGGGGGGGAGGGCCCAACCCAAGGTAACCTTTCTGTGAAAATGAGGGGGGGGGGGGTGGTACCTTTACTAGTACAAATATGAATAGCGCCCAGCATTCGCCATAAAAACGCGTAAACCCACAAAAGAGGAATGAAATAAGGTGTATTTTACAGGTACGCCTGTGCGATACGCCTCTCCCTTACTTGGCAAACGAAGAACCACGTCAAATGGGCTCGCGCAGGAAAGAAGCGCAGGAATAACACTGCCAAGAACAAGTACAGAAGCGAACGTGTAACATAAATATTGCTTTAGTAGAACAGAACTTTAAGAAACAGCAGTTGACAACAAAGGCACACGGACTGCACGGAGTTGTGTTACTCCGCCAGCCAATCACAGAAGCAAACAAAATCGTCGTCTTGCGGCCTTTTCAAAATGGCGTCGTACTTGATACCTCCGGAGCGTCTGCTATTCTTCAAGAGTCTTTTCATCGGCGGAAGCAATGAGGTGTGCAACAGACATGGACAAATTGTATGGAATCTGAGCATTTCACTCTTCAAAATCTGCTGTGCAGTTCGTTTCACTGCTGAACCCGTTTTACTCATGAAACTTCACTTCCAACTGGAGTGAAACTTCACAACGAATAGTTGTAGCGAAGCGAGCATGTTATTGCAGTTCAATAATGAATTAGGCATTCGCCATTCCACTATAACAGGCGAGGGGAAAGGTATAAAATTACGCGCTAATAATTTTATTTTTGTAGTTACCGCCTTATTTGGATAACAGAAAAAGTTTGAAGTACGAATTATTTGCAGCCTCGCGGAGGAGCAGTGGCTGGCGGTTATGATGGCGTGGGCGGGGCTTCATTGCAGACTTAAGTGGAAGCTTTAGCTCGGGTGCTCCTATCTAAATATATGTAATGTAAAAGGTCAATTCGTTTTTCTCAGCAACCACTGCACCAAATTTGACAAGCTTTGTTGCATTTAAAAGAAAAACTTAAACTCCAGTGACCGTTGGCTTCGAATTTTTCCTTTAGATTGTCAATGTTTTATTAAACATTGGCAAAAATCGAAAATTGTCAGAAAGCTAGACTATCAAGTTTACAACTCTGTCTTTCGGCAACGAGAAATGATATCACAATTCTGAAAATTGCACCTGATAGTACATCTAAAGCGTACAAAATTGATATGTTACACATGAATCTAAAAAAATTTAGTAATATGGAAATACAGCTTTTGCAGCACCCTTGTAAATAACGTAACAAATTCACATAAAATATAAAATGACATATAAAATTTGTCCGCTTTGAATGGTCTAATGGATGCTGTTTACAGAACTGCGATATCTGTTCTTGATGCAGAGCTATGGATTTGTAAACTTCTTGCTTCTATTTTTTTCTAACTGTCGAATATTTGAAAATCTTTTTAACAAAATTCAGGCCCTAAATCGAAATTGCGCTTTCAACAGTCACTATAGTTTAGCTGTCTCTCTCCAATCCAACAAACTTTATTAAAATCGGTCCAGGGGCTATCTCAGAAAAACGTTTTTGCGTTTTACATGTATTTGAATAGGCCGCGTCGGAGTTGGGCCCGAGCTAAAGCTTCCTCTTAAGTTGTATCCGACTATAGTAGCGCTTTTTGAGTTAGCTCTGGAAGAAATATACAGAAATATATATTTGCGGAACAATCACAGTTGTTTTGTATCCCTTGTTTTCTGCTCTCACAAGTGCCACAACCGACTCGTATTGTTATTTGGGAAGCTACGTAACGATGCGTGCCCGTGAGCCGCGTGCAACCGCGTATGGCGCAGGAAGGTGCAATTCTACACGTACTGCGCCCCCCGCGGAAGGCTAGAAAAACATCTACATAGGCACAGCAGAGAAATGGCAACTTTAAGCGGCTCGAATGATAACTGTAGAAGCGTCATTCAGAACACATGGAATTGTCCTCCACTTCCGGCGGCGTTTTCTCTACTTCCTTTTTAAATAAAGGATGTTGATTCATAAATATTTTCATAAACAACGGTTACAATTGTTAATTTTCGCTTTTCATTCCTGTTTGGCTGTTGCCTTAGGAGATCGCTTAATTTCTCAAATCCTTGCAACTATTGTTTCCAGTTGGCAATATTGCACGAAAAGAGCTGTAGAATTAGGGGAAAACCAGACGAATTAATGGGTGACTGTCATATTGCCTATGAGTTTAAGGATTATTGCAGGGATTGATGGTGGATGCTGTCTCGCATCATTTTATTTTCCACCTTATCTAACCCATATCACGGGTATATTGTTCCGAGGATCTGTCCGCTTCACGGCGAGCCGTCACTCGAGGATATAATGAAACTAAAAGAAAAGTTAAACGCAATTGGTATTTTCTCTGGCCACAACTCGCTCCACGTGCACACAGACCAGCTGACCACGAACTGAATCCCTTTCCTGGCCTCTGGATGAGTCTAAACGAGGAAGGTTGAATATACGAAGCAACAACGATGGGCGTGACCTTTGAATAGACTGTGACAACTAAATACATCTCGAGTTATTCGCGCGGCCACTGAATTGATGAGGAAACTGGCCATAACATCCCAGGAGACGCCGATAACGGCCGCCATCCAAAAGGAATGAGAAAGGCAGCAAAATGTTGACCGCCGAATAGCTGTTAAGCCTCAACATTGATTTGGCAGCGCTTTAAGAATGTGTGTGAGAAATGGGGGCGTGGGTGTGGAGGGGGGGGGGGGGGGGTATGCGTCTTAATTTCGGGGGGGGGGGGGGGGCCGGGCCCCCCCGGGCCCCCCCTAGGGTACGTGCCTGCCTGAGCGACGCCCATATGTTTCTATATCAGGAAATCATCTCCAATGAATAGTCGATGCGTGTAGTGAAAGCCGCTTACGCGCATTCCATCTGTAACTCTTACTCGCCCCACCTAGCTTCCTTTCTTCCAGCGTCGATTTAGTAGCTCTCCCAAAAGAACGTTGCCACAGTGCGCTTTTAGATGGTGCGTTCGCCACAGTACTGCGAACATTACCTACGGTATTGCTCGAAGTGCGTAGACTATATTATTATTTACAAACACAGACCCTGGAAAGCATCAGGTTTTTCCTGCAGAAATAACCCGCTCGAAAAAAAGACAATGGCTAGCCATCCTAGAGTGCGCCATAACAAAAACCAGGAAATATTCGATTTTCCTCTGCAGCTAATCACAATTTTACAAATCAATTCCATTGTAAGCTTTATAAAGAAAAATTATGCCTACTTTCATTTCAGGCATGCGGCACGTTGCGTTTATTTTTTTTTTTTGAAAACGTTAGAAAAGATGTCCCGCTCGTTGAAGCAATTTTGAAACATGTCTTCGTTTTCTGGTGTAGTAGACTAAGACACGTGAACGGAAATTTACTGGGACGTAAGCTCGCTGCTACGACCACCTTCACAATGCCATAATGGCTAAGTCATGCGGCACCTGCCCAGCAAAACTGGCGCAATGCACGTGACAGAATCCTTATACCGGTCGTCACAAGATGGGTTGAATTTGTTGCATGAAATAATTTTTTTAAATCTTTCTTAGAAGTTATCCCACAGAAGAGAGCAATAAATAATGAACGGTTTTTATTGTATGCATAAGTAGGGGCTATTCCTTAACATTGTCGCCTATTCGTGCGCGTAATAGCTAAATGGTTGCCGAGCCGCAACGGAGGCATCCAACTGTACTTTTTTTTCCCTCAAGTAAGTCCATCGTCGCACGGGCACTATTAGCACTGCTTGTAAACAAAGCGCTCGAACGCATGAAACAATGAAGATGACGACAGTTGTTGACGCTTTCTGGTGGACACAGTCTCAATGTGAACACGGATACATAACATGAATATCTTTAGTAGAGACTAGTTTCAATTCGCATATATCTTGACATGCGACGAGTTCTTCTTTTCCTTAACAGCAAAATTCACCATAAACAACAATTAATAAAACGACATATTCTGTTGCCACCTAAGCACACATAAAAAGGTGAGTGTAATCGCCATGTTTTGTTTTCATTAGGCGGTAAAAAGGAAAAAAAAAGCCTTGGTTCTCACGAGCTCAGGGCAACCCGCAGGCAGCCATTGTGGACGCCAGAAGTAACTAACTGTCGGCGCAATTTAAGAGGTGCACTTTGCATTTTCAATTGTCCACAAGCGCGCGGTGTGCAAATTTAATGTTTAAGACTTAGCGCAATCATCATCATCATCATCATACTATTTTATGTCCACTGCAAGATGCAGGATTCCTGCGATCTCCAATTACCCCTGCCCTGTGCCAACCGATTCTAACTAGCGCCGGCGAATTTCTTAATTTCATCAGCCCACCTAGTCTTCCGCCATCCTCGATGGCGCTTATCTTCTCTTGGCGCCCATTTCGTAATAATACTGGTGAACCGGTAATCTAACCTACGCATTACATGGCATGCCCAGCTCCATTTTTTCTCTTAATGTCAATTAGAATATCGGCTTTCCCTGTTTGCTCTCTGATCCACACCGCTCTCTTCCTGTCTCTTAATGTTACGCCTAACATTTTTCGTTCCATCGCACTTTGCGCGGTCCTTAACTTGTTTTCGAGCTTTTTTGTATGCAATTTTCTGCCCCATATGATAGCACCGGTAGAATGCATTGATTGTATGGCTTTCTTTTCAATGATAATGGTAAGCTTCGGTTCATGATATGACAATGTCTGCCATATGCGATCCAACCTATTTTTATTCTTCTGTAAATTTCCTTCTCATTATCAGGGTCCCCTGTGAGTAATTGACCTAGGTAAACGTACTCCTTGTCAGACTCTAGAGGCTGACTGTAGATCGTTAACTCTTCCCATGCCAGGCTATTCATCATTATCTTTGTCTTGAGCATATTAATCTTCAACCCAACTCTTACACTTGCTCTGTTAAGCTCATCAATAATTTGTTGTAACTCCTCCCCAGTGTTGCTGAGCAGGACAATGTTATATGCAAATCGAAGGTTGCTGAGATATTCGCCATTGATCCTCACTCATAAGCGTTCCTAGTTTAATAGCTTGAATACTTCTTCCAAGCACGCAGTGAATAGCATTGGAGAAACGTTGTCTCTTTGTCTGATCCCCTTCTTTATAGGTGTCTTCCTACTTTTCTTGTGGAGAATTAAGGTAGCTGTGGAATCTCTGTAGATATTTTCCTTGATATTTACGTAAGCCTCCTGTACTTCTTGATTGCGTTATGCTTCCATGACTGCTTGGTATCTGCAGGGAATCGAATGTCTTTTCATAATCTATTAAAGCCATATAGGGAGCCTGATAGTACTCTGCGGAATTCTCGATTACCTGATTGATCACATGGATTTGATACTTTGTACATTATCCCTTCCTCAAGCTAGCTTCTTCGCTTGTTTGACTGAAGTCAGGTGTTGGCCTTATTCTATTGGAGATTATCTTGGTGAATATTTTATATAATACTGGAAGTAAGCTAATGGGCGTATAATATTTCAGTTCTTTAACGTCTCCCTTTTTGTGGATTAGTATAATGCTGGCATTCTTCCACTTCGCGGGACCCTTGAAGTAGATAGACAGTTCGTATAAAGGGGTGCCAGTTTTCCAAGCATTATGTGTCCTCCATCTTTGATTAAATCGACTGTTATTCCATCTTCTCCTGTCGCTTTTCCCCGTTTAATGTCTCGCAAGGCCCACCTAACTTCCTGGCTAGTTACAGAAGGAGCCTCTGTAACCTGTTCATTACAACTTCGAATGGAGGTATCGTGGATGCTCTTGGTACTGTACAGGTCAGTACAGAATTCGTCCGCTGCTTTTACTATATCTTCGAGATTGCTGATGATATTACCCAGCTTATCTTTCAGTTCATACATCTTGGTTTGTCCTAAGCCAAGTTTATTTTTCACTGATTTCATGCTGCGTCCATATCTTACTGCTTCCTCAGTCTTTCTCACGTTTTAATTTTGAATATCCCTTAGTTTCGCCTTGTTGATCAGTTTTGACAGTTACGTGAATTCTATCTTATCTCTTGAGCTGGACACTTTCATTCTTTGTCGCTTCTTGATTAGCTGCTTTGTCACTTGGGAGAGCTTGCCTACTGGTTGCCTTGGTGCCTTATATCGCCCTTCAATTGCTGCTTCTGAAGCCAGTCTAGCTAGGGTTTCTTTCATTATCGCTATGCCATCGTCATCTCTCTGTTCTAAGGTTGCATATTTGTTTGCAAGTAGCAGCCTGAATTGATCTGCTTTTACACTTACTGCGTCTAGGCTGGCTTGCTTCCTCTTGACCAATTTTACTCTTTCTTCAAATTGAGGTAAATCCTAGCTATCACTAACCTGTGATCACTGCACTTTACCCTACCTAACACTTCTACGTCCTGCACTATGCTGGGATCAGCAGAAAGTATGAAATCAGTTTCATTTCTTGTTTGACCATTCGGGCTTTTCGAGGTCCACTTTTTGTTCCTACACTTCCCCGAGAAGGTATCCAGATCTCATAAACATGAATACCCAAGTTAGTGGACGAATTGATAGAAGTCGCCGTGACATAATTGGTAGTGCAACGCAGGTGTAATCCATATTTAATGCGTATATATGTATATGCTACCGAAAGGCTACCGTCGACATTCACCAGTTCAGTAGTTGCTTGAAAAACACCTTTAAAAATGCTTTCTCCCCCCACTATTGTTTAGGTAGTCCTATGCCTACAGTGTGAAGGCGGAAGAAATACGCAACCCGCAAGAAATCAAACATAAGTGCGTACTGAAAATAGGTGCATAAATATACCTCTTTTTTTCTTTTTTTCAAGGGAATTGTCCTTACGGCTCGTGCTTTTGGAACAGCTAAATAACTTTCCTGCTAATATAAGCATGTCCTTGTTATTTCGTGTCACCTCTTGCCCACTGGTCATTTCGCGCTGCGTTTCGGTCCAATATATAAGCGGCCGGGTGAACAAGATCAGACTACCGCTGTTCCTCCGGTTCCACTAGGCAACACGGTGTGCCCGCTTTGTGATATTAATGTTGTTCACTTCAGAATGCTCTTTGAAAGCTCCCTAAACGCAAATAGTTTGCTTCCGACTTTGCTTCCTGTATTGACATGCAGTTTTTGAAACAAAAAAGACGGTATATTTATTGGCTGCAAGATTACGCACGTCTTACCTCGTGCCTACATTCTTATTTCAATAGGACACGGGATGCAGGCAAGTTGACGGCAATTCGACAGATGTGCCTCATGGCTGGTTGCGCTGAGAGGCCTGGTGATCACTCGGGCTATTACTTGGACACACTAGCGAGTTTGGCCGTTACTTACCCTTTTGCATTTAAGTGGAATCTCGTGTATGGCTCCATAGAGCGTAGTACAGGAGACAAGTGCGGCAAGTTTAATTTCTGACGGTTGCCTTTACGGCAGGCACACGTGATAATAGTTAATACTTCACGCATGCGCGGTATCCTAGCTAGCGGGAATCGTATTTTTGATTAAACGCGGTTGGTGATCTCTCGTTGATGACTGCGTTATTTTCGCTAGTTAAAGAAATGTCGCCACCCCGCTCAACCCACTTTGGTGTATTCATGCCGAGAGATTAAGCCACTTTCTAGTAAACTTGAAGTACTTGTGGTTTGGTTCATACTCTTCGATTGCCAATGCCTTGTTCAGTGCTGTTCTGTTTTTCTGCCCCTCATTCTACTACCACCAGGTCAAGACTTCGTGGTGTTCCGCACCGCAGACGGCGTTGCGCATGTTCTGGACGCGTACTGCCCGCACCTGGGCGCATACCTGGCGGGGATGGGCCGCGTGGTAGGAGACTGCGTCGAGTGCCCGTTCCACGGGTGGAGGTTCCAGGGGGAAACTGGAGCATGCACATACGTGCCTTACGCCAGCAAGGGTATGCGCAACGTTTGCTTAACGCAACACTCGCTTCAAAGCTCGCCAACCAAGCAGTATACGCCAGTAGTGCGTGATACGAATCAAACAAAAAACCACATGCAGAAACTCGGAACCCCGACACCCACGGCCCTGTATGGTCATGGGCTATAACAGGAGCGGTTTACACATGAGGGGCTTCTTTTTCGAGAATAAATTATCTCCTGATCGACAAACCGAGAAATACCTCATGAACTATGCACCTTATACACGCACCTCTGCTTGACGGACGTGTAAGGTACTGTTTTCTGTGGCCAAAGACCCGTTAAAGAATGGGTGCGATGTTCGAACTGCTGGTGTTTATGGAACGGGCATAGAAAGCAGCTATAGAACAGGCGCAGGAAAGAGTGGCAATGCTAAGTACTCAGCTTTCATATCGTTCTATCAGCGCGTCTCAAATGAACTGAAAGCTGTAACAAATTCGCAATTTATAATACGGTAATAATACTTACCTCAAGTTTGCCGTGTCTGATACATTTTTACTTTCCAAGAGGAGGTATACGTCCTTTAATTGTACCACCTTGTTTCTGTGTATGTAGTTTTTGATTTCTTTCACGAAGCTTTTTATTAGTTTTCCTTGGTTTTCTGTTCACATGAAGCCGTTAAGTACATTGCACTCCGACGTGAATAGTTGGAAGAAGCATGTTGTATAGGAGAGAACGGGGCGGAGAGGGTCGTCATGCTCACTTGTTCGTCTATTCCACGCTTATTCTGCCTGCATACTTTACAATCAGCACCCTCTCGCTCCCCAATAACTTGTGTCACCATTACGTGCCTGAACATACGGCTACGTTTTCTTTTTCCAGCTCCAACGTTCCTTAAAATAAAGACCTGTACGTGCCAAGAAAAGTGTGGCCTTATATTGATTTGGCACCATGCTGAAGGCGAGGAACCTGAGTGGAGCATTGACGATTACGCGGAGCTGAGCAGCAGAGCCTTCAGGCAGATGTCACGCTACGAGACGAAGAGCGAGGCCCATGTCCGGGACATCGCCGAAAACGTGGCAGGGACGGCAGACCTCAATCACATCCACGAGGCCTCGTGGCTGCTGTCGGTTGAAGAGTGCGCACTTGAGGCGGCGACAACCGGCTCCTGGAAACGTCCTTTCAAGTCCGTCACGTGGCAGGCGTCATGGTCACCGGGACGCTTCAGTGCCTGCGCGCCATTTTGCTTTGAAATGTCTCTGTTCGGCTAGAAACCTCGCCTTCTGCAGTGTCGCGGCGTCATCTCCCAGTTTGGCCCTTACCTGGCGATTTCGCGCATGGAGTTGGCGTTGGGCCGTTTCGTGTCCGTTATGTCGATGACCCCTGAGGGACCATTTCAACAGCGCATCATTCATCGAACCTTTGCTAGGTCTAGTACTTTTTCCTGGATGTTTTGCATAAGGATGGAGCATGGATTCGCGAACATGGTGAGTGAAAATATATTAACGGCTTCCCGCAACGGATTCGTGAAAGTGAAGGTCATTTGGAAATCGTTGGCGTGAAGTCAGGAATGAGCGGAGACACAGAGTTAAGAAATACTAAACTATGCGTAAACTTATATGCATTTAAATAAGAAACACTTCTTGGGCGTGTCTTTATGCGCAAGACAGTTTGCTGAAATGTTTAGAGCAGTATTTTCACAAAATCTTCAGATGCACTTTCTAGGAGTCAAGCGGACAGCACAAATGAACGCGGCTAGTTGAGAAAAATAAGACGTCACTGTTGAAGCCTCCGCATCGTGATTCTCACTCAACTTTCAAACTTGCACATATGCTACAAGCTCTACAGTGCCCTTCATGAAACGGTTTAATGATGAAGTTTCTTTCAACTAAACTCTCTTTCGTATATTGGTAGCTTTCTGAAAAGACGAGCTGGCCTTTAAAGAGCACGAAGCTACACAGGAAACTAGTGTGGGTTTTTATTAGGTTGTGTTAGGCAATATTGTCTCCAATAATTGGTGACAGCTATGATTTTCACATAAAAATTAATATATACCATAAAGAAGTGCAAGCACAAGGTGGCATTGAACAAATGGAACGGAACAAGAGCCACATTAACAACAAAAAAGAACCCATACAGACGCCACAACGTAAAATAACGTCACGTGAATACACTTACGCCAAGTAACAGAAAGGCACATGAAGTTAGGTGATATAATGACAAATTAAGTTAAGTAACACGAAGCCACGTAAATTCCAGCACTGAAAGAAATATGAAGTCCCATTAAACACATAAAGTCAGCTTACAACGAATGATGCAGCATATTTACAGTATTTACAAAGAATATTTATTCCTTCCAGACATCTTCCCTAGCTCTCCTCATTGCAATGTGCCTGTTGGCACAGGCATCAGAAGCGCCTTTCGGGCCTGCGGTCTAACAACAATTCACTGCGAATAAAACAGCGCGTTTCATAATCGTGTTGCCGGCATTGTAGTCGAATATGATGAACATTCTCATCGGAGTGGCCACAAGTGCAATGGGGGCTACGAGCACGGCACATCTTACACACTTAAAGCGTTTCGTGAACGCACTGCCGAGCCTCAAACGAAGAACTCAAACAAAAAAAGAGGTTCAGAGGGAGATGGACACTTGTGAGCGATCAGCAGCGATTGAACAAGAGACATCTTAGGCTGGAGCCAACCTTTTGACAAGAGGACTTGCTCTGACGAAGACGAGTCTGTGGTCGAACCGTTGGCTACAACCTGAAGGGTCCCTTGCTCGCCCACTATTGACCACAAACGGAGAAGTGTGGCGTTCAAAGAATGTGCAGGAATAAAACATACGCAGGATATTATATTCAAGGCAAGGGTCATTTCAACATAATTTCGAAAATGCTGAATTTTCATCAAACCATGTCGTTCTGTAAACACGGGATGAAGTACTCCATATTGTATGCAGACATTTATTTGCCTTGATATAGACGACGTCATTTTGTTAGGCTGTTCACATGCGTTTGCTGTGCTCCCTCACCAGCAGAAACATTCCTAAGGATATCGCAGTGCAATGGATGGATGGATGGATGGATGGATAACTTTCTTGAGGTTCCTCGGTGCGCGCGATTAGCGCGCTGCGGTCTGCTCCCACGTCAGGACAGAGATGCCGTGCCCCTCCGCCGCGTCGCGGTCCAGATGGACAGCCGAGAGCTGTGCTTCAAGGTCCGAGCTGCGTAGAGCTCGGTCCCATTCTTCCTTGGTGGTCCTGGACCCTGGTACCAGGGGGCAAGCACAGAGCATGTAAGCAAGGTTAGCTATATTTTTACAAAAGCGACACGCATTGTGAGTGTGCGCGTCCGGAAAGATTTCGTGCAGGAAGGCCGGGCATGGGTAGGTGCCTGTCTGAAGCCGCCTGTATGTCACTTCTTGTGCTTTACTAAGTGCTTTGTGCGGTAGCGGCGTGGTTCTCTTGACTAACTGATAGGGCTGAGTGAGATAGTTGTAAGGGACGAGGGGGTCGCGCTCGCTCTCCCATCCTGCCGAGAGGGAGTCCGGGCTCGCACAGTGAGTTAGGTCTCGTGCGGGCTCGTGCGCCGTCTTGTTGAGGTTAGGGAGCGGCCCCTCTAATGGTCCCATGTGTGCTGGGAACCAATTGATGTAATGTGGGGTGAGGTGTTGAGTACCAAGTATTCTGCCGACGGTCGGGGATATGCTCCCTGTTCCGAAGGACAGAATTGCCCTCTTAGAGTCGAAGTATACCAAGCTTTTATCGTCTTCTAGGAGTGCAAGGCTGATGGTCGCCTGCTCGGCCACCTCAGGACTATCAGTGCGGACCGTGCACGCGTTCATGACAGCGCCATCTTTGTTGATCACCGCTGCTACATAGGCTGGTCTGCCAGGATATTTGGCTGCGTTCGTGAAGCAGCATACTTTCCCGGAGGTGGCTGCCTGTCGGAGGAGTGCTTTGGCTCGAGCAAGTCTTCTGTCGATGTTGTGCTCTGGGTTCATATTCGTGGGCAGAGGGGGTGCCCTGATATTTTTGCTCTTGTCGGGTGTTAGCCCGTGGCTGTTACACTCGGTCTCCCGAGGCGCGATGCCGTTTCACGTAGGATCCATCTGCCTGCAGCTGTGCCGGACAGGCTGGTGATCAGTGCCCATTCCTGTGCCTCCGCAATCTCGCTCAGCATGTTGAACATTCCTGATGCGTCCAGTGCCTGTGTGCTGGTGTGCATGGGTAGACCCATGGCTCTCTTGGCGACGTTACGCAGGAACGTGTCAAGCTTGTCTCTTTCCACTTTGGACCAATTGTGCATGGCCGCGATGTACAGAAAGTGACTGATTACGAAGGCCTGTGCCAGTCTAAGGAGGTTGTCCTCCTTGAGCCCGTGATGCCGGTTGGCCACTCGTCTCAGTAGGTGTGTGGCGTTCTCGGCCATCGTGGTGAGCTTAGCGACTGCAATGGTGTTCGAGCCATTCGCCTCTATTGTCATGCCCAACATCTTGATGCGACCGACCCCGGCATCGTGTTGCCTTCAGCGGTGTACAGGCGGATGCATGGGTCGGCACCTGTGTCCCATCCCTTGGGCTTGGACTCTCGTCTGTTGGGTCTATATAGCAGCAGCTAAGACTTGCTCGACGAGCACTGCAGGCCTGTTGGTTTGAAGATACTCCTCAGTGGTTCGGATCGCATTTTGAAAAGTGTGCTCGATTTGTCCTTCGCTCCCCTTTGCCACCCACATGGTCACGTCATCTGCATAGATGGTATGTTGGAGGCTCTCGATTCGAGTCAGTTGCCTGGACATTCCTATCATTGTCAGGTTGAAGAGGGTACGGGATATCACCGCGCCCTGCGGGGTGCCCCTGTCGCTCAGTACGAATGGCTCCAACTGCTGGGAGCCGACTCGTTGCGAGGCCTGCCTTTCCCTCAGGAAGTCAGGGATGTAATCATGGAGACATTGACCAAGTCCTAGTGTTGAGATTTGTGTAGAGTGAAGGAGTGCCGTATGTTATCAAAGGCCTATTCTAGGTCTAGGCCTAGGATGGCCGTGACGCTTCTTGTTGTGCTGTCTGGTATCTGACTTTTGACTAGCTCCATAGCGTCTTGCGTCGCCAACCCCTGACGAAAGCCAATGATGTTCCGAGGATATATCTCGCTGTCTTCCAGGCAAGCCTTCATACGGTTAAGCACCGCACGCTCCATGGTCCTACCCATGCACGATGTAAGCGAGATTGGACGCAGATTGTCCATGCTGAGTTGTTTGCCGGGTTTCGGTTTTGGCCTTCTTCCATTCTGTGGGAACTTTGCCAGGACGCCACGTCTCATGAACTATCGCAGTGAGCTGTTCTGCGCCGCCCTCGTCCTTTGTAGCACTTAGCTACGTTTGGATGGATGTCTCATTTTCCTTTTATTAATTACTCCTCTTCGCCTTGCTGGTTTCCGCAGAACTATTACTTCAAACTCTTGCCGTTGCTTCTGAGTTGTTGATAAATTCGACTTCGCCTGACATCTGCTAGCCGCCTCGTTAGCTCAGATGGTAGAGCGGCTGTAACGGAAAGGCGGTGGTCCCGGGTTCGAGTCCCGGACCAGGACGCATTTTTCTTCAACTGCGAAGCCTTTATTTCGAGGAACCCGAATGGGTTTCCTTTTGTAGCAGTTAGCTACATTTGGTGGATGTCTCATTTTCCCTTTATTATTTACTCCTCTCCGCCATGCGGGTTTCCGCAGAACTATTACGTCTTCCACTTCTGCGGTATCAGCAAGATGGGGCACCCGCACACAGCAGCAGCCGAGCGTGAAACTGGCTAGATGCGACTTTTCATGCGCAATAGATTGGAAGACACGGGCTTGTAAATTGACCGTCTACGTCACCTGACCTATCTCCACTCGATTTCTTTCTTTGGGGTTAGTGAAAGATCGCGCTTACATGATCGAGACAGACGTCAGATTAGTTCAAGGCAAGAATAACGGATGTCTGCCGTAAGATTCCGGCGTCGGCCATGACCAATGTCACTGAAGATGTGATAAAACGGACACAGCACTGCGTAGCTGCAAAAAGGTCACCTATTTGAACATGTCCTCTAGGCTGGTAATCAACGGAGCTTACGAATTCATAGATAACGAGGGCACACTACAATGTGGCGTTTATTTTCTTTCTTTTTTTTCGTGCAGACATTCTGATTGCCAATGGGGCTCATTTAGAAGTGGTCTATTTGCTTTCTTGAACGCATCGGTTTCCCTTTTCTCTACACATGGATCGCTTCCTTTCTCTACACGTGGGTCGCTATTTCGCTTTTTTTTTTTTTACATGAACCTGTGTTTTGCAACACGCATACACTTTCACGAAAAATAAAACAGTCACTTTAATTTGGCATAGGTCCGAAGCAAGTTTCTGGCGCGAAATATAGCTTCGCTGCGATGTGGTGCGAGTAAAGCCAGTATTTTGAAACATTCTGTGCCTATTACATTTCTTTTGACATTTCATGCGGGGTCAGGGCGGCGCTTCGGCCACGTTATCAAGGGGCTTTTGTATCAATGTGATCAGTCGGCCTTGAGAGAGGGATAATAAGTGTGACGTAGAGAGGAAGGAGTAGCTGCGAAGCCACGAAACCTGCTGTTGCTGCTTCTTCCGTACCATTATCAAGGTGAAGCGCTGTCTCTTCGGTTTTGCGACAGGCAATGCAGTTGCTTTCAAGCAGCTTATCTGAAGGCGTTGCCTTATGATGTGGGTGGGAGCACACTCACGTGGTATATTTCATACTTCTTGAGGTTTCTTTGCCAGTCGGAAAAAATTGTACGCAATTAGTACGTCGCTGAAAACACTGAAGTTGGATGTCATTTTGGGTGCCTACAAATGAGTCATTGACACTTTGAAAATTAGGAGAGTACTTCTTGACTTAGTTAATTAATTTCAATTACCCAATTAAATGTCAGTAACGAAAAAATTACTGGCGGCTACTCCACTGTACTGGAAACAATATGCACTAGCGTATCTTCGAGTAATGCAAGTGCTCTTTTTTAAGTCTTGGTGCATGATAGTTGGGGAACAGTGTATAATTCAGTCTCATTATTTCAGTCTCATGATCTGGATCCGCGGTCACCACTTGCCCTAAGTAGATGTATTCCCTTACCACTCCTAGCAAGGCACTGTAAGTGGTAGGGGAATACATCTACTTAGGGCAAGTAGTGACCGCGGATCCCGATCATGAGACTGAAATAATCTGAAGAATAAGAATGGGATGGGGTGCGTTTGGCAGGCATTGTGAGGTCATGAACAGCAGGTTGCCATTATCCCTCAAGAGAAAACCATATAACAGCTGTGTCTTACCAGTCCTCACGTACGGGGCAGAAACCTGGAGGCTTACGAAAATGGTTCTACTTAAATTGAGGACGACGCAACGAGCTATGGAAAGAAGAATGATGGGTGTAACGTTAAAGGATAAGAAAAAAGCAGATTGGGTGAGGGAATAAACGCGACTTAATGACATCTTAGTTGAAATCAAGAAAAAGAAATGGGCATGGGCGGGACATGTAATGAGGAGGGAAGATAACCGATGGTCATTAAGGGTTACGAACTGGATTTCAAGGGAAGGGAAGCGTAGCAGGGGGCGGCAGAAAGTTAGGTGGGCGGATGAGATTAAGAAGTTTGCAGGGACAAGATGGTCGCAATGCGCACATGACCGGGGTAGTTATAGAAGTATGTGAGAGGCCTTTGCCCTGCAGTGGGCGTAACCAGGTTGACGATGATGATGATGTATAATTGACTAAGCAACCGAAATGAGGCAAAGCCAGATTAACTCGAAATTAGAATCAACTGCAGTCATGCGCAGCAGCGCTTATCCTGGGACACACAGAAAAAAAGAGGGAGAGAGAGAGACAGAGCCGGCAGTTTTTCAGGAAAGGCGAAGCAGTATTAGTGATAGCCAAGTATGCGACAATTACACGAAGGAAGATTACAGCACCTAGAGGACTCAGGTTGTGAATCTGAACTGCCTCCCACTATGAGATGTTTTATGTACTCATATAACGGTGTCACTGCAGCGCTCAATTCTTCGAGGTCATACGAAGTTTGTTAAAGTGCATGTATATATATATATGGGGTCCGGAAAGCTGGTCGGGCCCCTGTCACCCCCCCTCCCCCTGCATATCTAAACTCTCCGCCTATGCAAAGAAGGTTGAACATGTTCTGCGCTTCTTTCCTGCGTGTCCATTTGATGCCATACCTTGTATGCGAAGTAAAGGAGAGGTGTATCTCACAAGCGCACCTGTGAGATACGCCTTATTTCATGTCTCTTTTGCGGTTTACGCGTCTTTGTGACGAATGGTGGGCGTTAATCAAATTTGTACTAGTAAAAGTACCCCCCTCATTTGCATAGAAAGTTACCTTGGGTTGCTCCCCCCCCCCTTATGCACCACATCTGCAGGCTTGGAGTGACGCCTGTTACAGGCAAAAGATGACGAGAGCAGGTGGGGCTATACTAATCCAGGCACAACCAAACTAGGAAGGCCCACTAAGCTTCAACAAGACACTCCCTCACCAGAACAGGAATTTGCCTCCCTGGTGCAGTATTCATCCACTCCCTCCCACATGGTTCACTCAATTACCCAATGGTACTCAGTCCCCAGCAGCTGCGGAGCAACTTACCAATGCGGCGGTCAGACCTGTAACGCATCAGAGGGTGCTAAGAATCTCTGGGCCCGGACAGGCCGCCAATGGAAACTCACCCTATCAACCTTTAATTGCTGAACTCTGTCTAGTGAGGTTAGCTTAGCAGGACTCCTTGAGGAATTATCAGACATTGTTAGGGATATTATCGGCCTTAGTGAGATTAGAAGAACTGGTGAGGTTTATACATGGCTGAATAACGGACATGTCCTCTGCTATAGAGTTCTTCTAGATAAGAAGCAATACGGGGTAGGATTCCTAATCCATAAGGACATAGCTGGCAATATTGACGAAGTCTAAAGTATTAATTAGAGGGAAGCCGTAGTCGTAATCAAGATTAATAAGAGGTATCGATTAAAGGTAGTACAAGCCTACGCTCTAACATCCAGTCACGATGATGAGAAAGTAGATCAGTTTTATGAAGATGTTGAATTAGCGATGAGAAAAGTGCGAACTCAGTGTACTGTAGTAATGGGCGACTTCAATGCAGAAGTGGGGAAAAAGCAATTGGCAACTACGGCGTTAACACTATGAACGCTAGAGGAGAGATGCTGGTAGAATTGGCAGAAACGAATAAGCTTCGAATAATGAACACCTTTTTCGAGAAGCGTAGAAACAGAAAGTGGACCTGGAAAAGATCTAATGGTAAAACAAGAAATGAAATTGATTTCATACTTTCTGCGGATCCCAGCATAGTACACGATGTAGAAGTCATCTACATGTGCAGTAATCAAGTGCAGGGATCACATATTAGTAAGGCTAGGATTCACCCAAATTTGAAGAGAGAAAGAGCAAAATTGGTCAAGAAGAAACAGGTCAACCTTGAGACAATAAGGGTAAAAGCAGACAAAGTCAAGCTGGTACTTGCCAACAAATATGGAGCCTTAGAACAAAGAGATGATGACTACATAGAGCTAATGAATGAAACCGTAACTAGGCTGGTTTCAGAGGCAGCAATTGAAGTGGGAGGCAAGGAACCAAGGCAACCAGTAGGCAAGCTCTCCCAAGTAACAAAGGACGCAATAAAGAAACGACAAAAAATGAAAGTGTCCAACTCAAGAGATATGATAGAATTCGCGGAACTGTCAATACTGATCAACAAGGCGGAAATAAGTGATATTCGAAGCTATAGCAGGAGAAAGACTGAAGAAGCCGCAGAAAATGAACGCAGCCTGAAATCAGTGAGAAAGAAACCTGGCATACGACAAACCAAGATGTATGCACTAAAGTATAAGCAGGGTAATATCATCAGCAATCTCGAAGATATAGTAAAAGCAGCGGAAGAATTCTATGCTGACCTGTACAGTACCCAGAGAAGTCAGGATACCTCACTTAGAAACAGTAATGAACAGGATACAGAAACTCCTCCTATAACTAGCCATGAGGTCAGGAGGGCCCTGCAAGACATGAAACGATGAAGAGCGGCGGGAGAAGACGGAATAACAACCGATTTAATCAAAGATGGAGGAGACATAATGCTTGGAAAACTGGCCGCTCTTTATACGAAGTGTCTATCGACTGCAAGGGTGCCAGAAAACTGGAAAAATGCAGACATTATACTAATCCACAAAAAGGGACACGTTAAAGAATTGAAAAATTATAGGACCATTAACTTGCTCCCAGTATTATATGAAATCTTTACCAAAATAATCTCCAATAGAATAAGGGCAACACTGGATTTTGTCAACCAAGGGAACAGGCTGGATTCAGGAATGGATACTTTACAATGGATCACATCCATGTCATCAATCAGGTTATCCAGAAATCCGCAGAGTAAAATAAGCCTCTCTATATGGCTTACATAGATTACGAAAAGGCATTTGATTCAGTAGAGATACCAGCAGTCATAGAGGCACTACGTAATCAAGGAGTACAGAACGCTTACGTAAATAGCTTGGAAAATATTGCTTCACGCGTGTGGTATTTGTTTGTTTGAACCAGGAGCGTGGGCGCCATCACTCGATAAAAGAGGAGGAAGAGCGAACTGGGCTCGCGCTGTGAATCTAACCGGTAAGCGCTACAACCGTTGTTCTAAATATAACCTGTAAATAGTTGCTCGTCTTACTGACTCGTCCTTCGCGTAACAATATCTACAGAGGTTCTACAGCTACCTTAATTCTACACAAGAAAAGCAGGGAGATACCTATAAAGAAAGGGGTCAGACAGGGAGCCCCAATTTCTCCAATGCTATTCACTGCGTGCTTAGAAGTATTCAAGCTATTAAATTGAGAAGGCTTAGAAGTAAAGATCGACGGCGAATATCTCAGCAACCTTCGGTTTGCCGATGACATTATTATATTCAACAACAATGCAGACGAGTTACAACAAATGATTGAAGACCTTGACAGAGAGAGTCCAAGAGTGGGGTTGAATATAAATATGCAGAAGACAAAGATAATGATAAATAGCCGGGCAAAGCAACAAGAGTTCAGGATCACCAGTCGGCCTCCAGAGACTGTGAAAGAGTACGTTAACCTAGGTCAATTAATCACAGGGAACCCTGATCATGAGAAGGAGATTCACAGAAGAATAAAAATGGGTTGGATCGCATACGGCAGACATTGCCAGCTCCTGGCTGGAACCTTACATTATCATTGAAAAGTAAGGTGTACAATCGGTGCATTTTACAAGTCCTGACATATGGGGCAGAGACTTGGAGACTAACAAAGAAGTTTCAGAACAAGTTAAGGACCACGCAAAGAGCGATGGAACGAAGATTGCTGGGCATAACACTAAGAGACAGAAAGAGAGCGGTTTGGATCAGAGAGCATACGGGTATAGACGATATTCTAATTGACATCACGAGGAAAGAATGGAGCTGGGCTGGTCATTTAATGCGCCGGTTAGATAACCATTGGACCATTGGGGTAAAGAATGAGTACCAAGAAAAGGAAAACGCAATCGAGGACGGCAAAAAACTAGGTGGAGTGATGAAATTAGGAAATTTGCGGGCGTTAGTTGGAATCGGTTGGCTCAGGACAGGGGTAATCGGAGATCGCAGGTAGAGGCCTTCGTCCTGCAGTGGATATAAAACAGGCTGCTGCTGCTGATGATGATGGTGGTGGTGATGGTGCCCCCCCCCCCCCCCTACCCACCCCGAAAAAAATCCTGGGTACGTGCCTGTGTGAGATCCTTGTACTGTTCGCAGCAAATGAGTTCAGAGTAGAAGGAATCACTGAACAAAGTGCCTGTCTGGGCTAGTTGGTGATCCAAATTTAGCGTGAACGACACTGGGACGAGACCTGGACGGAACAAGCCATGGTCTAGCCTTATTTTCTTTCTCGTGTTACTTCTTACTTCTTGCGCTGTTCACGCTCAGTATGAATTAGTTTAGTGATTCTTACTTATTCGATATTGAAAGCCAGCAAAAGGGGGCCGTAATAAAACTCTTCGTACCCAATTGGTATGATCCTTGCCTTTTAATTTCTTTCCAGATTCGACTTTAACGCCGGCTTCTGAGTCCAATGCAGGGCAATAAAGCAACAATGCTGCACAAGTACGTGTACTTATGTGACTTGAACAAGACTAAACCGCAACACACATCGTCGTGTTTGTTTGAGTACCTTGGGATGGTGGGAAATCCTTTAGAAAAAGAAGGAAAAGACAGGTTCACTAACCAGGCTAAGCCCAGTTGGCTATCGTACACTGGGGAAGGGGGAAAAGGGACTGAAATATGATTAGCAGGAGAGAATAAATGTTTCCTGCACGGTTGAAGGGTTCATCGCTGAATCAGTCACACGCGGTCTCATAGGCTGGTGGATCTTAAGAAACGCCAACGCGGCAGCGTTTTTGGTGGTTTTGTGCATCGCAGACGCATGAAGCCACACTCCCATATTCTTCTCTTTGAAACACCTGTCATCGAATAGCCCTAAAACAGTGTGGAGGTGCCTGTAGTCATGGTATGAAGGGTAGTGATACAACAGGTACTCCATGGTTTTTTCAATGCCACATCTTTGATTTATTGATAATACCTCAAAAGTTCACCCGCCGCCGTGGCTAAGCGGGTGTGCTATTGCGTTGCTAAGCAAATCCGTGCCGCGGCTGTCACGTTTCGATGGGGGCGCAACGAAAAAAACGAACAAAATTTCCCACTTTACAGGCTATTGGGTGTTACTTTAGGCTTTTGCGCAGTACTTTGCAATTGTACTTTTAGGTTCTGCCGGTTCAAATCATTTATCATTTGTTTCAGGTCACATTTGGAAGATTCAGACTCCTTGATTTACACCGCTTTAACCACCACTGATGTGATTTTTCTATTGAATCATGTTACGTACGAAAGCTTTAAAAGGAAGCTTTAGGGCTCGGGCCCAACACCGACGCGGCCTATTCGAATACATGTAAAACTCAGAAATGCTCTTCTGAGATAACCCCTGGATCGACTTTGATGAAATGTGTTACATTTCGGAGAAAAAGTTAAATTCTAATGACTGTTGGAAGCGGAATTTAGATTTAGGTCCTGAATTTTGTTAAAAGAATTTTTGAAACTTCGAAAGCTTGAAAAAAAATGGAAGCACGAAGTTTACGAAGTAATAGCTCTCCATCAAGAATAGATATCACGGTTCTGCAAACGGCATTCATTTGATCATTCAAAGCGGACAAATTTGGTATGCCAAATTATGTCTTACGTGAATTAGTTACGTTGTGTACAAGGGTTCTGCAAACGATGTATTTTCGCGTTACTAAATTTTTTTGAGATTAATTTGCAACGTATAAATTTTGTCCGCTTTAGATGTACTATTAGATGCGATTCACATAATTGTGATATCGCTTTTCATTGCTTAGTTACAGAGTTGTAAACTTTATGGCTTGGCTTTCTGAAACTTTGCGATTTTCGCAAATTTTTTGTGAAAAATTAAACTTTGATCACGCCCCGTAATCCTCTACCTACCTTGAAAGAGTTTTCCTTGGCAGCCGTTGTGTTGCTCAATTTTCTCATGCTTGCTCTCCTGCTTGTCTAGGCAATGACTCCATGACGGCTTTACATTCCCTGATTCGAACGTGTTTTTCGTAATCTGTGAAGTTCATATGCCAAGGATCGTTATATTCAGCAGACTCCTCAATGCCCTGATTGATCACAGGGATGGTATGTAATTTTTGAATAACACTTTCTACTCACTTTCTGTTTCGTTGGTCTGAAAACAAGTGTTGCCCTGGTTCTATTCGAAATTACCTGTGTGAATATTTGGTAACTGGAGGGTATATATTTGTGGAATTATTTAACGCTTTCTTTTTTAAGGATTCTAATTTTCAGGGCACTTTTCCAAGTCCCTGATCTAAGTCATGAGTCATTGCATGTAAATGGTTGCAAGCTTTTTGAGTATGCCACCCCTTCCATCAGGTCGACTGTTTATTCCTTCTATCATCTGCCACATTTCCCCTGTTAATATCTTGCGAAGTCCTACTGTCTTCATGCGCACTTTCGAAATTCGACTCTGCAACTGTGTCTAATCGGGGCCGCTAGCCATTCTCGGTAATATACCAGCTTAGTAGAATAATTGTAATTACTAAATGCCTACGTTTTATTACTGTGCGGAGCCGTCAATCTTACGAGACTGCCTATTGTATATTTGTTCATACACAATGCTATCTGCCCACGAAAGCTTAAATATTGCAAGAAAATCCCTAGTGTGAGAAAACAAAAGTGGAAACGTTCGTCCAAACTTCGCAGCAAATGCTGGGACAGTTAGAACAATAAGTAGAGTTGCTACCTGTAATGCAACTTAATATCTTCCGGATAAGAGGTCTTCCCAAAAGGCCAGAACAAATACGCCGCACAACTGAGGCAAGCACGACCATAACTTGATTATGGCGTAAAAGACGCCAAACCGTACGATGAAACGACAGGACAAAAATAGCGTCACTCGCAACTAAGTTTATTCAGAGAATGCAGACACAGGTGTTAGCACGCGCAAGCACATTTGTTTACTGAAATCAGACCAGTTAGCTACGAAAATAACATTTTCGGCAGGACAATAGATATTGAGGACAATAGGCCACAAGTGAAGTCGGCAGCCGAAGCGGCCAGCGTGGGACAAGAACTCAAGTGAACAAACTGGAACTTGAACATGCATTGAGGGAGGTTGGCTTTTTTTTTCTTTTCTTGTTGTCCTGCTTGTTCTTGAGCGCGCACTGAGGGAGGAGTGTTGAGCTGCAGCGAAGTGAAGAAGTCGGCGACAGAATATTCAAAGAAGTCGGCTACGCAGAAGTTCACAGAAGTACATTCCCTTGTATGCGTCATTTTATACAAACATTCCCGTCATAAGCGTTTCGCTTTGCATAACATTTGTATTGCACATTCGCGGAAACTTCCAAGAGAGCTTCGCTTAACACCAATTCCTACGTAAGCGTGGGATGCGCGAAATTCAAAACAAACCAGTAGCTACTGCAATCTAATCGGAATATAATCCAAGGCCTCTTCAGCAATGTGGATTTGCGGTACATTGCATGAATGCTAATCTCATTAGCGGCAGCACCCAGCGTGCGATGCGTTCTGCGAGGTGCTTTTTTGTTATTTTGTCTCTTTTCGTTATTAATTTTTAATCGGCAGTCACGTGTTGTGGCTGGTTTTCTCCTGTTTTCGTCTAAGAGGATCTGCGAGAAGGACGAAGCACAGAGGTGCACGAGTACCGTCTCGTTTGCTCGTTACTGTCTGGTCCGACTCTGCACACCAAATTTAAGACGGCGACGCCCGTTCCTCGCATTTACTCAGATGGCGCGCCTGCTTCCCACAGCAGACCCATGAAAGCTTAGCCCCTTGCCATGATTTCCATGGACGTGTTCTTTTTGTTCAACCTGGGCTTTGCGCCGCTCATTGCTTTGTTCGCCAGCCTCACCTGGGCCTTCTTTCGGCACCGTTCACGGGTGTCGGAAGATAAGAAAAGGGTAAGACTTTCAATTTATTCTGTAGATTGCTTTTCTACTTGCTGTGCGTGTCCCCGTACTTAGCGAGTAGTACAGTTTAGCCTTAACAGTGCGCATGAAATGCGTTTTCGCCTTCATTCACGGGAGTGCTTTCCACGGGCTCTTCGGAAAAGTTGCACCCACCAGAAATTATTTTCAGTGCAATTTGTTTTATCAAATAGCCCAATAGATATATGGGCGTCACAAAAGGCGGTGTCAGTACATCAAGGCTAATTACAGTACTCGTTGAAACAAATCATACAGGCTAATAAAAAGAATACAACGGGAAAGCAGTATAAAGGAAAGCGAAGTGCCGGCACTTCGCACATCGGTTATAAATTATCATATAAAGGTGGGTGGGAGGACAGGAAGAGGTCAGTGAGTAGGCAGCGGTGATATAGTTATGACATCGTTAACGACTACTGTGACTAAAAGCGCAAAGGTTAGAGAAAGACGCCACTCTTTTTTTTTATTCGTTTTGGTTGCTACGAAGCATCACTTGGGGTTTAAACTAAGTGTAAGCATGAAGGCCAGTTTCATACAGTTGCAACAAAAAAATACTCGACTCATGACGAGGTTCTTTGCCGTGGTATTGCACCACTATTTTTCCTCGTGCATGACCTCGTACATATCAATGCTATCAGTGCGTAAATTTATTGGTATTAGCGG
The DNA here is from genome assembly GCF_023375885.2 of Dermacentor andersoni. Classification (NCBI taxonomy): domain Eukaryota; kingdom Metazoa; phylum Arthropoda; class Arachnida; order Ixodida; family Ixodidae; genus Dermacentor; species Dermacentor andersoni. The sequence continues at coordinate 177,340,228 of NC_092814.1, forward strand.
TCACTTTAGGTGCTCATCGCCTGGCCTTTTCACCGCACCGAAGAGAAGAGACATTTGCTTTGGCTTTCACCGAGTGAAGGCCTCTCCATGAACCCTTTTCAGTATTTTATTTTTTTTGCATGGCGGACGTACAAAAGAAATCTTTCCGATTGGTCAGTACAATAAGGCTCATCTGCCTGACCGAAAAAAAAAAGAAGAAAGATGTGTTCCCATTTCATATAAGGTGCAGATCAAGCCCGACTTAGCCGGCTGCAAACATTGGTTATGTGTGCCTGTAATGAAGTGATGAACCTAGCGTTATAACGCGCTATTTCTACTCGTGAACTTCTGCAACTGTTGTTGTGACCTTCTAATTTGTTGGTGCTGCTATTTCAGCTCTACTGATAAAAAATGTAGTGTAGCTTGTTTTTTATGCGTTGTCAAGCTTAATGTGATGTCTCTTAACCTTCTTTCTTATCTTTTCTAGTTGCTTATTAGCAGCATTTCATAGTTGACGAAACCCTTGCCTGACATTAGAACCACCGTACCGTCAGCATACATTGTTGCCTCTCCCTTATCAAGCCTTTGGGGAAGGTCGTTAATGTACACCGCAAACAGTATCTGTCCCAACGCTGACCTCTGCGGTACACCATATGAAATAGTTAAGAAGTTAGACGAAATGTTTTCCGTGTATATGCTCTGGCACCTTTCCTCTAGATTGCTCTAAGAGAAATTTAGAATGTCACTACAAAATCCATAGACTTCTAACTTCCTTGGCAACGACGTGATGATCGACGGTGTCGAACGGTTTTGTTTACGTCCAGGACAATTCCTCTTACAATTTTTTTGGTATTCGACAAAGCTTTACTGTCGTTTATCACATCAGTAACTGCCGTTCTAGTTGATTTATTTCGACAAAATCAGTGCTGCAGTGGAGGTAAATCATTAAATTTTTAGAAACTTAGTAATTCGCTGGGATATAAGCTGTTCGAACGCTGTGTTAACGGTTGATAGTATCGAAATGGGTCTGTATTTTCCTAACAAGAGATTACCGTTCTTAAAAATCGGAGATACCATAGCTCTTTTCAGCAGATTAGTATATGTACCAGCGTAAAAAGCGCAATAAAAAAATTGCGCCACATAGGGGCACAGTTAATCTTCATTAGATTTCATTATACTCATTGATATCCTGTCACACCCTGTGGCTTTACAAGTTGGTATTGAAATACTTAGGGCGATTACTTCTTCAGCGGTAAGTTAGAGGCAAAGGAGGGAAAAACAGATTGAAATTGTTTGCTTATTGTAGCTTTGAGTCAGCGTATAAATTAATATCAGGCAGCCTCCCTAATGCAAAAACCAGCGTCTTTCGTTGCCTTCCACTGTGAAAACAGCGCGTATTTGACACTGGATCGCACTGGAGACGCTGGCGCTCTCTGGGACTCACTGGGACACCAGTGAGAGCGCTGGGACAGTGAGAACGCGGTGCACTGGTTTGTGTTCTACAGGCGCTGGTTCTCGCTGGAGTTCGCTGGTTCACACTGAAAATTGCACTGGTTGGGCTTGTGCCGCGCTGGTTCCAGTACGCAAGGACGAGCGCTGCTGAATATTAAATGCTTTATACAGTTTCATCGCTTGATACTAGTCTCTTGTCTTTTGGGGTCATAAAACCCTATTTCGTGTCGCAGCTTGGAATAAAGGTGCGTGAGCTGCCCTCTTTATGCATGCACATTTGACACTGAAGATCATTCTCGTTTTTTTGCATTTTCCCTTTTGACTAGGCGGATAGGTAAATTCTTGAACCAAACCACGCATACGCAGAGGGTGCCGCGTTTTTTAGTAGTTTGCACGTTACATCACTGGGAGTTGTGGCCGTTGTCGCAGTGTTGTGGAGTGGACATGGAATCCAGAAGTCGTTCAGACGCGCTCGAACGTACCCCGAGTTCGAAGAATACCGCTGGTTGATATTATCGTACCGATAACAAAGCTCAGGCGATTCATGCGCTTCCACTTTCCCTATTGTACTAACAAAAGGTTCTGAGGCTCAAATACACATTTTAGCTTTCGCCAGCTACCTGCGCCAAGATCAGTCCCCACCGAAGCTTAGGTCTAGCGTATCCGCCGAGTCCGTCTGCACGCTATCGGCGCGTCTGGGCTCAGGAATCAACAAGTCTCACAAGGATAAATCGCTCTATATTGTAGCTTTCCCAACGGTGTTCTTTAATAAACCATTTTGTGTGTGTCTACAGTGCCAGCACAAGAAGCGATGAGCGCCGATGTGACGCGTCACAAATTAACACAGGTATATGTGCTGTCGCCGAAGCTGCCAGCACTAGCCTGCGCTTCTCTGACGGAGACTTATGACTAGACAGACGTGTCGATTGAAACGCATCACTGAACTAAGAAAACGTAGCATATCCTTTGCGTGAAGAACAAGGAAGGGCTATCGAAATCGGCAGTAACAACTCATACAGCGTCCCGGGTCGGCTGTTCATTTAGCACTTTTTTCGAAGTTAAAATACCAATCGCAAGTGAAAATCGATGTTGTGGCACTTCCAAGCATACTACTGAATACGGACAGCAACTTTTCTTTCTGGTACAGACGTGAGTTTTATTTGCTGGGCGATAGCGCATCTACCATGTCTGTGCGAAATTAAAACTGCTTCTCGGTTTTTGAGATGGCAAATTATCCATGCATGTCTATCTGCTAGCGTGGCGTAGTGGCTCAGCATGTCTGTCGATCATTCGGCTTCTCCTACGCCACGCCTTCTTTCGAGAAGAGACTGCTCAAGTGCGTAGTGTGGTTGCTACCTTTGTTCCCGTACCTGAATGGATTTTGCGTCTGGACGCTTGCGTTTGTTTGTCCGAATTTTGAACTTTCATTGGACTGCGCACCATGTGTGTATTTGTTTCTCATGTATATTCAAATGTAATATAATAATACTAGTTTGACACTACCCATAATTCCATGCAATAAAGAGTAAAAAGCTGGCGTGGCGCAGTGGTAAAGTACCTGGCTAGCGATCTGTAGGTCCGATCATCGAATCCAGGACAAAGCAATTTTTTTGTTGCACTAAAACGCTCTCTGTTGCTTTCTGTATTCAAAAAAAATATATACAGTGGCCAGGCACCGCGTATTTAACGCGCTAGAGCTATTTTTCGCGGCAGTACCCAGCGCCTCCCAGTAGGCGGCGCCTGCCCAGCATCCAGCGCGACACTGTGCACATAATCCGGCGTGGCACTGGGTACTGGCCTGTGCAATAGGGCTGGCCTGCTGAGTAATACCTTTATTAACCGAATGAATTAGTTCCCGCAGCTTTCTTGGGCTCATTTGACTAGCTATGATAGTACGATTTTCTATAATACCCTTTTCTCACTGCGTCGTCTAGAAGCGCTAATTTGCTCCTGAATAGCTTTTATTGATTTCTGTAGCAAACATTATCTTTCCTTTCCTTTTGCTTTCTATGCCTATGTTCCTTGATGCGGGATAGCTCTAAGGCACTTTGCGTCATCCAAGGGTTGATCGGCTGTTTGCAGTGCTCCTTGGCGTGTTCATGGATTAGCGTTATGCTCTTTGTCATTGCATTATTTAAGATTCAATAAAGTATTCGCGCATCGCGGATAAACTTTCTAGAAGTGAAATTCTATCGGTACGTGCAGCTGTTTGACAAAGCGATTTTTATTGTTGACGCACTGATGAAGCAAGTAAAAACGCTATTTGTGAACCCATATGATTCATATAATGTTTGATACGAAAAGTTAGAGGGATCGAGTTTAGGTTTTAGTTAAAGTCTTCACACACGAGTGCCTCCTTATTTCTGGTGTCCAGCTCATCTAACATTCTTTCTAAGGCCTGAAGGAAAAAAAGAGACTTTAGAACTTGGTGAACGGTACACCACGCCGACGGTTATCCCACAATAAAATTCAATAAATAGCGCCTCATATTGCGGTGATATATTTGTGGTTAAACGGGAGATGATTATAATCCCTGGGGTTGTGCTGACAAATAGCGGAGCACTTCAAACCTTTCTTCTCTGAAGTCGTAGAATGCAACCTAAGTTGTCACCTAGGAGGCTCACAGATTACTCAGGCGCAAACTACGTCTTAGTCCGAGCAATTATATCATACTGAAATTTGTGTTAAAGGGAAGCTGAAGAGTCTGTCGAATTCAATAAGACGCTCATATACGGATGCGGGGACCTTATAAACAATGCACGTAAAATTTTGGGCGGGATTTTTCACTTAGAAACGACGTAATCGCCGGTTAAAATTGCGCTGTCGCTCCGCCCCCCGTCGAGCGCCGCGCGCTGCTGCTGACGCTGACGATGCGAGCGGAGACCGGAAACCGCGCCGTGGTGACGTCAGCACTGGTGTTCCGCTCCTTCCCAGTCTTCACGACCATGCCTTACCGCGCCTGTTTTTGCGTGCGCGCCGTCATAATCTACCTCGCTCGAGCCTGCATTCCTTTGTTTGTGTGTATGTAGAGTGGTAGTTGAAGTGGTAAGCCGATCATGCCGGCGTTCTGTGCAGACTAAGGTTGCACGAATACCAGCGGCCACGACGATGTTCCATTACTCCCCGCAAAACAAGAAGCTTGCAGCTAAGTGGGACGTTGCTGTGAATCGAAAGAATTTCAAGCGCTCAAGAACAACAGTGCTGTGCTCTAACTACTTCCGTGATGACGATTACTACCAGAGTTTATCAATAAGGCGTGAATGAGTGAGAGCACGACTTTCTGCTAGCAGGCTTTCTAAACGTAGCGCGAAAAGGTCGGGGCAACGAACGCACTAAGGCGGGACGGGTGCGGGCGGGCGGATGGCAACTTGCCTTGGAAGACCTTATGAGTGCGCGAACTCGTCTAAACATGGATTTTGATTTATTGCTAGCTCCTTCATGTTAGCACGCTGAAAGGAAGGTACATGTTCAACTCCCACCCTGGACGTAGGTTTGGTCGTAAACCGCCGATAATTTTCTAATTGCACGTGTGTTGTGAAACAGCCAACATGCAGCGACCATAATGCAGTGCAAGTGTAAAGCTTTCTTGTGTTTGAAAGCCGGTGCACGCCAGGACGCTGCGCTCCGCCTCGTGCATAGAGAGCAAGAGGCTGTCTCACGTAGCCAACGGAATTCGCCGCCTTTACGGCTCCGGTTACGATTAGCGTGCGCATGGCGTGCTGATGAAGGCCACCACACGTGCTACAGGAGCCGGAAAGCTTTTCCCGCATGTAAACCGTCTGTGTAGATTGGCGACAGCTTTGGGGCAGCGTACAAATGCCGACGATCGCATCCCTCCTTACGTTCCACGAGGAGGCATGCAGGAACATAACAGTACAGTTGTTTGCCCGAAAATGAACTCACTGGATCGCTGAATGCAGCTTTGCAAAAAACATACTCACCAAAGAACATTTCTAACACGAGGAGATGCTAACAGTTCGCTTTCGTTCGCGTCAAAAGTACTGCTTGCTACCATCATCTTTTGCTCCTTGGAGAGGCTGTCTACGTATACATGTAGGGAGTAACGCCGAACTCCTCAGAGAAACGCAAGGTCTCGAAATTTACCATTACGCCTCTCACCAAACCACAGCGCCAAACCACCTTGCACCGTGCTTCATGTGTGGTGGCAGCGGCCTGTCCGGACGAACACCACTGTTGACGTCACGAGCAGCCCGACCAATCACAGGCGGAAACGAGGCGCGCCAGCTGTCCGAGTCTGCTGCTGCAGTTTTCGCCGAAATAGAACCAGTTTGCGCTTCCTTTCGCTCAATTTCGATGCGATATTTGGATTCGGAGGGTTGAAAACCGTTGCGTACAGCTGTTCACTCATTTTTTTTCTAGAAAGCTCTTCAGCTTCCCTTTAACAAATAAATGTCTGGAGACTGTTAATAAGTCTATTAACGCCATGGATGTTGAAGTGTAACAGTGAAAAATTATTTCATTTCGAACACCTGTTCATTTCTTCATTTGTAGTGACTTGCATTTTCTCATGTGTAGTGGCGACAACGCACAAGGAGTAAAACGAATGAATTGTAGTAAACAAGAGTGCCCTGTTTATCTGCTGCTTTCATCTCGTCTGTCGAGCCGTGATACTTATACACAAAGAAGCACCATTTGTGTTCCTTCATGACACAGAGAGTAGGCAGCCACTCGGTGCACATATAAACATAGAATACGTTCAGCTAACTTTAAGATTGCGAGTACACGTTTCAGTGTTTAAAGAAGGATGCACAGTAGGGATCGATAACTACCCTGGTTTCGTTTCCCCTTGGGTAATAAGTTACGACGAAGGCGTACTAATTGTGCTTACAATAACACCTCTCCCTTCCTCGGACGGCATGATGTTGACAGCATGTCTTTCCCAGCACGTAAAGACGCGAGCACATGGACAAAGAAACGCAGAGGACAACGCTGGCCTATCAACCTATAACTTAGTCGACCTATGCGTTTCTTTGTCTTCTGCTCGCGTCTTTACTTGCTGGAACGATCACACTGTCGTCGTGCATCAAATGGCCCAGAAAACTACCCTACAGGATGGTACTTGCTAATAACATAGCATATAGAGTTCCTCACTGGCAGGGATCAGACAAATGTAAACACACCACATCCTTAACTAAAAATTCTGCCTGCGCTTACTAATGCGCATTGCTCAGTATTGAAGTAGCGGCTTCCTAGAACCTCATGCACAAAACCATAGACTAATTCAATAGTCTGTTGCATTCGCGCAGCTGCATACGCTATTTAGTACCTCTCACAAGCTCCTCAAGTCGGAAACAAACATTTTGAGTATAACAACTGTGATGTCCCTAGGAAACTACCCATGCGCCGCCACTTGTTCGATGTTCAATAGGAGCCTATGAATCGTTGCTTAATGACTGGAAACCTTCATATATGTTTAAAGCATTGCATACTTGCACATGCAGTTGATTCCTGCCCGAAGACGGTATCCTCAAGAGGATTTGCCGCCGGTGTATCCCAATGGCTGGTTTCCTATTATAGAGTCTCAAGAACTCAAGGTGAACCAAGTAAAGCGAGTCGACGTACTTGGTAAGTTTTGTGTCGGGGTATCGCTCTTTTACGTGTTCAACAAAGAGAAAAAGGACAAGAGCCTTTGCGCAAATATGTTCGGCGATAAAAAAAAGAAATAAAGCAAGATATCGAGGCATTATTAAGTGTTTTTCCTACTCAATTTTACCGTTCTATTCATTTGGGAGGGGAAACAGCTCTTAAGACTAGTACTAAGAAAGAACAACATATGCGCTGACTAACAACGTTGTCTTTATTGCAACACTACAATAAATATGCAGAACACGTACAACACTCCGCATGCGTCGAGCATATCGTCAAAGATATAAAATCAAAGATAAAATGTCTTCGTGCAGAAGAAGGGTGAATCATTGATTTTAAATAAGTGGTTTTCCCCTCAAGAACGACGAAGTTCGACGCATGCAGGGGGCAGTGCGTGTTCTACATGTTGTCTCGTTGCAATAAAGACAACGTTGTTATTGAGCGCATGTGTACTCGTCCTTTCTTAGCCTTCGTCTGACGCGGTGCTTTCCCTCCCAAGTGGAACCCCAAGCAGCCCGACATCGGTCCCTTATGTATGCTCCACTGAAATATCCATAATTTGGCTAGCATACTGCACGCCTTAAGCGTAAAGCCTTCATTCCTTGGGAAGTGAAAGGTATAAGGGACGTCCTTTGGAAGATAAAAAAAAAAATTTCAGACTTCGCGAATTCCTCCGACTGAGCTCACTTGCTGCGATAGCAGCTGGCTTTCACATCGACACCGCCATTGTCCTAGCTAATGGTTCAACGAACTTGCTGGCTATGGGTGCGTTGCTGCACTGCCTGTTGCGGCAAATGCCCGCAAACGTCGCAAATGCCTTGCTGTCGCTCCTTGAATACATTACTCGACCTTAATATCGTCTCACTGTAGCGGGCTCTTGGATCGCTCATGCACTCTCCATGGAAAATGGAGGTGAGCGTACTGCAGTTCGAGAAGACCAGGACTAAGAGCCACGTAGCCTTCCCGATGCAGCAAGACAGTTTTAATCGGACAAAACGGTGCATGTCCATATCCGGCCCACAGTTGATCGGGCAATCTGGAGCCCATTTCGCGAGAAGCGCTAACATATTTTCCTCTTTCTACAGGATTAGAGCTTGTCGCGTTTCGTACCGAGGACGGCGCTGCACACGTGCTTGACGCCTACTGCCCGCACCTGGGCGCCCACCTGGGAGTGATGGGCCGTGTGGTGGGAGATTGCATCGAGTGCCCCTTCCACGGGTGGAGGTTCGACGCAAACGACGGCGCCTGCACCCACGTTCCTTACTCGGCCAAAGGTGCGCTGTTACCATCTTCTCGTAATAACAGGCTGTGGCGCTAAGATTTCAGCCATGAAGCATGGTACACAAGTGTCCATGCTCAAGCCAGCGCTTTCTTTATTATTATTATTATTATTGCTTTAACAGATCCAAATGAAACCTGAGCAAAACACACTCTATCTGTGTACGCAACAAGAGCTAGACCTTGGTTAACAACCGAGGTGCACATGGCATTGCTCGCTGCATTCGCCAATTTTCGTGCCGAATTTTGTTTTATGCGTAAGATACCAAAACGAAGTGGCTAAAGTACGTCGTCTTGTGCATGTTTTCCCGTAAAGACATTTCATTGAGAGCCAAACGCAGCGCTCAGGTTTCTTGCCACTGGCGTTTATACCTGTAGGTGTTTCACAAAGTACGTTCGAAATCGCCTAAAAATAGGGAAGACGAGATAATTATTTTTTTCTGGGTTAATTTTAGGACAGATGCATTTGAAAATGACTAGGAGGTAACTACACAAGTATTTAGCCTAATTACCTTTTTAACCAGGTGAGTTAGACGATTGACAGTAATGGAAGACTTGAAGTCCGTGATCCGAGCTGTTGATAACCGTTTCCAGAAACGGAAAAAAGTAGACGCTCATAATTTTTACAGCGTATTGACTTCGGGCTAGTTTCAAACATAACCACATAAAAAAAAAATGAAACCGAAATACACATATGAGGTCTCTTGCTTGAAATTCGCCAGATGGTGAGGCGTAACCAGTAACATCACTTATGGGTGTCTACTGTAAAAGAAGGCCAGTTGTGCTCTTTGGCTGTTGAGCTTCGCTTTCATGTGGACAATTCACCATAATTCATTTGGGTAAAAGAAATAATTCAATACGGTGCGCCACGTGGTTATATTTTCGGAAAGGGTTCATTTGGAAAGTCGTCCATTCGGATCAATCGCGCGTTATTTTTTTTTGTTAACATAAATTAAATAGTCGGATTTGCATAATTATTCATCTAATTTGCACCTCTAGTCCGAATTTAATATGCGCCTCTGTGATAAAAGTAACGATGAGGAAATAACTTTATTATCGCATCTTCCGTTCCTTTAAGAACTTTCGAATGCATTTCGTGAAACAACCGGTGTACTACAGCTTTATCGCCTCACCTTTAGCTAAGCTGCTATTCTTCCTACAGTGCCCAACTTCGTGAAAATAAAAACTTGGACCACGGCCGAGCTTCTGGGAAACGTGTTTTTGTGGTACCACGCCGACGGCGAAGAGCCCGGCTGGCAGGTAGAAGACGTTCCCGAGGTGACAAGCGGTCGCTGGAAAGCGTGGAGGCGATACGAGGAAACGCTGAGCTGCCACATCCGGGACCTGTCCGAAAACGAGTCGGACTTCATGCACTTCAGCTACTTCCACGGACCCAACGTGCTACTGCCGCCGGAGGAGTTCGCGAAAAACGCGGGCGACACCGGCTGGGGACGCTTCTTCACGCACCTGTGGACGGCCAAGGGGTACACAAAGGAGCACCGCTTCTGCGTCGACATCGCCGCCAAGATCCGAGTTCTTGGCCGGTGCCCGCGCTTCTTCGACAACGTGACCAAAATGACGCTGCAGGGACCCGCGCTACTCGTGGTGCGCGTCGAGTGTGGCTTCGGCAGCCTGGTTACCGTGGTCGCTGTGACGCCGATGGCTCCGTTCCGGATCCGCGTGGTGCACACGATCCACTACGAGCCCCGCACAAACTTGCTCTTCCGCTGGCTGACAAGCATCATCTACACGAAATCCGTGAGTGCATTTGATCGTTCAAGCCAACGCACGAACATCCATCATTAACTGCAGCGGCGACAGGAAGACAAAGGACAAAAACCAAGCGACCGCACAGTGCTCTGTGTGTTCGCCTCGTTCCTGCCGTTTGTCTTCCCGTCTCGCTGCAGTTGATAGTGAATGGACACCTACTATCCCGGATTTCAGTCTTTATGTCGACGCAAGACGAATAATTAAAGGAACTAACGATAGCCTTCTGGGTTTCCCGACGCAGTTGCAGAACCAGATTTAATTGCTGCTGGGAACACCTGATACCTTGGGTAAAAAAAAGCTGTCTGTGCAAAAATGTAAGAAAATTGTGGGGTCTTACCTGCCAGAACCACGATCTGATAATGAGACACGCCAAAGTGGGAGACTCCAGATTACTTTTCATTACTTCAGGTTCTTTGAAGAGCAATTAAATAAAAAGGAAGCTGGTAAGAAAGATATGGCGCGGAAACAGCAGACCTGTGGCGAGGCCACCTTTAAGTTAATGCACCGTCGCCTCACGGCGTCATAGATTTTGAAGGCGCCTACTCCGATTTAGTGAAGTTTTTATCGAGAGATAACTGCATTGTCTTCTAAAAGAACCTGGAAAGTTACAACAATGTTTGTAGGGAAAAATAGCCTAAATGCGCTGACACACTTTGAAATCCGTGTCGTCACATTGAAGAGCGAGCGCTGGAGCTTCGGGGTGAAAAAAAAGTGAACATTGGTCTTCGTTTACTGTTTCAGTAATCAACCTGTTGCCTCGAAATGAATGAAAATACAGTTTTTGAAATATAATTGACCAGTCTAAACTCATTTGGCGTTTTTCTTTAAAAATATGCGCCCAATGCACGGCACACGAGTTATTCTTTTGCATTCCACCGCCATCGGAATGCGGCCGCCGCGGCCGAGATCGAACCTCCGACCTCGTGAACAGCAGTGTAGCGCCATATACGGGGTGTCCCAACAATCATGCACTAAGATTTAAAAATATGCAAATGCCATGTAGCTCGACAGAATCAAGGTAATTTTGTTTGCCGTCGCTTGAAGATACTCAGATTATTTTTTGCATTCCGCCTAGTTACATAATTAGTCTTAATTATTTAACAAACTTCTCGAATATTATAATTAGATTACAAGTGTCAACGAGAAAACTGTAGAGCAACATGATAAACTTCCAATACAGCTTTCTGTAGCTCAATACGTGCTACACAAGAGTTTTTTTCTCTGTGCGAAAGAAGCCCGCAAATACACGCAAAATTGCTGCGCGATTGGCCGCTCGAGGCACTTTGCGTGTATTCGCGAGCTACTTTCAAGCTACTTTCAAGCAATGACGGAACGTAGCCGGCGGGCAGTGGCAGGCCAAAGAATGCCCTTTATTGCTTGGCGTTACAAGCTTTATAACGAAACAGAAAACGGTCACATGACTGGACATGATAACCAATAGTGCGACACCTGTAATCCCTCTTGCTTTCGTACGCAGGCTTGATAACGTTACATCCCGCGTGCTTGATAACACTACAGTCGGCACAGAGCAATCTCTAAGGCACAAAGACCTATCGATAATAAGCGCTCGTCATTGCAACGGTTTCATTATTTCAGCCGATTTGGTGCCACATACGAACTTGGACGAAACGCGTGGCGGGTAACAATAAGTCCTTGCGCGCTAAGAACGATACTTTACTATACACGCCCACTGTGAATCGAATTCACATTCTTGTGGCAACGTAAAAGTGGAAATGAGACACGCGACCCTCTGTGCTATAAAATATCGTTCGCACTTGGTGATTTGCGCAAGGCTTTGCGCCCTATGCACCTTGTCTGAGAGGTAATAGTGTAGAAGACGAGCATGACGTTGAGTGCTTTGCAAAGAAGTTGTTCTTCACAATATCATCTGTGAGAATCTACCATCTCATCGTATCCTCGGTGCCATCATCTATGTTTGGCGTTGAATAATCATTGGTGTCATTCAAGGCAACTTCAGGTTTGATTGTAAAGTTCGAGCTGCCGTATTTTACCGTGAAATTTCTGTATCCCGAATCTGCCGTCAACTGGAATCTATAGAGCCTCAACGTTTTCTATTTTGTGGACGGTTTTCGAGAGAAATTTAATTACAGATATATTTTCGCAAATTTGGTTTTCCGCAAGTTCGTCAGTTATTCTCTCCCTTGGGGTGACCTCGCAGGGCTCCAGCCATAAAGGCGCTTTATAATTTTATCTGAGACACAAAACGACTACCATGTTAAATTACTGGGAGTATCCGTTGCTTCCCTTTTAAAGAATAATACTTTCAAAATTCTTTAAACGCCTTAGGATGAATCAGTGACTGCAATTCGTTTCTCCTTCGCTAGAAATTACCCACACCCTTACTTATATAATGAATACCACCTGCTTCGTGGCCAGTCGCCCATATAAAGGTAAGCGTCCTGAGAACTTGCGAAATACAACTTTTGCAATAAATAAGTTCAGCGGCGGAGAAATCACTCTAGTCTGCTTAATTGTCGTCAGTTCTTCCTTTAGTTTTTGTTTATGTGCATCGACAAATTGTGTCATAAAGGGAATATAACATTGATGATTGATGTCAAGTTTAGCGTGCGCAGACAGCGGCCATTGAAAAAATTAAATTATGGGATTTTACGTGCCAAAACAACTTTCTGATTATGAGGCACGCCGTAGTGGAGGATTCCGGAAATTTCGACCACCTGGGGTTCTTTAACGTGCACCTAAATCTAAGTACACGGGTGTTTTCGCATTTCGCCCCCATCTAAATGCGGCCGCCGCGGCCGGGATTCGATCCCGCGACCTTGTGCTCAGCAGCCTAACACCATAGCCACTGAGCAACCATGGCGGGTAGCGGCCATTGAATCGACGCTGGTATTTATAAAGCATCAATGGCATATCGCAGATCGAGCAACGGTTATCGCAACAATTCTAGAACAGATTACAAGCATCGTAACAAGCATACCATAGGCCCATGTTCCCCGGTAGTCGAGATGCAAGAATAACAGGAACCAATGAGCACTTCTTACCAGAGAGCAGAACCATACAGCATACTAATTAACGAGAAAAAGGGAAAACGAGGGGCCCTTTTTTTTTTTGTTTTTTTTGTAGTGACGCCCGTATGAAGCCAACAGTTACTGAAGCTAAGGAAAACCTAGGGGAAATCATTTATTGTTTTTAATTGAAGTGTAGATAGAAGGAAAAGGGAAATTAAAGTGGACGAAAAACCAACTTGCTTCGGGTGGAAGCCACATCCTCCGCATTACGCGTGCATTGCGCTACCACTGGCGCTACAGCTACGGCGGCGGATGTTCCTTCTCCGCATTCTTCGGTGTTTATGTATGCGTGCGAGATGTAACCAGGGGAGCATTAACCAGCGCCACTCATGGTCACGGCGGCTCAAGGGGAACATTCTTTTGACCGCTAGATCGCGTGACGTAACCCGTGAGCTTTGGCAGCAGGCGGCTCCTCCTAAAGTTACACTGAATGAAGCTGTACTGAATGATGCACAATGAAAGGAGCAATAATTAACAATCGTGGAGTTTACCAGATACTTCAAATGTAAGGGTTGGTGTTTTATGTTCCATGCGTTAAGAGACGGCTGAAGACTACATACCCATGGAACTAGTTTTGTGTACCAAAAGATGCGCCGCACATCACCGGCATATCCAAAGTCACTCATTTCATCACCCTTATACTTTGGCGCATTTTTATTACGTGGGAAGATGAAGAAGTACCCAGAGCTCGCTGGTGCTCTGGGCCTTTCGCTGTTATGCAGTTCGTTACGTTTTTGCTATTTTCGTGAGAGTCACTTCATGAAAGATGAGCAAGATGATGTTCCGACGACCACCTGAACAAGGTCACTCGTCTGCTCCATCGCTCACTTTTGGACGACGTGCCTTTGGAAGCTCGGACCAGCTCTATTCTTGGGATAGATCAACGTCCGAAGCCATGGACTCTGACAGTGAGTACACCGTAGTCATGGGCCGCCGTATGAAGAAGATGCGCCGTATGTTGACTGAGACGACTTCATCGAATCAGAGTGAGCAGGAATCGTTCATGGTTTCTTACGTGCCGCTCTCGACGTCACACAGCATTAACTTCCTCAACAGGCAGTTTCTAACCGAATATTTTGAAAGTATGGCCCCTTGGCAAATCAACGAAATCAGGATCAACGCTCGCAAAAACATCCTGACAATAGATTTGAAAAATTCCGCAATACTGGAGAAGCTAGAGACCATTCCACAGTTAAGCGCAATTCCTGTCCGCTCCTTTATTACTTACTAGGAGACAACGACTAGTGTGATTTCCGACATGGAGCTTGACATCAAGCATGCGGACCTCAAGAATCTTTTGAGGTCCGCATTCACCGCTTGGGGAACTCCCGATGTATCCAGTTAATATTTGCTTCTTTGACATTACCAGGGTCTGTCAAAGCGGGCTACGTGATACACCGTGTACAACCATTCGTTCCGAGGCCTGTTCAGTGTCGGAAATGTCTAAAGAGAGGACACGTGAGCGCTGTTTGTAGAAGTAAAGCCACCTGCTCGCGTTGCGGCGGCGAGCATAATACCACCCGACTGCGTCTTCATTTAAATGTTCCAACTGTACTGGCTATCACGAAGCCGCTTCGAAGGAATGCCCAAAGATGAAACAGGAAGTTCGTATTCTTAAAAAAAGGGCAAGAGACCGATCTTCACGTAAAGAGGCAGCTCAATCTGTGCGCCAAAGTGACCAAAGCTCGCGAAAGAAGCCCCACAAAGCCATTTCAGAAGAACTACATAGCGGGGCACGGGTGCCGCGACCAGCTGTGCCTGTGCGTGCATCGATGACGGTAACGGCGCCTACTGCTAATTCAAGATCAATGACAGCACACGGCAAACATTCGCCTCCACCGACTGATACATACACGGAATGGCCTTTGCTGCCCTCTAGGCACATGGCCATGCCAGCGGGGCCTAGTGGTCCTCTGCGCCATGAAGACAAGAATGATAGGGCCAATGAAACCAGTGGCACTACTGGCAAGCAAGGAGATGGACATAATGAGAAGGAGAGCGTACAGGACATGCTGTAGCACCTTGTGGAGTCAATGCGCGTGATTCTCAGTTGTCTCGAGAATCCGGCCGCTAAATGTGCCCTGCAGGTGCTCGCCGTGATGGAGCCGCTTATCGCAGCTCTTTGCTATAACAATGCCAAACATGCTATAAGCATGAGCCCCAAACATGCCATAAAGCTTTTGTTTGGCACTTGTGCTGCTCACGCAGGGGAGGCCCACAGGCCAGCTTCGTCCTAGCGCCTTTAAGTTCACTTGAATTGGTGACTACTGATAGATAGGGAACCTGATAGTGGCTTCATGAATTAGCTTTCTGAATGTTTATTATCAGAATGTTGAACTCGCTTTCACCGTTGCGCATCCCTCTTTATATGTCATCATCATCCCTCATCACACCTTTATGTCCCTGTTCCCCCGCCCCCTGTGCAGAGTAGCAGGCTAGAGAGCATTAGCTGTGGCCGACCTCTTTGCCTTCATTCAAATAAATTATCTCTCTCTCTAGGTACGTGATGTCGATTGCCATGACACGCGCAGAACATTTCGTTGTTCTTTTGAGATATAGTGATATGTATAGCACCAGTAGTTTAACAGTTCTTGCCATCTGATCTTTTCTGCCTTGCAGTTCGAAAGGGATCTGCTCGTGTGGAATCACAAGAAGATGCTGTTGAAGCCACCCTTCCAGAAAGGAGACAAGACTATTGTCGAATTTCGTAGGTGGTACAACCAGTTCTACAGCCAAAGTAGCCCCACGTGGCAGGATATTCGGTCTCGCACGCTGGAATGGTGAACGTCATCTTTTGAGGTGTTATATAAATACATCGTGCTTCTATCAGTTATTCAGTTTCGTTATCCGCGTCCGGTCTTTTCCTACATTTACACTGTTTTGCTACAATGAGCTACTATGCACAAGCTATGTCGCACGTGTGTTTCCTAGATTTCAATGCCATCATTAGGCCTTGCTATAATTTTAGGGCGCAACTTTTAGGCGCCTGTTTCTGCGGCGAGCGTCGTCGGCAGTGGCGGCGGCGTAACCGAGCGAACGAGCACAGCGAAAGATGAAAGCGAACGCAGAGCGCAGCTCGGGATAAAAGGCGCAAGGAGCAAAGCGGAGAGGAGGGTGCAGTGGAACCGTGAAGCGGATAGCGGCGGAGGATGATATGGCGAAAGCGTGAGAAGAAAAGTGTAGTGCGGCGACGATGGCTGCGAAATGGTGCCAGAGTAGCGCGCGTCATCGGGAATGTATATCGGCGACGGCTGCTGTGAAATGCGCCCACGCGTCACCCACGCGCTGGCTCTCGCGACCTGCAGATAAGCGAGGCAGCCACGCCGCACCTCGCGCCATTGCAACGTGCCGCACGAAACATATTGTCCACGCCAGCCCATATACCGCGAAAGGAAAACACGTATGGTGCTACGCTTAAATTTCGCATTAGGAAGTAGAGCAATCCACGGGGATTTTTTTATTGTAAGAAACGCGGAAAGAAGGAGGAGAAGGGTTCAGACAGATGATTAAATATCGGGACGGCACGTCTTCAGACATGTTTTTTTCGGTTGCAAGCAAACAAGCCAGAAAACTCATTATTCGCGGAGACTCCAATGCGCCCCCCCCCCCCCCCCCCCAGCCTAGAGGTACTAAACCTAAACTCCGAAAAGCCGCCGGTTATCCCACGTCATGATTTTTCATCAATTTATGCTGCTGATAGAACCTGATACACATACGAGAATAGGTAGCAACATAAGCAGGGATACCTGCCCCGACCTAACAATGATGAAAGGGTTAACTCAATGCTTCTGGAAAGCCCAATGGAACACCTGGGCAGAGACCACAGCACCTAAACCACTGAAGTCGTAGGGGCGGCGACACGCATCCCAGAACGTGTAATCAAAATAAAATACTCGGATGCTTTCCACCACAAAATATATAAGTCTGAACAACATGACACGCCCTCCCTGCTCGAGTGGTGACAAGAGCTAGAAGCAGATTTTAAAGCTGCCACCAAGCAACTGAATGCAACAACGGAGAAAGCGGATGTGGACAGACATCTGCTCCACCTTTGGGAGGCGCTGAGAGACCTGACCAAACGATGGAAGAGGCCGTCGCAGAACCGCAGGAGGAAAAAAATCGCACGGATCGTAGCAGAAATGGAATACGTCACCGTCATAAATAAGAACAATTGGTACAACCTCTGCGACCTCCTTAAGTGCAGTCTTAGCACACCTTAAACGTGCTCCCTCGCAAGAGCACTGTCTAGCCAAACGCACACAAAAACGTAGACAACACCATCCGCACTATCCTCCCCAAAGAACAAATGGGTGATGACGCTTTGGCACATGTGGACATTACAATTATCTGGTGTTGTCAACCAGTTATGTATCGCTACATCGCAAGAAGGCATACAGGTCCCTTTACTAACATAACCATTTCACGAGCGGGTAGGCGCGGAACCTGTCTGCCAAGAAGTTGCCGTCAAAGCGTGTCGTCGTGCTTACCCAGGTGAGTTGAACGCATTTTTTTTCGCATTTAACAGCCGTGACAAAACAACGATAACTACATAAAGACATACCAGTCTAAATGAAATTAAACGTTTAAAGCTTCAACAATTTTTAATTTTGTCAAAGTTGACCACGCCGTGATCTCGCCGAGTGGGGAAGTAGAACACCAAATTTTACACCTGAGTCAGAAATAAGTCAACACTAAGTGAAAGTAAGAAAAATCAATCCTGCTTCTAAAGTGATGTGATGTTAGCCGAAAGAAAAGTGGAACTACTGGATGCAGTGTTTACAGAAAGCGTCTCTAGTGTGTCGACTGCACCGAACTGTCGAATTCTCATTTATTGCTGCTTTTTTTCTTAAATCACTTGCAATTAGCTGCAACAATAGCATGACAGCTGCTAGCAAAAGTTGTGCAGAATAATTGCCTGCTTTGCGTATGCCAACAACCAGGCAAACAGCAAATCAGGTGCTCAATCGCCACCTGAATTTTTTAGCAGCTGATTTTAAATTACCCTTACCACGAGAGTGAATGACAGTGAAGCATAGGGAAAAGAAAAATGCGCTCGTGGGTTCACTAACGAATTGAGGCAGGCTGTCACCAATCTGCTGTTCATACTTTTTCTGCACGTGAACCATTCGCAGCGTCTGCGGGAGGCACCCTTCAAGGACTGGCTCTTGGTAGATATGGATGGTAGTATCATTACTGCACACTGCCGTTGCGTAGCTGGAGCAAGAGAGGCTTGCTCTCACGTGGGTGCGACTCTCTTTGCTATAGTGACAGCAGTGTGAATCAGGGACTCCGCAGTTATTATTTATTTATTTGACAATACTGCCAGCTGATTTTTGGCAGCCAAAGCAGGGGTGGTACATACAAAAAGAAACGGGACACTTTACTAGCAAAGATATTGTTGGAATAAAATTCGAACGTAGCAGGATCATACGCACTGGAACACAGAATATATATACTTTTACGCTACTGCGCAGAACAATAGCTCCTATTACTAAGGTCACGAGTTGAATAAGAATGTCGGCACTAAAGGTATCACATGCCTCGCTCAAAAATGACAAAGAACTGATATGAAAGAGTCACCAGAGTGCTTGTTTGTTAGCCCTTGTGGAAGCCTGTTCCACTCCCTTATCGTTTTGGGAAAAAAAATGAAAATTATAAGCGATCGTTCTAGCCTGGGGTACAATAAGGGTAAGTTCGTGTTTTCCACGGACACTTCTAGACGTCCTAAACAGCAAATACTTGTCAAATTCATTTTAGTTTGGCCGTTGACTATCGTATAAAGCATCTTGAGACGGCGTAACTTACGGCATTCCTCCAGTATTGAGAGACCAGAACTTGAACGGAGATCAGATAGTGACACTTGTATTCCATTGGCATTAAAAATAAACATCTTGTAATACTGGGGTTAATGCCCTAAGGCACACGGACGACAGAAGTAGAAAAGGACAGGACGCGCGCAGTATTACAAGATGAACTTCCACCAACTAGCCCAACTTGCCGCTCTACTGCTCTACTACTAACAAAAATAAACCTGAGTGCTCTTTTTTGCACTTCTTCTAGATTATTCGTATCAGCTTTTGTTTGTGGATCCCAAACGACGTCACCATAATCAAGTAGAGGACGCACCAGTAATGTATACCCACGAGTTTTGTCTCACTCGTACACTGTTTCAGACGTTGGCTAAGCAACCAGAGCCTTATTGAGGTTGACGAAACTATGTTTTTTAATGTACGCACTCCATGGTAAATCGTGAGATATTTCTATACTCAGATATTTAGACGTGTCGTAAGGCAAAATGCCACCGTTATTAATTTTTAAATGCATGCGATAGCCCAATTCTTTCTTCTTGTTACACTCATTTTGGAGCACTTAGGGATATTTAGGCTCATCATCCAGTGTTTCAAACATCACTTACAGCGCAAACAGAGACAAGGGACCAAAGAACGACGGTCCTTTGGTCCCTTGTCCCTGTATGCGCTGTAAGTAATGTTTGAAACAATGATATAGCAACTAGCCTGTACCCAAACCTGGCTTCATCATCAAGGTCTGGCACCACTTAGAAATTGACGTGAAAGCATTGTTTAAGAGTAATTGGTCATGTTTAGATTGAATTACATGATAAACGACGCAGTCATACGCAAAAAATTGACATTGTACAGCAGTGTCAAAAAAGAGACCATTCGGATATATAAGAAAGAATAGGGGTCCAAGGACGGACCTCTGGAGAACACCTGAAACGACTGGAGTCATTGATAATTTAGAGTGACCTATTTGAACATATTGTTGGCGTTTAGTTAGGTAAGAGTCAAACCACGGCAGGATACGCTCATTTCTGAAGAGATGCTATAGTTTTATATCATTATGCGGCACGAGGTCAAAGGCTTTTTCAAAGTCTAGAAAGATTATGTCGATCTGGCAACCATTATCAAGAACTGCAAACAATTCGTTAGTACCGTGAAGTAGCTGGGTCACTGTTGAAAGGCCGTGCCTGAATCCATGCTGACTGGTTAAGAAAAATATTGTTGCCTTCCAAGAACTGCTTAAATGTTTTTAAATGCCTAAACATTTTCTATGTTCTACTATCTTGCTAGCGATGCGCAAGAACGATATCGGGCGATAAGTAGTTACTGTGAGCTTATCCCCCGTTTTATGTATGGGTACAATTTTACCTATTTTCCAATCAGCAGGAATTTCCCCCTTCTGCAAACTTTCGCTAAAAAGAATATGAAGATACTTATCACAGCACTCCGCGTATCTAAACAAAATGTATTTAGAATTTCGTCGGGCCTCAAAGTTTTCATAATGTCTAAATTCAACAGTGCCGAAAAACATATCTTCCTTAGTGTTTAGTAGCTCGGAATGTGCATACCTGGGTGTGTGGCTGAATTTTTGGTCATTACCGCTACTACACAAGAAAAAATGGACGAAAAGTACTCATTCAATTTCGTTGCTGTAGAGGTTGGGTCAGTGAAGTCGTTATCGTGCATTCTCAAGTGATTCCTTCCTCTGTCTCAAGTGAAGCCAAAACTTTCTCGGATCGGTTGAAATAAAATTATGTATTTTGGCGTTAAAGAAAGAGCATCTGGATGACTTTATTTTTGAACGCAAATTAGATCGCAGTACAGCCAAGATGGCGCTCTCTCTGGGTTTTGGACGATAGTCGTTGTACGCGCCACTTTATATTGAATATTTCGCGCGTTGTCCAGGGACTTTGACGTTTGTTTTTGTTTTTCTGTGATGTATTATTGATTTACCCATGCAGTGACACAACGCCCACTTGAAGTGCAGCCACAAAATATTTACACTTGTGAAGTTCCTGTGACACTGTAAAAAGTGATCATAGTCTTGTTCCATGAAGTCTAATATGCTGACATCGTCCCCATTGTTAAAGTAGGGCCTCGGCTTGCTGCGCTCAGCTTTAGGCCACAGATGTCTTTTAAATAGGACACAGGAGGGGTCCGATATACCAGGCACGATGTCAAGAGTGTAACACAGCTGACTGACGTTATCGGATATGAAGACGAGATCAAGAATCGAACTTGATACGCAGTCTGACACGTTGCGGTATGTACTACGTGCTGTAGATCGAAGGCATATGTAATATCTGGCAACAGATCCGCGTACTGGCATGCTGAAGTAGTTTACATCAAATCCCAATCTAAATTAGACAAGCTGAAGTCGCCACTCATTATAGCGCATATATAGAGCTTTTTGTTGTCTTACAGAAAGTCGTGTAATGATTCCAGAATAAAGATGTCAGCATTGGGTGATGTATAGGCAGCTCCGATAAGTGCGTTTTGGTAGGAATGTTTGGCCGCAATCTACACCATTTCAATCTTCTTATTGTGTGGGACCAGAGTATACTAAATGCCCTTCTTCAGCAGAAGTGCCACTCCTTTCCCTCTTTAACAGCGACAGTGACGGATAATTTCACGCGTTACAGGTACAACATCTGCTTCATCTATATATATATACGCTGTCGTGAAGTCTAGTCTCTGTTACCACGGTGATATCAGGATCATAAGCAATGAATGAAACTTCCAGATCGTCGCATTTGTTTTCAATGCTCCTAGCGTTGACATTCATTAGGGACAACGTGCTTCGGTTGTAATAAACTACTGGCTGTGATCTGTGGTTATTTTGATTGCACTGTTGGGTGCAGTCGCCCCAAGAGCCTGGTCATTGCGTAGTAGATTGATTGAACAAGTTCGTTCCACGACTCAATGATAAAGGGTTCCATTGATTTTAACCTTGTCAAAAGCACTTATGACCTTATCCCTATGGGACCTGTTTACTTTGATACTTGCCCAAAGCTTCTTACGAATAGACTGCACCATAAGTGAAAAGTCCTCCGAAATACTGAATCCCAAACCTCGCAATCTACCGCAGTTTTTCAATCTTGCACAGACAATGGACAGTGTATGGCCCCCTGCACACAACCTTACGACGGAGTTCCGGAAACTTAAAGGCATTGATTTAGCCTCATCTAAGGCAACGAAAAAAAGAATGGACATCATTCGCATCAGCTCTCCAGACTCAAGTGAGCCATCGCACCCAATGCCACAAATTCAAGCTTCAAGGCGAGAGGAACTTGAGCTGTGCTATGCTTGGATAGCAGCGGCTGGAGTTATTCCTGCTTTATTTACGTACACGCAAAATACAGTTCAAACTTTCATCCACTGAAAGAGAATGAGCCTTGTTTTCCCTGCACTCTAGGAAGCATAGAAACCAAAGCAGAAGATTTGCCAGCATTGGTAGTTCGCGAGAGAAAGTTTTCCATTCACTTTCTATATCTCAAGAGTTGGTGAATTGTGTACAAAGTAATAGAAAAGAACTGTCGAGAAGTTCGAAGTGGATTGCACACCTAGTTGGCAGAACAACCGCATCTGTGGCTGTGCAACAAGTATGAGCCAGCCGTCAATGAGTTCAGTTAAAAGAATTTGTTAGCCTAAGAGTAACAAATTTCCATCATCAGCTACAGAATGGCGACGGTAGCATGAGAACCCGCTTGGTGGAGAGAAGTAATTAATAAAGGGAAAATGAGACTAATACGTCAAACCCTTTCCTTTGCTTCTGAGTTGATAAATTCAACTTCGCCTGCCATCTGCTAGCCGGCTCGTTAGCTCAGATGGTAGATCGGCTGCCCCGGAATGGCTGTGGTCCCGGGTTCGAGTCCCGGACCAGGACGAATTTCTCTTCAACTGCGAAGCTTTTCTTTCAACGAACCCGTATCGGTTTTCTTTGTAGCACTTGGTTACGTCTGGGTGTATGTCTCATTTTCTGTTTATTCATGTTGCATGAGAAGCTAGAATTTTTCTAGCTACAATGAGGAAGCAATACAAAAGCACAAGGATTTTTTCATAGAAGAACGGGTACTTTCTGTGTGTGTGAAAGAGCCACACCTTGCAGTGATCCCCGATTCATTTGTTAGTTGTGCGTGCTGTGGTTGTTATATTGTTGAACTCAGGTAAGTGTCCATATTCTGCTGCCCATTGTGACCCCCCCCGCCCCATTTTGCGAACAATAAACACTTCTAACCGTTGCTTTGAGCAAATCAGCGGAGTGCTTCACATGAAAAGCACACATGAGTGTTACTTTCATTTCCAAACGAAGATTCTAGTGTGTTGTGTTAAATACTGTGATTGTGTCGTGTGGGCGCCAGCGTTGCTTCACATTAAAAGAGAGGTGAAGGACACACATTTATTAAGGGGCACTAAAGTAAAAATTGACTTCTTCTGCATCAGTAAATTACCGTTATATAACACCAAAAACACCACGCTTACAACAACAAGACGTTTGGCAAGCCAGAAAAAGCGCAAGAACGAAATACGGGTGGCGACGCCTACTTATGTTCCCGCACCTGGGGGCTGTGACGCCTGGGATTTTGATGGCATCTTCTAGGGCCTACTAATTATATATATAGCGGTACAGATTGACTACATTGTGTCCTAAAGGAACCAAATATTAAACATGGCAAGTTTCGGGAACCTTTATTCAGCCAACGCGGCCCAAATGCGAAAACATACTTTGGAATCCCTAACGTCACGCTGACATACCGGCGCTGTGGTTTCGGCGCAAAATTCAATACTGATACTTGGACCTTCATTTTCGCATCAAATAATCAAACTATTCTTTTGAAATGTCTGCCTGCAGGGTTTTCAAACAATGCTTCCTTAGTCCAAAGTGATTTATTGTTTCGCTTTAGTGTCCCTTTAATTAAAATATTCAGAGCCGTGACATGTTTTTCACCCATGTTGGTCTCCTAGAGCTGTTTGCGGGGTTTTTCACGAACAATGATGACTCCTCCACAGCGGGAAGTGGTGGTTGAGCAGCCACATTCTGCTACTTCAGGGGCCCAGAAAGAGGAAAGATGTGTGCTTGCGATGGCAAAAATTGTCCTTACAAGTGGTTTCATTGCACTCGCAAAGGAATTAAGCGGGCACCGAGGAAAAAGATGTGACTTTCTGTGAACTGTCCTTAGTAGTGTTTTGCCATGTGCTTAGTAGTATTTTGCCATGTGCCTACAAGCAGCAACACTTAAAAGGGCCTCTCACCAGCAGCAATCGCAAATTTTAGTTATACACTGAAGTTGCAGAACGCTATCTACTAAATCGAACGCTGAAATATTTTACTACAACTTTTCAAATTCGTTCATTATTAGAAGAGGCAGGATAAACTGAAATGTCATCTTGTAATGTTGCTAGGAAGCAAGCTTTACTGCTGGTGCTGGTTTAAATGCTCCCCCCTTTGTCTTGACTAGCATATACAAGCGTCATTCCTTCCGTACCGTTTCCTATAACGTTGTCAAGGTCCCTTGCCATGTTTACACCACGAGCCCCACCTACTTCTCTCTTCATTTTTCCTGTGTGGCGCACTCCCAAACGGTGGTATTGCCCGTCCTGCATTGGTTTACTTATCGAAGTTGGGTGCCATAATGGGTAGTTTTGCAGGCAGTGTCTTATCTAGAGGCATTTGCGTTGCGACCTCGATTCTTTTGAAAGCAGTGACCGTATGAGAGGATGGGCATGCGGGGTTCAGTTTGAGATTTCAGCTGTGTTCGTGCCGTGCAGCCATCTTCTAATTTGCAGACAGAATTGCTACCCACCTCACTTGTCTCTTTGCAAGCTGTGTTCTTACATTGCGTGAAATCAAACATGCAATAGGCTATGTCAGCAGGGGAGAGCGTAAGGTATGAGGAGCCCTTTTCATGCGTTCGCAGGAATGTTATGTCAGAGTGTTCTGTCAAATGAGGCTAAAAGAGTTATGGGGCTTCATATGCCCGGAACTGCAGAGTGGGTTATGAGGGATGCTGCAGTGGACGTCTCACAACTAACTTTGACCATCTGGGTGTACCATGCACAGAAAGCAGGCTAAATGAGTATTATTGCATTTCGCTTCAATTGAAATGCATCTGCCACAGCCAGGGATAAATGATTAAAAGACATGGTGTTATTCCTGTCATTCTGGACGTACTTTTATTTAGAGGGCATATATTTCCCGCACGCGGGTCTATGAAATAGCGCAGACGTTTAAAGGAAAAAGCTAAGGTATGGCTCTTGATAAGCACTCTTCTATTTCTTTTTGAAATGTGGAATTGACATTTTTGTACGGGAAGTGAAACTTGTTGGGCTGAGGTTTTCATTTCATTTCCATTCTATTGGAAATTTTATTGGTTTTATTTTAATCTTGTATCAGGCTCTATGTGTGCGCCACGTTGCAGAAAGTTTGTTTGTAAACTTTAATCGGTAGTTCACTACATATAAGTGCTTCTTCTCTTTCGTGTCTTTAGTTGTGCTGCTTGCAATGCATTGTTACCAACTGGCCTAATTTGTCATCCGAATAACTTTATGCAGTCAGTAGCGTAGCCATGTTTATATGGAGATATATGAGGATCGGAAGTTTTATTTTAGGCAGCTCACGTGTTATCTTTTTTTTCTTTTTGAGGACGGTTTTGTGATAGGCACTGGTAGAACTTCAATGTTCTGGTCCTTAAATTCTTGTTTGCGCCCACTTTTGTCATGGCTGTGCCCTTACACGTACTGGCAAAAATTAAACTATTGTACTTTTTGCATCAAATACTATCAAGAATTGGTAACAAAGGTGCGGCAAGCATTCAGATGTATGCACGCTTTGAAACTAGTGAGGTGTGACATCAAAATGAAGGTGTGTGTATTTATGTATAATTGTTGTAGAAAATCCTAAAATGTCCTGTACACTTATATACAATTTTATGGAATGGCATGTTTCTTTCAGCCGGATGGTGCAATAAAAAAATTTTGTTTTTTTAATTCGTAGTGCTGTGGAGTCCGCATGCTTCACAACTAGTCAAGTGGGGCACCACAATGAAGCGGTGTGTATTTACGTTTATTATTTGCTGTTACAGAAAATCTTAAAATATGCTGCAGACATATTAGACAATTTTATGCAATGACATATTTCTTCCAGCCGGATGGTGCAATATAAACCTTTTTATTTCTTTTTGAATTCATATATAGTTCTGTAGTGCCCTCAAGCCTTGAAACTAGTGCTTGTATTTCGTAAAATATTTCAGGAAATCTTGAAATAGGATTTGCATTTACTATGCAATTTTTAGCAGCGACATGTTTCCGCTGTATAGTGCCTTAACTCCTTGATGGACAGTGGGACGTATTGGTCTCACTTTTCAGGGCGACTTCACTGCCTTTTTGTGGTGAAATATACCTACGATTGTATTTTTCTGTGTGGCTCTTTCTAGCTCTTGTTAGAAACCGTTGTTTGTTTGTTAAATTCCATATAAATGAACACGGCAGTTTAGTTGAACTGATTATGTTAAAGTATGTAATACCTTACACCCTGAACGCTAATACAACCTTAATTGATGGCCTCCCATGAAATAAACGTGCTTCAATGGAATACTTTTTAAACAGAACTTCTTAATCAGCAGCAGATTTATTTCATATAGTTAACATTCGGCATTGTGCTTTGTTTTGTATGGATTGGCTTGGAATGATTTGGAGGCATTTCACTTTCTTTCTCTCTCGCTATCCGTTTCTGTAGCAGTTTATTCTACATAAAATATTTAACTTGAAGGTATACATGTGGGCACTAGAGTGGCGTGTATGTATGCCATGTGCGTGTGTATACGTGAATGTATATATATATATATATATATATATATATATATATATATATATATATATATATATATATATATATATATATATATATATATATATACATAAATATAACCGCTGAGTGGGCTTGGTAACACCGGTTGCAGAAGGATGCTGATCCATTTCTTTTTGTCCAGATCGCCTGCCGGGCGCACTTCGCCGTTGGATCAACGGACCCTCCGTTCTAAAGGACTCCTGATGAGCATGCGCCGGCTGATTTGGTCATCACGCCATCGCCACGGCTCATCCAAGAAACAACGCCCCACGTGCAGCAAGCCTATCAGCGTATCAGCTCGGCGACATCATCGGATAGCGACCACTTCAAGCATAAATACTGGAGGCTCTTTCAAGATTCCTTCAGTGGGCTTGGTAACACCGGTTGCAGAAAGATGCTGATCCCGATTCTTTTTGCCCAGGTTGGTGACAAGTATCTAACTTCGTCTATTACAGATGATACAGTTATAATGACGGTGTTGCCAAGCCAACAGTGTTTCTTTGGTCTATTATGTAACTGTTTGCATGTGATCAAGTTATTGCTACTAACATCCGGAGACATAGAGCTAAATCCTGGTCCTACGTCTGATTCAGAGTCTGAGACACAGTTAAACAACCAATTACTTAAGAAAATTTTGAAAGAGCAAACAAAGACTAATAAGACTCTAGCTTCGCTGACTAATAATCTGAAACAGGTAGAATCGACAGTCGAGGATATTCAAATCAGGATTACCAAAATTGAGAAAGAACTGTGCCGAATTGAGCAATGTGAGCGAAGGTTGGAGAAAGTGGACGAAGCTTGCAATAACACGAACTAACTAGTTCTTGAGTTAACCAAAAAGGTAGATGATATCGAAAACAGAAGTCGTCGCAACAGTATCGTAGTATATGGAGTAAAGGAAGATTCAGAGGAGGACTCAGAAAAACTGGAGCGGAAGGTTGACGAAGAAATTTTTAAAAAGATTCTAGGTGTTGAAGCAAACTCAATAGAGCGTACTCACCGAATTGGCCTAAAACATGCACAGCGACATCGTCCGATCATATTGAGATTTTTTAACTACCTAGACAAAACTAAGGTTATGTCATCCTGCTTAAAATGAAAGCGTATAAAAATAGCTATATCGGAGGATTCTTTAAAAAACATTCGGGATATTCGTGCAAAATTGTGGCGTTCAGCGGCTGCAGAAAAGAACAGTGGTCCCAAGGTTTTCCTTCGTTTCGATATGCTCAAAGTTGATGACAGGCTTTACGTATGGGACGCAATGCGCAATCGCAGAGTAGAGTTGTAGAAATCATCTGCGCCTGCCCAACCCGAAACGTCCTCTCACCGACCCACACGTGCGAACACGCCTAAGGTAAATAACAAATGACGGGAATCCGTCAAGACGCTACGGCTTGTCTCGTTGAACGCACGCAGTGTACTGAATGAGATCCAGAGCCTTGAAGATAGTGGTAACTGAAACCTGGCTGCATTCCGATGTGCAAAATTCAGAAATAATGCCTCCTTCGTACACGCTTCTCCGTAAGGACAGAGGATCAAGGGGTGGCGGAGTTGCAATTGCAATAAAGACTAACATTAAATTCACACGCTTAAACGGCATCAATGATCATGAAAGCATATGGTGCAAAGTAAAGTTTTTGGTAAAACTATATTATTAGGAGGGTCTATCGACCTCCGAATGCTCCTCAGGAATACTTAGATTCCTTGTATGGTTATTTGCTGCAATATACAAATTCGCGTTCATACATCCTTATAACACGACATTTTAACCTTCCCGGAATTAACTAGTGCAACCTTTCTCATGACGGCAAAGATTCCAAAAATGCTGAATCATTACTACTAACTGCATTTACGTTTTCGTTGACCCAGTTGGTTTTGGATGCTACAAGAATTTCCAGCTCTGCTGTACTTGGCCTTGCGTTTGCAAGTAGCTCGCTTCCAGACTGCTCAGTCAGTGTCAGGGACGGTATATCTGATCATCAGTTGCTTGTTCTTGAGTGTCCTATTTCGGGCTTGCGATCGTATGTTAAACCTTCTGACAAATTTGTAAGAGACTATACGCATGCTGATGATGACGGAATTATTAGTTGTATGGAATCTTTATTTCCTTCCTTTAATGAGACAAATGACGTTAGTGTGCTGTGGTCAAAGTTTCAAGACATAGTCATGCACTGTGAAAGCACGTACGTGCCTTTAAAAAAAAGCGCATCAACAGGGAGTACCCGTGGATAGATCGTAATGTGATACATCTGAAACGCAAAATAAAACGCTCTCGAAAACGTGGTGACAGGAAACAACTTGTAAGTCTAGTGCGCACTTCCAAAGATAAAGTGCGCGCTGCAAGAGATCAGTTCTTTTCTTCTACATTGACTTCTTTCATGTCGGAGCAACCAAGGAAATTCTGGCAATATTTATCTAAAGATAAAAGCGGCATCACAGAGATCAGAACATCTGGCATAAGCATTGACGATCCTTTGACCATCGCTAATGAATTTAACGCGTTTTTTTCAATCGGTGTTTACTATCAACGCATCGCACACGCACTTGCAACCTTACACGCTTCGTAATCCGATGCCCGAAGTAGATTTAAGCAAAAACGGCATTCTTAGTTTTCTGCGTAATCTAGACATAAAAAAAGTCATCAGGTCCGAACAAAATATCTAATGTTTTCCTCAACAGATACGCAATCTGGGTAGCAGAGTGCTTATATGTAATATATAAAACATCGTTAGAATCCTGTGTGATAGCGGATGACTGGCGCTTTGCAAGGATAGTTCCGATTCACAAATCTGGATCCCCTTTAGAACTAAATAATTACAGACCAGTTTCCTTAACACCCACAACTTGTAAACTGCTAGAACACATTTTATTTAAAGCGATTATAACACATTTAGAGAATAATCATTTACTTCATGCAAATCAACATGGATTTAGGGCTGGTTTATCCACAATAACACAGCTGAGATAACGGATGATTTTATGAATGCACTGAATATGAGGGGTCAAATCGATGCACTGTTTTTGGACTTTTCCCAAGTGCTAGATGTAGTTCCGCATGCCGATTTAGTAACTAAACTGCTCTCTATGGGCATTGAACGCAATATCATCCGTTGGATAGAATCTTATTTGTCCTCAAGAAAACAATACGTTGCTGTTAAAGACTGCGCTTCTGGTACATTGGAAGTGCACTCAGGGGTGCCACAGGGGTCAGTTCTTGGTCCTTTGTTGTTCTTAGTTTATATCAATGACATCTATTTATTTGTTCAATCGCCTGTGAAGATCCGGTTGCTTGCGGACGATTATGTTGTTTATACTAATGTAAATCATGACTCCGACCAAGTAAGACTTAATGAGGCGTTGCACTCAACTAGCGTATGGTATGAAACATGGGGATTGAAGCTAAATACTTTGAAGACGACAACTATTACATTTACCAACTAGAAAGAACCCTTAGATTTTGCTTATGTTATTATAATCCTTACATACATAAAACCCAGCGAGTGAAGTATTTAGGTGTTACACTCACAAGCAATTTAAGTTGGGAACCCCATATAGAAAACGTTTGCAGGAACGCGCTAAAAAAGCTGGCATTTTTGAAACGGAAATTGCGCCGTAGCTCATCGACCGTTAAGTTAACAGCATACAAAGCACTTGTAAGACAGAAATTAGAATATGCGGATTTGATCTGGAGCCCTTATCAAAAATATTTAATCAAGAAAATAGAAAGAGTGCAAAATTTAGCTTTGCGGTTTATATACTCCACATACTCGCGTTTTTCTAGCGTGTCCGTTCTTCGCAACAGGGCGAAATTGAAAAACTAGCTCATCGCAGAATTGTATTTCGCATCAAATTTTTATATCAACTGTACCATGGTCGCTACAAAATACCGCGTGAATGTTATTTACCTGAGCCCCCCATGCGGTCTGCTCGTACAAACCACAACAAAAGAATTAAGCAACCATTTAGTAATCTCAACATCCATCAATATTCTGTTTTTCCCCATGCAATTTCACTATGGAATAAATTACCCGAAGAAGCAGTTAACGATAATACAACAGAATCGTTCGTTCAGCTTTCAAATAACCCTTTCTTTGACCTCTAAATTGCCACAATGAAAGCAGCTCCTTTTGCGTTACGCTTTTTCATTGTGATTTTGTTTATGCATTGCACTGTTGTATGTTGATGTTTATTTTTGTGACGTATAGTATTACAATAATGTATGTACATATTTTTGTTGTGTTCTCATTTGGTAATTGACAGTTGTAATTTACGTTGCTGTATGTACCCACTCCTGCTTGGGCCCGAGTAGGGCCTGCAGTATTTGTAAATAATATATATATATATATATATATATATATATATATATATATATGCGTATACATGGGCGTATGCGCGCCACTTCTACGGGTGTTTGCGCGTGTACGTGTGAATATAACATGTCAGTGTACAATATAGTTTTGTATTGGTGTATGTATTTGTATTTTTTTTTCCATTTCTTCACAGCTTGGTGCGAGCAGTTTCTTTTTTTCGTGTTGCTTTTTTTTTCTCGCATAGGTGTACGACATACACTGCTGTTTTGCCGCTGTTGCCGCTACCTGTAGGGCCCCAGGCCTCATCAAGCTGCTCAATGAGAAGCTATTTGTCTGGGTTCCATTTTTCCTTGAGGAAAATAAAAACTGTCTCTGATTCTTATTCTGATTCCTTGCCTACTTCCTTTACTGCTGTGCTTTTGTTAACCTTTCACCAATTCATTGGCTAAATTTCTTGCACTATATATATATATATATAGAATACAGACTCTGGAAATAGCCTAGCCCGTTTTCCGAATTAAACAGGGTGCATTATTTTATTTTTTTGAATTCTCTAATACTTTTACACCTCTAGGTGTGCCAATCACATGGTAATCACATGGTTAACGTTTTACCTTTGTTTGTTTCTAGGCTCCCAGATTATTATTTTATTATTTCCTATGGTTGCTTTTGTTTTCTTAGTGGGGAAAAGATATAAACTGAAGAGAAATCCTTGAAGAGGCTTGTTTATGCAGGCAGTGCTTGATGCGAAACAATGTTTGAGATTTTCTTGATGTCCAAGTGCCTTGTACTTAGAAGATGGGAGTGTTCCTGATTGCTATTCCCTAGCGAATGTATTGCAGCTATGACTAGGTGAAACTGCGCGACATGAGCCCCGCACAACTTCTTGTGTTATGAATTGTCGACTACTTTTTAAATAAAATGGTGACTTCTGCAAAGCCGGAAACAATACATCCCTTGTACATGTCATTGTTATTTAAAAATTAACGTCAGCCATAATGGTAAATGTTTATGTACAGGAATCAACCGCAACATTACCCATTTTTGGTGATTTGCCGACAGTTTGTAGCTCTAACAATTCTGCTCAAGCTGATTCCATAACTGCGTAGCTGTTCCCTACAATAATGGGGCTTTTAACATATCGCTATCGTAATCTTAGCACTTGCAATACAGTGTTTCTAATTCCTATTTCTCGCCATTAATTTCTTTTTGTGACAACCAAATTTTGGAGTGTCCGACGAAGCACTGAAAACAGCAACATAAGCGGTTGTTAATTTGTTATGACAAGCTTCTTTTCTGTATTTACGTCAATCGACACAATATCAGTAAAATCTAGGGATGTTCGAATATTCAATCGAATATTTCCGATCTCAAAGCAAACTGAAGTAGTATCAGGGTTGCACGGAGTCCCTTTGGCAAACAAGCTTACGTTAATTCATACATGTGATACTGCTACTCTCGAAGTTTGTTCAACTGAGAAGGTTGTTTATGAGAAACAATTGACACCTGATTGTAGCTGGCGCTTCATGACACCGATAGTAATTAGAAAAAGAAGACCACACGTCTGTTGTAGTGTCGTGATAGTTGAAGGAGCTAAGTGTAATACTACAACACTGCACACCTCCTTAAAGGGGCCCTGAACCACCCGTCAGGCTCGGTGAAATAACATAGTCCGCAGGTAGCACACGCTGTTGTGAACATCTCAGTTAAGTTTTGCTGTCGGTGCGTGGAGCCCGCTAGCGGAACGCGAAATGACCTTTCTCTCAAACGCTCTCTTTTGAAGAGAATCCTGCTCTTCATTTTCCTCTGGACACTTTATTTCATAATAAACTGGATTCCCATTCGTCGCTGCCATTGGTGGCTGCGGTCTGCTGTGTAGCGTAGATACCACGACCGCCACGGGTTGCCGCCACGAGTCCATTGACTAAGCGCACTGGAGCTCGCTGTGGACAATGGCGTTTGGCTTACGTTTAGCGCGCCGTAGGCACCGAAATCGGAAGTCATGGTGTGTACGTTAACATCCAAAATTATATTTTAACTGCGTGCCACAGTATCATTTAAAAGGCGGAACTTTGTGGGCACGCCCCACTCCGCCGTAGCCTTCGCAGTGCAAGGCATTGAAAAAGGAGTGGAAGCACGACGGAGTTCGAGAACCAATAACTCCGCTTTTGCAGGACGCATTCGAGTACTTCTTGCGCAAACTTTTTCTCAAATAGCCTATTTTCACTTCAAATGCCTGTCTCCACTTCAACAAAACGTGGTTCAGGGCCCCTTTACAGAAATACAAACATGGTGAGATTGACCCAACAGCAAGTCGCTGCGCCTACTTATTTGATGGATGGAAATAATTGCGGAAGTGACTTTCTCCACACATCCGCTCATAAAATGTTGCCTCTGCTTAGCAACTGCAGCCGCTCTGCGGGAAATTCACTTTGAAGGGTCTTCATGTGCATCAGTCTTTCTCCGTATCAATTGCAACAATGTTTGTCAGCCCTGTTAGCATTCGGTAGAAATTAGTATTTGACAACCTCAAATAAACGTCAAATCGAATAGCATTTCAAACATTTGCACACCCCCTAGCAAGAAATGTTAAGAAATACACACAATCACACATTCAGAAAAATATCCCCTGCGTGCGAATTGCGCTTCAATACCCCCCCCCCCCCAAATACAGGAAAAAAATTACATTCAAAACGCATTCCAAACACACATGCAAGACAAGCACAGACAGACAGACAGACAGACAGACAGACAGACCATGAAAGTGCGTGAAGTGCCCTAAGAATGCTAACGCATCAAAAATCTTTAAAGTCAGCACAGATATATACCAAGAACAAAGAGTTGACTTCTATTCACAGTCGTCCCCGTATCACCAGGACAAGCTCTTTCGTTTCACTTGTTGCCATGTCGGACTGTTCTTGCTGTAAAATTGGTTGTACGAATTTCTGAATTCCTTGATGTTGTTATCTTCTTCCAGCAAAACAGGCTTCTTAAAGGTCTTCTGATTCCATACAGCGACGTCTCTGTCCATCTGCAAACGAAGTTACGAGCAGGATTTGTAGTCCTGTGAGCAGCGAAGACATGTGTAAGGGTTTCATTAACTGACTAGCTAGTGAAGTAAAAACACAAGCGCTGGTTTGTTACGTGGGACTCCTGCTGCAGTTATACAGTTGAGGGAATTCTTTATCTTATACAATGACTTTATGCGGCGTCTGAACATGAGCTACGATACTGTAAGCCCTCGAGCTCGTGGTTGGTTTCGGACGCACGTGAAGGCTACCACTTCCTGCTACCAAGTTATACTACCTTAAACTTACGCTCAGTCAAAGTGAGCCAATACAGTTCCATAAAAATGGTTACAGCTCCTATTAATATTATAAATGCTGTTAAGTGCACATAATTGCGAATTATAACAAATTCTATTGCAAACACAAATTCAAGGAATTACTTTACAAACTGCGCTATTTCTCAAAAATAATGCTCCTTAAATGTGCAATCTATTGCACATGGTGTTAATTTACATGCATGCAATTTAAACACATGGTGTTTTTAATTTAATTAACTTTTTATACGAGACCTCATGGCAATCGTTTATATGGCTTATTCGGAGGCACTCACATGTTAATGCACCGCTATTTTTTAGTGTTGAAGATCGGGCCTAATTCGAGATATTCATATTCTAATTACAACGCTCAATCCAAGCAATAGTAGTCATGTGAGTTTGTAAGATGTATGTGAGGCCTTCTTCAATCAACAATGCGCGCACCTCACTTATATAGATTTTGTATAAAAAGGTTGTTAGTGTAGCGTAAGGGGTATTTTTGCAGGTTAGTTCCACGTCAAGGCAGACATACTTTGGCGCAAATAACGTACGAGAAGAATAATTAACGAGAAAAATTTAATTACCCGCTTTTTAAGCCCTAGGCGCACTTCATATGGGAAATTTGGAGGCATTGATATTTTATCTTTGTGTGTGACTACATTATTGAATATCCTGCAAATTGATGGGCTGGGTCTAAGCCGCGTAGGGGGCAGCAGAGAAAGCCTGTCTCTCGGTAGCTTCCCGAGCTTGCTGAATGGACCAAAGATGGCCCTGGAGATCTGAGCAACTTTAATGCCCCCTACTTTTTTAATCTTGAAAATCGTGCCTAACTCCAAATATTCATGATCAAATTACAAATCGAAATCCAAGTGATAGCAGTTATGTGAGTCTGTAAGAAATGTGTGAGGCCGTTTTCTTCAACAATGCGCGCACCTGACCAATAAGAGCCCACGTTAAACCTTCATCGCAACCAGACACGCATTGGGCAGTTTACAGAGGCTGAAATATGGTATAGGCGAAGCATTTTCGTTGTGTAAATCTCACAGCTAGTATTTTGTTTTCTCAGTGTGACAGCGCCGTCAGCCGCTTCCTTTAAAGGGCCGTTAGCAGGTTTGCACCACGCACACTCAGCAGGCGAGTGTCCGCACGGACGACAGGTATTTCAGGCAATAAAGCAATCCTCCTTTCCCATCCCTTCATCCTCAGCTCGATGCGAGAATGACCTGTGCCAGCTGTTCCATAGAGACATCCCAGTACATTGAAGGCGAAGTTTATGATTTTTCGCTGCCTCGCAAGCCAACACAACAAACCACAGCAGGCGACGAACCACCTCGCTTGCAGTTTATTGCGACCGATGGCTTGCACTTCAAATAAAAGCATAGAAGTAACTTCACGTAAGAAAAAAGTACACTAAGCCGAACATCTTTAAGGTAGCTTTCTCTTTTGACTTCAGTGGTGGCGTTAAGGCCTGGTCGCACGTACACGTCGGCGTCAGCTCAATCCTGATTGCCGAAAAAGCGGCTACTGTTTGTGGACAGCACATGTTCTGAAACCGAACCACTTCGTACAATTAAGTTCTCCCTCTCTCTGCGGACGATCTCGAGATGGGAGACGCGCGAGTTTTCTGCACGTGCCTTGGAAGTGGGTGAGGTGAGGGTAAGTTGTGTGTTCCCTTCAAAAACACCTCCACATTGGCCCATTAAAAAAACTGGAACCAGGAAAACTAGCGGCGACATCTTGTGACAGCGTTTTCTAGCAAGACGAATTCTGAACATTTCAGAGCGTAGTACTATTCCTGATGGAGATAAATTGAACAAAACTATTGCTTTAATATAACAATGTCTCTGCCGAAACGCTTACACCAGCACATAAGTTGTACACAGTCATTCACGGCAATAGTATATAGTCCGACACAATTTGCTTTAAGACAGCTTCGCAAGGTGTTGGTAACAGAGTTGTTGCTAACCCACGCATGCCAATCTGCAACGTTAACTTGCCGACACACACACAACTCCCAGCAGCGACATTTGCAGCACGGGATCGAAGTGCCACGGAGAACGCTCAAGTGTTTTTGATATCTGTACGTCAAACAATCGCCAATCTCTTTTTCAGTGACTAGGGGCCACCTATCGATAACAACCGAGGCACAGACTTACCTTGCTGCTGATACCATGTTCTGCTGCGTGGCACCAAAACCAGGACAAGAGCCCAGGTCTCCCATAAGAGCGGTGAACAATGCACGTTCGAAATGGGGCCTCCGGCGTCGCCGAAACTACTGCGGGCGGCGCGGGCGGCGGCGCGCGCCCGGGCGTCTGTAGCTTCAAAGCTTTCTGCGACAGGGACAGAATCCACCACGTGCTGTGTTTTCGCGGCTTGGTTTGCGTTGATGCGAGACGGACACATAGGTCAGTTCGCTCGCTGCTGCTGACGCGCTTCCTCACTCCAACGTTCTGAAAGCGAGTTTCCGCGGTCGTCGAGTGAGATGTGTTCGCGTTTGCTTGTGCGCGCGTGACACCATGGCGGTTAATTTAGTTAATATGCCTATGTTTAAAAGTTGATACGGCCGATAAAATTACTATCCTTACTTCGCATAGCTGTTCCCTAATTTGCTATCACAAGCTATGCTTGGCCTTTCGGGCGGAAGTGCCGGTTTCTTTTTTTGTCGTGACAACTATAAGCTACGTGACAATGCACAAGGGGAACAGCGCGTAAACTGTCGGTGAACAAAATTTAGTAGTGCAGGTACGGAGCATGAGGGTGGTGCGGCAATGAATGATGAGTTGAAGAATTTACCCGGAGAGCGTGTAACCTTGCTTGCAGTGTATTATATCTAGTAGTTCTTGCGTACTTTTTTAAGCACTTCAAGAATCCTGCGCACTTTATCGCAGCGACTACTTAGTGACGTGTGCTCTAACATGTGATGTTTTAGTCGTTACAGTTGGTGCCTAGTGCGCTATTGTTGCTGTTGCGTGCAGTGGTCTGGAAAACAATTGCCGACAACGTGAAATTATGTGAAATTAAATGTTCATCCCAGCTATACAAGCCCGGCACGTGCAATCTAGATGTTATTCGCTCGGAGGCACGATATATACTTCACTTCAGCCCAACACCCACTGACGGTGAGCGTTTGGTGGAAAGCTGAACGCAATGCTGTGAAGCCGCAGCTGACGCGGCCCGCTTTTGGCTGAGCCGCTGAGTAGAGTCCACAGCTGCTTTTGAGTTAGCAAAGGTCGCTGAGCATACCGATCGCACGTTTGCGACGTGTCACAACTAGTCAAACAGCAAAAAAAGATGTATCAACCAACGACGACGCGAAAGAAGCAAAGCAGACGTACGTGGTAAATGTATTTGTATGCACTGAAACGGAGGAATTAAAGATTATTCAATGTTCCATAATTGCATGATATTCTTGCATTACTTACATTATTTTTTTCGTTCCAATGTGGGATCAATGCTTTTTTCCGGACCCTCTATATATTTATTTCATGTCGAGTTTTTCATTAGCTTTATTTCTGCGTTGTTTTTACGCGCGTGTACGGCGACGACGTTGCCCTCATTCGTGTCGACTTTGGTTGACAGGCCATGCTTTCTTTGAATTCGATATTACGCCCTGGAGATGCAAGAAGGCCAGTTTTTGACCAAGAGGCCAGGTACGCCGATCCCGGAGACGCCGCAGTGTATGGGGCAATTTTTCTACATACTTGGCGCTAATTACGCCTGTACCATTAATTTTACCTACTCTGCGGCTAATTTGCTAATTCTCGCTTGTATCATTGACACCTATATTTTGACAGCATTTGCGACTCGCCTCGATGCTCTAGATGCGCGAAAGGGCCTGTTTTCTGACCAAAAGGCCCGATAGACAATCAGGAACCACGTGCGCCAAACGCATGTGAAGCCGGCAAAGATGACCTTTTCTCCAAGCAGAAAGGACACAATGCGCGGTGTTTATAAGCTTTATGTGTACAGGGAAAGCATCCTCCTTTTGGAGGCGACGCTGCGACCGTTAATGTTTGTTGTCATGAAGGAAAGGACACATACACCTGCTGCAGCCTGACCGAATTGTATCACCAGGCTGCCTTGAGTGCTGCAGTGCGCTTTCGGTCACTGCTTTTTTTTTTTCGCAGCCATACTTCTGTTCCGGATACGGTGCAAGTAGCGCAGCCAGCAGAATTAGGCACCAAATCCCGCAAAAAGCGACAGCAACATGAAAATGCGTATGCCAGACTCACTGCTCTTTTTGGTATTTGTGGTGGTTGGTGGAACGCCTCATTAATTCACTTATAGAAGAATTGTGCGCAATGCATCGCCACTAATCAGATCGACTGCCTGTTCTGCTGCGGCGATATAGAAGCAATCTTTAGAGCAGCCGTGGGACATTACCGCCATAAACAGGGAATAGGGGAATATGTTACGGTGGCATAGCAATCACCTGTTTAATGTGTTGAAGTAAACACCTCATTCACAATTTCCAGCACATGCAGAACCCAGTACCTCGATATTATGTCGCAACAAGCGGCAGCATGCAACAATTCCGAACGTGTCGAATGCGTTCGAACGGGTCGTGTGGCAAAGAAAGCTTGGTCTTAGCATCTGAGAACCTCTAAACGACCTACTAGTGAAACTGTAATCTCAGAAGAAAAGCTTTAATTAAAATGCACAAACACGCCAGTTACTGTTTAGTGTAGTTAACTTTTCGAACAAATAGTCACTGCTCTAAAAGCAGATACAACAACGGCCTCGCCAATCACCCCATCAAGAGCCAATGTAAGCACTGGTGCGCCTGCTATCAAGCGGCCCCTTTCTTTTTCTTTGATCGCAAGTGTTTACAATATTCTCTTGCTGCTGCCGAACTCTCCTACCATGCACCACCGTGTATTTCTAAAATGCAAGATAGCAAACGAGATACTGCCTTCCAGTTGACCGCTCTACATACTTTCATATTAACATGATAATAACGTTTTTTTATTGACATCACCTTCGAAACGGGACAACGGCAAAAATCACCAAGGCTGCTTCATTTAATCAGGTTTTAGTACATATAGTGCAGTCAAGCATTTTGCCCATCTCTCCTTGATCTTTCCTTTCTTCGTTAAAACCTCTCTCAATAAAGACCCCCGCTCTGTATATCTTTTTGCTATTTTTATCTACTAGCGGTAGTCTAAACTAAAGTCCCTTTATGAGATTTAAAAACTAAGTACCGAGAACGATTGCCGCGGCGCCGACGCACTTTATCGTACAGCAGCCACTTCCCGCTGGCTGCTGCTTCTGTCCGCCATGTTCTTCCTGGGCCAGTCCAACCGCTGAGTTAGACCACGCTAGCTCGCTTGTTTTCTTGCTTGTGCAGTTGTGTCGGCTGCAGATTTTCAGCGAAGGTTACTTCTGTATGTCGGTCGCTGTTTGCTAAAGTCAGCGTACCTTTCCGGATGCTTCATGCTCACTGCTGCTGTAATGTTTCATTGTTCGCCTCAAGACAATGATTTACGCCTATTAAATCACAGATAGCACAACTGCGGGCAAATGCACGTTTCGAAAAGCCCAACGTCAGTCTGAATAGCGCTAACTAGATTCGGCTATGACCGGCAAATTTGGCTATGTGATCGTGGGTTCGTTCCCGAGCGGGAAAGACGCGTAACCATGCAGTGTGACATCCTACTTAAAATCGCTTAGTTGAGCTATTATTGAATATTTAAACAGTAACATACAGGAAATTTGGTGGTGGTTTCATTACAGTATACAAAACGAAAGGAAAAGACGTTGCCGGCCGCGTCAATTGCTATCTGAGGTTGTGCGTACACAAGCTGGCGGCCGGAATAAATAAAAGGGATAGGGAGAAGATGGCAAGGGAAGGGACTGAGGATGACGAGCAAGGACAGAGAAGTGCTACGTGCTCTGTTTACTAAGTACGAAAATAGATTTGCACCGCTTGCACACGAGTGTTAAGGCCCAGTTCTGAAGTGTACCACGGATGAGTGACCGTTGCAAACATCTGCAATAACACACCTCTTATACAAAGCAGCAGGCACATTACTAAATTGTACTACGTACGAGCGACTGATCGAAACATCGGCAATAACACTCTGCATATATAAAGATGCGCGCGTGCACTGTTTTCTCGCAAACTAGGAAGCCGCACTACGACTACGCAGTTTCATCGCTCGCACCGTCTACAACAAAACAGCGCGTAGATAACAACTGGAACGTATTACTGGCACGTTTCCCTTCTTGTCAGTACCTAACTCATTTGCCTCGTTTCTTTACTGCCTCTCACAGCAAAGCCGTGACTGCAAATGCTGCGTTCATGTGCACACAGCGCGTACAACCGCGCCGCCGGAGAGCGTTAGGAAGAACTTGGCGGCTGACGCGAGCCGCAAGGAAAAGCGTGGTAGGAGACGAGGAACTTGTCGCTAGTTGGCAAAAGCCGATCTAGCGATTTCAGTCTAAACGTCTCTTGCTTACCTCGACCGCTTACCGTCAGCGCCCAGCCGTCGGTCGCGGGCGGCTGACGGTTCGGCGCGGCTTAGGCCACTCGCGTGAGGGCAGACTGAACGCAAACTGAACGCGCGTTTCGAACAACCATATCCGATCGCACCCCAGTTAATGTTTGCATCAGCTTTGAATCCCTACACTTATGGAAAGTGGACGTTCCCTGCGGGTATTGTTAAGTGAACATATCGGCATTCCATTATGACGCGCTGAAAGGTATCTGGACTCTTGGTGCAGCCCCAAATGCCTCATCCCGTTTCGAATATTTGATCCGGTATGTTCTTGTCCACGGGCAGCACGGGCCTCAAATGGCAAGGCGCTGCCCGTTGTATTGTTGCGCAACTTTTCTTCTCTCCTTTTTTCTTGCGTATTTGTAAATTTTCGTTGACTTTTCTGTTTCCATTGTTTGCATCCAATTTACTATATCGCTTTTTCTCGCTTTCAATTCACGAGTCCGGTATGTCCATTTACACTTTGACTTACCCTGTACTTGGTTGCCAGCTTTCCTGACCTATTCCTCCATCCTGAGAAACTTGTCCACTTTAGCCGCTAATTCCACTAATTCTGCTCTGCCCTTCTCTGGCTACAGAAGAAGACCAACCCTTGGAACCCTGCGCTGCCTCATGTGTGGTTTTAGCGTGGGCCCCCATCGTGAGCCGGCCCACCGACCTTTGGTTACCTCCCAAC
The DNA here is from genome assembly GCF_023375885.2 of Dermacentor andersoni. NCBI lineage: Eukaryota > Metazoa > Arthropoda > Arachnida > Ixodida > Ixodidae > Dermacentor > Dermacentor andersoni. Next base: position 177,381,816 of record NC_092814.1, read on the forward strand.
CACCACAATATATCTGTCTTTAAACACGGAATGTGATTCGCGAGCATTAGCGCTGACACCATTACTCGTTTCCGAATTTCTCGCAGCATCACATCTTTATTGTAGCTCCAAAATGTTCTATGTTTCAATCTACCCGCACTCCTCCTCCTCTTTATCCTCACATTACCTATGTAGATGTTCGGGTATACGTTTCCTTCGTTTATGTATACACCCAACTATATTAATAAGGAGAAAGCCTTAGACGGCTCGTGGCACGAAAAATCCGATGGCCGGCGTTACGTCGTTTGGCGTTATGGCACCAAAATTCATGGCACTAAAATTCGTAGGGAGTCGAGCTCAATACCTGCGTTGTTAATTAAATTGAATTAAGGTGAAGTCGAATGCACGACCTTTGGTGTTAGTTAAGGCCAATTAGGTGATCAATTTCTTTGTAAGAAAGCGTGCAACCAAGGCGAAGAGGAAGCGTTAGCATGACCTGTGGTGTTAAAACAAATTTATTTAAGGCACTCGTACCAACAAGCTTTGGTAGGACTCGAATCCTCGACCTTTGGTGGAACCAAAATTGAATGGCACCTACATTGATGAATGGTGCCACCACTGATGGCCAAACCAACGACCATTCGTTGGAGTCGAGTCCCGGACATTTGGTATTAATCATGGCAAAATTAAAAGCACAGTTAATTAAGATAGAGTTAATTAAGCCACTCGCACTCATGACCTTTTGCAGGAGTCGAAACCACAAGCTTTGGTGTTTAATAGGGAAAACTTAATGAAGGCCCTCGAACCCAGAACCTTTGGTGGAGTAGATCCCTCGGCCTTTGAGGGGACCAAAATTCAGTGGCACCAAAATTGATGGTGCCACCATTGCTGGTCGAACCGACGACCACTGGGGGGAAGTTTAACCTATGAGCTTTGGTGTTTTTGATAAGGTAAACTTAAATAAAACATAGTTAATTGATATTGAGGTAATTAAGGCACTCGAAGCCACGACCTTTGGTGAGAGAAAACAAGTAATAAGAAGTAACAATGTGTTCGAATGAGAATGTCAATTAATTTAAATAATGTCTCGTGAGCGCACAGGCTTTCGCCTTCATCCTCTTTAGCCTATGCTAAAGTTACTCAAATTGTATTATTTCACTAAGAGGATGGCTTCCTGTTGAACTGATACCACCTGATTACTCGTCTCCTCCAAGATCTTAATTTCCGATTTCTCTGCGCTAAACCTAAAGCCTAGATTTGTAGCTACATTCTCACTTATATTCGCAACTTTCTGTAAATCCCTTGCATCGTCTGCTAGTAGCAATATGTCATTCGCGTAAACAAGCCTAGGGACCCTCTGTTGCACCCTTCGCCAATTGCTCACGGCTGTGAGGTAAATGAGAAGTTAATTCGCTGTTTTCCAGTAGTGTTTCTATGCCCTTAACATAAAGCGTTAACAAAAATGGAGATAGAAGGCATCCTTGCTTCAATCCTCGGTGAATTTCCAGAACTTCATTGCATTATCGACCTTCCCATGCGATTTTTACTCGGTTGTCTATACATCTCCCTGAGCAGCTTCAAGAAATAGTCATCTATACCCTCACGCTTGACAATATTACGTAGAAATTCCCAGTCTATGTTCTCGTAATCTCCCATAATATCTAGAAACGCTATCCATAAAGTTGATTCTGATCTATTCAACTCTCTGTGCACTGATTCATTACAACGATACAATCCTCTAAGCATCTGCCTGGCCTGAACCAATTCTGTAGTTACCCAATTAATGGCTGTTCTCCACGGACTTCGACAACATTAATTTTATTGTTCGTATTCATCATCATCATCATCAACCTGGTTACGCCCACTGCAGGGCAAAGGCCTCTCCCATACTTCTCCAACTACCCCGGTCATGTACTAATTGTGGCCATGCCGTCCCTGCAAGCTTCTTAATCTCATCCGACCACCTAACTTTCTGCCGCCCACTGCTACGCTTCTCTTCCCTTGGAATCCAGTCCGTAACCTTTAATGACCATCGGTTATCTTCCCTCCCCGTTACATGTCCTGCCCATGACCATTTCTTTTTCTTGATTTCAACTAAGATGTCATTAACTCGCGTTTGTTCCCTCACCCAATCTGCTCTTTTCTTATCCCTTAACGTTGCACCCATCATTCTTTATTCCATAGCTCGTTGCGTCGTCCTTAATTTAAGTAGAACCCTTTTCCTAAGCCTCCAGGTTTCTGCCCCGTACGTGAGGACTGGTAAGACACAGCTGTTATATGGTTTTCTCTTGAGGGATAATGGCAACCTGCTGTTCATGATCTGAGAATGCCTGGCAAACGCACCCCAGTCCATTCTTATTTTTCTGATTATTTCAGTCTCATGATCCGGATCCGCGGTCACTACCTGTCCTAAGTAGATGTATTTCCTTACCACTTCCAGTGCCTCGCTACCTATCGTAAGCTGCTGTTTTCTTCCGAGACTGTTAAACATTACTTTAGTTTTCTGCAGATTAATTTTTAGACTGACCCTTCTGCTTTGCCTCTCCAGGTCAGTGAGCATGCATTGCAATTGGTCCCCTGAGTTACTAAGCAAGGCAATATCATCAGCGAATGGCAAGTTACTCAGGTATTATCCATTAACTCTTATCCCCAGTTCTTCCCAATCGAGGTCTCTGAATACCTCCTGTAAACACGCTCTGAATAGCATTGGAGAGATTGTATCTCCCTGCCTGACGCCTTTCTTTATTGGGATTTTGTTGCTTTCTTTATGGAAGACTACGGTGGCTGTGGAGCTGCTATAGATATCTTTCAGTATTTTTACGTACGGCTCGTCTACACCCTGATTCCGCAATGCCGCAACACTAAGGTCCTCTTCCTGAGTTATAGCCGAATACCTGAGCTTGATCCGGAATTCCTCTATTTTCCCTCTTACCGCTAACTCTTTGATCGGCTTCTTCTGTACCACTTTCTTCCGTTCCCTCCTCAAGTCTAGGCTAATTCGAGTTCTTACCATCCTATGGTCACTGCAGCGCACCTTGCCGAGCACGTCCACATCTTCTATGATGCCACGGTTAGCGCAGAATATAGAGTCTATTTCATTTCTAGTCTCGCCATTCGGGCTCCTCCATGTCCACCTTCGGCTATCCCGCTTGCGGAAGAAGGTATTCATTATCCCCATATCATTCTGTTCTGCAAACTCTACTAATAACTCTCCCCTGCTATTCCTAGAACCTATGCCATATTCCGCCACTGACTTGTCTCCAGCCTGCTTCTTGTCTACCATGGCATTGAAGTCACCCGTCAGTATAGCGTATTTTGACTACCCATCGCCGATTCCACGTCTTCGTAGAAGCTTTCGATTTCGTGGTCATCATGACTGGATGTAAGGGCGTAGACCTGTACGACCTTCAATTTGTACCTCTTATAAAGTTTCACAACAAGACCTGCTACCCTCTCGTTAATACTATAGAATTCCTGTATGTTGCCAGCTGTATCCTTATTAATCAGGAATCCGGCTCCTAGTTCTCGTCTCTCCGCTAAGCCCTGGTAGCACAGGACGTGCCCACTTTTCAGCACTGTATATGTTTCTTTTGTCTTCCTTACTTCACTCAGCCCTATTATAATCCATTTACTGCCCTCTAATTTCTCAAATAGCACTGCTAGACTCGCCTCACTAGATAACTTTCTAGCGTTAAACGTTGCCAGATTCAGATTCCAATGGCGGCCTGTTCGGACCCAGGTATTCTTAGAACCCTCTGCTGCATCACAGGTCTGACCGCCGCCGTGGTCAGTTGCTTTACAGCCACTGGGGACTGAGGGCCGGAGTTGATTGTTGTATTCATATAGGAGGTTGTGGCCAAGTACTGCACCAGGGTGGCCAATCCTGCTCTAGTGAAGGAGACACGAATGACGGCGCTTAAACAAGCGAGTAAGTCATGAATATGATCGACCGCTCTTCAGTCGAAGAGAGTGACCGACCTTTGGGCTTTCTTTCTAAACCGGTTCCATGGATGCTTCGTGACTATTGATCCAAGCCTACGGCACGCACGCGATATGGCAGTGTTCTTAACTTTCGCCATACATAACACTTATGGTAAATAACACACTTTTGTAACTAAAAACAAATTGCAAACACTAGCTCAATGGAAACGGACGTGGCAACATTTAACACCCCAACTCTCTCGAGTGAAGCTAGCTTATCAGGGGGAGTATTCTGTGAGAGTCCACCTAGTGGACTGTCCATTTCGGCCGCTGCTGATTGGATGCTGCTGTACGAGAGAGGAGGAGACGAGCAGCCCTAGCCAGTCAGCAGCGGCCGAAATGGACGGTCCACAAGGTGGAGTCTTACATAATACCCCCCCCCCCCCGGGCTCTTTGAGGAACTATCAAGAATTGCTTGGGATATCATTGGCCTTAGTGAGGTTAGAAGAACTCGTTTAGTTTATACAGTGCTGACTAATGGCCATGTCCTCTGCTATAGAGGACTTCCAAGTAAGCTGTACGGAGTAGGATTCCTAATCGATAAGGACATAGCGGGCAACATTGACGAATTCAGAAGCATAATGAGAGCGTAGCAGTAGTAGTAATAAAACTTACTAAGAGGTACATATTAAAGGTAGTACAAGCCTACGCTCCAACCGCCAATCATGGTGGTGTTGAAGCAGATCAGTTTTATGAAGATTTAAAATGAGCCACATTTAAAAAATACGCGAGTGTTCTCACTTGATCCCACACTAAGTCTTCGAGCGCCATCACAGCTTCGCCGTAGAGACGCCACGCTTCTATATCGACTTTCGTTGGGCGTTGCCTTTACCAAAGCCTATGCATTCCGCATAGGGATGACCGACAGCCCAACCTGTGACCACTGCGGCCATGAAGAATCAATTGGCCATATTCTGTGCGCCTGCCCGCAGTACAGTCCACAGAAGGCATGCCTTCGCCACGAACTTGACCAACTGGACGACCAACCACTATCCGAAAAAAGAATTCTACAACATCGAAAGGACCTACCGTCACAGAAGAAGGCCGTGCAAGCGCTATTGCGCTTTTTGCGATCTACCGGCCTGTGTGAACGACTTTAACTGGAACGCCTTTTGTGTGTGTGTCTCCACGTGTGCGTGTTTTTTTTTCCTTTTTTAGCGTTTTCCTCTCTGTCATCTTTCTAACCCCTATCCCCCATCCCCAGTGTAGGGTAGCAAACCGGAGACTCATATCTGGTTAACCTCCCTGCCTTTCCTCTTCATTCTCTCTCTCTAAAATTAGCGATGAGAAAATTGGAAACTCAGCATACTGTACCAATGGAAGATTTCAATGCAAAATTGGGGGTAATGCAGGCTAGTGAACAAGCAATCGGGAACTACAGCGTCGATTCTAGAAACACTAGAGGAGAGATGTCGGCAGAATTCGCTCAAAGGAATAAGCTGCGAATAATGAACACCTTCTTCAGAAAGCGTAGCAAAAAAGTGGACCTAGAAAGGCCGTAATACTGAAACAAGAAATGAAACTGACTTCATACTTTCTGTCGATCCCAGCATAGTGCAGGATGTAGAAGTGTTAGGTAGGGTAAACTGCAGTGATCATAGTTTAGTAAGAGCTAGGATTCACCTCAATTTGAAGAGAGAAAGAGTAAAATTGGTCAAGAAGAAACAGGCCAACATAGACGCGTTTAGGGTAAGAGCAGACCAATTCACGCTGGTACTTGGAAACAAATTTGAAGCCTTAGAACAGCGAAATGAAGATGACATAGAGGTAATAATTGAAACCGTAACTAGGCTGGCTTCAGAAGCATCAAATGAACTGGGAGGTCACGCACCAAGGCAACCAATTGGTAAGCTCTCCCAAGAAACGAAGGACCTAAAGAAGAAACGACAAAGATTGAAAGTGCCCAACTATAGCGATCTGATAGAATTCGTGGAATTGTGAAAACTGATCAACACGGACAAAGTAAAGGATATTCGAAATTATAACGTAAGAAAGACTGAGGAAGTAGTAAAAAATGGACGCAGCATGAAATCAGTGAGAAGAAAACTTGGCAAAAGACAAGGCAAGATGGCGCACTGAAAGATAAGCAGGTTAATATCATGAGCAATCTCGAAGATTTAGTAAAAGAAGCGGAAGAAATCTATACTGACCTGTACAATACCCAGAGCAGCGTCGATGGCTCCATTCGAAGTAGTGATGAAATGGTTACAGAAACTCCGTCTATAACTAACGATGAAGTTAGAAGGGCCTTGCAAGACATGAAACGAGGAAAAGCAGCCGGAGAAGATGAAATAACAGTTGATTTGATCAAAGATGGAGGAGACACATGCTTGAGAAGCTTGCGGCCCTTTATACTAAATGTCTCACGCCTTCAAGGGTCTCAGAGAACTGGAAGAATGCCAACATTAAACTGATACACAAAAAGGGAGACGTTCAAGTATTGAAAAATTCTAGGCCCATTAGCTTGCTTCCAGTATAGTATAAAACATTGAGCAAGATAATTTCCAATAGAATAGGAACAACACTTCACTTCAATCAACCAAGAGAACAGGCTGGCTTCAAGAAGGGAAAATGTACAGTAGATCACATCCATGTAATCAATCAGGTAATTTAGAAATCTGCAGAGTACAATCAGCCTCTCCATATGGCTTTCATAGCTTACGAAAGAGCATTTGATTCAGTAGAGATGCCAGCAGTCATAGAGGCAATACATAATTAAGAAGTACAGGAGACCTACGTAAATACCTTAGAAAATATCTGCACAGATTTCACAGCTACCCTAATTCTCTACAAGAAAAGTAACAAGATGCCTCTAAAGAAAGGGATCAGACAAAGAGACACACTCTCTCCAATGCCATTCACTGCATGCTTGGAAGAAGTACTCAAGCTATTAAACTGGGAAGGCTTAGGAGTAGGGATCAACAGCGAATATCTCAGCCACCTTCTGTTTGCAGATGACATTGTCCTGTTGAGCAACACTGGGGACGAGTTACAACAAATGATTGAGGACTTCAACAGAGAGGGTGTAAGAGTGGAATTGAAGATTAATATGCACAAAACAAAGATTATGATTAATAGCCTGGCAAGAAAACAAGATTTCAGGATCGCCAGTCAGCCGCTAAAGCCTGCGACGGAGTACGTTTACCTAGGTCAATTACTCACAGGTGACCTTGGTCACCAGAAGAAAATTGAAGAAAAGAATAAAAAGGAGTTGGAGCACATACGGCAGACATTATCAGATCCTGACTCGAAGCTTACTATTATCAATAGAAAGAAAGGTGTACAACCAACGTATTCTACCGGTGCTAACATATGGGGCAGAAACGAGACTGACAACGAAGCTCGAGAACAAGTTACAGACCACACAAATAGCGATGGAATGAAGAATGTTAAGCGTAACGTTAAGAGAAAGAAGGAACTCTCTTTGGCTATGACCCTCGTCCTTACTTATATTCGTCCTGGTGGCATACGATTTGTCATAACCGTAGTTCAAGTGGTGCGCACCTGTGCCCTATCACTCCGCGATATGCCCACGCACCATTATAAAGCTTAAAGAGCAATATTTAATTTTGTGTCCCTTCGAAAGCAGTTCCCTATCATTGGTAATTACTCCTCTCCTCTCAGTAGTTTGGTGTGCCGGTGTGCCACAGGGAAGTGTCCTTACACCCTGACTCTTTCTCATTTTCATTAACAGCCAGCCATCAGAAATTACGGTATTTATCGTCAATTCTGCTCACTTGATAATCACATCGCTCTTAAACTTAATCATGAACAACTTTTTGTTGCTCAGCTTGGCAAATGACCCTAAATACTGCGAACTGTACACCAATGACATTGAGCCGTAAACACTGGAATTCCACCTTCAGTCACTCGCTTAACAACAGCCTCGTCACCCGCGCGTGCCATACAAGTGCCTTGGCCTTCTTCTAAGACCAAGCTTATAATGCTCTGCCCACGTTGAAAAAATAACAGCTAACGTCTCGCGTACGCTAAACTATCTAAAACACAACCCTCGAGGTTGTGCTTCCGTCATGTGAAAGCTTGAGTGTTAGATGTTAGTAACGCCCAAACTAAAATTTGCGGTTCCAATTTCGTCCCCCTCAACACGCATATCTAAACCCCATTCTCGAGTCGATCCAAAAACGCTCTGCACGTTTCATTGCCAGAGATTAGAGCCCATATTCGATAGTAAGTAACAATAAGTTTTCATTGGCACAGTCATCCTTGCAATCAGGCCGGAATGTAGCGTTTCTTTGTCTGCTACATATAATCATTCATAATGAGCACCCATCCACCTTGCCACTTGTTCGTCCATGCCGCATGTTTAGGTGCCTGAACAACCACTTGAACTTACAGCGACGTTCGGTTTAACGCATTTAACATATCTGCTTTGCCACATGTCATTAAACGTTGGAATGATGTTCCCGCTAACATCGTTGACATCAACAATCCTTTAACACTCAAACAAAAAAGTGCGCAATATTTGGGTATTGATGAATTGTTTATTGTGGGTGTACATAACTCCTTAATTAATGTAATTATGTAAACATGAGAGAGTTTTAGAATAGGGGCCCCAAACGTTTTGGGGCCCCAAAGAAATCGCGTCGAAGCCACTGCGCATGCGCGAGACGCAAACTGCGTTTGGGTTTTGCGTTGGGAACACTATTTCACCAATTTAGCGGGAGCCCGAATAGCGTCCGCAAAAGCTTTGCGTCAGCAAACATGGCGGCACCCTTCGAAGCGACGGCTCTAACCTTGCACTAAACTGGCTTCGATTCGTGGCAACGCGTGAAGTTCGCAAGCTAGGAGAAGTGACTACGGCTATCGCTTTCTCTCAACTAGCGTGTGTTATGAAGATTGATTCATTAGACGCGGCTGATTCCGAATTCGATTGTGGATTTTATGGCTCGTAGGCCTAACACGGCTAAGGTTGGCTGGTGAAGGCACGTAAAGATGGTTTGCTTAAAACTAAGCGCAACTAATTGCTTGCTGCTTACAGAATAACCTCTAAATTGTAATTAAACGCGAATACACGCAAGTCAAAATTACTATTCTTATCATAAAATGGTATATTTTATTTCAGCATATTAGAGGTTGGATTGCGCAACATTTTGACGAGACACAGGCAATGACTCCGTGGCGGCTCTACATTTACTGATTCGAACGTGTTTTCCGTAATCTGTGAAGTTCATATGCCAAGGATCGTTATATTCAGCAGACTCCTCAATGTCCTGATTGATCAGAAGGATGTTATGTCATTCTTGAATAACCCTTTCCATTGACTTTCTGTTTCTTTTGTCTGGAAACAAGTGTTGCCCTGGTTCTATTCGAAATTACCTACGTGAATGTATTGTAACTGGAGGGTCTATTCTTGTGCAATTATTTAACTTTCCTTTTTTTAAGGATTGTAATTTTCAGCTTTCAGCTCCCTGATTTAAGTCACGAGGCATTGCATGTAAATGGTGGCAAGCTTTTTGAGTACTCCACCCCTTTCACCAAGTCGAATGTTTATTCGTTCTATCATCGGGCCCATTTCTCCTGTTAATATATTGCGAAGCCCTACTATCTTCATCCACACTTTCGCAAGTCGACTCTACAACTGTGTCTAATCGAGGCCGCTAGCCATTCTCGGTAATATACCAGTTTAGCAGACAAATGGTAATTACTAAACGCCTATGTTTTTATTCCTGCTCAGTGCCGTCAATTGTTTACGAAACGGCCTATCGTATATCTATCTGTTCATACACAATGCCATTTGCCCAGGAAAGCTTAAATATTGCAAGAAAATCCCTAGCGTGAAAAAACAAAAGCTGAAACCTTCGTACAAACTGCGCAGCAAATACTGGGACAGCTAGCACGATAAGTTGAGTTGCCAGCTGCGATGCAACTTAACATCTTCCGGATAAGAGGTCTTCCCAAAATGCCAAAACAAATGGGCCGCACAACTGAGGCAAGCACGAGCATACCTTAGTTATGGCGTAAAGGACGCCAAACCACATGAAGAAACGACCGGACAGAAGTAGCGTCACTCGAAACTAAGTTTATTCAGAGAATGCAGGTACAGGTGTTAGCACGCACAAGCGCATTTGCTCACTGAAATCAGACCAGTTAGCTACGAAAATAACATTTTAGGCAGGGCAATAGATAATCGGGAGAATAGGCTATAAGTGAAGTCGGCAGCCGAAGCGGCCGAGCGTGGAAAAAGGACTGACGTGAACGAACTGGGACTTGAACATGCATTGAGCGAGGTTGGTTCTTTTTTTATTTGCCTGTTGCCCTGCTCGTTCCTGAGCGCGCCCTGAGAGAGGGGCGTTGACCTGCAGCGAGCGAAGAAGTCGGCTACGTTCACATAAGTACATTCCCGCGTATGCGTCATTTTACACAAACATTCCCGTCATAAGCGTTCAGTTTTGCATAACATTTGCATTGAACATTCGCGCAAACTTCCAAGAGAGCTGCGCTTAACACCGATTCCTACGTAAGCACGAGATGCGCGCAATCGATAACAAACGGGTAGCTACGGAATTATAATCGGATTCTAATGGCACTCGTCTCGTGGGCCGAATGTGAAGTGTCGCTACAGTGCATGAATGCTAATCTCATAATCGTGCAATGCGTTCTGCGAGGATTTTTTTCTTTTGTCTATTTTCTTTCTTTTAATCGGCAGTCACGTGTTGTGGCTTTTTTTCTCCTGTTTTCGTCTAAGGGCATCTGCGAGAAGGACGAAGCACAGAGGTGCACGGGTACCGTCTCGTTTGCTCGTTACTGTCTGGTCCGACTCTGCGCACCAAATTTAAGACGGCGACGCCCGTTCCTCGCATTTACTCAGATGGCGCGCCTGCTTCCCACAGCAGACCCATGAAAGCTTAGCCCCTTGCCATGATTTCCATGGACGTGTTCTTTTTGTTCAACCTGGGCTTTGCGCCGCTCATTGCTTTCTTCGCAAGCCTCACCTGGGTCTTCTTGCGGCACCGTGCACGGGCATCGGAGGATAAGAAAAGGGTATGGCTTTCAGTTTATTCTGTACACCGTTCTTTATTTGCTGTACGAGTCCCCGTATTTAGCGAGTAGTAAAGTTCAGCTTTCCCAGTGCGCGTGAAATGTGTTTTCGCCTTTCTCACGGGAGCGCTTTCTTGGGGCTCTTCAGAAAGGTTGGACCCACCGGAAGTTAGTTTCGGCCCAATTTTTTTAATCAGATACGCCAAACGCCGATATGGCCGTCACAAAAGGAGGTGTCAGTAGGTCAAGGCTAATTACAGCACTCGTTACATACATACATGCTAATAAAAAAGAATACAACGAGAAATCAGTATAAAGCAAAACAAGGTACACGCATTTGCCACATTTATTATAAATTATCATATAAAGGTGGGTGAGAGGACAGGCATGGGGAGTGGGTTGGCAGCGACGATGTAGTTTTGACATTGTAAATGACTACCGTGGCTAAAACCACAAAGTCTAGAGAAACACGCAACTCTCTTTTTTTTTTATTCTTCGCTCGGCTTCCTACAAAGCATCACTTCGGGTTGAAATTAAATGTAAGCATGAAGGCCAGTTACCCCCCCCCCCCCCCCCTCATGCAGTTACAACAAAAAATACTCCACTCATAACGTGGTTCTTTGCAGTGATATTGCCCCCCTATTTTTCTTCGGGAATCATCTCGTACATATCAATGCTCTAAATGCACGAATTTAATGGTATTAGCGGTCACTTTAGGTGCTCATGGGCTGGCCTTTTCACCGCACCGATGAGAAGAGACATTTGCTTCGCCTTTCAACGAGTGAACGCCCCTCCATGGACCCTTTTCTGTCTTTGTTTGCATTGTGGACGTAGAAAAGAAATATCTCCGATTGGCCAGTACAATGAGGCTCATATTCCTGACCGAAAAAAAGAAGAATAATGTGGGCCCATTTCATATAAGGTACATATCACGCACGACTTAGCCGGCTGCAAACATTAGTTATGTGTAGCCTGTAACGAATTGATGAACCTAGCGTTATAATGCGATATTTCCACTCTTGAACTGCGGCAATTATTGTCGCGACCTTCTAATTTGTTGGTGCTGCTATTTTAGCTCTTTTGGATAAAAACGTCAATGCGTTGTCCCTTAAGCTTGTTTCTTATGTTTTCTAGTTGCTTATTAGCAGCATTTCATAGCGGACCAAATCCTTGCCTGACATTAAAACTACCGTACCGTGAGCATACATTGTTTCCTCTCCCTTATCAACCTTTTGGGGAAGGTCGTTAATGTACCCGGCAAACAGTATCGATTGCAACACTGACCTTTGCGGTACACCATATGAAATAGGAAGTTAGACGAGACGTTCTCAGCGTGTATACGCTCTGGCACATTTCCTCAAGATAGCTCTAAAAGAAATTTAGAATTTCACTACGAAATCCATAGACTTTTAACTTCCTTGGCAACGACGTGATGATCGACGCTGCCGAACGCTTTTGTTTACACATAAGTAACTGCCGTTCTAGTTTAGTTATTTCGACAAAATCAGTGCAGTGGAGTTAAATTATTAAATTTTCTTAGAAACTTAGTATTTTGCTTGGATATAAACTATTCGAACCATGTGTTAACGGTTGAGAGTATCGAAATGGGTCTTTAGTTTTATAACATGATATTACCGTCCTTAAAAATGGGAGAAACCTTAGCTCTTTTCAGTAGATTAGGATATGTACCAGCGCAAAAAGCGCAGTAAAAAATTTGCGCCTGATGTGGGCACAGTAAACCTTCATTAGATTTCATTATGCTCAATGATATCCTGTCACACCCAGTGCCTTTACAAGTTCGTATTGAAGAAATTGGGACCATTATTTCTTCAGCGGTAAGTTAAAGAAAGACAAATAAAGGTAAAGCGGATTAAAATTGTTTGCTTATTGTAGTTTTGAGTCAGCGTATAATATATTATCATGCGCCCTGGCTTGCTGAGTAATACCTCTATTAAGAGGATTAATTGCTTCCCACAGCTTTCGTGGGCTCATTTGACTAGCTATGATAGTACGATGATCTATAATAGCCTTTTCTTACTGCGTCGTAGAAGCGCTAATAATTTGCTCCTGAATAGCTTTTATTTATTTGTGTAGCAAACATTACATTCCTTTCCTTTTGCTTTCTATGCCTATATTCCACGATGCGGGAATACAGGCACTTTGCGTCATCGAAGGGTTGATCGGCTGCTTGCACTATTCTTTGGCGTGTTCATGGGTTAGTGTTACGCTCTGTATTATTGCATTATTTAAGATTCCATTCAATATTCGTAGATCGCGGATAAACTCTCTCGAAGTGAAATTCTATCGGTACGTGCAGCTGTTGACAAAGCAATATATATTGTTCTCGCCCTGATGAAGCAAGCAAAAACGCTATTCGTGAACACACACGATTCATCTAATGTTTGATACGAAATTTTAGGGAGATCGTGCTTGGGTTTTAGTTAAAGTCTTCACATACGAGTGTCTCCTTATTTCTGGTGTCCAGCTCATCTAACATACTTTCTAAGGCCTGAAGCAAAAAAAAGAGACTTTAGAACTTGATGAACGGTACACCACGCCGACATTTATCCAACAAGAAGATTCAATAAATAGTACCTCATATTGCGGTGACATATCTGTGGTTAGACGAAAGCTGATTATAATCCATGAGGTTGGCGATGAGAAATAGTCGAACACTTCAACACTTTGTTTTGCTAAGTCGCAGAATGCAAACCAAGTTTTAACCTAGGAGGTTCACAGATTCCTCAGGCGTCAGAACCTTAGTCTTAGTCCGAGAAATTATATCATATTGAAATTTGTGTTAACAAAGAAATATCTGGAGACTTGATATGTCCAATACCGTCATGGATGTTGTAGTGTAACAGTGAAAAATTATTACATATCGAACACTTGTTCATTTCTTCATTTGTAGCGACTTGCATTTTCTTATGTGCGGTGGCGAAAACGCACAAGGTGTAAAACGAATGAATTGTAGTCAACAAGAGGAGATCGCCCTGTTTATCTGCTCCTTTCACCTCGTCTGTCGAACCGTGATATTTAAACGCGAAGACGCACCATTTGTGTGCCTTGTGTGGTAAGTTTTGGTGCTGAGAGTAGGCGGCCACTCGGTGCACTTATAAACATAGAATTCGTTCAGCCAACTTTAAGATTGGGAGCACACATTTCAGTGTTTAAAGAAGGATGCACTGTAGCGATCGAAAACAATCTTGGTTTCGGTTCCTCTTGGGCAACAGGTTGTGACGAAGGTGTACTAATTGTCCTTACAATGACATTTTTCCCATCCTCGGACTACAGGATGTTGACAGCGTGTCTGTTCCAGCTAGAAAAGACGCGAGCACATGGATAAAGAAACGCAGAGGACAACGCTGGCCTATTAACCTATAAGTTACTCGACCTGTGCGTTTCTTTGCTTGCGCTCGTGTCTTTACTTGCTGGAACAATCACACTGTCATCATGCATCAAATGACCCAGAAAGCTACCCTACAGGATGTTACTCACTAATGACAGAGTATATAGAGCTCCCCATTGCCAAGGATCAGGCAGATGTAAACACTCCACTTCCTTGAATAAAAATTCTGCCTGCGTCTTCTAGTGCGCATTACCCAGTGTCGCAGTAGCGGCTTGCTAGACCCTCATGCAGAGAACCATAAAATAATTCAATAGTCTATTACATTCGCGCAATTATATACGCTCTTTTATATCTCTCACAAATTCCTAAAATCGGCAACAAACATTTTGAGTAAAGAAACTGTGATATCCTTGGGTAACTAGCTATATTTGCGTCGTCACTTTTTCGATGTTCAATGGGAGCCTATGAATCGTTGCTTAAGGACTGGAAACGTTCACATAAGTTTAGAGCATTGCATACTTGCACATGCAGCTGGCTCCTGCCCGAAGGCGGTATCCTCAAGAGGATTTGCCGCCGGTGTATCCCAATGGCTGGTTTCCTATTATAGAGTCTCAAGAACTCAAGGTCAAACAAGTAAAGCGAATCGACGTACTTGGTAAGTTTTCGTGTCGGGGTATCACTCTTTGACGTGTTCTAGAAAAAGAAAAAGGACAAGAGTCTTTGCGCAAATGGGCTCGGCGATTAAAAAAAAAGTAATAAAACATGGTGTCGAGGTATTATTCTGTGTATTTCATGCTCGATTTTACCATTCTAGTCATTTGGCAGTGGAAAGAGCTCGCAAGACTAAGAATGGAAGAGGACGAAGAATGAACGACAACTTATGCGCTGCCTACCAACGTTGTATTTATTCCAACAATACAATAAATATGCAGAACACCCCGCATGCGTCGAGCATTTCGTCAAAGATACAAAATCAAAGATGAAAAGTTTTTTTGTGCAGAAGAAGGGTGAATCATGGATATCAAATAAGTGGTTTTCCCTCAAGAATGACGAAGATCAAGGCACGCACGGGGCTGTGCGTGTTCTACATATTTATTTTCTTGTTGCAATAAATGCAACCTTGTTAGTGAGCGCATGTGCTGTCGTCCTTTCTTAGTCTTCGTCTTGCGCGGTGTTTTCCCTCCCAAGTGGAACGCCAACCAGCCCAACGTCGGTTCCTTATGCAGTCTATTAATGAAATATCGGTAATTATTTAGCATACTGCACGCCTTAAGCCTAAATCTTTTACGCTTTGGAAATTGAAAGGTATAAGGGACCACCTTTGGAAAATAAAAAAATTAGCAGACTTGGCGAATTGCTCCTACTGAGCTCATTTGCTGCGATAGCAGCCGCCTGTCGCATATGCGCCACCATTGTCCTATAGCTAATGTTTCAACCAACTTGCTCGCTATGCGTACAAGGTCGCTCTCATTCATTACGGCATTGCCTGTTGGGGCAAATGCCCGAAAACGTTGCAAATGCTTCTCGGTCGCTCCTTGGATAATTTATTCGACCTTAATATCGTCTCTCTGCAGCGGGCTCTCGGATAGCTCATGCACTCTCAAAAAAAATTAAAGTGCGTGAACCGCAGTTCGAGAAGACCAGGACTAAGAGCCACGTAGCCTTCCCGATGCAGCAAGACAGTTTTAATCGGACAAAACGGTGCATGTCCATATCCGGCCCACAGCTGATCGGGCAGTCTGGAGCCCATTTCGCGAGAAGCGCTAACATATTTTCCTCTTTCTACAGGATTAGAGCTTGTCGCGTTTCGTACCGAGGACGGCGCTGCACACGTGCTTGACGCCTACTGCCCGCACCTGGGCGCCCACCTGGGAGTGATGGGCCGTGTGGTGGGAGATTGCATCGAGTGCCCCTTCCACGGGTGGAGGTTCGACGCAAACGACGGCGCCTGCACCCACGTTCCTTACTCGGCCAAAGGTGCGCTGTTACCATCTTCTCGTAATAAAAGGCTGTGGCGCTGAGATTTCAGCCTTTAAACATGGTGCTAAAGAAGTGTCCATCCTCAAGCCAGCGCTTTCTTTTTTATTATTATTATTGCTTTAATAGACCCAAATGAAATCTTAGCAAAACACTTTTGGAGGGATCGATGGACGATTGTAGTGAAAAAAAAATCTCGATGTCAATTTCTGTAAACTCGTAGTATCTATCTATCTATCTATCTATCTATCTATCTATCTATCTATCTATCTATCTATCTATCTATCTATCTATCTATCTATCTATCTATCTATCTATCTATCTATCTATCTATCTATCTATCTATCTATCTATCTATCTATCTATCTATCTATCTATCTATCTATCTATCTATCTATCTATCTATCTATCTATCTATCTATCTATCTATCTATCTATCTATCTATCTATCTATCTATCTATCTATCTATCTATCTATCTATCTATCTATCTATCTATCTATCTATCTATCTATCTATCTATCTATCTATCTATCTATCTATCTATCTATCTATCTATCTATCTATCTATCTATCTATCTATCTATCTATCTATCTATCTATCTATCTATCTATCTATCTATCTATCTATCTATCTATCTATCTATCTATCTATCTATCTATCTATCTATCTATCTATCTATCTATCTATCTATCTATCTATCTATCTATCTATCTATCTATCTATCTATCTATCTATCTATCTATCTATCTATCTATCTATCTATCTATCTATCTATCTATCTATCTATCTATCTATCTATCTATCTATCTATCTATCTATCTATCTATCTATCTATCTATCTATCTATCTATCTATCTATCTATCTATCTATCTATCTATGTACGCAACAAGAGCTTGACCTTGGTTAATATCCGAGCTACACATGGTAATGCTCACCGCATTCGTCCATTTTCCTGCCGAATTTTGTTTTATGCGCCCCAACTGTCGTTTTCTGAGCTGCCAATCTTGTTGTGATGGGTGTTGATATTTACACATACCACGTTCGAATAGGTTGTTTTCTACCATTTGGGAGAGATACTGCGTTATTTTCACCAGTATGGTTTCGTCCAGGCTGCGCTGCCACTAGGATATGCGTAGGCGCTCGGCTGACTTTGGCTGTGTCCTGTATATGGCTCCTGTTAATCTGTGCTGATGACGTTGAGACAAATCCTAGCCCAGACAAATATGACAAAGTTTGTAACCAACAACTTGGGAATTTCAATTGCCGAAATCGAGTGAGCCCATAGAATAGGAGAACGAAGGGAGGACGACACCCTCCCGATAATTGTGAAATTCTTAAATTTCAAAGATAAGACCTGCATTCTCAAAAATGCCCACAAACTGAAAGATAATAAATCTGCTTCCATTTGGATAGAGGAGGAATTTTCACCTAGGATGCAATTTATTTGGAAGCAGCTTAGAGACTTCGCTCGAAACACTCGACATCCTGGTGAGCAATATAAACTATTGTTTGATAAGGTCCTTCTTAATGGTACCCTGTATTCATTCAACTGCACCACTAGAGAAGTGAATGCTCTACCCAAGCGCCCCTCTACAGATGGGGCTGCTTTTTCGAAAAACCGCATAAAAGAAATGACTATTCCCCCTGAAGGCGACGCCACCACTAAGAACAACTGACTACAAAATAAAGGGATAATGCAGCGTTGTCAATTTATGGTGACAAACTTCCGTAGCCTCCTTCCAAAGCAAGGTCATTTCTGTTCCTATGTCGAAGCATGCTCAGCTGACCTGGTGTTAAAATCAGAGACTTGGTTATCTCCCGATGCTAATAATTCTGAACTATCCTTGTCCAGCCAGTTTTCATTATTTAGGAAAGATTGCACTACTTCACGCGGTCGTGGGGTGATAATCGCCGTAAGGAAAAGCTTGCAAGCGTATGTTGTTGATACGGGATCGTGCCTGGAATTATTGTGGATTGCGTTGCCTCTGTCACCGTCTGTAACTTGCGCCATTGGGGGGTGTTATCGCCCACCTGATTCACACGAGGAATTCCCTGAACACCTAAATGAATCTTCAACTCACATGCAGAGCCAATTTCCACGCGCACCAGTATTCCTGGCCGGGGACTTCAATTATCCGAATATTGATTAGAAGACATGCAGGCCCCTCCACGGCACAAGAAAGCGTGAATGCCAGAATTTTCTGGATGCGCTAACACTTTTCAATCTGCACCAAATGGTTTCCACACCTACGCGTGGTCATTCGCTCTTAGATCTTGCACTGACAACGGAAGCGGAGAAGACCCCTGTACACGTATTAGGTGGTATCAGTGACCACATGATACTGCAGTGTGATTGGATAGTAGTCAGGAATAAACCAGAAAAACAGAAAAAAGTTACATTTGATTATACCAGAGAAAATGTTGACGCTCTCCTCAATGAACTATCATTATTCTCTGCACATATTTCCCACTCCTTCAGTACGCGGTATGCAAATGAGAACTGGTTCCTAATTCGTGATAAACTAACTCTGCTGAAATGAAAACACGTGATTAAAGTCACCATCACCACATCTACAGAAAACACATGGGTCACAAGGCGCGTGAAACGATGCATAAACAAAAAGAAACGGTTGTACGCAAAAGCTAAACGGAGAGCATCTGAACACGATAGGAACAACTACCGCACACATGCGCAACTGCGCAAAAGTGAAATTGAATCAGCGAAGGACAAGTTTTATAACAGTGACCTTTCACACATGTTAAAAACAATCCTCAACAATTTAGGCGGGTGGTTAATCCAAGTCACAGTTCAAACTCCTGAGTATCCATAAATAACGAAGGTAATCTACTTACCTCCCTTGATTAGCAGAGGAATTTAACCAATTTTTCTGCTCAGTCCCATACCTACTTCAATTCCATGCCTACTACAATTCCCAACGCTGCATTCAACTATGCCTGACATAACTATCACGCCAGAAGGCGTATATTCTGCCATAGACCGTCTTCCTAGTTACGCGGCACCCGGCCCCGATGGAATATGTCCAAAATTACTCAAAATAGCAAAAGCCTGTAATATGCCCCATCTTAGCCGCCATTTTTCAGCAATCAATAGATACGGGCTGTCCCAAACGACTGGAAAATTGCGTGTGTCATGCCTGTTTCCAAATCTGGTGATGCTTCTAGCCCGTCAAATTACAGGCCAATTTCGTTAACCAACATGAGCTGCAAATTACTAGAACACATAATCTCATCGGCCATCACAAGCTATCTCGTGAAGCGTAACTTCTTTTTTGCGAATCCTCACGGCTTTCTTCACGGTCGATCTTGCGATACACAACTGTTCGAATTACTGACCTTAATTACGCTGTTCATGCTCACTCTCAAATAGACGCCGCATTTCTAGATTTTGCCAAAGCATTCGATAACGTTGCACACAAACGTCTAATAAAAAACTTGAGAATCTGAACATTAATTCGAAGGTCATTTTCTCGATTAAAATTTTTTTGGCCAATCGCTACCAAACAGTCTTCGCTAATGGCCCTTAATCAACCCTCTCCCACGTTAAATCTGGAGTAACACAAGGGTCTGTACTGGGACTAAAGTACTGGAACCTGAGTTCTACAGTCAGATTGTTTGCAGATGATTGCGTGATATACAGGCAAATTAATGAGCCTTCTGATTCACTTCAGCCATAATCGGACTTAGACAAGATTAACAATTGCTGCACGCAATGGCAAATGAAAATTAATACCTCAAAAACAAAAGTCGTGACATTTACGACAAAATCTGACCCCGAACCTTGCCATTACACTCTAAACAGCATGACCGTCGAATCGGTACCTGTCGTAAAATATTTACGGATCCATTTAGCATCCGACCTTTAGCGGAACATTCACATAGATACGGTTATTAACAAGGCTTCTAAAACACTTGGATTTCTCAGACGCAATCTGCGTTTAGTTAATGCAGACGTTAAGATCTTAGCATACATCACAGTAGTGCGCTCGCATGCATCACAGATGTGCGCTCGAGTTGATTTGGAACCCATACCAAGCATACCTAACGACAAAATTAGAGTCTCATAAAAATAAAGCCGCTCGATTCATATCGAAGAACTTCTCGCGTACGGCAAGTATGACTGAAACAAAGAAACCTCTCAAATTACCTCTTCCTGAAAGACGCAGAACTCTTTCCATTCGGTTCTTTTTCCACAAATTGTATGACAGACGCTCTTCCTTTATTATGTCCCGTTTCACGCCAGCGCATCGCATATTCCCACGCATTGACAACCAACTCAAAGTCGAACCCATCTTTGCTCGCACTAATCTCTTCTTTCATTCGCCTCTCGTCCTAGCCATCCGTCAATGGAATCTTCTACTTGGCACGATTGCATCTGTCATTGATTACGAAGCGTTTGTAACCAGCCAGAAACGTCACCTTGAGCTGTAAACTTCATCCTCCCCCTCCTCCCATTTTATATATGAGTGTATATATAACGCTACTCTCTGTAACAATTGAATGGTTGTTGATGATTGTTGCTATCTGTCTTTATATATTGAGTTTTGCTTTTCAACATGTTAACGGCCAACGACTTCTGTACACATCGTAGTGCTGCGTTGCTTGGTGCTTACTGTTGTCGCTCCTCCCCCCATGTAATGCCTGCCCGGGCCTTTAGGGTATTTCAATAAATAAATAAAAAACATGCGAAATCGAAGTGGCTAAAGTACATCGTTTTGTGCATGTTTTCTCGTAAAGACATTTCATTGAAATCAATACTCAGTGCTCACGTTTCTTGCTACTCACGTTTGTACCTGTAGGTGTTTCACAGAGTACGTTCGAATTTACCTAAAAATAGGGAAGATGAGAAAATTATTTTTTCTGGGTTACTTTTACGACACATAGACAATTGAAAATGGCTCTAGACAGTAATTAAACAAGTATTTAGTCAATTTAGACTAATTGACTTTTCATCAAGGAGAGTCAGACGATTGACAGTAATGGAATACTTGAAGTCCGTCATACGAGGTGTTGATAACCGTTTCCAGAAACGCAAAAAGTAGACGCTCATACTTTTTACAGCGTATTGAATTCAGGGTAATTTCAAACATCCACACATACAAAAAAAAATGAAACCGAAGTACACATATGAGGTCTCTCCCTTGAAATTTGCCAGGCGGGGAGGCGTAAGCAGCAACATAACTTATGAGTGGCTACTGTAAAACAAGGAGAGTTGCGCTCTTTGCTTGCTGAGTTTCGCTTTTATGCGGACAATTCGCCATAATTCATTTGGGTAAAAGAAATAATTCATTCGGTGCGTCAACTGGTTACATTTCCGGAAAGGGTTATGAGCTCCTCGGATGGCGCACTTCAAGTCTTCCATTCGGATCAATGGCACGTATTTTTTAAGTAGTCGAATTTGCATGATTATTCGTCTAATTTGCACCTTTACTCCAACTATAATATGCGCTTCGGTGATAAAAGCAACAATGAGGAAATAACTTTATTATCGCATCTTCCGTTTCTTTAAGAACTTTACAACGCATTTCGTGAAACAACCGGTGTACTACAGGTTTATCACCTCTCCTTTAGCTACGCTGCTTGCCTTCCTGCAGTGCCCGACTTCGTCAAAATAAAAACTTGGACCACGGCCGAGCTTCTGGGCAACGTGTTTCTGTGGTACCACGCCGACGGCGAAGAGCCCAGCTGGCAGGTAGAAGACGTTCCCGAGGTGACAAGCGGTCGCTGGAAAGCGTGGAGGCGATACGAGGAAACGCTGAGCTGCCACATCCGGGACCTGTCCGAAAACGAGTCGGACTTCATGCACTTCAGCTACTTCCACGGACCCAACGTCCTGCTGCCGCCGGAGGAGTTCGCGAAAAACGCGGGCGACACCGGCTGGGGCCGCTTCTTCACGCACCTGTGGACAGCCAAGGGGTACACAAAGGAGCACCTCTTCTGCGTCGACATCGCCGCCAAGATCCGAGTTCTTGGCCGGTGCCCGCGCTTCTTCGACAACGTGAGCAACCTGACGCAGCAGGGACCCGGGCTAATGGTGGTGCGCGTCGAGTGTGGCTTCGGCAACCAACTTATCGTGATCGCGGTCACGCCGATGGGTCCGTTCCGGATCCGCGTGGTGCACACCATGCATTTCGAGCCCCGCGCAAGCTTGCTCTTCCGCTGGCTGGCAGGCATCATCTACACGAAAGCCGTGAGTTCACTTGATCGTTCAAACCAACCCACGAACATCCATCATCAACGGCGCCGGCTACAGGAAGACAAAACACAGAAACGAAGCCACCGCACAGTGATCTGTGTGTTCGCCTCCTTTCTGCCGTTAGTCTTCCTGTCGCGCTGGAGTTAATAGGGAACTGACACCTACTATCCTGGCTTTCAGTCTTTATGTCGACGCAAGACGAATAATTAAAGGAACTAATAGTAGGTTTCTGGGTTTCCCGACGCAGTTGCCGAACCAGGTTTAATTAATAATCTTGGGTAATATCTTGGGTAAAAAAAGTTGTTTGTGGAAAAAATTAAAAACAGTGAATTATGCGGTCTTAGGTGACACAACCACGATCTGATAATAAGGCATGCCGTAGTAGGAGACTCCGGATTACTTTTCATCACATGAGGTTCTTTGAAGAACAATTAAATAAAAAGGGAGCTGGTAAGAAAGAAGCGGCGCGAAAACGGCAGACCTGCGGTGACGCCACCCTGAAGTTCCTGAGCCAGCGCCCCATGGCGTCATAGATTTTGACGGCGTCTGCTTCGATTCAGTTAAGTTTTTATCGATAGATATTAACTGCATTGTCATCTAAAAGAACCTGGAAAGTTTCGACAACGTTTATTGGGAAAACACAGCTTAAGTACGCTGACTCACTTTGAAATCCATGTGGTCACATTGAAGAGTCAGCGCTGGAGTTTCGGGGTAGAAAAAAAAGTGAACATTGGTCTTCATTTACTGTTTCAGTAAACAATATGTTGCCTCGAAATTAATGAAAATATTTTGAAATATTATTGCCCAGTCTAAATTCATTTGGCGTTGCTCTTTAAAAATGTGCGCCCAATGCACGGTACACGAGCTATGTTTTGCATTCCACCGCCATCAGAATGCGGCCGCCGCGGCCGCATTCCCGATGGCCGCATTCAGTTCATTCCGCCGTCATTCCGCGGCCGCACCAAGATTTCAAAATATGAAAATGCCATGTAATTCGACCGAACAAAGGTAATGTTGTTTGCCGTCGATTGGAGATACCCAGATTATTTATTTTTTTTGCATTCCGCCTAATTACATAATAAGCCTCAATAAGTTAATCAACTTCTCAAATAATGTAATTAGATTATAAGTGTAAATGAGAAAACTGTAGAGCAACATGATAAAGTCTGGTACAGCGTTCTGAAGCTCAATACGTGCTACATAAAAGTGTTCTTCTGGGTGCGAAAGAAGCCCGCAAATACACGCAAAACTGCTACACGACTGGCCGCTCGAGGCACTTTGCGTGTATTCGCGAGCTACTTCCAAGTTCGGAAAGACACATTACGCAGCACGTATTGAGCCACAAAACCTGTATCGGGAGTTTTTCATGTTGCTATACACTTTCCTCACGGGCACTTTTCATCTAACTATAGTATTTCTGAAGTTGATCAACTAATTAAGACTAATTATGTAATTAGGCGGAATGAAAAAAAGTAATCTGGGTATCTCCAAGCGACGGCAAACAACATTACCTTGCTTCGATCCAGCTACGTGGCATTTGCATATTTTTAAATCTTGCTGCATGACAGTTGGGAGGGGAAAGAGAAAAGCAGAAGGCGGCGAGATTAACCAGGATAACGTCCTGTTGGCTACCCTACGCCGGGAAAATGGGAAAGGGTAAAACAAAGATGACAGGGAGTGAAGGAGGGAAGGAAAGAAGGAAAT
Source organism: Dermacentor andersoni (assembly GCF_023375885.2). Lineage (NCBI taxonomy): Eukaryota > Metazoa > Arthropoda > Arachnida > Ixodida > Ixodidae > Dermacentor > Dermacentor andersoni. The sequence goes on from NC_092814.1 coordinate 177,406,023, forward strand.
TAGCGGTGAGTTCCCTGACGAGTGTGGTCTAATCGTACTTACACTGATAGTCACAGACGTTCACACAAGCCCGTCGTCCTAAGGAAGCACAAAAGTGCCTTCACCGCCGTATGGGCCCACGAACGATGGGGGCGGTGTTCCAGCTGCACCTGCAATGAAAGCGGCCGATTGTCCAGTTTTTGGAGAGCGTTAGCGAGTTGATGTCTTTCTGGGGCATATCGTGGACAGAGGGACAGCAGGTGGTCGATATTTTCTTCGGTGCCGCAGACTTCGCATGTTGCACTGTCAACGACAGTTGGGACACCCTATATAGCCACTGAGTCACGTGTATAAGATAGAAGTGAAAATTCTATATTATAACCCTTCGCCAACGAACCAATTACCAGGGGATAAATTCACAAACCTTTTTGTTCATAAGTGTGCCATGCAATTGGCCAGTTGCCTTCACTAATACTAGGTCCAGTGCGAGGACTGACAGCAATTTTATATAACCAACAATTCTAGCGTAAGAACTTTTTGCGAATACGGACCGAGTTCTGTATGAGCTTCTAAAACAATTATTGTCTATGCGCGCAAGAGCGGCTTCCCTAGGTTCAACAGGCATACTCACCACTGTACACGTATACTTTTGGCATATGTGGCACACTTCTAAATATAGAAAAAGAGCCGTCTTTGTATACAACAACGTCATACTGACGCGTGCAACATTCAAAAGTAGGGGATAGAAAACTGGGAGAGTTGGAATAGGTTCTTGGCTAAGAACAACGGCCTACTCAAAACAAACGAAGAAGGGAAGGAAAGATGCACCACAGCGCTTAGGTGTTGCGTCTACGCCTTACTTCATCTTCGTTTTCAGTACGTTCATGTTATTAGCAATGCAAATTAGGTCGCCTTTCCACAGTACCGCACAGCATGTCGTGCTCACCTGTGAAGAGATAACGTTTAGATTATGCTATTAGACGGTGCACATTGTCTAAGAATAAGGCAAAAACAATGGAAAAGCACTAATGGTACTAGTGAAATTAAGTAGTTGCAACAATAAAATTGTTATTAGCGTGACTGAAACAAGACTATTCGCTTGTATGTGCTTAGGAAACTTGCATTTTGTCATGTCTTGAGCCTTTCTCAAACATTTCTTTAGCATGTCTGTCACAATTGATCATCTCTTATCGACTGCAAAACTGAAAGTGTCTATCGTTATTTCGGGCCTTATGTTCGGCATATTCCAGTGCCATTTATCGTCGACAGGTACTGAAAATAGAAAGATTGGTTTCCCTATGTCTATCCGTCTATCTGCTCTTTCAATTACACCGTCACCGATGACGGCTGCCGTAGTCATCATCATCAACTCGCCATCGCCTCGTCGTCAGGTTATCTCCTCATCCTCATCTACAACCTCCCCAATAGGCCGAACGAAAACTAAATTTTCTCCGCACCACCGCTAGACTGCTCGAACTTGAAACCACATTATCTAGCATACCGTTTTGCCACAAAGCAGGTTCCAGATAGCGCAACTACGTTTTGCGCAATTAAAGAATGAATCATGACATAATACCACTAATATGTAGTCGGCACATAGGAATCTCTAAAGCACAAAGGCCTATCGCTAATAAGAGCTCGTCATTGCAACGGTTTCAGTATTTCAGCAGATTGGGTGCCACATACAAAGTTTGACGAAACGCGTGGAGGGTAACAAAATAAGCGCTTGCGCACTATGGACGATAATTTGCTACTACACCCCCACTGGAATTCGAATTCACATTCCTGCGGCAACGGGAAAATGGAAGTGGGAAACGCTGCTCTCTGTGCTATTACGTAACATTTGCACTTGGTACTTTGCGCCCTATGCACCTTGTCTGAGAGGTCATAGTGAAGAAGACGAGCATGACGTTGAGTGTTTTGCAAAGAAGTGGTTTATCACAATTTTATCTGTGCGAATCTAGCATCTCATCATATCCTCGCTGCCATCATCTATGTTTGGCGTAGAATAATCATTGGTGTCAAGGCAACTTCAGGTTTGATTCTAAAGTTCGAGCTACCGTATTTTACCGTGAAATTTCTGTATCCTGAATGTGTCAAGTCCGCCATCAACCGGAATCTACTGAGCTTCTACTTACTTCGTGTACGATCTTCAAGAGAAATTTATTACAAAAATATTCTCGCAAATTTGGTTTTCTCTAAGCTCGTTAGTCATTCTCTCCCTTGGGGTGACTTCGCAGGGCTCAAGCCACAAGGACGCCTTATAATTTTATCTGTGACACAAAACGACTAACATATTAAATTTCTGAGAGCATCCATTGCTTCACTTTTAAAGAATAATGCTCTCAAAATTCTTTAAACACCTTAGGATGAATCAGTGGCGGCCATTCGTTTATCTCTCGCTAGAAATTACCCGCACTCTAACATATAAAATGAATACCGCCTGCCTCGTGGCCAGTGGCCCATATAGAGGTAAGGGCCCTGAGAACTTGGGAACTACAACTTTTGCAATAAATAAGTTCAGTGGCGGAGATATCACTCTAGTCTGCTTATTTTTTCTTCGTTCTTCCTTCACTTTTTCTTTATGTGCGTCGACAAATTGTGTCATAAAGAGAATATAGCCTAAAGGGAATATAACCTTGTGGGTTCATTTCAACTTTAGCGTACACAGCCGGCAGCCATCGAATTGGATGAAGGAGCTTACACATCGCTGTTATTTAAAAAGCATCAATGGCATATTGCAGATCGAGCGACACTTATCATAACAATTCTAGAACAGATTACAAGCATGGTAGCAAGTATACCGTAGGCCTATGTGCCCCGCTGGTCGAGATGCAAGAAGCGCTTCTTCCCAGAGAGCGGTAGCATACAGCATACTAATTAACGAGAAAAAGAAATATCGAGGGACCCTATTTTTTTTTTTTTTAGTCACGCCGGTATGAAGCCAACAGTTACTGAAGCTAAGGAAAACCTATGGGAAATCATTTGTTGTTTTTCATTGAAGTGTAGATATATAAGGCAAAGGAAAATTAAAGTGAACGATAAAACATCTTGCCTCCGGTGGAAGCCACAGCCTCCGCATTACGCCTGCGTCGCATCTACCACTGCCGCTACAGCCACGGCGGCGGATGTTCGCTTTTCCGCATTCTTGGGTGTTTTGTATGCGTGCAAGATGTAACCAGGGGAGCATTAACCAGCGCCAGTCATGGTCACGGCGGCGGATGTAGAACATTGTCTTGACCGTTTGATCGCGTCACGTAACCCGTGAGCTCTGGCAGCAAGCGGCTCCTCCTAAAATTACACTGAATTAAGCTATACTGAAAGATGCACAAGGAAATGTGCAATAATTAACAATCGTGGAGTTTACCAAATACTTCAAGCGTAAGGGTTGGTGTTTAATATTCAGTGCGTTAAAAGACGGCTGAAGACTACATATCCATGCAACAAATGTTGTGCACCAAAAGATGCGCGGCACATCACCGGCATATCTAAACTGACTCATTTCACCACCCTTATGCTTTAGCGCATTTTTAGTTAGGTGATGTCGATTCGACGTTGCCATGACACGCGCAGAACATTTCGTTCTTTGTGAGATATAGTGCTATGTATAGCACCAGTAGTTTAACAGTTCTTGCCATCTGGTCCTTTCTCCCTCACAGTTCGAAAGGGATCTGCTCGTGTGGAATCACAAGAAGATGCTGTTGAAGCCACCCTTGCAGAAAGGAGACAAGACTATTGCCGAATTTCGTAGGTGGTACAACCAATTCTACAGCCACAGTAGCCCCACGTGGCAGGATATTCGGTCTCGCACTCTGGAATGGTGAACGTCAACTTTTGCGGTGTTATAAAATACATCGTGCTTCTATGAGTTATTCAGTTTGGTTATTCGTGTCTGCTCTTTTCCTACATTTACATTGTTTTGCTACAGTGAGCTGCTATGTACAAGTCATGATCGCACGTCTGTTTCCTCGATATCTATGCCATATTTAAGTCTTGCTATGATTTTAGAGCACAACTCCTCGGCCCCGTTCCTGTGGCGAGCGTCGGCGTAACCGAGCGAACGAGCACAGCGAAAGATGAAAGCGAACTCGGAGCGCAGCCGGGGAAGGAAGACGCAAAGAGCAAAGAGGAAAGGAGGGTGCAGTGGAAGCATGAAGCGGAAAGCAGCGGAGAGTATGGCGAAACCATGAGAAGAAATCTGTAGTGCGGCGACGATGGCTACGAAATGGTGCCAGAGTAGCGCGCGTCATCATGGAAGGTCTATCGGCGACGGCTGCTGTGGATTGCGCCCACGCGTCAACCACGCGCTGGCTCTCGCCATCTTCGGATAAGCGAGGCAGTCACGCCGCACCTCGCGCCATAGCAACGGGCCACACGAAACGGGTTCTCCACGCCAGCCCATATACCGCGAAATAAATACACGTATAGAGTTGCGCTCAAATTACGCATGAGGAAGTAGCGCAATCAACAGGCATTTTTTTATTGTAAGTTAAGAATCGCGGAACGAAAGAGGAGAATTTTGCAGACAGATGATTTATTATCGGGACGGCACGTCTTCAAACATCTTTTTTTTTTCAGTCGCCACTAAACAAGCCAGAAAGCTTATTATTCGCGGAGACTTCAATGCGCTCACCCCCTCCCCCCCAGCATAGGGGTACTAAACAGAAACTACCAAAAGTCTCTGGCTAGACCGCGTCATGATTCTTCATCAATGTATCTTTCTGGCAGAACCTGGCACTCCAACCAGAATAGCTAGCAACATAAGTAGGGATACCTGCCCCGACTTAACAATGATGAAATGTTCAACTCAATGCTTCTGGAACAGCCTAATGGAGAAACTGGGCAGAGACCACAGCACCAAAACCACTCAAGTCGTAGTGGCGGCGACACGCATCCCAGAACGTTCAATCAAAATAAAATACTTGGATGCTTTCCACCACAAAATATCTAAGTCTGAACAACATGACGTGACCTCCCTGCATGAGTGGACACAAGAACTACGCGTACAAGCAGACTTTAAAGCTGCCCCCAAGCAACTCAATGCAACAATGGAGAAAGCGGATGTGGACAGACATCTTCTCCACCTCTTGGAGGCGCGAAGAGACCTGACCAAACGACGGAAGAGGCAGCGGCAGGACCGCAGGAGGAAAAAGAAATCGCACGGATCACAGCAGAAATGGAATACGCCACCGTCATAAATAAGAACTATTGGCATAACCTCTGCGACCGCCTTAAGTGCAGACTTAGCACGTCCTTAAACGTGCTCCCTCGTACGAGCACTGTCTAGCGAAACGCACACAAAAACGCACACAACTAACACCATCCGCTCTATCCTCCACAAAGAACAAATGGATGATGACGCCGTGACCCATGTCTACATTACAATTATCTTGTGTTGTCAACCAGTTATGTATTGCTACAGCGGATGAAGGCATACAGGTCCCTTGACTAACATAACCATTATACGAGCGGGTGGGTGCGGAACCTGTCTGCCAAGAAGCTGCCGTCAAAGCGTGTCGTCGTGCTTACCCAGGTGAGTTGAACGCATTTCTTTTCGGATTTCACAGCCGTGACAAATACCGATAACACGTAAAGACATACCAGAATAAAGGAAATTAAATATTTAAAGCTTCAACAATCTTTAATTTTGTCAAAGTTGACCGCTAAGTTGACCGCTTTCTTATCCCTTCAACAATCTTTAATTTTGTCAAAGTTGACCGCGCCGTGATCTCGCCGAGTGGGGGAGTAGGGCTACCAAATTTTACACTTGACTCATAAATAAGCCAACACAAAGTGAAAGTAAGAAAATTCACTCCTGCTTCAAAAGTGATGTGATCTTATCCGAAAGAAAAGTGGAACTAGTGGATGCATTGTTTACACAAAGCATCTCTAGTGTGTCGACTCCAGCGAACTGTCGAGTTCTCATTTATTGCTGTTTTTTTTCGTAAATTACTTGCAATTAGCTGCAAGAAGAGCATGACAGCTGCTAGCAAAAGTTGGGCAGAATCATTGCCAGCTTTGTGGAAGCCAACAATCAGACAAACAGCAAATCAGGTGCTCAGTAGCCACCTGAATTTCTTTAGCAGCTGATGTTTAATTATCCTTGCCACGAGGGTGAACGATAGGGAGGCATAGGGAAAAGAAAAATGAGCTCGTGTGTTCACAAACAGCTCACCAATCTGCTTTCGATTCTCTCTGCACGTGAACCATTCGCAGCGCCTGCGGGAGGCACCCATGAAAGACTGGCTCTTGGCAGATATGGATGACAGGATCAATACTGCACACTGCAGTTGCATAGCTGGAGCAAGAGAGGCTTGCTCTCACGTGGGTGCGACTCTCTTTGCTATAGTGACAGAAGTGCGGATCAGAAACTCCGCAGTTATTATTTATTTATTTGACAATACTGCCAGCTGATTTTTGGCAGCCAAAGCAGGGGTGGTACATACAGAAAGAAACCGGACACTTTACTAGCAAAGATAATGTCGCAATAAAATTCGAACATAGCGAGATTATGCACACTGGAAAAAACAAGATACATGCTTATACGCTACTACGCAGAACAATAGCTCCGATTACTAAGGACACGAGTTGAATAAGAATATCGGCACTAAAGGAATCACGTACCTCGCTCACAAATGACGAAGAGGTGATATCAAACATTCTACAGAGCGCTTGTTTCTTATCCCTTGTGGAAGCCTGCTCCACTCCCTCATCGTTTTGGCAAAAAAAAATGAAAATCGATAAGCGATCGTTCTAGCGTGGGTACTATAAGGGTAACTTCGTGTTTTCCGTGGAAACTTCAAGACAAGGTAAAGTGCAAATACTTTTCAAAATTAATTTTAGTTTGGCCGTTGACTATCGCGTAAATCATCTTCAGACGGCGTAACTTGCGGTGTTCCTCCAGTGTTGAGATACCAGACCTTGAACGGAGATCAGACAGCGACACTTGTGTTCCGCATACATTAAAGATAAACCTGAGTGATCTTTTTTGTACTTTAAGCGTATTCTTATCATTGTGTGTGGATCCCGAACGACGTCACCATAATCAGGTAGAGGACGCACCAGGGATGTATAACCACCTAGTTTTCTCTTGCTCGTACACTGTTTCAGACGTTGCCTAAGCAACCAGAGTGTTATTCAGGTTCACGGAACTATGGTTTTAATGTGCGCACTCCCTCTTAAATCGCGAGATATTTCAATACCCAAATATTAAGATGCATCGGCAGGCATAATGTCAACGTTGTTATTTGTATATACATGCGATAGCACATTCTTCTTGTTACAGTTATTTTGGAGCACTTTGGGATATTTAGGCTCATCATCCAGGTACGGCACCAGTTAGAAATTGATGTTCAAGCATTAAGAGTAATTGGTCGTGTTTAGGTTGAATTGCATGATAAAGCACGCAGTCATATACAAAAAATCTACATTGTGCAGCAGTGTCAAACGACAGATCATTCAGATATTTAAGAAAGAGTGGGGGCCCAAGGACGGTCCTCTGGGGTACACCTGAAAAGACTGGAGCCTTTTATAATTTAGAGTCACCTATTTGAGCATATTTTTGGCGTTGCGTTAGGTCAGAGTCAAGCCATCACAAGATACGCTCATTTCTGTAGAGATGCTATAATTTTAATATCATTTTGGAATGCGACACGAGGTGCAAGGCTTTTCCAAAGTCTAGACAGATTATGTCGACCTGGCAACCATCATCAAGAACTGCAAACAAATCGTTAGTAATGTCAAGTAATTGAGTGACTGTTGAAAGGCCGCCGCCTTAATCCATGCTGACGGGTTAAGAAAAAATTGTTGCCTTGAAAGAACGGCTTAAGTGTTTGAAAAGGAAATGTTCTAATATCCTCCTAGCTGTGCACAGCAAGGACACCGGGCGATAAGTAGTTATTGTGAGCTTATGCCTGGTTTTATGCATCAGTATAATTTTACATATTTTCCAATCAGCAGGAATTTCCCCCAACTGCAAACTTTCGCTAAAACTCATATAATGATACTTAGCAATACACTCCGCGTATCTAAACAAATATATTTTTAGAATTTCGTCGGGCCTCGAAGCTTTCCTAGTGTCTAAATTCCACAGTGCCCAAAAGATATACCTTCTTCAGTAGTGTGCTGATCGGAAAGTTCCTACCTGGGGGCGTGAGTGAATTTGGCCGTTATCATGGCCGTTATCGGTACTGCACAGAACGAAAAGTACTCATTGTAATCCGTTGCTATACAGCTTGGGTCAGTGACGTCCTTATCGTGCATTCTCAAGTTATTCTTTCCTCTGTGTCAAGTAAAGCTAAAACATTATCGGATCAGTTGAAAGAAAGTTGTGTATTTTGACGTTAAAAAAACTATCTGGACGACCTTATTTTTGAGCGCATATCTGATCTCAGCACAGACCAGATGGTGCTATCTCTCTTGGTTTTGGACGATATTCGTTTTACGCGCCGCTTTAGGTTATGTATTTTGCGCGTTATCTAGAGGCTTTCACGTTTGTTTCTTGTTTCTCTGGGATGTACTTATTCACGCAATGATACACCGCCCACTTGAACTGCAGCCACAAATTATTACCACTAGGGAACTTCTTCTGACACTGTAAAAAGTGATCATAATCTTGTTCCAGAAAGTCTGATATTCTAACATCGTCCGCATACTTAAAGTATTGCATTGGCTTGCTGCGCTCAGCTTTACACCACAGATGGCTTTTAAATAGGACAGAGTGGTCCGATATACCAGGCACGATGTCAACAGTGTAACACGGCATACTGACGTTATCGTATATGAAGACGACATCAAGAATCGAACTTGATAAGCAGGCTGGCGCGTTCGGGTATGTATCGAAGGCTTATGTGATATCAAGCAACAGATCCGCGTATTGTCATTTTCAAGTAGTACACACCGAATCCCAATATAAATTAGGCAAGCTGAAGTAGCCACTGATTATAACGCAATTATAGCTCTTTTTGTTGTCTTACACAAAGTCGTGTAATGCTTCCAGCATAGAAATGTCAGCATTGGGCGATGTATAGACAGGTCGGATAAGTGCGTTTTGGCAGGAAAGTTTGGCAGCTATCCACACCACTTCAATCTTCTTATTGTGTGGGACCAGCGTATACTAAACGCCTTTCTTCAGCAAAAGTGCGACTTCTTCCCCTCCTGAACAGCGATAGGGACGGACAATTTCATGCGTCACAGGTACAAGATCTGCATCATCTATGCTCTCGTGAAGTCAAGTCTAAGTTACCACGGTGATATCAGGATCATAAGCAATGAATAAAACTTCCCGATCGTCGCACTTGTTTGAAATGCTCCTATCGTTGATATTCATAAGCGACAACGTCCTTCGGTTGTAATAAACTACTGGCTGTGATCGGTGGTTATTTTGATTGTACTGTTGGGTGCAGTCGTCCCAAGAGCCTGGTCGTAGTATTGCGTAGTAGATTGAACAACTTCGTTCCGCGCCTCATTCAAATGATAAAGGGTTCCATTGATTTTCACCTTGTCAAAAGCACTTATGACCTTATCCCTATGGGACATGTTTACTTCGGTACTTGCCCAAAGCTTCTTACGGATAGACTGCAGCATAAGGGACAAGTCCTTCGAAATACTGAATCCTGAACCTCGCAATCTACCGCATGTGTCAAACTTGCACAGACAATGGCAGTGGGTGGCCCCCTGCACACAACCTTATGACGGAGTTCCGGAAACTTAAAGGCATTGATTTTGCCTTATCCAATGCAATAAAAAAAAGTATGGACATCATTCACATCAGCTCTCCCGACTCACGTGAGCCATCGCACCCAATGCAACAAATTCAAGCTTCAACGCGAGAGGAACTTGAGCAGTGTTAAGCTTCGATTGCAGCGGTTGGAATTTCTCCTGCTTTATTTATGTACACCCAAAATACAGTTCTAACTTTCATCCACCAAAAGAGAATGAGCCTTGTTTTCCCCGCACTCTAGGAAGCATAGAAGCCAAAGCAGATTTGCCAGCACTGGTGGTTCGCGATAGAAAGTTTTCCATTCACTTTCTATATCTCAAGAGCTGGTGAATCGTGTTGAGAGGAACAGAAAAGAACAGCCCAAAAGTTCGAAGTGGTTTGCACACCTAGCTGGGATAATAAACGCATATATTGCTGTGCAACACGTATGAGGCAGCCCTCAATGATTTCAGTTGAAATAATTTGTTACCTTGAGAGTAACACATTTCCATCAGCAGCTACAGATGGGCGACTGTAGCATGAGAAGGTAGAATTTTTCTAGCTGCAATGTGAAAGCAATGCAAAAGCGCTAGGGTTATGTTCACAGAAGAATGGGTACTTATTTTTATGCGTGAAGCAGCCACACCTTGCAGCGATCCCCGATTCATTTGTTAGTTGTGCATGGTGTGGTTATTATATTGTTCAACTCAAGTGAGTGTCCATATTCTGCTGCCCGTTGTCACATTTTGCAAACCATAAACACTTCTAACGGTTGCTTTGAGTAAATGGATGGATGGCTTCACATGAAACGCATATATGCCTATTACTTTCAAATCCAAACGTAGATTCTAGTGTGTTTTGTTAAATACTGTGATTGTGTCGTGTGGGCACCAGAGTTGCTTCACATTGAAAGAGTGGCGGAGGACACAGATTTATTTAGTAAAATTTTGTGAGCGGTGACATGCTTTTTCACCCATGTTGTTCTCCTAGAGCTGTTTGCAGGTTCAGGACAACATTCATTTGGGCATTTGTTGGCGCTATTCCTTCCTAATTCACTGTTTGCAGGATTTTACACGAACAAAGATAACGCCAAAGCGGGAAGTGATGGTTGTGCTGCCACCTTCTCCTACTTCATGTGCCCAGAAACTGCAAAGCTGTGTGTTTGTGATGGCGAAAATGGCCCTTACAAGGGGTTTCATTACACTGCCAGAGGAATTAAGCGGTCACTACGGCAAAAGATGTGGCTTTCTTTGGACTGTACAGCAGAAAAATGTCCTTAGTAGTGTTTTGTCATGTGCCTACAAGCAGAAACATTAAAAGGCCCTTCACCAGGAGCAATTGCAAATTGTAGTTGTACATTGATGTTTGAGAACGCTATCTGCTAACTGAAACACCGAAATATTTCATTACAACTTTTCAAATTCTTTCATTATTAGAGGAGGCAGGATAAACAGAAATGTCATATTGCAATGTTGCCAGGAAGCAAGCTTTACTGCCAGCTTATATGCTCTCCCCTTTGCCTTGACTAGCATATACAAGCGTCATTCATTTCGTGCCGTTTCCTATGAGGTTGCCAAGGTCCCTTGCCATGTTTACACCACGAACCCCACCAATTTCTGTCTTCATTTTTCTCGTGTGTCGCACTCTCAAACGGCGGTACTGCCCGTCCTGCATTGGCTTACTTATCGAAGTCAGGTGCCATAAACGGTAGTGTTGCAGACAGTGTCTTAACTAGAGCCATTTGTGCGGCGACCTCGACTATCTTAAACGCGTGGACCCTATGAGAGGATGGGCGTGCGGGGTTCAGTTTGAAATTTCAGCTGTGTTCATGCCGTGCAGCCAATTGGTAACTTGCAGACAGAATTGGACCCACCTCACTGGTCTCTTCGCAAGCTGTGTTCTTACAGTGTGCGAAATCAAACATGTAATAGGCTATGTCAGCAGAAGAAAGGGTAGGGTATGAGGAGCCGTTCTCATGCGTTCGTAGGTATGTTATGTCTGAGTGTTCTGTCAAATGAGGCTAAAAAGTTATTGGGTTTAATATGTCCGGAACTGGACATTGGTTTATGAGGGATGCTGCAGTGCACGTCTCACAACTAACTTTGACCATCTGGGTGTAGCATGCACAGAAAGCATGATAAATGAGTACTCTTGCACTTTGCTTCCATTGAAATACGTCTGCCACAGCCAGGGATAAATGATTAAAAAGGCATGGTGTTATTCCTGTCATTCTGGGCCTACTCTTATTTAGGCTGCATATATTTCACGCAGGCGGGTCCATGTGCAGAGGTTTAAATAGCGCAGAGGTTTAAATAAAGATAAGGCATGGCTCTTGTTAACGAACCTACTATATTTTTTTTTTGTAATGTGGAATTGACATTCTTGAACGGAAAGTAAAACTTCTTGGGCTGAGGTTGTCATTTCATTTCCATCAGTTTCATTTTAATCTTGTATCAGGCTCTAAGCTTGTGCCACGTTGCATAAAGTTTGTAAGCTTTTATCTTGTCATCTTGTCATCCTAATAATATCATCCTATATTGCCATCCTAATAACATTAAGCACTCAGTAGAGTAGCCATGTTTATATGGAGACATGAGAATCGGAAGTTTGTTTAAGGCTGGTCACGTGTTATTTTTTTATTTTTGAGGACGGTTTTCTTATAGGCACAGCTAGAACTTCAATGTTCTGACCTTTTAATTCCTATGCTTGCGCTCACTGTTGTCATGGCTGTGCCCTTACACGGACTGGCAAGAATTAAACCCTCATTGTTCTTTTCGCATCAAATACTTTCAATAATTCGTAACACAAGGTGCGGTAAGCATTCAGATGTAATTCACACTTTGAAACTAGCGAGGTGTGACATCAAAATGAAAGAGTGTGTATTAATGTATATTCTTGTAGGAATCCTAAAATGTGCTGTACACATGCAGTGCTTGATGCAAAACAATGTTCGGCATTTTCTTTTTGTCCAAGTGCTTTGAACTTAAAAGATGGGAGTGTTCAGGATGGCCATTAATTGGCGAATTTATTGCAGCCATCACTAGATGAAACTGCACAACATGAGCCCCGCACAACTTCTTGTGTTATGAACTGTCCAGTAGTACCACCACATTCCAGTAGACTACTTTGTAAATAAAACTGCGACTTCTGCAAAGCAGGAAACAATACATCACTTGTACATGTCATTGTTATCTAAAAGTTAACATCAGCCATAATGGTAAATGTTTATATGCAGGAATGAACTGCAACGTTACACATTTTGGCAATTTGCAGACAGTTTATAGCTCCAATAATTCTCCTCGAGATGATTCGATAACTGCGTAACCCGCCGTGGTTGCTCAGCGGCTATGGTGTTGGGCTGCTGAGCACGAGGCCGCGGGATCGAATCCTGGCCACGGTGGCCGCATTTCGATGGGGGCGAAATGCAAAAACACCCGTGTACTTAGATGTAGGTGCACGTTAAAGAACCCCAGGTGGTCAAAATTTCCGCAGTCCTCCACTACGGCGCGCGTCATAATCAGAAAGTGGTTTTGGCACGTAAAACCCCATAATTTATTTATAACAGCGTAACTGCTCCCTACACTAATGGTGCTTTTAACATTTCGCTATCGTTCTCTTGGAGATTGCAATACAGTGTTTCTAATTGCCATTTCTTGTCATTATTTTCTTTTTATGACAACTAAATTTGGGGTGCCACTAAAGCAATGGAAACAGCAACATAAACCGTTGTTCATTTGTTATAACAAGCTTCTTTTCTGCAGTTACATCAGCCGACACAAAATCAGTAAAATATAGGGACGTTCGAATATTGAATTGAATATTTCCAATCTCTAAGCAAACTGAAGTAATATCAGAGTTGCACGGAGCCCCTTTGGCAAAACAAGCTTACATACGTTAATTCATACATGTGATACTGTTGCTATGGAAGTGTGGTCAAATGAGAAGGTTGCATATATGAAAAAATTGACACCTGATTGTAGCTGGTGCTTCATGACACCGATAGTAATTAAAAAAAGAACACCATACGTATGTTGTAGTGTGTGATACTTGAAGGAGCTAAGTTTAATACCACAACGCTGCACACCTCTGCACACAGAGCCTGGACGCTGCACACAGAGCCTGGACCACCCCTCGGGCTTGGTGAAATAGCATAGTCCGCGGTTAGCACACGCTGTTGTGAACATCTCAGCCAAGTTTTGCTGTCCTAGGTGGTGCTTGGAGCCCGCAAGCGGAACGCGAAGTGACTTTTCTGTCAAATGCTCTCTTTTGAACAGAAATCTGCTCTTCATTTTCCTTTGGACACTTTATTTCATAATAAAGTGGATGCCCGTACGTTGCTGCTATTGGTAGCTGCGGTCTGCTACGTAGCGTAGATACCACGGCCGTCACAGGTTGCCGTCAGGAGTCCATTGACTAAGCACACTGCGGCTCTCTGAGGACAACGGCGTTTGGCTTACGTTTAGCGCGTCGTAGGCACCGAAATCGGAAGTCGTGGTGTCTACGTTACCATCCAAAATGAAATTATAACTGCGCACCACGGTGACATTCACAAGGCGGAACATTGTGGGCAAGCCCCACTCCGCTGTAGCCTTCGCAGTGCGAGGCATTGAAAAAGGAGGGGAAGCAACACAGAGGCCGTGTTCGATTACCAATAACTCCGCTTTTGCTGAACGCACTGGAATACTTCTTGCGTAAAGTATTTCTGAAATAGCCTATTTTCACTTCATATGCCTGTATCCACGTCAACAAAAAGTGGTTCAGGGCCCCGTTAAAGAAATCCAAACATGGTGAGACTCACCCTACAGTAAGTCGCTGCGCCTACTTATTTGATGATTGGAAATAATTGCGGAAGTGACTTGGTCCATACATCTGCTCATAAAATGTTGCCTCTGATTAGCAAATGCAGCCGCTCTGCGGAAAATTCACTCTGAAGGGTCTTCGTGTGCATCAGACTTTCTTTCCTATCAACTGCAACAACGCTTGTCAGCCCTGTTAGTATTCGGTAGAAATGAGTATTTGACAACCTCAAATAAACGTCAAATCGAATAGCATTTCAAACATTTGCACACCCCTCGCACGAAATATTCAGAAATACACACAATCACACATTCAAAAAAAAAAAAACTGTGAATAGCGAAAGCGCATCAATACCAATACAGGAAAAAAATTACATGCAAACCGCATTGCAAACACACATGCTAGACAAACCCACACAGAGAATTAGGCCACGAAAGTGCGCGAAGTGCCCTGAGAATGCCCACGCATCAAAAAACCTTACAATCAGCGTAGAAATATAACAGGAACAAAGAGTTGACTCCTATTCACAGTCGTCCCCGTATCACCAGGACAAGCTTTTTTCTTTCACTCGTTGCCACGTAGGACTGCTCTGCCTGTAAAATTGGCTGTACCAATTTCTGAATTCCTTGATGTTGTTATCTTCATGCAGCAAAATAGGCTGCTTAATGTTCTTCTGATTCCATACAGCGCCGTCTCTGTCCATCTGCAAACGAAGTTACGAGCAGGATTTGTAGTCCTGCGATCAGCGAGGACATGTATAAGAGTTTCATTAACTGACGAGCTGGTGAAGTAAAAATGCAAGGGCGGCGTGTGTACATAAGCTACTGTAAGCCCTCTCGTGGATGCTTTCGGACGCACGTGAAGGATACTACTGCCTGCTACCAAGATATGCTACCTTCATGTTGCGCTGAAAGTGAGCCACAAAAAAGCCATAGAATTCCGTAAAATGGTTACAGCTCTTATTATTATTATAAATGCTGTTAAGTGCAACTAATTCCGAGTTATAACGCATTCAATTTCGAACACAAATTCAAGGAGTTACTTATTAGTTACTTATTTTACGCTTGTACGACTACAATGAAAAAACAGCTATCTTCAAAAACTGTAAGAAACTGAAAGGCACGAGGATGAGTATAGCTGACGACTACTCGTACGAAACGCTTCAAAAAAGAAAGTTGCTCTGGCAGTCGGCTAAAACTGATAAAACAGGATCTAAGGTAAGGCTTGTTCATGACAAGCTCTTCATTAACGACATCCCCTATACATGGGACGCCCAGTCTAACTGTAGGGTGAGGATGCGCAGTAACGCCGAAGCCGGCCCTCGTGGCCAAGACTGACAAAGAAAGGAGCATGAGCTCAGGCTGTTAAACGTAAATGCTCGCAGCATTCTGAAAAAGGTTGACGAACTTGAATGCGTGTCGCTATTACATGATCCACATATATTAGCAATAACTGAAACGTGGCTGCATGAGGGTATCGCGGACGATGAAGTTTTTCCCGGCGCATATAACGTCCTCCGTACAGATAAGGCGTCGAGAGGCGGAGGCGTTGCACTGTTAGTTAAAAAATCACTTAGATATGAAGTTCTGCCGTCAATTTATGCGCATGAAAGCGTATGGTGTAAGTTGTTTTTTCCCCATTTTGCGTTGGTGATCGGTGTAATTTATAGACCCCCGGGAAGCCTTATTGAGTTCTTTGAGAAGATTGATCAGCATTTGACAACAATAACTACAGATAGAAGTAAAGTTATTTTGATGGGTGATTTCAACCTACCGGGAGTAAATTGGGATGCAAGAATCCCTGGGACACTTGAGAGGCCACATGCGGAACTTATGCTGGAAATCATGGTGAAACATGGCGTGGTTCAAGTGGTCGAGAAACCTACGCGAATTCAAGGAAATTCCAGCGCCCTTTTAGACCTCTTATTCGTATCGGAGAGTATATTTGAACGTAATATTGAAGTGGTGGAAGGATTCGCGGACCATAAGATGGTTGTAGCCACTCTAAAAAATATAAAATGTTTAAATAAAAACCGGATAGCTCATGTCTATAATTTTAACCGAGCCGATGATACGGCCGTCTTAGATTACTTAGAATTGGCTTTAGACCATATGCCGGAAGAAAATGATGTAGAAAAATTATGGAGGTATTTTACAGAAGTGGTGACCTGTTCATTATCTCTCTTTGTCCCAAAAACAGCTAAGCGTTTACATGAAAGTAATCCATGGGTTTCTCGTGAGTTAATACATTTACAACGTCAGCTACGTCGTGCGCGGCAATGAAAACCAAAAAATCCTGAGAGAATATCGGCCCTTAGCACTCAAGTTCTTCAGAAATTAAGAGCGTCTAAAACGTCTTTTTTTGCTACAACACTGACTAATTACCTTAAAACATCACCTCAGAAATTTTGGCGATACGTTGCCCGATCAAAGCCTTCAATCAATCGAACAGTTGTAAATGATACCATGTGCAACAATCCGCAAATTATTGCCCAAGAATTCAACACTTCTTTCGGTTCTGTATTCAGCCGAAGAGATGAGAGTGCTGATATAGATTTAGAATGCGAGGACCAT
Source organism: Dermacentor andersoni (assembly GCF_023375885.2). Taxonomy (NCBI): domain Eukaryota; kingdom Metazoa; phylum Arthropoda; class Arachnida; order Ixodida; family Ixodidae; genus Dermacentor; species Dermacentor andersoni. The sequence continues at coordinate 177,423,072 of NC_092814.1, forward strand.
ACTAATGATAGCATTTTTATCTCTAAAGAAGGTATAGTCGACATGTTGCTAAAATTGGACGTAAAAAAAGTCTCCTGGTCCTGACAAAATACCGAATGAGTATTTAAAGCGATACTGTGAATGGATTGCCTGCTTGTTGGTTAAAATCTTTTCTCTGTCATTAATAAATGGTGCATTACCAAGTCAATGGTTATTAGCGAGGATTGTGCCTGTTTATAAGGCTGGAGACAGGCTAGACATTAGGAACTACCGTCCGATTTCCATAACCTGTACGGCTTGCAAAATCTTAGAACATATAATTAGTAAACAGTTAGTAGAATATATTGAAAACAATAACATTTTTTACAACAAACAACATGGTTTTCAAAGGCGTCTGTCAACTGTCACGCAATTATTTGAAACAATACACAGTTTTGCAGAAGCCCTTAATTGCCGCGAACAAGTTGATGTCATCGCTCTGGATTTATCAAAGGCATTTGATAGGATTAGCCATAGCAAGCTAATTGAAAAGCTTTATGGGTATAATATAAATTCAAAAATTATTAAGTGGATTCAGGCCTACTTACACAACAGACAACAGTTTGTTGAAATAGATGGCGAGTGCTCCTCTTTCCTTCTGTATCATCAGGTGTACCTCAGGGCTCGGTCTTGGGTCCAATTTTGTTCCTACTGTATATTAATGATATCGCAACTCATGTACATCCTATGATTGAAGTGCGGTTGTTTGCCGATGACGGCCTCTTGTTTTGTCGCGTTATAAGTGTTTCTGATCAAGAACGACTAAATGATGCTTTATGTCTTGATGTTATGAGCCTTTTTCCATCTCCCTCTGTCTTCTTGATCACGCAACGTCCCATTTCCCTCCGTTGCGCGGGCGACTGAAAGCGCATCCTCCCTGCGCGCGGTTACTTTCGGATGGCTCGGCGCGCGGGACCTTCGTCTGCTCATGGGAGCGGTGGCTGAATTCCGATTCAGAAAACGAGCTGAGCTCGGATTCGGACTGGGACAAAGTCACATGAGAGGAAGAGGGTTCCGCATCGTCAGATTCGGATGTTGAACGGATATTATAGTCAGGCTGATGATGATGATGATGTTTACTAACAACAGCTGCAGAACACTGAAATGTGCATATTGCATTGACTATGTTATTTGTATACCAATCATAATCAAAAATAAATTGCTATGTTCATTCCCTGTTATGCTCGTTCCCTGAAACCAAGCCGACACTGGGGGTGCGTCACGGCCAGAAACGTCCGACAGCGAAAGGGTTAAAGGGCCGTTAGCAGGTTTGCCCCACGCACACTCAACAGGCGAGTGTGCGCACGGACGACAGGTATTTCAGACAATAAAGCATTCCTCCTTTCCTATCCGTACATCCTCAGCTCGATGCGAGAATGACCTGTGCCAGCTGTTCCATCGAGACAGCCCAGTAGGGTGACGGCGTAATTTATAAATTTTGGCTGCCTCGCAAGCCAACACAACCAATCACAGCAGGCGACGAACCATCTCGCTTGCAGTTTATTGCGACCGATGGCTTGCACTTCAAATAAAAGCATAGAAGTAACATTACGTAAGAAAAAAGTACACTAAGCCGAACATCTTTAGGGTAGCTTTCTCTTTTGACTTCAGTGGTGATGTTAAGGCCTGGTGACACGAACGCGTCGGCGTCAGCTCAATCCTGATTGCCGAAAAAGCGGCTACTGTTTGTGGACAGCACATGTTCTGAAACCGAACCCCTTCGTACAATTAAGTTCTCCCTCTCTCTGCGGACGATCTCGAGACGGGAGACGCGCGAGTTTTGTGCACGTGCCTTGGAAGTGGGTGAGGCGAGGGTAAGTTGTGTGTTCACTTCAAAAACACCTCCACATTGGCCCATTAAAAAAACTGGAACCAGGAAAACTAGCGGCGACATCTTGCGACAGCGTTTTCTACCAAGACGAATTCTGAACATTTCAGAGCGTACTACTACTCCTGTTGGAGATAAATTGAAAAAAATGATTGCTTTAGTATAACTATGTCGCTGCTAAAACGCTTACACTAGAATAGAAGTTGAACACAGTCACTCATGGCAATAGTCTAGCCCAACACAATTTGTTTAAAGACAGCTTCGCAAGGTGTTCGTAGCAGAGTTGTTGCTAACCCACGCATGCCAATCTGCAACGTTAATTTGCACACACAAACACAACTCCCAGCAGCGACGTTTGGAGCACGTGATCGAAGTGCCACGGAGAACACTCAAGTGTTGTTGATATCTGTACGTGAAACAATTGCCAATCACTTTTTCAGTCACTAGGCGCCACCCATCAATAAGAACCGAGGCACAGACTCACCATGTTGCTGATACCATGTTTTGCTGCGTTGCACCAAAACCAAGAGAAGAGGCCAGGTCTCCCACAAGAGCGGCGAACCATGCGCGTTCGAAATGGTGCCTCTGGCTTCGCCGAAACCACCGCAACAAGTTCTCCGAAAATGTTGCGGACCATGACAATGGTCAGAGCCGGGCCCACCTGCCTCACGATGCCTCGGCATTGAGCAAACTTGGGCTTCCATCCCATCAGCGACATTTGTATGGACAACGAAGCGGGCGTATGTGTGTGCGAACGTACGTGCGTGCGTACATTTTTGTGCTTGTTTGCGTGTGTGGGCGGGCGCGCGCGTGTAAATGTGAATGCGGGCGAGCCTGTGCCGTATCTCTGTGCGTGTGCGTTTGTGTGAGTGTGTGCAAACGTGGGTGCGTGCGTACATTTTTATGCTTGTGTGCGTGCGTGGGCGGGCGCGTGTATATGTGAATGCGGGTGAGCCTATTTCGTATCTCTGTGTGTCTGCGTTTGTGTGAGTGTGTGCGAACGTGCGTGCGTACGTACATTATTGAGCTTGTCTGCGTGAGTGGGCGCGCGTAAATGTGAATGCGGGCGAGCCTGTGCCGTATCTCTGTGCGTGTGCGTTTGTGCGAGTGTGTGCAAACGTGGGTGCGTGCGTACATTTTTATGCTTGTGTGCGTGCCTGGGCGGGCGCTTGTATATGTGAATGCGGGTGAGCCTATTTCGTATCTCTGTGTGTCTGCGTTTGTGTGAGTGTGTGCGAACGTGCGTGCGTACGTACATTATTGAGCTTGTCTGCGTGAGTGGGCGCGCGTAAATGTGAATGCGGGCGAGCCTGTGCCGTATCTCTGTGCGTGTGCGTTTGTGCGAGTGTGTGCAAACGTGGGTGCGTGCGTACATTTTTATGCTTGTGTGCGTGCCTGGGCGGGCGCTTGTATATGTGAATGCGGGTGAGCCTATTTCGTATCTCTGTGTGTCTGCGTTTGTGTGAGTGTGTGCGAACGTGCGTGCGTACGTACATTATTGAGCTTGTCTGCGTGAGTGGGCGCGCGTAAATGTGAATGCGGGCGAGCCTGTGCCGTATCTCTGTGCGTGTGCGTTTGTGCGAGTGTGTGCAAACGTGGGTGCGTGCGTACATTTTTATGCTTGTGTGCGTGCCTGGGCGGGCGCTTGTATATGTGAATGCGGGTGAGCCTATTTCGTATCTCTGTGTGTCTGCGTTTGTGTGAGTGTGTGCGAACGTGCGTGCGTACGTACATTATTGAGCTTGTCTGCGTGAGTGGGCGGGCGCGCGCGTGTAAATGTGAATGCGGGCGAGCCTGTGCCGTATCTCTGTGTGCGTGCGTGTATGCATGCGTGGGCGCGTTTAAATGTGAATGCGAGTGAGCATGTCTCATATCTTTGTGTTTGTGTACGTTTGTCTGATTGTGTGCGAACGCGCGTGCGCGTATGTGTGAGTGCGTGCGCGCATTTTTGTGCGTGCGTGTATGCGTGCGTGCTGACTTTTTTGGGCGTGTGTGCATGCGTGGGCGCCTGTAAATGTGAATTCCGGCGAGCATGTGTCGTATCTCTGTGTGTGTGCGTTTGTGTGAGTGTGCGTGAACGTGTGTGCGTGTTGTAGTGTGTGTCTTATTGTGCGTGTGTGAGCTAGTGAGCTCGACAGCATTTCCCCGCTTACACCTACTCTTACTGATAAATGGGATATAGAGTTTATTCAAACCGATATATAAATCTATGATACAAGAAATAATGAAATTGCATCTATGGCATCATCTCTTTCTAAAAGCTAAATCAATGCAATAAACTCAGTGCTCTTCCACTCTGCGAAAAAGTATGACCAGCAAAGCTTTGTATGTGGGCCCATTAATGGCGAACTGCCCCTCCGCCGCGGTTCAGCCTGGCATTGCACTATCTTTAAAGGGACACTAAAGCGAAACAATAAATCAGTTTAGACTAATGGAGCATTGCTTGAGAACCCTGCAGACAGTCATTTCAAAAAGATAGTTTGATTATTAGATGAGAAAACGAAGGTCCAAGTATCAGTATTTGAATTTCGCGCCGAAACCCCAGCGCTGCTGCGTCAGCGTGACGTCAGGGATTCCAAAGTATGTTTTCGCGTTTGGGTCGCGTTGGCTGAATAAGGGTTCCCGAAAATTACCATGTTTAATATTTGGTTCCTTTAGAACACAATGTAGTCAATCTGTACCGCTATATATGATTAGTAGGCCCTAGAAGATGCCATCAAAATCCAAGACGTCACAGCCCCTAGGTGCGGGAACTCAAGTAGGGGTCGCCACCCGTATTTGGTTCTTGCGCTTTTTCTGGCTTACCAAACGTCTTATCGTTGCAAGAGTGGTGTTTTCGGTGTTGTAGAACGGTAATTTACTCATGCAGAAGAAATCATTTTTCACTTTAGTGTCCCTTTAAGATCGGCCCACGTATGGGGAGTGCTTAACGCCTGCTTTACCTCCGCCGCGGGTCGGCCCCGCATTGCACAACATTCGCGTTCGGCGCACGTATGGGAAGCGCTGAACGCCTGCTTTACGTCTGCTGGGGTCGGGCCGGTATTGCCCAACATTCGGGATCAGCCCACGTATGGGGAGCGCTCAGTGCCTGCTCCACCTACGCTGCGGGTCGGGCCGGTATTGTACTACATTCGGGATAGGTCCACGTATGGGGAGGGCTCAACGCCTGCTTCTCCTCCGCTGCGGGTCGGGCCGGCATTGCACATCCATTCGAGATCGCCCACGTATGGGGAGTGCTGAACGCCTGCTTCACCTCCGTTGCGGGTCGGGTCGGTATATTGCACTACATTTGGGATCGGCCCACGCATCGGGATCGCTGAACGCCTGCTTCACCTCCGGTGTGGGTCGGGCCGGTATTGCACTACATTTGGGATCGCCCCACGTATGGGGAGTGCTTAACGCCTGCTTCACCTCCACTACGTGTCGGGCCAGTATTGCACTATCTTCGGCATCGGCCCACGTATGGGGCCGATTGGTATCGCCCCACGTATGGGGAGCGCTTAACGCCTGCTTCACCTCCGCCGCGGGTCAGCCCGGCATTTCACTTTCTTCGTGATCGGCCTATGTATGGGGAGCGCTGAACGTCTGCTTCACCTCCGCGGCTGGTCGGGCCGGTATTGCGCTATCTTCGGGATCGGCCCGCGTATGGGGAATTCTTGACGCGGGCGTCACCTCCACCACGGATCGGTCCGGCACTGTAATAACTTCGGGATTTTGTTCTACACGCGGACACGATAGTGGGGAATGTAGCCCTTAAGACGAAGCTTTAACGCGGGTGTTGCTATCTAAATGCATGTAAAAGGATAATTTGTTTTCCTCGGCAACCACTGCACCAGATTTGACAATGTTTGTTGCATTTCAAAGAAAAACTGAACACCTATTGACTGTCGGTTTCGAATTTTTTATTTAGGTCGTCCTTTGTTTATTCAAAATGAGCAAAAACAGCAAATTCTCAGAAAACGAAACAATCAAGTTTACAACTCTGTTTTTCGGCGACGAAAAACGATATCACAATTCCGTGCATTGCATCTAACAAAACATCTAAAGTGGACAAAATTGATTTATTACACATGAATCTCTAAAAAATTATTGTTATGTAAATGCAGCTTTTGCAAAACCCTTGTTCACAACGTAACGAGTTCACGTAAGATATAAATCGACATATCGAATTTGTCCGCTTTCAATGATCTAACGGATGTCGTTTACAGAACCGCGATTTTTGTTCTTGAGGCGGAGCTATTAATTTGTAAACTTCGCGCTTGTGTTTTTTTCGCACTTCCGAATATTTGAAAATTCTTTTAACAAAATTCAGGCCCTAAATAGAAATCTTCATATTTTTTGTCTGCCAGTTGCAAGCTACATGCCGCAATTGTTCGCAAGCAAGAGGAAAATGACACTTTTTAATGCAGGCTATGCTCGAATGACTCTTGTAGCCGGAGGAGTGCCAACACCCCGAAATTTTCAGTTTGTATGTACATATGCACACGCACATATAGAAACGCACGCACGAACGTACATATAAGGAGTAGAACTACCCTTGATCAGTCGAAATAAAATCCTGACTACGCCCGTGGCTCGAACAGCTCAAAACTGCGCGTGCTAACGTGCATTATATCTTGTAACAAAAAGCGGTGCAATGTCTTTCAGCATGCATATGAAGTTTTGTCGCGGAGGCCTGTAGGCAAGAAATGTTTTAAAGGGTTTTTAAAGAAAAGTTCACACACGTGTGGTGGACATTTGTCTGAGCACATTTTGGCTGCCGAATCCAGACGAATAATGAGCGTCGCCAAGAGAATTTTTGTGCCTGCAATTATGTCAGGGACTGTTAACCGTGACCGTCATTCATCACTACCTGTCGGTCACAGCACCTGCACGTTTTTGATATATGCGGTGCAGACAGGTAGATTTAAACGCATTTCAATTGTTCACATGCGGACATTTTATGCAAGGCTTACTTTTACGATTCATACCGCAAACTTAACAGCTGCTTCGTAGCAGCAAATCTGCAAGTGGAAAAAGAATCAAGATGCATTAGCTTCTGTTCAAATTTATTTCGTATAAGGGAATGGATGAGCAATGGTTGGTGGTAGGAGGGGATGAGTGCTAGTTCTTGGAGCTTTAGGGGGCAGAATTCAAAGCCACTGGAAAGGGAAGAAGTTATTAAGACTGACAACAGGTTATTTTTGTTGCACTAATAACATAAGATGGCAAACTTGCAAACACACTGCAGACTGTAATATGACAACACATTTTTATTTATTTATTGATACTACTCAGGTTAATTTGCTATGACACAGTGCTTAATAAACGTACAAGAAGAATTTTACGTTCCTCACGTCGACTAAGGCTGCTCGAACGAGCAACATATTGAGAGTGGCAAATGCTGAAGCTATCAAACGTGTCTTATCAGCGGGAGCGCACGATGTTTTCGCTTACTACAAAACAATGAACACCAGCACATCAACCAACTTTACATCAAAAATCATTTCGCCGCAAAAAAAAAAAATTGGAAAGACACACAAGGTAAAGAGAAACCAGGGTGCAGTGGGCAAATTGCATCTGCTAGTACTTACTCTGTGTCGAACACACTGTTCTAGAGTCACTTAGTCAGAACAATCGTACAAGCAACACAGTGAATTGGGCGAGTTGGTAAGTTAGCATTCTGGACGTATATGTGCAGCGCAACACAGACGTGTCATTCACTCTTTGTCACGCTTCTGTGTCATGCTGCACATATACACCAACATTGCACAAGTCAACAACCTCTCACGTCAGGCGTACGCATATCAGCGCGTACAGGAGTGTTACTCGAGATAAATCCTGCTTTAGTGGAAACAAGCCCAACTCACCTCTGTAAACAAGGTGAACGCACCTCGCATATCCTGGTCCCTTTTGGAACCGGCTGGTCTCGTCCGTCCGCACGGCACCGCTAATAACTTTGCCATCTTCCATGCGGTTTGAGCACTTTGCTGCGCTGCGCCCCGTCATACTGGAATACAATTGTCGAAATGATGTGTTTCGTATCACTTCACCAAAGTCATTCACTTTATATCGTCTAATACCGTACCTGCAACCCGGAGCTGATTCATGTAACGCACGTTCGACGGTCCGCTGATTGCAATTTCGATAGCACTCACGGAAGCGACTCGGCCTCTGGCCCGTAAAGTTGGCTTCGCAGCGGCGCAGTTCAACACTTGATGCCATTTTGCACCACGTTGTAGCACTCGGCTAACAGCAGTATGTGCGGGGTCAGAGAGGTTATGCACAGCTCTCTTCCCTGCGGAAACAAATCCAGGAACACTATCTTCACAAACAAACCACCGGGATTCGAGCCTATGGATTTGCAGTATTCTGCATTCGGGAACTGGGCACGCTAACCACTACGATACCACCTCCCCCCACCATGCGTGTTTGCGAACGGAAGTGAAAGGCAGGAGGGTAACACGCCTTCCTGAAATGGAACATTCGGAATTACTTTTTGTTTGACTTTGGACATATGTCAAGGGCCCACGATACGAACCACCTGCAAGTCGGTATCAGCTTGCAAAGCGAGAACTCAGATGAAACGTTGTCAAGCGGATAAGCTTTTAATTATAAGGATATCTTTATTGAAAATCCTTACCATTAGGTGAAAGCCAATTAATAAGCAGTTAAAGTTTCTTTGTTATTAAAACCTCCTGTTAATATAAGGTTCCTGTCTTTTACAGCCTCCTAAAATAAAAAGTAATTAGTTATGAAAAATAAATTGTTGCGGTAAATGTGTAAACGCACACGCAAGAAACGCCCTAGTCAATTTCGCAGTATTCACTCAATGAAGATGTAGAGTATCGATATGCTGACACGTTGTAGGGATGTGAAAAACAAAACGCTTTCAAAAGAGTGAGTCACGAACATAACAAACCACAAGGGATGGCTGCGCGCAAAGTAGTGCTTCCTCTGAACCTGTTCTACGGATCAAGGCATTTGTTCATCAGATTGGAAAGCCCGTACATTTCATCGCAATCTCGGGTCCTCAAATGTGATTGAGAATGTACACCACTATTCGCTTCACGCGCCCAATCTGGTAAGATAACGCTCTTTCGCTATTTAATCCGTGACAACATACTGGATATTAGAAACACATGCAGGCGCGTCTTGAGCTAACAGATAACTTTCGAACAATGGTTAAACGCTAAAAAAGCTGCCCCTTCCCCCCGTCCCCCCCAAAATTTATACAGTTGCGTTGAATATTTGCTGAAAATAGTGCTCGTGGTAAATAGGGCCCCTAAGACATGCGAAACGGCGCCGACACACCAAAAATTCAAGAGCTCAACACTTCGTGGTTCAACACAGCATATCGTGGTTCAATGTAGCCCTATAGTGAAGGGGCCAATTCCACCACGGGTACTGCGTCGGAGCTCATATTTCATGTCAGCATTTTTTGTCCCAAAATCACAGTATTCTTCTTTAGACCTTAACATTATACACCCAAAAAACATGCAGCGAAACCATTATCCTAATACTTTTGTACTTTTCGTTCTAACGTGCAAGTCCGCGCTGACCCATATAGTATGAAGTACTGAAAATGTATTCAATGCTTTCCCCCAGGCAGCTGCTTTTATTCCTGATGATGTCAGGAAACCGAGCCTGATGCCACCAACGCTCAGAAATCTAATCGGGAGCGCGCAAAATGTTTTCGCACACCTTGTGTGATGTGCAGTAGCGCTGAGGGGCTTCTTGCATAATGTGGGAGAATCGGTTATAAAGGCAGAAGTGCACGGTTGTGCACATGTGCTTAAGCTCATGTAATTTATTCGCGCCAAGATATCCTGTCCAAGCTTTCACACTTTCTGTATAAGAATCCTACAGCACCACAAATATGCCGCCTGCTTTTGACTGCACCAAACAAAACTATTCAACCAACACAAATATTGGTGACATCATTTTATCATTCGAGTGTTCAGATTGGTAACCTCTGGATGCAGAGTAAGTTGAGAAGTTCTGTGCGTAATATAACAAAGATACGTTAATTAAATTTTCAGTAATTCATCTTACGTGGCTCAAGAAAATGAGCAGTTTGGAGCCTAGCGAAGAAATTCCGATTAACCATGCTTCTGTAAGAGCCATGCGAATAAAAATATTCAAAGTAAATGCTCTTGGAAGGCGTAACTGACGCAGGAACCACACTCAAACTTCGCTAACAACTTGAAGCGCTGTTCTTTCTGTGATAATGAAGCAACTAGCGCGTCAGTCATTCCTTTTTGCAAACCTGTAAAGTCAACGGGACCGCACCTAGCCTTTTGTGATGCAGTCATCAATAGTATGGCCCCGTGAGCATGTTCCGTGTGGCCAGTCCGCTTTCGATTTTTATTCACGCTGTTTTTTCGAAGGCAAGCACTTTAAAGTTTTAGTTCAACACAGCAGTGAACGTGGGCCGCCGAAAGCTTGCTTGGCCGCAGAAGCGGTGCATGACGCAGTGATGGTGCAGATTTAGCGCGTCGCTGGCATCAAGACAATGCGCTGCAGCCGAGGGAAAGAACATAACCAAAGTGAACAGCTTGGTAGCTGCTCAAGGACCCGTGCCGATGGTGACTGTGCCATCGTAACGAAATCTGGGGCGTCGATATTGACGGCTGAGGCGTTTTTTTTCTTTTATTCTGTTTTTTACAGCGAAGCTATAGAGAAAGGAATATAACAAGAGCGGACACTCGGCGAAAAGTGGTAACAGGAAATACGTCACGCTATAGTATTAACGCCGACCATTTGGTGCCGTGAGCATCGAAAAAAAAAAGGATGTGAAATGAGATTAACAGAACTTGTTTTATTTTTTTTATTCTTTCCCGGAAAACGTAAAAATAACTGCGCATAAATTAAACTAAACTTTGCGGCTTACTTACGTTGCCTAGTGACACGCGAATCGGCGAATGACGAGCCAGATGCTTGCGTCATTCGTCAGACGCACCGCCGAAGCGAGAGAGACTGGCGGCGCATCGGAGCGTTGGCCTGTTGGTTCACCCGTCTGCCTGTTTTTCTATTTTTGGATTTAGCTTGGTTTGGTGGGCTCCAGGCGAATTCTTGCGTTCCTTCTGAACTTCGACATGGCACCGCTGCACTATTGGACTATGGCAAGGTGAGAAATTTTGTTCGACATTCTGCGACGCACTTAGGCTATAGGGCACGGCACCTAGGCTAGACTTGTGACGCAGTTAACGAAAAACAGCGCGGCCGTCGTGGCGCAGTTACTTTGAGTCAATGAATCGTATTGGGAGAATGTCTGCGACGCTTTCTATGAGCCCCAATACTACTTTAACTTATTTCGGTAGTTTTTGGGCACGCTAGTCGCGCAGGGTGCTGTGACACAGTTTCGCGTATACTGAATCTTACTGCGACAAGTTTTGGCGCTTTCTTTGGTCCCCAACATTATTGTAACTAATTTCGTTAGCTTTTGGGGTACTTTTCAAGCGCAGTCAGCGCGCCTGGCGCTCTGACGCGGTCAGCGAAAAGCAGCTCGGTCGTGGTGCGCAGTTTCGCGCTTTAATGCACTGACTAGACAAGTTCCTGGCGCTTTTTCCGACGCCCAACATTGTTGAAAATTATTTTCGGCACCTATTTTTTTTTGTAACTTATGACGCACGCTCACCGCGCCTATCGTGACGCAGCGAAAAGTTACTCGGCCGTGGTGACAGTTAGTTTGGCGCGTACAGAATCTTACCGTGACAACTTTGTGACAATTATGGCCCCCCAACAATTTAGGCCTTCTTTCGAACTCCCGCTTGTCGAAAACGCGATGAGCAACTGTCAAGAGTGATAACATGGGAGTGAGTTGCTTGCGCCGACAGAACGCGCAAAAGATAACGCCAAGGAGCCCAAACGCCAGGAACTAGTAACTCGAAAATTTCGTCTTCTGAACGGCGCCCACGTATTTGTCATGAGTGCGAGTAGAGTGAATTCTGCGAGCGTCCAGCATGGTCTGGTAGCCTGTGTTGGCCGCCTCTGTGTATTTGTAGCGTACTATATCGCGTCGGTTCTAGCCAAGTGCAGGAAATGCGCAGTAGCCCGTGTATTCGTGCCATTAAAGTGGAGGAAATAAGGCCCGTGAAGAGGGGAATACTTGGAAAAATGCCTGGAAAAGCACAAAAATGTACGCACGCACGCACACAGCCACACAAAGGCAAACACAGACACTGCACAGGCTCGCCCGCATTGACATTTACACGCCCCGGCCTACGCACGCACAAAAATGTACGCACGTTCGCACACACTATCGAAAATCACACGCACAGAGATACTGCACACGCTCGCCCGCATTTACGTTTACACGCGCCCTGCCCACACAAGCACATAAATTCACACACGCACACACAAACACGTGCATGCTCGCCCATACATACACGCACCCGTGCGGAGGCATATTCAAATACTGAAACATAAACACGCACGCTCACACAAATACAAGTACAAACGCACGCACGATCAAGGTTTGCACAGCCGTATCACTCCCTCTCGTTCCCTGTTGCCTCACAAAAACGTGCGCGCGCAAACTGACTGAATGACACTCGCTCTGCAATGACCGTTCAACACTCCAGCTGTAATAAATCGCTTTACGGTTTAAATTTCGCGCTTCTTCAAGTCAATGTGCCCGCTGCTGTGAGAGTGCAAGGCCATTTGCTCCTGTCGTGTGACATAACCGCCCATCTCCGACCAAAACACTGCTTTAACGCACAACCAATATTCCGACAAAATGCCTTAAATGCATTTTGTCGCCAAGAGTACCCTCTTTGCGCAGACAGTTGAAACTTGTTGATATTCAGCTATTACTCAGAAAAAAAAAATTGTTTAAAAATTTGCCCATTCAGTTACGCATGTGCATTGCCGTGCGTAAACCTTGACCGTTTTGTCAGCTAAAAACTGTCTTACTGCATCGGGAATGCTACATGGCTATTCTTCTCGTACTGCGGTACGCGCACCTTCGTTTTCCTTGGAGAGTGCAAGAGCGATCGGAGAGCCCGATGCACTAAGGTGACATTATAAGGTAGAGTAAATTATCCAAGGAGCTACAGCAACGCATTTGCGATGTTTGCGGGCATTTGCCGCGGCAGGCAATGCCGTAACGAACGAGGGCGGCCTCGGACGCATAGCGAGCAAGTTCGTTGAAACATTAGCTATAGGACAATGGCGTCGACGACGTGACAGCTGGCTCCTATCACAGCAAGAGAGCTCAGTCACAGCAATTCGTCAAATCAAATTTTTTTCATGTTTCAAAGGACGTCCCTTATGCCTTTCAATTCCCAAGGAATGAAGGCTTTACGGTTAAGGCGTGCAGTATGCTAGAAAATTATCCATATTTCAATAGACTGCTCAAGGGACCGACGTTGGGCAGGTTGGCGTTCCACTTGGGAGGGAAAACACCGCGAAAGACGAAGACTCAGAAAGGACGAGCGCACATGCGCTCACTAACAAAGTTGCCTTTATTGCAACAAAAAATATGTAGAACACGCGCAGCCCCTTGCATACCTTGAGCTTCGTCATGCTTGAGGGAAAAACCACTTATTTAATATCGATCATTCACCATTCTTCTGCGCAAAAAAAAAAACTTTTTGGCTTTGATTTTATGCCTTTGACGATATGTTCGATGCATGCGGGGTGTTTTGCGTGTCCTGCATATTTATTGTATTTTTTCCATAAAGACAACGTTGATAGGCAGCGCATATATTCCATTTCATTCTTAGTCCTCGTCTTGCGAGCTGTTTCCTCTGCGAAATGAATAGACTGGTAAAATCGAGTATGAAAAATGCAAAATAATACCTCGATACCTAGTTTTATTTATTTTTTTAATCGCCTAACCTTTTTGCGCAAGGCTGCAGTCTTTTTTATCTTGCTAGGACACGTCTAAGAGCGATGCCCCGACACTAAAACTTACCAAGCACGTCGACTCGCTTTACTTGTTTGACCTTGAGTTCTTGGGACTCTATAATAGGAAACCAGCCATTGGGATACACCGGCGACAAATCCTCTTGAGGATACCGCCTTCTGGCAGGAATCACCTGCAGGTGCAAGTATGCAATGCTTTAAACTAATGTGAACGTTTGCAGTCCTTAAGCAACGATTCATAGGCTGCCATTGAACATAGAAAAAGTGGCGACACAGCGGTAGTTCCCAAAGGATATCAGTTTTTTTACTCAAAATGTTTTTTGCCGATTTTAGGAGTTTATGAGAGTTATAAAATAGCGCATACAATTGCGGGAATGCCATAAACTATTGAATTATTTTATGGTTCTGTGCATGAAGTTCTAGCAAGCCGCTACTGCAATACTGCGCAATGCGCACTAGTAAACGCAGGCAGAATTTTTATTCAAGGAAGTGGAGTGTTTACATCTGCCTTATCCCTGGCAGTGAAGAACTTTATATGTTATGTTATCAATAAGTAACATCCTGTAGGGTAGCTTTCTGGGTCATTTGATGCATGATGACAGTGCGAGTGTTCCAGCAAGTAAAGACGCGAGCACAAGACAAAGAAAGGCACAGGTCGTGTAAGTTATAGGCTAATAGGCCAGCGTTGTCCTCTGCGTTTCTTTGTCCATGTGCTCGCGCCTTGACTAGCTGGAACAGACACGCTGTCAACATCCTGTAGTCCGAGGAAGGGTAAGGTGTGATTGTCAGGACAATTAATGCACCTTCGTCACAACCTGTTACCCAAAAGGAAACGAAATCAGGATACTTTTCGATCGCTACAGTGCATCGTTCTATAAACACTGAAACGTGTGCTCGCAATAATAAAGTTAGCTGAACGAATTCTATGTTTATAAGAGCACCGAGTGGCCGCCTACTCTCAGCGTCATGAAGGAACACAAATGGTGCGTCTTCGCATCTAAGTATCACAGCTCGACAGGCGAGATAAAAGGAGCAGATAAACAGGGCGATCTCCTCTTGTTGACTACAATTCATTCGTTTTACACCTTGTGCGTTGTCCCCACTGCAAATGAAAAGTGCAAGTCGCTAAATAAAGAAATAAACAGGTGTTCGATATGTAATAATGTTTCACTGTTACACTCCAACATCCGTGGCGTTATTAGACATATCAACAGTCTCCATTTATTTCTTTGTTAACACAAATTTCAGAATGATATAATTGCTCGGACTAAGACGCAGCTTACGCCTGAGGAATCTGTGAACCTCCTAGGTGACAACTTTTCTTTGCATTCTACGACTTAGCAAAAGAAAGTGTGGAGGTGCTCTGCTATTTGTCAGGGAACAACCCCAGAGATCATAATCATCTCTCGTTTAAACACAAATATATCACCGCAATATGAGGCGCTATTTATTCAATTTTATTGTGGGATAACCGTCGGCGTGGTGTACCGTTCACCAAGTTCTAAAGTCTTTTTTCCTTGAGGCCTTAGAAAGTATGTTAGATGAGCTGGACACCAGAAATAAGGAGGCACTCGTTTGTGAAGAATATAACTAAAACCTAAACTCGATCACTCTAACATTTCGAATCAAACATTATACGAATCATACGGGTTCACGAATAGCGTTTTTAATTGCTTCATCAGTGCGTCAACAATACAAATCGCTTTGCCAAACAGCTGCACGTACCGAAAAAAATTCACTTCGAGAAAGCTTATCCGCGATGCGCGAATATTTTATGGAAGCTGGCCTGCTGAGTAATACCTTCATTAACAAAATTTATTACTTCCCACAGCTTTCTTGGGCTCATTTGACTAGCGATGATAGTAGGATTATCTATAACACCCTTTTCTCACTGTGGCGTAGAAGCGCTAATAGCTTGCTCCTTAATTGGTTTTATTGATTTCTGTAG
Source organism: Dermacentor andersoni (assembly GCF_023375885.2). Lineage (NCBI taxonomy): Eukaryota > Metazoa > Arthropoda > Arachnida > Ixodida > Ixodidae > Dermacentor > Dermacentor andersoni. The sequence continues at coordinate 177,438,716 of NC_092814.1, forward strand.
CAAACAGTATCTTTCCTTTCCTTTTGCTTTCTATGCCTATGTTCCTTGATGCGGGATAGCTCTAAGCCACTTTGCGTCATCTAAGTTTTGATCGCCTGATTGCAGTATTTCTTGGCGCATTCATGAGTAGCGTTACGGTCTTTGTTATTGGAGGCTGCCTGACATTATTTATACGCTGACTCAAAGCTACAATAAGCCAACAATTTTAATTCCTTTTGCCCTCATTTGTCTTTAACTTACCGCTTAAGAACTAATGGCTCTAAGTATTTCAATACGAACTTGTAAAGCGACAGGGTCGGACAGGACATCATTGAGTAAAATGAAATCTAATGAAGATTTTGTGTGTACATATCTGGCGCAAATTTTTTATTACGCTTTTTACACTGCTACGTATCCTAATCCGCTGAAAAGAGCTAAGGTGTCTCCCATTTTTAAGAAAGGTTAGCTGATGTTAGAAAACTACAGACCGATTTCGATACTCTCAACCGTTAACAAAGGGTTCGAACTGCTTATATGCAAGCGACTTATTAGGTTTATAAAAAATGTAATATTTCAGCTACACTGCGACACTATATTTGTCGAAATAATAAACTAGAACGGCAGTTATTGACGTGACAAACTACATTGACTTTTCTGAATACCAAAGAAATAGTAAGAGGAATTGTCCTGGGCGTTAAGAAAAGCGTTCGGCACCGTCGATCACCAGATTTTTGCCAAGCAAGTTGGAAGACTATGGATTGCTTAGTTTCATGCTAAATTCCTTTTAGAGCTATCTTGAGGACAGGTACAAGAGCGTATACACGTTGAAAATTTTTATCTAATACAGCTAAAAAAGCAGCACCAACAACTAACAAGTTAGAAGGTCCCAACAAGAGTTGCAAAAGGTCAAGAGTAGAAAAAATTGGAGGACGCTTAAGCTTCGCCTTCAAGAGTGGAACGCGACAGCGTTCCCGTCGACCCGCCAAGGGGTGTAAGACGCGCTACGGCGCAGCGACTACGCGCCCCGCATCGGACGCGGTGAGCGTCGAGCAACGCAGCGTTCGGCGCGACAACGAAATGTGCGCCTGAGCAAGCGACGCACGCCTGAGCCTTAGAAACAGCTCATTTCTAAGGCAACACCGCGTTCACTAGAGGCGCTTTTGTACCGCTTTGAAGCATCGAACTCGTGGCTCAGTGGTAACGTCTCCGTCTCACACTCCGGAGACCCTGGTTCGATTCCCACCCAGCCCATCTTGCAAGTTGTTTTTTATTCATGAAGTGCCTGCTGGGATTTATCGCTCACGGCCAACGCCGCCGACACCGACGCCGACGACACCGGCTTTTCTGCGACACGACCTCCTTAACGCTGTCGCGTTAATAGCGCGTTATAACGCTACGTTCATCACTTCTTTACAGGCACACGTAACCAATGTTTGCAGCCGGCTATGTCTTGCTTGATCTGTACCCTATATGGAATGGGCCCACATTTTTCTTCTTTCCTTTTTCGGTCAGGAAGGTTGGCCTGATTGTACTGGCCACTCGGGAAGATTTCTTTTGTACGTCCCCAACGCAAACAGCCAGAAAAGAGTCCATGGAGGGGCCTTCACTCGTTGAAAGCCGAAGCAAATGTCTTCTCTCGGGTTTGGTGAAAAGGCCAGGGTATGAGAAGGTAAAGTGACCCATAATACGATTAAATTTGCGCATTGATAGCATTGATATCTACGAGATCATACACGATGAATAATAGTGGTGCAATATCACGGCAAAGAACCTCGTCATGAGTCGAGTATTTTTTGTTGCAACGACATGAAACTGGCCTTGATCCTTACACTTAAATTAAACCCCAAGCGATGCTTAGTAGCAACCCAAACGAATAAAAAAAATGGGTCGCGTCTTTTTTTAGACTTTGTGGTTTAAGCCACGGTAGTCATTAACAATGTGATAACAACATCACCGCTGCCTACTCACTCCCCATCATTGTCCTCCCACCTACCTTTATTTGATAATTTATAACCATTGTGCGAAATGCCTGTACTTCGCTTTGCTTTATACTGCTTTCTCGTTGTGTTCTTTTTTATGTGCTTGTATGATGTGTTTGAACGAGTACTGTAATCAGCCTTGATGTACTGACATCTCCTTTTGTAACGCCCATATATGTCTTTGCGGTATTTGATAAAAGAAATTGAGCCGAAAATAATTTCCGGTGGGTGCAACTATTCCGAGGAGGACATGGACAGCCCTCCCGTGAATAAAGGCGAAAACACATTTCACGCGCACTGTTAAGGCTGAACTGTACTACTCGCTAAGTGCGGGGACACGCACAGCAAGTAGAACAGCGATCTACAGAATAGATTGAAAGTCTTACCCTTTTCTTATCTTCCGACGCCCGTGCACGGTGCCGCAAGAAGGCCCAGGTGAGGCTGGCGAACAAAGTAATGAGAGGCGCAAAGCGCAGGCTGAACCAGAAAAACACGTCCATGGAAAGCATGGCAAGGGGCTAAGCTTGTGTGGGCATGCTTCGGGAAGCACACGCGCCGTCTGAGAAAATGCGAGGAACGAGCGTCGCCGTGTTTAGTTTGGTGTCCAACTCGGGACCAGACAGTAACGAGCAAAGTAGACGGCACTCGTGCGCCTCTGTGCTTCCTCCTTCCCGCAGATCCTCTTAGACGAAAACAGGAGAAAACAAGCAACAACAACGCCCGACTACCGATTAAAAAAAAAAGACTGAAGACAAAACAACAAAATGCTGGCAGAACACATTGCACGATGGGTGCCGCCGCTAATGAGAATGGCATCGATGCAATGTATAGCGACACTCCACATTGCCGAAGAGGCTTTGGATTAGATGAGATTTCCGTAGCTACTGGTTTGTTACGAATTGCGTGCATCCCACGCATACGTAGGAATCGGTGTTAAGCGAAGCTCTCGTGGATGACGGCGCGAATGTTCAAGGCAAATGTTATGCAAAACGAAACGCTCATAGCAGGAACGTTAGTACATAATGACGCATACAAGGGAATGTACTTTTGTGAACTTCTGCGTAGCCGACTTCTTTGAATATTCTGTCGCCGACTTCTTCAATTCGCTGCAGCTCAACACTCCTCCCTCAGTGCGCGCTCAATATGGAGCAGGACAACAGGCATAGTAAAAAAGAAAACAACAAACCTCGCTCGGTCCCAGTTTGTACCCAGTTTGTTCCCAGTCCAAGTTTGTTCACTTCAACTCTTTTCCCACGCCCGCCTGCTTCGGCTGCCGACTTATGGCCTATTGTCCTGATGATCTAATGCCCTGCCGAAAAAGTTATTTTCGTAGCTAACTGGTCTGATGTCAGTGAGCACACGTGCTTGCGCTTGCCAACACCTGTACCTGCTTTCCCTGAATAAACTTAGTGATGAGTAACGCTATTTCTGTCCGGTCGTTTCTTCATGTGGTTTGGCGTCTTTTACGCCATAATTAAGGTATGCTTGTGCTTGCCTCAGTTGTGCGCCCTGTTTGTTCTGGCATTTTGGGAAGACCTCTTATCCGGAAGGTGTTAAGTTGCATCTCAACTGGCAACTCTACTTATTGTGCTAGCTGTCCCAGTATTTGCTGCGCAGTTTGTAGGAAGGTTTCCAGTTTTGTTTTTTCGCACTAGGTATTTTCTTGCAATATTTAAGCTTTCATGGGCAGATTCCACCGTATATGAACAAATATACGATAGACAGTTTCGTAAGATTGACGGCACTACAGAGGAATAAAAACATACGCATTTAGAAATTATAATCAGCACACCAAACTGGTATGCACTACCCAAAATGTCTCGCGGCCCCGATTAGACACAGTTGCAAAGTCAAATTGCGAAAGTGTTGATGAAGACAGTGGGACTTCGCACGACACTAACAAGGGAAATGTACCAGAAGATAGAAGAAATAAACAGTCGACCTGGTGAAAGGTGTGGTATACTCCAAAAGCTTGCTACCATTTACATGCAATGCCTCATGACCTAAATCAGGGACTTCGAAGAGTTCCCTCGTTAAATAATTGCAGAAGTATAAACGCTCCAGTTACAAAATATTCACGCAGCTAATTCCGAATAGAACCAGCACAACCCTTGTTTCCAGACAAACGAAACTGAGAGTAAATAGAAATGGATATTCAAGAATGGCATAACATCGCTCTGATCAATCAGGACATTGATGAATCGTTGGCATATGAACTTCACAGATTACGGAAAACACGCCCCAATCAGTAAATGTAGAGCCGTCATGGAGTCATTGCGTACTTAAGCAGGAGAGCAAGCATAAGAAAATTGAGCAACGCAACGGGTGCCAAGGAAAACTATTTCAGGGTAGGTAGAGGATTACGGGGCGTGATCAGAGTAGAAAACGTTCAAGTACAGGATGCAGTCGGTCGGCGCAATATAAAAGTCATTAGAGGTCATTTTGTGAGGGCTCGGTCCTGCAGTGGGAAAAAGATAGGCTGATGTTGATAGCTCGGAAATATCAGGAAATACTCTTAAAGGCCGAGCCCCTTACCAGGTCTGGCCATTTTGAGCTGACATGTGCAGAGCATGCATTGCGCATTAATGATTGTCTGCAAAGTATTACATCGCTACGCGCCGCGGAAAGGTCTGAAATTTCAATCCGAACGCCGCTTTTCCTTCTTCTCGCAGCCACCGCGCTCCAAGCCGGATGATGACGTATTTGTATGCCTGCGCCTACGTACTGGAGTCCGCAGTGTGACGTTGCTCGTGGTGACACGTGACTTCCAGAATTATTCAAGAGATCTGTTATCTGTGCGATCTGTAGCTTGAATTGACGAATTGAAGTTTAGAGAAATAATAAAACGCACAAACGGAATGTCTGCGTGTTGTAGTTCTTTTTTTGTTTGTTTTACTTCGCACAGAAGCAGGAGATATGTACTGCCGCTTCGTCTGCTTGTTCCCATGGTCGTGCAGTCACGTGCGCAGGTACCGAAACTATGCCATTTTCTACCCTGTTCCAGCGCGTGATCATAATTTGCGATCCGCTTGTTCTGCTTCAGTATTCGTGTAGAATTACATACCAGGCAGAACATTAAAATGAGCTTACTCTTAGACGAAGGCCAATGTACTTATATGGCGCGCGCCGGTGACGAGACTCTTCTTCGAGTGACTCAAGGTGCAATATGAATGTTTACGGCTCAATATAATTGGTGTACAGTTATCAGTATTTATGGTCATTTGCCAAGCTAAGCACCAAATAGTTGTTCATGATTTAGTTTAAGAACGATGTGATTATCCGATGAGCAGATTTGACGATAAATAGCGTAATTTCGGATGGCAGTTTGTTAACGAAAACGAGAAAGAGTAAGGGTCCAAGGACACATCCCCGCGGGACACCGGCTCTCTAAACTATTGAGAAGAGAGGAGTAATTACCAATGATAGTGAACTGCTCTCGACCGGTCACAAAGGAGGAGGAAATAACTTTATTGTCTGCCCTGCGAGTTGGTGGGGAGGGCCAAAGGCCCCGCCTAGGTGACGGCTAGGAGTTCGTGGGTCCTGGCGGCATCCTCCGCCCGCTGGACGGCCCATAGTTGATCCTCGAGGGCGGGGCTGAGCAGCGCGACTTCCCAGCGCGTGCGAAGGCTGCTGCTAGAGGCCGCGTTTTCTTTATTGTTATATATCCCTCGGTATTTCCATAATATATGCTCCAGAGTGACTCTGGATTCACATGTGTTGCATTTTACGTTGGATATACATCCGGATATATGATGTGCCAGAGCGCCGGATTCGGATACGTCCTAGTTTAACTGCCGCCATGCGACAGACTGCTTTTTTGTCAATTTAGCGTGAGGTCGCGGGAATATGCCCCTTTGTAACCTATAGTGTTTCGTGATGTATTATATGTCACTAGCCCTATGGCTAGTTTGTATATTTTCTGAATGAGCTAGGCATTCTAGTTTGATCTTTTCCGCGACCTGCCATGTTAAGTACGGGTGCTACGTATACTATTCTACTTATTACGAAAGCCTGTATTAACCTGACCGTGTTTTCCTCTCTCATCCCGCTATGTTTGTTTGCTATCCTTCTGATTAGCTTCATGATTTGCGCTACAGTTCCCTCCAGTCTTCTGAGGGTTTCTCCGTTGTTGCCCTTGGCTTCAATGAGGAGCTCCAATACCCTGATCCTATTGACCTTGGGTATGGGTTTCCCATCGGCCGTCTTTAACTGTATCTCCTCTCTATGGGCGAGATTTTCCCTGTAGTTGCCTGGTTTGCGACCTCTAAGAGTCGGTCTGTACAGCAACAGCTCCGATTTCTCTGCCGAGCATGTTTGCATGTTAGATATTTTTCGATTGTTTCGACCGCTGTTTGAAGCGTTTGTTCTATTTGTCGGTCACTTCCGTTTCTCACCCATAGGGTGACATCATTAGTGTATAAGGTATGATTGAGACCCTCGATTTCTTGTAGCTTGGCTGGCAGCCCGATCAGCGCCACATTGAATAGCATCGGTGATAAGACCGAGCCTTGTGGCGTACCTGCGCTGCCTATATCTATATCCTGCGAAACTAGGTCCGCTATCGGGATCTTTGCCTTTCTTCCCGTTAGGAAATTGCGTACATAATCGTACGTCCGTTTTCCCAGTCCTAGTTCTCCTACTCTATCTAGTATCGTTGCATGTGTTACGTTATCGAAGGTCTTTTTTAGGTCCAACCCGAGAATTGCCTTTGTCGATCTGACCGAATGGTCTATGATCTGATGTTTTAGTTGTAACAGAGCGTGCTGCGCTGAGAGATTTCTCCTGAATCCTATTATCCTGGGTGGGAGCGCGTCCCAGTCTTAATTAAATATTATTCTTGAAGCTTTGTAATGGCGCGTGGGCATATCGCGCAGCGATAGGGCACAGGTGCATACCACTACAACTGCGGCAATGGCAAATCGAATGCCACCAGGACGACTGAGTAAGGACGAGGGTCACCGTCAAACAGGGTTGTCAGAAAGGCTTCCCAGTCGCAACTTTGGAGCCTACAGAACGTTGCACCGTGTTAGCGATGTGAATTTCTCCCGGACTGTGCGGTGTCGCACCGGCGTCACCAGCACTCCTCAGTGATAATGCATGTTGTTCGCATGAAGGCTTACTTTACGCGGTAATGCAATGGCGGCCTGACTTTAGGTCTCTTTTTCAAGTTTACGCATCCGAGAGCACTCTTAGTCGTCCACTGCATCGCATGCGCGCCGTGCAGGTGTATGGAAGATATTTTCTTTCTTTATATTGTTGCGGGAAGGAAGAAGCGTGCGTCTATTTACAGATGGCTTTTAATGGCTGAGCCAACGAGCGTAGAGCAGCGATAATACTAAACTCTTCGTCGTCGTCTTTAAGACCACCATCAGCGTCCTCTTCTTCCCATATTACCGACTGTGACAATATTTAGTTTCGCGAGGTCCCTTGAAAAACATGTTTTATTTTTCTCTTTTTGCGGCGAAAACCAAAGTAGTTAAGGGCCCGCTTGCTCTGGCTCGAGGATTCGCGCTATTTTTATCTAGTGCACGCTCTTTTGTCGGTGCAGGACCCTTTTGTATGTTTGTAATTGGTGACAATATTATAGTTAGGATTAAGCGGAAGAAGTGGAGTTTGGAAGTCGGTATAATGCTTAGAACCAACCAGTGGCTTATTAGGAACTACGGGTGCTATTTAGGCAGGGAAACGCTGTCTAGAACAGCAGCGGATTAGATAGTGGGACGACTCGGATGAGGAAACTTGCAGGGATAGAATGGGGGTAATCAATTGACACAAGACTATGGTATATGGGGATCATTGGGAGAGCCTTTCGTTCTGCGATAGAGGACTATGATGAATATAGTAATGATGAATAATGTAAACCTCGTAGGGTGATCTCTGCGCAGAGGAAATCGCCGAATTGATGTTAGCACGTCCAAGTAAATGCAACACATATCAAGACATTTCGAATTGATGGTACATTTGACATTGCGTTGCAGTGTACGTGCTACTTAAAGCTCACCTGCAGAAATTGTGCGATTATGTTGCAGAAGCCGCCCTTTGAGTTTTACCTGCGCCTCCCGGCACGCTTAATACTTTCCAGTTTACATAAAAGAATTATGGCGAGCAAAAAAAGATTACTTCAATACTGAAACTGGACTGGACATCGCGTAGAGCCTCTTCTCCTGATGTCAGTGTTTATGTTAGGGCACGCATGTTACGCTAATACAAGCGCTCGTGGCGACACCTTTAGACAATGTCTACAATAACAAATGTCAAGCATCTTTTTTCACTGAACTCATCTTATTGAAAGAAATATTGCTTTGCGAAAGTTACGTTGCTACCAAACCATTATCCGCCCGAATATGTGTTAAACACAGTCCGTCATGGTAATAAAAAGGCTGTATACATTTCTAAAGGCAAGTTGGCTGTATGAGCGTTGCTGCTCCCCTGCTGCAATGTTTTCTTCATCATTTACATAAAGGCAGAGAGAGAAAGAGGCAAGGAAGGAAAGGCAGGGAGTTTAATTACACATTACTCAGTTTGCTACCCTATATATGGGGAGAGGGAAAGACAGTGAAACAAAGAAATATCGCGTGTCATACCGTAGAAGCCTTTAAATTATTGGGTTTTACGTGCCAAAACTACTTTCTGATTATGAGGCACGCCGTAGTGGAGGACTCCGGAAATTTCGAAAAACTGGGGTTCTTTAACGTGTACCTAAATCTAAGTACACGGGTGTTTTCGCATTTCGCCCCCATCGAAATGCGGCCGCCGCGGCCGGGATTAGATCTCGCGACCTTGTGCTCAGCTGCCAAACACCATAGGCCGTAAAAGCCATTCGCAATTGGTCAGATGTTTTCGGGCTGCGTCCACTTCACCTGTTTGTCACGGGACGTCGCAAAACCGCGAAAACTCACGACGTCAAAGTGACGTGCAGGCACTAAAGACGCTTTGATATGCCGAACAAATTGTTTTTTTTTTTTGCATAGTCAGAGACTGCCCCTTTCCGAAATGAATCGAAGATGGCTACTTGGAGCTGCAGGGGAGAATGGATTCATTTGCATATAACAAAAAAAGTTTTCGTCGCAGCATAACGTTGTCGAGCCCTTTGCGCACGTGCAAGACATCTCTTTGCCAACTTTTCCTAGCTGAGGATCCGTTTTAGCGGCAATTAAACGATGCACAAATACTGCATCGTATATAGTCGATGCATAGGTTGCCAGGGATCATCACTACTCTTATTGTGTTTACAATTGCGACGAAACTATAAGTAAGGGGACGTATTCTATGACGATGTATTTGGCGATAGCATTGCCGTGATGCGCGCGCTTATTGGCTGGGTCAGCAAAATCGGATGAGCTGATTGGCTGGTTCAGCCTTACGTCAAGCGAAGGCGATAGTATCGCTGAGGTGATTATCGTAGAATACATCCACACATCAGGATTGTTTTGTTCCTGGTTTCATTTACTTCCATAAGTTGTCCGTTTAATTCTACACTATACTTCATTACGAGGCACTCGAAAATACATTTCTGTCATAAGTACATTATCACGTAGATAGGTGCGATGCTGTTTGAACACTGTCAGTGTTGATTTCAAAAGCACAAAAGCTCTATAGCTTTCCAATTATTCACGCTTCTTCATCGTTCATGTCCTTCTTTGGATATGTTGTTGCACTGGGCGCACTGGGGACTGACTAGCAGAAACGTTCGGCTCTACTTTTTTCTTTATGATAACAAAAAAAAAGATTTAGACACCGTAATAAGGAGGGCTGCTACTCTTCTTTACGTATAAGTACTTGGTAGGCAAGGAGAATCTGTGACACTCGATCAGAAAGTTCCATTATGTCTTTGACGATTAACATTTACGGCTTCCCCCCGCCACGTTGTACGTGGCATAATTGCTGACCGTTTGTCGTTTGTTGTAAAACGTTGTTATGCTAGGTAACTAACTAGGTTGTTAACTAGGCAGCGCCATTTACCGAACACTGTAAATAGAGAACCAGAAAAAGGAATACAAACACCCATGGCAACAAGTCCGCTGTAGAAAATAATCTTGACTAGCTAGTTACGCAGCGAGGATACATTTAACCATGTGAATTCTATATAAAGACGCCCTTTTTTCCTTAATATTTGGCCGTATCCCATACAGACATCAAAAACGTTCTCCTTATGCCTAATGTATTCCGAATTGGTATTGCGAAAACCACCAATTGTAACAGCGCCTCATGTAATGTCCCCAATAAGAAACTTTTGAGGAATTGATTGAATTTAGGGGTTTTACGTGCAAAAACCACGATTTGATTATGAGGCACGCCGTAGTGGGGAAAGCCGCATTAATTTTTACCACCTGTGGATCTTTCCCGTGGTGTCAATTCACGGGACACGGGCGTTTCTGCATTTCGCCCCCATACAAACGTGGCAGCAGCGGCACGCGGATTTGATCCCGCGACCTCGCGCTTAGCAACGCAATAGCACAGCCGCTAAGTCACGGGGGCGGTTGAACTTTTGAGGTAATATCAATAAATCAAAGATGTGGCATTGAAAACACCATGAAGCTCCTGTTGTGTAACTGCCCTTCGTACTATGACTACAGGCACATCTGCACTGTTTAAGGAAAAGCGGCGTTCGGATTCAAATTTCAGCCCTTTCCGCGGCGCGTAGAGATGTAATACTTTGCAGACACGATCGTTAATGCGCAATGCATGCTCTGCGCTTGTCAGCTCAAAATGGCCAGACCTGGTAAGGGGCTCGGCCTTTAAGAGTATTTCCTGATTTTTCCGAGCTATCAACATCAGCCTATCTTTTTTCCACTGCAGGACCGAGGCCTCACAAAATGACCTCTAATGACTTTTTTCTTGCGCCGACCGACTCCATCCTGTACTTGAACATTTTCTACTCTGATCACGGCCCGTAATCCTCTACCTACCCTGAAAGAGTTTTCCTTGGCACCCGTTGTGTTGCTCAATTTTCTTATGCTTGCTCTCCTGCTTAAGTACGCAATGACTCCGTGACGGTTCTACATTTACTGATTGGAACGTGTTTTCCGTAATCTGTGAAGTGAATATGCGAACGATCGTTATGTTCAGCTGACTCATCAATGTCCTGATTGATCACAGCGATGTTATGTCATTCTGGAATATCCCTTTCTATTGACTTTCAGTTTCATTTGTCTGGAAACAAGGGTTGTGCTGGTTCTATTCGAAATTACCTGCGTGAATATTTTGTAACTGGAGGGTCTATACGTCTGCAATTATTTAAGGTTTTCTTTTTTAGGCGGGGGGGGGGGGGGGATTGTAATTTTCAGGGCACTCTTTGAAGTCCCTGATTTGTCATGAAGCATTGCCTGTAAATGGTAGCAAGGCCTTTGAGTGTACCACCCCTTTTACCAGGGCGACTGTTTATTTCTTCTATCGTCTGCCACATTTCCCCTGTTAGTGTCTTGCGAAGTCCTACTGTCTTCATCCACAATTTCGCAATTTGACTTTGCAACTGTGTCTAATCGGGGCCGCGAGACATTTTGGGTAATGCATACAAGTTTACTAATAAAGATTACTAAATGCCTATGTCTTTATTCCTGCGCAGTGCCGTCAATTTTACGAAACTCTCTCTCGTATATTTGTGCATACACAGTGCAATCTCTCCACGAAAGTTTAAATATTGCAAGAAAATCCTTAGTGCGATAAAACAAAACTGGAAACCTTTCTACAAACTGCGCAGCAAATACTGGGACAGCTAGCACAATAAGTAGAGTTGCCAGTTGGGATGCAACTTAACACCTTCCGGATAAGAGGTCTTCCCAAAATGCCAGAACAAATAGGGCGCACAACTGAGGCAAGCACAAGCATACCTTAATTATGGCGTAAAAGACGCCAAACCACATGAAGAAACGACCGGACAGAAATAGCGTTACTCATCGCTAAGTTTATTCAGGGAATGCAGGTACAGGTGTTAGCACGCGCAAGGACGTGTGCTCACTGACATCAGACCAGTTAGCTACGAAAATAACATTTTGGGCAGGGCAATAAATAATCAGGAGAATAGGCCATAAGTGAAGTCGGCAGCCGAAGCAGCCGAGCGTAGGAAAAGGACTGAAGTGAAGAAACTTGAACATGCATTGAGCGAGGTTCCTTGTTTTCTTTTTTTTGCCTGTTGTCCTGCTCGATATTGAGCGCGCACGGAGCGACGAGAGTTGAGCTGCAGCGAAGGGAAGAAGTCGGCGACAGAATATTCAAAGAAGTCGGCTACGCAGAAGTTAACAGAAGTACATTCCCTTGTATGCGTCATTTTATACTAACGTTCCCGCTATGAGCGTGTCGTTCTGCATAACATTTGCATTGATTTCGCGCCGTCATCCACGACAGCTTCGCTTAACACCGATTCCTACGTAAGCGTGGGGTGCGCGCAATTCGTAACAAAGCAGCAGCTACGGAAATCTCAACAGTTTCTAATCCAAGACCTTTTCGGCAATGTGGAGTGTCGCTATACATTGCATCGATGCCATTCTCATTAGCGGCGGCACCCATCGTGCAATGGGTTCTACCAGGATTTTGTTGTTTTGTCTTCAGTCTTCTTTGTTAATCGGTAGACGCGCGTTGTTGTTGCTTGTTTTCCCCTGTTTTCGTCTAAGAGGTTCTGCGGGAAGGAGGAAGCACAGAGGCGCACGAGTGCCGTCTACTTTGCTCTTTACTGTCTGGTCCCGAGTTGGACACCAAACTAAACACGGCGACGCTCGTTCCTCGCATTTACTCAGACGGCGCGTGTGCTTCCCGAAGCATGCCCACACAAGCTTAGCCCCTTGCCATGCTTTCCATGGACGTGTTTTTCTGGTTCAGCCTGCGCTTTGCGCCTCTCATTACTTTGTTCGCCAGCCTCACCTGGGCCTTCTTGCGGCACCGTGCACGGGCGTCGGAAGATAAGAAAAGGGTAAGACTTTCAATCTATTCTGTAGATCGCTGTTCTACTTGCTGTGCGTGTCCCCGCACTTAGCGAATAGTACAGTTCAGCCTTAACAGTGCGCGTGAAATGTGTTTTCGCCTTTATTCACGGGAGGGCTGTCCATGTCCTCTTCGGAATAGTTGCACCCACCGGAAATTATTTTCGGCTCAATTTCTTTTATCAAATACCGCAAAGACATATATGGGCGTTACAAAAGGAGATGTCAGTACATCAAGGCTGATTACAGTACTCGTTCAAACACATCATACAAGCACATAAAAAAGAACACAACGAGAAAGCAGTATAAAGCAAAGCGAAGTACAGGCATTTAGCACGTTGGTTATAAATTATCAAATAAAGGTAGGTGGGAGGACAGGGATGGGGAGTGAGTAGGCAGCGGTGATGTTGTTATGACATTGTTAATGACTACCGTGGCTTAAACCACAAAGTCTAAAAAAAGGCGCGACCCTTTTTTTTTATTCGTTTGGGTTGCTACTAAGCATCGCTTGGGGTTTGAATTAAGTGTAAGCATGAAGGCCAGTTCCATGCAGTTGCAACAAAAATACTCGACTCATGACGAGGTTCTTTGCCGTGATATTGCACCACTATTATTCATCGTGTATGATCTCGGGAATATCAATGCTATCAATGCGCGAATTTAATGACATTAGCGGTCACTTTAGGTGATCATGGCCTGACGTTTTCACAGCAACGAAGAGAGACATTTGCTTCGGCTTTCAACGAGTAAAGGCCCCTCCATTGACCCTTTTCTGTCTTTGTTTGCGTTGGGGACGTAAAAAAGAAATCTTTCCAATCGGCCAGTACAATGAGGCTTATCTTCTTGACCGAAAAAGGAAAGAAGAAAAATGTGTGCCCAATTTATATAGGGTACATGCAGATCAAGCACGACTTAGCCGGCTGCAAACATTGGTTACGTGTGCCTGCAATCAAGTGATGAACCTAGCGATATAAGGCGCTATTTCTACTGTTGAACTTTTGCAACAGTTGTTGCGACCTTCTAATTTCTTGGTGCTGCTATTTATCTCTATCGGATAAACATGTTGTGTAGTTTGTTTTTTATGCGTTTGCAAGTTTAATGTGTTGTCTCGTAACCTTATTTCTTATGTTTCCTAGTTGCTTATTAGAAGCATTTCATAGCTGACCAAATCCTTGCATGACATTAGAACTACCGTACCGTCAGCATACACTGTTCCCTCTCCCTGATTATGCTTTTGGGGAAGGTCGTTAATGAACGCGGCAAATAGTATCTGTTCCAACGCTGACCTCTGCGCTACACCATATGAAATAGTTAAGAAGTTAGACGACACGTTTTCAGCATATATACGCTCTGGTACCTTGCCTCAATATAGCTCTAAATGAAAATGATAGACGGTGCCGAACGCTTTTCTTAACGCCCAGGACAATTCCTCTTACTATTTCTTTGGTATTCAGAAAAGTCTTAATGTAGTTTGTCACGTCAATAACTGCCGTTCTACTTTATTATTTCGACAAATATAGTGCCGCAGTGTAGCTGAATTATTACATTTTTTATAAACCTAATAAGTCGCTTGCATATAAGCAGTTCGAACCCTTTGTTAACGGTTGAGAGTATCGAAATCGGTCTGTAGTTTTCTAACATGAGCTAACCTTTCTTGAAAATGGGAGATACCTTAGCTCTTTTCAGCGGATTAGGATACGTAGCAGTGTAAAAAGCGTAATAAAAAATTTGCGCCAGATATGTACACACAAAATCTTCATTAGATTTCATTTTACTCAATGATGTCCTGCCGACCCTGTCGCTTTACAAGTTCGTATTGAAATACTTAGAGCCATTAGTTCTTAAGCGGTAAGTTAAAGACAAATGAGGGCAAAAGGAATTAAAATTGTTGGCTTATTGTAGCTTTGAGTCAGCGTATAAATAATGTCAGGCAGCCTGCAATAACAAAGACCGTAACGCTACTCATGATTGCGCCAAGAAATACTGCAATCAGGCGATCAACCCTTAGATGACGCAAAGTGCCTTAGAGCTTTCCCGCATCAGCAAAAGGAAAGGAAAAGCAAAAGGAAAGGAAGCAAAAGGAAAAAGGAAAAGCAAAAGGAAAGGAAAGATAATGTTTGCTACAGAAATCAATAAAACGAAATCAGGAGCAAATTATTAGCGCTTCTACGCCACAGTGAGAAAATGGTGTTATAGATAATCCTACTATCATCGCTAGTCAAATGAGCCCAAGAAAGCTGTGGGAAGTAATAAATTTTGTTAAAGAAGGTATTACTCGGGAGGCCAGCTTCCATAAAATATTCGCGCATCGCGGATAAGCTTTCTCGAAGTGAATTTTTTTCGGTGCGTGCAGCTGTTTGGCAAAGCGATTTTTATTGTTGACGCACTGATGAAGCAATTAAAAACGCTATTCGTGAACCCGTATAATTCCTATAATGTTTGATACGAAATGTTAGTGATCGAGTTTAGGTTTTAGTTATAGACTTCACATACGAGTGCCGCCTTATTTCTGGTGTCCAGCTCATCTAACATACTTTCTAAGGCCTGAAGGAAAAAACAGACTTTAGAACTTGGTGAACGGTACAGCACGCCGACGGTTATCCCACAATAAAATTCAATAAATAGTGCCTCATATTGCGGTGACATATCTGTGGTTAAACGAAAGGTGATTATAATCCATGAGGTTGGCGTTGAGAAATAGTCGAACACTTCAACACTTTGTTTTGCTAAGCCGCAGAATGCAAACAAAGTTGTAACCTAGGAGGTTCAGATTCCTCAGGCGTCAGAACCTTAGTCTTAGTCCAAGAAATTATATCATATTGAAATTTGTGTTAACAAAGAAATATCTGGAGACTTGATATGTCCAATACCGTCATGAATGTTGTAGTGTAACAGTGAAAAATTATTACATATCGAACACTTGTTCATTTCTCCATTTGTAGCGACTTGCATTTTCTTATGTGCGGTGGCGAAAACGCACGAGGTGTAAAACGAATGAATTGTAGTCAACAAGAGGAGATCGCCCTGTTTATCTGCTCCTTTCACCTCGTGTGTCGAGCCGTGATATTTAGACGCGAAGACGCGCCATTTATGTTCCTTCATGACACTGAGAGTAGGCAGCCACTCGGTGCTCTTATAAACATAGAATCTGTTCAGCTAACTTTAAGATTGCGAGCACACGTTTCAGTGTTTATAGAAGGATGCAGTCTAGCGATCGAAAACTATCCTGATTTCGTTACCTCTTGGGCAGCAGGTTGCGACGAAGGTGCATTAATTGTCCTGACAATCACACCTTTCCTTTCCCCGGACTACAGGATGTTGACAGCGTGTCTGTTCGAGCTATTAAAGGCGCGAGCACATGGACAGAGAAACGCAGAGGACAACGCTGGCCTATTAGCCTATAACATACTCGACCTGTGCGTTTCTTTGTCTTGCGCTCGCGTCTTTACTTGCTGGAACAATCACATTGTCATAATGCATCGAATGGCCCAGAAAACTACCCTACAGGATGTTACTTACTGATAACAAAACATAGAGTTCCTCACTGCCAGGAATTAGGCAGATGTAAACACTCCACCTCCTTAACTAAACATTCTGCCTGCGTTTACTAGTGCGCATTACCCAGTATCGCATTAGCGGCTTCCTAGAACTTCATGCGCAGAACCATAAACTAATTCAATAGTCTATTGCATTTGCGCAATTGTATACGCTATTTTATACCTCTAACAAGCTCTTAAAATTGGCATCAAATATTTTTAGTAAAAAACTGTGATATCCTTGGGAGACTACCCATGCGTTGCCACTTTTTCGATGTTCAATGGGAGCCTATGAATCGTCGGTTAAGGACTGGAAACGTTCACATATGTTTAAAGCATTGCATACTTGCACATGCAGTTGATTCCTGCCCGAAGGCGGTATCCTCAAGAGGATTTACCGCCGGTGTATCCCAATGGCTGGTTTCCTATTGTAGAGTCTCAAGAACTCAAGGTCGAACAAGTAAAGCGAGTCGACGTGCTTGGTAAGTTTTAGTGTCTGGGCATCGCTCTTTGACGTGTCCTAGAAAGAGAAAAAAGACTACAGCCTTGAGCAAATAGGTTAGGCAATTCAAAAAATAAATATAACAAGGTATCGAGGAATTATTCTGTGTTTTTCATACTCGATTTTACCTGTCTAGTCATTTGGGAGGGGAAACAGCTCGTAAGACGAGGAGTAAGAAAGAACATCATATGCGCTGCCTACCAACGTTGTCTTTATTGCAACATGACAATATATATTCAGAACACGCACAAAATCCCGCATGCGTCAACCATATCGTCAAAGACATAGGAGAAGGGCGAATAATATATTTTAAGCAAGTGGTTTTTACCTCAAGAACGATGAACTTCAAGGCATGCAGGGGGCTGTGCGTGTTCTACATATTTATTTTCTTGTTGCAATACAGACAACGTTCTTAGTGACGCATGTGTTGTCGTTCTTTCTTAGTCCTCGACTTACACGGTGTTTTTCCTCCGAAGTGGAACGCCGGCCAGCCCATTGTCGCTCCCTTATTCAGTTTATTGAAATATGGATAATTTTTATAGCATACTGCACGCCATAAGCGTGAAGCCTTCATTCCTTGGGAATTGAAAGGCATAAGAAACGTTCTTTGAAACATGAAACAAATTAGCAGACTTGGCGAATTCCTCCGACTGAGCTCACTTGCTGCGATAGCAGCCGGCTGTCACATCGGCAACGCCATTGTCCTATAGCTAATGTTTCAACGAACTTTCTCGCTATGCGTACGAGGCCTCCCTCGTTCGTTAGGGCATTGCCTGCTGCGGTAAATGCCCGCAAACGTCGCACATACCTTGCTGTCGTTCTTGGGATAAATTACCCTAACCTTATAATGTCGCCTCACTGCAGCGGGCTCTCGCATCGTGCTTGCACTCTCCAAGGAAAATGCAGTTGCGCGTTTTGCAGTTGGAGAACACCAGAACTAAGAGCCACGTTGCCTTCCCCATGAGGCAAGACAGTTTTAATCGGACAAAACGGGGCATGTCCATATCCGGCCCGCAGCTGATCGGGCAATCTGGAGCCCATTTCGCGAGATGCGCTAATTGATTTTCCTCTTTCTACAGGATTAGAGCTTGTCGCGTTTCGTACCGAGGACGGCAGTGCACACGTGCTTGACGCCTACTGCCCGCACCTGGGCGCCCACCTGGGAGTGATGGGCCGTGTGGTGGGAGATTGCATCGAGTGCCCCTTTCACGGGTGGAGGTTCGACGCAAACGACGGCGCTTGCACCCACGTGCCTTACTCGGCCAAAGGTGCGCTGTTACCATCTTCTCGTAATAAAAGGCTGTGGCGCTGAGATTTCAGCCGTTAAACATGGTGCTATAGAAGTGTCCATCCTCAAGCCAGCGCTTTCTTTTTTATTATTATTGCTTTAATAGACACAAATGAAATCTCAGCAAAACTCTTTTGGAGGGATCGATGGACGATTGTAGTAAAAAAAATCTCGATATCAATTTCTGTAAACTCGTATCTGTACGTCCGTCCGTCTGTCTCTGTCTCTGTCTCTGTCTCTGTCTCTGTCTCTGTCTCTGTCTCTGTCTCTGTCTGTCTGTCTGTCTGTCTGTCTGTCTGTGTCTACGCAACCTTGGTTAATAACTGAGTTGCACATGGCAATGCTCGCTCCATTCGACCATTTTCCTGCGGAATATTGTTTTATGCGTAACATACAAAAACGAAGCGGCTCAAGTACGTCGTCTTGTGCCTGTTTTTTCGCAGACATTTCATTCAGAGCAAAACACTCCTCAGGTTTCTTGCCACTGGCGTTTATACTTGTAGGGGTCTCAAAAAGTATGTGCGAAATTACGTAAACATAGGGAAGACGAGATAATGAATTTTTTCGGGGTTACTTTTAGGACAGATATACATTTGAAAATGACTAGAAAGTAATTAGACAAGTATTTAGTCAAATTAGACCAACTTTTCAGCCAGGTGAGCCGACAATTGACAGTCATGAAGACTTGAAGTCCGTCGTCCGAGCTGTTGATGACGGTTTCCAGAAATGGAAAAAGTAGACGCTCACAATATTTACAGCGTATTTTATTCAGGCTAATTTCAAACATACACACATACAAAAAAATTAAACCGAGAGAGAGAGAGAATCAACTTTTACTCAGCCCTTAGGGAAGGTTGGTGCGAGCTGGCACCAGATGGGGTGGAACCTTCATCTCAGGTCCCATATGCGTCCAGCATTTCCTCGCCCCTAGCCGCCAGCAGGAGCTGGGTCGGTAGGTCGGGGCTGGACAACGTCTCCGATCGCTCGGGGGGAGGGGGGGGCTGGGGAGGGGGGGATGATGGGGTGTTCTTGAGCTTCGTGCACTCTGCAAGGATGTGTGCTAGAGTGCCTTCCGATCGTCTGCAAAACGGACATGAAGTGTCATGCTCTGCTGGGAACATCTTCTGCAAGAGCATGGGATGCGCTAGCGACCACGCTTGCGCGCCTCGCACGATCGTTTGCTGCCTTCGGCTGAGTTATGGATGCCGACGGGGAAGCCTACATCTGCCACCTCTGTACATTTGGGGGATCTCTTTGTAATTTCTCACGGGGTGTGGTAGCTCTGGCTCGTCCTCGGCCTGGATTGACAGTTCTCGGGCATAGTTGTCGGCGAGTGCGTTGCCTTCCACTTGCGAGTAAGCCGGGACCCACAGGAGCTCAACGGCCCGTCCCGGTGATTAGCGTTTTATGAGGATCTCTAGGGCCACGGGAGAGATGCTACCCATGCGGTAGCTTGCGTAGGCGGTATTGGAGTCTGCGACCACGGTTCTCACTCCCGGTTGTGCGAGTGCGAGGGCCACGGCCACTTCTTCTGCTTCGACTGTATTCGTCGTCCGTATCGACGCGCATGTGACCAGTTTATCAATGGTGGTGACGACCGCCGTTGCTCTGGTGCCATGCTTAGGAAGCGAGGCGTCCGCGTAGAGAACCTCGGGGTCCTCTTCCAGCTGTCGAGGCAGTGCCTTGGCCCGCGCCGAACGTCTCTCGTCGTTCTTCCCCGGCTGCATGTTCGGGGGGAGGGGCTTGGTCTTAATAACGTCTCTCCACGTTGTGGGGAGCGGCTTCGTTGTCGGTTGCTGTTCAATTTGCCATCCTATGTTGCATAGGACGGCCCGGCCATGCTCTGTCCGGCTCAGCCTTACTCTCTGGTGGGATAGGTGTGCTTCCACCAGCTCTTCCACCCTATTGTGGGCACCCATATCCAGCAGTTTCTGCGTTGACGAATAGACTGGGATGCCCATGGCGAGTTTGACTGCTTTCCTTATCGTCGTGTTCAGCGTCTAGCGGTTCACCTTCGTAAGCTGGAGGTACGGGGCGGAGTACGTTACGCGTGACACGACGAATGCCTGCACCAGGCGCAAAGCGTCTACTTTGTTTCCTCTGTTCCGGTTGGTGACTCTTCGGATCATGCTCATGACCTGCTCCGATGTGGTCTTGATTTTGTTGACGGCTGCGTGCGCCTTGCCGTCGCTGCGCAACAGCAGGCCCAGTATCCAGATCTGCTGCGTTCGCTTGATCTCTGTGCCGTCGATGGTGATAATTATGTTCGGCGGTGGCTCTTTCTTTGGTCTTCCGGGCTGTACAATGAGCAGCTCTGATTTCTGTGGAGCCCAGCTCAGGCCGCAGGTCGTGGCCTACTCGTGGACGGTTGTTGCCGCTCTCTGCAGGGCTTCCTCCGCCCAGGCATCGGACCCCGCGCGGTTCGTCCACACCGTTATATCGTCGGCATAGAACGCGTGGTCTACGCCTTCGAGCTGATTGAGTAGTTCGGGCAGGGGCAGGAGGGCCAGGTTCAAAAGCAGAGGCGACAGGACCGACCCCTGTGGGGTACCCCTGTCTCCGAGCTCCACAGGCTCGGACTGTTCCTTTCCTATCCGGATAGTCGCCGTTCTATTGGATAGGAAATATTTACTATAGCCGGAGGTCTAGCGGCCACACCCCGTCTTGTGCAGGTTCTCGAGGACGCTGGCGTGGCAAACGTTGTCGAAGGCCCCCTTGAGGTCCAAAGCCAGTATACCCCGTGGCGCGTGCCTCGTTGCTCTCTTAATCACTAGTTCGTGTAATTGGATAAGGCCATCTTGGGTGCTCAGATGCTGGCGGAATCCATACATGGTCGCCGGCATCTGACATGTCTCGTCCAGGTGTGCTTGAAGTCTTCTGAGAACCATGCGTTCCATGACCTTGACCTCGATCGTCGGAGGTGTGCCGGGTTTCGGTATGAACCGTACCTCGGCCTCTTTCCATTCTGCGGGTAACTTCGAGCTTTCCCAGGTTATGTTGGTGTGACCCAGGAGCCCGCGTGCCGCCGCATCGCTCATGTTGTTGAGCAGCTTGTATGTAATGGCGCCTGTTCCGGGTGCGCTCGTCTTATTACTTTCGTCTATGGCTGTTAATAACTCCGTGATGGTGAACGGTTCATTATTGCCGGATTTTCCGGTCCCCCGTACTCATCCGGTATCGGAAATCGCCCTCTCTCCATCTTGAGGTAGATCGCCATGAGGTCTGCAATGAGCCTTTGGCCGTTGCCATCGTAAGCGTTCAGCACTTTGGTGCGGTTGCGGTTGGTTGCGGTCTTGCTGCTCAACGGGGTGATCAGGTGTCTGAGCAGGCACCAGGTATTGCGCGCCGACAGCTTTTCCTGCAGCCCGTCGCACGTACTCATCCAGTTCTCACGGCACAGCTTGGTTGCGTATTCAGTGATCTGTTTGTTGAGTATCGCGATGCGTTTGACGAGCTTCTTGTTTCGACGTTGACGCTTCCATCTTCGCGTGAGCGAGTGCCGCGCCGGCCACATGTGTGCTAGCTTGGCGTCGACGAAGGGCGTGTGCATCGTTGTCACTACCCCTTGAGTAAATCTGAAGAGCGCGATCTTTTGTTCTCACGCCCATTCTGCGTACGTTTGATGTCTGCCATCCTCCACGTTTTCTCCGGAGGTCTCGTTTTCTTCGTCTGTGTGCTTGCGCATTCGGTCCCAGAAGGTGATCTGGGCTTTGCCGAGGGCCGCCCGGAACCTTGTTCCCTTGAGCGTTATACTTATGATGCTGTGGTCGGAGCCCAGGTCTGCGTCTTCGTTCCGCCAGGCCACTTCTAGGGATCCCGCCATCCACGACAGGTCCGGTGTGGTGTCCCTGTTGACGCTGTTTCCCTTTCGAGTGACGACGCCTGGTTCATTAAGGAGCGCCATTTCGTGGTTCTCCATTGCCTTTTCTAGAGCCTTGCCTTGTTTCGATTGGTATTTGTAACCCCATGTAGTGTGAGGAGCGTTGAAATCGCCTAGGACCAGGAGCGGCCGGTTCCCCGCCAACCTCTTCGCCTGGCTCACTGTTGTTCCAAAGTCGTACTGCCTTTGTGACGGCCTGCAGTATGCGCTCATCACAAACAGGTTTCCGGCACTGCCAATCGTCCTTGCGGGAACCTCGACCGGCGTGTGTTCGCAGCCCTTTTGCGCCGTGAGGTGCTGGGTAGCTGCTATGTTGTTGCGCACCAGTAACGCCGTGCCGCCTTCCGTGGGATCCGTGTAGGTCACGTATCCCGGGAGTCTGGGTCTGCCGTGCGTCTCTTGGAATCCGATCATATCCGGTTTCTGGTCGAGCGTATTTATGTGAAGTTGTAATTCGGCCTCCTTGGTGTGGATGCCCCTGCAATTCCATTGGTAAATGATCGTTGTTTCCCCCCCGCGGATTTGCTTTTTACTGTTCGGCGTCTGCGTCATCTTCCTTTGCCATTTTTATACGACCGCGCCTGTACGCGATCGATTCCTTGACTTCATTGGCGCGTTCTTTCTTTAGCGCTGCGAACTTGTTCTTCATGGTTATCGTTACTGTCTTCTCCGCCAGTCGTTCGTGCTTGACTGACAGGGTCTTTATTTGACCTTCTAAGGCCTCTAGCCTGGCATTCATATTGCCGAGTTTCTCGTTTATATGGTTGATGGCTGCGAGAATCGCTGCCAGTTTGCCCCCTTGCGGCGGTTGCTCTTGTTGATGCGACGTCTGTGGTGCCGCTGCTGCCGTCTCGCAGTCAACGGTGGTTCAGCGTCCATCGCTTCTTGAACATTCAATGCTTGTTGCATGGGCTGCGCCTCTCCTCTCCGCTCTTGGGGGGGCGAGGGGGGTCCCTCCGCGGCACCTTGCGTTTCTCGTTGGCGTCCTCGGGCGCCGTGCTCGTTCTGGTTATTTTAGTCGCTGAGATGCCGCTAGCTAGCGCATCTATTTTACTCATGAGTCCTCTGATCTGCACGTTCTGTTCCTGAATCAGGGCGTTTTGCCTTTTGATTAGTCTAAGTTGTGTGCATTCACCGCACTCTTGACGTGTGGCGGCGTTTTGGTTAGAGGAGGTATGTGGGGTAGGGTTGAGGGGTGGGAACTCTCTGTCGTTCCCTAGAGCGACGGAAGACCTGTCGGTGCAGCCCACCTTTTTCTCGGCGAGTATCCCTCGTTGGTTGGACTCGGCCCGGGTTCTCGATCTGGTCCGGGACCTCGAACGGGATCCCCGGCGTCTTCCACTCGAGCTTCGACTGCCTCCTTTCCCCATCGTCTCCCAGCGGCGGCCGTCCTTGGAGCCAGCCGATGGCGTCTGGTCGGCCCCGTTCGGGCTGCCCCGGGAACGGGATCTCGATCGTCGGCGGCTTTGGTGGTCGCCCTTGCGGGCCGGCGGTCTCAAACGGCTCTGCGAAGAGATGCTGCGTTGGGGTCGCCCTGCAGGACCTCTTTCCTCTTGGTTGCTGTCGTCGTAGGCCCGGCGCCGCTCCCAGCGCCGGCGCCGCACCACGTACGGCGTCTTAAATTTTGCCTTACAGGCCCGGTCGGCGATGAGATGCTTGCCGCCACACAGGCCGCACTTGGGCACGCACGCATGCTCTTTCTCTGGGTCGGCGATGCCGCACCCCCGGCAGATACGATTTTGGGGATTGGGGCACACGTCCATTCGGTGTCCGACGCGGCCGCGCTGGTAGCAGACGTCGATCTGCTTGTGGTGCAAGGAACATTCAACGAGCAGGTTACCGTAACGCACGTAGTTGGGAACCTTGGGTCCCTCGAAGGCGATCACCACGGATCTGTTATTGCCAAACCGTTTCGCCTGTAACGCCATCGGGTTGTGCTTGTGCATCACTAGGTCTTGAATTTCTTGGGCGGTGTCCTCTAGCGGGATGCCCCGTATCACTCCTCTGTTCCGTGAGGCACCGATTCGTAAGCGCTCACCTCGTGGGACGTCCCTCGAATGTCGATGCGTTTCACCATGGCGTACTTGTCGGCGTGCTCCCTCTTCGAGGTACTCACGACGATTATGTTGTGCTGATGGTTTGGACAAATAATATATTCTCTTGCTGTAATTGCATCGACTTGGGCCGCCCCAGTAATGGCTCGGCTGATTTCAACCCGGGCCACATCCCTCACTTGAAGCCCGCCGCGTGGCCGCATTACAATCTTCACGTCTTCGCGCGGGAGGTCTGGCATTCTCGCACCCTTGAGCAGCTTGCCCTTGTTTACTCGTTTCATCCTGTGACGAAGGCTCTTGCCGGTGGTGCCATCGAGGTCTTTGCCACGTCTGTTGCTGACGTCAGCCGCGGCTTCGGCGCCATCTTGGCTTGCGTGGCTCCTTTGCTTCAACTTCTCGCCAGCGGTTTTCCACCCCTCGGCTCTCGTGAGCTGATCCGGCGAAATTTCTTCCCCATCTACCCCAATTCCCCTAGCAGTCGACATATTGGGTCAGTGTCCGCTTGCCAAATTAGCGATTTGTCGGTAATTGGCTGCGGCTCGATGTGACCTGAGGGTAGGCCTACCGCTTCCCTGGCCGAAGCCGAGGCCTGTGGGCGGACCTCGTGGGTCACAAAATCAGCTCTAATTAAAAAAGAAATACACCGCTACCTCGGAATTGGGTATCCCGGTGGTCCACGTAGGTTCATACATCCGTTCGATGCACTTTCATGAAGATCCGATTTCAATAATCAGCACAATTAAGGAAAATTCAGAGAGCTGCCGTGAAACACGTTCATTCAGCAATGCAATGGCTCATACCATTAAACCGAAGTACACATATGAAGTCTCTCGCGTGAAATTCGCCAGACGGTGAGGAATAAGCAGTAACATCACTTATGGGTGTCTACCGTAAAAGAACGGCAGTTGTGCTCTTTGGCTGTTGAGTTTCGCTCTTATGTGGACAATTCGCCATAATTCATTTGGGCAAAAGAAATAATTCATTACGGTGCGTCAACTGGTTACATTTCCGGAAAGGGTTATGAGCTCCTCGGATGGCGTACTTCAAGTCATCCATTCGGCTCAATCGTACGTTATTTGTTTTTGTTAACATAAATTAAAGAAGACGATTGCCTATTCGTCTAATTTGCACCTCTAGTCCGAATATAATATGCGCCTCTGTGATAAAAGCAACAATGAGGAAATAACTTAATAATCGCATCTTCCGTTTCCTTGAGAACTTTCGAACACATTTCATGAAACAACCGGTATACTACACCTTTATCGCCTCTCCTTCAGCTACGCTGCTTGCCTTCCTACAGTGCCCGACTTCGTCAAAATAAAAACTTGGACCACGGCCGAGCTTCTGGGCAACGTGTTTTTGTGGTACCACGCCGACGGCGAAGAGCCCAGCTGGCAGGTAGAAGACGTTCCCGAGGTGACAAGCGGTCGTTGGAAAGCGGGGAGGCGATACGAGGAAACGCTGAGCTGCCACATCCGGGACCTGTCCGAAAACGAGTCGGACGTGACGCACTTCAGCTACTTCCACGGACCCAACGTGCTGCTGCCACCGGAGGAGTTCGCGAAAAACGCGGGCGACACCGGCTGGGGCCGCTTCGTCACACACCTGTGGACGGCCAAGTGGTACACAAAGGACCACCGCTGCTGCGTCGACATTGCCGCCAAGATCCGAGTTCTTGGCCGGTGCCCACGCTTCTTCGACAACGTGACAAATCTGACGCTGCAGGGACCCGGGCTGCTCGTGGTGCGCGTAGAGTGCGACTTCGGCACCCAACTTACCGTGGTCGCAGTCACGCCGATGGGTCCGTTCCGTATCCGCGTGGTGCACACCATCCACTACGAGCCCCGCGCAAGCTTGCTCTTCCGCTGGCTGGCAAGCATCATCTACGCGAAATCCGTGAGTGCACTTCATCGTTCAAACCAACGCACGAACATCCATCATTCACTGCAGCGGTGACAGGAAGACAAAGGACAGAAAGGAATCGACCACACAGGGATCTGTGTGTTCGCCTCGTTCCTGCCGTTTGTTTTCCGTCGCGCTGCAGTTAATAGGGAATCGACACCTACTAACCCGGCTTTCAGTCTTTATGTAGACGCAAGACGAATAATTAAAGAAACTAATAATAGCTGTCTGGGTTTCCCGACGTATTTAAACAACCAGATTTAATTGCTCCTAGGAACACCTAATATCTTGGTTAAAAAAAAGAAAGTTGTTTGTGGAAAAAATTTCAATAAAGTAAATATGGGGTCTTACACGCCATAACCACGATCTGATAATAAGGCACGCCGTACTTTTCATTACTTGAGGTTCTTTGAAGAGCAATTAAAGAAAAGGGAAGCTGGTAAGAAAGAAGCGACGCATAAAGCGGGAGAGACACACGGTCCGATTCGGTGTCCGATTCGGCATCCGACGCGCCGGAACGGCAACCGGAATCGAGGTGTTTTGCCGTGCCGAAGCGCCGGATCGGACTTCCTGCGTGCGACAAACGGGGCAGATTTTCATCATCCGACAACCGCACCGTCGTTTGGCCGCAGCCAATGACAGCGCGGCTGGCCGGTTTCTCGCCGTCTTTTAACGCGACAGCGTTAAGGAGCTAGTGTCGCTGAAAAGCCGGTGTCGTCGGCGTCGGCGGCGTTGGCCGTGAGCGCAAAATTGCGGAAGGCAATTTATAAATAAAAGCAACTTGCTAGATGGGCTGGGTGGGAATCGAATCAGGGCCTCCAGATTGTGAGACGGAGACGCTACCACTTAGCCATGAGTTGGATAGTTCAAAGCGCGACAAAAGCGCCTCTAGTGAATGCGGTGTTGCCTTAGAAACGTGCCGTAGAAAGTTATAATGCGGTGTATATCGGTAATTATGAGCATGTTTTTTACAGAAGTCGCCGTTAAACGTGTAGCGAAGTGCGTTTCCGCTACATTTCTTCTGCGCTTGCCGCACACGCAGTACCCTCTTGCGGCAAACACAGAAGACCCCTTCCTCGCAATGTACGGCACTGCCCCGACAGGGGGCGCGCCACTCGACCGCTTCTCGCGGCCGTGCGGGGACCGGTGCGGAAGTGAGTCGCGGCCCGGCTGTCCGTGCCGATCACGACGTTCGGCTCGCGTAGATCGTTTCTCCCTCCGACACACCGAGTTCTTTGGTTCGTTCCGCTTGCTCAGGCGCACGTTTCGTTGCCGCGCCGAACGCTGTGTTGCTCGGCGCTCATCGCGTGATTGGTGGGTGCAAAGTACGATGCGGGGCGACTCGTAAGTGATGGCTGTGCCGTAGCGCATTGTCTTACACCCCTTGGCGGGTCGACGGGAACGCTATCGCGTTCCACTCTTAAAGGCGAAGCTTAAGCGTCCTCCAATTTTTTTTCCTTGCCTGCTGCAGTTTGTTTGCGACACGAAATATTTGACAGTTCAGTAAAATTATCTCGAACGCGTGCCTGTTATGCAAAGCAGTGCCTAGTACACTAGCACTAAGCTACTAGCGAGATAGGGAGCCGCGACGCGAGGGATCTCGAGGGCAGACAGCACACACCGACCGTCTGAGCGAGGCTACTCGCTTCGCTTGCACGTTTGCCCTTCGCAACGACTGCGTCCAGTAAACCAATTGTATTTAATTACGGGCGACCCAAGCGTACAGTGTTAATTGTTTTGGCAAAAATAAGCCCTCTTCGGTGAGCTTTAGTTGGATTGCAAGCGCCGTCGTCCGCAGCGTCCGCCTAGCTAGGCCTACAGGCCCTTTTGCTGGCTGTTCGCGGAGCCGTCAGTGGACAGGCGCCGTCGTGAAATGTTCTGTCACTTGCAGGGGCATAATTTTATTGACAGCGTTCGCGTAAAGCAAAGCAGTGTTGTGCAGAGTTGTTTATATTGCGTTTCTCGACGTGGATATGAATTCAAGCTGGGGTGGGGGCTGGATGTTGGCGGGGCTTACGCGCCGCTCGATCTTTCGGATGCACGCACCGTGTGCTTCGAATTCCCGTATGCCGCAAGCCGGAGCATTCAGCGCCGCACGTCGGATCCGACGCCTAACCGTACCGTGTGTCTCCTGCTTAAACGGCAGACCTGCGGCGACGCCACCGCGAAGTTCCTGCAACAGAGCCCCACGGCGTCATAGATTTTGACGGCGTCTGCACCGATTTGGTGAAGTTTTTATCGAGAGATATAAACTGCATTGTCTTCTAAAGAACCTGCACAGTTTCGACAACGTTTATTGGGAAAAAACAGCTTTAATACGCTGACACACTTTGAAATCCGTGTGGTCATATTGAAGAGCCAGCGCTGGTGTATCGGGGTGGAAAAAGAAGTGAGCATTGGTCTTCATTTACTGTTTCAGTAATCAACGTGTTGCCTCGAAATTAATGAAAATATAATTTTCGAAATATAATCGACCAGTCTAACTTCATTCGGCATTTCCCTTTACAAATGTGCGCCCAATGCATGGTATACACGAGCTATTTTTTGCATTCTACCGTCATCGGAATGCGGCCGCCGCGGCCGAGATCGAAGCTCCGACCTCGTGAACAGCAGTGGAACGCCATATACAGGGTGTCCCAACTCTCATGCACGAAGATTTAAAAATATGGAAATGCCATGTAATTCGACCGTACAAAGGTAATATTGTTTGCCGTCGCTTAGAGATACCCAGATTATATTTTCTTGCATTCCGCCAAATTACATAATTAGTCTCATTTAGTTGATCAAGTTCTTAAATAATATAATTGGATTAAAAGTGTCAGTGAGAAAACCGAAGAGCAAGATGATAAAATCCCGGTACAGCTTTCTGTAGCTCAATACGCGCTACATAAAAGTGTTTTTCTGAGTGCGAAAGAAACCCGCGAATACATGCGAAACTGCTACACTACTAGCCGCTCGATGCAAATTGCCTGTATTCGCGAGCTACTTTCAAGCTCGGAAAAGTACTTTACGTAGCACGTATAGGAATCTCTAAAGCACAAAGGCCTGCCGCTAATAAGAGCTAGTCATTGCAACGGTTTCAGCATTTCAGCAGATTGGGTGCCGCATACAAACTTGGACGAAACGCGTGGAGGGTAACAAAATAAGCACTTGCGCACTAAGAACGATACTTTGCAACTAAACCTCCACTGGGATTCGAATTCACATTCCTGCGGCAACGGGAAAGTGGAAGTGAGACACGCTACCCACTGCGCTATTACGTAACATTCGCGCTTGTTACTTTGCGCAAGGCTTTGCGCCCTATGCACCTTCTCTGAGAGGTAATAGTGTAGAAGACGAGCATGACGTTGAGTTTTTTGCAAAGAAGTTGTTCATCCCAATT
Organism: Dermacentor andersoni; assembly: GCF_023375885.2. Lineage (NCBI taxonomy): Eukaryota > Metazoa > Arthropoda > Arachnida > Ixodida > Ixodidae > Dermacentor > Dermacentor andersoni. The sequence continues at coordinate 177,468,134 of NC_092814.1, forward strand.
TCATCTGTGAGAATCTAGCATCTCACCGTATCCTCGCTGCCATGATCTATATTAGGCGTTGAATAATCATTGGTGTCCGTCAAGGTAACTTCAGGTTCCATTCTAAAGTTCGAGCTACCGTATTTTACCGTGAAATTTCTCTATCCTGAGTGCGTCGATTCTGCCGTCAACCCGAATCTACTGAGCTTCTACTTATTTCGTGGTCAATTTTCAAGAGAGAGAGAGAGAGAGAAACAACTTTATTCGGTCCACTGTAGACGTAAGCAAGCTCCACGTCACCTGGCTAGGCCCACTCGGGTACCATCAGGTGAAACCTGACGGCCCTCTCGCGAGCCCTCTGGACTGCCAGGATTTGAGAGGTCTGATCCTGGGCCTTAATTAACTTCATCATTTCCTCTTGAGTGAAAGGGGGACCGGCAGAGGCGCAGCCCCACAGGACATGTTCGAAGTCCGCATAATCACCACACAGAGGGCAGTCCGGGCTTGGGAACCGTTCGGGGTACATTGTGTGCAGCGCCGCGGGGCTCGGGCAAGTGCTTGTTTGCAGAAGCCTTAGAGTGACTGCCTGGGCCCTGCACAGCGAGGAGTGCGGCGAAGGTACGAGTCTTCTTGACAGATAATTATATTTGCAGATTTCGTTGTACGAGCAGAGAGGCTCGGGTCGCCCAGGAGAGGACGCGTTGCCCAGCGCACGGTCAGTCAAACCTCATGTAGCCGAGTGCGCCTCCTCGTTGGGGTTGATCGAGGCACCCTCAATGGTTCCAAGGTGCGCAGGGAACCAGGCCAAAGAGTGATGTTTCATGTCTTTGGCACTTGGGATGATACGTAGGGCCTGGGGAGCCACCATTCCCATCTGAAAGGCCCTGACAGCGGCCTTGGAATCAGAATAAATCGTGTCATGTACACTGTCCGTTAATGCAAGAGCAATAGCAACCTGCTCTGCAACGCTGGAATTAGAAGTGCGGACGGTAGCGCAGCTAAGGATTTTAGAATCACCGTCGATGACCACTGAGGAGAAGGCCTCTTCTTGAACATACGAAGCAGCGTCTACGAAGCACGTTCGGTCCTTGTTCAAGCGGGCACTGGCGAGCAGAGCTTTGCCCCTGGCTCGTCTTCGCCCTTCGTTGTAGGTGGGATGCATATTTCGTGGCAACCGGTGTATGTAAATCTTGGACCTTACGTCGCTAGGCAGCTTCACAGCGTCGAGACTGACGACCGTGGGGTTACGTCCCAGCTTGCCAAGTATGGCTCGGCCCGCAGGGGTACCGGAAAGTCTGACAAACTGGGAAAATTCTTGGGCTTCAACGATTTCTTCGAACGTGTTGTGAATTCCCAAATTGAGGAGGTCTTTTGTGTGCGTTCGGATGGGAAGGCCGAGGGCAAGCTTGAAGACTCTTCTGATTAGGGCATTGATCTTGTTGCGCTCCGATACGAGCCAGTTGTGCATAGCCCCTGAATAAGCGAGGTGGCATAACACGAAGGCGTGGATAATCCGGATCAGATTGTCTTCCTTAATTCCGCGGCACCTGTTGGCGATTCTTGTCAATTTTCAAGAGAAATTTATTTACAAATAGGTTTTCGCAGATTTGGTTTTCCCTAAGCTGGTTAGTCATTCCCTCCCTCGGGGTGACTTCGCAAGACTCCGGCCACTAGGACGCCTTATAATTTTATCTGTAACACAAATCAACTAACATATTAAATTTCTGAGAGCGTCTATTGCTTCACTTTAAAAAAATCATACTCTCAAAATTCTTTAAACATCGTAGGATGAATCAGTGGCTGCCATTCGTTTATCTCTCGCTAGAAATTACCCACACCCTTATTTATAAAACGATTATCGCCTGCTTCGTGTCCAGTCGCCCATATAGAGGTGAGCGCCCTGAGAACTTGGGAACTACAACTTTTGCAATAAATAAGCTCAACGGCGGAGAAATCACTCTAGTCTGCTTATTTTTCTTTCTTTCTTCCTTCACATTTTGTTTATGTGCGTTGACAAATTGTGTCAGAAAGGGAATATAACATTAAGGGAATATTGCTTTAAGGGTTGATTTCAACTTTAGCGTGCACAGCCGGCGGCCATCGAATTGGATGAAGCAGCTACACATCGCTGTTATATAAAAAGCACCAATGCCATATTGCAGATCGAGCGACGCGTTATCATAACAATTCTAGAACAGAGTACAAGCATCGTAACAAGTATACCATAGGCCCATGTGCCCCGGTGGTTAGAGATGCAAGAAGCGCTTCTTCCCAGAGAGCGGCGCCATACAGCCACTAATTAACGAGAAAAAGAGAAATCGAGGGACCCTATTTTTTTTTAGTCACGCCCGTATGAAGCCAACAGTTACTGAAGCTAAGGAAAACCTAGGGCAAATAAATCATTCGTTGTTTTTCATTGAAGTGTAGATATTCAAGGCAAAGGAAAATTAAAGTGAACGATAAAACATCTTGCCTCCGGTGGAAGCCACAGCCTCCGCATTACGCCTGCGTTGCCTCTACCACTGCCGCTACAGCCACGGCGGTGGATGGTCGCATTTCCGCATTCTTGGGTGTTTTGTATGCGTGCAAGATGTAACCAGGGGAGCATTAATCAGCGCCAGTCATGGTAACGGCAGCGGATGTGGAACATTCTCTTGACCGTTCGATCGCGTCACGTAACCCGTGAGCTCTGGCAGCAAGCGGCTCCTCCTATAATTATACTGAATTAAGCCATATTAAAAGATGCACAATGAAAAGTGCAATAATTAACAATCGTGGAGTTTACCAAACACTTCAAGCGTAAGGGTTGGTGTTTAATATTCAGTGCGTTAAGAGACGGCTGAAGACTACATATCCATGCAACTAATGTTGTGCACCAAAAGATGCGCGGCACATCACCGGCATATCTAAACTGACTCATTTCACCACCCTTAAGCTTTAGCGCATATTTAGTTAGGTGATGTCGATTCGACGTTGCCATGACACGCGCAGATCATTTCGTTGTTCTTTGTGAGATATAGTGCTATGTATAGCACCAGTAGTTTAATAGTTCTTGTCATCTGGTCCTTTCTGCCTCACAGTTCGAAAGGGATCTGCTCGTGTGGAATCACAAGAAGATGCTGTTGAAGCCGCCCTTCCAGAAAGGAGACAAGACTATTGTCGAATTTCGTAGGTGGTACAACCAATTCTACAGCCACAGTAGCCCCACGTGGCAGGATATTCGGTCTCGCACTCTGGAATGGTGAACGTCAACTTTTGCGGTGTTATAAAATACATCGTGCTTCTATGAGTTATTCAGTTTGGTTATTCGTGTCTGCTCTTTTCCTACATTTACATTGTTTTGCTACAGTGAGCTACTATGTACAAGTCATGATCGCACGTCTGTTTCCTCGATTTCTATGCCATATTTAAGTCTTGCTATGATTTTAGAGCACAACTCTTCGGCCCCGTTCCTGTGGCGAGCGTCGGCGTAACCGAGCGAACGAGCACAGCGAAAGATGAAAGTGAACTCGGAGCGCAGCCGTCGAAGGAAGACGCAAAGAGCAAAGAGGAAAGGAGGGTGCAGTGGAAGCATGAAGCGGAAAGCGGCGGAGAGTATCGTGAAAGCGTGAGAAGAAATCTGTAGTGCGGCGACGATGGCTACGAAATGGCGCCAGAGTAGCGCGCGTCATCTGGAAGGTCCTGTCGGCGACGGCGGCTGTGAATTGCACCCACGCGTCACCCACGCGCTGGCTCTCGCTATCTCCAGATTAGCCAGGCAGTCACGCCGCACCTCGCGCCATAGCAACGGGCCACACAAAATAGGTTGTCCACGCCAGCCCATATACCGCGAAATGAAAACACGTATAGAGCTGGGCTCAAATTGCGCATTAGGTAGTAGCGCAATCCACAGGGATTTTTTTTATTTTAAGAAACGCGGAACGAAGGACGAGAAGATTGCACACAGGTGATTGACTATCAGGGCGGCACGTCTTCAGATATACATATATTTTTTTTTTTTTCAGTCGCCAGCAAACAAGCTAGAAAGCTTATTATTCGTGGAGACTTCAATGCGCCCCCCCCCCCCCCCCAGCCTAGGGGTACTAAACAGAAACTCCAAAAAGCCGCCGGCTTGCCCACGTCATGATTCTTCCTCATTTATCCTGCTGATAGAACTTGACACACCAACCAGAATAGGTAGCAACATAAGCAGGGAAACCTGCCTCAACCTAACAATGGTGAAAGGGTTAACTCAATGCTTCTGGAAACCCCAATGGAACACCTGGGCAGAGACCACAGCACCTTAGCCACTGAAGTCGAAGTGGCGACGACACGCACCCCAGAACGTGTAATCAAAATATAAAGCTAGGGTAGTTTCCAGCACAAGATATCCAAGTCTGAACAACATGACACAACCTCCCTGCACGAGTGGACACAAGAGCTACAAGCAGATTTTAAAGCTTTCACCAAGCAACTCAGTGAAACAAGGGAGAAAGCGGATATGGACAGATATCTGCTCCACCTCTGGGAGGCGCGAAGAGACCTGACCAAATGACGGAAGAGGCAGCGGCAGAACCGTAGGAGGAAAAAGAAATCGCACGGATGACAGCAGAAATGGAATACGCCACCGTCCTAAATAAGAACTATTGGTACAACCTCTGCGACCGACTTAAGTGCAGACTTAGCACGCCCTTAAACGTGCTCCCTGGTACGAGCACTGCCTAGCCAAACGCACACAAAAACACACACAACTAACGCCATCCGCACTATCATCCACAAAGAACAAATGGATGATGACGCTGTGACCCATGTCGACATTACAATTTATCTTGTGTTGTCAACCAGTCATATATCGCTACATCGCATGAATGCATACAGGTCCCTTGCCTGGCATAACTATTTCACGAGCGGGTGGGTGCGGAACCTGTCTGCCAAGAAGTTGCCGTCAAAGCGTGTCGTCGTGCTTACCCAGGTGAGTTGAACGCATTTCTTTTCGCATTTCACAGCCGTGCGAAATACCGATAACCACGTAAAGACATACCAGAATAAATGAAATTAATTATTTAAAGCTTCAACAATCTTTAATTTTGTCATAGTTGACCGCGCCGTGATCTCGCCGAGTGGGGAAGTAGGGCACCAAATTTTACACTTGACTCATAAATAAGCCAACGCAAAGTGAAAGTAAGAAAAATCTCTCCTGCTTCAAAAGTGATGTGATGTTAGTCGAAAGAAAAGTGGAACTAGTGGATGCAGTGTTTACAGAAACAATCTCTAGTGTGTCGACTCCACCGAACTGTCGAGTTCTCATTTATCGCTGCTTTTTTTCCGTAAATTACTTGCAATTAGCTGCAGCAAGAGCATGACAGCTTCTAGCAAAAGTTGTGCAAAATCATTGCCTGCCTTCTGTAAGCCAACAATCAAACAGCAAATCAGGTGCTCAGTCGCCACCTGAATTTCTTTAGCAGCTGATGTTAAATTATCCTTGCCACGAGGGTGAACGATAGGGAGGCATATGGAAAAGAAAAATTAGCTCGTGTGTTCACCAACAGCTCACCAATATGCTGTTCATTCTTTCTCTGCACGTGAACCAATTGATGTTCAAGCAATAAGAGTAACTGGTCATGTTGAGATTGAACTGCACAGTAAACCACCCAGTCATACGCAAAAAAAAAAAAAATCGACATTGTGCAGCAGTGTCAAACGAGAGATCATTCAGATATATAAGAAAGAGTAGGGGCCCAAGGACGGACCTCTAGGAACACCTGAAAGAACTGGAGCCATTTATAATTTAGAGTCGCCTATTTGAACATATTGTTGGCGTTGCCTTAGGTAAGAGTCAATTCACTGCAGGATACGCTCATTTCTGAAGAGATACTATAGTTTTAATATGTTGGAATGCGACATGAGGTCAAAGCCTTTTCCAAAGTCTAGACAGATTTTGTCGACCTGGCAACCATTATCAAGAACTGCAAACAAATCGTGAGTAATGTGAAGTAACTGGGTCACTGTGGAAAGGCCGCGCCTGAATCAATGCTGACTGGTTAAGAAAAATATCGTTGCCTTCCAAGAACTGCTTAAGTTTGAAAAGAAAATGTTCTAATATCTTGCTAGCTGTGCACAATAAGGACACCGGGCGATAAGTATAGTTACTGTGAGCTTATCCCCGGTTTTATGCACCGGTATAATTTTACCTATTTTCCAATCGGCAGGAATTTCCCCCTTCTGCAAACTTTCCAAAAAAATAATATAAAGATACTCAGCACACCACTCCGCGTATCTAAACAAAAATTTATTTAGAATTTCGCCGGGTCTCAAAGTTTTCCTAATGTCTACATTCAACAGTGCCGAAAAACATACCTTCTTCCCCGTTTAGTAGCTGGGAAAGTTCATACCTGGGTGCGTGGCTGAATTTTGTGCCCTTATCGGTACTACATAAAAGAAAAACAGACGAAAAGTACTCATTGTATTCCGTTGATATGCAGGTTGCGTCAGTAACGTCTTTATCGTGCATTCTCAAGTGATTCCTTCCTCTGTGTCATTTGAAGCCAAGACTTTCTCGGATCCGTTCAAATAACGTCGTGCATTTTGACTTTAACCCTTTGCGACACGCATTAGGATATAGTCATCAGAAAATTTTGAAACTGCCTGTGTGCACTCTTGATGAACAATATTTCAGTAAAAAACCATAAACAAGCCGGTACCTTAGGTACTTAATAAATTAGGTCGCGTCCTCATATGTACACACTGTGACTCAATACAACTAAGTCAGCAAAAGTCAACCGAAGGCTTTATTGCATGAAAATATTGCAGGTAGAGCGATAAAAAATTCCTCTTTGGTCATCAGCTGATCAGCCTTCTTGCTTACTTGGTGTGATATTCATAAAAACAGTCATTAGTGGCGGACAGGCACAAGAACACTTCGCACTTCCTGCACCGAACTCGTGATTTGGAATTGCATCCAGGCTTCCGGCAACGCTGTGGGAATCGTGCATCCACGTGCTGAGGCCAGTGCGCTTTACCATCCAAACGAACAGTGTTTGTAAGGAGGGGTCCACTATTATGAGGTGCTTTTGATACCCTCTGTAAGCTTTCCGCACTTGGTCGCCCTCGCTTCTTCTCCAAAGGTTTCTCGGAAACAAGCAGGCTCATGGCAGTATCGGTTTGAAACTGTAGCATGTCCATCGTGTTCTTTCGGACAAGGCCTTCAGCAGAAGCATCTCTTAAATACTGCAACCATGAGTTTGCAAGCGCAAATGAGGTGAGGTGTGAAATTACCCTTACAGGCCATTTTTTTGTCTTTGCTCTGATGTGATAGAGCGACATGATAAAATCCAACTTATCAACCCCACCCATGTGGCGATTATACTCTAGTATAGCCTGTGGGCATTCTACCTCGATGCGCTCCTTTTTCGAGGAGCTCCACCTGCTCACAGCCCTAGCTTCACCAGTGGAAACCTGTGTTGAGGCCACCGTGACCAGATTGTTGTCCTTCCATCGCACAAGGGCAACGTCTCCTTCCTCTGTCACCTTGACATCGGTGCTCCCACGCTCCTCCTTTCGCATTTCTTTTTCGCCCTTCAGCTTACAACCCAGCAGCCTGTTGCACCTGATCGTACCCGTGGCAAGGATTCCAATACCTTTTAGCTCCCTCAGAAGCAGCACGGACGTGAAGTAATTGTCAAAGAACAATTTCAGGTTGCGGTGCTGTGGGAATGACTCCACAAGTCTCATTACCACACAGCCCCCTAGACCAAGGTAGGAGAACTCCCGGTCTACTCCTGTGCCTTTGCCCTGATAGAGTTCAAAATCATGCGCCAGACCATCGGTGCTGCATCGCACAAAGATCTTCACACCAACAGGGTTTGGCTTACTTTTCACCACCTGTTTTGCTGGGACCCTTCCTGTAAATGCCACCATCTGCTCATCAATGCAGTTATGTTCAAGCTCTTCAAGCTGAAGGCACCGGGACCTAATGACATCGAGGAGCGGCCTCACCTTCCAGAACTTGTCCACACTGGATGCATCCCTTGGCTCATTCTGGTCAGTTATGTGCAATGCGCTTCGCAATTTAAAAAATCTGTTTACCGCCATTGCATCTGCAATTGCAGAAATTCGGGTACCGCTTTGCCAATACATGCGGACACGTGGGAATTTCAGGACACCCATGTAAATGAGAATTCCAAAAAACACTTTCATCTCTTGCACGGAGCACGAAAGTTCGTTTCCTGTGTTCTGCAAGGCATAAATATTTGTGTACTTCGTGAAGTCCTCGAACACTTCATCGGTGAAATACTTCATGAAATACTTTAGCGGTTCTTCTGGCGTTGATCCGCCAAGCGGGTGGTAGGTGCAGCGCGTGTCCACTGGATCGAAAGGTTTGGAGAGCCACTTGACATGCTTCACTTTTTTCGCAGGCATCTCATCACTGTCACTGAGATCACCCTCGTCGTCTGCAGGATGCATTTTAGGGTCATGCTCCTCATTCGATGCAGTTACCTGCAAACGTAAAGGCAAAATGATGCAACTGCTAACAAGAAATTTCGCTATTTGCCACTTACCGCTTGAGCTGCCTGTACATCGGCGACTTCATCGTCAGAAAGATCGGCGTCTGACACATCTCCATTCATGATGGCGTCAAAAAGCTGGTCTACTGACGAGTTCGGAGTCTTGCGTCTTGTTCTCGCATGAGTCTGGATGCCTATAAAAGGAAAAAAAGGCTCAGTAAAGCAGAAAAGCGACATTCGCCGCAGTTACAGCAGGATGAACCGGCGGCCGCCTAAACGGTGCATTTGTGACACGTTGTGTACAAATAGACACGCCATCGTAAACATGACCACCGTTTCCTAACCAGTAGTACAATAAAAAATAATTCCGTATTATTCTTATCTATAGCACTTAGTTATCAGGTCCACAGCTTTAGTTCCAGCTTAATCAACGTTTTAAATAGGCAGAAAAGATAAAGCCAAGAGCACCTACTTGACGCGCCGTAGAACGTCGAGGCGTCCATCTTGTTTTCTTGTTTTGGTAATGCATTTGGCGCGGCAATCACGAGATGGCAGCACCGTCCGGTAGAGCGGTAAATTCGAATGCGGCTCCAATGGCCCAAGTGTTGATGACGACGATAGAAGCTCGCAAAAAAGCTCGTGAAAATCGCGTGTACAATTGTACACGCCGTGTCGCAAAGGGTTAAAGAAAGTGTATCTGCACGATTTTATTTTTGAACGCAAATCTGATCGCAGCATAGTCAAGATGCCGCTATCTCTCTGGGTTTTGGACTATAGTCGTTTTATGCCCCGCATTAGATTAAGTATTTCGCGCGTTATCAAGGGACTTTGACGTTTGTTTTTGTTTTTCTTGGATGTATTTATTCGTGCAATATACACCACCCACTTGAAGTGCTGCCACAAATTATTAACACTTGTGAAGTTCCTGTGACACTGTAAAAAGTGATCATAGTCTTGTTCCATGAAGTCTAATATGCTGACATCGTCCGCATTGTTAAAGTAGGACCGTGGTTTGCTGCGCTCAGCTTTAGGCCACAGATGGCTTTTAAATAGGACACAGGAGTGGTCCGATATACCAGGCACGATGTCAAGAGCGTAACACAGCATACTGACGTTATTGTATATGAAGACGAGATCACGAATCGAACTTGATACTCAGTCTAGGGCATTGCGGTATCTACTATCTGCTGTAGATCGAAGGCATATATATGTGATATCTAGCAACAGAACCGCGTATTGTCATTTTGAAGTAGTACACACCAAATCCCAATCTAAATTAGGCAAGCTGAAGTCGCCACTCATTATAACGCAATTATAGCGCTTTTTTTTTTGTCTTACAAAAAGTCGTGTAATGCTTCCAGCATAGAGATGTCAGCATTGGGTGATGTATAGACAGCTCCGATAAGTGCGTTTTGGCAAGAAAGTTTGGCAGCTATCCACACAACTTCAATCTTCGTATTGTGTGGGACTAGTGTATATTAAACGGCCTTCTTAGCAGAAGTGCCACTTCTTCCGCTCTTGAACAGTGACAGTGACGGACAATTTCATGCGTCACAGGTACAACATCTGCATTATCTATGCTGTCGTGAAGTCAAGTCTAAGTTACCACGGTGATATCAGGATCATAAGCAACGAATAAAACTTCCAGGTCGTCGCATTTCTTTGCAATGATCCTAGCGTTGACATTCATAAGAGACAACGTCCTTCGGTTGTAATAAACTACTGGCTGTGATCGGTGGTTATTTTGATTGCACTGTTGGGTGCAGTCGTCCCAAGAGCCTGGTCATTGCGTAGTAGATTGAGCAACTTCGTTCCGCGCCTCATTCCAGTGATAAAGGGTTCCATTGATTTTAACCTTCTCAAAAGCAAGGATAACCTTATCCCAATGGGACCTGTTTACTTCGGTACTTGTCCAAAGCTTCTTACGGCTAGACTGCACCATAAGTGAAAAGTCCTCCGAAATACTGAATCCCGAACCTCGCAATCTACAGCAGTTTTTCAAACTTGCACAGACAATGGCAATATGCGGCCCCCTGCACACAACCTTACGACGGAGTTCCGGAAACCTAAAGGCATCGAGTTTGCCTTATCCAAGGCAATAAAAAAATAATGGACATCATTCACATCAGCTCTCCCGACTCACGTGAGCCATCGCACCCAATGCCACAAATTCAAGCTACAAGGCGAGAGGAACTTGAGCAGTGCCATGCCTCGATTGCAGCAGCTGGAGTTATTCCTGCTTTATTTATGTTCACCCAAAATATAGTTCAAACTTTCATCCACCGAAAGAGAATGAGCCTTGTTTTGCCCACACACTAGGAAGCATAAAAGCCAAAGCAGAAGATTTGCCAGCATTGGTGGTTCGCGAGAGGAAGTTTTCCATTCACTTTCTATATCTCAAGAGTTGGTGAATCGTGTTGAGAGGAACATAAAAGAAAAGTCCAAAAGTTCGAAGTGATTTGCACACCTAGCTGTTATAATAACCGCATCTGTAGCTGCGCAACAAGCATGAGCCAGCCATCACTCACTTCAGTTAAAAGAATTTGTTACGGTGAGAGTAACAAATTTCTGTCAGCAGCTATAGGATGGCGACTGTAGCATGAGAACCCGCATGGTGGAGAGAAGTAATTAATAAACGGAAAATGAGACTATTACGTCAAACCCTTCCCTTTACTTCTCATTTGATAAATTCAACTTCGCCTGCCATCTCCTAGCCGCCTGATTAGCTCAGATGGTAGAGCGGCTGCTCCGGAAAAGCGGTGGTCCTGGGTTCGGGTCCCGCACCAAGACGAACTTTTCTTCAACTTCGAAGCTTTTCTTTCGAGGAACCCGTATGGGTTTCCTTTGTAGCACTTAGCTACGTCTGGGTGGGTGTCTCATTTTCCCTTTATCAATGTAGCATGAGAAGCTAGAATTTTTCGAGTTACAATGCGGAAGCAATGCAAAAGCACTAGGGTTATGTTCACAGAAGAATGGGTACTTATTTTTATGCGTGAAGCAGCCACACCTTGCAGCGATCCCTGATTCATTTGTTAGTTGTGCATGGTGTGGTTATTATATTGTTCAACTCAAGTGAGTGTCCATATTCTGCTGCCCGTTGTCACATTTTGCAAACCATAAACACTTCTAACTGTTGCTTTGAGCAAATCGATGGAGTGGTTCATATGAAAAGCACACATGCGTATTACTTTCAGCTCCGAACGTACATTCTAGTGTGTTGGGGTTAAATACTGTGATTGGTGTCGTGTGGGCGCCAGCGTTTGCCTCACATTGAAAGAGTGGTGGAGGACACACATTTATTAAATGAAATGTTGAGAGCGGTGACATGCTTTTTCACCCAGAGCTGTTTGCAGGTTCAGGACAACATTCATTTGGGCATTAGTTGGCGCTATTCCTTCCTAATTCACTGTTTGCAGGGTTTTTCACGAACAAAGATAACTCCAAAGCGGGAAGTGGTGGTTGAGCTGCCACATTCTCCTACTTCATGTGCCCAGAAACTGGAAAGCTGTCTGTTTGCGATGGCAAAAATTGCCCTTACAAGTGGTTTCATTACACTGCCAGAGGAATTAAGCGGGCACTAAGGCAAAAGATGCGGCTTTCTTTGGACTGTTCAGCAGAAAAATGTTCTTAATAGTGTTTTGCCATGTGCCTACAAGCAGAAACACTTAAATGGCCCTTCACCAGGAGCAATTGCAAATTTTAATTATACACTGAAGTTTCAGAACGCTATCTACTAACTGAAACACCGGAATATATTGCTACAACTTTTCAAATTTGTCCGTTATTAGAGGAGGCAGGATAAATTGAAATGTCATCTTGTAATGTTGCCAGGAAGCAAGCTATACTGCCAGTATAGATGCTCCCCCATTTGCCTTGACTAGCATATACAAGCGTCATTCCTTCCGTGCCATTCCCTATAAGCTTGCCAAGGTCCCTTGCCTTGTTTACACCATGAGCCCCACTTACTTCTCTCTTCATTTTTCCTGTGTGGCGCACTCTCAAACAGAGGTATTGTCCGTCCTGCATTGGTTTACTCATCGAAGTCGGATGCCATAATCGGTAGCGTTGCAGACAGTGTCTTATCTAGAGGCACTTGTGCATCGACCTCGACTCTCTTGAAAGCGGGGGCCTTATGAGAGGATGGGCGTGCGGGGTTCAGCTTGAAATTTCAGCTGTGTTCGTCCCGTGCAGCCATTTTCTAATTTGCAGAAAGCACTGCGATCCACCGCACTTGTCACTTTGCAAGCTGTGTTCTTACAGTGTGTGAAATCAAACTTGTAATAGGCTATGTCAGCAGGGGAGAGGGTAGGGTGTGGGGAGCCGTTCTATTGCGTTCGCAGGTATGTTATGTCAGAGTGTTCTGTCAAACGAGGCTAAAAACGTTATGGAGTTTAATATGTCTGGAACTGGACATTGGGTAATGAGGGATGCTGCAGTGCATGTCTCGCAACTAACTTTGACCATCTGGGTGTAGCATGCACAGAAAGCATGATAAATGAGTATTCTTGCATTTTGCTTCCATTGAAATACGCCTGCAACAGCCAGGGATAAATGATTAAAAAGGCATGGCGTTATTCCTATCATTCTGGGCCTACTCTTATTTAGAGTGCATATATTTCACGCAGGCGGGTCCATGCAATAGCGCAGAGGTTTAAAGAATAAAGATAAGGTATGACTCTTGTTAACCACTCTTCTATTTCTTTTTGTAATGTGGAATTGACATTTTTGAACGGAAAGTGATACTTCTTGTGCTAAGGTTGTCATTTCATTTCCATTAGTTTTATTTTAATATTCTATCAGGCTCTAAGCGTGCGCCGCGTTGCAAAAAGTTTGTTTGTAAACTTTAATCGGTAGTTCACTACATGTAAGTGTTTCTCTTTCGTGTCCTTAACTGGTGCTGCTTGCAATACATTGTTACCAACTAGCCTATCTTGTCATCCTAATAACATTATGCAGTCAGTAGCGTTTTGTTTAAGGCTGATCACGTGTTATTTTTCTTTCTTTTTGAGGATGGTTTTGTGATAGGCACTGCGAGAACTTCAATGTTCTGACCCTTAAATTGTTATGCTTGCGCTCACTGTTGCCATGGCTGTGCCCTTACACGGGCTGGCAAAAAATTAAACTGTCATTGTTCTTTTCGCTTCAAATACTTTCAATAATTTGTAACAAAAGGTACGGTAAGCATTCAGATGTATGCACGCTTTGAAACTAGCGAGGTGTGACATCAAAATAAAAGAGTGTGTATTTATGTACCATTGTTGTAGGAAATCCCTAAATGTGCTGTACACTTATATACAATTTTATGCAATGACATGTTTCTTCCAGCCAGATGGTCCAATAGGAGCTTTTTTTTTCTTTTTAATTCTTAGTTCTGGAGTGTTCACAAGCTTTGAAACTATCCAGGTCTGACCTTTGCATTTCGTAAAATATATAAGAAAATCTGGAAATAGCATTTGCATTTATTATGCAATTTTTGGCACGGACATGTTTCAGCTGAACAATGCCTTAACTCCTTGATGGACAGAGAGACGTATTGTTCTCACTTTTCTGGGCAACTTCACTGCCTTTTTGGGGTGAAATACAACTACGATTGTATTTTTCTTTGTTGTTCTTTTTAGCTCTTGTTAGAAATTTTGTTTTTTTTTGTTAAATTTCGTATAAATGAACAAGGTTGCACTGATTACTTACCTAATTTCTTTACTGCTGTGCTTTTTTTATACTTTCACCAATTTATTCGTTAAATTTCTTGCACTAGACGCTGGAAATTGCCAAGCCCGTTTTCCGCATAAAACAGGGCGTATTATTTTATTTGTTTTAATTCTTTAAATACTTTTATACCTCTGGTTGTGCCAATGAAATGGTTACCTTTTTATCTTCGTTTGTTGATAGGCTCTCTTATTGTTATATTGTTATTTCCTATGTTTGCTTTCAGCTCCTTAGTCTGGAAAAGATACAAATTGAAGAGAAAACCTTGAGGAGGCTTGTTTACGCATGCAGTGCTTGATGCAAAATAATGTTCGGCATTTTCATGTTGTCCAAGTGGCTTGAAATTAGAAGATGGGAGTGTTCAAGATTGCCATTCCCTGGCGGATTTATTGCAGCTACCACTAGCTGAAACTGCACAACATGAGCCCCGCACAACTTGTGTTATGAACTGTCCAGTAGCACCACCACTCGCAGTAGACTACTTTGTAAACAAAACTGCGACTTCCGCAAAGCAGGAAACAATACATCACTTGTACATGTCATTGTTATCTAAAAGTTAACGTCAGCCATAATGGTAAATGTTTATATGCAGGAATCAACCGCAACTTTACACATTATCGTAATTTGCCGACAATTTATAGCTCCAATAATTCTGCTCGAGATGATTCGATAACTGCGTAGCTTCTCCCTACACTAATGGGGCTTTTAACATTTCGATATCGTTCTCTTAGCACTTGCAATACAGTATTTCTGATTGCCATTTCTTTTCAGTGTTTTCAGTGTCAATAAAGCACTGAAAACCGCAACATAAGCTGTTGTTCATTTGTTATAACAAGTTTATTTCTGCAGTTACATCAACCGACACAAAATCAGTAAAATCTAGGGATGTTCGAGCATTGAATTGAATATTTCCATTATCTATGCAAACTGAAGTAGTATCAGGGTTGCACGGAGTACCTTTGGCAAACAAGCTTACGTTAATTCATACATGTGATACTCTTACTCTAGAAGTCTGGTCAAATGAGAAGGTTGCATATATGAAACAATTGGCACCTGATTGTAGCTGGTGCTTCATAACACCGATAGTAATTAGAAAAAGAACACCACACGCATGTTGTAGTGTCGTGATAGTTGAAGGAGCTAAGTGTAATACTACAACACTGCACACCTCTTTAGAGGGGCCCTAAACCACTCGTCGGGCTTGGTGAAATGGCATAGTCCGCAGGTAGCACACGCTCTTTTGAACATCTCAGCCAAGTTTTGCTGTCGTACGCGGTGCTGTGAGCCCGCAAGCGGAACGCGAAGTGACTTTTCTGTCAAATGCTCTTTTTTGAACAGAATCCTGCTCTTCATTTTCTCTGACGTAGTAGTTCTGCGGAAACCCGCAAGGTGGAGAGAAGTAATGAATAAATGGTAGTCCCGGGTTCGAGTCCCGGACCAGGACGAATTTTTCTTCAACTTTGAAGCTTTTCTTTCGCGGAACCCGTATGGGGTTTCCTTTGTAGCAACTGCTACGAACGGGTGGATGTCTGATTTTTCCTTTATTCTTCATTTTCTCTGGACACTTTATTTCATAATAAAGTCGATTCCCGTACGTTGCTGCTATTGGTAGCTGCAGTCTGCTACGTAGCGTAGATACCACGGCCGCCGCGGGTTGCCGTCAGGAGTCCATTGACTAAGCGCACTGCGGCTCTCTGAGGACAACGGCGTTTGGCTTGTGTTTAGCGCGTCGTAGGCGCCGAAATCGGAAGTCGTGGTGTCTACGTTACCATCCAAAATGAAATTATAACTGCGCACCACGGTGACATTCAGAAGGCGGAACATTGTGGGCAAGCCCCACTCCGCCGTAGCCTTCGCAGTGCAAGGCATTGAAAAAGTAGAGGAAACACAACGGAGGCCGTGTTGGATTACCAATAACTCCGCTTTTGCTGAACGCATTGGAGTACTTCTTGCGCAACGTTTTTCTGAAGTAGCCTATTTTCCCTTCAAATGCCTGTCTCCACTTCAACAGAAAGTGGTTCAGGGCCCCTTTAAAGAAATACAAACATGGTGAGGTTGACCCAACAGTAAGTCGCTGCGCCTACTTATTTGATGAATGGAAATAATTGTGGAAGTGACTTGGTCCATACATCTGCTCATAAAATGTTGCCTCTGATTAGCAGCTGCAGCCGCTCTGCGGCAAATTCACTCTGATGGGTCTTCATGTGCATCAGACTTTCTTCCTATCGTCTGCAACAACGCTTGTCAGCCCTGTTAGCATTCGGTAGAAATTAGTATTTGACAACCTCAAATAAACGTCAAATCGAATAGCATTTCAAACATTTGCACACCCCTTGCACGAAATGTTCAGAAATACACACAATCGCACATTCAGAAAAAAATGCCCTGCGTGCGAATAGCCCATCAATACCCCCCCCCCCCCCTTTACAGGAAAGAGATTACATGCAAAACGCATTCCAAGCACACATGCAAGACAAGCACCGACAGACAGATAGCCCAGGAAAGTGCGTGAAGTGCCCTGAGAATGCTAACGCTCCAAAAACCTTATAATCAGCATAGAAATATAATGGGAACAAAGAGTTGACTCTTATTCACAGACGTCCACGTATCACCAGGACAAGCTTTTGTCTTTCACTTGTTGCCATGTCGGACTGCTCTTGCTGTAAAATTGGCTGTACCAATTTCTGAATTCCTTGATATTGTTATCTTCATCCAACAAAGCAGGCTCTTTAAAGGTCTTCTGATTCCATACAGCGACGTCTCTGTCCATCTGCGAATGAAGTTAGGAGCAGGATTTGTAGTACTGCGAGCAGCGAAGACATGTGTAAGTGTTTCATTAACTGACTAGCTGTTGAAGTGAAAATGCAAGCGCTGGTTTGATACTTGGGACACGTGCTCCAGTTATACAGTTGGGGGAATTACCATACATTGACTTTATGCGGCGTCTGTACATGAGCTACTGTAAGACCTCTCGTGGTTGCTTTCGGATGCATGTGAAGAATACTACTGCCTGCTACCAAGTTGTGCTATCTTCAACTTGCGCTCAGTCAAAGTGAGCCATAAAAATGTCATAGAATTCCATAGATATGATTACAGCTCTTATTATAAATGCTGTTAAGTGTAAGTAAGTCCAAGTTATAACGCATTCAATTGCAAACACAAATTCAAGGAGTTACTTTACAAACTGCGCTATATTTTGAAAATTATGCTGCTTAAGTCTGCACTCTAATGATACATGGTATTTTTAATTTAATTACCTCTTTATTCGAGCCCTCGGGGCAGTTTTATATATGGCTCTATTGGAGACCGTCACATTTCAATGCACCGCTAATTTTTTCAATCTTGAAAATCACGCCTAATTTTAGATGTTCACAATCTAATTACAACGCTCAATCCAAGCAATAGGAGTTTGTAAGAACCATGTGAGGCCTTCTTCAATAACGCGCGCGCCACACTCATATAGATTTTTTTATAAAAAAAAAAGTTGTTAGTGTAGCGTAAGGGGTTTTTTTTGCAGGTTAGTTTCACGTCAAGGCAGACATACTTCAGTTTCAGTTTATTCTTTAAATACAATGCATTGGTAAGATACAATATACAGATGAAGGTCCCAAAGTCAGAGACTGCCACGCGACCCTCGGTTAATAACAATGTAGAGATGCATTAAAGAAGAGCAAGCTATAGTAAAACAAACAAACACAATCGCGAAAATACAACCTAGAAAAATAATATAAATGAAAACAAATTGTATGTATATAAGCCTATACTGTATAAAAAAACTGTCAATACATACAAATGACAAATGTAGTGTAACGAATGACGTAAACTTAGTTACACATATAAAACAGCTTAAGGGCATGACTAAATGTACGAAAGCATGAAGATTTGACGCTAACGGGTAAACCATTCCACAGTTTTAGAGCAGCGAATGATGTCATTTTTTCATAATTAGAATGAACCATAGGTAGTAGAAAATTAGGTTTACGTGCCGCTAATAACGTACGAGAAGAATCATTAACGAGCAAAATTAATTTAACCATTTTTAGAGTCCTCGCCTCGGGGCAGTTCATATGGGAAAGTTAGAGGTAGTTACACCTTAGCTATGTGTATGACAACTTCATTGAATATCCTGAAAATTGATGGCCTGGATTTTCAGTCACTAGGAGCCACCCATCTATAACAACCGAGGCACAGACTTACCATGTTGATGATACCATGTTCTGCAGCGTGGCACCAAAGCCAAGACAAAAGCCCAGGTCTCCCATAAGAGCGGTGAACAATGCGCGTTCGAAATGGAGCCTCCGGCGTCGCCGAAACCACCGCAACGAATTCTCCGAAAATGTTGCGGACCGTGACAATGGTCACAGCCGGGCCCACCTGCCTCACGACGCCTCGGCATTGAGCGAACTTCGGCTTCCATCCCATCAGCGACATTTGTATGGACAACGACGCGGAGACCTCCTCACCGGCCACTGCGAATTTCGCGTCCCACTTGAGCTCCATGAGGCGACACAGCCACGAATCTCTGGGTCGCCTCGTGAATTCCTGCATGAAACGCAGATAGCGTTTGTTACAGAGAACATAAGAAGATCAGTAGACGCCGTATATATGGACACTCCAAGCGCATTTCAGCCGTCCCCCTGAGATTCCGTATAAAGTCCAAGGGCGATAAAATCGTCGTCGCACGCCGTATGCTGTATGTGTGAGTGAAAGCGTGCGAGGGTGAGCTGGCGATTGCGGCTCAATTTTGCGCACGGGAGAAAGGAAAGCGGGAAGGGAGCGCGCCTTCTTCTTTCGCGCGCAAGGCTCCGGGGGGAGGGGAGGGAAGGGGACGCGGGGGGGGCTCTGCTCCAGGCGGCTGTATCTTGAAAGCCAGCTGCGACGGGGACAATGTACGCCGTATGTGGGAGGGCGGGGGGGGGGGGGGTGCTGCGTTCTACTGCGGGCGGCGCACGCCCGGACCTCTGTAGCTTCAAAGCTTTCTGCGACGGGGACAGAGTCCACCACGCGCTGTGTTTTCGCGGCTTAATTTGCGTTGATGCGAGACGGACACATAGGTCAGTTCGCTCGCTGCTGCTGACGCGCTTCCTCATTCCAGCGTTCTGAAAGCGAGTTTCCGCGGTCATCGAGTAAGATGTGTTCATGTTTTCTTGTGCGCGCGTGTCACCATGGCTGTTATGTTAGTTAGTATGCCTATGTTTAAAAGTTGATACGGCCGAAAAATCTACTATCCTTACTTCGCATAGATGTTCCCTAATTTGCTACCACAAGCGATGCTTGGCCTTTCAGGCTAAAATGCGGATTTTTTTTTCTCGTGACAACTGTAAGGTATGTGACAATGCACAAGGTGAACAGCGCGTAACTATCGGTGAAGGAAATTTAGTAGTGCAGGTACGGAGCATGAGGGTGGTGCGGCGATGAATGATGAGTTTACCACGAGAGCGTGTAAGCTTGCTTGTAGTGTATTTTGTCTAGTAGTTCTTGCGTGCTTTTTTAATCACTTCAAGAATCCTGCGCACTTTATCGCAGCCACTACTTACTGAAGGTGTGCCCTAATATGTGAAGTTTTAGTCGTTACGGTTAGTGCCTAGTGTGCTATTGCTGCTGTTGTGTGCAGTCGTCTGAAAAACAATTGCGGACCACGTGAAAATATGTGAAATTGAATGTTCATCCCAGCTATACAAGCCCGGCACGTGCAGTCTAGATATTGTGCGCTCGGAGGCATGATATATCATTCACTTCAGCCCAACGCCTACTGACGGTGAGCGTTTGGTGGAAAGCTGAACGCAATGTTGTTAAACCGCAGCTGACGTGGCCCGCTTTTGGCTGGGCCGCTGAGTAGAGGCCACAGCTGCTTTTGAGTTAGCAGAGGTCGCTGAGCATACCGTACGCACGTCTGCGAAGTGACACAACTAGTCAAACAGCAAAAAAAATATATCAACCAACGTCGACGCGAAAAAAGACAAAGCAAACGTGCGTGGTATATGTATTTGTAGGCACTGAAATGGGAGAATTAAAGATGGTTCAATGTTCCATAATGGCATGATATTTTTGCATTATTTACATTACGTTTTCGTTCCATTGTCAGATCAATCTCTTTTTCCGGACCCTCTATTTAGTTATTTCAGTTCGAGTTTTCATTAGCTTTATTTTTGCGTTCTTCTTACGCGCGTGTACGGCGACGTTGTCTTCATTCGCGTCGACTCTGGTTGACACGCCTTGCTTTCTTTCAATTCGATATTACACCCTGGAGACGCGAAAAGGCCAGTTTTTGACCAAGAGGCCAGGTACGCCGATCCCGGAGACAGCGCAATATATGCTGCAATTTTTCTACTTTCTTGACGCTAATTACGCCCGTACCATTAATTTTACCTACTCGGCGACTAATTCTCGCTTCTATCATTCAGACCTACATTTTGATAGCTTTTGTGACTCGCCACGAGGCTCTAAATGCGCGAAAGGGCCTGTTTTCTGACCAAGAGGCCCGATAGATACTCAGATACCACGTGCGCCAAACCCGTGTGAAGCCGGCAAAGATGACCTTTTCTCCAAGCAGAAAGGACACAATGCGCAGTGCTTATAAGCTTTATGTGTACAGGGAAAGCATCCTCCTTTTGGAGGCGACGCTGCGACCGTTAATGTTTGCTGTCATGAAGGAAAGGACACATACACCTGCTGCACCTTGACCGAATTGTATCACCTGGCTGCCTTGAGTGCTGCAGTGCGCTTTCGGTCACTGCTTTTTTTTTTTCGGAGCCATACTTCTGTTCCGGATACGGTGCAAGTAGCGCAGCCAGCAGAATTAGGAACCAAATTCCGCAAAAAGCGACAGCAACATGAAAATGCATATGCCAGATTCGCTGCTCTTTTTGGTATTTGTGGTGGTTGGTGGAACGCCTCATTAATTCACTTATAGAAGAATTGTGCGCAATGCATCGCCACTAATCAGAGTCGACTGCCTGTTCTGCTGCGGCGCTATAGAAGCAATCTGTAGAGCAGCCGTGGGACATTACCGCCATAAACAGAGAATAGGGGAATATGTTACGGTGGCATAGCAATGATCTGTTTAATGTGTTGAAGAAAACACCATATTCACAAATTCCAGCACATGCAGAACCCAGTATCTCGATGTTATGTCGCAAAAAGCGGCAGCATGCAACAATTCTGAACGTGTCGAATGCGTTCGAAAGGGTCGTGTGGCAAAGAAAGCTTGCTCTTAGCATCTGAGAACCTCTAAACGACCTACTAGTGAAACTATAATCTCAGAAGAAAAGTTTTGATTGAAATAGACAAACACGCCAGTTACTGTTTACTGTAGTCAACCTTTCGAACAAAGAGTCACTGCTCTAAAAGAAGATATAACAACGGCCTCACCAAACGCCCCATCAACAGCCAATGTAAGCACTGGTGCGCCTGCTGTCAAGCGGCCCCGTGTTCGAATGCATGCAAGGCTACTATATACGTGTCCTACCTGTCTTTTTCTTTGCTCGCAAGTGTTTACAATATTCTCTTGCCGTTGCCGAACTCTCCTAACATGCACCACCGTGTATTTCTAATATGCAAGATAGCAAACGAGATAATGACTTCCTGTTGACCCCTCTACATTTTCTCTTATTAACATCGTAATAATGATTTTTTGACATCATCTTTGAAACGGGACGGCGACAAAAAATCACCAAGGCTGCTTTAGGTATTCAGGTTTTAGTACATATAGTCCAGCCAAGCAATTTGCCCATCTCTCTTCGATCTTTCCTTTCTTCGTTAAAACTTATCTATACAACGACCCCCGCTCTGTCTATCTCTGCTATTTTTTATCTACTGGCGGTAGTCTAAACTAATGTCCCTTTATGAGCTTTAAAAGCTAAGTACCGGAAACATTTGCGGTGCCGCCGACGCACTTTATCGGACAGCGCCCAATTCCAGCTGGAAGCTGCTTCCGTCCGCCATGTTCTTCCTGGGCCGGTCCAGCTGCTGAGTTATACGACGCTAGCACGCTTGTTTTCTTGCTTGCGCAGTTGTGTCGGCTACAGATATTCAGCGAAGGTGACTTCTGTATGTCTGTCACTGTTTGCTGAAGGTCAGCGTATCCTTCCGGACGCTTCTTGCTGCCTGCTGCGGCAATGTTTCTTTGTTCGCCTCAAGACAACGATTTACGCATATTAAATCAGATAGTACAACTGCGGGCACAATGCACGTTTCGAAAAGCCCAGCATCAGTCTGAATAGCGCTAACAAGATTCGGCTATGAACGGTAAATTCGGCTTTGTGATCGTGGGTTCGTTCCCGAGCGCAAATGACGCGTAATCGCGCAGCGCGACATCCTACT
This sequence comes from Dermacentor andersoni, assembly GCF_023375885.2. NCBI lineage: Eukaryota > Metazoa > Arthropoda > Arachnida > Ixodida > Ixodidae > Dermacentor > Dermacentor andersoni. The sequence goes on from NC_092814.1 coordinate 177,490,624, forward strand.
TAAAATCGCTTAGTTGAGCTATTGTTAAATATTTAAACAGCAATGTACAGGAGATTTGATAGTGGTTTATTAGAGTACAAAACGAAAGGAAAAGACGCTGCCGGCCGCGACAATTGCTATCTGAGGTTTTGCGCACACAAGCTGCGGCCAGCATAAATAAAAGGGATAGGGAGAAGATGGCAAGGAGAGGGACTGAAGACGGCGAGCAAGGACAGGGAAGAGCTACGCGCTCTGTTTACTGAGTACGAAAATAAGTTTGCACCGCTTGCACGCGAGTGTTCCGGCACAGTTCTGAATTGTACCACGGACGAGTGATCGTTGCAAAAATCTGGAATAACGCACTTCATATACAAAGCTGCAGGCACATTACTGAATTGTACTACGTACGAGCGACTGATCGAAACATCGGCAATAACGCTCTGCATATACAAAGATGCGCGCTTGCACTGTCCCCTCGCAAACTAGGCAGCCACACTACGACTACGCAGTTTCATCGCTCGCACCGTCTACAACAAAACAGCACGTAGATAACAACTGGAACGTATTACTGGCCCGTTTCCCTTCTTGTCAGTACCTAACTCATTTGCCACGTTTCTTTACTGCCTCTCACAGCAAAGCCATGACTGAAAATGCTGCGCTCATGTGCACACAGCGCGTACAACCGCGCCGCCGGAGCGCGTTAGGAAGAACATGGCGGCCGACTCGAGCCGCAAGGGAAAGCGTAGAAGGAGAGGAGGAACTTTTCGCTACTTAGTAAAACCGGATCTTTGGATTTTAGTCTAAACGTCTCTTGCTTACCTCGACCGCTGACCGAACGGTCAGCCGCGGGCGGCTGACGGTTCGGCGCAGCCTAGGTGACTCGCGTGAAGGCCAGAATACATGGAGCGAATATGCGACGAATAGTCGGCGTTCGACGCCCGGCGGCGTACGCGCGACGCGCGGCGGCGGAGAAAACGTCGTTCGCCGCCGATCCAGCTGGCGCAGAAAAGTTCGTCGGGCGGCGACGACACCGGAAGCGGCAAACGAGCGGCGCCCCAAAGCGAGCCAATCAGGTCTCACTATCCGCCCCGACTTCCGGCTAGGCTTCCCCGCTTGTCCGTGTATCCCGATCCCGCTCTATCGTTCACGCCGGTCTCCCACTTTTCGTATTCATGGCATCCAAAGTGGCGCGGCTGGAATTTAACAAGTTAATAACAGCCATGGTTAGACAAGCTCACGTGCGCTACTTTCGGGTCTGCTTGCTTCGGCCGCGCGCGCGTTGAGCCACAGAGTGAGTGAGTGAGTGAAAACTTTTGAGTCTTTCAAGAGTTTCGCGGTTACGAGGTCTCCGTCGTCTTCATCTTCTTGGCGCTGGCGACTTGAGACTCCTCTTCAGCAAGGGTGGGCCCCTATTCCAAGGCTCCACTGAGTCGTGCTGCATCGTTCGCGTGCTGCACTAGGGCCCTTTGGGCCGTGAGCTCGCCGCTGGTGAGCCGACTCTCCCATTGCTCCGCACTCGGGTGTTCGTGTTTGTGGAATGCTTTGTTGCGAACAGAGCCGCGGAGTTGGAGGAGCCGAAAGTTGTTTACCCGCCCAGTCTTGCCACAACGCATAGCATCGCCGCTTTCTTTAAACTACATCGGCACATGAATGTCTCAAACACATAAAAAAGACTAGACATCATTTCTAAACAAAATTTGACGCGTTTTTAGAGTGTTCCGTAATTCAAAAGCGATAATAATTGTCGTTAAAGTTTTTTTTTTGTCATGTGTTTCACGACAGCGCATTTGCCTCGTCTAGCCACACTGATAACAACGCAGCGACTCGCTGGCGGCGGCCGGCCTGGCTTCGCTCCATGTAGCGCAGCCCGACGAACATACGGCGTCGCGCCGCGGCAGAATTTCTCCCGCCCGAACTTCGTCGTGAAAGTTCGCTCCATGTATTCTGGCCTTGAGGGGAAACTGAACGGAAACTGACCGCGCGTTTCGAACAACCATCTCCGATCGCTCCGCAAATAATGTTTGCGTCAGCTTTGAATCCCAACACTTGTGGAAAATGGACGTTCCCTACGTGTATTGCTAAGTGAACATATCGGCATTCCATTATTACGTGCTGAAATGTATCTGGAGTCTTGCTGCAGCAGGCAAATGCCTCATCCCGTTTCGAATAATTGATCCTGTGTGTTTTCGTCTTCGGGCAGCACGGGCCTCAAATAGCGAGGCACTGCCCGTTGTATTGTCGTAGAAATTTTCTCCTCTCCTTTCTCTTGCGTATTTGTAAATTTCCATTCACTTTTTTGTTTCCATCGTTTGCATCCAGCTTACTATATCTCTTTCTCTCGCTTTCTATTCATGAGTCCGGTATGTCCATTTACACTTTCACTTACCCTGTACTTGGTTGCCAGCTTTCTTGACCTCTTTCTCCATCCTGAGATACGTGTGCACTTTAGCCGTCGACTTCTTTTCATCCATGTGCCTGAGTCTTTCTTCAAAACTAATTCTGCTCTGCCCTTCTCTGGCTACAAAAGAGGACCAACCCTTCGAACCCTGCGCTGCCTCATGTGTGGTTTTGAATGTGTGGTTTTAGCGTGGGCCCCCATCGTAAGTCGGCCCACCGAGCTTTGGTTACCTCCCAACCACGACAATATCTCTGACTTTAATCACAAAATGTGATTCGCAAGCATTTAGCGCTGACACTATTACTCCTTTCCGAATTTCTCGCACCACCTCATCTTTATTTTAGGCCCAAAATGTTCTGTTTCATTATACCTGCACTCCTGTTCCTCTTCATCCTCAAATTATGTATGTGGATATACGGGTATATGTTTCTTTCGTTTCTGTATACACCCAACTATTTTATCTTAGATGGCTCATGGAACGAAAAATCCGATAACCGGCGTTACGTTATGACAGGCGTTATGGCACCAAAATTCATGGCATCAAAATTCGGAGGGAGTCGAGCTCAATACCTGTGCTGTGAATTAAGATGAATTTAATTAAGACCCACAACCTTTAGTGGCAGTCGAACCCACGACCTTTGGTGTTAATCAGGGCGAATTAGGCCATCAATTTCTTAATAAGAAAGCGTGCAACCGAGGCGAAGGAGAAGCATTAGCACGACCTGTGGTGTTAAGGCAAATTTATTTAAGGCACTCGGACCAGCAACCTTTGGTGAGAGTCGAACCTTCAACCTTTGCTGGAACCAAAATTGAATGGCACGAACACTGGTCGTGCCACCATTGATTCCCGAACCAACGACCATTGATTGAAGTCGAACGCCCGACATTTGGTGTTAATCAAGGCAAAGTTAAGGCACAGTTAATTAAGATATAGTTAAATAAGGCACTCGCACTCACTACCTTTTGCGGGAGTCAAAACCACAAGCTTTGGTGTTTAATAAGGTAAACTTAATTAAGCCACTCCAACCCACTACCTTTGGGGGAGTCGATCCCGCGACCTTTGAGGGGACCAAAATTCAATAGCACCAAAATTGTTGGTGCCACCATTGATGGCCGAACTCACGACCACTGGGAGGGAGTTAAACCTACGGGCTATGGTGTTTCATAAGGCAAACTTATTTAAAACACAGTTAATTAAGATAGAGGCAATTAAGGCACTCGAAGCCACGACCTTTGGTGGGAGAACACAAGTGATAAGAAGTAACAACGCATTCGAATGAGAATGTCAAGTAATTTAATTAATGTCTAGTGAGCGCTCAGGCTTTCGCCTTCATCCTCTTTAGAGCATGCTAAAATTACCCACTTTTTATTCTTTCACTAAGGGGATGACTTCCTGTTGAATTGATACCACGTCATTACTCGTCTCTTCATTGAAAATCATAATTCCCGATTCCTCTGTGCTAAACTTAAGGCCTAGATTTGAAGCTACATTCTCACTTATATTCGCAACTCTCTGTAAATCCGTTGCATCGTCTGCTAGTAGCGCTATGTCATCCGTGTGCATAAGACAAGGGACCCTCTGTTGCACCCTTTGCCCGTTGCCCACCGCTGTGAGATAAATCAGAAGTTAATTCGCTGTTTTCCAGTCGTCTTTCTATGCCCTTAACATAAAGCGTTAACAACAATGGAGATAGAAGGCAACCTTGCTTCAATCATCAGTGAATTTCCAGAACTTCATTGCATTACCGACCTTCCCATGCGATTTATACTCCGTTGTCTATACATCTCCCTGAGTAGCTTCAAGAAAGTCATCTGTGCCCTCATGCTTGACAATATGACGTAGAAATTCCCAGTCTATGTTGTCGTAAGCGCCCGTAATATCTAGAAATGCTATCCATAGAGTTGATTCTGAGCTACTGAAAACTCTATGCACTGATTCAATACAAAGATACAATCCTCTAAGCGTCTGCATGGCCTGAAGCAATTCTGTAGTTACACAATTTATGACTGTTCTCCACCGACTTCAACAACATGAATTTTATTGTTCGCATTGCCATTCTGTACATCACCAACGTTACTGTAACTGGTCTGTACGAGCTCGTCATATCCTTATCCCTTCACTTTTATAGATAAGATTCATCCTGCTTTCACTTTCGCGATGCCACTAGTCAGCTGGGCGCTGCTGCCTTGCATAGCCCGAAACATTGGTGTCTATAGCGGCCGTATAGCGTTTTGGAGCAGTGGCACTTTCTGTCACTCATGCATTGTGCCATGGGGCGCCTATGTGTTTCGAGGCCTTCCACGGTGTTACGCACCTGTAGGGACAATAGGCAAGTGGCTGCGTGCAGGCAGTTTAGGTGAACTCCGTCGGCCACCTTCTGGGCAATGTCCTGGATGTGACCCGAACAGAGCGTCTCATAGCGTGCCATCTGTCGCATCGTGCCGTTGGCCACATCAGTCGGAGCGTCGATCATCCACGAGGGTTCCTCTCCGTCCGCATGGAACCAGACGACAATGAGGCCGCACGATTCTCGACAAGTCCATGCTTTCGCCGACACGAATGACGGCGCTGAAACAAGCAAGTAAGTCATGAATATGATCGACCGCTCTTCAGTCGAAGAGAGTAAGCGACCTATCGGCTTTCTTTTTAAACCGGTTTCACGAATGCTTCGTTACTATTGATCCAACCCAATTGCACGCACGCGATATAGCGGTGTTCTTAAGCAGCATTTCGAAACCTGGGCTGGTATAATGCAAGAATTCACCTCGCTCGAGGAATTCACTCATCGCTAACGACCTGCGCGCTGTGGTGATAATGTAGGTGGAGCGCCACTCCTACGATTGGCGAAACGTGAAAAGGAAAGGAATTGGAATAGAATCGTTACATCATTCTGGACCTGCATGTATTCTGCGGCTATCAGTCTGAAAACTTTAGCTCCTACATGAACGCACCTATAACAATGTATGACGTTTTCTTCAGCCGTGCTTCACATGAATAAGTCACGCAATTCTAATTTCAGAAGGTTTATGCAGCATGAAGTTAAAGAAACAGTGATATTGTTTATAAATAAGGGCTCCACATCTCACTTTTGCTGGCATACGGTACGTATGCGCATGCTCCATTGTTTCCTCGGAACCTCCACCCATGGAACGGGCACTCGATGCAATCCCCTACCACGCGCCCCAATACCCCCAGGTGGGCGCCCAGGTGGGGGCAGTAAGCGTCCAGAACGTGCGCAACGCCGTCCGTGGTGCGGAACGCCACCAGCTCCTGGCCTGCGAATAAAAAAAAAAAATAAAGCTCGAGCAGAATAGCTACCTGTGGTACAGAAATAATTGCAGAAGAATTGCCTGTGGAACAAGATATGTTTATAGGTATGCCTAGGCATAACATTTACTTCAATCCGTGCAGATTTTTGTGCACGCCATCTAGCCACCGTACAAGGCCGCTTTGCTATAATCTTCTACATGCATGTTAGAAAGCAAATATATTTAACTGCTTCTGAATTCGGCAAAGGGGGCGAACAGTGCAGAAATCAAAATGTCAGTTTGCATGCGGCATGCTACCTTCTCAGCGGCATTCACATCATCCCATTTGAGCACCGTTCTCCTCTCTCGTTTGCCATGAACTTCGTAATCGTAGTGGGAAATTACGCAGCAGGTAATGACCACTTGACAGATGATAGTAGAAAAGCATTCGCCAAACAGCATTAGTCGAACGCACAAATAATGCTTGCTACCACCTCCATCTCTTCCCGTCGACGCATCACCGCTGCTTTGTCCTGCGGTGCCCGCACACTCCTTTAAAGCGAGGCTTTCTTTGCCTACCGTTCCGGGTTTGCAATGTTTGCTGGCTGGTGCACTCCGCATCTCCTCGGATATACAGTAGCGAACAAAAAATGATATTTTGCATTTGGGTAATGTGTGCTTACTGTTAAAGGGACTGGCAACCAATTTTCATAGTACCCGTGTTTCTTTGTTTTTATATTGCAACAGAAAGCTTACTGGTCAGGGTGTCCAATCCTACAGCGTAACTTAGGAAAACGCCGTGCAAAATTTTTTATCAGATTTTTTCGATCTGCCTAGAGGGTGTAGTCGTGATGAACAAACATGCCAGAAACAGTGACAGGTGAGCTACATAGCGATTATACGCCGCCATTGGCGGGAAGCAGACAAGTGCGGTTCTAAGTGTAAGAAAGTAATGTTACAGCGAAGCTCTCTATGGCTACAGAACAGCATATATTTCAATAAAGAACAAGCTCAAAACAAGCATCCGAACAACATAATTGATAATACGGTGCTCCTGCACCTACATGGAATCGAAGCACGTAGCGCTTTCCGCATACGCTTGCCGGTAAAGATTACTGCTGCGCAAGCTGCCACGGCGACGGCAACTTGACTGCAGCATACGAAGCAAGGAGTGACGTAACGACACTTTCTTACGTAAAAGAAGAACCCGCCTAGCAACTGATTTGTGTTCTAACAGTGCTATGGGAGGGCCACGTATGGTGAGGACTCCTGGAGAGCAGCGCGCATACGAGGCGCGGCCGAATTTCTCTTCTCCCTGGTCCACTCTTTGTAGGTGCACGAAGTCGCGGCGCATGCCAAGTCGCAAGCCGTCAAAATGTCTTACTATAATAATTACATAAAGTACATCCGAATGCCCCCACGTCAATAGTTTCAATCTATATCGCAATGGGTACGATCGTTCTAGTTGTGGTTTACAGCTTCGCTGTCACCACCTTCAACACGTGGATTGGAGGCCATTTTTTTTTTTTTTTTTATGAAGTCGATGTTCCTGCCTTTCATGCTTTGTGAAGCATGAAACTCTCTCACTGAAACACGCATGAAACACTCTCACTTTTGCAATAATAGGTGGTGTCCGAATATACGCCTCAGCGACGGCTCCCTCCAACTAACACAAACCGATACCGAAGGCCATGCTTTTGCTGGCTGCATGCACCAGGCTTTATTTAGCCAAGCCAAGCTAAGTGGTAGGATATGACAGTAGTGCTATAATTGCATTGCTGGCACCTATTCAAGTCACTACTCGTCCAATGCATTTTCTATATCAAATAGACTGGGGGTACTAACTCGCAAACTAGGGCGCGCACAACAGCCCTCATGTGCACCGTCATGCATTGTACAGCTGTGTCCGGTCTGACGCTCCACTCGTTGGCACCAAAGCAGCGTTGCTCGCTAGCGTGAACTTTTTTTTTACTTCGAAATACGTGTAGAATAAAGCGCAAACGCTTAATAATACCCGAAGTGCAATTTTAAGCAATAAGTATGCTGTACTTTATAACAGCGTACTTATATATATACTCATATACTACATTCTAAGTACCAAGATTTCACCGCCAGGAAATTATACGTAATTCCTACATAGACAGCGCACAGCACGCTGGATTCTTATCACTATGAATCATGGTCATTTCATTTCCATCAACACGCTTCGGATGCTCCTTCTATCTATCTGTCATAGTAAGGTTTCATGAGCACAAAATGTACGTGCCATGTGAGTTTGCATTGCCTTGAACACTCGTGTGTGGCAGGCTTCACTTCATTAGTAAGTTCACTATGTCGGCGAACAACTTCATATGGCTCAAAATATCGGCAAAGAAGTTTTTCGAACAGCCCACGACGCCGTGCACGGGGTGCAAATACCCACTTTCTCACCCGGCACATAATTCGTTTCACGATGTCTCCAGTTGTAATGTCTTGCGTTGATCCGTTGTTGGCGACGCACTTGGTATCTCGACAACAGGCGGGCTTCTCGGCTGTTCGAAAGAAACCATCTAACTCTGGAGGGTAATCATCTTCATTTATCGGCAGCATAGCATCCAATGTTGCAGTAACTGCACTGCCGTATACAAGCTGGAATGGTGTGGCTCTAGTCTTTTGTACGGCCGTGTTATAGGCAAAGATGACGTAGGGTAAAATTCCATCCTGCATCTTATGTTCAACATCGACATACATAGAGAGCGTGCCAGCGAAAGTTCGATTTAGGCGTTCACTTCGACTATTGCTTTGCAAATGTCAGGTGGTAGTTTTCCTATGGTGCGTATGAGTCAGCCGCAGGATGCATTGTTCCGCTGTGATGGCTCTTCCGCGATCAGTAAAGACGACGGTTGGAGCGCCATGCCAGAGGAGTATGTTGTTTCCGAAAAACTTGGCAAATTCAGCCACCGTCCATCGGTGCAGGGAAAAAATTAATTATGGGATTTTCCGTGCCAAAGGTACGTTCTTATTATGAGGCACGCCGTAGTGGGAGACTCGGAAAATTTGAACCACCTGGGGTTCTTTAACGTGCACCTCAATCTAAGTAGACTGCTGTTTTCGCATTTTACCGCCATCGAAATACGGCCGATGTGGACAGGATTTGATCCCGCGACCTCGTGCTTAGCAGCCCAACACCACAGCCACTAAGCAACTACGGTGGGTTCGGTGCAGGGAGCCTCTTTCAGCGTATCTGGTTAAGTTTATCTGTAACAATCATGATACACTTTCTCCCAAGTGAAGATGTAGGGAAACGTTCTTGCCACACCAAGACAGTCGATTCCAACTCGTTGAAATGTTTCTTTCGGCGGATCTACATGTTGTAGAAGGCTTGCCTGTTTCACAGACGGCGATTACGCCTTCGACATCCGCGCAAGACTTAAGATAATGCTTCACTGAAGCCGACCATTTGGGCCAATAATAATTCAAAATAATCCTGGCGAATGCTCGACTCGCGCTCAAATGTCCAGGTGTGGGTTCATCGTGACTTCCTTGGGAAATTTCTTGCCGCATATATATTTGTAAGCACTACAAACAAAACCTTTTCGCTTTTTGCCTGAAATTCCTCTTGTATAGGACCTTCCCTCCGAGGCAGAACGATGACAGGCCTCTGGAGAAAATTTGGGGTACTTGGATGTGGAATCCTTCTAATCGTTTAATGAGTGGTAGTAATTGTTTGTCAGCGCATCTGACTTTCCGCGATTTGTGTCGTTTCGACAATGCCTAAGAACGGAAAGTCATTTTCTTGTGACAGTGCTGCGTCTACAGGTGCGCGTAACGAGCAGTCGCCATCGGTGTGCTTTCCTCCAACACTGTATACCACCGTAATGTCATAATCTTGCACTCGGAGGCTCCATCTCGCTAGTCATCCAGATGGGTCCTCGAGGTTCACCAGCCAGCAAATTGAATGGTGATCACTGACTGCTTTGAATGGTCTGCCGTGTAGGTATGTACGAAATTTACTTATGGGCCAGAAAGTTAGACATTATTTTTCTGTTGATGAATAGTTGGTCTCTGATATCGATAAGGTCTGGCTACCGTAGGCTATAACCTATTCGCTATTTTGCCACTGGACCAGGATGGCACCGAGGACGACATTACTGGCGTCCGTGTGCATTTCCGCGTCAATTCTCTCGTCAAAATGAGCAAAGATTTGAGGCGCTTGCAGGCGTTTTCTTAACTCAATAAAGGCGCTCTGTTCCTCACTTTCCCACACGAAGGATATGTCTTTTTTCTTTAAAGTTTTCTTAGAGGTGCCGCTATTTTTGAAAAAATTTTTGACGAATCACCTATAGTAAGCGCATAGACCCAAAAAAGCGTCGTTCTTACTTTTTGTCTTTGGCCACTGAGAACCTTGAGACGGCCGCTATCTTTTCGGGATATGGTCGAACGGCTTGAGCGCTGATGACCTGTCCAAAGGATGGAAGTTCTTCAAATCCGGATTGACACTTTTCCGGCTTGATTGTTACGTTCGCCGAACGGATTGCCTCTAACACTAACTGCAGTCGCTCCATGTGCTGCTCGAATATTGCGGAAAAGATGACCACTAGGCATACTAAGCGAGGCTGACATTTTCAGCTGGAAAGTACAGTATCCATCATGAGCTGCAACGTTGCCGGCGCAGAAGAGAAACCAAGTGAGGAAATCCTTGAATTCAGAGTCCATCTGGGGTGACAAATGCAGTATTCTCGCGGTCTCGATCATCCACTTCAATTTGCCAATATCCGCCTTTCAGGCATATGGAGGAGGAAGATATTGCACTTCGTAGCCGATCTAAACCCTAGCCCTGCTTAAAGAGACGCGTGGGCTTGGCGAACAGTAACGGATAGGGTATGGCGACCGTGGTTGGTGATGACGAGGTGAGCTGAAACTCTGACGCGTACATAAGTATTATTCGATATCGGATGGTTTTTCACCCTTCTGGGGGCATAATGACTACATGTAAAATCCCCTAAGACAAGCTTGACGGTATGGGCGAAACAAGTGCAGGTGACCAGCCTCTCCACAGTGAAGACACAGAGACCTACGGTCGGCGTCACGCCTCACGTCCCTTTTTCTGGGTGCGCGGTATGATTTCGATCACCACACGAGCGATCTGCGTGGTACTTAACTGAATGCAGGCTACATGACAATATATTGTCGGCTCACATGTATCTCTAAAGCACACCAGCGTGTTGATAGAATTATGAATTATATTGTCACGGTGCACCGAATGGGAGATGCGAGGTCACGTATTATAAGAACAGCCTGATTAGAATATCAAGCATAGAGCCGTCTTTTTCGTCTTTGGACCTTCCACAATATACGAGACGGAGTTAGATAAAACTCCCCGTCGTCGCCTTTGTCGATTGCATAGAGCAAATATGGCAATATTTAATGGATTCTCTCATTTACATTATTTTCCTTGATAAAGTCATTGTCCCTTCTTGGCCAATCCTCCAGAATTGGGTATCTAACACATGAAGACAAGAGGTACAGATTTTCTAAAGGTTGCTAGACAAGCGTAGTACTTTTCTGCACATTCAGCTGTCATCACCATTCTTCCCTCGAGAAGCATCATACATCGTCATCGTCCTCGTGACATCGTTCCGCAGACGTCTCACACAGTGCGTCCGACTCATTGGAAGTTTGCATTTCGAAATAGCATGTGAACGATGTAGTGCATAAACATAAAAATTGTATAATAAGAAAGTTGTGACCTTTGTGGTGAGTAAACAAAAACAGTGCATGACATTAAAGGTTGCATGGGATGAAAGTAAATAAAATTGTACGCAACACCGTTAGTTGTAAAACATCCAATTAACAGATTTAGAAAAGCTTCGCTTCACTTAGATTGCAACTTCTGCACTGGGTCTGCATATTTATCTCTCCTCAGCTCATTGAGCAAACCTTTTAAATTATGGGGTTTTACGTGCCAAAACCACTTTCTGATTATGAGGCACGCCGTAGTGGAGGACCCCGGAAATTTCAACCACCTGGGGATTTTTAACGTGCAACTAAATCTTAGTACGCGGGTGTTTTTGCATTTCGCCCCCATCGAAATGCGGCCGCCATGGCCGGGATTCGATCCCCTGACCTCGTGCTCAGCATCCCAACATCACATTCCGCAAACCTGACACATGAGGCAATTCACATTTCGCCGTGCAATGATAGCAGTCATTAGCCATGCTTACATGGATGCAACAGTGGCGCATAGCATCGAATCGTATTTCTAGCACATCGCATTCAAGCAAAATGCGGTAATGCGCTGGGGAGGCGAATCGCATTTATATACTTCGAGATGGTAGATCGAGTCTGGGTAAGACAACTCACACGGTTCTGGCGTATCGTATTGGGGGAAAGGGCACACATTGATACAACGGGCAGCGTGTGCTCTCCTCCGCATTCACCGGCGAAACGCCCTGTAGCGGACAGAGTGTCAGGCTTGTTTCAAACGAAAGGGGATGCTGTACATGTAAAGGCTATCGCATAGCAATATTTGTAAAGTCCATCACGAGAACCATTTCACCCTGAATGCACATCGAACTCGACGTGCCCCAGAGAGCTCTCACAAGCATGGCAAGCTGACGACTGACGCGACCAAACAATCAACGCCACAGGCTATAACAACCGTGATTCCCTCATTAAATCTGTTCAGAACGCTTATACTTACCAAATGCATGCAGCGGTATTACGTCGTCGACACCAAGCTCCGACGACTCTAGCACCGGAATCCAACCATTTGGGAAAACTGGTGGCAGATGTTCGCTATCGGCAATGTGCCTGCGCCTCCAGTGTTTACTGCGTCTCTGGAATTACGAGTGTATACTAACTGTTAGCTTATGTGTAACACTTGCATGCAGATATAGTGGGCTGCCTGAGGTACCGACATACGGCAGATTATACTTAGCAATGCGCAAAATTTCACTAGAACCACAGTAATATGTTCAGCGAAAATGTCAGTTAGATCGCAAAGCAATCTGCCGGCCACGAAAGAAAACGTTGGTGTAATTTGTATAACATTCTCGGTTTATCCCACATGTAAATGTGAAGTTCGTACTCGTAGCGCAGCAATAAATGCATAGTCTGCAGAAAAAACAACTATCAGCAGTTTTGACCAATGATCGAATCAGTGACAACGATAGCTTGCGCAACACTGGAGAGGTGCCACAGCGAACCTTCCTATCTATATTCCTTGGTTTCGCTTTTCACTTTAAGAGTGTTTAGAATAGCCGACTCGTGAAGGGTCTATTTGTACTGAGCACGAGAATTGAGTGCACAGTGACTTGTTATACTGCCCCCCCCCCCCCCTCTATTCTCTGAATACCAAAATCCCCTTCTACTTGGCCCTTCTTTACCCTTCCCCCCCCCCCCCCCCCTTCCAGAGTAGCACATACAGGCCGGTAAACATCTCTGCTTTTGAATGAAGAGCTCTTTCTATCTCTTTCTCAAAGCAAATAAGTTTGCTCTCGCCAGACGAGCAGTAGCGACCGGAGGCACGTAGCAAAATGGATAGCAGCCTCTGATTGGGTGAAGATGGTCGTGACGTCTGCACTGGTGTCTCCAAAATCTGGATGCACCTGATTTGAACGCAATGCGGTGCCGTGCGCAAGCCAGTACTAGTATGGTACTAGACAACATATACAGTAACTCTAGCCACACCGAGGCATACTATTGATTCACGTCTGGCAACACCACATTAGGTCAAGAACGCCCACTTTCTCGTGAAACAAATATTTTGTCTGTGCAAATTACATAATTTCAAGACACTCAAGTATCAATTTTGCAACTCTGTAACTCATCATTAAAATACGGCGTTATAACTCTGTAAACCACGCCTATTAATATACCCAGAGTAGACAAAATTGATGATTACAGACCACGCAGATATATACGAATAAGTTGTGAGCTGAAGTTTTGGAAAGCCCTCGTAAATATCGTGACAATCTTACGTAGGGGATCAATTAATATATCAAATTTGTACGCTCTAAATGCTCCAACAGATGCAGTTTACATAACTTCAATGTCCGTTTGGTGCAGAGGTATGTTTTTGTAAACTTCATGTCACAATTTTTTTTTTATTTAGCAGCTATCGATAATTCCTGTGAGTGAGTGAGTGAGTGAGTGAGTGAGTGAGTGAGTGAGTGAGTGAGTGAGTGAGTGAGTGAGTGAGTGAGTGAGTGAGTGAGTGAGTGAGTGAGTGAGTGAGTGAGTGAAAACTTTTGAGTCTTTCAAGAGTTTCGCGGTTACGAGGTCTCCGTCGTCTTCATCTTCAGCAAGGGTGGGCCCCTATTCCAAGGCTCCACTGAGTCGTGCTGCATCGCTCGCGTGCTGCACTAGGGCCCTTTGGGCCGTGAGCTCGCTGCTGGTGAGCCGACTCTCCCATTGCTCCGCACTCGGGTGTTCGTGTTTGTGGAATGCTTTGTTGCGTTCGCACTCCCAGGTGATGTGGTAGAGTGTAGGTTTGGCACCGCACCAAGGGCAGGTGGCCCTGTATTGTGTCGGAAACATCTTATTGAGCACGTGTAAGTTGGGGAAGGAGTTTGTTTGTAGTCTGCGCCAGCTGGTCGCTTCCTCCTTTGTGAGGTCTCTGTGTGGTGGCGGATATCTAATTCTAGTTCCTCTATGTAAGTTCAGGGTCTCTGCGTATCCCCCCTCGCAAGCCTGTAGGTGGGTCTCCGGGGCATCCGACCGCCCAGCTCGGAACGCTGCACCTCGAGCTAGGCTGTCTGCCCTTTCGTTCCCCCCTATGCCTACGTGACCCGGGATCCAGATCAGTTTGTGCCTGGGCTTTTCCTTCTCGGCGGAGGTGGCTCCGCTGAGTATTCTGAGGGCAGTTTTGCTGATTCTGCCTCTCGTATAGTTCCTGCACACCTCTTTTGAGTCCGTCAGTATGTTGAGAGATCGGCCTGTTCTATAACCTTCCGCTGCCGCCAGCGCTACGGCAATCTCCTCGGCCTCCGCTGTGCCAGCGACCTTTGCCGTGGCATACGTGATCGGGTTTCCTTCCTTGTTAACCACTACCGTCGCGGCCACGCGTTCTCTTCCGTGTAGATATATGGCGGCGTCCGTGTATACTGTATTGTCTAGCTGGGCTAGCGTTCTCTCAACGTATTCGGCCCTAGCTTTTCGCCTGTTTTCGTGTAGGTTGGGATCCATATTTCTCGGCAGTGGTCCCACATTAATGGTTTTCCTGAGGTGGTCCGGTACAGAATTCCTGTGAAATATTCCAAGCCATGAATCAAAATTCTGCTTCTGATTCAAAATTCTGATTCCCTCGAATTTGACTTTTTCTCTCAAATTACAACAAATATAATTCGAATCAGTCCAGGGGTCGCTTCATCAAATCATTTCTGCGTTTTGCGAGTATTTCAATTAAGTAAATTATGGGCTTTTGCGGGCCGAAACCACGATCTGATTGTGAGGCCCGTCGTAGTGGGGGACTCCGGAAATTTGGACTACCTGGGGTTTTTTAACGTGCACCTAAATCTAAGTACACGGGTTTTTTCCGCATTTGGCGCCCATCGAAATGCGGCTGCCGTGGCTGGGATTCAATCCAGCGTCCTCGTGCTTAGCAGCCCAACCTTATATCCACTCAGCAACCAACGGTGGGTACATGTATTTGAGTAGGGAAAGTGGAGTTAAGGATAGTAATCGGAGCCAAACAAAAATTTCATAAAAGGAATAACCCATTTTTATGGTGCCCATTTTCTTTAGTGCAATGCAAAGCTGCAATGATGCAATGGTAAGAATGTCGAACCATGATGCGGTACAGCAGAAAACGCGGTAGGACACTTCATATCAGAATTTTCTGTACGCATTGAGGATGCAGTCGTTCACTGGAAGCATGCTAAAAACAGTGATAGATGAGCGCGATAGCAATTATACGCCGGCATTGGTCGAAGGCATACAACAAGCGTGGTCGTAGCTGTGAGAAAGTGTTATTTTCTGGATCAAGCCCACTTTCATGCGATTCATGTTTTCCGAAGTGTTAAATTTTAACGCGATAGCGTTGAAGGCCCCGTGTCGCAGAAAATGCGGCGTCCAGCTTCGGATGTCGTTGCGGCTAAAAGAATTTCTAACCATGCGGACCCAGGCCCTCCATGTGGCGCAGGGAAGTTGTCGAACTAATTGAACTTCTTAAGCTAAAATACGTAGAAAAATCGTAAAGTACGATTTACACACAACCTACAGACATGTTATCGTCGGATTGTAATTTGAATATACGAGAAAACATAATTGTGTTACGCGAAAACTAAGAACACACGCAAGCCACTTTTTCAGCGTTTTTACCCTTCTATAGCGGCCATGGCCTTCCAGATTTGCTCGCGAAGTCTCAAAGGCCATAAAGCGGCGCGCTTCTTCCTTGCAGCACCTCCAGATGGCGCTCGCCTCCGCTGCATCGTGGCCCACGCAAGAGGCAGCGTTTCTACCAGAAGGCTCGCCTTCGTGCATAGCGTTCGCCGCCAGCGCTTTCCGGTAAACATCACGGTTATACATAAGCTGTAGTTGCCAAGAAACATGAGAAACAGTCAGGGATCTTTGAATGCTATCGTGTTCCATTAGGCCAAGCTTATGCGTCCGCCAAATTTTTCTTCAGTAATAGATACGTGTTTCATAGTTTCCTGTCGAACAACTTTGGTCATTAAGAAGTCAAGGACGTTTTTTAGCCAAGCCAAGTTCTCTAAAGTGAAGCGACGCTTTTACACGTAATACGCAGTTAAGCGGGCTGTCGTCGCCGCGCATGCGCTTTTGATTTCCAAAGCACGTCGTCTCTCGAAGATATAAGCGAGCTGGAGCAAAGGATTTTATTAGTTCGCATGCATGCTCAGACTTTCGCGCGCGTACAACAGCAATCATGTGCGCCACCAAGTGTTGAGTGACGCTAGCGCCGCTCCTTAGCATGTACATGTTTTTTTTTAATTCGTGATACGTATGGAATAAAGCAGAAAGAAATAATAATATACGAACTGCAATTGTAAGCAACAAGTACGCGGTACAAAATAACAGTCGACGTATGTACTCCAGTAATCTCATATACTACATCCGAAGTACCGAGGGTTCAGCGCCAGTTCGCGCCACTTAATGGCTTTCGAGACTTTCTTTGGCAATATAAAATATAATTCCAATTAAATCGCCAAAAGCACGATTGATTCTATCAACATAAATCAAGGTCCTTTAATTTGCGTGAACGTTTCACAACATATTCTTTCCAGTTGTCAGTTCCCTTAAAGCACATATTTGTTTTAATTATCATCGACGATTTTCAAACGTTCTCAGCTCTGGTGAGTAGAGCACATGTAGAAACGAGGATATAAACCTAGGACGCGCATGCATGAAAAGACGCTTACAAGATGTAGAGAAATAGACCGGCAGCTCATCCTGTTTTGTACCTCTTTCGGTTCGCGTACCCGGTTAGCAATGGTGCATGTGTTGGCCATCCATGAACCACCAATGATGCCATGAAGAAGTCCGGTAAGCTTACCTTGCTAAATTTTTTGGAAGCATGACGTGGCAATATAATCCACCATGCACCGCACATCAACGCAACAACGGATACCGCAACTCCAATCTTCCATGTTTGCGGCCCCAGCCAGTCCACACCTCCGTTTCTGTTCATATCGTATCGTCTTCAAGCGCGCTGTCGAGCAGAAGGTGACCTGCATATCATATACCACTGCAGACATAAGTATAATAGCAAGCAACTAAATACACTCTCAAATGAGATTATGGCCTTTGGAGCCGAGTTATCGGCTCCGAGATCAAGCGGTGCGCGGGCGCGCCATCCTGTCTCTGAGGCTGTGGGTGCGTTTTTTGTTTGTCATAGAGTCATGGTTCACAACAGCGGCACTGTAAGACACAAGATATGTGCTACTGGTACTACTAAGCTCAAACGGAGAAACCGCTGATTTAATGCACAACATCTCTCAACTAATTAATAGGGCAAAATACAGCTTACGGAGTTAGTATTGAGGGATACCCGTGCTTGTAGAAACATGAGCTAGCGGGGTTAACATGGAAAGCCACCTAGCCACGGCCCTTGAGCTCACCATACTAGATGAAGCGGGCCAATCCCAACAAAAAGACCACTCCATCAACGGCTTCATTTCTATATGTCAATACTTCCGAAAGGAATGTTTCAGTCAGCTAGACTAGTGGCTACGAGTCAACAGCCTCTTTGAGCGACTATATAGTACCGTTGTGCACCTCAGGACGAAGCGACAACACCAGTGTCTTTTTTTCTCCTTTCATTCTTTCGTCTCCTAAGTCCCGTTCTCTTACGTAGAGTAGCAATCTGGAGGTGCCTTTTGTTTTCCTCCCTGCTTCCCTTCACTAATATTTTTCTCTAGGTGAAAGGGAATATAGCTAACGCCACCTTGTTAGGATCCAGTTTACCTAGTTTCACGCGGAGGTGTTCCAGAATGTACTTAGAATTGCACGATTTGAATTATTCTGGCCATCACTGAGCCGAAACCGCAGTGGAGAAAAAGAAACATCATCATAATCAGCTTATCTTATATCCACTAGAGGATGAAGGCATCTTGCTGCGACCTCCAATTACCCTTGTTCTGCGCCAGCTGATTCCAACAGGCAACTGCGAATTACCTCATTTCATCGCTCCACCTAGTCTTCTGCCATCCTTCTTTTCTGCTTCTCTTGGGACCCATTCTGTAACCATAATGGTCCACCGTTATCTAACCTACACATTACATGACCTGCCCAGCTCCATTTTTTTCTCTTAATGTCAATTGTAATATCGGCTATCCCCGTTTGCTTTCTGACCCACACCGCCCTCTTTCTGTCTCTTAACGTTACGCCTAATATTCTTCGTTCCATCGCTCTTTGCACGATCCTGAACTTGTTCTCAAGCTTCTTTGTCCGTCTCCAAGTTTCTTCCCCACATGTTATCATTGGTAAATTGATTGTACACCTTTCTTTTCAATGGTAATAGTAAGCTTCCAGTCAGGATCTGACAATGTCTGCCTTTTGCGCTCCAACCCATTTTTGTTCTTCGCTAAATTTCCTGGTCATGATCAGGGTCTCCTGCGAGTAATCGACCTAGGTAAACGTATCCCTTCACAGACTCTAGAAGCTCACTGGCGATCCTGAACTCTTGATCCCTTGGCCCGTTATTGATCATTGTCTTTGTCTTCTGCATATTAATCTTCAATGCCCCTCTTACACTCTCTCTGTTAAGATCTTCAATCATTTGTTGTAACTCGTCCCCAGTGTTGCTGAACAGGACAATGTCATCTGCAAGCGAAAGGTTGCCGAGATATTCGCCATTGATCCTTACTCCTAAGCCTTCCCAGTTTAATAGCTTGAGTACTTCTTCGAAGCATGCAGTGAATAGCCATGGAGAGATTGTGCCTGTTTGTCTGACCCCTTTCTCTATAGGTATCTTTCTACTTTTCTTGTGGAGAATTAGGGTAGCTGTGGAATCTCTGTAGATATTTTCAAGATATTTACGTAAGCCACTAGTACTCCTTAATTATGTATTGCCTCTATGACTGCTGGTATTTCTACTGAATCAAATGCCTTTTCGCAAGCTATGAAAGCCATGTAGAGAGGCTGATTGCACTCTGCAAATTTCTCAATTACCTGGTTACTTGATTAATTACCTGGATGTGATCCATTGCACAGTATCCCTTCCTGAAGCCAGCATGTTCTCTTGGTTGACTGAAGCCAAGTATTGTCCTTATTCTATTATAAATTATCTTGCTGAATATTGTATACGATACTGGAAGTGAGCTAATGGGCCTAGAGTTTTTCAATTCTTTAGCGTCTTCCTTTGTGTGGATTAGGATCATGTTGGCATTCTTCCAGTTCTCTGCTACCTTTGAAGTCGATAGACACTTCGTATAAAGTACCGCCAGTGTTTCAAGCATTATGAGTCCGCTATCTTTGATTAAAACGACTGTTATTCCATCTTCTCCTGCCACTTTTCCACGTTTCACGTCTTGCAAGGCTCTTCTAACTTCATCGCTAGTTATAGAAGGAGCATCTGTATCCTGTTCGTTACTACCTCGAATGGAGGTATTGTGGCTGCTCTGGGCACTGTACAGGTCAGTATAGAATTCTTCCGCTGCTTTGACTATAACTTCGAGATTTCTGATGATATTACCCTGATTTACTTTAAGTGCGTACATCTTGGTTTGTCTTATGCCAAATTTCTTTTTCAGTGATTTTATGCTGCGTCCATTTTTTACTGCTTCCTCAGTCTTTCTCACGTTATACTCTTGAATATCCCTTATTTTCTCCTTGTTGATCAGTTTTGACAGTTCCGCGAATTCTATCTGCTCTCTTGAGTTGGACAGTTTCATTCTCTGTCATTTCTTTATTAACTAAACATGAGAATATGATTAAAATAAACCCTAACGCCCACAAAACAACCAAGCAAGATAGCAGGACTAATTTAAACATTCATGATGCTCTAAATGTTCTCACACAGGTAAACAACAAAAAATGCCCCGACGATTACAATACACCGTAATACGAAATTTGAGCGCAGCTCTACTCATGCTTTCCTTTTGCGATATATTGGCTGGCAGATACAATCTGTCTCTTGCAGTACGTTGGAAACGGAGCGAAGTGTGACGTGACTGTCTCGCTAATCGGGAGATCACGACGGGAGCGCGCGGGTGACGCGTGTGTGCGATTGACAGCTGCAGCCGCAGACTGGCTTCCGCTCATGCAGCGCGTCGTTTCCATATATGGTATCCTGCGACGCACTCGCCGCATGCCATTGGTGAACAGGCGACAGTGCACTCCTCTGGCGTCATCTCGTAGTGGTCGTCGCAAGTGTTGTGCGGCACTATGCTTTTGTTCTCACGCTGCGCACCGTGTTAGAAAATTGAAGTATGGTGTTTTACGAGCCAAAACCACGATATGATTAGGAGGCACGCCGTAGTGGGGGACTCCAGAAATTTGGACCACCTGGGGTTATTTAACGTGCACCCAAGTCCAAGTACAGGGGTCTTTCCGCCCCCATCGAAACGCGGCCGCCATGGCCGGGATTAAATCCAGCGACCTCTCGTGATTAGCAGCCCAGCACCATAGCCATTGAGCAACCACGGCCGGGTCGCTGCGTGTTTGCTTTCATCTTTCGCTGTGCTACATCGAGGGACAACGCCGATGCTCGCCGAAGGAACGGGCGCCTAAGAGTTGCGCCCTAATGTAAGCTGCGTGATTGGCCACAATTGCTCGTCAAGCATCTTGCTGCTGCAAGACATCGGTCGCCTGAGGATAAGCCGCTTCTTGCTCTTGGGAATTATCCGCAGCTCGACCATGGTGTCGCAGGAGGAGCGGGTGAAGCTATTCTTGCCTTCAGCCCCCTATTTGCTGGACCAGCGAACACCACAGGCTGGAAGGTAGGACGGAGGCTTTCGAACAAGCTCCCAAACAGTTATTTCTGGTCCCGCTTACTCTTGAAGCTCGGGTTCGCAGCCCGACAGCGTCGATTCTCCGCCCGCCACATCCGTAGTCTTGATGATGATGTTGACGTTCTGCTTTGATGGCGTGTATACATTAAGTGGGATAGGCCAAGAATCAGACGGCAGGAATTAGCTTCAGAGAGTTCCTATTACAAGAGGAGAAATTGAAATTAAAATGAAAAACAAAAGGAAATATCGGAAAGACTAGAATAGTACGCGAGTGAGAAGTCAGACTAAAGATTAATTAAATCATGGGGTTTTACGTGCCAACACCACTTTCTGATTATGAGGCACGCCGTAGTGGAGGACTCCGGAAATTTCGACCACCTGGGGTTCTTTAACGTGCACCTAAATCTAAGTACGCGGGTGTTTTCGCATTTCGCCCCCATCAAAATGCGGCCGCCGTGGCCGGGATTCGATCCCGCGACCTCGTGCTCAGCAGCCCAACACCATAGCCACTGAGCAACCACGGCGGGTGAGAAGTCAGACTAACTGAATGAAAAATGTGAGAGAGTTAATAGGAGAGTACAAAGGAGAGTATGAAGACAACCGCCAGTCTTCTTAAAGCCTTGTTTTCCTTTCTTCTTCTTATCTCTCTTCAAGAATTCATGTGATTGACTGTTGGTATAAGTTTATTTTATTTATTTATTTATTTATTTATTTATTTATTTATTTATTTATTTATTTATTTATTTATTTAGTTATTTATTTATACTGTCAACCCTCATAGAGGGTCATAACAGAGAGGACAATACAATTACATACATCAAATATGTACAATTCCAATGTACGTAAAGTAGCTCAACACATGTCAATTCACAATGAATAAGCTATTCACTTAAATGATGTTCAGCACACTTCTGACATTTATCAAAGTACTTACAATGAACATCAACTCGCGCATATCACTTGGCACTTCAAAGCTAAATTGGAAACTCCCGTAAATACGCCTCAGAAGCATTTTCAAAATTGGTGACATCTTTTAGGCTAACAATAGCGTTTGGCAATTGGTTCCACGTTTCTATTGCATCCAGGAAAAAAGAGTATCGAAATGTATCAGTGTTGGTACGGTACGGCTTTATGACGTAGTCGTGGTTAGTTCGCGGGTTTCTTTTGCCTGGAGCGTGTAGATATTTGAGCCTATCAATCTTAAGTTGACCCTGCATCATTTGATAAAGCATCTTCAGCCTATATTTCTTTCTACGTACTTCAAGAAGATCCAAGTTGCAACGTTGTAACATAAGCGTGACCGATTCCTTCCTTCAGTACGTCGAAGAAATGAAACGCGCCGCCAGTCTCTGTATCCTTTCCAATTTTCTCTTAAGCGTCTCTTGATGGGGACTCCAAACAGCGACTGAATATTCTAGTATCGTCCTAATGAAGGTGGTGTATGCAATAAGTTTTACATTACGCGATGCATGTTCCAGTTTTTTTCTCAGAAAGTATAACTTTTGATAGGCAATCATGCAGACGTTATCTATATGATGGTTCCATGTCAAATTTCGTGTTATTGTTACCCCTAAATTCTTGAACTGGTGCCCATTCTCCAATAAATGTCCTCCAATGCTATAAAAAAAGGAATAGACAGTTTTCTTTTTGGTGATGTGTGTATATGTAGATTTGGGATAATTTATTTCCATTTTGCATTTCCTACACCAATCGTCTAAATTTTGCAAACATTTCTGAATATTAAGCTGGTCATCAAGTTTAGCAATTGTGGTGTAAATTAAGCAGTCGTCTGCGAAAAGCTTAACTTGAACACCCTCTTCTGCCACGCTACTAATGTCATTGATATAAAGGAGAAACAATAGTGGTCCCAATACTGAGCCTTGGGGCACTCCTGAGAGTACAGCTAATGAATCTGATACATAATCATCCAGTTTACCTACCTGAGTACGGTTGGTTATATATGCTTCAATCCATTTTATTATCAATTCATTTATTCCTGCATTACGTAATTTGAAGATTAATTGGACATGAGGTACTTTATCAAAAGCTTTCACAAAATCCACGCAAACCACATCAACCTGTTGTCTTATATCTACTGCACCCGCAAAGTCATGAATTACCCGCCGTGGTTGCTCAGTGGCTATGGTGTTGGGCTGCTGAGCACGAGGTCGCGGGATCGAATCCCGGCCACGGCGGCCGCATATCGATGGGGGCGAAATGCGAAAACACCCGTGTACTTAGATTTAGGTGCACGTTAAAGAACCCCAGGTGGTCGAAATTTCCGGAGTCCTCCACTACGGCGTGCCTCATAATCAGAAAGTGGTTTTGGCACGTAAAACCCCATAGTTTAATTTTAAAGTCATGAATTGTTTCTATTAACTGTGTAACAGTTGATAACCCGGTGCTAAAGCCATGTTGATAAGGATATAGTAAATTGTTCTGATCTAGAAACCTAAGTATGTGTTTTGCTATTATATGTTCGAAGACTTTGCAGGTAACTGAAGTAAGTGACACTGGACGGTAATTTGTTGCCTGTCTTCGATTACCTCCTTTAAAGTGCCGCGACCTGCGATCTAAGTGCCGCGACCTGCGAGCTCGCACCGTATTTAGCCGCTCTTTCAAATGCATAAGCATTTTTATGCTTACCCAACGAGAAAACCCATCCATCCGTCACGTAAAGCGAATCGCTATGAAGAAATTAATGTTGGCGAGGTTTGCAGCATTCAAAACAAATAGCTAAAATCTAGTGGTTGTTGGTAGCGAATTTTTTAAGCCGTCAATTTTTTAATAAAGCTTGTTGAACATCGCACATCTAGAGAAAACGAAACTAACAAATTTACACTTCCGTAACTCAGAAACGAAAACAGATAGCACAATTCTGTAAATTACATTGATAGTACATCTAAAGCGGACAAAATTATTGTCAAAGTGGTGCCACCGCTGTCAAATTGACCCCTAATGGGTTAGTTGGACTTTTGCAAAGCCATTCTAAACAATGTAACATATCAACGTAAGATATAAATTGATACAGCAAATCCCCTTGAATGATCCACTTGAATGATCTAACGAATGCAGTAGACACTACTGCGATATCTGTTTTTAGTGCAGAGCTACGAATTTAAACGTCGTGCTTTCATTTTTTTTTATCTTACCAATTTTTGGAAGTTCTTTGTGAAAGAATCGGGCCCTAAATCAAAATACCGCTGGAACACTCGCTGTAATTTACCTTTATTTCTCGAATTCAACAAATTTCATTAAAATAGGCCCAGTGGTTTGCTCGGAAAAGCGTTTCTGCGTTTTACTTCTATTTGAATAGGCGGTATCGGAGTTCGGCACGAGCTATAGGTTTAGCTGGGGGCTCCTATCGAAATACATGCGAAATCGGCAATAATTTTTCATAGCAACCCCTGCATCAAATCTTATGAGTTATGTTGAATTTAAAAGAAAACGTTAAAATCTACCGATTTTAGAAAGCGATATTTTATTTAAGCGGCCTACTTGCTTTACGTAATTTCTTTTTTAATCCCAAAATTTTAAGACAGAACTTGACGTGTGGAATTCTACCTCAGACACTAAAAACGATATCGCAATTCTGTAAACTGCACTAAATAATACAGCTAAAGTGGACAGCAATAATACATCATATGCCACCCTGAAGTATACCACTAACTTGTGAACGTTGTATTTGCCAAACCCTTCCAAACATTGTAACAAATTCACACGAGTTGTAAATTCGTGCATAGAATTTCTCCGTTTTTGATGTTCCAATGGATGCAGTTTATAGAAAAGCGTATTTGTTTCGCATGGGTAAGTTGCAGATTTGTAAACTTCATGCTGCTTTCCTGCAAGTTTACCGATTTCCTGAAATGGTTGTGAAAAATTCCATTCTCTAAATCAAAAATATATTTGCTGTAGTGACTGCAATTTCCCTTTCTCTCTTAAATGCAACAAATTTCATTCAAATCGGTTTCGGCGGTTTTCTTATAAAAGCATTCCTGCGTTTTACATCTATTTGAGCAGCCGGCATCGGAGATAGGCCCGAGCTAAAGCTTCTTGTTAAACAGTGAGTCACGGCGGTTCTATAGGAAATCCATGAAACAGAAGCCTGACGTATCCGCAAGCCCGTGGCCACCGTGGTGCGGAAATAAAAAAAAAACGCTCAAGAAAAAAACATTCATCGGAGGCGTCCCAGGAGCCGTTATCCAATCCAGACAATATCTGGAATGAAGACGAACTGTCTGGCCAGGTGTCCAGCAAGATCGTCGATTCATTGCTAGTAGAGCAAGTAGTTGGCCATCTTTGAGATAACGCTGATAAGCGCACTCGTTTCCAGGTGCCGAGGGGAAGAGACATTCCCAGAATGAGTGAGTGAGTGAGTGAGTGACTGATAGAGAGAGAGAGAGAGATTGTGTGTGTGTGTGTGTGTGTGTGTGTGTGTGTGTGTGTGTGTGTGTGTGTGTGTGTGTGTGTGTGTGTGTGTCCTTTCTTTATTGTGTTTTATTTAGTTGTGCGGCATAGCATACGTCATGGCGCGATTTTCGAAATCTTTAAGGTCGGTACGCCACGTGGTGGCGAAAAAATGAAATTGAACGAAATGTCTCTAATTCCTGGGTACGTGGTCTGTCGAGCGCTTCACAGACCTCGTCTGATAATGTTGCCCATTAATGGCATGAAGTCGGTTCTTAAACAATCGATATTACATGTCTTTTCCCGCATCAAACTTTCATAACAAGACTCAAATGCGTGCTCTACTGTTTCAACATCATTAAAGACTTCCCCGTGATACCTTATTTATTTAATTTCTTTATAAACCGCATGTTTCTTCTCGTCGCTTTTTGCTCGTTTTGCTCCAAAAACTCTCGGCCCATCTATAAACTATCGGCCCGTGCCCTTAATACCACACCCCTTGTACTTTTGTTCATCCAAAACTTCAAGCTCAGAGTTCTGTGATTTTTTTCGAAAATAATCCCCACGAAGAGCTTTCTGCGCAGAGCATGGATTTTAACCTAAGATGCAATTCCTCTTCACGCTCTTTTTCTTTATGCTGGACAGTGCATGCTCTTTCGATTGCAGTGTATTTAAGGTCTCTTTTAAAGAATTCCCATTGTGCAATGAATACGTAGTTGTGCACGCTACCCAACCGTTTCTGCAAAGCGGCGCAAAACCACGCGTCTATCGTCTTTCGCAACCATAGTAACGCGGAGGCGCAAGTGGCGTGACTTCACTACCCTAGCAAACATGCCGAGCGTCAGCGGCAGCACAGCGTGCTAAAAGGGGCGAGTGTGTTCAGGGGCGGCACGGGCCAAGCATTGCTGTGAGGCCGATAGTGCGCAGGAGTCCGGCCCGTGGATGCCAGCCCATGCTACAGCAGGGCCGCCGCCAACATCCGTCATTTCTGCTGCTGTCAGCCGTGGTGGTCGGGGCCCGCTAGCGTGTGCGTTCAATTTTGTGTAGTTTGTGATTTTTTGTAGTTTATGTAGTTCAAACGACGTATTTGTTTAAAAGGAAACCTTGCTTTTTCATGAGGTGTTCCCGTTTAAGTTATACACAGCGGTTGTCGCCGAAATATAAAGATATCAATGCAATATAAGGTATGCAATGACTTGTTTGTATCCAGCTTTGAAATAACTCCCGTAAGTGAAACTTACAATTATAAATTAATGAAAAACTAATATAAAATAAATTAGTTCATAAATAATTAATTACATATGTATTAAATAAATAATTCAAGCTAAGCGTTCTCTTGGCTTGTATTACTCATATTACCTAAAAATTCAGGAATTTGGTAAATCATTTGGTTATTAATTTTGTTATCTCGAATAGAGTGTTGACCGTGGGAGTTTTAGAAATTAAGGGGTCAGTCACCTTGCAGAATGTCAGTGCATTCTGTGAGTGATATCTGCATACGAAGGAGCAGGGTTTCATTGATAAATTTTTTCAAGTGTGGCACGTGATTGCAAGAATCGCATGCACATTTCCACCGTTGTTGATTTTC
This sequence comes from Dermacentor andersoni, assembly GCF_023375885.2. Lineage (NCBI taxonomy): Eukaryota > Metazoa > Arthropoda > Arachnida > Ixodida > Ixodidae > Dermacentor > Dermacentor andersoni. The sequence goes on from NC_092814.1 coordinate 177,517,637, forward strand.
TGCAGCCTAACTACGTATAAGCAACAATTGTGACTTCTACAGCTAACTGTTGTATAACACTTGATTTCATACTATCAAATTTTATGTAACGAGTTGGCTCGCTCACCTTTTTGTTATGCTTAGCCTATCTTAGCGCCCCTCACGCAATACTCCACCTCGGAGCATGTGAAGACCTTGAATAAATAAAAAATTAAGTTACAAACATTCACAAGTGCAACCAGCGCAACGAGCCGTCGTTGCAGAGCGTCTCGGGGGAAACACGGCGGCTTTCATACATAGATGGATGGATGGATGTTATGAGCGTCCCCTTTGGAACGGGGCGGTGGGTTGTGCAACCAAGCTCTTGCTATTATACTGCCTAATGCCCTACCTAGGTTAAACAATAAAGAAAGAGAAAAGGACACTATGAACTACTCCACCCAAATTTTCTGATCCCCTATTTCGAACTGTGCTTTTGTACGTCTCCATTTTTTGTCGTTTCCCTACTTTTCTTCCACCAATCCTCTAATCGCCTCTTACTAATGCCCTATTGCGGACATGTTTACTTTTCCACTGCTCTCGCTGAACCCAAGGGCTTCAAGGAGGCCAGTGGCGCCTAAATCGACAGCTGGGTAGACGTCTTCCCAGCCCACGTTTAGCGGCGCCACTTGGTGACGTCTATAAAAGGAGCCTCAGGCACGGGCCCTCCTTGAACGCACTACCCCCTTCTAGTACACTGTAGCGGCTGCATAGGTTATGGCAGAAACAACTTGAGGAAGCACCTGGGACGAGCGGGGAACAACAGCATCAAGAGTTAAAGGCGAAAGCGTTGGCGGCGCTGAGTCGAGCGAAAACGAAACGTTCAGACCGCCCACGTCGTTGTCAGGGTTATCACAATGAGTTCTTTTTTCTAAAGGTGAAATAGAACTGGACAAGCAGCATTTTATTTCGTCTTATAATACAATAAAGGCTGTTTTGTACAACGAGTGGTTGAGTACTAGTGATAGAATTTAACTGAGGAGTGCTTTTGTCATCGGGCAAGTACTTGAATGTCCCGGGGGAGTCTCTAATCGTGTCCTGCACTTACTTCAATTCCTCGATTATTAAGGCTCTGTTCGCGATAATATTGATGCCTTAGAGACTCCCGAGCACTAATCTATCACTTTAGCTTGACTTAGTATTTGCCTTTAGTGTCCCTTTAAGTAAGGTATCAAGGATCCACGCTTTTCTCATTTTATGACGTTATACGTTCTTCACAGATGCCGGGAAAGCTTCATCATAACATTTCATAAGTTTAGATATGAGTAGGTGCTAAGCCATGTTAGGATTCTTTTCTCTGAACGCGTGATTACAATGTGTTTGAATAACACGATGCCGGAATATGTCTAGTGTTCTAGCGCTGATCTGACGTGACCGCACTTTTTCTTTAGCTTCGCGACCATCATTGGAAGAAGGAAGGGTACAAAATATCGGCAAATGATCGTTTACTTCTACTGCCAACACTCCAGCAACGCAATGCGTCGGTTGTATGTTCGTGAAATATAAATCATGTAAAGTCGCAGTCTGTACGTTTTTTATGCAAAATAATTTGCTAGTACATTCAACTACCATGACGCTGTATCCTGTGATAAAATATCGATATTTACGTCACCCATTACCACAAATGATAAGCGAGTGTGACGCAAGTATTTCAGAGCATATTCCACGAAGTTAGCAAACCCATATTTACTCCCAGAGGGTGGTCTATAAACGAACGCAGCAAATGCTTTATCTAGCCGTATCATAAAACACTCTACAACTACGTTAATAATAGGAAATTGTGAGATCACTTCATATTTTAATGATTGCTTAACCTAAATAGCCGGACTGCCTCCTCTTCCTAACGGATGCACTAGGTCATTGTAAATATAGTTTTCAAGTTATGGTGGATCTTTGCTTACAGATAGCCATGTTTGTGAGAACAACAGTAAGTCAAAACTAAATGAAAAGGTGCCAAATATATCAAGGATCATATCTGTCCTGTTGTGCATACTGCGGGAGTTTAGATGAAAGTCCTTTATGCACCTGCGCGCATCCCGAAGTAGTCTGTTTAAAGAACTGTTATCATGATAATCATCGCTAGGCATTGTGCTAACAGTGTTCATGAAACTTACGCGAGCGTCTGTCAGTTTGGGCTTATTCCGATACTCCGTTTATTCTCCAGCAGTTTCTCCCGCTTCTGCGGTCATCTTATCGAGGTCGTTTGCGTTTCTTATTTACAGTACAGGTGAGCCCTCGCTTCTACGCGCAAAGACCTTGCCCCCCGATGCACAAACAACTTTCCACCGCATTTCCTTCTTTCTCGGTATAGCTGACCCAAGAAGCTGGTCTAATTAACATAACGGCGTTGCAACCGCGTTTCTCTGTTTCTCTATACGAGTTTCGCGGCGTTTCTCGCAATTATACCAAACACAGCAGCATACAACGAGGAAAAGCAGGCCAATTTTTTTTTTCAGTGGCCGTCCACCGCTCCATACACGCGCACATTAGTATTTATACATGGCCCACCTAAACGTGCAAACATATCTTAAATGTCACATATTAAGCAAATTGATCCAGGGGTATATGAATGCAGTTTTATATTTAGTTGATATTTAGATACACGGATATCAAAAAAACATCTCTTTGGATTCCAGGACTAAAAGCTGCAATCAGCAGCTTGACAAAAAAAAAAGTTATGCTCGATCCCCCTTTCAAAGGAATCGTAAAACGTTAAAAGGGAAAGTAAAACGTGTCTTCACCGAAGCAAGCTGTATCACCCCCCACCGTGGCTTCGCGGCTATGCTGTTGCACTGCTAAGCACAAGGTCGCGGGATCAAATCCCGGTCGCGGCGGCCGTATTTCGATGGGAGCGGAATGAAAAAAAAAAAAAGAGAGCCCGTCTCCCATGCATTGGGGGCACGTTAAAGATCCCCTGTTGGTGAAAATTAATCAGGAGTCCCCACTTCGGCGTGTCTCATAATCGAATCATGGTTCTGGCACCTGAAACCCCAGAATTAAATTCAAAACAGAAGCTGCTGCATTTTTGCTTCGTGAACTCACAGTCCGCTGCAGCGAAAGGCGAACGATTTGCGGGTCGGCGGCCGTGTCGCAAGTTTACTTAAAGGAACACTAAAGAGAAAAATTATTTCTTCTGCATGTATAAATTACCCTTCTACAACACCAAAAACACCAACCTTACCACGATAAGACGTTTAGTAAGCAAGAAAAAGCGCAAAAGCGAAATACAGATGGCGACGCCTCCTTGAAGTTCCCGCACCAGGTCGATGTGACGTCATAGATGTTGACAGCGTCTTCTAGGGCCTATTTATTTATTTCGTGGTACACATTCACTGCGCTGTGTTCTAAAGGAACCGAAGATTAAACATGACAAGTTTAAGGAACCTTTACTGAGCCAAGGCGGCCTAAATACGAAAAACATCCTTTTGAATCATTGACGTCACACCGACGTACCAGCGTCGGGGTTTCGGCGCGAAATTCAAATACTCATACTTTGACCTTCATTTCCCCATCTAATATTCAAACAACTATATTGAAATGACCGCCTGCAGAGTTCTGAAACAATGCCTCATCAGTCTAAAGTGATTTATTGTTTTGCTTTGGTGTCCCTTTAACGCGCGGCGTCCTGCCGCCGAGTCACTTCGCCGAAGGTACGAGCATTTTGGTCCGGCTTCGAATATAGTGTCTAGGGTAGCCAGTTCAGTTGCGACGCGCTGAGCTTCAGCAATGACAGCGGCAAAGTTCGCAGAGTGCGCCACGAGCCAAGCGAACGTGGTCTACTTCACGCTGGCGTGTCTCTCGCCGGACCAAAGCGAAGTTCGCCCTGGTAGAAACGACGTACGGCGCGAAGGAAAAGGACTGAGACATACGACACAAAATGCGCTGACTTCCAACACTATTTTATTGCCACTGCCAAGTGATCTGTATATATACATGAGGGAGCATGCGCAGAAAATGAAAAGCGGACAAAATCAGTGCCCATTTGGGCGTAAATTGCTGGGACTGCGATGCGTGCCCCTCTTTGAAAGTACGGAAGTTTTGGCGAGACAGAGATTACAGCTCGCATGGGAAATAATCGAAGCAGATTTTATCATAAAACCAAGCAGTTTGTGCATTAGTTCCCCTTCTATCGCGCTGACACCTTGTGAAGATATGTATCCGAACATATAGCGCTAGTAATGTGCGTTTCTTTCCGTGACCATGTACTTCGCACAAATGACTTGCTGTTAGAGCACCCCTATTCCAAGTTCTTTCGCTAACTTACAATAAGAGTTTAGTTTCCTGTAATTATATCAAGCATATTAAAAGGTTGCCCGTATATGATTGTTCCGTTTGAAATATTTTCGACTATAACGCTTTCGAGCACTTGTTAAGGATTGTTTAAAAAAGCCAGTTAGTCATCAACACACATTTGACTTCGCCCAGACGTTAGCCATAATGCCCCCTTCCTCTCTCACTCACCTCTCTCTATCTCGATCTCTCTCATTTTTAATAAATTTGAACTCGGTTGCCTTCACACTTCTTCTAGAGCTGTGGTATAAATGCTGTGTTGTTCGTAAAACTCATTTATAGAGCTCCAGATCGCATACATGCGCAATTTATTGTGAAGGCCGTAATTAGTCCCCACACTTTGAACTATTTCTACGCATTACTCATAACTGACCCCTTATTTTCCCCAAATATAAGCAAGGTGCCTTCTTTTGGTTAACCGATGAGGCACCTCGTATGGCATGAAATTAGGGAGAAAAACGAGGGCTCGGTAATAATTTGCAAAACTTTTGTTTAAGGCAGAAACCTGATAGTTTTGCAACACATTACACTTCAAATTCTCTATGTCGGAATTGGAAATAGGTGTCTCGTGCAGTTACTTTAGGAATCTGGGAAACATTTCGAATAACGACAGTATCACACCCTGGAAAGCTTTAATAAGTCTCTTTCTACAAAGGCTGCGATTAATCTACATAGAATAAACATTTATCGGCTGTCACTCACATGCTTCCTCCTTCACCAAAATATAAATGCGTATCGTATAGCTCACCGAGGAGACAGGGAGAAAATATCTGCAAGACGTGCATACGCAACAGGAAGAAAGCAGATTACAATTCAATTCCTTGTAATTGTACTTCATTAAATGCACTTCATTGAAAAATGTACTTCATTAGAGGTAACAATTACTGCCCCACAAAAGTGACTGAGAAATTAAACAAAATTAATGGATTCCTGCGACGTAACTTTCCCCCGAACTTTTAACATTGCACAGATACAGTAAATAGAACGAGCTGGCCTTTGCGTCCTCTGCAGCCCTTCACGTATTGTTTACCTTCACTAACAAATGCTTTTGTCTTCGTTTTTTCAGTTTTCGAGGGTCCTCTTCCCTCATTTTCTTGTGAAGGTATCATGGGCAACGCTTAACAATTCCTCGATGCGCGCACTCTAGGGAAGGGCAGTGTTGTAATATACGAACACCATGCACGCTGGGGTTACTCAATGCCTTGATGCTCGGGCGTGGGTCGTCTATGAAGCACACCGCTTCATTGTTGCAGGGGCTCGAACAAGGCGCTCCCGGTAGGGACAGTGAAAAGCTGAAAATATTGTACGTGAATGATTGCCTGGCATTAAGGTCCGACGTGACCGTCACTACCGAAACATACCATCAACGGTTCATTAACACGGCCAACACCCGGTGGAACGTTATCAGATGAGGAAGGAAAGACGGAACAGCCGGGTTTGTCTGTCTGAACATGCACAGGCTACTGCGCCGCACCACAGCAGGCTCTGCAGCTATTGTAGCTCTGAATTAATTCAAGTGCTGAAACTGGCTTCGCCTGTTACGACTTGTCCAATCAATAATGTAATTAATTGGTTACACGTAATTGGTTAATGAAGAAAGTATTTGAATTGCAGCGCGTTACTGAGTAAAAAGGTGATCTATGCATTACAAAACCTCCAGTAAACTATCATTGACAAAAAATTATGGGGTTTTACACCGTAGTGGGGAACTGCGGAAATGTGGACCGCCTGGGGTTCTTTAATGTGCACCTAAATCTAAGTACACGGGTGTTTTCGCATTTCGCCCGCATCGAAGTGCGGCCGCCGTGGCAGGGATTCGATCCCGGGACATCGTGCTTAGCAGCCCAACACCACAGCCACTAAGCATCCACTGCGGTTAAATTATCATTAATTACAAGTCATGATTACATGTAATTCATTACGTGAACGTTTGGCAACTATACATGCCTTGCATAACTCGCAAAAACTGAAAGTGAGTATTCAATATATATTTTTAAAGCACATAAGTACCACACACAGTTTTAACTTTTAGTACACGTCACCCTTAAAGTAGCCCCTACTTCCACAAAATATTGAATCTCTGGCATCTTTTGGTACTGCGAGAAAAGCGGGAAACTTTTGAAGAGTTTCATATAACACCTTGAAAGAGGCTGAAATCGAGCGCTTAATTGTTACTCACATCTCAAGTTTTGCCTTCCTATTGTCCTTAACATTCCCAATTGTTTCTAAAAATATAAATTTCGGGAGTGTTTTAGTTCTGTCAGAAAACGGTTAAGACTGGCATATAATGTTTGCGAGTACCACTAGTCGCATTAACGCCTTTGTTGCAAAGAAAAAAAGACATGTGCTCGTGTCACTATTTTGTAGAAACAGTCTAAAAATAAAACTGACCGACGACGTCATAAGCGACGCCTGTCCATGAATAAAAATTCGTTACTGTTGTGACACAATTGCACAATCAAATTCGACACAATCATCAATTACACAATCAAATTCTACAGTCACAGCTGTAATATGTTTTAAGAGCTTTTTGATGGCGGTAAGAGATTGAAAATGCAATGCTATGTCGACTATTTCTGAACACTGATCCAATAGTTCTAGTATTTGATAATACGACGATTCAAACGCGCATAAAAAAGTGACAGTAGATGGAGCCTCGCTCTCCACTGCTCAACGTGTAAATATGCCCCAAATTATAAGGACTCAATAGTGGTGGCATGCCGTAACGAAAGGCTCAGCAGAATGGTTGCAGAAGCGTAAAGTATATGCTCTCACGAAAAGACGGAATAGTTTAAGTTCAGCGCCGATTGCGCTAACCGACCGGCAATTGTCTTTTCTGGCCGGCCAGCAAAAATCCGAGTAGCCGGTTCCAATGATTAGCGCCTAGGCAAGGTGCGAACTGATAAAGACGCACGTGTCAAGCATCGTTTACGCACGTTCGACATACTTTTGTCTACAAATTTTTGGGTTTCGTTTTCGATTTGCCCATCTTTCCTGTGCTGCACGTATGTTGCCCGCATTGGCGATTCTGCTGACGATTTCGCTACTCGAGTAACTACTCGCTACTCGAGTAACTTTTCTAATAACTCAGATGATAGAAGCGCTTGATCGTTGGTACTCGTGCTCACGTTTTGGATCTGTCTTAAGGATCCAGTGCTGTATTCTAATTATGCTATTCCAACTAGCGCCAACGCAGCCCATAATCGATTTCAAGCCGCAAGACACGTAATTGTTGGGCGCGGCTGATTAAAATACTTTACCTGGAACCACCCTCGCGATTAGGTTAAACACTTGGCATTATTCAAGCAGCAATAGCTAAACCTTCTTACTGCCCAGCACCAGCCTTCTCGGCAGTGCGAAAGTGCACAGCGCATAAGGTGCGTCGCCCGCTACAGAGCGTCGCGGCTATAGGCACGAAAGACAATCCTCTCTGGCGAATCAGGGGATACGTAATAACAAAATGGATGGATACATCTCTTCAATCTTTTTTTTTCTTCCTCAAAACTTCTCTATCTGCCTTGTACCGCTACCTATGCCTGTAACAGATCCGTTCGTATCGATCTTTTCCCTGTTTTCGCATTCTTTGCATACAATTCGCTGTCTCTGTTTCTCTCACTTTCTTTCTGATGTGCCCTGGTTTAGCTTGACCCGGGAAACCAGAACTTGCATCATGGTTGACCCTGTTCCGCGAAACATCCGCCCAGTGCATAACGAGGGTAGGAGATTCGCGAGAGCCAAGTCCATCCTTAAAAAGATAAATCAGCAAAAACTAGATGCCCTCTTTGTCGATGCTGCCAGATATGACAGGGGATAAGTTCGCTGTCTCGGTGGTAGACGCGGCAGGCAACCTGGTCAATGCAGCCTCTGTTTATACGAAGTTTGCCCATGTGGCCGAGGAAGCGGCGATCGCTCTGGCTTTTCACAGCTCAAAAGTTCCCGCTATCGTCTTCTAGGACTCGCGCACGGCGGTTAGATCCTTCTCGTCCGCTCTGTTATCTGAACAGGCGAACAGTATTTTGATTAGAGCACTTCAAAGGACTAGGGAAAGCAGCGAAGGAGGATCCCACATCTCGTGGTTCCCAGCCCATCTGGATAGCTCAATTAACCCGCTTGGATGTAATCCTAACGAGCAGGCCCACCGGAGAGCGCGTGATTTCACGTGCCACGCTGTCGCGGGTAGCCAGGCTTGTAACGAGGTCAACATCCACAAAGATCCATTGTGTACTTTCCACGAAATTGTTTCCCGTTATCGACTGGGCAGGAGGAAATTTCCACCCCCTCATCCTAAATTGAACAAACCTCAGGCTAGCAAACTCAGACTTCTGCAAACCCGTTCGTATCCCACTCCTCGGTCTCTTAACAGGATAGATCCTGCCCACTCACAGTCGTGCCCCAAATGTGGTCATGACTCATGCTCTTTTGAACACATGCTCTGGCTGTGCCCAGCCCTTAACGCCTCTCCTCCCATAACGAAAGAACAATGGCAGGAATCTCTCAAGAGCAGCAATCTCTACATTCAACTCCAGGCTGTCCAGAGGGCCCACGACATTGCGGCGGAACTTCATCTCCCGGTCCCATCGTGGGCGGCGCCACCGACTTGACCTTCGGGAGCCTTGACCTTCGGTTTTAACTCCCCAAGATCGCAGTCCCTCAGGACCCAAATAAAGTTCTTGTCAAGTCATGTCATGTGCCCTGGTTGTCTATTTACAGTTCCAATTACCCTCTACTTGGTTGCTAACATTTTTGACCTCTTCCTACATTCTGTGTACACGGTTTTCAGGTACAAATACTTGTGTACTTTAGTCGACCATTTATTTTCATCTATGTTCCTGAGTGTTTATTCAAAACTAGTTTTGCTTTGCGCTTCTCTTACTTCAGAAGAGGCCCAACCCATGTCACTCTGCACTGTCTCATTTGTGGTTTTACCGCGGGCTCCCAAAGCCAACCGGCCTGCCGATCTTTGGATAACTTCCAACCGCGGCAAGATGTCCTCTTTTAAGCACAGAATGGCATTTGCGAACGTTAGCGCTGGCACTACTACTCTTTTCCAGGTACCACGCACCACCTCATACTTATTGCGGCCCCAAAGTGATCTGTTTCATTATTGCAGCATTCCGCTTCCCCTTTATTTTCAGATTATCTTGCTGGGCGCTCGAGTAAGTATTCCCTTCATTTATGCCGAGGTAATTATATTGCTTGATTATGAGTCAGACTTGCTGTCGAATTGGTACCACGTAATTACTCGTCTAATACATCATAATTGCCGATTTCTCTGTTCTAAACTTAAGCCCTGGATTTGACGCTGCTTGGTCACAGATATTGGCAAGCGTCTGTAAATCTCTTGCATTGTCCGCTCGTACCACTATGTCATCCGTATACATCGGTCCGGGGACTTTCTGTTGCACAATTTGTACGTTACGCCCATGTAGGGTAAATCAATCCCAAAGTCACTGTTTTCCAGTCGTATTTCCGTGTCCTTAACATAAAGCGTGAACAACAATTGAGACAGAGGACATCCTTGCTTCAGTCCTTGGTGAATTTCCACCACTTCGTTACATTTTCAACCTTCCCATACAACTTGTATTTGGTCGTCGCTATATACCTCGATAAGCAGCTCCACGGAATCGTCATCTATCTCTTCGTGCTTAAGAATATTCCCTAACAATTCGCTCTCTACGTCGTCGTAGGCTCCTTTAATATCTAGATAGGCCATCGATAAAGGTCTATTCTGAGCTACTGAGCTTTCGATGTCCTGAGTAGTACAAACATATCCCCTAAGCGTCTGCCTGGCCTGAACCCATTTTGCAGTTCCCCCAGTAAATCATTTTCTGCACCCACTTCGACATTTGAAATTTTATGGCTTGTATTACCATTGTATGTATCATCGACGTTACTGTAGGTGGCATGTACAAGTTCGCCTTATCCTTATCACCTTTGGCTTTGTAGACGAGGTTCATCTTGTTTTCACGCCATACAACCGGAATTTTCTTCGTTCTAATCACTTGCTCTATGGCATTAGTCAGCAGTGTCTTCCTCTTTGGACCGAGGTTTTTAAATAACTGTATTGGGATTTCATCCAGTCCTGCTGCCGTGTTATTAGAGACATTTTCTTCTTTCTTCCAGTAAATGTTTTCTATGCTCAATTTGGTTTTCGCAGGCTTCTCTGTTGATTGCTGGATCTGTTTGAGCCTGAATAAGGCTTTATTATGTGCCGAAGGTATCTCCAACAACGTATGTGATGTACCTGAGCGCATCGTCTCTTTCGAGGATGTTACCATCTTCAAACCGTATAGCCGTTTGCAAATCTTTAGATGGAGCTTCGAGTGCTCTAACCTTGATTCCAGAATATTTTTGGGTGTCTGTTTCTTTTTGCGAATGTTATGCACCTAACGTTCACTTGCGCATTTAATTTTCTCTTGCATGAGCTCACTCGCCACCTTTTTTCTTTTCTCGCTATTTGTTCCATCTAAGGAGCACCTCTTCTTCGTGTAATCCAAACTTTTTGGCTTCTCGATGAACCCTAGATGCGTGCTTACGCTATTCTACAGCTTAGGTTATGTGCTTGTTCCACCACTTACATGTTTTCCTCTTTCCAATTTAACAATTCTTTTGCCGTGTCTGTCTTATCTCCTGCTATATAACGTCCAGCAGTTTCTTATATTCCCAGATTATTGTACCAAATGCCTCCATTTTCTTCTCTGTGTTTTTTTGCTTTCTCTGTTTCCTCCCCTCCTTCCTATCTTCCATTTTTGTGCTGCTGTCACCTCCCTTCTGAAGAGTAGGCAGGCGTTGTGCCCCTTCCGGTGACAGTTGCCAGCCTGCTCCTCGCTTTGCCTTTCCTGTTAATTGTATATATGTGTTCAAAACAAATAATAATAATTTTCTTTTCATACATATTTAGAAATTTTAATGCTATCGGTTCGTGTTTTGCATTAGTAGCTCTCCCAAATATTCAGGGTAAATGTTTATGATCGGTACCCAGGCTACCTTTCCCATGTTCACATATCAAAATTTGGTCTAGTCCTTCTTAGACCGTTTCTGAGACTAAGGCGTAGTCAATACATGACTGCCTGTTTCCGCATTGCCACGTTATCTGTACATAAGGCTTATTACACAGCATATCCAGTTTTTCTGGACACATAGCAACTAGCGCCCCAAGCGGCCGTGGAAAGAGTGGGTTTTTCGTTAATAATTCAACGTACAGGTCAAAAATAAGAAAAACTTCAGGTGACAAATATGTTCTAGAAGACAAGCCCCACGAGTAAAATGCAGTGATTATGCTGCGGCAAGCTGTAATTTTGTTCCCAGAGCGCTTAAAGATTCAGCAATGGAAGCATGTGGAAACGACGAAAATTTGTACGGGATTTTTGAGACATCCCGGCAACGGTGCCCGCATTTCGATGAGGGCGAAATGCAAGAACGCCCGTGTACGTAGAGTTAGGTGCACGTTAAAGAACCCCAGGCGGTCAAAATTAATCTGGAGTCCCCCACTACGGCGTGGCTGATGACTGAACGTCGACGACACTTCTGAGTCCCAAAGACCCATTTTAGAACCTGCTCCGTGCACTCGTCGTCATCAGGCGAAGTCAATGAGTTAATAGCTGAATGAACTATCTTTTTATATGTACCGCTGTTGAAAATTTCATCACTGACTCTGCGGGAAAGACGGAATAGAAACAGAATACAGGAAAATGATCTCAGGACGTCCCACTATCTGGAGTTGTCCGTGATGGCATGCCTAAACCAGCAGCTGCTAGAGTTAGGTCGATCGTGGAATTTTAATCTCGGCGCATAAAAGCATCAGCGAACATTTTTTGATGATAGCCACGACCAACATAGCACACCACACGTATCTGAGCGACAATCCCACCTGATATGATGTGAATTAAAGTCCTTTGCAATGTCAACTCTGTCCCGATTTTCTCAATAATTCAGCCAAGTAATCTGTTCTATGGACGCCTTTAGGAAAGAAAGCGTTCGCTGTGGTATAATACGAGCGCATCTAGGCAGAACTAAATGAATAGCCAATAGTTCATCAATAGTAAGCAGTTGCATGATTTCTTGGTGTATAACAAGCCCTGTGAAATACATTTTGGGGACACAATAGCAACTAAACCTTGCCACGGTCATAAATACGGTCTACTATGAAGTCGCGAAAATTAGTAAAAAGAAATCATTTGACCGCTGTCAGCCAAGACTCTAGTAAATGAGTTGCGTCTGGAGCATAGGTAAAACTAAGACGTTGAACATCTGTTCAACAGAACTGCAATTGCAAACAGAGCAAACAGAATCTGCAAACAGAGCTGCGATTTCATTGAAGAATTTTCAACTCCGCCATGCATGATTATTTCAAGCCAGAAGAGGTTCTTTCAGAAGGCCTATTTCAGTACCTCAATCTTCTTCATGCGCGAAGAACCTTCCTTGCTTTTTGCCTGAGAGTGTTCAGAGCTGGTTGGCGAGAAATTAGAAGCGCTGCGCTTCTGTGCCGTGTTCACAATTTCTACATATGTGCTAACAAGAGCTCTAGGCGTGCTAGCGATATCATTTTTCATTGGTATCATTCTGGGTGACTCATGCGAAACAGATGGTACGAAGGGAATACCAGAAGCTGTAGGAGGGTGAGCTGAAGGCTGTTCGATACACAGGAATATGAACTTTAGCTAAAAGAACCTGCGATATTCCATCAGAAAAGGTAGTCAGCAAGTGATCCACTACGCCACTCAGTGACCTCTTCCCAGCTGCGACCGCAGACGTCATTATAGTCTTTTCTAGCACTTCATCAGATAGCCTCTACGTCAGCCTATGTATGTTTTCTGTACTCTGAAAGTAGAAAAGCGTCTATTTTAAAACACCCGTTGCGATATCTTAGCACTGAATCACATGTGGAATGAGAGCAACGTGCTCTCTGGGATGTGTGATGCGGCTATATCCGACCGTACGCTTATATTTGCTTTACTTCCAGTTATGACACCGGCAACGACCCCAGAAACAGCCCCGACAAGCACGAAATAACTATGCCCTATTGCAATATAAGCTTGAGGATACGCATGGCAAGTTTGGGTGTAGTGAAGTACCAAAAGCCGGATTTTCGAAGTTTACCTCTGCTTTCACAAACGTACTATCCAAATGTACAACATATTCAGACCACAAATATGAGCCACCGCTCGGTCGTTGCATGACTTGTGAAATAGCTGATGTGGCAGGAATAAAATACACGTGGCATAGCCATAGCCAAGAACAACAATTGTTACCAACAAGAGTTTCGCGTATCGACAAAGTGGTATCTATGACAAGAAAAAGGTGAAAAAAGAATTTAATACCTTGCAAATGCAACAGGCAGGGGGAAACGCAGAGAAAATTAGGAATGCAATCATTAGCATGTTAAGAACGACATCCAATGAACATACTGCTAGTGATAATGCTGATTCAAATACAATCGAAAAGTTCAACAGCTCCTTTGTAAAAATGGGCTCCCAACTCAGCCAGCTGTCGCTTACATATGCTGAGATAGATGTGCAACCCATGCTATATAATTTTACTCCAGACACTAGAGATGACACAGAGATTACTGCGGCGGTCTCTGGAATGGCCAATCACAATACATCTGGCTATGGTGGCATAACTTTAGAGTTGCTTAAAGACTTGTTAGTGCCGACAATGAGCAGGCTATTCAATTATGCTATTCAAGAAGGTGCATGTTCGCATGCTATAAATGTAAAGAAACGCGCTCCTAATTTATAAAAGATGGTTACTGATGCTGGTTGTTATACCGGCCAGTACCGGTATTAGGCATTAGGAACACATTATTTATGTTGTCATTTGTTAGCATTATTTGTGCATGTTTATGGAAGCACCTAGATGCTAGCAATGTTATTATTTCTTCCTAGCATGACTTTAAAACTCATCTATACACATCATTCCCAGTTATGGATCCAACGCAAGTCATCTTTAATTGATTGCACATGGGTAACGTATCAGTATATTTAATTTTAGACCTCAAGAAGGCTCCTGACACTGTCATACACTCTATCCTGTTGTACAAGTTGGAACATTCTGGTTTTAGAGAAAAACCATGCAATTTCCAATTATTTGTTCAACCGCAAGCAGTATGTCAGTGTAAATGGTTTCTCTTCTTCACACCGTGCACTTCTAACAAGTTAACCTGAAGGTTCCGTTTTAGGGCTTACTTTATTTTCACTGTTTGTCAATGATCTCCGCCGTGTTTAAGCAGTCCGAAAACTGTAATGTCCACTGATAATACCGCATTTATTTTTCTCAGAAAATCTGTACACGATATTCGTTTAATCGTAAACAGAAAACTATCACAAAACAAACTACCCTTACACGAAGTAGTTTTAAAACAAAATCCTTCCGGTTTTGCTCAACAAATAAACGCGTTAATACGGCACCTGCTACAGGTTTACTCTGATAACTGTTTTTTGGAAGAGGTTGATTCTGTAAGATATCTAGGCGTTACATTACACTGTAAGCTCAGATGGAAAGTGTATATCAGTCATCATCATCATCAGCCTATTTTATGTCTGCTGCAGGACGAAGGCCTCTCCCTGCGATCTCCAATTATCTCTGTCCTGCGCCAACCGATTCCAGCTAGCCCCTGAGAATTTCTTAATTTCATCACCCACCTAATCTTACGCCGTCCTCGACTGCGCTTCACTTCTTTTGGCACCCATTTTGTAACCCTAATGGTACACTGGTTATCTAACCTACGCATTACATGGCCCACCCAGCTCCATTTCTGTCTCCTACTGTCAATTAAAATATCGGCTATCCCTGTTTTCTCGCTGATCCACACCATTCTCTTATTGTCTCTTAATGTTACGCCTAACATACTTCGTTCCATCGCTCTTTGCGTGGTCCTTAACTTCTTGTCAGGCTTCTTTATCACTCTCCAAGTTTCCGCCCCATACGTCAGCACCGGTAAAATGCACTGATTGTACACCTTCCTTTTCAATGATAATGGTAAGCTTCGAGTCAGGAGCTGACAATGTCTGCCGTATGCGCTCCAACCCATTTTTATTCTTCTATGAATTTCCTTCTCATGATCAGGGTTCCCTGTGAGTAATTGACCTAAGTAAACGCACTCCTTCACAGACTCTAGAGGCTGACTGGCGATCCCGAACTCTTGTTCCCTCGCCCGGCTATTCATCATTATCTTTGTCTTCTACATATTATTCTTAACCCCACTCTTTCTCTCTTTCTGTTAAGGTCCTCAATCATTTGTTGTAGCTCGTCTCCAGTGTTGCTGAACAGGACAATGTCATCTGCAAACCAAAGGTTACTGAGATATTCGTCGTTGATCCTTATTCCTAAGCCTTCCCAGTTTAATGGCTTGAATACTTCTTCCAAGCATGCAGTGAATAGCATTGGAGAGATTGTGTCTCCTTGTCTGACCCCTTTCTTTACAGGTATTTGAAGTTTGAAGTTTATTTGTCCTGCCTGCTTACAGCCAGGACAAGTCTTCCTACTTTTCTTGTGGAGAATTAAGGTAGCTGTGTAATCTCTTTAGATATTTTCCAAGTTATTTACGCAAGCCGCCTGTACTCCTCGATTACGTAAAGCCTCTATGACTGGTGTTATCTCTACTTAATCAAATGCCTTTTCGTAATCTATCAGTAGTCTGCGTATAATTGGCAACGTCATGCTTTTCATGATGCATGCATCATCATGCATCACGACCATTTCAATACCCCGTCTGAAAAAATTACTTATTACCCTATTTTTCACTGTCACCGAACATGCTATTGTGAATCGTGGGGTTCTACAGTTCGGTCTCATTTAGGACCCATCATGCCACTCCTAGAAGGGGCTTTACGCATTATGATGTTCCGTACTGTTCCTCATTTCAACAAATATTTTTTCATGAGCTTCGAATACACCCATTCATGTCTGACATTGAAGTAATGGCGTTAAGAACCAGTGACATTATATACAATAATCATCCATTACGCATTGCCCTGTTTACTGTACCAACGAGTAACACTTTGCAAACGCAAACAAGATACATTTTATTTTGTCTGCCACCCGCAACGTATACGGCAAAGGTGTTTTAGAACATTATGAGGTAAATATACAGAAAGCAGTACCAGTTGACATTAAAATAGCGACCTTTTCTCAAGCAATGAAGATTATATTTGGCAAAAATTTGATGCCGTTAATGTTACCTATGACAATCGTAGTGTTCTTGTATATGAAACTTTTTTAATTATTATTCTTTGTTTGTTTGTTTTTGCGTGTTTTTGTTTTTTCGATCTCCATTTTGGCTCTATCTTGATGCGAATGTTATGCGATTGATTTCCTAAGTGTGGTTTTATTACGGTAATCGCTTGAATGCGTTATACATTCAATGTGTTGCTTAATCTTATATGTGATGTGCTGCAAATTGTGCGTGATCATGAGCCTCCACTAGCTACAGCTATTGGCCCAAACAGTTTTCTGGTGTGCTTTGCTTTTGCTTTGATCGAATAAAATAACATGAAAATTGCTGGCCGATAAAAGCCTGGTTTGCGCGTGCCCAACCAGTGTACGTGTTCTGTGCCATCAAACTGAGCTTTGAGATGGCTGGAAAAGGAACCTCTGTGCCATTTTTTTCAGATGCAGCGCAGTCCTCACGATCTGATCGGGGGAGGAAGCCTTTAATAAGCTGGTGCAGCGTCATTCTATTATTCATTTTATCAACCACGCCTACGAGCTCGGCATTTGTGTTAGAGAGGCTCTTTAGAACCTGTATGGAATCGGCGACAGAGTTAAGGTGGCGCCCGAAATCAGATGGACAAGACATGTTCTGTTCGAGAACGCAATCGCAGAGGTTATACTAGCGAAATCTTTTAATGCGAAAACATTATATGCTACCTGAAGCGGAAAATCTGGCGTCCGGCGTTAACATCCGACAGTACGAAAACCCACGTGACCAAGCGATGACGCCACGCTCCCGGCGCTGGACCTGCTGCGGCTCACACTGCGAAATCCCACGGTCAACAGCCATGGCGTCGGATGAACAGCGTGGTGCATACCCAAAAAATCGACTTTGCGCAAATTCGAAGCTTGAGTTGACCCACGTTCAAAATCGACCTGGCCAACTTCCAAAATTGACTCGGCCCAACCTGAAAATCTGGGTCGCCCACACTCACAATCAACTTTGCGCAATTCAAGCACATCACCACGGGAAATATGTCACGCGGAAGAGTCCACAGCTTTCGCATTTAATGTCCGTAAGGAGACTGAAGTGCCTCTGTAACTTGATTTCTTCAAGCACGTTCGTCTCCCTGTACAATTCCTTCACCAGTGGAACGACCAGGGTTTGACTCGACGTACCCCGCGCAAAGCAACAAGAGAGCAAGACACGACAACAACAGCAAATATGGCTTGGGACTCGCGACACGAATACGCCCGCACCATTTCCAAACCGTTCTGAGCGGATGTGCACTACAATGATTCTCGGGAGGAATGAACCGACACGCGGACGCTAGGTATACACAACACCTATTTACACAACAGTAAAAGGGGGAATTTCTGACGAGAAAGATACAGGTCCATAGCAGAAAAGAAACCAATTCGCCTACCTACAAAAAAAAAAATTGTGTTGGGCTGCTGAGCACGAGGTCGCGGTATCGAATCCCGGCCACGGCGGCCGCATTTCGATGGGGGCGAAATGCGAAAACACCCGTGTACTTAGATTTAGGTGCACGTTAAAGAACCCCAGGTGGTCGAAATTTCCGGAGTCCTCCACTACAGCGTGCCTCATAATCAGAAAGTGGTTTTGGCACGTAATACCCCATATTTTTTTTTTTAACCAACAAAATTCAAAGGCACAGCTTTTCACGATCTGTTTGACGCCGCAAATCCTGGGCGGCAGCAGTTACCTCTCATGTAGTCTCCGGTGGCGCTGCCGTTATCTGACGTCAGAGAATAGCTTGGTAATGTACGACCGAGGCTTGAGGCCTTGTTCCTCGCTGTGCAGAGGTTGCAGCACGTGTCCGACGACGGGACAGGAAACGGGGGACGACTTCACTAAATGCAAAGGCCCAGCTTAGCACGTTCTGTTTGAGGCCGCAAATCCTAAGCGACTGCACCTGCTGCACTTGCCTTTTTATATAATCTCCGGTGGCGCTGCCATTCTGTTACGTAATAATCTTGCTAACGCAGGAGCGACGCTTTCGCACTTGTTCCTTGTTGTGTAGTGGTTGCAAGTTGCAATATATGTCCAACGATGCGGCAGGAAACAGGACCAGTCTACGAAATGCAAAGGCACAGCTTAGCACAATCTGCAGATCCAACGCACACCTAGGAATTTACGTGGAGCAAAGCTTTCGTGAAGCGGTTATTCGAACGCTATAAATGTGCTGATTTCATTCCCTACGTCTGTGGCGTAGGGGAAACTGGTGTGCGGGCACGTGCTCTCGCGCACTTGCGCTATGCAATGTGACACGCGCGGATGCGCAGCGATCATGTCAGTGACTTACACATCTCATACGCCGCATTGCGCTGTCACATCACGTAAAAGTACGCACCACCACGGACAAGCTTGCGCGTATCAGGCGCCCAAGCGTGGAACTTGCGAGAGAGAGAGAGAGAGAGAGTGATGAAAGAGAAAATGGGTGCGGATGCGTGCCAGCTACTGGAGCCGATGTGCGACACGTTGGGCACAGGCGACATCTTCCGCCAGCGTTTGACTCTAGCCTTAGTATAGTACGAAGTTCTCATTGAAGATGGCGCAGGCAGACCACATAAAGTGTCGATATTTTAAACCTTGGTTGTTTCAACAATGCTTGCTTGGCATGCTCGTGCGTGAATGCGTGTGAGTGTGAAGAGTGACATGTAGAAGGTAGCATGTGTAATGTTTCTCACACTTGAATACGCCACGTATTCCTTCGACCGCGCGTTAGTCAGTCGGAAGCTCAATTGGCAGTACGAGATCTGCCCAAGAATCTTGCAAACTATGAAAATATAAACCTTTCGCGTTTATTTAAACATTCTGTGTCGTCTTTCAAGAAATTCACTCCTGACTCTAGAAAAGACCCACGGCGAATGACACCTTCAGAACTTACAAAAGAGACGTTGATAGTTCTCCGACAGAGACTTGACAGGAACAAGGCTTCTCTTAAGTTACTTCACTTGCACTTCTCAAGATAAACTCGCCAGTGGTCTTTTCAACATATTATGTCAATGAAAAATATTTTTCAAGTCATCCGCACAACTACAGGAAAGCCTTGTGAACCAACAACTTACGCATTTACACCTAGCAAAAATAAAAATCGACTAGCGCGTTCAAGACAAGTTTGCGCAATAGTAACACAACAAATGGTGGTATAGAGTATACCAAGTCGCAGCGGATACTTACAGTACAAAAGGTATGCCGCTACAGGTCTTCTTTACAAGATGCATCACGTTCCGTTTTGGGGGGCTGCCTGTTCTACAATTAATTCACGAATATACCCGACACATTTGGTATGTTTTGTCCGCCAACGCCAGAATATGCACTGAAACCATGCGTCTGTATAAGAGCATACTGAAAATGCGCTGCCAGTGTAACCTTGTGTTCCATATGTCATGTATGTCAGGCGGAGTAGGCTGACGCAAGACATGGATAATAAAGAACGCTGGTAAAGCCTTTCGTCGTGCCGTAGATGTAAACTGAGCTGATGATTATGGCGTCATTCACAGTATATGATCAGTGACAACGACCATGTGGTACACCGGCAACAAAAGTGCTGATCACTTCACATCGGTAAAAACCCCATGTTACTTTTAATTTCGATTGAATAATTGCGAAGCTTAAGATTTGAGCTCGTTGGTTGGACATTATCAAATTAACAGCGTGAATATAGAACTTGGATAAAAGAAAGAAATGAACATGGCGCTATCTTGCTACTGGTTTGTTCCTTTCGAAGATGACGCTTTTATGCGATTTAAACAACAGCAACGACGACGACGACCACAACGAAGTAGAAGAAAACAAATAAATAAGAAATGAAATATAAAAAGAAATGTTGCTCGAACAACGCAGTTTTACGCAGGTCTCTCGCCAAACAGCGGTGCTTCTTCCGAGAGGCGATGCTAATGAAAGGCGTCGTCCCTTTCTAGTCTAGCGGTTCTTGTGAACCCGCACAGTTCTCGATAGCCACGTAAAGTCCGGGGACTACAGTTTAAGGAGTCTGCAGCACTGTACTTTCTGGTTGTGATGACGTGCTCAAATCTATGTGTATATATATGTGTATATATATATATATATATATTGTTGGAATCTCAGCGCTGACACCCGTTGTTGCAAATGGGTCGCAAGCCCCAAGGGTGTCGTTGGCCTGGCGGCCTGGGGCACAACTGGAAGCATCCGAAGGCCCCGGCAAAGCATGAGTCGACTGGTAACAGAACAACTTGTTTATTCTAGCATCGCAAAAGAGCGGGCGGTCAGGTCGACCGAAGTGGAGAGACGGGAGAGCACGTAACTCAACGGAAGAAATCGGAGCCTCCCTCTTGGCGTCCGGGGGCAGCTGCTTTTATACTCTCGCAGTTGAGGGGAAGGAGGAACACCTCGTCAGAGGCGCACGTGATGCGGGGCACGGACAGGCTGAGAGACATGTTGAGACGAGTGTAGTGACGCATCTGCCGGGCCGGCGCCGGTCACACCTCCTCGCTTCACACTTGGGGAGCTCCTCTCCCCGGCTGCGGCGCTTTGACAAGCGTGGGCACCAACATGCACACACACACACACGCACACTTGAAGGCACGTGGCATTGAAACATGCCTGGACGCGCTTGGCGGGGAGGCGTATCGGCGGCGCTGAACGGGCCAAAATGTCCGCCGCTCGATGATGCTCGTAACCGAAGTGGGTCGTCCCTCGGCGTTTCTTGAGCGCAGCGCACCGAGAAGGCCTCGTTCTCACGTTCAGGTTCACACAGGACACTGCAAAGTGACTTCGGGAGAGCTGCCATTTTTGTTTCTCGTTCCCAGCAAGCGCTAGAACTACGCCGAAACTCAACCGCTCAGTCAGCAAGCACGGCACAACCCTCACTAAGCCCTGCCAGGCTCTTTCCCCTTTTATACTACTGCCTAGTTCCTTACAGTAGTCTAGCAGCACTCAGAACACGTCTACAAATTGGAAAATTGCACTAGAAAGCACGTCATCACTTTGAAACACTAAACAAAAGCAATATGTTAAAAATCCTGCCTCAGGAAGAAAAACATCAGTAACAAACAACTCTGAGGCTGATTCCTACGTTAGGGGCTTCGACTTAAGCCATCGGCGTTACCGTTGAGACTCCCCTTTTTGTAACGCACCTCAAAGGAATATTGTTGCAAAGCGAGGCTCCAGCGCAGGAGGCGGCCATTTGTGGAAGAGATGGTCTGCAGCCATTGGAGAGGGCAGTGATCCGCATCGAAGCATGCGAAGCGGAGATCGCAGCGAGCGATCGTACACTAGCTCAGCTGGCGAAAACCCCGTAGCCGCATGCGGCGCGGTCCTTAATGCAAACATCACCCCAGGCAGACACAGCTCCCAGTCAGTTTGTTGTTCAAAACACAATGCTCTCACCACGCGCTTCATGACGGAGTGGAGCTTCTCAACGGAATTCGACTGTGGGTGGTACACTGAGCTGTGTAACAGCTTTACCCCACACATTTCGAGAAAAATTGTCGTCAAAGCGCTAGTAAACACTGTGCCCTGATCTGATTGGATTTCCGCAGGAAAACTAACTCGCGCAAATATGGACAGTAGTGCATTGACTATCTCAACAGAGCTGAGTTCTTTAAGCGGCACTGCTTCAGGGAACTTTGTCGCTGGGCAGACGACAGTCAAAATGTGTCTGTACCCCGTGGCTGTTACCGGCAGAGGTCCCACTGTATCAATAACGAGCCGTCTAAAAGGCTCCGTAATGATAGGTACCAACTTCAACGGCGCCCTCGATTTGTCCCCTGGTTTGCCCACCCGCTGACAGGTGTCGCATGTCTTCACAAAGTGGTCTGCGTCCCGAAAACACCCTGGCCAATAGTACTCTTGCAAGAGACGGTCCTTAGTTTTCTTAACTCCTAGGTGTCCGGACCACGAACCCCCATGCGACAAGCGCAACAGATCCTGACGGTAGCACTGAGGCACGATCAGCTGATCGAACTCCACTCCCCTGCGGTCTAGATACTTCCGGTACAGGACCCCACCTCTTTCCACAAAACGAGCATTTTTCTTGGCGATACCTTCCTTGACATTGCAGCGTATGTTTTCTAGGCTGCCATCCTTTTTTTGCTCGGCTATCAAAGCCGACCGGCTGACTTTTAGCAACCTATTAAGTCCGTCTGACGTAGGCGCGATGAGCAAATCTGCAGATAGCTCTTCTAACTTTCCCGTGTCGGGCATTTCCTCTCCAGTATCTGGTGCCTTTAACGCTACAGGCTCAATTTTATTCAGTTCGGGCGTGCTCTGAATATCAGCTTGCTGCGCCTCTGACCCTTTCTCATTGTTCGACAACGTCGGCCCCGTAACTACCGCCTTTGCAGCGAGCTCCCGAACCTTTGATCTGGTTAAGGCCTGAACGCTAGCCTCACCAAACAAAAGCCCCTTCTCGCGCAGGAGGTGATCGGACCTGTTCGAAAATAGGCACGGGTACTGGGGGGGCAGCATAGATGACACTGCCGCCTCCGTCTCAAGTGCTCCAAAAGGTCCTTCAATAAGCACTTTTGCTACGGGCAGACACACGCTATGAGCTTCCACGGCTTGCTTGATCCATGCGCACTCGCCCGTGAACATATCGGGTTCTACGTAAGAGGGGTGAACTACATCCATTGTAGCTGCGGAATCGCGAAGCACTCGGCACTCTTTCCCGTTCACGAGGAGGTCTCGCATGTAAGGCTCGAGAAGCTTCATGTTCTCGTCAGTGCTGCACAATGACAAAAACACTACTTTTGTTTTTGTTTCTGGACACTGCGCCGAAAAGTGACCCGGCTTCTGGCACGTATAACAAACGCGCGCTTGCCTCGTCTCGAACCGCTTTCTGCGTTCGGCTTCGGCTGCCGCCGTCTCCTTAGGTTCGGTCGGACTGCTTTCACTCGCATCCGCACTACGTGTGTTCCCCCTTGCTCTCATGGGTGTGAACTTCGGCCTCTCAAACTTCGAGCCAAATTCACCCTTTTGACCGTCCTTAGCTCCGCGAGCCTGACGCGTCACAAACTCCTCGGCTAGCTCAGCGGCTCTAGCCACCGTACTAACGTCTGGCCTATCCAAGACCCAGTACCGCACGTTCTCAGGTAACAGACTATAAAACTGTTCCAGCCCGAAACACTGCAGAACTTTCTCGTGGTCACCAAACGCTTTCTCTTCTTTGAGCCGCTCCTGCATGTTTGACATTAGCCTGTAGGCAAACTCTGTATATGACTCACTTCTGCCTTTCTCATTTTCCCGAAACTTCCGACGGAAAGCCTCCGCTGACAGCCTGTACTTTTTTAGCAGACTCGATTTCACTTGGTCGAAATCCTCTGCCTCCTCTCTCTTCAAGCGAGCGACTACGTCGGCCGCCTCGCCGGGTAACAAAGTGAGCAAGCGCTGTGGCCACGTTTCCCGAGAGAACCCCTGCTTCTCGCACGTTCGCTCAAAGTTAACCAGGAACAAACCAATGTCCTCTCCAAGCTTAAACGGCCGCATCAGGTCAGTCATTTTGAACGATACTCGTTCTCCTGCACCGTGTGCCTGACTTCCATTACGAGCGCGTTCTATCTCTACCTCGAGACGCTTCATTTCCAAAGCGTGTTGACGGTCGCGCTCTTTTTCTTTCTCTTGTTGCTCTCGCTCTTTTTCTTTCTCTTGTTGCTCTCGCTCTTTCTGTTCTTTAAGTTCGCGCTCCTGTTTCTCTTTTTGCTCTTTAAGGTCGCGCTCCTGTCTTTTTGCCCTCTCCTCAATGGTCTCAAGGCATTCCGACAGCTCGTCATCCTCAGCTTCTAACTCAAGAATAGCCCTCAGCAGTTCTGGTTTTCTGAGTTTGTCTGAGACATCCAGACCCAACTCTCTTACAAGCTCCAGCAATTTCGGTTTGCGCAACGACTTCAAATCCATGGCTGCTCTGAATGCTGCTTTCTCTACTGCCTACTATTGTCTTGCCGCAAACTAACCCGGCAGCAACGACAACCACAATTACCAGCTCTGTTTTTGACACTAACAAAAGCCTGGCAAAACTCAGAAGAAGAAAGTCCCGCACTCACCAAACCTCGCAGCCAAGAATTCAGCGCAGTCGTTCCGCTGCAGGCAACCAGTCATCACACAGGGCTCGTTGCACTGCTCCCGGATGGTCGTTGTGCTGCTCAGCATACAGTCAACCGCATATCTTCGCTGCTGGCCTCCGTTGTCGCGATCTCACCGCTGCAGACAGTTGTTGGAATCTCAGCGCTGACGCCCGTTGTTGCAAATGGGTCGCAAGCCCCAAGGGTAGCGTTGGCCTGGCGGCCTGGGGCACAACTGGAAGCATCCGAAGGTCCCGGCAAAGCATGAGTCGACTGGTAACAGAACAACTTGTTTATTCTAGCATCGCAAAAGAGCGGGCGGTCAGGTCGACCGAAGTGGAGAGACGGGAGAGCACGTAACTCAACGGAAGAAATCGGAGCCTCCCTCTTGGCCTGTGGAACGCCAGAAGGGACAAAGGAAGAGTGAGAGGAATAATTATTAACCGTCGTGACCTGCTTGCGAAGGGAAAGGAAATTCCGAAGCCGTGATAAAGTGAGGGAAACTATTCGCAGGGCAGATAATTTAGAAATAAGGCGGCAGTGGGCGATCCCCCCCCCCATACCACTACTACTAATATCAATACGATAACAATACAATATCAATGCCAATACCATACAGTGCTATAAGTATACTATACCAATACTACACCAATACCAGTACTATATCTATAGAATACCGATACCAATGCCATATAGTACTATGCATATCATATCATACCACTACCAAACCAAATACCATACCATAGCAAAAATACCATGACAACGTGTAAGGGAAACAATGAAATATTTGCCATTTATGGTGATATTTACGATAAAATTGTATCAGTCAGATAACAAAATTTATACACTTATTCTGTGTCATTGTGTTCGTTACCCGCATGCATATTGTCGGCTTCAGTGTGGCTGTTGAGTAATTTGTGGAGTTGAGAGCGTAGCATTTGTTCACCGTAATTGGTTCTGAATCGAGGAATACACCAGTAATTATGATTGCGCGTGGGGTAACGTTTTTCTTGCCTGGTTAAATCAGCGAGGTAGGCAAAGGAAGGGTTACTGCTCTTACGGTCTGTTTCATATCGGCGCAGTTGAGTAAATCGTTTTGTCAACTGTAAATTTATCATCCACCTGGTATAGTAGGGTGTACTTGGTTTTGCATGCGCACCAGGAACACGTCCAAATTTTCACTGCAGGCGTGAACCTGGATGATAATGACTCACACTGAGCTGATACTGTTTTGCAGAAAGGGGTACGTGGTCTCTTCGTAGGTAGAGAAGATAGTGACGAAGCGTGCGGGCACGATGTCGTATATGAGCCCATAGCATTTAACTGTGGTATACATCGTGATGAGGTAATATAGAGCAATCGAATAGTTCCCGTCATTGATGCACTTCAAGGAAGGATTAGATAAATATGAAGAGCCTAAGCCTGAATACCTTGGATCACAAGTAGGCTTCTTTTGGTTGCATTGGCTAGGACGAGCAAGCTGAATCGCAGAAAGCAAAGGAAGGGTGCCATATAAAACTGCAGCATCGCTCTCACAGACATTCCCCATCAAAAGCAAGGACCGCGGGCCTGGCTACGCAACCCAAGACGTCGCCTGGACAGCTCTATCACCACGCCCTACTCTCGCCAACTCCTCGCGCAGCCCACCCCAAGTAAGCTGGGCTAAGGTAGCCTCTTCCAGCTGCTCCTCAAACCAGGCTGCTAATAATGAATCCCTCCTTAAAGAAAATACAATTCTAAAAGCCGAAATTCAAAGACTTAAACTAGAACTCCAATCTCGTCACCCCTCTACTTCAACCTCTGAAGCCCCTCTCTCTAACACGACCCTATCGACTCATCATCCATCAGCCCTGCCATAAACCTCTTCACACCGCCCCATGGACACTAGCCGCTCCACTGAACGGGAACCGCTTCACCCTGCCCCCAGCAAAAACGGAAAACTCCGAGTACTCCACGATCAGAGGACACCCTGGACGAGACAATCTTAAATTATAATGACAGGCTAACCGCTTTGGAGACTAAATTCCATAATATACTCACTGCAGTTGAAAAAATCAATACAGATTACACAGCCAGGAATGAAAAGCTCGACAAATTTATTGAATTCATACAAGCATAAATCCAACAAACTACAAGTTGGATAGCTGGAGTAACCGCGAATCATCCTAACGTAGTTGCACCTGCTCGATCCGCCTCCCCACCAGCTCCGCTTAACAATGGCCAATAACCCGATACGCTCCAATCTTGAAGTGTGGCAATGGAACTGTAGGGGGTTCCGAAAAAAGAAAGCACACCTCCAGCAGTTTCTAGCCTCCTCTTCTAATCTCCCAGCTGTCATTGCGCTTCAGGAAACTCACGGACTAATCAGCTTCCCATGTTATAATGTCTATCAGACCAATAAGGTCTCCCAGCCCGATACGGCAATTCTTACGCAAAAGCGCCTCACTGCCAATCACTCCCAATTCGACAGCGTCGATATAGAGCACGATTTTCTAGAAATTATTCCTCGCAAAAATAATGCATCTGGCCTTTACATTCTTAATATCTATAGTCGTACACAAGACAAACATCACCGCTTTGACTCCTTTTTCGCACAAGCTATTGCCGCTGCCACCCACCACCCCCTCCTAATTGGCGATTTCAACGCACCCAACCACTTGTGGGGTCACTCCGTTTCTACTCCTAAGGGCAGAGCCCTATGGATCCACATACAAAACCACAGACTCACGTTACATAACGACATCGATGCACCAACCAGGCTAGGCAACATCGTAGTTAAGGACACCTCCCCCGATCTTACGCTTACACACAGAATCCAACACGTCACATGGCACAACTCACAATTAAACCTCGGTAGCGACCATTACATCATTACCGTCACACTACAATTCAAACACAAACCCTTTGCACCCAAACTCCTCAGCCTCACCAATTGGGACACTTTTCGAGAGGCCCGCCAGATATCAGCTCCCACAAACATTCAAGACATTTCAGAATGGGTTCAGCAACTACACTCAGACGCCCAGACGCACACTACCACTCTGCCCCCCGAAACCGCTCTCACTACGGTTGATTCCAAGCTTCTACACATGTGGGAAGCCAAACAGCCTCTTCTCAAACGGTGGAAGAGGCAACGGTGCAACCGAAAACTAAGGCTCAGAATTGCCAAATTAGACCTCCAGATACAGGAGTACGCCACACAACTGGCCTGCCAGCAGTGGGGCCAGGTATGTGAAAGCATGCATGACAACCTCGATAACAAGCGCACATGGCAACTCTTGCGACACTTATTAGACCCTACCACATCGCACATACACCACAACCACAGCATAAACAAACTGCTACATGCACATAAAAACAATCTCAACAGGCTCTTCGACGACCTCCGCCATAAATATCGGCCTCCCGCTCAGAAGTATGACATGCCAAAATATACTGGCGAACCCAACGAGCTACTAAGCGCCGCTATCATGGAAGCAGAGGTTCGCCATGCCCTCGCCACCCTGCGCACAATGTCAGCACCAGGCCCCGACCTTATTAACAACAAAATACTCCGCAATCTAGACAACTCCGTCGCAGCCATCACGGCGTACTTCAATCACTGCTTTGACACTGGCACCCTCCCTAGTTCGTGGAAAGATGCCAGGGTAATTTTTATCCCAAAGCCAAACAAACCACTCAACACTTCTAATCTCAGGCCTGTATCACTAACCTCTTTTCTCGGTAAAACACTCGAACACGTCATCCTCAACCGACTCAGTAAACACATAGAAGACAACAATCTTTATCCATCAGAAATGGTAGGTTTCGAAAATCTCTCTCATGCCAAGATATCATGCTTCGAATGAAGCATGACATCATTACACTCAATAGTAGTCTAGATACGCAAGCCATTCTCAGTCTAGACCTCCACGGAGCCTTCAATAACGTTTCACATTCCGCCGTCCTCCGAGAGCTTAATCGCATTGGGGTTGGCGGAAAGACGTATGACTACATACGTGCCTTCTTAGCCAACCGTACCGCAACCATATATACACATAGGCACAGAGCAATCACCTTCGTACGTTTTAGGTAGCTACGGCACGCCCCCAAGGTTCAGTGCTTTCCCCTTTTCTTTTTAATCTTTCTATGATGCCGATGGCACGAGCATTACGATCTATTCCTGATCTCAAGTTTTCTCTCTACGCCGACGACATCACTCTTTGGACAACTGGCGGCTCCGATGGAGAGATTCAAGACACTCTACAGGCCGAAGCAGACGCCGTCGTGGCTCATGCAGGGGCTATGAATCTCACATGCTCCCCTGAAAACTCCGAGCTACTTCTCCTGCCATCCCACCGGGGGGCCAAAAAACACATGTCTATAGTATACAGGTCATCCTAAACAACATCCCTGTTACTAGAGTGGACAGGCTCCGGGTGCTCGGTTTACACATTCAAAGCGACCGGCTCAACACATATGCCCTACATACACTCCAAACCACAGTCGATCACACCCTGCGCCTTCTAGGGCGAGTCTCCAATAAACATGGCGGACTAAAGGAGGCCGAACTTCTCCACTTCGTCCAGGCCTTCGTTATCAGTAAGATTACATTCGCAACACCATATCTACATTTTCTTAAATCAGAATCAGATAAAATGGACACTCTTTTACGCAAAATATATAAATTCGCTCTGGGGTTCCCCATACGTACTTCCACTGAAAGGCTAATGCTTACTGGCACCTTCAACACACTTACTGAACTCACAGAAGCCCACCTCACATCCCAATATAGCAGACTTTCTAACACCGCAACAGGTCCACACATTCTACAAACTCTTTCTATCACTCTGGCACCCATCATCAAGATTAAATACACCATTCCACATCACATACGCGAGAACCTCTGCATCCCCCACTTCCTAAAAACATGCAGCCTGTGCACCACAAACAGCGCAGGAAGCAGCGAGCAAAGGCTCTCCAAAAACAATTCTCCACTTCAAAAGACGCGCTCTATGTTGATGCCGCCGAATATGGGAACAGAAATCATTACGCAATATCAGTCATTAACTCTCACGGCCAGATCGCAGCGGCCGCCTCCATTCCTGGCTCTTCCTCGGAGGAGGCGGAGGAAGCGGCCGTAGCCCTGGCCCTCACAATCCCAAATTCATCAGTTATCGTTAGCGACTCCAAATCAGCCATACATAACTTCGGAGCGGGCAGGGTCTCTAAGCCAGCCCTTTCCCTCCTCTTGGCCCATCCTTTCCAACAAACTGTGGCATTATTCTGGACTCCCGCGCATGCGGGCCTTGCCGGAAACGAGGCGGCTCATGCCAGTGCCCGAGGATTTACAGTCCGGGCTCAGGCAACAGATGTGTCGGACCTCGCCACGGAGGAGGCGCCGTTTACAGCGCGGGATCGACTTATTGCCTACCATGACATCTGCACACACTACCAATTAGACCATTTAATCTTTCCGCCACTCATGGGCAAATCCCCGCGGAGGTGTGAAGCTCTGTGGCGACAGCTGCAGACTCGCACCTTTCCCTCCCCTTACCTCCTCCACCGCATTCATCCCTCCATTTACATTTCTCCCTCTTGTAAATTCTGTGTCTCTCCCAAAGCAGACTTAAACCACATCATGTGGGGGTGCCCTAAGCACCCTCTTCCCCCTTTCCTCAAGCAATTAATATCTAGTGAGGAGCAGTGGGAGGCTGCCTTGCGCAGCTCGAGACCCGACCTTCAGGAGGCCATCCTGAAGTGGACTGAGAGGATAGAGGAGGCCTACTTCAAGTAGGTCTTCCCCCCACCCTCTATTCCGTTGCCCCCTTCCCTTTAAAGAGGGATAAATAAAGTATTTCATCAACATCATCATCCCCATGTCTTCCCGGCAAGGTACTTGAAAAGATGACCGACACGTGACAGCCGCTTCTTCGTCTACGACATATGAGGGCTCCACGAGAGATCTGTATCAATAATGAGACTTAAAAATTTGTATGTCCTTCCATACTGTATCGTTTACCTATTGAGGGGCATATTGTAATATGTCATGGGCTTACGCATGAATGCCGCAAGTGCCCATTTCTTAGTTGTTACTTTGAGGCCTTGGTTTCGTAGGTAGTTTGTAGTCTAAGTTGCAGCTTTCCGGAACCTTGCGTGCACTTGCAGACGTGTTACACCGGGCTCCCTAATACAGATATCCGCATACAAAGATAATTAAACTGTCCGTTAAAAATGATCAATGGGACCTACCAGTACGTGCTAGATAGAACAGCATAGAGCTGAGTTCCACGCCTTCGGGGCACGCCGCTGCCGGCGTAATGCGCAGTAATATACATAGGGCCATCCTTGGCGCTAACAAAGAAATATCTCAGAGAGAGATAACTGTACAGTCAGCGAAACCTCCGACTACCCACTCCTATCGCTTACAGAGCGTCGAGGATTGCTTCATGCATGACGTTGTCGTACGCCCCTTTGACGTGGAGGAATTAAGCAGCGCAGGGACACTTAAAGCCTTTTTGGTGCTCTATGTACGTTACCAGGTCGATGACATTATCAACAGACGAACGGCCATGCCGGTCTGTTGCCATGGCCTCTAGATGACCTGCCATGGCCTGTCATGGCCTCTAGATATAGACATTGTGGTGTTCAAGATACCATTCCAGCAGTGCAAGGATCATCCACTCCATTACCTTACCCATACAGCAGGGTAATGCGACTGAGTGGTATGATGAATGCTCCAAAGCGGACTTGCAAGGCTTCAGAAGTGGAACAAGACGACTAATCTCCCAGCCTAGTGGAACCATGCAATGTCGCCAGCCTTCATTGTATATATTAAGTCAGACACATTGTGCCTGCTAACCAATATAGAACAGGGATCTGAATGAAATTTTGTCACATATACACAGAGCTTAGCGGGTGTTAAGTGCGCATCAGCTGTAAGCGGCCGAGAGTTCGCGCCAGCCATCCCACAGTCACTTTGTTCCCCTCGGTATGATGTGCAGTCGTTTGCATGAATTCTCTGAAGGTCAACACCTTCGCCTCAACAAATGTCCGATTTAACGCAATGGGGTGATGCACCTGCATGGAGCCCTATCTTCGTTTTACATTGTTCTTCTGGGCTGGGAAAAGCACGAATGATGCAGTACCCTACTCTGAGAATTAATCAATTGTGAAAGCAATGAGTTCAACGTTATGCGCGCATACATTTTCGCTTTTGACGGGTGCGAATTTACAGGGTGTCCCATCTAACGTTAGCCAAGCTCTTAAAAACGTCGCAGTTTCGCCCGAAAGGCGAAGGAAGCAACGATTGCGATAGCAAATTAGTGGACAGCTATACGACGTAAGGACAGCAGTTTTATCGTCCGTATAAACTTGTAAACATGGACACACTAACTAAATTAACAAGTATGGTGTCGCGCGCGAATAAGCAAAGATAAACATATTTCTCACTCAATGACCTCGCAAACTCGCCATAAAAAAGCTGGAGTGATGAAGTGCAGCAGCAGCAGCGAGCGTATAGACAAGAACGGCACCGAGAGCGGCGCTGCTGCGCCGGCGTTGAAAGCGCCGCATGCGAAGCAAAATTCTATTAGCGGGTGGTACCCCTCTCCCATCTCTCGTTCGCGCCGCCTTGATTGCCTTCTGCACTGCGCGTGTTTGGGCAGGTTTCGCGCCGCGCGCGGAGTGTGCCTACGTGTGTGCGCGTGAAGGGCGGTGTACAGTCTGTTTCACATTTAGGGGAAAACTCGGAGCGCATTGCATCGCGATGCGGCGAGCACTTGAGTCAGGCGGCGGCAGCAGCTCGCGCAGGTGCTCATGGGGCGGGATCTTGAACGGCGTCGTTTGCAACGGCGGCGCGCGCTGGCCGCATTGCCGCTAAACGTTCTACTATCAGTTGCAGGGCGCCGATCTCATCGTTACGGCGTGAAATGAGCCGGTATTCTTTACTGTGCGTTGTGCGACGCCAACTTATATGCCTCAAAGGTAAATTCATCGCTGCAGGGCAGTTATAGACGACGTACTGATTCCATGCATTCTTGACGGCCCGTTTCTGGAAGGCGACTATATATTCTAACGCGATAGGTCGCCGATCCACACTGCTCGTGTGGTGCAACAACTGCTAGAAGAGCGCACGGTCACTCTCTTGGAGTGGCCGCCTCAATATTGCCCCGGGCGCCAACATCATTTAAAATGTCTGGGGCTCGTTGAAAGTATCGCTGGCGCACCATCCCCTCTATCAGTCGCCCGAGGATAGGCTTCGATCCACCATCGTCAGCGACTGAGACGTGCTGCGAATGAACACATCCCTGATCAAGTCATTCTGCACTTCACTGCCTTCCAGGATGAGCGCTGTCATCGCTGCCGCTGGGGACATGACGAGATACTAACTGAAGTTCCGTGAGTGACGTGTCCAATTCCCCGTCGGCGGGCAGAGTCTGTCTGGTGTAGCGAATGATTGTCGAGAAAAATCATTTCCAGCTCATTGTCTGAACCTAAAACATTCATTTAATCGTATCCGTTTGTTTCATCGTGTTCGACTCCCATAGTTATCATTGTTGAGTGCTTTGTTTTCCTTTCGAGTCAAACAAAGACTGAACACGTTGCGCGCACATCTTAGTGCGTCTTGTCGCTGCTTATTACGGTAGCACACACAGTGAAGAAATATACGTGCACTACCCCTGACAGTAGCACGCTTCCCGACAATGCGGCCAGCGCGCGCCGCCGTAGCAGACGACGCAGATCACGACTCCGCCCCTCGAGCGTCTGCGCCTGCTCGAGCTGCTGCCACCGCACGACTCCATTGCTTGCCGCATCGCGATGCAATACGTTCCGAGTTTTCCCCTAAGTGTGAAACAAACTGTACACGCTTCTATTTGCCTTTAAGAAGATCGGTACACTTGACGATTATTTTTATGGCTGCAATGCGACGAAAGGGCAGCGTCTGCTTAACCATGTAAGTGACGCTGAGCAGGTGATTGGAAACGACATCGTATGTACCGCCGGAAAAATCGTCAGCACATACGATGCGGCACATACATACGGCACATACGAGCTAAAGTCATTTTGGAAGTTTCTCACAATATGTTTGCTACAAATCCGTGTTGTCTCTGATGGCGACAACGGTCTTCCATCGACACTGTGCGGAAATAAACAAAATATATCGATGACTTAAATGATATTGCGCGACAAAAAACGACACGGACGTGAGAGACGACACACCAAGCGCATGTCGTCGACACACCAAGCGCTTGGTGTGTCGTCTCTCACGTCCGTGTCGTTTTTTGTCGCGCAATATCATTTAAGTAATGGATTACCAACTTGCCCGGAATGCTGCTCTCAAAAATATATCGCTACATAGCACAAGTACGACATGCGAACACAACTTCAACTAGGGCGTCCCCTACAATATGGAATAGAAGCAGCAGTGTAAACAGCTTGGCCATTTTTAACAGTGCTCAAGAGACGGAAGTTGAAAGTATTAGTAATCATTGCTGCTTCAGCAATGCCGGCGCGACCAAGATGCGGGCGTGTATCGTCCAGCAACTCGATCGAT
The DNA here is from genome assembly GCF_023375885.2 of Dermacentor andersoni. Taxonomy (NCBI): domain Eukaryota; kingdom Metazoa; phylum Arthropoda; class Arachnida; order Ixodida; family Ixodidae; genus Dermacentor; species Dermacentor andersoni. The sequence goes on from NC_092814.1 coordinate 177,551,697, forward strand.
CGGTGCATTGGTGAAGCGGGAATGAACTCTGGTCATGCTCAATGCATCGTGCACATATTCAATTTCTCGGCACGCGTGAACTTCGGCCACTGCTAGCGCATACAACAGAAGTGGTTTCCATTCTTGGGCAGCGCACACATAAACGAAACACGAGAAAGAAGACAGGACAAGCGCTCGTCGAACAACTTAAAGTTTTTATACGAATAAAAGGATTATGTACCGATTAATTATTAAATTCATGTGGGTTACATATAAAAACCGTCATACACTTAGGAGTGATCAATGAACGAGCTCGCTTCATTTGTCAGTTGTTTACTTCGCTCGGCGCACCGCAGTAATCCATGTCTGTCGTCTGCTTTTTTCGTACCATTTTCTTGTGAATCGCCAGAATTTCACTGGTGGCATCAATCCTTTCATGTTTACATTGCTGTCGTGACAGTTAACAACACAATAATAATTTCCGGTCATCCTAAGAGGCGCCGTCGCAAACAAGAGACGTTTCGCCCGCAGCGCGAACTGAACGCGGGCGCAATCATGAAGAGAAGCGGCGGCGGAAACCTACCCCCGTTGGAGGTGAAATCTTTCCGCCAGGGGAGAAACGAGCGCTGGCGTCTAGGATGAAACTTGGCGTGCGGTCGTCTATGGACCTTCGTGCTGCGTCTCGCATCAACGAGAACTAAGCCGCGAAAACACTGCGCACGGCGGACTTTGTCCCCGTCGCAGATGGCTTTCAAGATAACAGCGACCGGGGCGCGTATAAGGAAAGCATATCCCCCGGCCGCCGGAGGGGGGGAGGGGTCAGAGCTGTGCGCCTATTGGATCTCGCCACAGGCCACTTCCGCTAGCATGGCAGCACCCATGGGCCGCGGCCTTCAACGTTGCCTCCGATATTTCAGTTCGTTTACGCTGCGACACTGGGCTGTCGCCGCGGTGAACGCGATGCAGTAGTGGGCACTGACACCCATTTGGTGATAGGAGCACGCATCACTTGCATTGTGGTGTATCCGAGGCACGTGGAGCAACTTGAAATGCTTCAAGAAATGCCTGTGCAACGTTGCGCAAGGGTTGTGGCCTTTGACAACACCACGCCTCGCTGCCGAAAGCAGCGTCGCTCCGTTTTCAACGACGCTGAAAAAGCATTCATGCGGAACGTGGACACGCGCTACTTCGAAAAGGAAAAAGGCAGTGGCGGCATGATCATGGAGCCACGATAGCCGATTCCTTAGCATGAGCTTCCTTAACAGGTCCGGTAACATCTGTGCTGCCCGCCACTGCGCACATCACTGCAGCCAGATATAGGCAGTTTTCTTTCACCGAAGACAAAAAAGGCGTGTCATAAGCAAAATTTACAGATTTCATGCATCTAAATTATTCTTGCAAGCGACAATGGTGTCCTAACCGGCAATTCGAAGTATCCTTTAAAAGGCTGCGTTGCCGCATTGCAACACTTAATTTTTACTTGCACAGATGTGGTGAGGCGGTATCCCCTTTGTGCTACCTCTGCAATGGGTGGTAATCCATCTATCATTTTTTATTATCGTGTCGGCGGTTTTGTACTCACTGAAAACGATGTCTAGAAATTCCGCTCCGAAATCTAGGGCTGCCTTTAAGCAGTACTGTTACACTCTTCCTTGGAGCGACGGTATTAGGGTACAGCCACAGGAACGCTTGCCTAGCCATTTTTAATTTCCAATGTGACACAAGAAGACTGCCTTATTAACATATGGTAGCTTCAATATTTGATTTACTTCTTCGTTTTAGAAAATTCGAAAAGTGAAAACCCAAATTCACAGTTAAAATATTCTTAATATTATAATTCACAATTTAACCTTCTCATGCTTAAGTATATCCTTTACTTTATGTATTTCAGTAATAAGTTCTTGTTACTACTCCTATCAAAGCAAGGCTGACTATCGTATTAAACGTTACTTTATCTCATTTTCCTTTTTCTATCACATAACTAATTATTAAGTAATTATTTTATTTTTCAATCATATTACCACCAGATTCATGGCCTATCCCCCGTAGTGGGTTTGTGCCATTAACTGAGGCTTCATCATCATTATCATCATCATCATCATCATCATCATCATGTGTTGAGGCCACAGCAATAGCGAAGAGACGGTCCGCTTTTGTTGAAGTTCAGAGTGCATATTTCCGAGAACGCTAGTACGATCATGTAAGACTTAACACCGCATACGTTACGCGGATCGCGCACTTGCTCTATATAATTCGGCGCCACACAGAGTGACTGAGTGCATGCCACGCGGAATGAGAAGCGGGCATATATTTGCAGATGTGCGTCCATAAGCCTTGAAAACAGGCTTCAAGCCATAAGCACTTTCCTGCTCCCACGCGTGCGGCTTAACTGATTGATTGATTGATTGATTGATTGATTGATTGATTGATTGATTGATTGATTGATTGATTGATTGACTGATTGATTGATTGATTGATTGATTGATTGATTGATTGATTGATTGATTGATTGATTGATTGATTGAAACATTTATTAGAAGGGATGGCCCGTGGCCTAAGATAGGGGTGAGGGATCAGGTGAAAGAAAAGATGCCTGCCTCCTTCGCAAAGGACAGCAAAGCGTTAATTCTTCTGGTGGCATCTGCATGCGGTGCGACCCAGTCTTCGTACGATGCCACCTTTAGAGGTCGGGTGTGCTTGTCCCTGAGGGTGGCTGTGGCAGGACAGGACCAGATCAGATGTTTGAGATCGACGTTGATTGCAGGGCAGTTGGGGCATCCCACTTGTGTGCCTCTCAACTTGCTCAGAACATCCGGTGTAATAGATGCCTTAGCTCTTGCTTTGTGGATGAGAACCTGGGCTGTTCTGGCAAGGCGAGTGGGAATGGGAGGAAGGATGTTAGGAATGGACTCCCGTAGTAGAGCCTTCCTCTCGTGTTTCAACCGGGCAATCTGGTGATCTGGTACAACGATGAATGACGAGGAGCTATAGTTGTGGTCCAGCAGGGACTGGCTCACTTCACGTCTGCGATGGCGGTCTTCTCTAATTTTATCGCCTGCAGCTTCATGGGCCGCTCTGTTCCCCGCTCCCCTCATGTTGTGCGGCTTAGCCAAGCCTGTGGCGTGTTTTGCGTCCAAGCCTTGGGGTGGCATCACCATCAAAACGACGACAGCGCACCACCGGCAGCGGTAATAGAAGCGCCAGCTAAGCCTTTATTGTGTAAACTTTATTTGCAACTCTTCAAAACAATACCTACAAAAAAATATTTATATTTTAAATTATAAACTTTTTGAAGACAATTCAGCCTAAACACTGAGAAATATTATATCGTGACTTCTCAAATGGATAACTGCAAGAGAGAGAGAGAGTAGGCATTCCTGACCAGAAGAATAGTCGCAACACAATTCGCCCTTATGAGAGCTACGTGTTCATGCTCAAATCGAGCTGCAGTTTATGAATATTGTGAACGAAGTGGCGTGACATCTGCAGCTACAAAAGTGGAGGAACTTTAGCAACATACCAACCTGCGACGGCTCTATGTGGTCGGATGTATTTCTTCATTTAGCGGCGGACAGCCGGCGTTCACCAGAAATGTGCGGCGGGACTGTACGTAGCATCTTCTTGCACATAAACAATTATGCATATTACGCTGCAGTATGTCTTCTGAAAAGCTATTCACGTACATTTTATTTCATGTAAACATCGATGCTGTTACAATAAAGATGCTTGTTTGCAGCAAGTTGGTGTGATGAGCGTTGTGATTTCGCTCAGCCTGTGCAGCATCGCTAGCCTTCAACGGTCAATGTACAAGCACATTCTGAGTGCGATATATATATATATATATATATATATATATATATATATATATATATATATATATAAACGATGTAAACTTATAATAAACCTGGCCAAAGCAAGCGGGCAGCGCTACAGCAATAGCAGAAGCAGACGACGCCGGCGTCGGTCGTCTACTGTGCGGTACTCCTCACAAGCGTCATTGCGCTTTCGATACACATTTAACCTTCTAAGCAATTAGAAATTATTCAAACGTCGCCTGTTCTTTCTAAATTTAAATTTAAGTAAACGTTTTTCTGCTATCAGTACAACTACCGTTAGAATCCAGGCGGCGCTAGCATCGCATGCGAAAGCCGGCCCCATTGGCCCTATGGGAATGTCACGGGCTTGGCTTAGCTCTGACCTCCCATTCTTCGCGGGATGTGATTTGTCTTATACCCGCTATGCGTGAAGGATAAGCGCGTGGCCAACATGTAACTACCTCACCTTTTATTGGAATAAAGCGCAGATCAATGGGGAGACTCTACTAAAACACCGAGCTTGCTACGATTCTTCAGTTATAAGAAAAAAACGGTAATTTTTGATGGCTTCAACGCATGGCAGTTCTGTAATGTAGTGAAGCGAGTAAAAATTTTTGCTCATTCGTAGTGTAAGCAACGCGTTGTTATAAAACTGTAAACGTCACTGGGCCACGCTTCTAGCCTTTATTATTATCTCAGGTGCTCACATGAGGCCTCCGCGCTGAAGCACACACTGTGTTGCAGTGAAGCGAAAAGAGAATTTGTTATAAAAACTGGAAACCCCACTGGGCCACGCTTGTAGTTATCTCAGGTGCGCACCTGAGGCCTTCGTCTGCCAGTATTATTTATTTTCGCTTGCTATACAATTTCACCGCAGTACATACAAGTATTGTGGAGAAGCTTCTTAAAGCACTTTTACCATAATGAAATGGGTATAACCTCCTCCCTCACCCTAAAAAAACAAGAAGGATACCTCCTTGATCACAAATGATGTAAAGAAGCGTCCATGAAATGGGAGCAGAAACAGGTTCGTAGTCTTCAGAATTCGTCCCTCATCTTGTAAATATACGAGCATGTCTTGGTTTTATTGGCATTGTTTAGGCACAATTTTTTGAAACCAACGCTTATTCAAACAAGGCATATAATCTGAAAAAGTGTAGAGGATTCTATAATGCCGTGCGGTTACGAGCACAAGCAGAGATACTTGATCCACATTTGGTACGCTAACTAGTGACCTCAGATAAAACACCTGACAAAACAAAGCAAGGGGAGAGCTTATCCACTTGATGGCTTGATGGTAGCGTATTGGATCGACGCTTCGTCTTATAACTCAGGCATCACTCGACTAGCCTAGAAGAAACAGAGTAATGAGAGGGAAGTACTTCTCAATTTGTTCATAATTCTCAAGGCATGCTGAAGTAAGCTTGAGTTCATTATATGTGCGTGCAGAAGTGCGGTAAATGAGAATGCTTTCATCCAAACGTATAGCGTTGCAGAGCGTTGTCCTCATGAGCAACAGCAGACTGGCATGTTGTTATTGTGCCATCAAGCCTACTTCACAATTTAGAGTATAAAAAGACGTACAAAAAGAAACGTATTTCATGATGGTAAATGTGCTTTAAGAAGCTTCTCCACAATACTTACATGTACTGCGATGACATTGTTTAGCAAGGGAAAAGGAAAACAATACCGGCCGACGAAGGCCTCAGGTTGCGCACCTGAGATAATAATAACAACTACAACCGTGGCCCAGTGGGGTTTCTAGTTTTTATAACAAATTCTCTCTTCGCTTCACTGCAACACACTGTGTGCTTCAGCGCGCAGGCCTCATGTGGGCACCTGAGATAACAATAAAGGCTAGAAGCGTGGTCCAGTGAGGTTTAGTTTTTATAACACGTTGCGTCCGCTACGTATGCGCGAGAATTCTCACTCGCTTCACTTCAATACACTGAATGCTTTGCTTCATTACACAAGTGTCGTGCGCCGAAGCCAACAGAAATTACGTTTTTTTTTTTTTTTTTTCTGACTGAAGGATCGTAGCAAGCTCGGTGTTTTAGTAGAGTTTCCCCACTGATCTACGCTTTATTCCAATAAAAGGCAAAGCAATTACGTGTTGGCCACGCGCCTATACTTCACGCATAACTGGTATAAGAAAATCATATCCCGCGTAGAATGGGGAGGGTTAGAGCTCAACCCCACGCACGGCAGCCGGAAAGTGTTTATGGTTTGAAGCATGCTTCGATAGCTTACGGACGTACATCTGCAAATATATGCGCCATTCTCATTCCGTGTGGCATGCACTCAGTCACTCTGTGTGGCGTCGAATTATTCAGGACAAGTGCGCGATTCGCGTAATGTATGCGGCGTACTATGCGTACTGATCGTACTAGCGTTCTCGGAAATATTCCCTCTGAACTGCAACAAAAACTTACCGCCTCGTCGTAATTACTGTGGCCTCAACACATGGCTCCATGATCATCCCGCCGCCGTCATCTTCCTTTCCGATGTGGCGCGTGTCCACGTTCCGCATGAATGCTTTTCAGCGTCGTTGAAAACGGAGCGACGTGGCTTTCGGCAACGAGGCGTGGCGTTGTCAAAGGCCACAACCCTTGCGCAACGTTGCACAGGCGTTTCTTGAAGCATTTCACGTTGCTTCACGTGCCTCGGATACACCGCAATGGAAGTGATACGTGATCCTATCACGAAATGGGCGTCAGTGCCCACTACTGTATCTCGTTCACCGTGGCGGCAGCCCAGCGTCGGAGCGTAAGCAAACTTAAATCTCGGAGGCAACGTCGGAGGCCGCGGCCCTGGGTGGCCCCATGCTAGCGGAAGTGGCCTGCGCTGAGGTCCAATGGGCGCGCAGCTCTGAGCCCCGGCGGCCAGGGCCAGGGTCAGGGATTGCGGCCAGGGTTTTCCGTTACGCACTCGGGCTCGCGCACGCGGCCGCCTCGGCCGCCTCGGCCGCCCCAAAGTAGAACCCCCCCTCCCTACTCTCCCCCCCCCCCCCCCCCCCGGAGCCTTCCGCGCGACAAAAGACTGCGCGTTTCCTCCCCAATTCCTCCGTTGTTTGCGCGAGATTGAGTCCTGATCGCCGACTCATCCTCGAACGCTTTCACTCGCACATACACTATACGGCGCGTGGCGGCAATTTTAACGCCCTTGGACTTTATACGGAAACTCACGGGGACGCCGACGGCAGAAATGCGCCTAGAGGGTCCATATAATTGATTTCGCAATAAAATAAGATATAGAACATACGAGCACGCAAGCAATGGTATTCTGTCAGCGCTGACCTACCGCACCAGGAGTATTTTTTCACAATTTAATTATCAATAGCTAACTATATCAGATTAATTAACCAACTTTCTAATTACTGAATTGAGGGCCAGAAGTTTGATAGAAAAGTAATAATTGCGTTTTAAAACACCCGATTCAGTTGCTTTCAGTGTTCATCTCGCGTAATTATTTCTCCCGCGTTATAAAGAAAACGCACGAAATATGAAAATAGCTGCACGATTACGGCGTCCGCGCACCACGACACCTGCGGTCCCAGGCGTTGGTCGGAAGAATTAACACTGCTCAATGCTGTGCGACCATTCATGGGAGAACGTACAACGTTTTAAGCTGTTGACCTATGTTTGAAGAGCAAAAATGTGCCTTGAACGCCGCATTGATGATACTTAATAATCGTCCTTTCAGCATAGAAAAGTTGCTTGGGCCATGGAAAAATGCATCATTACAGCCATCAGCTCTGCAAGCTCTAATAACCTTCTTTACTGAAAATGACGTTGTATGTAGATGTATTACAATTTGTATGTCCTTGTGTGTTTACGTTATGTCGCAGAATTCTGGTGTTTTCTGTGTGTGCTGCATGCAGCATTGATTTGTGTACTGTTTTTATTTTCCATATTGTATGTTTGCATGTTTACGAGATGTGCATTATTGCCAGATCGTTTGTTTCCGTTTCATATCACCTCATATTATCATCCTTTGCCAATTGGACAATCTCCTGTTTGCGGCGAAGCCTGATATTTACACTGAGAGAAACATGATAATAAAGAGATGTCACCGTTAAGCGGCGCCAGCTACTCTTTTTAAATAGAACAAATACATAATAAAAATGAAAGAGCAAGCCGGGCTAGCACAAAGGGCAGTGCGACGACCAAATTGATGCCTCCAAACTTCTATTTAACAATAACACATAGTGACGTAGCACATGACTATGTGCAACTAAGCCGAGTAGTAATCGGCGACGTGGCGAAAAATGAAGGCTCTGGCGTGGCACTCAAGACAGTTACTTTGCCACGAAACAATAATATGTGTTGGTCGTAAATGCTCAGCTGCCACTTTTATACTAAATTTGCGATGCTGCTTCGAAAGCCGCGAGTTTCGACAAAATTATAAAATAACGTTGGAGGCTTACTACTTGGTTAAAAGGGTATAGTCGAGTCCCTAGCGTATGCCATGACGGTACTGGTAAACTCCACTTCTTAAGAGAAAGCTTTAGCTCGAGAGCTCCTACCTAAATATATGGGAACTTAAAATCGTTTTTCTCGGCAACCACTGCATCGGGTTTGGTGAGGTTTGTTGCATTTAAAAGGAGTTAATCTCTGTTACTGGTAAAGCGGATTTTCAATTTACACCATCAATTTCTTTAAATTTGAAAACTACAAAATTTCATAAAGATCTGTAAATTAATAAAACTCTAACTCAGCATTAACAAAAGATATCCCAATTCTCTCAATTTCACCTAAATGAAATCTAAAGTAGTCAAAATTGTTGTATTGGAAATGATAGAGGGTATGCATACCAAGTGGAAATATGCCACTAACTTGTGAGTAAGACTTTTGCCATATACTAGGCATTACCATAGAAACCACGCATGTTTCCAACTCTAGTCCGCTGGAAGCGTTGCTTGCTGTTGTGATTTGCGTTCAGAATTTGCGCCGTGCTCGCCTGGTAAATGATAAGCCCATGCAATGATCTACTCACTTCGATGCTGATCTCTCCTTCGATATGGTTGCCTATATCAAAGTATAGTAGAACGTCTGTTTCAGTTCAAAATGAAGCGCTGAGAGTGCTATATAGATTTAAAAGCCCAACGTTTCCAATAAAAGAAAGAAAATAATGTTGAAAGACTAAAAGTCCAATCATCATAAGCTTGCTCCCCCGCTATTTCAGCCTCACCCCCTTTTCCCAAAACTCTTGAACATGAAGAAACAAAATATTACAGGTCGAAAGGAAGATTTGGGCTGCAACGATAGCTCATAAAAAAGAAGGTACAGAAAAAATAACGGGTGTGGGGGGGAGGGGAGGCAAGCAAAGTGACACGCGTGCACAGGCGCGCCAAGGTGAAGCCCTGAGTGACATGCGAGAGTGGCGAGTCGTCAAGAATTTCTCAGTTTGTTTAGCCGAGCTGAGGGAGTGAGGGCTGGCGGAGGTTGACAACCAAAGAGAAGGGAACGAACGAGCACCGCGGCGAGTATCCGATCGTCATCGCCCAGATGCGTTGCCGGAGCAGCGAGGGCACCAGCGACAGCCCCGACGGACGCGAGAGACGCATCCTCAGGCGCCGCGCTTCAGGGCCAGAGCTTGGCCCGCGGGGCGACAGTCTCGCATCCCCCTTGCGCGCAGTGACAAGCGCGCGGCTGCGTCGATGGGACGCGTTTGCAGTCGGCCGTCAAACTGAGCGCCACGTACCGCATGCTAGCGCCCACAGCTGCAGCGAACTGCCCTCTCGCGCTGTTCCTCGAGGTTTCCATTCGGGAGCGAGCAGCAGTGCCACCGGTGCGAGACGGACAAGAAGTAGCAGCTGCTGGCGTTCTCTTGACACCCGTAGGCATGCCCTCTATCAAATAGTTTTTGCCGTGTAGAGAGCTATAGTGACTGTTTTCAAAGTACCCAATCTCAGGAGAACTGCCACGCCCGTCAAAATGTCAATGGTCAAAACGCTGCAAACTGGAGACCACTTTAGTGATTTTATGTATAGCTCGGGTGGTGGGTGCGATCGAAGTTGTCAAACAAGCTCGAGGGCACGGCTGTTACGTTAAGGCAGTGTTTACTAAGGGTTTGTCTCGGGAGATTTGTACAAATACTGTTGAGCGACTCCCACACAAATACTTTTCTCAAAGGCCACACGAACCTCGTAAACTAGCAACTGCCATATTCCTTGGCATTCGTGGCAGAGCTCCATCTTTTTTGTTGTTTGCCAGGCTCGCACAGGCCGTGCCGTAGTCGGGAACATGAAACCACACTATCACACACAGTGAGAGCAACCTCTCGCGCGCCGCCTTCCGACAAGACCTCAGCACCTGTAATGCGACTACGCGTCGAGCTCTGAGCGGAGAGCGCGACGCTTGCAAAGGGGAAAGCGCGGCATGGCCGCAGCTCCCAGCACGTCCATCATCCTGAAACGCCGCTGTCCCCCCGCGGGCTCGGGGGTACACGTTGGCGCGCGCGAGCACGCGCGCGCGTGCGTGCGTCCGGAATCTTCCGGTGTCGCCGTCCGAGACGACGGGAAGCTCGCACTTCGCGTCGGCGGCCCGTTCGGGTTACCACATCTGGTGGCCAGACGTCCGCGGAGCCACAACGAGACGCGGGGCCGCTTTCTCGCCTGCGGCGGCGGACTCCGAGGAACTCGGCCCCGAGCGGGCTGCCCGTGAGCGCGGATGAATAATCGCGACTCCCCGCTTGAATTGGCAGCGCTGTTTCATGCTTGCGACCCCTCGTGATCTATGACGCTCTACCGGGCCTTGCCACGGGCGCTGAGCCGAGACGGTGCGGCCGCGCTTCGCCGAAGCCGTGCTGCTGCGCCCTGTGCGGCCCTACCGCAGTCGCTTGCGTAAGCGCGCGCTCCCTAGTGATGGGTGGCCTCCAGGAGCCCGGCACTGAAAGGCGGATTGCCCTGGCGACGGATTCAAAGGGAGTTCTTTGGGAAAAGAGCGCACAGACGTAATGAAGAGAGAGCGAGAGCGCGCAGGCCCTGTAGCCTCTAGGGAAATGTCGTGTAAACTCGTGTTACTTCCAACTACACTTGGAAAGATGCACTTTCGATATAACGATCAAATGGCTGCAAAAGTGGACAGAAATTAACCATAATGCATCCATAATGGCGATATTATGCTTGACAAAATAACAATGTATATCTTGAGTATCTGCTACCCATACAAATGTCTTTTCAAGCTTTTCTTAGAAAACACGAGGAGGTCGTTGTCCGTAGGCAGACCTATAACCTTGGAACTGCCGTTGGCAGTTGCTTCGCGTGAGCAGTGCCTTATGAGTGTAAATGACGCGCCAACCAATACCTATGCGACGCCACATGAGTTTTCGCTCACGTATTTTTAAAATTGCCAAGATGCTAAGCCATTCCTCCTGCGCTGCGGTATGCAAACATAACGGCGAAGAGTGAACTTTTTAATGCATCAGATAACAGCGAGAAAGAAGTTCTATAGTGGAAAGGAGGAAGGCCAGCCATAAGCTGATGGCTCCTACCTGCAGCAGCTGATGCGTCCTTGTCTTGTCTGCCTGAAGAAGCGGAAGGAAAAAGAGAGAAGTAAGGAAAGGCAGTGTACTAAACTGTCTAACTGTCTAGTTGCGCAACGATCAGTGCGGGCAGCGCCCCATTCGATTTGCTTTTAGACGTGGCACGCATAAACAAATAGGCATCTCTCTTAACACCCATAGTACGCTGCCAGCGAGACAGTGCAATATAGCAGTGAATCATCTGAAAGGTGCGAAATGCACGCTAGCAAGGGACGTATAACACTCTAGTTCGTTCCTTTGCGCTGCCAAAGTCGGTAAGCGTGATGGTTTAGGACAATCATATGAAGACTTAAGTACAAGAATTCGTCGCTCCTCTATCACTCTTGCAGCGGCAGGTTGAAAGCGCTATTTGTCCATACGTCGCGTGTACGAGAACATTGTGATCAGAGCCCGGAAGCGGATAGTGTTGCGATGTTTTTTTTTATATGTATATTTCACGTGTTTCCCACCGGACACGGTTAAAGTTATTGCTTTATAAGTAGCCAGATAGAAAAGTGCTGAATGGTATGTTTCAAAGGATGCGCAAGAAGTTTCCTATTCAAGCTTATACCCTATTTAAGACGTGCGAAGTAAATATTCTTGACCAGTTACGCAATTAGGCAGAACCCAGAATATAGCGTAATTGGCGTGACAGAGAAGCCAATGACATGCTTAAAGTCACATTTTACTGCATGGCGCCAGAAGAGCTTTAACCTTGGCTAAAATTAAATGGGACACTCTGTACAGACAGGGAGAGAGAAAGCAAGGAGAGGAAAGGCAGGCTAGTCAAACAAACAAGCTTCCGGTTTGCTACCCTACACTGGGGGTAAGGGAAAGGGGGAATAGAAAGAGGGAAGAGGGAACGCTGCGCACACGCGGGATGATTCACAGGGCTATAAACGGTAACTCAGGCCTGTGCACTTCAAGAACCGCACCAGTGCACCGATAGTCTTTTGAGACAGCGATGGATGTGGTCACGGTCCGAGCTTCCTTGGCTCCGAAAATGGTCCCGAGCCCATTCGGTTTAAAGTTGCCCTGTAGACCTCTTCTGTGCACATGGGTGCTGCATATAGTCACACTCGTGAGGCTGTGCACCTAATAGGCTGCCTTAGTTAGCAGCGATTACAGGAGTGCGACAATTGCGGTACATCCCACTCGCTTACGCATGACCTCAATACGCTAGGAACAGCTCATTAAATTCATTGGGAAAAGTGAAGATTTTCATTCTTTATAACTTCGCAAAGATGGCGGTGATCTCATCAGCATGGAGGAAGGAAATAATAGCAGGGAGCATTCCGCAACGCGATTGAAGCCGATGTGGCGGCCCAACACGTGCTAAAAACGTCAGGGCGCGCAGTATGTTTTAGTATTCCCGGTTGATTTATTTCTTTTTTTCTTTTTCGATACACATTCCAAACCATTTGAGTCTTCAAATTAACAAAAACATGGCTACCACCACAGCGCTTTCGCTTAATGCCGCGCTCAAGTTTCTGGATCGTGGCAGCGGATCGCGGTGTTGCGCTATGAGTGTCCGTTCGGCGAGCCGCATCAGAGAGAAAGCCTATGAAGCGTGTCGGAAGTTGAAGGCGAATGTTGCAGGCCTTTCCGAAGTTGCGCGGCTTTGCTGCACTGCTGACTGCTCTTGCGGTACGTGTGCACTGCGTTGCGGTTCGTGTTGCAGTAAATTGCATTGTAATGTCTGTTGTCATTTAAGAAGCTAAGCACGCATCTCCTTCACTTATAAAGGGAGGCTAAAAATTGTTTTGGTAAACTGGTCAGTTCTCGTGTGAGGAGTGCACCTTTCTCTTTAGTTCGCCGATACATGTTATAAGTTTTACCCGCCGTGGTTGCTTAGTGGCTATGGTGTTGGGCTCTTAAGTACGAAATTGCAAGATCGAATTCCGGCCACGGCTGCCGCATATCGATGGAGGCGAAAAGCGATAGCACCTGTGTACTTAGATTTAGCTGCACGTTTAAGAACTCCGGGTGGCCCGAATTATTCCGGAGTCCTGATCTACGGCGTGCTTACCAATGAGATCGTGGTCTTGGCAAGTAAAGCCACACAAATTTTTGCAATAAGATTGTATGCCTCCGATGACCTACCACTTGTTCGTGTTCGTGTTCGCAGTACGCAGTGTTCGAAGCAGGGTCAGTGCTTGGGAACATAGCGGTGACCGCATCATCCGGCCGTATGTGGGTCTCAAAACTCCAAAAGCTGGAACAAGCGCTGTTTGCAGTTACTGCTGCTTTTCTTGGGAGCAGATAAATTGACAACGCATCGCGTTTCACGTGAAAACAGCATAGCACGTACGTAGCAAATGCAGCTCACCGTTTCTTGAGGGAGTCAGCGTCATCTGAGGCAGTAAGCTCCACCGCGTTCGGCCTGCAAAGATGACTCCGCTCCCGCAATGCGATCATTCACATGCATGCAAACCCTCAAACGTAAGCTGCCACTGATCCAGCAACAATGGAAATCAATAAAGCTGACACAACAGGGCAAAGTACACACGGGCAAGGCCTCGGTCAAAAAATGTAGTAAATACATATCGCTTATTATCGCTCAGAACGGTCTGTTTACTTGGCCGAAGTATACCTGTAGCCTAAATGCGCTGACGTTGGATTGTGAACCTCTCACAATTCATCCAAAGTGCGGAACACATGCCCTGCAGGAAACGAACGAAGCGAAACAAGCATCCAGAGAAAAATGCGACCAGAGATGCAGGCAGAGCAGCTGAGTAGCCACGGAGGCTAGCAGCTGCCGGCTGAGCGCGCACCGAATAAAAACTACCGGTAACCAAACGTCTCGGCAAATCTCGAATTTCCTCCGTATCTCGACGTGAAAGGTGATGTGTTGGGCCACCACTGCGGCTACACGGAGCGTTCGCTTGCCAAGGCTGGCTGCGTGACATAATGCACCCTCCTATCATTTTCTTTTCTCCATGCTCCGCAGTAACCAAGTTGGAGCTGCGTCTGCAACGTCACGGTTATACAATGGTCAACTCATTTGTACAACGGTAAACAAAACTTAGTATACATGCTAGTAGACGATGGGCAAGAAAAATTAAAAAACCAATCAAAGTAAGGTACGAACTGGCAGTAGAAATGGCAACACAACCGGCAATATAACAGAAAAGTAAAAAAAGAAATTAGACGTTAGAGTAACAGCATAGTAGTGGTAGGTTAAGGGTTTAAAAAACATAACAATAGGTGTCTAAATTAATCTGGATTACTTTCATTTACAATGCTGTTGGGTAGCACGTTCCACAATTCAATAGCACTAGGTAAGAAAGAGTTGTTGAAGGCATTAGAGGAACCATGGAGACGTTGTAGACTCAGGTTGTTAAAGAGACGCTTAGAAAAGCGGTTGGGCGGAAGTAAAAGAGTGTTCTTGAGCTGTGGCAAATTATAATAGAGTTTGTTGAGGGAATAGAGAGAAAGTTGTGAAATCTTCCTACGAAGTGTTAGGCTAGGGATGCTGAGGGATGATTTAATTGACATGAGATCGCTTAAAGTATCAGCATAATAGTATGACACTGCTTACATAGTTGTGCATAAACATCAGAAGCAAAAACAATAAACGTTTACAAGTACAATCAGGCGGCGAGATAAGTTTCGAAAGGCAACTGTACAATTAAATACTTGGGTATATTCATGTTTTTACAGGAGTGGAGAGACGCCACCGTTCAAACAGCATGTACACATGCAAGAATATATATATATATATATATATATCTCTTCTTTTACTAGTGTGCCTATTGTTGAACATGTTCTTTCTGCAAGTACATGCTGGTTGAACCGTGGCGTCTCTCCACTCCTGTAAAATCCTGAATATAACCAAGTATTTAATTGTATATATATATATATATATATATATATATATATATATATATATATATATATATATATATATATATATATATATATATATATATATATATATATATATATATATATATATATATATGTATATGTATATATATATGTATATATATTGTAGAGGGTGTTTCACGTGGTGTGCAATTGAAAGGTGATGTCATCTCGTAGGCCCCCCACATGTGTTAGCACGTTTTTCATACCGTCGATACTACATTCTAAAACAAAATTACACCCTTTGGGTTGTATGTTGCCACTCAACAATGAACGTCATCTGTCTTGTCCGCATTTCCTTTTTTTTAACGCTGCGTGCCCGGTACATCCCAGTAAAGAACGGCATGCGCTTTAGCAGCATGACATAGCATTCCCGACAGGAAAGTAGTGGGCCCGGCGTTTTGAAGAAAGGAAACGCAAGCAAGGCAGATGGCGATTATTGTGGTGTGGCAGATATACACCCCAAAGGGTGTACCTTTGTCTAAGAGTGTACAGTGACCTTGACGTGCTTTGTCAACAGCCGACTTCATGATGCTCTTCTCACGCAAAAGTCTCGCGCAATTTATTTCGGTCACTGCGTCGCAGGCTGGGGCGGTTCGTCAATGAATGAAAGCCGCCCACTCAGCAGTATGGGCTTCGTCAAAAATGCTTAATCTTCTTTCAAAGCTTATTAAATCCAAATTGTTCGAAGCTAGTCACAGAATTATTATCGCCCGCCATGGTGGCCTAGTGGTTTGGGCATTGCGCTGATAAGCCTCAGGACGCGGGATTGATTCATGGCCGCGGAAGCCTAATTTCGACGAAGGCGAAATGTAAAAACGCCCGTGTATCACGCATTTGGTGCTCGTTAAGGAACCCCAGGTGGTAAAAATTAATACGGAGTGGCCTACTACGGCGAGCCTCATAATCATACCCTGGTTTTGGCACGCAAGACGCCAGAATTTTCAAAATTCATTATCGTCACGAAAAGAGAAGAAACAATGGAAGTATTTCGAAGTATGAGATAGTCCTTGAGCTCAGCTTTTATAGCATTTCTATTGTAGCCACGGCGCACCTTCCCTCACTTTCGTTTACCCAATGTCAATCACACAGGGTTGAGGAATCAATGAACGTTTAACAAACGCCGTCTCCCGTATGCGTCTCCGTCAGCAATCACTGTTAACGTGCCGCTCGGTACCGCACCTGTCATCGAGGAGCTATAGCGCTAGTTAACTTACGCTTGCGTCCCGGCTGCAATCGCGACTGCTGTGCCGGACAAAAAGGGAGCCAAACTGAGAACAACATAAATATCTAAAGCTCTACGACCAGGTCCCACAGGGAAGTCAAACCCGTCGCCGCGAGGGGCGCCAGCGCGTGGATCCTCGAGGCTGAACCAGAGAGCAGCGGGGGCGAGAGGCGTGGGCGTCATGACAGCTCGACAAGCGGCAACTTTGGTGGCGGAAAACAAACATTCGGACGGGGACACGTCATTCCGCGACGCGCAGGTCCTATATGCGCGCTTCGATCCCGGCGCCGAGCGGGACGAAATTCGCGGAAAAGACCCGCACAGAATGACCCAGCGAAAACAAAGGAACGCGGGGACGGGTTCAGAAAAGGCGAATGCGAGCGAAGCCAGAGAGAGACGTACAATGAAGGCAAGAAAAGAAAAAAAAAAGAGCACGAGAAGCCGTGTGTGGGGCGGTTGCGAGCGGGAGGCAGCAGGCAGCTCGGGGCACGTACACGCGCAGACACCCAAAGAAACACGGCCCGGCGCCTGCCCTGCACTGGCTGTGTAAACAGGCGACAGGAAAAGCCAACCTGGGCAGAAAAGCGCGCTGCAACGGCTGAGGTCTGGGACGCGCTAAACAAACTGGCCTGTCTGCGAGCCAGTCAATGCTGTCAGGAGGATTCACGCGCGCTGCAAAGGATAACTATCCGCACGTGCACCGGAGGGGCGAGGAAGCACGGCGCCCTTCCGCCCCTGAGCACCCCTCTTCCACCTGTGCCACCGAGGGAAAAGGTTGGCTCGGAAGCTTACTTGAGGAAGCAGGCAAGGAAACAAAACTTACAACCCGCCCAGTACACGCGTCTACTAACGGGTCCCTCCTACACACGAGCGTCCGAATATCAGGGCGCGTTTCCTCTATGTCTACTGATTACCTGAAAAGACTGTTGCGGAGTGACAGCTAGCAAGATGAAATTACAAATTTTTCAACGGTGATCCTATATTCCCTATGCCGCTCACACCTGAGTGAGAACGAGGTTATGTGTTCGTTCAACACGAGTTTAAATCACGGAAGTTGTGGAGCCATACATGCGTGTTATGGCGATCTTGCGAGGCTATCGTTTTCTTCTTGATTTCTTCTTTTTCTTGTTTGTGCTTTTGCAGTGGTAGGCTGTTTTGTGCTCTCATGTGCCTCGAAGTGATGAAGGGTGGTGGTCAGAACTGAAGTCAGGAGCCCAGGCATTATTACAGCAGGCGCTTTCGTAATAGTGCAGTAAGTGTTGAACGCAACAGAATTTGAGCCATTCAGGTGCAGCCACAATGTTCATGTAGAATAATCACAAGATCATAATGAGTTCACAGGTTTATTCCAACAGACATAAGGATAAGTAAGGTTCCCATAAGGCACTGAAGTTGTGACTGTGTTGTGGATTCATACAGGACCGCGCGTTTATTCGTTTCAGTGAGATTTAGCATGCTAAAGAAAATAAATGGAGTCATCATAACCGGAATCTAATCAAGTGGGTACGGGGCTCATTCTGTGCTAGCTTGCTTCCTTGCTTGCTTGATTTATCGCGTTTGTTATGAATTATTTCTTTGGATACACATTGTTTGTCGTAAGTGCAACTAAGCTTTTCACGCCTACATTTTTCTGGCCTCGTGAGAATACTTTAATGCGCCTTGATAATGGTCTTCTTACGAAGTGATTTATTGCACGTTGGGTCAAAACGACGTCTGTTGGGTTTTTTTCAGATCGGAAAAAGCTTCACATTCCATGCTGAACAATTCAGCGCCTTCCACAGCCTCAGAACCATGCATCTTTTCCGTAACTCCAACATCGGACAAAGCATTTCTTGCGTTCACTCGAAAGACCAACTTTTTCTTGAAATAAATACGCAGATTCTGCATTATGGAGATTTATCCGGGCAGAGTACTGCGCAAAATGGCAGCATGGAACATGTACGCTGTAGCTGTTTCCCGCGTCATGATATTAAGAAATTTCTGAGGTGTCTTACTTTCTTTTTTTCCTTCAGGACAGCCAGCCGCACTCCTTGTTCAATGCGGGATTACAGCCAGCGGAGAGGGGCGGGAGTAGTATTATACGAGCGGTGCGTACCAGACCGGACTAAAACAGCCTGTAACATGCTAGCGTGAGCTCGACTTATGCGCGTAACTACGCGATCGCCTGAAACCGCTTGCCGGCTGAATGGACAACTGCGCGCCCTTGTCTTCAACGGCCTGCCCATATACTATATAGGGCCTGCGTAAACCCCGGAAGGGTTGTAAAAACAAACACGGGGCTCAAAGCACCCCCATGGCAGGCGACGACCGGCTGACAAGGGAACCCGCTGACGTCCGATGCAGTGTAACAGAACCTCTGCTTCGCTGTCTAGTACGCAGCATACGCATATTGTACAGGCCTTCTTTGTTCATTCGTCCTTTATGTCTTTCATTCCGTACTTCCTTCTTCATTCGCTCCGTTATTTTCGCTTTTTTTCCCATCGGTTTTCCTCCTTTTCTCTCTCTGTCGGTTTCGCTTCTTTGTTTTCTTTCGGTCTTTGAACCTCCGTTATTTCTCGTTCATTTTTCTTGTTTCTACTTTTATTCTTCTTCTGAATCTCGTTTCTAGCCTTTATTTATTTATTTATTTGCATCCAATTTATGCTACCGTAGACTTTCGCTGTCGCTTTATATCGGCTACAAAGTGAGCGATTGTACCATTTGGTTCTTTCAAGTTTGTTTTGTGGCTGATGCTTTTGTTGTTGTCGTTGTCCATGGTGGTGGTGGTGAGCGGAGGAGTTGTGCGGCATTGCTACATATGCATACAAACATTGTCTCAAATAAACGACCCCACGAGATTTGAAAGAAATTGCAAGGGGTTTTACGTGAATGAACCACGCTGCATGCCACTCGGATATTTTTAATCCGCGATATATTTTTTTAGTCTAATAATGAGTTATATTTAGCTGCTTGAAGCTTTCATAAACAGCTGATCGTGAATATGCGATGAGAATATCATTCCACTCATTTTTTTTTTCAGTGGACGTTGAATATATGCGTAATCCTATGAGCTCTAGTTATGGATAAATAGACATGCTTATCGTAGTGTCTACAGCGTACAACGTCTGGAAATGCGACTGCGAGACATTTGGGGCTGTAATTCGTGAAGATTCATTTCTTAGCATCCGCCCACTGGGTATCCATTTCCGACAACAGCGAAGACTCAACTTCGTGCGATCCTTTGACGAAGAAAAAACAAATGGGAAACGAATAGAATATTTAGATATGGCGGCCTCTGATATAGCAATGCCACCGTTAGCTCAGTTAGCGTTGGCCCACCACTTCGTTACTGATTTATTTCAATCAAGAGGACATTTAGTTGGACTGCCTGTACCATTTAGAAAATTGTTTTAGAGCGTTTCGGAAGCCGTGTGTTACAGCAACTAAGCTTTACGGCGAGCATCAGCTAAAATGAATGGCAACAAATTTACGCGTCTAGTGTGGTGCAAACGTATACACTGCACGCATATTATTTGGCTGCGATAGGGGGGTATTGTGATACGAACGTACGACAACATTTCGACAAACGACCAGACGAGACGATCCAGGTTTGTGTTGAGTATAAGTTTACAGGGTTCACGGGGTTTGGCTGCCTAGTGTGAGGCCCCTCCTAGTTTTGATCGTGTATTTCAAATTCGTCTGCGCTTCCTGAACCTGGAGTAACACTATCGGCAGAGTTTTTAGGCGTGCTGTTTGTTTTAGTAGAGCTAGAGATAAGTTATGCAAGCCAGTTGCATTTTCGCGAACCATGCGCTTTCATAAATTCTTTCTTGATTTTTCATAAGCCAGGAAACCGACATTCATTCGCTGTTTTGGAATGCTATTGTTTTTGAAAGTGGTCTTTTCCGCATGAGTTACAAGAGAAATGCGCCTGACAGTTAGGAGCCCTATTTCATAGTTTACAACGGCAGAATTAGTGATAATTGTTACAGCTGTGGGCTCAAAGAACATGCGTGAGGCACCGACAAAATGGGTGCCTGTTACGGATTTTGCTTCGGGTTTAACTTCTTTTGAAAACCTTGCTGAAGATAAACCACCCGTGTTTTTTGGTCCACTCGTCCTTTAATAAGCCATCGTCATATGTCATATGAAGTAGGATATGGAGTAGCCCCCAGAACATTGCAACATAGTCGAGCCATCAGTATATAGACGTCTGTAATTCGTGTCGGTTTTTTTTTTTTTTTTTTTTTTGCTACAACACCCTGTACAAGAAGAGTAAACTTACTTGTTTCAGTGCATATGATACTATGTAAGGCATTTTCCGACGTCCTGGAACTGTGAGCTGTACACGTGGATTTCTCAAACACCATATAAGAAACATTGGCAGACACAGGTACATACCTGATATAAGCAACACACTATGTGCACGCACAGTTGCACGAAATGTCGTGCGAGAACTGTCTGTGGGGAAGCTGGCAACGTGGTGGGTAGGAGTCCGGAGCGAAATGTCACACGTACACATGCATGCATTGTCTCAACGGCAATGTGCGTTCCCAATGTGTAATCGTGAGCGATTGCCATAGATTACACTGTGAATGCGCTCAATGGTAAGCCAAGGCATATTCTAAGATCTTGCGCTTGAATTCCCTGAATTATACGCACGAAATTTCTGCAGTTGGAGATGGCGGGTAGGCTTTACCACCGAAATCTAACAACCACCTCCGTGTAAAGTTGTAGCGTAGAGAGCATGGGCACTTGCTATGTTTTCCTCGCTAGCAACTTAAACATATAGCAAATTGTTGTCCGCCGTTTTTCACACAGTTCACATGAAGAGCTTAGGAAAGGTGTCTGTCAATTACCATTCCCCGAAATCTGGGACTTCTGGCGAACAATATCAGCTGCCCGTTGATTGATGTCACGTGTGCAGACATTGACTCTCAAGTAAATGTAACCACTGCGCAATTTTCACATAATATCTTGAGTAATTGTTCGCGAATGAAGATGATGTTAGATGCCTTCTGAAGCCGAACACGAAGCTAAAGCCGTTCGGCACGTACCCGACGTACAAAGAGGATTAGCCATCATCATGAAAAGGTGACTAAGTCTTATTTTTTTGCCATTAAAAAAAAAAAGAGGCGAGGGGGGTAGTGAGGAAGGGAGTAGCAATGCAATAATAGTTTTTTTATAATTGACTGTTCTGCATAATGTACAGAAGTGTGGAATGTAGGCGTTTGGTTAAGCATAACTAGGCACAAAGGGCACCAATCCCCTCCTGCAAAAATATATGTCCCCCGAAAATAATTCTTACCCAACGACTAAATGAAAGAACGTAATTTTGATGCCGCACTCGAACGTGAAGGCTTTCTTCTTGACCAGTGTAAATAATGCGATTCTCCTCCGACGCTTAAAGGGACGCTAAAGAAAAACACTAAGTGAGTTTAGACTGATCAAGTATATTATTGTTTGAGAACTGAATTGTCGTTAATTTTGCGATAATAAGTTTATTATCTAAAAAGAAAATCAAGATTAAAGTTAAAGTTATTGAATTTCACGCCGAAGCCACAAAGCCGGCACGTGCGTTTGAAGTCAAGTATTTCAAAGCAATTTTTGTATTTTGACTTCGTTGGGCCCAGTGAACGTTCGCTATCGTTGCCATTATCAGTCCTTGGCTCCTTTAGAATGCAACATATACTATTTTTAGCCATAAATAATGAACTATAGGACCTAGCAGATGCCGTTAAATTTCCTGACGTCCCGGAGGGCTGGTGCGGAAATCCCAAGGCAGCGTCGCCACCTGTCTTTAGTTCTTGCGCGTATTTTTTTTTTTTTTTTTTATTTACCAAGCGTCTTTTTGCGGTAAGAGTGGTGTTTTACGCGCAAGCGTACATTCCCCGTCTGTGAAATTGGCGAGATTAAGTTGGAGGCTGCCGAGCTGAGAAAGGGAAGCGAACTCCGGGGGAGGAGGGCGCCTGGATGTGGAGAGCTGGAGCACGCCCCGGGGAAGGTACGCAGGAGCGCGGGCGAACGGGGAGGAGGAAGGACGCGGAGCGTCGCAGAGGAGGAAGATAAGCGGAGGCGCGTTAGGTTCACCTCTTCCACCAGTTCCAACGGACTCTGTGTGCGCTATGTATGTACCGGGATCGTCTGGCGATCGAGAGGCCAAGCGAGGACTGATCAGCAACGCAAGCGACCTACCAACCCTGAAATCGTCGGCATGCGCCGGGCACAAGCTGAACAAGACCGGCAAAAGGCGCGGACTAGGCGTGTCCAGGAGACTCCCGAAGAACGTGCTAGGCGGCTTTCGACAATGCGGGTGTGTCAGGCACGACTTCATAGCTTAGAAACTCCGGAAGAGCACACATACGCTAACGCGTAATCCACGTTCACGATTTTAAACCTCACTATACTTTTTTTAGGTTAATTTACAAATAAACGTGGAATAATCTTTCTTTTAATTGTCCCTTTAATGTGTGTACTATCACGAGCAATCACAGGGGGAGATCACTGGGAAATCACCGAAGCTGAAAAGATTCTGTAGTCAGGTGATTCCTTTGTGAGCACATCCATGACGATAGTTTTGCTTTTATTCCGACGAACGAACAGTGGCAAACTACCTTTCATTACGAACTGGGTCGATGGCGCTCGTGCAACATCGCACAATATCTTCGTAACATTATCTTGGAACCTTGGAATGTGTTCCGATTGCGAAGGCGGTGTAGCCTTCACACTCCCACTCGTGAACGCTTGTAGAACGTTTGTACCTTTGTCTCGCTTTGTTTCTTTCCAAACTCTGGGAGCTGCCGCTCCCTTGTTGCGGCAATGGACGAAGAAGCCCTCGAAAACCTTCCTGGAGCCAAGCCATCACGTGTGGTCGCGTCCAGGAAACGTGGAAATGCGTCAAGTGACACGGACAGCGAGGCAACCTAGTTGTACTCGGACAGCATCGACTCGTCGGACGACGATTTCACACTTGTTATGAGCCGAACCACAAAAAGAAGACTACTACGGAGGTCGTCGCCAAGTGTCTCCACCGTGAAGACAAAACCACAGCGCTGGCCGTACACTATGCTCTTCATGCCTGTGGACCCAGTGTCCAATCTGCGACTCCTAAACAGGCAAGTCCTTTCTGCGTTTCTTGAAGGAATCGCGCCAAACGAGATAAAGGACGTGAGAATAAACGCACGGAAGAATGTCCTTGCAGTAGATGTTCTACACCGTAGTGCACTGCAAAGCCTGCGGCACGTAACGGAAATCGACAAAGTACAAGTCCGATCCATGATACCTACAGGCTGCAATGACAATGTCGGCGTCATTTATGATGTCGATATTTCTATACCAACCGACGACTTACCTATATTAATAAAGCCAACTACAGAAGGCACTCTTATCACGCACATCACAAGACTTGGCAACACACGTTGCCTGAAGCTGTGGTTTGAGGGAAACAGCCTTCCCTCACACGTCAAAGTTGGCCACGTCCGCCATCCAGTCCGCCCATCCGTACCGAAGCCCCTGCAATCCTACAAATGCTGCAACATGGGACACGTAAAAGGTGTCTGTAGGAATAACCTCGTGTGCCCACGGTGCGCTGAATCTCATTCAGCAGATGCCTGCCACGCAACTGTGTTAAAGTGCCCTAACTGCCATGGTACTCATGAGGCCTCATCCAATGATTGCCCGCGGGTGAGGAACGAGCGAGCAGTCCTCAAACGTATGGTACGGGACCATTCAACCCACAGAGAGGCTCCTGCTACTCTCAGGCGACGACGACATTGGCACCGAAGAGCATCACAAAGAGTTACATCTACGGAAAGATATACACCATCTTCCGGCAAAGCGGCTACCGTATCAACGCCGACTTCCACAAAGACAGACGCTGCGAAAACGAAGAAAGGGGCAAGTAGCGCACCTCCTGAAGAGTGGCCTACACTTCCACGAGCACAACCTGCATCAGAGTCACATCAAATTGCCCCGCCCTCAATGACCTCACGAACCGCGGATGCGATGACGACTGAAGATCGCCAAGTCATAGTGATGCTGAAGTCACTTATGGACGCCATGCGCATTCTACTGAACAGCATGAAAACCCCGTCGGCACAGAGCGCACTGCAGGTGCTGGACACATTGAGTCCGGTGCTTGCGACTCTAGGGTATAACTACAGCCCGAGAATTGCCGTCGTTTCAAGAGGAGGTCAAGAATGCATCTGTGTTTCAGTGGAACGCCAGAGGGCTTAGTTCACGCATGTCAGACTTTGGACAGTTTGTTTTTACGCATCAATTTTTCAGTATCGTGATTTGCGAGCCCAACTTGTCAGCTCCTATCAGACTGTCCGGGTATGAGTGCTTTATGTCCTCTACCCACGGAGAGTGCAGCAAGGTTTTTGTGTTTGTACGCCGTGACTTGACTTGCCTCCTGACGAAACAAATCAATACGTTTGCTTAACAGTGAAGAAGAAAAAGCCCACGTTAACAATTCTTGGAGCCTATTTATCTCCAACAAGCCGTCTAGATTGTAAGCACTTATGGGGAATTTCGACATCGACTCCACAGCCATGGGTGCTCACTGGTGACTTTAACGCCCACCATTACCTATGGGGAAGCTCCAAAGTGAACTGGAGAGGCAGAACGTTGGTGTCCTTTGCCTATGAACTTGAATTTTGCCTGTCAAATGATGGAAGCCCTACTTATCTGCGGGGATCAGCGTATAGCAGCTGCTTGGACCTAACTTTCGTTTCACGTTCGCTTTCGAGAAGAGAGCACTGGTCTTCGGATCTAGAAACACGGAGTAGCGACCACATCCCAACCTATATGAAGATCGAAGGTTTGACTGCCTCCAAGTCCTCCAGAACCGTCCAGTGCACCGATTGGCCTAAATACAAAATAATAATGGAAGACTGTTGTCGTGACGGCACCTCCTATAACCTACAGGGCGCGATAAAGGATGCCATACAAATAACCACGCATTCGATTTCGAATAGTTCTTCCCGCACCGATTTCGACATCGAACTAGCGAAACTTCGCGCAATTCGCCGTCGTGCTGAGCGAAAATACAGACGCACGAAGTCCAATCATGATTTGAGATGGGCTAGACGAACACAAAAGAAAATACAGCGTCACATGAACAAGCTGGCTTCGGGACAATGGGTATCCTTCTGCGAGTCCCTGGATCCGCGAAAACCTTTGTCGCTTATATGGAGGACTGTTCGTGGCCTTCGCACAACTTCTGGTCAGCGGCACCCGTTTAAATCTCTGGCACTTTATCTACAATGTAGTGATATTGACGTCGCTGAATCTTTCTGCAGAAAGATTGCTGGCGAGGCAAATTCCGATGGAACGGGCACGGGAACGCTCGACCACCCACTGTTCTCACGCGATCCCTGCATGGAATGCCCTTTTTCTATGGAAGAACTAGAAGCTGAGCTGGCTTTGTGCAGGCGTTCTTCAGTGCCAGGACCTGATGGCATTACATACCGTGCCCTGTGTAACCTAGGAGACCAAGCTCGGAAGGCACTCTTGCTCCTGTACAACGACTCCTGGCAGACGGGTACGGTTCCGCAAGAATGGAAGTCAACTCGCCTGATTCCACTTCTCAAAGCTGGCAAGTCGCCTTTGGACATTTCCTCACACCGTCCGATCGCACTTCCCAGCTGTGTCGGAAAAACAACGGAAAGAATGATTTTAACACGTCTGGAATGGTGCTTAGAGTACTATGAAATCTATCCACATGCTATGGCGGGATTCAGACGGGGCCGTTCGTCAACAGACAACGTTGTTGACTTGATAACATTTGTGCAACACCAAAAGGCTCGTAAGCGACTATCTGCTGCTCTGTTCCTAGACGTTAAAGGGGCTTATGATAATGTCACCCATGAAGCCATCCTTAGCACGTTAGAAGCCGTCAGACTTGGTGGTAAGATATATATGTGGATGTGCAGCTACTTACACAGGAAACCATTCTACGTGCACACAGAAAATGGCCCGACATCCGAGCATTACGGTAGCCGAGGAGTCCCTCAAGGTGGAGTGCTTAGCCCGACTCTTTTCAATCTCACCCTCTGTGGATTAGTTGACAACCTGCCAAGCGCCGTACGAATTTCCATCTATGTGGACGACATCTGCAT
Source organism: Dermacentor andersoni (assembly GCF_023375885.2). Lineage (NCBI taxonomy): Eukaryota > Metazoa > Arthropoda > Arachnida > Ixodida > Ixodidae > Dermacentor > Dermacentor andersoni. Next base: position 177,578,207 of record NC_092814.1, read on the forward strand.
TTGGGCATCAGATGTGACACGACTTCAGCTCCGCGCTCGGCGTCAGAAGGCAGCCACAATGACATCTTGCTACCTTCGTGAACAAGGACTTGAAATTTCACGCGGGAAGTGCGCAATGGTGGCATTCACGAGGAAGCGAATATCTGCTTACGGCGTATCTATTAACGGGCAACTTATACCATACAGCAGAAGTCACACGTTCTTGGGAGTCGTAATTGACAGAGACCTATCTGGGACTCCGCACGTGAATTACGTGAAAAAGCGGCTGACTGCTATCTGTCACCTATTCAGGTTCCTTGCAGGAAAAAGTTGGGGAATATCTATACAGGCCATGTTACAGCTGTACATGGCGTTGTTCGTTGGTTTCCTGCGATACAGCCTGCCTGCAATATCCAACAGCTGTAAGACTAACCTGCGTACGATTCGGAGTATTCAAGCCCAAGCCCTTAAGATATGTTTTGGCTTACCACGGTGCATCAACGGCTGAAACCATTGCCCTTGCGCAGGATTACCCAATCACGACGCACATTACCGTTGAGACAATGCGTATGCATCTCAGGCATTATGCTAGAACCCCTTCCCACCACTTGGCGAGCCTCACTGCTGCAAGGCCCTGCTCGACATTTAGTGGTATTGTCAGTGCACATGGTGCGTCGTTTACTTCAGGGTACGCACCTGCGGCCAAGCCAGCGTTTCCTCCATGTTGTTTGAGCCGTCCACAAGTACATGTAATGATTCCAGGCCTACAGAAGAAGACAGATATAGCGGCCCCTGCTCTAAAACAGCTGAGCTTACTTCTTCTGCATGAAAAGTACAGCAACCACGTGCACATCTATACCGATGGATCGACTACATCGTGCAGTTCTGCTGGTGCCGTGGTTATACCAACGCGAGGAATGACACTGCGGTTCAAGACATCGCATCTCACGACCTCAACGGCGGCAGAACTAACAGCCCTGCGTCGAGCACTGGAATTCATTGATTCTGAAAGACCTACAAAACGGGCTGTGTTCTGTGATTCAAAACCGGCATTACAGTGCACGCAGTCAGTTCTCCGACATGGATACCATGACCAATTGACATACGAAGTCGCGAAACTTTACCATCACGTCCAACAAAAAGGTCACGAGGTCGTTTTTCAATGGGTACCTGGCCATTGTGGAATCAGTGGCAATGATTCCGCCGATAACGCTGCTCGCACAGCACATCAAGAAGAGCACAGCGTTCCAATTGCGCTTTCGAGGACAGACGCCGCAAGGCAGCTTCGACACCTGGCACGCAGCCTCACACTGACCGAGTGGAACTCGCGAAACTTAGGACTTACACGACTGCATCGACTAAACCCTTCCCTGCAACTCCGACCTCCAATCGGACTTCCTCGACGTGAAGCTACGCTTCTCTGTCGCCTTTGGTTAGGAGTTGCCTTCACAAAGGCATACTCTACATTAATTGGAATGACTGACAGTGCAGCATGCGAGGTCTGTGGCACCGAAGAAAACATCGACCACCTGCTGTGCCACTGTCCACGCTACACTCCAGAGAGACAAAAACTTACCAAAGCTTTCCAAAATCTGGACAATCAACCGCTTTCTGTGCAGGTGCTGCTGGAACACCGCCCCCATTGCCCGTCGGCCCATAAAGCGGTGAGGGCGCTTTTGTGCCTCTTAAGGACGACGGGCTTGTGCGACCATCTGTGACTTTTAATGCAATTTCTGTTGGACCACACACGTCAGCGAATTCACCGCAATTTCCTTCTTGCCTTCCCTCCTCTCTCTCCCTGTTGTCTTTGTTTCCCCTTTCCCTTTCCCCTGGTGTAGGGTAGCCAACCTGACGTTATTCTGGTTAACCTCCCTGCCTTCTACTTTTCTCTTTCCCTCCACTCGTGACGCACGGGAAAGATGGGGAATTTACGCGCACAAATTTACGAGTGCTCTTGCTCGTGGCATGTGACGTGACGCCCGAGCCAATTGTGTCAAAGAGCTGGTTGGCGTTGGCACTAGAGAATTATACGTGCGATTTTGGCCTCATGGTGCATGCATTGGGCGGCTAGGCTGGTAGTCGCAGGTTTGATCTCACCATCGGAGATTTGAACTT